>NC_090436.1:925151905-927844239 GCF_031143425.1 Pleurodeles waltl | reverse complement strand
CAGGATGTCTGCAGGGGCGGTGGTATGCCCCTCTACCTCCTGAAACACCTCTCGGCACTTCCTGGTGGACACAGAAACACCGGCAGGTGCCCCAAAAGGAAAAGAGGAGTGGAAGAGAAAGAGAAAGAGACAAAACACTGTCACGTCTTGACGGTCCAGCCAGGCACCCTGAATCTTCGGGGGCAGGTCGTTGTTGATAGAGTGATAATAGAGTCAGTGCACTCAACTTCCTTGAAACGGAATCTCTCTTTCTGATATGGGCACAGGAGCGGTAGAAGAACACCGGGATGCTCAATCACTTTTCTTGGATAATAATAACTGTTGGCACAATTACTAACACTGCATTACCAAAAACCCAAACTGAGTGCCATAACAATAAGTACTGCGGCACTAGGGCTGGCTTCACAGAGATTCACTGTTGCACACTATAATTAGAACTGTGTTTGCACTTATCATGCACAAGAAAGACATACAAGGGCATTAATTATATCACTTATAACTTTCCTGCATGCATAGGGTTAAACTAAAAGGAACAAAAACAATCCAGGAAATACAAATGTCCACTCTGGGTTTAAATAGTTAGGGTGGCACAATTTGGTTTGGTTTCACTGTGAAAAACCCTTCAAAAGCAAATTCCTCAAACCCAAAACACAGGCATGAATGACACAATATAAATCCAAGAGTTATGCTATTAGAGAATGAAAAGTCACGTAAATGCTCTTTTTAAAATAGCACTGTCACTTTTTGTAGTACTTGAGCTCAAGTAGATTTCCTGAAGCACATTTAGGCAAGTAACTACAATAATAATGTAGAATGTTCAGAAATAAATTTGTCTCTTCAAGATAAGCACTCTGCCAAAATACGAGGTCTGAAATACACCAGCTGTTCTAGGAAAGTGTGGCGCTCAAAGAACAAACTCCCTGGAGAATACTTGTCACTTAGCTGCAGTCTTTGGAGTGCTGGAGGAATGCCTGGTGTCAGCTGGTGCAGAAACGAAGAAAAGATTGCCTCAAAAGTGCTGAATACGAGCATGACAGCAGGGGATGGACTGCCAAATCAGATGTTGAGATCAGGAAGCAAAATACAGCCAAGCAGGGAAGCATGCTTCACTCTGCTATTTATAGCCAATAAGGAAAGCAGTTGAGTTTCCACATGTGGATGAGTCACCACATCCAATTAGAAGCACATGTCCACACCACACCCAATTAGAAGCACATGTCTACACCTGCTCATATTAGGAAACTTGCATTGGTAAAACAAACATTGATAAAAACCAATTGTGTAACACAGCACATTCTGTTTACTTAGAAACATGAAGGTTTAACCAAGAACAGAGATATGATTGAACCCTAATCCCTGTGGATGCTGACAGATAACGCAGGAGGCACCTTGGGGACTCCTGACAATTACCATCATCACCCTCACACCTATCAGTACACACCCCTCACTGGTAGTCACCACCCCCACATCCATTCACACGTCCCCTGTGTCCTCTCCCACTGTGTCTGTGCCCCCTCCTCCCAAATCACACAAACACAAGCACTCAGACACCCACCAGCCATCCACCTCACAACAGCATCCAGCCCATGCACCCGCACCCAAATTCAGCAGACAGACACCTCCTATAACCACTTCCTCTTCCTCCACTCCCAAACCTTCACCCTCTTCCAGCCCAATGTCCCTAAGAAGCTTTTGCTCTGCACCGTTGACCTCTTCCCTACCACTCCCCCCCATCCTTCATGTTGGGCCAGGGTGGTCAAAACCCAGGTGAGCACCTCAGCCACCCAGTCCACAGCCGCAGTAGTGTCGACAGCTACTCCAGGTGGGAGAGGATCCCAGGCACCAGACAGCCACACTTGAAGGGTGCCTGCACCAGATGCTGCAAGGAAGGCCAAGGAAGCACCACCAGCTGCATCAAGGAAGGGCAAGCGGGAACCCTCATCTGCTTCAAGGAAGGGCAAGGAGGCCCCACAGCTGCTTCAAGGAAGGGCAAGGAGGCACCACAAGCTGTGTCAAGGAAGGGCAAGGAGGCACCCCCAGCTGCTACAGAGAAGGGCAAAGAGCAATCCCCAGCTGCTGACAGGAAGGGCAAGAGGCCTGCACCAGCCGGCAGGAAGGACGGGAGGCCTGGTGCTGGGACTCATTTGGAGCCCCCACCACCAAGCATGGGGGTTCGGCTGTCAGAGGCTGCGGGGGAAGGGCTGGAGCTTCCCCCCACCACTGCCAGCACCACCACCAGCACCACTGCCAGCAGCAGCAGCCCCAGTGGGCAGATGTCCGAGGCTGCAGGGGATGGGCTGGAGCCTCCCCTCACCACCGCTAGTACCGCCACCAGCACCACTGCCAGCAGCAGCAGCCCAGTGGGCAGCTGACCGAGGCCGCAGGGGATGGGCTGGAGCCTCCCCCCACCATTGCCAGCACCGACACCAGCACCACCACTGCCACCACTGAGCAGCCATCACCATCGGCAGACAGTGTGTAGGTCTGCATCCATGGGCTGTTGTGGAGCCTGGCCCCTGCAAATCCTGCAGGGCTGACATCCAGCTGAGAGACTGTGACCTTGCACTCCCCTAGATCTTCATCACAGGGCACAATGCCCCCTCCAGAACCAGTAGAGAAGGCATCCACTCACCACATCCTTCCCAGGATGAAGCACACTGGGCACTATGCCTCCTCCAGAACCAGTGGAGAAACCATCCCCTCACCCTATCCTTCCAAGGATGAAGCACACTGGGCACAATGCCCCCTCCATAACCAGTGGAGAAGCTATCCACTCACCCCATCTGTAGGAAAGTACCATCTTGCCTGGCACGTTACCCCCATTTTTACTGTATGTATGATTGTTTTTGCCTATGTGTCAGTGGGATCCTGCTAGCCAGTGCTCATAAAGTGTGTCCTGTATGTGTTCCCTGTGTGGTGCCTAACAGTATCACTGAGGCTTTGCTAACCAGAACCTCAGTGTTTAAGCTCTCTCTGCTTTTAAAATTGTCACTACAGGCTAGTGAGTAATTTTACCAATTCTGATTGGTACACTGGAAAACCTGTATAAGTCCCTAGTATATGGTACCTAGTACCCAGGGTATTGGGGTTCCAGGAGATCCCTATGGGCTGCATAGGGTGTCTTACACAGGACTGCCACTGCAGCCTGAGTGAAATAACATCACAGTTATTTCACAGCCATTTTACACTGCACTTAAGTAACTTATAAGTCACCTATATGTCTAACCCTCACTTAGTTAAGGTTAGGTGCAAAGTTACTTAGTGTGTGGGCACCCTGGCACTAGCCAAGGTGCCCCCACATTGTTCAGAGCAATTTCCCCGAACTTTGTGAGTGCGGGGACGCCATTACATGCATGCACTACATATAGGTTAATACCTATATGTAGCTTCAGAATGGTAACTCCGAACATGGCCATGTAACATGTCTAGGATTATGGAATTGTCACCCCAATACCATTCTGGTATTGGGGTGACAATTCCATGTATCCCCGGGTATCCAGCATAAAGCCCAGGTACTGCCAAACAAACTTTCTTGGGTTTTCTCTGCAGCTACCACTGCTGTCAACCCACAGACAGGTTTCCGCCCCCCTGGGGCCTGGACAGCCCAGTCCCAGGAAGGCAGGACAAAGGCTTTCCTCTGAGAGAGGATGTTACACCCTCTCCCTTTGGAAATAGGTGTGAAGGGCCTGAGAGGAGTAGCCTCTCCAGGTCTCTGGAAATGCTTTGAAGGGCACAGATGGTTCCCTCCTTGCATAAGCCAGTCTACACCGGTTCAGGGATCCCCTCAGCCCTGCTCTGGCACAAAACTGGACAAAGGAAAGGGGAGTGCCCACTGCCCTGAGCAGCACCTCCCAGGGGAGGTGCCCAGAGCTCCTCCAGTGTGTCCCAGACCTCTGCCATCTTTAATGCAGAGGTGTGAGGGCACAATAGAGAGCTCTGAGTGGCCAGTGCCAGCAGGTGACGTCAGAGACCCCTCCTGATAGGTGCTTATCTTTCTCTGTAGCCAATCCTCCTCTGAGGGCTATTTAGGGTCCCTCCTGTGGGTATCTCACCAGATAACGAATGCAAGAGCTCACCAGAGTTCCTCTGCACTTCCCTCTTCGACTTCTGCCAAGGATCGACTGCTGACTGCTCCAGGATGCCTGCAAAACCGCAACAAAGTAGCAAGAAAACTACCAGCAACATTGTAGCGCCTCATCCTGCCAGCTTTCTCGACTGTTTCCTGGTGGTGCATGCTCTGAGGGCTGTCTGTCTTCATCCTGCACTGGAAGCCAAGAAGAAATCTACCGTGGGTCGACGGAATCTCTCACCCTGCCAACGCAGGCACCAAACTTCTGCATCACCAGTCCTCTGGGTCCCTTCTCATCCTGACGAGCATGGTCCCTGGAACACAGGAGCTGGGTCTTAGTGTCCCCAACAGTCCAGTGGCCCTTCTGTCCAAATTTGGTGGAGGTTAGTCCTTGCCTCCCCACGCCAGACAGTAATCCTGTGTACTGCGTGAACTGCAGCTGCTAGGGCTTCTGTGCACAGCCTAGCCCAGGTCCTCAGCACTCCGTCTTGCATTGCCCAACTCGCTGAGTTGGACTCCGACTTCGTGGGACCCTCTTTTGTTTTGCTGAGTCGACCGTCGTACTCAGATCTTCTGAATGCCTGTTCAGGTGCTTCTGTGGGTGCTGCCTGCTTCTTTGTGGGCTCTCCGTGTTGCTGAGTACCCCCTCTGTCTCCTCCCCCAAGGGGCGACATCCTGGTCCTTCCTGAGCTCTGGCAGCCCCCAAAATCTTCAACAGCGACTCTTGCAGCTAGCAAGGCTTGTTTGCAGTCTTTCTGCGTGGAAACAACTCTGCATCCTCCAGCACGCTGTGGGACATCTTCTGACCAAAGGAGAAGTTCCTGGCACCTTCTGTTGTTGCAGAATATTTGGCTTCTTCCACCTAGAGGCAGCCCTTTTGCACCTTCATCCAGGGTTTAGTGGGCTCCAGCTCCCCCGGACACTTGCGTGACTCTTGGACTTGGTCCCCTTCCTTTATAGGTCCTCAGATCCAGGAATCCATCTTCAGTGCTTTGCAGTCAGTTGTTATCCTTGCAGAATCCCCTATCTCGACTTTACTGTCTTTCTGGGGTAGTAGGGTAACTTTACTCCTACTTTTCAGCATCTTGGGGTGGGGTATCATGGACACCCTTAGTGTTTTCTTACACTACCAGTAACACTCTCCACACTACACTAGGCCTGGGGTCCAGTCGTGGTTTGCATTCCACTTTTGGAGTATATGGTTTTTGTTGCCCCTAGGCCTACTTTTCCCTATTGCATTCCATGGTGTTCTACAGTGTTTGCACTTCTTTTCTAACTGTTTACTTACCTGATTTGGTTTGTGTGTGTATATTTTGTGTATATTACTTATCTCCTAAGGGAGTATATCCTCTGAGATACTTTTGGCATATTGTCACTAAAATAAAGTATGTTTATTTTTAGTAACTGTGAGTATTGTGTTTTCTTATGATATAGTGCTAAGTGATATAAGTGGTATATTAGGAGCTTTGCATGTCTCCTAGTTCAGCCCAAGCTGCTCTGCTATAGCTACCTCTACCAGCCTAAGCTACTAGAACACTTCTAATCTACTAATAAGGGATAACTTGACCTGGCACAAGGTGTAAGTACCACAAGGTACCCACTACATGCCAGGCCAGCCTCCTACACCCATCCCACCCAGGATGAAGCACACCGGGCACAATACCCCATCCAAAACCAGTTCAGAAGCTATCCACTCACCCCATCCTTCCCAGGATGAAGCACACTGGGCACAATGCTCTCTCCAGAACCAGTGGAAGAAGCCATCCACTAGAGAGACTGTGGCCTTGCACTCCCCAGGAACAACAGTGGGCAAACCACCCACTTGAGAGACTGTGGCCTTGCAATTCCCACAAGCCCACTAGAGAGACTGTGGACCTGCACTCCCCAGGAAAAAGCAGTGGGCAAACCGCCCACTTTAGAGACTGTGGCCTTGCACTCCCCAGGACCAAGCAGTGGGCTAGCCACCCACTAGAGAGACTGTGGCCTTGCACTTGCCAGGAGCAAGCAGTGGGCAAACCACCCACTTGAGAGACTGTGGCCTTGCACTCCCCAGGACCAAACAGTGGTTAAACCACCCACTAGAGAGACTGTGGCCTTGCACTCCCCAGAAACAAGCAGTGGGCAAACCACCCACTAGAGAGACAGTGGCCTTGCAGTCTCCAGGAACAAGCAGTGGGCAAACCAGCCACTAGAGAGACTGTGGCCTTGTACTCCCCAGGACCAAACAGTGGGCAAACCACCCACTAGAGAGACTGTGCCCTTGCACTACCCAGGACAGCGCACAGGGCATGTTGCCTCCTCCAGGACCAGTGATGTTGTACCATCTTCCGGCTAAGGTGCCCCCCATTCCCTCGCCCCCTGAGGTGCCAGTCTATTTTTGACCTGATGCCCCTGCAGTGTTCTCTCCGTGTTGTTTCAGGAGTGAGGTGGTTCCTTGGCCTTTGTGTTGTAGCCCTGTGGCCCACAGACATTGAATAGTGGGCAGTGTCCCTACATTTGTAATTATGTATATACGTTTGGATTTTGATGCACTTATTCATAGTATTTTATTGTATTACACTCACTTTCTTCAAATCCTTTTGTCCTTGCATTATTCCTGAGGGGTACAGGGTAAACATGTTATGTTGCTGCATCTGGTTGTGTGTATGGTGTTGGGGGTGTTGCGTGTGTGTGTCACTCTCTTTTTCCTCCCCCTCCCTTGTGTGCTAGGCAGAGGTACTCACTGTGGTCGTCTTCGCCGGTGTTGGTGTTCATAATGAAGCATAAGGTAGACGAGCATGGGGAACACTTGCAGCTCAGGCTCCATGACGTAGTGGTTGTTCCCTGAGTCTCCTCAGGTGAGTCCTCTGACTTCTGAGTTATGTTTCCACCAGGCTTTTGATGTTTTTGGTACTGCCCCCGAAAAGGTGGTGGATAAGCCAGTCATAATAGAGTGGGCGTTACATTGTCTTCTGTCTGGCTGTTGGTGGTTACCGATGTGGTGCTTGTTGATTTTGCCCTGGCAGTCGGTGTGTTAAAGTGGCTGTCTGTCTGAGCGTTTTCCAGCAGGGTCATGATTCCATTTTTGTTACCGCCGGCCTGTTGGCAGTATTACCGCAGCTTTATCACAGACCGCCAGGGTTGTAATAAGGGCCTAAGTCTAAAGCAATGGAATTCTTTCACAATGCCTTCGGGGAGGCCAACCGGTTGGGCTCCCTGTACCTCCTTTCCAACAAGGCCTTTATTACACTCATCCCCAAGGACCTCCTTCTCTGTGGTTATTGCCCTAACTCCCCCCATAATGGTGATGTCAAGCTCTTGGCTAGCATACTGGCAACCTACCTCAAATGGGTTATTCCCTACTTAGTCCATCACACACAGATAGGTTTGGTCCCAGGACACTTGTCACGCAACCATATGCGTACAATGTCCCACACAATCTGGCTGGCTCTGGATATATGAGAAGAGGCTGTGGCCCTGTCACTGGATGCCAAGAAGGCCTTTGACAGGACAGAGTGGGATTATCTGTTCTCTATCCTGAGAAAATTGGCCGAGCATGGATTTTATCTCCAGCGTTCACTGGTCCATGACTCTCCCTCAGTGCAGGTCAATTGTGGTGGCTTATTCTCAGACCCCCATCCATTCTGATGAGGAATGCCTCAGGGGTGCCTCCTATCCCCTTTGCTGTTCCTCCTTACCATAGAGTCCCTAGGGGTGACAAAATACCAGTCAGTTTGGATTGTCGGAATTCTTACACAAGGGGGACCCATAATGCTGCATTTATATGTGGATGATATCCTGCTTACACTCGCAGTGCTATCCTTCCACATCCCAGCATGGCTGGAGACTATCGGCGCTTTCACACCCACCTCTGCCTACAAGGTTAACTAAGGGTAGTGCAAGGTGTTTCCACTCTTGAACTGGAACTGTACTGCCATTGACGAGTTATCGTTGCACTGGAGGGCCTCCCGTTTCAGATACCTGGACATCTATGTTAAAAGGGTTTTGGAGCGCATGGTGGTGGATAAGCTGGAAACGCTCTAGGAGCAGATGTGGCTTGATTTCGAGAAGTGGTCCCACCTGAACCTGTCATTATGGGAAAGAACGCAGGTGGTGAAGATGCTGACCCTCCTGCAGTTTACCTATGTGCTGGGCATTCTCCCCCTGTTGATGCCCCTTAAGGTGCTACGGCAGGTTGACAAGGGCATCAAGACCTTCATCTGGGGGGCCAATGAGATGCCGCCTGGCCATTGGACACTGATTGCCATAGGTCCTTTGGAGGCCTTGGTCTTCCATCTGTTGAGCATTATTGCATGGCCCTGCACCTGGCGTAACTGGTGTATATGTATTCCCAGGTCAGGGACCCCCCGTTATGGGACACAATAGAGCATCATCTAATGGATAATATGGCAAAACTGCACTCCCTATATATGATCATTGCCACCGGGTCCAGGCAAGCAAACCCCATGTTGCAGGTGATCTCCAGCACATAGGCAAAGGTCGAGAAGCCCCTCTCAGTGGATGCTCACCTCCATGAGAAGGCACCCATCTGGGACAATGATAGTATCCACATGGTGGGCATACTCCATTGGGGCCTCTGGCGGGACAAATGGGATTCACACCCTGACCCACCTGATCTTGTAGGGGGAACCCAAACACTTTGCAATGCTGTAAGAAGAATTTGTCATCCCTCCTTACCAACAGTTGTGCTACACCCATATGTGCCATTGCCTCACACGCAAACTGGTCCCGCAACTCTGGCCTGTTCCTCCCACTCCAGTGCGCACCTATCTTAACACATGTAGGCAGTTGAAGGGTTGATCTCTGGGGTGTATAAGTTTCTGATTTGACATCTCTACTCTCAGCCTCAGGTGGTGGGTCTGAAGGCAACCTGGCAAGCTTGTCTTCAGGTGAAGTACGAGGGGGAGGACTGGGAAAAGCTTCTGGAGAACCTTGAATAGGATTCATGGGAGGCCTGGATGAAATTCTGCCTTTTCAAGATCATGCAGATGTAGCACTGGACTCCGGTGAGGCTCCGGTCAGCAGGTCTATAGCCCCACTCCTGGTGCTGGAAATGCAGCCATGCTCATTGTAACAATGTTCAGCCACTCTATGAATGCCAAGACATCTGTTCCTACTGGGCGAAGGTGAGGGGCCACGCTGAGGGAGTCCATAGCAATGCCCATCCCATTGCTGGCCCTTCTGGCCTTACTCCATGACCTGGCAGACATTCCCCAGTTGACTCATCATGCCCATAGATTGCTCACTACCACCATGATGGCAGCCAAGATTGGCATCTTGCGTCATTGGCATTCCCTGCAGCTGCTTATGCACAAGGAATGGATCATGTACAAAACTGCCTCTTATTAGAGGATGATCAACAGCCTGCTGGAATAGGGCGATATGTTTCTTTTTATCTGGTCTTTCTTGCAGGAGGGCTGAAGCTGTGTGCCCAGTGTCTGCCTCAGTGGCTTGACCTCTTGACCTGTCACCCCCCAAGGTACTCCTTTCTCCCACCTACAGCCCTCTTTTCACCCTCCTCTCCCTTTGCCTCCCAGGCCCCCTCCCCCACCACCCCTTTCAGCTTTATTACCTAGCCCTACTCCCACCCTCCTGTTTTTTACTTCCTCTCATCCCGAATTTCTTTTTTTTTCCACATTACACCCGCCCAAAATAGTTTTCTCCCTCCTGGATTGGTTATGACTTTTTCTTTGGAGCCAATGTATTACCCTTGACAGTCATAGCTGTTCATTACACTGCAGTCTTTTTTGATTATTGTATCTGTAGTGGGTGTACTTACCATTGTTTTTCTTGACATCTCAATAAAAAATTACAACACAAATAAGAGTTTCAGTGAAGAATGTAGCACACATGCAAACAGGGAAAAATGAGGAGAAATGAAATAATTTCACCTTGTTATTCCCTTTTTGGGAAGTGCAGGACTTTGGCACAAATCTCCGACTACAAGTATTTGTAGATAGGGAATTGCATCGCAACCCCTGGGTGGTTGCTTACGAATGCCCATGTACCAGCAACGAAATGCTCCCTTGATGCAAAGTAATGCAAAGCAGCTCATTGATCAGCTTTATGTTACCTTTGGTTACAATCTAACACACATCACAATTTGCTTCAGATTGTGAATCCCAATTTGAACACTTTGCATTTTGTTTGTGGTTATACAGTAAAGTAAACATGATGCAAAGTCTTTGTAAAAGTAAGCCACAGTATTTCAATCCTCATTTCTATTTTAGGATCTGCAGTGATCTTTTGCAAGTAAGCAAGACTGCAATTGCAGAGTAAATAGAACTGTCAATTTAGCCTGGGCAGTGTGTGCTGTAGCTCTATGCAGCAGCAGGTTTTTGGTAGAGATAATGGCAGTGTGTCAATGCTGTCCTCAGTGGCTATACAGTCAGTGTTTCCTCAGAATATGTCCTGGGTGTCCCTAATGCCAATGCTAAACTGTCTCTATCTCCAGTCATGGGAGAGCACATTCTGGCCAGACCAGGCTGGGACAGGGTTGATCCGGAGCCACAATCCCTCAGACTCAGGGAAGCAATAACAAAGTTTGGATCTAGGCTCATCCTCTGTTTTGACTTCAGTGTGTGGCTCCTCCCATTTGGCTGTGCAGTTGGTAAATAATTACATTTATATGATGAAGTCATAAATGTTCACAGAAAGAAACACCTCCCCACTTAACTGAAATGAGCAAAACAAAGGAGTGGTCTATGAAAAGTTGTTTCTATTAAAGCAGATGACTAAATATTGCATTAAGATTATTGATTATGGTCAGTTTGCTAAACAATAGCAACTTTATATTCAATTTTCTAGGGCAGACACACAACGTTAAGGGTATGATCAGAAACCCCTCCATCTTTACTATTTTAATGTAATGTATGTTATACTAATTACACCTGTCTTTAGCAACTTATGATGGATATTAGTGATTGTATAGGCAGAATAGGGCTTAAACTCGGCATAAGAAAACTGAGCAGAGATTTGATTGGTGGTTAGCAGTTCAGACCCATAGAAAACCTTACTCTTCATCTTGATCTAGGCCAATGCCTTATTTAATGGTAAGCGTAGGAGTAAAACATGATTCTAATCTTCAACTGATGACTTACATATCTGCACTGGTTTCTTATTGCACTTATCTGGTCTTCCATTATCTGATCCTTCAGAATCACAATTCAGCTGTCTACACCACAGTCAAATCTCATTTTGACTACTATATGCTATCTTCAAATCTTACAAAACCAGGGTTCTAAAATCTGGCTTCTGTAGCCATGCTTCTAAAATGATCACACTAGTTCTTCAGTGCTTCTATTCTATGAGAGTTTCTGCAGTTGCGTATTCACTGTCACACCTCATTTCAAATCGTTTGCAGAGTGCGTCTTTCGATATACATAACTAACCCCATACGTGACTCCAGAACTATGTGGATGTTTCCCAATCTGTTGATAAGTTCGCAATTTCAAAAAGTAAGATGAAGTGGCTCTGCTTTTTCATAGGTCACTCCTTCTCTGGGTGCTAGCTTCTATTTTGATCACCGTTCAGAAACAAAAAATTAAAAACTCCATTATTTAATCAAAGTTGCTTAAAACGTTGTGGGCCGTTTATAGTATGATAGGTTGCCTAGATGAAATATATTTCAAGAACTCTTCCGGCCAGTAGCATACCAATACCATCCCTTCTCATCAGAACTGGTTTAATTTATACCAACAGTGTCAACACTTCTTTGCAGGCTTGCTATGTATTGTATACAGTGAGTATTTACAGTTTTGCGTAATTTTGAGTAAATAATCTAAAATGTGAAGTATTCACACAAATTAAAATTATGGACTTTCACACATTCCTAATAAATCCTTCTTCGCAAAGATCTTATATTCTTAATGGGCAAAAACCAACATAATGCCACGGTTGCCTAACAGGACTACTACGCACTGTTTCATTTTGATACAAGAAGACTCTAACACAGGCATATGAGAAGTTTTCTCACATGTCAAGATTGGAAATGTAACTATAATGCATCGTGTTTCATTGTTAGTCTCTAAAAAAGTATTGTAGCCAGGCATGCAATGGTCAGCGTTATAAGATGACTTTGTTGGTAATTCGATCATGGCTTTTTTCAACACACTTTTTACCGGTGTGCCATGAAAACAGATTTCCAGCAGTTGTACGTGTGATAAGAACATTTGTGCATATTTAAGTAAATCTATTGCAGATGAACTACATTGAAAATGACGCATTAGCATCACAACACAAAATAAAGCCATAGAACAGTAACACACCAGCAAAATACATCCACAAAATGAGCACAACACAACATGAAAGTATTCCAACACCACAGTAATGCAGGCCAACACACAGTAGTGCAAGAACTCAACATCACAAGAAAACAACAGCATGCCATCAAAACATAATATCAACATAACGGCAATGCAAGAGTATACCACCAAATCACAATACTACTGAAAGTCAGTAGCAACACAATTCAACAACATAACAGTACAACAATAGAATTCTTTTTGTATAATCTTTTTGTGTTGTGTTTGTCAGCAATAGGGCTGTTTTGTTTGATCTTTTGTTGTTTTTGTGTTAATCGGTGTGGTTTTTGTATTATTTTTGGTGCGCTGTTGTGGCAAGATGTGTTGCATTTAGTTTTTTTCTGTGTTGTTCTGTTACATTTTGGTACAGTATTTTGTTGGTGTGATGTGGTGCTTCCAGCACCGTTGCATTGTTTTTGGTTCAATTATTGAGTCCTGATGTATTGATGATTTTCAACATTATAATATCGTGCTGTGTTCTGCTATATGTTTTTATGTTTGTCTTTACCTGTCTAGCCAAAAGCTGCATATCTCATCAGTTCAAGTGAGCAGCAATCAATTCTAGCACTGTTAAAGGTGACAGTATAACTCAGCTCCACTCCTCATCTAGGGAATGGCATTGCATACAATCATTTTTTACGAACACTCAGTAACCATTTATTCAAGGCATGTTTACCATCATCATCAGAGATTCCATAAAACAACAAACTAGAAGCGATTCTTGCAAACAATGATCAAATGACTGTGAATGGTGCTTTTTGAATATGTAACTGACTTTACTAACTGGGAAATGTTGTTGTTAAGTGAGTATTGAGTTGAGTTCATTAATAATTGAGAACTTCCAAATATTAGATTAATTAGACGGTCTGCTTAAACAATGCCCACATTTATTAGGCTACAACTGAATTTAAGCAATTACGTCTGTATATCAACATCTCTAACAAAGCTCATTGAGGCTCAGTTCCCCGAAATATTAGGAATATATCAAAGCTACTTGATGAGAGCTGTAATATTTTTTTGCTAGGAATAGCAAAGCAACTGTGTCTATCTTAAAGTCTCTGGGTGCCCAGGCAAGACATATTTAGCAAACAAATTTGAATTTTTCTACCCATTTCCTGATAATTTATGCCCTGTGATGCTGATGCCAAATACTACGTTATATGTTAAGCTTCAACAGGGTCCCAGCAATTAAAACATATCTTGCCCAGAACACTAAAAACCCTTAGGATGACATTAGGTAGATAGACTGAGTCAAGGGTAGGGGTAAGTAGAGAGAGGTTTAGAGAGAGATACAGAATAGGCAGACGTCAAATAAAGAGAAAGGAAATTTTCCTTTTCTGACAGCCCATTGAAGGGTGGGGCCTTGGGTAGTTGCCCACTTTATCCAGGCTTTAAAATGTCTCTGCAAAGAAATACCTTAAATGTGCAACTCCCTGGCTTTCTTAAGGTGATGAAAAGACCCCAAACGTTCCCAAACAAACTACAGTCCACCCACTCACCTCTTGCATTATAGCACATTATCTGAAAAAAATAACACAAAGTGAGTGTGAGACGGGGCAAAGACAGGCCAATACTGACACATAAAAGGCTAAGGGCCTGATTTAGATCTCAACAAAGGGTTTGGTTCGTCGCAACAGCAATTGATATCCCATCCTCTGAAATCTAAATTCCATTGTTTCCTATGGTATTTAAATTTTGGTGGCCAGGATACCCATCACTGTTGGGACAGAGTAACCCTCCTCTAAGATCTGAATCATGTCCAAAGACATAATATGAAATGCTTCCTAAATATTGATTTACCAGAATGTTAAAAAAAGCAAATAAAATAAAATGAGCACCATTTGAATTTGCAATTTGGTAGAAACAATGGATCATTAAAAGCAAGTTATCATCTTCCGCCAGATAAAACACATGCATAATAACATAATTGCTATATGCTCTTCTGTCAATTAACGTTAAAACCACCTTCAATCAATCAATCAATCAGTGTTTGTTAAGTGCAACTACTCACCCATGAGGGTCTCAAGGCGCTGAGGGTGTAAGGGGGGGTGTGTGAAGCATCCGTCAGTGCGGTGGTTCCTCAAATATCCATGTCTTCAAATAACCATGTCTTCAGCTTTTTCGTGAGGTTGAGGAGGGGTGTAGTCTGTCTGAGGTGGGGCGAAAGGGTGTTCCAGGCTGTGGTGGCGGGGTAGGAGAATGAGCGCCCCCCTGCTATTGCTTTTCTGATGTGGGGTACTTCAGCGAGAAAGAGCTGGGCTGAGTATAGGGTCCTGTAGGGTACGTGAAAATTGAGTTCCCTGTTCAGGTAGGCTGGTCCGGTGTCGTGGAGGGCTTTGTGTGCATGGATGAGGATCTTGAAGGTGATTATTTTCTCTGTGGGGAGCCAGTGTAGTGTGCGCAGGTGCTTGGAGATGTGACAGTGTTGGGGTAGGTAGAGGACCAGTCTGGCGGCGGTCTTCTCGATGTTCTGCAGTTTGCAGGTGAGTATCTTGTTGATTCCGGCGTACAGCGTGTTGCAGTAGTCCAGTCTGCTGGTAATGAGGGCATGTATGACGGTCTTTCGGTGTTCGAGGGGGATCCATTTGAATGTCTTGTATAGGAGGCGGAGAGTGCGGAAGCAGGTGGATGTAACTGAGTTGATTTTGGGGTCCATGTTGAGTTTGGAGTCCAGGATGAATCTGAGGTTGTGGGCTTGGTTCGTGGGGGTGGGGGGAGCTTCAGGAGGATGGAGTCATTTCGTGCGTTGGGTTGAGGGCCCCTGATGAGTACTTCAGTTTTGTCTGCATTGAGGTGTAGGCAGCTGCTTTTCATCCAGGTGGCGACTGCTCCCATGCCTTCGCGGAAGTTGTGTCTGGAAGTGTTGGATTCATTGGATAGGGAGAGGTGTCGGCAGCATAGAAGATGATGTTGAGTCTGTAGTTTCTGATGATGGTGGTTAGTGGGTCCATGTAGATGGTAAGCAGCATGGGGCTGAGGGAGGATCTCTAGGGAACTCCACAGGTGGTAGGTGTGGGGTCCGAGAGGAAAAGGGGGAGTCTTACTCGTTGAGTTTTGCCAGAGAGGAAAGATTAGATCCAGTTGAGGGCCTTGTCTCTGATGCCGGCCTCGTGAGGCCTGCATATCAGTGTGTGGTGGGAGACTGTGTTGAAGGCCACCAAGAGGTCGAGCAGGACGAGGGCCGCAGTCTCTCCCTTGTACAACAGGGAGTGGATGTCGTCCATTGCTGCCAGGAGGGCTGTTTCGGTGCTGTGTTTTTTTCTGAAGCCAGATTGGAAGGCGTTGAAGATGTTGTTGTATCCAATGAAGGTGGCGAGTTGGCTGTTTCCAGTCGTCAGAGAAGGAGGCATCTGCTAGGGAGCCATTGATGGTAAGGAGGACGTTGGAGCGATGGTTTCAGCAACTCTGTTGGCGATGTGGTGGGAGCATGGGTCCGTGGGGGCCCCAGAGTGTATGGTCCTCATGGTCTTCTGTGTATCTTCGGTGGCGAGGGGGGTCCAGTTGGAGATGGTTGTTTTTTTGGTGTCAGGTTCCGGTGGAAGGGGTTCTGCACGTAGGTTGTCCTTGCTTAAGTTGTCATAGATGGTCTTGATTTTGTGGTGGAAGTATGTGTTGAGTTTGTTGCAGAGATCTTGTGAGTGTTGGGATGTCCGTTGCTTCGCTGTTGGGTTGGGCAAACTCCTTGATGATGCTGAAGAGTTCCTTGCTGTTGTGTGCATGTGAGGAGATTCTTTCTAGTACTGCTTTCTTTCTGGTGCTTTTGATGAGAAGGTTTGGTGGTGGCGGCTCTGAAGGTGATTTGGGCTTCTGTAGATTTGATGTTTCTCCAGATTTTCTCGAGGTGTCGACATGTGCGTCTGGATTCTCGTAGTTCTGCGGTGGACCAGCTGGCTTTCTTGGTGTGGGTGCTATAGTTCATTTTGAGGGGGGCTATGGTGTTGGATCAGTCAGTGATCCATTTGTGCAAGGTGCGGGCTGTGATGTTCGGGTCATCATTGTGTGCAATGGGGGTGGAGTTGGTGAGGGTGAGGGTGGGGGTGAGCTGGTCGTCAGTGATTCTTGCCCAGCTTCTACAGGATGGTTGGTGTTGGGGTCTGATGATGGTGGGTGTGTTGAAGGGGAAATGGATGTAGTGATGGTCTGTCCATGGAAGTTTGGAGGTGTGGCTGAAGGTGGCAGAGGTTACTGTTGTGAAGATGGAGTCAAGGGTGTGTCCTGCTGCATGCGTTGGGTCCGTCACGATCTGTCGGAGCCCTATGTTGTGGAGGTTGTCTAGGAGGGATGCAGTGTTGGGGTCTTGTAGGTTGTCGAGGTGAAAGTTGAGGGCTTCCAGCAGGGTGTAGTTGAAGGCCGCAATGGTGTGTGGGGTGATACTGTCTGTGATGAGTCGGAGAAAGATGCGTGGGGCCCGAGTAGGCGGTAGATGAGGGTTCCCCTGAGGGTGGACTTTGGACTTGTCTGACGTTTGAAGTGGAGGTGTTTCATCGGGCTTGTGGGGTTTCCGGGGTGTGTACTCAGTAAGAAGCTAAACCTGTGGATGATGGTGATTCACTTCCCATAGCAGCTGGGACAGTCTTTCCAGGTGATCTTGTATCCTTGGGGAATGGCAAAGGCAATATCTGGGCCAGGCGTGGTGTTGGTCCAGGTTTCGGTGGTAAATGCAATGTCCGGGGTGATGCTGTCAAGGAGGTCCCAGATTTTGGTGGCGTGGTTGTCGAGGGAGCGGACATTGAGGGGAATGCATTTCAGGGTCTTTGGTGTGGGTGTGTTGTTGTGGGTGGGTTGTGCCGGGTTGGAGGTCTTGGTGATGGTGTAGGATTGGCTGCAGCAGAGGCAGCTGAAGGGTTCGTGGATGTTCACCGGTGATGAGGGCTTGCAGTTGTTGTTGCATCCTGGGTTGAGTGTGTGGAGTGCTGCTGGCATGTAGAGGTGGCGGGTCCTGGCGCTGGTTGCGGTCGGTCATAGACAGGTGCCGATATGCTTGCCTTTGGCATGCCAGCTGCTTGGCCGCCATTAAATAGGAAAAGGGGGGACGAGAGGACAGCTGGGAGGCAGGAGCAGGAAAAATGGCACAAAAAGGGGGTTGGGCCACAGGGGCAGCAGCGGCGGGGAGATGGAAGCGAGAAAGAGAATAGAGACAATAATATGAAGAGAAGAAAACGTAAAATGAGAGTAAAAAGCACAGGAAAAAAGAGGAATCAGATAGAAAAAGCACAGAAAGTGCAAGGTCAAGCAGAAAAGCACGAAGGGAGAAGACAGAGGGCCGGCGGGCAGCCTAGCAGAAGAGCAAAGCTCTCACAGTAGACACCAGGGATGAGGTGCAGGTAGGAGCCTGCCGGTGGAGGAGGACTTCGAACTTCTGACAGGGGTCAGAGTTTGACAGACACGAGCTGCACTTACTGGAAGAGCTACACAGACGTAGAGCAGTTCACTGACCAGGTCAGTAGGATTACTCTTCCAACCGCGCAGTGGGTGCCATTACATGGGGATGGGGGAGGAGAAGGCAGCTGGGAGGTGGGAGTGGGAAAAACGGTACGAAAAGGGGGCGGGCCACTGGGGCAGCAGCGGCGGGGAGAGGGAAGGGAGAAAGAGACAAAAATCAGAAGAGAAGAAAACGTAAAATGAGAGCAAGAAGCACAGAAAAAAAGAGGACTCGGTTAGAAAAAGCACAGAAAGCACAAAGGCAAGCACAAAAGCATGAAGGGAGAAGACCGAGAAAAAGAGGCAAGGGCCTGCGGGCAGCCTAGCAGAAGAGCAAAGCTCTCCCACTAGACACCAGAGATTAGGTGGGAGGAGGAGGGCCTCGAACTTCTAACAGGGAGATGGACAGAGATGGGCTACACTTATTGGAGGAGCTACATGGAGGTAGAGCAGTTCACTGCTCTACCTCCGTGTTTGTTAGCATGCAGATAGTTGGTTCTGCAAAATGGATTATAATCATCTAACAACTAAGGTGGTCATTCTGACCTCGGCAGTAAAAGGCGCTTACCGCCGGTCAGAAGACCGCCATAAACCGCCACGGTCATTCTGACCCGCAACTGGCAAACCGCCAAAAACCCGACATCAACAAAAGTCCGCCACAGCAACGGCCAGCGAAAAACTGGCGATGACCAAACCTCCACCGTCACGCCAACAGAAATACGCCCATGCCATTCCGACCCACAAATCCCCGCAGCGGTCTTTCAACCGCGGTATTCCATTGGCGGTACACACCGCCGCGGTCAAAATACACACACCTTTACAAAACACTACCACATTGGACAATTCAAAATACACACACCTGAGACACATACACACACCACTCCCACACACCCAATTAAATATAAAACACACACCCACATCACCCACAAACCCTTACGACCACAATTGCGACTGAAGGACAGAGAGAGACAGCACAGCATAGAGTAGACCATCACACAGAGGCAAATCACAACATCACCCACACAATATCCACGCACAAAACACCATACACCACCACACTCACCACACTCTACAACACATACACCACCCCTCACCTCATCCACACCACCCCATGGCACCCCAAAGACACCCCAGGTTCTCTGACGCCGAACTCAGGGTCATGGGGGAGGAAATAGAGCGGGTAGAGCCCCAGCTCTTCGGGGCACAGGTGCAGCACACCACCATTGCCAGGAAGATGGAGCTATGGAGCAGAATAGTGGACAGGGTCAACATTGTGGGACAGCATCCACAAAATCGGGACGACATCAGGAAGCGGTGGAACGACCTACGGGGGAAGGTGCGTTCCATGGTATCAAGGCACAACATCGCGGTACAGCGGACTGGCGGCGGACCCCCACCTACTCCTCCAGAATTCACAGCATGGGAGGAGGAAGTCTTGCACATCCTGCATCCTGAGGGCCTCGCAGGAGTAGGCGGAGGAATGGACTCTGGTAAGTCAAATCTTCACTACTTCATTCCCCCCACCCCACCTGCATGCCAAATCATACCCCCACCCTCACCCCCACCCCCATCACACCAACTCCTTGCAAATGGCTCACCATCACAACCCACCCATCCCAAAACCTAGCCCTGCATGCCTCCCCAAAGCATGGACACCCATCACCAAAGCATGCCCACTGCACATACCCATCTCCCCCACAAGCCACCGTCACAAAAGCCCCCACAAGGGAATGCCAGCACTGGGGTACACGGCCACCCACCCATTACACGAAATGGCACACACAGAAGCAATAACCATACTCTAATACCCCTGCAGTACCCGAACGCCACCACACCGCCCAGGAGGGTCCAGAGATGTCCATCCCACCCCCAGAAGAGGCCCCCAGTGATGACAGCAGCTCTGTCTCCCTGGACCCATACGACCAACCCGGCCCATCGGGGACCTCGGGACAATCGGTTCCCCACAGACAGCCACAGGCTACAGCAGACCTAACCCCCTCTGGGAACACCAGCACAGCTCCCACCCAGCGGGCCCATGCCTCTGTCTCCAGGACACGTCAATCAGCGGTGTGTCCACCACTACAGGGCACCCAGGTTGACCCACCACTCCAACAACAACAACAGGGACCTGGGGGCAGTGGTAGTAGGCACACGGTCCAGGGGACAGAGGCCCAGGGAAACAGGGGAACTGGGAGGGCTGCTGTGCGACAGGGGGGGGACAGGCCCAGGGAACCGACTCTCCAAGAGGCCCTCTTCTCCATCATGGGAGCATACCACCACTCCCAGGAGACGATGGCTACGGTACTGGCCAGGTTCAAGGAGATCCAGGTACTGCAGGAGGAACAGTACATGGGGTTCAGAGAGGAACTGAGAAACATTAGTTCCGCAATGGGGACCATCGTCGTGGCCCTTAACCAGATAGTCACCACATTGCGGGACCATGTGGCACCACAAAGGGCCCCTGTCACTAGCATGGACCAGGAACAGCCTACCACCTCCGCCGGCGCTAGTGGACAGGAGGCGCCCACACAACGACAGGCCACCAGAACCCCACCTCCTGCAGAAGAAGAACCACCCCGCAAGCGGTACCTGAGATCTCATAAGAAGACAGAGTAGGATGCCAAGACCCCACCAGCAAACGATACCCCCTGATGTCATCCCAATGTCCCACATTGTCACCCTGTCCAAACTTAAACTGCCCCTGCTCCATCCTTCCACAGGCATATGGACAATGCACCTGTGAGACTGAAAACTGGACTCTGCCATGGACATTACTCCACCATCACCGTTTTACAATCATGTCCCTAAATTTAGCACTTTAATAAAATCACTTATTGCACTTAAACAATCTGGAGTCTGCTTGTATTTTGAACAAATGTATTAGACATAACGTTGCCAAAATGTTCAGTTACATTGTGATGACAACATACCACGGTCACACAGCTGTAGTCCATGGGCAAACAAAGCAGAGGTCACGCAGTGGGGCCCACAGCTCTGAAAACGGAAGGGAAAGTCACAACTCAGTTAACAGGAACTGGGGGGAAACACAGACAGTAGAGAGGCAGGAGACTTTAAGTAAATGTAAAATGGCGTGGTTGATTCGTACTTGTGTGCTACTGAAAATACTGTTGTATCACTGTGTCCCTGTTGTCTGTGTCTGTTGTCAAGGGCATAGAAATCACCCTTTACTGTAGCCAAATCGCCCACCTCAGGGAAAACAATGTAGCTCCGCATGTATTTCATCAGGGCAGACAACACTCTCGACAAAACCTTAGAAAACATAGGCTGAGACATCCCTGATGATATGGTCACTGTTGTTTGGAATGATCCACTTGCCAAAAAATGGAGTACTGACAGAACCTGCACCAGAGGGGGAATCCCTGTGGGTTGGCGAATGGGGGACATCTGGTCTGGCTCCAGCTGGGCACACAGTTCCTGTATAGTGGCTCGGTCAATTCTGTATGTCAGTATGACATGTCTTTCTTCCATTGTCGACAGGTCCACCAGCGGTCTGTACACGGGAACATTCCTCCATCTCCTCGCAAGCCCCAGCGGACGGTGCCTAGGAAGGACAACATGGAGCACAGAGTCAAGCAACCCACAGGTACGTAACCACAGCTTGCACAGAACACGATTCGCTATGCATTGAATGGCTTGTATGAGTGGCAATGCAAGGCCTAGGCCTGTGTGACGCAGTACAAATTAAGCCATGTGGGCCCTTGAAATGGCGGCTGCCTGACCTGTGAAGTGTGACAATGGGATGTGAGGTCAATGCGCTGGCGTGGCACACCGTGGCGGTAGGCGGTCGAAGACCGCGGCGCAAAGCAGCATTGGTTAACATTGAACCCTATGGGTCTCAGGAGCCAATGACGATGTGCGCCGGAGTTCGCTGTACGCACCGCCGCAGTACGCACCGCCGCGGGCGTGACCGCCATCTTCTATCTGCTTAATTACTCGAGACCTGATCATCCACAGGAGAGGACCTATACTGCAAGTGCTGCTGTGACCTCGGTCTGGAAGATACAATGGCTGCTGCGACTGGGGAAAGGGCCCCTGCCTTCACATCTGAGGAATTGGAGAAACTTGTTGATGGGGTCCTCCCTCAGTATGCGCTACTCTACAGTCCTCCAGACCAACAGGTACGTACACTGGGACCATGCTTTGTGGGCAATGCCTGTGTTGAGTGGGGTGGATGAAAGATGGTGGGGAGGGGAGCGAATGAGGCATGCATCGCACGACAGATGAGAGCATGTGCCATTTTGGCAAGGTTGGGGAGGGGGGGCCACTCACATCGACCATGCAGAAAATTATGATATTTATTTTCCGACCCTGTCCATGTCACATAGGTCAGCGCCCATCAGAAGATCGACATTTGGCGTGCCATCGCCAAGGACGTCCGGACCCTGGGGGTCCACAACAGACGGGGCACCCACTGCCGCAAGAGGTGGGAGGACATCCGCCGCGGGAGCAGGAAGACCGCGGAGGCTCTGCTGGGGATGGCCTCCCAACGTAGGAGGGGTGGCTCCCGTCAATTGACCCCCCTGATGTCCCGGATCCTGGCGGTGGCCTACCCCGATTTGGATGGGCACGTGAGGACATCACAGCAGACACAAGGGGGTGAGTACCAGCACATTCTGCTATGTTAGCGCACAGTGGAGGTGTCTGGGTGGGGGAGGAGGGCTGTGGGTATCTCTAGGCCAGGGCGACTTCTGTAGGCTTGTCCCCTCCGTAAGGCATGGCCCTGTGCCCCCGCCCCCCACCTCTGTAGTGTGCTAAGTACAGCTATCCATGGCCCTGGGTCACCTATGTGTGCAGTTGTCGTCCATAGGCTTGCAGCCAAGTCACAATAATTGAGTAGTGTACACTGAGTGTGCAGCGTAGTGCAGGGGGCTTCTGTGTCTGTCCTCTCCGCCAACGGTGTTGCCAATGCATGCACTCAACATGTCATTTTTTCTCCCCCCCCCCTTTTTTGTGGTCTTCCTGTTCTTGTGTGCATTAGCATCATCAGGCGGAGGAGAAGTGGCATCGGAGCATGAGGGAGCTGCATCTCACATGGCCCCGGAGGGCCATGCAACCGACTCCGAGTACACTAGTGAGACGGAGGGGGAGGGGAGCTCCACAACGGGGACCCGTGGAGACGTCAGCGACACAGACACGTCCTCGGAAGGGAGCTCCCTTGTGGTGGCGGCAACATCCGTGCCCACCGCAACAACAGGTACAGCCGCCACCCCGCGCACCAGCTCCGCCCTCCAAGCAGCCCCTTACAATTCGCCCTGTGCCCGCTCGGCCAGGAAGGCGGGCATCTCCTTCACCCCAGGCACCTCAGGCCCTGCCCCAGTTACCCCTGCTGCCCTCAGTGAGGAGATCATTGACCTCCTCCAGACGCTCATTGTTGGGCAGTCTACCCTTTTGAATGCCATCCAGGGTGTAGAAAGGGAGGTGCACCGGAACAATGCATACCTGGAGGGCATTCATTCGGGTCAGGCTGCCCATCAGCGATCGTTCAAAGCTCTGGCCTCAGCACTGACGGCAGCCATTGTCCCTGTCTCCTGCCTCCCCCCTCCAATTTCCTCATCCCAGTCCCACTCCCCTGTTCCTCTGCCTATCCCAGCCACACCTACAGACCAGCCTGCAACACACATCAACACCCAAGGGCAGTTCATCCAGACATAAGCACCACAGATCACACAAGCATTCACACATGCAACATCCACATGCAGACATGCCAACAGCCTCTGCCTCCTCTGTGTCCTCCTCCTCCTCGTCTCCCTCCTCCCTCCCTGTGACGTCTCCACTCACACCTGCATGCACACCACCATCAGCCAGTACGTCCATCACCAGCACACCCACCAGAACACTCCGCACACGTGCAGTCACCACCCCCACTGCCATTTACACGTCCCCTGTGTCCTCTCCCAGTGTGTCTGTCACCCCCTCTTCCAAACCACACAAACGCAGGCAGCCACCCACCCAACAGCCATCCACCTCACGACAGCCTCCGTCACAAGCACCTGCACCCAAAGACAGCACACTTGACTCTCCTACAACCACATCCTCTTCCTCCACTCCCATACCCACTTCACCTACCCTTCCCACTGCTCCTAAAAAGTTTTACCTCTCCAAAATTAACCTCTTTGCATCACCTGACCCACCCCCTCCATCTCGTAAGAGTCCAAAAAGCACCTCAGCCACCACAAGCCCTGCACCTACAAGGACCATAGTCCAGGGCTATTGGAGTCCACCAGCTTCTAGGGCAGCAACATCGGCCAGCAGCAAGGGGACAGCCAGCCCACCCCCTGGGAAAAAAACTATAAAAGGGAAGGGCAGGCGCGAGAGGCCAGAGACGGCAACCCCCAAAGGCACTACCCTGGCACCGTCACCTGGCACATCCACAAAGGGAGGCAAGGGCCCCAGAGAATCGGCGAAGGAGGGCAAGGTCAGCAGGGCGGACATTTCCGGCAGCAGGTGAGCTGCCCAGGAGGGCCCCACCAGCCCCATTTCGGGTGTGAAGGAGGACACCCACGGGCCCAGGACTCCAGCATAGGAGGGCCCCGCAAGCAAAAGGTCGGATGGCAACTGAGCGGAAAATATTGGCCCGATCTGGTTCCCTGGGAACACATGTCAAGCACCGCCGAACAGGGCCCCCCCGTGACAAGCACCGCTGAACAGGGCCCCGCCGTGACAAGCACCGCTGAACAGGGCCCTTCCTGTCAAGCACCGCTGAACTGGGCCCCGCCGTGACAAGCACCGCTGAACAGGGCCCTGCCGTGACAAGCACCGCTGAACAGGGCCCCGCCGTGACAAGCACCGCTGAACAGGGCCCTTCCTGTCAAGCACCGCTCCGCTGGGCCCTTCCTCTCAAGCACCGCTCCGCTGGGCCCTTCCTGTCAAGCACCGCTCCGCTGGGCCCTTCATCTCAAGCACCGCTCCGCTGGGCCCTTCATCTCAAGCACCGCTCCGCTGGGCCCTTCCTTTCAAGCACCGCTCCGCTGGGCCCTTCATCTCAAGCACCGCTCTGCAGGGCCCTTCATCTCAAGCACCCTTCCGCTGGGCCCTTCCTGTCAAGCACCGCTCCGCTGGGCCCTTTCTCTCAAGCACCGCTCCGCTGGGCCCTTCCTGCCAAGCACCGCTCCGCTGGGCCCTTCCTGTCAAGCACCGCTCCGCTGGGCCCTTCCTGTCAAGCACCGCTACGCTGGGCCCTTCCTGTCAAGCACCGCTCAGCTGGGCCCTTCCTGTCAAGCACAGCTCCGCTGGGCCCTTCATCTCAAGCACCGCTCCGCTGGGCCCTTCCTGTCAAGCACCACTCTGCTGGGCCCTTCCTGTCAAGCACCGCTCCGCTGGGCCCTTCATCTCAAGAACCGCTCCGCTGGGCCCTTCATCTCAAGCTCCGCTGGGCCCTTCATCTCAAGCACCGCTCCGCTGGGCCCTTCCTGTCAAGCACCGCTCCGTTGGGCCCTTCCTGTCAAGCACCGCTCCGCTGGGCCCCTTATCTCAAGCACCGCTCCGCTGGGCCCTTCATCTCAAGCACCGCTCCGCTGGGCCCTTCATCTCAAGCACCGCTCCGCTGGGCCCTTCCTGTCAAGCACCGCTCCGCTGGGCCCTTCCTGTCAAGCACAGCTCCGCTGGGCCCTTCATCTCAAGCACCGCTCCGCTGGGCCCTTCCTGTCAAGCACCGCTCCGCTGGGCCCTTCATCTCAAGCACCGCTCCGCAGGGCCCTTCATCTCAATCACCGCTCCGCTGGGCCCTTCCCGTCGAGCACCGCTCCGCTGGGCCCTTCATCTCAACCACCGCTCCGCTGGGCCCTTCCTGTCAAGCACCGCTCCGCTGGGCCCTTCATCTCAAGCACCGCTGGCCCATTGGCAGGGCCGGATCTGTGTCGGCCAGGGCTTCACGAAGCACTCTGGGCACCATGCCTCCTCCAGAACCAGTGGAGTCTGTAATCCACTTGATGCACTGTGGCTTTGCACTCCCCAGGATGGATCAGTGGGCAAGCCACCCACTGTAGAGACTTGAGAGACTGTGGCTTTGCACTCCCCAGGATGGTACAGTGGGCAACCCACCCACTGTAGAGACTTGTGAGACTGTGGCTTTGCACTCCCCAGGATGGTACAGTGGCCATGGAGGCCCCTCGTGGATCTGGTGTCGTGGACTCAACTGGCTGAGGTGCCCCCCTTCCCTTGCCCCTGAGTTGCCTGTAGTTTTACTATCTGATGCCCCTGCAGTGTTCTCTCCAATGGAATCGGGTCTCGTGGGTGGGCTTTGCCCATGTGTTTAGGCCCATTGGCCCACGAACAATGGATGATAGCCAATATGGCCCGGACTTTTGACCTATGTATATATTGTTCATGATGTAATATATTTTATTTATATATTTCATATTTCACTTAACTTCAATTATGCTATAATATACTTCATTTTTAATGATCATTTTATTTTGCCTTTGCATTCTTCTGGGAGGGTTGGGGGGTGTCACTCTGACTTGTTGCTCTGCATTGATGTGTGTGTTGTAGTGGGTGAGGGTGGGGGTGGGTGTGTGGCGTACGTGTGTCCCCGTAATTTTTTGCCTCCCCTGTGTCGTAGGTGCAGTACTCACCGTTGTCTTCTGCGCCGGCGTTCGTGCTCCTGGTAGAGGAGCAGGTAGACAATAGCTGGTAGGATGTGTAGTTCGGGTTCCATGCTGTCCAGATTCCTCGTGGAGTGTGTAGAGGTGAGCGTTTTTCCGTTCGAAGTCTGTTTCCGCCGTGTTTTTATCGGCGGGGCTCCCGCCCCGGAAAAGGTGGCGGATTGGTGAGTTGTGATAGGGTGGGCGGTACATTGTCTGCCGCCTGTCTGTTGGCGGTGACCGCCGCGCTGCTTGTCTGTACCGCCGTGGTCGGTCGGAGTGTTAAAGTGGCGGGCTGTGTTGGCGGTTCCCGCCAGGGTCGGAATTCCATTTTTTTGGCCGCCTGCCTGTTTGCGGGTTGGCCGACGCTTTTACACCGACCGCCAGGGTTGGAATGACCCCCTAAATCCCATAACACAAGTATTTCTAGAGTTTGAAATTTGGGAAAAGGATTGTCATATTTCTATGTCTTTCTGGAACCATATTTCAAATATTAATCTTCAATAAATCATATCAAAAAGACTAAAGTCAATGGTTTTACCTTTTGGCTTAGACTTTAAACCCCAACATTTCAGGGTTTGAGCAGCTCCACTGAATTAATTTTGTCATTTTATATTTTGCAGTGGTGTTTTCAATGACGTCATTGAACATGTCATGAGTGGGGTAATATTAGAAGTAATTAGCAGTACATATTGAGGGTAATGAATCCCTTCACTCTAGCAGAAGAGCAAGTAGCTTGATCTTGGAGTGCTTTAAGAAAAAATGGCAAGCTTTCTAAGATCATGGATTTAAAGACCCAGGAGAACTACTTTGTTTTTTTAAATGTTGCTGGGGGGCTGAAGTGCGTCTCCTCCCTCAAAAATGCATATGCTTCCCCCAGGCTCTGGCCCAGGTCATGGATCTGTGGATCCTCCTTGGATTATTGATGAAAATGTTTTTTAAAACACATTGATCTCAAGTGGGTATATCTTTACCCTGCCCTTCATACGTTGTTCTTTTGTTTATTTTTATCTGGGTCAGGGGATCCCAATCTCTAAGACAGCTCCCACCACATCTTTCCTTGATGTGGTGGAAGCCAATTGGAGCTTGCCTAGGGACCTGCCAGCTCTGTGTATCCTCTCTGACATATGATATAAGAAGTTTTTGAACCCTAAAAAAATATACTGACTGGATTTTTAAAATATAACAAAAGTGTGCTTTCTGGACCAAGACCAGCTTTCTGTCCTATTTGGTGTAATTCCACTCTGGAGATTTGGCGTTAGCTGTATCTAATATTCCTATGGAAAAAAGAATGGGGAAAATGCATTTTGGGGCCACCCTCTTTTCTCAGCCCTGGCATGACAGATCACCCTGAAACTTTTCAGTAAGGAGTGGAGGTGGATGAGATTTATTTGTGCATAGATTTGTCACATGGTGCCAAAGTTATGACACCGTGTATATGCTAGAATGTAGATATAATTAGGTCTGCTTTTCCATAGACAAAGATATATAAGGGGGCAGCAGAAAGACATGCTGTCACCCTAAGTTTGGAGAGCAAGTGTCTAAGGGATAAGTACTGTGCAGAAAATAAATATATATTGTTTTTAACTAATTTTTACAATCTTGCAGAAATATCAGGGTATAATGAATAATAAAAATAGGTAGATGAGTTCTCAATTCACTCCATTTGTATAAATGTATATTGTGATCCTTGTATTTGAGAGGAAGCATAAAAAGATAAGTACTGTGATGAGTAGATGGTTAATTCTTATTCAACCCCTTTGCTGCCAGGCCTTCTCCCCCTTAGGTGCCAGGCCTTTTTTTGGCTATTTGGGGCAGTTTGTGATTAGACCCTCATAATGTTTTGTCCACATAAGCTACCCATGCAAAATTGGCGCTTTTTTTCCCAACACCCTAGGGATTCTAGAGGTACCCAGAGTTTGTGGAAGGAGACCAAAAAATTAGCCAAAATAGAGCAAAAATTTCAGTTTTTTTAACAAAATGGGAAAAAGGGCTGCAGAAGAAGTCTGTTTTTTTACCTGAAAATGGCATCAACAAAGCATTTGTGGTGCTAAAATCACCATCTTCCCACCTTTCAGGAACAGGCAGACTTGAATAAAAAAAAACCATTTTTCAACATTTTGGCATTTTACTGGGACCTAACCCATTTTTACTATATGTTGTGCTTTTAGTCTACTTCCAGTTAGTAACAGAAATGGGTATGCCCTTTATGTCTAATTTATACACTCTGGGACTCGTTTTAGGCCAATTAATCTTTTGACCCTCATTGAAGACACCTTAGGACGAGATAGCTAATCAACATGTCAATCAATATGTCAATAATGTCATCAATATTTACTATAATAAGACAATTCAGTGTAGTCAAAGACATTAGTAAGACTCAATAAACCACCATGACCTTTCAGCCATGAATAACCACACCAGTTTAGTACAATTTTGTGATATTTATTCCCTATTGATTACAATTCTACTAACAAGTTTATTAATCTCAAAACCAAGAAACACATTAGCATAGTCACAATATGGCAACTCTGATAAGACTTCATCAAAGCAAGGATCTCGAATATTAGAACATAGCACGGCGTCAACATAGGTTATCCTTAGCAGAGTAACATCAGCGCATCTTTCAACAAAGCATAGATTCAGTCATTTGTCTATTTGTGTCTGATTAATGAACCCCTCATCTAACCTCGAATTAGCATTGGCATGTTGGGCTTCATGCGAAACAATTTAGTAACATCAATTTGGAAAACCTCTAACTAAGGTCTCTATCAAAAGAAGCAGTTGGTACCTAGAAAGGAAAAGCATACAGACAATCACAATTCATTGTCATATAGTTACCCTCTGTATTGGGTCAGCACACAGATTCAGATTTCGACCTCAGCTGATTCGCCATCAGCCAGGAACTCATCAAGTCGGTTAAGAAGGGCAAAAGGGTACTTCCCTCATAAGGAGGTAAAGTATAAATGGGCAATATAAGGGCAAGGATGGTTTTGAGAACCAAACAGCAAAGTCTCTTTGCAGAGTGACAAAGTGTCTGGGTCATAGCAATGTTCACAATGGCATCTGCCTAACTAACTCATTTCCTTGTGTCAAGGATTTGTATCCATTTTCTGTTGTACAGTCCCCTACTTTGTGATTGGTTGAGGGTTGGCACCCCATTATCTCCATCCAATAGGTTACCAATTAGCTCATCAAATTTGTCACCTCATAACAGTTCTCATGTAGTTTATTGGTCCTTATGATTGATGTCTTCAGCGGGTAGAATGTCCGGTATGATTTCATACTCTCGTGCTCCTTTGCGCATCTTCAGTCAGTGGATCCATTTTCTGTGCCGGTTCAGGCAACCTTGTACCTGGGACTAGTCTACACTGCATTCAGCAAAAATGTTTCCTTGAGCAAGTCGAATTTCATGATAACAGTTACATTCCTCTTCAGGCTTTTGGAAAAAACACGAGTTCATGTCCTTCAGCAAGTCAGCACACTGTTCGTTAGAAAAACACATTTAATATGAAACCAGGCAGCTAGGCCTCGACTCATGCTAACTAAGGCCTAATGATTTATTAGCAGAACTTTAGCATATAACCTTTAATAATTAGTGTAAAATCATACTTCCACATAACATTTCATCATTATTAGTCAGTTTCATTAGTTCCTGTATATATTGGCGGCCACTTCCCATGGGCCCATTTCAAGCACACGTTTAGCAAAATACATTACTACATTTTCTATGCAGCATTATTATGCATTAGTTCATAAACATTTCATGTTAATATTGAATATATAAGTTACGCTCTCTCAGGTATGAAACCAATTCTTGATCCCGGAAAGCAAAACATTTCTGAAAAGTAGACAAAATTCAGCAAGGGGTCATTTGTATAGTTCCTACAAGGGTTTCCTACAGAAAATAGCAGCTGAAATAAAAAAAAATATATTGAAATTAAGGGGAAAAAACAGCCATTTTTATCCACATTTTACTCTGTAAATTGTTCCTGCAATGTCAGATTTTTTAAAGCAATATACCACTACGTCTGCTGCATGCTTCTCTTTGCAGGGTTATGTGGGGCTTGTAGGTTCATCAAGAACCCTAGGCACCCAGGGCCAATAAATTAGCTGCACCTTGCAATGGGTTTTCATTGTATACCGGGTATTCAGCAATTCAGTTGCTGAAATATAAGGAGTGAAAAAAAGGTATCAAGGAAACCTTTGTATTTCCAAAATGACCACAAGATAAGGTCTGAATAAGCAGGGGTTATTTGCACATATCTGAATCCCGGGGTGCCCATATTAGCATGTGAATTATAGGGCATTTCTAAAAAAATACATCTTTTTTACGCACTGGCTTACATTTGGAAGGAAAAATGTAGAGAAAGACAAGGGGCAGTAATACTTGTTTTGCTATTCCGTGTTCCCCCAAGTCCCCTGATAAAAATGGTACCTCACTTGTGTGGTTAGGCCTAATGCCCACAACAGGAAATGCCCCAAAACACAACATGGACACCACATTTTCCCAAAGAAAACAGACCTGTTTTTTTTTTGCAAAGTGCCTAGCTGTGGATTTTGGCCTCTAGCTCAGCCAGCACCTAAGGAAACCTACCAAACCTGTGCATTTTAGAAAACTAGACACCTAGGGGAATCAAAGATGGGATGATTTGTGGGGTTCTCATCAGGTTCTGTTACCCAGAGTCCTTTGCAAACCCCAAAATGTGGCCAAAAAAACACGTTTTCCTCACATTCCGGTGACAGAAAGTTCTGGAATCTGAGAGGAGCCACAAATTTCCTTCCAACCAGCGTTCCCCTAAGTCTTCTGATAAAAAATGGTACCTCACTTGTTTGGGTAGGCCTAGTGGCCGCGACAGGAAATGCTCCAAAAAACAACATGGACACATCACATTTTCCTAAAGAAAACACAGCTGTTTTTTGCAAAGTGCCTAGTTGTGGATTGTTGCCTCTAGGTCAGCCAGCACCTAGGGAAACCTACCTAGCCTAAACATTTTTTTAAACTAGACACCTAGGGGAATCCAAGATGAGGTGACTTGTGGGGCTCTCACAAGGTTCTGTCACCCAGAATCCTCAAAATATGGCAAAAAGAAATGCTTTTTCCTCACATTTTGGTGACAGAAAGTTCTGGAATCTGAGAGGAGCCACAAATGTATTTCCACCCAGCGTCCCCCCAAGTCTCCTCATAAAAATGGTACCTCACTTGAGTGGGTAGGCCTAGTGCCCAAGACAGGAAGTGCCACAAAACACAACCTGGACACATAACATTTTCCCAAAGAAAACAGAGCTGTTTTTTTGCAGTGACTAGCTGTGGATTTTTGCCTCTAGCTCAGCCGGTACCTAAGAAAACCTACCAAACATATACATTTCTTAAAACTAGACACCTAGGGAAATCGAAGATGGGGTGACTTGTGGGGCTGGCACAAGGTTCTGTTACCCAGAATCTTTTGCAAATCTCACAATTTGGCCAAAAAACGCTTTTTCCTCACATTTCGGTGCCAGAAAGTCCTGGAATCTGATAGGAGCCACAAATTTCCTTCCACCCAGTGTTCCCCCAAGTCTCCCAATAAAAATGGTGCCTCCCTTGTGTGGGTAGGCCTAGTGTCCACAAATGGAAATGCCCCAAAACAGTATCTGGACACATCAAAATTATCAAAAACTAAACTACCTGTTTTTCTGTTGGGGCACCAGCGTTTTTGGTCCTGGGCTCAGCAGCCTTATAGGGAAACCTACCACCCAAACATTTTTGAAAACTACACACCAGAGGGAGTCCAGGGGATCCCCCAGTGTTTGCTTACCCAGAATCCTCTGCAAAACTCAAATTTAGCAAACAAATCGAATTTTTCCCACATTTCTGTGGGGGATCACCACACTGGGACAAATTATCTATCCCCCAACATTCCCCTCTGTCTCCTGATAAAAATGATACCTCACTTGTGCAGGTGGGCCAAGTGCCTGTGACAAGGAAGAGCCAAAAACATGTCAAAATTGACAGGGAACCAAAGCGGATCTCAAAGGGCAGTTTAAAAAAAATATTTTTAGGCTGACAAGTGGGGCAGAACTTTTATTGGTGTAGATGCGATAATGCTGGGTGGTAGGATTTTTGTGGATTCCTGCAGATTCTGGAAGGTTCCATCTAAAAAATGTGGGAAAAATGGGTGATTGCCAGCAAAATTAGAGGTTTGCAGAGCATTGTGGGTAAGAAAATGTTGCAGGGTGCATGTGAAGCATACCACACTGGACTCACCCAGATGCTTAGTTTTCAGAGGTGCCTAGGTCTTGTGGATTTTTCTACATGGCAGCGTCCCAAAATCTAAAAAGTGCAGGCCTCACCATTCAAAGTGGGATGATTTTGAGAGTCAGCAAAGCTCTCATGGCCCAAATGTAAAAACCAAACCCAAAATAATCAAATGTCCTCTTGCTTGCCATGGTATAACGTGTTTTAGTGTGCAGGGGAGAGGTGAGAGACTGTTACCCGCTTCATTTGGGGTGAGGGGATAACCATGCCCACACTGGTTGGTAGCCTTCAGTCCACTATTCATTTTTTTTTTTAAATTCCTTGGCATCTAGTAGTCTGCCTGCCACCCCGGGGAGTGGATCAGGGGTAGTTGCCCCATCTGCCCACGTGTGGGCAGAACAAATTTGTCCCCATTTATTTGTGGTGGAGGTACGGCTATACCCCCACCCTCTTTTTTTGAAAAAAAAATCTTTCCTGGTGTCTGGTGGGGTTTCTGCCCCCTTGGTGGACAGATGAGCCTTACAAAACTAGGCCGATCTGCCCCCAAGAGGGGCAGAAAAGGCCTAAAATAAATTTTCCCCCTAGGGGAGCGACCATTGCCTAAGGGGTCGCTACCCTTGCATGAAATTGGCGCCCAAAAAAAAACCCTGGTGTCTAATGGTTTCTGCCCCCTTTGGGAGCAGACTGGCCTAATAGAAATAGGCCGATCTGCCCCCCAGGGGGGCAGAAATGGGCTAAAAATATTTACCCCCCCCAGGGGAGCAACCATTGCCCCATTGCCTAAGGGGTTGCTCCCCTTATCGATGTAAACAACAAAAAAATATCTCTAGTGTCTAGTGCCTTCTGCCTCCCCCCGGGGGCAGTTTGGCCTAATCAATATATGCCCATCTGCCCCCAAAAAAGGCCTAGTAATTAAATGCCCCTCAGAGGAGTTACCCTTGACCAAGGGGTCGCCACCTTCATATGTAAATTAAAAAAAAAAAACTCTCTGGTGTCTAATGGGCATTTCTGCTGCCCGATTGTATTGCGATCGGGCAGCATAAATGCTCATAATGATATCAAAAGAAAGAAAAGCCTTTCCTTTCTTTCGATGTCTCTGCCTGCCACATCCTCTCTACCGGAAGAGAAATGCTTAGCATTTCTCTTCCACATCATGCCTCTGATGAGGTCAGCACGTGATTGCGTGCTGACGTCATCTAACATCACTAGAGGAAATCTGGGGGGTCGGGGTGAAAGGGGAAGCGATTCCCCTTCCATCCCTGACAGGGGTGTGGGTGAGAGACCCACGTGGAGCCCTAGCACACCCCCGTGGGCCCGGTGCAGGATGAGCTGGTCTCGTCCCTGGCACATGGGAACCGTGGCCGAGGGCGAGATCAGCTCGTCCTGGGCACCGTACGGGTTAAAAAAAAAAGTTACAAACTCACAAGACTTTTGCAGGATTGTGAAAAGTAGAAAGGAGGAGATGATCTTTAAATACACTGTAGTATGCACACTTGGTACTGTCGGGAGGAGTGTTAATAGAGATGGTGTTCATCAGCGTCTCCTATTCATGCCCATTGTCTTGGTAGGAGTTGTCAGTAGAGTATGGTCTCTTCCCACACCCTACTGTACACACCCATTATCACAGAGAGGGGTGTTAGCAAGGAGGACAGTCCCTGGAAAGAGCATACAATGCACACCTGTCATCAAAGAGAAAGGTCTCAGTGGAGAGGCCAGTCTTTCTCCACACAACCTACTACGTACACCCGTCATCTAAGTGAGAGGTCAGAAAGGAGAAGCCAGTCCATGCACACATCTTACTATGATAACCCCTTATCTGAGAGATTGGTCTGACAGGAGATGATAATCCATGTACACAACCTAAAACGTACACCTGTCATTTGAGAGAGAGGCCTGGCAGGAGAGGACAGTCTCTCTTCATACACCACGTGGGATTTTTCATAAATGGAAGTGATTTATTTTCCCCATAATTAAATAATGAATTGCATTTCAATAAACTTAACGCACAGTTACTATTCTGGTGTATGTAAATTATAAATACTAAATCAGTATATATTTAGTGCAATTTCAAATTTCATTATAAAAAGTATGATCTCATGGGAAGCTCGCAAAAGCAAACCAGAAGCACTACTCCCTTTCGACATCAGGTTAGGGTTCTTGCATGCTCTTGAGAGAGGATCACAAGAGACACTGTTTGTGATGGGCTTTTCTGGCTCTAGTGAAAGTCAAGCAAACTAATTTGAGAACAAAATAAAGAGAAACAGTGCAAAATAACATACATGATAAAACTAGGGGGTAGCTCTGTGAAACGCTATTTTATTGAGCAATTAAGAGGCTCTTGTGAGTGTAATGAAACCTTAAAAATAGATCGCTGGTATCATGTATCCTTATGAGAGTTCCAAGAACTGAGCATAAACACATTCACTACTGAAATATTGTTTTTTTATCCATTTAATACCCTCTTATAATGAAAGAAAAAGAAACATTCTTTTTACAAAATAGTATTGAAGCACGACATATATTACAAAATCATTCTACAATATATACACACACCTAAAGAAATAATTTGCTTTTTTTTTAAACTGAAAATTAACTGAAAAAACGAAGGTTAAAGCAACATTATAGTAAGGTGTAATAAAAATATCTGCTTTGATTAAAAAATACCTTAGAAATTCACTGAAAAAAACAAAGGATAAAGTAACGTTATAGCTAGGTGAATTTCTCAGTGATATTGTTAATGTTTTGAACTAAAAACCCCACAGACATTCAAAAGTTATGTTTAGCAGCACTAACTATAACTTGCGCCCCACGATTTGCTGTTTATGACCTCACATCTGACATCACTCATGACATGCTGTATGACATTATTGATGGCATCAGTAAAGACATCTCAAATGACATTTCAAATACCATAATTGATGACATCACTGATGACATCATCCATTGAGTGTGCTATTTTTTCATTTTACTTAGCCTAGATGACTACAATAGTAGTTTTCTGCCCAATTATGTACAGTCCAGTTCTAGCTAATGGTTGTGTGTACAAAATGCATGTACATCTAATGCACTATAGATGTTTAGATGTGCTGAACATGTTATAAGTCTTTGCAGTTGAGTTGTGTTCATGTTTGCCTACACAATATTTTGGTTCAGTATAAAAAGTTTCCAACAGGAAAAGCATTCTACTTAGCAGATACTAACTTTTGGAAGCACCCTTGAGTTATTGGAGAGAACAGTGTCAGGATAATAATTTAAACTAAACACAGGAGATTGTGCGCACCAGATAGTAATCTATGTACATTTTCTTGTTTTGCTTCAGAAGATGGCCTATCTGTAAAGTACACAGTATGAAGGGTGCAAGTAGTGTGAGCTTTAGCACCTTCAGATCTTGTTTTTTTTAACAAGTGGTGTCTTTTTCAACAGGTGTTGCATACAATGCACACTGTTCTTAGTAGATTATTTTGCATACTGTGTTGGGTATTTTCCATTGGAATTTCACTGTTTACAAATAGCGTGGTATAGAATCAACTCTCTTTCTAGAGTAAAGACTATTTACAGCACTCAGTTCTCTTATGATATAAATGTTATTTGTTAATGTTGGTTCACTGTGTGTCTGAAGTTTGATACAGATAGAAGTTGTCCCTAGTATGGCATTTGTTTTGGAATTGGCCATCACTATTTTAGCTTTCTTTGACCAGTTGTGTAGGTTTTGAACAACTTGTTCAATGATGGTTTCCCATATATCTATGGTTGATTGATAATGTCAACTATGCTTCTTGTAAAGTGTATGATGTAGGGTCACAGTTGCACCTAATGCTTGCTTGCAACACCCAAGGGAGTGTTTTTTTTGCTTGTAGAAATGATGCCTAATCTTGTCCTGTGCTATTTTTTACTTACCGTAAGACCTGGAATGGTATAGTAATTTTTACACTTGTATGCAGGAAAGCAAAGTGTGGATGATGTCATCAGTGATGCCATCTATGATGTCATTGAGATGTCATTAGTGATGTTGTCAATGATGTATTTGAGATGTTAGCAGTGATGCTATAAATGATGCCATAAAACATGGCATGAGGGATGTCATATATAAGGTCACAAGCAGTGTATGGCAGATATGCAAGTTATAGTTATTGCTGCAAACTACAACTGGGAAATTTTTCTGTTTGTTTTAGTTCAAAACATTAATATTGTCACTCAGAAATTCACCTAAATAAAAAATTACTTTAACCATTTTTTCACTAGATACATAGATAGATAGATGGATAGATATATAGATAGATAGATAGATAGATAGTTAGATAGATAGATAGACAGATAGATAGATAGATAGATAGATAGATAGATAGATAGATAGATAGATAGATAGATAGATAGATAACACACTTAAAAATTATATAAACATTAGCAATAAAACGTACATATTTTTCACAATGATATCTAAAAATATTTAGGAATATGATATAATTACTTGCAATATTCTTACCTAACATATTATTGACATCCCAGTTAAGACACAATGGACCAGATTTAAGAAGGCCCTAGTGCCACCTTGCGCCACATTAGCAACATTTTTTTTTACGCTAACGTAGCATTAGATTAGCAAAAACGCCACCCTATATTTACAAAGTTATGGAAAGCAATGCATGTTTTGTGCCACTTTGTAAACCCTTGTGCCACATTATGCCTGTGCCAGGCATAATGTATGCAAAGTGGGCAAAAATGTTGCAGTGAAATTTAACAGATTTCACTGCCCATTGTTTCTGTAATTTTTAATGCCTGCACAGAACAGGCATTAAAATGATGGTTTCAAAGTGAGGGAGCACACTGCCTGCACTCCAGCACCAAAGTCTAACCCCAAAGCATCATGGTAAATGCAGTTGATTCGTAGTCCATTCAAAAAGTAATAAAGTCTTCCACCTCTGTAGGTGCAGCAATTGCTGTATGCACCTGTACACGTGCTTCTGGTTTTAGCCCGCCATCAGCAGAGAGCAGCGTGGACTAGGGACTTGCTTGGAATGCCGCCAAACGTCTTCTCAGGTTTAAGTACCGCTCATGGTGCACAGGTGCCTCCCAAGGCTCATCAGCCGTGGCTCAAGGGAGCCGTCAAAAGACAGTTTCAAAGGGAGAGAGCACACTGCCTGCCCTCCAGCAACAAAGTATAATCCCGAAGCATCATGGTAAATGCAGTCGATTTGTAGTCCGTTCAAAAAGTAAAAAGAGTCTTTCACCTCCTTAGGCTCAGCAAGTGCTGTATATGTTAAAATTATGCACCCATTTAAATCAGTTGGCCCTCCTTGCACTTTGCTACACTAGTGTCAAACTTTTTAACGCTAGTGTAGCAAAGCACCACAATAGCATCAAAAAATGTGAGTCTATATTTCTAACTACTGCCATGCACAGTGCGCTGTATGTTAAATACTGCGCAACCATAGTGTTGTTAGGTGTCTATAAGGGGGGTGCAGAAAAAGTGGAGCATCAGAGCTGATGCACCACTTGTTCATAAATCTAGGCCAATATTTGTGCCTCATAATATTCTTTCCATTATATTTTGTCAGAACACCATTCTTTTCCTTCTTTTCGCTATTCTTATTTTTTTATTTTACTGCTGAGTAAGAAATTATTATTATTTTTTTGTATGTCTTTTGTTGCTATTACTAAAAAAAAATGTTGTTATTTATTCAATTTAGTAGCTAAGTTTATTTTTTTATATTATCATACTAACCCTTTTTGTATTATTATTTAGCAATATTTTTTCCTTGTTTTTTTGTGTTGTTTGGTGTTTTCTTTTAACAGCATTGGTAATTGTGTGCTGGAGATATATTTTTACAATAAGTGTTATTTATTTGTGTAGTGAAATATTTATTTTTTATAGTTAAATGTATGTAATATAATAAATTACTTAGTTTGTAAATGTAGTAGTGGTTTCATTTCTGGAGAGTGTGGGAGCATTTCAGGTTTTAGCTTCTTTCAAGCAGACTGACTTTCTAGCAGAGGTGTTTTCTTCTGCTGCAGTTAGTTGCTCATTGTCTTTTCTTTTTTTCTTTTTTATTCTATTTTTTTAATTGAGAAAATGTGTGTATTTGTCAACCGTTATTAAGTTTAATTTCATCGGTTGCTGCTTTAGCACTTTGAATTTCTTGTATACATCAGATTGTAAATGCTTGTTATTGTTTTTCTGTTTTTCATGTATACTTACTTTATCTATGCCTATATTCATTCAAAGTTATGAATGCAAATATACATTTTTAAAATTATTTAGCTGTGTTTTGGTTAACAATATTTTTGTTTTCCTTGTTTCAGCAATATTTATTTTTGTTTTATTGTAATCTTAATAATTCTATATTTTTAATTGTGTATTGTATGTCAATATTGTTTATGTCGATATTATGTCATAGAATCCTGACATCAGGAAGGTAACAATACTGATTAGATGTAATCAAGACAAGCCCTCAAAACCTAATAAATAAAATGAACAATGATCTCGGACACAACAAACTGTTCAGCACTATCATATTGGATACTAACTTTCTGAAACATGCAAGTCCTTTAGTCTCCAAATACATTGGTTTTATACATTATGCCATTTTCAAAATATCTTGCTTAAGTGAGATTCCATCAATATCATGTCAGATTACTGAACTTAAACTGTGTCCAGTAATTCACCCAATAGTTAAGGGTCAACAATATTTTAGACAGTACAATGACACACATGCTGTCAAACATCTGGAAAGAGTTTGAACAAGTCATTTACGATTATCTTTCAAAAGCTGTCAAACATTTGTGACAAAGGCTTTCCTTTGAGGCTACTATACCAGTCCAAATGAGAAGTGTTACTCAAGTTTTATAGTATAGGAGTCAACATCGAAATGCCACTGCAAAATATGTGCTTTTGCTTTGAGTCACAGCAAAATATAGGCTTTCGCCCACCCTTTGCATGTTACTCTGTATTTCAGGGATTCCTGGCATAGGTGCTGGAGGGCTGTATCCATGCCACACTTTCAGGATGCCAGCATAATCGAAATAACAGACATTTAGGGCCTCATTTTGAGTTCAGTGGATGGGTTTGCCCGTCCGCCAAACTTTCGACAGGGAGGATGTCGCCATTGTGGCTACCTCCCCGCCGGGCCCATTACAAGTTTCCCACTAAGTCAGTGGGTGGCATAGCGAGAAATGGCCACCAGCAATGTCTCCGGCTCATAATCGAGCCATCTGCAATGCGGTAGGTTGCAGGGTGCACCAGCACCCTTGCAATGCTCACTGTCTACAAAGCAGACAGTGAACATTGTGAGGATGTTGGCCAGAGGTATCCCTGCACAGCACTGCCCATGCCAAGTGCATGGGCAGTGCAGGGGGCCCCCTGGAGCCCCCTGCACCCGTTCTTTGCCAGCCTTTTCATGGCAGTGCTATCGCCATAAAATCGCTGGCAGAGAACGTGGTTGTTATACCCAGGGCAGCGCTTCTTGCATCACTGCCCTGGCAGATTAGGACCGCCACAACAGCCAGACCGCCGGTATCTCTGATCCTGGTGGTGCTAGTATTCCAACCGAGGCACGACCCCTGTGGTCATAATATGGCACTAGGGTTACAGCCAATGCGGCGGTCTGACTGCCATCTGCAAACCTGGCAGTCATGAGACCGCCAGGTTCTTAATGAGGTCCTTAATCTGAAAAGAACTAATTTACATAGTAGAGGGTGGTCGTGTGAACTTGACATGAATCTGACTCTATTATACCAATGCTGGACACCCCTTAATTATCCCCTATACTCTAATGGACAACACAGGAGAATATAAAATTCGGGCCATATGAAAAAAGTCTTGATACTAATGTCTTGAAATTACTTTTCAATAATGCATTAACTACTTGGGAATTAAGCAATGTAAAATGCCACTCATGGGACTTGAGGACAGGAGAGTTGATGTGGGTTGCATCAGAAGTTCAACCGAAGACTTGAATCTGACTTCATGTTAATGCAATTGTAACACAAAAAGTGAAATGGCTGACTTTGAAATAATGTATTTGTTTCACATTACTTGGCCTGGGGATTAATTCTGCGGTTTACTGTGCACTCTCAGCAGCCTTGTCATCCATAAAGTGCAGCTGTGCAATATTTATAATAAAATGCTGGCTATGTTGACAGGAACTACTTCACTGACATGGTGTAGAGCGTCTTCTGCACCATGTATTACCGTTGTCAAACTTTCCACAAAAATGTTATGCTACCTGACAGTAAATACTGTCTGAAATATCACAACGATTGCATTTAAGATTCCAGCATTTTACGGTGTAGTTTACCACTGTTTGACAACAAATAAAATGGAATGGCACATCGGACATCAAAATGTCACCACTATTTCAAAAAACTCATATCAGTTGCAAAGCCGATGGGAAATCAATCACTTTGAGGGGCAGTAGTAAGGGCCATCATTTAAGGACAGCTTGACAGACATGCAAAGCATGGAGTTCTGGACAGTCAAAAGGTTTAAAACATCGATATCTGGCAGAAAAGAAAGGATTGCATTAATAACTAGAAATAGCGGAGCTGTAATGGTCAATTGGTACAACAGAATATTTAGAAAAATAGATTTCTTCGTTTCTAATCTACCAAAACAACTCTTAGAAGTCTGAAATTTGGAAAGTAACTTGAAAACAGATGTATATGCTCTTAACATAATTTCAGTTCACTTCCTAAAAATGGTAGGCCATATTCACAAGGAAATCTCGTTTAATACCAAACAAAGCAAATAACAAAATAAAGGCGAAGGTGAACGTGGATACATCGGTACATGTCCTGGTGGTATTTCATGTACGGCGTTTCAGACTGGTACTGGGTAGTATCTCGGCACTCAGGGCCTTATTTATACTTTTTGGTGCAAAACTGCACTAAGGCAATTTTGCCCCAAAAAGTTTTGCACCGGCTTGCACCATTTTTTAGCACCAGCTGGGCACCATATTTATGGAATGGTGCAAGCCGGTGCAAAGGGTAGGCTAGCTTTAAAAAAAAATGACGTTAGTTAGTTTTGAGTCAAAATAAATGATTCTGACCAGATTAACATAATTTTTTGACGCTAAGGGGCATATTTATACTCTGTTTGCACTGAATTAGCGTCATTTTTTTTTTACTCTAATTCAGTGCAAAACTAACTCCATATTTATACTTTGGTGCTAGACCCATCTAGCACCAAATTTATGGAGTTAAAGTCATTTTTGGGAAGTGGAAACCTACCTTGCCTTAATGAGATGCAAGGTAGGCGTTCCCGTGCAAAAAAATGACTCTATGGCCTTAACACCATATTTATACTCCCATGTAAAAATGGTGCAAGGGAGGGAGGAGGGGTCAAAAAATGGGGCAAAGCTTGCTTTGCCCCATTTTTTAAGACCTCGGTCAGGGCAGGTGTTAGGGGACCTGTGGCCCTATTTCCATGGTGAAACACCATGGAATAAGCCCAGAGGTGCCCTCCCTAGGCCCTAGGGGCACCCCCACCCACACTAGAGGGACTGCGAGGATGGGGGACCCCATCCCAGGTAAGTACAGGTAAGTGCATTTTATTTTTAAAAGTGCCATAGGGGGCCCTGAAATGGGCCCCCATACATGGCACCGGGTGCAATGGCCATGCCCAGGGGAACCCTGTCCTCTGTGCTGGCCACTGGGGTGGTGGGCATGACTCCTGCCTTTTCTAAGGCAGGAGTCATGTGGCATGGTAGGTTTAGCACCATAAAATGACGCTAATCTGGTTAGAGTCATTTTTTTTTACTCTAACCTGCTTAAAGCCATTTTTTGGTGCTAAACCCTCTTCTTCCATACTGCCAGCCCCACCCGACTAAAGTCATTTTTTTAAACTCTAGCCTACCCTTTGCACCGGCTTGCACCATTCCATAAATCTGGTGCCCGGCTGGTGCACAGAAATGATGCAAGCCGGTGCTAAACTTTTTGGTGCAAAACTGAGTTAGTGCAGTTTTGCAGCAAAATGTATAAATAAGGGCCAATATTTTGTAAGTTTGCGCCACTTTTGTGTCATAAAATGACGTTAATGCGGTGCAAAAAAAGTTTAAATCAGGGCCTTGGTGCTAGATGGGTCTAGCACCAAAGTATAAATATGGAGTTAGTTTTGCACCGAATTAGAGTTAAAAAAAATGACACTAATTCAGTGCAAACAGAGTATAAATATGCCGCAGAGTGTAAATATGCCCCTAAATATGGCGTTAAGGCCATAGAGTCATTTTTTGCACGGGAACGCCTACCTTGCATCTCATTAAGGCAAAGTAGGTCTCCACTTTCAAAAAATGACTTTAACTCCATAAATTTGGTGCTAGAGGGGTCTAGCACCAAAGTATAAATATGGAGTTAGTTTTGCACCGAATTAGAGTAAAAAAGAATGACACTAATTCGGTGCAAACAGAGTATAAATATGCCCCTCAGTTGCTTGGCTACTTTCCGCACTGCGCCTCTTTTGACCAAAAGGCCGTTCAGATTCCATGTCAAGAGGTGGAAATTGCCTCCTGCTACTTCGTCATCGGGGTCGGTCATATGCCTAGATGGGTGTCATGATGGGGAACCTGATAAACTCGGCTTTTAGGGTCGGTCCTGGGATTGTAAAGTTGTGCCTGGCATTAGAAAGTGTATTATGACAGAAAAAAAACAATAACAGAATCCCCCGCCCGCCGTCACAACCCACACCTCTGAAACAAGAACAGTCGGGTGACCAAAAACCCAACATGATTCCTATACACCATCCCCTCAAATTTCCCTCAAACTTACCCCTTAAAGAATGAAAAAGAAAACGTTCGAGTGTGGAAAATCGAAGATTGCTCCACTTTGGGTTGGAGTTGTTGGATCCAGGCAAAATCGAGGCAAGTAAACGAACAGGAGTCACTGGTCATTAACAGCCGTGGAAGAAAGCTGTCAGTAGGGTCGTGGGCTAGAGATCCTAGGTGATGCGGCCTGGAACTATCTGCAGAACCTGTGCACCTGCTCTGGAGTGGCGTTACCTCCGCATTTACTGGATTGTCACCACAGTTGTTTTCATCCATGATTCTTGTCGGAGCCTTCACAGGGCATGGGCGAACGAGCTGTGTGTCCCATCGGAGGATATGTCTCTCTTTCGGCCTCTCCCAGGCAGATTCAAGGGCGTCAAAGCAGTTTTGTTCTGGAAAATGACCGTTACCCTTGATGGAAAAAGCTGCATATATTCGATTTGTTCCACTTGCAGTTAGTGCTAGACTTCCAGGAACTTGCCATTTGCTGTTGAACGTTACGCATAATCTGGGAAGATCATTACCTTAGTGAAGGTAAACACCAAGGCACCAAGATCTGCTATTTGTGAGAGGCTGGAGGATTACACTACTGTCTGCAAAATTGGAAATGCTGCGATGATGGGGATTGGGGGCAGAGATGTCAGCGTCAGTGCCTTTTCCACAGCAAAATAAAGGGTCATCTTGTTTTTTGAAATCCTGGATTTTAACCAGGTCGCCACAATCTGAATTAGGGATACCCCTTCTGTCCCTTCCACAACCTATACAATTCTAATGATATTTCAGAGGGAGCGCTCCTCTGAATCCTCAATCCAATCTTCAAGATGATGAACGGTCTTATGAAGCCTAAAGATCGTACCTTACAGGGTGCACACCGTGCAGTCCTGATGTTTTTTTGCCAAAACAAACTGATTTCCACGTCAGGTATTTAACAACGACTGATTGGCACTTCATTTACGTATGAGAATTGCATTGTGTACCACTACTTCTGTCTACGGGGGCATGTAGACCAGAGATTTGGTGGCAATTTATCCAGGGAATGTGCCAATCAGTGGACATCATTCCATCTCTGACTGTAGAAGATGCTGTTCACCATCCCATCCATTTGTATATTCTGTGAGGGAAGTACTCTTGTTGTTACGTCCTTCATGGCCAAAATTCACTTTGTTCTCAGTGCTAGTAAAACACAACGAAATTCAGACAACATATACAATGTTTTCTAGAGGAATATTAGCATGCTTTGAACTTTACAGAACAAAAGGTGTGCCCGTCTCCACTGATTTAGTGACGGTCCTGCACCACATTTTACGAAACAGCAATGTGATCGATTTTTGTTCTCACTCAAGAGAATGGAAACTGTATTCAATCTTCTCCTCCAGCTAGCCTTCTCACAATAAAGAACACTAAGGGCCTCATTCACAAGAAACGGGAGCATCACAATCGATGCACCAGTTTTCTTCTGCTGCACTCCGCCTCCTTAACGAGCGCTGTATTTACAGTACAGTGCTCATTGGTGCATAGTGTACACAGCTGCATTAGAAATTCTGATGCAGTTGTGGCACTAAACCGTAGCATTGCTGGACTAGCATCAACATTTTGATGCGGGGGGGGGCATTGAAAACAGCACAAGGTCACTTTAATGCATGCCCTGATCAGGAATTACAAAAAAAGAGGCTGTGACGGTGCCATTTCTGAGGTACTTTTTGTGGGGAATTGTAGGATAGTACCACCTTGCCTATCATGTTACCCCCATTTTTACATGTATGTAATTTTGTTTTTTCCTGTCTCACTGGGATCCTGCTAGCCAGGACCTCAATGCTCCCACATAGTTCAGGGGCATTTCCCTGGACTTTGTGAGTGCGGGAACACCATTACACGCGTGCACTACATATAGATCAATACCTATATGTAGCTTCACAATGGTAACTCCTAATATGGCCATGTAACATGTCTAAGATCATGGAATTGTCCCCACATGCCAAATCTGGTATTGGGATGCCAATATCATGCATCCCCAGGGCTCCACTATAGACCCCAGGTATTGCCAAACCAGCTCTCTGGGGTTTTCTCTGCAGCTACAGCTGCTGCCACCGCACAGACAGGCTTCTGCCCTCCTGGGGTCTGGGCAGCCCAGTCCCAGGAAGGCAGAACAAAAAATGTCCTCTGAGAGAGGGTGTTACACCCTCTCCCTTTGGAAATAGGTGTTAAGGGCTGGGGAGGAGTAGCCTCTCACAGCCTCTGGAAATGCTTTGAAGGGCACAGAGGGTACCCTCCTTGCATAAGCCAGTCTACACCGGTTCAAGGAACTCCCAGTCCCTGCTCTGGCGCGAAACTGGATAAAGGAAAGGGAAGTGGCCACTCCCCTGTCCATCACCACCCCGGGGTGGTGCCTAGAGCTCCTCCAGTGTGTCCCAGACCTCTGCCATCTTGAATCCAGAGGTGCAAGGGCACTCTGGAGGCCTTTGCATGGCCAGTGTCAACAGGTGACTTCAGAGACCCCTCCTGATAGGTGCTTACCTGACTAGGTGGCCAATCCTCCTCTGAGGGCTAGTTAGGGTCTCTCCTGTGGGCTTTTCCTCAGATAACAATTTGCAAAAATTCACCAGAGTTCCTCTGCACCTCTTTCTTAGACTTCTGTCAAGGATCGACCTCTGACTGCTCGGGACACCTGCAAAACGGCAACAAAGTAGCAAGAAGATTACCAGCGACATTGTAGCACCTAATTCTTCTGGCTTTCTCGACTGTTTCCTGGTGGTGCATGCTTTGCGGGCTGCCTGCCTTCATCCTGCACTGTAAGCCATGAAAAACCTCCCGTAGGTCAACTGAATCTTCCCCCTGCTTCAGCAGGCACCAAACTTCAATGTCACCAGTACTCTGGGACCCCTCTCATCCTGACGAGCATGGCCCCTGGAACAAAGGTGGTAGACCCAAGTGACCCAGACTGTCCAGTGGTCCAACTGTCCAAATTTAGAGGAGGTAAGTCCTTGCTTTCCCTCTCCAGACAGTAATCCTGTGCACTGCATGAACTTCAGCTGCTAGGGCTCCTATGCACATTTCCATGGAATCCTTCATGCACAGCCAAGCCCAGGTCCCCAGCACTCTGTCCTGCAGTGCTCAACTCCCTGAGTTGACCTCCGGCTTCATGGGACCCTCTTTTGCAGTGCTGAGACAACTGCCATGTTCAGACATCTTGAACCCCTGTTCAAGTGCTTCTGCAGGTGCTACCTTCTTATACATGGGCTCTCTATATTGCTTAGGGCCACCTCTGTCTCCTCTCCCAAGTGGCGATATCCTGGTCCTTCCTGGGCCCGGACAGCACCCTTTTTCTTTAACTGTGACTCTTGCAGCTAGCAAGGCTTGTTTGAGGTCTTTTGCCAAAGAAACAACTCTGCATCCTCCAGCTCTCCGTGGGACATCCTCTGCATGAACAAGAAGTTCCTAGCACCTTTCGTTGTTGCAGAATCTCCAGCTTCTTCCATTCAGAGGCAGTCATTTTGCACCTTCATCCGGGGTTTAGTGGGCTCCTGCCCCCCGGACACTTTCACGATGCTTGGACTTGGTCCCCTTCCATTTCCGGTCCTCAGGTCCAGGAATCCATCTTCAGTGCATTGCAGTCTGTTGTGGTTTTTGCAAAATCCCATATCACAAGTTTAGTGTGTTTCTGGGGAAATAGTTGTATTTTACTCCTACTTTCCAGGGTCTTGGGGTGGGGTATCTTGGACACCCCTAGTGTTTTCTTACACTCACAGTGACCCTCTACACACTACACTAGCCTAGGGGTCTATTCGTGGTTCGCATTCCACTTTCATAGTATATGGTTTGTGTTGCCCCTAGGCCTATTGCCTCCTATTGTATTCTACAGTGTTTGCACTATTTCTCTGTTTACTTACCTGATTTTGGTTTGTGTGTATATTTTGTGTATTTTACTTACCTTTTAAGGGAGTATATCCTCTGGGATATTTTTAGTACGTTGTCACTAAATTAAAGTACCTTTATTTTTAGTAACCCTGAGTTTTGTGTTTCATATGATATAGTAACTATATGGTATACATGGTATAGTAGGAGCTTTGCATGTCTCCTAGTTCAGCCTAAGCTGCTCTGCTATAGCTCCCTCTATCAGCCTAATCTGCTAGAACACTACTAATCTACTAATAAGGGATAACTGGACCTGGCACAAGGTGTAAGTACCATCAGGTACCTACTATAAGCCAGGCCAGCCTCCTACTGGAATGCTTGCCTTGCATACATAATATGTGGCACAGGTATAATATGGAACAAATCTTTACAAAGTGCTGCAATGGTACCATTGCGGTTGTTTGTAAATGCGGTGTGTGTCGGGGACTGTTTGCACCACCATAGTGTAAAAATATGGTGCTTCGGTGGCACAAGGGGCTTGTAAATGAGCTGTAATTGTTCTTGGCTAATCTTGCATCTGTTTTCTGCTTTAGGAGCACCAGGCTATCTCAGAGGAAGCTATTCAGTATGAGCAAGTACTGATACAAGCCAGCCATCATTGAACCTGTTTCATCATGCACGTTATAGTCAGTTCTGTGCTGCACATCAAGAGCGAAATTCCCGTCTTCCACCTTGTGCATATGCTAAAGACATTAAATCAGCATAGCTCTTGATTTTTTTTAGATATCATCAAGCTGTCTCTGCAGGATCAGAGTTTCTGGTTTAACAAGAAACTGAAACTGAAGAGAAAGAAATGGTTCCAGACTACCTTGTCTAACCTAATTATTTACTTTTACATATAGAAGTATCTTAACAGCGTTGTTAATTTGGTGGATCAATTCAAATGTTGGAAATATATCACATTGGCCTGTGTTCTGTATGCAGCTTCAATAAAAGTATTGACTTTGAAAAGGTTTACTTTAAATTAAATTTTCTTATTGTGGTAAATCTTCTGATTGTGTCTTGTATGTCCACACTGTGCCACAGGACCAAAGGTATACACAACTGATGAGCCCGAATAAGGGTAAAACTAGATGTGGGATGTTACCCAAAGAAATTATCAGTGGCAGTGATTAATCCAGACATTCCATCCATCACTTTATGGCTTCTTCACAGCATGAAACAGCAAAATGTCACTATCAGAGCCAATATCTCTGCCTACATCCCTAATGATAGCCCAATCCTGCCCAGGAAGCAGTGGCCGCCACACCACAGTCACAGCTTTCTAATATAGATCGAACCCAATCATTCACATGTAAAAAATAACCACTAGGCGACACACATAAGAGAAATGATATCAAATAAGTCACATTCTTCTATCAAAGCCACAGCAGTGAGAAGGCTATATGGAACCTGGGGCCAGATGTAGCAAACGTTTAGCGAGTCGCAAACGGCAAAATTTGCAGTTTGCGACTCCCTAACGTGTTTCCCAATGCAGAAATGCATATTGCGAGTCGTTACCGACTCGCAATAAGCATTTCTGACTCGCAAATAGGAAGGGGTGTTCCCTTCCTATTTGCGAGTCGCAGTGGGATGCAATACCATTTGCGACCGCGTACGCGGTCGCAAATGGCATCGCAGTTACCATCCACTTCAAGTGGATGGTAACCCACTCGCAAATTGGAAGGGGTCCCCATGGGACCCCTTCCAGTTTGTGACTGGACCCAAAAATATTTTTTCAGGGCAGGGAGTGGTCCAAGGGACCACTCCCTGCCCTGAAAAAATACCGAAACTAAAGGTTTCGTTTTTTTTTTAAGTGCAGCTCGTTTTCCTGTAAGGAAAACGGGCTACACTTAAAAAAAAAAAAACTGCTTTATTGATCAAGCAGTCACGAACATGGAGGTCTGCTGACGACAGCAGGCCTCCATGTTAGCGAGTGCCTATACTCGTTATGGGGCCGCAATTTGCGACCCACCTCATGAATATTCATGAGGTGGGTCATTGCGACCCCATAGCGAGTCGCAGTCGGTGTCTGAGACACCGTACTGCATTGCAAATTGCGACTTGCAATTTGCGAGTCGGATGGACTCGCAAATTGCAAGTCGCAATTTGCAAACTTGCTACATCTGGCCCCTGCTACGAAAACTGTGTCCTCTTGGCAAAGTAAGCAACAGTCAATAATCAGAGTATTGGACTTTTCACGCACCAATGACCAACTCAATCACTACCACTTTAGCCCAGTGAGCTCCATTTCATCCAAATGAATCCCACTCTGGCCCTGTCAATACCAGTTCATCGCCATGACTGCCCTGCTTTGCCTCATGACTACCACAGTGGCCAAATGGCACCCCTCCTTCCTACCACAGTACTCCATGTCTCGCTCAGTGCCTTTCATTTTGACTAGTCCCTGAGTCGAGCCCAATGATTCACAATGTAGTGCAGGCCCTTTCCAATTTGGACTACATGTCATTCGTATTTTTGCACAGGCTTTTCACCAGCAAGTACCCGGAACCAGATGCAGAGGTGGTAGATTCAACACAGCAATTTTACTTTATGCTATGAGTATCCAGAATTAGCCTATCTTTTTTCTAAATAGTGAGCACATTTGCCCAACATGGTTTTCTTTTGAAAACAGTACTGTGAACAAAAGTCAACTGTAGGACATTCTATGTATTGACACTGTCCTTCTCTTACTTATATCTCCTCTCTTAATCTACTCCAACTTCTGCTTACTACTACTGTCACTCCTATTCTTCCTCCTACATGTGCCTTCTATCACTGTTACGTATGCCTACTGTAACAGCTATTTACTCCTAATCCCACACATGCATTTATTCCTGTTTACACCTTTTACATAATCAGGAGAAAAAGAAAACTGGTTGACAAGATGTCCTTTACCCTTGGAAAGAGCCAATTTTTAACATGTTGTTTAACTTGCAAGAGTAGTAAAATGCAATTGTATGACGGAACTACGCATGGGGCAACCACGCATGCCTGAACAACGCGATCGGAACAACTACTGCATCGTTTCCACGCATTCATTTACAACGCATGCCTTTACAACAATTTTTCATTGTAAAGGCATACTTAGTAAAGGCATGTGTGGAAACGGCATGCTTGGTTGTCGCATGCCACCCCCACCCTAAAAAAAGAAGTATCCCGACCACCCACCCTTAAAAACTACCCCAATACTTACCACCCACCCTGAGCCCTAAAACTGACCCCACCCCAAAAATAAAACAACCCAACCCCCAAAAACAAAATTACCCTGACACTCCCACCCTGCACCTAAAATCCGACCCCGCCTACTCTGAATACAAAATTAGCCCAATCCCCACCCATAAAAACCTAAACGCCCCACCCGCCATACATACAAAATTTGCCTGACCCTCACCCCTAAAAACCCACCCACCCTAAATACAAAATTATCCAGAGCCCCCGCCCCCACCCCTAATAACCCACCCCCACCCACCCTAAATACAAAATTACCCCAACCCCCACCCGCCCCTAAAAACCTGATCCCCACCTGACCAGAATAAAAAATTACCCCAACTTCCCACCCAACACCTAAAAACCCGACCAGTCCACCTGCCCTAAATACAAATTTACCCCAACCCCCATTCTGCCTCTAAAAACCCAATAAAATACAAAATTACCCCAACCCCCACTCCTAAAGACCCACCCCTCACCCTAAATCCAAAATTACCCCGACCCCCCCACCTCTAATAACCTGCCCCCACCTGCCCTAAATATAAAAGTACTCCACCCCCCCACCCTGCCCCTAGAAACCCGACCCCCACCAGCCCTAAATACAAAATTACCCTGAGCCCCACCCCCAAAAACCTGCCCCACCGCCCTAAAAACATATATACCCCAACCCCAAATACAAAATTACTCTGACCCCACCCCACCCCTAAAAATCCGACCCCCATCCACCCTAAATGCAAAATTACCCCAACCCTAAAAAATCTGACCCCCTAAATACAAAATTACCCCGACCCCCTAACCCCGCCCCTCAAAACAAAATAACCCAGACCCCCACCCCTTAAAATAAAAATAACCTAACCACCTCAACCCCTTCACCCACCACCCCCACTCCACACCTAAAAACTACCCCTGACCCTGCCCCCGCCCACTTAATTGACCGCATCCTCTACCAATAGATCTTCCTTTTTCTCTGCCTTAACCAGGCATGTGCGTTGTTCAGCACATGCATGGTTAAGGCAGAGAAAAAGGCCTGAGTTGTTCAGGCAAGCGTCGTTCTACTTGTGTGAACAACACAGGTGTGGTTCCGGATGCATTGTTCCGGATCTTTCCTCCAAAATGCACATATTTTATCCCAGTAAAGTGAAACATTTTTGTTCAATTAATAAATAAATAGCAATCTTTTTTATGATCAAAATCAGTCAGTTGTCCACCTCTTACGTAATCTCAAAATGCTCCATGCCCACTTCACTTTACAAATACAACAAAATGATATACATTTTACATACCTTAAATTTCAAGGAGACATGCATGCACATTAAGATATCACGCAAGACCAGCAAACATTGCAGCATAGCAGTTGTAATGTATCACAGCCAAGAAGTAATAATTCAGGGTAATTGCATTTGTTCTGGAGAATCTAAAACAATTAGCAGTATTGAAGTGTATTCTGAAAAGCCCCTGTAACAACTTTGCTCCCTTTGTGCATGGTCAGCACAGTTGTTCTTATTCCGTTTTTTTGGACTCTAACACGGATTTACAAGAATCTGGCGCATCAGTACTGATGCACCAGATTTCTTCTGCTCCCCAAGCCACCTAACAGCACCATGGGTGCACCATATTTATGATACGGCACAGCATGGGACATATTAGGCCAATAGCGTCAATATTTTTGACGCTATTATGGTGCTTTGCTGCACTAGTATCAAAAATGTTGACGCTACTGCAGCAAATGCAAGTAAGTCCATTGATTTCAATAGGTGTGTGCTTTTAACACCTGCTTTGAGCAGGCATATAAAATGACACCAAAAATGGTGCAATTAAATCTTGTGGATTTCACTGCACCATATTTGTGGGTCTTCTAACGCCAGAATGCCCCCGTGCATAGATTATGCCTGGTGCATGCATAATGTGGCGCATGGGTTCACGAAGAGGCATCTAGCGTCAAAATTTTGGAGTTAACATAATTTTTTGCCTGCAGAAAACTACTTTGCATCAATGAGATGCAAGGTAAGGGTTCCCGGGTAAAAAATGACTCTAAGGCCCTTGCGCCTTATTTATCCTTCACTGCAAAAATCACGCATGGGAGGAGGAGGGCCTTAAATAATGGAGCTAAGCCTGCTTAGCATCATTATTTAAGGTCTGGGTATGGGCAGGCATTAGGGGACCTGTGGGCCATTTTCCATGGTCAGAAACCATAGAAACAGCCCACATGTGCCCATTCCTGCACCCAGGGACACCCCCACCAACCACCACCCACACCTGGAGGACACCTAAGGATGGAGGGACCCATCCCAGGGAAGTCCAGGTACATTTTTGCTTATTGGCAAACAAAAAATGCCCTTTCTATGGAAAAAATGGTCCTAACCATAACTACCTACTGGAGACCCACAGTATGTAATATATCTCTATATTGCTCTATATCTATATATATATTATAGTTAGGACCATTTTTCCATAGACAGAGCATTTTTATTTTGCCAATAACTTTGGCGCCCCTTGACAAATCTTCGTAAAAGTTTCAAAACGTATACTTTAGTCCGTTCAGCTGCTGTGTTGAAAGTTTGGGGGTGATCCATCAAGCAGGGGCTGAGAAAATATGGGGATCTCAAAACACTTTTCCCATTCTGTGTCAACGATATTTTTCAAATCTATATAATATATATATATATATATATATATATGTATATATATATATATATAAATATATATGTGTGTGTGTGTGTGTGTGTCACACTACATGCTGCTGCTAGTGAGCGAAATAATTCAAAGCTCTTACTCGGTGCAGGCTTTGCTAGTCTTTTCAATTAACAGGATTACAATATTTTTTCCTATCTCTGTCTTTGAAAATGGTGGAAAATGCTTCAAAAGTATCCCCACTTAGTTTTTAAATTTGTATTTAATGGTGATATCAGATTTTTGATCACTTGAGTGAAAAAGTAACTTTATCAAAATGTACTTTATGTTGCATGAGCCAGGGCTGCCTTAAAACCAGTTCTGCCACTCACATCTGCAGAGTTGAAATATACACAATTGACTGGTAGAGTTACTAACTCTGGCTCAAAGTATAACACAGCTATCTGGGAGTAGACAGGAAGAACAATTTGAACAAAGTACATCTTTTAGCACTACATCATTTGACTTGCAGATGACAGTGACAACTTCTATTTTTCTTAGGACATGACACTCATAGACATCGTGGCTCAATTCATAGTAGGGCAGTAGTTAGGACCCTATTAGGTGAGATGAGACCTCATCTATGAAGGGCAGTGACCAAGGAGCAGAAGAATGGTCTGGCTGGTTGCAAAAGGGTTCCGCTATCTTGAAACAGGGTCTGATGGGCAATTTTACAACAAGGCAAAGTGAAGTACTTCAAAAGGTGGTGGGGAGAATACAAAACAAATGATAAGAATGGGTGCCAGAATGTATCCTATCATTGGGCTAGTGTGCAGGATCACTCTAGCTCTTCAACCACCACATTCTGAAAACATTGATGTACTTTGGAAGACATCACACGAGGAAGGAGGTCATTCTGGTTAAAAAAGGCTCCTGATTACTGCTGAAAAAAGAAGTTTTGTTTGACTATCCAAGAGCCCATGGACTCCTGACACCACCCAAGATCTGGAGCTGTTCTCTTTCATAGTTCATCTTGTTCAGGGCTCCCTGTAAATCATCTCAGAGAACATGTTCAGGGTCAAGTATTAACTTCCCTTGTACCAGTGGATTTCCTTGGCACTTAGGTCCAATAAAACCATACATTTGTCATCAGTTTAGCATAGATGGGATTATGGCAAATCTTTTGGGCAGAGATTAAAACAAAACACAAAGAAATTTCTATTGCAAGCCTTGAGGAAATGGTTGGCTACCAAACATGTGTTGGTGTATGCGTTAACAGTATAGACATGTTAACAATGTTATGCACCATTTTTATTAACTATGTTATGGTTTGGAACAGAGAACATTTTAATGAAAGATGAGTAAAGGAGTAACATTCATGGGCCTTACAAACTACTTGAGATAAAAAAAGGTGCTAACTTAGGATCAAAGTTATCCAAACATTACTCCTATAAAGGAGTCTTGTGTTACAAACAGCAGCTGAAAAAATAAAGAGGGAATGGTTAGACATGCTGAATGTGGCATCCTGGTTTATGGACTGTTAGAAATGGGGTCTCTAGTTGGCAGAGGTATGCACCCTTGTCCAAGTAGGGACCACAATGCTAGTCAGGGTAAGTCACACATAATTCAAACTATCCTGTGCCCACCCTCTGGTAGCTTGGTACTGAGCAGTCAGGCTTAACTTGGAAAGCAATGTGTAAAGCATTTGTGCAATAGATCATACAGTAACACAGTGAAAACACCACAATAATACCGCACAGGTTTAGAAAATTAGATAATATTTATCTGAATGATATAAGATCAAACAACAAAGATTCAATAAGCACAAGTTGAAATACCACTTTTAAAAGGTTAAAAGGAGTCTTAATCCTAGAAAATGAACAATTGTCTCTTTGTTAAACACAGTACCTGGTAAGCGTCCAAAATGACGACGCAGGGAGATGGCAGAGTAGGAGATGCATTGAAAAATAAGGTGATTCATCAATTTCTCCTACGTGGCACGGATGATGTGTTGTTTCTTTCCACACTGCAAGGGGTTTGCGTCATTTTTCAGTGCACAGTCTTGGTTCCTCACTGTGATGTGGGGTATTTTGATGCCCAGGGACAATGCAGGGAAAGATCCTTGACACTCTGGAAGAAGGAACAGATGCTGCATCAATCTGGTAGATGATTCATCAAATTTTCTGTGGCAAGGCAGGAGCTGTGTCTAATTTCAACTCAGGAAGTCAGGCTGCATCGTTTTTGTCAGCTGTGCAGAGATTTCTCGGTCACAATGCAGGCTTCGCATTGATTCCAGCAGGCTGTGCATCAGGTTTTGACGCACAAGGTGTTTCACGAAGTTATGAAGTCTTTTTGGCCCCAGACTTAAGAAAACCCAAACCATTGAAGAGCACTTTGGGGAAGGCAAAATCCTTCCCAGCAGAGTCTGAGGCCAGCAGGGCAGTAGGGCAACAGCAGGGCAGCAGTTCTTTTCTGCAAAGCAGTCCAGATGAGTCCTTAAGACAGCCAGGCAGTTCCTCTTGACAGGGTGCAATTGTAGGTCCAGAAGTGTCTGAGTTGGCGGGGTCAGTGATACAGTTAAGATACCCAAAAATGCCTTTGAAGTGGGAAAGACTTCAAAGAGTGGTTGTGAAGTGCACAAGTTCCCCTTTCAGGAGAGTCCTGTCCGCAGGGTCCTAGTGGGGGGGGTTGTCCACTAGGCCTTTGAAATGTTTCAGACTGTCCACCCTTCCATCCCAATAAGACCCATTCAGTATGCAGAAGTATGCAGATGAGATGGAGATCCCTGTGTTTGTGATTGTCTGGGTGAAATGCACAAGGGAGCTGTCAACCATCACAGACCGGACGTTGATTGGAGACGGGCTGTAAGGCACACATGGTTTTGAGTGCAGAGAAACGCTCAGTTTCTACAAGTGTCATTTCTAAAATAGATATATGAAATCCAAACACACCAATAATCAGGATTTTCTATTACCATTATGGCCATACTAAATATGACCTGGTTACCGCTTTCAGAGCTGAATCTACCACTCAAAATGTATATGTGGTCAGTCCTAATGCTAGTCTATGAAAGGAGCAGGTCTCACATTAGTGGAAAACAAATTTAAGAGTTTTTCACTACGTGCACATATAAAACACATGTGTATGTACCCTTCCTTTTACCTACATAGCACCCTGCCCCTTTGGATACTTAAGACCTATGTTAGGGGTGACCTATATATAGAAAAAGGGACGTTTAAGGCTTGACAAGTACTTTTAAATGCCAAGTCGAAGTGGCAGTAAAACTGCACACTCACAGGCCTTGCAATGGCAGGCCTGAGGCATGGTTAAGGGGCTTCATATGTATGTGGCACAGCCAGTGCTGCAGGTCCACTAGTAGCATTTACTCTACAGGCCCTGGACACATGTAGTGCACTTTTATGGGGACTTATAAGTAAATTAAATAAGCCAACTGGGTATGAGCCAATGTCACCATGTTTTAAGGGAGAGAGCATATGCACTTTATCACTGGTTAGCAGTAGTAAAGTGCATAGAGTCCTAAAGCTAGCAAAACAGTGTAAAAAAAAGTGAAGGGAGTCAGGCAAAAAGTTAGGGGTGACCACCCTAAGGCTGTCCGGTCTAACAAGTTATCATAATCTAAGCAAAAAAAAACTGGAAAAGTCATCTGCATTGACATTGTCAGTCACAGGTTGGTGCTCCACTGTAAAGTCCATGTATCCAGAAGGGAGTATGGGGTTTTCCCCTCTCAGCTGCATCAGCATCCAAGAGCCCTTTGGCCATTTTGATCCCAGAAATGAGTCCTAAACAGGTAGGGTTTCATATTCTTTAGTCATCAAACCACAGTAAATGCTTCCTCTGGGACTCCTCAGTCCATATGCCCTTCCTGGGCTGCTTCTTTGAGATCAGCTCCGACAGTGAGGGTAAAATGGTGCCGTATCTGCTGACAAACCTTCTGTATTAACCTGTGACACCCTGACTAGAGGTGGGCATAAGTTCCACTCCGCCTGCGGATTTTGGCAGTGTTTTATCCACTTAGCTCTCTACTTGGAGCATGGAGTTCCGACAAAACTCCGCCAACCACCCCATGGCAGAGTTTTTTCTTGTGCGCAGCTTTCCAACCTTAAGTTGCCGAAAATGAGTGAGAATTTGCATCACCTAGCACAATTTTCAGGCACTAAAACTCCTCTCTGCAAGATTTCTCAATGCGGGTGGTTGAGAAAATTTACTTGAGTGGCAGAAAGAAGCAGCTCGGCCTGGTGCACAGTGTGATGCCATGCTGATTTTATAGTGCAGCTCAAGCTCCCAGTGATAAAAATCACTGCAAGCAGTGTGACATAACCCAATTACACACGGTTGCAGAACTCAATAGAATCTCTCAGAGGCCCACATTTATGAAAAGTTTGCGCTACCTTTGCCTCATTTTTATTGAGGCTAAAATGGTGCTAACCTACTGTCACATTTATATTTTGATGTTAGACACATCTAGCTTCAAAATATCTGAATTTGTGTCAATTTTTGGGAGTGCCAACCCACCTTGCGTTGTTTTCTGACAATGATATGCAAGGTAGACATTCCCTTCCAAAAAATGACGGTAGCCCGCCAGCGTCATATATACACTCCAACCCTAAAACAACGCACAGAGAGGAATTCATCTACAAAAATGATGCAAAGCCCGATTTGTGTCAAATGTTAATGTCTGGTTAGACCAGGCCTTAAAATGAGGACCACACACCACTATTTAGAGAAAACACACAGAAGGAGCATTGGCAACCTCCTGGACAACATGGAACTGTTAATGCTTCAGCCTGGCACATGCTGCAGAAGTAAGGAATGACAGCAGGTCCCTCCAGCACCACCACAACAACCTCAAACACCACCACAGCAGCCACAAAGGCAGCGCAGAAGGTGGGAGAGGATATTTCAACAGCACACAGCCATCCTTGGGCTCAGGGAACAAGATGCTATCTGAACCTACCCTCCGAAGCGGGAGTTTATTGTATGCCTGCTGCACCACATAGTGCCATACATCACTGCAAGGATAGAAACTCCGACAAATGTTCCACCCATGACCAAACTCTTCACTGACCTACATATGCTGGCATCAGGATCATTTGAGACAACAGGAGCACAAGTGGCTGGTATCTCCCAGCCATCCTTATCAGCATTCCTACTAAAGGTTCTGTATGCAATCATCCGCCTCACATCCCACCACATCTGCTTTCCTAATACCCAGCAACTGCATTGAGACTAAGCAAGGTTTCTGCCTAATTTCTGGGTTCCCACATGTGCTGGGTGCAATGGACTGCACCCATGTCCAACTTATGTCACCTGCTGTAACAAAACACCTCTACAGGAACCACAAACACACCCATTTGATAAATGTGCAGGCCATTGTGGACCACTGTGAGCTTTTCACAAACATCCTAGCCAAATATCCCAGCAGCATCAATGATGCCTACATATTCTGGCATTCCACCATCAATGAGCGGTTCTAAGATGGGCAACATGGCAAGGGGCTCCTCGTAGGTAAGCCACCCTACCAACAAGAACACGGACAAAACACCAACATTGTGGGACAAACAAGACATACACTACACTAAACACACATGGGCAGCGGAATACAGATGTACAGAAAACAACACATATGCCACATGTCACACTACACTGCATTTATTGCACATCACACACACATATACCCATATTTACATAATGCAGCCACAACCTGACTGTCACACCACGTGAAGGACAGGTGGACCTATGTCCCCTTTGCATACAGAAGCTGGGCCCAAACTACTGCTAGTGTCCACTGGTTGACAACTAAATACAGATCCCACCCACATTACACCAAACAATGAATAGCTCAGCTAAGTGAATGGCATAGGCAAGGTCAATCTAAGGAAAGTCACACATAGGCACATCCCACCATTTGTCCTGGTGTTCAAGCCTCTGGTGACCCCAATATCAAATGCCACTCAAGTGTTGCCATTACCAACTACATATCACCTACACATACCTGACGTACCTGTAGTGTTCACCCTCACCTGTTTGCTGTATTGTGCGCACACATAGGAATACAATAATCACCAGCCATGAAAGACTATGAGGCAGATAAATGAGAAGTGGTGCAGCACCTAGCCGAGTGAGACTTCACATGCACCGCTTAGCACCCCCTAAAACCACCATGTGTGCACCATATATAAGAAACTGCCCACCATGGCTCAGAGTAGGTGCAATAATGTAAAGATAATGGATGACATAGTAGGACTCTGTAGGAGTATTGATAACATGTCTGACCTTTCATGCACCATACATATGGTTCCATGCAAAAATACAGCCATTTGGCAAAGTCCAACATGTGTCCATGCAAGAAGATAGATATGTGAGGTTTCATATCCCATGAACACACCGCTGTGGTAAGTTTTACACATATGACACTACACATGTCTTCCCACTCACACAGCACATACCAACTTTCATTGACACATGTGAGTACACCATCTCCTGCATCGTAGATGCATGGGGACCCATATGTCACACATGTAGCAGAGCATCATGAAACCTGAACCTAACAACACACCTCATTGTGGACACACATGCACTCACATTGCCAGGTGTAACGTGAAATCAACCCAGCCATAGTCCACTGCATCCTCTGAGTACCATTTGTCATGGGTATCACATACATTACCGTGTATTGGACATAGCCATCATATCTACTGTGTTGCTGTTAAATGTACATTTAGAAATGAGACCCACAAATATGTGTTAGATCACATATGTACACTCCTCGTACACATGTGGTAACATGTGTATGTACAAAATCTAGCAACACATGCACATATGCAAACTGTATCAATCACTGCATGCATTAGACACACATACAAACATAATGGTAACACATACTGATGTTACCGTTAAGATATGAATTAACATGCACACACATATAGCCAGACCATACTTACTACATAAATGCATAGCCCCTATGACATGGTATGTGAATCTGAGTGCACTGTCAGCCTTTCCAACAAAATCCATGCATTCTGTATTTTTTTTACGTAAACGGCAATACTCCAGTCGCAGGTCCACAGGCCTTGTCGGGCTTCATCGGAAGGAATACCACACATGAATGTCATGTATCAAATATTTTGGTGCAAACACCAATACTTTTTACTTTGCTACGCAAAAGAAATGACGCCTGGCACTTGCACGTCAGTCGCAAGTTTTGAGGTCATGTCAGCCTCAATGGGAAAAAATTGTCACATGACAATCATGCTTCATAAATAAAATGACACATATCAGAAAATGCGACACTAAGACCCAGGAAGTGATGAAACAGGACTACCTGGCTGCATACATGGTCAGTGCATTCACTTTCACTTCACAGTCTTTTTGTCTGTGACTGTGTGAGGGTGTGTTGAGCTTTTGCTGGTGGAGGATTGGTGTTGTTGGAGAGTTTTGTGCTGTGTCCTGTTGCTGTTGTGCGCGTTTTTTCTTTTTCCTCAGTCTTTTGTAGTGTTTTTGTCCTGTATTTGTCATTGTATTGTGGGATGTTTGTCTAGGGGTTAGGTGGGGTAGTTAATTAAGTTTATTTTTTTGGTCTCTTACATTTGCAGTTTGCTCATACTGCATAATGTCTGGGAAAGCGATGGCAACCAAGATGGTAGCAGATGAACTCGGAGAGTTAATTTGGCTGGCTCAGCATTACCTTCCAATGATTCTAGTTTTGGGTGGCTGCGTAATACAGGGCTACACCACAGAGGCATGGAAGCTCCGGTGAGGCAATGTGCTCCACCACCTACACAGAATATGCGGAGTAGTGTGCACGGACCACCAGTTGAAACACCTTTGGGCTGACCTTCTAGTACAGGAACAAGATTGACTGGATCACCTGGGGATTCAGATTGGTGGACCAGTTAGTAAGTACTCCATTTACATTGCAACATCCTTTTTTTCATGTGCATGACAGGTCGTCCATAAGGTTGAGTGCAGCATGTTTTGTCAAGGGTCAGGACAGGTTGTTGTGGGCCAGATTTAAGAGACCCTAGCACGACCTTAGCGCTGCCATTGTGAAATTCATAAATGATGCTAAGCTAGGGCTGAAGTGCCATTTTCCCTTACCCATATTAACAAAGTGGTGTGATGCATGCATAGTGCCACTTTGTTAAGCCTTGCACAACATGATGGCCGTGTCAGGCATCATGTATGGGAGGGGGGCCTACCCCTATAAGGCAGGCAATATAAATGGGGCAGGCAATAATTTGATATATCCTAGTACGATTTTTCCCATGCTTTGAACGCCTGCTCAGAGCAGGCGTTAAAAGGGGGCATATCTTTATATATGATGGGCATCTATGTACTCTGTAGAAGTAGAGCAAAATGTTTGGTGTACTGCTGAGTACATCATTTGCATCTATATGAAATTATGTGATTTCCCCCTACTCTCCGGCATGGTGTGCCATATATTTCATAAGGCGCACACATGGTGGAGGAAAGGCAGGCACTAAGGGGCACAAGGGCAGTTGCGAGGCACAGCACCACTTTCCTTAAATCCACCCCTCTGTGTCCTTGGCCAATGGCATTTAATGGAGCTTAGCTAGGCACCAGGTCCAGACTACCTGAGCATTCCTCTTTGTGTACAATGTGTTTCACATACACCCCATAATGTTTCTGTTATCTGACACACATGTGCTCAATTTGTACCACTGGCCTGCCCAGTTTTACTGATAGAATGGGGCAGGCCTGCGTCTGGGGCATCACTAGCACATTACTCAGAAGCCTGCACCAATACAGGCATACTTGGACCACAGTGCAATTATGTCTGTGTTGAGGGGAGTGCATATGTGCAGGTTGGTATCCCTTCCTCAACGTAAATGGTCTACTATGGTGACAATGGCTGCGCATACAATATTTGCAAGACATCTGTAATGTTATTCAGTTTATGTTCAGCAAAGAAACAACTACATGAACATAAGGAAACTGCCATTGCATTTTAGCTTTAGTGTGTGTGCCTTGAAATGGCACACACATGTTAGTGACAAGAAACAAGGATGTCTCAACATATTCCTCAACACTAGTTTGCTATGCTCACACCACCCTAGGGCAGGTGCTAGGCTTTTTGCATTGATAATAAGTAAGATGTCTTCAGTGTCTGGGACAAGGTCAAAAACAATGGGTGTTACAGTGGGACAGCAACTGCAACAACCATTGCATGTCCCTCTGATGCAGAATACTGTGTCATGCTGCCCCATATGGACTTGGAGGTGTAACACAACTAAACAGCTGCATGACAAATCCACTCACATATGGTGCAGTGAAATGCACCACAGGAGTATCAGGGAAAGTGATGCTTTGGTGGTGCCAGGGTCTGGCCCTTTATCCCACAGTCAGATTATTAATGTTTGGCAGTTTTTCTCACCTACCACTAAGGTGACTTGCTTTCTCAGCTTAACAAGTTGAATGTGAAACTGTTGTTCATGCACAGAAATGTCCAAAAATCACTAAGCTATGATTTCCTGTCAGGTATTGCATGTGGGCCTCCACTGTACACTTCTGGAGGTGTATCCCGATTTAAAGACCCCAATGCAGCCAGTGTCACCTTGTGTGTCACGTGTCATTCCAGGGTTTTGTGTGAGAGGGTCTGATGTGGGCAATGCAATGATGAAATGTATTGTGTGACCAATGAGATGATGTCATCTGAGTTAGGATGTGGACATTATGTCTGATGCTATGTTGAAGATGGAGTATGAGTTGAGTGTTGCATAAGTGCCAACGTGTGTTGCTATGGAATAGTGGGTGTTAGGAAAAGGAAAGCCTGCCCACATATACATTGATACCAATCATGGTATGTTTCTGAGCTGCCGTTTATCTGATTAGCATGCCTGCTGCCAAGATACGTGGCACAGCACGTTTGACAGCACAGTGTGCTAGACATAGCATTCAGATACCCAGGAAATGGTACAGATGATGTACATGTTTTTAGATCTCTAGGGGGCTTATGTAGAAGACACTTGCACCACCAGTGCCTCATTACTCTTCAGATTTTAAGTGAGGCAGCGGTCATGCAAGAAGCCTTATTGTGCTGGCCAACAGTCAGTTGAGTACACAATAAGACTACAACTCTGCTCCAGATTTTTAAGGGACATGTTTAAGGATTGTAGCAAGCTATATGTGTGCAGAATTACCTACATGGTCTACCCATCATGATATTTGTGCATGATCTTGGTCACATCACTTGCGCATAGAATGTGAATGCTGTGTGTGTACCTGGTACTTAAGAGATGTCTGAGATGCATGTGCAATAAATAGGAATGCTGCAGCTGCACCCAGTGCAGTGACAATCTTACTGTGACCCCTAGGTGACCCATACAGCCACCATGTGTGTGCCACATTGCCCAATTTGCACAACATAGCACAGAGTAGAGGGCAATAGTCACCACATCTGTAGACAACATAGATGTACTGTTCATCCTTTGGCCAATATATATGGGCACTAGGCACAAACTGTACATGTGGGCACATTGTGAGCAATGGTGTGTCCCCTTGTAACACATGGCCTTAACATGTGCTAACCCAAGGACACATAAATGATTCTTTGCTAAACCTAGAGTTGCCAGTTTCCTGTCTCCCATCAGATGACCCTCACCGTGATGGCTGGCCAAAGTTTGATGTAGCAGCAGGGGTGCCAAAGTGGTGGATTGCATACATTGTGCTGCGTATTGTATATGGCATAGGGATTCTGGACTTGCAGGGCCACTTGATCATCACTAGAATGATGACACAAATGTTGATCAAGGACACAGATGTCCACTTACCTCTGGGACCTGATGGTCAACAATTGTTAGGTGTTACCTTAGTGACATGTACATGATACTGTAGATGGTTAGTAGGAAGTTAGTATAGATTTTGAGTTTGTCAGTGCTGGACAATGCACGGTGGACAACGTGTCATCTGAGGATGCTGTGCACATTGCATATCTGTTCTACCTCTACCCAATTCTGTATTCAATGCCATGTTCTCCTAATGTTTCGGCTACCAATATGACCCCAGCTGAGAAACATGCTTTTGAGAAGAAGCCTGACAGGTACAGGCAAATAATGGCGGTACAGGCCGGGTACCAAAGAATGGAGAAGAAATATAGGAAAGAGAAATCCACTTGGCTTTGTGTGCATTTTCTAATGGGGGACCTCCGCTATAGCCCACAACTGTGTAGGCCACACCAGGGAAAAAATCTGAAGTCATGGGGGCCTCTACTGGTCCTACCCCCTTCGCATGTACTGCACAAACCCACAGCTAAGCACCCCATCAGCCACCTGGTCGAGCCACAACCTCACCCTTTGAGGCTGACATGAGATGGGACATGGCAGCTGTAGGAAAGTACCATTATTCTTGGCATGTTACCCCCCTTTTTACCTGTATGAAAGTATGTTTTTGCCTGTCTCACTGGGATCCTGCTGGTCAGGACCCCAGTGCTCATAGTTTATGGCCTAATGTGTGTGTGTATAGTGCTTAACTGTGTCACTGAGGCTCTGCTAACCAGAACGTCAGTGCTTATGCTCTCTCTGCTTTTAAAATTGTCACAAGAGGCTAGTGACTTCATATACCAATTTCAATTGGCACACTGGACCCCCCTTATAAGTCCCTAGCATATGGTACTTAGGTACCCAGGGCATTGGGGTTCCAGGAGATCCTTATGGGCTACAGAATTTATATTGCCACCCATAAGGTGCTCAGACAAACCCTTCCACAGGCCTGCCATTGCAGCCTGCGTGAAATAGTGCACACACTTTCACAGCCATTTTCACTGCACTTAAGTAACTTATAAGTCACCTATATGTCCAACCTTCATTTACTGAAGGTTAGGTGCAAAGTTAGTAAGTGTGAGGACACCCTTGCATTAGCAAAGGTGCCTCCACATAGTTCAGGGCCAATTCCTGGAACTTTGTGAGTGCGGGGACGCTATTACAGAGGTGCACTACACATAGGTCAATACCTATATGTAGCTTCACAATGTTAACTCCGAATATGGCCATGTAAGGTGTCTAAGATCATGAAATTGTCCCCCCCCCATTTCAAATCTGGTATTGGGGAGCCAATTCCATGCATCCTGGGGGCTCTACTATGGACCGCCAGTACTGCCAAACCAGCTCTCCGAGGCTTGCAATGCAGCTCCAGCTGCTGCCACCTCACAGACAGGGTTCTGCCCTCCTGGGGTCTGAGCAGCTCTGTCCCAGGAAGGCAGAACAAAGCATTTCCTTTGGGAGAAGAGTGTTACACCCTCTCCCTTTGGAAATAGGATTAACAGGCTGGGGAGGGGTAGCCTCCCCCTGCCTCTGGAAATGCTTTGAAGGGCACAGATGGTGCTCTCTTTGCATAAGCCAGTCTACACTGGGTGAGGGACCCCAGTCCCTGCTCTGGTGTGAAATTGAACAAAGGAAAGGGGAGTAAACACTCCCCTGTCCAATACCACCCCAGAAGTGGTACCCAGAGCTCCTCCACTGTGTCCCAGACTTCAGCCATCTTGGTCTCCAAGGTGTAGGGACACTCTGGAGGCCTCTGACTGGTCAGGGACAGCAGGTGACACCAGAGACCCCTCATGATAGGTCCATACCTAATATGGTAGCCAATCTCCCTCTCAGGGCTATTTAGGGTCTCTCCTGTGGGTTTCTCTTCAGATTCAGCTTGCTAGTTTCCATCAGGAATCCTGTGCAAATACTACTTCATCCTCTGACCTCAGATCAACCGCAGACTCCTCCAGGAACTGCTGTAAAAGCAACAAAGTATCCAGAAGGGCTACTTTTCCTCTGCAACTTCAGATCCAGCCGGTCGCTGCAACAGTTTCCACAGTGTGCACGATCTGGGGAGTCCCTGTCTTCACCCTGCACCAGAAGGACTAAAGAAATCTCCTGTGAAGTGAGGGAGTCACTTCCCTGCTAAAGCAGGCACCTTCTAAGTCAACGACCGGTACTCTTGGACTCCTCTCCTGATGACGAGCATGCTCCTTGGAACACAGAGGGAGGACCCCATCGACACAGACTGTCCTGAGGGCCTGATGTCCCAATTTGAAGGAGGTAAGACTTTGCCTTCCCCGAGAACAACAACCCTGTGCACCGCATTTCCTTCACTTCCGGTGGCCTCTGTGCACCAAGGCTGGTTGAAGGAATCCAGCACCAAAACTCACCTGCATTCAACTTCTCTTCATGGGACATCCAGTGCATCAAGCAGGAACCCGCTGACATCTTCCTTGGGTGCATTTCTGCAGTCTTCGTCCAACCAGGGACTCTTCTTTTGCACCCTCTCCTGGGTGGCAGGGGCTCCTCTCCTTCCTGGAACTTCTTTCGATTTCTGGTCTTCAGGTCCGGGAATCCACCATTTGTTATTTGCAGTTTTGCTTGATTCTTGCAATAACTCTAGTCCCGACTTGTAGTATGTCCTAAGGAAACTTGCAGTACTTTACTCCTGCTTTACTGGGCTCTGGGTTGTGGTAATATACTTGCCTTTCCTGTATTCTTACTCTCCCAGCGATTATCTACATGCTACACTTGTCTAGCGTGGAATTCGTGATTCACATTCCACTTTCTTAGTATATGGTTTGTGTTGCCCCTAGACCTATTTTCTCCCTACGCATTCTATAGAATTTCCTATTGTTTGCACTATCCTATGTCTAATTACTTACCTTATTTTGGTTTCTAGTGTTTATATTGTGTATAAGTCATGGGCTAAGTTTAGCAGGAATGCCCTGTACTTCCAGAGGGACAATCAGTCATCAGTCTCTTGGATGGTCCAGGTTTCAGGTCCCTAGCCTCACTGTAAAACTAAACTAAACTAACTGCCATGCTGAATTCTGCCAACTTACCTCGGCGGCGGTGGTTATCCGCTTACCATATTGTGACACACACATACCAATCCGTCACTATACAGCCACACACACAAGTCCGCCACACCAAAGGTCAGTGATAAACTGGCAGTAGCAAAACCTTCACCGTTATGCCAACAGAACTACACCCACAACATTATGACCCACGAGTGGTGGTACATACCGCCATGCTCAAAATAAACACACACTTACAAAACAACACCACATTGGTCAATTCAAACTACACACACCTGACACATATATACACACCACACCCACATACCCACACTACTATAAAACACACACCCACATAACCCACAACCCCTTATGACTACAAACAATTGCCAACTGAGAGAGACAGGAAGAGCACTCACACAACCAGAGCCACATACCACCATCACCTATACACCACCCACGCACTTTGCATCACACACCCCAACACATAACCCTACCCAGCCTCACCCACACCACTCACACTATACCCATGGCACCACATAAACACCCCAGATTCTCTGAGGAGGAGCTAAGGGTCATGGTGGAGGTAATCATCCGGGTAGAACCACAACTATTTGGATCACAGGTGCAGCAGATATCCATTGCTAGGAAGATGGACCTATGGCAGAGGATCAACGCCGTGGGACAGCACCCCAGAAGAAGGGATTGCATCAGGAAGAGGCGGAACGACCTACGGGGGAAGGTGTGTTCCATTGCAGCGATACACCAGCTCCTAGTACAGAGGACTAGCGGTGGATCCCCACCTCCACCCCCGCAACTAACAAGATGGGAGGAGCAGGTCTTGGCAATCATGCATCTTGAGGGCCTGGCTGGAGTAGGAGGAGGACTAGACTCTGGTAAGTCAACTCTTTACTACTATCACCCCCCTACCTGCATGCCGTCACATACCCTCACCTTCACTCCCATCATGCCACTCCATCGCACACACCCCACCATCACATCTCACTCATCACAGTGTCAAGCCCAGCATGCTTTACCAATGCATGGGTACCCATCACAGCCCTGCATGGACACTCATCGTAAAAGCATACACACTGGAAACAATCAGCTAGCCCACCAAATAAAAACTCACACACAGCAAAGCTGCCAGGGCAATTACAACCATAGAGGGCAACACACCCATGCACAATATGTCACACACAGAAACAATAACACTGCATTTACATCCCCACAGGTAGCCCAGCCAATATCACCTTTGAAGAGGTGCCAGCAACATCCAGTCCCCCCACAGAAGAGGCCCACAGTGATGACAGCGACTCTGGTCACCTGGATCTGGATGACCAAACTTGCCCATTAGGGACCTCCGGACAGTCAGTTACCCTGGCACAGTCTCACACCACCACAGAGCATCCCCACTCACAAAACACCAAAACAGCACCCACCCAGCGTACCCATACCTATGTCCGCAGTACACATCAATCAGCTGTGTGTCCACCACAAAAGGAACCGTAGGGCACACCACAAACCAGGACAATCAGAGACCTGGGGTCAGTGGCAGTGGGCACACGGTTCATGGGACAGAGGCACATGGCAACAGGGAAACTGGGAGGACTGCTGTGCGCAAGTGGGAGGACAGGCCCAGGGAACCGACTCTCCAGGAGGCACTCACTGCAATCCTGGGAGCATACCAACATTCCCAGGATACGCTGGGCCAGATCCATGGCAAGTTGCAGGAGAACATGCTGCTGCAGGAGGGACAGTACCTGGGGATCAAGGAGTACTTGGAGTCCATTAACACCACCCTGTTCTCCATTGCAGGGGTGCTGGCACACATAGCCAACAGTATGAGGGAGGCAGTGTCACACCAGCGGGCCCCTGCCACTAGCCAAAATACTGAACAGCCCTCCACCTCCGCTGCTGCTAGTGGACAGGAGGCCCCACCACAGGACCAGCAGGCCACCAGCACCCCTCCCCCTACAGAAAGAGACACACCCCGCAAAAGTTCCCTGCGATCCAAGCAAAAGCCAGAAACTATTGCCAAGAACCCCGCCAGGAAATGAGACTCTCCTGATTGTCACCCTTGTGTCCCACTCTGCCACCCTGTATACCTTGAACTGCCATTGCTCCCGTTCCTCTGCCCCCTTGGACACTGCACCTGTGCTACAAATAGACTGGACTATAACCTGGACTTTCCACCATCATCCCCCAGCCCATTGCACTTCCCCCTTTTCATCAGAGCACTGCAATAAACACACAAAAAAATACAAGTATGGAGTATGTCAAGTGATTTAAGTACCTATACGTGTAACAAGGTTCAAACATTGCAATTCATCTGTACAGAAATGTTTACATAGGAAAGACCTTTATTTGGCGTCAGTGTGCACACCAGGAGTGATAGTGGGGCATCAACATCTGCAAAAAGAGATGCCAAAGGGTAGAGTGAGTGGACATAGAAGTAGGATTTTACAGCCTGCCATTGACAATGTCAAACATTAAACTGTCAATGAAATGTGCAGTTACACTGTCTTACCTGTGTGTCATTGGAAGTACTGACAAATCACTGCACTTCTGTTGTCCTCATCCTCATCCTCTGCCTCTTCATCTTCACTGTCCACAGGGTCCACTGCTGCCACGCGGCCATCTCCAGCCTCCTCTTCCTGCAGAAAAGGCACATGGCGTCTCAAGGCAAGGTTGTGCAACATATTGCATGGCAAGATGATCTGGCACACCTTCTTGGGTGAGTAGTACAGGGATCCACCTGTTAGATGGAGGCACCGAAACCTGGCCTTCAGGTGGCCAAATGTATGTTCAATTATACTTCTTGTTCAACTATGTGCCTCATTGTAATGTTCCTCTTCCCTTGTCCTGGGATTCCTCACAGGGTCAGTAGCCATGTGAGGTTGGGATAACCAAAGTCACCTGCAAATATTGAGGGACAACTGCTAGCCACACACTAACCCTTATGGCCCACACCATAGCCATACACCAACATCCACTGGGTGGGAACCAGGGCTCACATATTTGCCACACCCTGTCACTCTGGAGTTGGGCCATCACATTTGGGATGCTGCTGTTCCTCAGGATAAAGGCATCATGCACCGAGCCTTGATACTTAGCACTGACATGGGAGATGTACTGGTCCGCCAAACACACCATCTGCGCATTCATCAAGTGAAACCTTTTTCGATTTCTGAACACCTGTTCATTTTGCCGGAGGGGGTGGCAAATGCAATATGTGTTCCATGAATAGCCCCAATAATGTTGGGGATATGTCCCATTTACATAGAAGTCAACCTTCACTGTGGCTAAATCCTCCACCTGGAGGGAAACAATGGAGCTGCACATGTGTTTAATCAGGGCAGACAACACTCTGGTCCGCACTATTGAGAACATCCGCTGAGACATTCCTGATGCCAAGCCTACTGTTACTTGGAAAGAACCAGTTGCCAAGAAATGGAGAACTGATAGCACTTGCACAAGAGGGGGGATCCCAGTCGGGTGACGGAGAGCAGATATCAGGTCAGGCTCCAACTGGGCACACAGCTCTGTAAATGTCAAGTCTATAGGTGAGGATAATGTGCCTGCCCTCCATTGTTGCCAAGTCCAACAGGGGACTGTACACAGGGGTATGTCTCCATCTCCTATTCATCCGCAGTGGTTGCTATCTATGGAGCAAAAGAGTGAGTAGCCGGTCATAATCTGTACATTGTAAACACTACAGTTCAATGCATGATGTGATTTATACAATTTATTGGTGGCATATGTCCTGAATGCACAATTGTGAACTGTGACGCAGTTAGGATCCATGGCCTTCCCCCCCCCCCAGAAATGGCGTCCGCCTGTCCTCTATGGAGGGACAGGTGGAAGTGATGTAAATCCGCTGATGCTGTACGCCGTTGCGGGGGGGGTCGGGAACCGCCGTGCAACTACTCATTGGTTATCATAGGGCCCTATGGGGTACAGTTGCCAATGGTGATGTACGCCGGCGGTGACGGTATGCACTGCCTCAGACGTGACTACCATTTTTCATCATATTCCTCACTTTCTACCTGATCATCCACAAGAGAGGACCTGCACTGCATCTGCTGCTGTGACCTGTGTCTGGGACCTACCATGGCCTGTGTGACCAGGGAAAGGGCCCCTGACTTCACTTCGGCAGAGTTGGAGAGACTGGTGGATGGGGTCATACCCCAGTATCGACTGCTGTATGGCCTCCAGACCAACAGGTGAGTAGACTGTAAGCACGATGCATGAGTCATGAATGCATAGAGTTGTGTATGTGAAGGCCTCTTGTAGGTGTCGGTTGGTGGATAGGCCCTGGGCAGCGTGCAGCATGTATGCTGGGCCATGTCTGTGCGTAAGGGAATGGGAAGGGATATGGTGGGCCATGAGTGTAACAGGCAGGATGGTCAGACTAATACCTTTCCCTGAGTACATTTCCTCTGCAGGTCAGCGCGCATCAAAAGAAGGGTATATGGCGTGCCATCACGAAGGACGTGGGGACCCTGGGGGTCTATGGCAGGCAGAGCACCCACTTTCGCAAATGGTGGCAGGACCTGAGATGTTGGGCACAGAAGACGACGGAGGCCCACCTGGGGATGGCCTCCCAATGAGAAAGGGGTGCCCGTCGAACCCTGACCCCCATGATAGCCCGCATACTGGAGGGGGCCTATCTGGAGCTGGATGGGCACTTGGGGGCATCGCATCAGCAACAAGGGGGTGAGTACAGTGCCCATCATTACTACTTATGCCTGGTGTGGTAGTATCAGGGTGGGGGAAGTGTGCCTGTGGGTGCCCCTAGGCCAGGCCTGACATTGCAGAGTAGGTCCCATGTAGGGCAGGGTTCTGATGTGAAATTCCTCCTACCTAGCTAGTAGGCATCCACTACTGGGCAGGGCTGTGTGGGTCCCAGGTATGCTGCGGTTGGCGATATGTGTTAGCATCATCTGGCAGAGGCGCAGACGCACCAGCGACGGAGGGAGCTGCATCCCACAGGACCCAGGAGGCAGAGTCCCCCGACAGTGAGGTCACCAGTAGGACGGAGTGCGAGGGGAGCACCACAGCAGAGACTGGAGGGGACAGTTCGGACTAGGATACCTCCTCCGAGGGAAGCCCCCTGGTGGTAGTGGACACCTCTGTGCCCACCCCATCTACAGGTACAGCTGCCACCTGCCATACCAGCACCACCCTCCCAGCACCCCCCAGCGAGTTGGCCATGCCCACTCACTATAGGGTGGGCATCTCCTTCACCCCAGGTACCTCTGGCCCTGCTCCAGTTAGCAATGCTGCCTTGAGTGAGGAGGCTATTGACCACCTGAGATCCATCTCTGTTGGGAGGTCAATCATTGTGAATGCCATCCAGGGGCTGGCAGCCCAAACGCAACAGTCCAATCCATTTCTGGAGGGCATTCACACTGGCTTGGCGGCCCAACAGAGATTGATCCGGGCTCTGGCCTCCTCTCTGATGGCAGCCATTGTCCCTGTATCCACCCTCCAACTTCCTCAACCCAATCCCATTCCCCTCAGCCTATCCCAAGCACACAGACAGATGAGCATGCACACAGCACAACACACAAGAGTGGCACAGGCAAACAAAGACACCACACGTCATCCCACAGGCACTCACACAAACACCATTCAGATGCAGACATACCAACATCCACTGCCTCCACTGTGTCCCCCTCCTCCTCATCGTCCACCTCCCACCCAGTTGCTTCTACACTCACACCTGCATGCACTACATCCTCATCCACTACCACCATCACCAGCACACCTATCAAAGCACACACCTCACTGCCAGTCACCACCCCCACATCCATGCACATGTCCCCTGTGTCCTCTCTCACTGTGTCTGTGCCCCCTCCTCCAAAGGTACACAAACGCAAGCACTCAGACACCCAACAACTGTCCATCTCACAACAGCATTCAGCCCATGCATCTGCACCCAAGCACAGCTGACAGACACCTCCTACAACCACTCCCTCTTCCTCTACTCCCAAACATTCTCCCTCTTCCCGCCCCAATGTCGCTAAGAAGCTTTTCCTCTCCAAGTTGACCTCTTCTCTACCTCTCCTCCCCCGTCCTTCACGTCAGGCCAGGGTGGTTAAAACCCAGGCAAGCACCTTAGCCACCCAGTCCAGAGGCCCAGCAATGTCCATAGCAACTAATGGTAGGAAAGGATCCCGGGTACCAGGCAGCCACACAGAAAGGGTGCCTGCACCAAGTGCTGCCCGGAAGGGCAAGGAGCCACCGCCATCTGCTGCAAGAAAGGGCAACGTGCAATCCTCAGCTGCTGTCAAAATGAGCAAGGAGCCATCCCCAGCTGCTGTCAAAAGGACCAAGGAGCCATCCCCAGCGGCTGCTAAAAGGAGCCATACTCAGCTGCTGCCAGGAAGGGCAAGGGGCCTGCACCAGCAGGCAGAAAGGACAAGGGGCCTGGTGCTGGGACGCAGTCAGAGCCCACACCACCAACCATGGTGGTGCAGCCATCTGAGGCTGCAGGGGATGGGCTGGAGCCTCCCCCCACCACTGCCACCAGGACCACCACCAGTTCTGCCACCAACCCCCCCACCAGCAGCAGCAGCACCTGTGGGCAGCTGTCCAAGGCTGCAGAGGATGGGATGGGGCCTCCCCCACCACTGCCACCAGCACCACCACCAGCTCCACCACCAGCACCACCACCAGCAGCCCCAGCACCAGTGGGCAGCCATCCGAGGCTGCAGGTGATGGGCTGGAGCCTCCCCCACAACCACCAACAGTAGCAGCCGTCACCACCGGTGGACATTCTGTAGACCTGCCTCCACAGGCTGTTGTGCGCCCTGCCCCTTGCAAATCCTGTGGGTATGACACCCAGCTGAGAGACTTTGACCTTGCACTCCCCAAGATCTGATTCACAGGGTACAATGCCCCCTCCAGAACCAGTGGAGAAGCCATCCACTAACCCCATCCTCCCCAGGTTGAAGATCACAGGGCATGATGCATCCTCCAGAACCAGTGGGCAAGTCACCAACTTGAAAGACTGTGGCCTTGCACTCCCTAGGACAGAGTAATGGGCATGATGCCTCCTCCATAGCATGTGGGCAAGTTACCCACTTGAGAGACTGTGGCCTTGCACTCCCCAGGACAGAGAAATGGGCATGTAGCCCCCTCCAGAGCATGTGGACAAGTCAAGCACTTGAAAGACTATGGCCTTGCACTCCCCAGGACAGAGTAATGGGCATGTTGCCCCCTCCAGAGCATGTGGGCAAGTCACCCACTTGAGAGACTGTGGCCTTTCACTCCACAGGACAGAGTAATGGGCATGTAGCCCCCTCCAGAGCATATGGGCAAGTCACGCACTTGAGAGACTATGTTCCATCTGCTGGCTGAGGTGCCCCCCCGTTCCCTGTCCCCCTGAGGTGCCTGCCTATTTTTGAACTGATGCCCCTGCAGTGTTCTTTCTGTGTTGTTGCAGGAGTCATGTGGGGCCTTGGACTTTGTGATGTGGCCCTCTGGTCCACGAACATTGAAGACTGTGCAGTTTCTTTTCATTTCTACATCTGTATATACTTTTTGATTTGGATGCACATATTATTACTATATTGATCTTATTACACTCACTTTGATCTATTGGTGTTGTCCTTGCATTATTCCTGAGGGGTACGGGGTAAATACGTTTTATTACTGCATTTGCTTGTGTGTATGGTGTTGGGGTTGGGGGTGTTGCATTTTGCGTGTGTGTGTCACTCTATTTTTTCTCCCTCCCTCCCCTTTGTGCTAGGCAGCTGAACTCACCATGGTCATCTTCGCCATCGTTGGTGTTCGTGGTGAAGCAGGATATAGAACAGCATTGGGAATCTGTGCAGCTCGGGCTCCATAGAGGCGTGGTTCTTCCCTGAGTCTCCAAAGGTGAGTCGTTTCCCTTCTGAGGTCTGTTTCCACCAGGCTTTTGATATCGTTGGTACTGCCCCAGAAAAGGTGGCGGTTTCCTGTCTCATAATACAGTGGGTGGAACATTTACTTCCGCCTGGCTGTAGGCGGCTACTGCAGGGGCGCCTATTGATTCTGCCCTGGCGGTCGGTGTGTTTAAGTGGCTGTCTGTCTGAGCTCTTTCCGCCATGGTCATAATTTGGCCGTATTTACCGCCAGCCTGTTGGCGGTATTACTGCTGCTTTATCACCGACTGCCAGGGTTGTAATGAGGGCCATTGTCTTCCCATGTGATCTTGTGGGTTGCCCTGCTATCTCCCTGCTCCTGGACCTCAGCCTGGTGCCTAAGGTCTTTGAGCATTCTCTCTGGGCTTGGTAAAATTCCTCCTTGGAGGGTCCTCCTGCCCCATGCAGCTATGACAGATCTCTCAGGGTAAGATCTTCTTCCATTTTAGGCTTAACCCCCTGTGGATCAGATTCCTTTTGAACAGTTGTGAGATTTAAGACTGGTTTCCCATACGGCTTGTCCTTTCTCTTTGTTGTGGGTATCCAAGCCATTTTCAATTCTCCAAGCTCCCTTGAAATCCCTGATGGGGTGCCTGGGCCCATGTGGTCAGTAGAGGTCTTCGGGTTGTTGTTTCTTAAAAGACACTCCACTCAAATGGAAGTGCTCACAGATACCTAATTCAGGGCAGTAACCCCCTCCCCATGGTGACCTTAGCCATAGTATGAAATTCCGCCGGTATTTCAGCACTGACTACCCTATGGAGAGTATCTGGGAAAATCTGCTCTTGGGAAACCAGACGGTCTACCATGGCTATCATGCTGAGTCTTGTGCTCCTTAAAACCTCTACCTTGGTCATGTTGATGATTTGCCATTGCCTGTTCCTCTCCACGCTTTGAGGTAAGGTGGCCAGTGCTCTGACATCCACAACACGCATTGAGAGTAAGGTGGCTTCAGTCTAACCAGTGCTTTGCTCTAGGCAAACTTTCACACTCATTTCTACACTTGCAATCCTTTGCAATTTCTCACCTCTGTGGCAGGCTTCTTGGAAAAGACTGAGTCTTCATTTTTATGTCCTGGATTTTGGCAGTTCAGGCACACCCCAGCCTTCATGCAGTCAAAAGTTTTCTTCCTCTTGTACCCTTCCTAGTTGGGTTTCTAAAAGGCACAGAACTCACCCAATTGGGTAGGTTTTTGGGGTTCTTTTGAGCGGTCTTTCTTTTTTTACTTTGTTGCTCCACTCTTTCCCTTGAAGGGAGGGCTGAACACCCTTTCTTGGGATCACCACTGGGAAGTTGTAGACATCCTAGTATGTACCCACATGTCAGCAGCCTCACCAAGCTACCTGGATTCGGAAAGCTTGCAATGCACTAGATTCTAGTGTAACTCTGAATGTCAATTGCCAAAGATGTACATGATTAGATTATATAGCCCATTATGAGTGGTAAGTGTATGGTCTTTTACCCAGCCAACCAGTGCTTATATTGAGGCATTTACAAAGTCAGCCCTGTATACTTGTGTATCTTTGTGTGTGTGTGTCCGATCTTCCTCTGCTACTATTCAGGTATGAGACAAAACTTCCACAGAATGTTTCCTCATGTGAGAGTAGGAGTCAGCTACCCTTCATCTTTTGTCAGGAGTCTAACCCTTCTCAATGTTGGCACTAACTCCTACAATAAAGTTCCCCAGTGCTGTTGACCCACCCTACACCCTCAAAGGCCACTCTCTTCCAGTGCAATTTTCTTTTCCTCTACTTCCTCCAGTGCTATGGCTGCTAGTTTGGCACGCAGCTTCCTGTTGATCATATGTCACTAAGCCCCATATGGAAAATTGCCAGTTTACAACACCTTTGGCTAGCAGTCTGCTTGACTCCCAGCTCTGGATTGCCACCAGAAAAAATGCATTTTGTGAGAGGTGGTTCCCTGTCCCACTCCTATGTGACTGTATCTATTGCTTTATCCTCATTAAGGATCTATGCTTGAAGAGCTTTGTAAGAGACCTTGAGGGTGCTTTTATAATACGCCTTTCTGCTACTAAACCTGGGCAGGAATTTCAATTACACGTAATCAGAGCAATTTCAGTGACTCTGCATTGCTCATTGAAGTAGAATTACTGATATGAACATGATTACCTCCACTCATGCAATTAATAGTAATTTGAGACACATTTAGCAAGTGTGAACTCTATCTCTTAGTACAAAATGCATTGTCACTTCCATTTTGGACATTAGGGAGTATTTTTGGGCTACGAAAATAGTGCTAAAATGCAGAATTACTCGTCTTTTGTGATTCCATGTAATCTTGCAGAATATTTGTGTAATTCCACTTGATTATGGTACATGGAATTAGGCGATCTATGCCCCCTGACTGGAAATATGGCCGAGCATCAACTTCCTCTCTCTGCATGGGGTCTTTATCTTCATCACTGTTAGAATTGTCAGGGTAGCCAGATCCAACTCCATGTTGCTTTAGAATCTGAAAAAGTGCAAAAATTTGAATAAAAAAGAGGTGGGGCATGGCTTGGTGCGATATTAAGATGGCCACCTTTTCCAGAGCTCCATGACGGCGAGGGGAGGCGAGGAAGCCGGCTCATTTTTCGAGGGCATTTTTTGTATTACTTTTGAGAGAAAAAGTCATGGGAATATGCATGGAATGCATTGTTCCCCTTATAATGACTTTAAAAGTATTTTTTATGCCCTAATTCATTTAATTAAATTGTGGTCATCTGAGGATTCGAATACGACCGCCATTTTGTTTTTATTTTCACCTCATAATTTTTTCTTTTTCTTTATAAATTGCTACCTGAGAGATTATTTCTGCACTTTTTTGGCCTAAAAATGTATGCTTACACTCTTTGCTCTTCGTATCCTGCTTTTTTATAGATTTTGTCCAGTTAATTTCGTATTTTTGTCTACTCTCATTTCTGAGGTGAGTTTTACTTCATACAATATAAGATTTACTACACGTTGTGCAAAACTGTATATTTTTGCTTATGGGCAGATCCCGGAACCTTCAATTGACAAATAACTAAGTACAAAGTCATAAAAGCTCCGATAGTATTCCTTTGTTGAACTCATTTGCTCCTTTGTCCAACATGGAGAGTACAGGGGCTACTAACCTTGATATTACACCTTCTACGCCTGTTTCTCCCTCTACTGTTATTAATAAAATATCATCCAAGCTTACAGTAACTGTTTCGACGACCACGAATAAGAGAGCTAAAAAGGATTCTCCATCTCCTATTAAAGTTGTAGATACTTTGTCTATGGAGTGACTTCTTGAGGAAATAAGGGCTCTTAAACCATAAATGGAAGATACTAATAAACAACTACAAATATTGGATGACACATTTTTGAGAAGTTTGCAACACAGTTTTTTGTAGAAAACAATACACCTCAGGTATCTGCTCAAATCATTTGGGACACTTTCAAAGCGGCCTCTAGGGATTTTATTATTTCTTTTGCTGCCAATAAAAGGAAAACGGCAACAAAAAAATTACAGCATCTGATGTATCGTATCAAACAATTAGCGCATCTATATTACTCTTCCAAGTCCATAAGTTGCCTTAATGAATTACTTCAAGCTAAATTTACTTTCAATAAAAATTCCACTGATATTGCTAATTCTTATCTTCTCAAATCTAGTGCTAGGTACTATGGAGGCCAAAACAAATCAGGAAAACGTTTAGCAAATTATCTTAAAATTATAAAAGATAGAACAAATATAGATTCTATTTATAACTCTTCTAATTTTTTACTATATAAGAATGAATACATTCTGGGTGAATTTGTTCATTTTTTCACTTAATTATATACTCCTGAATCTTACCCCATGCAGGATCTTATTGATAAATATTTGTCTACCATTAATCAACCTGTACTTCCCTCTTCTGAGTTTTCTGTTCTTGATAATGATATTTCCATTAAGGATATTCCCAATGCTCTAAATCTTATCAAGAAAGGTAAAGCTCCAGGCCCAGATGGCTTTACTATTGAATTGTATTTACATTTTTCTAAATTATTAAATCAAAGATTGTTTCAGCTTTTTACCTATTTTGTTGAGGCAAAAACCTCTGGCGGTTCTTTTCAAGAGGCATTGATAGTTCTTATACCAAAAGATAACAAGGATCCAAAGCCTTGTAAGAATTGTAGACCTATATCTCAGGTTAATTTAGACCACAAAATCTTTGCTAAAAATATTGCTATGTGTTTGGAACTGATTTTCACTAAATTAATTGGTAAAGAGCAGTCTGGTTTTATTAAAGGACGTCTATTAATAATTTAAGTAAGTCTGTGACGTATAAGGACTCTCCTTCAGCAATTGCTCTAGACGCTGAAAAAGCTTTTGATCGTGTTAATTGGCTCTTTATTTTTTCAACGCTTTCATGGTTTGGCTTTGGAACTAAATTCATAAATCTAATTTTATTATTATGCTCTTTACTCTTCGCCTAAGGCTGCTGTTTTTCTAAATGGTCACATCTCTCCCTCATTCTCACTCTATAGAGAAGTCCATCAGGGATGTCCATTGTCACCGTTTTTATTTGTTCTTGCCTTGGAACCATTTTTATTGAAACTTAGAGCTAATCCACATTTACATGGTGTCCAATATTGGGAAAGGTGGATATAATTTTCGGCTTATGCTGATGACATCATACTTTTTATATTGAATCCGAAATCTTCACTTCCTTCCTTTCTAATCGAAATACAGAATTTTGCTTCTATTTCAGGGTAAGAGTTAAATAAAGATAAATGTGAACTACTTCCTCCAAATGAATTCTGCTTTCCTATTTTAAATGTTCAGATTTTCACTGAAACAGTGATAAAATTAAATACCTAGGACTTTGGTTTAAACTTTCTTTTAAAGATACAAGTTCTTGTAATTTTTTGCAATTATTTTCTGTTCTTGATTCTCTTATATCTACATGGAACCCTTTATTTTTACCCTGGTAGGGTAGATTAGATTCTCTTAAAATTATGTTACTTTCTATAATTCTCTTATTTATCAAACATTCCAATTAATATTGCTTACGCAGTTTAGCGTCAAAAACAACTAAGTTCCTGTGCACCTATTTTGGATGGAGTTATTACTGCAGTTCAATATCATCACCATCAGGTTGCATCATATCCTTATTAATTGCTCATGTCCAGGGAGCAGAAGAGAGATAAACAAATATGGCTACACCCTGAAAAAGTCCCAACTGCATTCACAAGGGACCTTCCAAATCAGTGATGGCCATTCATACCAAGGCCTCAGTGTACCTCCATCAGCCAATAAGTTGCATGGACTGAACAGGCTGAATTACTTTTACTTTTTGTAGGGGCCCAAAAAAAGTTCTAAATGTATGGTCCTCCACATTTGTCTAAGCTCAGCAATTTCTTTTTTGTATTAACCCAGCTAATAACACAGTCGGAACCACAGGACACAGCTTATTGCTACAAAGATGTAGCAGCAACCCCAGCACCTCTCATGGCCAATTTTATCCAAAAACTGGGCTTGATGTGAAAGCCTTGTCACATGGAGCCTCTACCACTCTCTCCTTTTCACCATGGATTGTGGGCGTGGTCCATGGAATGCAAATGGTTTCCTATTTAGCTGTACTCCTCTTCGGGCTCCTCTATGAAGTTCTCACACAGCTCCCATGGTGCGACAGTAACTCAAGGTTGACTCTGCACCCTGTGGTCAATAGAAGGACTGTAGCAAATATAATATATAACTACAGAGGCCTGATAATATATCGGCCTTGGGATGAAAGGCATTACACCACCTGTCCTATTTAGGGTGACTTTGTAATAACTTTTTTCCTGCCCTTTCTTCCTTTACTAACAAACCCAACACACTGGTAGTAATCTTCTAAGGATTTAGTAGTTGAAAGGAATTAGTTGTTTGTTTTTCAATTTTTTGGGGGTAAAAGAGTTAACAATTCAGTCAATATGTGTTAAAACCAACAGTGGATGTCCACTAAACGTTTATGACTGCTGGGCCAGCTTTCATCTCAAATTTGGTGGTGGTAAAGTTAAGGTCCACAATCACCCTCTTGAACTGTACTCCATTCCATCCACCAAACAATAAATCAGGACCTTTATTTCTGTCATGTTTCAGAAATAGAGAAATAGGCATAACCAGCCCTGGCCAAGTGGCCATTTAAACATTGCATTAATATAACACTTGTCCAGTGGAACTCTTTCAAATGTGATACCTTCTTATGTGTTTCAGAAGGAAACCAGAATTATTCAGACTTATTCATCAGACTAGAAGTAATAACAAAGACACAGGACTGATATAGTATGAATCTTGTAATGTTGTGACTCAAAATTAAGTGTAACAATCGGCAAAAAAAGTGATCATAGTGCAGATGACACTGTGCTCCAATGGTGATTATATACACAGAGAACATAGATAAAAGATATTGTACAACTCTCAATGGTTATATACATTGATTGATAAAATTCATAACAGGATTTCCATAAGTTAGTATGGAATCCATTTAAGTTAAAGTACATGTATCAACTAAGAGTGAGTGTTTGTTGACATTTCGACCCCGTGTGACTGCTAGAGTATCTTCTGAATATAGTCATCTGGATATGCGTTGTCTGCACTATGATCACTTTTTCTGTTGATTGTTACACTTAATTGGAGTCAAAACGTTACACGATCAGTATATACATCTGTATTTAGTGTTAAAAAAACACAAATTACTCATTGTGTTTTAAATTCTCTTGAAGTGTTGTTTGTTTCCTTTGAGCAAGGAAAAATATAATTTTTTTGTTTACTTCAGAAAATCATGCTGTAAATTATGTTGCAAATGTGGTAAATCCATAACAATACAGGAAATCCACCTCCAGAGAATTTCATATTTTGACTGGCCTGACCCATTTCCATTGTTGCATAGCAGGATTAAATGATGGATGGTAAATAAACTGAAACATTCTAATTCTAACCTGTCTTGTTGTGGCTTCATTTTCCACTTATTTCTAAAGACAGAATGAGTTAAAAAAACTATACTTTCTTAACCACACATTTAAATGTTGTTAAAATTGTTTTCTGCAGCCCACACAACAGTATAGTCCATTATTTTTGTCATCAGCGTCTTGCTCATGATGTCATGAAAATGCTTCAATAGCATTATAGGAAATATTACACATAATTCCTGGATATGTTTTATATAACATATTGATTAAGCAATGGAGGAAGATAAAACTATGAAGAGTGTCTGGGATGGCATTATGATGATGGAATACACATTTCATAGGGACCTTAGGAATACTTGCAAGAGAGACAGCCTTTAATACCCTACTCACTGATGTTAGAATACTCTACAAAACAAGAGGAAAAGAAAGTCAAACATTTCAATGTTAGATAGAAGGTCTGCAGTAACCATTATTGGTCCTCAACTACTCTACTGTCTTCAGTTGAACTCTCAGAATTCCAAACGTTCTCATGTAGCAATATAGCCCACTTAAATGGATGTACCAGTCAGAAACTATTGAGAGGTGTAGACCTTTACTTTAGACCCGAGCTCTAGGCAAGGGCCTATAAGAGGAAAAAGGGCCTTTAATGACAAATATAACCCGAGGCAGAAGGGTTATAATCCTATTAGAACATTCCTTCCAGATAGTGCAGGATGCTCTAAATTATGAACTTTATTATATTCATCACCATATGAAATGATGATTTGATTATAGAAACATGAAGACTTACTATAGACAAGAAGGACAAGCTAAAACGTCAAGCAATACTTACCAGGGACAATATGTTCCAATGATTATTATAATTGAAATACTTGACATAGGCATTTAGAAACATGAGATATTCATTTTTGCAAAAAAGCACAATTTGCCCAAGAAGAAAAGACAAGAGTAAGAGCCATCAACAGTTTTGTCTGCCTATGTAGCGCTAAGTACAACACATTTGCTTCTCTTGAGAGGATTCCTAAGGATTCCGTCAGCCCTGTTTTTAAGGTGAGGTGCATCAATGAATAGACCCAAATGTAAGTAATGATTTTTAGTTGCTTCCTGCAGATGGAGATGGCAATATGGTTGAGTATTTATGTATTTCCTTCTTTAGTAACCACTATAGACTGCCTTCAAAGGCATGCCTTGTGAAATGTCAGGTGCATGGGAATGAGTTGTTGGATGCTAACAGTTGTTTGATAAGACAATGTTTCAGCCTTCTCTTTTCCTTAGATAAACATTTGAAAGGTGAATCAGTAACCGGAAAGGTTCAATTGTTTCCTATCCAGGCAGCTTACCAATTACTATGATAAAGTTAAAAATATAATAAGTTTGGTTTTAAACCCTTCTATGTTGACTTTGGAACGGCTCTGCCCTCAGCCACAGTGGGTGAGTGCTGAGGAGGGATCCATTGCGTCCCCTGCACCCGGGCACCAAATTCCTCTGCTCCTCACAGCAGAGGGATTTCCTTTTTTTTGTTTTTCAGTCTCCGGAGCAGGGAAAGAGCTTCCTCTGCTGGTTAAGGCATACTTTTATAATGTAATGACAATCAGTGCATGGCGTGCTGCTGTCATGAGATTGAAAGTGAATTGAGCCTATCGCCTTATATCACTTTCACTGCTTCAGTGCTCAGGGGGCTATCTCAGCCCCGCGAGCACTGAGAGGTATCGTTGGAAAGGGGAGAATCTCCACTTTCCAATGGTACCTTTCTCAAATGGATCCCTGCATAGGGATCACTCAAGGAGGGTGATGCCCAAACAGGGATCCATCCTACTAGACACGAGGGATTACTTTTTGTGAAAGGGACGGCCTCTTACTGGGGGCATTATTCTGGCTGTTTTCTGGCTCCCCAGGGGCAGATTGGCCTTATTTTTTATGCTAATCTGCCCTGGGGGTGGCGGGAAGGGGCAGAATTCTACTAGACACTATGGAACTTAAAAATATATGTTGGGAAGCGGCCCCTTGGACAAGGGCTGGTCCCCATTATGGGGTGATTTTTGTGGCCTTTTTCTGCCCTCCCTGGAGAAAGACAGACCTTATTTTTTGGCCAATCTGCTGCCAGGTGGGGCTGAATACCACTAGACACCAGGGATTAAGAAAAATAAATGTCAGGGAGTGGCCTTTTGGGCAAGGTTCACTCCCCATTATGAGGAGATTATTTTGCCCTTTTTCTGGCTCCCTGGGGCAGATGAGCCTTATTTTTGTGCCGAATTGCCCAAAAGGGAGGGTGGAAAACCACTTTAACCCAGTAATTATTATTTTATCTTTTTTGTAGGGATGGGGGTTGCCCATCATGGGCATGCCCATGCCACCAAACTCCCCCCAAAAAGGAAACAGTATTTCTGCCCCTCTCAGGGGATAAGGGGCAATTACCCCCATCTGCTGCTTTGGGGGATAGAAAGTCCACTATACCCCAGGGACTACTCTTTTTATTTGTATTGGTGGGGGCCATTGCCTTAGCCATGCACCTGCCCAATAAAGGGAAACAGTCTTTCTGGCCCCTAGGGGGCAGATAGGTGCTACTACCCTTTTCTGCAATCGGGGGGGGGGGGGGGAGAAAACCACTATACCCCAAGAGATTACTTTTTTTTATTTGTAGGGGTGGGGCTGCCTAGCATGGGAATGGCCATGCCTAGAACCTCCCAAAAAGGAAAAAGTATTTTTGCCCCCCAGGGGGGGAGTTGGGATAATTACCCCATATGCCTCCATGGTGGCGCAGAAAGCCCACTAGATACTATGGATTCCTTTTACTATTTGTGTCAGTAGGGGCTGCTCAGCATGGGCATGACCATGCCCCTACCCCCCAAAAAAGGGAAACAATTGTTCAGCCCCCATTGAGGAGCAGATGGGGGCAATTATCTTCATATGCCCCCCTGGGGGCAAAAAGCTTACGAGACACCTGGTGGTAATTGCCCCCTCTGCCTCCTGGGGGGGCGGGAGGAGGCAGAAAGCCCACTAGACATTAGGGATTACTTTTTTATTTGTATCAATGGGGGCTGCCCAGCATAATCATGGCCATGCGCCTTGCCCCCCAAAAAAGGGAAACAAACTTTTAGCCCCCAGGGACAGATGGGACCATTACCTTCATATGCCTGCCGGTGGGGCAGAAAGTCTATTAGACACCTAGGATTGTTATACTTTTTTTTGTATCTGTCCAGTACAGCCATTATCTTCCTCCCCACAAAAAAAGAAAAAGTCTTTCTGCCCCTTGGGGGAAGATGGGGCAATTACCCTCTCTGTCTCCAGGGGGAGGCAGAAAGCCCATCTAGACACCAGGGATTACTTTTTTTGTATTTGTATTGGTGGGGACTGCCCAGCATGGCATGGCCATGCCCTTAAAAAGAGAAACAGTCTTTCTGCTCCTGGGGATGCAGATGAGGCAATTACCCCAATTAGCCCCCTTGTGGGCAGAAAGCCTTCTGGACATCGGGGATTTTTTAAAATTATTTGTAGGAGTGTGGGGTACCCAGCATGGCCATCATGCATGTAACCCCCCAAAGTTGGAAACAGTCTTTCTACCCCTCCAGGGGAAGAATGGGGCATGTATCCCCATCTGCCACACTGGGGGGCAGAAAGCCCACTATAACCAAGGGATTACATTTGTTAATTTGTACTGGGGGAGGGGCTAACCAGAATGGGCATGATCATGCCCCCACCCACCCCAATAAAGGAAAAAAGTATTTCTGCCCCTCTAATTGTGGGGCAATTACTCCATCTGCCCCTTCAGGGGGACAGAAAGTCCACTATACCACAGGGATTTTTTATTTTATTTTATTTGTGTCAGTAGGGGCTGCTCAGCATGGGCATGACCATGCCCCTACCCCCCAAAAAAGGGAAACAATTGTTCAGCCCCCATTGAGGAGCAGATGGGGGCAATTATCTTCATATGCCCCCCTGGGGGCAAAAAGCTTACGAGACACCTGGTGGTAATTACCCCCTCTGCCTCCTGGGGGGCGGGAGGAGGCAGAAAGCCCACTAGACATTAGGGATTACTTTTTTATTTGTATCAGTGGGGGCTTCCCAGCACAAACATGGCCATGAGCCTACCCCCCCAAAAAAAGGGAAACAATCTTTTAGCCCCCGAGGGACAGATGGGACCATTACCTTCATATGCCTGCCGGTTGGGCAGAAAGTCTATTAGACACCTAGGATTGTTATACTTTTTTTGTATCTGTCCAGCACAGCCACTATCTTCCTCCCCACAAAAAAAGAAAAAGTCTTTCTGCCCCGGGGGGGAAGATGGGACAATTACCCTCTCTGTCTCCTGGGGAGGCAGAAAGCCCATCTAGACACCAGGGATTACATTTCTTGTAATTGTATTGGTGGGGACTGCCCAGCAGGGGCAAGGCAATGCTCCCAAAAAAGAGAAACAGCCTTTCTGCTCCTGGGGAGGCAGATGGGGCAATTACTCCAATTAGCTCCCTTGTGGGTAGAAAGCCTTCTAGGCACCAGGGATTATGTTTTTTATTTTTAGGAGTGGTGGCTGCCCAGCATGGCAAGGGCCATGCCCACAAGCAGCCCTAGAATGGAAACAGTCTTTCTGTCCTTCCAGGGGGAGGGGGCAGAATGGGGCATTTATCCCATCTGCCTTCCCGGGGAGGGGTAGAAACACCAGTATACCCAAGGGATTACTTTTTTAATTTGTATTGGTGGGGGCTAGCCAGCATGGGCGTGACCATGCCCCCAACCCTATAATCAATCAATCAATCAGTCATTTGTAGAGCGCTACTCACCCGCTAGGGTATCAAGATGCTGAGGGGTGGGGGTCGGGGAGGGTGCTACTGCTCAAACAGCCAGGTCTTGAGGCATTTCCTGAAGGCCAGCTGGTCCTGGGTCTGTCATAGGTGGACAGGGAGGGAGTTCCCGGTCTTGGCGGCGAGGTGGGAGATTAATCTGCCGCTGGCTGTAGTTTGGTGGATACGAGGAATGGAGGCAAGGGCGAGGTTGGCGGATCGGAGTTGACGGTTGGGAGTGTAGAAGGTGAGTCACTCGTTGAGGTAGACAGGGCCGGAGTTGTGGAGTGCTTTGTGAGCGTGGATGAGGAGTTTCAAGGTGATCCTCTTGTTGATGTGGAACCAGTGTAAATCTCTCAGGTGGGCCGAGATGTGGTTGCGGTGTGGGATGTCAAGTATGAGGCATGCAGAGGCGTTCTGTATACGTTGCAGTTTTTTTTTGGAGCTTGGCCGTAGTTCCCACATAGAGAGCGTTGCCGTAGTCCAGTCTGCTGCTGACGAGGGCCTGGGTGACCATCCTTCTGGTTTCGGTGGGGATCCATTTGAAGATCTTGCGGAGCATGTGGAGGATGTTGAAGCAGGAAGATGAGACGGCGTTGGCTTGCTGGGTCATGGTGAGCGACGAGTCTAGGATGAACCCTAAGTTGCGTGCGTGGTTGGTGGGAGTTGGTGCGGTTCCTAGGGTGGCCGGCCATCAGGAGTCATCCCATGCGGAGCGGTTAGAGCCGAGGATGAGGATCTCCGTGTTGTCTGAGTTCAATTTCAGGCGGCTCCTCTCCATCCAGTTGGCAATGGCCTTTATTCCGTCATGGAGGTTGGGTTTGGTGGTGGTGGGGTACTTGGTGAGTGAGAGGATCAGCTGGGTGTCATCGGCATATGAGATGATGTTGAGGTTGTGGGACTGGACGATGTTGGGAGCGGTGCCATGTAGATGTTTAAAAAGGAAATACCGCAGATGGTTTTGGTGGCTTCAGAAAGGAAGGGAAGGATGCGGACTCTGTGGGTTCTGCCAGAGAGAAAAGATGTGATTCAGTCCAGGGCTTTGTGGCAGATCCCTGCGTCATGGAGGCGTGTGCGGAGGGTGTGGTGGCAGATGGTGTCAAAGGCAGCCGAGAGGTCTAGGAGGATAAGGTCTGCAGTTTCAGCTTTGTCGAGCATTGTCCTGATGTAGTCGGTTGCGGCGATGAGGGCTGTCGTGGTGCTGTGGTTGCTACGGAATGATCTTCTCGATGACCTTCGCTGGGAAGGGGAGGAGGGAGATGGGCCGGTAGTTCTTGAGATCTCTAGGGCCTGCTTTGGGTTTCTTTAGCAGTGCGTTGACTTCTGCGTGGTTCCAACTCTCCGGGAAGGTGGCAGTCTCGAAGGAGCTATTGATGATCATAGGGAGTTGGGGGGCGATAATGGGGCTTGCTTTGTTGAAGACATGGTGGGGGCAGGGGTTGGATGGTGAGCCGGAGTGGATGGTGCTCATGGTTTTGATGGTGTCCTCGTCGTTGATGTGGGTCCACGAGAGCAGGAGGTTGGTGTGGCTGGGGTCTGGTGCAACATGGTTTGTGGTGGCTGCGGCGGTCAAGGTGTTGAAGTTGTCGTGCATGTCTGTGATTTTGCGGTAAAAGAAGGTGGAGAGGGAGTCGAAGAGGTCTTGCAAAGGAGGAGTGTCGCTGGGGCAGGACCTGGGATTGGCAAGTTCCCTAATGATGTTGAAGAGCTCTTTGCTGTAGTGAGCATTGTTGTTGATGCGTTCCTTGTAGAAGGATTTCTTGGTGGTCTGGATGAGCTGGTGGTGCTTGTGGATGGCTATCTTGAGGGTGGTGTGGTTGTTCGTGGTGCCACTACTTCTCAATTTTTCGGCACTCCCGCTTGGAGACCTGAAGGTCAGCGGTTAACCAGATGGCCTTAGTGCTGGTGCAGTAGTTGGAGGGTTTCCTGATTGGGGTGAGGGTGTTGACGTAGTCGTCTATCCAATGTCTAAGGTTGAGGGTGGCTGTGTTAGGGTCAGTGGTGATGGGTGGTGGGGCTCGGGCGAGGGTGGAGATCAGCTGGACTTCAATGATCTTGTTCCAGCTGCAGCAGGGGATCTGTTGTGGATGGTGGTGTGTGACAGGTTTCTGGAAGGTGAAGTGGACGTAACGGTGGTCGGTCCAGTGGAGTTCAGTGGTATGGCTGAAGGTGACGTCTCTGATGGCGGAGAAGACGGGGTCGAGCGTGTGGCCGGTGGAGTGGGTGGGTGTTGTGATAAGTTGTTTGAGACCGAGGTTGTCGAGGTTGTCGATTAGGGCGGTAGAGTTGCTGTCGTTGGCATTCTCAAGGTGAAAATTCAGGTTGCCGAGGAGGATGTAGTCTGCAGAGGCAAGGGCGTGGGTGCTGATTATGTCAGGGATGGAGTCACTGAACTGCAGCCGGAGGCCAGGGGGTCTGTAGATGAGGGTTCCTCTGAGGGTGGTGTTGGTGTTGATGTGAATCTGAAAATGTAAGAGTTTGGCAGCGTCAAGGGTGTCATTGGTGTTGGTCAAGATTCTGACGGTTTTCTTGTGGACTATGGCGATCCCTCCTCCCGGTCTGTTGGTGCGGTCTCTGCGGGTGATCTCATAGCTTTCAGGGATGGCTATGGCTACCCTCAGAGCATGCACCACCAGGAAACAGTCGAGAAAGCCGGCAGGATGAAGCGATACAAGGTTGCAGTAGTCGTCTTTGCTACTTTGTTGCGGTTTTGCAGGCATCCTGAGCAGTCAGCGGTCGATCCTTTGGCAGAAGGTGAAGAGGGAGATGCAGAGGAACTCTGGTGTGCTCTTGCATTCGTTATCTGAAGAATTCCCCAAAGCAGAGACCCTAAATAGCCAGAAAAGGAGGTTTGGCTACCTAGGAAGGAGGATTGGTTACCAAGAGAGGTAAGAGCCTATCAGAAGGAGCCTCTGACGTCACCTGCTGGCACTGGCCACTCAGAGCAGTCTAGTGTGCCACAAACACCTCTGTTTCCAAGATGGCAGAGGTCTGGGACACACTGGAGGAGCTCTGGGCACCTCCCCTGGGAGATGCAGGTCAGGGGAGTGGTCACTCCCCTTTCCTTTGTCCAGTTTTGCACCAGAGCAGGGCTGGGGGATCCCTGAACCGGTGTAGACTGGCTTATGCAGAGATGGGCACCATCTGTGCCCATCAAAGCATTTCCAGAGGCTGGGGGAGGCTACTCCTCCCCAGCCTTCACACCTATTTCCAAAGGGAGAGGGTGTTACACCCTCTCTCAGAGGAAGTTCTTTGTTCTGCCTTCCTGGGCCAGGGCTGCCTGGACCCCAGGAGGGCAGAAACCTGTTCTGTGCTAGAGACCCGGGGGATCATGGAATTGTCCCCCCAATGCCAAAATGGGATTGGGGTGACAATTCCATGATCTTAGACATGTTACATGGCCATGTTCGGAGTTACCATTGTGACGCTGTACAGAGGTAGTGACCTATGTATAGTGCACACGTGTAATGGTGTCCCCGCACTCACAAAGTCTGGGGAATTTGCCCTGAACGATGTGGGGGCACCTTGGCTAGTGCCAGGGTGCCCACACACTAAGTAACTTTGCACCCAACCTTCACCAGGTGAAGGTTAGACATATAGGTGACTTATAAGTTACTTAAGTGCAGTGGTAAATGGCTGTGAAATAATGTGGACGTTATTTCACTCAGGTTGCAGTGGCAATCCTGTGTAAGAATTGTCAGAGCTCCCTATGGGTGGCAAAAGAAATGCTGCAGCCCATAGGGATCTCCTGGAACCCCAATACCCTGGGTACCTCAGTACCATATACTAGGGAATTATATGGGTGTACCAGTATGCCAATGTGAATTGGTAAATTTAGTCACTAGCCTGTTAGTGACACATTTCGAAAGCAGAGAGAGCATAACTGTTGTAGTTTAGCAGCGATTAGATTAAGCATTAGCAGAAGACATCTTGTATTTAGCAACTATTGTGAACATTTCGCGGAATCCATTTTGTATTCATGGCAGCCATTTTCTCTGCCACATGCTGCCATGTGCTCACCATGTGCTCTGTCCTACCTTTCTGTTAACTACGCTTGAAAATCTGCCTAGTGACAAGTTATATTTAGCATCTCCAACTTTCGCACATGCTCAGTAAGGTCTGCAGCTGTTAGTCCTTGAAAACTGTTAGCTCCTCCTACCTGTCGACTGTGCATTTCCGCATGACCTTACATGTATGCAAGTCTTGCTTCTATAATTGCACCACCTCCTTTTAGCCCCTGCGCTGGTTTAAAAGGACCATGCTCTCTCAGTTCAGTGTGCTACTTTAAACATTACCAAAGGGTGCTGTTTGAACTGTAGTACCACCTCATGAGGTTTAATAAACTTTTGTCTTTTATTTCAGTTTCTGTGCCAACTTCTTCCTATGTGGTCTGAGGACTTTGTGCAGAGAAGGGTGAACCCCTTGCACTAGTAGGCCTTGCTGAGGCTTACTTCAACAAATTGGCGCCCGAACAGGGACTCATCGGTGACTCGGACGCCCAACAGATTGGTTGCGACGAAGGATTGGGATCTCGCCGCGGACGATCAATGCCTGAGGAGACCCGAGTCTTGGCAACCAGGGCGTTTTTCCCTTCCTTCTGACTTGACCATCCAGTTGGCACCGGTCCTCGACTGAGATCCTTTTTGTTCATTCGTCATACAGTGACCATTTGGTCGATTTTAGAACTTGGCAGTTGGAACCTGGACACCCTGTGATTGGTAAGAGCCGTTTTACGGCACTTGCTGTGGGTTTTGATGCCTTTGTTTGGTAATGTAGTTTAGCACTACTTACTGTGGCTCTCGTGTTTTGGGTGACTAGTCAATTTGTGTCCTTTGAATTGATATATAAATTGCAATTTATATAGGCAGGTAATGAGGAGAATTTTCTCCAATTTAATTTTGATTTGAACGGCACCTGAAGTGCTACTTTGATTATAATATTTCATATTCTGCACTATTTTTTGGCATGTCTGTTTTTAGCGCACTTCGTACGATGTGTTGCTTTTGTAAAGGTACCAATTTGAGACAGGAAGAATCGCAACTGGCACCCCCAGAGGGGACGCCCAACAGAGATATGTATGTTAAACATGGTCTTTCTTCTATAATGTACAGCACATTATGGAATAAATACACTTGTGCGGATCCTGAGTTACGTTGGCCCATGCATGGGTCATTAGATTTGCAAAAGATTGAGTATGTGGAACAATGTATGTGTAAGCGAACGTCTAGGCAAGATATGTTTGACTGTGTACGAATGTGGGTGAAAGAAGTGCGTGGACGAGTGAAGCGTGAGCAAGCCTTGCTTGAGAAAGAGCAACAGAAGAATGTACATGTGAAAGCATTGGAAATGAGAGAGAAAGAAAGAAATGACTTAAAGGCGATAGAAGAGAAAGAACGTAAATTACAGGTAACTGGCCAATACACTGTTAGGAAACCTCTCTATCCTATCCTTAATAAACCGCACAATGATTTTTTATTACTAGATCGCCTTCCACCTCCATATGTTGTTCCTTGTGCCCCTCATGAGTTAGCAGAGGTCTCCGATTCAGAGCAACAGAAGATACGAGACAGTCGCTCTATGATGCCTGCTGACCGAGCATCTGAGCTTAGATCTATTGCTCGTAAAACAATTCGTAGCGTTGTCTCTGCTTCTGAACTTTTAGACAACATGAAAGGGTGGACGGAAAAGGAGCAGCTATATTTTACTGAGGCATTTGGCTCAGAAGTTATTGAACTATATCGGAAATATTCTGATGAGTTAGAGCCCGATGATGTAGCAGCTGATCATAAGCAAATTCGTGATGGTCTTTTTGTCTTCTCCCAGGTGACTCAGCCTCAGTCACAAGAAACACATGATTGTATATTTCTTACTGAAGAACAGACAAAGGGTCGTATTGATTTACAAGATACTCCCCTTCCAGATGTAGACGGGGAATTGTGGGTTGATGGGTCTTGTTTGAAGTTGCCACACGGTACGACCTCAGCTGCATATGCAATTACCACAATACACATGGTAGTGGAGACAGCTTGTATACCACAGAAGTCAGCTCAAGCAGCTGAACTAATAGCTTTGACACAAGCATGTGAGCTTAGTACTGACTTATGTGTGAACATTTATACAGACAGCTGCTATGCTTTTGGAGTGGCTCATGATTTTGGTTTGCTTTGGAAGGGGAGAGGCTTTCTCGCATCCCACGGGATGCAGATAATGCCCGGAGAATTAGTGCATAACCTCTTGACTGCATTGACATATCCAAAGAAAATAGCTATTGTGAAATGTAGTGCACACAAGAAAGTGACCGATAAGATAGGGCAAGGTAATGCTCTTGCAGACCGCGTAGCACGTGAGACTGCAATGCAGCGAAGTACTACTTCTATGTATGTAGTGAAGTCACAAGCTGAACGTTGGCATAATGCTAGACAAGATGTATTAGATATACAGAAATCTGCTTCTGTGAAAGAACATGAGCAATGGTCTGAAGAAGGAGAATTAGATGATGAGGGCTGTTGGCGGAATAAGCAGATGGATAAATGGAAATTGCATATAGCTTTTGTACAACCTATGGTTCAGATGGCACATGGGCTGGCACATGTTGGAGCTTCAACAATAACGAAGTTGCTTACGCAAGTTTGGGAGCATCCAGAAATTTCCAGTACAGCTAAGAGAGTAGTACAGTCTTGTTTGATCTGTTTACAATACAATCCTGGAAAAGGGACACAAACTCCTGCGGGAGGGTTTGCTACACCAACTGCACCTTTTGAAGTTCTGCAAATGGATTATATTCAGCTTGAACAGTGCAACAATTTAAAGTATGTCTTGGTGGTGGTATGTGCCTTCAGTAAATGGATAGAGGCGTACCCCACAAAGGATAATACTGCCACTACCACAGCGAAGGTGCTTTTGAAATAATGTTTCCCTAGGTTTGATGTTTGCAGACTTTTATGGAATGATAACGAACCTCATTTTGTTGGTGAAGTTATTAATTATGTCCTGAAAGGATTAGGGATCAAACAGAAGTTCCATGCGGTTTTCCACCCACAATCAGCAGGGTTGGTGGAAAGGTATAATGCTACTTTGAAGCTGAAGTTAGCGAAGATACAGGCTTCCACATCCTTAACTTGGACGGATGCATTACCGTTGGCATTATTGTCTATTAGATCAGTGCCATACTCTTGAATTGGCCTTACTCCCTAAGATATAGTGTTTGGAATGCCAATGAACATTTGGGGAGTTCCTAAGCCAAATTCTGTATATGATGTACCTTGTGTCCTGATGAATGATTATTTGGTACAGTTAACCAACAATTAGGTTTCTATTCATCAACAGGTTCGAGAAGCACTTCCTGACAGATCTACAGGTGAAGGCCATGAACTCCAACCTGGTGACCAGGTGATGATTAAGTCCTTTGAAAGATCAAGCAGCTTGGAACCAAGGTGGTGAGGCCCAGAACAGGTGCTCCTTTGGACAAGGACAGCAGTTCGAGTGACGAACCGAAAGAATTGTGTCCATAGTACTCACTGCAAGAGAGTCCTACCTACCTTGGTGGAACCTGCTGTGCTGACCGATCATCGAGAGATTTTGACTACGGAGAAAGGCCGTGCTATATCACCTGACGAATCTGCGGAGTTCTTCCCGGACCATACGACTTCTGGAGTGTCGTGATATAATTTGAGACTGAGGAAAAAAATTGTTTTTTTTAAAAAAAAACTGGTTGAGCTACCGCCCTGGGTTAGTGAAATAGAGAGCCAATGTGGCAAAGGGGGGGGGGGAAGATCAGCCATGCATTAGAGTAGTGACACCCGTCTTGGCCCGTGGTGAAAAAATCAGCGGCTGCCCAGGGATAAGAGCTCCAACGATTGTTTTTAATTCATTCTGAATGGGTCGATTATCACTGTTGCTAAAATGAATAACAAACTGATCATTAGTACTATGGGGTTTGTTGTTGTTTTGGTGGTTATAGCAATAATCACCTGGTTTGTTGAAAAGAAGTCTCCTGCTCGTGAGTTTTTCATTGCCACTGCTCCAGTACCAGAGGATCACTATTACTTTACGCTTCCCTATCAGGAGCAGAAGCACCGTCAATCGTACTTCAATAATACTTTCATTCAGATGTTGCATCATACTCATAATGCTACAAATACTACTAACTAAGATTACTCATGATTGAGCTATAATTAATGAGATCTCGCACTTTCGAGCATATTTTCCATGTTGAGAAAAAACTCCATTCTCCTAATTCTTTTTCTATCATTTTTTTGTAAAAAAAACACACAAGAGACTGTATTCACTTGACATTACGATGTTTAATATATAAACTGTTGTTCTTATTCACCATGTATAGTACAAATCTGAGTCCCAGGAACGTGCTTCCCAAGGGGCCTGTTCTCGAATTGGGGATGGTAAGCCCGTTTTAACACATTTTTTGCCGACCCATCACTTGCTTATTTGTCTGACCACCTTTTAACCACATTTGCGTATTTTTGGTGTGTTGTTTGTTTTATGTGTTTGTTTTCTAGGGTGACCTGACTTAACCAGTGTACTTTAATGTAAGTGACCGGTTTACCTACATTAAATAGAGGTGGTTCTTCTTTTTGTTTGTGAAGAGGTGATTTATTGATTGGTCCTGATGAAGCGTCAATAGATCCGGCTGGACCGATAGACGCGAAACATGTCGACCTGCACTTAGAGGCCCTATAAAAATTTGGAGTCCTCAGAGATTATATTTTGTGAAAGTAACATGAGCATTATACTCTACATATGACTTTAAATTTTTTGGTTTTAGTCTTGGTCTTCATCTTCATTATGCTGATTAAATTATGATGTTGATTGTGGGATGAATAACCAATTTTAATTATACCTCTCTTTTGTTTACTGGTGCCTGAATGTAAGCATCTTTGACTGCACAGTAGATTTCACCAGTCACGATTAGATGAGTATGGTCTAGAGCCCCCCGCTTGGGGTGCCCACCAGGCATTGCAGTGCCAGCCTGGTGTGGAGCATTTCCCGATGATGATACTAGTCATCCATTGTGATGCTTGAGGGCTCTCGCTCCTGAGACCAGTGGTCCCCTCGGAAGATAATTTAATTTTTGGAACAGTGTACCTTAAATATTTGACCACAGTTTGGGAGATCGTACACTGGACCATATAACATCCCGGTCCCTCCCCCCGCTTTGTTTGAGCTTACTTCAACATAACCACTGAGGTTCTGGTTATCAGAGCCTCAGTAAGACAGTTAGGCATCACACAGGGAACACATTTAGGCCACAAACTTATGAGCACTGGGGCCCTGGCTAGCAGGGTCCCAGTGACACATAACAAACATACTGACAGCATAGGGTTTTCACTATGAGCACTGGGCCCTGGCTAGCAGGATCCCAGTGAGACAGTGAAAACACCCTGACATACACTCACAAATAGGCCAAAAGTGGGGGTAACAAGGCTAGAAAGAGGCTACTTTCTCACACGCTGCGTGGAGAGTGAATCCCAACCTTAAATCAGGTCAGGGGTCATTCTCTGCACCGCTCCACGACCGCCATTAGGAAGGGGAGGTGGGAGGGAGGAGCACCTGGCAGGGAGGAGCGGTGGGCAAATGGGGACGTGAGAGGGCGTGCCGCAGGGGACACAACAGCGGGAAAGGACTAGCAGAAAGAACGGCTTAGGATAAGCCAAAAACACACAGAATTAGAGACAAAAAAAGGCAAAGAAGGCTAATAGAAAAGGAGAAAGAGGCTGAAAAACAGAGAAAAAGCAGTAAAAAAGGCCTAAAAGGAAGATAGTTACAAGACAGACACACAATAAGTACGGCAAGCATTAGACGCCAGGGATGAGGTGCAGCCGGGTGCCTGTGGGTGGTGGAGGGCCTCGAACTCGCACCTGCAGTGAGGGCAGGGTAGAGGGCACGGACACAGTCAGGTGGAGCTGCGCGGCGTGGGAGCGAATCCCGACTTTAAATCAGGTCCAGGTTCACTCTTTGCACCGCACAGCAGGGCGCCATTAAGAAAGGGAGGTGAGAGGGAGGAGCAGCTGGGAGGGAGGAGCAGCTGTGAGGCGGGAGCAGGAAGCGAATGGGAGCGTGAGGGGGTGGGGCTGCAGGGGACGCAGCGCCGGGAAAGGGCGAGCAGAAAGAACGGCTTAGGAAAAGCCTAAAACGGGCAGACGAAGAGAGAAATAAAGGCAAAAAAGGCTAACACAAATGGAAAAAGAGGCTGAAAAATTGAGATAAAGAAGTAAAAAAGGCACAAAAGAAAGACAGTTACAAGACAGACACACAATACTTAGGGCAACCACTAGACACCAGGGATGAAGAGCAGGTGGGTGCCTGCGTGTGATGGAGGATCTCGAACTCACAGCAGCAGCGAGGGCCGGGTAGAGGGCACAGACCCAGTCAGGTGGAGGTGTGTGTGTGGCAAGCGAATCCCGACCTTAAATCAGGTCAGGGGTCACTCTTTGCACCGCACAGCGGGCGCCATTAAGAAAGGGAGGTGAGAGGGAGGAGCAGCTGGGAGGCGGGAGCAGGAGGCGAATGGGAGCGTGAGGGGGTGGGGCTGCAGGGTATGCAGCGCCAGAAAAGGGCAAGCAGAAAGAACGGCTTAGGAGAAGCCGAAAATGGGCAGAATAAGATAGAAAAAAAGGCAACCAAGGCTAACAGAAAAGGAAAAAGAGGCTGAAAAATGGAGATAAAGCAGTAAAAAAGGCAAAAAAAGAAAGACAGTTACAAGACAGACACACAATACTTACGGCAACCACTAGACACCAGGGATGAGGCGCAGGCGGGTGCCTGCGGGTGGTGGAGGGTCCGAACTCACAGCAGCAGCGAGGGCCGGGTAGAGGGCACGGATGCAGTCAGGTGGAGCTGCGCAGCGTGGGTAGCGAATCCCGACCATAAACCGGGTCAGGTGTCACTCTGTGCACTGCACAGCGGCTGCCATTAAGAAGAGGAGGGAGGAGGAAGGAGCAGCTGGGAGCGGGAGCGATGGGCAAATGAGGGCGTGAGAGGGGCAGGGCTGCAGGGGACGCAGCGCCGGGAAAGGGTGAGCAGAAAGAACGGCTTAGGAAAAGCCTAAAACGGGCAGGCTAAGAGAGAAATAAAGGCAAAAAAGGCTAACACAAATGGAAAAAGAGGCTGAAAAATTGAGATAAAGAAGTAAAAAAGGCACAAAAGAAAGACAGTTACAAGACAGACACACAATACTTAGGGAAACCACTATACACCAGGGATAAAGAGCAGGTGGGTGCCTGCGTGTGATGGAGGACCTCGAACTCACAGCAGCAGCGAGGGACGGGTAGAAGGCACAGACCCAGTCAGGTGGAGGTGTGTGTGTGGCAAGCGAATCCTGACCTTAAATCAGGTCAGGGGTCACTCTTTGCACTGCACAGCAGCTGCCATTAGGAAGGGGAGGTAGAAGGGAAAAGCAGCTGGGAGGGAGGAGCAGCTGGGAGGCGGGAACGGTGGGCGAATGGGGGCATGGCCGCAGGGGACACAGTGGCGGGAACGGACCAGCAGAAAGAACGGCTTAGAAGCCAAAAATGGGCAGAATAAGAGAGAAAAAAAGGCTTCCAGAAAAGGAAAAAGAGGCTGAAAAATTGAGATAAAACAGTAAAAAAGGACCAAAAGAAAGACAGTTAAAAGACAGATACACAATACTTACGGCAACCACTAGACACCAGCGATTAGGCACAGGCGGGTGCCTGCGGGTGGTGGAGGGCCTCGAATTCGCAGCAGCAGTGAGGGCGGGGTAGAGGCACGGATGAAGTCAGGTGGAGGTGTGTGGCGTGGGAAGGGAATCCCGACCTTAAATCAGGTCAGTGGTCACTCTTTGCACCACGCAGCAGCTGCCATTAGGAAGGGGAGGTAGGAGGGAGAAGCAGCTGGGAGGGAGGAGCAGCTGGGAGGCGGGAACGGTGGGCGAATGGGGGCATGGCCGCAGGGGACACAGTGGCGGGAACAGACCAGCAGAAAGAATGGCTTAGAAGCCAAAAATGGGCAGAATAAGAGAGAAAAAAAGGCTACCAGAAAAAGAAAAAGAGGCTGAAAAATGGAGATAAAACAGTAAAAAAGGCCCAAAAGAAAGACAGTTAAAAGACAGACACACAATACTTACGGCAACCACTAGACACCAGTGATTAGGCACAGGCGGGTGCCTGAGGGTGGTGGAGGGCCTCAAATTCGCAGCAGCAGTGAGGGCGGGGTAGAGGCACGGATGAAGTCAGGTGGAGGTGTGTGGCGTGGGAAGGGAATCCCGACCTTAAATCAGGTCAGTGGTCACTCTTTGCACCACGCAGCGGCCGCCATTAAGAAGGGGAGGTGATAGGGAGGAGCAGCTGAGATGAAGGAGCTGGGGGTGACTGCGGGTGCAAGGGGGGTGGGGCCGCAGGGGACGCAGCAGCAGGATAGGGCAAGCAGTAGGAACAGCTTAGGAGAAGACCAAAAACGGGCAGAAGTGAGAAAAAAAAGGCAAAAAAGCCTAACAGAAACTAAAAAGAGCCTGAAGAATGGAGATAAATGCAATGCAGAACAAATCAAACATTCACCCCCAGTCACAGATCTGGGTTTAATCTATCGGTTTTTTTGCTTGCCATGCCATTCCAGTTTGGACCCAGCCATATGCAATTCAGTCTTGACCCTGTTTCCCATGGGAACAGTCCAGCCCGAACTGCCAGAACAGGTCTTCCCTGGACCAGAAACAAGCATTCTGGGACCGGTTTCAGAGTGAGAGAGCGTAGCTTATATATTCTATATTAACTCGTAATACTTATGAATTAATGTGTGATAATGCTACATAGAAACTGTAATAGAAATTTTGCTTAAACATGCACTTGAAATGTGACCACGGGGAGTGGCCGCCAATGTATACGTAGACTAATAATGATGACTAAAATGTTTATATTATGTTTAATTAAGTTTACAGTAATGATTACGTTGTTGAATCTGTGCTGAAATCCTCATAGGCTTTAAGTTAGCAAGAGCCGAAGCTTAGCAGCTTGGCTCTCATATTAAATGTATTTTTCTATCTTGCAGTGTGCTGACTCACAAAAGGACATGACCCCGTATGTTTTTTTCTTCAAACTAGAAGACAAATGTAACCATGCTAGATCCGTTCCCATAACTTTTCCTTGCTTGCAGAATAATGTTAAAACAAAATGAAACAGTTTAGATTAATGTAATGTACAAGGTCTTTCAAACCGGTGAAGACAATGAAGTTACTGACCAAAAGATGTGCAAAGAATTACAGAAAGATGAAATCATACCAGACGTGCCACCTCTGAAGATGTCAATTATGGAGACCAATCAAAGACTTGTAAAATAATATGGGGTGAAGAGTTAGGTGACATAATGTGTTTTCTGATAGGTTAAAGATAGTGGGGTATAACAGATGTCCAATAGAATTTTGGGGGAATGTACCACGAAAAGGGGATAAAAACTCATGACATGTGGAGCCATTTAGAATTAGGTAGGGAATGCTATTGATTTTATCCAGAAACTTTGTCACTCTGTTTGGTGACTTGTTGGTTTATTTAAAACCATCCTCGCCCTTAGAATTTTCCATTTTACACTTTACCTCCTTATGAGGGAAGTGCCCTTTTGCCCCGGAGCTGAGTTCTGACTGATGGCGATTTGACTGATGTCCTGAAGACGAAGACTGAACCTGTGTGCTGACCTAAACCTTGGAGGGTAATCATGACAACACATTTGTAATTTTTCTGTTTGCTTTTCCTTTCTAGGTACCAACTGCTTACTTTTGACAGAAACCTTAGTTAGATGTTTTCCAAATTGGTGTTCTAAATTGTTTTGCATGAAGCCCAACATGCGAATGCTAATCAGCGGTTAGGACAGGTGTTCACCAAACTGACGCAAATAGACAAATGACCGAAACTATGCTTTGTTGAACTGAGGCGTTATTGATACTCTGCTAAATTGATCTATGTTCACTCCGTGTCATGTTCTGATGTTTGTGATTCTCGCTTTAATGAAATCTTATCAAAGTTGCCATATCGTGACTATGCTGTTATGTTTCTTGGTTTTGAGATTAAAGCATCTGCTCTTAGACTGTAATTAATAGGGAATAAAACTCATAAAATTCTACTAAACTTGTGTGGTTATTCATGGCTGCAAGGTCATGGTAGTGTTTGAATTGATTAATGACTTTGACTAAAGTGAAATGTATTGTTGTGATAAATATTGATGACATCATAGACGTATTCATTGACATATTGATTAGCTATCTCGTCCTAAGGTGTCTCTCAACTGGGTCAAAAGATTCATTGGCCTAAAACGAGTCCTGATGTGTATCAAATTATCATGAAGGGACGCGTTAACAAGAGTATCACCCTTCATCAGCCAGGCTAGCTTGAATCTGGTGGCATAGCAAGCACGGGACCCACGTGTGGGCATACCCTTCCCACTTGGGGCGACAAATGCAAAAATAACAGATGATGGACGGAATGCAGAGCAAATCAAACACTCACCCTCAGTCACAGATCTGGATTTAATCCATTGTTCTTTTGCTCACCATGCCACCCCAGTTTGGACCCAGCCATATGCAAATCAGTCTTGACCCTATTCCCCATGGGAACAGTCCAGCCTGAACTGCCAGGCCAGGTTCTTCCTGGACCAAAAACAAGCATCCTGGGACCGGTTTCAAGTTATCACCCTTCATCAGCCAGGCTAGCTTGAATCTGGTGGCATAGCAGGCACGGGACCCAGTCACGGGACCCACGTCTGCGCATACCCTTCCCACTTGGGGCAACAAATGCAAAAACAACAGATGATAGACAGAATGCAGAGCAAATAAAACATTCACCCTCAATCACAGATCTGGGTTTTAATCCATCAGTTTTTTTGCTTGCCATGCCATTCCAATTTTGTATTAGCGGGGCCTGCCTAGCATGGGCATGGAAATGCTCTCACCCCACTCCACTAAAGGGAAAAAGTATTTCTGCCAGGGTTGCAGATTGGGGCAATTACCTCCATCTGCCTCCCTGTGGGGACAGAAAGCCCGCTAGACACCAGGGATTACTTGCAGCACTACAGCACAAGCATGGCGATCTCCTCACTTCCCCCAAAAAAAGAAACAATTTTGCTGCCACCCAGGTCAGCAGATGGGGTAGTTACCACCATCAGCTCCCTAGGGAGCAGAAAGTATACTAGACACCAGAAATCTACCATCTCGAAAAAGGGAAACGGTCTTACTGCCCCTCCAGGGGCAGATGGGGACAATTACCCCTATGAGCCCCCCAGGGGTGTAGAAAGCCCACTGACACAAGAGATTACTTTTTTTTTCAATTTATATCAGTGGGTACTGTCCAGCGTGGCTATGCCCCCACAAAAAAGGGAAGCAGTCTTTCTGCCTTAGGGAAGGCAGCTGGGGGTCAATTACCCCATCTGCCCCCACAGAGAAACAGAAAGCCCACTAGACACCAGGGATTACATTTTTTTTATTTGAAGGGGTGGGGTTACCTAGCATAGCCATGCCCCCACCCACACCCCCTAAAAAGAAAAACAATCTTTCTACATCTCCAGGGGGACAGAAGGCCTACTGGACAACAGGGTAGGGGCTGCCCAGCATGGACATTGCCCTGCCCCTACCCTCCTCCCCCCGAGAAAGGGAAACAGGCTTTCTGCCTCTTCAGGGGAACAGATGGGGCAATTATCACATTTGCCCCCCCGAGAGGGCAGAAACCCTACTTTAGCCCAGGGATTACTTTTTTTGTTTTATTTATATTGGTTGGGGTTGCCTAGCAAGGGCATGGCCATTACCCTCACTGCACCCCAATAAAAGGATCTATCTGCTCCCCTCGGGGACAGGTGGGGCAACTTCCCCTATCTGCCCCAGGGGGCAGACAGTCCTCTAGACAGCAGGGATTACTTTTTTGTACTTGTTATACATAAGGTCTGCCCAGCATAGCCATGCCCACTCTGAAAAAGGAAAACAATCTTTCTCCCCCCCCCGGGGGGCTGATTGGGTCAATAATCCGCATGTTCCCCACTGGGGGAGAGAAAACTCGAAAACCACCAGGGTTTATTTTTTTATTCCCATTATTAGGGGTTGCCCAGCATATGCATAACCATCCCCCACAAAAAGAAAAACAGTCTTTCTGCCTGCCCCCCCCCCCCACCGGGACAGAAAGTCCACTAGGCATCAAGGATTACCTTTTTTATATGTTATCAGCGGGGGCTGCCCAGAATGGCTTCCCCCCAAAAATAAGGAAACAGTCTTTCTGCAATACCACCTTGATTAGCTGTGAATTGGCTGCCAGAGCAGAGGCAAAAGGCTTGGGAGTGAGGAGTCTGGGGGTGGGCATCACTTTAAGATTATGTGGAATTATTCAAGAAGAGTAATTCTGCATTTAGTACTATTTTCTTAGCACAAAAATGCCCCTTCCTGTGTAAAATGGATTTGAAGATGCATTTTGCATTAAGGAATAAAGTGAAATGCAACAGAACATGAATAGTGAATAAAATCAGGTGCTCACCCTCAAAAAATGTTCACTTGGAGTAAGAATTTACCCCAACTTACTTCAATCATTTAGCTCTAGTTTCTTAATGCACAATGCACCTCACATTCAAAATAGACACGGGGATGCATTTTGAGCTAAGAATTTCTTCTCCTATATCAATTTGAATTACATGAGTAAGCGTAAATGCATTCTAATCGATCATTTCAAGCAAAAGTGTAACGCAGAAACACTTGAAATTGAAATTCCACCTAGGCCTAGAGATGTCCACTTCTTCTGGAAGGGTGACCATCTGGGTACTCCCCAGGAACCTAATTATCTTAATTTGGGTCCACCCTTTCACAGGCAGATGCAGCTCACACCTAGGCCTGCTCCCTCTATCCTTCTTTTTGCCAGCCAGGCACCACTCCCATCCTGTCTAAAATGAATACAAGGATGCATTTTACATTCAGAAATAAAGCTTAATTCAACACAACGTGGATGGGAATTACAATCAGGTGCTCACTCTCACTAAGGGCCATATCTAAGAAAAGGTGGCACATCAGCTCTGATGCCCCACTTTTTCTGCCCCACCCTACTGGCATCTAACAACACCATGATTGTGTCATATTTAAAATATGGAGCACCATTGCTGTAGTTAGAACAATAAGGTCAACATTTTTGATGCAACTGTGGTGCTTTGCTATACTAGCATCAAACATGTTGATGCTAGTGTAGCAAATTGCAATGGAGGCACATTGATTTTTATTGGTGCATCAATCTAATGCGCGCTGTGAGCAGGTGTTAAAAATGACAGAAAAAATGGCACAGTGAAATCTGTTAAATTTCACTGTGCCATTTTTTGGGCCTCCTAGTGTCAGAACACCCTTCTTGCATACATTAGGCCAGATGCTGGCAGAATGTGGCACAATGGTTTCCAAGGATTGCGCCACTTTGTAAATATGCTATGGGGGAAATTCCACCTTAACACCACATTTGTGTCAAAGACATTATGCAAAGGTGGCACAAGGTGGCTCTAGGGGCTTCTTGACCCCTTCCCGGCCACGGATGTAATGGATGTAATGGTTACATCCAGTGGAGTGGCGCTGAGGCGCCACACTCGTAACCACCATTATGTCCTTTCATAGGCCCTTGGGGGAAGCGCTGGCGCTCTCCCCGAGGGCCTCTTCCCCACCCCCCAGGGCATGGCTGGGAGGGGAATCGCTTCCCCTTCCACCCCGCCAGTGATGTCTGATGATGTCAGAGCGCCAATGCACGCTGACCTCATCAGAGGTTAACTCCTGTTGTGCTGGAAGCAAGCGCGACACGAGGAGAAACTCATTTGTTTCTCCTCGGTACAGGGTGGCAGGGGAGGCAGAGAGGCATAAAAAGGGAAGAAAAGGCTTTTCCTTGCCTTTTCATGTCTCTCTGTGCATTCCTGCAGCATGATCAAGTAGCGATCGTGCTGCACGAAGCCACTAGACACCAGGGATTTTTTTCTCTGAAATTGTCATAAGGGGAGGGGCCCCTTGGCAACGGCCGCTCCATAAGGGGGATATTTTATTTAAGGCCATTTCTGCCTCCCCGGGGACAGATCAGCCTATATTAATTAGGCTGATCTTCCCCCGGGGGGGGGGGCAGAAGCCATTAGGCACCAGGGATGTTTTCGTAAATATATATTGATAAGTGGAGCGACCCCTTAGGCAAGGGTCGCTCCCAGGGGGGTAATGTTTTTATTACGCCTTTTCTGCCACCCCTGGGAGCAGATCGGCCTATATGAATTAGGCTGATCTGCACCCAGGGGGGCAGAAGCTACCAGACACCAGGGATATTTTTTATTTTTATTTATATTGATAAGAGAAGTGACCCCTTGGGCAAGGGTCACTCCCAGGTGGGTAATTGTTTTATTAAGCCTTTTCTGCCACCCCTGGGGGCAGATCAGCCTTTATTAATTAGGGCAATCTGAAAAGGGATTTTTTTTTTAAATTTATATTGATAAGCAGAGCGACCCCTTAGGCAAGGGTCGTTCTCTGAGGGAGGGTGGGGGGGCCAACTTGTTTTTAGGCCATTTATGCTCCCTTGGTGGCAGATCGGCCTATTTCTATTAGGCCAATCTGTCCACAGGGGACAGAAACCACATAGGCACGAGGGATTGGTGTCTGTGTATGTGTGTGTTTTGTTTGGGGGAGCAGTCCCTTGGGCAAGGGTTGCTCCCAATGGTGGCACATTACTGTTGGCCATATCTGCCCCGCTTGGGGGAAGACCAGCCTATTTTTGGAAGGCCCATCTGCCCCCAAAGGGGGCAGAAAGCCTACCAGAGACCAAGGCAGATTTTTTTTTAAAAAATAAGAGGGTGGGGTTATGGCTACACCCACCCCAAATAATTTGGGCCAAAGTTGTTCTGCCCACCAGTGGGCAGATGTGGCAATTACCCCAATCCCCACCCGGGGGGGGCAGAAAGTGTACTAGATGCCAGGGAATTAACAAAAGAAAATAAAAAATAGTGTGGTGATGGCAAGCAACCAGTATGGGCATGGTTATGCCCCCACCCCAACTGAAGGGGGTAACAGACTTTCAGCTCTCCCCCACACACTAAAACATCTTATCCCATGGCAAGCAAGAGGACATTTGATTATTTTGGGTTTTGGTTTTACATTCGGGCCATGAGAGCTTGGCTAATTCTCAAAATCGTCCCACTTGGAATGGTGAGGGCTGCACTTTTTGGACTTTGGGACGCTGCCATGTAGAAAAATCCACAAGACTTGGACACATCTGAAAATGAAACATCTGGGAGAGTGTAGGGTGGTGTGCTTCACATGCACCCGCACCATTTTCTTACCCACAATACCCTGCAAAACTCCAATATACCAATAAAAATTCTGCCCCACTTGTCAGCCTAAACATTTATTTTTCAAACTGCCCTTTTGGACCCGCTTTGGTTCCCCATCAATTTTGACATGTTTTGGCTCTTCCATGTCACAGGCACTTGGCCCACCTACACAAGTAAGGTATCATTATTACCGGCAGACTAAGGGGAACGTTGGGTGGTAGTAAATTTGTCCCAGTGCAGTGATCCCACACAGTAATGTGGGAACATTTTGATATTTTAGCTAAATGTGAGGTTTGCTGAGGATTCTGGGTAAGAAAACATTGGGAGATCCATGCAAGTTACACCTCCCTGGATTCCCTTGGGTGCTTTGTTTAAAAAAAATGTTTGGGTTTGGTAAGTTTTTCTATATGGCTGCCTGTCCTAGGACCAAAAATGCAGTCTCCCCCTGCAAAAAATGGGTAGTTTAGTATTTGATGATTTTGATGTGTCCACATAGTGTTTTGGGGGCATTTCCTTTTGCAGGCACTAGGCCTACCCACACAAGTCAGGTACTATTTTTATCAGGAGAATTGGGGGAACACTGGGTGAAAGAAAATTTGTGGCTCCTCTCAGATGACAGAACTTTCTGTCACTGAAATATGAGGGAAAACGTGTTTTGGCCAGATTTTGAGGTTTGCAAAGGATTCTGGGTAACAGTTCCTGGTGAGAGCCCCACAAGTCACCCCATATTGGATTCCCCTAGGTGTCTAGTTATTAAGGTTTGGTAGGTTTCCCTAGGTGCCGGCTGAGCTAGAGGCAAAAATCCGCAACTTGGCACTTTGCAAAAAACAGCTCTGTTTTCTTTGGGAAAATGTGATGTGTCCATCTTGTGTTTTGGGACATTTCCTGTCATGGGCTATGGGCCTACCCACACAAGTGAGGCACCATTTTTATCTGGAGACTTGGGGGAATGCTGGGTGGAAGGAAATGTGTGGCTCATCTCAGATTCCAGAACTATATGTCACCGAAATGTGAGGAAAAATAGATTTTTTGGCTAACTTTTGAGGTTTGCAAAGGATTCTGGGTAACTGAACCTGGTGAGAGCCCCACAGATTTATTGGTCTCCTTCAGGGGAACCCACAAAGTCTCGATACCTCTAGAATCCCTAGGATGTTGGAAAAAAAGGACACAAATTTGGCATGGGTAGCTTATATGGACAAAAAGTTATGAGGACCTAAAAAAGTCTTGCCACCTGAGAGGGAAAAGGCCTGGCAGCGAAGGGGTTAGATATGCCCCTAAATGTGCAATTGGAGTAAGATTGCCCCCAACTTATTCCAATCATTTAGCTTTATTTTCTTAATGCAAAATGCACCTCACATCCAAAATGGACACTAGGATGCATTTTGAGCTAAGAATTTTTCCCCTAAATTACTTTGAATTACCTGAGTGGGCATAACTGTATTTTACCAATAGTTTTATGCAAAAGAGTAATGCGGAAATAACACAATTATTCTGATTACTTTGGTGTAATTGAAATTCCACGTAGACCTAGAGGTATCCAGTTCCCCTGACTGGATGACCATCTGGGTAGTGCAGTTCAACTGACAGGATGACCATCTGGGTAGTGCCCAGAAACTTAATTATCTTAATCGAGGGATACCCTTTCACAGGCAGATAAAGCTCACACCTGGCCTGCTCCCTCTATCCTCCTTCTAGCCAGTCAGGCACCACTCCCAGTGGGAGAGGAGCTGTTCCCACAACTGATTTCGAGTGGAAACAGGGGTAGGTTTGCTGATTTACTTGCCGCACCTCTGGGGTGGACATAGGAACTCTTCACAGTGAAGACAGTTTCCATCATGTTGTATTTTGGTAGAGGGGGGCAACGTGGGATCGCTTGCAGTAGGGCACAGAGGAACTATTGCTAAAGTATGAGTACTTCTGGGAACATTTCTCTGTCAACCAGGAATGGGCCAAGAGTCACCCTCCATCCACAGGCTGGTGCCAGGCATAAATGTTTTACCCCTGGGCACCCTCTCTAGAAAAATACTGGACCCTTGGAAGACATAGGAATGCCTGCACCTGCAATTGAGACCTGTGAGTAGAACCTTGTCGGCTGGACCTGCTCCCACTTGTACCCAGGACAAAGAAGTGGGCTCCAAGATCAGTTGGCTGATCTCCTATTAAGCAACAGTGGCACACAAGATGCAAGAGGCCAATATACCCGAGAGTCCCACTAAACATTTCCATCTGGACCGGCACTGGATCCTGCTGGTGACTTCTGTGTAGTGTGTCCCACCTCCCAAGTGCTGTCTCTGAGGTCTTGGAATCCTTGGGTGGTATCACAATGTACACCCCCTGCCTAACACTAAAACCTGTGACTTTTGCCTGGAGAAACAACAGGAGATCGGAATCAACCTGCCAAATCTATCCACCAAGGGTGCATCACAGATGGGCCTTACTTTGCAGTAGCTTCCATTGCATTCTTATCCACAGCAGCAAATTCAAATCAGTAAGCTCCACCCTACCAGCATCCTATGACGTCAAACCCAGCCTGGCTACAGCCTGTAGCCTTGCCCGTTGAAGAAACCTGGCTTCTAGAAAAGAGTCCAAGTCTGAAGATGCAAATCTTCTCCTGACAAGATGCCAAGCATCATCCGATCGATGTTCCTTGGTGTGAACTTTTGACTTTTTTCACTCTGAGTCATTTCTGCCTTCAATGTCTTCACTGAGAAATCTGTCCTTCACCAACAAGTCGTTGATGACCCAGTCTTTGGATCTTGCCTGCCAACTTGCCCCACTGACGACTCCACCTTCTCAGAATATTTTCAAGTCAAAAGGTATCTTTTTGACCATGACCAGCCTGGTATTCATATTGATCCGCACTCCACTGCTGTTGGCCTTAAACCTTACCTGTGTCCCAGTCATGTGCAACCAGTTTTCCCAGTTTGCTCTTTGTGCTTTTTGACATTTTTATTTAAAGATTTCAAAATTCATATCTCTGGCTAGCCTAACAGGAGTTTTGCTGTTTTTGTGTAATTTTCTTCATTAAAATATCTTCTGTTTTTATAAGTTGGGCGGGATTTTTAATGTGTTGTAGTTGTGACTTTTAACTGTTTTGGTATTTCTAAATGCCATACACATTTCCCTAAGTTAAGCCTGTCTGCTCTGTCCCATAGTTTCGAGAGGTTAAGATGAGGTTTAAATAACTGAAACCTTTTCTTGACCTAAGAAGAATAGTAGCATGATTACTTGTGGTGGACTACCATCTGCCACAAATACTTATTCACTTTCACTCAACCACCATCACTGTAATTTTGATCAGAGGAGAGCTCTATAACTGCATTCAAAGACTGTCCTGAATTCAATGAATCCCATGAACATACCTTAAACAGACTGACAATGATTGTTTATTAGCATGGGTGAAGCAACAATGATATGATTAGTAAGAAACTTGCCTGAAAAAAAGAAAGCAGATTAAGTGCATCAGTGCAAATTGTAAAGTCAGCCAAAAGAATATTAGCATAATATTTTGCATTGATGCCCGAAGCAGGGGGATGACAGAAGCTCCTGCAGCCCCAGCAGTGTGTGGAGCCCACACAGCTTATAGGCCAAAGGGTAGCCCAATAAACACAGACAGCAAAATAAAACAAAACTGATATGCTGCAAGGGTGACTGTGGCCTTGTTTTAATTTATATTGGAAACTGTGAGTGGGACCCAGTGACAAATGGGCTCTCTGTTCAACATAGCAGGGAAAGAAATCAAGTCTCATGTGAACAGTCTTGTGGAGGCCCCGGGAGCAGAAGGGGGGGCACAGGAACCTCCTTGCTTTATGTTTCTTTTTAATTATAACATGGATGCTTTCCATTTACTCATTCCACAGAGATCAAAATAATGCTTTTTCTCCTACTGTAAAAAATGACTGGTTCTATTAAAGTTGTGCTGAATTAAAGGTGAAGTGGGGAATATGTGGTAGGAGGTTAGGAGAAGGGTTTTGCCAATGATGTTAAAAGTGCGGAAATGTGACAGAGTGTGCAAACCTGCATATGAAGCTTCAGTGCCACAGGCTTGTAGGTAAAATATAATGTTTGCAAAATACTCAGTATTCTTTTGAAAAATGGCAATTATCTATTGGTTTTAGGCATCTCTGAAATACTTTTAAAGTGATTTATTTCTGTGTTTGATGCTTTGGCTTTGCATTTCAATAGTGAAAAATACCAGATTTCACTGTTTTTCTTACCCTTGATTGTCTGCATGGACATAAACATATAGGCCAGGCCACTATTATATTAACCTGGTGACACCCATAACACTGACGTGCACTGAGCGTGCACTGACACGCACTCACATTTTACATTGCTCTTTCACACTGAGTTGTCCTGTGCAAAGCTATCCTAGGACTGACCCTTATACAGATTTCTTATTCTGCACTTCTTTCCTGCCCTGTACCATTTAAAACTGTCCAAATAAAAAGACGTACACTGATCTCTCACAGTGAACCTCTGTTACCACTATATCAATGTTGTAACTACAGTACAGTGTAGCAGAGAAGAGAAAATGCTGTTGTTGTCTCACAAAAAGGTAGGTCAAAACTGGCCTGGGGTTGCATTTGTTCTGGTGCAAAGGGGCCAGTTTGTGCAGTTTTGGCTAAACTTCTAATAGGGCAGGACAAAGCCTGGTGTGCACAGGGCTGATCTTTGGATTGGCAATGAATGCTACACTGGTGTGCAGTCTGATTAATTACTAGTGGCTGAGATTAATTCAAGAATTCCACTCAACCTTTTTTTAATTCACTACAGTATGACAGAATTCATGGTATAATGAAATGACAGGAAAACAACTAAGGGCCTGATTTAGAATTTGGAAGAAGGCTTCCTCTGCCACAAATGTGTAAGATATCCCATATGCCCTATTAAGATCTCGGAAGGCTATCATGGATTCATAAGTCAGTGGATGGGATATCGTTTATGTTTGTGATGGAACAACCCCACCCCTGATAAAATCTAAATCAGGTTCTAAGTCAAAAGACTTATTGGGTGTGAATTTCCTTTGTAGGAGGCTGGCTTTCTATATAGTGTACAAAAATGACTTGCACTGTGCAGAGAGTCCAAGCAACCCCGATTTGGTATTTAGAGGTAACAACCAGACCACCTAATGTGGTAGTGTGGGTGAGCAGTTAGGCTAATCCAGGTGATGTTCTAAGCATTTGTTGTACTCACAGTATCAACAAATGAAGAGATACACTCTGAAGAATATCTCAAGTCCAATTTACAAAAATAGTATAGACTTCTATAATTTTTTTAAGGCCAAGATCATCATTCTACAGTAAGTACTTTTTTAGTTATGATTTTTAAAATTTTAGAAAATGTACTGTTTTTGTGCGTAATTACGAATCATAGGAATCAATGGAGAAATTAGAAAAATGCATATAAAATCAGGCAATCCTCTCACAAGTGTCACCTTCTATTTTTAGGCCGAGGTCATGAACAAGTTAAATTGTACAGCAGGTGAAGTTCCGGCGGTTCTCAGTTCTAGCGGAAGCAGTGGCTGAATAGCTTGGAGCTGGCAGAGAGGAGAAGCGGGCCTCTTGGAAAACACACTGCAAAGAGGGACTCAAGAGTAAGTCTGCTGGGTCCCTTTGGAGGGGGGGAGGTTGCAAGGGTTGGAAAACCTGAGAGAACAGCTGGTTGGTGGATGCACAGGGCTAGGGAGGCCGGATGCAGCGCAGATAGGTCAGCCAGGCATCATGCATCTTGAAGTCCCCACGATCAGGGGCCGGATCCTTTGACAGTGGATTGCAGGTCACCCGGACCACACAGTGGGCAGATCTGGTGGTCCTGAAGTCCCTTGAATGGTGTTTGCTCCTGGGCTTTTAGGAGCCTGGAGTAAACTCTGCTACTGGGTGTCCGACATTGGGGGTCCGGTACCATAGGTACTGGTACGCCACACCCCTAGAAAGTCCTAGTGCCATCAAACTTGGCACAGTGGCATGTCTGGTCCACTGGAGCTGTTGTACAGTTTTTGGGTGAGCTGGTGGGTCTAAGACACTGGTCAGCAGCAGGTCAGAAAACTGGACTATATAGGTTCCTTGCCAGCAGGGTGCACGGGAGTGATACCTTCACTCTGGGGGAGGTTCTTGGCAATTTTTAGAAGGCTAAATGAGCACTGGGGTTTTGAAGTGTCAATCAGGTTTCCAGGCAACACCTCAGTGGCGATGGTTGAGTCATTGGAGCAACAGGCAGGGTTTGGCACCTTTTTCCTTGTGCAGCAGGACTTTAATTCTTGTGTCTTGGGTCTTCTTTGTCCTGGTCTTCTTATGTCCATCAAATCTGAGGTCTTGATCAGGGGATGCCCTCTAAATATTGCATTTAGGGGGCATTAAGGGAGTACCTTGTAGAGGCCAATAGGCCACCTAGCTTAAGGTGGCTATACCCACTAAGGAACCACTTACTGTGGGAAGGGGACACATCCTTGACTCGCTGTTTTTCCTACCATCCAAGATGAAGGAAAATGAAATATAGTGGTCATGTTGCTTGCCACACATGAGGGGGTGGTGCAGGCTGAGGGTGGCCACTCCCCCTATTCTTGTTAAGTTTCCCACCGGTTTTCCCACCTAAAGTGAGGGTAAAACCATTGGGCTGCCTTCCGCTGCTAGCAGCAGAGGCAGGGGTCAGATTTCAAAGGCAGCAAAGCCTTTGAAGCTGACTGCTGGAGCAGGGTGCCTGCCGGGGGAAGAGGTGTGACACTCATTACAACCCTGGCAGTAAATCTCGCTTACCGCCGTGCCAATGGCCGCCAACATACAGTGACCGCGGCGGTATTCCATCATGGGTATTATGACCCACACAGAGAATACCACCACAATACAGACACCCACACAAGTCCGCCACACCAAAGGTCAGTGATAAACCGGCGATAGCAAAACCCACACCGTCACGCCAACAGGAATACGCCCACAGTATCACGACCCACAAATCAACGCTTTGATCTTCCAACTGCGGTAAACCATTGGCGGTACACACCCCCGCTCAAAATACACACACACTTACAAAACCACACTACATTGGACAATTCAAAATACACACATCTGACACACATACACACACCACACCCACACACTCACAACACTATAAAACACACACCCACACTACTCACAACCCCTTACAATGAACAAAAAGCGACCAAGCAGAGAGAGACAAGCAAAGAGCACACACCCAATCAGAGGCACGGAACACCATCACCCATACACCATCCACGCACATCACAGTATACACCCCAGCACATCACCTCACATATATCACTCACACCACATCCATGGCACCCCAAAGATACCCCAGGTTTTCTTAGGAAGAGCTAAGGGTAATGGTGAAGGAAATCATCCGGGTAGAGCCACAGCTATTCGGATCACCGGTGCAGCAGACATCCATTACTAGGAAGATGGAGATGTGGCGGAGAATCATGGACAGGGTTAACGCCATTGGACTGCATCCAAGAACCAGGGGTAACACCAGGAAGAGGTGGAACGACATATGGGGGAAGGTGCGTTCCGTGGTTTCAAGACACCAGATTGTTGTGCAGAGGACTGGTGGTGGACCCCCACCTGCTCCGCCACAACTAACAACATGGGAGGAGCAAGTCTTGGTGATCATGCATCCTGAGGGCCTCGCAGGAATAGCAGGAGGACTGGACTCTGGTAAGTTGAATCTTTACCATTATATACCCCACCCTACCTGCATGCCATCACGTACCCCACCTGTACCCTCACTCCCATCAATCCATCACCTCACATACACCCCACCATCACAACCCACCCATCCCAATACCAAGCCCTGCATGCAACAATAATACATGGACACCCATCACAGACCTGCATGGACACCCATCACCATAGCATGCCCAGTAAAGAGACTCACCCAGCCAACACAATCAGCACTCACACAAGGCCAGGGCAACAGGGAAAGCACAATTATACAGGGAAACACACCCATTGCACAAGATGTCACACACAGATACAAGAACAATACTTTTGCATCCCAACAGGACCCCTACCTAACGTCACCGGAGCGGAGGTGGCACCAACAGCCAAACCCCCAGAAGAGGCCCACAGTGATGACAGCAGCTCTGCACGCCTGGATCACAATGACCAACCTGGCCCATCAGGGACCTCTGGACAGTCGGTTCCCCTGCCACAGTGCCAACTCATCACAGAGCCTCCCACCTCAGGAAACGCCACCACAGCACCCACCCAGCAGGGCTATACCTCTGTCCCCAGGACAAGTCAATCAGCAGCGTGTCCACCACTACAGGGACCTTGGGCAACCCCACTAACACAGGACAATCAGGGACCTGGAATCAGTGGCAGTGGGCACACGGTTCAGGGGACAGAAGCACAGGACAACATGGAAGCTGGGAGGACTGCTCCCTGCTTCCAGAGGGGGGGGGGTTATTCAAACAAATTGTAAACATTCAACATATGGGGGAGGACAGGCCCAGGGAACCGACCCTCCACGAGGCACTCTCAAACATCATGGGAGCATGCCACCATTCCCAGGAGACCATGGGCACAGTAGTGGCCAATTTACAGGAGACCCAGCGGTTGCAGGAGGGACCGTACCTGGGGATCAGGGAGGACCTCACAAAAATCTACAGCGTCCTGGTCACCATAGAAGGGGTGCTGGCTGACATGGGCAAGACAATGAGGGAGGCAGTGACACAACAAAGGGTACCTGACACTAGCCAAACCGAGGAACAGCCTTCCACCTCCGCCGGCGCTAGTGGACAGGAGGCCCCGCCACAGCACCAACAGGCCACCAACACTCCACCCCCTGCAGAAGGAGAACCACCCGGCAAATGGTCCCTAAGATCCAGGCAGAAGACAGAGAACATTGCCAAGACCCCCGCCAGGAAACAGGACTCTCCTGATTGTCACCCTTCTGTCCCACTCTGTCACCCTATCCACCTTGAAAAGCCATTAATCCCCTTCCTATGCCCCATTGGACAATGCACCTGTGATAGCAAGAAACTGGACTCTACCCTGGACCTTCCCCCACCATCACCCCAGCCCCTTGCACTTACCCCCATACTATTTAGCACAAAAAATAAACACCATTGAAATATAAACCATACTGGAGTCAGTGTAATGATTGGAAAGATATATTCTTACAACATTCTGAAAGCATTGCAACGTCTCTGTTCATTGAATTGTACCAATCCAAAGGGAACAGTCAGTGGCCATAGACAGAGGGTAAGAGGCTGCCATGTACAATGTCCAAAAGATTACTGAAAAGTGAAGTTGAGTTACAGTCTCTTACCTGTGTGTCACTGGAAGTACTGCTGTATAATGTTTGTTCTGTTGTCCACATCTTCTTCATCTGCCTCCTCTTCCTCGCTGTCCACAGGCTCCACCGCTGCCACAAGACACTCACCAGGCTCATCCTCCAGCAGAAAAGGCACCTGGCGTCTCAAGGCCAGGTTGTGCAACATACAGCATGCCACGATGATCTGGCACACCTTCTTCAGTGAGTAGTACAGGGATCCACCTGTCAGATGGAGGCACTGAACCTGGCCTTCAGGAGGCAGATGGTAATCTCAATAATCCTCCTTGTTCACCCATGTGCCTCATTGTAACGTTCCTCTCCCCTTGTCCTGGGATTCCTCACTGGGGTCAGTAGCCATGAGAGGTTGGGGTAACCAGAGTCACCTGTAAATATCGAGGACAACTGTGAGACACACTAAGCCTTAGGGACAACCCCATACTCAGACCCCAACTTATACTGTGTGGGGACCTTAGCCTCACCTAATAGCCATACCCAGTGCCTCTGGAGTTGCCCCATCACATATGGAATGCTGCTATTCCTCAAGCTCAAGACATAGGCGTCATGCACAGAGTGTCAACACCAGGACAGTGCGCGCTCTATGGGCATCTAGAATGCAAAAACCCAACACTTGGAAGATAAAGTAATTTATGCATTGTGATGATATGTTATTGTTTAACCATTTGCATTGCAGAATTCCATCCAAAAGATTCATTTTTAAGGTGCTTATAAATACTGTACATTTACAATGTATTGCTGCAGACATTCAGAGTGTGTTAGGGTGTGGTCCCTTTCCAGGGCCTTCTGGAGACTTTCCCTGCAACATTCCTGGGCGTGGTTCTAGGCTGGGCCAAGACTCTATAAAAGAGAGTCAGCCCAACTTCCAGTGCTCACTATTCAGAGGTCCCGGTGTAGAGCAGCAGCTTCTTCCTGAGCTCCTGTCCCGGCGGCCTATTTGGATTTTCCAGTCTTCTGCACTCATCTCTCATTGGTGATCACTGTTTCCAGGCGGTAAGACGGTGTTTGGACATTTCCCAACACTGTAATTGAGAATCTTCATATTCTTGCTTTTAATTCTTAAATGAATAACAGATTACTTGTGCGCTGCCATTTTTTGACATTTGTATAGTGGTTTGCAAATAGGGAGGACGCGCAATTTATTACATAAAGATTTGACTTCGTTATTACATTATTGTTCATTGCGCGCTGATATTTCTTGACATTTACATGATGTTTTACGAGTTGGCAAGACGTGCAACTCGTTTCATGAGCATTTAACTTTGTTGTTCATTGCGCGCTATCTTTTCTTGACATTTAAATGGTGGCATTAGAATCGGCGAAACGCGCGATTCACTTCTTGTGTGTAATTCATGCTGTTCATTGTGCGCTATCATTTTCTGGCATTTATATGGTGGCATTCGAATCGGCAACACGCGCGATTCTTTCCTTGAGTGTTTTTTCATGTTGTTCATTGTGTGCTACTATTTCTTGGCATTTGTATGGTCGCATTTGAATCGACAAGGCGCGCGATTGTTTCCCTGAGTGCTTTTCATGTTGTTCATTGTGTGCTACTATTTCTTGGCATTTGTATGGTGGCATTTGAATCGGCAAGACGCGCAATTCTTTCCTCGTGTAGAAATAATGTAAGTTACTGTGCGCTACCATTCTAAGACATTTTCTTGGTAGCATTTCAAGTTGACACGTCGCGTGATTTATTCCTTGAATCTACGTTGTGTGATTTCATGGTGCACAAACCTTTATGGTGTTTAATACTCAAATAAAAATCTGCAATGTGCGCAATTTACTTCCAAATTTTGTTTTCTGAGATGAACACAACAATACCAGAATTTTAGATGTAATGCTGTGTGTTCCTGATATGTATTCATAAAAGGAGATTCATATGGTTGTTTAGAAATTGCTCAGAGTGTTTCCTGATTCTCATGCTAAAGAAAGTACTTGAATCTGAAAGTCCTATTTAACTTTTCCTGTTTCCTCCTCAGGTATTCGGTCATCTAAAGCCTAGTCAGTTTTAGGATTATTCCAGGGTTGTTCATGTTTTTTCGGAAAAGACGAAGCTTAGAGTTGTAGCATGGTACTGATTTCATGAGATGTAATTTTGATGTTGTGTTTTAACCTTTTGCTTCCTACAGGTCTCCTTCTCAGCTGTTCCCGTCCTAATCCCCTTTTCCCCACTTGGACTCTCTTAGACTAAATCTAATCAGAGTATTGGAGCTGTCTTGTGGTGGAAGTGTTGGGAACGTGCACGGACCCCGAGGATCTGGTGACTCTGACACAGAGCCAGGATATTTAGCATTCACATGGGAGATGTACTGGTCTGCCAAACACAACATTTGCACATTCATCAAATGATAGCTTTTTCTATTCCTGTAGACCTGTTCATTTCTGTGGGGGGGGGACAAATACCACATGTGTACCATCAAAGGCACCAGTGATGTTGGGGATATGTCCCAGGGCATAGAAGTCAGCTTTCACTGTGGCCAAATCCTCCACCTGGGGAAAGACGATGCAGCTGCGGATGTGTTTCAGCAGGGCAGACAACACTCTGGTCAACACGTTGGAGAACATTGGATGAGACATCCCTGATGCCATGGCCACAGTTGTTTGAAAAGAACCACATTGCCAGGAAATGGAGCACTGCCAGGACCTGCACTAGAGGGGGGATTCCTGTGGGCTGGGGGATAGCTGACATCAGGTCTGGCTCCAATTTGGCACTCAGTTCTTGGATTGTAGCACGATCAAGTCTGTATGGGATGATATTGCGTCTGTCCTCCATTGTCGACAGGTCCACCAGGGGTCTGTACACCTGAGGATGCTGCCATCTCATCATCTGCCTCAGCGGTTGTAGCCTATGGAGGAGAACGGTGAGCCGAAAGTCATTTACCACATAGATAGCACAACTGTTTCAGAATTTATGTCACAGAGGCAATGTGTGATTTCGAGAGTCAGTATATGTGCCAATATGTGCTGTGATGCAGTTAGATGCCATGCCACGTGCCCCCCTGAAATAGCGGCTGACTGACCTGTAAGGTGGGACAAGGGGAAATGAGGTAACTGTGCTGGCGTTGTGCAGAGTCGTGGTAGGTGGTCGATGACCACCGCGCAACTCTGCATTGGTTATCATTGGACCCTATCGGTCCCAGGAGCCAATGGCGACGTACGCCGGCAGTGACGGTACACACCGCCGCGGATGTCACTGCGGTTTTCTAGCTATTCACTCACTTGCTACCTGACTATCAACAGGAAAGGACCTACACTGCAAGTGCTGCTGTGACCTGAGTCTGGAAGCAACAAAGGCTACATTGTCTGGGGAAAGGGCCCCAGCCTTCACTGTGGAGGAGTTGGAGAAACTGGTGGATGAGGTCCTCCCCCAGTACACATTACTCTACGGTCCTCCAGACAAACAGGTGAGTACACTGTGAGCATGATGTGTGGGCAATGCCTGTTTTGAGTGGTGTGGATGTAAGGCACATGTTGAGGGTTGCTACGGCGTCCTGGCCTGAATGCTGCATGAGAGGTGGTCAGTGTATGTGCATTAGAGCATGGGTGGAAACTGGTGGGCAATGAGTATGACAGTCCGGACGGGTGAGTACTTACATTTTCCGCTATCTTTTCCCTCTAGGTCAGCGCCCACCAGAAAAAGGGTATTTGGCGTGCCATCACCAAGGAGGTGCGGACACTGGGTGTCTATCACAGGCAGAGCACCCACTGCCGCAAAACATGGGAGGACCTGCGCCACTGGACCAAGAAGACGGCAGAGGCCCAGCTGGGGCTGGCCTCCCAATGTGGAAGGGGTGCCCGTCGCACCATGACCCCCCTAACGTTCTGCATCCTGGCCGTGGCCTATACGGATTTGTGTGGGCGCTTGAGGGCATCACAGCAGCCACAAGGGGGTGAGTACAGATTCGGAAAGCTGACTTTGCGTGCTTTAGGAACTTGCTGGGTGGGGGATGTGGGCTGTTGGTGCCCCTAGGACAGGGCAATCATGGCAGGGTAGGTCCCTTGTTTGCAGGCTCTGAAGCACTCCTACCCTAATGGTACAAGTGGCCAACTACTACTGGGAAGGGTCATGTGGGTGTCAGGTGTGCAAATGCTGGCATTAGGCATTGTACCCCATGGGCTGGAGACTATCTTAGTGACTGGTTGGGCATGGCCTAGTATGTAGGGGAGCTCAGTGTGTGTTGTGTACGCCAACGGTAGTGGTGTTTCTGGCATGGATCAAGTGTATCCTCTGTCTCCCCCCCTTTTTGTTTGTCACCCTGTCCTTGTGTGCATTAGAATCATCTGGTGGTGGAGCAGAGGTACCGACAACAGAGGGAGCTGCATCCCACAAGGCCCATGAGGGTGAATCCACTGAGGGTGAAGGCACCAGTTGGATGGAGGGCGAGGGAAGCTTCACGATGGGGACAGGAGGGGAGACCACAGACAGCGACTCCTCGTCCGATGGAAGCTCCCTGGCGGTGGCAGACACCTCTGGTCCCTCTCCAACAACAGGTACAGCCGCCACCCTCCATACCAGCACCGCTCTCCCAGCAGCCCGTCAGCATGTTTCCTGTGCCCACTCACCCAGGAGGGTGGGCATCTCCTTCGCCCCAGGCACCTCAGGCCCTGCCCCAGTCAGCCCTGCTGCCCTCAGTGAGGAGGCTATTAATGATCCCTCATTGTTCGGCAGTCAACCATTCTGAATGCCATCCAGGGTGTCGAGAGGCATTTGCAACAAACAAATGCATACCTGGTGTGGCGGCCCAACAGAGAGCATTTCAGGCTCTAGCCTCAGCACTGATGGCAGGCATTGTCCCTGTGTCCAGCCTCCCCCCTGCAACTTCCAGTACCCTGACTCAATTCCCTCTACCTCAGCCTATCCCAAGCGCACCTTCAGACCAGCATGCACACACATCAACACACAAAAGTGGCTCAGTCAAACATAAGCACCACACAGCATTACACAGGCACTCCCACAAGCACCATACCCATGCACACATACCAACATCCACTTCCTCCACTGTATCCCCTCCTCCTCTTCATCCACCTCCCTCCCAGTAGTGTCTCCACTCACACCTGCGTGCACTACATCAACAGCCACTGCCTCCATCACCAGCACGCCCATCACAACACACCCCTCATGAGCATTCAACACCCCCACAACCATGCACACGTCCCCTGTGTCCTCTCCCAGTGTGTCTGTGAGCCCTCCTCCCAAAGTACACAGACGCAGTTTCACACCCACTTCACAGCCACCCACCTCACAACAGCCTCCAGCCCATGCACCTTCACCCAAACTCAGCAGACGTACACCTCCTACAACCACTACCTCTCCCTCCACTCCCACACCCCTCCATCTTCCCGTCTCAGGGTGTCAAAGAAACTTTTTCTGGCTAACGTTGACCTCTTCCCTACGCCTCCCCGTCCGTCCCCTAGGGCCAGGTTGTCTAGATCCCAGGCCAGCACCTCAGCCACCAAGTCGGCATCCACTGTGGTCCCTGCAAGTCCCAGAGGATCGAAGGGGGAACCCGTCAGGGCTGGCAGTGTGCCACCTACCAATGCAAGAGACATCCGGATTCCGCCACCTGCCAAGGTTAAGAAGGGGCCGGCATGCAGCACGGGCAAGATGCACTCCCCACCCAGCAAGGCCTCATCCAAAACAAAAGAGGACATTGCCAAGGACCCAGCAGCGACTACCAAGGTGGGAAAGGGACAAAAAAAGCAAAGGCAAGGCACTTCAGGGCTCGTAGCCTCTAAGTGAGGGACTGGTGACCACCATTTGTCCTGACAGGCCAGCAACCTGTACCACTGTAAGCACCGCCACAACAACCGCCACCTGCACTGCCATCTGCACTGTCCCCTGCACCGCCGCTGCCACAACGACAGTAACCAGCATCATCCCCAGTGGGCAGCCATCAGAGGCTGCTGGAGACAAACTGGTGTCTCCATCCACTACTACCAGCACCTGCACCACGGGCAGCACCGGCAGCATCTCTGCCGCAGACACCGCTGCAGGCACCACCACCTGCATCACCAAATGCACCGCCACATGCCCAGCCGGTGCCACTACATCGTACATCAGCAGCATCCCCAGTGGGCAGCCACCCGAGGCTGCAGGAGGCGTCCTGGACCCTGCACCCACCACTTGAGGCACCACCACCAGCACTGGCACTACCAGCAGTTTGCAGCCTAAGTCGCCTAAGTCTGTCTCGGCCTCCATGGAGTATCATGCTACCTGTTCCCTGCACATCTCATGCCTCAGACTCCCAGGTGAAGGAATGTGAACTGCCACACCCCAGGTGCAGCATCACTGGGCACCAAGCCCCCTCCAGAACCAGTGGAGAAATGTATCCACTCACCCCCTCCTTGGCAGGATGAAACAGACTGGGCACAAGGCCCCCTCCAGAACCAGTGGAACATGTCACCCACTTGAGAGACTGTGGCCTTGCACTCCCCAGGACCAAGCAGTGGGCAAACCACCCACTTGAGAGACTGTGGCTTTGCACTCCCTCATGACCAAGCAGTGGGCAAACCACCCACTTGAGAGACTTGAGAGACTGTGGCTTTGCACTCCCCAGGAGCAAGCAGTGGGCAAACCACCCACTTGACAGACTTGAGAGACTGTGGCTTTGCACTCCCCAGGACCAAGCAGTGGGCAAACCACCCACTTGACAGACTTGAGAGACTGTGGCTTTGCACTCCCCAGGACCAAGCAGTGGGCAAACCATCCACTTGAGAGACTGTGGTTTTGCACTCCCCAGGACCAAGCAGTGGGCAAACCACCCACTTGAGAGACTTGAGAGACTGTGGCTTTGCACTCCCCAGGACATCGCTGTTGGCATGTTGCCCCCTCGAGGAGCAGTACCATCTTCCGGCTAAGGTGCCCCCTCCCCTTCCCCCTGAAGTTCCTGTGTTTTTTCGACTTGATGCCCCTGCAGTGTTCTCTCCGTTTTGAGGCAGGAGTCAAGTGTGGGCTTCGCCTATGATTTTTTGGCCCACTGGTCAATGGACAGTGTACGGCCCTCTGTACATATTGTACATATTTGTATATACAGTTGTTTGCAATCGTTAACTGTATATGGATTTTCTAAAAATCACAGATTTGACTCAATTCCTTTTGTCCTTGCATTCTTCCAGAGGGTTATGGGGTATATCTGTGATGTTGTTGGATCTGTTAGTCTGTATGGTGTTGTGGGTGAGGGTGGAGGGTGGGGGTGTTGCGTGTTGCATGTGTGTGTCACTCTCTTCCCCCCCCCGTGTGCTAGGTGCAGTACTCACTGTCGTCGTCGTCGTCGCCTTCTTACAAATTCCTGGTGTATTAGCAGATACACCAGCATGGGGAGGACCTGCAGTTCGGGCTCCATGGCGTCCTGGTTCTTCGTTGAGTGTCGAAAGGTGAGTGGTTCCCCTTCAGTGTATTGTTTCTGCCATGCTTTTGATGTCGTTGGTACCGCCCCGGAAAAGCTGGTGGATTGGTGTCATGTAATATGGTGGGAGGTACATTGTCTTGCGCCTGTCTGTTGGCGGTGACTTCCACAGTGTTTGTTGCTACCGCTATGGCGGTCGGTGTGTTAAAGTGCCTGTCTATGTTGGCGGTTTCCGCCGTGGTCGTGATCCCATTTTTTTGTCCCCCAGTCTGTTAGCGGTATTACTGCTGCTTTATCACCAACCGCCAGGGTTGTAATGAGGGCCTCTGTCTTCTAGCTTATGAGAGCAAAGGCTTTCACCCCAGGAGTCAAAAATCATGTCTGGTGTTGGCAGGCTGGTTAGGACCAGTCAGCAACCATGCCAGGGCTGTTACGTTTTGCAGGCTCACCTCTAAGATGCCTTCTGGGTACATTTTATAATAAATCCCACACTGGCGTCAGAGTGGGTTTATTATTCTGAGCTGTTTGATACCAAACAGCCCAGGGGTTAGAGAGGGCAGCATGTAGCTAGGGAACTCATAGTGACCAGTGTCCAGCACAAGCATTTGCTGTGGCTCCCCTGTACACTTACTATGTGTTAAAGTTTACTCAAGACACAGTAGGATCATATTTGATCATGCACGCATATGCCCTCACTTGCACTGTAGTGGACCCTGGCTTAGGGCTGTAAGGCCTGCCAGAGGGGTGACTTACCTATCTTGCATGCACTGTTAGTGGACATTGCATCCATGGTGCGTGCCATTTTGAGTTTGCAACTTTAGATACACCTTGACATGGACTTTCAATGGCAGTTTGAATGACACAGGTGTAGGGCCTCTCACAATGTCACAATTGGTGCTGCAGTTCTGTGGCGCACTCTTCAGTTCCCATGTCCTAGGTGCCAAGGGTACCATTTACTAGGGACTTACAAGGGTGACTGAAGTGCCAAACACAGTATAGCTTTGGGGAAAGAGATCTGGCCCTGGGACCCTATTTTGCAGGGGCCCAGGGCACTTACAGTTTGAAAACACATCGGGCCATATTTATACTTTTCGACGCACGACTGCGCCAACGCAGTTGTGCGTCAAAAAATCTAACGCCGGCTAACGCCATTCTGAAGCACCATGCGGGCGCCATATTTATTCAATGACGTTAGCCGGCGGCGCTGCCTGGTGTGCGTAAAAAGAAATGACGTACACCAGGCAGCGCCGGCGTAGGGTAATATGGAGCTTGGGCGCCAAAAAATGGGGCAAGTCAGGCTGAGGCAAAATAATCGCCTCAACCCGATTTGCGCCATTTTTTCCAACTCCCAACCCCCATTGAAATGACTCCTGTCTTAGCAAAGACAGGAGTCATGCCCCATTGCCCAATGGCCATGCCCAGGGGACTTCTGTCCCCTGGGCATGGTCATTGGGCATAGTGCCATGTAGGGGGGCACAAATCAGGCCCCCCTATGCCACAAAAAAAAAAAAATAATACTTACCTGAACTTACCTTATGTTCCCTGGGATGGGTCCCTCCATCCTTAGGCGTCCTCCTGGGGTGGGCAAGGGTGACAGGGTGGTCCCTGGGGGCATGGGAGGGCACCTCTGGGCTCCTTCCGAGCCCACAGGTCCCTTAACGCCTGCCCTGACCAGGCGCTAAAAAACGACGCAAAAGCGGGTGGACGTCATTTTTTTTGACCCGCCCACTCCCGGGCGACATTTTTGCCCGGGAGTGTAAATACGGCGCACATGCCTCGGAGTCACTTTTTTAGACGGGAACGCCTACCTTGCATATCATTAACTCAAAGTAGGTGTCCACGCTAAAAAATGACGCAAACTCCATGGACTTTGGCGCTAGACGCGTCTAACGCCAAAGTATAAATATGGAGTTAGTTTTGTGTCAGAATTGCGTTAAAAAAAACGACGCAATTCCGGCGCAAACAGAGTATAAATATGCCCCATCATGTTCCAGGCAAAAAGTGGGGGGCTAATCATGCCAAAAGAGGCACTTTCTCACAGCCTTCGAATACAAGGATTTAACCTTTTGTTTTCTGGGTCTGGATAAATAACTTTGTTTCTGACTAATGAAAATTCAAATCTACTTTAAGTAAACCATATATGCAAACATCCATATATCTTTATAGTAGTGACATGCTGTTTTATGACACTATTGTGAGTGGGGAGGGGCAGTCTGACTCACATGAGGCTTGTACTCTCTTGAGTCATGGATCATGGACCCTTCACAGACTCAACAGTTGTGATAAAAACTTGTATATTACAGTCCTATGTATAGATATCTATTTGTCTGTGTATCTAGTGCAAACCACACACACACATTTACGCAAACCTTTATTCCAGAAACATTTTATGACTCACTCACTCTTCCTCAAGCAATAGGACCATTTTGGTTCTTCTCCTGAGAAGGCATAAAGAGAATCATACAGAACTTGACAACTATCCACCCACCTCTCTACTGCCTCTCCAGGTAAGTTCCTGGACAGGGGAGTCAATGTCAAGCGTTCTTCCTTCTTAGAAAGTAATACTTTTCATGAGCCTGGAAAAACATACATTTGTCCTAATAATGGCACTGAGACAACATTGGTATAATCTCTTGAAAATTTCTCTTCATTTCTTGACACCAATTGTGTCATGATATCATTCCTTTACATTAGTCTGCCTCTTTCAACAGCATAAATTAAACTGTGCTTAGCTCATACTACCACCATTCACATCACAGACCAAGAAAGTGATATTCAGAGTCCTACAGGGATAGTCCCTCAGCACTACAATTTTCAAAAAAACACATGACATCATCCGATCGCAAGATAGCACTGTCATCTCATTAGCTGATGACATCCAACTCATCCTCTCCCTAACAGACAAGACAACCGCCACCAGAACCAATTTTGCAAACTGCATGACCATGGGAGCTGACTAGGTGTAAACCAACTGCCTGAACCTCAACTCTAACAAGATGGAAGTATTGGTCTTTCGCAGCAAGACCTCCCTGTGGGACTTTACCTAGTTGCCATCGGACCTAGAACCAAGACACAGAGACCACACAAGAAATCTAGGGATCATCCTAGACAACACTCTTAACAGGATGGCTCACTTCAACACAATGTGCACCTCATGCTTCCTCATTATAGACACGTTGTGAAAGATCTTCAAATGGTTGTACAATATGGACCAGTGCACAAACACTTATCACCAGCAGACTGGACCACAGCAGCACTCTCTACTTGGGAATCTCTAAACAATTCCTACACAGACTATCCAGAACACCTGCCACCCATACTCAACATCCCACATCATACCTACATCACATCACACCTCAGGAACCTTCATTGACTCCCTAATATCAAGCACAGACAATTCATACTTCTCATGCACACATACAAAGTCCTGCACTACACAGGGCCAGAATACCTGAACAGGTGTATACACTTTCATCAAAACACCAGACTCCTACGCTCTGCCTCACTTTCACATTCTCCAGCATCTGTAAAAGCAAAACTGGATGCCCCTCATTCTCCTACATCTCACCCAAGACATGGAACGATCTCACTCAACACATCAGAACTTCCTCTTCGCAAGAAGCTGTAAAGCCGGCTCTTCAGAAATGCCCCTTGGGGACCACACACATACATATCTGTATAAACACCTGGATATCTTCTCTGGTGGTTGGTATGCTATACAAATCAACATAACATAAAATAGCATAACATAACATTTAACATAACAGAAGAGAACAGAACAGCACATAATATTGTCTCCAGACTGCAGGTGCAGGCAATAAAGTCCCTAGTCTTGGCATGGATTTTGAATTTTCCTCAGAACTGTTTTTAAGCTGGTGGAATTCTTCCTTTACAATCTGCTGCCTGCCAGGGTCACTGTGAGGCCCTTCAAAGGTTTTCTCTCAGCCCTTCTATTTTAAACATTTATGTTTCACAGTTAACTTACCACCTTCTTTCTCATGGTTTTGGCTTCTGTTCCTTTGCTGAGAACACTGAGGGCCAGATTTAAAAGGCCCTTGTGCCTCCTTGCACCACAATAGCATCATTTTATTTTACACTAATGTGGCTCAATGAGGCAAAATCACCACGCCATATTTATGAAGTACCATATTTATTGCACCACTTTGCGACCCCATGCACCATATCATGTCTTCTTCAAGCATAATGTATGCAAGGGGGGTGTTCTGACCCTATGAGGCCCACAAAAATGACACAATGAAGTCTACAAGATTTCATAGCACCATTTTTGGGGGCATATTTATACTCTGTTTGCGCCGGAATTGGGTTTTTTTTTTTTACGCAATTCCGACGCAAAACTAACTCCATATTTATACTTTGGCGTTAGACGCGTCTAGCGCCAAAGTCCATGGAGTTTGCGTCATTTTTTAGCGTGGACACCTACTTTGCGTAAATGATATGCAAGGTAGGCGTTCCTGTCTAAAAAATTGACTCCGAGGCATGTGCGCCGTATTTACACTCCCGGGCAAAATTCACGCCCGGGAGTGGGCGGGTCCAAAAAAATGACGTCCAGCCGCTTTTGCGCCGTTTTTTAGCGCCTGGACAAGGCAGGCGTTAAGGGACCTGTGGGCTCGGAAGGAGCCCACAGGTGCCCTCCCATGCCCCCAGGGACACCCCCTGCCACCCTTGCCCACCCCAGGAGGACACCCAAGGCTGGAGGGACCCATCCCAGGGACATTAAGGTAAGTTCAGGTAAGTATTTTTTTACAAAAAAATTTGTGGCATAGGGGGGCCTGATTTGTGCCCCCCTACATGCCACTATGCCCAATAACCATGCCCAGGGGACAGAAGTCCCCTGGGCATGGCCATTGGGCAAGGGGGCATGACTCCTGTCTTTGCTAAGACAGGAGTCATTTCAATGGGGGTTGGGAGTCGAAAAAAATGGCGCAAATCGGGTAGAGGTGAAAAATTTGCCTCAGCCTGACTTGCCCCATTTTTTGGCACCCAAGCTCCATATCCCCCTACGCCGGCGCTGCCTGGTGTACGTCATTTTTTTTCACGCACACCAGGCAGCGCCGGAGGCTAACGCCGGCTAACGTCATTAAATAAATACGGCGCCCGCATGGCGCTTCAGAATGGCGTTAGCCGGCGCTAATTTTTTTGACGCAAAACTGCGTTAGCGCAGTTTTGCGTCAAAAAGTATAAATATGGCCCTTGGTGTCATTTTTAATGCCTGCTCAAATCAGGTGTTAAAAGGACGCACCCATTGAAGTCAATGGGCCTCCTTGCACTTTGCTGCACAAAGCGCCACAAAAGTGGCAAACGTTTTGATGCTATTTGCATAACGTGTGTCATGGTGCACCGTTTTGGAAATATGCTGCACCCATGGTGTTGTTAGGTGGTGGAGGGGTGACACAAGAAATCTGGTGCATCAGTACTGATGCACCAGATTCTTGTAAATCTGGGACCTAGTTTATTAACCATTTACCATGGATCAATTCCACCACTGCATGACCAGCCACAGAAAATGGCTGACGAGCGACACTTTGAAGATGATCCAGTGCTTTAAATGGGAAGGCAGTATGAGGGTTAAATATCTGCACTTGTTTTATCTGACAGATTGAGTCACTTATGCCAACACTGACAAGACTGATCTTCTGGTCTTAAGATGCACTAGAACAGTTTGGTCATCCACTAGATGGCCTAATAATCTGGAAGTCCTTTCTAAACCTACAGCCTCATTTGGAATACTGATTGACAACTCTTTGCATTAAAGAATGGGTTACCTATGTGGTGGCCACATGTTTCCTTTTAATTCTGACTTTATGTGTGAGAAGGACTGAGACCATCATCATCACTTTCAGAGAGGATCATGGAACCACTCCTGGTCTTGGCCTCCCTAGTCCTCTGATTTCCCTAATTTCTTTTGGATTGAATTGGTGCATCTTTCTCTTACCTACTTGCCACATTGCAATCACTACAAGATAAGAAGTTAATCTCTATAATTCTCTGTGCATTTGTTAGCATGCCATCCAAGATATTAACACTGGTTTACTATGATCAAACTTCCTGTCCTGTATGCCAAAGCACACTCTTTATTCTTTCTTTTTTCACGCACTTGAGGGTCCCTAATTCAGCTGGACCGAAGCTTTCTCCACAATGTACCTCAAATCTGAAAAGATGTTTCTCTAGCTCTCCAGAGTAATTTAGCCATTCTAGGAGCCTTCTCAAATTAAGGATAGTTTCCAAGTAAATACCCTTTTTTTCTTGTCCAGACAACAGTTTGGCTAGAACTAGTATACCCTTTCTGTATTACAAGCATGACACAGAGTATAAACAGACTACATAGAAAGATACCCAACTACCTGCTTTTGGAAGGGGAAAAACTCAGAATAAGGCAGAAAAGTGCGTTCCACATGGTTGAGAGGGCTACAGTGCCAAACAAATAGCAGGTATACACCACAGGAGTGACTGTTGTAGGCCCAGGGGACTGGGTCTGTGCCATATTTTCACAATAACAACTTTTTATATAAACTAGTTTTCCTGAGTTCCACTCTTTGGATATATTTTTTTTTCGGTTTTCCTGATAATATGGCATGGATCCAACCCTTCTGGACATGCAATGGACATCCTTGAGGGTGGTGAATATTTGTATTTATAAATTATTAAATACCTGTCTGTATATAATTACAATTCATTTCCAGGTATTATGAGAATTTACCTAGGCTATGCTTTGTTTATTTATAGATCTATACCACCCTATGATAATACATAGAAGGCCAGTTGTGATGCATTATTTAGACCTCTGCTTTGGATTGTCACATCTCTGAAGTAGTGTTGGGATTTGGTTAAAGTCCCATTAAAGGGAAAAAAACGCATGTGTGCAAAAGCTTTGCAGTGAGAAATTAATTTAGAATACTGGGTTTTCATTACATGATTAAATAGTTTCTAACAGTATTATTTTGCAAAATTATGGTACGTTTTCTGGGTGGTGGGTGAAGGCTATGGGAACAAGGTAATTAGGTGCCAACTTACCTAACAATGTGGAGTAGGGAGGACTTAGGTTTTTTGGCGTCACTGGTCCAAAGAGAGAAAAATCTGTAACTACTGAGGGAGTTAGGTGTCAAATGTTTTATACAAGTTGTGCATAATGGATCCCCTCAACTAGTAAGGAATAGAGTTATGTAAAATACCGAACTTAAAAACCAGAATCAGGCATTGGTGGCTAAAATCTGTAGCATACTTAAAGATTGCCATCGGCAGCCATTTGGGTACTGGTCCAGGGTCGGCTTGTTTGCTATGGTGAAGGAGCGTCGCCCCACTAGCTGAGCCAGAAGCAGAAAAATTAAATGATAGTTTACTATTGTTTAATTTTTTCTACTTCTGGCACAGCCAGGAGTGCAGGAAGAGGTGGGGCTTGGCCACAGGAGGTGGGAGGGGGGAGTAGGGGAGAGTGCACCTAAGTGCGCATGTGTGTTTAGCCGGCCATCTAAGGCCGGCCAAACACACTTGCACCCTTAGGTTTCTCTAGCTTGGATGTGTTTAATGGCCAGGTTGGAGAAACTGCACAGACCCCAAGGTTGTGTCTGAGCAGCAGTCCGAGCCGCTCAGACTAATCCTGGTGCTGCTTTCATGCTAAGTTTAGCATGTAAGCAGTACCAGGATTGCTGGGGAGCCTGTACTGGAGCCCCTCCTGGGACACCACAAGAGTAGGAACTAGCAAGGAAGCAGGGAAGGAGACACAGTAAGTGCATATTATTATTATTTTAATTTTCATCTCGTCTCCCTCCCCCCTTGCCTCACTGCCCCTCCCCTTGAGTTATGCGGTAGCTGCTGCTGGCTGGGCCCCATCTGACTTGGGTGACTTATTTAACTTTATCGTGTTTAGCGAATCATCGGTTAAGAGAATGACAAGGAGGAAACTGAAATGATGAAGAGATTGACCTCCTCTCAATCCATACATAGAGAAGAGATATGTTTAATCCAATCAAATACCACAACCACACAATCTAAGTTAGTTGTATTGATTGAGTTTAAGACATTGGAGTATTCCCTGATACAGCTGTACTCATTATTAGATTATAGGTGCTTAGTGGTAAATTGATCCACTTAGGTTTAGTAAAAATTACATAGAATAACTAAAGGTAAAATAAAAGGTAAAGTAACATGATAATTACGTTCACATCATACCTATCTAACGGGACTCATTGTCCCTCTTAGTTGTGTCTATTTGAATTGCTCCCATGTTTTGGTTAAATTGTTATTTTACTACTTACTAACATTAGGAGAGAATGTGCGTGAATATTTATTAGCAAAATCCCTTCATTTTCGACTCATTAAAAAGGTATTTCAATGCATTCCACTGAGTGAGCTCTGACATAATGAGTCATGTTGTATTGCTTTTATATTTATTGAATGTTGCCGCATGGGAGTTTCTCATTTGCCTAATTTTCGGTATTCTAAGTTGCTGCTCAATACTTAAGTTTCAAAACATGGCAGTCCTAGATATGAAAACAAACAGGACAATACATCAAGTGAACATGGACATGCATTACAGAGGCAGAAAATTTCACCGCAGCAACTTATAATTATTTACATATCTCATAGGAATGGTAATGTTATTGTTCTAGCAGATCGCAAAGCACAACAGCGGGGTTTGTGCTAACAGTATGAACTATGCCATTTATCGACTTGCCTTATAAATATCTTCCTAGTAATTTACATCTCTTAGACCTACACGTAGCAAAGCTTAGTGTATGGTAATTTACGTAGCACTTTTGTTATGCAAATGCGGATAGAAGAATGCTTCATCTAAAAACCTAACCATTAGGCAATGAGCTTTAATGAGAATATTGATATATTGTTGTTTTACAGTGTGACTTTAAAAACATTGTTTTATTAACATAGCCTGCTTTTTACCTTTACATTTGCCTCGCCTGAGTTGCTCATTGATGCTCTCTCCCACTCCTGTAGTCCACTTTAATATTATGCAAATTTATAAGGCTTTCATTTCATTTATTTTGTTTGCTCTACGACAAGGGAGGCCTTACATTGTTTTCCCATTATGTAGTTGTGATGGGGTCCACACCTTTAGTCCCTTGCCATGGTCCCTGCTAGTGGCAACACTTGCATAGATTATAATGCAGTAGATGCACCCAGGGATAAAACTAGCTTGCCTGCCCACAAAAATTAAGCCGGGGACCACAGGAGGTAAACTGAGACCATAAGTGTTTTTTTTAATAAATGTGAATTAACAAGCACATAGGAAAGTGTGTCGATAAAAATTGATTACACTCGTCTTTGATGCACCTTTTCGTAGTGTTACTCTTAGAGGACCACGGGCATTTTTCTATGCCAGTGAACATGAAATAATAATACTGGATTGACACGCTATATATAATGCAACTGTGATATCTATGTTCTAATTTATCTAAACTTAGCTTTCACACCCCGTCTGACCTCCAATGAGCTACTTTTTCATTTCTTCACCAAGCGACCCAGAGAGTCAATGAGCCTTGGGAGGCTACCTTTATATATTCTATCGCGCACATTCTTTTCAGTCTCCTGTTTCATAGGCAAACCCTGAAACCTTAGGTTTTATATTGCTTGGATTTTCCTTGGAGTACAATTTTCGAGGAAAAACGCCTAATAAAATGACAGTTTATCATTTGACACTGCTAGGGACAAATTATATAGATTGTAATCAGAAAACAGACTTGAATGAAGGGATCCAAAAACCTACACAACACAGAGAAAGTCTTTGAGTGTCTGAGAAAGCACTACAGGCCTGATTTAGAATTTGGCAGACAAGTTACTCAGTCACAAACATGATGGATATCCCATGCACTTTTTAACAGGTGCCATATAATATAACACACTTGTAATAAGTTAGACAGTACATCCACCATGTTTGTGTTGAAGTAACCCTTTCCACTGCCCTGAATTGCTGATGCCCCCCTAATCATCTCAAAATCTCCATCAAAAATAATGGAACAAATTAGAGACCCCTTCCACTAAACCAAAGAAATATAGAATGGTTTGATATCATATCTAGAGCTGTGGCTAAAAAAGTTTGCATCAGAATGACGCAAACTGACAAAGTGCCTGCAAAAGGAACTGCAGCGTTAGGTTTGAAAGAAATCCTAGAAAGAAAAAAAACTAACTACAAGCAGTGATATGATCAAACTGACAAAAATGATGAATGAGAAAGAAACATTTTCAAATAACTCTTTGAAAGCAAAAAAGAAGATTAGTTACAGCAGTGATTCCCAACCTGTGGCCCGGGTCCCCTGGGGGTCCACAAAGCCTCTTCTGGAGGGTTGTGACTGCCTAGTAAATTAAATAGCATTAACGGATTGATAAAGTGTATATAAATAAAGTGGATACAAGTACAATTGAACCTTTTGAAACATACTGTAAATGTCAAGGAATCTGAAATTGGAGGCTAAAAATGAATCCTCGATTGATTTGTGGGAGCAGTGCAAAGGCATTAAACAGAATACAGTATGGACGATGTGTGGCTTCAGTTGAATTTAGAAAAGTTTCCACATTCCTATTAAAATCATATTTTTTATTTACATCCGCTTGCAAATTAAATACAATGCATTATTATTTTGCATGTGTTTGCTGAATGTTGGTTTCTATATGTTTTGTGTATTGTTTTGCAGTTCACATCATTGACAGTGCTTAGGCGGGGGGTCCCTGGCTTTCAGTAATGACTCAGTGGGGGTGGGCTCCTGAGATTTCAATAATGATTCAGTAGGGGGTTCCCCAGGTTCCAGCAATGACAAAGTGAGGGTCCACAGAAGTCAAAAGATTAGGAACCACTGATTTAGAACAAAAAGAGCAGCCTCCAGAACTGCATCAGAACGCTCTGGACCGTAAGGCACAAGGCAAGGTAATATAACAATAAAACTGACGCATAAGAGGAATCAATCATTTTGGCACAATCTCCATCTTACCTTTATCTCATTATGGAAGAAAGTCACAGGACCCCAAGAGACCAGTATAAACAAAGTTTAAGGAACTCTCAGAAACCTATGGAGTTTCACCATTGAAGAAAACTCCCTCTCCCTTCCACACCACTGAGGTGAACATTTTTACCAGTGTGACTGAATAGTAGAAAAACATTTTACAATATGACTAGCCAATAATTTTGTCCAAATAGTGAATAGATCAACGTTAATTTATGAGCTGCAAATACTTGGGGCCATATTGGAATTCTAAGGAAATCAATTCAATCAACACCTCAAGGCTCTAGAAAAAAAATGGAAATAAAAGCATAGATGAGTATGTCCAGGATACTTTAAAGAAAATATGAGTAAGATGAAGAAATGCGTTGTCTTGTCACAAACCCTGTGATTCAGTAAATCGCAGGGTTTGAAACAAGATTTTTTTTAAATATACTAAACCCATTTAGCAATTTGATACTATGTTACTGAATAGCTAAATAGGTTTAGAAAATCAAATGGGATCACTATTTTTAAAGGGCATGTTAAGGGTGTCCCTTCCAAAAAGGAATTCCTTATGAAATAGTACTGTATTTCAGGCGCGAAACAATATTTTACTGACACCACAAAAAAAAACATTTTTTATGAGTAAGCAGTAGTTTATCTAACCACTGCCAACTCTTAAAAATCGTTTACTATCATTTTATTTTAAGTCAGTAGTTTTCTTTGAAGGAACACTAACTCTGCTTAAATTTGCTTTATATAAGAGCAATCAAAGACATGGTGGTCTGCTTACACCAGTAGGCTACCATCCCGGTGACGATAGGGATTTATAATGGGTCACAATGCAAATTACCTCATTAATATTCATCAGGTAGGTCCAATTGGAACCCACTGCATTTTAATATTTTGTGAACCGATCTAGTAGTACATAGGCAAGTTTGAAAAATACCACTGGAAACACTAAAAATAGGTGCGAACATTGCAACCAATTTTAGGAAATCCAATGTACGTACATCTGTCTCTATAAACATATGTGACAAAGTGGATAAGGACAGCCTTATACAGAATGGATGGCCAACTCTTAATGATGAAGTAGAGCTGCAAATGTTATACAACACTCTAAAACTGTATGTCAATCATCTCTATGATGCAGTGAGAGCAGCAACTGAGGAGAAATCGAGTATGTACAATTTCCCAATGTCCATCCTTTAGTAAACACAATTCATTTCTATCTGACAAACCATCATGGCTACTAAAATCAACTGACGGCAAAATGAATAGCATGGAGCAGACCATCGAAAAACATACTGAGGGAACAGAAACATAACTGACATAAGAAAAATGAATTGTACACTGATGACACCAAAAGCAAAAAAACAATTCTTCAGATGTCCACATACTCTCAGCTGGCAGAACAGCTGATAATAGAGCTTTAGCCATAGTATGTTTTAGTTGTTCTACAAGTTACAACCTTAACTCAAATCTCAGCAATATAATGTAGACTAAAGGCAGAGGGATACTGAGCTGTGAAAGCAAAGTCTGGGGCCAGACACAAATCACAACTGCTAGGTTGATGGTACAGACAAATATAGAAGCACAGACTGTGTTATGCATACCAAACAGCAAAACTACAGGTAGACATCAATTACTAAATAGGAGAATCAAAAGAGTATCCACAAAATGCAGTGGCAGCAAGTGTGCAACCCTAATCAATGAAAATTGGGCTAAAATTAAGCCTCAGATACCCAAATACATTTGGCCAGTGTTGGTGACATGGAAACTCAAGTTAAGACTTAGGACAACTAAATAAGAGCACGCCCAATAACAAGTAATCCCAGAAAAAAACTAAGATAACATAGGCACAACTAAAGAAAAATGGATAATGTTGGAAAAATCTCTGGAAGATATAAAAAAAGAAAATACTCAGGCCTAATACATCCAACTCTTAGCACAAACTGCAAAATGACTTATCTCAGGTAACATGGGAAGGGAAAAATTGGTGACACTCCTGTCAGATTAGCATATTTTCCAAACACAGGACTCCTCCTTTTATCACAACTTGAGGCAGAAGGATGTGAGTGGCAATTTTTTCTGATCTGAATAAGTCTAGGTCCATTTTTATGACATTTTAGTGGCAACACAATAGTCTTCTCCTAAAGGATTCAACACCCACTGTAAAATGAGTATAAGGTATATGTCACCTTGATATTAACTGCAGAGGTTTTAGAATTCTAAGGTCTATTATGTGCTATTGGCAATCTGTTCTGAGGTAAATATATTTAGAGGCATTACATATAAGCTTTGTGTCTAATGACTATTTTTCAGGACTCTGGCTTGATGCTGTCAGGTATTTACTTATTGATGAAGTATTGCAAAGGTTTCAATGGTGAGACAGTAATGAGCTTCAATCCTTTGGGTTATCCACAAAACTTTGGAATTGCCAACAAGCAATATGTCCACAACATTCATCTTTGTGTAGTGGTTTTAACACATCACAAAATGACTCCCTTAATGTTGTATGTTATGATATTGTGTGGACTCAACTTGCTAGACATATTGTATATTGTATAATGTATAATGTGCATGCATCATTATGACACTCTGGCCATTGGAATGTCTGGTGAGTTCTTAGTGCCTCAATGGTCATTGTCCTGTGGTCCTGAGAGCTGGCCAGATATACCCAGGTCGTGGGTTCGCTACTACTAAAGAAAATAAAGAAGATATAATTTTCCTGCTTAAGTGTTCCTCTCCTGGATTTATCTTTGCTGCTCGCTTCATCCTCCTCATCGAGTAATCATTGAAGATAGATCCATGTAGAAAGTGGCCTGAATCACACATCAGTTACTTCATATTGGCAATCATAGCCATTTGGTGAAAAAGCTAAAGTATACAACTGTTTATATAATTATGTATATATTCAATTGTGCATTTGTAATATAAGAATGACAGCATTCCAGGAATAGAGTGCAAAAGGTTATTCAAGCTACTGTGTATGCCTGAAGGAGTCTTTGTTCAGGAAAGTTGAAAACATAAAACCATTGTGTGAAAGTTTTTTAAAACAAATCAGGGCTTTCATTAATAATAACTTTATTAATTTGCATTCCATAGTAACCATGCGTTCGTTTGTACTATAGAAATATTAGAAATACTGTAGTGAAATGCGCATTTCTTCATTAACCCTACTTTTTGCTAGGTATTGGTGCTGTTTTTTTTAATCTGTGCACGGGGACTCTGCTTAAGAGGCCCCAGTTCATGCACTCTGACACCTAAAACATGAATTAGCTAGACTCCTAACTGGTATTTTTGACCTACCTATAATTCCCTAGTATGTAGCACATAGCGTACCCAGGGCCTGTAAGGTAACCTCCATTGATAGGCCTAAACCCTCATTGTAGCTATTAATAAGTCACCTCTATGTAGGCCTTAAATGATCATAAGACATGCTGTAATAGTTCCATGTAAAACATGTCCTTACAGTCAGTCCTTAATTTGTAAATAAAAACATGCCAGTGTTCTCCTGTGAAAAACATGTGGCTAATGCAGTTAAATATGCCAGCTCAGAATACTGAGACAGCGTAATCCTAAAGCAATCTCTGGTCTCCATTTACGGCCACTTTCCTCCCCTTTAGCTCATTCCTGCAGCTGTCCGCCCTCTCCCTTTGTGACACTTTTCTGTCTTTCCCATCATCCATCCTTCCCATATGTGTCTTTTGTTTGCATAAATGCCTGATGCAGAAAAATAAGTGCCACCCCTAAACAAATAGGTGCTGATGCCCTCCACCAGCAACCACTATCTCAAATTGAGCACTGCTTACAAGGACAGGGTCCCAAAAGTTATATTTACTGTAGCAGGGTTTGCTGTATCATATGAAAGCATTGGGTGTCAATATTAAAATTAATGTTATCCCCACCTAGGAACCAGCTAAAAAGCTATTTTTTGCACTTTTAAAAATATTGATGACATTTAAATTCATTCTAAAGACGGATTTGAACTAAACATTTTACAAAGGATACTTTTAAAAGTCCCTCTTTATCCTCTCTAAATCCTCCAGAAACCCATTTGAATGAGCTTTCACCTAGGAGCTGAACAGAGCCTTGATGAGATGAGAAATTGCTCCCAGAGCATGCCTACAAGCAGTTTTGAGTGAACACAAAGAAGAGGTTGCTCAGTTCCCTGGTTACACCTGTAGGGTGAGCACAGGACCTCGACACAAGGGAAGAAATGTTATGCCATTTTAGTTTTAGGTAGGAAGAGGCACTGTGTGAATGTCTGCTTTAGGACACACAGGTACTGCTGCAAAAATGGGCATGGTTATCTTGGGGTACATTTCCCTGCTGGTCAGGGAGGGCCCAGGAGTCACCCTCCGACCACAGGCTAGTGCCAGGCATACATGTGGCACCCCTGGGCACCCTCTTCAGAACAATACTAGACCTGTGTAAGACATAAGGACTGCACTTCCTGTTTGACATGTGAGTAGAACCCTGAGGGCTGGACTTTTCCCACTTGCACCTAGGACAAAGAAGTGGACTCCAAGGCTCATTTGGCTGATCTCCTGTTAAGCTACAGTAACACATAGGATACAGGACGACAATATTCCTGAGAGATTCCAGTTGACCGTTTTCAACGGGACCATCACTGGATCCTGCTGGTGGCTTCTGTGTAGTGTGTCCTGACTCCCAAGATCCTTACTTTGCAACAGCTTTTATTGTATTCTTATCCACACAGCAAATTAAATCAGTGAGCCTTGACACTGACCAGCATCCAATAGCATCAAACCCACCACTGGCTACAGCCTGCAGCCTTGCCCGTATGAGGAACCTGACTTCCAGAAAAGAGTTTAAGTCTGAAGGTACAAATCTTCTTCGGATATGATGCCAAGCAGCATCCGATTGAAGTTGACATTCCTGGTTGAAAACTCTTGAATTTTCCCACTGCAAGTTATTTCTGTCTTCATCAACAGCTTCACTGAGACCTTTGTTGTTGATGACTCAGTTGTAGGATCTTGCTTGCCACTGTGCCCCACTGAGAACTCTATCTTCTCAGAAACTTTCAAGTCAGAAGGTGTCTCTTTGACTGGGACCAATCACGTATTTGTATTGATCTATGCTCATTTGTGGTCACCCTTCAGCCTCACCTTTGTCCCAGTCATGTGCAACCAGTTTCCCCAGTTGGTTCTTTGCACTTTTTGGAGTTATTTATATAATATCACCTTGATGAGGTGAGAACTTGTTTCCAGAGATGAGACAAAGACCATGGGTGTTGGGAGGTGTTATTTTCTTCTAACACGATGACAATGTGGGCAATGCCCAGGGACTTTATTATTTTCAAAGAGGCCTACCCTGTCAGATATAGGTAAAACATGGGTTTTACCCCTCCTTGTTCCATTCAGGTAGCAATATTAGTGGGAAAGGAGCCATGCCCACAAGCAGTTTTGAGTGAACACAAAGGAGGGGTTCCCTGGGGACACCTCTAGGGTGTACACAGGACCTCAGCACAACTACAAGGGAAGAAAGGTTCTACACTGTTAGTTTTAGGTAGAGATGGGCACTGTGTGAATATTTGCAGTAGGGCACATAGAAACTGCTAAAGTGGGTAGGTCTACCCCTGGGGACATTTTCCCTATTGTTCAGGGAGGGGCCAGATGTCACCCCCACCCAAAGGCTAATGCCAGACATAAATGTGGCACCTCTAGGAATCTTCATTAGAACACTGTGGAAGACAGAAGAAGGACTGTATCTGCTGTTGGGACCTGTGGGGAGAAACCTAAAGACTAGACCTGCCTCTACTTGAACCCAGGGACAAAGAAGTGGGCTACAAGGTTTAGTTGGCTGACCGCCTGTTACGCTACAGTAATATTAAAGCGACCAAAAGCACACTTTCCTCAGAGATCCCAAATGACCAGTTTCAACTGGACCTGCCTTGGACCCTGCTGCTACTGGAGTGAGCCTGACCTCCAAGCGCTGTTCCTAAGGTCCTGGAACACTTGGCTTGTGTGAGAGTGTAGTCTTCTTTCCTTACTATAAGAACTGTTAAGGAACTAAGGGCCAGATGTAGAAAGATTCCAAATTGCGATTTGCAATTTGCGAGTCCCTGCGACTCGCAAATTGCAAGTCGCAATTTGGAATGCAGAAAGGTGTCTCAGACACCTTCTGCAACTCGCTATGGGGTCGCAAAGACCCACCTCATAAATATTTATGAGGTGGGTTGCAGTTTGCGACCCCATAGCGAGTCTAGGCACTCACGGGGATGCAAAAGCCTACCTACATCTGGCCCTAAGATTTTACCTAGTAGCCAATCTACCAACAGTGTTTTGTTGGTGGACCTGACTTCACCGTAGCCCCCATTACATTCTCCACTTACCATCAGAATCTTTTGACATGGAGGCCACTCTGACTCCAGCCCACAGTGCCCTTGATGAGGACCCAATTATCCCCAAAGATCCTCAGGGGAGAGGAACTTCAACTTATCTGACTCTGAGCCTTCCCAGCTTCATCCATGAGCACTTCAGGATGCTGTCCTTCTGCAACTTCCCATTAGTGAACACTTCTTGTGCTTCAGCCTACTAATACCAATAAACCCATTGATGACCTGTCAACATCCAAGAACTGTGTCAAAGGAAAAGAAGTTAACTTTTTCTTAGGCATGATCCCAGTCCCTGTATTCAACCGGTGAATGACTGCAGTTGGCTTTAACTTGAGACCTTGTCTGGTTATAGAACAACCAGTTGCCTATGGTTGCGGCTTAGTGCTTTTTAGTGCTATTTTTATTTAAACATTTAAAATTTCATATCCCTGGTGTCATTCTGTTAGTTAAAATATTCTCTATTGTTATAAATTGGAATGAGATTTATTGAATGCCTCTGAAAGAAGGCCTCTGAGAACATGGAAGTCAGTCAGGAGGTGATGTGCAGATCTAGCATTACCAGAAAAACACTCTGGTCAAGTTTTTGCCTGACCCAAAATTGTGAGTGGTAGAGCCAGTGAAGTCCAGGGCCCTGCAAAAATGGTGGTCTGGGCCTTATGAGGAAAAGGATAGAAAGGGAGAGCACATTTCCCGTGGACTTGAAGACCCACAGGGATCTCTTAAGGTTCCTCCATGTTAATTACCTCACCCCCACTATGATTGGTCAAAGACAGCCATGCACCTGCTGATGGATGATGAGGTGGAAGAGGAGAGTGAACATCTCTCCAACCTGCTATCTTATGTTAGCAAGATGGGTCACTGTCAACCTCATGCCTACCTGACTCCAGAAGAGCTGAGGGATTGTTCAGAGGGAATATGCAGCCCCCTCCAAGCTACGATTGAACCTGGCCTCAGAACCTCCCCAAAGCTCATGATTAGGTGAGGGCCTACTTAGGCCTCACTAGATAGCACATGAGTCTTTTTAAAGGATATGGCACCATTGTTGTCCCTTGACTGAGTTGACATCTAAGAAGCATCCCAAGAAGGTGCTCTGGACAGAGGCCAGCCAGAAAGTCTTTGGGACCCTGAAGGAGGCCATGAGTACAACACCCATACTCAAGGCCCATTGATGTCTCCAAGGATTTTATGGCAAAAACAGATGCTTCAAAGCATGGCATATGGGCTGCGCTCTCACAGATCAATGAAAAGGGCCTAGGCCTACCAGTAGCCTTCCTCAGTAGGAGGTTACTTTCCAGGGAACAGAGGTGGCTTATGATTGAGAGGGATGCTTTTGGTGTGATCTGGGGACTGAAGAAGCTGACACCATGCTTGTTTAGAACCACAGGCCCCTCAGATGGCTAATGCTGATGAGAGGTGAGAACCCCAAATGGTTGAGATAGTCCATCTTCTAAAGGAAATGGTCCTTATGATGCAACAACATTCAGGGAATGACCACTAGGCCGGGCGATAAACTCTGTTCCCCAGACAGAGTTTACATAGTTTTTTGACACACCCCACTCCACTTGGAGCTCAGAGTTTGGCAATAACTTTACTGACAAACGCATAGCCGAGTTTACCTCACACTGTTAATTTTCAAACAATTTAAAGGTGGCAAGTCTATGTGCGGCAGTTTTGTAGTGAAGCTCTGGAAAAAACAAGCATCCATTTTCGAAAAATGGCACATACAGTGCCTTTTTTTCGGAATTGCTGTCTCCCTTGTCAACTCTGGACCTCAAAGGAAAATTCTGCTGTCATTCTAGCAGGACTGCTTACAGCATACAGAACCCCAGGAGCACAGTCTAGTTCTCACAGTCAAAGAAATAGCAATATGCAAACACCCTTGATGCCGTCTTGCCAGTGACCCTGATGTTGAAAACCTTTTAGAGGAATATCAAAAGACATACCCTGACTACAAACCTCTACACATGCTATACTTCTCAAAATCAATCACTGATATCAACTTGATAAGTTTGGAATCTAAATGACAAAAACATGCGTCTATAGCTTCTTAGTGCAGGAACTAGGGTGGAAGGATATGGTAGCAGAGTTCTGTCCTATCTGTAATGAGCTGAAAGTTTGCACGTACCTGGAAGAATTTATTGCTAATGGTGCAATTTAGAAAGGCAATGTTTATGTTAAATAATGAGTGTAGGGCCATATTTATACTTTTTGACGCAAAAGTGCGCTAACGCAGTTTTGCGTCAAAAAAATTAGGGCCGGCTAACGCCATTCTGAAGCGCCATGCGGGTGCCGTATTTAATCAATGACGTTAGCCGGCGGCGTTGCCTGGTGTGCGTGGAAAAAAACAACGTACACCAGGCAGCGCCGGCGTAGGGGGATATGGGGCTTGGGCGTCAAAAAATGGGGCAAGTCAGGTTGAGGCAAATTTTTCGCCTCAACCCGATTTGCGCCATTTTTTTGGACTCCCAACCCCCATAGAAATTACTCCTGTCTTAGCAAAGACAGGAGTCATGCCCCCTTGCCCAATGGCCATGCCCAGGGGACTTCTGTCCCCTGGGCATGGTCATTGGGCATAGTGGCATGTAGGGGGGCACAAATCAGGCCCCCCTATGCCACAAAAAAAAAAAAAAATGACTTACCTGAACTTACCTTAATGTCCCTGGGATGGGTCCCTCCAGCCTTGGGTGTCCTCCTGGGGTGGGCAAGGGTGACCGGGGGTGTCCCTGGGGGCATGGGAGGGCACCTATGGGCTCCTTCAGAGCCCACAGGTCCCTTAACGCCTGCCTTTTCCAGGCGCTAAAAAACGGCGCAAAAGCGGGCGTACGTTATTTTTTTTGACCCGCCCACTCCCGGGCGTGAATTTTGCCCGGGAGTGTAAATACGGCGCACATGCCTCGGAGTCAATTTTTTAGACGTGAACGCCTACCTTGGATATCATTAACGCAAAGTAGGTGTCCAAGCTAAAAAATGACGCAAACTCCATGGACTTTGGCGCTAGACGCGTCTAACGCCAAAGTATAAATATGGAGTTAGTTTTGCGTCGGAATTGCGTCAAAAAAAACAACGCAATTCCGGCGCAAACGGAGTATAAATATGCCCCGTAATGTTTAGTGGAGTGATGCATGAGAGTGTATGTATACAGTGTGTGTGTGTGCGCACACGTGCTGGAAAGGAGGTGTTGTTACTGCATGCATTCAGTCACTTTTGCCTAAGCCACAAACACTTCAGAATAGGCACCTTCCCAAGCCGAATTCCACCCAGCCTTACAAGCACATCTTAATCATTGGTTCTCTCCGCCTTGAAGAGTGTTCTTCCAGAACTGCTCAAATCAATATCAGTGTACTGTCGCAGACATGTGTGCACCATGCACTGCAAAGATTCTGCATCGACTGGTCATCTCCTGCTTCATGAACCAGGCAAGCCGGCATTCTTGGACGGTGTGTGTGACTTTTGGCGTTCTTCGAGCCCTGCAGGCCCTACTCTGCTTAACTCTCCCTAATGAAAGCAGTTAACAAACAATCAGTTCAGTCCAGTGTTTGCGGTCTCCAGTGAGCATGTGCAGGTGACTGTGACTGTGGTATAAAAGTCTCAAGATACAGTGCAAGAGGCAATAAAGAAGTTCTAGGGCAGGAATCAAATCAGCATACTTCATTTTGCCTGAGCTTCTATGCACTCCTCCAAAATGGTACATTTTCATCATGCTGGTGAGTCGTGTGCTGCTAAGCTCCTCTGGTGGGTGAAACTCTGTGGAATCTAACAGTGTTTTTACACAACTCAGAGGAATTCTGCGAAGTACAACTTTGAGAGCTCCGCCCACCCCTAATGACCACTCAAAGGCTGTTGGTCTTTCCATTTCTTCCACCTCAGTGAAGAAAACTCCCATGAAGGTGGGTTGTTCTCCCTACTTTCAACTGAAGGGATACATGTTAGACCTGTCATCCATACTGTGGTCTTCAACCTAAGCTTCTTGCCTTCACCCCTCCTGTTTTCTGAATTTTATTTTTCTGTTGACATTGGGACTCTATGAATTTAACTACTGCTAACCAGTTCAAAGGTGCTTTTGCTCACTCCCTACAACATGGTATTATTAAGTGAGACCTTATGGCATGTTTAATTTACTTATACGTCCCTGGTATATGGTACTACTTGAACCCAGGGATTGTACATGAAATTCTACTAGTCAGCTTACAGCACCTATTGTGCTATCCACTTACGTAGCCATGTAAAACATGTCTCAGGCCTGCCACTGTAACCTGTAATGCAGTTTTAAAACTGCTAATTTAACCTGTCAAAATAAACGTTCTACCAAGCATAAACTTTCATTTTGAAGACATCCACCCCAAAGGAAGGGCTTAACAGCCCATACGGTGGAGTACAATGTATTTAAAAAGTAGGACATTCGTTTTTTAGTTATCCTGGTAGTAAAAAACTCCATAATGTGTTTTTTTCCACTACTGTAAGACCCTTTCTCTTGCCCTGAATAACATTGGGCTACCTTATAACATTCTGATTGGGAAAAGACAGGAAAGTCAATTTTGGTCTGAAATCGTTGGGGGGGGGGGGAATAAAGACACCTTTGGTGCATTGCACCAGAGGGATTCTTTTATTTCATTTTAGGCTTCTCGACAGCCTGAGTATGTTTTTTTCTCATACTGTAATGAGAATCAGGACGTAGGGCTTGATGGGCTCATTGTACTCTTACTGCATCTGTGTTTGGGGGCACATCTCAGCCTTCCGAGCACTGATTTGGGTTGGAAAGATATCACTGGAAAGGGGAGGATCTAACCCTTCCCAATGATACCTCTTCCCAGTGGATCCCTGCCTGGAAATCACACAGGAGAGCTATCCCTAAAAGATAATTGACCCACTATGCACCAGGGATGGTGAGAGAGACCCCTTAGGCAAGGGCTTGTGTTCCTCCTAGCAAATTCAAATATAGCAGCCTTTTTACCCCCATGTAGGGGGATGGAGCTACTTACTCCCAATCTGCCCTCCCCTCACAACGGCTCACATTGAACTTGGTTTTATTCCTTCCTGTCGGGGCCCAGCCACACAAGCGGCACAGTGTTTTCATCAGCACATGTAGGGTAACACCGGGTTGTAGAAATTTTGAGGACTCCTGTGAATTCTGGAAGTTTCCATCATGAACATACAAGAAAAATGTGTGATTTCAGGCGAAGGTTGAGGTTTGCAGAGCGTTGGTAACAAAATGCTTTGTGGTCCGTGCAAGGCATATCTCCATTAGTTTTTAAAATGTCTGTGGTTCATAGGTTAGCATGGGTGGCATGACAACGTGGCCCAAATTATGCAGCTACAACTATTGCTTATCTATCAATGTAGCACTTTAGGACCTTTTGTGTCAAGTTCTCTCGGCCAATCTACCCAAGTGGTATACTATTCTTATCAGAACACATGTGAAAAACTCAGGGTGGTAGGAAATTGGTGGCACCCTGTAGATTCCAGTTCTTTCCGTCACAGTGAAATGTACTTTTTTACCAAAGTTTGACATTTGTAAGGGCTTCATGGTTAAATTGCCTAGTGAAAGAAGGGCAAGTTATGCGTCCTTGGACTTCCCTAGTTGTCTACTTTTCAGAAATGCACAGTTTTGCTAGGCTTCCCTATTTGTGACTGCGATAGGGCCCAAAATCCACAACTACCCCTATGCAAAAAAGAGTCAGTTCTGAGTGGGAAAAATGTGATGTATCCATGCTCCATTTTGGGCAGTTTCCTGTTGTGGGTATTAGGGGCCAGATGTACAAAACAGTTTTCAAGTCACAAACAGCCTGATTCACAGACTCATGTCATTTGCGACTGGAAAAATGCTTTTTCTAGTATACAAAATGCCATTCTGCAACTTGCTATGGAGTCACATTTTGCATTTGCTAAACCTTATTTTGAAGGGTCCAATTTAGGGCGTCCCTTCCAAATACTGAATCAGTATGGTACCCCCTGTGCAAACGGAAAAGGGTCCCTTGTGGACCCCTTCCCTTTTAAGAAAGTTAAAAAAATATTTTTAACAGGAGGCAGTGGTCCCACCGACAAGTACCTACACTTAAAAAATTAAACTGCAAAGTTTTTTTTTTCTTTTTAAATAAACCCGATTTTCCTTGAAGAAAAATGAGCTGCACTTAAAAAAAACTTGTTCATTAAAAAGTAATGACAGACATGGTGATCTGCTGATCTCAGCAGGTCACCATCCCTGTGATGGCGCAATTCCTAATCACAAATTGTGACCTACCTCATTAATATACATTAAGTAGGTCTATTTGTGACCCAACTACATTAGGAATACTGATTTCCTAATTGTGATCTGATGAGAACTGCAATTAGGTAATCAGTATCCCTAATGTTAGCACATCTGGCCCTAGGTCTAGCCACACAAGTGTAATGCCATTTTTATTGGGAGACTTGGGGTACTGGTGGATAGAAGGACGTTTGTGGCTCCTCACAGATTCCAGAAATGTCATCACAGAAATGTGAGGAAAATGTGTGTTTTTAGTTAAGGGTTGAGGTCTGCAAGAGATTCTGGGAAAAAGCTTGTCAAAAGCCATGCAAGTCAACCCAACCTGGATGTCCCCAGGTGTCTACTTTTAAGAAATGTGGAAGTTTACTAGGTTTCCCTGTGTGCTAGCTTAGACGGGGCCCACAAGCCACAGCTATCCACTTTGCAAAAATGGATCAGATTTGAGTGGGAAAAATGTGATGAATACATTATATTTTTGGGCCATTTCCTGTCATGGGCACTAGGCCTACCCACACAATAGCTTTACCAATTCTACTGGGAGACATTGGGAAAGCTGGGTAGAAGGAAGTTTTTGGCTCCCAGCAGATTCCACAAGTTTCCATTACAGAAATGTAAGGTAAATGTGTTTTTTGTCACAGTTTGAGGTTTGCAAGGGATTTGGGGTATGCAGATCTGGTGGGAGCCAATCAAGTCTTTCCACCCTTAATTCACCCAGGTGTCCAGTCTTTAAAAATGTGCGTGGTTGCTAGGTTTCCTAGGTGCCAGCTAAGTTAGGCCCCAAAATCCACAGCTACCTCTTTGCAAAAAAAGAGTCAGTTTTGAGAGGCAACATGTGATGTACCAATGTTGCATTTTTTGCCCTTCCCTGTACCGGACACTATGCATGCCAACACAAGTGAGGTAATATTTGTATAAGGGAGACTTAGAAGAATGCTGAGTGGCTTCCTGTAGCTTTCAGAACTTTCCATTACAGATGTTAGATGAAAATGTGTTTTTTAGTCAAAGTGTGAGGTTTTCAATGGATTTTGCAGAAAAAAACAAACCAGTGAGAGTCACGCAAGTCATCCCACCTTTGATTCCTTCAGGCGTCTAGTTTTCAAAAATGTGCAAGTTCTCTAGGTTTCCCTAGGTTCCAGGTGAGCTAGGGCCAAAAATCCACATCTACCCACATTTGGAAAAAAGAGTCAGTTTTCAATCGAAATTGTGATACATCCATATTGTGGTTTGGCCCATTTCCTGTCACAGGCACTAGATCTACCCATTTAAGTGAGGTACCACTTTTATCCAAAGACATGTGGGATCATAAAATAGTAGAACATTTGTTATTACTAGTTGGATTACTAATTGGATTTCGCTGTCTTTGTGCCTTCCAAATTTAAGTCAGTGTGTATGAAAGAAGGCATTTGAGAAATACCGTCTAAATCTTATGCTAGTATGTGTTCCCGCAAATGCAATGATGTACAAATTATCACTGCTCCTAAACTCCATATCTTGTGCCCATTTCAGAAATATATAGGTTTCTTTGATACCCATCATTCACTCTACATATTTCACCATATGAATTGGTGTATACTTAGTACACCATCAAAAATCATTGCATGTTGCAACTGGGTTCTTGGTTCTGGGTACCTTGGATTCTTGGAGAACCTACAAATCCTATATACCCTTGAAACCAGAAGGGTCAGGCAGATGTAATGGTATTTCATTTTTTGTAAATTGGCTATCATGAATTTACAAATGTCAATGTCACAAATGGCCATTTCTTTCCAACTCATTTTTAGTATTTTTTTGTTTCAACAGTTAGTTTCTTTGAGAAACCCTTGAGAGATCTACACATATGCACCCTTGTTCAATTCTCTCTAATTTCCATAACTCTGTAGCTTTCCTGGGTCACCTATGGGTTTCACACTGGTTTTCATCACAAACTGGAAGCAGGTTGGCAGCATAAAAATAGGAAATTTGGGCTTCTGCTTTGAAAAATGCCAAAACTGTGGTAAAAAAATAGTTGTTTTTTAATTCATCTCTGTATGTTCCTGGAACTTGGGAAGATTGTGACTTTAGCATAGCAAACCATTAATTGATGCAATTTTTAGGGGGAAAAACAAACACTTGTTTCCTATTTTTTTCAAGAACTCAAAATGTAGCTATATTTTGCCGATTTTCTGGGTCTCCTCGAGCGGAATCCACAAACCATCCATTCCTTTAGAATTCCCAGTATGTTAGGAAAAAAGGATGCAAACTTGACATGGATATCTTATATGAAAAAATGTTGTGGAGCTGGAAGCGCTAACTACCCCACATAGCCAAAAATGGGCTCAGTACTCAAGGAGCACGGGGAGGTCCAGCAGGTAAGAGGTTAAGTTAGTCCTTTATGCTCTGTGTGATAGCTACCAGGAGTTGAGCTCATATTTAAATTAATGACATTTTTAATTGATTTTAATTGAGCCTAACAGGTTAGTGACTTTGGGCCAGATGCAGGAAAAATCCAATTTGCGATTTGCAAATTGCGAGTCATTCCGACTCGCAATTTGCAACTCGCAAATTGGTATGCAGAACAGTGTCTCAGACACCGTCTGCAACTCGCTATGGGGTCGCAATGACCCACCTCATTAATATTAATGAGGTGGGTCGCTAATTGCGGCCCCATAGCGAGTCTAGGCACTCGCAAACATGGAGGCCTGCTGTCTTCAGCAGACCTCCATGTTCGTGACTGCTTTCAATAAAGCAGTTTTTTTTTTTTAAGTGTAGCCCGTTTTCCTTAAAGGAAAACGAGCTGCACTTAAAAAAAAAACGAAACCTTTAGTTTCGGTTTTTTTTCAGGGCAGGCAGTGGTCCCTTGGACCACTACCTGCCCTGAAAAAAATGTTTTGGGTCCATTCACAAACTGGAAGGGGTCCCGTGGGGACCCCTTCCAATTTGCGAGTGGGTTACCATCCACTTGAAGTGGATGGTAACTGCGATACCCTTTGCGACCGCATATGCGGTCGCAAATGGTATTGCATTCCACTCCGAATCGCAAATAGGAAGGGAACACCCCTTCCTATTTGCGATTCTGAAATGCATATTGCGAGTCGGTACCGACTCGCAATATGCATTTCTGCATAGGGAAACGCGTTTAGTGACTCGCAAACGGCAATTTTTGCCATTTGCGAGTCGCTAAACGTTTCCTGCATCTGGCCCTTTATTACTTGTGGTAGGTTACCATCTACCCCAACTAATAATTCACTTTCTCACTCTTTGACTATGCTTTTTTTGCTTGTCCAACTCAACTGAGAACGGAACTCTACAACCCCGGGGCTCTATAGGTGCTATCAAGATCAGACTCTTAGTGAATACACAAAAAGCAAATTAGCATTGATTTGAAAAAATATTCTTTATGTATTGTGTTGGTCATTGAATGTATATGTTAATTTTTCCAAATAAAAACGATATGTGTGTGTATTGTGTGGGCATGTATAGCCCATGCTGTGAGGACCAATTCGGTCCTCATAATTTGGGTGAACACTGTCGGTTCTAGACAAATACTATCCTTATGATGGATGGTGCGTTACAAGGATGGGTCCCCGTAGTGTGTTTAGGTAGTTTTGAGCGAGTGAACCAAGAAACTAAAAGTGGAGTTATATTTGCCTCTGTCCGCTTCTAACCTTCACTATTATCAAAGCGCGAGTGGAGTTAGAATTGTAAATACACACTTCATTACGGTCAATAGTCGGTCCTCATAATTATAGTTATGTCATGTTGAGTGTGTGCGTGTGCATATGTATGAATTAAAGTACCCTCTTGGGGTACATTATTCGGATAAATAGGAGGGTGGCACATAGATCCCCTTCCCAACCATTTTCAGACCCTGGAGACCCCACCTCCATCACTATGTTATTTTAAAAGGAGGGGACATGCAACACCTCTCTCTGGGCCTTCATGGGCTCTGCGGACTCAATCATCTGGGGCCAATTACCACAAAAAAGGGAAGTGTGTGTGTGGTACCGCTCCCACAATCTCTTAAGGCCCTGGGGACCCCAGACTCCAGGCTATCTCTCTTCTTGTGTCCCGGTGAGCTTGCCCTTGAACACTGTTTCCCTATCCTTGAGTGCACAGGTAGGGACAATTTGTGTGCTCCCACCCAGAGGGAGTTTTAAAAAGGCTCCTGTACGTGTGGGTGGGAGAAGACATTTGTTTCCCTGCCAGGCAAAGAAACTCAGATTCCTCCCTCATGGTAGCAGTATGTAAAAGTAGCTGCTTCTGCCAGAGGGAGCAATGGTGGCTCCCCATGCATCCAGAATCAGTGAATGTGGGGAGCTGGTGAGATTGCAGGGCTTTGAGGCCCTCTGGAAACTCCTAAAATAGTGTTTTGTGGGAGCTCCAGGTGGGTACACTGGCACTCGTCTAAGGCCCTGGGGTATGGGGCCACTCTTGGCTTAGGAAGGTGGCCTCTCTCCCTGAGCCTTTAGAAGCCCTGGGTTCCTTTTTCACCCAGGCCTCAGGTGGAAATTCTGTGCCCACTGAAGGCACACACAAAATACTATGTTAGGAACAGCTAGGGTAGCCCCAACGTCCCCTCGGTCCCAGCCAGCACCTACTAGGTGCTTGCAAGAACTGGCACCTTTTCTTTGTTCTTGCCCAAGCAGGAGAAGCATTATTTTCCTGCTCCCGTGGGCAGGAGCAAAGTGGAAGTCCCAGTCTGGGTGGGTAGGGTATGTTCATGCTCTCCCAGGCAGAAAACCACATTGTAACAGTGTTGGACTCCTTGGGATACTGTTTAATGTCACACTTCTGTGGTCGTGGTCCCTGCGACAGGTGTCAGAACAGGGAGAGGGGCATGTGGCCCCCACTTCCTGCGTTGCCGATGTTTGGTCCCATGGTACCTGAGCCCAACAAAGGGTTGGGATAGGGGCTGCACACCCTCCACCCAACTTTTCTTTAGAAATTTACCCCAGGGGATACGGTCCACAGTGCCCAATAAAGGGTCAGGGAGGTGTGTTGTATGCCCTTTCCCTTTGAATATGCATTTGGCACCAGGGATGGGGTCCATAGGGCACAGAGTGGTTTGAGGAGGAGGGTCCATTCACACCCTCCTCCCTCATCTATATTAAAGAATAGACCCATGGCCTTGGCCCATTCCAAGTTTCAAATTATTAAAATTAATAACACTGGCTGACATTTTGAAAGCCATGAACCTGAGGGACTCTTGCTGGATTGTTGATTTTGTTTTAATACTTTGGCCTTGGGGGTACCTTTGGGACTTTCCCAACAAAGGCTGGCATATCCTTTCCTGCCCCTTATATCTTTCTCTGTAATGGCTGCCTGCAACAATTCCTCTCATTTTGCAGGGAGCCAATCCGAGGGTTCTTTCCTGTGGGAGCCTTGCTCCTCCAGGATTTTGGTCCAAGGGAAAAGGCCCTTGGGTCAATCATAATGTCCATCACACAGACCTAACTTTAACTATCCAATGGCAAGCCCCACTGGTAATAGATATGCATGAGTGGGAGAGAGTAGACAAAATAGAGCAAGAGAGAAAAAGAGGTTGTAAATAGCACCTGAACTAGGACCATATTGCACATTATTTGCAATAAAAATTTGTATTTCATGATTTAATAATACATTTTAGTACTCTAGGAACATTGAGAGCATTTGATCATCATCTGTTTAGAGTCCTAGGACTCTTTTGAGAAATATGTTTTATTGGGAATATTGTGCTTATATTAAAAAATGTGTTTTCTACCACAATGTGCATTACTATAAGTCAAACGTTACATGAAAAATGCATCCTATGGTAATTAAAAACATAGGCCCGTCATTACAACCCTGGCGATCGGTGATATAGTGGCAGTAATACCGCCAACAGGCCGGCGGTAATAACTATGGAATTATGACCACGGCGGAAACCACTCAGACAGCCAGCCACTTTAACACACCAACCACCATGGCGAAATCAACAGGCACCACGCTGGTAACCGCCTACAGCCAGGCGGAAGACAATGTTCCGCCCACCGTATTATGATAGTCGAATTGGCCACCTTTACCTGGGCGGTACCAATGACATCAAAAGCCTGGCGGAAACACTGCACAGAAGGGAAAAGACTCACCTCTGGAGACTCAAGGAAGTACCACGCTGCCATGGATCCCGAGTTGCATGTTTTTCCCATGCTCTTCCATGTTCTGCTCCACTACAACCACCAACTCCGGCGAAGATGACCATGGTGAGTACTGCTGCCTAGCATACAGTGAAGGGGAGAAGGAAAAAGAGAGTGACACACAAACGCAACACCCCAATCCCCAACACCATACACACAAGCAGATACAGTAACATTACATATTCACCCCATACCCCTCAGGAATAATGCAAGGACAAAAGGAACTGATTAAAGTGAGTGTAATAAGATAACATAGTATAAATATGTGCATCCAAATCAACAAGTATATACATATTTACAAATGTAGGGACAATGCCCAGTCCTCAATGTCCCTGGGCCACAGGGCCACTTCGCAAAGTCCAAGGCCACACTTCACTCCTGCAACAACACGGAGAGAACACTGCAAGGGCATCAGGTCGAAAATAGCCAGGCACCTCATCCGGAAGATGGTACAACGCTACTGGTCCTGGAGGGGGCAACATGCCCTGTGCTCTGTCCTGGGGAGTGCAAGGCCACTGTTTCCCAAGTGGGTGACTCTCCCACTGGCACTGGAGAGGGCAACATGCCCTGTGCTTGGTCCTGGGGAGTGATAGGCCACACTCTCTCAAGTGGGTGATATGCCCTGTGCTTGGTCCTGGGGAGTGATAGGCCACAGTCTCTCAAATGGATGGCTTCTCCACTGGTTCTGGAGGGGGCATTGTGCCCAGAGATCTCCATCCTGTAGCGGATGGGGTGAGTGGATGGCTTCCCCACTGGTTCTGGGGGGGGCATTGTGCCCAGTGATCTTCAGCCTGGGGAGAATGGGATGAGTAGATGGCTTCTGCACTGGTTCTGGAGGGGGCATTGTGCCCAGTAATCTTTATCCTGTGGAGGATGGGGTGAGTGGATGGCTTCTCCACTGGTTCTGGAGGGGGCATTGTGCCCATTGATGCAGTTCTCTGGGAGTGCAAGGTCAAAGTCTCTCACCTGGGTGTCAGACCCACAAGATTTGCAGGGGCCAGGCCGCAAAACAGCCCATGTACGCAGGACTACACACTGTCTGCCGGCGGTGACGGCTGCTCAGTGTTGGCAGTGGTGCTGTTAATGGTGGAACTGGCAGTGGCGGGGGAGGCTCCAGCCCATTCCCTGCAGCCTCAGACGGCTGACCACCGGTGATGCTGCTGCTGGTGGCGGTGCTGGCAGTGGTGGGGGGAGGCTCCTGCCCATTACCTGCAGCCTCTGACAGCTGTCCACTGGGGCTGCTGCTGCTGGTGACGGTACTGGTGGCGGTGCTGGCAGTGGTGGGGGGGAAGCTCCAGCCCATCCCATGCAGCCTTGGATGGCTTCACCACCATGGTTGGTGGTGGGTGTTATGACTGAGTCCCTGCACCAGGCCTCTTGTCTCTACTGCCTGCTGTTGTAGACCCTTTGCCCCTCCTTCCTGCAGCTGAGCTGCCCCCTTGCCCTTCCTTCCTCCAACTGGGGCTGCCTCCTTGCCCTTCCTTCCTGCAGCTGGGGTTGCCTCATTGCCCTTCCTTGATGTACTTGGGCCTGGCATCCTGTCCTTCTGGCTGGATGGTGCCCGGGATCCTTTCCCACCTGGAATAGTTTGGGGACACTACTGTGCCCATGTGCCCATGGACTGGGTGGCTGAGGTGCTTGATTGACCACCCTGGCTTGACGTGAGGGACGGGGGAGGGCTAGGAAAGAGGTCAATGTTGGTGAGGAAAGGCTTAGGGACATTGGGACGGGAAGAGGGAGATGGTTTGGGAGAGGAGGAAGAGGAAGTAGTAGTAGGAGGTGTCAGTCTGCTGTGTTTGGGTGCAGGTGCATGGGCTGGATGCTGTTGTGAGGTGGATGGCTGTTGGGTGTCTGAGTGCTTTGTGTACTTAGGGAGGAGGGGGCACAGACACAGTGGGAGAAGACACATTGATTTTGTACTAGTTGGGCCACATTTGCGTAAAATACATTATGCTAATGTGGCACAAGAATGTGCTAGGAGTTCTTAACTTTGCTCCAAAGTGTTACTGTGGCAGTGTAACTCTTTGCAGCCATGGTACTGCATTCACAATATGTATTTTCACACACTGGGTAGGATTCATGGAAAAGATAATTGCATCAAGAATGGACCTGCAAGGGTGAGCTTTTTAGGTAGGCTGATTAATTCTCAGAGCAGGACTGTCATTGTGAAGGACGTTTTATGCTTTGTTAACCATGTATTTGCTTTCTTATGTGTTTTACCAAAATAATTCATATTTAAAACCTCTTTTGTGCTAAATACAAACATTGAACCCACTGGCAAACATTAAATAAGAATACCTACCAATGTAATTTTTGACCACTTAACCGAGTGAACTTTCCCGTCACTTCCCTTCATTCAATTCACATATACAAATTACAGTTTTTATACTATAGTTTGATGGGCTAGAGTTTGCACTATGTTTTAGAGGAACTGTAAATCAAATGTAGAAAGAGAAAAGTATTTGGAAGATCATTATTTTTTCTTGAACAATTGATCGAAAACAACAGTTAGATATGAAGAGTTCATTGCACTTTGAGGACAGTCATCTTGCTGGATCATTTTACAAGTATCTATCTACCATCTGATCAATTGCCATAACATTTCACAGGAACTGACTGGAAACTTGTTTATCCTGCAGATGTGTCCATGTGTAATGTGTGAAAGGAATCTTTTGTCATGTACAGAAATTTCATTAACTGGTGGAGCGTGTCGGAATGCAATGGTTGCTTTCACTCCAAACGTAGCTTGTTAGTGTGCATCGGTAAATTCATGGAGTTTTATGCCCTTTTCATTTGTTCCTAGTAAGACAATTCACACTGTTTTCTTACCAATGTGTAATTTTTCGAGAATTTGGAGAACTGCACTGCGTTATAAACACATTATGTTAGTAAAACTGTTTTAGATATGAAAATCGAATGCCAGCTAAAGACTCGGATACAAATGGCTAGTGAAACTGTGGCCCATATTTATACCTTTTTAGTGCTGCATTTGCACCGCTTTTTGAAGCAAAAGCTACGCAAACTTACAAAATACAGGCATATTTATACTTTTTTAGTTCTTCATTTGCATTATTTTTTTACTATTGTATTTTGTAAGTTTGCGCCGCTTTTGCGTAAAAAAATGATGTTAATGCAGTGTTAAAAAAGTATAAATATGGGCAACAATTTGTAAGTTTGTGCCACTTTTGCGTCAAAAAGCAGCTCAAACGCAGCGCTAACAAAGTGAAACATGGGCCTAAGTGTCATCTAGTCAAGTAATCCATTGAATGTGACCAATCCTCTGTCAAGAGACTGGGTGTAAGGCAGAGGCAACAGCTTTCCCCAATGTCCCTTTTCTGTTGATATTAGCTGCAACCACTATGAGTTTAGCTGGTTCTCACTGGTTCTTAGGGCCAGATGTAGCAAGGCTTTTACACGTCGCAAACAGCGAAAATCGCTGTTTGCGAGGCGCAAAATCCATATTGCGATGCCCATTCCCATTTTGCGAGTCGGTAACTTCGTTACTGGCTCGCAAAATGGGACTGCGAGTCACAAACAGGAAGGGGTGTTCCCCTTCCTATTTGCGAGTCGCAGCACGATATAGGATTGCTTTGTGACCGCGAACGCGGTCGCAAAGCAATCGCAGTTACCACCAGTGTCACACTGGTGGTAACCCATTTGCAAAAGGTAAGGGGTCCCCATGGGACCCCTTCCCCTTTGTGAATGGCCTTGAAAACATTTTTTCAGAGCAGGCAGTGGTCCATAAGACCACTGCCTGCTCTGAAAAAATGAAACTGACACGTTTCATTTTTTCATTTTGTGATGCATCTAATTTTCCTTTAAGGAAAACGGGCTGCATTACAAAAAAAAAAACCCCAGCAGGCCACCATCCCTGTGAGTGCTGCGATTTGCAAGGGGGTCGCAAATTGTGACCCACCTCATTAATATTAATGAGGTGGGCCTTTGCGACCTCCTTGCGACTCGCAGATGGTGTCAGGGACACCATCCTGCATAATTTCCTACATCTGGCCCTTGGTGACATGCCTTGGTGCTGTTCCTTTCTGGCTCCTAATGGTTTTAATTGGTCCCATGTTCATGCCCTATAATGGTTGCATACTGGTTTTGCTGGTTGTTACTGGTTTTAGCTCTCTGCTAATGGGTCTCCCATATCTCTTGTTATTTATATATCACATTAAATCTACAGACTCTCTTGTACTTTTCAAAACTTAGCACCCATTTTACCATCACACACTCCAGTAAATGTATCTAATAAAACTGATCGCATGCTTTGATGCCTTGTGTTACCTAGATACAATGTTTCTCATACATTTTGTCTCCTCTTCTACAATGAACATAGTAAGCATGTACTTGTTTATAATGGTTCCTACCTACTGTAGCGAGAATTGTTTTCAACTGGCTCATAATAGCTTGAAATGGGCAGTATGATGAAATTACACTTTATATACAAGCACTTTGTATAAGAAGGATAAATGTCATCCGTATACCATTCATAAACTAGGATTAGTTTAAAACCCAATAATCTGTCCCTAGGCGAGTGAACCTTCACTGACAGATGCAAATTTTCCAAACCAAAGTTCAAGTAGGAAAGTAGGAAAGCTTAAGTTTATCGTTCACATGGCCACAGTGGATAAGTGGATAGTGTCAAGCACCAGCCAGTCCAAGTAGAAGAAACCAGCTTTTTACCTGGAATAACCAAGTCAAAGGAACAAGCCTATCCAGCTTCATTACTTCTATTAAGCAATACCTGTAGCAAGCCAACTCAGTAGTCGACCACATTCTAACCCTAAGAACGAGTGGATAATGAGCAGCTGGGTGATCTATTGTTTTTGGCGCAATTTCGAGGTGAATGTGGATTGTTGGTGTACTTTGGCGAAGTTTTAACAATTTTTTATTTTATTTTATTTTTTTATCTCACTCGCCGACAACATTGTAACATTGGCCAGACACCAGTTCTCAGCATCACATAGAGCTGCAGCTTAGGCTTTAGCTATGTAAACTCGAAGGGCTGGTGACACAGATTAAGATATAAATAGCCTTTGAATTCTCAAAACTACAGAAGCCCTGTGGCAATAAATTAAGTCACTTTTCAAAATGTGGGGTCTCTGGGAGAAAGAATTAGAAACCCTAATTCCCAGTTGATCAAATATTTATATTCTATCCAAGTTTACACCTCTCAATTTCATCCCTCCTCTAAACAATTGATGGGGATTCAGGGTCACATACTTGGTCTTTGAGGTATTGATTTCCTGGCCCCATGACTTGCAGAGTTGGGCAAATGTATTTAAGAGTGTTTGGAAACCCACCTGGGTCTTGGAGATTAACAGGGTATCGTCTTCACATAGTAGGGTGGGAATTCTTTCACCGCCTAGGTTAGGAACGTTGTTGACACAGCCATTGAGATGGCAAATTACCTCACTGACAGCCTCGGTGCACATTATGTGCAATATTAATGCAACTGGGCAACTTGCCATGTCTCCCCTAACTGACCTTTGTGTAATTGTGCTCACAAAGCCTGATCAAAATACATTATAGATGTGACAGAACATCCATAGACTTGAAAGCATCCCACAACCTGTTCCTAGGAGTAGGGGCAAAGGCAACTCTCAAGTCTACGAATGCCACATGGAGATGATCTCAGATGAGTGAAATATATTTCCAGGCAAGCATAGTAAAGTGAAAAAAAAGTTCTATTGTGCTGACCTTTTCCCGAAAGCCATACTGAGAAGGAGATAGAGTCTGGAAATCACTCATCCACAGGTGTAGTTTCACCAGTAGTTGATTGATTTTTTTTTTTGTAGATCGTCCAGAAGGCTAAGCGTTCTATAATTCACTGGCAAACATAATTCACCTCTCTTAAAGATATGAAGTATCTCTACTCTGCAGTAGGTCTAAGGTAAATCAGCTCCCTCCAGAATTGCATTGCTCAACAGAATAATATGGGGTCCTAGACAAAAGGCTCAGAGCACTAGAGATCCCCGAGAATCTTGTCAGGACACAGAACTTACCCAGGGTAAAGTAACTCTATGGCATTGATCCCCTCGGTCAGTGTGACAGCTATACACCCATTAGCAGGAATCTGCATATTCTTCATAGCCGTGAGCAATGGCAACAGCCCATCTGAATCCTGGTCAATTGGTGTATTCAGATCTCTGAAATGATTAACCCAGACTTGGGATGTAGTAAAGGCATCCATAGAGGTCATCTCCTCCCAGCTCCCATTTGTAATACAGTGCCAGAATAGTGAGCTAGTTTGTCTTGTAGAAGCTTCAAGCAGATCTTGTGAATTAGCCTCGTTCAACTTTCTATGATACAGTTAGAGTGTTTGAATGTAAAATGTCCTTGCTTCCATTATTTCCTTATCAATTGTGAGATTTAATAGCTGAGATTACCTTTGATTTATACTTTCAACAGTTGCTAATGTACTAGTGAGCCTCCATATGTATGGACATAAGGTTCCCTGAACTATGTACCCAAAGAATCTCTTTCATTGAGATCAAAAGTGTAGCATGCTACTCAGTGACTAGAATAACTCATTTGGGTAGATGAACCATGGGGCTAAGTAGGCTATTGTAAGGCTCATTCATTTTGGCCTGGATAGTATAATTAGATTTTAAAGCTGGCCATTTTAATGTCCTATGATTATTCAAAATTACTGGATTGGTGACACTGAAAGAGGTAAGCTTACTGTCAGCTGCCTTAATAAGGGTTTTTAATATAAGGACTACAACATTATGGCCCTCATTCTGACCCTGGCGGTTCCCTACCGCCAGGGCCAACGGGGGCGGGAGCACCGCCGACAGGCCGGCGGTGCTCCCTTGGTCATTCTGACCGCGGCGCTTTGGCCGCGGTCAGAACGGGAAAACCGGCGGTCTCCCGCCGGTTTTCCACTGACCCTTAGAATCCTCCAAGGCGGCGCAGCTCGCTGCGCCGCCGAGGGGATTCTGACCCCCCCTACCGCCATCCTGTTCATGGCGGGAAAGCCGCCATGAACAGGATGGCGGTAGGGGGGGTCGCGGGGCCCCTGGGGGCCCCTGCCGTGCCCATGCCCATGGCATGGGCACGGCAGGGGCCCCCTAACAGGGCCCAACTAGGCTTTTCAGTGTCTGCGATGCAGACACTGAAAAGCGCGACGGGTGCTGCTGCACCCGTCGCACGCCTTCCACTCCGCCGGCTCGATTCCGAGCCGGCTTCCTTGTGGAAGGCGCTTTCCCGCTGGGCCGGCGGGCGATCTGAATCAGATCGCCCGCCGGCCCAGTGGGAAAGTCAGAATACCCCTCGCGGTCAATTGACCGCGGGGCGGTATTCAGGCGGATTCCGACGGGCGGGCGGCAACCGCCGCCCGCCTAGGTCGGAATGACCACCTATGTTTGCTATCAAGTCAATTAATCAAATAATGAAGTACACAAGTCTAGGGTATAGCTGGATTTCCACTACAGTCAATTTTACTGCTATGATCACCCTTCCTTTATTTTGACACATAGGGCCGCATTACAACCCTGGCGGTCGGTGTTAAAGCAGTGGTAATATCGCCAACAGGCCGGCGGTAACAAAAATGGAATCATGACCATGGTGGAAACCGCCACCACAGACAGCCACTTTAACACTCCAACCACCACGGCAGTAGCAAAAAAACTCCACGGCGGTAACCGCCAACAGCCAGGCAGAAGACAATGTACCGCCCACTCCATTACAACCTGCCCATCCACCAGCTTTTCCGGAGCGGTACCAATGCCATCAAAAGCGCAACAGAAACAGTACTTTGGGGGGAAACCACTCACCTCTCGACACTCAAGGAAGAACGAGGATGCCATGGAGCCCAAGCTGCAGGTTTTCCCCATGCTGGTGTATCTTCTCATATACCAGGAGCACCAACGCCGGCGATGACAACCACATTGAGTACAGCACCTAGCACACAAAGGAGGGGGAGGAAAAAGAGAGTGACACACACACACACACGCAACACCGCCACCCCCAACACCATACACACAAACACATGCAACAACATTACATATGCACCCTGTAACCCTCAGGAATAATGCAAGGATAAAAGGAATAGAGTCCAATCAGTGATATGTTAGAAATAGGCAGATATACGTAACGAATATAAAAACAGTATTTACAAATATTTACAATATGTACAGAAGGCCGTACATTGTCCTTTGCAAATGTCCGTGGGCCACTGGGCCAAAAGTCATGGCCCAAGCTCACACTTAACTCCTGCCTCAATAAGGAGAAAACACTGCTGGGGCATCAGGTCATAAATACACAGGCACCTCAGGGGGATGGGGAAGGGGGCACCTCAACCGGAAGATGGAATAACGCCACTGCTCCTGGAGGGGGCTCCATGCCTACAGCGATGTCCTGGGGAGTGCAAAGCCACAGTCTCTCCAGTGGGTGGTTTGCCCACTGCTTGGTCCTGAGGAGTGCAAAGCCACAGTCTCTCTGGTGGGTGATTTTCCCACTGCTTGGTCCTGGGGAGTGCAAAGCCACAGTTTCTCTAGTGGGTGGTATGCCCACTGCTTAGTCCTGGGGAGTTCAAAGCCACAGTCTCTCTAGTGGGTGGTTTGCCCACTGCTTGGTCCTGGGGAGTGGAAAGCCACAGTCTCTCAAGTGGGTGATTTGCCCACTGCTTGGTCCTGGGGAGTGCAAAGCCACAGTCTCTCAACTGGATGGCTTCTCCACTGCTTGGTCCTGGGGAGTGCAAGGCCACAGTCTCTCAAGTGGGTGGCTTCTCCACTGGTTCTGGAGGGGGCAATATGCTCAGGGTGCTTCATCCTGCCAAGGATAGGGTGAGTGGATGCCTTCTTTCACTGGTTTTGGAGGGGGCTTTGAGCCCAGTGTGCTTCATCCTGCCAAGGATAGGGTGAGTGGATGCCTTCTTCCTCTGGTTCTGGAGGGAGCTGTGTGCCCAGTGATGCAGAACTTGGGGAGTGCTAGGTCACAGTCCCTCACCTGGGTGTCAGAGACACGAGATTTGCAGTGGGCAGGATGCATGATACTCCATCGAGGCAGGACTACTGTCCATCTGCCCGCGGCTATGGCTGCACAGGGGTGGTAGTGCCTGTGCTGGTGGGGGTGCTGCCAGTGGTGGGGGTGGCTCCAGCCCTTCCCCTGCAGCCTCGGATGGCTGCTCACTGGGGCTGCTGGCAGTGGTGCTACTTTTAGTGGTGCAGGTGGCGGTGCTTGAGGCGGTGCATGTGGAAGTGCTGGCCGCGGTGCAGGTGCCGGTGCTGCCACTGAGGGGAGGAGGCTCCAGCTCTTCCCCTGTAGCCTTGGATGGCTGCCCACGGAGGCTGCTGCTGCTGCCAGTAGTGGTGCTTGCGGTGGTGCAGATGGTGGTGCAGATGGCGGTGCAGGTGGCGGTGCTGGCCGAGGTGCAGGTGGCAGTGCTGGCAGTTGGGCTGATAGCCACCAGGCATTCACCTGCAGTCTCTGACGGCTGAAGTGCTTTAGCTGGTGTTCTGTGCCCCTTCCTGCCCTTGGAAGATGGTGGTGCCCCCTTGGGTCTGCCAGCTGGAGTCCTTGACGTGGCTGTGCTGGGTGGTTGTGGCTCCTTCTCCTTGCTGGATGCTGTCCCCTTCTTGCCATTGCCAGGTGGCGGAACCTTCTTGGCCTTGGCAGGGGATGGTGCACACTGGTTGGGCTGACGGGTGCCCCCTTAGAGTGTCTGACAGCTGAAAAAACCACAGCAGACATGGACTTGTTGGCTGAGGTGCTGGGCTGTGTTCTGGCCACCCTGGTCCGAGGTGAAGGACGGGGGGAGGAATGGAAGAGGTCAATGTTGTCTAGGAAAAGCTTCTTAGGGACATTGGGGCAGAAAGAGGTTGAAGGTTTGGGAGTGGAGGCAGAGGGAGTGGTTGTAGGAGGTGTCAGTCTGCTGTGTTTGGGTGTAGGTGCATGACCTGGATGCTGTTGTGAGGTGGATGGCTGTTGGGTGGTTGTGTGCTGGCATTTCTGTACTTTGGGAGGAGGGGTCACAGACACAGTGGGAGAAGACACAGGGGAAGTGTGCATGGATGTGGGGGTGGTGACTGCCAGTGATGGGCGTGTGCTGATAGGCGTGATGGAGGTAGTGGATGAGGATGTAGTGCATGCAGGTGTGAGTGGAGACGCTACTGGGAGGGGGGCGGACAAGGAGGGGGACACAGTGGAGGCAGTGGAAGTTGGTGTGTCTGAATGGGGATGGTGCTTGTGAGATTGCCTGTGAGATTAAGTGTGTTGTTTGTGTTTGACTGAGGCACTTCTGTGTGTTGATTATGATGAATGCTGGTCTGAAGGTTTGTTTGGGATAGGCTGGGCTTGAGGGGATTGGGACTGGGTAGAGGAAATTGGAAGGGGAGGCTGGAGACAGGGACAATGGCTGCCATCAGTGCTGAGGCCAGAGTCTGAAAAGCTCGCTGAAGGGCTGCCTGACCAGAATGAATGCCCTCCAGGAATGCATTGGTTTGTTGCAACTGCCTCTCTACACCCCGGATGGCATTCAAAATGGTAGACTGCCCAACAGTGAGGGACCTGAGGAGGTCAATGGCCTCCTCACTGAGGGCAGCAGGAGTGACTGGGGCAGGGGTGAGGTCCCTGGGTCGAAGGAGATGCCCACCCTCCTGGGTAAGGGGGCACGGGGCAAAGGCTGAGGGGCTGCTGGGAGGGCGGTGCTGGTAGGGGGGGTGGCGGCTGTACCTGTAGATGTGGGAGCACAGATGGGCCGGCCACCACAAGCGAGCTCCCATCAGAGGACGAGTCCGTATCACTGGTGTCAGCTCCTGTCCCCACCATGGAGCTCCCCTCGCCCTCTGTGCAACTGGTGAAATCAGACTCCGTAGTGCTGCCCTCCAGGACCATGTGGGATGCAGCTCCCTCCTGCTCCGGTGCCACTGCTCCTTCGCCTGATGATGCTAATGCACACAAGTACAGGGAGACCACAAAAAGGTGGGGGGGGACAGAAGAAATACATGTTAAGTGCATGCATTACCGCTACCGTTGGTGGACACGACAGACACAGAAGTCCCCTGCACTACGCCGCGCACTTAGGGTCCACTATTCAATCCCTGGGACATGGCATACAAGGCTATGGCCGATATCTGCACACATGGATGTCACAGGAGCCTGACTAGGTGTAGTTGGCACTGTACCCAGGTGGGGTGGGGTGCCACAGGGTCTGCCTGAAAATGGGGACTTAACTAGCAAACTTGCCCTGGCCTAGGGAAACCCACAGCCCACCTCCCCCACCCAGACACCTCCACTGTGCGCTGAATCAGCAGAATGAGAGTGTACTCACCCTCTTGATGCTGCTGTGATGCCCTCAAGCGCCCATCCAACTCCGGATATGCCACCACCAGGATCTGGAACATCAGGGGGGTCATGGTGCGACAGGCACCCCTCACACGTTGGGAGGCCATCCCCAGCTAGGCCTCTGCCGTCTTCTTGCTCCAGCGGCAAATGTCCTCGCATCTTTTCCGGCAGTGAGTGCTCCATCTGTGGTAGACCCCAAGGGTCCAGACGTCCTTGGCAATGGCACGCCAACTATCCTTCTTCTGGTGGGCGCTGACCTACAGGAATTGCACAGGGGAAAAAGAGAAGTTATTACCAACTGCACCGTCACAGTCATTGGCCCGCATCCCTACCCTTGCCATGTGGCACATGCACTCACCGTTGTTTCATGCACGCATCATTCTCCCCGCCTATCTTTCATCCACACCACTCCACATAGGCATTGCCCATACAGCATGCTCTCAGTGTACTTACCTGTTTGTCTGGAGGACCGTAGAATAGCGTGTACTGGGGGAGGACCCCATCCACGAGTTTCTCCAACTCCTCCGTGCTGAAGGCAGGGGCCCTTTCCCCAGATGCACGAGCCATTGTCTCTTCCAGACCGAGGTCACAGCAGCACTTGCAGTGTAGGTCCTCTCCTGTCGAAAATCAGGTATCAAGTGATTGAACAGATAGAAAATGGCGGTCACGTCCGCAACCGTGCGTACCGTCACCACCTGCGTACAACCAATGCAGAATTGCTCCGCGGTTTTCGACCGCCTACCGTGACGGTGTTCAATGCTAGGGCAGTTACCTCACATCCAATTGTCCCACTTTAGAGGTCAGGCAGCCGCCATTTCAGGGCCCCACATGGATTTATTTTTAACTGCGTCACACATACCTAGGCCTTGGCTCAACACTCATACAGGCAAATTTCGGGTTATGAATAGTTTTCTGAATCAGCTGTGTTTACATACCTCTGAGTTGGTTGACTCTGTGCTCGCTGTTGTCCTCCATAGGCACCGTCAGCTGGGACATGTGAGGAGATGTCGGCATCCTCCGGTGTACAGACCGCTGGTGGACATGTCAACAATGGAGGAAAGACATGTAATCATCACCTACAGGCTTGATCGTGCCACAATCCTGGAACTGTGTGCCCAGTTGGAGCCAGACCTGATGTCAGCTATCTGCCATCCCACAGGAATCCCCCCTCAAGTGCAGGTGCTGTCAGTACTCCATTTCCTTGCAAGTGGGTCTTTTCAAACTACAGTGGCCATAGCCTCAGGGATGTCCCAGCCTATGTTTTCCAACGTGTTGTCCAGAGTGTTGTCCGCCCTGCTGAATAACATACAGAGCTACATCGTTTTCCCTCAGGTGGAGGATTTGCCAACAGTGGAAGGTGACTTGTATGCCCTGGTACATATCCCCAACATCATTGGTGCCATTGATGGGACACATGTGGCCTTGGTGCCCCCCGCAGGAGTGAACAGGTGTACAGAAACCGGAAGAGTTACCATTCGATGAATGTGCAGATGGTGTGTTTGGCAGACCAGTACATCTCCATTGTTAATGCCAAATTCCCTGGCTCAGTGCATGATGCTTACATCCTGCGGAATAGTAGCATCCCTTATGTGATGGGGCAACTCCAGAGGCACCAAGTGTGGCTACTAGGCGAGGAACCAAATCAGTGGGAATAGTTGTCTGGGTCTGGGGATATCCCTAAGAGTTAGTGTGTGTCCAACAGTTGTCCCTCGCCATTGGCAGGTGACTCTGGTTACCCCAACCTGTCATGGCTACTGACCCCAGTGAGGAATCCAAGGTCAAGGTCAGAGGAACGCTACAATGAGGCCCATGGGCGAACTAAGAGGATTATAGAGCGAACCTTTGGCCTCCTGAAGGCCAGGTTCCGGTGCCTACATATGACAGGTGGATCCCTATTCTACTCACCAAAGAAGGTGTGCCAGATCATTGTGGCCTGCTGTATGTTTCACAACTTGGCTTTGCGACAACAGGTGCCTATTCTGCAGGAGGATGGTCCAGATTGAGGTGTTGTGGCAGCTGTGGAGCCTATGGACAGTGAAGACAAGGAAGCAGAAGAAGAGGACATCGACAACAGGAACTCTGTGATCCTGCAATACTTCCAGTGAGACACAGGTTAGAAGACAAATCTGCCTACTACATACAGATTCCTGATTGTTTTGTGCTTTAAGGGTGTTTATTTAAGTGCTCAATATTAGAGGGGGTTGTAAAATGGTGAAGGGTGATGGTGGAGAAATGTCCATGGCAGAGTCTAGTCTATTAGTCTCACAGGTGCATTGTCCAAAGGGTCATAGGAAGTGCAGCCGGGGCAGTTTGAGGATGGACAGGGTGACAAGGTGGGCCAAAAGGATGACATTCAGGGTGGTCTCATTTCTTGGCGGGGGTCTTGGCATCATTCTCTGTCTTTGTCCTGGATCTCAGGGACCGTTTGTGGGGTGGTTCTCCCTCTGCAGGGGGTGGGGTGCTGGTGTGGTGGTCCTGTGGCGGTGCCTCCTGTCCACTAGGGCCGGCAGAGGTGGTGAGCAGTTAATCGTTCAGGCTAGTGTCAGGGGCCCCTTGTTGTGCCACAGGGTCCCTCCTGGTGTTGAGGACTTCCTTCAGCACCCCTACGATGGTGCCCAGGGTGGAATTGATGGATATGTGTTCCTCCCTGAAGCCCAAATACTGTTTCTCCTGCAGCCGCTGGGTCTCCTGAAACTTGGCCAGTACCGTTGCCATTGTCTCTTGCGAATGATGGTAGGCTCCCATGATGTTGGAGAGGGACTTGTGGAGACTGGGTTCCCTGGGCATGTCCTCCCCCTGTCGCACAGCAGCCCTCCCAGTTCCCCTGTTTCCCTGGGCCTCTGTACCCTGAACAGTGTGCCTACAGCCACTGCCCCAGGTCACAGTTGTTGTTGGGGTGGTGGGTTAGCCTGGGTTCCCTTTAGTGGTGGACACACGGCTGATTGATGTGTCCTGGGGACAGAGGTATGGGCCCGCTGGGTGGGTGCTGTGCTGGTGTTTCCAGAGGGGGGAAACTCTGTGGTGGCCTGTGACTGTGTGAGGGGAACCGACTGTCCCGAGGTCCCAGATGGGCCGGGCTGGTTGTCTAGATCCAGTTGGATAAAGCTGCTGTCATCACTGTGGGCCTCTTCTGTTGGTGGTGTGGACATGTCTGGACCCTCCTGTGCGGTGACATTCGGTAGGGGTCCTGCAGGGGTGTAAAAGCATGATTATTGCATCTGTGTGCGCCATGGTGTGCAATGGGTGGGTGACCGTGTAACCCAGTGCTTGCATTCCTGTGTGGGACCTTGTGTGATGATGGTTTAGGGGGGTGTATGGGTATGTGCAGTGGCCATGCTTTGGTGATGGGTGTCCATGCTTTGTTGTTGCATGCAGGGCTTAGTGTTGGGATGTGTGGTTTGTGATATTGGGACATTTGTGAGGAGTTGGAGTGATGGGGGTGAGGGCGCGGGTGGGGGTATGTGATGGCATGCAGGTAGGGTGGGGGATATAGTAGTAAAGATTTGACTTACCAGAGTCCATTCCTCCAGCTACTCCTGCGAGGCCATCAGGATGCAGAATAGCCAAGACTTGCTCCTCCCATGTTGTTAGTTGAGGGGGAGGAGGTGGGGGCCCGCCGCCAGTCCTCTGAACCGCATGGTGGTGTCTTGAGACCACAGAATGCACCTTCCCCTGTAGGTCGTTCCACCTCATCCCATGTTCTTGGGTGCTGTCCCACTGCATTGACCCTGTCCACTATTCTTCGCTATAGCTCCATCTTCCTAGCTATGGAGGTCTGCTGCACCTGTGATCCGAATAGCTGTGGCTCTACCCGGATGATTTCCTCCACCATGACCCTGATCTCCTCCTCAGAGAACCTGGGGTGTCTTTGCCGTGACATGGGGTGGTATGGGTTATGAGTGGGGTGGTGTGTGTTGTGATGTGTGGCATGATATTTAGTGGTGTGTTGTGTGAGGTGTGTGGATGTTATGTGGGTGATGGTGTTGTGTGCCTGTGGATGCTTGTTTATAGATTGTGGTGTCTCTCTCTGGCCTTCTTTCGTGATTTTGGTCATAGGGGTTTGTGGGTGATGTGGGTGTGTGTTTTATATTGTAATGGGTGTGTGGGGGTGGTGTTTGTATGTATGTATCAGGTGTGTGTATTTCGATTTGTCCAATGTGGTAGTGTTTTATAAATGTGTGTGTATTTTGAGCGCGGCGGTGTGTACCGCCAATGGAATACCGTGGTTGAAAGACCACCGCGTGGATTCGTGGGTCATGATAGTGTGGGCGTATTCCTGTTGGCGTGACGGTGGAGGTTTTGTTTTTGCCAGTTTATCACTGACCTTTGGTGTGGCGGACTTGTGTGGGTGTCTAAATTTTGGCAGATTCCGAGCTGTGGGTCATAATGACCGTGGCGGAATTCCGCTGCCGCGGCGGTGGGTTGGCGTCCTTCTGCACGGCGGTAAGCGGCTTTTACCACCAATGTTGTAATGAACCCCTAAGTCTCTAAATTTGGAGTATAGTGAAAGTAGGTACAGGATCCCCTATACTACTCTTAAATCATGGTCAACATGTTTATCGCTTAATAGTCTAAATGATCTGGTGCGATTCTTCAGGACCAATACACCTACCTAATCCTTAAAAAATATATAACCCATATTCGGGGATGACATATTTAGCATATTTTGTTTCCGAACCTCCCATATTTCTTCAGCCCCTCTCTTTTTTGTTGTTGGATGTACTCACCCCCCTCCTTGCCAGGATGAGGCACACTGGGCACAAGGCCTCCTCCAGAACAAGTGGAAGAAGGCATCCACTCACCCCCTCCTTGACAGGATGTAGCACACTGGGCACAAGGCCCCCTCCAGAAACAGTGGAAGAAGGCATCCACTCACCCCCCTCCTTGCCAGGATGAATCTCACTGGGCACACAGCCACCTCCAGAACCAGTGGAGAAGCCATCCACTTGAGAGACTGTGGCCTTGCATTTCCCAGGACCAAGCAGTGGGCAAACCACCCACTTGAGAGACTTGCTTTGCACTACCCAGGACCAAACATTTGGCAAACCACTCACCTGAGAGACTGTCGCCTTGCACTCCTCAGGACCAAGCAGTGGGCAAACCACCCACTTGAGAGACTTTGGCTTTACACTCCCCAGGACTAAGCAGTGGGCAAACCACCCACTCGAGAGACTGTGGCTTTGCACTCCCCAGGACCAAGCAGTGGGCAAACCACCAACGTGAAAGACTGTGGCCTTGCACGCCCCACGACCAAGCAGTGTGCAAACCACCCACATAGGGGACTGTGGCCTTGCACTCCCCAGGACTAAGCGGTGGGCAAACCACTCACTTGAGAGACTGTGGCCTTGCACTCCCCAGGACCAAGCAGTGGGCAAACCACCCACTTGAGAGACTGTGGCCTTGTACTCCCCAGGACATTACAGGGGGCATATGGCCCCCTCCAGGAGCAGTGGCGTTGTACCATCTTCCGGCTGAGGTGCCCCCCTTCCCCTTGAGGTGCCTGTGTACCTTTGACCTGATGCTGCAACAGTGTTCTCTCCGTATTGAGGCAGGAGTCTTGTTGGGGGTGGGGGTGTTGCGTGTTTGTGTCACTCTCTTTTGCCTCCCCACCTCCCATGTGTGCTAGGTGCAGTACTCACTGTGGTCATCTTCGCCACCGTTCATGTTCCTGGTGTAGGAGGAGGTAATCCAGCCTGGGTAACACCTGTAGTTCGGGCACAATGGCATCATGGTTGTTCTCTGATTGCCCAGAGGTGAGTCGTTTCCCTTCTGTGTACTGTGGTGTGCTTTCGATGGCATTGGTGCTGCCCCAGAAAAGCTGGTGAATTGGCTTGTTGTAATAGGGTGGGCGGTACATTGTCTTCCGCCTGGCTGTTGGCGGTTACCGCTGCGGTGCTTGTTGCTACCGCCATGGTGGTTGGTTTGTTAAAGTGGCTGTCTGTGTGAGCGGTTTCCGCCTTGATCATAATTCCATTTTTTTTACAGCCGGCCTTTAGGTGGTATTACCGCCGCTTTATCACCGACCGCCAGGGTTGTAATAAGGGCCTGTATATATTCACCACATGGAGCATGGGTAAACTGTGCCAACAATGGCTATGCACTAACACCTTAGCAGCAGTTAAATAACATCTTAGTCTCCAATCAGAGAAAATAGACTTGAAGGATTTCTTGCTAAGTCCAAGAAAACCATGCTCAAAATGATTCTTGTATGCCATATACATAAAATATGGAATGTAGACAGCAATGTCATCCAGGAAGGTGGCACTAAACTCATCCAGCCCAGCCAACACATGGTTGACCACCCTCTGAAAGATGGCAGGAGCATTTTTCATCCCAAATGGCACTACCTTAATCTGAAAGTGCCCATCTGGGGTAGAAAATGCAGACCTCTCCTTGCCCCCTCAGTCAAGGCAATCTGCCAATACCCAGACCTTAAATCAAACGTGCTGAGGTATATGGCAGCTCCAAACTGATCTATAAGATCATCAGCTCAGGGGATGAGGTGCATGTCAGTTTTAGTGACCGCATTGAGACCCTGGTGATCCACACAGAACCGGAGTTCTGGGGTGGCACCAGGAGCAGCAGGCTTTGGGACCAAAACCACAGGGCTGGCCCAAGGACTGCTGGAATACTCAATAACCCCTAGGATTAACATTTTGGATACCTCATCCTTGATGCTAGCCCTGATCTTGTCAGTCACCCTATAAACCTTTTGTTTAATGGGTGTACGGTCCCCAGTGTCCACATCATGTGTGCACAAGTGTGTGACCCCTGGGATCAAGGAAAACTGTGAGGTGAACTGTTCCAACACCTGGCGACAGTCCCTCTGCTGCTCTCCTGTCAGGAAGGAAGAGAGACGTTCACTCCCTCCACAGACCCATCTTTTTCTCCTGCAGACAGGAGGTCAGGAAGAGGCTCACTCTCCTCCTCTACCCAGTCACCTGTCGCTAGGAGCATGGACGACTCTGTCCACTCAAAGTGTGACTTGAGCTGGTTAACATGCAGGACCCTTGAAGGGTTGCTGGGAGTCTGCAAGTTCACCAGGTAGGTGATTTCACTCTTGCGCTCCACCACCTCAGGCCTAGTCCACTTGTCCTGGAGTATCCTAAGCTCCACTGGTGCCATCACCCACAATTTCTGACTAGGTTAAAACTCAACCAGAGTGCCATTCTGGTCATGTCAGCGTTTCATATCCTCCTGCCTTGCTTCTAGGTTCTCCTGTGCAAGACTCATGAAGCGAGCAGTCTGGTTTCTCAGAGCCAGCATGAAGCTGAATACATCCTGGGGATGCTTACTAGGAGGTTTTTCCAAAGCCTCCTTGACCAGACTTAAAGGTCCCCTCACAGGGTGGCCATATATCAACTCAAAGGGACTAAACCCTAGTCCCTTTTGAGGCACCTCCCTGTAAGCGAACGAAAGGCATGGCAGGAGGAAGTCCAACTTCCGCCTCAAGGGCTCTGACAGGCCCATAATCATGCATTTCAAGGTGCGGTTTTATCCCAACCAGACCATTACTTTAGGGGTGGTAATGTGTGGTGAACTTATACGTTACCCCACACCCTTCCACAGATACTTCATATAAGTAGATATGAAGTTGATAGCCCTATCAGATACCACTTCCTTGAGCAACCCCATGGGGGTAAAAACTCCCATCAATGCACGGGCCACCACAGGGGCAGTGATTGATCTTAACCCCTTCGCTGCCAGGCCTTTCCCCCTCCTGTGCCGAGCCTTTTTTTGGCTATTTGGGGCAGTTCGTGCTTAGGCCCTCATAACCTTTTGTTCACATAAGCTACCCACGCCAAATTTGCGTCCTTTTTTTCCAACATCCTAGGGATTCTAGAGGTACCCAGACTTTGTGGGTTCCCCTGAAGGAGACCAAGAAATTAGCCAAAATAGAGTGAAACTTTTGTTGTTTTTTTTAAATGGGGAAAAAGGGCTGCAGAAGGGCGCTTGTGGTTTTTTCCCTGAAAATGGCATCAACAAAGGGTTTGCGGTGGCAAGATCACCATCTTCCCAGCTTTCAGGAACAGGCAGACGTGAATTGGAAAACCCAATTTTTCAATACAATTTTGACATTTTACTGGGACATACCCCATTTTTATTATTTTTTGTGCTTTCGGCCTCCTTCCAGTTAGTGACCAAAATGTGTGGGAAACCAATGCTGGATTCCAGAAAGCTAAACATTTCTGAAAAGTAGACAACATTCTGAATTCAGCAAGGGGTCATTTGTGTACATCCTACAAGTGTTTCCTACAGAAAATAACAGTTGAAATAAAAAAATATTGAAATAGAGGTAAAAAAACAGCCATTTTTCTCCATGTTTTACTCTGTAACTTTTTCCTGGGATGTCAGATTTTTTAAAGCAATATACCGTTCGGTCAGCTGGACTCTTCTGGTTGCAGGAATATATAGGGCTTGTAGGTTCATCAAGAACTCTAGGTACCAAGAGCCAATAAATGAGCTGCACCTTGCAATGGGTTTTTATTCTATACCGGGTATACAGCAATTCATTTGCTGAAATATAAAAAGTGAAAAATAGGTATCAAGAAAACCTTTGTATTTCCGAAATGACCACAAGATAAGGTGTTGAGAAGCAGTGGTTATTTGCACATCTCTGAATTCCGTAGGTGCCCATACTAGCATGTGAATTACAGGGCATTTCTCAAATAGACGTCTTTTTTACACACTGCCTTACGTTTGGAAGGAAACAATGTAGAGAAAGACAAGGGGCAATAACACTTGTTTTACTATTCTGTGTTTCCCCAAGTCTCCCGATAAAAATGGTACCTCACTTGTGTGGGTAGGCCTAGCTCCCACGAAAGGAAATGGCTCAAAACACAACGTGGACACATCACATTTTTTCACTGAAAACAGAGGTGTTTTTTACAAAGTGCCTACCTGTGGATTTTGTCCTCTAGCTCAGCCGGCACCTGAGGAAACCTAGCAAACCAGCGCATTTTTGAAAACTAGACACCTAGGGGAATCCAAGATGGGGTGACTTGTGGGGCTCTGACCAGATTCTGCTACCCAGAATCCTTTGCAAACCTCAAAATTTGGCCAAAAAAACACTATTTCCTCTCATTTCGGTGGCAGAAAGTTCTGGAATCTGAGAGGAGCCACAAATTTCCTTCCACCCAGCGTTCCCCCAAGTCTCCCGATAAAAATGGTCCCGGGGGGGGCAGAAATGGCCTAAATAAATTTGCCCCCCAGGGGAATGACCCTTGCGTGAAATTCGTGAAAAAACAAAAACTCCCTGGTGTCTATTGGTTTCTGTCCCCCTTGGGGGCAGATTGGCCTCATAAAAATAGGCCAATCTGCCCCCAATTGGGGCAGAAATGGTCTAAATATAATTTCCCCCCTAGGGGAGAAAGCCTTGCCTAAGGGGTTGCTCCCCACCTCAAAAATACAAAACAAAAAAAAAAGATCCCTGGGGCAGATCGGCCTAATTATAGGCTGATCTGCCCCCAGGTGGGGCAGAAAAGGCCTTCAAAAAAATGCCCCCCCCTGGGAGTGACCCTTGCCCAAGAGGTCGCTCTCCTTGCGTGAAATTTGCGGAAAAAAAAAAACAACTCCCTGGTGTCTAGTGGTTTCTGTCGCCCTTGGGGGCAGACTGGCCTCATAAAAATAGGCCAATCTGCCCCAAAGGGGGGCAGAAATGGCCTAAATCTAATTTGCCCCCTAGGGGAGCGACCCTTGCCTTAGGGGTCGCTCTACACTTCAAAAATACAAAATAAAACAAAAACAACAACAACAACAAAAAAATGCTTCCTGGTGCCTAGAGGTTTCTGCCCCCCCTGGGGGCAGATCGGCCTAATTATAGGCTGATCTGCCCCCAGGGGGGGGCACAAAAGGCCTTTAAAAAAATGCCCCCCCTGAGAGCGACCCTTGCCCAAGGGGTCGCTCCCTCATCTAGTGGGCATTTTAGCAGCCGGATTGGTTGCAATCCGGCTGCTAAAACGCTGAGAGAGACTTCAAAGGGAAGGAAATAACTTTCCTTCCCTTTGAAGTCTCTCGGCCTCCTCCACGTGATCGGAAGAGAAATGCTTTTGCATTTCTCTTCAGATCGCATGGGAGAAGGCCTTGTGACAATCATCGCGCAATCGAGCGCTGATGTCACGGGGTGGGGGGGTCGGGGGTGGAAGGGGAAAGGCTTCCCCTTTCATCCCTGCCTTGGGGATGTGGGAGGAACCCCACAGAGGGAGCGCTAGCGCTCCCTCTGGGCTCTGTGCCCAGGACGTAATGGTTACGTCCTGGGCACACGAGCACTGTGCCTCAGGACGTAACCATTACGTCCTGGGCACAGAAGGGGTTAAAGGAATGGCTTCTGGGTACCGGGTGGCATGGTCCACCAAGTCCAGGATAAACCTGTTGCCTATGGCTGTCTTGGAATCCAGAGCCCCACAATGTCAATGCCAACCCTTTCAAAGGGGGCACTGACAACAGGAAAAGGTGGGAGGGGGGCCTTACATTTCCCCCTACTCTTGCCACTTGCCTGACAAGTTGGCTAAGACCTGCAATGAGCATCAGAGTGCCTGCGCATTTGGGGCCAATAGAAGTGGGTGACAAACCGCTCAAAGGTCTTGTCCTGCCCCAAATGACCAGCTAAAGGTCATGAGCCAGACCCAGTAGGAAGGCTCTGAAGCACTGGGGAACCACCAGCACACGGGCTGACCCAGGCTCAGGAACCTTAGGCTCGCTATATAGGAGGCCATCCTCCCAGTAAATCAGATGTGATCCAGGCTCATTGCCAGATGCCTGGTCTGCAGCCTGCTGCTGCAAACCCTCCAGAGTAGGGCATGATTTCTGTACCTCACAGAATGCTTCCCTGGTGGGCCCCTCTTCGTGCTGCCACTTTGACAACTCAGGGACCTCACCCAGTTCAGCCACCTGTTCCCCTGTAGGTTCCAGGGCCTTCCTCTCAGGTTCAGCCTCCTGGACCGTGGGAACTTCTGGGGCCGGTTTCCCATGCCCCTTGCTGTTCCTCCTTCTGGCAGACACCTGGGTTCCAGGGTCTCCTGATCACCCTGATGGGCTGCCATGGACATGGTGGATACGCATACCCACCCAGGCAGACTCAATATCTCCAAGTGTGACCTGTGTTCCACCTCCTTCCAAGGGGAATCCTCCAGGTCATTGCCAAGCAAACAATCTGCAGGCATGGTTGGACTCACAGCTACCTTCAAGGAACCTGAGACCTCCCCCCCATTCAAAGGGAACCTGCACCATTCTGCATAGGCACTCTGAGTCGTCTACCGCAACTACTTGGTGAAGTACCCAGGGATCTATCTGCTCTTCAGACACCAGGGCCCATATTTATACTTTTTGACGCAAAACTGCGCTAACGCCATTCTGAAGCGCCATGCAGGCGCCGTATTTATTGAATGACGTTAGCCGGCGTTAGCCGCCGGCGCTGTCTGGTGTGCGTTAAAAAAAACGACGTACGCGAGGCAGCGCCGGCGTAGGGGGAAAATGGCGTATGGGCGTCCAGAAATGGTGCAAGTCAGGCTGAGGCAAAAAATTCGCCACAACCCGATTTGCGCCATTTTTTTTACGACGCCCATCCCCGATTGAAATGACTCCTGTCTTAGCAAAGACAGGAGTCATGCCCCCTTGCCCAATGGCCATGCCCAGGGGACCTCTGTCCCCTGGGCATAGTGGCATGTAGGGGGGCACAAATCAGGCCCCCCTATGCCACAAAAAAAAAAAAAAAAAATACTTACCTGGACTTACCTTAATGTCCCTGGGGTGGGTCCCTCCATTCTTGGGTGTCCTCCTGGGGTGGGCAAGGGTGGCAGGGGGTGTCCTGGGGGCTTGGGAGGGCACCTCTGGGCTCATTCTGATCCCACAGGTCCCTTAACGCCTGCCCTGACCCAGGCGCTAAAATCCAGCGCAAATGCGGGTTTTTTAGACCCACCCACTCCCGGGTGTCATTTTTGCCCGGGAGTATAAATACGACGCATATGCATCGCAGTCATTTTTTAAGACGGGAACGCCTACCTTGCATATCATTAACGCAAGGAAGGTGTTCACGCAAAAAAATTACGCTAACTCCATGAACTTTGGCGCTAGACGCGTCTAACGCCAAAGTATAAATATGGAGTTAGTTTTGCGTCGAAATTGCGTAAAAAAAAAACGACTCAATTTCGGCGCAAACGGAGTATAAATATGCCCCCAGGTCTCCTCACTGTAGTCACACTGGTTCCTGTGTCTCTCAGAGCTTCCACCCTCTGTCCATTGATCATCACCCACTACCTGTACTTTTAAGTGTTCTCAGGCACTAAGGTTCTCTGGACCATCTCACTGTCCCCTAGTGAAACAAGGGTCTCACACCCACCTGGAACCAACTCCTCCCCAAGTGCTACACTAGCCAAACCCTGGGACTGCATACCAGTGGGTGCCGGTGTACTCTTGGGGCATTTGGGCTCCCCCCTCACATGAACCACTTGGTCACATGCATAACCTTTATGTTTGGGACCATCTACCACAGGTTTCCCTTTGGACAGCCATGGCTTCTTCTCATTAGGGGTTGGGAATCCTTACCCTGGGAATCAGATTGGGGCACTTTAGAGAACTCACCCTGTTTACCCTTACCCCACCTTTCTTCTGAGAGGGACCTTTCCCACCCTTGGCATGGTCTCCCCCATACCTCCTTTGGACCCTGGTGCTCTCCCTGTGGTCTGCTTCCTGAGCAAGCTTCCTGTGGTCAGTCAGCTTGCTGTCAATCAGGTGCTGGCAAGGCTCTGGAAAACATAAACTGTACAGGTACTCCCAAGCAATCAGATTGCAAAGCCCCTCATACATCATTGTCACCTTACTCCCCTTCACCCAACCATCCAGTGACGTGCAGAATAAATCAACACATTATTCCAACCATGTTTGGGATTCCTTTTTATTATAGGACCTAAACTTGTTGTACTGATCAGGGGTGAGACCATACCCCTCTTCTTCTCTTGGACTCCTCTCCTGGCGACGAGCGTGCTCCTTGGAATACAGAGGGTGGACCCCATTGACACAGACTGTCCTATAGTCCTGCTGTCCTAATTTGGAGGAGATAAGACCTTGCCTCCCTCGGAACAACAGTACCCCTGTGCACTGTGTCTTCTTCACCTCCTGCGGCCTCTGTGCACTATTTGCTAAATTCCTTCATGCACAGCCTGGCCCAGTTCCACAGCACTCTTTCCTGCAACGCTCAACTCGAGTTGACCTCCAGCAGCATGGGACCTTCCTTTGTAGTGCTGCGCCAACTGCATTTTGCACCTCCTTTGTCCACATGAGCTGGGACTCCCGGGGGTGCTATCTGGTGCTCTGAGGGCACTCTGAAGTGCTTAGAGCCCCCTCTTCCTCCTCACACAAAGTTGAAGCCCCCAGGTCCCTCCTGGGTCCAGATAGCGCCTACTTGATGCAAAATGCGACTTTGCCAGAACCAAGGCTTGTTGGAGGAATCCAGCACCAAAACTCACCTGCATCCAACTTCACAAAGTGGGATACCCAGTGCATTATGCAGGAACCTGTTGACATCTTCCTAGGGTGCATTTCTGCAGTCTTCGTCCAACCGGGACCCTTCTTTTGCACCCTCTTCTGGGTTGGCAGGGGCTCCTGTCCTTCCTGGAACTTCTTTTGACTTCTAGACTTGGTCTCCTTCCTTTGCAGGTCTTCAGGTCCAGGAATACACCATTTGTTGTTTGCAGACTGATTGGTTCCTGCAATAATTCTATTCATGACTTGTAGTGTGTCCTAAGGAAACTTACACTACTTTACTCCTGCTTTTCTGGGCTCTGGGGTTGGGTAATTTACTTACCTTTACTCTATTCTTACTCTCCCAGTGATTCTGCACACACTACACTTGTTTAGGGGGATTTTATGATTCGCATTCCACTTTCTTAGTATATGGTTTGTGTTGCCCCTAGACCTGTTTTCTCCCATTGCCTTCTATAGCATTTCCTATTGTTTGCACTATCCTATGTCTAATTAATTGCCTTATCTTGGTGTCTAGTGTGTATATTGTGTATAATACTTACCTCCAGAAGGAGTATTGCATCTAATATATTTTTGGTACTGTGTCATCCAAATAAACTACCTTTATTTTTGGAAACACTGAGTATTGTCTTTACTTGTGTATAAGTACTTTATGACTATAAGTGGTATTGCAGAATCTTTGCATGTCTCCTAGTTCAGCCTAAGCTGCTCTGCTATACCTACCTCTAACAGCCTAAGCTGCTAGAACACTACTACATTTCACTAATAAGGGATGACTTGATCCGGTGTAAGTACCCAAGGATCCCACTACAAACTAGACCAGCCTCCTACATTAATTAAAAAGCAAAAAGAATCTTAAATCCTTGAGAACACAGTAAAAACATTGTTAGCGTCATGGGTGAGTGTGCGTTGAAAAAGGTAAGTGGTGTGTCGATTTCTCATCCGCAAGCGAGACCGCGCGTTGTTTCTCCTTCTTCGGTCCAGTCGGCGTTCTGCGTTTTTCCTTCTCGTGGGGAATCGATGCGTCGATCCGGGCAGCACTCGGGTCTAGCAGGTGCTGCATCGTTTTTCCTTGCCCAGCAAGGTTTGCGTTGAAAATCCTGCCACACGGTATCAGCAAAACTGCGCGATGTGGGTTTCAACGTTATCAGCCTCTGTCAGCAGGTATTGTGCATCATTCTTCGAGCTACGTACGTCGATTTTCCAGCTGTGATGCCGCAAAGCCGGTGGCACATCTTTTTTCAGCTGCATCTCGAAAGGTACGTCGATATTTTCCCCGCACTGTGGTCCGTGCTGGGATTTTCAGTCTTGGTCTACCAGCTTCACCTTTCAAGGCCCCAGGCAAGAGTCTCAGCAGAGAGTCCAGGTGATGGCAGAAGAAGTCTTTGATGGCTCTGAGACTACAACAACAGCAGGCAGGCTCAGGACAAGCCCTTTGAGATTTATTCACAAGCAGGAAGGCACACAAAGTCTAGTCTTTGTCCCCTGGCACAGGCAGAAACAGCAACTGCAAGATATCTCCACAAAGCACAGTCTCAGGCAGTGCAACACTTCTTTTCAGCTCTTTAGCTCTTCTCCAGGCAGAGGTTCCTCTTGATGTCCAGAAGTGATCTAATTTTCCAGGGGCTTGGGTGCTCTTCTAATACCCATTTTGGCCTTTGACGTAGGCCTACTTCAAAGAAAAGTCTCTCTAGTTTGTGAAATGCTGCCTTGCCCAGGTCATGCCCCAGACACACACCAGGGGTTTGGAGACTGCATTGTGTGATCTCAGGCACAGCCTTTTCAGGTGTAAGTGACCACTCCTCCCCTTCCTCCTAGCACAGATGGCTTACCAGGATAAGCAGGCTACAACCCAGCTCCCTTTGTGTCACTGTCTAGAGAGAGGTGCAAACAGCCCAACTGTCAAACTGACCCAGACAGGGAATCCACAAACAGGCAGTCACAGAATGGTTTAAGCAACAAAATTCCCACTTTTTAAAAGTGGCATTTTCAAACACACAATCCTAAAACCAACTTTAAATTAAGATATATTTTTAAATTGTGAGCTCAGAGACCCCGAACTCCACATGTTTAACTGCTCCCAAATTGAATCTACGCTTTAATCATTTTTAAAGGTAGCCCCCATGCTAACCTATGAGAGATATAGGCCTTGCAACAGTGAAAACTGAGTTTGGCAATATTACACTGTCAGGACATATAAAACACATGAGTATATGTCTGACCTTAAACATACACTGCACCCTGCCCATGGGGCTCCTTAGGGCCTACCTTAGGGGTATCTTACATGTCAAAAAATTGAAGGTTTAGGCCTAGCAAGTGGGTACACTTGCCACGTCGAATTGGCAGTTAAAACTGCACACAAAGACACTACAGTGGCAGGTCTGAGGCAGGTTTGCAGGGCTACTAATGTGGGTGGCACAATCAGTGCTGCAGGTCCACTAGTAGCATTTAATTTACAGGCCCTGGACACCTCTAGTGTACTGTACTAGGGACCTACCAGTAAATCAAATATGCCAATCATGGAAAGCCAAATGCATACACATTTTGTGCAGGAGCACATGCACTTTAGCACTGGATAGCAGTGGTAAAGTGCTCAGAGTAACAAAAACAGCAAAAACAGAGGTCAGCACACATCAATATCCTGGGAAACAGAGACAAAAAGTTAGGGGAGACCACGCTAAGGATGAAAAGTCTAACATGGAAGCTTTCTCATATTGAAGCAGTTGAATGTTTAAGGCAGATAGATAGGAAAATATGGAAAAGACTTTAGCTGTTGTCGATAACGGCATGAATACCCTGTCCAACAGAATGTACACACTTAATAACATAGGGGGTCATTATGACCCCGGCGGTCGGTGGTAATATGGAGGAAAGTACTGCCCACAGGTTGACGGTACTTTTCTTCATATTATGACACTGGCGGTTTGGCTGAAGCCAAACTGCCAATGTACCACACCAACCACCACAGCGGTAACGTCCGTCGGGCTGGAGACAAGACTCTCCAGCCCGGCGACCGTCACTTGGCCGCCTGTGGGGTTATGACCCCGTCTACTGCCATGGTTTTCTTGGCTTCCTTACCACCACGAAAACTATGGCGGTAGGTACTATCAGTGACAGTGAATCTCTTCCCTGTCACTAATAGGGGTCTTCCCTAGCCCCCTCACCCTCCAAAGGTTTCCCCTCACCCACCACCTCTCCAGACTACCACTTCACACACGCACAGATGCATATACACACCCAGTCCCACATTCATCCACGTATGCATGCATCAATTCACACACATCCACACACACTTACATACATACACGCAGACATGCATTCACACTACTCAACATACATGCACTCACACCCCCAAACATGCATACACATACAACATGCACCGCATACACTCACGCACAGACATACACACACGCACCCCCACACCCCACCCCACCCCACCTTCCCCTATCAGAGCACCCACTTACCTGTGTGCAGGGTGTTCTCCGGCAGGAGAAGGGACGGGCACTGCTGCCAAGAGCAGTGGCCGCCAGCAGAACACGGCAAGGCTGTATTATTCTCATAATACGGCTGGTGGGGGTCTACTGGCATGGCGCTGCTGTTGGCAGCAGCGCCACCTTCCCACCATCCGCTGGCATGGCCACAGCCTGATTTCCGCCATCCTTCTGGCAGAAATCCAGCTGTGGTCATCATTTGGCAGATGGCTGGTATTTGCGGCAACGGTCTTTTGGCGGCTATCACTGCGGCGGTAGGTGGTTTTTACCGCCAGGGTCAAAAAGACCCTCATAGTGTCTTCTGAAGTTGTTATCATTCAAAATGACATGTCCCTATTTTCAGAATGGGCAAAGTCAGCTGCATTCCATCATGCAGTTGGGTTGGACATTGCAGATTCCGAAAAATGGCTGCGTCCCATGGAAATACATCAACAGTAGTCACTTGTTTGCTGCTTTTAATTTGTCCAGGGAGCAACAGATAATGGCTAAAAAGGAAGCAAGTAACACCTTGCTCAATAAAGAAAAGTTAGAAAAGCTTTATTTTACCGTAGCAGAGAAACCATCAACAGTATGGCTCGTACATGATGTTATAAATCTGACAATTTCCACCTTTCGTTTTACAAAATGTTTGAAAACATTCTGCTGTGGGCAGATATGAGCAGCAAGGAGAAAGGCATATAAAAGAAGAGTAGGAGTTGCGTTTCTAGTTCAAATGTCAAAACGGTGAAACTGAGCTCTTTCTGAGTGGAAGCGAATGTGAGACTACTGTTAGTCATTCAATAATTTGCAAACAGGTGCCCTTCACGGCTTTTACAATGCATAGGTAGCAAACTTGGTATGCTTCCTGAAGAGTACTCCCATCCTTTTGATTCATTCAACATTTCATATACTTTTAAATGGAAGTTATGTGGTCCTGAGCGATCAGAGCTGCTGCGGAATGAGACCAGGAATCGCCACGAAATTTCAGTCTGTAACTTGTTGTGGACATGTTTTATTCCCCCCCACACAAGAGATAAGAGTAGCAGAAAAGTGGCCTCACATTGATACTACTAATGTTAATTATGATAAGCTGAGCAGACTAAAGTGGCGTCGACATCGGCCAGAGAGACTTATGCTCTCCAGATAGCGAGATCATCAGCCCAGATAAGATAGTGAGATCCTTACCCGAGATAAAATCCCCATTAAATACCAACTTACACAAGCAATCTAGAGAGCTGGTCTTCAAAATTGTCAATGCCTCGAGCACTGCGGGGATTGTAGACTACTCTAAGGCTGATAGGTCTGGAATTCATTTCCATCTTACAGACAATCTTCGGAGTCATCCCATCACTATCGATTCACTCTTTTCAAGTGTGTTAGGTGGTTTTCCTGTGACTTTGGAACTGATTGGCGGGATACTGCTGCTGCCATTTCTAATACGTAGCAGTTGTGCCTTCTCAGCTAAGTGGAGTGATGGAGCTACTACAACCATCCCAGTTGTGTCGTGATCACATGGAACAGTTGTTTGGTGCTTTGTTGCGGGAAGAACTGGAGCATGATTGGTCATTGTCATTCCAAGCAGTCCGGCAGTGCCTGCAACCAGTCTTTCATTGCACCTGGTGCCTCTCTGAGTGTTTACCTTCAGTGTGTCTTGCTGATCAGCCAGTGCCTCTTATGTACAAGGAACTGCTGAAGTTCCTGATGAGATTAATTCACGGTTGTGCCCCCTGAGACTGAGGTTGGTTTGCAAGGCCTCTTATGTGCCACCGCTGGTTAACTATTTGGCTCCATCAACATCAGGCTCTATGGATAGTGCTGCCTACATGGGTGATCCTTCGTTTGAGGCTTCTGTGCACTTCTGCTCCTTGGATCTGTCTGCCAATCCTGTGATCGATCTGACATCTGATGATGTGGTGTACTTCCTGGATGAACTTCCTTTTGATGACTTTGGAAACATTCTTCAAGACCACAGTTATTGTTAAATTATTTGACAATTGCCTTCTTCAAAAGTTTTAAAGTTTATTGCCAAATCGCCTTATTAATTTGATTCACATTTGGACTGCTCTGCTTGTCACGGTCAATATTGTACCTCTTTGTATGGTTTTAGCCTAGTTTTTAATTTGATTTTAGCATGTTTTTAGCTCAGAGCATTTGCAACCTGGAATCATGCACTCTCAATAGTGTGTTAGCATCCTTGTTCCAGCAATGGGGACTGTGTGGTCAATCCAATTTAGTTTTTTATTGGGACTCAGGAGATTAGCTTAGCCCTTTGGTTGCAGGCCTGTGCCCACGTCACCAAGTGACTTTTAACCTACTTAGCTTGCTCTGTTTTAGTCCATTTATTTTGTTATTTATTTTAAGAAGGCTGGCATTGTTTATAGTTATAGAAATGTTTTGATTTGCATTAACAGTGCCACTCTGTGAAGCCGTCACTATCAGCATCATGATCAAGTGATATACGTAGGTATTAACATCATGTCCTTTTCTCACTTATGTGTGACAGGAACATAATGTACACTTGTTGGGGATTGTTTATATAACTGTCGCCACAAGTCTGCCTCCTTATCAGTTGTTTGGGAACATACCTGAGTCAGGGAACCTACATAATCTGTATCTCACACAGACAAGGTCATTAGAGGGATTCCTACCAAATGCCATCTACACTGCACTTCACCTTGCTGAAGAACTCAGCCTTTGTGTCACTACGGAGTCTGGCCTAGAGACCTCATTTCATGGTACCAAAGGTTAGGAGGCACTGCTCATGGACATGGTACTGGTTGATTAGGTTTATCATACCTAGCTCTCATTAAGTCAGAGATTAGTTTCTATTTGCTAGGAATTTGACATCTCATGTTTATTGCAAGAAGATGGGGATTTTAGTATGCGCAACTCTCATCTTCACAATTATGCTTCTTTTACTCTTCATTAGCCTAATCATTGCAGCTCATACATTTTATCGTATATTGCAGTTTTTTCAATACATATATTGAAAACTCTTCTGCATCTCCTTTATTGCCTATGTGTGACTGAGACTTGTTATTAACATGAGAAAAGAATAATTTCAGTTCCACCGCGACTTCCCTGAGATGTCGCAACCTAGAGACCATGCGTACGGCTATCAGAAATCACCTTTTACTGTTTGGGTTTTTGGTGAAGGGAACTGCTTGTGAGCCGGGAGGGTTGGGCCGACAGTTGCGATTTATTGTAGGAGTGGCTTAGTTGCCTACAGAGAAAAGTGTTGTAATCCCTAAACCAGCAGTCTTATCTAGGAGCGAGAGTTCAACTACAAGAAAGGGAATTAGTCTGTTAGCAATGACGTTCCCTAGGATTTTATAATCTGAATTTAAGAGCGATAGTGGTCTGTATGATTACATTGGTTCTTTGCCTGGTTTGGGTAGCACTATGATCAGTGCCTCCCTGTAGTGGTTGCTGGGATCTTCTCTCGCATCTTGGCATAGCTGTTGCAGCTTCGCCACCAATTTAACTCTGAATGTGGAATAGAACTCTTCTGGGAGTCTGTAGTTCTTTAGGGCTTTATTAGGTGCCATTTGGTCAGTGGCTGGCAACATTTCTTCTGTCTTGAGTGACTCATCCAGCTCTTGCTGCTGAATTGGGTTAATATGTGGTATGGAAAGCCTCTCTATGTATGCCTGAAGGTAGGGGCTATCCGTTCCTTTGATGGCTATATACAGCATTTTATAAATCCTTGAAAAACCCTCTTAACAGTGGCCTTCTTATTTATGGTGTTCAAATTGGCGGTGTGCATAGCAGCCAACAGTGTTCTCTGTACCTCAGCCCTTAGGAACTAAGCCAGCAAGTGCCCTGCTTTGTCTCAATCTGCATGTTGTTTGGCTATATAGTCCTTTTAGTCCAGTCTACCCTGTCTATCTGTCAGAACTCTATGCTCTTTCCTAATGTCTCTGAGTTCCTTCCCATATTGTGCAACCAGTCCTGTATCAACTCCATCTCCCTAATGGTACATCCTTGCTGAGATAATTGAGCAATTATGGTAGTCCCCACCCCATAGTTGGTTTTGATACACAACCCACAGATCACCGCCTTAAAAGTCCCCTACTTTCCCCTCTGTTAGATGCCAGGCCCTTTTTTACCTATTGATCTATGCAAATTCTGATTGTGTTGCAGAATATGGGATCCAAATGGGATCCATCCAATAACACTTGCATTCGCAGACTCTACATGGGTACAGGGGCCCAACGTCTACACCCAATGCACTGTCATCTTGAGTGGGGTATGATGAGAGAATGTGACCTCAAGTACTCAGCAGTAAGTATATGTGGGATCATTGCCGTGTTGCAGAGCAGCAGGTCGATACTAGTGTGAAAATGATATAAGTGAGAGTAATACGGATAGTTAGGTGTTTGAGGGTGCATGTTGTGCCATATGTTGGGTAGTTGTCTACCACTTATCAATTTTTGAAGGGAGCTCACAGTCCTAACACTTACTGCATCCTGTAGTGGAGGGGTCAATCTATCCAATGCTACATTGTTAACACAGTTAAATTTACAAGCTTAGATACTCTGCAATTCGAGGTCATTTATCAGTGTGGGAGGGAGGTTATCAAAAAATGATGTATGGTTACTATTGAGGCATACAATGCCACCAGCGACAGCTGCACTTCATCTAGTGCACCTTCCAGTGCCACATAATGTCCCTCTGCACCTACCTATTTGCTGGATGTCATCAGCGGCACCATGGGTGAGATCCAAGCCAGGATTCCCCCAAGTATCCTGCGTTGGTAGTGAACACTATTTGGCTCTCCTATCACCTCATAAGATTGGTCAGTTCAGTTGCTGTCATGTGGGTCTCTTGCAGAAATGCTAATTTGATCTGCCTACATATCAGGTTTGGATAGGTTAGTATATCTTATCTGGCCGGTATTTCAGTACTTCTTGTCATCATGTTGTGTTGCAGTGTGGTTCACCCCCTCTCACTGCACCCCACAAGACCCCTAATTAAGCCTCCACTAGGCACACAGCCTACCCTAACTTCTCTGCTTTACATTAACATTAATGCCACTTTTGTGCCAATACCCTTTCCAAGGCCTTGGCCGAAACTGGCCCATGACCAGACAAAAACAGTAAACAAAAAATTTAGAAAAATATCCATCTCAGATTCTGGATCAGTGAGATATTCACAGTTGTTTGAATCTATACATAAGCAGCTGCTCACTTCACACCTCATTCCTCCGGTTCCACCCCCAACCATTACTATAGCCTTTCCCTTCTCCAGACTCTTTCTTGTTCTCTCTTTGAGTTACACTGCCCCTGTTGGCACCCCAAGTGGTATGGAATGAAATTATACTGAAGATCTATTTTCTACATGTTACATAAGTTGTTTGGATGTCATCAGGGGAAGGGCCTGCCAGCTCAGTGTTTGCCAGGGTATTGTCTATGGCCCCTCTTGGCGAGTCTTTCATGGCTCCAGATGACCTCTCCTCCAGGCTGCTAGAAAGTTCCAGTCTGGCTACCTCCTGTGCTCACTCATATTCCATTTACATCTTTAAGCATCTCTCCATTGCTCTCCTGCATTGCCTTCATCAAGATTGCTGTCACTGTCATTTGAAGTCCTAAAAGAGGTCTTGTCTGAATGCAGCACACCCTTAGGCTCGTAGTTTGGCCAGACACATGAGCGAGTATTTAAGGCCCAATTGTCTGAGCTTCCTTTTGATTGTCATAAAAGAGCCCCACCCTCTCAATACTTTAGTCATAATGTCCGTATAGATATCGACAATTCCATTTTGTACTCGTCACAGCCCCATACTCCTGGATACCTGCAACACATGATTTGAGGCTCTGTAGTTAATAATACACTCCACCACCCGTTTTCTGCTGGTCCTCCTGTGAGGAGAGGGGGTCTGCCTGGTACTCTAGGGGCACACTTGACCAAGAAGATGTTAGATCTTTTTCTCTATAGCACAGTGGATAGAAGCCAGTACTTCAGAAATATCTGCACACTAGGATCCTCTCCTCCTTCCGACGGCCCGTACTGCACACCTTGTTGCATCATGATAGGCCCTCCTTGTTGTCTGTTTTTACCCATAGGAAGGCTATCTCCTCCTGCAGTGCCTTGGCCTCTGATTTGAGGCTGTCAATCATGGGACACATCATAGCCAGCGTGGATTCTGTGTTTTCAACTCTGTCCTTGAATTATGCCTGGTCCGCCTGCTGGAGGAAAATGTCAAGTGCCAATGGCATCTATTTTACGCTCCAGCAAGGTATTTTATTGCTCAAAGTAATCCTTTAAAGCACCTTGGTTTGGTTAGCATCGTTTGTGACCCATGTAGACCTCTCACTAGGTTGGTGTATGTGGGAATGGGGTCAGTACCCAGGATATCACCCCTTTTAAGCAGGTGTTGTTGACAAAAGGAGAGTGTCTTTTATAAGTTCTCAGAGTATCTGCCAAGATTGCTCACCCCTTCCTGGTTGTTTTGCCATGAGTGGCTACCTACAGGTAATGTGCCCCCCCCCATGTAGACCCAGGACATGTGTATCCTTCATCCGTTATTCTAGTTACATCTGGTATTGGTCTCTCTAGCCCCAGGATGGGTAACAACCGAGAGCTGCCGGTCATGTGTAGAACCCGGGCGAAGGGTCAATCTGCAGTATAATTTATTCCCTCTTAATGTTTTCTCTATTTGTGTCTCTGGGGGTGATTCCAACCCTGGCGGTCGGTGATAAAGCGGCAGCCAACCCGCCAACAGGCAGGCGGTTAAAAAAAAGGAATTCTGACCCTGGCGGGAACCGCCAACACAGCCCGCCACTTTAACACTCCGACCGCCACGGCGGGACAGACAAACAGCGCGGCAGTCACCGCCAACAGGCAGGCGGCAGACAATGTACCGCCCACCCTATCACAACTCACCAATCTGCCATCTTTTCCGGGGCGGGAGCCCCGCCGATAAAAACACAGCGGAAACAGACTACGAACGGGAAAACGCTCACCTATACACACTCCATGAGGAACCTGGACAGCATGGAACCCGAATTAAACATCCTACCAGCTATTGTCTACCTGCTCATCTACCACGAGTACGAACGCCGGCGCAGACGACAACGGTGAGTACTGCACCTACGACACAGGGGAGGGGGGAGGAGGAAAGATTACGTACACACACACGCCATACACCCCCCCCCCAACTATCTACACACCAATGCAGAGCAACAACTCAGAGGTTCATTGAAATCATGGAAAATCATCTATTTTAAATATTAAAAAGACAAATGAACAGTGCTAAATCTAAATACATAGGCAAGAAGTCCAGCTCATTTCGTTAAAGTTCCACAGTCCGTGGGCCAATGTCCACAAACACATGGGCAAAGCCCACACAGGAGACCAGATACCGTTGGAGAGAACACTGCTGGGGCATCAGATGATAAAACTACAGGCACCTCAGGGGGAAGGGAAGGGGGGGCACCTCAGCCACAGGAGTCCACGACGCCAGATCCACGAGGGACCTCCATGGCCACTGTGCCATCCTGGGGAGTGCAAAGCCACAGTCTCACAAGTCTCTACAGTGGGTGGGTTGCTCACTGTGCCATCCTGAGGAGTTCAAAGCCACAGTCCATCAGATGGATAACCGACTCCACTGGTATTGGAGGAGGCAGGGTGCTCAGAGTGCAGCGTGAACACCAGCTCGACACAGAACCGGCACTGTCAATGGGCCAGCGGTGCCTGAGACAGCTGGGCCCAGCGGAGCGGTGCTTGACAGGAAGGGCCCAGCGGAGCGGTGCTAGAGTTGAAGGGCCCAGCGGAGCGGTGCTTGAGACGGCGGGGCCCAGCGGAGCGGTGCTTAACAGGAAGGGCCCAGCGGAGCGGTGCTTGAGATGAAGGGCCCAGCGGAGCGGTGCTTGACAGGAAGGGCCCAGCGGAGCGGTGCTAAAGTTGAAGGGCCCAGCGGAGCGGTGCTTGAGACGGTGGGGCCCAGCGGAGCAGTGCTTGACAGGAAGGGCCCAGCGGAGCAGTGCTTGAGATGAAGGGCCCAGCGGAACGGTGCTTGACAGGAAGGGCCCAGCGGAGCGGTGCTTGAGATGAAGGGCCCAGCGGAGCGGTGCTTGACAGGAAGGGCCCAGCGGAGCGGTGCTTGACAGGAAGGGCCCAGCGGAGCGGTGCTTGACAGGAAGGGCCCAGCGGAGCGGCGCTTGAGATGAAGGGCCCAGCGGAGCGGTGCTTGAGATGAAGGGCCCAGCGGAGCGGTGCTAGAGTTGAAGGGCCCAGCGGAGCGGTGCTTGACAGGAAGGGCCCAGCGGAGCGGTGCTAGAGTTGAAGGGCCCAGCGGAGCGCTGCTTGAGAGGGCGGGGCCCAGCGCAGCGGTGCTTGACAGGAAGGGCCCAGCGGAGCGGTGCTTGAGATGAAGGCCCCATCGGAGCGGTGCTTGACAGGAAGGGCCCAGCGGAGCGGTGCTTGACAGGAAGGGCCCAGCGGAGCGGTGCTTGAGATGAAGGGCCCAGCGGAGCGGCGCTTGAGATGAAGGGCCCAGCGGAGCAGTGCTTGAGATGAAGGGCCCAGCGGAGCGGTGCTAGAGTTGAAGGGCCCAGCGGAGCGGTGCTTGAGATGGCGGGGCCCAGCGGAGCGGTGCTTGACAGGAAGGGCCCAGCGGAGCGGTGCTTGAGACGGCGGGGCCCAGCGGAGCGGTGCTTGACAGGAAGGGCCCAGCGGAGCGGTGCTTGAGATGAAGGGCCCAGCGGAGCGGTGCTTGACAGGAAGGGCCCAGCGGAGCAGTGCTTGACAGGAAGGGCCCAGCGGAGCAGTGCTTGACAGGAAGGGCCCAGCGGAGCGGTGCTTGAGATGAAGGGCCCAGCGGAGCGGCGCTTGAGATGAAGGGCCCAGCGGAGCGGTGCTTGAGATGAAGGGCCCAGCGGAGCGGTGCTTGACAGGAAGGGCCCAGCGGAGCGGTGCTTGACAGGAAGGGCCCAGCGGAGCGGTGCTGGAGTTGAAGGGCCCAGCAGAGCGGTGCTCTTCACGGCGGGGCCCTCTTCAGCGGTGCCTGTCTTGGCGGGCCCTCTTCAGCAGTGCTCTTCACGGCGGGGCCCTCTTCAGCGGTGCCTGTCTTGGCGGGGCCCTCTTCAGCTGTGCTCTTCACGGCAGGGCCCTCTTCAGCGGTGCCTGTCTTGGCGGGGCCCTCTTCAGTGGTGCCTGTCTTGGCGGGGCCCTCTTCAGCGGTGCCTGTCTTGGCGGGGCCCTCTTCAGCGGTGCTCTTCACGGCGGGGCCCTCTTCAGCGGTGCCTGTCTTGGCGGGGCCCTGTTCAGCGGTGCCTGTCTTGGCGGGGCCCTCTTCAGCGGTGCTCTTCACGGCGGGGCCCTCTTCAGCGGTGCCTGTCTTGGCGGGCCCTCTTCAGCAGTGCCTGTCTTGGCGGGGCCCTCTTCAGCGGTGCTCTTCACGGCTGGGCCCTCTTCAGCGGTGCCTGTCTTGGTGGGGCTCTCTTCAGCGGTGCTTGTCCTGTCTTTCAAGGGAGCCAGACCTGGACAGGACTCCCCGCTTAGTCGCCCTCCGACCGTGCGTTTGCTGGCCCCTCCTGTGATTGAGTCCTGGGCCCGTGGGTGTCCTCCGTCACACCCGGTATGGGGCTGGTGGGGCCCTCCTGGGCTGACTTCTCCGCCCTGCTGCCCTTGCCCTCCTTCGATGAAGCTCTCTGGTCCTTGCCTCCCCTTGATGTTGTGGCAGGTGACGGGCCACGACTACGCTCCTTGGTGGCAGCCGTCTCAGCCTTCTCGCGCCGGCCCTTTGTTTTCGGGTTCTCTTCCCAGGGGGTGGGCTGGCTGTCCCCTTGCTGCTGGCCGATGTATCTGCACTCGGAAAAGGTGGACTCCAATACCCGTGCACAATGGTCACCCTCGATGCAGGGCTGGTGGTGGCTGAGGTGCTGTTAGGACTCTTACCAGATGGAGGGGGTGGGTCAGTGATTGGAACGAGCTCAAGGTTGGAAAGGAACTGCACTTGGGAAGGACAGGGACGGGTAGGTGTAGTGGGTATGGGAGTGGAGGAAGAGGATGTGGTTGTAGGAGAGTCAAGTGTTCTGTCTTTGGGTGTAGGTGTTTGTGACGGAGGCTGTCTTGAGGTGGATAGCTGTTGGGTGGGTGCCTGGGAGAGGACACAGGGGACGTGTAAATGGCAGTGGGGGTGGTGACTGCACGTGTGCGGACTGTACTGGGGGTGTGCTGGTGATGGAAGTACTGGCTGATGGTGGTGTGCATGCAGGTGTGAGTGGAGACGTCACAGGGAGGGAGGAGGGAGACGAGGAGGAGGGGGACACAGAGGTGGTAGTGACTGTTGCCATGTCTGCATCTGGATGTTGTTTGTGTGAATGCTTGTGGGATCTGTGGTGCTTATGTCTGGATGAGCTGCCCTTGGGTGTTGAGGTGTGTGCAGGCTGGTCTGATGGTGTGGATGGGATAGGCAGAGGAACAGGAGACTGGGACTGGGTGGAGGCAGTTAGAAGAGGGAGGCTGGAAACCGGGACAATGGCTGCCGTCAGTGCTGAGGCCAGAGCATTGAACGATCGTTGATGGGCAGCCTGACCCGAATGAATGCCCTCCAGGTATGCATTGCTCCGATGCACCTCCCTTTCTACACCCTGGATGGCATTCAAGAGGGTAGACTGCCCAACAATGAGTGTCCTGAGGAGGTCAATGACCTCCTCACTGAGGGCAGCAGGGGTAACTGGGGCAGGGCCTGAGGTGCCTGGGGCGAAGGAGATGCCCGCCTTCCTGGGCGAGCGGGCACGGAGCGAAGGCCGAGGGGCTGCTGGGAGGGCAGGGCTGGTGCGCTGGGTGGCGGCTGTACCTGTTGTGGCGGTGGGCACGGATGTTGCCGCCACCGCAAGGGAGCTCCCTTCCGAGGACGTGTCGTGTCGCTGACGTCTCCACGGGTCCCCGTTGTGGAGCTCCCCTCGCCCTCCGTCTCACTGGTGAACTCAGTGTCTGTAGCATGGCCCTCCGGGGCCATGTGAGTTGCAGCTCCCTCGTGCTCCGATGGCAATTCTCCTCCGCCTGATGATGCTAATGCACACATGCACAGGAAGATAAAGAAAATGGGTGGGGGGAGAAATAAAGACAGGTTGAGTGCATGCATTGGCAACACCGTTGGCGGAGAGGACAGACACAGAAGCCCCCTGCACTACGCCGCGCAATCGGGGTACACTACTCAGTACTTGTGACTAGGCCTACAGGTCTATGGACAACAAATGCACACATGGGTGATGCAGGACCATGGATAGCTTGACTTGGCACCCTACAGAGGTGGGGGGCGGGGGCACAGGGCCATGCCTAAAGGAGGGGACTAGCCTACAGAAAGTGCCCTGGCCTAAAGTCACCCACAGCCCTCCTCCCCAACCCAGACACCTCCACTGCGCGCAAAGATAGCAGAATGTGCTGATACTCACCCCCTTGTGTCTGCTGTGATGTCCTCACGCGCCCATCCAAATGGGGGTAGGCCACCGCCAGGATCCGGGACATCAGGGGGGTCAATTGGCGGCTGGCACCCCTCCTACGTTGGGAGGCCATCCCCAGCAGAGACTTGGCGGTCTTCCTGGTCCCGCAGCGGATGTCCTCCCACCTCTTTCGGCAGTGGGTGCCCCGTCTGTTGTGGACCCCCAGGGCCCGGACGTCCTTGGCGATGGCACGCCAAATCTCAATCTTCTGATGGGCGCTGACCTATGTGACATGTACAGGGTGGGAAACGAAATATCATCACTTTTCTGCATGGTAGATGTGAGTGGCCCCCCCCTCCCCAACCTTGGCATGTGGCACATGCTCTCATCTGTCGTGCGTTGCACTCCTCATTCGCTCCCCTCCCCACCATCTTACATACACCCCACTCAACACAGGCATAGCCCATTCAACGTGCACCCAGTGTACTCACCTGTTGGTCTGGAGGACCGTAGAGTAGCGCATACTGGGGGAGGACCCCATCAACAAGTTTCTCCAACTCTTCTGAAGTGAAGGCAGGGGCCCTTTCCCCAGTCGCAGCAGCCATAGTATCTCCCAGACCGAGGTCACAGCAGCACTTGCAGTATAGGTCCTCTCCTGTGGATGATCAGGTCTCGAGTGATTAAGCAGATAGAAAATGGCGGTCACGCCCGCGGCGGTGCGTACCACCGCGGTGCGTACCGCGACCGCCAGCGCACATCGTCATTGGCTACTGAGACCCATAGGGTTCAATGTTAACCAATGCTGCTTCGCACCGCGGTCTTCGACCGCCTACCGCCACGGTGTGCCACGCCAGCGCATTGACCTCACAGATCCCATTGTCACACTTCACAGGTCAGGCAGCCGCCATTTCAAGGGCCCACATGGCTTAATTTCTACTGCGTCACACAGGCCTAGGCCGTGCATTGCCACTCATACACGCCTTTCACTGCATTGCGATTCATTTACTGTGCAAGCTGTTTGAACGAACCTGTGGCTTGCTTGACTCTGTACTCCATGTTGTCCTTCCTAGGCACCGTCCGCTGGGACTTGCGAGGAGAAGGATGAATCCTCCTGTGTACCGACCGCTGGTGGACCTGTCGACAATGGAAGAACAACATATTATACTTCGTTACAGGCTTGAGAGAGCCACTATTCATGAACTGTGTGCCCAGCTGGAGCCAGACCTGATGTCCCCCATCCGCCAACCCACAGGGATTCCCCCTCTGGAACAGGTTCTGTCAGTACTCAATTTTTTGGCAAGTGGGTCTTTTCAGACAACAGTGGCCATGTCATCAGGGATGTCTCAGCCTATGTTTTCTAAGGTTTTGTCCAGAGTGTTGTCTGCCCTGATGAAATACATGCGGAGATACATTGTTTTCCCTGAGGAGGATGATTTGGCTACAGTGAAGGGTGATTTCTATGCCCTTGGACATATCCCCAACATCATTGGTGCCATTGATGGGACCCATGTGGCTTTGGTACCCCCCAAAGGCAGTGAGCAGGTGTACAGAAATAGAAAGAGTTATCATTCTATGAATGTCCAGGTGGTCTGTTTGGCAGACCAGTACATCTCCCATGTGAATGCCAAGTTCCCTGGGTCAGTGCATGACGCGTATGTTATGCGAAATAGCAGCGTCCCCTATGTGATGGAACAGCTACAGAGACACCGTGTGTGGTTATTAGGTGACTCTGGTTACCCCAACCTCTCCTGGCTATTGACCCCAGTGAGGAATCCCAGGACAAGGGCAGAGGAACGGTACAATGAGGCCCATGGGCGAACTAGGAGGATAATAGAAAGGACCTTCGGGGTCCTGAATGCCAGGTTTAGGTGCCTGCATATGACAGGTGGATCCCTAATGTACTCACCAAAGAAGGTGTGCCATATCATCGTGGCCTGCTGTATGCTTCACAATCTTGCATTGCGACGCCAGGTGCCTTTCCTGCAGGAGGATGGTCCAGATGGTGGTGTTGTAGCAGCTATGGAGCCTGTGGAGAGTGAAGAGGAGGAAGACGACGGGGACGACACGGACAACAGGGATACAGTTATACAACAGTATTTTCAGTAGCACACAGGTAAGATTCACCTACGCCATTTTACATTTACTTGAGGCCTCCTGCGTCTCTACTTTCTGTGTTTCCCACCATTTCCTTTTAGCTGAATTGTGACTTTCCCTTCACTTTTCAGAGCTGTTTGACCAACTGCGTGACTTCTGCGTTGTTTGCCCATGGACTACAGCTTGTTGTCATTGGTATGTTGTCATTACAATGTAACAGAACATAATTGCACCGTTATGTGTGATACATAATAGTAAAATAAAAGCAGACTCCTGAAATTGTAAGTGCAATAGGTGATTTATTATAAGTGCTACATATAGGTACATGATAGTAAAACGGTGATGGGTGGGGGTGGAGAAATGTCTGTGGCAGAGTCCAGTTCTCAGTCGCACAGGTGCATTGTCCATATGCCTGTGGAAGGATGGAGCAGGGGCAGTTCAAGGTTGGACAGGGTGACAATGTGGGACAGTGGGATGACATCAGGGGGTATCTTATGCTGGCGGGGGTCTTGCAATCCTACTCTGTCTTCTTGTGTGATCTCAGGTTCCGCTTGCGGGGTGGTTGTTCTTCAGCAGGAGGTGGGGTTCTGGTGGCCTGACGTTGTGTGGGGGCCTCCTGTCCACTAGTGCCGGCGGAGGTGGTAGGCTGTTCCTGGCCTGGGCTAGTGACAGGGGCCCTTTGGGGTGCCACATGGTCCCGCAATGTGGTGACTATCTGGTTAAGGGCCAGGACGATGGTCCCCATTGCTGAACCGATGTTCCTCAGTTCCTCTCTGAACCCCACGTACCGTTCCTCCTGCTGTGCCTGGATCTCCTGGAACCTGGCCAGTACCGTCGCCATCGTCTCCTGGGAGTGGTGGTATGCTCCCATGATGGTGGTGAGGGCCTCTTGGAGAGTCGGTTCCCTGGGCCTGTCCCCCCCCCTGTCGCACAGCAGCCCTCCCAGTTCCCCTGTTTCCCTGGGCCTCTGTCCCCTGGACGGTGTGCCCACTACCACTGCCCCCAGGTCCCTGTTGTTGTTGGGGTGGTGGGTCAACCTGGTTGCCCTGTAGTGGCGGACACACCGCTGATTGACATGTCCTGGAGACAGAGGCATGGGCCCGCTGGGTGGGAGCTGTGCTGGTGTTCCCAGAGGGGGTTAGGTCTGGTGTAGCCTGTGGCTGTGGGGAACCGACTGTCCAGAGGTCCCCGATGGGCCAGGCTGGTCATCAGGGTCCAGGTCGACAGAGCTGCTGTCGTCGCTGGGGGCCTCTTCTGGGGGTGGGATGGACATCTCTGGACCCTCCGTGGCGGTGTGGTGGCGTTCGGGTCCTGCAGGGGTATAAGGGTATGGTTATTGGTTCTGTGTGTGGCTTTTCGTGGGATGGATGGGTGTCTGTGTACCCAAGTGCAGGCATTCCCGTGTGGGGGCTTTTGTGAGGGTGGCTTGTGGGGGAGATGGTTATGTGCAGTGGGCATGCTCTGGTGATGGGTGTCCATGCTTTGTGGTCGCATGCAGGTCTAGGTGTTGGGATGGGTGGGTTTTGATGGTGGTACATTTGGAAGGAGTTGGTGTGATAGGGGTGGGGGTGAGGGTGGGGCTATGTGCTGGCATCAGATGGGGTGGGGGTGGGAAGTAGTAGTTAAGAATTGACTTACCAGAGTCCATTCCTCCAGCTACTCCTGTGAGGCCCTCAGGATGCAGGATGTGCAAGACTTCCTCCTCCCATGCTGTGAATTCTGGGGGAGTAGGTGGGGGTCCGCCGCCAGTCTTCTGCACTGCAATGTTGTGCCTTGATACCATGGAACGCACCTTCCCCCGTAGGTCGTTCCATCTCTTCCTGATGTCCTCCCGATTGCGTGGATGCTGTCCCACCGCGTTGACCCTGTCGACTATCCTTTGCCATAGCTCCATCTTCCTAGCAATTGTTGTATGCTGCACCTGTGCCCCGAAGAGCTGGGGCTCTACACGTACTATTTCCTCCACCATGACCCTGAGTTCTGCGTCAGAGAACCTGGGGTGTCTTTGGGGTGCCATGGGGTGGTGTGGATGAGGTGAGGGATGTTGTATGTGTTGTGGAGTGTGGTGAGTGTGGTGGTGTATGGTGTTTTGTGCGTTGTAATTGTGTGGGTGATGTTGTGATTAGCCTCTGTGTGATGGTCTACTCTAAGCAGTGCTGTCTCTCTCTGTCCTTGATTCGCAATTGTGGAAGTAAGGGTTTGTGGGTAATGTGGGTGTGTGTTTTATATTGTATTGGGTGTTTGGGGGTGGTGTGTATGTGTCTCAGGTGTGTGTATTTCAAATTGTCCAATGTGGTTGTGTTTTGTAAGGGTGTGTGTATTTTGACCGCGGCGGTGGGTACCGCCAATTGAATACCGCGTTTGAAAGACCGCCGCGTGGATTCGTGGGTCGTAATGGTATGGGCGTATTTCGGTGGAGGTTTGGTCATCGCCTTTTTTTCGCTGACCTTTGGTGTGGCGGACTTTTGTGGATGTCGGGTTTTTGGTGGTTTGCCAGTTGCGGGTCAGAATGACTGTGGTGGTTTACCGCGGCCGCGGCGGTGTTATGGCTGTCTTCTGACCGGCGGTAAGCGCCTTTTACCACCGAGGTCAGAATGACCGCCTCTGTGTGGCTTCCGCCTACATGCCTTTTGTGCGGTCTTGTACTATCAGGGTTCTTGTCACACTGTGTTTAGTTGCAGGCCTCACTGCTCACCTCATGTCTGGCCATAGGGCAGTCAGAGTTGTTCTACCTGTCCATTCCATTGGGATATGTTGAGTGCAGTCACTGGTTGATGACTTTGCACCACCCTCTGTTTTAGCCTCTTTCTGCAAAAGCTCCGGTCCCTACGTTTTCAGCTCCACTGAGGCTGTTGCTTATTTTATAAAAAAATAAAAAAAAGTACATAGTTCCAGTCAATCGACTAGTAGAAATGTATACATTAAGAAATAGAGTCTATGAGTCTGCTCTTATTAGAACAAGAGCCCTCACTCACCAAATGGTGACATGCTTCATCATCGGGCTTTTGATCCTCGTCAGGCCGGCACTGCAACGCCTGACGGGCCCCTCGTGGGGGCTGTTTGCCGGAGATCGTTTAAGTGCAAAGAATGCCGGTAGATGAGTGCTAGTATGTTGGATTGGTACATGGGTATGTGAAAATAAAAATGGCTAGAGGTCTGGAAATATCGTATTTAATCAACCCAGACCCCTGTCATGATTAAAAACAGAGTGTGGGTAAGGATTAGAAGTAATATCTAGTCCACCCTCAGAAATAAAAAAACTGTCAATCCCTGAATTGGGGGAATGTGGAGAGTTAGATTACAGAACTAACCAAACGTCTATCATCGGGGTCAACATGTTTCTCGCAAAAAATGTCTGTTAAGATCGGTGCGATTCATCAGGACCAAAAAACGGACCTAATCCACATGTTATAACCCAATACGGGATTTCTTCGTACCACAAAAACCTACAAAGAGCAAAAAAACTGACTCAAAATACAAATATAATAACCATGTGCACAGTGAGCTCATTCCGGTGAGAAACCCTAATGTGCAGTGTATCACACGGTGAAATATAAATCAAACAGACTCCTCTCAATTCAGAGGATGAATCCTTACCCACCCTGTATTAAAGGATGGGCCCCATCGGGAGAGCGATGAGCATCAGTGGTCCAGGCTTGTATAGTCAACTAAGTATAGATATAGAGGACATGTCATACATAACAAGTATAAATATCTCAAGGATTATAAATCCATTCAAACTATTCAGGACAAACTTAAATCATGGCTCAAACATGCCCAATAACAGAAAGTCCTAAGTATGAGGACACAGGTAATCACCATAACTATGTGGATTATTGTTAGTCAATTCAAATTGTCAAAATAATCTTAAATCACAAGTCAAACATGTCCAAAAAATATGTGTAGTGTAGACAATCGTCAGTCCAATAATGTACACCAATAGTATTAATAATAAGGACATAGGGTATTAGTAGTGTCCAATGTTGAAGAATGTCACCATTTGGTGAGTGAGGGCTCTTGTTCTAATAAGAGCAGACTCATAGACTCTATTTCTTATTGTATACATTTGTACTAGTTTATTGGCTGGAACTGTGTACTTTTGCTTTTTTGGTATTATGATGGGAGTACCGTACACAGGACCAACTTTTCTCTAAACACTCCCAACATATTAGCCCTTCTTTGTTTGTATTCACTTATTTTATTTCACCTTATATCTCCCAACTAAGCCATCTGTTTGAGGATGTTATATACTGCACAGAAGTGTTTTGCCGCTTGCTGCATTATTTTAGATACATACAGGGTACACTGGTCTGCCAGGTTTTCCATCGGGAATCCTGCTCTAGAAAATAGCTGAATCATACTGCTAATGGTTGTTTTAGAGGTAGCCACTCTAAGATGGATGACCTTGGGGTATCAGGTGCCAAAATCAACTAATACCAGAATGTAGTTATATCCTTTCCTAGAGGAACTTAAAGGCCCCACCAAATCCAAACCTAACGTTTCAAATGGGATTACAAATAAAGATGTGTTCTAAGGGACAATACAAGTTTTTCTTCTGGCATATTTGTCATTTCTGACAGTATTTCCTAATATGGTTAAAAATGCTGGGACAATACAATTATTCCAAAATGGCATTTGAAATTTTCTCCAACCCAAAAGGTCCGCAAATAGATGACAGTGGCATAGAAAGAGGAGTGCTCCTGAAAAATATAATGGACTAATAGCTGTGGTTTATGCCCAGCTTTTCTTATGAGATATAACCGTCTCTTCTGTATAATAAAGCAGGGATGTACATGGTTTTCAGTTTTTCATCTTTGTTAGCCTCCCACCAGGTATTTTGGAGTGAGGTATCATTTATTTGAGCTGATTGGAAATGTTTATACCGATCCCAAGGTTCTGGTATTGAAATTAGTTTTGGGTAGTGTAGGAGGCTGGGCTGGTTTGTAATGGGTACCTTGGGTACTTACACCTTATACCAGGTCCAGTTATTCATTATGTTGGTGGTGCAGCGGTGGGATAAATACTTGCAATTTCTTTACCACTTTGTTACTGGTGCTTTTCACAAGAAAAGCTTGCTCCAATACGTAGAGCATATATAATATATACCTAGAAGTAATTTTCTAAGTTCTTTAAACTTTGCAAACTTTTTTACAAAGTTCTGAAAAGTTTTCTTCTTTTCTCTAAAAAGTTAGCCCTGTTATTCTACTAACTTTGTACCCACTTTCCTAAACTTTTTCTCTTTCAATATGTCTTCTGTAGAAGCTACCCTTATGGTTGTAAAAACAGCATATGAGAATCTTAACTTTAAAAGCTTAAGGGGTATCTGTATTGAAAGAAGTTTAGGGCTTGGGAAGAACCCCAATAAGGAGTTCCTCTTAAATCTCCTCCTACAAGATGACCAGGGACTCAGCACTGGTCCAGATCAGACAGGGGAAAAGGTAGAGGATGATTCCAACCAGGAAGGCTCAGAGGAGCACACTGACAATCCTGGGGAGGGTACTTCCACAGATGTATCTGTTAACAGGCCCTTAATACAACTGATAGTAGGAAGGGTTCACACACAAGTAGGGCTCCCTTCACCCCTAGTGGCCAGGTAACTGGGGTGGCCTCTGTTAGGGATAGATCTAACTCTGCACATTCCCATGTTACCTCTGTTTCAGAGGCATCCCTCACATCAAACCCTGAGGACCAGTCCCTAGATAGGGAACTCAGAAAGGTGAGGTTAGAGGAAACTCAGGAAGCTGAGGTTAGAGGAGGCCAGAATGAGGGTACTGCAGCAACAGTTGGCCTTAGACAGGGAATCCCTGGCCATGGAAAAGGAAAGGCAGGGTTTGGGGTTAGATCCCATGATGGCAGCAGCAGTTTCAGAAATTCAAATGCTGGGGAACCTTCATTTGACTCTAGGGATCTGCACAAAGATGTCCTTCCTTACAAGGATGGTGATGACATCTACAAGTAGTTTGCTGCACTTTAGAGGGCCTTTAAAGTTCATAGGGTCTCTCATGTACAGTGGGCTGCTATCCTTTTCTTTTTTATCCTTCTCTGGTAAGGGGAGAGACAGACTCCTTATTGTCAGAGAAGATGATTCAGATAATTACCAAATTCTTAAAAGTGCACTCTTGGATGGTCTGGGCTTAACCACTGAGCAATACAGGATAAAGTTCAGAGAGACCAGAAAGGAGTCATCACAGGACAGGACAGACTTTCTAGCCTGTTCTGTAAAGGCCCTAGAAGGTTGGTTAAATGGTGTTAAGTTGACTGACTATGAAAGCCTGTATAACTTTATTCTGAGAGAGCATATTTTAAATAATTGTGTGTCTGACTTGTTGCATCAGTATCTGGTGGACTCAGATCTGACCTCTCCCCAAGAATTAGGAAAGAAGGCAGACAAGTGGGTCAGAACAAGGGTGAGCAGAAAAGCTCAGACAGGGATGACAAGGACAGCAAGAGTCTTCATCAGGCACGCAAAATTCCTCTGGGGGTGGTGGGTCCAAATACTATTCTCACAAAGATAAGAAACCTTGGTGTTATTTGTGTAAAGCCAAAGGCCATTGGGCAAGTGATCCTCATTGTCCAAAAAGAAACACCAAACCTCCCACCACCACAACCCTAACTGCAACCACTAGTGCCCCTAGTAATAGCAGTGGTGGTGGGAAGAAAACTACTAATACCCAGTCAAAGGATGTAACTGGGCTCACCATTGGTAATGTAGTTGGGGTTGGTCTAGTTAGGGAGATCATTGAGGCTGTTTTAGTCTCTGATGGTGGCATTGACCTAGCCACTTTAGTTGCTTGCCCCCTTAATATGGATAAGTACAAGCAGCTACCCCTGATTAATGGTGTTCATGGTGAGGCCTACAGGGGCACAGGTTCCAGTGTCACATTGGAGATGGAAAAACTGGTTGCCCCTGAGCAGCACCTACTTGGTCACCAGTACCAAGTGACAGACGCCCATGGCAACACTGTTAGCCACCCCATGGCTTTTGTGAATCTAAACTGGGACGGGGTTACTGGTCCAAAGAAAGATGTGGTAGCCACTGATTTACCTGTAGAATGTCTGCTAGGCAATAATTTGGAGACTTCAGCTTGGGCTGAAGTGGAGTTGGAGGCCCATGCAGCAGTGCTGGGCATTCCAGGGCATATCTTTGCTCTTACCAGGGCTCAGGCCAAGAAGCAAAGAGGACAGGGAAATTTGGATCCTGGAACAATGGACCAAGTGCTCCCAACAACTGGAGGTAGAAAGGGCAAACCCTTGTCCACTATCCCTCCTTCCACAGATGATTCTCCTTTTGAGGAAGAGGAATTCTCTCCCTGTGCAGAAGCTACACCAGAGAAGCTGAAAGCTGATACAGGTGAGCTATTGGGTGGAGGAGGGCCTGCCAGGGAAGAGCTGAGTGTGGCACAGCAAACCTGTCCCACATTGGAAGGTCTTAGACAGCAAGCTGTCAAGCAGAAAAATGGAGATGTCAATGACAGCCACAGAGTTTACTGGGAGAATAATCTCCTTCATACTGAAGCAAGAGACCCTAATCCTGGTGCCACCAGGAGACTGGTCATCCCCCGTCAGTACAGGGAATTCCTCCTAACTCTTGCCCATGACATTCCCTTGGCTGGGCATCTAGGCCAGAGTAAAACATGGCACAGACTTGTTCCACATTTTCACTGGCCCCATATCTCAGAAGACACAAAGGAGTTTTGTCGCTCCTGCGTCACCTGCCAAGCCAGTGGTAGCACCCCAAAGGCCCCTTGTAGGAGGCTGGCCTTGTTTGTAGTGGTACCAAGGGGTACTTACGCTCTGCACCAGGTCCAGTTATCCCTTATTAGTGTAGAAGAGGTGTCTAGCAGCTTAGGCTGATAGAAAAGGTAGCTTAGCAGAGCAGCTTAGGCTGAACTAGGAGACGTGTAAAGCTCCTACTATACCACTGGTGTCATATGCACAATATCATAAGAAACCACAATACACAGATATACTAAAAATAAAGGTACTTTATTTTTATGACAATATGCCAAAAGTATCTCAGTGAGTACCCTCAGTATGAGGATAGCAAATATACACAAGATATATGTACACAATACCAAAAATATGCAGTAATAGCAATAGAAAGCAATGCAAGCAATGTACAGTCACAATAGATTACAATGAGAGCACATAGGTATAGGGGCAACACAAACCATATACTCCAAAAGTGGAATGCGAACCACGAATGGACCCCAAACCTATGTGACCTTGTAGAGGGTCGCTGGGACTGTAAGAAAACAGTGAGGGTTAGAAAAATAGCCCACCCCAAGACCATGAGAAGTGGATGCAAAGTGCACCTAAGTTCCCCAGAGAGCACAGAAGTCGTGATAGGGGAATTCTGCAAGGAAGACCAACACCAGCAATGCAACAACGATGGATTTCCGGACGAGAGTACCTGTGGAACAAGGGGACCAAGTCCAAAAGTCACGATCAAGTCGGGAGTGGGCAGATGCCCAGGAAATGCCAGCTGTGGGTGTAAAGAAGCTGCCACCGGATTGTAGAAGCTGTGGATTCTGCAAGAATGAAGAGGACTAGGAACTTCCCCTTTGGAGGATGGATGTCCCACATCGTGAAGAAGCTTGCAGAGGTGTTTCCGTGCAGAAAGACTGCAAACAAGCCTTGCTAGCTGCAAGGGTCGCAGTTAGGGTTTTTGGATGCTGCTGTGGCCCAGGAGGGACCAGGATGTCGCCAATTGTGTGAGGAGACAGAGGGGGCGTCCAGAAAGACAAGGAGCCCACTCAGAAGCAAGCAGCACCAGCAGAAGTGCTGGAACAGGCACCACGAAGAAGAGTGAACCAGAGCTCACCCGAAGTCACAAAGGAAGGTCCCACGACGCCAGAGGACAACTCAGGAGGTCGTGCACTGCAGGTTAGAGTGTTGGGGACCCAGGCTTGGCTGTGCACAAAGGAAATCCTGGAAGAGTGCACAGGAGCCAGAGCAGCTGAAAATCACGCGGTACCCAGCAATGCAGTCTAGCGTGGGGAGGCAAGGACTTACCTCCACCAAACTTGGACTGAAGAGTCACTGGACTGTAGGAGTCACTTGGACAGAGTTGTTGAGTTCCAGGGACCACGCTCGTCATGCTGAGAGGGGACCCAGAGGACTGGTGATGCAGTCTTTTGGTGCCTGCGGTTGCAGGGGGAAGATTCCGTCGACCCATGGGAGATTTCTTCGGAGCTTCTAGTGCAGAGAGGAGGCAGACTACCCCCACAGCATGCACCACCAGGAAAACAGTCGAGAAGGCGGCCGGATCAGCGTTACAAGGTCGCAGTAGTCGTCTTTGCTACTTTATTGCAGTTTTGCAGGCTTCCAGAGCAGTCAGCGGTCGATTCCTTGGCAGAAGGTGAAGAGAGAGATGCAGAGGAACTCTGATGAGCTCTTGCATTCATTATCTAAAGAATTCCCCAAAGCAGAGACCCTAAACAGCCAGAAAAGGAGGTTTGGCTACTTAGGAAGGAGGATAGGCTAGCAACACAGGTAAGAGCCTATCAGAAGGAGTCTCTGACATCACCTGCTGGCACTGGCCACTCAGAGCAGTCCAGTGTGCCAGCAGCACCTCTGTTTCCAAGATGGCAGAGGTCTGGAGCACACTGGAGGAGCTCTGGGCACCTCCCAGGGGAGGTGCAGGTCAGGGGAGTGGTCACTCCCCTTTCCTTTGTCCAGTTTCGCACCAGAGCATGGCTGGGGGACCCCTGAACCGGTGTAGACTGGCTTATGCAGAAATGGGCACCATCTGTGCCCATGAAAGCATTTCCAGAGGCTGGGGGAGGCTACTCCTCCCCAGCCCTGACACCTTTTTCCAAAGGGAGAGGGTGTAACACCCTCTCTCTGAGGAAGTCTTTTATTCTGCCTTCCTGAGCCAAGCCTGACTGGACCCCAAGAGGGCAGAAACCTGTCTGAGGGGTTGGCAGCAGCAGCAGCTGCAGTGAAACCCCGGGAAAGGTAGTTTGGCAGTACCCGGGTCTGAGCTAGAGACTCGGGGATCATGGAATTTTCTCCCCAATGCCAGAATGGCATTGGGGTGACAATTCCATGATCTTAGACATGTTACATGGCCATGTTCGGAGTTACCATTGTGACGCTATACATATGTCGTGACATATGTATAGTGCACGCGTGTAATGGTGTCCCCGCACTCACAAAGTCCAGGGAATTTGCCCTGAGCAATGTGGGGGCACCTTGGCTAGTGCCAGGGTGCCCACACACTAAGTAACTTAGCACCCAACCTTTACCAGGTAAAGGTTAGACATATAGGTGACTTATAAGTTACTTAAGTGCAGTGGTAAATGGCTGTGAAATAACGTGGACGTTATTTCACTCAGGCTGCAGTGGCAGGCCTGTGTAAGAATTGTCAGTGGTCCCTATGGGTGGCAAAAGAAATGCTGCAGCCCATAGGGATCTCCTGGAACCCCAATACCCTGGGTACCTCAGTACCATATACTAGGGAATTATAAGGGTGTTTCAGTATGCCAATGTAAATTGGTGAAATTGGTCACTAGCCTGTTAGTGACAATTTGGAAAGAAATGAGAGAGCATAACCACTGAGGTTCTGGTTAGCAGAGCCTCCGTGAGACAGTTAGTCATAACACAGGTAACACACACAGGGCACACTTATGAGCACTGGGGCCCTGGCTGGCAGGGTCCCAGTGACACATACAACTAAAACAACATATATACAGTGAAATATGGGGGTAACATGCCAGGCAAGATGGTACTTTCCTACACCCCTTTAATCCCACTGCCAGGGGTTGGGGTGCCTTTTGAAAGGGTAGGGGTTGATAATGTTGGCCCTCTTGACCCTCCAACAGCTTCTGGCAGTAGATTTATCCTTGTGGTGGTGGACCATGCCACAAGGTATCCAGAAGCTATCCCCTTTAGGACCACTACAGCACCTGTAGTGGCAAAAGCCCTCCTGGGAATCTTTTCCAGGGTGGGTTACCCTAAGGAAGTGGTGTCAGACAGAGGTTGTAACTTCATATCTGCATACCTCAAAGCAATGTGGAAGGAGTGTGGTGTTACCTACAAGTTCACCACCCCTTATCATCCACAAACTAATGGACTGGTTGAGAGCTTTAATAAAACTCTCAAAGGCATGATCATGGGACTCTCTGAAAAACTCAGAAGGAGATGGGATGTCCTCTTGCCATGCCTCCTTTTTGCCTACAGGGAGGTACCCCAAAAAGTAGTGGGCTACAGCCCCTTTGAACTCCTATTTGGTCACCCTATTAGGGGTCCCCTGTGAGAAAGTAGCCTCTTTCTAGCATGGTTACCCCCACTTTTGGCCTGTTTGTAAGTGTGTGTCAGTGATTTTTCTACTGTGTCACTGGGATCCTGCTAGCCAGGACCCCAGTGCTCATAGATAAAAAACAATATGTCCGTATGATTTGCCTGTCTCACTGGGAACCTGCTAGCCAGGGCCCAGTGCTCATAGTTTGTGGCCTAATGTGTCTGCCTGTGTAGTGCCTAACAGTGTCACTAAGGATCTGCTATCCAGAATCTCAGTGCTTATGTTCTCTCTGCTTTTAAATTTGTCACTGTAGGCCAGTGACTTAATTTTCCAATTTCATTAGGGATACTGGACCCCCTTTATGAGTCACTAGTATATGGTACCTAGGTACCTAGGGCATTGGGTTCCAGGAGATTCATATGGGCTGCAGCATTTCTTATGCTACCCATAGGAAGCTCAGACAAACCCTTACACAGGACTGCCACTGCAGCCTGCGTAAAATAGTGCACACACTATTTCACAGCCATGCTCACTGCACTTAAGTAACTTATAAGTCACCTATTTGTCTAACCTTCACATGCTGAATGTTAGGTGCAAAATGTGAGGGCACTGTTGCCCTAGCAAAGGGTCTCTCCTGTGGGTTCTCTTCAGATTCTGCTTGCAAGTTTCCTTCAGGAAACCTCTGAAGAAACTTTAGCATCCTCTGACATCGGATCAACCGCAGACTGCTCCATGAAATGCTGTAACTGCAACAAAGTGTCTACAAGAGACACTTTTCTTCAGCAACCTCAGCTCCAAGTCAGCAACTGCAACAGTTTCCATGGTGTGCATGCTCTGGGGACTCCCTGTCTTCGTCCTGCAACAGAAGGACCAAGCAAATCTCCAGTGGAGTGATGAAGTCACTCCCCTGCACTAAGCAGGCACCTTCCAAGATGACGACCGGTACCGTAGGACTCCTCTCACGGTGACGAGTGTGCTCCTAATGACACAGAGGGTAGACATCATTGACGTAGTCTGTCCTGAGGTCCTGCTGATGCAATTTGGAGGAGGTAAGACCTTGCCTTCCCTGAGCATGATGGTAACCCTGTGTTTTGTGTCTTCTTCGCCTCCTGAGGCCTCTGTGCACTCTTTGCAAAATTCCTTTATGCACAGCCTGACCCATGTCCCCAGCACTCCATCCTGCAATGCTCAGCTCACTGAGCTGTTCTCCAGTAGCATAGGACCTTTTTTTGTTGTGCTGCATCAACTGCATTTTGCACCCCATTTGAACCTATATCTTGCAGCTTCTGGGAGTGCTGGCTGGCATCCTGATGTCTCTCAAAAATGCCGGGAGCCCCCTCTTCCTCCTCACATAGAGTTGAGGCCCCAGGTCCCTCCTGGGTCCATCCAGCACCATTTTGATGAAAAATTCACTTTTGCCCTAGCCAAGGCTTGTTGGTGCCTTCCAACACGACATCTCATCTGCAATAATCTTCACATCATGGGACATCTTTTGCATTATGCAGGAACCCACTGGCTTCTTCCTAGGGTGCATTTCTGCAGTCATCAACTAACTGTTGACTCTTCTTTTGCACCCTCTTCTGGGTTGGCAGGGACTCCTGTCCTTCCTGGAACTTCTTTCGACTTCTGGACTTGGTCTCCTTCCTTTGCAGGTCTTCAGGTCCAAAAATCCAGTAGTTGTTCTTTGCAGACTTGGTTGGCTGCCGCAAAATCCCACAAATGAGGTGTAGTTTATCATAAGGACACTTGCAGTACTTTACTCCTACTTTTCTGGACTCTGGGGTGGGGTACTTTACTTACCTTCACGGTATTCTTACTCTTACTCTCCCAGCGATTCTACACACACTACACTTGTCTAGGGGGAATTTGTGATTCACATTCCACGTTTTTAGTATATGGTTTGTGTTGCTCCTAGACCTATTTTCTCCCATTGCATTTTATAGGATTTCCTACTGTTTGCATTGTTCTATGACTATTAACTTGTCTAATTTTGGTGTCTAGTATATATATTGTATATAATACTCACCTCCAGAAGGAGTATTGTCTCTAAGATTTTTTTGGCACTGTGTCCCCCAAATAGATACCTTTATTTTTGGTAACACTCAGTATTGTCTTTACTTGTGTATAAGTACTGTGTAACTATAAGTGGTATTGCATGAGCTTTGCATGTCTCCTAGTTCAGCCTAAGCTGCTCTGCTATAGCTACCTATATCAGCCTAAGCTGCTAGAACACTACTACATTCACTAACAAGGAATAAATGGACCTGGTGTAAGGTGTAAGTACCCAAGGTATCCACTACAAACCAGACCAGCCTCCTACATCCCCTTGCTCTTGTTAAGGATGGTTGGGAACAACCATTAAAAGCTCCAAAGCAAGGCATTGTGGACTAAGTGCTTGGCGTAAGACCCCGAATGACAGAGTACATGAAGAAGGCTACTAAAAACCTTCAGGCCAGCCAAGAGCTCCAAAAGAAATGGTTTGACCAGAAGGTTGTCCTGACAGAGTACCACCTAGGATAGAAGGTGTGGGTATTGGAGTCTGTGGCCCCAAGAGCACTCCAGGACAAATGGAGTGGAACCCATCTTATTGTAGAAAAAAAGGTAAGGTCACCTATCTGTTGGACTAGGGCACTCCAAGAAGCACCCTTAGGGTGCTTCATGTCAACCGCCTAAAGCATTATTATGACAGGGCTGACTTAACCCTTCTCATGGCTACAGATGTGGGACAGGAAGAAGAGAGCGACCTTCTCCCTGATCTCTTCTCCAACACTGAAGTTGATGGTTTAGTGGAAAGAGTGGTTCTTGTATACTGCCTTACTTGCTGAGCAGAAGGAAGAATGTAAAAATCTCCTTGCTCAGTTTTCTGAACTCTTCTCACTCACATCGGGTACAACTACTTGGTGTGAACATACAATTTACACTGGAGACAGTTTACCTATCAAAAGTAAAATTTACAGGTAACCTGACCATGTCAGAAATTGCATAAAAACTGAAGTTCAGAAAATGTTAGACCTTGGAGTTACTGAGGCTTCTGAAAGCCCTTGGGCCAGCCCAGTGGTGCTTGTCCCTGAACTGCATGGTAAAGATGGAAAGATAGAAATGCGCTTTTGTGTGGACTATAAAGGTCTTAATATAGTAACCAAAACAGATGCTCACCCTATACCCAGGGCAGATGAGCTAATAGATACACTGGCATCTGTCAAGAATCTAAGCACCTTTGATTTGACTGCAGGGTATTGGCAGATCAAATTGGCAGAGGATGCTAAACCTAAAATTGCATTTTCTACCATAGGAGGGCTTTATCATTTCACAGTTATGCCCTTTGGTTTGAAAAATGCACCTGCCACTTTTCAGAGACTGGTGAATACAGTCTTCCAAGGTTTGGAAGCTTTCAGTGCAGCATATTTAGATGAAATTGCTGTCTTTAGCTCCACCTGGGATGACCACCTGGTCCACCTCTGGAAAGTTTTGGAGGCCCTGCAAAACCCAGGCCTAACTATCAAGGCTTCAAAGTGCCCGATACGGCAGGGAAAAGTGGTTTATCTGGGCCACCTGGTAGGTGGAGAACAGATTGCACCACTACATGGGAAGATTCAGGCCATTATAGACTGGGCTCCCCCTACTACTCAGACCCAGGTCAGAGCCTTCTTAGGTCCCACTGGGTATTACAGGAGGCTCAATAAGTACTATGGCTCCATTGCAGCCCAACCTTAACGACCCACCAGTAAGAAACTGCCTAAAAAGTTATTGTGGACAATTAGCTGTCAGAAAGCTTTTGAGGAGGTACACAGGCCATGTGCTCTGCACCTGTCTTGAAGAGCCCAGACTACTCCAAAAAATTAATTGTCCAAAGATGCTTCTGAATTACGGATAAGGGCTGTTCTATCACAACTTAACTCAGAGGGCCAGGATCAACCTGTTGCTTTCATTAACAGGAGGTTGACCCCTAGAGAAAAGCGTTGGTCAGCCATAGAGAGGGAGGCCTTTGCTGTGGTCTGAGCACTGAAGAAACTAAGCCCCTACTTGTTTGAGGCTCACTTCATTGTTCAGACAGACCACAAATCTCTATTATGGCTTAAACAAATGAAAGGTGACAACCCTAAATTGTTGAGGTGGTCCATTTCCCTACAGGGTATGGACTTTACAGTGGAACATAGACCTGGGAGTACCCACTCCAATGCAGATGGACTCTCCAGATATTTCCACTTAGACAATGAAGACTCATCTGGGCAAGGTTAGCCTTATTGTCCCTCCTTTGTAGGGGGGGTGTTGGAAAGTAACATCTTTCTTGGCATGTTACACCCAGTTTTACTTGTATGTCAGTATGTTTTTGCCTGTCTCACTGGGATCCTGCTGGTCAGGACCCCATTGCTCACAGTTTATGGCCTATGTGTGTGTCTGTATAGTGCTTAACTGTGTCACTGACGCTCTGCTAATCAGAACCTCAGTGTTTATGCTCTCTCTGCTTTGAAATTTGTCACTATAGGCTAGTGACTTCATTTAGCAATTTCAATTTGCACACTGGACCCCCCTTATAAGTCCCTAGTATATGGTACCTAGGTACCCAGGGCATTGGGGTTCCAGGAGATCCTTATTGGCTGCAACATTTCTTTTTCCACCCATAAGGAGCTCAGACAAACCCTTTCACAGGACTGCCACTGCAGCCTGCGAGAAATAACACACACGTTATTTCACAGCCTTTTTCACTTCACTTAAGTAACTTATACGCCATCTATATGTGTAACCTTCATTGGCTGAAGTTTAGGTGCAAAGTTACTAAGTGAGAGGGCACCCTTGCACTAGCAAAGGCACCCTCACATAGTTCAGGGTCATTTGCCCGGACTTTGTGAGTGCAGGGATGCCATTATAAGCGTCCACTACATATAGGTCAATACCTATATGTAGCTTCACAATGGTAACTATGAATATGGCCATGTAAGGTGTCTAAGATTATGGAATTGTCCCCCCATTCCATATATGGGATTGGGGAGCCAATTCCATGAATCCTGGGGGCTCCACTTTGGACCCCCAGTACTGCCAAACCAGCTCTCTGAGGCTTGCACTGCAGCTACAGCTGCTTCCACCTCACAGACAGGGTTCTGCCCTCCTGGGGTCTGAGCAGCTCAGTCCCAGTAAGGCAGAACACAGCATTTCCTCTGAGAGAAGGGTGTTACACCCTCTCCCTTTGGAAATAGGTGCTACAGGCTGGAAAGGGGTACCCTCCCCCAGCCTCTGGAAATGCTGTGAAGGGCACAGATGGTGCCCTCCTTACATAAGCCAGTCTACACCAGTTCAGGGCCCCCTTCTCCCCTGCTCTGGGGGGATCTGGACAAAGGAAAGGAGAGTGACCACTCTCCTGTCCATCAACACCCTAGGGGTGGTGCCCAGAGCTCCTCCAGTGTGTCCCAGACTTCAGCCATCTTGCTTTGCAAGGTGTGGGGGACCTCTGGAGGACTCTGAGTGGCCAGTGCCAGCAGGTGACATCAGAGACCCCTCCTGATAGGTCCTTACTAATAAGGTAGCCAATCCCACTCTCAGGACTATTTAGGGTCTCTCCTGCGGGTTCTCTTCAGATTCTACTTGCCAATTTCCTGCAGGAATTCTCTGCAAATACTACTTTATCCTCTGACCTCAGATCAACCGCAGCCTGCTCCAGGAAGCGCTGTAACAGCAACAAAGTATCCACAAGGGATACTTTTCTTCTGCAACTTCAGCTCCAGCCAGCAACTGCAACAGTGTCCATGGTGTGCAGGCTCTGAGGACTCCCTGTTTTCACCCTGCACCAGAAGGACCGAAGAAATCTCTTGTGGTTTCACTGAGTCACTCTCCTGCTCACACAGGCACCTTCTAAGTTGACGACTGGTTCTCTTGGACTCCTCTCACAGCGACGAGTGTGCTCCTTGGAACACAGAGGGTGGACCCCATCAACACAGACTGTCCTGAGGTCCTGCAGACACAATTTGGAGGAGATAAGACCTTGCCTTCCATGAGAGTGACAGTACCCCTGTGCACTGTGTCTTCTTCACCTCCTGAGGCCTCTGTGCACTATTTGCAAAATTCCTTTGTGCACAGCCTGGCCCAGGTCCCCAGCACTCTATCCTGCGACGCTCAACTCGCTGAGTTGACCTCCGGCGGCGTGGGACTCTTCTTTGCAGTGCTGCACCAACCGCGTTTTGTACCTCCTTTGTCCCCGTGTCCTGCGACTCCTGTGGGTGCTGTCTGGTATCCTGAGGACTCTCCAAAGTGCTGAGAGACCCCTCTTTGACCTCACATAGAGTTGAGGCATCCCACGTCCCTCCTCGGTCCAACCGGCAACATTTTGATGCAAAACGCAACTTTGTCGTAACCAAGGCTGGTTGGAGACTTCCAACACAAAATCATGTCTGCATCCATCTTCACATCCTGGGACATCCATTGCATTATGCAGGAACCTGCTGGCATCTTCCTAGGGTGCATTTATGCAGTCTTCATCCAACCAGGGATTTCTTCTTTTGCACCCTCTTCTAGGTTGGCAGGGGCTCCGGTCCTTCCTGGAACTTCTTTCGACTTCTGGACTTGGTCCCCTTCCTTTGCAGGTCTTCAGGTCCAATAATCCATTAGTTGTTCTTTGCAGACTTGGTTGGCTGCTGCAAAATCCTGAAAATGAGGTGTAGTTTGTCATAAGGACACTTGCAGTACTTTACTCCTGCTGTTCTGGGCTCTGGGGTGGGGTAATTTACTTACCTTTACGGTATTCTTACTCTCCCAGCCATTCTACACACACTACACTTGTCTGAAGGGAATTTGTGATTCACATTCCACTTTTTTAGTATTTGGTTTCTGTTGCCCCTTTACCTATTTTCTCCCATTACATTCAATAGGATTTCCTACTGTTTGCATTGTTCTATGACTATTTACTTGTCTAATTTTGGTGTCTAGTGTATATATTGTGTATAATACTCACCTCCAGAAGGAGTATTGCCTCTAAGATATTTTTGGTACTGTGTCCCCCAAATAGATACCTTTATTTTTGGTAACAATAAATAAAAGGTACCCACTACAGACCAGGCCAGCCTCCTACAGGTAGGTACGTTCAACTTCTGAATTCATCTTTCTTTTCTGTTCTAGGTATATTATGGGTAGCTGGGGTTTCTAACTCTTGGCTATCTCTAACCATGATCCTTTCTCACTTGAACTGTCCTTTTGGAGACTAAAAAATGAGGATTCTCTGGGCCATATTTATACTTTTTGACGCAAAACTGCGCTAACGCAGTTTTGCCCCAAAAAAATTAGTGCCGGCAAACGCCATTCTGAAGCGCCATGCGGGCGCCGTATTTATTGAATGGCGTTAGCCGGCGTTAGCCGACCGGCGCTGCCAGGTGTGCGTGAAAAAAAACGACGTACACCAGGCAGCGCCGGCATAGGGAAAAATGGCGTTTGGGCGTCCCAAAATGGGGCAAGTCAGGCTGAGGCAAAAAAATCGTCTTAACCAGATTTGCGCCATTTTTTTGGGGCGCCCAGATGCCATTAACATGACTCCTGTCTTAGCAAAGACAGGAGTCATGCCCCCTTGCCCAATGGCCATGCCCAGGTGACTTATGTCCCCTGGGCATGGTCATTGGGCATAGTGGCATGTAGGGGGGCACAAATCAGGCCCCCCTATGCCACAAATTTTTTTTAAAAAAAATTCTTACCACAACTTACCTTTTCTTCCCTGGGATGGGTCCCTCCATCCTTGGGTGTCCTCCTGGGGTGGGCAAGGGTGGCAGGGGGTGTCCCTGGGGGCAGGGGAGGGCACCTCTGGGCTCATTCTGAGCCCACAGGTCCCTTAACGCCTGCCCTGACCCAGGCGTTAAAAAGAGGCGCAAATGCAGGGTTTTTTGCCCCGCCCACTCCCGGGCGTGATTTTTGCCCGGGAGTATAAATACCACGCACATGCCTGGGAGTCATTTTTTAAGACGGGAACACCTACCTTGCATCTCATTAACGCAAGGAAGGTGTTCACGCCCAAAAATGACGCTAACTCCATGAACTTTGGCGCTAGACGCGTCTAACGCCAAAGTATAAATATGGAGTTAGTTTTGCGTCTAATTTGCGTCGAAAAAAACGACGCAAATTCGGCGCAAACGGAGTATAAATATGCCCCTCTCTTTCTAGTATAAGTTCCTCAGGGCATTGAGGGGCATATTTATACTCCGTTTGCGCCGAATTTGCGTTGTTTTTTTCAACGCAAATTCGACGCAAAACTAACTCCATATTTATACTTTGGCTTTAGACGCATCTAGCGCCAAAGTTCATGGAGTTAGCGTCAAAAAGTATAAATATGGCCCTGAAGGAGCACTCCAACCTCTATGAAACTCTTTTCACCATGAAGTCAGACTACATGAACTTTGGCTATAGCATACTCTTTATGACCTACATGTACAGATTTAATAAACATTTTACATTGTGATATTATTTGGTTAGAAGAGACCACACTATAAATTAGTTCTGAATATTGACAGAGTTGCATCCCTCTTATGATTCACCTGAATTTTTAAATAATAACTAAGATCAGCTTCTTGTGTATGATAGATAGGTTGGTGTATGCAGTTGAATTGTCTGAGCTCGTCTTCACTTTTATTTGTTTTAAAGAAATGTGCAACATGACACCTCTCACCACTTCCAAAACATTGAGGGCCCTTAAGACCTGCTGGAATTGCACATCCATATCAGGAGGTAGGAGGTTTTCTCTTGTAGGCTATTGGTCTTCTAGAAGTTTGTGAAGAAAGAGGAGGGGAAGGTCTAGTAATGCTTATAGGATCACAAAAGACCTTGAAGTCTGAACACAGAAAACGGAGTTAGCCATTTCATTGGCATTCTCTTGAGTCAATCCCAAGTGTTGTTTCAGTCATCTCTGAGTGGCCATCAGAAGGGCTTCTAAAAAAATGTTCAAATCACCTTTCCCATCCTATCTCCGCTGCACTCTGGTCATCTCCTCTACTCGTTTCTGTCTTTCATCATAGAGGCACCGCGACTGGCGGTATAGCCTCCCAATGAGGGTTGTCCACTTCCACTGATAATGAACTTGTCCCAGAGACTTTCAACTGGAGACCAACACTCCTTGCCTTCTGTCTCCTGTCTCATGTCTTCGCTCCTCCTTTGTTGTCTGTTTTCTTCCTGCTTCTCAATAATGATAGCTAACCCACAGAAACCTCACTTTCAGGGTATAGATGTGGTTTGTAAAGTCACTAATGAAGTAGTGGTCAGAACACCTTCCAGAGGGTCAGGCTCAAGCCTTACCTGCTCCTGCAACACAACAGTGCTCAGGGTTAGGGGAAGTGCCCTGAAAGCGGGCATTTGAGAGTTCTGATCTTGTTTAAGGATGTTGGGCTGGTCGGGGTACATGAGAGACTACTCAGCAGGCACAAGCTCTCTTCCAGATGATCCCAGCCGGCAAAGATTCAGAGAGTCAATCTTCTCGAAAGGGGGAGCAGATTTGTTCCTTTACACACCACCTACACCTATATACCTCACACGCACCCCACATCACACACCCCAACACATCACCCTACACACCCTCACCTACACAACTCACACAACACCCATGGCACAACAAAGCCACCCCCGATTCTCAGAGGAGGAGCTAAGGATCATGGTGGAAGAAAGCATTGGGGTATAGCCTCAGCTATTTGGAGCACAGGTGTAGCAGATATCCATTGCTAGGAAGATGTAGCTATGGTCGAGGATTGTGGACAAGGTCAACACCGTGGGACAGCACCCCAGAACAAGGGACAACTTCAGGAAGAGGTGGAACAACCTACGGGGAAGGTACATTCCATTGCAGCAAGAAACCAACTCGCTGTACAGAGGACTGGCGGTGGAGCCCCACCTTTTCCCCCCAAACTAACAACATGCCAGAAGCAAGTCTTGGCAATCATGCATCCTGAGGGCCTGGCCGGAGTAGCAGGAGGACTGGAATCTGGTAAGTTAACCCTATACTACTACTACCCCCCTACCTGCATGCCATCACAAACCCTCACTCTCACCCTCACTCCCATCACTCCACTACTTCCCACACACCCCACCATCACATCTTACACATCCCAATGCCAAGCCATCCATGCCATACCAATGCATGGACACCACTCACAGACCTGCATGGACACCTATCACGAAAGCATGCACACAAGAGAGAACTAATCATCCTACCATACACCAACGTACACAAGTGAAAGCTGCCAGGGCAAATACAAACAAAGGTAGCAAGCCACTGATGCACAATATGTCCCACACAGAAACAATAGCACTGCATTTACATTCCCACAGGTATCACAGCTAATGTCCGCAGCAAAGAGGTGCCAGCAATAACCAGCCCCCCAACTGAAGAGGCCCACAGTGATGACAGCAACTCTGGTTGCCTGGATCTGGATGACCAACCTGGCCTGCCAGGGACCTCTGGACATTCGGTTACCCAAGCATAGTCCCAGACAACCACAGAGCCTAGCCCACCCGGAAACACCACTACAGCACCCACCCAGCTTACCCATACCTCTGTCCCCAGAACACGTCAATCAGCAGTATGTCCACCACTACAGGGACGCCAGGGCACACCTCATACCCAAGACAATCAGGGACCTGGGTCAGTGGCAGTGAGCACACGGTTCAGGGGACAGAGGCACAGGACAACAGGGAAACTGTGAGGATTGCTGTGACCCGGGGAGAACAGGCCCAGTGAACTGACTCTCCAGGAGGCACTTACAGTGATTCCGGGAGCCTACCAACATTCCCAGGATACGATGGGCCAGATCCTTGACAACACGCAGGAGAATCGGCGACTGCAGGAGGGACACTACCAGTTGATCGGGGAGGACTTGCAGGCCATCAACACCATCCTGATCTCCAGAGCAGGGGTTATGGCAGACATGGCCAACATTATGAGGGAGGCAGCCTCATAACTGTGGGCCCCTGCTACTAGCCAGACATCTGAACTGCCTTACACCTCTGCTGCCGCTAGTGGAAAGGAGGCCCCGCCACAGGATTAATAGGCCACCAGCACCCCTCCACCTGCAGAAGGTAAACCACCCCACAAACGTTCTCTGCATTTGAGGCAGAAGCCAGAGACTATTGCCAAGACCCCCATTAGAAAATGAGACTATCCTGATTATCACACTTGTGCCCCACTCTGTCACCCTGTCCACCTTGCACTGCCATTGCTCCCCTTCCTATGTCCCCATGGACAATGCACCTGTGCACCAAATTGACTGGAACAATACCCTGGACTTTCCTCCATCATCACCCCATCCCAATGCACTTGCCCCTCTACTTCTTAACACTTAAATAAACACCCTTTGAAAAAATAGAAGTATGGAGTATGTCAAACTTATTTTAGTATGTATTCGTTAAACCAGGTTCAAACATTGCAATTCAAATGTACAGTAATGTTCAAATAGGAAAGACCTGTAGTTGGCTGCAGTGAACACACCAGGAGTGATAGTGGGGCACCAACATCTGCAAAATGAGTTGCCAAAGGGTACAGTGAGTGGGCATAGAAGTGGGAAATAACAGCATGCCAGTGCCAAAGATAATCTAAATAATGACAATGAAATGTGAAGTAACACTGTCTTACCTGTTTGTCATTGGAAGTATTGTCGAATCACTGCAGTTCTGTTGTCTTCATCCTCATCCTCTACCTCCTCATCCTCACTGTCCACAGGGTCCACTGCTGCCACATGGCCATCTCAAGCCTCCTCCTCTTGCAGAAAAAGCACATGGTGTCTCAAGGCAAGGTTGTGCAACATGCTGCATGCCACGATTATTTGGCCCACCTTCTTGGGTGAGTAGCACAGGGATCCCCCATTTAGATGGAGGCATCTCAACCTGGCCTTCAGGAGGCCAAAGGTCCGTTCAATTATCCTTCTTGTTCGCCCATGTACCTCATTGTAATGTTCTTCTTCCCTGGTGCTGGCATTCCTCACAGGGGTCAGTAGCCATGATAGGTTGGAGTAACCTGAGTCACCTGTTAATATAGAGGGACAACATTTAGCTACACACTATCCTATACGGCCCACACCATACCCATACACCAATATCAAATGGGTGGGAAATAGGGCTCACCTATTAGCCACACACTCTGTAGTTGGGCCGTCACATTTGGGATGCTGCTATTCCTCAGGATAAAGGCATCATGCCCCGACCCAGGTTACTTAGCATTGACATGAGAGATGTACTGGTCCGCAAAGCACACCATCTGGACATTCATAGAGTGGAAACTCTTTTGATTTCTGTACACCTGTTCATTTTATCGGGGGGGGGAACAAATGCAACATGTGTTCCATCAATGGCCCCAATTATCTTGAGGGTATGTCCCATTGCATAGAAGTCAGCCTTTACTGTGGCCAAATCCTCCACCTAAGGGAATACAATGCAGCTGCATATGTGTTTAATCAGGGCAGACAACACTCTTGTCAGCACTATTGAGAGCTTTGGCTGTGACATCCCTGCTGCCAAGCCCACTGCCACTTGGAAAGAACAAGTTGCCAAGAAATGGAGCACAGATAGGACTTGAACAATAGGGGGGATCCCAGTGGGGTAACGGATAACAGATATCAGGTCAGGTTCCAGTTGCGCACACAGCTCTGTGATTGTAAACCTGTCAAGTCTATAGGTGAGGATAATGTGCCTGTCCTCCATTGTTTCCAAGTCCACCAGGGGTCTGTACACTGGGGTATGTCTCCATCTTCTATTCATCCGCAGTGGTTGCAGTCTAAGGGACAAAAGAGTGAGGAGCTGGTCACAAACTGAACATTGGAGCCACAACAGTACAATGCATAATGTTAATTTGTAATGGGGAAGTGGTACTTGTCCTGTATGTCCAATTTTTAACTGTGACACAGTTATCATCCAGGCCCTGCCCCCCCCTTAAAATAGCGTCCACCTGTCCTGTGTGGAGGGACAGGTGGAAGTGAGGTAATTCCGCTGACTTTGTGCGTCGTTGCGGGAAGCGGTAGAGAACCGCAGTGCAACTCCTCATTGGTTAACATTGGGCCCTATGGGATACAGTGCCCAATAGTGATGTATGCCGGCAGTGCCAGTATGCACCGCCGGGGACGTGACCGCCATTTTCTATCTGATCACTCACTTGTTACCTGACCTTCCATAGGAGTGGACCTGCACTGCATATTCTGCTGTGACCTGTGTCTGGAACCTACCATGGCTCCTGTGACTGGGGAAAGGGCCCCTGCCTTCACCTCTGCGGATTTGGAGTGACTGGTGGATGGGGTCCTACCCCAGTACAGACTGCTGTATCGGCCTCCAGACCAACAGGTGAGTACACTGTGAGCATGACGCATGTGGCATAAATGCATGGTGTGGTGTGTTTGCAGGCCTGGTGAAGGGGGGGAGGGTGTAAGTCCCCTGGGCGGCGTACAGCTTGTGTGCTGGGCCATGTTTGTGTAAATGGCGATGTGAAAGGATAAGGTGGGCACTAAATGTAACAGGCAGGATGGTCTGACTTATACCATTTCCTTTGTGTATTTCTCTGCAGGTCAGTGCCCATCAAAAGAAGGGTATATGGCGTGCCATCGCCAAGGACGTGTGGACACTGGGGGTCTACGGCAGGTGGAGCACCCACTGTCGTAAACGGTGGGAGGATCTGAGATGCTGGGCATGGAAGACGGCGGAGGCCCAGCTGGGGATGGCCTCCCAATGAGGAAGGGGTGCCCGTCAAACCCTGACCCCCCCTGATGTCCTGCATATTGGCGGTGGCCTATCCAGAGCTGAACAGGCGCTTGAGGGTGTCACAGCAGCCACAAGGGGGTGAGCACAGTGCCCATCACTTATGCATGGTAGGGGGGTACCTGGGTGGGGGATGTGTGCAATGGGTGCCCCTAGGCCAGGCCTTCACGTCTGGCCAGGACGGCAAAACCCAGGCAAGCACCTCAGCCACGCAGTCCACGGGCCCAGTAGTCTCCACACCCACTCATGGTGGGAAAGGATCCAGGGCACCACGGAGCTTCAAGAAAAGGGTGCCTTCCCCAGCTGCTGCCCGGAAGGGCAAGGAGCCATCCCCAGTTGCTAGGAAGGGCAAGGAGCCATCCCCAGCTGCTGCCAGGAAGGGCAAGGTGCCAGCCCCAACTGATGCCAGGAAGGGAAAAGAGCCAGCACAACCAGGCAGGAAGGACAAGGGGCCTGGTGCAGGGACTCAGACGGAGCCCCCACCACTAACCATGGTTGTGCAGCCATCCAAGGCTGCAGGGGATGGGCTGGAGCATCCCGCCACCACCAGTAGCAGCACCACCACCACCACCAGTGGGCAGCCATCCGAGGCTGCAGGGGATGGGATGGAGCTTCCCCCAACCACCACCAGCAGCAGCAGCACCACCACCAGTGGGCAGCCATCCGAGGCTGCAGGTGATGGTCTGGCGCATCACCCACCAGCTGATGCAGCAGCAGCACCACCACCACTGAGCAACCGTCACCGCCGGTAGACGGTATGTAGTTCTGCCTCCATGGGCTGCTGTGCAGCCTGCCCCCTGCAAATCCAGTTGGTATGACACTCAGCTGAGAGACTGTGACCTTGCACTCCCCAGGATCAGAAGCACAGGGCATGATGCCCCCTCCAGAACCAGTGGGTAAGACACCCAACAACCCCAGTCTTCCGAGGGTTCAGAAGCACAGGGCATGATGCCCCCTCCAGAACCAGTGGGTAAGACACCCACGAACCCCAGCCTCCCCAGGATCAGAAGCACAGGGCACAATGCCCCCTCCAGAACCAGTGGGTAAGACACCCATAAACCCCAGCCTCCCCAGGATCAGAAGCACAGGGCACGATGCCCCGTCCAGAACCAGTGAGTAAGACACCCACTAACCCCACCCTCCCCAGGATCAAGAGCACAGGCCATGTTATACCCTCCAGAGCCAGTGGGCAAGTCACCCACTTGAGAGACCGTGGCCTTACACTCCCCAATACCAATCAATAGGCATGTTGTCCCGTCCAGAACCAGTGGGCAAGTCACCCACTTGACGGACTGTGGCTGTGCACTCCTCAGGACCAAGCAATGGGCATGTTGCCCCCTCCAGAGCCAGTGGGCAAGTCACCCACTTGAGAGACTGTGGCCTTGCACTCCCCAGGACCAAGCACAGGGCATGTTGCCCCCTCCAGAACCAGTGGTGTTGTTCCATCTGTCGTCTGAGGTGCCCCCCGTTCCCTATCCCCCTGAGGTGCTTTGCCTATTTTCCAACTGATGCCCCTGCAGTGTTCTCTCCTTGTTGGTGCAGGTGACAAGTGGGGCCTTGGACTTTGGCCTGTGGCCCTGTAGCCCACACACAATAGGGACGGGGCAGTGTCCCTTGAACTGTACATATGTATATACCATTACATTGCATTTTTGTATTTCTACTGTGTTATTATTATTACACTCACTTTTGCACAATCATGTTGTCCTTGTATTATTCCTAAGGGTTAAGGGGTAAATATGTTTTATTACAGCAGCGGATTGTGTGTATGGTGTTGGGATTGGGTGTGTGTGTTGTGCGTGTACATGTCACTCTCTTTTTCCTCCCTCCCACCCCTGTGTGCTAGGTGGCTGTACTCATCGTGGTTGTCTTTGCCATCGTTGGTGTTCGTTTTGGAGCAGGAGGTAGAAAATAATTTGGAATATTTGAAGTTCATGCTCCATGGTAGCGTGGTTCTTCCCTGTGTCTCCAAAGGTGAGTCCTTTCACTTCTGTGCTCATTTTCCGCCAGGCTTTTGATGTCATTGGTACTGTCCCAGAAAAGGTGGCGGTTTCCAGTGTCTTATTATGGTGGGTGGAACATTGACTTCCACCTGGCTGTAGGTGGCTACTGCCAGGTTGTATCCACCCTGGCGGTCGGTGTGGTAAAGTGGCTGTCTATCTGAGGTCTTACCGCCATGGTCATAATTTGGCAGTAGTTACCACCAGCCTGTTCGCTGTATTACCGCCACTTTATCACCGACCGCCAGGGTTGTAATGAGGGCCATAGTCTTGGTTACCCTGGGTGATGTCCTCTCACCCATCAGGGAGACTAGCAGACTTTGGCCCTCGGTTCAGGTCATAGGCATAAGTCTTGCAGAGCTTCCCCTTCTCACAGAGCCCATCTGGCTGCTTGCCAGATAAAAAATGTTGAGGTCTCAACTTCCCCTTCTAATAGTTTGCGTCCTGATGCAAATGTGATGTAAGGTCTGAGTAGCAGTTTTCTCTTTTTTCATTCCTCTTGAAAGACTGCCTGTCACAACAGGAATGACTGAGAAAGCTGTTTATACCATAACAAATTACATGTGAGTGACCAGAGTTCACACCTGGATGTCAGCCACAGTGATATGTGCATCAAAAAGTTAATCCCAGGCTCTGAACTGTATTCTTTATGAGTCCCTTACCAGCCCCATCTCCTTCCTGAAATGTATCCAGGCCCCTTCCATGTGATCTATCACTGAAACAAAGTGCAGCCTTTTGAAATGTAATCTTTCCTTCAGTGTGTGTCCTACCCAGCTCACATGAATGCAGCAAACCACAAATCTATCTGTGGAAATTCCTCTACTTCTCATATCTTCAACGGACAGACCTTAGCTTCCCAAAAAGGAATACAGAGTCCTCCTTGTGATGTACTATTGCATTCACAGTTACACACAGCGTGCATTCACGGAAAACACTGTCCGGCACTGTTATCACCATGCTTTGTCAGCACATATATTCAGCACAAACAATCAATATGCACACTCTGTTCAGTACTATAGCCTTTCTACATTGTACCAGGTAGAGCTATTTGCAAACACTCACACTGCCAGCGCATAGACTCACCATGTGTGTGTTGCACAACACTACACCCTTCATGTATTTGACTTCTCGCAAGTACACATATACCACAAACATGCTTTCATTGCACACATATTGTGCAGCATTAAATTGCTCATGTAATGTATTCCTCGCAGGCATTTATACTCTCAGTACATCTACTAACCCTTCGTGCACTGCACAGTACGGCTCTACCCTTGTACTGTACTCTTCCAAGGCACACATACATCCAGAACAGAATCAGTACGGTGCAGCAGTCCTCGTCAATATGATGTAGGCCAAGCGTGAGGTAACCATACAGCAGCTGAACTTCAAAAAGGTGAGTGAGCCTGTAGGCCTCACTCTAGTCACACAGGGTAAAAAGGCCCTGTTCATGCCTACTAATCATTAGACAGTATGCTGCACCCAGCTTGCTTGTGCCGCTTAACTCTTGGTGAAGGTGGTAGTCTTCCACAACTATGGGGCTTTGGGTGCCCCTTCCAGTCCAGCAAGACAGCAAACTCTGAGAAAGGCCTATGTCATGGCACACATGCATGATCCATATTTGCCTATGACAACAAAAATCAGCATTCGGGATCCAGACACAGTAGAGTTGGGCACTCAGGGCAGGGGTACATGTCTAATATCATGCAGAGGACTATTCCCACCCAACAGTCATCAATGAATTGATTTGCAATGTCATCTGTGATACCATGAGCCAGAGCTTGAGAAGTGCACTTTTGAAGTTAAGGATGCAAAGATTATAACCACTGGCAATTTTAAGTGGAGTATAGTTAATGGAATCTAACCATCATATCTCTTCAGTTGAACTGAAACTTCTCATTAGCCACGACTTTCCAAAGAAGTTTGTGTTGATTATGCTGTTTGGTGGCCGTTCGACTGAAGTATTCACTGAGGACAGAAGGGGGGGCTTTGTTTACTGAAACATGCACTCACAAACACAAGTACATGTCACGCATACAGATGTATGATCACCCACTTACACTCTAACTGTTCTGGTCATGTGGAAATAACTTTAATTTATTTACTGCTCCATTCCACCAGTGGTAGATATATTCAGAGACACAGCCACATACTGCTGGCATTGTCCCTAGATCTGCCCACATGTCCCAAACAAACATAGCTATTGACCTGTCCCCTGACACCCTCAGAACATTGTAATATCAAGAAATAAGGTAATTTATGTTACTTTTAGAACAAATGGATATTGAAAAATTTATGCAGAACTTTCACCCATTTTAGTGGCATTCTACATCAGTGGATTTACTCCACACTGTGGTTAAATAAACATGGTAGGCTCATCCAAAGTTTTTGTATCAGTGTTGTGTTAGTCATAGAATGGTTTAAGGTACCATAATGGCTGTATTGGATTCTCTATCACTGCTGGGGCATGCTTAAATGTATTAAATGGAAGTTCTTGAAAATATTTTATCATGTGCCACTTTCTTCCTATGACAGGGTTAAAAACTGAAGGAAATGGGTTAAAAGGCATGACACACCTTTTCCACTCTCACTGCTCTTCATCACGCTGAGGGGGAGGGGGCTTTCCTTCTTTAGTTCTGTGGTTGCTCTAATATAAAGAGTATGCCATTCCACACCAATGGCTCATATGTTCTCCCTCTCCACTATCAAAATGAGGAGCCATTAAGTAGTCCATGTTCATTCACATGTAGATTGAGTGTGCTGTTTTTGCTATGCTTAAGATGGACTTTTTCACAAGGGATAGGAACAAGGAAACTGACTATGTTCCTCTTTTGTCTGAATCTAAATCTTTATATGAACTACATTTTGAGCCTTATTCAAGATTAACAATTTCACCTGACACTTACAAATGGGCTAGTAATGAGCACTACATAGCCTATTTCAACCCTTCTAGGTTTTATGATTTAAACCTGCTTCTTTATATGACAGTAAACTAAAGAAATCTGTCTTGAATGGCAACAGGGGCTACACATAGATTCCTTTTCTTCCCAATAAATACAACATTAAGCAAACAAGTAGTGGGCTAGCTTAAGTTTCTTAGCATGGATTTGATCTGATCAATGCAATAAAGGTTCTTAGAAAGAGATAGTAAAGAACATATTGATGATGAACACAATGTTCTAATGCATCTATGCTCCTTCGGTTAATAGCCTGGTGTTAAAAAGTTACTGAATAAAATATTTCCTATCTAGATGGAGGTAGGGGGGCAACTGTATGTTGGATGGCCTGTTCTTACATATTAGATTCCTGGCAAATTGGGAAACGCAAAAAGCCTTTGGGGTGGGCCCAGGAAGTTCATTCAGTATGCTAGACTGTCACATTTTTCCAGAGTGGTTTCAACCCACATCAGGACCTCTGGGAACCCAAAGCAGTCCTGGCAATTCTGTTAGACCCACCCAAAGGTCAGCGGGGGAATTCAACAACTGCTGCTTTTATTACTGGGGGCCGGTTCTGCAGCACTTCTGCAAAACCAGCCCCCAGTAACAAAGCCATCCCCTGCCACTTCAAAACTGGCCCCACCCTTTCAGCCTTCTAGGAAAACACCTGATGCCCGTTACAGCCTTGAACCACATTTCCAGACGCACCACCAGAAAAAAATATTATATCACAGCTACAAAGCCAGGCAGGTAGTAGGAAACTAATCATGCACCTCTACATAGTGTTCGTTTGGTATAGCACAGAGGCACTAAATAAGCCCACTCTAAAAGGACAGCTGAAAGCACTGAGCACTTGAATGATCTAGATTGAAAGAAGGCCTGTGGGCTTGTTATGCAAATCTCCTCTAACGGACATTTTAAACTAATCCAATTTTGTTTTCTGGTGTTAAGCTGCCTACGGGTCCCTAGGTTTTGGGATGAAGTGGTGGAAAGTTTGTGGATGGCTAGCGAGTACTTTGCCCATGAATTCCATAAGACAATTCCTATTAGGGATTTTTCCCATTGAAGAAAACTGTACAATTCAATTGCAAATGGTATCCCTGGATTCTGAACTAGGCAAAAAGAGTATAGTGATTAACTGTGCATACCCCTACACCACAATCATTGACCAAGGAAAACGAGACTTGATTGAATGTGCAATAGTGGATGAACAGCACATAAAGCCCTCAAGAAATGACGCTAAATTGTTAGGCGTTTTAGGAGAATGGGCAGAGATGTTAGGAAAATTTATTAACCCTCTGAAAAACAGGCCACCTTGACAGTATTCTGTTAGATTGCCCTTACTTCTTTTATTGGTAACACAAATAGAAAGTAATGATTAGAAGATGTAGCTTACAAAACTCCATAATGCTTTACAAATGGTGTACTTTGGACTACATTATGGCCCGTATTTATACTTTTTTTGCGCCGCATTTGCGTCGTTTTTTGACGCAAAAACGGCGCAAACTTGCAAAATACCATTGTATTTTGTAGGTTTGCGCCGTTTTGCGTCAACAAGCGGCGCAAATGCGGCGCTAAAAAAAGTATAAATACGGGCCTATATATTTATGCTGCCAGGTTTTTCGCCGCCCAAACACCTGTGCATCAAATCATTCCGCTACTGGGCAGTACATGTGTCGCAGTCACTACGTGTCACAGTCCCTTCAAGCTGAAATTACACGTCTTGGTAAACCTTCCTTCATTAATATTTCATCCAAAAATCGTATAATATCTTCACAATATACCCTATCTGTAATTTTTATTTCCAGCCATTTACTGAAATGATTCATTACCACAATAATATAATTTTTCTCAAAATCATTATTCTTCATTGGTCCCATGATGTCAATAGCAATTTTTTCCCAAGGCATATTTGGACACTGCACAGGACATAATGGTCTCCCACTTTATCTGAAGGTAACGGCATCCGACTCAAAAAATCCGCCACTCTATTTTTAATTCCGGGTATTTATTGCACCTTGTAATTAAAATCCAATAATTTTACTGACATTCTAGCATTTCTAGTTGATGCCCTTTGCAATCCTACAGTAGTAAGTACCTTAGTCAATGGTTTATGATTTGTCCTTAAAATCACTCTATACCCCTAAACATACTGTTGAAAATGGTTTAGCCCCCATGTACATGCTAATGTTTCTCTTTCAATAACAGAGTACCTCTCCTCTGACATAGACAAAGCACGGGATGCAAAACCAACTACCCACTCATTATTTTCTTTATCCTGTTGCGATAAAACTGCACCTAAGCCTTTTGTGCAAGCATCCGTAGTAATATATATATTATGGGGCATATTTATACTCCGTTTGCGCCGAAATTACGTCGTTTTTTTTTACGCAATTTCGACGCAAAACTAACTCCATATTTATACCTTGGCGTTAGACGCGTCTAGCGCCAAAGTTCATGGAGTTAGCGTAATTTTTTTGCGTGAACACCTTCCTTGCGTTAATGATATGCAAGGTAGGCGTTCCCGTCTTAAAAAATGACTGCGATGCATATGCGTTGTATTTATACTCCCGGACAAAAATGACGCCCGGGAGTGGGCGGGTCTAAAAAACCCGCATTTGTGCCGGATTTTTGCGCCTGGGTCAGGGCAGTCGTTAAGGGACCTGTGGGCTCAGAATGAGCCCAGAGGTGCCCTCCCAAGCCCCCAGGGACACCCCCTGCCACCCTTGCCCACCCCAGGAGGACACCCAAGGATGGAGGGACCCACCCCAGGGACATTAAGGTAAGTTCAGGTAAGTATTTTTTTTAATTTTTTTTTGTGGCATAGGGGGGCCTGATTTGTGCCCCCCTACATGCCACTATGCCCTCTGTCCCCTGGGCATGGCCATTGGGCAAGGGGGCATGACTCCTGTCTTTGCTAAGACAGGAGTCATTTCAATGGGGGATGGGCGTCGTAAAAAAATGGCGCAAATCGGGTTGTGGCTAATTTTTTGCCTCAGCCTGACTTGCACCATTTCTGGACGCCCATACGCCATTTTCCCCCTACGCCGGCGCTGCCTGGTGTACGTCGTTTTTTTTAACGCACACCAGACAGCGCCGGCGTCTAACACCGGCTAACGTCATTCAATAAATACGGCGCCCGCATAGCGCTTCAGAATGGCGTTAGCCGGCGCTAATTTTTTTGACGCAAAACTGCGTTGGCGCAGTTTTGCGTCAAAAAGTATAAATATGGGCCTATATATTTTGCATCAAATCCCTTTAAAAATGGTGCAGTACTTATTTCTTCTTTTCATTTCTGAAACTCATCCTGCCACTTCACACACCACACAAACATAACTTTGTTTTTAGTAAGTTGTCGCATTGCATATGTTTTTCAGCAACATTTTTTACAAATTTCTAACAGAATTCTATTAAGTCCAAAAACGCTTACACATCATCTTTGTTTTGTGGAGATGGAGCATTCTGAATTGCTCTCACTAACTCAAGTTTAGGTTCTTACTCTATTCTCACTTATTTCATGGCCTAAATACTTTACTTTCTTCATAGCTATTTTACATTGTGCATATTCTGCTGTAAGGTCTTTTATTTCAAAAATATCTAACACTTGTTTTAATTTTTTATCATGTTCTTCTTTCATTTTTTCCCATAATCAACACATCATCCTGAAAGAACATTGCAACTTTGATGTTCTCCAACAAGTTACTCATTATTCTCTGGAACATTACAGCCACTGAAGCTAAACCAAATGGTACTCACAAAAATTGGAAACATCCAAATGGTATAGTAAACAATGTTAATTTACCACTTTCAGGGTGTAACATCACCTGATATTAAGCAGATTATAAATCCAATGTAGAAAACAAACTCATTTCTCTGGTATTGTCCAACATTTCATAATTTTTTGGCATAGGGTATTGACCAACTACAGTATTTTTATTCAGTTCTCTTAAATCCACCACACAATCTAACATTGACATTCGCACATCTTGCAACCACCAATGGAGAAACCCATTCCGCTGATTCCACCTGCTCAATTATACCCTCTTGCACTAGTTTCTTAAGTTCATTCGACTCCTCATCTCTGATAGAAAATTATATATATCGTCCTATATGAATGCACGGTTTTGCATCATTTTTTAATTACATTTTATGGCAGAAATCATTCAAACATCCAACCTTAACCGAAAATACTTTTGGATACATATCCATCATCCCAATAGATTACTGTTCAGATTCAATGGATAATACCGGATCTGGACTGTGAGGATTTAAAATGATGCCCAATTTTCCTTGGTCCTCCCATCCCAACACTGATGGTCCTCTTTCAGCTCCATGCAATTTGCACAGGGCTTGCCTCCCTTTAAATTCAAACTCAATATTTCTGAAACCTAATAATTCAATGTTTTCACTGGTGTAACTCTTTGCCTTTACATCTGTTTATTCTACTTAGTCGCCAAGCTTTCTCACACACTTATTACACCACACACTTTTTTCTAACACCCTGTTTGATATCTAACATATCATAATCTATGCAAAATACTCCATTGAACATCAGTGACACCACTCTGCTCATCGGAACTCGATTGACATAGATCTTCTTCTTGAATGTAATTCACCTCAACATTTGTGTTATTTCTATACACTCTTGCAAAATGTCCATTACGATTACAATTTGAGCACTTTTGATTTTTTGCTGGACATCTCTTTGTTGTTGGCTAAATGCTCCACACTTCCATATCAATAACATTTCTTATGTTGACCGCAATTATTCAGTCTACCACAGTCTCTGCTTTTCATATTATCCATACTATTCTTTAATTTCCCTTTTTTAATAATGTTCAATTGTTTAAACTCTTGTAACTCTTCCTCCACAGCCTTAGCACACCATACAGTAAGCTCTGCTTTCTTCACTAACACTATGACATCTTCTAACGGTGCTTTGCCATTTACCCATAACTTATCTTGGATATTTGGGTTACTTGCATGCATAATTATTTGGTCACTGATCAGTTCCTCTTGTAATACTCCAAATCTGCAAGTTTCTGCCAAGTCCTTGAGCACAGCCACATATTCTTCAACACTTTCCATTTTACCTTGTTTCCTCTGAAAAAATGTATAACGATCCACAGCAACACATACAATTGGAGAAAAGTGAGAATCTACATCTTCTAATGCTTGAGTGAAAACATCACCATCCTCTTCTCCCAATCTATTTTTTTGTTGTCCAATTTGTTGTAAATTTTCAAACCACCTGGACCAATACAGTGTAATTATATTTTCTTTTTTCTTCCCCGCTGAAAATTCCTCTTCTTCAAATGTCTCAATATAATTAAAAAATATTCCTTCCATTCTTGCCACCTCATTGATGGTTCACCTTTAGCTAGAAGAAATGGCTGTGGCGCTGACAAATGTATAGGATTCATATTGAAAAAATGTGGTTAATAATTACCTTTAAATGTACACAACAGTCTTCTTACCACACAATATTTCTATATAGTTCTTTGTTTTTTTTGTTTTTTTTACTTACAATTGTGTAAATGGAACCCTTTCTGAAAATGCTGCAAAAATGTAACGTTCCGATACTCACGATAACCGCTATGTTATTACAGCAGTCACCGTGAGTGTATTGCTGCTTTTGCCTGGAAACTGAATAACTTAATGAAAGCTAAAATGGCGGCAAACAAGTATGCAAGGGCCCGTACGTGGAGCTGAAATCATGATGTGACTCCAGTTAAATGTGCACATGTGCAATTCCACAATTCCAGACTCCGACGGGCAATTCACTTGCGCTGAACATGCGACTCCACACGTTGCATGGTACTCGTTCGACCCTGCGCGTGATTCCAACCGTACTCGTGCTGGTAAGCCCAAATGGTCCAGTATTCAAAAGTCTGTTTTAATGTTGAATCAATAATAAATAAATTTGGTCAGTACTTGGGCTTCTCTGACACTACGAATATTATCCCCAAGGTTTTCCTTATGGCTTTGGTATATCCTCTTGCAACGTTTCTTCCCTGTTGCACCCGTTTTATTTCTTCTTCTGTAGCGTAGTGGTGTAGGGGCTTTAAATTGATGTTTTTGGTCATCACCAATCCTGTAATGATGACTCTTCACATATTTGGAAGCAGATGAATCTTTATTAATAGCCCCCACACCATACAGTGTCTTCTCAGTTCCAAGCTGATTTTCAAAGATCCTCAACTGTATCCCTACATCATACATTCTACTCTTAGCTAACATTATAATATTCCTGAAAGACACACTTCTGCATTACATTACAACAGTGGTAGCACACATAGAAGGAGCAGAGTCCCTCTGCTGCAGAGGCTGCTTGGATTTCATGTTGCGAGCTTTTCCCTTTGGAAGAGCCATAAAACTAGACCCTTGCCTCATTTATGGAAACAATCCCACTGAAAACAATCTTCAGAAGCCATATTTCAGGATATTTAGAGGCTTGTGTGATGCTTCCTGGTTTTTCCATAAATCTTTCATTCATTATTCCTGCCTAAGGTCCTCCTTATAAACTGACTGCTAATGCAGTATTTTCCTTGGGACTGAGTCACAAACATTTTGCTAGTAGTGCTTGTGACCTAATTGTGGACTAATCCTGATTTGCTGCTTGCTTATTCTTTGAATTCAGGAGTAGACAATGAGTTATTATTATTTACGTCACAGCTTAATCTTTGTGAATAGGGCACATTATGTTTAAAACTCCACTTAATGACAAAAAAGAATCTATGAAGTCTGATTCAAAGTTTGGCATGCGGCCCACTAAACTATAGGTTTGGCCCTAATTGTAGATCACTGCCTGTCAGGATGGAATATATGTGCCTAGAGTCCATCATGGGGTATGATACATGAACCATAGAAACAACTGAATGCCATATGGACAGCATGTGTTAGGTCATTGTAGAATTAATTTTTTCTGTTCTGAAGCAAACACTAAAAGTTTGAGTTTGATGGAAAAAAAAATCAATGGCCCTGCTTTGGTGCTGTTGTTTGTTTCCTCTGACTGGTTCTGGCAAAAATTATCTAGCAAACCTGAACAGTGAAATTCAGTTTGGTCACCATGTACTAAGTTATTGGGGCTATTGTAACACAATTGTCCTTCAGCTCGTGCTGCCAGGTCAAAGTTTTTTCATTGCAGAAGAAGATGAGACTTCTGCATCACACACTCAGTGGTTCCCCATCCTCTAAATGAAATGTAGTAAGGGAATGGACATTTGAGAACAGTTTTGAACGGCCAAGGCAACCTGGCAAAATAAAACTTTTACCAGCCTTAACCTTCCTTTTGAACACATACAAGTCATCCCTAATGTAGATTCTAAAAAGCTCATATGGCATGGTGCATTGTAATAACAAAGTAGGGTATGTGTTTTTAAAGTTACATGTCCTGGTATTTTTCACTGTACTGTAAGGCATTCCACTCTCATAGGATAACATTGGGTTACATTATTACATATTAGAAGCACTACCCTTTGATTTGTAGAAGATAGAAAAGTCATGTTTAGACTCAAATTAATTGTAATCTAAAAGAGTCTTCAATAGAAAAGTCCACTTTACCTCACAATTCTGTAAATTTCACCTTTTAGAAAATTGGCATTTTCCTTTTTCCATGTCTCTGCCAATGTCCGAGGTTACATCAATGTGAATGGCTCTGCTTTTGGGGTTTGTGTATTTGTGCCAGGCAGTAAGGCAAAGCGAACTGTAGGTAGGCAGGAATAGCAATCCTCACTTGCTTGCTGGGAGCAGATTGGTTCCCTTCTTACTTATATATAAGGGCTGCCTCCAGTGCACACACAACAGAACTGAACACTAGTCTTTTTTCACCCCAGACTTCTTGGCGTCTTGACAGTGGAACTGAAAAAGTCTCCAGAACTGGATGTGGGTAGCCAAGAACATTGCTCAACCTCAAAGGCTGACACCAGGTTTAAATATTGGACTCTCAGAATCCTTTTACAGTATACTTCTGGATCTGTAGAAAATGTCAGAAGGACTGCCTGCATGCGCAGAGGACTGCCATGCCGCTTGACGCCTGCCTTGCACCCAAAGGACTGCCCTGATGCTAATAGAGGACCCCCCTGCTGCTTGAGGGCTGTCTTGCGCCCCAAAAGGCTACCCTGCTGCTTAAGGCTATCCTTGCTGCTTGACCGCAGGACTACCGAAGTAACTCCACTGGCAAGTTGGGTGGCCTCCTGTGTGAGCACCTGGAAGATAGCAAGCTCCAGAGATGGCGAACCCTGTACCTAACCTCTGCTAGAGTGAGTCCTAACCCCCAAAGTGGTGTACACAGATCCTGGACCCATAGAAGTAGTGCTAGAGTTGTGGCTCCTTCCTAATCTTAAAAGTTGAGTCTTGAAAAAAAATCACCCAACAGTGCCAGGAGAATTGACAGAACACTAGGACCTACTGCAACCGTTTTGCTCAAGGTGCATTGTAGGAGGCTGGCCTGATTTGTAGTGGGTATCTTGGGTACTTCCACATTATACCAGGCCCAGTTATCTCTTATTAGTGAAATGTAGGAGTGTTCTAGCAGCTTAGGCTGATAGCGGTAGCTATGGAGGAGCAGCTTAGGCTGAACTAGGAGACATGCAAAGCTCATGCAATACCACTTATAGTTACACAGTACTTATACACAAGCAAAGACAATACTCAGTGTTACCAAAAGTAAAGGTATTTATTTGGGTGACACAGTACCAAAAATATCTTAGAGGCAATACTCCTTCTGGAGGTATGTATTATCCACAATATATACACCAGACACCAAAATTAGACAAAATATAGTCATAGAACAATGCAAAAAATAGGAAATGCTATAGAATGCAATGGGAGAAAATGGGTCTAGAGGCAACACAAACCATATACTAGGAAAGTGGAATGTAAATCACAAATTCCCCCCTTGAAAAGTGTAGTGTGTGCAGAATCACTGGGAGAGTAAGAATACAGTAAAGGTAAGTAAATTACCCCACCCCAGAGCCTAGAAAAGCAGGAGTAAAGTACTGCAAGTTTCCTTAGGACCCACTACAAGTTTTGGGGATTTTGCAGCAGCCAACCAAGTCTTTAAAGAACAACTGCTGGATTATTGTACCTGAAGACCTGCAAAGGAAGGGGACCAAGTCCAGAAGTCAAAAGAAGTTCCAGGAAGGACAGGAGCCTCTGCCAACCCAGAAGAGGGTGTAAAAGAAGAGTCCCCTGTTAGTCAAAGACTGCAGAAATGCACCCTAGGAAGATGCCACCAGGTTTCTGCATGATGAAAAAGATATCACATGGTGTGAAGATTGTTGCAGATGAGATTTCGTGTTGCAAGGTGCCAACAAGTCTTGGCTATGACAAAACTGCCTTTTCATCAACATGGCGCTTAATGGACCCCGGAGGGCCCTTAGTGCCTCAAATCTATGTGAGGAGGAAGAGGGGCCTCTCAGCACTTTAGAGAGCCCTCAGGATGCCAGCCATTACCCCCAGAAGCTGCAGGATCCAGGTTCAAAAGAGGTGCAAAATGTGGTTGATGCAGCACAACAAAAGAAGGTCCCACGCCGCCGGAGAACAACTCAGCAAGATGAGCGTCACAGGGTGGAGTGCTGGGGACCTGGGCCAGGCTGTGCATGAAGGAATTTTGCAAAGAGTGCACAGAGGACTCAGGAGGTGAAGAAGACCCAGTACACAAGGTACCATCGTTCTCAGAGAAGGCAAGGTCTTACCTTCTCCAAATTGTGTCAGCAGGACCTCAGGACAGTCTATGTCAGTGATGTCTACCCTCTGTGTCCTTAGGAGCAGGCTCATAATTGTGAGAGGAGTTGCAGGGTACCAGTCGTTGTCTTGGAAGATGCCTGCTTGGAACAGGGGAGTGACTCCATCACTCCACTGGAGATTTCTTTGGTTCATCTGGTGCAAGATGAAGACAGAGCATGCACACCATGGAAACCATTGCCGTTGCTGACTTGGAGCTGAGGTTGCTGAAGAAAAGTGTTTCTTGTAGACACTTTGTTGCAGTAATAGTGTTTCTTGTAGCAGGCTGCGGTTGATCCAAGGTCAGAAGAGTCTGAAGTTGTTGCAGAGTATTCCTGAAGGAAACTTGCAAGCAGAATCTGAAGAGAAAAAACAGTAGGACCCTAAATAGCACTGAGAGGGGGATTGACTATCTTATCAAGTATGGACTATTAGAATTGGGGTCTTTGGTTGACAGTCAGGTTACACTCTGTTCAAGCAAGGACCCTCACTCTAGTCATGGTAAAAGAGAATTACCCTCAGCTAACCCCTGCTTATCCCCTTGGTAGCTTGGCAGAGCAGTAGGCTTAACTTCAGAGTGCTATTGTGTAAAGTATTTGTACCAAAACACACAGTAACATAATGAAAACACTACAAAATGGCAAACACCAGTTTAGAAAAATAGGAAATATTTATCTAAGCAAAACAAGACCAAAACGACAAAAATCCACAATACACTAGTCAATTACAAATCAAAAAGAGTCTTAAAGTGGTTTTAAACACACACTAACGCTGTTAGGGTGAAAAAGTACGTTGGGTGAGTCAAAAAGGGTGAGTGGGTGTCAAAAAGGGCTTGCGATGGATCGATTCCACTCACGAACTGAACCTTCCGTCGTTTCTCCTTTTGTCAGGTAGGGGCGCGTCATTTCTTCCCTCCGCAGGTGAGCGTCGATCCGGTCAGCACTCTTGGGTCCGGGCAGACCTTGCGTTGTTTTTACACACCCAGCGGTACTTGAGTTGGAAATCCAGCCGCACGATGATCTGAAAACCACGCAGCGCAGGTTGTGATCTCCCAGCCTCCGTCAGCGATGCTGTGCATCATTTCTCCTCCTCCGTGCATCGATTCTTCGGTCGCGTTTCTGGCAAGCATCGATTTTCAGCTGTGGAGCTGGCGGCGCATTGTTTCTTCAGCCACAGATTGGAGTCGCGTCAATCTTTTCCCCGCATGGCGCTCTGTGTGTGGATTTCCTTTTCTTTAGGCTGCCAGATTCTCCTTTCAGGGTCCCAGGAACTGGATGGGCACCACAGGGCAGAGTTGGAGTCTCTCCAGAGACTCCAGGTGCTGGCAGAGAGAAGTCTTTGCTGTCCCTGAGACTTCAAATAACAGGAGGGAAGCTCTAAATCAAGCCCTTGGAGAGTTCTTCTCAAGATGGAAGGCACACAAAGTCCAGTCTTTGCCCTCTTACTCTGGCAGAAGCAGCAACTGCAGGGTAGCTCCACAAAGCACAGTTACCAGCAGGACAGCTTTTCTTCCTCAGCTCTTCAGGTCTTCTCCAGGCAGAGGTTCCTCTTGCTTCCAGAAGGGTTTCTAAAGTCTGTGGTTTTGGGTGCCCTTCTTATGCCCAATTTCTCCTTTGAAGTAGGCCTACTTCAAAGTAAAGTCTATTTTGCATGTGCAATCCTGCCTTGGCCAGGCCAGCCCCAGACACTCACCAGGGGGTTGGAAACTGCATTGTGTGAGGGCAGGCACAGCCCTTTCAGGTGTGAGTGACCATTCCTCCCCTCCCTCCTAGCACAGATGGCTCATCAGGATATGAAGGCCACACCCCAGCTCCCTTTGTGTCACTGTCTAGTGTGAGGTGCAACCAGCCCAACTGTCAGACTGACCCAGACAGGGAATCCACAAACAGGCAGAGTCACAGAAATGGTATAAGCAAGAAAATGCTCACTTTCTAAAAATGTCATTTTCAAACACACAGGGGGTCATTCCGACCCTGGTGGTCCATGACAGCCATGGTGGAGGGCGGCAGAAGCACCGCCAACAGGCTGGCGGTGCTTCCTGGGATATTCTGACCGCAGCGGTAAAGCCGCGGTCAGAAAAGGGGAACCGGCGGTTTCCCGCCAGTTTTCCCCTGGCCCAGGGAATCCGCCATGGCTAGCAGGATCCCAGTGAGACAGGCAGAGCACACTGACATATAGGTTTTTATCTATGAGCACTGGGGTCCTGGCTAGCAGGATCCCAGTGACACAGTAAAAACACACTGACCCACACTCACAAACAGGCTAAAAGTGGGGGCAACCAGGCTAGAAAGAGACTACTTTCCTACATGCATCGCTTATCGGCCTGACTTCATGGAAGTTCCTTAAACATTCTTCTCCGCAGCAACAACTCCTGTTCGGTGGGACCTCCAAGTGATGATATCCAGCCCTCTTTGTCTACATCTTGCAGCTTCATCCTGCTGGAAGTTTACAACTTCTAAACTGTTGTCTAAGTCTGAAGATAAATATTTCACTGGACTCAACAGCGACAGACTCCCCATCGAAGATGAACTCTTTGGGCTGGAAATTTGGATTCCTCCTCTCAGACCTTTTTACTGCCATCGTTGATGGCTTCATTGAGACCATGTGCAGCACTTTCTGGTGGCCACGATTCCTCTTCAAGCACAGCCTGCTGCCTTTCCCCACTGCACTTCTCCTACTTCTTGAATTTTCTTCGAAATGTCTTTGAAGTTCGAGTGTAAGCCAAGACAAGGCCCAATCCACCTCACCAGTAGAAACAGAATAATGAATTTTAAAAGTTTAAAGTAAAAAGTAACACCTAAAAGATGAAAGTGCCAACAGCTGACATTTATTCACTTGAGGCCGGGGCAAAGTCAAAAGTTATAGCCAACTGCGAAGGAGTGTGGTTCAGATACATGAGATGGATAGGGCCTGGTCTCCACTTAACATTGTACTTAGAATAATTTTTGAAGAAAAATGTCTGAGAAGGTAAAGTTTAGTGGAGCAAGACAGCCAATGTGTCCAAGGAGGAGGCGTCATCTTTGGGGAGCCACTCGACAAAGTAGTGGTGAAGATTTATTTGTTAGGACTTTGTGTATTTTATGGAAATCAAAAATCACAAGTTGGAAGCTGTAACTGATGAGGGCTCCATGAGGACAGAAATACATTCAGCGAGGAGCCCCTGAATATGATTTTCTGCTGCAGAGAGGAACATAGTGGGAGCTACCGGCGAAGCACTTCGAGAGGATCAGCGATCAGGTAGGTCCTAATCTCCTCTCATTTTTTAGAGTACTTTTTGGCTGAAAGTCACAAGTTTAGGAACTGGGCTTTCTGGCCATCATTAACACCACTTCCAATGGTCAAGGGCTGGAGAGGCACCACTTGAAGTTTCAGAATTCACTGAGGCTGGGTCTACGAATGGGTACAAGATGGTTGGAGCCCTTTCTGTCCCTGAGGCTTCAATTAGAAGACCAGCCAACTAGCATTGGGAGCAAATTTGGAAGTCCTAGGTTCAAGCGAAAACGCAGGTTTCAAGCAGCAGGGCCGTCCTAGGAGGGCACAGGGCATGATTTAGACAGCTAGGCAGTCCTCTTGGTTCAGCAGGGCAGTCCTCTGAAGTACACAGCAGGGCACAGGCAGCATGGTAGTCCTCGGAGAGTCCCTCTACAGGTCCAGAAGTAAACTAAAGAGTGTGTCTGAGGGTTCTAGTTTTATACCTGGGCCCGCTTTGAAGTGGAAGAAACTTCTGGAACACCACCCCTCCCCAGATGTTTCTGGAATTCTGTGCCTCTCTGTCCAGGTCCCAGGATTTCTGTTAGCACAAAAGGCCAATATGAAGTTCTTAGTGTGTTTGCTGAGGCAGTGTCTTTGAAGTGCAAGTGAGGCTGTGCATAGCTCTGCCCTCTACATCCAACTAGGATAACCCATCATGCCAACACTGAGGTCCTTTATTGTGTGGCTGCCTGGGAGGCATACACAAAGGTTATCTGGCAACTATATCTAGTCATGCGACCCAGGAACACACTGCAGGTACCAAATGGTTAAGACAAGGAAATGACAACTTCCAAAATGTTGCATTTTCATAATTGTGACTTAAACATTGACTTTCATTTTAAATTCTATTGAGACCAAACATGACATTTCTACCTGCTTCCAAACAAACGTTATCACTTATTAAATGTAATAAGGTAACCCAGTGTTATCCTCATAGCAGTAAAACATGAATTTGTGGGGTTTTCACTACCAAGGCATGTAAAACTTAATCGTACATGGCCTACCTTTAAAATACAGTGCACCGAGCCCTATGAGCTGTTTCATGGCTTCCAAAGGAGTGCATTATATGTACTAAAAAAAGAGTTTTGGGCCAAGCAATGGGTTTATTTTGCCAGGATGAATTAGCAGTTTAGGATTGGCCACAGACTGCAATGACAAACTTGAGACATGTTTTAAAGGGCTACTTGAGTGGGAGACATAATAAATGTTGCAGGCCCACTAGTAGCATGTAATTTATATATATATACCTTGTTGTGGGGAATGAGAACAAGCTCTTAGGCACTGGTTAGCAGTGTTAAAATGAAGATAGTTCTAAGACCAACAATAACGAATTCAGCAAAACAGGAGGGGAGAAGGCAACAAATTTGGGGGAAGACTGACAGGTCTAAGAAATAGCAATTGAAATTATTCATTGTAAATTATGTGGTAACCAAATTTAAATGCTGCAGTAACCGATCAAGGCAGTAGATCTTTTCACCATAGATTTTATTATTGTGATTTGAAAATGATTAAAAGTAGAACGTTTGTTTAAGGGGATGTGTAGAAAAAATAACAAGTAACATGGAATCCAAAAGCTACAGCTAATTTCAAAATACGACATATTTGACACAATACTCTAGGAGTAACGAATTGAGGAAACAATGTTAATTGTTTGGCAGATTTACCTCTGTCAAATGTGTAATGGGACCGGTGTAATGGTATAATTCCACTGGCTAAGTACTCTAAATCTAAGTAGCTATGACGACCTTCTTCCTTTTGTGTCATGTGGTAAATGCATTACTCCGAGTGAGTAAAAGTGTGCAGAACTATTCATCTGAGAAGTCATCCATGTACTTTTTCTTATACTGCCAAGGCATGCACCCAAGGAACTGACGGAATGAAAATAGTATTTTTCAGGCGTATTGCATAATGTTCGTGCACTTTGCAATTGTCCCTGTTTTATTTAACCACCCAAAATCAGATTTAAAGTTTAACCTCTTGTTAAAATGAATGTGCATGCTTTTGACTGGTTGCTTTTCCGGTACAAACCTTTTTGAAGTGCAGAAGTTTCGGCATGCCTAAATACTAAATTTACCTAAATTCTGTGCACCTCAATGATGGGCAGGGGCTGTGTTTTGAATATTAAAATTGGAACATGAAGACTGCTGCAGAAGCAAACTACAGTTGAACTTAGGTGCAGATTTAAGAGCCCTATGTGCCATATATTGCCACATTAGCGCCATTTTTTTTATATACTCGTGGTGATATTACGCAAAAACGATGTGTCATATTTACAAAGTGGCACAAAGCATGCATTGCAACCCTTTGTAACCCCTTACGCCACATTATTCCTGCACCAGCCATAATGTATGCAAGGGGGGTGTTCCCCTTTTAGGGTGACCGCAAAATGGCACAAAGAGTTTTTTGCACCATTTTTTGGTATTTTTAATGCCTGCTCAAATCAGGCATTAAAAGGGGGCACACCATTGATTACAATTGGCCCCTATGGACTGTTCTGGGTTAGTGGCAAACGTTTGGCTCTAACCCTAAACAGTACATCAATAGTGTCAAAAATGTTGATGCTTTTGCCCCCTACCCTGCTCCATGGTGCACCGTATTTTAAATATAGCGCACAGATGGTGGCAATAAGGGGCTGCTAAGGGGTGCAAGAATAGTGGCGCTGCATTGGGTACAGTGCCACTTTTCTTAAATCTGCCCCTTAGATCTTTAGGTAATTTCCCAAGACTTAGAAAGTGACAAAGAATGGTGAACAGAAGTAGAAAATACAGAATAAGATTCTGGTAAATTTGTTTGAATAGCGAATTTCACAAAACGTGAGAGTGAAGTTTGAGAGGTTGACCACGAAAACAAAGTTCTTTGAACACTGTGGTCGACACATAATTGCACGTTGTTTCTGCTTTTCTGCTTCTCAGGCTTTTAAACAGTCGTGTGTCATGAGGATATTGTTCCAACATTTGTTCCTGTGTTTCTTCCACTCAAAGACATCTATCAAGAAGGCAGCATATAGGAATGTCATGGTTTCTCTCAGCGGTCAGAAATGTCAATGTGATAGATTTATGGATTTCATTCTTGTTTGATGCATCTTTCTAATGTATGTGAACTAGTATCAACCTCTTCTGCTTCTGCAACGACCTGCCTTAAATCTCATCTGTTTTGCACGGCCTTCCGTGACATCCTTTTATCGCTGGCATCTCTCATCTTTCTCCTCTTCCCTTCTTTTGACCTTTTTTATTCTTTGGACATTTTCCTTATATTTTTGTTTCAATGCAGTGTCTTCCGAAATGAGTTCAGGGATTGCAATACCTCTACAACGTGGATGCTACCACTGAGGGAAGGAGGTGCAAACAGTAAAATGCGCCCAGTTTTCTGTGCAGTAATGGATAAATGTGCGTACAGGAGTGGGGATTAGCAATACATTTCCTGAGAAAAGTCTTACAGATGTGCTGCTTCTTTTAAATGGAAATATCCTTGTCTGCTCTTTATTGATCTATGGGTAATTTACTCATTAAATAGCATCCTAGTCCTCTCTTTAGCAATCCTTCTTTTCATTGAGTGTTTTATTTAAACGGCCACGATTGCACGGAAAAATCTATACCATAAACGATCCTAGATTATCTTAACCTAAATGCTTATTAGGTAACACTGGGAAACAGTTTCTCACTTTAGAAGTTGCCATGTATGCTTCAGTTCTTTTGAGAGACTGGAGGTTGGGTTGAATCATCTGTAGATACAGCTATTCATCTAATAGATGTACCAACCCCTCCAGGATGTGTAGCAGACCATGTATCCCATTAATACATCAACTTTCATATATTTCCAATAAGTTCCTTAACAGATCTTTATCTTCAAATATTCCAAGGCTCTATCTTGACTGAAAATAGAAGTCCTACTTCTATGACCTAGGCATTATACAGAGCATTACAGCAGAGTCCTTAATAGATAAGGCACGGGGACTCATTTACAAATCTGATGCATCTGAGACGATGCTTTAGATTTCTTGTGTTGCTGTAAGACCCCCAATGACACCATGGATGTGCAGTATTTACAATACAGAGTTCCATGGTGCACGTTTTAACAGATACGTCAGAAATTCTGATGCATCTGTTGCGCTAAACTCATGCATTCATGGACTAGAGTAAAAAAAAAATTACGGTACTCCAGCAATGCCAGGAGGCTCTCATTGAGAAAAGCCCTGCATCAGCTTTACTCCTGCTGTAAGCAGGCAGTAAAATTCTGACGCAGTGAAGCTGCAGAATGACGTAGTAAATGTTGTGAATTTCACTGCGCCAGTTCTGCGTGGCTTTTCCAGTGGGAACGCCTACCTTGAATACATTATACCTGGTGCAGGTATAATGTGATGCAAGGCTTTACAAATTGACACATTGGGTCCAATGCATCAGTTTGTAAATGTGGAGCAGTGTAGAGCACTGCTTGTCTCACCCTTGCATAAAAAAAAATGATGCAATGGTGGTGCAAAGGCCTTGGAAATGAGGCCCAATGTTTGGTCTGTGTTTAATTCTTGATTATGTAAGTGTAATCTCACGTAAACCCTGATATTTGGGTTACCTGTGTTTTGTGCAACTTGTCTTTTTATTTCCACATATTTCAAAGGCAAAATGTTGTCACGAGACTCTCAAGAGACATGCTTCGAGCATAAAATGTCTTGAAGGAGCATCAGCTGCATGTGCTGTACTAGCTGAGTTCATTGCACGACTTAAAGAAACTTGATGGACCTACGTATCTTGCAAACCTTTTTGTTTGCAAGTGTAAACTTCAAACATGTTTGACTGAGAGCAAAGATGGTGAGCATGAGGGACAGTAATGTTGTACTCAAAAGCCTTTGGTCAACATGGGAAAATCATGCTAAAAAAATCCAAAAGGCCAGACTTTTGTGCTTACACTTTCCTTCAGGTAATAGGTGTGAAACTCAAAATACCTGCAGGGATGATGTGCGCTAATGATGTGCCCTACAGAAGGCAAGAATAACACTATTTTGCCCACCTACATGTTAATATGAACAGAGCCAGAGATTTAAAGGCCCATATTTATACTCTGTTTGTGCCGGATTTGCATCATTTATTTTGGGGCAAATTCAGCACAAACTTAACTCCATATTTATACTTTGGCGCTAGACCCGTCTAGCACCAAAGTTATGGAGTTTGAGTAATTTTTTGTACGTGAAAACCTACCTTGCGCTAGTGACATGCAAGGTAGGCGTTCCCGTGCAAAAAATTACTCTAAGGAATGTGCGCCTTATTTATCTTCCGGTGTCAAAATGACGCACAGGAGGAGGCAGGCCTTAAAACATGACAACCACCCAGATTTGCGCCGTTTTTCAACACCTGGGTCAGGGCAGGCATTAAGGGACCTGTGGGCTCATTTCCATGGTGGGAGACCATGGAAGCATTCCACAGGTGCCCTTCCCTGCACCCAGGGACACCCCCTGCCACCCTCGCCCACTCCTGGAGGACACCCATGGATGAGGGGAACCATCCATGGTGAGTGCAGGTAAGTGCAGGTAAGTGCAGGTAAGTATATATATATATATTATTATATATATATTATTATATTTATTATATTTATTTTGTTGAGTGGCATAGGGGGCCTAACTTGGATCCCCCTACATGCCACTGTGCCCAATGACCATGCCCAGGGGACACTAGTCCCCTGGGCATGGCCATTGGGCAGGGGGGCATGACTCCTGTCTTTGCTCAGACAGGAGTCATTTCCGTGGGGCTTGTGCATCAAAAAATGGTGCTAGTCAGGTTAGAAACAATATTTTTGACTCTAAGCTGACTTGCACCATTCTTTGGAGCACAACCCTCAGTCTTCCCTTTGCCTCAGCTGCCCGGTTACCATCATTTATTTTGACGCTAACCAGGCTGCAGCACCAGCTAATGTCATTCCATAAATAAGGCGCCCTACTTCTGCCTCTACCGGAGTGGGGCTTGTCACAGAAGTCCTGTACCCAAAGTCCCCTCCTCAACACTTACCTGCTCTCAAAGGTTACTCTTCCTAAAGTTTCCTGAAACCTTAGAAACCTTTTGCTAACTTTTTGCTCTGAGAACTGGTTGGGGACCGGTACCAACCTGCCCAGCAGATCCAACAAAGATGCTTTACCACTGGGCAAAAGTTTCAGGTTGCCTCTGCTATATTCTTCTCTGCAGCAGAAAATTCCATTCAGCCTGACCTCTTGGAGAAGGTATTCAGCCTCGTGCTGCCTTGCCATACTAGAAGAATCTGAGCTCCAGAAAATTGACTTGGACCAAAGGTAGAAATCTTCCTGGGCGAAGGTGTGAAAAGTATGAGGCCACATGTGATCTTCTCTGGGCATGAAATACAAATATCTCCTAAGGAGAGCTTTCCTGTCAAAAAGCAACAGCTTCACCAAAACCGCATTGACCACCAGACAATGTAGTGGAGCCCTTTTAAAAACAACCTGTTGCCTTCGCACTGAGGATTTTTTACTTCAATTCCAGGGGCTAAGAACAAAGGTGAAACATTTCACTGCAACTTATAATGTTCCTGTCCCACTCTCCATCATGACCACCCTTAAATCTTAGCCTTGTTTCAGTTAAGTGAAATCAAATGGCCATTTATTGCGGTTTGCCTCTATTTTAAACTTTATAAGTTCACAACTTCAGTTCTACTAATTGAGTTTTTGTCTTTTTTGTCAAAAAAGCTTAAGTATAAATATAAAACTAAGGGCCTCATTACAATTTTAGCGGAGGGGATTACTTCATCAGAAATGTGACTGATATCCCTTCCGCTGTATTACAAGATCCCTTGTATCCTATAGAACTTGTAATATGGCAGACAGGATATCCGTCACAGTTGTGATGGAGTAATCCCCTCTGCCAAATGTGTAATGAGGCCCTTAATCCTTAGCCCTGAACAATGACCTCAAAGATCTAAGGATGGTGTCCATGGGGAACATAGGTTTGTCATAATATCTTTTTTAAATAGTTTCTACAAATGAGTTGAAATTGAGATATCGCATGCATGGCTTCTCAGCTACTGCACATTTTTCAAAACTAGACAACTAGGAGAATCCATGGTTGGGTGACTAGTGTGTCTCTCGCCACGTGTTTCTACCCAGATGCCCAGGCAAACCTCAACCTTTGACTGAAAAACACATTTTCCTCATATTTCTGGGATGAAAAGTTCTGGAATTTGCAGTGAGCAACTCATTTACTACCACCTACCCTTCCCCTAAATCTCTGGATAAAAATGGCACCTCACTTGTGTGAGTAGGACTAGTGGACACACAAAGAATGGTGCCAAAATGCAACATTAACACATCTAATTTTTCCACTGTAAACGGACCCGTTTATTAAAATGTGCCTAGCTGTCCAGTTCCAACCTAGCTCAGCCAACACCTATTAAAACCTAAGAAACCTGCACATTTATGAAAACTAGACACATGGGGAAATCCAGGGTGGGGTGACTTGTGTCAGTCCCACCAGGTTTACCTACTTAAAAGCCATTGCAAGCCTCAAACTTTGACTAAAACCACATTTTACTCACATTTCTGTGATGTAAAGTTCCGTAATCTGCAGGGACCAACTAATTCCCTACCACTTACCATTTCTCAAAGTCTCAACAATAAAAATGGTACCTCACTTTTGTGGGTAGTGCTAGTGGCCGTGAAACAACAGTCACCAAATACAACATGGAAACATCACATTTTTCCATTGAAAAATATCCTTTAGGTTTGCAACATGCCTAGCTATAGATTTTGGAGGATATTTCAATCTAGCCACATCCTTCACCACTCCATCTCTAGGGACACTTGCAGGCTGCGCTATAACAAGGTTGCCTATAACAGATTGTGGAAACTGAACAAAAGTCATCTTTCTCTCATATAAAGTTCTGAAATCTGCAGAAAGCATCTCATTTCCCACCACCTACTGTTCTCCCAAGTCTCTTGATAAAAATGGTACCTCACTTGTGTGGGTAGAGCTAGTGACCTTGACAGAAAAAGCTCCAAAATGCAACATGTATACATTACACGTTTTCATTGATAACTGACCCTTTTTATGCAATGTCACTAACTGCAGATTTCTGGGCCCTAGCTCAGCCAGCACCTAAGGAAACCTAGCAAACATGCACATTTTGTAAAACTAGACAACGCAGACAATCCAGGGTAGGGTGACTTGTGTGGCTCTCACTAGGTTTTCCTACCCAGAAACCGATGAAAACCTCAAACCCTAACTGAAAAAGCACTTTTTCTTTATGATGGAATGTTATGAACTCTACAGGAAGCAACTAATTTCCTACCACATAACATTCCTCCAAGTCTTTCACTAATAATGGTACCTCACTTTTGTGGTAAGGCTAGTGGCTGCAATGTGAAAGGTGCCAAAACCCAACATGGCCGCATGACATTTTTTCACTTAAAACTGACCCTGTTTTGCAATGTGGTTAGCTGTATATTGTGGGCCATAGCTCAGCCGGCACATAGGGAAACCTTGCAAACCTGCACATTTCTGAGAACTAGTTACCTAGGAGAATACAAAGTGGGCAACTTATGTGGCTCCCACCACGTTTTTCTACCCAGAAGTCCTTGCAAACCTCAACCTTTGACTGACAAAACACACTTTATTTGTATTTCTGTGATGGAAAGTTCTGGAATAAGCAAGAAGCAACCACTTTTCTACTATCTACCATTCCACCAATTCTCTCACTGAAAATAGTACAACACTTGGGTGGGTTTCCCTAGAGGCGCCACACGAAAGATGCCAAAACAAACAAGGACACATCACATTTTTCCATCAAAAACTGCACTGTGCCTAGCTGTGGACTTTGGGCCCTAGCTCATTTGGCACCTACGAAACCCTAGCAACCCTGCACATTTTTTAAAAGTAGACACCTTAGGGAATCCAGGGTGGAGTGATTTGTGTGGTTCCCACCAGGTTTTCCTGCCCATTAGCCCTTGCAAACCTCAAACTTTGACTAAAAACACATTTTCCTCACATTTCTGTGATGTAAAGTTCTGAAATCTGCAGGAAACAACTAATTCCCTACCACCTACCATTTCTCGAAGTCTCACAATAAAAATGGTACCTCACTTTTGTGGGAAGGGCTAGTGGCCGTGATACAACAGGCACCAAAAATCAACGTGGATACATCATATTTTTCCATTGAAAATTGGCCATTATTTTTGCAACATTCCTAGCTGTAGCTTTTGGAGGATCTTTGAATCTAGCTACATCCTTCACCACTCCATCTCTAGGAACACTTGCATGCTGCACTACAACAAGGCTGCCTATTACAGACTGTTGAAACTGAATAAAAGTCATATTTGAATCTGGAGAACACCTTTTGAATACATCAAATGCATTGAAGGTTGCTAAATGAAACAAATGAACACACAACTTCTTATACTAAATGTATGACTTGCAAACAGAACTATAGGGCTCCAAACTCTGATCTACTCTATGTACAGCATGCATTTGTTCATTGTAGTCTAAAATGCACACAGGTTTGTGTACTTTAGCAACCTGACCCCAAACCGTCACAGGTAAAGTACTTTCATGATGAACTGTTGTCAGCTTGTGAACATCTCTCCTGTCTGACAATTTCACAGCTAGAAGTTCATCACTATACAATGCACTGAACTGTCTCCTCTGAAGTTTTTACTTACAAGCTCTTTAGGGTAACCTTTACAGTTAGAGCAGATTATGCCACTGTTATCAAGTTCTTGAACAATTGTGCACCAGTGTAAAAGTTATCAATGTATAAATGGTGACCTTTGTTAAAATGTCCCATACCAAGTTCCTACACACTCCAAAAGTGACCAGACAACTAGGGGGTTCCATAGAATAATCCCTGCCTCTATACACCATGAAATTAAATTCATTTTTCAGTACACTCTGAAGTTATACACATATTCAGTACTACTCTCAGACAGCATATGCATCTAAATTCTATAACATTCTCTCTTGCTAGGAATGTACTAAAGGAGCAAAGGCACATGCATGGCTATTTCTTTCTCTGGAACATACATCTCTGAAAAGCGATCTACAAAATGGTCAAGGACAGGTTGAATATTGAATATTGACAAGGTGGTCACAATCAGGGTGACCTTGACGCAATGGGGAAGCATTACCAGGGAAATGCACCATCCAAATCAGAAGCAAATACTGACCACGACTCATGGTTGCAGGAAACATAGCAGTTGTCATCAAGTGACTAGTAGACCAATACGGAGACATCAATGTCTTCCTTATCAATCCCATCAACAAAGTGAAACTCCAGTACTTCCTTCACCTTATCCAGATTTGTGGGAGCCCACCCGTTAGATCTAGAGTGGGGCAAAAGTCTGGCACTGTTGTTCCTTCAAATACTGTTCAGCATTCAAATTTGTCTGGTCAACAATTTCATCTAAAATGATATGATCCACAAAGAACAGAAATTCAAATTTATAGACAAAAAGATTTCCATATTGACCCGACACCCTACAACACCACTAAAGGTAGGCAACACAGGCTGCACCATGTTTGGGACAACACAGAGTTAAGTATTTCCAGTGGAAAGCCTTCTAGCCTCACGCCGCAATCAAGATTACTTTTGCTGAACTTTTGGCATAACATTGTCTTCTTCTTAAAGAAGCACTTCCTATGCACTGATAGTGCCATCATCATAATATAATTCCTCATGGACAGAAAATTCACTGTCAGAATCCTGGACTTGGCCTTTTGCCTCAAACACAGAGTCAATATCAAAACTATGGTCAGAGAAAGATTAAATAAGCAAACCAACAGCCTGCTGAGCGGACAACCTGTGGTTAGCCACAATCCTTGATAATAAACGTAGCTCAACAAATAAGTCAACTGTGGGATACTGGAACCCTGTTGCAGTAACCCCACATCAACTGTTTGCCTGGTTTCTGGAGGCAACTTGGACGGGAGTGCACTGGGATCCTGCTAACTAGGTCTTCAGTGCCAGTGGTCTTTCCTGGCAAATTGCAAAGGTATTGATACAATTGGCAACATGTTTAGCTGCCACTGTAAGTCCCTAGTAAATGGTACTAAGGTACCCAGGGGATGGGGTACTAATGGTATGCCTCTGAGGGAAGCGTTACAGATTGTGCCACCCTCTAGGACCATGCATTCAGAAGTCACCACTCTGACAGGCTTTCCAGCCCCAAGGCAGACTTCACTATACTGTATGTGTAGGCATAGATGCATGAGCAATATGCCCCTACTGTGTCCTTGTTAAATCTTGTACATAGTAAAAGAACAGAGCAGCCATTTTAATACATGTGCTGGGCACTGATCAATATGGGTTTCACAGCTACATGATGGCTACTATGAACCTGGGTTGTTTGGTGTCAAACAACTCGGAGTGATAAATTCAATCTGGTACCAGCATTGGATTTATCCCAAATGTACCCAGGGGACACATCAGAGGTACCCCCTGCAAAAGCTAACTTCCCTGGCATGGTTGCTTGTCGGTCACAACCAGCCTGCCACCACCACACAAGACTATGGAACCCGAAAGTTAGAAATCCTGCTCTCTGGGTCCTTCCTGAGCAGAGGTGCTATCACTGCTCCCCTCAGGAAAATGCACTGCCCTGCTAGCAAGTTTCCAAGGGCTTACCACCCTTGAAACCTGACCACCAAGCCTGCTGCTTGCAGCAGATGGCTGCCTCCATTGCAACTCCCACTTTTGGCCGGAGCAACAGCAGGAAAACACACAAAGTACAGGAGGAGTGGTCAGACTAAGTTTGCATCACCCCAAAGGCTTTTCATGCAAGGTGACCCCCACATTTCATTTTCCTCCTTCTTGTAAGGAAGGAAAATAGCCAATGAGGTTTAGGGAAGTGACCTCTGCCCACAGAAAGTGGTCATTTAGTGGGTGCAGCACCCTAAGGTAGATGACCCATTGGTCCTTACTAGGTACTCCCCTAAATACCTACTAAATACAGTATTTAGTGGGCTCCCTAGACCTGAATATCAGATTCCAAGGACAAAAAAAGACCAGCAACAAAGATGACTCAAGACTTGAGAACTGAAGTCTTGCTGCACCAAGCAAAAGATGCCAAACCCGGTCTGTGGCTCCCAGGACTCGAAAATCACCCCTGAGGGTTTGTTTGGATGTTAAGCAGACACTACAAGCCCCAAGAGGACCTCCACAATTGACAGATTGCCAAAGAGTGAAGCCATCACTTTCCTGCAACAAAGACCAAAGACCCAGTGCAGGCCACTTCACTGACTGGCTTCTGACCAAGGAATCGGATACCAAAGCCAGACCAAACTCCATCCAATAAACTGTGAGGGCAAACCCTGCAAGTGTGCCAAGCTTGTTGGCACCATGCCCTCCAGCAGCCGAATCGCAACAGTGTTGCAGGTATTGGCCACCTAACATGATTCAACCAGAAGGACAGTCCACTCTGGACTGGAAAAGGACAAGGAGGAATCCCCAGTCAAGAGACTTCAGAAATCACCAGGATCTCCCACCAGTAGGTTCCCTTGCTCACCTGCAAGTGACCGTCAAAGTAACATACCACTGCACCAAGCCCCCCTGTGCCCTCCCCACAGATCCAGATGTGCCTAAGGGTCCTCCACCCCCTGTGACCTCAACACTCCAAGGGGACCCACCTGACTTACTTTCAAGTCTGCCTGTGCAATGCTTTTCCAAGTGGTCCCCTGCAGTGTACTGGCATCAGCTCCATGAATTTCTGCAGCTGCTCTGACCAATACCAGGAACCGCCAAAACTTCTCCCGCAGATTCATAGTGCCCACCAATGACCTTGACATACCTGCGAAAGGACACATTGTTAAACAAATTGCCTGATTTTATATGCATTTTTTAAGTATTTCCTCATTGATTATTGTGGTGTGTAATTACGCACAAAGACCATTTTGCTAAAAATTCATAACTTAAAAATACGAATCTGATTTTTATGATCTTGGTCTTCAAAATATAATAAAAAATTCAAGTATGTTTGTAAATTGGCCTCAAGTTATTCTTTGGAGTGTGTGTCTTGATTTATTGATACTGTGAGTCCAGCAAATGCTTTGCACTTCTCCAAGATTAGCCTAACTGCTCAACCAAGTTTCCACAAAAATTAGAGCATAAGGTGGTCTAGCTTGCACCTCTGTGAACCAATATGTGGTTGCCTGGACCCTTTACACAGTGTGCCCCATTTTGCACACTACATAGAGGGCCAGCCTCCTATATTTGGTGGCAGTGGTGGGATAAAGACTTTGCATTTGGTGATACCACTTTGTCAAATTGTGAGTACATGAATACCTCTTCCAAGTGTCTTTAGCTTAATTGCATTTTTTTCAATTGGCTGAATGTTTTTGCAAATTTAGAAATATCTATTAGGGCCCTGGTTATGTCCCTACAACACTAGTAAAAGTTTAAACGTCCTTAGTTTAGTTGGCCCTAGCCAAAAAGTGGTTCCAATGCATAAAAAGATCTCAGCTTTAGTAAAATAAACAAGACTGATACAGAGACCTAGATTCAGGACCGCGACCTGACCCCTTACCAGGCATATAGCTATGGCCAATTAAGGAAACCCTGTAGACTGTATGCGATTCATACTGGAAGAAGGCCCAGCACAAATAAGTGTAGGCTTCAGGTGGCCAAGCATGAAAAAAAACACCCCACAGATGAAATAGATGAAGAATTCTCTGGGGGTGAAGAAGACTCTGTGGAAATTGGGGATGAGGGTAGCTCCTCTAACCACAGCACTTGTGCACTTAAAGATGAAGACCTGGTATTAGCCAGGCTGACTAAAAGACTTGCCATGGAGGCTCAGCTTTTGGAAATTGAAACAAAAAGAAGAGAACTGGGCTTAGCACCCATTTCTGGTGGCCAGTGGCAGTATACTAATAAATAGGGAGGAAGACAGATCTTTCAAACGAAAACTCCTAAAATGAGTTACCTCCTTTACCAAGAAGGAGATGATATCCAGAAGTGGTTTGTTTCTTTTAAAAGACCCTGCATTGGGAGGTAAACCCAAAAGAATCACTGTGGCACTCTGTTAAGAGAATTATTCTCAGGGAATTTCAGGGATAGGCTCCTGACACTGAGTGAAACAGATTCTAAATCCCTTGACCTTATGAAGGGTACCCTTATTGAGGGCTTTGGACTTGCCACAAGAAATACCACATACAATTCAGGGGGACTCAAAAATCCAAGAGGCAGTCCTCAATAGAATTTGTGCACTTTTCAATAAAGTGGTTGGTTAGAGGGCAACAGGGTACCTGACCACTAAGGGCTGCATAAAATTAAAGAATACCTCTTTTGTGTCCATGGAAAGTTGCACCAAAACCTAGTAGATTTGAGGCCAGTCTCCTCCCAAGAGTTTGGGAGGAAGACTGATCATTGGGTGAGAACTAGGGTGTCCAAAACCAAATCTGGAGGGGATGACCAAAAGAAAGAGTCAGGAAAGCCTCCCAAGAAAAAAAGGTGGATCACTCTAGAAATAAAGAAAAGGAGTCCTTAGGACCCAAACATCTGTCCTTGATCCTTGGTCGGTGACTTTCTCAGGACAATATTTTGCTACCCTGTGTAATAAAATGTGTACCATGTAATCTAAGCCTGGTGTACAAAAGTCTTCAATACATAAAGTAGCTCACACAGGCACTCCCCTAGTCGCATGAGTTGGATTGCAGACAAAAAATAGTTGCCGTCTACTGCTTCAAAAAGGTTCCAAATGGTCGGTCGCCTGTGTGGTGTAAATATAGAAAAGATATATCTACTGATGACTCAGAAATCACCATTAGCTCACTGTTCCATCATCTACCTGCTGCTGCAGTCCTTTTTTAAAATTCTTATTGCATGCATGCTAAGAATGCTTTAAAAGAAGAGTGTACATTTTTGTTGCAGGTGGGCGAAGAATTCCACTACCCCAGCAGAGTTTGTGGAGTTTTGCTCACTCTGTGCAGAGGGCAAAGTTCCAAAGAACTCTGAAAAGTGACGCGGTTTGGAGATTTTCTTCTCTCTCGTGGCGTGAGAGAAATCGCTATGGAGGCAAGAAACATTTCTGAACATGGGCAGTTGCAGCAGATTGCTACTGCCCACATTAAGAGAGCTGCTGCTCGTGTTGAGGACGCTGCTGCTTGAGTAGAAAATCTACTTGAGAGACAAAAAGAAGTTAGTACACTCTGGTGCTCCGAGTGATGCCGTTCGCGCTGAGCCAACAGCACTGAAGAAACTCCTAGTGCTCAAAATCAGTGTGGACAGCATGACTTCCCAAAACTCCGTTACTTGCGATACTCCTAAGAGCACAGTAGAGTTTTTTCAGCACTTCACAGAGCTCCCATAGCGGAACTCCGCAAACTCCAACCAGGCCTAATTTTAGTGCAAGCCAAATATAGCTGGCCAGTCCGATAAAAAGACATGGTGCCAGTCCTCCTTTGTGCTTACCTCTGTCAGTGTTCGAGTCTGCTTTAAGAGAGATCAGCATCGTAACTCGGATGTGCAGAGAGATAACCAGGTCAGCATTCAGGCGGCAGTGTGAGGATACCCTGTCACATTGTGTACTAGTGTTACTTACTGTCAAAAAGGGGGAGATAAGTCTCTGTACGTGGTGTAAGATGTTAGAGTAGGAGAACTCAAATGTGTTAAAAAGTCATCACAAAATTCTAGACATTAATCCTTTTCACTGCAACTGAGTGTCAGTTATACACAGATTGTTCAGATTTTTAAACAATGCTAGTCCGTAATAGTAATGGATGGTTTAGCATGTACCTAATTTACATACCGAAATAAATATCATTAGACAGTGAGACATATGTGGGAATTGAAAAAAAAGGAAACATACATTAAACAGACATTAAGGTTTGCTCAGATTACATCGGTAAGTAGTGTACGAACGCACAATAGAAACCCAAATTAGACATATATAATGGTTGGCATAGATTACATTGTTAAGCAACGAACATATAAAAATATATATGCTCACTGTTGGTCTCATATTAATTTTGCCCCAATGAAGTACACTATCTGTCTATTGACTATTTCATACTCGTTAAGGCCATTTATTACTGTATCAAGAGAGTGTATCCAGCAAAAGATTAAAATAAGAATTGCAGTTGTGTTCAATGTGAAACACAGAAAGCCCAACTAGTAGAACACTTCAAGAATGCTAAGCACAAGATCGGTGACATTACCCAGCTTATTATACAAAAGGTTGTATGGAATTCGATGGGTGGAGATCTCTATGTCACCCTCAATATCAAGGAATGTGAGTGGATGTACATACCATATAACCAGGATATTGTGGATATTATGCTAATCTTCTTTGGGCAGGCCATAATTTAGAATAACAACTTCTGGCATGGTAATACATAAACATGGATGACAATGAGTGTTGAAATGATTTTGATCAGCTGCTAATTGGCACTGGAATAATGTTATGTTATCTATCGCTAAGCATCTCTTAACTGGTGTATGTTGTAAAGGCAATTAGTACAGCCCCTGCTTCAGAACTGCCAGTGAAGTCAATGCGTTTTTAGCCGTAGCTCTTCAAGAAAGAGGACATTTTGCTCTAAGGTGCATCATTTACTTCAAACATTTTTTTAAAATGTTCTTTTAGAAAATGTTGTCCCGAAGGTCACTGGGAAAGCTGAAAAGTGGGGCTTTAACACTTGCTCATTTTATTTGTTTATCACACAAAATGGCCTGGCATTTACTTCCCCTTTCTAAACTCTTGCCAGCTACCACTATATTTTCATGCAATATCAACCTGCATTTAGTTATTAAATGTATGCTTGTCCAAATCACTTTATAAATGAGCAAAACAAAGTTTGTTTGAACAGACAACTTAAGGTCAGTACCTCAAATTATACACTTTCATAACTAATCCTTTAGTGCTAGTATGTTTCAGTCCTCCATTGGGATCAGTTCCACTTCCAAAGCTGAGGTACTGTGTATTTAGACATTCACATTACTTGGCGCATTTACACATTGGTAAACCTAATGATGAGCTTTTCTGTGACGAATCTAAAATGATTCCCTCTCTTCCCTGCTACTCTCTCTATTGTTATGGCTGTTTCTTTCCTAGCCCTAGGTTATCCATCTTAGCCGTCTCTTTCCTTATTCCTCACTTCCCCTCCATCTCTTTGTATTTTCCCTAGCTCCCGCTAATTCACTCTAACACACAATGTGACACACACACACACAAACATACACTGTTGCTGTCGCTCTTTTGTTCCACTATTGGTCTGTGCCCCATGCACTTACAAGGTAGGAAGAAAGTTGTTAGCAAGATCATGTTGCAATCTTGGGGGCATACTTATAAGTGGACTTTGCTGACATTGCACCAAACATTTGAATGCAACAGTGGTGCAAGCACTACTCCATATCTATGAGATGACACATGTGCCAAAATATAATTTTTCAAGACTTGCATTGGGTAAACCTGCACCTAAACCAGCCTTGCCACATACAAATACCAATATGCAAGGTAGGTGTTCCCCCACAAAAAAAATCATGCAAACCTAACGCAGTTATATTTATGGGTTTGGCAAAGTGTGATGTATTGTTTGAATGAGGCATGCAAATCCTGAAATGCGCCAAGAAATCTGTGCATTGGTAACCCATGCTAAGGCAATGACCCAGTGGCTCTGGTATAAAAACCTGAGCATTCAAAAACACATTGGCAAGCTCAACTACGCCATCCTGCAGCTCAGAGTTGCAAGGAGACCACCACCATGTAGGTAGCAACGGAGGAGGGGGCGCATGTCCCTCATCAACCCGAGGAGGATGAGGTTATCAAATTCTACAGGCTCAGAAGAGTTTATAATAGAATTGTTCCACAAGGTTGGGCCAAGTCTCCTGCAACCAACTGCCAGGCCCACAAACATCCCTCCCCAGGTTAAACTGATGGCGGTGCTCCACATATTTGCTTCTGGTTCCTTCCAGGTCGCAAAAGCAAGAGTGGGAGGAATATCCCAAGCATACCTTTCTGCCTTCCTACCCACTTTCCTGGATGCCATCATCCGGCTCATTCCCCAAGAACCACCAACAACAGCTGTAGACCAATCAAGGCTTCAATTCCATTGCAGGATTTCTCCCCATGTGTTAGGTGCCATGGATTGCACCAATTGGTTCCCCCTGCAGAAACATCACATCTGTACCGGAACTGCAAACATACCTACTCAATCCATGTCCAGGCCATCGTGGACATCTGGGGACGTTCATCAATGTGCTGGCCAAATATCCTGGAAGTGCGCATTATGCCTACATTTTCTGGCACAGTATTATCAACGAGGGCTTCCAGAATGGCAGATATGGGAATTGCCCACTGGTTGGTAAGGTCCATGTAGAAATCTATGACATAATATCCATTTCTGTGTCTGTTGATGGAGGTAGGTGCATATGTAAGAGTGGTGTGCCTCATACTGGCGCCATGTATTCTGGTATATAGGATGTTAAAACTCTTAAGTGAGATATTTGAAGACACGCCAAACCACTTTGTGTGGTGTGGAATGGTGTACAAAATCTGGAGTAATGCAACATAGCACTAAATGCTGTGTTGAATTACTGTGTATCAGAGATGTGTATCCATGCAACTCCCATGGTTGATGATGCATGTCATGTATATCAAACATTGTAAAAAAGGGTATGCATCAACTAAATATGCCTTCCAAGGTAATTTGTAACAAGGATAAATGACGTAAGTCGGCAAAGTCACTTCTGCTTCCTGTGAATGCTGCATCCTGTGCCACACATAGACTGAGGAATGTGCCTCTAAGGATTGTTTATGTGCTAGAAGGTGCACCTTTCTGCACTAAAACAATCATGCATGCAGTGCAGACACACTTGCACCAGTACTTCTATTTGTGCTAGGAAGCTTAAATATTGTACATTCCTGCCCTTTCCCACTTTGTCAAATGTCTGGCCCCTAGTGTCATGTGCACATAGTGGGAACAACTTACAGCAATGTGTAGACAATGATTTCTCTCTCTGTCATATCTTCATTAATCCTGTAATAGCAGTAGCAACAGAACATCTGCATGTAGTATTATATCATCTCACACTGTCTGAATGACTGAACTACATCATCTGTACTGGTTAACAAATCAAGATAATCATGTGGTACACAAGACAAACTTAATATTAGTACAAACTGCACATGATGGCTAAGTGAGGGATGAGTGTTTCTTCAGCAGAGTACTTAGCCTTTGTATCAGTTAAACTTCAAATAAATAAATTGTATGAGAATTAATCCTGTGCTTATAAGTAAGTGTGTCACACATGGTTTTGAAGCTGAAGACTTGTATGTTTACCATAGTTCCTGGAGCAACTGTGGAAGAACTAGTTGTAAATTCTATTTGTGTCATGCAATGTCAGAGTAGGCCACAGTCATGTGTAAAAATACAATTTAGTGTACGAATGTGACATCCAACGTATGTCTCAGCCATACTGACTGTCCAGTTACACACAAAAATATGTGATCAAAGCCACATTGACATCTATAACACATGTGATCGTTCAACAATATTTTTTGTAACAAGGCCAAATTTCTAGCATATGAAACCTTCTATGTTAGTCACAAACTGAAACATGTCATACACCAGTAAGTAACATAGAATATAGTGCAACAAGGGCAAGGTATTTCAATGTACCCAGGATCCCAATCTCAAAATTCTCAAGCTACATCAATAATGACAGAATCAAAGCACAGAAGTACAGAATCCCCTACAAGAATCATAAACATGCCTTGTAAACAAGAAAGTATTGTGTCCTGTTCTTGAGTCGAAAGTTACTTGTATCTACATCAGGTTGTCTTACATACTAATGGCCCATATTGCCATACCGATGTATCCATCTAAGTCCAGCATTACTTATCTGACAACAAGGTGTACCTGAAGGCTAATAACAAAATGTATAACTATCCATGTCACATGTTGCAAATGTAATACATGTAGGCAGCAATTTACAATGTCAAGGTAAGCAAACAAGTTAAAGGCTGGGTGAGGCCATGAACCAAGCAACAACATTTAGGGGGTTATTACAACTTTGGAGGAGGTGTTAATCCGTCCCAAAAGTGACGGTAAAGTGACGGATATACCACCAGCCGTATTACTAGTTCCATAGGATATAATGGACTCGTAATACGGTTGGTGGTATATCCATCACTTTACCGTCACTTTTGGGACGGATTAACACCTCCTCCAAAGTTGTAATAACCCCCTTAGTATTTTAAAAACAACATATGGATGTGTGAGTGTCAAACAGTTTTGGCCCTGCCTACAACTACCTAGTGCTGAATATATGATACAACATTTGATCACAATTTTTTCTCTGTGCACATGCAGTGAGAGCACATAACTTGGAGATGTTCACAACTTTTAGAGATACCTATCACAGTAATCTACTGTCTGAACATAAACGTATGCATGCAGAAGCATCCAAAATATCAGAACATGGAAAACATTAACATTGACACAGATAAGTGGAAGAGACATGTGCCAAACAATGATCAATTGAAGTTTGTAACCTATGACATTCAAAACTATACAAATATCTATGATTAAGTCAATATATATAACACACATGGACATATCAGCCACACTTAGGGCATTAGCAACAAGGTGATGGATGGAATGCTTGAATTAGTCTCAGCCACTGATCCATAATCAGCTTGAGCATGCTCTTCTTGCCCCACCTTTAATTTGTTGTGGCTCCTCCACAATCCTTAAATCCATTTATGGAGATGACCATCAATTTTACCCTTCTATTCTCCTGAAGGAAAAATTAGGTGAAAAATTGCCCTTTTTAAAAAAAGGTTCATTTACAAAGTCTTTTGGATGTGAATTCTTGAGAAAACACAAAACAAAAGTTAATGAAAGAAATACAAGCCTCTTGAGGGTCCTTTAACACTGTCCCCCATGCTAAACCTTTAGCGAGTATTTTTATTTTCTTCACTTATGATAATGATCACTTGTTTGTCCTTTTTTCATTTCTTCTGCTAAAATTTAATTGAACTTTAAACTGTAAGAGTGTGTTTGAAGAAAGTAGAAAGCAAACAATGAGGGGTGTTCGACTAGTGCACTAGCCTGACATCCCTGTAATAGACCGAATTAGCTGGAATGTGGAACGCCAGTGAAAGCATGATGGTGGCAGTCAAGGACAAGGAAGCACAGCGGTGCCAGCTGACCAACCAGGTTCCAGGGTTCAAGGTTATAAAACTCATCTCAAAGGGGCATGATTCCAAGAGAGTTTGCAAACTTCCAGGTGACATTGTCCATAATGCTCTTGTCACATGCAGCAGAGCTCGTTACCCACAGGTGGTGCTTGCAGGAGATACAACTCTGTCTTCAGATGGCTTGACAAAGCCAAGCAGGCAGCCACATTAGGAACACGGTATTTATAGCCTGTGATGCACATGGAGAGTGCTGCCTGCCAATCAGAAGACAGTCTTCTTCAGGAAGCATGGGACAGAGACAGAGGCACTTGATTAGGCTGCCATTGTACTAACAAGAACAAAATGCCAGACATACCAGGAGGAAATAAGGGCAGCATGGAATTGAGGTCTTTAATACCTCCTCAGTGGATTATTAGTTAACAGCCATTGTACCAAAAAACTAAATATAAGGCACTTGGGGAGGAAACAAGGGTAGCAGGAAATTGATGTCTTTAATTGTTCAGAAATGTATAATTAGTCAACAGCAGTTGGGCAAATGAAACTACCTGACATTCCAGCCAGAAACAAGGACAAAGGAAACAGAGGCCTATATTTATTATTGGTTTGCGCTGAATTAGGGTTATTTCTTTTAAAATCAGCGCAAACCTAACTCGATATTTATACTTTGCCGCTGGACACGTCTAGTGCCAAAGTTATGGAGTTTATGTTGTTTTCTGGACGGGAAAACCTACCTTGCATCAATGAGATGCAAGGTAGGCCTTCCGGTCCAGAAAAGAACGATATGGCCTTTGCACCATATTTATTCCCCTGTGCTAAAATTCAGCACGGGGGATGTGGGCCTTAAATAATGACACTAAGCTTGCTTAGCGCCATTTCTTAATGCCTGGGTATGGGCAGACATAAGGGGACTTGCAGGCATATTTACATGGTCATAGACCATGGAAATTGCCCACAGGTGCCCTTCCCTGGCCCCAGGGACACCTCCACCCACACCAGCAGGACACCTAAGGATGGGGGATGCATCCCAGGTAAGTCCGGGTAAGTATTTTTTGTTTTTCACCAACACCGCTTGGGGGCCCTGACTTGGGGCCCCCTGCACAGCGCTGACCCCTGTGGTCATGCCCAGAGGATGACCCCTGAGCATGGCCACTGAGGTGGTGGGCATGGCTCCTGTCTTTACTAAGAGAGGAGACATGTCCATGGGGGTTGTGCACCAGAACATGGCGCTACACTGCTTAGAGTAAATATTTTTGCCTCTAAACAGTGTAGCGCCATAATTTGGCACACAAGCCCTGATTATCCCTATGCCTCCCCAGCCCTGTCAGAGTCCTGACAGGGCATTAGCGCCGGCTAGCACCATTCCATAAATATGGCACTATACTTTTTCACGCAAAATTGCGCTAACGCAGTTTTGCGTTAAAAAGTATAAATCTGCCCCAGAGTCCTTTAATTTATTGCTTAGAAGCCCATGTTGTTTAAACAAAAATACCAGGGACTTGTACTTGACTTCCAACTGTCACATTTATTTTCCACTTCCTTTGTCCTTTACATCATTGATTCTACCCTTGGTTAGCTTACTTGACCCTTGAGAATCACTTCCGGTTCTTGTGGCCAGGGAAGAGCAGGTCCAGGCCTCAAATCTCTTCCAAGTAGATACAACAGGAGGTATTTCCCTTCTGTTCTTCCCAGTCCCCTGGAGCTGAGAGTGGGAAGCTTTCCATATACTGGTTAGTAATCAGTGATAGCTCTTATTCGAGTCCTAAGAAAATTCTTACAATCTAGCTAACCTTTTTTGATCATTTCTTTCTATTTACTTCAACAAATCATTGAACTTTCAGAGTCTTCCTACATGTCTAGACCGTAGTGTAAGTGGTAGTACTCAGGGACTGTAAGAAGGAGATGAGGGAACTCCCAAAGAAAACAACCCCTAGCTGTATGGCTATCCCATTTGTGAGAGGTGACAAGTGGGCTGGGGACAGGGCAGGTTTAGATGCACGTTTGGAACTTGTGCACAGTTAATCATAAACTTGCTACTCTCCAGTCACTTCCATGTATAGTCCATCTGTTGATCCAGTCTATTCCCCTTTCACACATTTTAGATATGTACCAGTGGATGATCTGTGATTAATACCACCTCACGCTTCCTCTTAGAAAGCCAAGCTTATTATTATTCTCTCCCACGAAAAATATTTCACTGGTCATCAAAGAGGTGATTATACCTCTGGTGAAGGAAGAGCCTGGCGAGACCTGAATTAACTTCTGTCTGGCTTTCAGGGACAACACGTTTTTATAAAATAACATTTGTTTAATGAAAAAACATGCTTTGTTTGTATAATGCGGTGCAAGGTTGCTCTCTGTAGCTATTTCCTTTCCAGACTGATTGAAAAATATGTCCTTTATCTACAAGCTACTACCGCGTATGCATTAAAAGAGTCTTTGACTATTTTGCTATAGGCGTAAGTCAATTTACACATTAGGCAAACAGACTCGCAGGCTTCAAGGAACTACTTATAGGTCAGAAGTAGACTTTTATAAATGCCAAAGTCGCTTTAATTTACAAGGCTCTATTAAAATATTGCTGAAATATTCGGAGCTGAGTAGAGTGTTTCACTGAAGTCTTGCTTTTGAAGTCACTCATATGGGTGCCAAAAAATCCACGCTGCAGGATCAAACTTTCATGCCACTGTAATATTTCTACAGTACTGAAGTGTAGTGAAACAAAACAGTTAAATCAAAGAAGAAGGTGAAAAACATAATCCTAGAACTATTCTAATTCATTTACATTCAATCGTGACTGCTTTGTAGTTCATCGGGCCATATTTATACTTTTTGACGCAAAACTGCGCTAACGCAGTTTTGCGCCAAAAAATTAGCGCCGGCTAACGCCATTCTGAAGCACCATGCGGGCGCCGTATTTATTGAATGGCGTTAGCCGGCGTTAGCCGACCGGCGCTGCCAGGTGTGCGTGAAAAAAAACGACGTACACCAGGCAGCGCCGGCGTAGGGAAAAATGGCGTTTGGGCGTGCCAAAATGGAGCAAGTCAGACTGAGGCAAAAAAATCGTCTTAACCCGATTTGCGCCATTTTTTTGGGGCGCCCAGACGCCATTAACATGACTCCTGTCTTAGCAAAGACAGGAGTCATGCCCCCTTGCCCAATGGCCATGCCCAGGTGACTTATGTCCCCTGGGCATGGTCATTGGGCATAGTGGCATGTAGGGGGGCACAAATCAGGCCCCCCTATGCCACACATTTTTTTAAAAAAAAATACTTACCACAACATACCTTTTCGTCCCTGGGATGGGTCCCTCCATCCTTGGGTGTCCTCCTGGGGTGGGCAAGGGTGGCAGGGGGTGTCCCTGGGGGCAGGGGAGGGCACCTCTGGGCTCATTCTGAGCCCACAGGTCCCTTAACGCCTGCCCTGACCCAGGCGTTAAAAAGAGGCGCAAATGCAGGGTTTTTTGCCCCGCCCACTCCCGGGCGTCATTTTTGCCCGGGAGTATAAATACCACGCACATGCCTGGGAGTCATTTTTTAAGACGGGAACGCCTACCTTGCATCTCATTAACGCAAGGAAGGTGTTCACGCCAAAAAATTACGCTAACTCCTTGAACTTTGGCGCTAGACGCGTCTAACGCCAAAGTATAAATATGGAGTTAGTTTTGCGTCGAATTTGCGTCGAAAAAAACGACGCAAATTCGGCGCAAACGGAGTATAAATATGCCCCATCGTTTTTCACCCACCAGGCCGCTCTAGACAGAGGCAGAGACAGTATACATAAAGTAAGTAAGATAATATCTGTATGGGAGAATGAAAGATGCACACGCAAATATATTGAGTATTCCATTGGTCAGCCTTTAACAAAAATGCATGATGAGTGCACAGGCACATTATTCAAGTTAGACGTTACTTATGTATGTACAATGCACACGCAGCTCGAAACATGATTTGATTTGATAGGCTTGCACAAGTTGGGACCCAACATCGACACGTTTGTGATGCTTTAAGAACTTGGAGGAGATATCTGAATATTTTGATTTTGCAGATTCTATTCGTCAATGTTCACACCTGACTAGAGGCCAGTGTCTCATAGGACTAATTCCCCAAACCTTAAGTAGCTTAACATAAAATAAGAAAGCAGCACCAGATAGTGAATTGTGTAACTTACTATATAATCTCACGGCCTGATTCACAAATGTAAACTTACACTTTTGCATAGGTTTTCCTTTTTGTAGTATTCTCAAAGCTCAAGTTAATAGTAAGTTCACGGCTATCGAAATTTTGCAGTGGAAGCTGAAAACTCCGCACATAAAATGATAGGCCAGGCTTATCTTTTTATGTGGTGGAGTTCCTATCTTTTTATGTGAGGAGTGCTCTGCCTTGACTATGGAGTTCCCACAATAGTAAACTTACTAATAATTAGCACCTTGTGAATACCAAAAAAGTAAGTTTACTTTTGTGAATCAGGCCCTTCAATTATGAATATGCCGAACATTTATTTATATTGTAACATCACTGCTTGAATAGATACTTCATATTGGAAGAATTCACATTTGAAACTTGAGGTGCTGTCGGAAAATTCAGGCCATATTTTGAATACACATCTGGGATAAAATATCAAGTACTTCTCACTTTCTAATATGATGACGATTCCCTGACGGTCACATATATTTAGAATGTAATTTACTGTTAGATGCATTAACACACTTTGCACGAACATTTAAAAATGTTTAAAAATGTTTGATTAGCCCATATCCTGTTACAAAAGTTGATGAACATTTTTTTTTTATATCAATTTAACATATGTTTTTAAGTTTTGGTACTGCGTATTCATTTCTCTTAATTATGACTTAACCGAAGATGACTGCAAGAACTTATTCACATTTGACATTTGAGATATGAAAAATATCTATAACTCAGGAGTATATGCCTTTCTATTGTTGTAACAGTACAAGCAGACATTTCGATTGAAAATGAGAAAACAGGCTGCCAGAACACATTTTGTGTATCCCCCTTCTGGTTGCTTAAGGACACTCCTTTTGTCTTACCAGATGTGTTTCTCTGGGATTGTGGGTATGGTGCCTGCTTTAAACTGGAGTTTTGTATTAGATGGTGGAGGACACAAGTGACTACCATAATGCATGCCCTTACATACCCACAACACTCAGAGCCCAAGTTTAGTGCAGCTGAAGACTTTTCCCATCTTAAAAATGCCCTGTCACATGTTTTTTGGGCCTGTTTGCAGTACAGCAAACAGGAACTACTGCAAATTTGGGTACGGTTTCCATCAAAACGTTTTGCCCCATTGGCTATGAAGTGCCCAGTTAGCACTAGGTACTAACCCACCAGTTAGCACATGGCATAAATATGGCACCCAAGTCATCTAGACAAAACACGTTCTGGATCTGCAGAAGTACAGAATAGGAATGGACCTGCTACCTGTGACATAAGAGGAGTCCTTAATGACTGGACCTTCTCCTTTTGTACCCAGGACAGAAAAGTAGAATCTAACGGTCATTTGGCTGATGTCCTGTGTGGTACCAGGGTATCAACAAGCTGCAAGGGATCCTTTCCTGGAAGCCCCCATTTGATCTGTGACAAATAGACCTGGATTGGACCCTGCGGGTGGCTTCTTACAGTCACCCTTGAGCTCTATGTGCCTCCACTGAGGTTCTCAGAGCTTTCCAAGTGTAGTGTTGTTTGGGCAGCAGAAAAACATCCAGAATCTTTTGAAACCTTTTCCTCCATGTCAGTATGATTTAGAACCTTTTTCAAACTTTTTGGATTCCATACTTTCACTAGGACCAAACCAATTGATATATCACCCAGGGCTCCATCACAGTCCGCTTGAAATTGCACCTTGGTGCTGATCTACCATGACCATTGACTATCATTGGTGCTTTACTTTTTCTATAAATTACTAAGAACCTGTTTCTTTCTGTCATTTTAATTATCTAAAGGCTGTGAGTACTGCAAGCCCTTGAAGCTTCAGATTTCTCATGCTGATTTTTCTACACAAAACATTTTAAAAAATCATATCTCTAGATACCCTTTTTGAATAGTTGTTGTTTTGATGTCATTTTAACCATGTTTTCTATTTCAGTTAGGACATTTTTATTGCTTGATGTTTTGACTTTGTTACAGTTTCAATATTGCATAAATATTTTCCACATTGCCCTAAATTAAGCTTGTGTGTTATGTGCCATAGCTACCGGAGGGAGGAGCTTAGGTTTATTTATTGGACTTTAAGGGTTCACCACCACAAGAGTTGTGATTATTTGTTGAGGTGAGCAGTCAGCCCCCCAAAATAATAATCCATTTTTTTACATGCAGGTTTCAAAATATTATTAGAAGGTACAGAATGTTCTTAGAAGCTTTAGTCTCATGGTCTATTAGCAACAAACATGTTCTATCTGAAGGTTGGGGGTAATATTCTTCAAAGTTCCAGAATGTTCTCAGTCTCAAGGTTCAATACTGTAGGCACACAAGTTCTAATTCAAGGTTGCCAATAATTATACTTTTGAAATGTACATGGAAAGCCTAAGGAGACACCAGGAATTCAACACCATGCACACAAACACCAAAGGAATCACTGAGGCGTCTATCGAGAATAGAGAAACAGAGATCATTCAGCTGTGTTTTTCAGAAAAAGCTCTAATGCTAGACCATAGACACACACCTAATGGTACAGGAGATTAAATCAGAACACCTATCACAAGTACCAGTGCTTGGTCCTCCACTTATAGCAGATACTTTAAAAATGCGTGGCAATCTAACTTTTGGCCACATGTACGAACATATAGGGATGTGCATATTGATTGAAAAGGGGTTTGTGGCTGACCGCGATATACAAAAGCCATTTGTAAACCCCAAATTACAATGCAACTCTTTTGGAAGGTTGTAAAAATTGTGAATGCAAACACTGATTTGCAAATAGGAAATCACTATTTGCGACTCGCAAACGGCATGTTCATTGTATTCGCGATTAGCGAATGGTTGGAAAATGGAGCTTTTGCACATGCAAATTAGCACAATTTTGAAACAGGTGTTAAAGGGGTGGACAGTATATAACCTGGCCGAGGGTGCTTCTGGGGTTACAACAATGGCTGCTCTTTACCTTATTGCATGGAGGATGCAAATACTGGTTGTTCAAGCGAGTAGGAGGCAGAGACAAGAGTAGTGTTTTAGAGTCAGGCTGACCCTTTTTCAACACACTGAGGAAGAAATCTATGAGAAAGTAGCACTGTCATATTGGAGATTATTTCACTCTTGCACCCACATCTTGAAAGTAGAAATCTGCATAGTAATGCAATCCGTACTCATGTACAGATGTTGTGCTCATTACACCCATTAGCCTCTGGCACCCTCTGGCAGTTACCAGGGTGTGATTGCAGTAGCAAGAGGGGTGTCTCAAAGCATGTTTTCACAGTTCTTCCAGCCATTTCTAGATACCATGATGATCTACATTAACCAATGCATATACCTACCCAGGAATGCCCAGGAAATGCACAGTACCAAATTAGAGTTTTACATGATTGCTAATTTTCCCCATGTCATAGAGTGTATATATTGGGCTTTTATTATATATGCCCCCGTCTCATCTCAAATACATTTTCAGGAACAGGAACAGTACACATTTAATCAACATTCAGGTGGTATGCAATGGCCACTGTATCATAACTGATATTGTGTCACAATACAGAAGAAGCAAGCATAACTCCTACATGTTTAGACACATTGGAATAAACAGACGGTTGGGAAGAGGGAAATTTGATGACGGATATCAGTTAAGCACAGAATATAAAGTTACTAAGAGTTATACGTGTGTGATCAACTATTTGTTCTGTCATGTAGCCTCACAACGTGTCTTATTTCCAGGTGACAGTGCATGTGCCCTACGTCCATTGATCCTCACACCATACATTTTTCTCACCTCTCAAAATTTGAACAACTGAAATCACATTTTAAGTGTTTACACAAGAGTGGGGTGTTGCAATGTGCACCAGAAATAGCTTGCAAGATAGTAGCAATAAGTGCCATCCTCCGGACTATTGCTGTCAGGAGAGGAAAACACACTGAGGTGCCTGAGCCAGAGTCAGAGGATGAAGATCCTGAGCCACTAGTACAGCAGCAGCGATATGGGGGCAAAGCAGTGGTACAGGGACCACGTTGCCACACATAACTTTAGAAGGTATGTCGTCAATGATAATGCATTGTGTATGTGAAAGGAACGCAAGACGCTGTTGAAGCATGTAGACCAAAATACATTTATTGTCTGGTGCCTAGTCTGTAGTCAAACTGAGCACATATAAGGAAATGAAAATGCTACTATGCTAGTGAATTCAGGTATGACATACAAAACTGCATAGACAACTGAATCTTTCTTGCCCCTTTGGCCAGATAGGCTACCTCCTTGTTGTGTTGCAGCATGTGCTCAGCTGCTGCTGTGTCTCAGAGAGCTGGTATCTGAGGCAGAGACACTGCTGATGCAATATCTGTCCTTGCTATCAGTCCCTTCTCTGTCTGTGACACCTGCTGTCAGTCTGCATTGCCTCAACAGTATATGTTACCTGTTGCCGCCCTCTTGTAACATCGCTACTAAATTAGATAGTCTCAACCTGTACATTAACAGTTCGCCTTCAGAGGGCTAAAGTAGCATATGCCAGTCACCAGAATGACTGGCTTAGGGTGTCCATCCTGGCTGCACTGTGTCTATCGCTGCATGTCTAACCAGAGTCAGTGTTGGAAAGTTGTAGACACAGCTTCTCAAGGGCTACTGTCAAGCTGTCAATGTTGTTGTCTAATTGGTTTTGGTTATCTTCCATTTGTCTGGCAACATTTTCATAACACACTGCCATACAATTGTGCATGTTGTGCAGCTTCCTTTTCATTAACTACATCCGTTTATGTTGCAGGTACTGAATTTGCAACATTGACTGCTCCAGCCCTCCATACACCTGCATTCTCTCTAATGCCTGTGGGATTGGCAGAAGTGCTTGCAGAACAGGTTGTGCCCTGTGTCGCTGTTCCATATCTCAATATATATGGGGTGTGTGGTCTCGTTATGGGAGCCATAGTCTGACTTGTTTGTGGATGGTCCTCATCATCCTCTGGTGGTGCAGGCTGGGTGAAAATACAGCACTGACGGGTTTGGTATTGAATGTGGAGAAATCACTTTATGATTAATTGGTGTCATCATCCTCATCCATGTGATTTACCTTACCTGCCTCAGACTGTGCCCCTTATGTGTGCTGTCCAGACATACCTGTGTTACAGAAAATAATCTAGTTACCTTCTGTTTTATCTGTATTAGTGCCAGCTACTCAAGGTGTTTTGTGTTTTAGTTACATTAAACTTTGATTAACTTCACTGTGTGTCTGGTAACATGTCTAATGATTTATTGGTATGGCTAAAGCAATTGTTACATTAACATGTCGCTGTCTTGAGGGTAACTGGGCCTCCTCATACCATGTTTTGAAATATAAAGCACTGCAGTTTTTTTTTAAAGAAAGTTACCTCTTTGCGGGGAATTGTGGAGGGAAGTTGTTTGGACTGAAGGGAATTCAAGGGGCAATGTAGTTATTTAGTGACTGTCAATTGGTGCTACTGGTCACTAGTGATTAGCGATCTAACAATTTTTCACGCAGGCCATCAGCTCCCAGCCTGCCTACTTAAGTGCAGCTGTGACGCGGTCAGACCATCTGTCTTGACCGTAACCAAACCAGACCTCCTCATGCCTTTTTTTTTAAATATATAAAGCACTGTGGTGTTTTTTTTCAAAGAAAGCTATTTGTTTGGGGGGATTGTGAAAGGAAATTGTTTTGATTTAAGGAAATTCAAGGTGAAATGTAGCTATTTAGCGGCCATCTTTTGGTGCTACTGGCCAAAAGTGGTTAGCATTCTAATAACCTTTTCACACAAACCATCAGCTCCCAACTTGCCTACTGAAGTGAAGCTCTGGTGCGGCCATGCAGTGGACTCACACAGTGAGGGCCACTGGCAAGTCAGGGATATGCCTAAGGCAAGCCCGTCTGCGCTTGTCCTCACCCGAGTGGGCCCGGGGGTCAGGGACATTGCTTCTCAACCGGTAGGTAAGCTTGTCTACTCAGCCTCTGCACTTAGTACCCTTTGTCCCCTGTACTTTAAGTTTGTAGCCATTCTTTAAATGTCCTGGCAGTTCCAGTTAGCTGTCTCTCACATCAAGCTCTTGGCCTCCTCTAATAGGCCTTTAGGACATAGTAAATATAATACTAGTATTTTACATAACCATATGACCTTGGATAAAGAGACAAATCTTGCTATTTTAAAATGTTGTTTTCATTTAAATTGTCACTTGTTGGTTAAACACCAACAGGACATGTTCAATGTATTAATTGATCAGAACCCTGTTGCAATATTTCTAAGAGAAACTTGCTGAATAACACCTTGGGCACAGACATTGTAGCTGCAGCTTGATGTCTAAGTCATCAACTAAGGATCTTGCAGTACTGCAAGCTTTATCCTCCAGATGTATATTGAGGTCTCCAAGAACAGTAAAGGGAGCATATTTAAGAATAGCTTGGGCCAGCCATTCAACAACATCAGTACACCAATTGCCCACAGTACCAGGGCGACAGTAGATTAGAGCTCCCACATTGGTAAACGTCTTGCGTGGAGAAATGGAGAAAAGCAGTGCCTCACAATCTGGGATGTTAAGCTTCTCCATCTTACAACTAAACCTATCTTTAAAAATGATCAAAATGCCATCTCCCATTCTATCAACATGAGAGATTCAATAGTCCGTCAGAAGAGTCAGAAGAACAGCTACAATGCAAATTCACAAATTTTAGAAATGCACAGGCAGTCCTACCTCTTCTGTTGATATGGTCCGACCATTTCGTAGTTCCCTGCTCATTTTCAATAGACTCAAAGTTACAGTCGGGAAGAATATTCTGTCTCCTCTAGTAGGAGTTGGGCAAAATGGAATGCCCCTCTGTAGATTGCTATTCTGGAGGCTAATCCTCCTCTTCTATGCCACTCGGTGGCGCAAGATACACCTTCAATTGATAGTTGCCTTAGATCCTCCTTGGACACCTTAGTACCTATTACCACAAAAAAGCACAACAGAACCCTCCCCCCAGCTCCATGGTATAACAACTCTCTATATTGAGAGAAAAAGCCAAGTGAACATCTTGAGAGTGTATGGTGCAAATCTTATAACAATGAAGATAAGGTAATTTATAAAAACACCTTAAACTCTTACAGTAAAGCAAGTCGCAATCAGTGTGACCCGAAATTTCACCAAGAATCTCTTTTGGGTAGTGAGAGCTCTGTAGGACCCGATAAACACTACACGAGTTACCCTTCTTTCCAAAACATAGTGTGATGAAATTGCCATAAAAAAAGTGGCAGAAATTAAGGCCACCTTCTATAACACAGCTGGGGCTAACACTCAAACATGTATCCCTAGGGAAGACAAAGTGGTGCCGGGGTTTAGCCATTGGATGTGCCCTACTTTAGTGATATCTTTGCATCCATTAAATCAGAATCCTCATTGGATCCCTACCACCCAGAGGAACTTGGTAAGCTTTCTCATCCACTTATCAAGCAGATTACCCAACTATTAAATCAGCCATTGGTGGAGAGTGTAGTTCAAAAAATCTGGAAAACTGCTTTGCTCACCCCACTATTAAAAAAACCTAATGTGGATCCCCTCACTTGGTCTAGCTATAGGCCTATATCTGTGCTACCCTCTATTGCCAAAGTGTTAGAGAAACATGCATCATCAACTTATAAGACACTTAGGGGCATTTTTACAAGCCCTTACTGCCACCTTGCACCGTCCTAGCGTCATTTTTTTCACACTAAGGTAGCGCTAAGCTGGCTTTTTCCCTGCCCCATATTTACAAAGGGGTGCAATGCTTTAATTGCGCCACTTTGCAACCTCTTGTGCCACATTATACCTGCATCGGGCATAATGTATGCAAGGGGGGACGTTCCAATGCAGGGAGGCCCAAAAAAATGTTACAGTAAAATTTACAACATCTCACTGCACCATTGTTTTCATCATAGCGACCCTTGACCCAAGGGTAGGTCGCTCCCCCTGCCGCTGCAGCTCCTCCAGCTCCTCCAGGTTCCTGAGTTCCTGAGACCCACCTCACAGTAAGTACCCCCCACCTCCCAACCCCTCCCCCTGCCCCGCGCTACTCACCCTCTCTCCTGCTCCTGCTTCTTTTCTGCTTTTCTTCTTCTCTGTTTTTCCTCCTCGCCTGTAATCTTCTTCTGTACTCTTCTTCTCCCGTCTTCTCTCTTCTTCTGTGTGCTTCTCTACCTCTCCTGTCGCCTCTCTTCTTCTTCATCTTCTTCTGAGGTCTTCTGCCTGTCTTCTGCCTTCTGTTCTTCGTATCTTCATCTGTGATCTTCTGCTCTTCTGTGAACTTCCGCTCTTCTGAGTTCTTCTGGACTCCTGTTCTTCGGTTCTCCTGTTCTTCTGTTCTTCTGTTCTTCTGTTCTTCCGGTCTTCTGTTCTTCCGGTCTTCTGTTCTTCTGTTCTTCTGCTCTTCCGGTCTTCTGTTCTTCTGTCTTCTGTTCTTCTGTCTTCTATCTTCTGTCTTCGGCTCCTCTGCCCCCTCCGTCTTCTTCTCCCCGCGCCTGCCCTCCTGCTCCTGTCTCATCCCCCTCCCTCACTCGCCTTCCCCTCTCTATCACCCCTATCTAACCCATTCGCTATCTACCTCCCTCTCTCCTCCTATCCACCTACTCTCTATCTCTCTATCTCACTATCTAATTCCCTCACTCCCCACCTCCTCCTATCCACCTATCTCTCTATTTATCTATTTCTCTATCGATTTCTCTATCTATCCATTTTCTCTATCTATTTCTCTATCTCTCCCCCCCTTCCCGCCACCCCCTCTATTACCTATTCTTCCTATCCTCTCACTCTACCTCTCACCCTCACCCACCTCTACAACCCCCCCTCCCCTATCTTCAAAACCCAACTCCTATCTCTCTTCCTAATCTCCCAAACCTCCTAACACTCTCCCCCTACACCCTTAAACCCCTCTCCCCCAGCTCTTCTCACTCTACCTGTCCCCCCTCCCTCGCGCTTTCCCGCCGCGACCTCCTGCTTGCCCCCGCACACCCAGCTCCCATTCGCCCCCAGCTGACCCCTCCCCCCCTACCTCATATGGCGGCCGCTGCGCGACAGTGGTAGCGACCCTTGACCCAAGGGTAGGCCGCTCCCCCTGCCGCTGCAGTTCCTCCAGCTCCTCCAGGTTCCTGAGTTCCTGAGACCCACCTCCCAGTAAGTACCCCCCACATCCCAACCCCTTGCCCTGCCCCGCGCTACTCACCCTCTCTCCTGCTCCTGCTTCTTTTCTTCTTTTCTTCTTCTCTGTTCTTCCTCCTCGCTCCTCGCCTGTAATCTTCTTCTGTACTCTTCTTCTCCCCGTCTTCTCTCTTCTTCTGTGTGCTTCTCTACCTCTCCTGTCGCCTCTCTTCTTCTTCATCTTCTTCCGAGGTCTTCTGCCTGTCTTCTGCCTTCTGTTCTTCATATCTTCATCTGTGATCTTCTGCTCTTCTGTGAACTTCCGCTCTTCTGAGTTCTTCTGGACTCCTGTTCTTCTGTTCTTCTGTTCTTCCGGTCTTCTGTTCTTCCGGTCTTCTGTTTTTCTGTTCTTCTGCTCTTCCGGTCTTCTGTTCTTCTGTCTTCTGTTCTTCTGTCTTCTGTTCTTCTGTCTTCTATCTTCTGTCTTCGGCTCCTCTGCCCCCTCCGTCTTCTTCTCCCCGCGCCTGCCCTCCTGCTCCTGCCTCATCCCCCTCCCTCACTCGCCTCCCCCTCTCTATCACCCCTATCTAACCCATTCGCTATCTACCTCCCTCTCTCCTCCTATCCACCTATCTCTCTATCTCTCTATCTCACTATCTAACTCCCTCACTCCCCACCTCCTCCTATCCACCTATCTCTCTATCTATCTATTTCTCTAACTATCGATTTCTCTATCTATCCATTTTCTCTATCTATTTCTCTATCTCTCCCCCCCTTCCCGCCACCCCCTCTATTACCTATTCTTCCTATCCTCTCACTCTACCTCTCACCCTCACCCACCTCTACAACCCCCCCTCCCCTATCTTCAAAACCCAACTCCTATCTCTCTTCCTAATCTCCCAAACCTCCTAACACTCTCCCCCCTCCACCTTTAAACCCCCCTCCCTCAGCTCTTCTCACTCTACCTGTCCCCCCCCTCCCTCGCGCATTCCCGCCGCGACCTCCTGCTCGCCCCGCCCCCCCAGCTCCCATTCGCCCCCAGCTGACCCCTCCCCCCCTCCTACCTCACATGGCGGCCGCTGCGCGACAGTGGTAGCGACCCTTGACCCAAGGGTAGGTCACTCCCCCTGCCGCTGCAGCTCCTCCAGCTCCTCCAGGTTCCTGAGTTCCTGAGACCCACCTCACAGTAAGTACCCCCCACCTCCCAACCCCTCTCCCTGCCCGGCGCTACTCACCCTCTCTCCTGCTCCTGCTTCTTTTCTTCTTTTCTTCTTCTCTGTTCTTCCTCCTCGCTCCTCGCCTGTAATCTTCTTCTGTACTCTTCTTCTCCCCGTCTTCTCTCTTCTTCTGTGTGCTTCTCTACCTCTCCTGTCGCCTCTCTTCTTCTTCATCTTCTTCTGAGGTCTTCTGCCTGTCTTCTGCCTTCTGTTCTTCGTATCTTCATCTGTGATCTTCTGCTCTTCTGTGAACTTCGCTCTTCTGAGTTCTTCTGGACTCCTGTTCTTCTGTTCTTCTGTTCTTCCGGTCTTCTGTTCTTCCTGTCTTCTGTTCTTCTTTTCTTCTGCTCTTCCGGTCTTCTGTTCTTCTGTCTTCTGTTCTTCTGTCTTCTGTTCTTCTGTCTTCTATCTTCTGTCTTCTGCTCCTCTGCCCCCTCCATCCTCTTCTCCCCGCGCCTGCCCTCCTGCTTCTGCCTCATCCCCCTCCCTCACTCGCCTCCCCCTCTCTATCACCCCTATCGAACCCATTCGCTATCTACCTCCCAACTCCTCCTATCCACCTATCTCTCTATCTCTCTATCTCACTATCTAACTCCCTCACTCCCCACCTCCTCCTATCCACCTATCTCTCTATCTATCTATTTCTCTATCTATCGATTTCTCTATCTATCCATTTTCTCTATCTATTTCTCTATCTCTCCCCCCCTTCCCGCCACCCCCTCTATTACCTATTCTTCCTATCCTCTCACTCTACCTCTCACCCTCACCCGCCTCTACAACCCCCCCTCCCCTATCTTCAAAACCCAACTCCTATCTCTCTTCCTAATCTCCCAAACCTCCTAACACTCTCCCCCCTCCACCCTTAAACCCCCCTCCCCCAGCTCTTCTCACTCTACCTGTCCCCCCCTCCCTCGCGCTTTCCCGCCGCGACCTCCTGCTCGCTCCCGCCCCCCCAGCTCCCATTCGCCCCCAGCTGACCCCTCCCCCCCTCCTACCTCGTATGGCAGCCGCTGCGCGACTGCGCCGCCGGCGTGCCGGAGGCGCCCCAGAGGCAAGCCCGTCTGTGCCCGTCCGCGCCTGGCATGTGCCCAGCGCCACGACCCCTGGTCCCCAGCTCTCCCAAAGCCCGCTGATCCGCTACGACCCCACGACCCTCCTCGCCCTCAACCCAGGACGCTCCAACACCTGCTTCCAAGCTCACCCCAAACGCACCCATGGATCCTTCGCCTGCAACTCCTGCAAACGCATCTTCTACCACGCAACTACCACGACCACAAGCCCACGCGCCATCAACCACCTCAAGTGCATCCTGGTCAATGCTCGATCCGTCCACAAGCACGCCGTTGAACTCTGGGACCTCCTGGACTCCACAGCACCGGACGTCGCCTTCATCACGGAGACCTGGATGAACGCCTCCTCTGCTCCAGACATCGCCACCGCCATCCCCGAAGGCTACAAGATCTCCAGAAAAGTCTGCACCAACCAAGTAGGAGGAGGTATCACCATCGTCTTCAAAGACTCCATCAGCGTCTCCACCTCCACCGAAGACACCCCCCCTCGCCGCTGAACACCTGCATTTTCAGGTTCGCACCGACCCGAGGACCACCCTCAGAGGATCCCTCGTCTACCGTCCTCCAGGACCGCGCGCCCCCTTCAGCGACGCCATCGCCGACTTCATCTCCCCGCACACCCTTGCCTCACCGGACTACATCCTCCTAGGCGATCTCAACTTCCATCTGGAACAAAACAACGACCCCAACACCGCCACCCTGCTCGACAACCTCGCCAACCTCGGCCTCAAACAACTGGTGAACACCGCCACCCACATCGCCAGACACACGCTTGACCCTATCTTCTCCGCCAGCAAACACGTCTTCTTCAGCCACACCTCCGCTCTACACTGGACCGACCACAGCTGTGTCCACTTCACATTCCGATGCGAGACCCGCCACCTCCACACTCAACCCATCCCTCGTCGACAGTGGAACAAGATCCCCGAAGAGCAACTCTTCTCAGCACTCGCCGCCAACCAACCCACCCTCACCACCGACCCCAACGACGCAGCCCTCAGCCTCACTAACTGGATCTCCAACTGCGCAGACAACCTTGCTCCCCTCAAACGCACGCATCGACAGACCAACACCAAAAAACCTCTCTGGTTCTCTGACAACCTCAAAGAATCAAAGAAAACTTGTCGCGCCCTCGAGAAGGCCTGGCGCAATGACCACACCGCTGACAACATGACCGCCCTCAAGACCGCTACCCGCGAACACCACCGCCTGATCCGTGCTGCTAAAAAGACCTTTTTCACCGACAGACTGGACAAAAACAGCCACAACAGCAAAGAACTCTTCAGCATCGTCAAGGAGTTCTCCAACCCCAACGCCAACGCCGTCACGCCCTCACAGGATTTGTGCGAATCCCTCGCAACTTTCTTCCATCGCATGATCAGCGACCTCCACAACAGCTTCGGACACCAGACCCAACATAACACCACCGAACCCACACCCCCGGCCATTACCCTCAACAACTGGACCCACATCAACACTGAAGAAACCAAATCCATCATGAACTCTATCCACTCCGGCGCCCCTTCGGACCCCTGCCCTCACTTCATCTTTAACAAAGCCGACGACATCATCGCCCCGCACCTCCAGACCGTCATCAACTCTTCTTTTTCTTCTGCTACCTTCCCCGAATGCTGGAAACACGCCGAAGTCATCGCCCTACTAAAGAAACCTACGGCTGACCCGAGCGACCTGAAAATCTTCCGCCCCATCTCTCTTCTGCCTTTCCCAGCCAAGGTAATAGAGAAGACTGTCAACAAACAGCTGACCACCTTCCTGGAAAACAACAACCTGCTCGACCCTTCACAAACCGGATTCCGAACCTATCACAGCACGGAAACCGCCCTCATCTCAGTCACTGACGACAACAGAACCCTGATGGACAACGGTGAAACAGTCGCCCTCATTCTCCTCGACCTCTCGGCTGCCTTCGACACCGTCTGTCACCGCACCCTAATCACCCGCCTCCGCTCCACCGGGATCCAAGGCCAGGCCCTGGACTGGATCGCCTCCTTCCTCTCAAACCGTTCCCAAAGAGTTTACCTCCCTCCGTTTCGCTCAGAACCCACCGAGATCATCTGCGGCGTACCTCAAGGCTCATCGCTCAGCCCGACACTCTTCAATGTCTACATGAGCCCCCTCGCCAACATCGTTCGCAAGCACAACATCATCATCACCTCCTACGCCGACGACACCCAACTTATACTCTCCCTCACCAAGGACCCCGCCAGCGCCAAGACCAACCTACAAGAGGGTATGAAGGACGTCGCAGATTGGATGAAGCTCAGCCGCCTAAAGCTGAACTCTGAAAAAACGGAAGTCCTCATCCTCGGCAACACCCCATCCGCCTGGGATGACTCCTGGTGGCCCACGGCCCTCGGCACCGCACCGACCCCCACAGACCACGCCCGCAACCTCGGCTTCATCTTTGACCCTCTTCTCACCATGACCAAGCAAGTCAACGCCGGATCCCCGCCGACACTAGAAAAACCGTGACCCACGCCCTCGTCACGAGCCGCCTGGACTACAGCAACACCCTCTATGCCGGGACCACAGCCAAACTCCAAAATCGCCTGCAACGCATTTAAAACGCATCGGCACGCCTCATCCTTGACGTACCCCGCAACAGCCACATCTCCGCACACCTGAGACACCTGCATTGGCTCCCAGTCAGCAAAAGGATCACCTTTCGACTTCTCACCCACGCACACAAAGCCCTCCACAACAAGCGACCGGAATACCTCAACCGACACCTCAGCTTCTACGTCCCCACCCGCCTCCTCCGTTCCTCTGGTCTCGCACTCGCTGACGTCCCTCGCATCCACCGCTGCACGGCGGGTGGGAGATCTTTCTCCTTCCTGGCGGCCAAGACCTGGAACTCCCTCCCCACCAGCCTCAGGACCACCCAGGACCACTCCGCTTTCCGGAGACTCCTAAAAACCTGGCTATTCGAGCAGCAGTAACCCCCCCTTTCCCCTAGCGCCCTGAGACCCGCACGGGTGAGTAGCACGCTTTATAAATCTTAATGATTTGATGTGATTATTAACGCCCGCTCAGAGCAGGCATTAAAATGAGGCACCCATTTTAATCAATGGGTGTCAAACTTTTTGATGCCAGTGCAGCAAATCATCACAATAGTGCCAATATGTTGACGCTATTGTCCTAACAAGCCCCATGGTGCGCCATATTGTAAATACGGCTCACTCATGGTGTTGGTAGGTAGGGCAGAGGCGAAGCAAGGATTGAGGTGCATCTGGACCAATGCTCCATTTTCTTGTACATATGTCCCATAGAACTTAATGGCTTGCTCCACCTTTCATAATCTGGATTTCAAGCAGGTCACAGCACTGAGTCGGAGCTCCTTGGGGTCATGGCGTTCTTGAGGCATCAATTGGACGAGGGTGGAGCTGCTGCCCTGATTTTGCTAAGTCTCAGTGCAGCATTAGACACTGCTAATCATAATACACTCCTACAAAGATTAGAGGGAGCGAGTACATAGGATACTGCTTTTTCCTGTCTTTAAACTTTTGTGTATGATTACACCTTACCGGTGCATACTTACAAATATCGGTCAAAATCTCATTGTATAGCCTCTGATGTGCCTGAGGGGTCCACTTTGAGGCTTCTGCTTTTTAAGTAGCAGCCACTTGTTGTGGCATATTGAAATGTCCCAAGAAGATTCTTTACTGTGTTTACACTTCAGTTCATAAAATCATAGTCAAGGCCCTAGTTATCTCTAGGCTGGACTTTTGGAATGTCTCATATCTGGGGTGGCAAAATGACTACTCAAACTCATTCAAATTGTTGAAAATGCTGCTGCTTTTCTTTTGCTTCACCCCACTCAAGTTTTCCTCAAAAAACAGTCTGTTAAGGACCCCCCACTGGTTAAACATTGAGCCGCGTATGCAATTTAAGCCATTGTGCTATATACACAAATGCCTAGCAAAGTCTCGATATTCTCCTGAACCCCCATTGTGGTCCAGCAATATGAAGCTGGTCCCAAATCCTAAAATTAGGAAATCCCACCAAGGAGCCATGCATTCTCTTATCTTGGAACAAGACAATGGAATGACCAGCCTGCAACACTCAGAGAATGTGATTCACTCCTTGCATTTCAGAAACTCATCAAAAATTGGCTGTTTCAGTTGTCACTTTATTTTAAATGGACTACTTCTTAGCTGGTTGTGTAACGGAACAATTCATTCCATTTTAATGCATGTCTTTACCATGCATGTGTTACAATGCAAATGCCTTAACCACGCATAACCTTAACCATGCATAACCTTAACAACGAGTATGCCTTTCATATGCATCCCTTTACAAAGCATTTAGTTATAAAAGCATGTACATTAAATGCATATGGGTGATTAAGGTTTTCCCTGACCACTGCCTTAAACCATAAAACCAGACCTCTGCACCCACTTTCCACAGCCCTTTTATAAAAATATCCGTCCCCTGAAGCCTAAAACTGTCCCCCTGCCTCAAGCCCTAATGCTGAACCCTCCATACCCTGAGCCCTAAAACCTGACCCTAGCACAAACCCCAGGCCCCAAACTGTTTTAAAAAACACCTGCCCCCTGCCCTGAAGCCTAAAAGTGTCTGCCCACCCATGCCCTAAAGCTGAACCCCCTACCCTGAGCCCTAAAACCTGACCCCAGCACAGCCCCCTTACTCACAACCCTTAAAAAAAAATACCTGGCCCTTACCTCCAACACTTAAACCATCCCCCACCCAAATCCTTAAAGCTGAAACCCCTTCCCTGAACCCTAAAACAAGACCCCACATGACCTTCCCCTGAGCCCCAACTCTTTAAAAAAAACGAAAACCCTCCCCTCGCACTGAGCCCTAAAACCACCCTAAGTCCTAAGGCCTCAGTTCCAGCCCTAAAACGATTCCCCCCTATCTCCTTACCTCACTCTCCACATGACAAGCCAGCTCTCCCAAGGCACGGTGCAGATCATAAAGAGAAAACAGAGATACCCTTCCATTTCTTCTTTACGACCTGGACGCTGATAGCCTTTACCAAGCCTTTACCACACATATGCCTTCATCACCAGTACCATGCATATGCCCTTACCATGTATACCTTTACAATGTAATTCACTGTAAAGGCATATGTGTTGTAAAAAAATGTGTGGTGAAGGCTATGCGTGGTAAAGGTGTATGCGTTGTAACACATGCGTGGTTAAGACTATGCATGGTTACAGTCATGTTGAAATGGCTGTTTCCCTTCTTAGCTGTTACTCTGGAGTGACCCATTCTGCAACTTAGCTAGCTCTGGGAAACCTTTTTCAATTACCCATGCACTTTACAAAATATGCATAATAATTAAAATCATAACAATAATAATAATACTATGACCAATTTACATTAATAGTACGATGTAAATGAAGTATTTACTTGGGTTGGTCCAGGAGTTGAGGTCTCCAAGCATCTGAATCCAGCAACTGCCTTGGGCTCAATGGTGCCTTCCACCAATGTTTCAATGGCTGTAGGAGGGAGTACTGGGGAGGGTCCACCCCCTGTTGCACAACTCTCTGCAAGGTGCCTGGGAACCTCCTTCTTTGACCTCGACCTGAAGTCATACCACCTCTTGCATATTTCCTCCACAGAGCACTGAGTAACCCCAACAGCATTCATTTTTGCATGCATGTCAGCCCAGATTTTCTTTTTCATTGGCCTCAGGGGCTGTCATAGAGGCCTTACCAAACAACAAGTTGTGGTGGGTGCAGCATTCAATTAAGATTATGATCTCCTTCTCATAATGACTTGCTGAGTCATGGAGAGAGACGAGTCTAGTATGATGCAAAGATTGCGTGCATGGGTGGTGGGTGTCGGGGTGGTCCTAGGGTGGCAGGCCACCAAGAGTCATTCCATGCTGTCTTATTGGGTCAGAAAATTATGATCTTGGTTTTACCTGAGTTCAGTTTGAGGTGGCTTGTTGTTATCCAGCTAGCGATGGTGAGGAGTCCGGCGTGGAGGTTGTTCTTGGTGGTAGTTGGGTTCCTCGTGAGGGAGAGGATGAGCTGGGTGTCATCGGCGTATGAAATTATGTTGAGGCCGTGGGGGCGGATGATGCTGGCAATCCGAGCCATGTAGATATTGAAGAGGGTGGTGCTGAGTGAGGATCCTTGGGGGACTCCACAAATGGTCTTGGCAGCTTTAGACCAGAATGGAGGGAGGCAAACTCTTTGGGTTCTTTCGGACAGGATGGAGGTGAGCCAGTCCAGGGCTTTGTGGTGAATTCTGGCATCGAAGAGGCGTGTGCAAAGGGTTTGGTGGCATACGGTGTGAGGTCTTCGGAGTCTGCTTTTGGTGTTTGGAGCAGGGCATTGACTTAAGCTTGTTTCCAAATATCTGGGAAGTTTGTGGTCTCGAAGGAACTGTTGATAATGGCCTGGAGCTGGGGAGCGATGATTTGGCTGGCCTTGTTGAAGATGTGATGGGGGCAGGGATCTGTTGGGGAGACTGAGTGGATCGAGCTCATGGTTTTGCTGGTTTCTGTGATGGCGACGTTATGAAGCTTTTGTGTATGTCTGTGATCTTGCGCTGAAAGTAGCTGGAGAGGGAGTTGCAGAGGTCTTGAGAGTGCGGAGGGTCGAAGGCGCAGGATTTGGATTTGGTGAGTTCTTTAATGATGGTGAAAACTTCCTTGCTGTTGTGTGTGTTGTTGTCTATGCGTTCTTTGTAGAAGGATCATTTGGTATCCGGATGAGCTGGTGGTGTTTGCGCATGGCTGATTTGAGAGCAGAGAAGTTGCTCACTGATGGTTCTTGGCACCAGGCTTTCTAAATTTTCAGGCATTCTCCTTTGGAGGTCTGAAGTTCTGCGGTGAACAAGGGAGCTGTCTTGTTGATGCGGGTGTTGTTGTTTATTTGAGTGGTGCGAGGGAGTTAGCGCATTCGTCGAGCCATCGTGTGAGGTTGAGGGCAGTGGCGTTGGGGTCGTTGGTAATGGGTGGTGTAGCTTGGGCGAGGTTGGAGATCAGTTGTTCCTTGGAGTTCTTGTTCCACTTGCGGTAATGGATAGGATGTTGTTGGTGTTGGGTGGTGGGCTTCAGGAAGGAGAAGTGGACGCAGTGGTGGTCAGTCCAATGGAGTTCGGTGGTGTGAGTGAAGGCGATGTGGCTGCTGGAGGAGAAAATGGCACCAAGTGTGTGACCGGCTGAGTGGGTTGGTGAGGTGACCAGTTGCTTTAGGCCGAGGTTTGCGAGGTTGTCCAGCAGGGCAATGGAGTTGCAGTCGCTAGTGCTCTCCAGGTGGAAGTTTAGGTCTATGAGGAGTAGGTAGTCCGTGGAGACGAGGGCGTGGAAGCTGATACTGTCAGGGATGGTATCACAGAATGGGGGACGGGGTCCTGGTAGTCTGTAGACGAGGGTTCCTCTCAAGGTGGTGTTGGTGTTGATGTGTATCTGAAAGTGTAGGTGCTCCGCGGCATCCAGGTTGTCGTTGGTGTTGGTGGAAATCCTGATGGAATTTCTGTGTATTATGGCGACTGGTTTGTTGATACGGTCTCTTCGGATGATTTTGTATTCCTCCGGGATGACTATGGCGATGTTGGGTTCTGATGAGGGGTTCATCCATGTTTCAGTGAGGAAGTCAATGTCAGGAGAGATTGTCATGAGTAGGTCCCAAAGCTCGATGGCGTGCTTGTGGACGGAGCGGGTGTTGAGGAGGATGCAGCTGAGGTGATTGGGGTGCTTGGTGTTGTTGTGGTGCTTGTTGGTGTACTGTGCAAGAGAAGTGGTATGAGTGACATGTGAAAGGTCCGTGGGTGTGTCTGGGGTTGGCCTGGGCGCAGGCGGTGTGCCAGCCAGGGTTGAGAGCAAGGAGCTCTGTGGAGGAGTAGAGGTGTTTGGAGAACGCCGGAGGTGCATGGACAAGGGGGACAGGCGCTGGGCGCGGTCCAGGCGCGGACGGGCGCAGACGGGCTAGCCTCTGGCACATCTCCGGTGCGCCAGCGGCGTGCCCACTGAGAGGCCATGCACTGGCCGCCATTAAGAAGGGGAGGTGGGAGGGAGGAGCAGCTGGGAGGCGGGAGGCAGGAGGGAGGGGCAAATGGGGGCGCGAGGGGGGTGGGGCCAAAGGGCACGCAGTGACAGGACTGGGCAAGACCAGAAACGGTCAGGGAAGCCCAAGAAAGGCACAATGAACAGCAAACTAAAACTGCACAATAACAAAGCACAATGGAAGGAACAACAACAAGGCACAATTAAGCAAAAAAGCTACAAGTAAAAAAAACGGCACAACAGTAGGAACAACGATTCTCACGCCTACCACTAGGCACCAGGGATGAGGCGCAGGCAGGTGCCTGCGGGTGGTGGAGGGCCTCGAACTTCTACAGCATCAAGGGCGGGATCTTGGGTCACAGAGACAGGCTGGTGGAGCTGTCTGCCGTGTCGAGTGTACTCCTGGCCTTAAGGCAGGTCAGGGGGTCACATGGGACTATCCCATATTTTTGGCTGACTACAATGCCTTGAAAACTCCAAATGACATTATTAGTACATATAAATAAAAATCACCACCCCTAAGAGAGTTGCAGCTTGAGAACATAGATAGACTTCCATCCAGTTAAGCTGGTTTTAGGACTATGTGCACTTTACCACTGTTAACAAGTGCTAAAGTGCATATGCTCTCTTCCTTTTAACATGTTGACATTGGCTCATACCCAATTGGCTTTAGACTGACATGACGAAAACATGGAAGGGGGAGCATCTTTTGTGGTAACTTAAATAGATAGTTCAAAATATTTGACTCCCTCCTAGACAACTCTTTAACATTGCCCAGTCCCCAAATTTCAGCTCCGTATAGGTTGTCAGTTTGACCCTTTGCTCTATCAGTCTTACATGCGGGAGTCTCTGATCTGATGGAGATAGTCCTATTCTTTTTGAGGTGTGCAGCACACCTTTGCAACAAAGCCACCCCAATTTCCAGGGCCTGAGGTGACCAAGAAAGAGAGTTGTGTACTTTCACACTCACGGCCTGACTTATGGAAAGTTAACACCGCCTTTGGGTCATTTTGTGACACAAAAGCAGTGTAAACTTACAAAATATAATTATATTTTATAAGTTTATGCCGCTTTTGCTTAAAAAAAAAACCCAAAGGCGGCACAAAATTTCCTCAAATCAGGTCCTCAGTTAGTTACATTTTTTTACTTTGTCAACTCATATTCCACAAGCCTAAGGTCCCCACTGAAAGCTGTGTGTAGACTAGGAGTCATATATTTTATTTTTTAATCATTATTCTTCAAGCCTGTGAGTCATAAATATCAGAGAATCTATTCAATAGATGCTGAAGGTGTATTCTCTACCCTTGGACATTCATGGACACTCCTAAGAAGCAAATCAATGAGATAATTTATTTAAAGGAAAAACAAAATGGGCTCTAAAATGGAGCCTTGGCAAACTCCACAATCTATCTGGATGTGGTGTGTGAGTTATCCCTGTTTGACCCAGTGAACTTGCACATAGTTATTTTCCCAGAGCCTCATCGAGATGCTCAGTATTTAGTTGGGCACACTGAGTTTTCCCCTTAACATATGCATCAGGACAGGATCTAATGCAGCTTTCAGTCTACAAATGCAAACGCACAAGTGCTGCTTTGATAACTTTAAGGTCCAGATTTAAGAAAAGTGGCACTGCACCCAGGGCACCCCTCAGCACTCCCATAACTACACCATTTGTGTGCCGTACCTAACATATAGCACACCATTGCAGTAGTTAGGAAACTAGTGTTGATATTTTTTACGCTAGTTCGGACCTTTGCAGGATGGGCATCACAAAAGTTTACGCTATTCCTGAAAAGCCTATTAAGGCCTATTGTAAACAATAGTGTGCCTCCTTTCAATGCCTGCTCTGAGGAGGCATCAAAAGTGCTTAATAAAATGACACAAAGAAATCTTTTGGAATGCCCCCCTTGTATATATTGTGCCTGTCACAGGCATAATGTGGTGCAAGGGGTTACAAAGTGGTGCAATGCATACATTGTGCCACTTTGCAAATTTGGCACTGTAGGAAAGTACCCTCTTTCTTGGCATGGTTAACCCCTTTTTCTGCCTGATGTCAGTGTGTTTGACTTTGCTCATTTGGATCCTGCTAACCAGGACCCCAGTGGTTATGCTTTCTTTCCCAAACCTCTGTAGTTCATCCCACAATTGGCATACTGGTTCCCTCATGTAAACTCCTAGCATTTGGTACCCAGTAACCCAGGGCATTGGGGTTCCAGAGGATCCCCATAGGCTGCAGCAGTTATTCTGCCACCCATAGGGAGCCCATGGAAAGTGTTCTAAAGGCCTGTCATTGCAGTCTGCGTGAATCAGGTGCATGCTCCTGTTTTCACTACAGTTCACTGCACCAAGACACTGTAAGTCACCCCTGTGGTAGGTCCTTTCAGCGCAGAGGGCAGGGTGCAGGTACCTGTGTTTGAGGGCATCCCTGCACTAGCAGAGATGCTGCCACTAACTCCAGATCCATTTTCCTGGACTTTGTGAGTGCGGGGGCACCATTTTACGCTTGTACTGGACATGGGTCACTACCTATGTCCAGCTACATAATGGTAATTCTGAACCTAGGCATGTATTGGTTGCATGATTCTATGGACTCTGGGGGCTCCTTAGAGGACCCCCAGCATTGCTCCTACAGCCTTCTGAGGTTTTCCAGGTAGTCCAATCTGTTGCCACCTCACAGATAGGTTTCTGCCCTCCTGTTGCTTGAGCAGCTCAAACCTAGGAAGGCAGAATAAATGATTTCATTTGAGAGAGGGCTGTTAAACCCTTTCCCTTTGGAAATAGGTGTTACTGGACTTGGGAAGGGTAGCCTCCCTAAGCCGCTGGTATGCTTTGAAGGCACATTTGGTGCCCTGCATGCATAAACCAGTCTACATCCAGTCCCTGTTCTGGTGCAAAAATGGACAATGGAAATGGGGGTGATCACTCCCCTGTCTATCACCACCCCAGGGGTGGTGCCCAGAGCTCCATCAGAGGGTCTCTGGGTTTTTCTATCTTTAATTCAAGGTTGGCAGGGAACTCTGGGAGCATCTGAGTGGCCAGGTCAGGCAGGTGACGTTAGATCCCCCCCCTTAGTGGTTGGAGGTCACCCAACGGTGACCAATATCCCTTTCAGGGCTATTTAGGGTCTTTCTTTTGGATGGTTCCTCTGCAACCTTCACTTCTGACCAAAGAAACTGCATCTGGACTTTCCAGGACCCGACAATCTGCAACAAAGACAAAGACTTCACCTGCACCATTATTTCAACAGCTCCTTCCAGCTTCTGCAACATTTCCCCGGTTGTGTATCCTCTGAGGGCAGCCCATCTTGAGTCTGCACAGGAAAAAAGAAGGAATCTCCCTTGGAGTGAAGGAAGCACTCCCCTGCATCTGCAGGCATCAACAGGAGCGAAGACCAGCTATGTGTATCCCCTTGCCTGCTGAGTTGTGTGAATCCTGCATCACAGGTGGTGGTCAGAAGTGGTCTTGTCGGTCCTCTCTAGCAGCTGCCCCACTTGGGTGGAGGTAAGCCCTTGCCTTCCCTTGCAGGACTGTACCCCCATGCACAGTGACTTTCACAGCTGCCAAGGCTTGTTGCCACTTCTGCAAAGGGGTCTTCAGGCATCGTGTAGCTCCATCCCCCAGCACTCCTTCCTACAATGCACAGCTCCCTGAGCAGCTCTCCTGCGGCGTGGGACTCATTTTTCTAGTGCTGCATGGGCTCCATTTGCAACTTCTGTGTCTCCATCCTGTGGGACTCCTGTGAGTGATGGTTGTACTTCTGTGTGCTCTCTACTATGCTGAGGGCCCCCTCTGACTCATCATCCTGGGTTGAGTCCTCCTGGCCTTTGCTGGTTCCTGGCAGCACCACTTTCTACCAACTGCCATTTTTGCCTGTGCCAAGGCTTGTTGGTGGAACCCAAACACACACACCTGACTGCAACCTTCCTTCTGGCATGGAACATCACCTGCATCCTCCAGGAACTCAACTCCAACTCCAGGGCCACAGTGCTGACTTTCCTTTATCGTTGTCGACCAACTCCTGCATCCTCAGCTTGGCTGGGTAGTGGCTGCTGCCCCCACTGGACTCTGCTGTATCTTCTGGACTTGGTCCCCTCTTTCCACAGGTCTTCCTCTTCAGGAATCCACTGTTGGTTTCTTGTAGTTGCCTCTGGGTTTTACAATTCTCTTCTTTTCTTTTTAGTGGGTGTTTTGGGGAAATTCTAATGATTTACTCCTGCTTTCCTGGTCGCTGGGGGGTGTTGTGGTACTTACCTTTGTTCTTTCCTAGTACCCCCAGCGCCCCTCTACACACTCCACTCATCTAGGTGGGGGTTTTCTAACTGATCTTATGCCTATGTCTAGCTACTAGTGTATAAGTCTTGTGTATTACTTACCTCCTAGGGGTGTATTGCCTCTATAGTATTTTGGTGCTGTGCTACCATAATAAAGTACCTTTATTTTTGTATCACTGAGTGTTTTCTTTCATGTGTGTAAGTACTGTGTGACTGCAATGGAAATGCGTGAGCTTTGCATGTCTCCTTGATAAGCCTTGGCTGCTCATCCACAGCTACCTCTAGATAGCCTGTCTTCTAGACATTGCCTAAACTACACTAATAGGGGATACCTGGACGTGGTATAAGGTGTAAGTACCTTAGGAACCCACCACACACCAGGCCAGCTTCCTGCATTGGTGGCAGAGGTGGGATAAGCACTTGCAATTGCATTATCACTCTGTCACCTGGTACTTTCCACAGGAAAGACCACTCCTTACTTAGAGGCACACATAGCACGTAGTGTCAAGGATCTAGTCTCTGGGTTTCGGTAAGCTAGGGGTCTAAGCATAGCCCTTGCTCCAAACTTCCTATTAGAGAAAAGAAGTTAGGGAGGTTAGGCACACCCCCTACATCTCTCTAACACATACCATGTCTACAACTGGGCAAACCTCTGTGGTCATGGATTCTCCTTATGAGAACCTGACCTGCAATGAATTGAAAGTGATGTGTGCTGAAAGGAAGCTAGACATGGGGAGGAATCCTAATAAGAGCCTGGTCTTGGGCCTGCTCCTCAGAGGGCCACAAGACTCCTAGCAGACTCACTAACATAGCTGGGAGAACTGCAAGACTTGGGAGTGGAAGCCATATTAGTAGGGCTTCCTTAACACCCAGAGGGCTAGTGGAAAGGGTCTGTAAGCTTACGGACAGATCCTCCTCTGTCCATTCCCATGTCTCCTCAGAGTCTGAGGGGACCAACTGCTCAAATCCAGAAGGAGACTCTCTGGACAGGGAGCTCAGGAAACTAAGACTGAAGTGGCCAGGCTGAGGCTGCAGCAGCAACAGCTAGCTCTAGATAGAGAGACCTTAGCAGTTAAAACGGAAAGGCAGGGGTTGGGGCTAACGCACCATGGTGGCAGCAGCTCTGGTTTCAGGAAATACAGGATAAGGGAGGACTCTGTTGACTCTAGAAACCTGCACAAAATTGTTCCCTCCTACGAGGGAGAAGATTATATTTATAAGTGGTTTGCTGCACTTGAGAGAACCTGTAAAGTTCAGACGGTCTCTTAAACCTCTTAAAGGCAGTAGGCTGCTATTATCTGGTTGTCCTTCTCTGACAAGGGGAGAGATAGACTTCTCATTGTCAGAGAAGAGGATGCAGACAACTGCAATATCCTTAAGTCTGCACTCTTACCACTGAGCAATATAGAATTCAGTTCAGGGAGACCAGAAAAGAGTCCTCGCAAGACTAGATAGACTTTGTGGACTGTTCTGCTAAAGCTTTGGATGGCTGGTTACAAGGCAGCAAAGTGTCTGATTATGAGGACCTACATAACTTGATTCTGAGAGAGCATATATTTAATAACTGTATGCCTGATTTGTTGCACAAGTATCTAGTGGACTCAGATTTGTCATCTCCCCAAGAATTGGCTAAGAAGGAAGACAAATGGGTCAGAAATAGGGTGAGCAGAAAAGCTCATATAGGGGGTGACAAAAACAAGAAAAAGGAAGCAGATAAGTTACCTGACAAAGGTGGGGACAAAGATAAAAAAGAGTATTGATCAGGCCCGCAAAACTCCTCTGTGAGTGGATCTAAAATCTCTTCCTCTACAAATCAGGTGAAAAAGCCTTGGTGTTATATGTGTAAAAACAAAGACCATAGGCCAGGAGACAGCTAGCTTCTGATCTACAAAAAACACCATGCCACCCTCCACTACAACCCCCACTCCTACCTCCAGTCCCTCTAGCAAAAGCAGTAGTGGTGGGAATAATAACAATAACCAATCCAAGGGTGTAGCAGGGCTTACTCTTGGAAGTGTAGTGTCAGCTGGTTTAGTTAGGGAAACAACTGAGGCTGTTTTAGTCTCTGATGGAGTCATTGACTTTGACACCATGGCTGCTTGTCACAGGCCTACCTTTAGAGTGTCTACTAGGGAACAACTTAAAGACTTCAGCTTGTGCTGAAATAGAGTTAGAAGCTGTTAGACATTTTAGTTTCTGCAGGGTCATCCCCAACCTTTTTGCCTCCTGCCTCCTATTTATTCTGACCTGTTGCTGTTGGATTTTGGACTATGAGCACTTTTCCACTGCTAACCAGTGCTAAAGTGCATATGCTCTGTGTAAATTGTATTGTTGATTGGTTTATCCATGATTTGCATATTTGATTTACTAGTAAGTCCCTAGTAAAGTGCACTAGAGGTGTCAGGGCCTGTAAATCAAATGCTATTATTGGGCCTGCAGCACTGGTTGAGCAACCCACATTAGTAGTCCTGTAAACATGGTTCAGACCTGCCACTGCAGTGTCTGTGTGTACAGTTTTAACTGTAAATTCGACTTAACAAGTGTACCTACTTGCCAGGCCTAAACCTTCCCTTTTCTTACATGTAAGACACCCCTAAGGTAGGCCCTATGTAACCCAAGGGCAGGGTGCAGTGTATGGTTAAGGTAGGACATATAGAGGGTCATTCTGACCCTGGCGGCCGGTGGCCGCCAGGGCCACCGACCACGGGAGCACCGCCAACAGGCTGGCGGTGCTCCAACGAGCATTCTGACCGCGGCGGTTCAGCCGCGGTCAGAAGCGGAAAGTCAGCGGTCTCCCGCTGACTTTCCGCTGCTCGTTTGAATCCTCCATGGCTGCGGAGCGCGCTCCGCAGCCATGAGGATTCTGACCCCCCCTACCGCCATCCTGTTCATGGCGGGAAAGCCGCCATGAACAGGATGACAGTAGGGGGGGTCGCGGGGCCCCTGGGGGCCCCTGCCGTGCCCATGCCAATGGCATGGGCACGGCAGGGGCCCCCGTAAGAGGGCCCCGCAAAGTATTTCAGTGTCTGCCTTGCAGACACTGAAATACGCGACGGGTGCCACTGCACCTGTCGCACCTTCCCACTCCGCCGGCTCGATTACGAGCCGGCATCCTCGTGGGAAGGTCGTTTTCCCCTGGGCTGGCGGGCGGTTTTTCAGCAACCGCCCGCCAGCCCAGGGGAAAACTTGTAATACCCGCCGCGGTCTTTTGACCGCAGCGCGGTATTTTGGACGGCGGCATCCTGGCGGGCGGCCTCCGCCGCCCGCCAGGATCATAATGAGGCCCATAGTAATGTCTTTATATGTCCTGACAGTGAAATATTGCTAAATGTGTTTTTCACTGTTGTAAGGCATGTCCCTCTCATAGGTTAACATTAGGGCTCCCTTTAAATATGATTAAAGTGTAGATTCCCTTTGGGAGCGGATAGACATGTGGAGTTTGGGACCTCTGAGCTCACAATTTAAAAATACATCTTTTAGTAAAGTTGATTTTGAGATTGCGTGTTTGAAAATACCACTTTTAGAAAGTGAGCATTTTCTTACTTAAACCATTTCTGTGACTCTGCCTGTTTGTGGATACCCTGTCTGGGTCAGTTTGACAGTTGGGCTGGTTGCACCTTTTACTAGACAGAGACACAAAGGAAGCTGGGGTGTAGCCTGCATATCCTGATGTGCCATTTGTGCTAGGAAGGACGGGAGGAGTGGTCACTCGCGCTTGCAAGGGCTGTGCCTGCCCTCACACAACACAGTCTCCAACCCCCTGATGAGAGTCTGGGGCCTGGCCTGGGCAAGGCAGGATTTCACAATCAAGAAAGACTTTGCTTTGAAGTCTGCTTCTGCCTGTGCTAAGAGGACGAAGACTGGACTTTGTGTTGCCTTCATTCTTGTGAAGGTCTCCAAGGGCTTGATTTAGAGCTTGCCTCCTGTTAATGAAGTCTCAGGGACACCAAAGACTTCTCTCTGCCAGCACTAGGAGTCTCTGGAGAGACTCCTACTCTGCCAAGTGGTGCCCATCCAGTTCCTGGGACCCTGAAAGGAGAAGCTGGCAGCGAAAGAGGAAGAAATCCACACACAGAACAAAGTGCGGGGAAAAGATTGACGCAACTCCAATCTGTGGCTGAAACATCAATGCCAGCTTTGCGGCTGAAAATCAATGCTTGCCTGCAACGTGACACGAAGATCAACGCCCAGGGCTGGAGAAACGACACACAGCATCGCTGACGGAGGCTGGGAGATTGCAACCCACGCTGCGTGGTTTTCGGACCATTGTGCGGTTGGATTTCTGATGCAAACACAGCTGGGCATGTAAAAACAATGCAAGGCCTGCCCGGACCCGGGAGTGCTGACCGTATCGATGCATCACTCTCCTGCGGAGAGAAGAAAAGACGCGCTCCGACCCAACGAAAGGAGAAATGACGCAAGGTCTCGTGAGTGAGTGAAATCGACGCATCGCAAGCCCTTTTTGACTCACACTTGCCTGTGCGGGGTTATTTTTGACACACCCAATGTATATTTTCACACTAACAGTGTTAGTGTGTGTTTAAAATTACATGAAGACTCTTTTTCATTTTTAATGATAACTTGACTTGTGTATTAGTATTTTTGTTGTTTTGGTCTTGTTTTGTTAAGATAAATATTTTCCTGTGTGGTGTCATTTTGTAGTGTTTTCATTGCATTACTGTGTATGTTGGTACAAATACACCTAGCACTCTGAAGTTAAGCCTTCTGCTCATGCCAAGCTACCAAGGGGGCAAGCAGGGGTTAGCTGAGGGTGATTCTTTTTTACCCTGACTAGAGTGAGGGGCTTTGCTTGGACAGGCGATAACCTGACTGCCAACCAAAGACCCCGTTTGTAACAGAAGCCCGTGCAGCCATGCTGGGTATTCCAGGCACATATTTGTTTTGACAAGGGCTCAGGCCAAAAAGCAAAGGAACAGGGAAACTTGGATCCTGAAACCATGGACCAAGAGCTGCCTAAAAACAAGAGTAGAAAGGGTAAGAAATTATCCCCTACTTCACCCTCCACTGAGGATTCCCATTTGAGGACGAGGAATCCATTCCCTGGACAGAACCTACACCCGAAGAACTCAAAGTGGTCACAGCTGAGCTCTTGATTGCAGGGGGCCTGCAGGGAGGAATTAAGTGTGGTTCAAAAGACTTGTCCCACACTAGAGGGTTTGAGACAGCAAGCTGTCCAAAAGGAGATAGGGGCACTCACAGGGTGTACTGGGAAGATAGCCTCCTGTATTCAGAGCCAAGGGAACCCAAACCTGGTGCTACCAGGAGATTAGAAGTCTCTCTGCAATACATAGAGTTTTTATTGAACCTTGCACATGACATTCCCCTAGCTGGTCATATGGGCAAAGTAATACTTGGGACGGACTAGTCTCTCACTTTCCCGGCCTGATATGTCTGAAGACAAAAAGGAGTGTTGTCGCTACTGTGTCACCTGTCAAGCCAGTGGCAAGACAGGTGACACCCCAAAGGCACCCTTAAGTCCACTACCAGTGGTTGGGGTACCCTTTGAGAGAGTAGGGGTTGACATTGTTGACCCCTTAGACCTCACCACAGCTTCTGGAAACAGATTTATTCTGGTGGTGATGGTCCATGCCGCCAGGAATCCAGAAGCCATACCTCTAAGGACCACTACATCTCCTGGAGTGGCCAAAGCCCTCCTGGGTATTTTCCCCAGAGTGGGCTTCCCGAAAGAGGTAGTATCAGACAGGGGTAGCAACTTCATGTCTTACTGCTGGCTATTGGCAGAATAAGTTATCAGAAGAGGCTAAGCCTTAAACTGCATTTTCTTCCTTTGGAGGGCACTACCATTTCACAGTAATGCCCTTTGGTTTGAAAAATGCACCTTCCACTTTTCAGATGCTGGTGAATTCAGTCCTCCAAGGTTTGGAAGCCTATAGTGCAGCATAGCTAGATGATATAGCTGCCTTTAGCTCCACCTGGGATGATCACCTGGTCCACTTCTGGAATGTTTTGGAGGCCATGTTCAGTCTTCTTGAACTCATGTTCAAGGACTTCTGTGGGTTCTGCCTTCCTGTCCGTCGGCTCTCTACGTTGCTGAGGGACCCCTCTGCCCTCTCTCCCAAGTGGCAACATCCTGGTCCTTCCTGGGCTGGGCCCGAGCAGCACCCTATTTCCCCAACCGTGACTCTTGCAGGTAGCAAGGCCTGTTTGTGGTATTTTGCCAAGGAAACAGTTCTGCATCCTCCAGCACGCCGTGGGACATCTTTGGCACAAAGAAGAACTTCCAACCTTCTTTCGTTGTTGCAAAACCTGCAGCTTCTTCCAACCGGAGGCAGCCATTTTGCACCTTCATCAGGGGTTTAGTGGGCTCCTGTCCCCCCGGACACTTTAGTGACTCTTGGACTTAGTCCCCTTCCTTTGCAGGTCTTCAGGTCCAGGAATACATGTTCAGTGCTTTGCAGTCTGTTGTGGTCCTTGCAAAATCTTTTATCACGTCTTTACTGTGTTTTTGGGGAAATAGTGGTACTTTACTCCTACTTTCCAGTGTATTGGGGTGAGGTCTCCTTTACACCCTCAGGGCCATATTTATTTATTTTGACGCAAAACTGCGCCAACGCAGTTTTGCGTCAAAATAATTAGCGCCGGCTAACGCCATTCTGAAGCGCCATGCGGGCGCCGTATTTATTCAATGACGTTAGCCGGCATTAGCCGCCGGCGCTGCCTGGTGTGCGTGAAAAAAACCGACGTACACCAGGCAGTGCCGGCGTAGGGGATATGGAGCTTGGGCGCCAAAAAATGGGGCAAGTCAGGCTGAGGCAAATTTTTCGCCTCAACCCGATTTGCGCCATTTTTTTCGACTCCCAACCCCCATTGAAATGACTCCTGTCTTAGCAAAGACATGAGTCATGCCCCCTTGCCCAATTGCCATGCCCAGGGGACTTATGTCCCCTGGGCATGGTCATTGGGCATAGTGGCATGTAGGGGGGCACAAATCAGGCCCCCCTATGCCACAAAAAAATAAAAATAAAAAACTTACCTGAACTTACCTTAATGTCCCTGGGATGGGTCCCTCCAGCCTTGGGTGTCCTCCTGGGGTGGGCAAGGGTGGCAGGGGGTGTCCCTGGGGGCTTGGGAGGGCACCTCTGGGCTCCTTCCGAGCCCACAGGTCCCTTAACGCCTGCCCTGACCAGGCGCAAAAAAACGGCGCAAAAGCGTCCTGACGTCATTTTTTTTGACCCGCCCACTCCCGGGCATGAATTTTGCCCGGGAGTGTAAATACGGCGCACATGCCTCGGAGTCAATTTTTTAGACGGGAACGCCTACCTTGCATATCATTAACGCAAAGTAGGTGTCCACGCTAAAAAATGACGCAAACTCCATGGACTTTGGCGCTAGACGCGTCTAACGCCAAAGTATAAATATGGAGTTAGTTTTGCGTCGGAATTGCGTAAAAAAAAACGACGCAATTCCGGCGCAAACAGAGTATAAATATGCCCCTTAGTGTTTTCTTATACTCCCAGCGACCCTCTACACACTACACTTGCCTAGGGGTGTCTTCATGGTTCGCATTCCACTTTCTTAGTATATGGTTTGTGTTGCTACTAGGCCTATTGCATCCTATTGTGTTTTACAGTGTTCGTGCTACTTTCTGACTCTTTTCTTACCTGATTTGGTTAGTTGTGTATATTTTGTGTATGTTACTTACCTCCTAAGGGAGTATATCCTCTGAGATATTTTTGGCACATTGGTGGTCATTATGACCCTGGCGGTATTATAACCGCAGGGCCAAAACGACGGGAGCACCGCCAACAGGCTGCGCCGCGGTCGCACTGCTGGGGCCGACGGTTTACCGCCACAATGGCCCCGGCGGATGTAATCTGCCAGGGCAGCGCTGCATGCAGCGCTGCCCGGGGGATTACGAGTCCCCGACCGCCAGCCTTTTTCTGGCGGTCTGAACCGCCAGGAAAAGGCTGGCGGTACGGGGAGTCGTGGGAGCTCTTGCATTTGTTATCTGAAGAGAAGCCCACAGCAGAGACCCTAAATATCCCTCAGAGGAGGATTGGCCTCCTAGTCAGTTAAGCACCTACCAGGAGGAGTCTCTGACGTCGCCTGCTGCCACTGGCCACTCAGAGGCCTCTATTGTGCCCTCACACTTCTGCATTCAAGATGGCAGAGGTCTGAGATGCCCTGGAGGAGCTCTGGGCACCATCCCTGGGGTGGTGATTACCAGGGGAGTGGTCACTCCCCTTTCCTTTGTCAAATTTCGCGCCAGAGCAGGGGCTGGGGGATCCCTGAACCAGTGTAGACTGGCTTATGCAAGGAGGGCACCATCTGTGCCCTTCAAAGCATTTTCAGAGGCTGGGGGAGGCTACTCCTCCCCACCCCTTAACACCTATTTCTAAAGGGAGAGGGTGTAACACCCTCTCTCAGAGGAAATCCTTTGTTCTGCCTTCCTGGGACTGGGCTACCCAGACCCCAGGAGGGCAGAAGCTTGTCCGTGGGTTGGCAACAGCGGTAGCTGCAGTGAAAACCCCAGAGAGCTGGTTTGGCAGTACCCGGGGTCCATGCTGGATTTGGAATTGGGGGGACAATTCCATGATCTTAGACATATTACATGGCCATATTCGCAGTTACCATTGTGAAGCTACATATAGGTATTGACCTATATGTAGTGCACGTGTGTAATGGTGTCCCTGCATTCACAAAGTCCGGGGAAATTGCCCTGAACTATGTGGGGGCACCTTGGCTATGCCAGGGTGCCCTCACACTTAGTAACTTTGCATCTAACCTTCACCAAGTGAGGGTTAGACATACAGGTGACTTATAAGTTACTTTAGTGCAGTGTAAAATGGCAGTGAAATAACATGAACGTTATTTCACTCAGGCTGCGGTGGCAGTCCTGTGTAATATTGGTCTGAGCTCCCTATGGGTGGCAAAAGAAATGCTGCAGCCCATAGGGATCTCCTGGAACCCCAATACCCTTGGTACCTAGGTACCAAATACTAGGAAATTATTGGGGTGTTCCAGTGTGCTAATCAGAATTGGTAAAAATGGCCACTAGCCTGTAGTGACAATTGTAAAGACAGAGAGAGCATAAGCACTGAGGTTCTGATTAGCAGAGCCTCAGTGACACAGTTAGGCACCACACAGGGAACACAAACAGGCCACATACTATGAGCACTGGGGTCCTGGCGAGCAGGGTCCCAGTGAGACATATAAAAAACACTTAAAAATAGGGTTTTCACTATGAGCACTGGGGTCCTGGCTAGCAGGATCCCAGTGAGACTCTAAAAACACCCTGACATTACTCACAAACAGGCCACAAATGGGGGTAACAAGGATAGAAAGAGGCTACCATCCTACAGTTACTTCCAAAGACCTTTAACTTAACAGGCCATCTAGTGAAGCTGGTAGTGGGAGGGAATCACACAGCAGTAGGACACCTTTCATGCCTAAAGGCCAGGTCACTATGGTGCAGGTAGTCAGAGAAAGGTCCACTTCTGCACATTCTCACATTACCTCTGTATCAGAGACTTTCCAAACTTCCCACCCTGAGGATAACACCTTAGACAAGGAACTCAGAAAGCTGAGATTGGAAGAGGCCACTGAGGCTAAAGCAGCAACAGTTAGCCTTTGACAGGGAATCCCTAGATGTAGAGAGAGAAAGACAGAAATTGGGGTTAGTTCCCAATGGTGGCAGCAACAGCAGCAATCTTGATAGTCATCCTCTTAGAAAAACAGATTCAAGAAACCTGCACAAGATTGTCCCCCCTTACAAGGAGGGAGATGACGTTAACAAGTGGTTTTCTACACTTGAGAGGGCCTGAATGGTACAGTTGGTCCCTCAAAAGCAGATGGCTGCTATATTGTGGCTATCTTTCACTAGCAAAGGTAGGGACAGACTCATTACTGTCAGGGAGAGTGATGCCAACAATTACAAAGTTTTAAAGGATGCACTCTTAGATGGATCTGGCTTAACCATTGAACAATACAGGATAAAGTTCAGAGATACCAGAAGAGAGTCCTCTCAAGACTGGACAGACTTTGTAGACTGTTCAGTGAATGCATTGGAGGGATGGTTACATGGCAGTATGGTGACTGACTATGAAAGCCTATATAATCTAATTTTGAGAGAGCATATCTTGAATAATTGTGTGTCAGACTTGTTGGATCAGTACTTGGAAGACTCAGATCTGACCTCTCCCCAAGAAATGGGAAAGAAGGCAGACAAATGGGTCAGAACAATAGTTAGCAGAAACGCTCATACAGGGGGTGACAAGGATGGCAAGAAGAAGGATGGTAAGTCTCATGACAAGGGTGGGGACAAACACAAAAATAATTCTGAGTCTTCATCAGGCCCACAAAAATCCTCTGGGGGAGGTGGGTCTGAATCCTCTTCTCACAATCAAAAGAAGCCATGGTGTTATTTAGGTAAAAGTAAAGGCCATTGGGCAGTTGATCCCACCTGGCCAAAGAAAAACACCAAGGCTCCCACCACCACAACCCCAAATGCATTCACTAGTTCCCCTAGAAATAGCAGTGGTGGTGGGAAGAATACTACAAATAGCCAGACAAAGGTTGTAGCTGGGCTCACCATTGGAAATGTAGTAGGGGTTGAACTAGTTAGGGAGACCATAGAGGCTGTTTTAGTCTCTGATGGTGGTATTGCCTTTGCCACCTTAGTTGCTTGTCCCCTTAATATGGGTAAGTACAAGCAAATACCCCTAATAAATGAGGTTGAGGTCTACAGGGACACAGGAGCCAGTGTCACCATGGTGATAGAGAAAGTGGTTGATCCTGAAAAAAACCTACTTGGTCAGCAGTACCAAGTGACTGATACTCATAACAACACTCTTAGCCACCCCATGGCTATTGTGAATCTCAACTGAGAGTTGGGGGGTTGTTGGTCCAAAGAAAGTTGTGTTAGCCACTGATTTACCTGTAGACTGCTTACTAGGAAATGATTTGGAAACATCAGCTTGGGCTGAAGTGGAGTTGGAGGCTCATGCAGCAATCCTTGGCATTCCAGGGCATATCTTTGCTCTCACAAGGGCTCAGGCCCAGAAGCAAAGATGAAAGGAAAACTTGGATCCTGGAATATTGAACCAAGTGCTCCCAAAAGCTAGGGTTAGAAAGGGTAAAGCCTTACCCACTATCCCTCCCTCTCCAGAAGATTCCCCTTTTGAGGAAGAGGAATCCTCTCCCTGTGCACAAACTACACCGGAGGAGCTGGCAGTTGACACAGCTGAACTTTTGGGTGCAGGGGGGGCCTGCTAGGGAAGAGCTGAGTGTGGCACAGCAGACCTGTCCCACACTAGAGGGTCTCAGACAGCAAGCTGCCAAACAGCAAACTGGGGATGTCACTGATACCCTATTGGGGAGACAACCTTCTCTATACTGAGGCAAGGGACCCTAAACCTGGAGCTGCCAGGAGATAGGTCATCCCTTTGCAGTATAGGTTGTTTCTTCTGATTTGGCTCATGACATTCCTTTGGCTGGGCATTTGGGCCAAAGTAAAACATGGGACAGACTTGTTCCATTGTTTCACTAGCCTCATATGTCAGAGGACACCAAGGAGTGTTGTCACTCCTGTGTGACCTGTCAAGCCAGTGGTAAGACTGGTGAAACACCTAAGGCCCCCTTAATTCCATTTCCAGTAGTTGGGTGCCCTTTGAGAGGATAGGGGTTGACATTGTTGGCCCCCTTGACCCTCCAACAGCTTCAGGAAACAGATTCATCCTAATAGTACTGGACCATGCCACTAGGTATCCTGAAGCTATACCCTTAAGGACCACTACAGCTCTTGTAGTGGCAAAGGCCCTCCTGTGAATCTTTTCCAGAGTGGGTTTCCCTAAGGAAATGGTATCAGACAGAGATAGTAACTTCATGTCTGCATATCACAAAGCCATGTGGAAGGCGTGTGGTGTTATTTACAAGTTCACCACTCCTTATCATCCACAAACAAATGGATTGGTTGAGAGATTTAACAAAACTGTCAAAGGCATGATCAGGGGACTCCCTGACAAACTCAGGAGGAGATGGGATGTCCTCTTGCCATGCCAGGAGTCGGCTCCAGCCCCTTTGAACTCCTCTTTGGACACCCTGTAAGAGGTCCCCTTGCTCTTGTGAAGGAGGGTTGGGAACAACCTTTAAAAGCTCCCAAACAAGACATTGTGGACTGTGGCCCTCAGTATAACCCAGTAACTGCCAACAGACAGGCAGAAGACAATGTACCGCTCACTGTATTACAAGGCACCAATCTGCCAGCTTTTCAGGAGTGGTACCAACACCATCAAAAGCACGGCAGGAGCCGTGCACAGAAGGCAAACAACTCACCTCTTGACACCCAACGAGGAACCAGGACGCCATAGAGCCCGAGTTACAGGTGCTACGAATGTTGGTTTACCTCCTCTTCTACCCGGAACATCAAAGATGGCGGCGATGACCGTGGTGAGTTCTGCACCTAACACACAGGGGAGGGGGGGAAAGAGAGTGACACACACACGCAACACGCAACACCCCCACCCTCACCCACAACACCATACACACAAATAGATGCTGCAACTTTACATATACAGCCCGTAACCCTCTGGAAGAACGCAAGGACAAAATTAAATGATTGTAACAAGTGTAATCATCGAAAATCCAGATAGGGAAACAGGTCTGTAACAGATCATTATATATATATAAATACAGCAACTACACAAGTCCAGATAGTGTTCCATTCATTGTCCGTGGACCAGGAGTCACAAAATGCACGGGCGAAGCCCACACATGATACCTGCCTCAAAACGGAGAGAACACTGCAGGGGCATCAGGTAAAAACAAAACAGACACCTCAGGGGGAAGGGATGGGGGGCACCTCAGCCGGATGATGGGACGATGCCACTGTTCCACGAGGGGGCTCCATGCCCACTGTTTGCTCCTGGGGATTGCAAAGCCACAGTCTCTTAAGTGGGTGGTTTGCCCACTGCTTGGTCCTGGGGAGTACAAAGCCACGGTCTTTCAAGTGGGTGGTTTGCCTACTGCTTGGCCCTGGGGAGTGCAAAGCCACAATCTCACAAGTGGGTGGTTTGCCCACTGCTTGGTCCTGGGAAGTGCAAACCTGCAGTCTCTCAAGTGGAAGGTTTGCCCACTGCTTGGTCCTGGGGAGTGCAAGGCCACAGTCTCTCCAGTGAATCTATCTCTCCACTGTTTCTGGAGGGGGGTTTGTGCCCAGAGGGCTTCATCCTGCCAAGGACTGGGGTAGTGGATGTTTTCCTGCCCTGGTTCTGGAGGGGGCTTGGTGCCTAGAGTGCTTCATCCTGCCAAGGACTGGGGTAGTGGATGCTGTTCTCCACTGGTTCTGGAGGGGGCTTAGTGCCCAGAGTGCTTCATCCTGCCAAGGACTGGGTGAGTGGATGCTGTTCTCCACTGGTTCTGGAGGGGGCTTGGTGCCCAGAGTGCTTCATCCTACCAAGGACTGGGGTAGTGGATGTATCTCTTCACCGGTTCTGGAGGGGGCTTGGTTCCCAGAGTGCTGCACATGGTGTGTGGCAGTTCCCATTCCCTCACCTGGGTGTCAGAGCCACAAGATTTCCTGGGAACAGGTAGCATGATACTCCATGGAGGCAGAGACACACTCCTCCCTGTGGCGACATAGCCTGCCAACTGCTGGTACTGCCAGTGCTGGTTGTGGTGCCTCATGTACTCTGTGCAGGGTCCAGGATGTCTCCTGCAGCCTCGGACGACTGCCCACTGGGGATGATGTTCATGTCGGCTGTGGTGGCACTGTCTGAGCACGTCGTGGGGCAGGTGGCGTTGGTTGTGGCGGTGTCAGCGGCAGAGATGCTGGCGGTGGTGCATGTGTCAGCCCCTGTGGAGGGAGACAGCAGGACGTCTCCTGCAGCTTTGGACGTATGTCCACTGGAGATGATGTTGGCGACTGTAGCAGAGGCAGCAGATATGCAGGTGGGCATGCAGGTGGCGGTGCAGGTGGGCGCGCAGGTGGTGCTGGTTGCAGCGGTGGCCACCGCTCTACAGGTTGCTGTTCTGTCTTGCAGAAGGGGTGTCACCAGTCCCTCTCCCAAAGGCTCCGTGCCCTGAGCTGACTTCCCTTTAGCCTTTTTGTCCCTTCCCCACCTTGGAAGTCGCTGCTGGGACCTTGGCCTTGGAGGAGGCCCTGCTGGGTGGTTGGTGCAGCTTTTCCCCACAGCATACTTGTCCCCTTCTTCACCTTGGCAGGTGGCAGAATAGGGTGATCCCTGGCCTCACTAGGTGGCACACTGGCAACCCTGATGGGTGCGGCCCGCGATGTTACTGGACTTGCAGGGATCACAGTGCTCAAGGATTTTGTAGCTGAGGTGCTGGGCTGGGATCTGGACATCCTGGTCCTAGGGGAAGGACGGGGGGAGGTGTAGGTAAGAGGTCAATGTTAGCCAGGAAAAGTTTTTTAGACACACTGGGACAGGAAGATGGAGGGGGTTTAGGAGTGGAGGAAGAGGTAGTGGTTGTAGGAGGTGAACTTCTGCTGTGTTTGGGTGAGGGTGCATGGGCTGGAGGCTGTTGTGATGTGGATGGCTGTTGAGTGGGTGTGTGCCGGTGTTTGTGTATTTTGGGAGGAGGGCTCACAGACATACTGGGAGAGGACACAGGGGACATGTGCATGGTAGTGGGGGTGGTGATTGCACGTGAGCGGTGTGTGGTGATGGGCGTGCTTGTGATGGAGGTAGTGGCTGAGGATGTAGGGCATGCAGGTGTGACTGGAGACGAGACTGGGAGGGAGGAGGAGGATGTGAAGGAGGAGGACACAGTGGAGGCAGTGGATGTTGGTGTGTCTGCCTGGGGATGGTGCTTGTGTCATAGCCTGTGGGATGTGTGGTGCTTATGTTTGCCATGTCCACTCTTGTATGTTGATGAGTGTGCATGCTGGTCTGATGGTATGCTTGGGATAGGCTGAGGTAGAGGGGATTGGGTCTGGGTAGTGGAAGTTGGTAGGGGAGGGTGGTGGCTGTACCTGTTGTTGCAGTGGGCACAGTCGTACCCCCCGCCGCAAGGGAGCTCCCATCAGAGGAGGTGTCGCTGTCATTGGTGTCTCCTCCTGTCTCCGTCGTGGAGCTCCCCTCGCCCTCCGTCCCACTGGTGCCTTCAGACTCTGTACAATCACCCTCCTGGGCCATGTGGGTTGCAGCTCCCTCCTGCTCTGGTGCCAATGCTCTTCCGTCAGATGATGCTAATGCACACAAGGAAAGGGTGACAAAACAAAAAAGGGGGGAAAGACAGAGGACACACATGGCCAATGCCTGCAACAACACCACTGTTGGCAGGCACAACACACAGGGAGCAGCCCTATGCACTAGGCCATGCACTAACAGTTCAGGGGAAAATCACATGCTCATGAGGGACTGTGCCTACACCCATTTAATGCACACCTGGAACCCACAGGAGCCTGACTAGGTGTAGAGGGCCACTACCAGTTTTGGGGTTGGACAGGCACTGAGCCTGCCTAACAATGGATCTACCCTTGCACGTTTGCCCTGTCGTAGGGGAACCCACAGCCCACTTCCCACACCCAGAAACCTCATAAAGCACACAGAGTCAGCTGCATGCGACTGTACTCACCCCCTTGTGGCTGCTGTGATACACTCAAGCGCCCATCCAACTCCACATATGCCACCGCCAATATCCGGTACATCAGGGGGGTCATGGTGCGATGGGCACTCCTTCCATATTGGGGGGCCATCCCCTGCTGGGCCTCTGCCATCTTCTTGGTACAGTGGGGCAGATCCTCCCATCTTTTGCGGCAGTGGGTGCTCCTTCTATGGTAGACCCCGGGGTCCGCACTTCCTTGGTGATGGAATGCCAAATACCCTTCTTCTGGTGGGCGCTGACCTAGAGGAAAAGTAATGTAAGAATGGATTTACTCCCCTGTCCGGGTCATCTTACTCATTGTCCACAACCTCCCACCCTGGCCCACAAACACATACACTGACCATCCTCACATGCTGTCCTCTGCCCACCCCCCATCTGTATCTCCCATCGACCCCACTCTATACATTCATGTCCCACCCATCATGCTCACAGTGTACTCACCTGTTTGTCTGGTGGACCGTAGAGTAGCATGTACTGGGGGAGGACCCCAACCATCAGGTTGTCCAACTCCTCCGCGATGAAGGCAGGGGCCCTTTTCCCAGAAACTGTAGCCATTGTCACTTCCAGACTCAGGTCACAGCAGCACTTGCAGTGTAGGTCCTCCCTTGTTGAAGGTCAGGTATCAAGTGAGTGAACAGATAGAAAATGGCAGTCATGTACGCAGCGATGCGTACCGTCACCACCGGCGTACATCGTCATTGGCTCCTGGAACCCATAGGGCCCAATATTAACCAATGCTGAATTGCACCGCGGTCTTCATCCGCCTACCACAACGCTGCACAACGCCAGCGCAGTTACCTCATTTCCCCTTGTCCCTCCTTACAGGCCAGGCAGCCGCCATTTCAGGGGGCCACATGACAGGGCACCTAACTGCGTCACAGCACTTTTGGGCAGGAATAGGGACATACAGTGCAAAACACCGATTACATCACATTTGTTCTAAACACCCTTGTGAAACCTATGTGGTGGATGACCCTCTGCTCACCCTTCTCCTCCATAGGGCACGTCAGCTGGGGCAGATGATGAAATGGGATCATCCTCCGGTATACAGACCCCTGGTGGACCTGTCGACAATGGAAGACAGACACATCATTATCACCTACAGACTTGATCGTGCCACAATCCAGGAACTGTGTGCCCAGTTGGAGCCAGACCTGATGTCAGCTATCTGCCATCCCACAGGAATCCCCCCTCTGGTGCAGGTCCTGTCAGTACTCCATTTCCTGGCCAGTGGGTCCTTTCAAGCAACAGTGGCCATGGCATCAGGGATGTCACAGCCAATGTTCTCTAACGTGTTGTCCAGAGTGTTGTCTGCCCTGCTGAAATACATGCACAGCTACATCGTTTTCGACCAGGTGGAGGATTTGCCCACAGTGAAAGGTGACTTCTATGCCCTGGGACTTATTCCCAACATCATTGGTGCAATTGATGGTACACATGTGGCATTTGTCCACCCCCGCAGGAATGAACAGGTGTACAGAAACTGCAAAAGCTACCATTCGATGAATATGCAGATGGTGTGTTTGGCAGACCAGTACATCTCCAATGTGAATGCCAAGTATCCTGGCTCTGTGCATGACACTTACATTTTGAGGAATAGCTGCATCCCTTATGTGATTGGGCAACTCAGAGGCACCGTGTGTGGCTAATAGGTGAGCCGAAGGTCCCAACACAGTTCACATACGTGTCTGGGTATGGTAGAGTCCCTAAGTGTTGGTGTATGTCTAACAGTTGTCCCTCGATATTTGCAGGTGACTCTGGTTACCCCAACCTGTCATGGCTACTGACCCCAGTGAGGAATCCCAGTACAAGGGCAGAGGAACGCTACAATGAGACACATGGGCGGACTAGGAGGATAATTGAGCGTACTTTCGGCCTCCTAAAGGTCAGGTTCCAGTGCCTTCATCTGACAGGTGGCTCCCTATACTTCTCACTGAAGAAGGTGTGCCAGATAATCGTGGCATGCTGTATGTTGCACAACCTGGCTTTGCGATGCCAGGTGCCTTTGCTGCAGGAGGATGGGCCTGATATTGGTCTTGTGGAAGCTGTGGAGCCTGTGGACAGTGAAGAAGAGGAGGCAGAAGAAGAAGATATAGACAACAGACACAACATCATCATGCAATACTTCTAGTGAGACACAGGTAAGAGACTGGCACTGATCCTCTCATATCATACTACTGTAGGACATTGCATGATTCTGCCCTTTTACGTCTGTGTATGGACTCTGACAGTTCATTTTGGCTTTCCATTTTACAGATCTGGGTACCACTTTCTGCCTTCTGCTATGTTTACTGCTGCCCAAACAACTATCTAACATTGGTATGTGGAAATAAACATTTACATTGCTATTTTTCAGATAGGTTGCAATTACACAATTGTGAAAGTATAGACTGACTCCAGATGTATTTGAGATTCAAGGGTGTTTATTTCTGTGCTAATAAGTGGAGGGGGCTGTGCAATGGGCTGTGGTGGTGGTGGAGGAATGTCCATGGTAGAGTCGAGTCTATTGGTATCACAGGTGCATTGTACAAGGGGGCATAGGAAGTGGAGTAATGGCAGTTCAAGGTGGACAGGGTAACATAGTGGGACAGAAGGGTGACAATCAGGAGAGTCTTATTTCTTGGCGGGGGTCTTGGGAATGTTCTATGTCTTGTTCCTGGATCGCAGGGACTGTTTGCCGGGTGGTTCTCCTTCTGCAGGGGGTGAGGTGCTGGTGGCCTGTTGGTCCTGTGGCGGGACCTCCTGTCCACTAGTGCCAGCGGGGTGGAGGGCTGTTCATCATTCAGGCTAGTGTCAGGGGCCAGTTGGTGTGCCACTGTGTCCCTCTTGGTGTTGACCATGTCTGCCAGCACTCCTGCAATGGTGACCAGGGTATTATTACTGGACTTCAAGTCCTACCTGATCCCCTGGTAGTGTTCCTCCTGCAGCCGCTGGGTCTCCTGAAACTTGGCCAGAACCGTGCCCATGGTCTCTTGGGAATGGTGGTATGCTCCCATGATGTCGGAGAGTGCCTTGTGGAGAGTGGGTTCCCTGGGCCTGTCCTCCCCCTGTCGCACAGCAGTCCTCCCAGCTTCCCTGTTATCCTGTGCCTCTGTCCCGTGAACCGTGTGCCCACTGCCACTGAACCCAGGTCCCTGATTGTCTTAGGTTGGTGGGTTTGCCTGGGATCCCTGTAGTTGTGGACACACTGCTGATTGATGTGTCCTGGGGACAGAGGGATGGGCCCTCTGGGTGGGTGCTGTGGTGGTGTTTCCTGATGGGGGAGGTTCAGTGGTTGTTTGTGACAGTGGCTGGGGAACCAACTGTCCCGAGGTCCCAGATGGGCCGGGCTGGTCATCTTGATCCAGGCGTGCAAAAATGCTGTCTTCACTGTGGGCTTCTTCTGTGGGGGGAATGAATATGTCTGACACCTCCTGTCCGGTGACGTTGGGTAGGGGTCCTGTTGGGGGGGTAAATGCATAGTTATTTTATCTGTGTGTGCCATCTTGTCGAATGGGTGAGTTACCCTCTACTCCTGTGCTTGGCTTATTGTCTTTGGCCTTGAGTGATTGGTAATTTTGGGGCCTGGGTGAATATCTGTACTGGACATGCTTTGGCGATGGCGGTCCAAGCATTGGTGTAACATGCAGGCCTTGGTTTTGGGTATGTTGGATTGTGAAAGTGGGGGATCTGTGGGGTGTCTGGGTGATGGGTGTGAGGGTTGGGCTAGGAGTTTGTGATAGCATGTAGGTAGGGTGGGGTGTATAGTAGTAAAGATATGACTTACCAGAGTCCAGTCCTCCTGCTTCTCCTGCGAGGTCCTCAGGATGTATGATCGCCAAGACTTGCTCCTCTCATGTTGTTAGTTGTGGGGGAGGAGGTAGGGGTCCACCGCCAGTCCTCTGTACTGCTACCTGGTGTCTGTATACCACGGAACACACCTTCCTCCGTAGGTCGTTCCACCTCTTCCTGATGTCCTCCCGTGTTTTTGGATGCTGTCCTACTGCTTTGACCCTGTCGACAATTCTACGTCATAGCTCCATCTTCCTTGCAATGGATGTCTGCTGCACCTTTGATACGAATAGCTGTGGCTCTACCCGGATGATTTCCTCCACCATGACACTGAGCTCCTCCTCAGAAAACCTGGGGTGTCTTTGAGGTGCCATTATGTGGTGTGGGTGATGTGTGAGGTGCTGTTTGTTGTGCTGTGTGATGTGTTGTGTTGGTGTGTGTTGTATGAGATGCGTGGATGTTGTATAAGGGATGGTGTTGTGTGCCTGTGGATGCTGCGGTTGTGTTTGCTATTCTCTCTCTCTCTCTGCTTCTTCCAAGAAAATTGTTCTAAGGGATTGTGGGTAATGTGGGTGGGTGTTTTATAGTGTTGTGGGTATGTGGGTGTGGTGTGTGTATGTGTATCAGGTGTGTGTATTTTGAATTGTCACATTTGGTTGTGTTGTGTAAATGTCTGTGTATTTTTAGTGCGGCGGTGTGTACCACCAATGGTTTACCGCGGTTAAATGACCGCCGCGTTGATTTGTGGGTCGTGGTAGTGTGGGCGTACTTCTGTTGGCGTGACAGTGTAGGTTTTGCTATTGCCAGTTTATCACTGACCTTTGGTGTGGCAGACTTGTGAGGGTGTCTGTATTGTGGCGGATTAGGAGATATGGGTCGTAAAACCTGTAGCAGATTTCTGCCGCGGCCACAGTATCTCGACGTCCGTCAGCACAGCGGTAAGCGGGGTACCTGTAATGAGGGCCTATGTGCTTGGCCTCAGATCAAGGATGGCTGAGTACATGAAAAAGGCCACTAAAAACCTTTGGGCCAGCCAAGAGCTCCAAAAGCAATGGCATGACCAGTAGGCTGTCCTGACACAGTACCAACCAGGACAGAAGGTGTGGGTATTGGAGCCTGTGGCACCAAAAGCACTCCAGGACAAATGGAGTGGGCCCCATCTCATTGTGGAGAAGAAAGGTGAGGTTACCTACTTGGTGGACCTGGACACTGCCAGGAGCCCCCTTATGGCTCTTCATGTCAATCGCCTTAAACCCTACTATGACAGGGCTGATTTAACCTTGCTTATGGCCACATATGAGGGGCAGGAGGAAGTGAGTGACCCTCTCCTTGACCTCTTCTCCAACACTGAAGCTGATGGCTTAGTGGAAGGAATTGTACTGGCAGATTGCCTTACTGCTGAGCAGAAGGACAACTGCATAAATGTCCTTGGACAATTCTTTGACCTCTTCTCACTAGTTCCAGGCACAACTACCTGGTGTGAGCACACAATTGATACTGGAGACAGTTTACCTGTCAAAAGTAAAATTAATAGACAGCCTGACCATGTCAGAGACTGTATCAAACAAGAGGTACAGAAAATGTTGGACCTTGGAGTAATTGAACCCTCTGAAAGCCCCTGGGCCACCTCAGTGGTGCTTGTCCCCAAACCTTTAGTAAAGAAGGAAAAAAGGAAATGCAGTTTTGTGTGGACTATAGGGGTCTCAATCAAGTAACAAAAACTGATGCTTACCCTATACCCAGGGCAGATGAGCTAATAGATACACTGGCTTCTGCCAAGTATCTAAGCACTTTTGATTTAACTGCAGAGTATGGTCAGATTAAGTTATCAGAAGATGCTAAACCAGAAACAGCATTCTCAACCATTGGAGGGCATTATCAGTTCACAGTTATGCCCTTTGGATTGAAAAATGCACCTGCCACTTTTCAGAGGTTTGTGAATACAGTCCTCCAAGGATTGGAAGCCTTTAGTGCTGCATATCGAGACAATATTGCTGTCTTTAGATCCACCTGGGATGATCACCTGGTCCACCTGTGGAAAGTTTTGGAGGCCCTGCAAAAGGCAGGCCTCACAATCAAGGCCTCAAAGTGCCAGATAGGGAAGGGGAAAGTGGTTTATCTGGGCCAACTGGTAGGTGGGGAACAGATTGCAACACTGCAGGGGAAGATCCAAACGATTATGGAATGGACTCCCCCACCCCACAACTCAGCCCCAAGTGAGAGCCTTCCTAGGCCTCACTGGGTACGACAGGAAGTTCATCAAGAATTATGGCACCATAGCTGCCACTCTGTATGACCTCACATTAAAGAAGATGGCTAAAAAGATATTATGGACAGCTAGCTGTAAAAAGGCTTTTGATTAGCCCAAACAGGCCATGTGCTCTGCACCTGTCCGCAAAAGCCCTTGTTACTCCAAAAAAATCATAGTTCAAACTCATGCTTTTGAATTAGGGGTAGGGGCAGTTCTATCACAGCTAAACACAGAGGGCCAGGATCAAACTGTTGCTTTTATCTTGACCCCCAGAGAAAAGTGTTGGTCTGCCATAGAGAGGGAGGCCTTTGCTGTGGTTTGGGCCTTGAAAACGTGGAGACCATACCTCTTTGGTACTCACTTTATTGTTCAAACAGACGACAAACTATTATGGCTTAAATAAATGAAAGTTGAAAACCCTAAATTGTTGAGGTCCACCTCCCTACAGGGAATAGACTATACAGTGGAACATAGACCTGGGAGTACCTACTCCAATGCAGATGGACTCTCCAGATATTTCCAAAATCTGGGTAAGCTTAGCCTTATTGTCTTTCGTTTGGGGGGGGGCGGGGGGTTGTGTAGGAAAGTACCATCTTTCTTGGCATGTTACCCCCAATTTTACATGTATGTCAGTATGTTTGCCTGTCTCACTGGGATCCTGCTAGCCAGGACCCCAGTGCTCACAGTTTGTGGCCTAAATGTGTATCCCTCTGTAGTGCCTAACTGTGTCACTGAGGCTCTGCTAATCAGGACCTCAGTGCTCATGCTCTCTCTGCCTTTAAATTTGTCACTATAGGCTAGTGACTACATTTACCAATTTCAATTGGCATACTGGACCCCCCTTATAAGTCCCTAGGAAATGGTACCTAGGCACCCAGGGCATTGGGGTTCCAGGAGATCTATATGGGCTGCAGAATTTATTTTGCCACTCATAGGGAGCTCAGACAAACCTTTACACAGGGCTGCCATTGCAGCCTGAGTGAAATAATACACATGTTATTTTACAGCCATATTCACTGCACTTAAGTAACTTATAAGTCACCTATATGTCTAACTTCACTTGCTGAAGGTTAGGTGCAAAGTTATTAAGTGTGAAGGCACCCTTGCACCAGCGAAGGTGCCCCCACATAGTTCAGGGCCATTTCCCCAGACTTTGTGAGTGCGGGGACACAATTACACATATTCACTACATATAGGTCGAAACCTATATGCAGCTTCACTATGGTAACTCCGAATATGGCCATGTAACATGTCTAAGATCATGGAGTTATCCCTTATTAGTGAAATGTAGTAGTGTTCTAGCAGCTATAGCAGAGCAGCTTAGGCTGAACTAGGAGACATGCAAAGTCCCTGCAATACCTCTTCTAGTTACACAATACGTATACACAAGTAAAGACAATACTCAGTGTTACTAAAAATAAAAGTATTTATTTGGGTGGCACAGTACTAAAAATATCTTAGAGACAATACTATTAGCGCCGGATGGCGGACTGTGCACGACATGTGAATCTGCAGCGACCAATGCCACGAACAGATGTACACTGGGTAAGTGACATTTTCATTATCCAGCATGGTTATTGCATAGAATTTCTCAAATTCCCTCCAAACGTCCCACCAAAAACACACAATATGTCAAAACAACATATAGATCTCCTAGGACTAGAGGTTCAGGCATTGCTACTAAAAGGAGCAATAGAATTAGTACCAAAACATCAGAAAGGAACAGGAGTTTACTCTCTGTACTTTCTCATACCTAAAAAAGACAAAACTCTGAGACCTATATTAGATCTCCGAACATTAAATACCTACATCAAATCAGATCACTTTCACATGGTGACATTTCAAGACGTAATCCCACTACTCAAACAACAAGACTACATGACAACACTAGACCTAAAGGATGCATATTTCCATATACCGATACATCCTTCACACAGAAAGTACTTAAGGTTTGTATTCCAAGGGATACATTACCAATTCAAAGTGTTGCCATTCGGAATAACAACTGCGCCAAGAGTTTTTACAAAGTGCCTCGCAGTCGTAGCTGCGCATATCAGAAGGCAGCAAATACATGTGTTCCCGTACCTAGATGATTGGTTAATCAAAACCAACACGCTAGAAAAGTGTTCACAACACACAAAGTATGTGTAGGAAGTTGGCTCTGTATGCACTATTTCAAAGTAAGGAATAGTATGCACAGAGTCCAAGGGTTCCCCTTAGAGGTAAGATAGTGGCAAAAAGAGATAATACTAATGCTCTATTTTGTGGTAGTGTGGTCGAGCAGTAGGCTTATCAAAGGAGTAGTGTTAAGCATTTGTTGTACATACACACAGGCAATAAATGAGGAACACACACTCAGAGACAAATCCAGCCAATAGGTTTTGTTATAGAAAAATATCTTTTCTTAGTTTATTTTAAGAACCACAGGTTCAAATTCTACATGTAATATCTTATTTGAAAGGTATTGCAGGTAAGTACTTTAGGAACTTTGAATAATCACAGTAGCATATATACTTTTCACATAAAACACAAATAGCTGTTTTAAAAGTGGACACAGTGCAATTTTCACAGTTCCTGGGGGAGGTAAGTTATTGTTAGTTTTATCAGGTAAGTAAATCACTTACAAGTCTCAGGTTTGGGTCCAAGGTAGCCCACCGTTGGGGGTTCAGAGCAACCCCAAAGTTACCACACCAGCAGCTCAGGGCCGGTCAGGTGCAGAGGTCAAAGAGGTGCCCAAAACACATAGGCTTCAATGGAGAGAAGGGGGAGCCCCGGTTCCAGTCTGCCAGCAGGTAAGTACCCGCGTCTTCGGAGGGCAGACCAGGGGGATTTTGTAGGGCACCGGGGGGGACACAAGTCAGCACAAAAAAGTACACCCTCAGCAGCGCGGGGGCGGCCGGGTGCAGTGTGCAAACATGCGTCGGGTTTTCAATGGTTTTCAATGAGAGACCAAGGGATCTCTTCAGCGGTGCAGGCAGGCAAGGGGGGGGCTCCTCGGGGTAGCCACCACCTGGGCAAGGGAGAGGGCCTCCTGGGGGTCACTCCTGCACAGAAGTTCCGTTCCTTCAGGTGCTGGGGGCTGCGGGTGCAGGGTCTTTTCCAGCCGTCGGGACTTTAGGTTCAGGCAGTCGCGGTCAGGGGGAGCCTCGGGATTCCCTCTGCAGGCGTCGCTGTGGGGGCTCAGGGGGGACAACTTTGGTTACTCACTGTCTCGGAGTCGCCGGTGGGTCCTCCCTGAGGTGTTGGTTCTCCACCAGTCGAGTCGGGGTCGCCGGGTGCAGTGTTGCAAGTTTCACGCTTCTTGCGGGGAGTTGCAGGGGTCTTTAAATCTGCTCCTTTGAAACAAAGTTGCAGTCTTTTGGAGCAGGGCCGCTGTCCTCGGGAGTTCCTTGTTTTTCTTGAAGCAGGGCAGTCCTCTGAGGATTCAGAGGTCGCTGGTCCTTTGGAAAGCGTCGCTGGAGCAGGTTTCTTTGGAAGGCAGGAGACAGGCCGGTAGGACTGGGGCCAAAGCAGTTGGTGTCTTCTGTTCTTCCTCTGCAGGGGTTTTTCAGCTCAGCAGTCTTCTTCTTCTTGTAGGTTTCAGGAATCTAAATTCTTAGGTTCAGGGGAGCCCTTAAATACTAAATTTAAGGGCGTGTTTAGGTCTGGGGGGTTAGTAGCCAATGGCTACTAGCCCTGAGGGTGGGTACACCCTCTTTGTGCCTCCTCCCAAGGGGAGGGGGTCACATCCCTAATCCTATTGGGGAATCCTCCATCTGCAAGATGGAGGATTTCTAAAAGTTAGAGTCACTTCAGCTCAGGACACCTTAGGGGCTGTCCTGACTGGCCAGTGACTCCTCCTTGTTATTCTCATTATTTCCTCCGGCCTTGCCGCCAAAAGTGGGGGCCGTGGCCGGAGGGGGCGGGCAACTCCACTAGCTGGAGTGTCCTGCGGTGCTGGAACAAAGGGGTGAGCCTTTGAGGCTCACCGCCAGGTGTTACAGCTCCTGCCTGGGGGAGGTGTTAGCATCTCCACCCAGTGCAGGCTTTGTTACTGGCCTCAGAGTGACAAAGGCACTCTCCCCATGGGGCCAGCAACATGTCTCGGTTGTGGCAGGCTGCTGGAACCAGTCAGCCTACACAGATAGTCGGTTAAGGTTTCAGGGGGCACCTCTAAGGTGCCCTCTGGGGTGTATTTCACAATAAAATGTACACTGGCATCAGTGTGCATTTATTGTGCTGAGAAGTTTGATACCAAACTTCCCAGTTTTCAGTGTAGCCACTATGGTGCTGTGGAGTCCGTGTTTGACAGACTCCCAGACCATATACTCTTATGGCTACCCTGCACTTACAATGTCTAAGGTTTGGCTTAGACACTGTAGGGGCACAGTACTCATGCACTGGTGCCCTCACCTATGGTATAGTGCACCCTGCCTTAGGGCTGTAAGGCCTACTAGAGGGGTGACTTATCTATACTGCATAGGCAGTGTGAGGTTGGCATGGCACCCTGAGGGGAGTGCCATGTCGACTTACTCATTTTGTTCTCACTAGCACACACAAGCTGGTAAGCAGTGTGTCTGTGCTGAGTGAGGGGTCCCCGGGGTGGCATAAGATATGCTGCAGCCCTTAGAGACCTTCCCTGGCATCAGGGTCCTTGGTACCAGGGGTACCAGTTACAAGGGACTTACCTGGATGCCAGGGTGTGCCAATTGTGGAATCAAAAGTACAGGTTAGGGAAAGAACACTGGTGCTGGGGTCTGGTTAGCAGGTCCCAGCACACTTTCAATTCAAAACATAGCATCAGCAAAGGCAAAAAGTCAGGGTGTAACCATGCCAAGGAGGTATTTCCTTACAGTATGTCATAGAAACCCTCCACAAACTAGGTTTCTCAATCAGCTACACAAAGTCACACCTTCTGCCATGTCAAACACAGCAATACTTAGGGGCGACAATCAACACAACAAAAGGGATTGCCACTCCAAGTCCACAAAGGGTTCAGGCATTTCAAAATGTAATACAGGCCATGTATCCAAAACAAAAAATACAAGTCAAAATGGTGTTAAAACTCCTAGGCATGATGTCCTCATGCATAGCCATTGTCCCAAACGCAAGGTTGCACATGCGGCCCTTACAACAGTGCCTAGCATCACAGTGGTCACAGGCACAGGGTCAACTTCTAGATCTGGTGTTGGTAGACCGCCAAACATACACCTCGCTTCAATGGTGGAACAGTATAAATTTAAACAAAGGGCGGCCTTTCCAAGACCCAGTGCCACAATATGTAATAACGACAGACGCCTCCATGATAGGGTGGGGAGCACACCTCAATCAATACAGCATCCAAGGACAATCGGACACTCACCAAAAACAGTTTCACATAAATCACTTAGAACTATTGGCAGTATTTCTAGCGCTCCAGGCATTTCAACCCATAATAAGCCACAAACACATTCTTGTCAAGACAGACAACATGACAACGATGTATTACCTAAACAAACAAGGAGGGACACACTCAACACAGTTGTGTCTCCTGGCACAGAGAATATGGCATTGGGCGATTCACAACCACATTCGTCTAATAGCTCAATTTATTCCAGGAATTCAGAATCAGTTAGCAGACAATCTCTCTCGGGATCACCAACAGATCCACGAATGGGAGATTCACCCCCAAATACTGAATACTTACTTCCAGAGTTGGGGAACACCACAAATAGATCTATTTGCAACAAAGGAAAACGCAAAATGGCAAAACTTCGCATCCAGGTACCCACAAGATCAGTCTCAGGGCAATGCGTTATGGATGAGCTGGTCAGGGATATTTGCTTACGCTTTTCCCCCTCTCCCACTCCTTCCATATCTAGTAAACAAGTTGAGTCAAAACAAACTCAAACTCATACTAATAGCGCCAACATGGGCAAGACAACCTTGGTACACAACACTACTAGACCTCTCAGTAGTGTCTCATGTCAAACTACCAAACAGACCAGATCTGTTAACACAACACAGACAACAGATCAGACAGCCAAATCCAGCATCGCTGAATCTAGCAATCTGGCTCCTGAAGTCCTAGAGTTCGGACACTTAGACCTTACACATGAATGTATGGAGGTCATAAAACAAGCTAGGAAACCTACCACTAGACATTGCTATGCAAATAAGTGGAAAAGATTTGTTTATTACTGCCATAATAATCAAATTCAACCCTTACACGCATCTGCCAAAGACATCGTAGGATACTTATTACATTTGCAGAAGTCAAAGCTAGCTTTTTCTTCCATTAAGATACATCTTACAGCAATTTCAGCTTACCTGCAAATTACGCACTCAACTTCTCTATTTAGGATACCAGTCATAAAAGCATTTATGGAAGGTCTAAAGAGAATTATACCACCAAGGACACCACCAGTTCCTTCATGGAACCTCAACATTGTCTTAACACGACTCATGGGTCCACCTTTTGAACCCATGCACTCTTGTGAAATGCAATACTTAACATGGAAGGTTGCATTTTTAATTGCCATCACATCTTTAAGAAGAGTAAGTGAGATTCAAGCATTTACCATACAAGAACCATTTATTCAAATACACAAGCATAAAGTAGTTCTACGGACTAATCCTACATTTTTACCAAAAGTCATATCACCGTTCCACTTAAATCAAACAGTAGAATTACCAGTGTTCTTCCCACAGCCAGACTCTGTAGCTGAAAGAGCACTACATACATTAGACATCAAAAGAGCGTTAATGTACTACATTGACAGAACTAAACTAATTCGAAAAAACAAAGCAACTATTTATTGCTTTCCAAAAACCTCATACAGGAAATCCAATTTCTAAGCAAGGCCTTGCTAGATGGATAGTGAAGTGCATTCAAACCTGTTATCTTAAAGCAAAAAGAGAACTGCCTATTACACCAAAGGCACACTCAACTAGAAAGAAAGGTGCTACCATGGCCTTTCTAGGAAACATTCCAATGAACGAAATATGTAAGGCAGCTACATGGTCTACGCCTCATACATTTACCAAACACTACTGTGTAGATGTACTAACGGCACAACAAGCCACAGTAGGCCAAGCAGTACTACGAACATTGTTTCAAACAACTTCAACTCCTACAGGCTGAACCACCGCTTTTGGGGAGATAACTGCTTACTAGTCTATGCACAGCATGTGTATCTGCAGCTACACATGCCATCGAACGGAAAATGTCACTTACCCAGTGTACATCTGTTTGTGGCGTTAGTCACTGCAGATTCACATGCGCCCACCCGCCTCCCCGGGAGCCTGTAGCCGTTTAGAAGTTGATCTTGAACATCTGTATATTTGTAAATATATTACTTTAAACTACATTATGTACATTACTCCATTGCATGGGCACTGTTACTGTCATACACAACTCCTACCTCACCCTCTGCGGGACAAAACAATCTAAGATGGGGTCGACGCCCATGCGCAATGGAGTCGAAATGGGAGGAGTCCCTCGGTCTCGTGACTCGAGGGGACTTCTTCGAAAGGGGGCAGCTTGTGGCGCTCCGGGCCCAGCACCGGATGGCGGGATGTGCGCAGCATGTGAATCTGCAGCGACTAATGCCACGAACAGATGTACACTGGGTAAGTGACATTTTCCATATATATATATATTCGGTGGCATGTGTGGCTGCAGATGCACATGCTGTGCATTATACTTCTGCCGTCTGGTGCTGGGATCGGAGTGTTGCAGGTTGTTTTTCTTTGAAGAAGTGTTTTCGAGTGACTCCTCTTCGGTTCCATTGCGCATGGGCGTCGACTACATGTTAGATTGTTTTCTTTCCGCCGTCCGGTTCGGATGTGTTTCCTTTCGCTCAAAAGTTTGATTCGGAAAACTTTGAAAACGCTTCATTTTCGTTGGTATTGTATCGATCGGGTTTACATCTTCCATTGACACATCGGTACTGCCGGAGAAGACAACTCTACTCGCCCTTTGGGGAGTGCACACCCAACTCTGGCCTAGTCGGCTGGTTGAATAACATATATATACCTACAATATTTACAGTAGAGTGATTAGAGGGGGTGGCGAAACACTAACAATGAAATACTTTATGGCATACATGGAAAAATATAACATCAATAGTTCCCTGAGTGTCACAGGGGACTTTAATACTACTTTTGAACAACCTGATATCTTTGGTGAGTCCCTCAGTGAGGATGAGTTATGGGCTAGAGACGTCCTCTGTGAAACGGTGCACTGATGCCTCTTACCAGGTCAGTCTCTCTGACTCTGTCTCATTGCTTACGAGTCTGTAACGGCTGCACAACATCAGATTACTAAAGCCCACATCACTTATAATCAGTTAGACCATACCAGTAGGATTGAGTACATCCTTTGTTTCTTTGCCCCAGTGGAAGATAGTGGTAGACATGAAGGTGATCCGAAGGGTCGAAAGCGACCACTGGGCCCTTACCTCCACATTGGTGAACATTATGGCTCACTTGGAGGATGTCCCACTGTCTCTCAACAGGGACATTAGGCCTGCAAATAACAGGCACACACTGAGATGAGCTAGTGTCTCGACCCAGCCTAAGGCTTTTGAAGAGATGAGTAAGGCCCTTTCCATTGCCTTAGAGGACTTAGGCCCTCATTAAAACCCTGGCGGTCGGTGAAGAAGTGGCGGTAATACCGCAAGCGGGCGGTAAAAAAATTAACTTACAAGCATGGCAGTGTCCGCCATGCAAAACCACCACTTCTCCATTCCGACCGCCAGGGTGCTAATGACCACTGGGCTGGAGACTTCGGTCTCCAGCCCGGCGGCCGTCACTACACCACCGGCGGTATCACGACCCCGCATACCACCATGGATTTCGTGGGGTTCTGTACCGCCACGAAATCCATGGCGGTAGGCACTATCAGTGCCAGGGAATACGTTCTCTGGCACTGCTAGGGGTCTCCCCCTCCCCAGAGTACTCCCCCAAACCCACGACCCCCCCATAACCCTCCCAAAGGTGGTAGGACACATTGACACACATCCCCCCCACACTCACAACAACTACACATACACACACACACATTCACACACACAGACATACACCCACACATTTTCCATACACACAACACACCCCCGCATGCATACACTCACTCACACACCCCTCTACACACTCACACGCACACCCCCATGCATGCACACAACACACAACAGCCGCCCACCCTCCTCCCCTAACAGACGATCACCTTACCTGGTCTGGTGAGGGAGGGAACGGGATCCAAGGGGGCTGCTCCGCCGCCAGCTCCCCGTCACCAGAGCACCACCACGCCGAATCATGGCACGTGATTCGGTGGGCGGTGTTCTGATGACGTGGCGGTGGAGGTGGAGTAGCCTCCACTTGACCGCCAGTATGGCTGCTGGTGGCTCTCCGTCCGGAAAAGGGCTGTTCACTCCACACAGACCGCCTGTCTTCATAACAATGCCCAGACCCTGCCTTCAAACACATCATCTACAAACACTCTTCCCCTCTCCTCACCAATTACACACAACCATACAATCCCCACATTTCACTCCACCACACATATTACCCTTCCGGTCATCTCAACTAATACTTATTTCCCTGACACACACCCATCACCTCTTACACACCTCATACATTCATCTCCAAAACACATCAACACCCCATCTAACACTCAATTTCCACTTAGCAGCACTAACTCACATACAAATCCCTCACCAAAAACAACTACACCAATAGCCCCTCTCATTCTTCCACAAAAACAATACCGACCACAAACATCAGCACATCAAAGCAACACAAACTTACATTACACTCATCGTCATACCCACTCCCACCCCCAGGACTACACAAAGGATACAAATTCCATCCTATCTCCACCCCTACCCCCCCACTCTTCACAAACACCTACCACAAGCACCCCATCCCAGCAACCTTCTTTCACTCGCCTCTCCTCCATTGCACAATTTAGGGCCTTACATCATGATCCACATGCTCCTCCACCACCCCAACCCATACTCCATCCACACTAAACAAACGCAAAAAAAAAAAAAACATGCCACTCATAGCAACCTCGCATCCCCTTGTTTGTTACATAATAAAACTACCCTACAAAAAACACTACACTCCTCATGGCTCTCTCAGCCACCAAGTTCACCACCCACACACACAGACCCAACAAAATGCCTCCTTAACCTGCTGGAAGAGGAACACTATGTTGAAAAGCAAGACTATTGTGAGCCTCAAACAGTTATCACAACTAGCAACACTCCTGCTTCAAGCTCACATTATACTACTTACCCTTCTACTAAACAAAACAACACTAACACTAACACACCCTATCTAAACTGCCAGCTCATAAATGCTCGATCACTCTAAAAAAACAAGCACCACATCTACGACCTGCTCACAGACACACAACCTGACTTACTATTCATTACGGAATCCTGGTTGGGAGATGACATGGCACCAGTGTTGCACAAAGCCTTTTCTCCGGGCTATCAAACCATCACACAAAACCGTATAGGCAAGAGAGGAGGTGGACTAGCCATTATATTCAAACAGGCAATAAACCTCAGTAAAACAGACAACTTCTCCATACAGGGTTGTGAAGCCCTCCTTACCAGATGCCACCCTACTCCAACTTCCTCCTGTAACTTTCTCCTCCTTTACAGACCTCCACCTAACAACTCCACTTTCCCTGATGCTTTTCTTGACACAGTCTCAAACCTTATTACACTATACTCCAATCTATGCATTCTTGGGGATCTAAACATTTGGTTTGACAAACCCAATATGCCCCACCCAAAAGCTATCACCACTGGCCTACTCGCATTGAACGTACATCAGATTGTACACAATCCCACACACATCGCTGGTCACATCCTAGATGTCATTTTTGCTAAGCCTGAACTCGTTACTATTCATAGCATCACACCAACCACCTGGTCAGACCACCATCTGATAACTTTCCGACAGACAACTCCACAAATCAACACACCCCACAACCACTTACACACATACACCTATCGACCATGGAGCAAACTCAATTTGGATCACTTAGAAACACAACTAACAGCAAACACAGATCTAGATACAATCAATTCTGTACCAAAACTTTGAGTGGCTACAGGAAGCTTTTGATGTCCTAATACCACTTAGAAAAACTAAACATGACAAAAGAAAACCAACACCTTGGAGAAACACAGAACTTAAAAAGATAAAGCAACAAATCAGAAAACTGCAGCGGACCTGGCTCAAAACAAACAACAGTCAAGACAAACTGCAGCTACACAAACTTAACAGGATATACAAATCATCAATCAAAAAAGCTAAAAAAAGATACTACTCAGACCGAATTCTAAATGCTCAATCTACAACCAAGGAATTTTATAAAATTCTCAATGAATTTCGAAAACCCACATGCATGGAAGGAAGTCATCACACCACTCAAGATTTCACAAACAAATTGGCAACTCACTACACAACCAAGGCAGACACATTGGACTCCTATTTAAAACAGAAGAAAACCATCAGCACCAACCCCTTTACTAAAATACCCTTTAAGAATAAACCATCCCAACCTCTACAGTCTTTCAAACAAATATCCCAGGATGAATTTATGGATTTGGTCAAAGCAAGCAGACCTTCTGGTTGCCCTTCTGACCCTTGCCCACCACAAATCTTCAAGAACATCCTGCTATCTACTTCTGCTGCCACACCTGTAAGAAGAATCATCAACAACTCTTTAACTTCAGGAACTTTTCCTACAGACCTGAAAAAGGCATACATACGACCATTATTAAAGAAAACAAACCTAGACCCACAAGACCCCAACAACTACAGACCTATCACAAATGGACCTTTCCTGGGCAAATTGATAGAAAGAGCAGCATTCGCCCAGATGTCACAATTCATTGAAGACAATTCTATACTTTCAGACTTCCAAACTGGATTCCGCCCAGGAAGAAGCACTGAATCGGCACTCATGGCAATCTGGGACAATCTTAAAAACACAGTCGACCAAAATGGAGTTGCTGCACTACTTCTCTTGGACCTCTCAGCTGCCTTTGATACGGTTGACCATGACACCCTAACTCAAAGACTCCATGAAGCCGGCATACAAGGGATTGCTCTCGACTGGATTACTTCCTAACTCCAAAAAAGAACGAATATCATCCACTCGCCCCCCTTCTCGTCCGAACCCTACCTCACAAAAACAGGGGTCCCCCAAGGGTCAATCATCTCACCTTTGCTTTTTAACATCTACATGATATCTTTACCAGAACTGATCAATGATTTCCATCTCACATGCTACAACTATGCAGATGACACACAAATACTACTTCAATTAGAAGACCCCAAAAACATTGAAAACTCACAAATCTTCAGTTGCCTCAGAGCCGTTGATCAGTGGATGACCTGGAGCCATCTCAAACTAAATACCTCCAAAACAGAAATACTCATATGTGGTGACTGGAAAAATTATGACCCTCTGTGCGTCTGGCCTGAAGATCTCGGACCACCTCCTCAATTATCCAAGGAAGTGAAAAACCTAGGAATCACCATGGATTCCAAGCTAACTATGAATACCCAAGTAGACAAATTAGCACGCACAAGCTTCATCACCTTAAAGACTTTACAACGCATCTTCCCCCACCTCGGATTTCCACACAAGGTGCAAGCTACTATCTCACTTGTATTATCCAAACTGGATTATGCCAATAGCCTCTACCATGGATCATTTCTATCTGTTATGAAAAAACTACAACGTATCCAGACTTCCGCAGCCAGGCTACTACTACATATAAAGCCGCAAGCCCACATCTCCCCTGCCTTGAGAGCACTACACTGGTTACCCGTTGCCAGAAGATGCACTTTCAAGCTGCTTTGTATCACCCACAAAGCTATACATGGAACAGGACCGCTTTTTATCAGAAAGAAAATTACCAAATACATCCAACAAAGAACCCTCCGCTCAAGACTGGCACCCCGCCTTAGAACACCACCATACAAGAAAAAGACTGTAGGTGGTACATCCTTCTCCATCCAAGCAGCCAAACTATGGAATTCATTACCCCCAACTATAAGAGCCACAGATAACTTTCTTGTTTTCAGAAAACTACTCAAGAGTTGGCTCTTTCCTTCATAACCACCTTTTTCAAACAACTATGAACTGCATATGCCTATGTGGATAAATATTTTTTCAGATTATATGTATATTTCTATTTATTTATAGTTTCTTTGGAAAATATGTATTGCTACTGTCATAACAATAAAATACACACACACTCTTTTAAACCTGTCTGACTAAGTATTTTTTACCCATGATTCTAATTATGTATTGTATGTGCATATGTGTGTGTATTCATGTGTGTGTATAAATATATATATATATATATATAAATATATATATATATATATATGTGTATGTATGTGTATATGTTGTTTCTGTGCTTGGCATGTTTGTGGATCATTGCATGGCTCCTGGTTTTTGGGTTGTTATACTAGATATCTATGAATTTCTGCTCTCATTTTCATCACTCTTATGTCATGTCTCTATCAAACTATCCTCCATTCTCACTCTGACTCATCCCAAATCCCTTCGACCACTTTCATCTCCTAAATATCTGTCTAAACTCTTCCCTCCACCTCCACATCTAACTCACCAAACCTCACTCTACCTCTGTGACCTCCCACACAACCCCACTAAATTCTCCTGCATTCATCTCACCCTGCTACTATGCTCTCCCTAACCCTTCCACATACTCTTCCCCCCTCCACCCCCCTTTATTCATCCCAAGCCTTTGGATTGAGTAAATGAAGAAATATACTCCCAATTAACACTTCTGGATTTCTTTACTCCTCCACCCCTCCATTACTCCAGTCAATCTAACTAACAAACTCTCATATCCGCGGCTCAAATTAACTCATAATAATACTAAAACTGTACTCATTATTAAATGATACTAATCCATCACTAATTCTTGTTGGGTTCCGGAGTAGCGTGCTTCTCATCGAAAAGCGCTTCGACGCCTCGTCAGGGGTAGTAAGCGCTATATAAATACGATTACAATACAATACAATACAATACTCTTTCTGGAGGCAAGTATTATACACAATATATACACTAAACACCATAAATAGTCATAGAACAATGCAAGCAATAGGAAATGCTATAGAATGCAATGGGGGAAAATAGGTCTATGGGCAACACAAACAATATACTAAGAAAGTGGAATGTGAATCACAAATTCCCCCCTAGACAAGTGTAGTGTGTGCAGAATCGCTGGGACAGTAAGAATACAGTAGGTAAGTAAATTACTCCAGCCCAGAGCCCAGAAAAGCAGGAGTAAAGTACTTCAAGTTTCCTTAAGACACACTATACCTCGTGATTGGGATTTTGCTGCAGGCAACCAAGTCTGCAAAGAACAACTGCTGGATTCCTGGACCTCAAGACCTGCAAAGGAAGGGGAACAAGTCCAGAAGTCGAAAGAAGTTCCAGGAAGGACAGGAGCTCCTGCCAACCCAAAAGATGGTGCAAAAGAAGAGTCCACGGTTTGTCGAAGACTGCAGAAATGCACCCTAGGAAGATGCCAGTGAGTTCCTGCATAATGATGCCCCATGGCGTGAAGATCGTTGCAGACGTGATTTAATGTTGGAAGTCACCAACAAGCCTTGGCTACGACAAAAGTGTGTTTTGTGTCAAAATGGCGCTGGATAGGCCCAGGAGGGACCTGGGGGCCTCAACTATGTGTGAGGAGCAAGATGGGGATCTCAGCACTTCAGAGAGCCCTCAGGATGCCAGCCAGCTCCGACGAAGGTCCCGGGGACAAAGGAAGTGCAGAATGGGGTTGATGCACAACAATAAAGGAAGACACACGCCACCGGAGAACAACTCAGCGAGTTGAGCATTGCAGGATGGAGTGCTGGGGACCTGGGCCAGGCTGTGCACAAAGGAATTTTGCAAAGAGTGTACAGAGGCCTCAGGAGGTGAAGAAGACACAGTACACAGGGGTACCGTCGCTCTCATGGAAGGCAGGGTCTTACCTCCTCCAAATTGCATCAGCAGGACCTCAGGACAGTCTATGTCGATGATGTCCACCCTCTGTGTCCTTAGGAGCATGCTCGTTGCTGTGAGAGGAGTCCCAGGGTACTGGTCATCGTCTTGGAAGGTGCCTGCTTGGAGCAGGGGAGTGACTCCATCCTTCTGGTGCAGGATGAAGACAGGGAGTCCTCAGAGCATGCATCTCATGGAAACTGTTGCAGTTGCTGACTTGGAGCTGAGGTTGCTGAAGAAAAGTATCTCTGGTGGACACTTTGTTGCAGTTACAGCATTTCTTGGAGCAGGCTGCGGTTGATCTGAGGTCAGAGGAAGCTGAAGTTATTGCAGAGGATTCCTGAAGGAAACTTGCAAGCAGAATCAGAAGAGAATCCACAGGAGAGACCCTAAATAGCCTTGAGAGGGGGATTGGCTACGTTATCAGGTAAGGACCTTTCAGGAGGGGTCTCTGATGTCACTTGCTGGCACTGGCCAATCAGAGCCCTCCAGTGTGCCCCCACACCTTGCAAAGCAAGATGGCTGAAGTCTGGGACACACTGGAGGAGGTCTAGACTCCACCCCTGGGGTGGTGATGGACAGGGGAGTGGTCACTTTCATTTCCTTTGTCCAGTTTCGTGCCGGAGCATGGGAGAAGGGGTCCCTGAAACAGTTTAGACTGGTTTATGCAAGGAGGACACCATCTGTGCTCTTCAAAACATTTCCAGAGGCTGGGGGAGACTACCCCTCCCCAGCCTGTAATACTTGTTTCCAAAGGGAGAGGATGTAACTCCCTGCTCTCAGAGGAAATGCTTTGTTCTGCCTTCCTAGGACTGGGCTGCCCAGACTCCAGGAGGGCAGAACCCTGTCTGTGAGGTGGCAGCAGCTGTAGCTGCAGTGCAAGCCTCAGAGAGTTGGTTTGGCAGAACTGGGTTTCCATGGTGGATCCCCCAGGATCCATGGAATTGGCTCCCCAGTACCAGATTTGGAATGGGGGGGGGGCAATTCCATGATCTTAGACATGTTGCATGGCCATATTCGGAGTTACCATTGTGAAGCTACATACATGTATTGACCTATATGTAGTGCACATGTGTAATGGTGTCCCTGCACTCACAAAGTCCGGGGACATGACCCTTAACTATGTGGGGGCAACTTTGCTATTGCAAGGGTGCCCTCACACTTAGTAATTTTGCAACTAACCTTCAGCAAGTGAAGGTTAGACATATAGGTGACTTATAATTTACTTAAGTGCAGTGAAAATTGCTATAAAATTACATGTGCGTTATCTCACGCAGGCTGCCATGGCAGGCCTGTGCAAGGGTTTGTCTGAGCTCCCTACGGGTGGCAAATGAAATCCTGCATCCCATATGGATCTCCTGGTACCCCATCACCCTGCGTGCTCAGGTACCACATACTAGGGACCTATAAGGGGGGTCCAGTATGCCAATTGAAATTGGTAAATGAAGTCACTGGCCTACAGTGACAAATTTTAAATCAGACAGAGCATAAGCACTGAGGTTCTGGTTAGCAGAGCCTCAGTGACACAGTTAGGCATTACACAGGTACACGCATTCAGGGCACAAACTATGAGCACTGGGGTCCCAACCAGCAGGATCCCAGTGAGACAGGCAAAACCATACTGACATATAGGTAAAGATGGGGTTTACATGCCAAGAAAGATGGTACTTTCTTACAGTGCTACAGGAGGTTCATTAAGAACTGTGGCTCCATTGTAGCCCCTCTTAGTGACCTCATATCCAAGAAGATGTCTGAAAAGGTATTATGTACAGACAGCTGTCAAAAAGTGTTTGAGGAACTCAAGCAGGCCATGTGCTCTGCACCTGTTCTAAAAAGCCCTAACTACTCCAAGAAGGTCATAGTACAAACTGATACTTCAGAGGTAGGGGTTTGGGCAGTTCTCTCACAACTCTATTCAGAGGGCCAGGATCAACCTGGAGCTTTTATGAGCAGAAGGTTGACTCCTAGAGAAACGTGTTGGCCAGCCATAGAGAAGGATGCCTTTGCTGTGGTCTGGGCCCTCAAGAAGTTGAAACCATACTTATTTGGCACTCACTTCAATGTTCAGACAGAAAACAAACCTCTCTTATGGCTAAAACAAAGGAAAGGAGAAAAACCCAAATTTTTAAGGTGGTCCATTTCCCTACCCGAAATGGACTATACAGTGGAACATAGACTTGAGAGTGACCACTCCAATGCAGAAGGACTCTCCAAATATTTCCACTTAAACAATGAAGACTCATCTGGGCAAGGTTAACCTTCTTCTCCTTCGTTTGGGGGGGTTGTGTAGGAAAGTACCCTCTTTCTTGGCATGGTTACCTCCTTTTTCTGCCTGATGTCAGTGTGTTGAATTGTGTTCACTGGAATCCTGCTAACGAGGACCCCAGTGATTATGCTTTCTCTCCCAAAACTCTGTAGTCCATCCCACAATTGTCATAGTGGTACACCCATGTAAGACCCTAGCATATGGTATCCACGTATCCAGGGCTTTGGGGTTCCAGGGGATCCCTATGGACTGCAGCAGTTATTCTTCCACTCATAGGGAGCCCATGCAAAGGTTTCTGCAAGCCTGACAATGTAGTCTGTGTGAACCGGGTGCTTGCACCTGTTTTCACTACAGGTCATTGCACCAGCTCATTGTAAGTCACCCCTATGGTAGGTCCACTCAGCCCAGAGGACAGGGTGCAGGTACCTGTGTGTGAGGGCACCCCTGCACTAGCAGAGATGCCCCCACAAACTCCATATCCATTTTCCTGGGCTTTGTGAGTACGGGGACACCATTTTACACATGTAATGGACATAAGTCACTACCTATTTCCAGCTACAAAACGGTAACTCTGAACATGGGCATGTTTGGTATCAAGCATGTTGGAATCATACCCCATACTTTTATAAGTATTAGTTGTATGATTCCATGGACTCTGGAAGCTCCTTGGATGACCCCCAGCATTGCTCCTACAGCCTTCTGAGGTTTTCCAGGCAGCCCAAGCTGCTGCCACCTCATAGACAGTATTCTGCCCTCCTGTTGCTTGAGCAGCTCAAACCTGGGAACGCAGAACAAAGGATTTCCTTTGAGAGAGGGCTGTTAAACTCCCTCCCTTTGGAAATAGGTGCTACTGGGCTTGAGATGAGTAGCCTGCCCAAGCCACTGGTATGCTTTGAAGGGTACATTTGGTGCCCTCCATGCATAAACCAGTCTACACTGGTTCAGGGACCTCCAGTCCCTGCTCTGGCACAAAACTGGCCAATGGATAGGGGAGTGACCACTCCCCTGTTCATTACCACACCAGAGTGGTGCCCAGAGCACTGGGGTTTGCCATCTTGACTTCAAGGTTGGCAGAGAACGCTGGGTGCGTCTGAGTGGGCAGGTCAGGCAGGTGACATCAGACCCCTCTCTTGATAGGTGGTCACCCAGCTAGGTGAACAATTCCCCTTTCAGGGCTATTTAGGGTCTCTTTTTTGGGTGGTTCCTCAGATTCAGCTTGCAAGATTCCACAGGATTCCTCTTCAAACTCCACTCAGACTTCTGACCAAAGAAACTGCATCTGGACGCTTTAGGACCCGACCATCTGCAACAAAGATGAAGACTGACTTCACCTGCAACATTGTTTTCACAGCTCTTGCCAGCTTCTGCAACATTTCCCTAGTTGTGCTTCCTCTGAGGACAGCCTGTCTTCAGTCTGCACAGGAAAGAAGAAGGAATCTCCTTTGCAGTGAAGGAGTCATTCTGCTGCATCTACAGGCACCAACAGCAACAACGACCAGCTGCTTGGATCCCCTCTCCTGCTGAGCTGTGTGGATCCTGCATCACAGGTAGTGTTCAGAAGTGGTCCTGTTGGTCCTCTCTACCAGCTGTCCCTCTTGGGTGGAGGTAAGCCCTTGCCTTCCCACGCAGAACATTACCCCATGTACTGTGTTTTTTGCATCTGCAAAGGCTTGTTGGCATTTTTTCAAAGGGGTCTTCAGACATCGTATAGCACCAATCCCCAGCACTCCTTCCTGCGAGGCACAGCTCCTTGAGTGGCTCTCCTGCAGTGTGGGACTTCTTTTTGTAGTACTGCATGGACTCCATTTGCAACTTCTGCATCCCTATCCTGTGGGACTCCTGTGAGTGACGCCTGTGCTTCTGTGATCTGTGGGCGAGGCTGAGTGCCCCTTCTGATTCCCCCTGCTGGGTTGAGTCCTCCTGGGCCTTGCTAGTCCCCAGCAGCACCACTTTCCACCATTCACGAGTTTTGTATGTGCCTAGGCTGGTTGGTGAAACCCAAACACGCAATCCTGACTGCAATTTTTCTTCCGGTGTTGGACATCACCTGCATCCTCCAGGAACTCGACTCGGACTCCAGGGCTGAAGTGCTGCCTTTCCTTCCTCACCGTCAACCAACTCCTGCATCCTCAGCTTGGTGGGTAGGGGCTCCTACCCCTACTGGACTCTGCTGTGTCTTCTGGACTTGGCCCCCTCTTTTCACAGGTCTTCCTCTTCAGGAATCCACTGTTGGCTTCTTGCAGTTGCCTCTGGGTTTTTAGTGGGTGTTTTGGGGAAATTCTAATGATTTACTCCTGCTTTCCTGGTTGCTGGGGAGTTTTGTGGTACTTACCTTTGTGCTTTCCTAGTACCCCCAGCGCCCCTCTACACACTCCACTTACCTTGGTGGGGATCCAAATCTCGCATTCCATTTTGTTAGTTTATGGTTTGTGCTCCCCCTAGGGTCACTATTCTCTAGTGTGTTTCACACGGTTTTGTACTGCCTATGTCTGGATACTAGTGTACATATCTTGTGTATAACTTACCTCCTAAGGGAGTATTGCCTCTATAGTATTTTTGGTGCTGTGTTACCATAATAAAGTACCTTTATTTTTGTAACACTGAGGCCTATATTTATACTTTTTTGTGATGCATTTGCATCATTTTTTGACGCAAAAGCCGCACAAACTTACAAAATAAAATTTTATTTTTTAAGTTTGCGCCACTTTTGCATCACAAAATGATGCAAATGCGGCGCAAAAACAGTATAAATATGGGCCTGAGTGTTTTCTTTCATGTGTGTAAGTGCTGTGAGACTACAGTGGTATTGCATGAGCTTTGTATGTCTCCTACAAAAGCCTTGGCTGCTCATCCACAGGTACCTTTAAAGAACTTGGCTTCTAGACACTGCCTACACTACACGAATAGGAGATACCTGGACCTGGTATACGGTGTAAGTACTTAGGTACCCACCACACACCAGCCCAGATTCCTACAGGCACGACGATTTTGGCCTCGTTGGGCCACATTAGTGTAAACAAATGACACTAATGTGTGCAGAAGGAGGCGCTAGAGGTTCTTAAATATGCTCCTAGATACTTGAGATACGAACATTTTATCTAAACCCTGCTTGCAAGAGGGATGGTATTTGAGTTTCACTCATCAACAATTGCAATTTATTAAGTTCTTGGCTGCAGAATATTTTTTGCAGATTATTGATGAAGTAGGTAGGTCTGGATTTTTCTGAGTAACCGCTTTCACTGTTCTTGAAAATGATAATTATTTCTGCACATTATCCTGATAGCAAGTGTATATAAGGAGCCCACATAGAGATCTCATCTCAGAACAATATATGTCCCAATGGACCTTGTCAGTGCCAGGTGGATTTCATAGCTTGGTAAAAATCTATTGCATTGTTAGTATCAAGCAGGAAGAAAAACAATTAATTGGGGCCATGTAACTGATTCATGCAGTGAGGCAGAAGGTGGGGAAGTGGCAACAGTGTTGTGGATTGAGTATACACTGCAGAATGCTTTACTCAGACATGAGTTGTACAAAGTTGTAGGTAGGGGTGCCATCTGCAATACTGTGATGTGCTTTAATATGCCAGAATGCTGATTCATTTCCTCTTTAGGATGCTTCCATAAGATCCAACCAATTGGCATCATCTTGTCTTTCCTTGCTGTTCCCAAAAGTGTCTAGAAAAATGTATTGTTGCTCTAATATCAGGTAAATTATGGGATTTAATAGCGGTGATAAAAGAGGACTTTGCCCTAAAGCAATCACCTGTTTACCAAGCCACAGAAGTAAATGCTGCGTGGTGCTTCAGTTTAACATGTGTGGTATAGGGATCTTTCACAGACTTGAACAGTTAATGGAATAACTCAATTTTTGGAATATCATGCATAGGGCAATCTATATAGGGAGTTAGCGTTGAGCTAAACAAATCATATATTTATGGAAAAATGGCAAATAAGGTGGGGTTAGATTTAAGTTAGAGTTTGTTCTCTAGTTTTAGAATTGTAGTAGAGGAATTAGTGTGAGCTAAGGGGACATAGATCATATTATATCTAAGTGTTAAGTGCACTGCGTTATGATCACTGTCTACTCTTGGCCTGATGTTAAAGTCCTCAAGATTATGCCGCAGGTCTATGTCCAGAAAGGAATAGTCTATCCCATTTGTATTGCGCCTCTTCTAAACGTGAATGCACTGTTAGCATCTGAAATCTAATGGCCATTGCACATAGCCCATAGGAAACAATACTCATAATGTGACTACTTTTCCAAGATTCGATAAGTTCAGTATCTAAGCTCTGAATTCCCTGTGCTTCATATTCCTGGGCGGTGACAGTATCCTAACAGTCCAGGGGCTTGTAGGTGACATAAAAAAATGCAGCTAATATGACAGGATGTCTAACATAAATATTTAACAGATGAGAGTCTAACATCAAAATAGTCACAGGCTCTTAATTTCTGGGTGAGATATTAGTGTGGATGTTGTACAGATTTACCACCAATCCATTATTCCACTGTATGCTCAACCCAATGAAATCCCAGGAAGTAAGATCAATATTCTTGATACACAATGTTAAGAGATTTTTACTCAGGTGAGGAGTCCACCGGATGATCATCAAGCTTTGAATGGTAATTATTTGGCATTATTTGTTATGAACCACAGCCTATGGACTGGTTAGATTGCCCAAGTTTCCTGAAGTGGAACAGTGTGGAATGAATCAATGAACTTGCCCCATTATGGATTGACTATTATATGGCATAAACCAGCCCCACTCCAAGACAGTGATTAGAAAGCCTCTGAATCTACCATGGACACGGTTTGTCTCTAATTTGAAACTTCATGCTGGCACCAATTGCTATTTGGGATAATGGTCTATGGTGAGAGACTGTTCTCAAAAACAAAATTAAATAAGGTATGAGCATGTCTAGCAGAAGACATACTAGGAAAATTGGTCTTAAGTGCTACCTACGCAGGTGTTATTAGGTTGTGTAGTCTATCGGGGGTACATAGTGTAGGAGCAGTGGGACATGTCAGGGGAGCTTTACTCTTCTGACTATGACTCCTTGTGTCAATAGCAGCCTGCTTGGAAACAGAGGGTACTGAATGGAATGGATTACATTGGTTTGGATGTTAGAGCCCGTACATGCAATCATATGAACATCCACTGCCAGTGTGCCCTCGACTAACTTATGGTCTTTAAGTGTCACCTTGATGCAGTCAGTGTGCAAAGAATGCCCTAAGAATGTTCATGCATCCACACAAAATATCGCAGCAAATTACAGAATGACATTGTTGGTAGGATCAAATGCAACGGTTTATCTAATTTATGAGTAAGTCGGGGTCAATCAATCAATCAATCAAATTAGATTTATCAGAAATATTAAAGACATTCATAAAAAGCACCAATAAATGTACAATTTAAAAGCAAGATTTCCTTTGTTAAAAACATGGTTAAAAATCCAAATGTTTTTGATAGGCAACAGCTGCCGTGAGAAAGCTGCACACTCTAAAACACAGAGCTGTGCTAGGCAACAATTGTAAAAACCTAAGCGCAACTGTGCATTGTTTAAAAATATGTGATTTAAAAAGAGGCAATAAATAATGTTCCCTAAAAGAATTATTTAAAGTGCAAAAAAAAGAATTAAGGGCCGGATGTAGCAAGCCTTTTGTGCCTCGCAAACTGTGAAAAACGCAGTTTGCGAGGCGCAAAAGGCCTTACGTGATGCACAACCTCAAATTGCAAGTCGGTACCGACTCGCAATTTGAGGCTGCGACTCCCAAATAGTAAGGGGTGTTCCCTTCCTATTTGCGACCACATCGCCATGCAGAGTTGCTTTGGGACCGCAAATGCGGTCGCAAACCAACTCGCAGTTACTATGCACTTGAAGTGGATGGTAACTCATTCGCAAAAGGGAAGGGGTCCCATGGGACCCCTTCCCCTCTTGTGAATGTCACTACAAATGTTTTTTCAGAGCAGGCAGTGGTCCTGTGGACCACTGCCTACTCTGAAAAAACCTAAACCAAATGGTTTCGGTATTTTTTCTTTTTGCAGCTCGTTTTCCTTTAAGGAAAACGGGCTGCAAAAAGAAAAAAAAACTGCTTTATTCAAAAAGCAGTCACGGACATGATGGTCTGCTGTCTCCAGCAGGCCACCATCCCTGTGAGTGCCTAGACTCGCTATGGGGTCGCAAACTGCGACCCACCTCATTAATATTCATGAGGTGGGTCTTTGCGACCCCATAGCGAGTCGCAGAAGGTGTCTGAGACACCTTTCTGCATCTCGTATTGCGAGTTGAAATTTGCGAGTCGCTATGACTCGCAAATTGCAAGTCGCAATTTTCAAACTACCTACATCTGGCCCATTGTGCAAGAAAGAATGAGATAACATATTATCAAAAAACGCATTCCTTGCTGAGTAAACTGATATAGTAGCCCCGTAGAAAGCATAACATGCTACATATCGTACCCACCCTGAATTGTAACAGAAGAGTTCTGTCCCAGTGGTTGGTCAAAAGAGATAAGTAAGACTCAACACCCCCAGTAGACTTTCGATAGGAATAATTCCATGCAAGTGGTTTACCCAATGCAGGACATTCTCTTTCCAAACACAGGGGCATATTTATACTTGTTTTGTACCGAATTTACATCATTTTTTTAAGCAAATTCGGTGCAAAACTAACTTCATACACTGTATTTATACTTTGGGGTTAGACCTGTCTAGGGCCAAAGTTATGGAATTAAAGTCATTTTTCGGACGTGGAAACCTACCTCGCATCAATGAGATGCAAGGTAGGCATTCCCGTGCAAAAAATGACTCTATGCCTTAGCGCCATATTTATCCCCCTGTACTAAAATCACGCACGGGGGAGGAGTGGTCAAATAATGGTGCAAAGCTTGCTCTGCACCATTATTTAACGCCTAGGTCAAGACACATGTTAGGGTACCTGTGGGCCTATTTCCATGGTGGAACACCATGGAATAAGCCCACAGGTGCCCTTCCCATGCCCAATGGACACCCCCACCCACACTGGAAGATGAGGAATCCCATCCCAGGTAAGTATAGGTAAGCGCAGGTAAGTATTTTATGTTTTTTTAAGTGCCATTGGGGGCCCTGAAATGGGCCCTCCTACATGGCACTGGGTGCAATAGCCATGCCCAGGGGACCCTGGTCCCCTGTGCTGGCCATTGGGGTGGTGGGGATCACTCCTATCTTTTCTATGATGGGAGACGTGGTATGGATGGTTTTACGTCAGAAAATGACACTAGGATGGTTAGAGTAATTTTGTTATACTCTAACCTGCCTAACGTATTTTTTGGTGCAAACCCCCTTCTCCCGTACCGCCGTCCCCACCTGGCTAACGTCATTTTATTTTACACTGGCCTACCCTTTGCGCCGGTTTGCACCATTCTATAAACATGGTGCTCGGCTGACGCTCAAGAATGGTGCAAGCAGGTGCAAAACCTTTGGATGCACACTGCGTTAGTGCAGTTTTGCACCAAAAAGTATAAATATGCCCCATAGTTTATCAAGCAACAGACATTTTACCATGGCCTTATTCGCTCTGCACGTGGATGCAGGATTATGAAACAGACCAATTTCATCCAGAGCAGAGAAATCCAAAAGCAAGCTATAGAATCTATAAACCCTGCACACAGCAAATACAATCTGTAATCATGTTATGAGTGAAAGAGGCATTTTGATTTTAATATGTGGTACATAAGGGGTACCAGCCCATAAGTGAGTGTTGAGTTTGTTAATGTATATTATAAATAAGAGAGGAAATAGCACACATCCTTGCCTGATCACACACTTTAAACTAACAGAGTCAGAAACTTAATTGTTAGGCCCAAATCTAACCTTGGCACTTAAGTCACAATACACAATTGTAGCACCTACACCCATCCCCAACAGACACTTCCAAAGTTTCCTGCAGTTTACCATATCAAATGCAGAGGATACGTCCATAAAAGCAGGATACAGTGACGTTCTATTGGCTATTGTGTATTTTCCAGTTAGCAAATTCTGATTAAAACATTGTCCCATGGTGCCTATGTTCTGCCGGAAGCCAAATTGACAGAGGGACAGAATACCCTTTTCATCATACCATTCTCTCAATCTATTGAACAACACTCTGCCCAGAACTTTGACTGTGGAGTTGATCAGGGATATTGGCCTTTAACACTTCAGGCCAGTTAGAGCTTGTCTAACTCTCAAAATCCTCCCACTTGGCAAGGTGAGGGCTGCACTTTTTGAACTTTGGGATGTTGCCATGTAGAAAAATCTACAAGATCTAGACACATCTGAAAACGAAACATCTGGGTGAGTCCAGGGTGGTGTGCTTAACATGCATCCTGCATCATTTTCTTACCAACAATGACCTGCAAACCCCCAACTTTGCTTGAAATCACACATTTTTGTGATGGAACCTTCCGGAATCTGCAGGAATTCAAAAAAGTCCTACCACTCAGTATTGCTGCATCTACACTGATAAAAATTCTGCCCCTATTATCAGCCTAAAAACTTTTTTTCCAAACTGCTCATTTGGACTGGCTTTGGTTCCCCCTCAATTTTGACATGTTTTTGGCTATTCCCTGCCACAGGCACTTGGCCCACCTACACAAGTGAGGTATAATTTTTATTGGGAGACTGAGGGGAACGTTGAGTGGTAGGAAATTCGTGCTGGTGTGGTGATTCCCAAACAGAAATGTGAGAAAAATACGATTTTTTAGCTAAATATGAGGTTTGCTGCAGATTCTGGGTTAAAACACACTGGGGGATCCACACAAGTCACACTTCCTGGACTCCTTCGGGTGTCTAGTTTTCAGAAATGTCTGGGTTTGTTAGGTTTCCCTAGATGGCTGCTGAGCCCAGGACCAAAAACACAGGTGCCTCAGCGAAAACAGTTTTGTATTTGATAATTTTGATGGGTCCATGTAGTGTTTTGGGGAATTTCCTGTCACGGGCACTAGGCCTATCCACAAAAGTGAGGTACCATTTTTATCGGGAGACCTAGGGGTATGCTGGGTGAAAGGAAGCTTGTGGCTCCTCTCATATTCCAGAACTTTGCAGCACCTAAATGTGAGGAAAAAGTTATTTTTTGTCAGATTTTGAGGTTTGCACAGGATTCTGGGTAACAGACCTTGGTGAGAGCGTCACAAGTTACCCCATCCTGGATTTCCCTAGGTGTCTAGTTTTCATAAATGTCCAGGTTTACTTGCTTTTCCTAGGTGCAAGATGAGCTAGAGGCCAAATTCAACAGCTAGGCACTCTGCAAAAAAAAGGTCAGTTTTCTTTAGGAAAATGTGATATGTCCATGTTGTGTTTTGGGTCATTTGCTGTCGCGGGCACTAGGCCTACCCACACAAGTGAGGTATCATTTGTATCGGCAGACTTGAGGGTATGCTGGGTGGAAGGAAATTCATGGCTCCTCTCATATTCTAGAACTTTCTGTCACCGAAATGTGATGAAAAACTGTAACAGAACCTGGTGAGAGCCCCACAAGTCACCCCATTCTGGATTCCCCCAGGTGTCTAGTTCTGAAAAATGCACAGGTTTGGTATGTTTCCCTAGGTGCCAGCTGAGCTAGAGGCCAAAATCCACAGCTAGGCACCTTCCAAAAAACATGTAAGATTTCAATGTAAAAATGTCCATGTTGCATTTCCTGTTGCGGGCATTAGTCCTACCCATGCAAGTGAGGTACCATTTTAGTAGAAGAACAAGTATTATTGCCACTTGTCTTTTTCTACATTTTCTCCTTCTAAATGTAAGACAGTGTGTAAAAAAGACTACTATTTGAGAAATGCCCTGTAATTCACATGCTAGTATGGGGACCCAAGAGTTCAGGGATGTGCAAATACTGATTCTCAACACCTTATCTTCTGCCCATTTTGGAAATACAAATATTTCCTTGATACCTATTTTTCACACTTTATATTTCACCAAATGAATTGCTGTATACTTGGTGTACAATGAAAACCCATTGCAAGGTGCAGCTCCTTTATTGGCTCTGGATACCTAGGGTTCTTGATGAACCTACAAGCCCTATATATAGATCCCCACAACCAGAAGAGTCCAGCAGATGTGACGGTATATTGCTTCAAAAATCTGCCATTGCTGAAAAAAATTATGGATGAAATGTGGAAAGAAATAGCTCTTTTTTAACCTCAATTTTAATATCTTTTTATTTTATCTGTTACTTTCTGAAGGATCTACACAAATGACCCCTTGCTGAATTTAGAATTTTGTCTACTTTTCAGAAATGTTCAGCTGTCTGGAATCCAGCATTGATTTCATATCCATTTCTGTCACTAACTGGAAGGAGGCTGAAAGCACAAAAACAGTAAAAATAGGGAATGTCCCAGCAAAGTGCCAAAATTGTGTTGAATATGTGGGTTTCTGATTCAAGTCTGCCTGTTCCTGAAAGCAGGGAAAATGGTGAGTTTAGCACCGCAAACCCTTTGTTAATGCCATTTTCAGGGAAAAACCACAAGCTTTCTTCTGCAGTGCTTTTTTCCCATTTTTTTAAAACTACATTTTCACTGTATTTTGGCCAATTTCTTCGACTCCTCCAGGGTAACCCACAAACTCTGGGTACCTCTAGAATGCCTAGGATGTTGGTAAAAAAGGACACAAATTTGGTGAGGGTAGCTTATGTGGACAAAAAGTTATGATGACCTAAGGGCGAACTGCCCCAAATAGCCAAAAAAAGGCTTGGCACAGGAGGGGGAAGAGGCCTGGCAGCAAAGGGGTTAATTATAAAGTTGGATTTTAAGTCACAATTGTGCAAACTACACTTTGAAAAAGTTGCCAGTTTTTTGTCCAAATTATATGTGCTTTCTGGCAGTGTCCTGGGTCACATGACTATGATTGACTCTGATGTTTGGCTTTGTATATACACAAAAGGTACCTGGTATGGGCGGGATGGGCCATTCTGCCAGGATAGCTGGGGGCAGAGCTGTGCCTTGCCTCACCTGTTCTGCAAAAGGGTTTCCTCAAGATCACAGAAAGGAACCTGACACCAGCCTCTTGTCAATCTAGCATTTCTGGATCTCTGACAGGGGAAGGAAAGAACTTTTCTGAATCAAACATAGAGGTCATATAAGGGTTCCCCCCAGACAAAGGCTGGTTCCGGGTATAAATATGAGACCTCCAGAGCCTCTCATTAGGACTCACCTGGACCTGTGGACATCACAGAAGTAAAACTGCCCTGCTGCTTGAGAACTGCCTTACTGTCTGAGAAGAAAGACTGTGCCTACTTACCTTCATCCCAGGCTAAACTGAGTGACTTCAAGGATCAGCTTGCTGACCTCCTGTTTGAGCTACAGGGGCATAACAAGCTTGAGAGACCTCCCTGCAATTACTCAGCTGACCTGTTGCAACTGGACCTACCTGAGCCAGTTGGACTCTGCTGGAATGAGTTCCTAATCCTCAATTGGCGCCACCAGGTCCTGGATCCCTGGCTGGCATCGGTTTGAGCTACTTCAAAATAGAAAAGGTGAAATCCAGTAGTTTATGCTCTTCACGACCGAGAACACACATTTATGCCAAAACTCTGCCACCTGCGATGACGACCCATCCATAGCGGTTGTGAGACCTGCTCTTCATGCTGCAGCAACCCCAATGATGACTGGCAACAGTAGATTAGCAGTTCAGGTTAAAGCAAGACAGCCTGCAGTTACCTCTAAAGTGACGCTCCAGCATAAACCTTCTGCATTGCCCAACTGGCTCTTCGCACTACAGCAAGACCAGCCTGAAACTTCCAATCTGCTCTTCATGCTTCAGCAATGACTATGCACAAATCATTCCCTGCTCTTCATGCCCTGCTCCACTTTGAATGGAACTCTTTGATCTGGACTTCAAGAATGCAACTTTTTCAGCTTGTCTAATGTGGTTCCTCTATTTTACCTGAGTTTCATTGTGGTCATCCTGCATTTGTGACTATTCCCTGTCTAGTACAACCGGATGACCACGAGTATCCTTTCTGCTTTTAGGCTCAATTTTCACTAGAAACCTAAAATTGAATATCTCAGGTTCCACGGATTAGATTTTTCTCGGGGTAGTCCTGTTTAGTTTATTAAAATGTACTTTACTTTCTCAATAGGTTTGGGATTTTTCTTATGTTGTGTTTTCACTTTATCACTGTTGTGTGCACATATATACTTAACACATTGCCTCTAAGTTAAGTCTGACTGCTTTAAGTCAAGCTACAAGAGAAATAAGCAATAGGTAATTTAGTGACTTTGTGATTCCCCTTGATAAGGATTGTGGTTGTTGAATGAGAGGAGCTTCTACCTCAACCAACAACCCAACTTACACACCATATTCTGATAAGTGAGGCCACCTGGAAGCACATGAGATATGGTTTATTTATAATGAATGTGTAATGAATGAAGGCTTGTTTTTGCCAACGCAGAAATGTTATCAACATGGGGTTATCTAGGTGAGAGATTGAAGAGTAAGTCATTGTCAGGCAACTAATGGCCTAATGCCACTTCAATTAGACTGAATAACTGCATTATGTTTTGACAGTCTACACGTTCAAGATACTTTTGCTCTCACTTGTTATTGTCTTGATTATACACTCTCAAACACAGTGGGTCAGGTAACAAGTGGTCCTTCATTATAGTCCATCTTTTGCAGACAGCCTGAGAACAAAGGTCCTCTTTATAGTCAGCCATAAATCTCTCACTTTTTTCTGCTGTTTAAGCAGTGGCAACTGCCATTCAAAGAGGGTGGTGGGGCAAGATGGGATGGGTCGGGGGAGGGGTGAAAGCGATGGGGTGAAAAAAAACGAAAACATTTTTTTAAATGCTTACCTTCGGGGGAGATGCGTTTGTCTCCCCTCCGTCCTCCTCCTCTTCCTCACTGCACACAGGTTCCCAGCCACTCATGATGCTTCTGTCACCAGCATGACAACAGCATTCATCGTGATTGGTCTGAGCGACCTGCTTCGCTACTCAGACTGGGAGTGGGATACTGTGCATGTTCTTCACTCGGCTGTGCAATATCGCTGGGTAGAGAACATGCAAAGTGTGCACGTTTTTTTTGTCCAGCCTAACACTGCCAACCAAACAGCCATGCACTCTTTAAGCTACAAAAGCCTACCTCTGGCCCCCTCCCTCTAGCCCAGCCCTGCCCCTTCCTCCCAGGAAAAATTACATGATAATACCATTGCACTATTATCAATTTATTTTTCCTTTCACCACAATCAAGTGGGATGATGCTTCTCCGACTTAGCAGAGGAGCCGTCCCTGAATTTAAGGATCAATTTCGAGAAGGCTACAGGAAGGATGGCCTTTACTTTAGTCATTTAACGTAATCCTAGTTAAAATTATGCACTGATAATTCTGGTTCACAAATTCATTGTAGTACAGCTTTCTTAACTTGCACATTATGTCGAGCATGACCAATATAAATAGGTCAAACACTTACTCAGTCAATGAGCATGCTGGTCTCAATCACTTCACAGAAGACTGTCATTTTGCATCTTTTAGGTTCACTATCCTTAATGTCGATGTACACTTTGTAATACCTGACTAATCTTGCTGAATAGCAGCATTTTGTAAGTTGAAACTTAGTGAGAGTGACGTTCCTTTTGGGGCATGAAGAGTATAAAATGGAGACCTGAGAAAATATTGATAAGCATATGCAAATCCAATCAGTATACATTTAGGGGGTGGATTTAGGAAAAGTGGCACTGCACCTAGTGCAGCACCACTTTTCTTGCACCCCTTAGTGCCCCACTACCACGACCATGTGTGCACCATATTTAAAAATGGCTCACCACGGCACAGAGCATGGGGCTAAATTGTCAAAATATTTGATGCTATTCATGTACTGTTCAGGGTTAGCAAAAAAATGTTGGCGCTAATCCTGAAAAGTATATAGGGGCCCATTGTAACCAATGGTGTGCCCCATGTTAACCCCTGCTCTGAGCAGGCATTAAAGTAGCCACAAATAAAGATGAAGTGGAATATCTTAGATTCCACTGCACCATTTTTCTGGTCCCCTCACAGGGTAATGCCCTGCACAATTTGGCGCAAAGTGCTACAAAATGTATTCATTGTGACACTTTGTATTTCTGGTGCAGCGATTTTTGAAGCCTAACGCCACATTAGCGCAAATAAATGACACTAATCTAGCACCAGTACTTCTTAAATCTGAGCCTTAATATTTTAATGCTTGGAAACACAGGCATGCAAAAACTCAGTTACCACATCCAAGACAGACTTATTAGCTTTACCAATGCTGCTTTTAATTTTGTTACTTATTTTACTCATGTATGGCACTTACATATGAAAAAGTATTGCATTTTTTAATGAACAAAAATGACGTACTTAGACATTAAAAAACATAGATGACCAATTTAATAATAATATCTTCAAAGAAAGGACATGAGTCAGGAATTATTTAAAGACCTCAATCAAAGGCTTTATCTTTCGTAATGTTTCATCTTTTTAAACAGGTCACCGTTCAAACACATATGTACGCTGCAAGAACATCAGGATAAGTGGAAATAAAAATTAAATATACTTTTTTACTAGGAAAACAGATTGCAAGACCCTAGTTTTAAAAATTAATGGACACCTTCGAAATATGATTTCACGTTTACAGTTGGTCTCTTTGTGTAACATTGCTTCCTCCTAAAAATAAAATGTGAAATTTGATATAGCCTATTAATGCGCTGTCAGTACATCAAATTAACACCAGTACAAAATATTTCTATTTGTAAGAGATATAGGCCCATATTTATACTTTTTGACGCTAAACTGCGCTAACGCAGTTTAGCGTCAAAAAATTTTGCGCCGTCTAACGCCATTCTGAAGCGCCATGCGGGCGCCGTATTTATGGAATGGCGTTAGACGGCGCAATCAGACCGGCGCTGCCTGGTGTGCGTGGAAAAAAACCACGTAGACCAGGCAGCGCCGGCGTTGGGAAAAAATGACGTTAGGGCGTCTTAAAATGGCGCAAGTCAGGTTGACGCTAAAAAATCGTCTTAACCCGATTTGCGCCATTTTTTCGACGCCCAGAAGCCATTTCATGACTCCTGTCTTAGTAAAGACAGGAGTCATGCCCCCTTGCCCAATGGCCATGCCCAGGGGACTTGTGTCCCCTGGGCATGGTCATTGGGCATAGTGACATGTAGGGGGGCACAAATAAGGCCCCCCTATGCCACAAAAAAAAATAAAAAAATAAAAAAAATTATACTTACCTGAACTTACCTGTACTTCACTGGGATGGGTCCCTCCATCCTTGGGTGTCCTCCTGGGGTGGGCAGGGGTGGCAGGGGGGGTCCCTGGGGGCAGGGGAGGGCACCTGTTGTCTCATTCTGAGCCCACAGGTCCCTTAACGCCTACCCTGACCCAGGCGTTAAATTCAGGCGCAAATGCGGGGTTTTTTGACCCGCCACCTCCCGGGCGTGATTTTTGCCCGGGAGTATAAATACGACGCATTTGCGTCGCCGTCATTTTTTTAGACGGGAACGCCTTCCTTGCATCTCATTAACGCAAGGAAGACGTTCACGCAAAACAATGGTGCTCTTTCTTCATACTTTGGCGCTAGACGCGTCTAACGCCAAAGTATAAATATGGCGTTAGTTTTGCGCCGAATTTGCGTCGAAAAAAACGACGCAAATTCGGCGCAAACGGAGTATAAATACGGGCCATATTTTTTTGCTCTGAGGCTTGTATATGTAATACATGTGTTTAGAAACCTGATGACAGAAGCTGATTTCATCCTAAAAACGTTATGGTTTGCCAAGGAAATTATCAGTTGAGCAGGATACAAACGTGTGCCACATCCAGTAAGCACTGACGATATACTTGCCTGTTGCTTGTAATAATCACTTCTGGAGCTCGGAGGGCTCACAAGTGGTGTAGAATTCGAAGTTAAATCCCATTAAATGTGGAATTACCACGTGGGACTGATATTTTCGGATGTAAGTGCATATGTTACTCCCAATTCTGTTAGGTTTAATGCATACATTTATCACATGCTCTGAGGGTTTGTCTGGGTGCGGTGGAAGTGAGGGAAGGGATGTAGGAGGCTGGCCCTCTATGTAGTGTTCAAAGCTAGGTACACAGTGCAGGGGGTCCAGGGAACCACATGCTGGTTTATGGAGGAAAAAACTAGATCACCTAGTACTCTAATTTTTAAGGTAGCTTGGTTGAGCAGTTAGGCCAATCTTAGAGAAAATCAAAGCATTTGTTGTACTCACAGTATCAACCTCGCAACTCACACACTCAAATAATTAACTATAGACCAAGTTATAAAAATACTTTTGAGATATGGATTTTTGAAGTTCAATAAAAATAATCTTTTTGTGCGTAATTACTCGCCATAGAAATCAATTGAAAGTCACCTTTAAAAATACATATAAAATCACACAGTTGCTTTACCAAGTTATTCTTTTGCTGGTTGGTCAAGGTTGTCAGTGGGCACAGCTGGAGAAATTCGGGCGGCTTCCGGGACACTGTGTGGGACCACTTGGAAAAGGTATGTGCAGGTAAGTTTAGAGATGGTTCCTTGGGGTCCCCTTGGAGTGTTGAGGTTGCAAGAGGTAAAGGACCCTTAGGGCATACCAGGTTCTTTGTTGCAGGGCACAGGGCAGCCAGGTGCAGAGCTAATTGGTGAGCCAGGAGCTGAGCGCAAAGATGCCCTTTGGAGCTGGAGGTAAGTCAGTTCAAGGATCTTTTGCAGGATAACAGGGGCACTCTGGTGGGAGGTCTGTGGTGTTCCTGAAGTTCCTCGACTGGGGCTTCCTATTTGTCCTTTTTCTGCCCCGGGCTGGCTGGTTATAGTGGTGTCCTGTGTCAGCTGACCAATACACATGGTATTGGCAAGGTTCAATCACTGAAGGGCACAGTGCCACCAAACGGGGCACAATTGCAGGGTTTGTCCTTGCAGCCATTGGTGTGTTACTGAGTCCAGCTGTGACTTCCAGTTTAGGAGTTAATGGCTGGTCAGTGAATTGACCCTCACTGGTTTGCTGGTTTCTTTTTGTTGCAGAGTGGAACCTCCATTCTGGAGGGAGTTCTTGGGTGATTTTTGAAGCCTGGAGGTCCTCTAGGGTCCTTTAGAGTGTTTCCAGTTGTCCAGCAGCTCCTCTGTGGTGGTGGTGGGATCCTGGGTGCAACAGGCAGAGTTTGGCACCTTTTCTTTGTGCAGCAGTTCCACAGTTCTCGTGCTTGGATCTTATTGCTGCCGGTCTTCTTTCTGTCCATCAAATCTGATTATCTGGTCTAGGGATGCCCACTAAATACTGAATATGTGAGAGTTTTTCTGGGGAACCTGGTAGTGTTCAAAGGGGCACCTACATTTGGTTGGCTAAACGCACTACTGTGACCATTTCCTGTGGGAAGGTCACTTCCCTATCCTTAATGGGCTATTTTCCTCCCATCTAAGATGGAGGAAGATGAAATGGAGTGTCCACCTCACAGGTTATATTGACAGTTTTCTATCTCGTTTTGGGATAGTGAGTGTATATTTATAAATATGGTATATGTTTGAGTTTGTAGGGAGGTGTTTTTTTCAAGGATGGAATTATTATGTATTTAGGTTCTCTTACCCTGATAAGCGTGTTTTAAAAAAAATATATATATATTGTTGGTTTATATTTGGTTACCTGGATATTTCTTCTCTTTCTGGTGCACATAATGCATGTGTTTTTTATATGTGCGATGAGATGCATAAAAAAGTATCGAAAACGGTTAGGTGGTAGTCTCACTGTAGCTACGGAGTGGAATGAAAAGGAAAGGAATATACATAATCATGTGGTGTCTGCATTCCTAACATACCTCCGTATGACATGCATGAGGTCGCCGACGGAGGTGTTTTTAGCGTGAATTCCATTACGGGTGGGGTGAACCTCGGAGTCAGAGGTCTTGATTTATTGTGGTAACTAATTAATAATTTGCAAGAAATGTGGCAGGTAGGCCGCCGTTTGGAGTATTGCTGTCAGAGTTATTCACTTATCTTCATATGGTCTGAGCATTTTGGTTTCTAATACCAATTATTTGCTTTTAAATATAGAGCCCTGAAGAAGTCGCTGGGGACCAGAAGAATCCCCCTTGACGAAACACGTGTTGGCTCAACGTGGAGTGCACCTTCGTGGATGATGCTGTGAAATTTAAAATTGTGACTTATTAAACTTTTGGACTTGAATGGACTTTATATTGATTGAAGTGAAACTTCTTGATTGCATTCCTCTGAACGTTACTCACTTGGATTTTTGACTTGTTTGATCTGAACTGCACTCATTTGTTTCTTGACATTTTTAATCTCACGCATGTAATAATTTAAGTAAGGGGGGCCTCACCTTGCTATTATTATTTGCTGTCAGAGTTAGTTGTAAATAATAGGAAAGAGGTGGGGATTTTCCCGACTATCTGTGTTTTCAATATTGTGGTCTGGATATGTTATTTGGCAACTATTTAACTATCGGCTGGTCGCAATGAGTCAGGAGGTTATTTTATCTGGTTTCACATGGTTCGGTGTGAAATTATGGGTTGTTCTGGAGTTACTACAAACTAATGATGCTGTTTATGATGTGATGACGAGTGAGGAATTTACAGACAGTTTTGGAGTCGCTATGAACTAATAAGTTTCTTGACGATATGAATCATCAAATGAGGAACTTTAAGGCTACATGATTAATTGAGTTAAATAATGTGTTGTAGCTTTACATTTTGGAAAAAATAAATATGTATACGATGATCCAATTCAGGTTCTTGACAATATGATGATTAGTGAGGACTTTAAGATAATTAAATAATTTGCTGGAGCTATTATTTAAAAAAAAAAATATATATATAAATACTCTTTTAAAGGAATCCCAAGGAGGAAACTGAAAGAGTGTTGACGGTTGTGCCAATCTAACCATAGGAGGAAGAGAATGGATATGGAGGAATGTTACATCTTATGGTTAAGGGATTTATAAGTGAGCTCTTTAGGGAGTAGTAGATTGATTGGGGAGTATCTGACTTGGTTAAGTTTATTTTTTCATATTTGAGGACACTTGGGAATCTGACAGAAAAGGGGTATATTGAATGTTGAAGATGATTTATTCTTATAGGTGAGTAATGATGCAGGCTTCATGCAGCATAACATTAGCAGTGTAGGAATACTAATGTTGGATATTTGTATCCTTATCTTAATTATAGATTTTTCCTACCTTTGAGTCCTGAAGAAGACCCGTTCTGGAGCCTGGAATTGGCCCTAGTGTGGATAGTGGGTCAAAACGTTGATGATAATATTTTAAGCCTGGATTGGTGTATATAATTCAGTGGAGGACAAGATTGGGGAATATAACCTGATAAAAATAATTTTTGACTTAATTGTATAAATGGTCAACCAACAGGCGTGTTTAATTTAATGGGTTAATGGGTTAGTGGATATGTGGGAAATTAGTTGTTGATTTCTATGTTTTTAATTATGAGCACTTTATGTCTGCATTTTTTTTTACCTTCTTTTTGCATTGATATGGTAGGAATTTGTTTCATATGTATAAGGAATTATTAAAGGTAGTAAAAAAAAATCTGAATGCTCTTCATTATGTTATACTGCATGTTTTGAATATAATAGTTTTTGAGTATGGATGATCATTTAAATATCATTGATGGAAAATCTCCGGATGGACCAATGTAGTTTTGTAATATGGTTAACCCAGGTCCTTCGGATTTTGTTGGCTTACCCTGTGCAGATTCTAATGTATTATAATCTCCATCGGCTATTATGGGATTGTAATACAGCAGAGAGGATATCCAGCACATTTCTGATAATGTAACCCTCTCTGCCAAACTCTTAATCAAGCCCAAATTTCTGTGAACCAGCGCTAGGAAAAGAGTAGTATAGAGCCATATCTCTGGAGCAGTATCCAGCTCAGTTTGGTTGCTGCGCTGCATTAAGTGACATTTTTGGTAATCTAGGACTTATTCCTTTGAACTTTTATGACGAATATTTAAGTGGAGGCTGACTGACAGGTGTGAGTCCCAGTTACTCTCTTCACCTGTGTTGTGGGGCATCAGAATTTGAGCCATTCCTTAGAGAAGACTACCTCTTTGACGTTATGCAATGTAGAGGCTGACACCACCAACAAGAATTTCAAAGGCCAGAGATTAAAGCACACATGTGTCTGGATTTGGACTATAAAGAAAGGAGCATGAGCCCCATACTTGGTTGAACAGCAGTGTCTGATCAGGAGGCCGAAGAATGCCAAGATGTCTTGCTGCTGAGACCAGGACTAGGAGCCAAGGTCTTCCAGTCTCAATGTTTGGCAAAGGGATATCACCAAATAAGTCAATTTCATTTGCTGTGAGCCTGGAGTATCAGCCTTCTGTCTTACATGCCAAGATAGGAGCCTACTGTGAGGTGGAGAAACACCTACAGATGCCTTCCTGCCTGCGAAGGTCAGAGTACCCTGTCAGGAGGAGGAAAGTACCTGGACGGAGTGAGGCACTGAGAGGATTCTTTCACGTCAATAAAGTGTGAGATGCTCAGTCCTTTTAATACCGTTATAAGAGTGTAAGTTGTCTGCCCAATCCTGAGGAAGCTGAGTTTTTGCCCTGTTGTGTCAGTGCTGTAGTCAGTAACCCCATGTGTTAGGAAGGAGACAGTCCATTGCCCTGGTTGCTTGTGCCAAAGATGCTACATAGAACACTTAACAATTACTTTTGGAGCTGCCGGAGGATGTCCATCACCGACATGGGCGTCCCGGGACTGAGAAAGCCCAATGTGACATTGAGGAACGAATGTTATAGGCTGCAGTTCCTGAGACAGCTGAGACCAGAGCTCTCACAGGAGCATCCTGAGCCTCCCAGGATAGCTCGCTGTTACCTGGTTAGGTAAGAGTGTTCTGGGCCACCCCTGAGGACTTACATGAACTAAGTGCAGAGGCACTGTTGCACTTTTAAGGCAATCCACAGACTTTAGGATGCATGAGAGTAGTGTGGACAGCATCTGAAAGTCACCTCATTATTCAAATAGAAATTGACTGCCCTTACTAGAAGGGACAGAGGGAGTCTTGGATCCCACCCTGGATAGTGATAACATGATGACCTTAAGGTGGCTGTCTGGAATATTTAGTGTGTAGTATGTACGTTGTGTTAGTGTGTAGTACATGCTTTGTGTGTTTACATTAAATACACCTTTTTCAATAAAAGCTAGTATTAGACAGAACAATTATCTTATTGCATCTACTGTGCATTTTTTGAGTTATGAGTCTCTGGATGCCTAGCACCTACCTTATCCTGAAGAGTCTGACTGCTCAACCTGCTCAACCACTGAGAGTAGGACTTGTCCAGCTACTTGGGACCTCTCAGTAGGTCAGGCCACAGGACCCCAGGAGTAAAAGGCCTCAACCGCTAAAGTTGGGCCTAGCAGCTATTGCTTACTGTGTGGCCCTCTGAAAGAAGAAACCGTTTTGAAAAAAAGCAACCACCTGAGATTGAAATGGATTGGATTTTCATGAGATAATTCCACTGTACTAGTATGCTAAAGCTGTTCCCAGTGCCGAAAACCTTCAGCATAACCCACATACAGTCCCAGACAACCCAGTCAAAAGCCTTCTCGGTGTCTAATAATGTCATGGGTATGCTTATATTAGATTTTTCTACAATGTTGAATGCTGCTATCGCTGTAATAGTATGACTTACAGTGTCCCGACCTAGTATAAAAACATGCTGCCATTGAGAGGTAAAAGGGGAGCAAGTCGGATAGCTAGATTTTTGGCAAACACCTCTGCATCTGAGTTAATCAAAGATATTGCTCAGTAGGAATCCATATCCTCCGGTGGCTTACCTTTCTTCAAACATACAGTGATATTAGTTATGTTCCAATAATCAGGTACTCTGCCCCCATTGAAAACATATTAAATCATGCTTAAAAAGTCCAAAGCTAGTAGATGCTTAAAATCCTTTTAGAACTCAAAAGGGATAGTATCCTCACCTGCTGCTTTGTCAGATGGGAGAGCGGCCAAAGCGTCCTCTACCTCAACAAGAAGAAAACTGCTGTGAAGCATGTTTACCTAGTCCTCTGATAAGCTGGGTAATCTGCACTCCGAATATATTTCATCATGCTTGGCTAATTAACCCCTTGGGGTTTGCAGTATAAATCCTTAGAAAATGCTGCAAATAGCTCCGTAATAGCCTGGAGCTTTGAGTGGACAATACCATCACTACCTTTAATGTCTTGGATCATAGATCGTGATTGCCTGTCAGATATTTGATGAGCCAAAACTCATCTAACCCTCTCCCCATACTCATATTGTAGAGCCGTTGTTTTTTTTAATAGCTGGCTGCTAGACTCTCTTGTAGTCTTCATCCAAGCAGAGCTTGTTCCTCAACTAGTTTAAGATATATGGCCTGTTCATCAGTACCACGTTAGACTAAGGCCAGAGCATGCAATATTTCCAGCTAGATGATTGCCAGATATAGAAACCTGGCATTTTCCAGTGAGGCCTTATTCTGCTTCTAAATGAACTGAAGTGTAATGCCCTGAATCAATGCCTTCATTGCATCCCAAAATACAAGTGGTGTAGCTGTGCCTGTATTGACTGTATAAAACTCTATAAGCAAGCCTGAAATATTCCTTTGATAGTCATGGTTCGAAAGAAAATGCCAGGTGTTAGAAATGGGGTCTCTGGTTGGAAGTCAGTTGTTCTCTGTCCAAGCAGGGACCCTCACTCTAGTCAGGGTAAGGGCGGTATACACCTTGGACAACCCCTGTTCACACCGTTCATAGCTTGGCACAAGCAGTCAGTCTTATGTCAGAGGCAATGTGTAAAGTATTTGCACCAACACACACAGTAACACAGTGTAAGAAATCCACACCAATTTAGGAAAATAGCCAATATTTATCTAAGTCGAAAAAGATCAAAGCAACAATCCAAAATAAGCAAACAAAGTTATCAATTTTTTAAGTAAAGAGTCTTAATACATAGAAATCAATGGATGCGCTGTTTTAGCACAAAGTACCCTGCACGCATCAATAATATAGCTGCACAGGCGAGCGTGTGTCAGAAAACCAAGCGAAGCGTCGATTCCATACTAGCAAGTGAGGCCATGCATCAATTCTTTCTCTGCTGGGCAAGCGATGCATCGATTCTTTCCTTGCAGGGAAGAGATGCGTTGATTTCCGAACAAGTAGCCCCAGGTATGAGTGGTGATGTTGCAGGTTTTGAAGCCCAGGGAGGATGCATGGAAAATCCGGACGCACAGGAGCAATGAATACGAGCTGAGCTGACGATACATCACTTTTTAGCCACACGAAGGGCACTGCATCAATTTTTCTGCCGCTTGCGTCCAGTGTCTGTATTTTCACCTTGGGTTCACCAGGTTCTCCTTTCAAGGCCCCAGGGACTCGATGTGGCACCACTTGGCAGGGTAGGGGTCTCAGTAAGAGATCCCAGGTGCTGGCAGTTGAAGTCTTTGATGGCCCTGAGACTTCAAAACAGGGACAAGCTCAGGCCAAGCCCATGGCAAATCTTCGCAAGCAGTATACACAGCAAAGTCCAGTCTTGTCCTCTTTAAGGCAGAAGCAGCAACTGCAGACCAACCGAGCAAAGCACACACAGCAAAGGGGCATGACTCCACCTCCAGCTCTTCAGCTCTTCTCTTTGGCAGAGGTTCCTTTTGATCCAGAAGTATTCTAAAGGTTGGGGGTTTTGGGTCCCCTACTTATACTCATTTCTGCCTTTAAAGTAACCAAATTTTAAAGGAAAGTCTCTGTTGTTCACAAGGTCCTGCCTTGCCCAGGCCTTGCCCCAGACACACTCCAGGGAGCTCTGAACTGCATTGTGTGAGGACAGGCATAGCCCTTTTGGCTGTAAGTGTCAGCTCCTCCCTCCACACTCTAGCCCAGGAGGCTTATCAGGACACTTCTCAGCTTCCTTTGTGTCACTGTCTAGAGGGAATTCACAAACAGCCCAACTGTCAGTCTGACCCAGACATGGATTCCACAGGCAGGCATAGGCACAGAATGGTTAAGCAAGAAAACACACGCTTTCAAAAAGTGACATTTTCAAACTGACCACCTTTACCAAAAGATGTTTTTTTTATTTCTGAGTTCAGAGACCCCAAACTCAATATCTTCATCTGCACTTAAAATATATTTCAAGATATATAAAGACAGTCCCCATGTTAACCTATGAGGGAGATAGGCCTTGCAATAGCGAAAAATGGATTTAGCAACATTTCACTATCAAGACGTAAAACACACCAGTATATGTCCTACTTTTTAAATAAAATGCACCTGCCCATGGGGCTACTTAGGGCCTACCTTCGGGGTGACCTATATGTAGTAAAAGGGAAGGTTTGGGCCTGACAAGTGGGTACACTGGCCAGGTCAAATTGGCAGTGCAAAACTGCACACACAGACACTGCAGTGTCAGGTCTGAGACATGTTTACAGGGCTACTCATGTGGGTGGCACAATCAGTGCTGCAGGCTCACTAGTAGCATGTGATTTACAGGCACCTCCAGTGCCTCTAGTGCACTTTGCTAGAGACTTACTAGTAAATCAAATATGCCAATCAGGGAGAACCAATCATAATCACAATTTACACAGGAAGTACTTGCACTTTAGCACTGGTCAGGAGTGGTAAAGGGCCCAGAGTACCAAAGACCAGAAAAAAACAAAGTCCAGCACACAGTCAAAACTACAGGAGGCAGAGGCAAAAAGACAGAGGAAACCACACCAAGGATGCCAGGTCTAACACCATGGAAACAAGAACCGAGGCCATTCTACACTCTGGATAGTAAGTCTGAGCGACAATAGTATAGGATCATGGTCAGATATGATCTTGGGAGAGACCTCCATTTCTACATCCTGAACTAAAGACCTCCTAGCCAAAACCATGTCTGTTCTAGTGTAGTGTTTATGCAGAATAGAATAAAACATATGGCCTGACTTAAAGGGATGTAAGAACCTCCATACATCATTTAGGCCAAATATACGAGCAAGCTTGTGAATGGAAGCCCAGGTTTTAGCCATGCGAGGGTTATTGGAGCGATTAGTAGAATCAGTACCATAATCCATTTGACAGTTTAAATTTCCCTTATAATGTTTTCCCCAGACAATTCCAAGAGCTCAAATTAAAGCATATCAAATATCCTAGGTTCATCAATGTATGGCTCATACACCACACAGATAGCAAACTTCTGACCATGCAGTCGCAACTGAGGAGGTTCTCAGCATCTCATACTTTGTGTTCTTAACAGACATTATAGCCACCCAGTGATTAGAGAGCTATTGTGTGGTATTAGCAATAATATCATAACCCAATTGCCTAAGCAGGAGATAATCTTTATACGCAAGTTGGGTCTCTATCAGGAAAATAAACTGTGGCTGGTACATTTGTTTTTCCTCTTGTACGAGTTGCCACTTGCTAGATAAGTTTAACACAGAAACGTTCCAAAACATATACTTTATCCCACCCATAGAATTAAATAGTTATCCCAAGATAGAATACAATATCTAAAAGCACCTGTGTCAACACATGCAAAAGCCCATGCAACATATTATGAACAAAGAGACCTATTTTACTCCTTACCCAAACTCAGAGAATCACAGGACCCCTCTTCTCCATAGCCAAACTTATTTATATAATACCCCCTATGCTAAGTATACGCTGGGAAGAGTTTGCGTTCTTTACAAATCTTTTGTGGCACTAGGCAGAAGTGACCGTTATTTTCACTCTTATTTGCTCTCTATATAGAGCTGCTTTTGCAGTCATTGTGTATGAATGTCGGTATTCAACCATTTATGTTTTGTGGATGTGAACTTAAACTTACAGCATATGCTTATGACGTTGCTATTTTTTCTGCTAATTATTTGCTCTCGCTGGATCACTTCATAAATGAGGCTGATAGGTGTGGAACCTACTCAGGGTACTATGGGAAGCCGTTCATGTAAAAATTACAGAAATCCATATAGGACACCCCCTGAAATACATAGCTTGCTTCAAAATGAATATGACACATATAAGAATGAATGTAATATGTGTCAAAATTAAAAAGATACCTGGCGTAAAGAATCTGACATGTACCAGAACAAATATGAAACATGGCACAGCACATATGCTACTTAGTGATTAATATGAATAACAAACACTCTGAACTGAATAAGAGATATAGGGCCAGATGTATGAAACATTTTTGCCCTCGCAAACGGTGCGAATCGCACAATTCGGGCGTTTGCGAGTGCAAAAACATGGTCTGCGATGCATGAAAGGCATTCGCAGACCACAAAGCAGAAATCACTCAAATAGCGATTTCTTGCGTTGCGACCTGGGTTTTGCGAAGCGCAATTTGCGATTCGCAAAATCCACATCACAAGGCAATGCTGCAAAAAAACGCAAATTGTGATTTTTCACAGAATGGCATTTTGCACATGCAAAATACCATGGACTGCAACCAGGTGGTAACCTGGTGCAAAATTAAAAAATGCATTTAAAATGCATTTTTATATTTAACATGTAAAGCACACATGCCCTTTTGGCATGTGTGCACCTTACATGTCCCCCAAAAAATTTTTGGGGTGCAGCAGGGAGGCCATAGGCCCCCAGCACCCTGGGGATTTGCATTTCCAAAATTGCGATTTCTGGTTCAGAAATCGCAATTTTGGAAATGCAAATAATTTGCAGCTATGGGCCACAGGCCCATAGCTGCGAATGGGGCCGGTATCACAATTTGCGATTCGGTAATAGCATTTGCGATTTTTAAGAAATCGCTATTACTGATTCGCAAATGTGATACATGGCACTTTGTGAGTCGGTAATAGCGATTTCTTAAAAATCTATCTAAAAAGCTATTACCGAATCGCAAAGGGCTGTGATGATACATCTGGCCCAAAGTGAAATATATTTAAGTTATATTGAAATGAATATGCCACTCACTGTAAACAATATAGCAAGCACTGAAATGAATGCAATATGCATCAAAAAGAGTGGGACAGTTTTTTAAAAGACTGACGTGCTAAGAGGAATATGATATTAATTGAAATCTATGACAAATTGAAATGAATGTCAGTTACAGCAGTGAATATGTTATATTTTGAAAAGAATAGATGGTACAGTGAAAATAAAATTGCACACCTTGAAATGAACATTACATATGTTGCAATGACTATGAATTGCAATGCAATGAACATTGCTGAGATTAGAATGAATATGAGATATACAGAAATGAATATGAGATTATTTAAAATGAATACAACTTGTGTTGAAATTAATATAAGCAACATTGAATTGAATTTGACATGCTTAAAATTAGTATAGCTAACATTGAGATGCCCATGACATTTGTCAAAATGAATATGGAATGCATTGAAATTAATATGATACATATTCAAATGAATATGATGTGTGTTAAAATGGAGAAGCTGCATCTTAAAATTAATAATATAACAAGGTGTTAATATGAATACATCCATTGAAATAAATATAACATTGATTGAAAGAAATATAGCACGTTGAAATGAATATGACATGAGTTGAAATTAATACGAGTTTCATTGAAAAGAACTTGACATGTTTTATAATGAATGCGAGATAAGTTAAAATGAACATGACATTTATCAAAATGAATATGCCTTGCATTGAAAGTAGTATGATACACATTGACATGATTATGATACATGTTGTGGTGAATATGATTCATGTTAAAATTAAAATGATTAATTTGAATGAGACAAGTTAAAAGGAATATGACATGATAAGATGAATAAAAAATTATTATGACAGATGTTAAGGAGAATATGATATCCATTAAAATGAATATGATATTCATTGAAAGGAATAGGACACATGTTAAGAGGAATATGAACCACTTTGAAATGAAGATGACACATGGTGAAAAAAATATGGTCCACATCAAAATGAATGACTGGCTTTTAAATGAATATGAATCTATGTTTGATAAATGTAGTATGCTTTGAAATGAACAAAGCACATATTGAAATGAACACAAGCCATGTGTAACTGAATATGACCCATTTAAATGAATATGGCTTGCATTGAAATTATCTTGATTTGCTTTAAAATTATTATTACATGTTGAAATTGTTATTACATAGAGCCTTATTACGAGTTTGGCGGACGGGAGAGCCTGTCTGCCAAACTCCCGACAGGGAGGCCATCGCCTTCGTGGCGATCAATCCGCCGGAACTATTAAGAGTTTCCCGCCAGGTCAGCGGGAGGAAACCTCTGTTTCGACCTGCAGGCCTAGATGGAAACAGGCTACAGCATTGTCTCCAGCTCATAATCGAGCTGCCGGAAATGCTGCCGCCTGCAGGGTGCACCAGCACCCTCTCAATGTTCACTGTCTTCAAAGCAGACAGTGAACATTGCGACGGTGCTGGGCAGGTGGGTCCCTGCACTGCACATACAACGTGTAACCACCATGAAAATGCTGGCAGAGAACAAGGTCATAATCTGGCGGCGCAACGCTGCATGCAACGCTGCCCTGGCAGATTATGATCTCCACCACCGCTGGGACACCGGGATCATGGATCCTGGCAGTGCTGGCGGAACCCTGGCGGTCCGACCACCAGGATCTTAAGTTGGCAGTAGTAGAACTGCAACCGCCACATTCATAATGAGGCCCATAGTGCGAAAGGATATGATATGGACTAAAATAGATTAACAAAAATTAATATATCACACATTTAACAAAATATAAAAGAAGGAACCAGCTTTTACCATGCACCCATTACATGCATCCATTTACAATGCATGTAAGTATTTCTAAATTTCTTACAAAGTACTTTATCGTGCAGGTAAGTATTTTTGTAAATAATAATTTGTTATGTAGCCATAGAGTTAAAGGGAGGTATGGATGATTTTAGGGCTTAAAGGTTAGTAGAGATAAAGGAGAAATAAAGACTGAAGAGTAAAAACACCAAAACAAACTTGAAGGATAAAGGAAGAGGAAATGAGGAATGAGGAGAAAGGGATGATAGTTAAAGAGTAACAAATGGGGAGTGAGAGCTTAAGACAGAGGTGTGAACGCTGATTAAGGGATAAGGGGTAATGAGTGAGGATGAAGAGTAAGAGTAAGAGAGGAGGATTGTAGGACAAGCAGTGAGTGAAGGTAGGTAAAAAATGAGGTGTGAGGGTAAAACGTTGGGGGATGATGACTGAGGTTTGAGGCCCGAAACCAAAGAGAGTCTGTGAAGAGTGAGGGACAAGGAATATGGCATGAGAAGTAAGGGGTGAGGCACGAGTGATGAGGGATGAGGAAGGAAAGATGACAGGAGAAGGATGCGGGATGAAGAATGAAAAGTGAAAAATGAAGGCTTAGGGACAGGAATCAAGGAATGAAGAACAATGAGGACAAAAAGAATGAGAAGTGAGAAATGACAAATAAGAGATGAAGAATTAGGTATGGGTGTGAGAGCAGAAGAGTGTGGAATAAATAATTAGGGGTCAGTGATTAGGATTGATAAATAAGAACTGAAGGGTGATAAGTGGAGAATGAGGGTTGAGGAGAGAGGTTTGATGAATGAGGGGTCATCAGTGAATTATAAGGAAAATTAAGATGGAAATAGGGATGAGTAATAAGGAATGAGGAATAAAAACAGCGGTATGAGGGGTTAGATTATCATAAAATAGACAGGGTTGAGTACATTTTATGACATCATTGTTAGTCAATTTCAGTCATTACTCAAAGTGAAGAGAAAGGGTGAATCACAAGATGGATGGAATGAACAATTATGGCCAAGAGGGGTGTGAAGAAGAATGAGTGCTGAGGTGCAAGAGATACGGATTTACTACTGAGGGATTGGAGGCAAGTGTGTTGTGAACCCCCTGCTTTAGCAAAGGGGGGTGGAGTTCTTAATTGGCCTCTTGTGTTCGCAGCTCAGCAGACAAAGGCTCATAACGTGAAAGGGTGGGTGGGTAGATGGTTGAGTGAGTGAAATGACTAATGGATATGTGTGGAAATGAAAGGGTGGTTGAATGAGTGAAATGGTGGATGGAGGATAAATGAATGAGTGAAAAGATGGATAAGTGAAAGAATGAATGGGTGAGTAAAAGGGAGGGTGGGTGAATGGATAAAAGTGTGCATGATGGATAAGTGAAAGATGGATAGAGGAATGAAAGAGAGTGGATGTATTTTTGAAAGGGCATATAGATGGTTGACTGAAGGTGGAGGGATGATGAGGAAGGATGGACTAGCGAAAGGATGGATGGATGGGGCAAGTGAAAGGGTAGATAGATGGATGGAATGAAAGGATGGACACTGGGGCTTTGTGAACTCCCCCTCCTAACATTAGAAGCTACAGCGGGGTGGAGTTCTTGATAGGTCTCTTCGGTCTGCAACTTGTCAGAGAAAGGATGAGTGGTTGAGTGAAAAAATAAATGAATGAGTGAAAGGGTGGATGGATTGATAGATGAGTGAAAATGATGAAAGAGTGAAAGGGAGGGTGGATGGATTTATAAGTGAAAGGGTGATGGATAGTGAGAAAAAGGAAAGATAGATGGATGAGTGAGTGAAAGGATGGATGGCTGATTGAAAGGGAGGGTGGGTGAATTGATATATGAGAGGAGTGAAAAGGACATTGGACAGATTGTTGCAGTGACAGGGTGGATGGATGTAATGAAAAGACGGATGGATGAGCGAAAGGATGGAAGGATAAAAGAAAGGATAGATGAAAGAGGATGGATGAGTTAAGAATAGGTGGGTGAATGAAAGGGAGGGTGGATGGATGAATGGATTGATGGATGGATGAATGAAAAGGGTGATGGATGGATGAGTGAAAAGAATGGTGGATGAAATAAAAGGTGGATGAACATATGACTGAAAGCATGGGTGAATGAGTCAATGGGTGTATGGATGAGTGGTTGGGACGAAGGAAGAGAGACAGGATGGATGATTGGATGGCTAAGTGAAAGGATGGATATATGAATGAGTGGAAAGGTGGATAGATGGATGGAGTGTGTAAGGGTGGATGGATGGAGTTGATGGATAGATGGGTAAATGGCAGAAAGGATAGATCAGTGAGTGAAAAGGTGGATGGAAAGATGGATGATTGAAAGGAAGAATGGTAGATGGATAGGTTTGGAGATAAATGGATAGGTTTGGGTATGGATGGGTGGACAGACAGAATGGTGAAAGACTGAATGATACATGCAAGAATGAATGGATGACAGAATTTAAACGTGAAATTGGGGAAATCAGCAGTTGGAAGGAAGGGTGACTGGATAGATGTTTAGAAGGTAGAGACAAATAAGCTGTTCTGGAGAGGGTCATGATGACTTGCCTTATTTGTTTGTTACCATAAGAGCTTTTGAAGTGGAGAGTATTTTAAATTCATGGCTATCCTGTTGATTTGAGATGAGAAATGAAAGATGGGCAATGAGGAATGAGAGTGTCAGATGAGGCCTGATGAGAGAGGAGTGAGGACTAACAGCTAAGGTTTAAGCGCTGAGGGCTGAAGTATGAGAGATGACGAATGAGGGATGATGAATGAGGATGTCCTAAAAGGGATTAGATACTGCATGTTTGAAGGATGAAGAATGGGGAATGATAGATGAGAAGGGAGAGATGAGAGATAGGGAATGAAAGATGAAGTGTGAGGGCTAAGGACTGAAGGTTGGTTGGCAAGGCTATAGTGACGCATGGAGAATGTAGGAACAGTGGGTGATGTTGAATGAGAAATAAAAGTTGAAGATTGAGGTCTGTGTCATGAGGAGGGAGGAATGAGGATATCCTAATATGGTCAGGAGGGTAGACATTTTAGGAACCATCATTCGTCCACTTCCATTGTCACTGCTAAAATGAGGGAGAGGGAGCAGTGATAGATTAGGGATGTTGAGTAAGAACTCAAGGGTGAAGAGTGTGGAATGAGAGAAGAAGAGTGAGGAAAGTGTGAGGGATAGTGAAGGAGCATGTGAGAGGAATAAGGGAGGAGGTTTGAGTGGTGAGGATGAGGAGTGAGGGAGGAGGAGAAGGTGAGTGACTGATGTGAGAAAGGATGAGATTGAGGACTGGGGAGTGAGACTGGAGGAAATAGTGATTAAAAGTGAGGGATTGAAGATGACAAATGAGAAATGAAGGATGAGTAGTTGGATATCAGGCCTGAATGTTGTGGAATGTGGGATGATAAAGAGGAATGATAGTTGACTAAAAAAGGATGAGATGCGAGGAAAGAGGAGTGAGGTCAAGAGGGTATGAGTGAGGAATGAAAACAGGCATGAGATGTAAGGAGGCAGCATGCCCTAAAATGGACAGTGTGGGATACATTTTAAGCTATCATCATTGTCCATTTAATTTATTTCTCAGAAGGGAAGCTATGAGCAGTGAGGGATGAGGAAAGAAGAATAGGGAGAGGAGAGGAATGAAGTGTGACAAATAAGCGATTTAGAGTGAATAGAAAAGAGTGGGAGATAAAGGGATAGAATAAGGGATGAGGGACGTGGAGGGTCAAATGACAGGTGAAGGGATGAAACATAAAAAGTAGATTGAGTGATGCACAGCAAGGAATATGAGGTGATTATTAGAAATCAGAAGTGAGAGCTGACTTATGTATGGGGAATAGAGGATGGCTGATGGATGGTGAAGGATAAGGAGTGAGGGTAGAGGAAGAAGTAGGCCATTTAGGGCCTCCTTTATATTTTGGTGGTTGGCCTGTCCTCTGCCGGGGTGATGGAGGAAATTGCCACGTTGCCCAGGAGGAGGAGCCAACCTCCAAATTTTAAAATGTCTGTTGGCCCCACTGACAGGTACCACCATTCCCCCTCCACAAAAAATGTAAAATGGGCCCTAAGAGTGATAGAAGAGAAGTAAAGAATGAGGAGTAAAGAAGAAAGGAATGCTGAGGGATGAAAAACCACTCCTCCGTCCACTCTAGCCCAGAAGGCTCATCATGATATGCAGGCTACACCCCAGCTCCCTTTGTATCACTGTCTAGAGGGGATTCACAAACAGCCCAACTGTCAGTCTAACCCAGACAGGGAATACACAAGCAGGAAGAGTCACAGAATGGTTTAAGCAAGAAAATGTCCACTTCCTAAAAGTGGCATTTTTCAAGCAGACAATTGAAAAACCACAGTTACCAAAATATGTATTTTAAATTGTGAGTTCAGAGACCCCAAACTCCACATTTCCATTTGGTCTCCAATGGAAACTGCATGTTAGGGATATTTAAAGGCAGCCCCCATTTAAAACTCTTAGAGAGACAGGCCTTCCAACTGTGAAAAATCAATGTGCAGTATTTCACTGTTAGGACATGTAAAACACATCAGTGCATGTCCCAACTTTAACATACACTGCACCCTGACCATGGGACTACCTAGGGCCTACCTTAGGGGTGCCTTACATGTATAAAAAGAGAAGGTTTGGGAACGAATTGGCAGTTTAAAACTGCACACACAGACACTGCAGTGGCAGGTCTGAGCCATGTTTACAGGGCTACTCATGTGGGTTGCACAATCAGTGCTGCAGACCCACTAGTAGCATTTGATATACAGGCCATGGGCACCTCTAGTGCACTTTACTAGGGACTTACTTTTAAATCAAATATGCCAATCATGGATAAAGCAATCACAAATACAATTTACAAAGAGGGCATATGCGCTTTAGCATTGGTTAGCAGTGGTAAAGTGCCCAGAGTCCTAAAGCCTACAAAAACAGGTCAGAAAAGTTAGGAGGAAGGAGGCAAAAACTTTGTGAATGACCCTGCAAAAAGGGCCAGGTCCAATAGGGCCATATTAAATTCACCAGGTGTCATATTCCTTTCAATTAATGCCATATTCTTCTCTATGGGTGTCATATTCACCTTAACACCTTACATAATATTTTAACATGGGTCATATCCATTTCAACACAAGTCATATTAATTTCAATAATGCCATATTCATGTTGATTTGTGTCACATTAATTTCAAAGCATTACATATGCATTTTGACAAGTTTCATCTTAATTTCAGCATTGGTCATATTCAGTTTAAGGCATGTTGATTTAATTTCAAAGGGGCTCATATTAATTTCAATGCAAATCATATTCATCTTAGCATGTGTCATATTCCAGTCGATTGAGGTCTCATTTATATTAACACATCATATTAATTTTAACATGAATTATATCCATTGAAACACATATCATGATAATGTCAATGTGTACCATATTACTTTCAATTTAAGCCGAATTCATTTTTATAAATGTCATGTTAATTTTAACTTTGCTCATATACATTTTAAAACATGTCAGATTTATTTTAATGAAGCTCACAGTCATTTAAACGCATGTAATATTAATTTTAACATGTGTTACATTCCTTTCAATCACTGTTAGATTTATTTCAAATGAGGTATATTCATATTAACACTTGTCATATTCATTTTATGATGCAACTTATACATTTTAACATGTATCATATTCATTTGAATATGTACCATTTTACTTTCAATGCATGCCATATTCAGATTGACAAATGCCATGGGAATTTCAGCTGTGGTCATACTCATTTGAAGGCATGTCAAGGTAAATTCAATGGGGTTATACTCATTTAAACACAAACCATATTAATTTTCAATCTCCTGTTCACTTGGGTATATCTCATTCATTGCAATCTGGGTAATATTAATTTTAATGCAATTCATATTCATTGCAACATGTGTAATGCTCATGTCACTGTATGAAATATTAATTTCAATGTGCATTATATTCTTTACAGAATCTAATATATTCATTTCAGTATCTTATATTCATTAAATCAGTCATATTCATTTCAATATATGCCATATTCCTCTTCAAGAAATGTCCTATTCATTTTGATGAATATTGTGTACGTTTCAGTGACTACTTTATTGTTTACAGTGTGGGCCATATTTATTTCAGTATGATTGATATATATTTCAGTATCTCTCTTATTAAATTTGGAGTGTGTGTTATTCATATTAATCACTAAGTAGCATATTCACTCTGCCAGGTTTCATATTTGTTTTGGTTCAAGTCAGATACCCTCTGCCAGGTATCAAATTATTTTAACACATATTATATTTATTTTAGTGGGTGCCATATTCATTTTGCATTACGCTAAGTTTTTCAGGATGTGTCCTAAATGGGTTTCTGTAATTTTGAAATGAACGGCTTCATATAGGGTACAAATTAAGCATAGCTAAAGCCCAGGTTCAATTTAATTTTACACCTGATGTATCAACACTGGCAGCAACCGCAACAGCTGTATTTTTTGGTATTAAACTCAGTAGCCGGGTTGACAATATCTTTAGATTAAACGATGAACCCTTATTATATGCCATGCTCTATCTCTATGTATAACAATGATATCCCTCTATGAGATAACACTGCCTTTCGTCTAGTCTTTCAGGACAGCATGTGTAAGGAGTGGGCAATTCGGAGGTAGGGACTATTGGACAGCTAAACGATTTAAATGGATTCTGCTCATTTGCAGGGCTTCAGGACTGATTCGATCTCCCCCATATTTTTTTTAAATACTTACAGCTTATGGATTTTTTCCTCTCTTCTTCAGGCCATCAGCTTGTGATTGATCTTGCTGGTCCAGAATTAACTTCATTCTTTTTTAAGGTAAACAGAAAGCCCTCAATGAGTGCACTCTATCAAGCTTTCTCTCAGTACACTAAGGCCCTCATTACAACCATGGTGGTAAATGCCGCCTACTGCCGCGCTGACGGCCGCCAACATACCGTGTCCGCTGTGATATTCTGCTACGGGTATTATGACCCACACTGAGAAATCCGCCACTATACAGACACCCACACAAGTCCGCCACACCAAAGGTCAGTGATAAACTGTCGATAGCAAAACCCACACCGTTATGACAACAGGAATATGCCCACAGTATCATGACCCACAAATCACTGTGGCAGTCTTTCAAATGTGGTAAACCATTGCCAGTACACACCGCCGCGCTCAAAATACACACACACTTACAAAACTGCACCACATTAGACAATTCAAACTACACACAACTGACACATATACACACACCACACCCACACATTCATACCAGTATAAAACACCCACCCACTTTACCCACAAACCCTTACAGTGAAAAAAACAATAGCATACAGAGAGAGATACAAGCCAGGAGCACCCACTCAATCGGAGGCACAGAACACCATCACCCATATACCATCCATGCACATCACAGCATACACCACAACACATCACCCCACACATCCTCACACATTTCACGCACACCACATCCATGGCACCCCACAGACACCCCAGGTTCTCAGAGGAGGAGCTAAGGGTCATTTTGGAGGAAATCATCTGGGTAGAGCCACCGCTTTTTGGATCACAGGTGCAGCAGACGTCCATAGCTAGGAAGATGGAGCTATGGCGGAGAATAGTGGACAGGGTCAACGCCACAGGACAGCACCCCAGAACAAGGGATGACATCAGGAAGGGGTGGAACAACCTACGGGGGAAGGTGCATTCCTTGGCTGCTAGACACCAGGTAGCTGTAAAGAGGACTGGTGGTGGACCTCCACCTGCTCCCCCACAACTAACAACATGGGAGGAGCAAATCTTGGCAATCATGCATCCTGAGGGCCTCGCAGGAGTAGCAGGAGGACTGGACTCTGGAAAGTTAAATCCTTACTACTTCCCCCGCCTACCTGCATGCCATCACAAACTCCTACCCCTACCTTCACCCCCATCACTCCACCACCTCACATATACCCCATCATCACAACCCACCCATCCCAATACCAGGCCCTGCATGCAACACCAATGCATGGAACCCCATCACAGACCTGTATGGACACCCATCACCACAGCATGGCCAGTAAATCACCACTCACACAAGGCCAAGATGACAGGGAAATCACAATCATAGAGGGAAACACACCCATGCACAAGATGGCACACGCAGATACAATAACACTGCATTTGCATCCCCACAGGACCCATAGTCAACGGTCCCGGAGAAGAGGTGCCAGCTACATCCATTCCCCCCACAGGAGAGGCCCACAGTGACAACAGTAGCTCTGCATGCCTGGATCTCGATAACCAACCTGGCCCATCCGGGGCCTCTGGACAGTCGGGTACCCAGGCACAGTCCCAACCCACCACAGAGGAAACACCAGCACAGCACCCACCCAGCGGGCCCATGCCACTGTCCCCAGGACACATCAATCAGCAGTGTGTCCACCACTACAGGGACCCCAGGCAACCCCACAAACTCAGGACAACCATGGACCTGGGGTTCAGGTTCAGGGGACAGAGGCACAGGACAACAGGGAAGCTGGGAGGACTGCTGTGTGCAAGGGGGAGGACAGGTCCAGGGAACCCACTCTCCACGAGGCACTCTCCAACATCCTGGGAGCATACCACCATTCCCAGGAGACAATGGGCCAGATACTGGCCAAGCTGCAGGAGACCCAGCGGTTGCAGGAGGGACCGTACCTGGGGATCAGGAAGGACCTAACAAAAATCAGCCCAGCCTCTTGCACCACCTCCTCTACTTATGAGCACCTACATAAACACCCTTGGAACAAATACCAATCTGGAGTCTGTCAAATGATTAAATTATGTATTTGTAAAACATTATCAAAGCATTGCATATCAAAAGTACAGTGAAAACTACTTTAGGATGACCTCTGGTGGGCAGCAGTACACATAGCAGGAGACAGAGTGGGGTACAGAGATCTGAAAATGGAAATGGCAAAGGGTACAGGCAGAGGCCATAGACATAGGGATTCAGGCTGCCTTGTACAATGTCCAACAGATAACTGAAATGTTAAGTGAAGTTACAGCGTCTTACCTATGTGTCACTGGAAGTACTACCGAATAATATTGGTTCGGTTGTCAAAATCTTCTTCCTCTGCCTCCTCTTCCTCACTGTCCACAGGCTCCACTGCTACCACAAGACCATCTCCAGGCTCATCGTCCTGCAGAAAAGGCACCTGGTGTCTCAAGGTCAGGTTGTGCAACATGCAACATGCAATGATGATCTGGCACACCTTCTTGGGTGAGTAGTACAGGGATCCACCTGTCAGATGCAGGCACCGGAACCTGGCCTTCAGGAGGCCGAAGGTTCTTTCTATAATCCTCCCTGTAGGCCCATGTGCCTCATTGTAACGTTCCTCTTCCCTTGTCCTGGCATTCCCCACTGGGGTCAGTAGCCATGAGAGGTTGGGGTAACCAGAGTCACCTGTTTAGACACACACTAACCCTTAGGGACAACCCCATACACAGACACCTACTCATACTGTGTGGGGACCTTTGACTCACCTATTAGCCACACCCAGTGCCTCTGGAGTTGGCCCACCACATAAGGGATGCTGCTATTCCTCAAGATATAGGCGTCATGAACAGAGCCAGGAAATTTTGCATTCACATGGGAGATGTATTGGTCTGCCAAACACACCATCTGCACATTCATTGAGTGATAGCTGCTTTTTCTATTCCTGTAAACTTGTTAATTTCTCCGGGGGGGACAAATGCCACATGTGTACCATCAATGGAACCAATGATGTTGGGGATATGTCCCAGGGCATAAAATTCAGCTTTCACTGTGGCCAAATCCTCCACCTGGGGGAACACAATGTAGCTGCATGTGTTTCAGCAGGGCAGACAACACTCAGGTCAACATGTTAGAGAACATTGGCTGAGACATCCCTGATGCCATGGCCACTGTTGTTTGGAAGGAACCACTTGCCAGGAAATGGAGCACTGACAGGACCTGCACTAGAAGGGGGATACCTGTGGATTGGGGGTAGCAGACATCAGGTCTGGCTCCAATGGGGCACACTGTTCTTGCATTGTGGCACAATCAAGTCTGTAGGTAATGATAATGTGTCTGTCCTCCATTGTCGCTAGGTCCACCAGGGGTCTGTACACCAGAGGATGCCACTATCTCATAATCCGCCTCAGCGGTTGAAGCCTATGGAAGGGAAAAGTGAGCAGAGGGTCATAATCACACTTATATTGCACTAATGATGACTTGTTGACTTTACAGAAACAGTATGTGAACTGGAGAGTTTGTTGATGTGCCAATGTCTGCTGTGACACAGTTAGGTGCCATGTCCTGTGCCCCACTGAAATGGCGGATGCCTGACCTGTGAGGAGGGACAAGTGGAAATGAGGTAATTGCGCTGGCGTTGTGCGCTGTAGCGGTAGGCAGTCGATGACCGCCTTGTAAATTTGCATTGGTTATCATTGGGCCCTATAGGTTCCAGGAGCCAATGGCGATGTATGCCGGAGGTGACGGTACGCACTGCTGCGGATGTCACCGCCATTTTTCATCTAATCACTCACTTGCTACCTGCCCTTTAACAGGAGAGGACCTACACTGCAAGTGCTGCTGTGACGTGTGTCTGGAAATTACAATGGCTTATGTGTCTGGGGAAAGGGCCCCTGCCTTCACTGTGGAGGAGTTAGAGAAACTGGTGGATGGGGTCCTACCCCAGTACACATTACTCTACAGTCCTCCAGACAAACAGGTGAGTACACTGTGAGCATGATGCGTGGGCCATGAATATATGGACTGCTGTGTGTGTAAGCCACATGTAGGGGGCAGAGGGGTCCTGGCCACAGTGCAGCATGTAAGGTGGTCAATGTATGTGCGTCAGGGTATGTGTGGGATATGGTGGGCAATGAGTATGACGGTCCGGATGGTATGACTAATTCTCTTTTCTGCTGTCTTTTCTCTGCAGGTCAGTGCCCACCAGAAAAAGTGTATTTGGCGTGCCATCGTGAAGGAGGTGCGGACCCTGGGGGTCTTTGACAGGCGGAGCACCCACTGCTGCAAGAGGTGGGAGGACCTGCACCTCTGGGCAAAGAAGACAGCGGAAGCCCAGCTGGGGCTGGCCTCCCAATGAGGAAGGGTTGCCCATCGCACCATGACCCCCCTGATGTTCTGCATCCTGGTGGTGGCCTATCTAGAGTTGGATGGGCGCTTGAAGGCATCACAGCAGCAACAAGAGGGTGAGTACAGAATCTGAAACCTGAGTTTGCATGCGTTATGAGGTACCTGGGTGGTGGATGTGGACTGTGGGTGTCCCTAGGCCAGCGCGAACATGACAGGGTAGGTCCCTTGTTGTGCAGGCTCAGTATCACTAGTATTGGTGGCCATCTACTCCTGAACAGGGTCCTGTGGCATTCAGGTGTGCAGCTCATGGCATTAGGCATTGAACCCCATGGGCTGGTGACTGTCTTAGTAAAAGGTTGGGCATGGCCTAGTGCATAGGGCTGCTCCCTGTGTGTTGTGTACGCCAACAGTAGTGGTTTGCTGGCATTGACCAAGTGTATCCTCTGTCTCCCCCCCCTTTTTTGTTTTGTCACCCTGTCCTTGAGTGCCTTACCATCATCTAGCAGAGGAGCAGAGGCACCGGTGATGGAGGGAGCTGCATCCCACATGGCCCATGAGGCCGAATCCACTGAGGGTGAGGGCACCAGTGGGACGGAGGGCGAGGGGAGCACCACGACGGGGACAGGAGGGGACGCCACAGACAGTGACTCCTCCTCAGATGGAAGCTCCCTACCACCACCGCCCTACCAGCAGCCCCTCAGCGTGTTTCCCATGCCCGCTCACCCAGGAGGGTGGGCATCTCCTTCACCCCAGGCACCTCAGGCCCTGCCCCAGTGAGCCCCGCTGCCCTCAGTGAGGAGGCTATTGATCTCCTGAGATCCATCTCTGTTGGGCAGTCAGGCATACTGAAAGCCATAAAGGGTGTAGCAGGGCGTTTGCAACAAACAAATGTGTACCTGGGGGGCATTCATTCTGGCCTGGTGGCCCAACAGAGAGCATTTTAGGCTCTGGCCTCAGCACTGATGGCAGCCATTGTCCCTGTGTCTAGCCTCCCCCCAACTTCCTCTACCCATACCCAATCCTCTCAACCCCAGCCTATCCCAGGCACACCTTCAGACCAGCATTCACCCAAATCAACACACAAAGGTGGCTCAGGCAAACATAAGCACCACAGTTCATCTCACAGGCACTCACACAAGCACCATACCCATGCAGACACACCAACATCCACTGCCTCCACTGTGACCCCTCCTCCTCTTCGGTCACCTCCCTCCCAGTAGCATCTCCACTCACACCTGCATGCACTACATCCTCATTCACTACCTCCATCACCAGCATGCCCATAACAACACACCCCTCACTGGCAGTCACCACCCCCACAACCATGCACACATCCTCTGTGTCCTCTCCCAGTGTGTCTGTGACCCCTCCTCCCAAAGTACACAAATGCAAACACCCACCCACCTAACAGCCATCCACCTCACAACAGCATACAGCCCGTGCACCTTCACCAAAACTGAGCAGAAAGACACCTCCTACAACCACTCCCACACCCTCTCCATCTTCCCACCCCAGTGTGGCTAAAAAACCTTTCGTGGCAAACATTGACCTGTTCCCTACCCCTCCCCCTGTTCTTCCACTCGGGCAAGGCTGTCCAGAACCCAGGCCAGCACCCCAGCCACCAAATCGGCATCCGCTGTGGTACCTGCAACTCCCAGGGTCCTCAAGGGGGCACCCATCAGGCCAGCCAGTGTGCCACCAACATCTGCAAAGGACCACACCATACCACCACCTGCCAAGGTGAAAAAGGGGCAGCATGCACCAAGGGCAAGGAACACGACCCAACCAGCAAGGCCTCCGACAAAACTGCAGCTGCCAGAGCCAAGGTCCCAACAGCAGCTGCCAAGGTGAAGAAGGGGCAGAAAATCCAAGGCAAGGCACCTCAGGTGTCGGAGCCTGAAGATGGGGGTCTGGTGGCCACCATCAGAACCGACAGCCCCGCCACCTGCACCGCAGTCAGCACCGCCAGCATCCCTGCCGCAGGCACTGCCACCTGCACTGCCACCTGCACCACCTCTGCCATCACTGCTGTCAGCAGCAGCATCCCCAGTGGCAGCCGTCTGAGGCTGCAGGAGAAAGGCTAGTGCCTCCCTCCACCACTGGCAGTACCAGCACCTGCACCACGGCCAGCACCCCCCCCCGCAAGCCCTGCTGAAAGCACCACCACCTGCACCACTAACTGTAGGACCACTAACAGCAGCAGCAGCCGCAGTGTGCGTCCGTCCGGAGTTGCAGGAGATGGCCTGGAGCCTCCCACCACCACTGGCACCACCAGCACCGCATCAACCACCAGTTTGCAGCCTTAGTCGCCACAGGATGGAGTCTGGCCCTGCCTCCATGGACTTTCCTGCTACCTGTCCGCTGCAAATTCGGTGCCTCAGACACCCAACACCCCATGTGCTGCATCACTGGGCACCAAGCCCCCTCCAGAACCTGTGGAGAAAGGCATCCACTCACCCTATTGTTGGCAGGATGAAGCACATTGGGCACCAAGCCCCTTCCAGAACCTGTGGAGACAGGCATCCACTTGAAAGACTGTGGCCTTGCACTCTCCAGGACCAAGCAGTGGACAAAGTACCTACTTGAGAGACTGTGGCCTTGCACTCTCCAGGACTAATCAGGGGGCAAACCACCCACTTGAGAGACTGTGGCTTTGCACTCCCCACCCACTTGGGAGACTGTAGCCTTGCACTCCCCAGGACCAAGCAGTGGGAAAACCACCCACTTGAGAGACTGTGGCTTTGCACTCCCCAGGACCAAGCAGTGGGCAAACCACCCACTTGAGAGACTGTGGTTTTGCACTTCCCAGGACCAAGCAGTGGGCATAGAGTCCCCTCGAGGAGCAGTGGCGTTATTCCATCTTCCGGCTGAGGTGCCCGCCCCCTTCCCCATCCCCCTGAGGTGCCTGTGTGTTTTCGACCGGATGCCCCTGCAGTGTTCTCTCTGTATTGAGGCAGGAGTCAAGTGTGGGCTTGGCCCATGATTTTTGGCCCAGTGGCCCACGGACATTTGCAAAGGACAATATACGACCTTATGTACATATTGTGTATTTTTGTAAATACTGTTTTTTGATTTGTTACGTATATCGGACTATTTCTAAAATATCACTGTTTAACTCAATTCCTTTTGTCCTTCCATTCTTCCAGGGGGTTATGGGGTGTATATGTAATGTTGCTGCATGTGTTTGTGTGTATGGTGTTGTGGGTGAGGGTGGGGTTGTGGGTGTTGCGTGTGTGTGTCACTCTCTTTTTCCTCCCCCTCTCCTGTGTGCTTGGTGCAGTACTCACTGTGGTCGTCGCCGCCGCCTTTGATATTCCTGGTGTATGAAGAGGTACACCAGCATGGGGAGGACATGTAACTCGGGCTCCATGGCGTCCTGGTTGTTCGTTGAATGTCGAGAGGTAAGTGGTTTCCCTTCCAAACACTGTTTCTGCTGTGCTTTTGATGGCATTGGTACCGCCCGGGAAAAGCTGGCGGATTGGCAGGTTGTAATGAGGTGGGCAGCACATTGTCTTCCACCTGTCTGTTGGCAGTGACCGCCTCGGTGTTGGTTGCTACCGCCGTAGTGTTCAGAGTATTAAAGTGGCTGTCTATGATGGCGGTTTCCGCCGTGGTCCTGATCCCATTTCTTTTACCGCTGGCCTGTTGGCGGTATTACTGCTACTTTAACACCGACCGCCAGAGTTGTAGTGAGCGCCTATGGATGATAATATTTTGCTGGCAGCCAAGTTGAGCATGTTGTTGTCCACACAGATCTTCATATATGAGATTCAGAGTGCTATGGATACAGTTGACTCTTCGGAACATTCTGTTAACTTAAAACTACAGCATTTTAGAACCCTATTTTACACAACGGAGATAATTTCTGAAATGGGGGATGACTCTTGATAGTAATAAAACAAGATGTTGTAAGTGTGGGAGGTCTGCTGTAGATATAGCTCATATGTTTGCTACCTGTCCTGTAATCCAAGGATTCTGGGATAGGGTGACAACGTTTTCCTCATCTGCTTTGGGTTTAGAGGTCCAAGTATCCCCTAAAGAGATACTGATGTGAGTTAAGCTTGAGCAAGATAAAAGGTTAAAACGTTTGGTCTCAATAATAATTGTTTCTGCTTGCCTTTCTATTGCCATATCTTGGGCTTCCTCCTCCCCGCCAAAGCCTGCTGAGTGGTGGGCTTTGTTTCAGCAGATATATAATTCAGAACTTGCACTGGCCAAACCTAGAGGACTACCCTCCCTTATAAAATTTGATCGAACTTGTGCGGCCTTTAGTTGGCACTATTGTTCTATGCTCGATGTTTTATGACTGATCTATTTTTTTCTGATATCTGATGTCATTATGCCGGTTTTGGTACTTTTGTTTCTACACCATAATGATTTCACTGTTAACGTAATCCTCTTTCATATTCCCGGCCAAACCCCTCACTGTTTTATTAACTGCTACTATGTGCCAGGAATATGTGCGATTTTTTATTTATTTAGTTTGTTCTGAATCTTATGCACTTCTATTGTAAATTTGTGACATAAATAAAAAATAGATAATTCATCTCTGCCTGACTGCAGAGCAAGCATGTGCAAAATAAAGGTACGGTTGGAAGTGACGTGGTCTAGTATTTTAATCTGTACCTTTGCTGCAGAAGAAGACCCATTAGGCTTTGAGTTGCTGTGTTTCTGTATGCCAGACTATTACCCAGTGCTTACTTTGAGACGGTGGTTTCCGGTGCGGGCCTCTGCTGTTATTTTTCTATCTCAAGCATCTACTGCAAGCAAAAGACACATATGGGAAAGACGGAGGAAGAGAACAACTAAACAGTGCCACAAAGGAAGAAAGCAGAAAGCTGCGAGAGCGAGCTGAAGAGGCAGGGAGTGGCTGTAAAATGGGTTAATGAGGTCCGAGATGGCGTTAGGATTTAGCTGCCTCAATATTCTGTGCTTGCACATTTATTTGCAGCAGCCGCGTGTTTCAGAGAAGACCTTTGTGCACCGGCACATTTTTATTTACAAATTAGGGGCCAGATTTATAGAGTGCAGTGCCACTTTCCCTGCACCCCTAAGCACCCACCTTCCGCCACCATGTGTGCACTGTACTTAAAATACAGTGCACCATGGCTCAGGGTAGGGGGCAATATCGTCTTTTGCATGGCACTATTGATGTACTCTGCAGGAGTAGCGCCAAAATATTGGTGCTACTTCTGCAGAGTACACAGGGGCCCATTCTAAAGAATAGGGATTTGGGCCTTGTTGGGCCACATTAAAGTAAAAAATAATGATGTTAATGTGCTGCTTAGGAGACTATAAATATGCCCCTAGGTACTGCTATTACCTACGAGTGACCATGGTTTGCAGAGGCGGTAATAAAAATCCTGCTCTGGGAACAGACCACTTACAAGATACAGAACATTTGAATTATTCTGGAGGAATAGAACCAGAAAATCACGATAGCGCATTAAAAGAGTAGCACAATAGGTTCGGAAAACTGTGCAGGTCATATGTATTACACACTAATCATGCACTACCAGAATCAACCATAATAAATATATTTATACTAATATATTTATACCAACTTTTTCCCCGCTGAGATTCATAGCTCACTCTGCTGTTTATCGTAAAATACCTCTTGGATACAAGCCTCCCATTTTGGAGAGCTGTACATATCAAGCTGGACTAGTAATACATTTCACTTAATTGCCGTCAATTTTTTTCACTCATATGATGGCGTTGGTAAGAAATGCATCAGATAAAGCTCACACTTTTTTTTTTACATGCTTAGTTTTTAAAAACATCTTTCCAGTCGATTAACCACAGATGTAGGGTTATGAAACCAAGGCTGACTGCCAGGGGAAGTTGTGAGATTTTTGTTTCTAAGGAGATTAATTTTGATTGAAAAACAACGTCTCGCATAAAGAATTTTTTGAATCTATAGTTCCATATCTCAGTCTCCTTATTTTATTTATGTAATTATCTATCCTTGCCTGTCTTTGCTCTTTGTTTCAGGTTGAAGTGTTGAATAGAAACCATACACATTCCACCAAAAAACAATTAGAGCTGGTAAGGGAACAGCTAGAAGGCAGGTTTTTTGGACTTGCTGTTTTTAAGACTGGCAACAGACCGTCTTATTTGTTGTTAATTGGTATTGTCATTACTTTCTTCAAATATACCTAAACAAGGCTTCATAAGACTGTGGCTTTCTGACCAACTGCTATTGGCTGTTAGGACTGTCATCACGCATACCATTTTGTATGTAAATGTTTATTGTAAAGACATAGTAAAAATGTCAATTACAGTCAAGAAATCATTAAAAGAGAACGATCAATACGTTTTCATAGATTTAAAATAACAAATGGAATATATACAGTGTCCAATGGCGGTCAGGTACCAATAGATATTATTTCTGAAGACAACAATATGCAAGGTTCAAAATGTTTGTCAACTTCCCAATGAACTGACAGGCTTTAGTGAAAAGTACTTGCCAAGCCTAAATATCTTATAAGAGACATTTGTTGCTTTTAAGAGACTAAAGACACTTTATATCATTTTAACAGTGATTTTTCAACATTTAATTATTGCATTTTAATTGTTTTACCTGCATCTTATCAGATAAATATTATATATTTTTCTAAACACTGTGTGGTGCATTTTTGTGGTGTTCTACTGTGTTATTACATGAGTTATTGCACAAATACTTTAGACATTGCCTTCTAAGTTAAGCCTGACTGCTCAATGCCAAGCTACCAAAGGGTGGGCACGGGATAATTTGGATTGTGTGTGACGTACCATGACTAGCGTGAGGGTCCTTGCTTGGACAGGGGGTAACCTGACTGCCAACCAAAGACCCCATTTCCAACATTCTGGTTAGTAGAACTTCAGTGACAAAGTTAAGCACTACTGACAACACACACATTAGGCCACAAACTATGAGCACTAGGGTCCTGGCTAGCAGGATCTCAGTAAGACAGGCAAAGTGCACTGACACACACTCACAAACAGGCCAAAAGTGGGGGTAACCATGCTAGAAAGAGGTTACTTTCTCACAGGGACATAGACAAATTATGTGTTCCATGGTCTTGTTCTCATAACCTCAAAACTGTCATGAATTTAAAGGTAGGCATTTGGCATTCCAATACCCTTCAAACTGAGCAATGGCGATGTACAAGAGCCAAAATCTTAAATACCGATTTTCACAAGCTGGGTCTAATGTGCCTGTCAAGTATTCCTGACTCATGTGTGCATCTGTATCTGACTGAATAGGCATCATGAACGTGAGACTGTTATGTAATTGTATTACTCAGGAGACGGATGCGTTTCCTGACATGTCCCTGTTTGTTCGAGGTGAGTCTGGTGGCCTTAATTTCTGCAGCACCGTAACCCTATTTTTGTTTTTCTTCTTGACCTAACGAGGCTTTAAGCAACAACTCAAGCCTCTCTCTCTCTCTCCTTAGTTATACTCCTTATAATGGTACGGATACATATCGCAACAATACAATTATTTTCTTTTATCGTATTGTGCGGCAGCTTTTTGTTTTATCGGGACTTGCAAGTGATTTGTATTGGATAAGTCTTCAGGTTCCAACCCCTTATGTCATGTTCTTTATTTACGTTAGTATCTTACAATCAATTGGGCACACTATTAACTAATTACGAATACTTAGAATTCGAATTCATTGCTATTTATGTGCTGATATTTTTTCCACATCGTGTATATCTATTTGCATGTATTTTTTGTGTATTTCTTGCAGATTAAGAACTCACACAATGTTTATTCCGTAATTGGTTTGCTTATATTGCTGCACTTTATTTGATTGGTATGTCTTTAAAATCGTTCCATAGCTTAATTTTAAATTCTTTGTTTCAATTATTAAATCCTTAGTCTGCACATTTAGTTCACCCTTCTGCAGTAGGCAGATATAATCTTTTACTTCTTAATCATAATAGTACCACATCTGATTCCACTGTTAATTCACCTTCAATATCTCTGTTATTTTACATATTTGAACACTCTTACCTCCTCATGCACTTTTTGTAGGGTTTCACATTTATAGGGGTTTCTCTTTACATGCTCTTTTTTGAACTCATCAGCTCACTATAATTCTCATATTTACACTACTGGTTAAGTTAATCATTAACAAGCAATGTGTGCATTGGTCTTTTCCTCCCTTGTTTTTTCCTGATTTCATTCTCTTGCTTTTTCCTTTTTTGACAATAATGATGTTTCGTTCTCTCTTCTCTGGGACCACTTTAATTTGAGAACACCAATTATTAAGTATGCACACTGGAACTTTTCACCTCTTGGTGCAAGGTGTAGTTTAAGACCTGTATCATTATGTAATCATTCTTAGTTGGATTCTGTTTTACTTTTCTTTTAGCCTTGAGAAAGCCCCGGCTTACGTGCCTTTAGGGACGAAACACGTGTTGGCTGACGCTTCTGTGTCGTTGCTACGGACTTATCATTGATGTTTGGCCCATACTTCTATGTCGTTGTTACGGACTTATCATTGATGTTATCAACTTTGGAATCATTTTGCTTACAATAAATAAGGAATCTAGTGGACCAACCAAGATGCAATTCTGTTCACCTTATTTCTCATCTAAGTATTAATATTTGGATTCTTAAGTCAAATAGGGACTTTTCCACAACTCTAGCCTATACAACTGTTATGTAATTGTATCGACCTGTCTGAATTTCTTCCTCAAGGTTGCCTTAATAGGGCCCTGCGTGCTGAAAGTGACAATCTGGAGAGAAGCGGCAAGAGGGTAGGTTACTCTTTCTTTATAACATTATTGACTGCTACAATGCTCAATTCTGTTGAAGAATAAGGAATCATTTACAACTCTTCATATATTAAAGATATTTCAGTATCCTCTTTACCAGCGATGCAGTCACAAACATAGGGGCTCATTTACAAGCCCCTAGCGCCACTGGAGCAATGCACAGATGGCTCTGTGCCCTTTTTCATATTTTTGAGGTGGCGTTAAACCAGTTTTTATGGCTTAACGCTGCCTTATAAATATGGTCACTTTTCACGCATCACTTTACGTGAAAGGGGCATGCAATGGGTGTTGCTGTGGGTGTTTCACTGCACCACTCATTGAATATTGATGCTGAACAAGATAATCGTAAAGCTGAGGCAGCGTCAAAAACTAGTAGTCCAAGCTGCGCCATTTCCCAGTAAATGAAGTTTGAGGTTGCCACAATATGTTCAGCACATACCAAGGCTACAGATAGCTCCATTCAAAGTTTAATGTGTAGGGTAGCAGAGCAGAGACCCAGCAGAAACTTTATTTGCTTTATATGAAAATTGTATTCAACTTTATGACTTATTTGTCCTTAAAGACTATGGAGTCACATAGCTTTGACAGATGAAATTGAATACCCTCTAGGATAAATGAAAATAGGAATATGTCATTGGTGTAAGGGAGATAGCTAATAGGTTTAGCACCGAGTTTCGGGCTAGGCCATCTGGGCGATCTGAAAATAAAGAGAGAGCTGCTATTTACAGTGGAAAAAAAACAGAGGTGCCAGACCGTATCCCTGTATTAAGCTGTCTGCGATGTTCAACTTTGGGGCTAAAACCTCCCTGAGCAAGCCTTATCTGAAGCCAGGTGCTGTCAAGTATTGACATCTGAAAATATAGTAAAGATTTGGGAGAGCGTAGCTTATAAATTTTATATTAATATGCAATGTTTATGAACTAACGTATAATAATGCCGCATAGGAAATGTATTAATGTATTTTGCTAAAACGTGCACTTGAAATGTGCCCACGGGGAGTGGCCGCAACTATAGACGGGGACGAATGAAACTGACTAATAATGATAAAATGTTATATAAGGATATGATTTTGCACTAATATTAAAAGATTATGGGGGTCATTCTGACCTTGGCGGTCCATGACCGCCATGGCGGAGTGCGGCGGAAGCACCGCCAACAGGCTGGCGGTGCTTCCTGGGCGATTCTGACCGCGACGGTAAAGCCGCGGTCGGAAAAGGGGAGCCGGCGGTTTCCCGCCGGTTTCCCGCTGGCCCAGGGACCCCGCCATGTCGGCGCTGCTTGCAGCACCGCCATGGGGATTCCGATCCCCTTCCCGCGAGCCTGTTTCTGGCGGTGTCCACTGCCAGAACCAGGATGGCGGGAACGGGTGCTGTGGGGCTCCTGTGGGCCCCTGCACTACCCATGCCACTGGCATGGGCAGTGCAGGGGCTCCCTAACAGGGCCCCACAAAGATTTTCACTGTCTGCTGTGCAGACAGTGAAAATCGCGACGGGTGCCACTGCACCCGTCGCACCCCTTCAACTCCGCCGGCTCCATTCCGAGCCGGCTTCATTGTTGAAGGGGCTGTCCCGCTGGGCCTGCCGGCGGTCTTCTGGCGGTCGCCCGCCGGCCCAGCAGGAAAGCCGGAATGGCCGTCGCGATCTTTTGACCGCGGAGCGGTCTTTCGGCGGGAACCGCTTGGCGGGCGGCGACCGCCGACCGCCGCGGTCAGAATGACCGCCTATATGTTAAAGGTTTGCTAATAAATCATTAGGCCTTAGTTAGCATGAGTAGAGGCTTAGCTGCCCAGTTTCATATTAACTGTGTTTTTCTAATGTGCAGTGTGCTGACTTGCTGAAGGACATGAACTCTTGTTTTTCTCCAAACTAGAAGATGAATGTAACTCTAGTAGATCCGTTCCCATGAAATTCAACTGGCGTAGTGAAACATTCTTGCTGAATGCAACAGTGTAGACTACTTGCAGGTACAAGGTCGCCTGAACTGGTACAGACAATGGAACCACTGACTAAAGATGCAAAGAAGACCATGAGAGTATGGAATCATACCGGACATTCTACCCGCTGAAAACGTCAGACATAAGGACCAATAAACTACGTGAGAACAGTTATGGGGTGACAAATTCAATGAAGTAATTGAAAGTCTATTGGAGGGAGATAGTGGGGAACTGACCACAACCAATTAACTTTTAGGGGATTGTACAACAGAAAAGGGATAAAAAAACCTTGACACAAGGAAGTGAATTAGAGAGAGGGAGAATAGGAGACTAGGAGAGAGAGTTAGGGAGATGCTGAGGCGATTTGCTATGACCCAGACACTTTGTCACTCTGCATAGAGACTTTGCTGTTTGGTTCTTAGAACCATCCTTGCCTTATAATTGCCCGTTTACACTTTACCTCCTTATGAGGGAAGTGCCCCCTTTTACCCGATTGCTGAATTCCTGATGGCGAATCAACTGATGACCTGAGGACGAAGACCAAACCTGAGTGCTGACCCAATACGGAGGGTAACTATATGGCAATGAAATTATAATTGTCTGTTTGCTTTTCCTTTCTAGGTACCAACTGCTTCTTTTGACAGAGACCCTAGTTAGATGTTTTCCAAATTGGTGTTACTAAATTGTTTTGCATGAAGCCCAACATGCCAATGCTGATTTGAGGTTAGATGAGGGGTTCACTAAACTGACGCAAATAGACAAGTGACTGAATCTATGCTTTGTTGAATAACGTGATGATGATGCTCTGCTAAGGATAACCTATGCTGACACCATGCCATGTTCTAATTTTCGTGATTCTTGCTTTGCCATATCAGAGTTGCCATATTGTGACTATGCTAATGTGTTTCTTGGTTTTGAGGCTAATAAACGTGCTAGTAGAATATCAATAGGAAATAAACTTTAAATAATAGTACTAAAGAGGTGTGGTTATTCATGACTGCAAGGTCATAGTGGTTTCTGAGTTTTATTAAATGTCTTTGACTAATTTGAATTGTCGTATTACTGTGAACCTTGATGATGTTATTGACATATTGATTAACATACTGATTAGTTATCTCGTCCTAGGGTGTCTTCAATCAGGGTCAAAAGATTCATTGGCCTAAAACGAGTCCCAAAGTGAGTAAATTAGTCATAAAGGGACGGGTTAACAGTTCGATTAATGCCACATTTTGTTAGTTTGTCGTTTAATTTATTCCGATTTATTTTCTCAAATGTTTGTGAGTAGTCAATATAGCATTTGTATAACAAGTTTTTGTTAAAGGCTTATTTACCAAATGTTAGAGAGCGATGATGTTGTCCCTTGTGAAGCAGTCTGATTTAAAACTAGATTGGATGATTGGAATACGTTAGTTAACGGATGTCCAGTTGCGAAGATAATTTCGTTAAAATTTAGCAAAAGAGCTTTACATTTGAACAAAGAGGAGCTGTGAGCAGTGCTTAATTTGTGCTTGTTGTTTCTGGTGCTGAGCACCGTCACTTATTTTTTGAGGGCCGGGGCTTATTCTTCTGCCTCAAGCATTTGCTGTGAACCAAAGACACATTTGGGAAAGACCGAGGAAGAGAAAAACGATCGTAAAGGGAGAAAGCAGAAAGCTACAAGAGTGAGATGAAGGGGCAGGGAGTCACTTTATATAGATTGAAGTGGCCTGAGATGGCTTCAGGATTACGCTGCCTCAGTATTCCCTGTTCCCACATTTAATTGCAGCATCCACGTGTTTAAGCAGAGGGCTTTGAGCACAGGCACAATTTTATTTACAAATTAAGCACTGGCTATGAGATTGTATTTGTTTACCATCCACAGGGGTCCGTTTTATGTCTTAACAGTACAAAAATAATTAAACTTTTTTGTCACAGTTATTCATTATATATCATGCTCTCAGTGAAAGCAGAAAGCAATCTTTTCTTTATTTTTCTTACATTTGAAGGCAACTTCAAATTCAATTATTCGAGTGCAAGTCTGACCTTAATAGAGTTGCCTTACTGTGTGTTTTTCATTGGTTGGCCTGCTTGAAATATGTTGGTTTAAAGTTGTGTGATATTGTTGCTCATTTCTAACTTCCTTACCTAACGCACCTCATATTCCTTTCTTGTTTTTCCGTTATTCCCCTGCATTTTTTATTATTTTAAAGCAAACAACTGCCTGCATATGTCTTCCCTGCCTTCTTTTTTTGATTATATCTGGAAAGGGGACCGAAGATTGACACCCAGACGGATTGTCATATTGTGTCTCATACGTCTTCTTGGTTTTTTTTTAAATGCCCACGATTTCCTTCCACTTAAATCCACTACTGTTGTCTGAGGTCTATACCATGTTATTATTGCAATGTCTTCCCACTATTCTCTCTTCACTGCATAGAACCTGCTCCACTTCTTTATCACCCATGCATCACGTTGCTTCAGCAAACATGCTGCCCTTTCCCTAGGTTTTTCCCCACAGCCTGCTTAACCCTGAACAGCTGCACAAAAACACCTTCACAAATGGTGAGTTGCAGAAACACAAAGACAGACAAGAAAAAAACAAAGAAGAGCCTGGTTATGGAAAGCCATTCATGTCAAAATTACAGTTCCCCATATAGGACACCTCCTAAAATGCATAGGGTGCTGCAAAATTAATATGACACACACCAGAATGAATGTACTATTTGGCAAAACAAATATGAAACCTGGCAGAGTGTATATACTACTTAATGATTAATATGAATAACACCCACACTTAATAGAAAAAGAAATAAACTGAAATATATATCAATCATACTGAAATTAATATGGTCCCTACTGTAAACAAGAAAACAATCACTGAAAATAATAAAATATTCATCAAAAAGAATGGGATAGTTCTTGAAACGATTGACATATGCCAAGAGGAATGTCACATACATTGACATTAATATGACAGATTGAAATGAATATAAGGTACTGAAATGAATGTATTATATTCTGAAAAGAAAATTATGTTTTTTGAAAATAATATAATGTACACTAAAATGTGCTGAAATGAATATTACCCAGATGGCAATGACGATGAGACATATAGAAATGTATAGGAGATGATTGAAAATGAATATGGCCTATGTTGAAATTAATGTAACCCCATTGAATTGAAGTTGACATTCCTTCAAATGAGTATGACCAAAGCTGAAATTCTCATGACATTTGTTAAAATGAATATGGCACACCTTGAAATTAATATGACACATATTCAAATGAATATGATATATGTTAAATTGATAAGTTGCATCTTAAAATCAATATGACAAATGTTAATATGAATATGACATCAATTGAAATTAATATGGCCTTCATTGAAATTAATTTGTCATGTTTTAAAATGAATACGAGTAACATTAAAATTATCATGACATATATCACAATGAATTTGACTTGCATTGAAAGTAGAATGGTATACATTGACATGATTATGAAATATGTTGTGATGGATATGATTCATTTTAAATGTTAAAATTAAGATTAATATGAATGAAGCATTCATGTAAAGGAATATGGCAGATGCTAAGATGAATATGACATACATTGAAACAAATATGAGCTCCACTGGTATGAATTTAACATGTCTTAAACTGAATATGACTAATGCTGAAATTAAAATGAAACTTGTCAAAATGAATATTTTGGGGCATATTTATACTCCGTTTGCGCCGAATTTGCGTCGTTTTTTTCGACGCAAATTCGACGCAAAACGAACTCCATATTTATACTTTGGCGTTAGACGCGTCTAGCGCCAAAGTTCATGGAGTTAGCATAATTTTTTGGCGTGAACACCTTCCTTGCGTTAATGAGATGCAAGGTAGGCGTTCCCTTCTTAAAAAATGACTCCCAGGCATGTGCGTGGTATTTATACTCCCGGGCAAAAATGACGCCTGGGAGTGGGCGGGGCAAAAAAACCCGCATTTGCTCCTCTTTTTAACGCCTGGGTCAGGGCAGGTGTTAAGGGACCTGTGGGCTCAGAATGAGCCCAGAGGTGCCCTCCCCTGCCCCCAGGGACACCCCCTGCCACCCTTGCCCCCCCCAGGAGGACACCCAAGGATGGAGGGACCCATCCCAGGGAAGAAAAGGTAAGTTGTGGTAAGTATTTTTTTTTAAAAAAAATTGTGGCATAGGTGGGCCTGATTTGTGCCCCCCTACATGCCACTATGCCCAATGACCATGCCCAGGGGACAGAAGTCACCTGGGAATGGCCATTGGGCAAGGGGGCATGACTCCTGTCTTTGCTGAGACAGGAGTCATGTTAATGGCGTCTGGGCGCCCCCAAAAAATGGCGCAAATCGGGTTAAGACGATTTTTTTGCCTCAGCCTGACTTGCCCCATTTTGGGACGCCCATACGCCATTTTTCCCTACGCCGGCGCTGCCTGGTGTACGTCGTTTTTTTTCACGCACACCTGGCAGCGCCGGTCGGCTAACGCCGGCTAACGCCATTCAATAAATACGGCGCCCGCATGGCGCTTCAGAATGGCGTTAGCCGGTGCTAATTTTTTGGGCGCAAAACTGCGTTAGCGCAGTTTTGCGTCAAAAAGTATAAATATGGCCCTTTATGCTTTGAAATTGATATGGTGCAGAGCAAAATAAATATTGCATATATTGAAATAAATATAATCTATGCTGAAATGGATATGACCTGTGTTCAATTTATTATGACAGGTGTTAAGGCGAATATGACATCCATTGAAATGAATGACATCCATTGAAAGGAATATGACACATGTTCAGATGAATCTGAGCCACTTTGAAATGAATATGACACTTGGTGAAATTAATATGGCCCACATCAAAATTAATATGATATTCTGTAACATGAGTATGACATTTTTATTAAATGAATATAAAACTGTGAGATAAATGTAGCATACTTTGAAATTAATTAAGCACATATCGAAATAAACACAAGCCATGTTTAAATTAATATGACCGCTGTTTAAATGAATATGACTTGCACTGAACTTATGTTGATTTGCTTTCAAATTAATATTACATATTGAAACTATATGATATGAACTAAAATGAATTAGTTAAAATGAATATACCACACATTTAACAGAATATAAAACAAGGAACCAGCCTTTACCACAAATCCATTACATACATCCATTTACAACAATGTATTTGTGCATTTGTCACAGAGTACTTTATCACGCATGTAAGTATTTATTTTAAAGAACATCATTTTTCATGTGCACGCAGAGGTAAAGGGAGGTGTTAGTTGGCAGAGGTTTGTACCCTGTCCAAGTATGGACCCTCTCTCTAGTCAGGGTAAGGGAGTCCCACAGCTAACATAACCCCTGCTTACAGCCTTGGTGGCTTGGCGCGAGCAGTCAAGCTTAGCTCAGAGCCATGTATAAAGTATTTGTACACATAAGCACAGTAACACAGTGAAAACACCACAAAAGTACTCCAAACCAGTTTAGACAACTAGCAAATATTTATCTGAATAAAACAAGACCAAAACAACAAAAAATCCAACATACACAAGCAAAGTTACAAATTTTCCAAGATTAAGGGCTTCAATACAAGTTTGGCGGTCCGTGAACCGCCATGGCGGTAGTTCAACCGCCATCTACTTGGCGGTCAGACCACGGTATTACAATGCTGGCAGTCCCATGGGGGAAAGACTGCTGCTTTCCCAGCCAGCACCACCAGGCAGCGCAGACCACTGCTGTGGCGAGGAACGCCAAACAGGCAGACGGAGCCAGTGTTTCTGATGTTGCCTACCGTCAGTGTGACAGTGGCAGTCCAACCACCACATCCCAGCCGGTGGAAATGGAGAGCATAAAGGAAGCAACTCACCTGCAGGCAGGTTTACACATCCTGTGCCACCATGGAGCCCATCACACACGTTCTGCCGCAAGTGCTCTTTATCGATGGACCCACAGAGCTCCTACATTGCAACACAATGGAAGGTCAGTGGGATGCACAATGGGTTGTGAAACAAATATCCAAAGCTCGCAATGCAAACAATACCTGCACAATAGTGATGGCAGCCTCAGGAGCATTTATGGCAGGAGGCTGCCCTGGGACACATTTCACTTTGCACATACCCCTAAAACAGCATTTGCACAGGAACTGGCTGTTAGACTTTTCATCCTTGGTGTGGTCTCCCTTAACTTTTGCCTCTGTTCCCCAGGTTGTTGATGCATGCTGGACTCTGTTTTTGCTGTTTTTGTTACTCTGTGCACTTTACCACTGCTAACCAGTGCTAAAGTGCAAGTGCTCCTGTACAAAATGTGTATGTAATTGGTTGATCCATGATTGGCATATTTGATTTACTAGTAAGTCCCTTGTAAAGTGAACTAGAGGTGCCCAGGGCCTGTGGACCAAATGCTACTAGTGGGCCTGCAGCACTGGTTTTGCCACCCACCTAAGTAGCTCTGTAATCATGTCTCAGACCTTCCTCTGCAGTGTCTGTGTGTGCAGTTTTTAACTGTAAATTCAACTTGGCAAGTGTACCCACTTATATAAGGCACCCCTAAGGTATGCCCTAGGTAGCCCCAAGGGCAGGGTGCAGTGTATGGTTGAGGTAGGGCATATAGTAATACGTTTTATATGTCCTGACAGTGAAATATTGCTAAATTCTTTTTCACTGTTGCATGGCCTGTGCCACTCATAGGTTAACATAGGAGGTACCTTCAAAATTGATTAAAGTGTAGATTCCCTTTATGAGCTGATAGACATGTGGAATTTGGGGTCTCTGGGCTCACAATTTAAAAATGCATCTTTTAGTAAAGTTGATTTTAATTTTGTGTGTTTGAAAATACAAAATTTAGAAAGTGAGCATTTTCTTGCTTAAATCATTTATGTGACTCTGCCTGTTTGTGGATTCCCTGTCTGGGTCAGTTTGACAGTTGGGCTGGTTGCACCTCTCACTAGACAGTGATACACAGAGAGCTGGGGGTGTAGTCTGCATTTCTTGATGAGCCATCTGTGCTATAAAGGAGGGTAGGAGTGGTCACTCACACCTGAAAGGGCTGTGACTGCCCTCACACAATGCAGTCTCCAACCCCCTTGTGTGTGTCTGGGGCCTGGCCTGGGCAAAGCAGGATTTCACAATCAAGAGAGACTTTCCTTTGAAGTTGCTGCTCCTGCCTGTGCTAGAAGACAAAGACTGGACTTTGTGTTGCCTTCCTTCTTGTGAAGATCTCCAAGGGCTTGATTTAGAGCTTGCCTCCTGTTGTTTGAAGTCTCAGGGACAGCCAAGATTTCTCTCTGCCAGCACCTGGAGCCTCTGGAGAGACTCCTACTCTGCCATGTGCTGCCCATCCAGTTCCTGGGACCCTGAAAGGAGAAGCTGGCAGGATAAGAGTGAGAAATCCACACACCGACCGCCCTGCGAGGGAAAAGATTGACACAACTCCAATCCACGGTTGAAAAATCAATGTGCTGCCGGCTTTGCGGCTGAAAATCAACGCTCGCCTGCAACGCGACCAGAAGATCAACGTCCGCGGCTAGAGAAACGACGCACAGCATCGCTGATGGAGGCTGGTGAGATCGCAACCCACGATACATGGTTTTCGGCCCATCGTGCAGCTGAATTTCTGACGCAAACACTGCTGGGCATGTAAAAATGATGCAAGGTCTGCCCGGACCTGAGAGTACTGAATGGATCAACTCATCGCTCTCCTGCGGCAAGACGAAATGACACATGCCGACCCGACTAAAGGAGAAACGACGCAGGGTCTCGCTTGTGAGTGAAATTGATGCATCACAAGCCCTTTTTGATGCACACTCGTCCGTGCGGGGTTATTTTTGACTCACCAAAGGATATTTTCACTCTAACAGCGTTAGCGTTGTGTTTAAAATTACATGAAGACTCTTTTTGAATTCTTAGTGATAACTTGACATGTTTATTGTGGATTTTTGATGTTTTGGACTTCTTTTGTTTAGATAAATATTTTCTATTTTTCTAAACCTGTGTTGTGTCATTTTGTAGTGTTTTCATTGAGTTACTGTGTGTTTGGTACAAATACTTTAAACGTAGCAATCTGAAGTTAAGCCTACTGCTCGTGCCAAGCTACCAAGGGGGTGAGAGGGGGTTAGCTGAGAGTGATTCTCTTTTACCCTGACTAGAGTGAGTGTCCTTGCTTGGACAGCGGGTAACCTGACTGCCAACCAAAGACACCATTTCTAACACTGGCCCTTCATGTATCTCGGGGACAAACAATATTTTAGCCAAGTGACAAGCCTATCTGCCAAATGTGTAATTGCAAGTCAAGAAAGCACATACAACAGAACAGCTAGGGCCATACATCTAGATGAAGTAGCTGCAAGGTACACACATCAAAATGGACACATGGTCAGTCAAATGCAAAGGAAGTTACCACAATTGAACACCATCCATTTGTGGACAAACAAAACTCTAGCTCCCACACACGAGACAAAAGTACACTCCATATCTTGGGGACAAATCTACCAGCATACATGCTGACATTGGCCAATACAAGATGAAATACTTACCCTAGCAAACATAACGTAATGCAATGACACCCCAATTGGATCAACACCCACATATCCATACAGTGAACATCTGCCCTTGTCTTGGATGAACAGCACTGCCCACAAAGTTATATATTGCAAACAACAGCAAGTAGATCAGCAATCAGGGTGAAAGTGTATGCATGCAACACAAGTTTCTCAGGAACAACATAAAGCTAGAAAAGTAATGGTAGGACAAATGTGTACTCAACAAAACAAGTTTGGGTTTATTCAATTCAAATACTGAAGTGTGAAGGTCATTGGCCAGTCCATATGAGTCCATGCATATTACTGTGCCCAACCTTGACTCCAATTACTGCCAGGGAACCTCCACAGGAAGGGGGCATCAAGTGGGCAGGCAGGCACCTCAGAGCTCATCCTTAGGTGTGGTGTGGTCCGATTTGGGATGGATGGCTTTGGGTTTGGGAGGTGGCTTTTTCTTCAGAGGGGTGGGCTTCTTCTTGTAGGGGAGGGGTATGGGCGCTTGCAGGGGAGCAGGTGTGACAGGGGAGGACTTGGACGTGGAAGGGATTTGTTGGGCTGAGGTGAGACCCTCTTGGGTTTGGGAGGTGATTTGGAGGTAAAAGGGCAAAGGTCAAGGAATCTCTCCTTGGGAAAACGGGTAGGGTGATAGGGAGAGGGAGATGGGGATTTGGAGGATGAGTGAGTGGTGGGCTTGTATGTTGGTATAGATGCCTTAGGTGTGTGCATGTGTGAGGTATGCCTGTGTTTCGGTAGTGTCTGTTGTGTGTGTGAGTGTGAGTATTTGTGTGTCTGGATGATGTGGGAGTGGAGGATGTGTGTGTGTCTGTTGGGGGGGTGTCTGTGAGTTTTGTGGATGTTGTGGATGTGTCTGTGTGGGCTGGGGTGATGTGTGTGGGTATGGTGGAGGTGGTGGATATGTATGGGTGTTGGGGTAGTGTCTATGGGTATGGTGGATGTAGTGGCAGTGTCTGTGGGTGTTGCAGTGGTATATGGCGGTATGGTGTCTGAGGTGTGTTGGTTGTGAGCTGTTGTTTGGGTGTTTTTAGGTATGGTGGATATGGTGTGTGGGTCTGTGGGGGTGTCTGTTGAAATGGTTGCTGATGTGCTATCTGTGGGTGAATGTGCAGTGCCTGCATGCCAGTGTGTCTTGTGGTATTTGTGTCAATGTGTGTTGAGGTGGGTGCATGAGGATGTGTCTGTGTGCTTAGGACAGGTTGGGGACTAGGGAATTTGGACTGGGAAGAAGAAGGTGGTGGGAGGGAGGATTGGAGGTAGATGGCTGCCATCAGTGAGGAGGCCAGCACCTGAAAAGATCTCTGTAGGCCAGACATGTCACTATGAATGCCTTCAAGGAAAGCATGTGTCTGCTGAAGTTGGCTTGCCAACCCCTTGATGGCATTCACAATGGCAGTCTGTCCCACAGAGATACTCCTCATGAAATCAATAGCCTTTTCACTCAGGGCAGCAGGGGTAACAGGGACTGGCGCTGAAGTGCCTCGGGCAAAGGAGACATCCACCCTCTTGGGTGAGAGGGCATGGCCAACTGGGTGGGGAGCAATGGGGAGGATGGTGATAGAGTTGGGGGTGGTGCAGGTGCAGGTCACTAGGGAGTGGCCACTGGAGGTAGAATCTGAAGATTACAAGGTTGATCCTGTGTCCTCTGTGGCACTCCCTTCCCCCTCAGGGCCACTGAGTCCCTCCTTTTCGGGGGTGTCAAGTGACAGATAGTAGTGAGGCACCATTACTTGTCACACACTGAAAACAATCACTTCTTTTTCTTTGGGCTGTAACACTGAGGAGTAGTGGTCTGTTGCGTAGAATTTAGACCCACTACAACAACAAACCTTACTTGATTGGCAACTGTACACAGCCATGTGTTGTCTCTGGAGAGCAATTGTTTGTGTGGATTGTACTAAGTTGTGTCTTATGTCCCTGGGCTAATAGGCAAGGCACATCAGTATGCGCCAAATTACATGTCTATGCAAACAGTTACTCATCTTGTGTGTCACACATCACCCATCCACAGTCATCAGGAGGAGATGTCAGAATGTAGCACATTAACTTGGCTATGTGACATGCAGGGGTATGCCCTGAACTCATCCCTTTGTGGCTGCTGTGCTCCCTTCAAACGCCCATCAATGTCTGGGTATACCACTGCATGCAGGCCCTTTAGGGGTGGAGGTCATGCTCTAACCTGTACCCCACCCACGTTCGGAGGACGAACCCCAGCTGGACCTCCACAATTTTCCGGGCCCAGCGTCTCAGGTCCTCACACCTCTTTCAACAGTGGGAACACTGCCAGCTATGGACTCACAGGGTCTGCCCCTTCTTGGTGCTGGCTCTCTAAATCTCCTTCTTCTGATGGATGTTTACCTTCTTGCATAGGTTCTCACTATCCTAATGAGGCTACCGGATTTGGTGGCAGAATCGCATAGATTGTGGGGTACTAAGTACAATTCCACACTATGTGATGCCTATCGGCCTAATCCGGGTTTTCCGGCTAACTAGCAGCGCCTCATCTCTGCTCAAGAACAGGGATGATTGTGGCAACCGGGCGCATGACAAGAAAGACTCCTCAGGGGAATCATGGTTGATCAGATCTCACCCCTTTCTCTAAGTTACATTAGCCGCACACAGGCAAAGACAACAAAGGTAGAATATAGCTCAATAAAGATTTATTGAAGTAACTGAATCTTAGATAAAATGGCATGTATTGCATTAACTAGGATGATAAAACACACTAAAAGCAAAAAGGTGACAAAGAGTGTGAAGCACAAAGACAGTCCCACCGTATTGCCCCTAGGAGTGATATATATATTTTTCCTACCTAAGCTATGTTAGAGCACAGCATAATAAGCCCTAATCTGTCCTTCAGGTTTCCCCCCGGGAAGACATCATCCCTCATATCTGAGCAATGAAGCCTGTAGTATAGAGAGACACCATCCCCATAGAGGCAAGGGATTCGGCAAGCAGCTGAGCGAAGGTAATCAGCAATCAGCATGCAGTCATCTGGTTGGAATCCCCCTCTAACGTGTATGTGACAAAGGAGTGTGTTAGACCTGGCAGCTTTTGGTGTGTCTCCCCTGTCTTTTTGACTTCTGATCTCCTATTTCCATGGTGCACTGGACTCTGTTTTTGCTGGTTTATTGTCTCTGCACACTTTACCACGGCTAATCAGTGCTAAAGTGCAAGTGTTCCCTATGTAAATTGTATTGGTGATTGGTTTATCCATGATTGACATAGTTGATTTACTAGTGCCCTAGAGGTGCCCAGGGCCTGTAAATCAAATGCTACTATTCGTGTCACCCACACGAGTTTTAGACTGCCAATTCAACCTGGCAAGTGTACCCACTTGCCAGGCCCACACCTTCCCTTTTACTACATGTAAGGCACCCCTAGGGTAGGCCCTAAGTAGCCCCAGGGGCAGGGTGCAGTCTATCTTAAAGGTGGCACATGTACTGGTGTGTTTTACATGTCTTAACAGTGAAATACTGGCAAATTCGTTTTTCACTGTTGCAAGGCCTATCTCTCTCAAAGGTTAACATGGGGCTACCTTTAAATATCCCTAAACTGCAGCTTACTTTTGAGAGCAGATAGAAATATGGAGTTTGGGGTCTATTGACTTACAATTTAAAACACATCTTTTAGTGAAGTTGATTTTTAGATTGTTAGTTTGAAAATGCCACTTTTAGAAAGTAGGCATTTTCTTGCTTAAACCATTCTGTGACTCTGCCTGTTTGTGGATTCCCCCTCTGGGTCAGTTTAACAGGTCGGCTGTTGTGAATTCCGTCCAGACAATGACACAAAGGGAGCTGGGGTATAGCCTGCACATCCTGATGAGCCATCTGAGCTAGAGGGGAGGGAGGAGTGGTCACCCTAGTCCGAAAGGGCTGCACCTGCCCTCACACAATACAGTCTCCACCCCCCTAGTGTGTGTCTGGGGCCTGGCCTCGACAAGGAAGGATCTTGCAAGCAACTGAGACTTTCCTTTGAATTTTGCCAACTTCAAAGGCAGAAAGGGATACAAGTACTGGACCCAAAACCCCAGAATATTTCTGGAATCAAGTGGAACCTCTGCCAAGGAGAAGAGCTGAAGAGCTGGAGGAGGAGTACTGCCCCTTTGCTGTGTTGCTTTGCCTGGTTGGCCTGCAGTTGCTGTTTCTGCCTTAAAAGAGAGCAAAAAGTGAACTTTGCTGTGTATCCTGCTTGAGAAAGTTCTCCAGGGGCTTGGAGTAGAGCTTGCCTCCTGTTGGAAGTCCAGGGATATCAAAGACTATAGTTTCATCTGCCTCGAGCACTGGAAAATGTGTGTTTTGTGCTGTTCCAGTAGTAAAACCACCTCAACACTGACAATGACGTTGCTGGCCTGCACCGTGACCTGCCGACACCACACTGCCCTGCTTTGCACTGCGACTGTGGTCTCACCGCTGCCGCCATCTGACGCCACCACCGAGCCACTGCTCGCACCGTGACCTGTGGACCCCGCACTCCGGCATCGCCTTGCTCACACCGCAGCATGGGCATGCCCGACGATGCTACTCCTGCTGACACGGGCGCCGCTGCCTGCACTGTGGTGTCTGGACACCACTTGTGAGGAACGTGAAGCACCGTCCCATCCCACACCCAGGACGCCAACACCATCACTCCAGTGTCATCAACTGACGTCCCTGTCTGCACAGTGACCTGTGGATGCCGCAAGGAGCTTGGCCCGCATCGCACCGCTGACTCGGGCCAACCGACTACTGCACTTCAGCAACAACGAGGCTGCTGCCTGCAGTGTGACACCGCACATCACACCGCCCCACTTCACACCACAGCCCTGGTCTCACTGACGCCATTGGATGCCGTTACCGAGCTGCTGCCTGCACTGTGACCTGTCGCCACCGCAAGTTGCATCATCCCAATTCACACCTCAGACCTGACGCCATCCGCGGCAGCGCTCCTGACTTCATCAGCCCGGAGTTCGATCTGCAATGCATGTGACTTCAAGGGCCCGACAACCCCGCACTGACTACGGAACCGACACCACAACACCAGCGTTGGCGCTCTCCTGATCTCACAGCGAGGATCATCCCACCCTGCAATTCCAAGGCACTGTTTGCGGGTCTTCCTGATACCATAACTGACCTGCGACGCCACAGCCGGCGTGAACTGTTGGTTTTGTTGATCATGACGCCATGATAGCCCCAGGTGGAGCTACCGATCTTAAGGAACTGTATTTTTAAGTAAATTCTTGCAAAATTCATATCTTTATTATTGTATGTTGGATTTTTATCATTTTGGTCCTGTTTTACACAGATAAATATTGGCTATTTTTATAAAACTGGTGTGGTGTCCTTTTGTAGTGTTTTCACTGTATTACTGTGTGTTATGTGCAAATGCTTTACACATTGCTTCTAAGATAAGCCTGACTTTTCGTGCCAAGCTGCTAAGGGGGAGAGCAGGGGTTATTTCACTTAATTTAATTTCAAATAGGCTTTATTTCAGTAACTAGTATCATAAAAGGACAAAACATAGACAACAAAACACCACATTTAATATACATAAAAATAAGTTAAAACAAGGATTAAATCGATAGAATAATAAATACCACAGGGCCCAAGACTTAAAACATAAAGTTTGCGCAGAGAGTACTCTGGCACCATAAACATAAAAATATTAAAGTTATAAATCAGTGCAAAGATGCAATAGTTTGTTTAGCGACCAACGTTGGATACAGTACTAAGAGAAGAAGCACTTTCCCAGATAATTTGCAGAGTCAATTGCAAGATTCCATGAATTTAGGTCATAAATCCAACATAGTCAATACTCAGCTTCTTTAGAGCGAAAGCAATGGAAGTAGTGAGTTCTTTCCACATGGATACAGTTGGCATATAGTCACCAGCTGCAACATCGCCCTTCTTAAGCTTAAACAGAAAGTCATGAGTCTGTGGCTACAACAGCTAAAACAATATCCTCCTCCCAAACCCCCCTCCATAAGATACACACTACACAGTAGTATTATGAGCACACACACTAATTGACAAATCATTTCACGAAAGTGTGCTGAACCAAGTTCATCATTATAAGAGCAACTTCCAATTACGTAAAACTCTACATACAAACCCATTTCACATAAAGGAAGATTAAATCTTTGCACTATTGGTCCACATAGCTCCAAGAAATTTAGCGACAGCAGTGACCAAAACATGATCAGTGTCAATTCGTAGAGCTATAGCAGTCCTGCAGACGCCCAGCAGCCTGCAGACAGGTGCAAGCCACTTCCTACAAAGAATTACATAATCGGTACAGACAGAAAATACATGGGGGAAATTTTCAATAGGGACGTTACAAGCTGGACAGACAGAGGTTCCATCAGATGACCAACTACTAGTGAATAATCTTTGGAACCTGGTAGGGTTCCTACACGAAACTGAAAGTACAGCTTCTTGTCCTTAGGAGTTGAGCTTAAGTCCCAAAATGCCTCACAGATGCACATATCCTTCAGATCAGCAAAAGCATGAGACAGCTTGGAGTGAACTGCTACATGTAACTCATCAGAATCTACCATCCTCCAATACTTGTTTTTAAAATCTAGCTTTGAGGGAAAGGCAGCAGTTGTTAGGTGAGCCAAAAGCTCTGACCAGCCAAGCGAATACAGTGAAGCCTTAACATATACAAGCCAGGGGACACTAAGAGAGCGATCAGCTTCAACTACAACCTGGAGGGCTACAGTGTATGAGGCAAGCTCCAGAGTAGTCCAGAGCCGTCTCCAGTACAGGAGAGGAAGTAAGCAGGCTTTAGGACCTATTCCCTTGATACCCAAATCCTTAACAAAAGGAAACAACGGTGTATTTGATGGGAGAGAAACAAGTTTTCTTAGAAAGGAATTTTCAACTATAGACATTTCTTAAGCTTTAGAATAGCCCCATAGCTCCGCACCATATATAATGGAACTAACAGCCTTGGTCTCATAGATCAGGCGGATTGGTTTAGTATATGAGGCACTAAAGTCCCTGACTCGAACCCCAGTGTACTGTTTTTGCTTCAACGCCACCTTGGTGATATGGGATTTCCAAGGCAGGTTCTCAGATATTGTTAAACCAAGATAATTAAAAGATTTCACCTTTTCAAGCGGTGTGCCTCCAAGAACTACCTTCCCTTTAAATGATCTATGGAGGTTAAATGTCATCAGTTTAGTTTGGAAGTATTGATCTCCAGTCCCCGAGAGAGACAGAACTCTCAAATCGATTTAGGAGTTTCTGTAGCCCACTAGGGGTCTTGGAGACTAGGAGGGTATTGTCTGCAAACAACAATACAGGAACTTTACAGGCACCTATACATGGTGCATCTGCCTCCACCATGACTAAAAAGGGGACAATATCATTGATATACATTGAAAATAAAGTTGGAGTAAGAAAGCAACACTTTCGTACCCCCCTTTGTACTGGTATTTTGTCAGTAAGTTGCCCCTGATCACCTCACATGACGCTTCGTATGAATCGGAGAACAAAGTATTGAGGCCATGGAAGCAGATTAAAGTGGAAGAACTAGTCCTTGCCTTAGAAGAGGGTTGGAATAGGGCTACGAAGTTGGCTCAGCCCTTGCTTTACAGCTTCCACCTAGGGGTTGAAACGGCCATGGCTCAATTGGCTCCTCCTAACGTCTTGGGGCCCTGTAGCCAGAAGAAGCTCAGTCAACCTTGGTTCACGATCGAACTTAAATCTTTTCAGAGAAATTACCGGCAACAGGAGCGCCGGTGGAAACTAAAACCAGACCCAGAGGAAAGGGTTGCATTAAAGTCCACCCTCAATACTTACAAAGCGGCACGTTTTAAGGCCAAATCTAATTTATATACTGCTAAAGTCAAGGAGGCATTAAATGCTCCCAGAGAACTTTTTAAAGTGATAAAAACGTTATTCAATCCTTTTAGGCCATCCGATCTGGAAAATTCCCATGAGTTCTGTGATAAGGTTGCAAGGCACTTTGAGAACAAAATCCTTCAAATACATGCTAATTTTGTTCCCCATGAGGTTTCTAGGGAACTTCCCTCTGGGGTGTTCTCTGACTCTAAAGCTAGTTGTAAAGTCCTATCTGACTTTCATATCCCAACTCATGATTATATTAGAAAGATGATTTTAGAAATTAAGGGGGTCATTACAACCCTGGCAGACAGTATTAAGGCGGCGGTAAGACCGCAAACAGGCCAGCGAAAAAAAAAAGGGAATTATGACTGTGGCGCCAACAAAGACAGCCACTTCAACACTTTGACCACCACGGCGGTACAGACAAACAGCGCGGCGGTCACCGCCAACAGACAGGCGGAGACAAAGTACCGCCCACAGTATCACAACCTACCAATCTGCCCCCTTTCCCATGGCGGATTCACCGTGGATAAAAACATGGCAGAAACAGCCATTTCAATGGGAAAACGCTCACCTCTACACACTCCACGAGGAAGGAGGACACCATGGAGCCGGAACTCCAAATACTCCCTGCGATAGTCTTCCTGCTCCTGTACGATCATCATCTACGCCGGCGCCGAAGACAACGGTGAGTACGGCACCTACGACATAGGGGAGGCAAAAGTCAGGGACACACACACGCAACACCCCCACCCCCACCCTGACCCTCACCCACTACAACACACACACCAATGCATATCCAAACATAACAGTAACAAACCTCAAAACCCCCCGGAAGAATGCAAAGACAAAAGGAAATGAGTGCAACCATTGTAATATATCAAAATACAGTAAGCAAATATATACAGATATAATTTCACATTCAACAAAATACACATCACGAATAGTAGTGCAGGTATGCACCATTCAATGTCCGTGGACCACTGGGCCCAAAATGCATGGGCGAGGCCCACACACGATACCTGAGCAAAGCGGAGAGAACACTGCTGGGGCATCAGATAGAAATACAACAGGCACCTCAGGGGGAAGGGAAGAGGGGGGGCACCTCAGCCGGATGACAGCACCACACCAGATCCACGAGGGGGCTCCATGCTCATTGATGTATCCTGGGGAGTGCAAAGCCACAGTCTCTCAAGTCTCTACAGTGGGTGGTTTGCCCACTGTACCATCCTGGGGAGTGCAAAGCCACAGTCTCTCAAGTCTCTCCAGTGGGTGGTTTGCCCACAGTACCATCCTGGGGAGTGCAAAGCCACAGTCTCTCAAGTCTCTACAGTGGGTGGGTTGCCCATTGTTCAATCCTGGGGAGTGCAAAGCCACAGTCTCTCAAGTCTCTACAGTGGGTGGGTTGCCCTCTGTTCAATCCTGGGGAGTGCAAAGCCACACTCTCCCAAGTCGATAACAGTCTCCACTGGTTCTGGAGGGGGACTGCTGCCCAGAGTGCTACATCCTGTTAAGGACAGACGGAGTGGATGCTGTTCTCCACTGGTTCTGTAGGGGGACTGGTGCCCAGAGTGCTTCATCCTGTTAAGGACTGAGGTAGTGAATGCATGTCTCCACTGGTTCTGGAGGGGGACTGGTGCCCAGAGTGCTTCATCCTGTTAAGGACAGACGGAGTGGATGCTGTTTTCCATTGGTTCTGGAGGGGGACTAGTGGCCAGAGTGCTTCATCCTGTTAAGGACTGAGATAGTGGATGCATGTCTCCACTGGTCCTGGAGGGGGACTGGTACCCAGAGTGCTTCATCCTGTTAAGGACAGACGGAGTGGATGCTGTTCTCCACTAGTTCTGGAGGGGGACTGGTGCCCAGAGTGCATCACTCTCCCCATGACGGTCCCAGTTCCGTCACTGCCCCTGCTGCACATGGGCTAGCGGTGCTTGAGTTGGCGGTGCTTGCCCTGTTCAGCAGTGCTTGCCCTGTTCAGGGGTGCTTAACTTTGTTGTGTCTGACCTGTTCAACGGTGCTTGACTTTGCTGTCTCTGACCTGTTCAGCAGTGATTGCCATGACGGTCTTTGCCCTGTTCAGCGGTGCTTGACTTTGCTGTCTCTGACCTGTTCAGCGGTGCATGCCATGGCGGTCTTTGCCATGTTCAGCGGTGCTTGCCCTGTTCAGCGGTGCTTGACTTTGCTGTCTCTGACCTATGCAGCGGTGTTTGCCATGGCGGTCTTTGCCCTGTTCAGCCGTGCTTGACTTTGCTGTCTCTGACCTGTGCAGCAGTGTTTGCCATGGCGGTCCCTCATTGCCCAGCGGGGCTGTGGCTGCCGGGGCCCTCCTGGGCACTGACTCTGGCGGTAGCCTCCTGACCACTGACGATGGGACTGCCCTCCTGGGCACTGACTCTGGCGGTGGCCTCCTGGCCAGTGAAGATGGGGCTGGCGGTGGCCTCCTGGGCAGCGTGGATGATGGCGGGCTTCTCCGCCGTGCTGCTTTGGCGCTTTCTTCTGCCCCTTCCCCACCTTGGGAGGAGTCACAGCTGAGTGGACAGTCCCCCCGGGACCCTTGTGAGCGGCTTTGCCGGCTGGAGTCTTCCCCCATCCCATCGGGCACTGTCCAACTTCTGGTGCTTCACAGGGGGGGGACTGGCTGTGCTCTGGCTCCGTGTCACACTGGCTGCCCTGGTGCCCGGTGCACTCCACATACCTCTAACAGGCACCACTGGTACCGGAGATTTTTTGGCTGAGGTGCTAGTACGGGACCTATGAATTGGAGGGGGGGTGGTGGGAAAGAGGTCAAGGTTGCTCAGCAAAAGTTTCTTACGAACACTGGGACGGGTAGCTGGAGGGTCTGGGAGTGGAGGAAGAGGAGGTGGTTGTAGGAGGTGTAACTTTTGTTGATTTGGGTGCAGGTGCATGCGCTGGAGGCTGTCGTGAGGTGGATGGATGTTGGGTGGGTGTGTGTCCGCGTTTGTGTACTTTGGGAGGGGGAGTCACAGACACACTGGGAGAGGACACAGGGGACGTGTAAATGGTAGTGGGGGTGGTGAGTGCAGGTGAGCAGGGTGTGGTGGTGGGTGTGCTGGTGCAGGAAGTAGTGGCTGTAGTGGTGGTGCATGCAGGTGAGAGTGTAGATGACACTGGGAGGGAGGAGGGAGACAACGAGGAAGGGGATACAGTGGAGGCAGTGGATGTTGCTGTGTTTGTATGTGTGTGATGCTTGCGTGAGTGCCTGTGGGATGTGAGGTGCTTATGTTTGCTTGAGATTCTCTTGTGTGTTGAGGTGTGTGGAGGCTGGTCTGATGGTGTGCTTGGGATAGGCTGGGGTACAGGGCATTGGGTCTGGGTGGAGGAATTTGGAGGGGGGAGGCTAGAGACAGGGACAATAGCTGCCATCAGTGCTGAGGCCAGAGATTGCAGGGTTCGATGAAGGGCAGCCTGACCAGAATGAATGCCCTCCAGGAATGCATTAGTGTGTTGCAACTCCCTTTCTACACCCTGGATGGCATTCGCAATGGTAGACTGCCCAACAGTGAGTAACCTGAGGAGGTCAATGGCCTCCTCACTGAGGGCAGCAGAGGTGACAGGGGCAGGGGCTAAGGTGCCTGGGGCAAAGGTGATGCCCACCCTCCTGGGTGAGCCGGCACGGGGCGAAGGCTGAGGGGCTGCTGGGAGGGCGGTGCTGGTAGGGGGGATGGCGGCTGTACCTGTAGAAGTGGGGGGGCACAGATTTTGCCGCCACCACAAGGGAGCTCCCATCGGAGGACGAGTCTGTGTCGCTGGTTGCTGATCCTGTGACCGCCGTAAAGCTCCCCTCAACCTCCGTCCCACTGGTGTATTCAGAGTCCATGGTGTGGCCCTCCATGGCCATGTGGGATGCAGCTCCCTCGTGCTCCGGTGCCACTGTACCTCCGCCTGATGATGCTGATGCACAAAAGAACAGGAAGAGCACAAAAAGGGGGGGACGACGACAGAAGAAAGACAGGTTGAGTGCATGGCTTACCACTACCGTGGGCGGACAATACAGACACAGCAGCCCCCTGCACTACGCCGCGCTGTTAGGCTCTATTGATGCAGTTCCTGGGATATGGCCTACATGGCTATGGTGGACATCAGCACACATAGATGACACAGGGGCATATATATCTGTACTTGGCACTCTACAGAGGTGGGGTGGAGTGCCACATGGCCTGCATTACGGAGGGGCATAGCCTACGGAACTCGCCCTGGCCTAGGGGAACCCACAGCCCTCCTCCCCCACCCAGACACCTTCACTGCGCGCAAAGTCTGCTGAATGAGAGTGTACTCACCCCCTTGTGTCTGATGTGATGCCCTGAAGCGCCCATCCAACTCAGGGTAGGCCACTGCCAGGATCCGGAAAATCAGGCGGGTCATGGTCCAACGGGCACCCCTCCCACGTTGGGAGGCCATCCCCAGCTGAGCCTCCGCTGTCTTCTTGCTCCAGCGGTGAATGTCCTCCCATCTTTTACGGCAGTGGGTGCTCCGTCTCTGGTGGACCCCCAGGGTCCGGACGTCCTTGGCGATGGCACGCCAAATATCCTTCTTCTGGTGGGCGCTGACCTACATGACATGTACAGGGGAAGAAGAGAAGTCATTACCAACTGCACCGTCGAAGTGAGTGGCCCACATCCCTACCCTTGCCATGTGGCACATGCATTCACAGTCCTTCATGCTCGCAGAACTCTGCCCCCATCCTTCTTACAACCAGCCCTCTCCACCCAGGCATAGCCCATACAACTTGCTCCCTGTGTACTCACCTATTGGTCTGGAGGACCGTAGAGTAGCGTGTACTGGGGGAGGACCCCGTCCACAAGCTTCTCCAACTCCTGTGCAGTGAAGGCAGGGGCCCTTTGCCCAGACGCACGGGCCATTGTCTCTTCCAGACCGAGGTCACAGCAGCACTTGCAGTATAGGTCCTTTCCTGTCGAAGATCAGGTATCGAGTGATTCAACAGATAGAAAATGGCGGTGACATCCGCGGCGGTGAAGTCCGCGGCGGTGCGTATCATCACCGCCGGCGCACTTCGTCATTGGCTTCTGGGACCCATAGGGTCCAATGTTAACCAATACAGCATTGCGCAGCGGTCTTCGACCGCCTACCACGACGGTGTACAACACCAGCAAAGTTACCTCACATCCCATTGTCCCAGTTTAGAGGTCAGGCAGCCGCCATTTCAGGGGCCCACATGGCTTCATTTTCAACTGCGTCGCAAATACCTAGGCCTGGACTCAACACACATACAGACAACTTTTTGGATTATGTTTCGTGTTCTGTGTAGCTGTGGGTACATACCTCTGAGTTGCTTGACTCTGTGGTCGCTGTTGTCCTTCCTAGGCACCATCAGCTGGGACATGTGAGGAGATGGCGGAAGCGTCCAGTGTACTGACTGCTGGTGGACCTGTTGACAATGGAGGAGCGACATTTAATCATCACCTACTGGTTTGACCGTGCCAAAATCCGGGAACTGTGTACCCAGTTGGAGCCTGACCTGATGTCAGCTATCCGGCATCCCACAGGGATCCCCCCTCAAGTGCAGGTGCTATCAGTGCTCCATTTCCTTGCAAGTGGGTCATTTCAAACAACAGTGGCCATGGCATCAGGGATGTCCCAGCCTATGTTTTCCAACGTGTTGTCCAGAGTGTTGTCTGCCCTGCTGAAACACATGAGGAGCTACATTGTTTTCCCTCAGGTGGAGGATTTGGCTACTGTTAAAGGTGACTTCTATGCCCTTGGACATATCCCCAACATCATAGGTGCCATTGATGGGACCCATGTGGCTTTGGTCCGCCCCCCCACAGGAGTGAACAGGTGTATAGGAACCGGAAGAGTTATCATTCCATGAATGTACAGATGGTATGTTTGGCAGACCAGTACATCTCCCTGGTAAATGCTATGTTCCCTGGCTCAGTGCATGACGCCTATATCCTGCGGAATAGCAGCATCCCTTATGTGATGGGTCAACTCCAGAGGCACCGTGTGTGGCTTTTAGGTGACTCTGGTTACCCCAACCTGTAGGCCAGGTTCAGGTGCCTCCATATGACAGGTGGTTCCCTATTCTATTCACCAAGGAAGGTGTGCCAGATCATCATCGCCTGCTGTATGCTTCACAATCTTGCTTTGTGAAGCCAGGTGCCTTTTCTGCAGGAGGATGGTCCAGATGACAGTGTTGTGGCAGCTGTGGAGCCTGTGGACAGTGATGAGGAGGAAGCAGAGGAAGAAGACATTGAAAACAGGGACTCAGTCATCCAGCAATATTTGCAGTGACACACAGGTGAGAACACTTTCTTGCCTACTACAAGTACTTTCACACTTCTACCTCTATCCTGTCTGTCAATTTCAAGCAGTATTTGGTAACTGAGTTGTACATTTCCATTACGGTTTCACAGGTGTGGTTACCAACGTGTGTCATCTGCTTGCATTCTTCATGGACTTGTGATGTGTGACATAGGTATGTTGACATTACATTTGAGAACGGATTTTGTCACTGTCATAGCTAATACACATTTTCAAAATCACAGACTGACTCCAGATTGTTTTGTGCTTCAAGGGTGTTTATTGAAGTGCTAATTATTGGAGGGGGTGGTAAAATGGTGAGGGGTGATGGTGGAGGAATGTCCATGGCAGAGTCTAGTCTATTAGTCTCACAGGTGCACTGCCCATATGGGCATAGGAAGTGGAGCTGGGGCAGTTCCAATATGGACAGGGTTACAAAGTGGGACAGTGGGATGACAATCAGGGTGGTCTCATTTCTTGGCGGGGGTCTTGGCATCGTGCTCTGTCCTGTTCCTGGATCTCAGGGAGCGCTTGCGGGGTGGTTCTCCGTCTGCAGGGGGTGGGGTGCTGGTGTGGTGGTCCTGTGGAGGGGCGTTCTGTCCACTAGCGCCGGCGGAGGTGGTGGGCAGTTCATCGTCCATGCTAGTGTCAGGAGCCCCTTGGAGTGCCACGGTGTCCCTCATGGTGTTCTGTATGTCCTTCAGCACCCCTACGATGGTGCCCAGGGCGGAGCTGATGGTTCTGAGTTCCTCCCTGAACCCCAAATACTGTTCCTCCTGCAGGCGCTAGGTATCCTGAAACTTGGCCAGGACCGTAGCCATCATCTCCTGGGAGTGGTGGTAGGCTCCTATGATGGAGGAGAGGGCCTCGTGGAAAGTGGGTTCCCTTGGCCTGTCCGCCCCCTGTCGCACAGCAGCCCTCCCAGTTCCCCTGTGTTCCTGTGCCTCCGTCCCCTGGACTGTGTGCCCACTACCACTGCCCCCAGGTCCCTGTTGTTGTTGTGGTGGTGGGTTATCCTGGGTTCCCTGTAGTGGTGGACACACAGCTGATTGACGTGTCCTGGGTACGGAGGTATGGGCCCGCTGGGTGGGTGCTGTGCTGGTGTTACCAGAGAGCGGAAGGTCTGTGGTGGCCTGTGACTGGGTGTGGGGAACCGACTGTCCCGAGGCCCACGATGGTCCGGGCTGGTCATCTGGATCCAGTTGGCCAGAGGTACTGTCATCACTGTGGGCCTCTTCTATGGGTGGGGCAGAGATGTCTGGACCCTCCTGTCTGGTGACATTGGGTAGTGGTCCTGCAGGGGTGTAAAAGCATGATTATTGCATCTGTGTGTGTCATGATGTGCAATGGGTGGGTGAGCGTGTACCCCAGTGCTAGCATTCCTGTTTGGGGGTTTGTGTGATGATGGTTGGGGGGTTGTTATGGGTATGTGCAGTGGGCATGCTTTAGTGAGGGGTGTCCATGCTTTGTTGTGTCATGCAGGGCTTGCTGGTGGGATGTGTGGTTTGTATTATTAGTACATTATTGAGGAATGTGATGGGGGAGGGGGGCGAGGGTGGGGGTCTGTGATAGCATGCAGGTAGGGTGGGGGATATGATAGTTAAGATTTGACTTACCAGAGTCCATTCCTCCACCGACTCCTCCGAGGCCCTCAGGATGCATATTGGTCAAGACCTGCTTCTCCCATGTTGTTAGTTGTGGGGGAGCAGGTGGGGGTCCGCCGCCAGTCTGCTGTACCGCGATGTTGTGTCTTGAGACCACGGAACGCACCTTCCCCCGTAGGTCGTTCCACCTCTTCCTGATGTCGTCCCGATTTCTTGGGTGCTGTCCGACTGCGTTGACCCTGTCGACTATTCTTCGCCATAGCTCCGTCTTCCTAGCTATGGAGGTGTGCTGCACCTGTGATCCAAATAGCTGTGGCTCTACCTGTACGATTTCCTCCACCATGACCCTGAGCTCCTCCTCAGAGAACCTGGGGTGTCTTTGCCGTGCCATGGGGTGGTGTAGGTGATGTGTGGGGTGGTGTATATGGTGATGAGTGTGGTGATGTGTAGTGGTGTGTGGTGTTTTGTGCGTGGATGTTGTGTGGGTGATGGTGGTGTGTGCCTCTGTGTGGTGGGGTTGTCTATGCTGTGCAGTCTCTCTGGCCTTTGTCAATAATTTTTGTCGCAGGGGTTTGTGGGTGATGTGGGTGTGTGTTTTATATTGTGTTGGGTGTGTGGGAGTAGTGTTTGTATGTGTATCAGGTGTGTGTATTTGGAATTGTCCAATGTGGCGGTGTTTTGGATATGTGTGTGTATTTTGAGCCCTGCGGTGAGTACTGCCAATGGAATACCGCGGTTGAAAGACCGCCGCGTAGATTCGTGGGTCGTGATAGCATGGGCGTGTTTCTGTTGGCGTGGTGGTGGAGGATTTGTTTTCGCCAGTTTATCACTGACCTTTGGTGTGGCAGACTTGTGTGGGTGTCTGAATTTCGAGCTGTGGGTCATAATAGCTGTGGGGGATTTCCGCGGCCGCGGCGGTGTATTGGCAGTCTTCTGCACGGCAGAAAGCGGCTTTTACCGCCAATGTTGTAATGACCCCCAAAGTCAGGTTCCCCTTTGGATCCGTGCCCCCCTTCCATTTTAAAATTGGCCCCTGACCTGATGGCTCGGGCCTTAGCTCTTAGTTTCCAGGAGATTTTAAATTCTGTAATGTATCCCTCTTTATGGAAGGAGACTATAGTTCTTCCCCTGAAGAAGAAGCCTGATGGCGATAGTCAGGATCTAAACAACCTACGGCCTATTGCGCTTCTTACCTTTCTGGCAAAAGTTTTAGAGAAAATCTTGAATAAGGAATTGGTGGAATTCTTAGTGGAAGTGGGAGGCCTTGACTCCTCTCGACATGGTTTTAGAAAGGCGCACAGCACAGAGACTGCCTTGATCTCATCCTCTGATGTTGGTAGATGAAGGTCAAGGGGCCATCTTAGTATTATTAGATCTATCGGCGGCGTTTGACACTAATTCCCCTCATCTTTGTCAAGAAGGGAACAGAGAGAGAGCTCTTAAGCTTCTGGAATCTTTTCTAACAAACAGATGGACCACTGTAAGTTGTGGCAATTCCAAATCTACGCCTTATCTACCACCCTGCGGGATTCCACAGGGTTCTTCTTTGAGTCCTACTCTGTTTAATGTGTATGTTGCCCGTTGGCAAATCTCATCCGAACCTTTGGATTTATCCCAACCTCCTATGCCGATGACACTTAGCTCATCATACCAATTAGAAGGCCTTGGGAGGAGGTTGCGGATCAGTTTAACAATTGCATGCAAGCAGTTAGTAATTGGATGAAGACCAACTGGCTGAAAATGAATGCCACCAAAACTGAAATCCTCTGTTTTGGGCCGGCAAAAGAGTTATGGAATCCACGCTGGTGGCCCTCAGACTGCGGTATTCTTCCTGTTCCCACCACTATCAGTAGGAATCTGGGCATTTTCTTTGATGATCATTTATCCTTTAAAAGTCAGGTAAATCATGCCTTAAAGACATGCCTCTGGCTTATTAAAATGCTTAGGAAAACTTTTCCTTATCTCTAGTATGAATGGAGAGTTTCTGCTATCTTAGTACTGGATATGTCTAAAGTTGATTATTGTAATGCCTTATTCCTTAATTTGGATAAGGCTTTGATTAACAAGTTGCAACTGGTCCAGAATTCAGCTGCTAGAGCGGTTCTTAACCTCTCTCGTGGGCATCAGTTAGTGGGAGCCTCAAACAACTACACTGGCTCCTGGTGGCTCAGCGTGTCATTTTCAAATCGCTCTGCTTGACTTACAAAGCAGCTCACAGGATTGGCCCCTCTACCTCACCACCAGGATCTGTTGGCATGTTCCTAAGAGAAATTTGAGGTCTTCCAAAGCTTACGGAATCCAGGTTCCCGCTACTTATAAAGCCAAATGGGGTGACAAAGCGTTGACCGTGGCTGCTGCAAGATGCTGGAACTTGCTGCTGTTGAACATCAGGCAAGAACCCTATTACTTAAGATTCAGGAAACCGGTCAAAACATGGCTCTTTCCCCGATAGCTTTGTTCGATTCTCGGTTTGTTTTCCCCCAAGTAATTTTTCTTGATTTCCGCTGTCTGTCTTTCTGAGTAGTTTCCTTGGTTTTTGTTCTTCCCTTTTCTCTCACCTTCTATACCAGTGCTTTGATGCTCTTTGTGAGTCAGAATGTGCTTTACAAATACGATATACATACATACATGCTGGGTGCAACATAGATGTGATCATGGCACCATTGACTGGGCAATTAAGTAACTGGTTTTGCGATGTCTGGCAAGAGCTGTCAAAGGTAGGGGAACTAGTAGACTCAGGGGCAGGAGTAGGGGGAGCACTAATGCCAGGACCAGCTACATTATGCAAAGCGGGAACCAATGGTGAATAGGCTGAAGCGATGCCAGATGGAGCACTGAGTCAGTCACTGTCATTTAAACCTGATGAACTACCCCCTGTAATGGGGGAGCGGCTGAGCATTATAATGCATAGAGAGCCCGGGGTATTTGGAATGTGCACAGGAGTTCCTTGGTGGGCATGTTCTGGCATCTAAGGCCACCAGATCATCTACCATACCCTTGTCCCCGAATGCCAGCTTGATCACATCATAAGGTGCAACAGGATCTGGTCTCCTAACTGCCCTAGTTATGTCCTCACGGATCACAGAATGGCAACCTCACATAACATATCTAATGAATTGCCTTATTTATAATGGCTTCTCCACTCTCTCTAGATGCAGCCGGGTGTAGCTTGGGTACATTGACCATCAAAACAGTATTTGTAGATTTTGGCCTGTCAAAAACAGAACCTCCTACACAATTAGAGGTACCATTATCTACAGGCCCACAGGATTGACAGTAGACTCTTGGATCCTTAGCCATGTCTGTGTCACTGCAATTGGAAGCCTGGCAAAGATTCCCTAGCCTCCCACCTACTTGCCATTTGCCGACACAGGGAGCCAGACTAGCTCTAGCAGAGCCAGGCAAGGGGATAAGACTCTTGTTACCGACTGGCAAAGGGAAGTTAGGCAACATAGATGATGGGCCAGGAGAACGAGAGGCAAGGCCATGGGCACCAACCAAGGGAGTCATCATGGCCAATGGAGTCATCTGCAGAACCACAGAGATTAAGGTGGATACCATAGATTGGAGCTCAGCCACCTCAGCCTTTAAATTGTGTATATCAGAGAGATGTTGGGACTCAACCATTTTGGGGCAACAGTTGTGAATATGGTCTCACCTGCTATAATATTAGTGACAGGATCATCATGTGTGTATAAAATATCTCTTAGGAACCTGAAACGATTACTTTGGAGCAGGACATTACTGTCATCAAATGACAATTTGTTCTCCCACGTTGGTGTAGTGTGAGTGGCATGACCCGCCACCCTTTCACTTTGTGTGCACACCCCTGCAGGTCTCGTACTTTAAACATGTCAGGATTTTACTGTGTTTACCCCCAAGTTTATGGAAGGACACACCCTGAGCGTTTTCGGGGGCATTGTCTGGGGGGGGGGGAGGTCAGAATTTCTTTGCATTCAAATAGCAGATTATCAGTCCTTGTCAGCACAGAGTTATCTTCTGCATGCTTCAGATTTTTACTATTTGTTCTGCACTGTCCCAGCCTCACCAACTGTCACTTTTCTTTTACCCATATGCGATCACTTTTTAAGAATAATAAATAGATAGACCGAGCCTGCTAGATCAGTAACTGCCCTGCCAAAATACAACAGCTACAGCTGCAGCCTATGAGGTAAATTTGATTATGCAAACCAAAAACAAAAATGTTAGAGGGGTGGCCCAGTACAGCCTCCTTCATGCTCCGACGGGCCTGAATGGGCCCGCTCTTGGCCTAGGCTTTGCCCAGGCTTGTCCCACACATCGGTGATCTTGGTAGCGCTATATAGCGCTTGTTGTCAGCACAAATGTGAGCAGCTGGGCAAGTATTTGGTCGCCTCCAGGGGCCAAGAGCAGTCTGTGATGTGTAGTCCCCAGGAAAAGTTTGGCGCGTCCTGCATAGTGGTAATCTTGGTAGCGCTATATAGCCCTCATCGTCAGCACAAGTGTAAGCATCTGAAAGTGTGAGATGGCTGCCTCCAGGGGGAAAGAGCAGTCTGGGATGTGAAGTCCCTCAGGCAAAGTTCAGCACATCCTGTACATCGATGATCTTGGTATCACTATATAGCACTCGTCGTCAGCACAAGTGTGAGCAGCTAGGCCAGTAAGACGGCCACCTCCAGTGGCAAGAGCAGTCTGAGATGTGTAGTTCCCCAGGTAAAGTTCAGCGTGGGTTATGTGAGCTGAGTATCTCCCTTATACTGACTAGAGTGAGGGTCCCTTCTTTGTCAGGGTACAAACCGACTGCCAACTAGAGACCCCATTTTTAACAGAGTGTTATTATAATTAAACAGTTGATGTTCTGAGAAAGGGTCACCACGTAATTATATGTATGTTTCTGTGAATGTTGGAGACACAGTGTACCACTTTTGCCGACAACCCTATCTGACTGCAGCCTTGAGAAAAGCACAAAGTGAAATGCTATGAACATGATGCTTTCCTAGGCGAAGGAACAAATAGAGAAAATAAAACAACACCACAAATGTGGCTAATGCTGGAAAAATAAAGCAATGCTGAATAAAATGTATCTGGACTACAGTGCACAACGGCAGGCCTAGTTTGCTAAAATAACGTGTCTAAAATATGGCTAAAATAGCTATACAACAACCTATATGGATGCAAGAGACAAATCAATCAATTACAAACACAAGTTTTTGCACAAATGTTTGTGTCACACATCAGAAACACCGAGCATAGAAAAGGTAATTTGACAACATACCACAAGAGTGAAGAACACATGCCCATAAGTACAGGGACATGACTACACACTTTTGGATTCATATGCAGACTAACCCACTACCATGCTGTATGCCTACAATGACTAAGAAAGGGCTAGCATGGTGGGTATGGCATGTGTAGACATGGGGCCTACCAAATGCAGACTCATGTCACTTCAGGGTGGATTTTGTTGGTATGTAACTGTAACACAAAACACTTCTTCAAACATATGTTAGTAACCTACAGAGATGGCATCCAACATACAAAGGTAAGTACACAGCCTGGACTATGTCCCATATTTGGAGATACATTTGACAGGCCCTGATCTCTGCAGGCTGAGCATACAGAACCTACGTGACATTCACATTTGCATCACTTCCATACATGACAGTACATCATGTGACCATCAGCAATGTGGCTTGTGGGGCCAACTGAAGGGCACAGTGAGTCATGATATGCCTTTCAAACACCAATTTGGCAAGCCCAGATGTGGGGTGAAAGATCTGTGGCACAATACAGATTGCTTGCAATATCCTCAATGAGTCAGACAAGATGCATACACAGCTCATACTGTCATTATTAAATATATTGTCTAACATTTACAACCATCATAAAAGAAACAAATTTCATTGGATGGCAGTAAAGTCTCATTGTCTATTTATGTGCATCCAACACAAGGAGGATCTAGGGCCCCCAAAACACCACACAACACAATGTGAATAAGCACATCATACAGTCCTGGTCTCCAGTACCTGCAACATGCACATCCTATTGGTGCCACACAGACTGCAACAACAGGCAAACAAGAAGTCTAACTTGCGCACAGAGGCACTTTGTAACCGGAGGAGAGAAAGGAAGGCGCTGAAAGAGTCAATTATGAAGTACTTACCTGCTCCGCTGGTGAGCAGTAGAGCTGACCATTCAGGGGAAGGACCTTGCTCACAAGCCTCTCCAGCTTCTCTGGAGACAAAGCAGTGGCCCTTTCACCTTCTGGATGTGGCATAATTACCCTCAGAGGCGGCACACAGCAGCTGGATTGGTGGAGGTGTTGCTGGCAGTAGTTTCAGGAGTCAAGTGACTGTTTTTGCACAACGCAGCGTACACGTACGCCATGTACACGGTCATCACCGCTGATGAACACAGCCATCGGTCTGCGAACACCACAGGCAACAACTTTAACCCATGGCTGTGTCCGCCATAGTTGAAACCACCTATTGCGCAGATGACTTCACCCGGAGGCGGTTCCTGATGTCCAGTGGTGTGCGTCAGTCATCCGCCATTTTGGCAGCATGAAAGACCATATCTGGCACTGTTATATACATCACAAAAACGATATAAGTTGAATATCATCACAACCATCTGCAATCTGTTATGTTGTGTAGGTCTGACTACGCAATCACCAGTGTAGTGGGTTGTAGGGCACAGATGGTATATGACGGTGGTTCACAGGCCACCACCGCTGATGGTATTTTTGGGGGTCGTAAATACAGTCACATTTCGAGGGGAAACTGTAGCAGATAGTTGGGTGTCAACCGAATCCATGTGGTGGACACGTGATCACAACCATGGGGGTCACATTTGACCCCCTTGTATAGTTGCCAGCTGTGATATGTCCTGGCTGTCATGTATATCCAGTCAGAAATGTTAGCATTCATCATGTCGCTGAGGACACAGTGACTAATGTTCTAAATCATGTCTTCTCACACATAGGTACCCTGGGAGAGGGATGATGCAACAAGGTCCTTCCTACCATCCATTGCCAGATCTTCAGACCATGGAGGAATGCCACGTCATCCAGCTGTTCTGCTTGAATAGACTAACAATAGTGGTTTTATGCCATCAGGTGGTGCCAGAACTGAATCCAGAAAACATACTGCAATCCACCCATTGTACAAGTCATGTCAGTGTTGCACTTCTGGGCCACAGGGCCCTTCCAATATACAGTGGCCCTATCTGGTGGGATGTTCCAACCTATGCTCAGTCTGGTGTTGAAAGTTTTTCTATAAGAAGTGTTGAAACACATTGACAGCTATGGCAGGTTCCAGCGATGTGAGGATTCAGCCAATGTGAAGGATGACTTCTATGGTTTTGCCCACATCCTACATGTGGTGGGGGGCCATTGATGGCACAAATGTTGGCATGATGCCACCTTGGGCTACTGAACAAGACTATTGCAACAGAAAAAACTTCCATTCCATCAACGTGCAACTTGTCTGTTTGGCGGATCTCTAGATCTCAAATGTGTGTGCCCCTTTTCGTGGATCAACCCCTGATTCCTTTGTGATGAGGAACAGTACCATACCCCATCTGATGTCACAACTGCATCCAGAGAGGGCCTGGCTGGTTGGAAAGTCACATCTGCACTGATTACGTGTGAGCAATGTCAGGGGCTACAATTATGAAGTTAGTGACTCATTGTTGCACATATGTCCAGTTCCTTAACAGAGACTCAGCAGATCCAAACCATCCTTGGTCATTGGCGCCACTGAGGAATCTAACTATGCCAGGGGCAGTCTGCTTCAATGAGGCCCATGGAAGAACACCGCATGCATTGGAGTGGCTTCAAGGCTCCTCAAGCCCAGATTCTGCTGTCTGGACAGAACTGGTGGAGCCCTCCTCTACCTCCCCAGGGAAGTGTGTCAGATCACTGTGACATGCTTCGTGCTCCACAACATCGCCCTGCCGAGAAATATCCCGTACATCCCAGAGGAAAGGGAGCCCGCAGGGCCACCAGATGAGAATCCTGAAATGTCAAATGAAGATGATAGTATAAAAGAGGAAGGAGCTGACTTGCTAGAAGATCTCATCCACAGTTTCTTCTTGTGAGTATAAGTATGTCATGTGATGTAATGACTGTGACTGTACAATGAACTGTAATTGTGAGAATGTGTGGAGTTTAGTGTTTTTGAAACAGTTAAGGAGCTGATACTCGGTAAAAATCAGCCATAGGCTGATTGATGAGATAGCTTTTCGCACATTCCCACCTTGATGACGTTGCTTTGTTTGTGTTAGTTTCTTTGTAATGTAACTTGTTTTCCAGATGTTTGCTGTGTGACTTGTGACATATTTATAGTTTTAAGCCTATGCGCCTTGTTTTGTTCTTTTTACAGGCACCTTCACCATGACATCTTCATGTTGGCATTTCAGAGTTGTGACATTGGCAGGTATGTGATGCTGTTCTGACATATAAAGTGGGCATGGATTGTTCCAGGTAATGTAGGTTGCAGAGTTTAGGTGTATGAGACCTGTACCAAGACAGTTTGCACAGTGTTTGGGTGGAGGTTCAGAAGTGCCCATTGCACTTGTTTTGTGTCCTGTGGTGGGCATGATGCATCATGTATGTCATCATGTGAACATCAAATATGTATGCTAGTTTATGACCAAGTCATTGTTCCTTCTCATTGACTAAACACTTTTTGTATGACCTGTATGTAGCTGTAGATGTGTTTCATCATTGCAGGCCACAATGCCTGTGCAAAAACACTGACATATGTTTGTGTCATATCACCAGATGCATGATTATAAAGGCCATGTGACCAGGAACTGTTGTACTGCCATCTGTCTGAATCTTAGATTATATGGTGTTGGATTACTTTGGTGTGGTATGTGATATGGCTCAAGCTGGTGACATCAACCAATTCAATGACTGACAAATCCCTTCCTTCCGTGGTCTGGAGGTCTGGAGGTCTGTACATGTAAATATGTCATTTATTTAGAATGAGTCAATCTTTTATGATTTTCAAGAGTTCAGACATATTGACAGCCTATGTGCTGAACACCGTAATATTTTGTTTAGTTTGACCAGAAACTTGTATGTACGAGTTTGTGAGGGATGGTTGTAATCCTGAGCTGGGAAAAGTGTACATGCAACATAGCCCATATTAAATAAGTACCTTAGATCATCATTGTATGGTTCACATGATCTGACATACCTACATGGCTAAATATGAAAGCAAAATCAGCAGGGGATCAGCTGCTACAGAGGCAGGGGTGTCTGTGGCTAGTTGCTCCTCTGGCAGGGGCTCCCTTCCCATGGCTGCCACTCATGTTGATGGGCCTGCTGTTGATGAGCCAAAGGAAGAATATTGGTTTTGAAAAGCCCTACTCAGCATTGTGTATGTCCCTCAACACCCCTGTTAAGGAGGCCATGTCAGAATTGTGGGCATCCATCTGTTCACACTAGTCCCTATGCATGTTCCTCTGTAGCTGCTTGATTTCCTGGAGTTGGTCAACACCTGGCTCATCACCCCTTGGGGTTCCCGATAGACCCCCAAGACGTGGCTGAAGGTGCCCTGGTCAAGAGCAGCCCCAGTGGGGCCCACTGGTCCACATCATACCTTTCACGCACCATACCCCCACAGGCCTGTGCCCTGGCCACAGGGTGACCTCTCTAACTTATTCATAGACCCTCATTGTCAAAGCGTTTTGCTGCAACTCAGGATCCAGGACTGGGAGGCATAAGATGGTGAAAACTGTGCTATGTACACAGGTGGGGAGGGAGGTAAATGTTTGCCTGCGATGTTGAAGGAACAGGGCTGAGAGGTGACATTGTGGGCACAGTGAGACTCACTGTTGCCATCTGACCAGGTTGCCCAGATGGACCAAAACCATTCCCCACGTCCACAAGTCCAGGAGTGTTTCATTCAGGGAGGTAGTGGTAGTCTATTCTATGGCCTCGGTAATGTATTTTTAAACTGGGAGTTCAGATACCCCAAAATCCATATCTCTATCTGCTCCCAATAAGAAATTACACTTAAAAGATATTTCAAGGCAACCCCCATGTTACCTTATGGGAGGGATAGGCCTTGCAATAGTGAAAAACTAATTTAGCAGTATTTTGCGATCATGACATGTAAAACACACTATTACATGTCTTACCTTTTAAATGCATTATACCCTGCCCAAGGGGCTACCTTGGGCCTACCTTACGGGTGACTTACATGTAGTGAAAGGCAAAGTTTGGGTCTGGCAAGTGGGCACACTTGCCAGGTCAAATTGGCAGTGGAAAACTAAACACACAGACACTGCTGGGGCAGATCAGAGACATGTTTATAGGGCTACAGATGTGGTTGGCACAATCAGTGCTGCAGGCCCACTAGTAGCATTTGATTTACAGGCCCTGGGCACACATGTTGCACTATACTAAGGACTTACGGTAAAACAAATATGCCAATCATAGATAAACCGATCATCAAAACAATTTAGACAGAGAGCTCCTGCACTTTAGCACTGGTCAGCAGTGGTAAAGTGCTCAGAGTCCTAAAGCTGGCAAAAACAAAATGCTGCACATAGTCAAAAACATATATTAATTTTAGGTAATTCATTTTTGTTCATATCATATCCTTTCAGAATCTGTAATAATAATTTCTATATATAATGCTAATTTTAATGCAAGCCATATTCATTGGTCATATTTATTTAAACATGCCTTGTGTTCATTTCGATATGTGCTTTATTCATTCCAAAGATTGCTACATTTATCTCACAGTTCTATGTTCATTTCAAAATGTATCATATTAATTTTAATGAATGTCATATTAATATTGATATGGGTCATATTATCTTCACCATATGTCACATTCATTTGAAAGTGGTTCATATTCATCTTAACATGTGTCATATTGCCTTCAATGAATGTCATATTCATTTCAATGGATGCCATATTCACATTAACACCTGACATAATAATTGTGACATGGGCCATATCCACTTCAACATAGGTCATATTCATTTCAATATACTCATCATTCATGTTGATGTGTGTCATATTAATTTCAAAGCATAACATATTCATTTTGACAAGTTTCATTTTAATTTCAGCATTGGTCATATTCAGTTTAAGGCATGTTGAATTAAGTTCAAAGGGGCTCATATTAATTTCAGTGCATGTCATATTCATATTAGTATGTGTCATATTTCTTTCAATGGATGTCCCATTCATATTAACATATAATATTAATTTTAAAATGAATTATACCTATTGCAACACATATCGCAATCATGTTGATATGTATCAAATTACTTTCAATGCAAACCATATTCATTTTGATAAATATAATGTTTATTGCACATTATATTCTTTTCAGAATAATACATTTTCATTTCAGTACCATATATTCATTTCAGTCTGTCATATTAATTCGAATGTATGTCATATTCCTCTTGGCACATGTCATTCATTTCAAGAAATGTTCTATTCTTTTTTATGAATATTGTATTTGTTTCAGTGATTGCTTTATTGCTGACAGTGTGAGTCATATTTATTTCAGAATGATTGATATATATTTCAGTATATCTCTTATTCAACTTGGAGTGTGAGTTATTCATATCAATCACTAAGGGCCTGATTACAACTTTGGAGGAGGTGTTAATCCGTCCCAAATGTGACGGATATACCACCAGCCGTATTACGAGTTCCATAGGATATAATGGACTCGTATTACGGCTGGTGGTATATCCGTCACTTTACTGTCACTTTTGGGACGGATTAAGACCTCCTCCAAAATTGTAATCAGGCCCTAAGTAGCATATTCTCTCTGCAAGGTTTCATATTTATTTTGGTTCAAGTCAGATTCACTCTGTCAGGCAGCATATTCATTTTGACTCATAGTACATTCATTCTGGTGTGTGTCATATTCATTTTGCAACACACTATGCATTTCAGGGGGTGTCCTATATGGGGGACTGTAATTTTGACATGAATGGCTTCCCATACCTGGTATGAAGGGATAAAAGTAGGAAGTCAGAGCAACCCAAACTATTGCTGAGAGTGCAGCAAGGGAGTAGGGTTCAGAGGTGTACCCTCACTTAAAACGCCAATAAGGATGCACTACGTGTGGTGTGTGAGAAGGGATTCAAACATGGCATTGTGTGTTAATTTGGTAGACCTATGACTACAAATAATTTATTTGAGAGAAAGAAAGTTTCACAGGAAGGTGTGGGCAGTATTAATATTGCACTTGTTTTAGCTATTTTGTAAAGCGCAACATCCACATTGGATGGGTCTCAACGCTAGAAAATACCACTCCGGAAAAAAAGGGTAGTGAAGAGATTATGGACCTCATTATGATCCTGGCGGGCGGCGGAGGCCGCCCGCCAGGATGCCGCCGTCCAAAATACCGCGCCGCGGTCAAAAGACCGCGGCGGGTATTACGAGTTTTCCCCTGGGCTGGCGGGCGGTTGCTGAAAAACCGCCCGCCAGCCCAGGGGAAAACGACCTTCCCACGAGGATGCCGGCTCGTAATCGAGCCGGCGGAGTGGGAAGGTGCGACGGGTGCAGTGGCACCCGTCGCGTATTTCAGTGTCTGCAAGGCAGACACTGAAATACTTTGCGGGGCCCTCTTACGGGGGCCCCTGTCGTGCCCATGCCATTGGCATGGGCACGGCAGGGGCCCCCAGGGGCCCGAGACCCCCCCTACCGCCATCCTGTTCATGGCGGCTTTCCCACCATGAACAGGATGGCGGTAGGGGGGGTCAGAATCCTCATGGCTGCGGAGCACGCTCCGCAGCCATGGAGGATTCAAACGAGCAGCGGAAAGTCAGCGGGAGAGCGCTGACTTTCCGCTTCTGACCGCGGCTGAACCGCTGCGGTCAGAATGCTCGTTGGAGCACCGCCAGCCTGTTGGCGGTGCTCCCGTGGTCGGTGGCCCTGGCGGCCACTGGCCGCCAGGGTCAGAATGACCCTCTATGACTGTCCATGATGAAAAGAATGAGATTTTCGTGCTCCTCTGAAGCTGAACATGCGAGAGCTCACTGTGAACAAACAGGGGTTTAAAATGAAAGCCAACTCATTTGAACTGGAATGATCCCCCACCGCATTTGTTGTGATAAAGCGAAGTATCTCAGTTTACCTAAAGACGCTTCTATTGTTGTACTTCTAAAACGTTCTGTTCAGCAAATTTAACCCGTGAATGAAGTACAATAAGATTAATTGAGTTGCCAAAATCTGCAAATGCATCAAATATTTTAATTCTCTGTCAAAATATGAGGAAGGGGAAGCCTCTATGCATTAGTTTAAGTTGCTAGGAATAGGTTTTAGCTTTCAGAGCCACTTGGAGCATCACAGAAATATCAGGGGCAGATGTGTCAGTGGTTTGTGCCATGCATGCACCACGCAACATGGTACATGTGTGGTGCAAACCTGTATGTCATATTTTTGAAAAAACACAAAGCCACTTTGCATGGCTTTGAATGGCTTCAGAAATATGGAGGAAGCAAGGCAGCGCAAATCACTCCATTGCCTTACTCTGCGCTAGTGAGGCATTCCATGGGCGTTTGATGGGTGTTGACAGGCAACTCCCATGGTTTTTTATGCATTTCAAGATATACCACACTTGGTAAACCTGGGAATGTGCAAAAATATATGCCTGCCAAGGAGAGAAATATTTATATTTTGCTTTGTTTTTTTCCTCTTTCTATGTATGATGCATTCTGCAGCACACGTAGAAAGAGTAAAACGCCTCTCAGTATTGTTTTTGGCCAGGAATGTGTCCATTCCTGCAAACAAAAAACAATCCTGCTTGCAACGGAGGCACCCTTGCATTATAGTACAAGGGTGCCTGCGTTGGTGCTAGGTTACCAGAGGACGCCAGTGCAGGGGGAAAGGACAGGAATGTGCTGTATTTGATAAATATAATACATCCTGCCCTTTCATTGTGATGCAGGGCAGGACAGCAAGTTAACGTGCTCTGCTGCCATGCACCACAGAAGCCATAATTATGGGCCTAAGTGTGAGCTATTTGGATCAAAGTCTAATGTACCAACAATTTGGATAACTAGGAGTTAACATAATGTTCAATTTGGGTGAATTAAACCTCAATCCATTTTTTGCTGCTTTTACGGTTAAATCTAGTTTATTAGATGGATGCAGTGCAACCCAACACTCCGTCAGGAAGCATGTCAGGAGGTTTGTCTTACCTCTTAAGACTGAGAAGTTGCAAAGGGACCAATACTCTAATGGTCATATTTGTGAGGGGGTTACGTCATGTTTGCACCATGTAACATGGTACATGTGTGACACAAACTTCTAAGTCAGATTGTTGAAGGCATGCAAAGCAACTTTGCATGGCTTTGAGTGGCTCCAAAAATCTGGAGCGAAGCAATGCATCGCAAATCAGTGTGTTGCCTTACTCTGCTCAAGGAAGGCATTCCATTGGCATTGTGTGGGTGTTCCTACACAACTCCCATGGTTTTTTACGCATTCCCAGATTTATAAGAACATGTAAACCTGGGACTGTGCCAAAAAGATACACCTTCCCAGGAAAGACGCAACGAGGAGGAATATCTTTATTTCTCCTTTTTACTTCCTCTTTCTATGTGTGCATCATTCTGCAGTACACCTAGAGAGAGGATGTGCCTCTCAGGGTTGGGTTTGTGCAGGAAGGTGTCTCTTCCTGCACAAAACTGCACAAGTAAAGGCTTGTGGTCCTTCCAGTATACCAGGTTTGTTGGGTGTGAGGCTTCGCACATATGGAGAGTGGACTACGCAGTGCCTTGAAGATGAACAGTAGGCCTTGAACGTTTTTGTAGTTTGGAGACAGTGAACACCTTCTTGGATGTCTAGGCATAACGTCCCATATTGTTCACTGTGTCTTTGCTAGGGAACCATCATCCAATGTTGCTACATCTAGGACCTTCTATGTGGATGTAGAGATTCTTTTGGAAAGAACAGTTGTTTCATTTAAAGTTGTTGGAAGCATATCTGTGAATACAGAGAAATATTCAGAAGGTTATGTCCTGCTGTGAAAACGAACTTTGAACTCTTTTGAACATTTAACTGGTACTTTCCTAAATACTGAAATATTTTTACATTGCACTTGAGGTTGAACCTGTGACAGAATAGGAGGGATTCTAACAAAGTGTACATATATGATTATGTGTAGTGTTCAGCTTCCAGTAATTTCTAACAGAGTTTCCAAGTTAGACATCATTGGATAGCATTGTTTGCTAATTACCTTTCAATGACACACAACTCAACTGGAGACTATACTGCATCCACAGCGAGTGCATAGTGACATTTGTGATATTTATTGTACACACAGAGAGAAGTGTTTATGAACATGCATTTATTATACTCATTTTCTTTAAGTTGAGATTCAGAAATAGCAAGTCATAATATAATGCAGATTGGTGGTTACATGCGCATATAGTTAAGGTTTACCCATTCACAATTATAGTTAGATGCATGACTTACATGGCAGGGTACAACAGCTATCTCCAACTGCCTTTACACATTCATTATGACCTGCAGTCATTGGTGCCCAGCAGAAGTGATGAGTCAGAGTAAGGATGTCCAGTATCTCTGTTTTTTCCTTATCCTCTTCCCCTCTTCTACAACTGGTGTTTGTATTCTTGTTTATGTGGTAGTTGTCAGATGTGGTGAGACCAAAAAATGCACTCCTCCTATTGCCTTCTGGTGCCCTCACCATGCAGGGTAAGGGCGATTAGGGTGCCAGTTTCATAAATATTAAACAGCAGATTCTATTGTAAAAGGACAGCTAATGATTAAGATATAAATCAAAAGGTAGTAGCACGGAGTGACAATGAGGGGCACATCTCAATATGTAGGTTAAGGTTCAGTTGTGAACTACAAGAGCTGCACTGACTGTGTGATCTATGGAGTAATTCAATTGACCTAGGTGCACTTTCATTAATAGACAAACTGGGCCATTTTTTGGATGAAAAAATGAGGGGAGATTGTGTTGAATGCTGTTGAATGGTCTCTTAAGCTCAATGGACTGACAATACCAGTAATAGGAATCATCCTAAAATCGTCAACCACAAAGATCACCACCACCCAGCCATCATAAAGAATGGCTTTAGTAAAATGTTTTACAATATCACATGTACTACACATCACAATGTTTCTTAGTCATGTGCTTCCAATATACCATAGGGCATAGCTGTTGAAATGAAGTCTTTGGTTGGCAGGCAGGTTACCCCCTATCCAAGCAAGGACCCTCACTCTAGTCAGGGTAAATCACACACAATCCACACTATCCTGCACCCACCCTCTGGTAGCTTGGCACTGAGCAGTAAGGCTTAACTTAGGAGGCAATGTGTAAAGTATTTGTGCAATAAATCGAACAATAACACTATATAGCACCACAAAAATACACCACAAGTGTTTAGAAAAATATATAATATTTATCTGGATAAATGTAGGTCAAAACGATCAAAGATGCAATAAGTAAATGTAGAGATATTACTGAAAAGTGATATAAAGGCCCTCATTCCGACCCTGGCGGTTTCAAACCGCCAGGGTGGAGGACCGCGGGAGCACCGCCGACAGGCCGGCGGTGCTCCAATGGGCATTCCGACCGCGGCGGTAAAGCCGCGGTCGGACCGGCAACACTGGCGGTCTCCCGCCAGTGTACCGCCGCCCATAGGAATCCTCCAAGGCGGCGCAGCTAGCTGCGCCGCCGAGGGGATTCCGACCCCCCCTACCGCCATCCAGTTCCCGGCGGTTCTCCCGCCGGGAACCGGATGGCGGTAGGGGGGGTCGCGGGGCCCCTGGGGGCCCCTGCAGTGCCCATGCCACTGGCATGGGCACTGCAGGGGCCCCCGTAAGAGGGCCCCTAAATGTATTTCACTGTCTGCTTCGCAGACAGTGAAATACGCGACGGGTGCAACTGCACCCGTCGCACAGCTTCCACTCCGCCGGCTCGATTCCGAGCCGGCTTCATCGTGGAAGCCTCTTTCCCGCTGGGCTGGCGGGCGGCCTGAAGGCGGCCACCCGCCAGCCCAGCGGGAAAGTCAGAATCACCGCCGCGGTCTTTTGACCGCGGAACGGTATTCTGGCGGCCCCCGACAGGCCGGCGGCGACCGCCGCCGGCCAATGTCGGAATGAGGGCCAAAGTGTCTTAAGTCTTTTAAAAGCAAACAAAGGGCCTGATTCTAACTTTGGAGGACGGTGTTAAACCGTCCCAAAAGTGGCGGATATACCACCTACCGTATTACGAGTCCATTATATCCTATGGAACTCGTAATACGGTAGGTGGTATATCCGCCACTTTTGGGACGGTTTAACACCGTCCTCCAAAGTTAGAATCAGGCCCAAAGTCTCTTTCAAGCACAAATTACCTGATTCACATGAAAAATCTCCACAAAGGGCCGCAGAGAAGGAGAAACGTGGAAACAAAGAGGTGTGCATCAATTTCTCAGGCCGCACACGGCGATGCGTTGTTTAGTTTCCACACAGGGATGGCTGTGCGTCAATTTCCGATGCTCGGTTATGGATCCTCTTAGGGTGGCAGGGTTTCCAGATCCCCCAGGGACGGTGCATGGATTTCCTGCACTGGCAGGAAGAAGTCACAGGAGCTGCGTCAATCCAGTGGGCAATTGTGTCAAATTTTCTACTGCATGGCAGGTGCTGAGTCGATTTATCTCTGGAAGTTGGGCTGCGTTGTTCCGGCTCGGCTATGCGTCAATCCAGTGGGCCGTGCGCCGAATTTCTGGTCGCTACTCTGGCGATGCATCAATCTTCTCGATGTGAAGTCGGGCTGCATCGTTCCAGTTCGGCATGCAGTGAAATTTTCACCTCGGTGCAGGCTGTGCGTCGTTTCTGGCAGGCTGTGCGTCGAATTTTGCCGCACAAGGAGTCCTTCTTGAAGAGATGAAGTCTTTTTGGTCCTGAGACTTCAGGGAACAGGAGGCAAGCTCTATCCAAGCCATAGAGGAGCACTTCTTCACCTCAGCCAGAGAGCAGCAAGGAAGCAGGACAACATTAAGGCAGCAGTCCTTCACATAAAGCAGTTAGGTGAGTCATTTGGGCAGCCAGGCAGTTCTTCTTGGCAGGATGCAGGTTCTGGTTACAAGATTCTTCTCCAGGAAATGTCTGAGTTGGAAGGGACAGAGGCCCAGTTTTATACCCAAATGTGCCTTTGAAGTGGGGGAGGTTTCAAAGAGTGGCTTAGAAGTGCACCAGTGCAGTTCAATCCTGTCTGCCAGGGTCCCAGCAGTGGGTGTGGCAGTCCTTTGTGTGAGAGCAGGTCCTCCACCCTCCCTGCCCAGGAAGACCCATTCAAAATGCAGATGTATGCAAGTGAGGCTCAGTATCCTGTGTTTGGGGTGTGTCTGAGTGAATGCACAAGGAGCTGTCAACTAAACCCAGCCAGACGTGGATTGTAGGGCACAGAAAGATTTAAGTGCAGAGAAATGCTCACTTTCTAAAAGTGGCATTTCTAAAATAGTAATATTAAATCCAACTTCACCAGTCAGCAGGATTTCATATCACCATTCTGGCCATACTAAATATGACCTTCCTACCCCTTTCAGATCAGCAGATACTACTCAAACAATGTATGAGGGCAGCCCCAATGTTAGCCTATGAAGGGAGCAGGCCCCACAGCAGTGTAAAAACGAATTTAGGAGTTTTACACTACCAGGACATGTAAACTACATAGGTTCATGTCCTGCCTTTTGCCTAAACAGCACCCTGCCCTATCGGTTTCCTAGGACATGCCTTAGGGGTGTCTTATATGTAGAAAAAGGGGAGTTTTAGGCTTGGTAAGTACTTTTAAATGCCAAGCCGAATTGGCAGTGAACCTGCACATACAGGCCTTACAGTGGCAGGCCTGAGATAAGGTTAAGGGGCTGCTTAAGTGGGTGGCACAATCAGTGCTGCATGCCCACTAGTAGCATTTAATCTACAGGCCCTGGGCACGTATAGTGCACTCTACTAGGGACTTATAAGTAAATTAAATAGTCCAATTGGGTATGATCCAATGTTACCATGTTTAAAGGGTGAGAGAATATTCACTATAGCACTGGTTAGCAATGGTAAAGGGTGCACAGTCTAAAAACCAGCAAAAACAGTGTCCAAAAAGTGGAGGGAGGCAGGCAAAATGATAGGGGTGACCACCCTAAGGCTGTCAGGTCTAACGATAGCCATATCTACAGAATACATTTAGCTGTTCAAAAAAGTATTTTCGTTATTTCCCATGTGATCATCCATTGCACCGTTGCTCTTATACTCCCATTTTAATATTTAAAGTACTGTTTATTAACTTCGCACATTCTCAGAATACCTCTTTTACCGCTATTTCAGAGATAATTGGGATATTTCTAAGCATTCCAATCATAACAGTCTCAAACAGAGGTGGCGTCTTCATGGAAAGTAGATTCTGTACTCCTTTGTTCCAAACATGCCTGACAATGTGAACCTACATTCTAAAATAAGCCTTCTAGAAAGAGGCACGTATACCTTAGTGGTCTCTCTGTGTCTTTGTACTCTAAAATAAAAATTATGTTCCAATATCACTAGACCTGGTTGTAAACTAAACTCAATTTCCGACTTCTTTTAGTCTCTTGTACTCATCGGGCTCATCTTCCTACATGAACTAAGGGCCTTGCTTAAAGTTTGACAGACAACTTACCCCATTAGAAGTATGCCCCATCCTCTGTATTGCAAGTGCATTGCAGTCTATGGCACTTGTCATAAGGCAGAGAAGGTATCCTCCACATTTTGATGGAGTATTCCATCTGCCAATGCTAAATAAGCCCCAAAGGGTGAGATGTAGGAAAGGATTTGCGAGTCGCAAACGGCAAAAACTGCCGTTTGCGAGTCGCAAATCGCATTTTCCTATGCAGAAATGCATTCTGAGAGTCGGGACCGACTCGCAAAATGCATTTCAGAATCGCAAATAGGAAGGGGTGTGCCCTTCCTATTTGCGATTCCTAGTGGTATGCAATACCATTTGCGACCGCATATGCGGTCGCAAATGGTGTCGCAGTTACCATCCACTTCAAGTGGATGGTAACCCACTCGCAAATTGGAAGGGGTCCCCATGGGAGCCCTTCCTCTTTGTGAATGGACCCCAAATTATTTTTTCAGGGTAGGTAGTGGTCCAAGGGACCACTACCTACCCTGAAAAAATACCGAAACTAAAGGTTTCGGATTTTTTTTAAGTGCAGCTCGTTTTCCTTTAAGGAAAACGGGCTACACTTAAAAAAAAAAAAAATGCTTTATTTAAAAGCAGTCACGAACATGGAGGTCTGCTGACTACAGCAGGCCTCCATGTTTGCGAGTGCCCATAGTCGGTATGGGGCCGCAATTTGCGACCCACCTCATTAATATTAATGAGGTGGGTCATTGCGACCCCATACCGACTCGCAGACGGTGTCTGAGACACCGTTCTCCATAACATTTTGCGAGTTGCAAATAGCGAGTCGCTATGACTCGCTATTTGCAAGTCGCAAAATGTTTCTTTGCTACATCTGGCCCAAAGTCTGGTATATAGTTCTAAATTGCATTTCTTCAAAACCCAGGGAATGCAAAAGTAAACAGTTTTTCCTTTCTGGCCTATACCTTACCATTCGAATTGCCCTCAAATAAGTGATGGATGCATCAAACCATGGCTTCCACTCCAAAAATGGTTCTGATGGTACTTATAAAAAGGTGGGGGTGGATTTACTGCATTCATTCTAAGTACCCCCAGCTGCTACCACACAACAGCAAGACGTAGGAGAGTTAGAAGTAAATGTGGATGTGTCACACTCTAGACAATTAACAATCTTCAGGTATCAAAGCAATATAATTGTGTCCCTTTTTGTGTTGTTCAAGAGAGTGATAACGCGTCCTTTTATGTAAATTTATTACACATTAGGACTCGTTTTAGGCCAATGAATCTTTGGACCCAGTTGAGAGACACCGTAGGACGAGATAGCTGATCAATATGTCAATTAATATATCAATAATGTCATCAATATTTATCACAACAATACATTTCACTTTGGTCAAAGTCATTAATCAAATTGACGACGCAACCATGACCTCTCAGTCATGAATAACCACACCAATTAACAGAATTTTATGGGTTTTATTCCCTATTAGTTACAATCTAAGATTAAATGCGTCAAGTTTAAAGGCAAGAAACACAACAGCATAGTTACGATATGGCAACATTGATAAGATTTCAATAAGGCAAAAATCATAAACATTAGAATATAACACAGCGTAAACATAGATCAAAATATAGCTGAATGTCAAATACACGTCAGTTCAACATAGCATAATGTCAGTCGTTTGTCTATTTGCGTCAATTTGATGATCACCTGTCCTAACCACTAATTAGTATTGGCATGTTGGGCTTCATGCAAAACAATTTAGAACACCAATTTGGAAAACATCTATATATGGTCTCTGTCAAAAGCAAGCAGTTGGTACCTAGAAAGGAAAAGCAAACAGACAAATTACAATTTGCATTGTCACAATTACCCTCCAAGGATTAGGTCAGCGCACAGGTTCAGTCTTCGTCTTCAGGACATCAGTCAAACGCCATCAGGCAAGGCTCAACTAAACGGCATAGGGACATTTCCCTCGTAGGGAGGAAAAATGTAAAATGGGCAGTCTATGTGTGAGGATGGTTTAATAAGTCTCAAAGTCACCAAACAGAGCAACAGAGTTTCTGGATCAAATCAATAGCATTCCCTACCTAATTCTGATGACCCTTCTGTGACATGGGTTTTTATCCCTTTTTCGTAGTACATTCCCCCAAAATTTTTATTAGACACTTACTATACCCCACTATCTTTAACCTATCAAATTTAGCATTTGGTAATCCCAATTGTCACCCCACATTAATTCACGGTTCTTTGATTGGTCTTCATAATTGACATCTTCGGAGGTGGCACATCCGGCGTTACTTCACTCTTTTGGCACGTCCTTTGGGTCAGCAGATTCATTGTCCATCGGTCTAAGTGACCTTGTACATTTCATTAATCTACATTTGTTTCAATTTACTCATACTTTTAAACCAAGGAACCGAATATGCGCTTGAGACAGAATTAATATGGTTACATTCGTCTTCCAAGTTGAAGAAAAAGAACACTTGCAGGGTCAAGGCCCTTTGCGAGTCAGCACACTGGAAAAACAGAAAAATGCATTTAATATGAGAGCCGGGCAGATAAAAACCCGCAGCTCACGCTAACTTAAGGCCTATAAAGATTATATAAGCTTAATTAATCATAACATAAACATTTTATTCATCATTATTAGTTTGCGTACATATTGGTGGCCATTCACCGTGGTCACAATTTAGGTGCACGTTTAAGCAAAATCACTATTATTATAGTCTTCGATGCAGCATCATCACACATTGATATAAACATTTCATTTTAATATAGGTTATGTAAGTTACGCTCTCTCAGTCCCTCCTCTGATGACGCTCGTCATCACATAAACCTTTCCCTTTAACCTTTCATTTTAAATTTTTCACCTTGCGCATAATGCGCCTTTCAACATCTTGTCCCTTATGTGAACTCTCCCAGATTTCATTGAACATTTTCTCTCCTTCACTTTCTTCATTTCTCCTGGTTCTTTTGGTCCTATTTCTCTTAATTTTATCATTAATTTTGCATGCCCCCCATAATCCTAATGGACAGGCCAGAACAATTAATAAACCCATTAGTATTTTTGCAAGTACACCATTCCAAATGTTGGTAAACCAGCTCCCTACTCTGGCGCTCATTGAGCATCTTGCAGACGCCTCCACTCTTTGCTAAAAGAATGTCTAAAGCAAGCCGATTTTGAAGAGTCATAGCTCTTTCTGCAGCAAGTTCAGTATCCATCAGGAGCATATCCCCTGTAAAATTTGTCAGCATGTTATCCATAATAGTAGACAACTTTTGAATCTTCATAGAATTCAAGATAACCCCTACTGAAGGGATTATAACTCCAAATATATCACCAATGACAGCAGCCACTGATTCTTGTTTTTGTCTAGCATGTTGTAATTCAGACGTTTTAGGTATTTACCTTAAGTCATCAATCTGGTAAATCTTTGGGAAAACTATTCCCAAATAACATGTCCCATACCATCCCTTAGGGAGACGGTAATAAGCATTAAGTCCACAGATGTAATAGGTCCCAGGGATCGCTGGATCCTGTCCATTCAACATAAATGTCCACTTACTCTGAAACAAGAACACATGTCTACATTCACTCGTTCCCACAAACAAATTGTCCTGCTCAGATTTCGGCCTATATATACAAAGCCTACCTACATGTAATGCATCTATAGCTAATTTGCCTTGTGTTTTGATTGCGGTGTAAGCATAGTCATTTGCATATGTGGCTTTTCTAACCCTTTTTCTAATCTTTCTTTTAATGCTTTGCGTCTATCATCAGTGTGATCTAAAAAGCTTTTCTCTACAGGTGACAGTAAGCAGGTCAGATTATTGCGATGTGCATAAGCAGTTCCAAATGTAAGCGTTGGCTCAAAGAATCCTCTAACTATTTTTATATCATGTTCCTTAGCTAGCTTGTTCAAGAATTCAATCACAGGCACAAAAGAGAACACAACATCCAGATTTGAGTAAAAGTATTGCACATGCTCTTGATTATAGAATCTGGTTAGTAGCAAACTACAGCTAATCCCGTATGTTAAAGGAAGACTATGATAGGTAACCCCTTCTTGCACAGATGAAGGAATCTTGGTACACACATAACAGTCTTTCGCATCCATGGTCTCTACATACTCGTTCAGCAAGCGATAGAAGACATTAGTAGAAAGTTCCCCCTTTGAATTAGTTCCCTCATGTAAGTGTCTTGCATCCTGCTCAAACCTCTCCCACTGTGTTAGTGTTGTAGTTTCAGGTTTTGAAGTAGCATTAATAGTCTTTTTATCCAACCACAGCATTCCCACAATCACTCCCACAATTATTATTGCACACACAATACCTATTATAAGGCTTAACCAACCACACACCTTACTTTTCTTATTACTACTTCCATTATAAACCATGTTTGCATAGAATCAAATAGCAGAATAACAATCAACTCGAAGATGATATAGAACTCTCTTTTTTTTTTTTATGCGTGTATTTACAGCGTTTTCACTCGCTCCAGGACCCCTTTGTCAAATCAGGTTAGCAGCTTGTCATAATCAGGTTTCTCAAAGTCAGATCAGGTTCTAATGTCACATCCGGTAATTTATAAGTCTCTTTCTTAGTTTTTCAATTTCGATTTTTAACAAAGTCTTTTCTTTGAGTTAATTCAGGTACCGTAGTATTGACCTGGTACTTCTCGATCAAAACAGAATGCTAGGAATTCTTGTTGCCATTCAGATATTGTAGCATACGCCCATTCAGGACCTGTATATCTTCTGTTTGCGACTCTCTTTCTCTTCAACCTGCGTTCACCTTGCAGTTCTCCTTCACTTAGGTCTTCTACTCGGAATGTATCAGTTTCCTCTGTTATTGTTTCACCTGGTATGCTTTTTATCCTAAAAAGTGGTTTCTATGGCCAGTTATCACCCTTGTGTGTCTTCTTCCGATATGTCTTTTCAGGACGCTGGACAGCACCCTCCTCTTGTGATATGGCGTTTTCACTTGATGGACCTGCAACTGGTTCAGGAGATGCCGGTACACTCTGATCTCTTTCTATTAATTCCCCTTCTTCTTCTTCTTCTTAATCTGTAACGGGCTCAAGTTCTAACCCGTATCCGTCTACTTCTGGGAGAACCTCTCCTTGACTTAGTTCTCCTGCCGCCTCAACTGAGATTGGCCCTCTGTCACCTCTCTCGAACTCATTCACTGTTTGAGGGACGAGGCTGTTCTCAGTGGGCTCTCCTGCAGTCTTATTTCCTTCTTGGTGGCTTTCTGGCCCTGAGACTTCTCTTCCTGGAACTGTTGTGCCGGAAACTTCAAGTTCTTCGTCAGTCGGACACGTTACCTTCTATGTGTGACTGGCATGTATCCAATTTGGAACCCCTGCACATTTCACAGCAGTGGTTGTTGTCAAGATTACTTGATACGGCCCTTTCCAACGTGGCTCCAAACACGACTTTCTCAAGTGCTTCTTGACAACCACCCAGTCACCGGCCTGTAGGGTGTGACCTGGATCTCCAGTCGGTGGCAATGTGTTAGCCTCTACCTGGTGAGAGAAAGAGTGAATCACGCCGGCCAAACCTTTGCAGTAGTCCAACACCATATCATCTGTGATATTCACTAGAGCATTCGCAGGTACTGCTGGCAACCTCATAGCTCTGCCCATGAGGATTTAATGGGGGGACAGTCCTGTTTTCTTATCAGGGGTGTTCCTCATTGACATCAGCACTAAGGGCAATGCATCTGGCCATTTCATATTGGTAGCTGCGCACATCTTTGCCATTCTTGATTTCAGAGTACCATTCATTTTCTCTACTAGTCCTGATGCTTCAGGGCGGTAGCTACAATGCAGCTTTTGTTCGATGTCTAATGCGGCACACAGGAGTTTAATCACCTCATTGTCGAAGTGTCTGCCCCCATCTGATTCTATAGAGACCGGAAACCCGAACCTTGATATTAGTTCCCTAAGCAGCAGCTTTGCAACTGTGAGGCTGTCATTTCTACGCATGGGGTAGGCTTTAATCAAATGACTGAAGACACACACAATCACCAACATGTACTTCAGTCCTCCACAAACAGGCATCTCAATGAAATCCATTTGCATTTTTCTGAAAGGACCACCAGCTCTCCCAATGTGGCTCAAAGTTACCACAGTCCCTTTTCCAGCATTCATCTGTTGAGAGATGATTCATCTGTGACAGGTAACATCTGCGGCATGTCTGAACTTTGGGTTGAACCAATCGAATTTGAATGACCTGATCATTGCATCCCTCCCAAGATGAGCCTGTCCATGGTATAGCCTAGCGAATTGTGATAAAAGACTGTTTGGCAAGACCAATTTCCCCTCCTCTGAGACCCACAAATCATCAGCCCTCTGTACACATTGCTTTCTTTGCCAGAAGCGTTTTTCCTCTTTGCTAGCACGACCCTGTAATGTCTCTAACTCATCTAGGGTATCGACCACCCTTAATGCAAGGTTCAAACTTGTGTCATTTTCAGTTTGCGGTAACAATTCCCACTATTCCTTGAATGATATACAATTCAATGCGCAAAACCTTGCGACTTGATCTGCATAACCGTTTCCCATGGACACAAAGGGGGTCATTACAACCCTGGCGGACGGTGTTAAAGCGGCGGTAAGACCGCAAACAGGCCGGCGGTAAAAAAATGGGAATTATGACCGTGGCGGAAACCGCCAACAAAGACAGCCACTTTAACACTCCGACCGCCACAGCGGTACAGACAAACAGCGCGGCAGTCACCGCCAACAGACAGGCGGAAGACAAAGTACCGCCCACAGTATCACAACCTACCAATCCGCCAACTTTTCTGGGGCGGATTTACCGTGGATAAAAACACAGTGGAACCAGCCATTTCAAAGGGAAAACGCTCACCTCTACACACTCCACGAGGAAGGAGGACACCATGGAACCGGAACTCCAAATACTCCCTGCGATAGTCTTCCTGCTCCTGTACGACCATCATCAACGCCGGCGCCAAAGACAATGGTGAGTACTGCACCTACGACATAGGGGAGGGGGAGGCAAAAGTCAGGGACACACACATGCAACACCCCCACCCCGACCCTCACCCACTACAACACACACACCAATGCATATCCAAACATTACAGTAACAACCCCCAACTCCCCCGGAAGAATGCAAAGACAAAAGGAAATGAGTTCAACCATTGTAATATATCAAAATACAGTAACCAAATATATACAGATATATATACACATTCACCAAAATATACATCATGAATAGTAGACCATTCATTGTCCGTGGACCACTGGGCCCAAAAAGCATGGGCGAGGCCCACATCAGATACCTGATCAAAACGGAGAGAACACTGCCGGGGAATCAGACAGAAATACAACAGGCACCTCAGGGGGAAGGGAAGAGGGGGCACCTCAGCCGAATGACTGCACCACACCAGATCCACGAGGGGGCTCCATGCCCATTGATGTATCCTGGGGAGTGCAAAGCCACAGTCTCTCAAGTCTCTACAGTGGGTGGGTTGCCCACTGTTACATCCTGGGGAGTGCAAAGCCACAGTCTCTCAAGTCTCTACAGTGGGTGGGTTGCCCACTGTACCATCCTGGGGAGTGCAAAGCCACAGTCTCTCAAGTGGATAACAGTCTCCACTGGTTCTGGAGGGGGACTGGTGCCCAGAGTGCTTCATCCTGTGAAGGACAGACGGAGTGGATGCATGTCTCCACTGGTTCTGGAGGGGGACTGGTGCCCAGAGTGTATCACTCTCCCCGTGACGGTCCCAGTTCTGTCACTGCCCCTGCCGCACATGGGCTAGCGGTGCTTGAGTTGGCGGTCCTTGCCCTGTTCAGCGGTCCTTGCCCTGTTCAGCGGTCTTTGCCCTGTTCAGCCATGCCTGCCCTGTTCAGCGGTCTTTGCCCTGTTCAGCGGTGCTTGCCATGGCAGTCTTTGCCCTGTTCAGCGGTGCTTGCCCTGTTCAGCGGTCTTTGCCCTGTTCAGCGGTGCTTGCCATTGCAGTCTTTGCCCTTTTCAGCGGTGCTTGCGCTGTTCAGCGGTGCTTGACTTTGCAGTATCTGACCTGTTCAGCGGTGCTTGCCATGGCGGTCTTTGCCCTGTTCAGCGGTGCTTGCCCTGTTCAGCAGTGCTTGCCATGGCGGTCTTTGCCCTATTCAGCAGTGCTTGCCCTGTTCAGCAGTGCGTGCCATGGCGGTCTTTGCCCTGTTCAGCTGTGCTTGCCCTGTTTAGCGGTGCTTGCCATGGCGGTCCTTCATTGCCCAGCTGGGCTGTGGCTGGCGGTCCTTCATTGGGCAGCTGGGCTGTGGCTGCCGGGGCCCTCCTGGGCAGCTGGGCTGTGGCTGGCGGTGGCCTCCTGGGCACTGACTCTGGCGGTGGCCTCCTGGCCAGTGACGATGGGGCTGCCCTCCTGGGCACTGACTCTGACGGTGGCCTCCTGGCCAGTGACGATGGGGCTGCCCTCTTGGGCACTGACTCTGGCAGTGGCCTCCTGTCCAGTGACGATGGGGCTGGCGTTGGCCTCCTGGGCAGCGGAAATGATGGCGGTCTTATCCGCCGTGCTGCTCTTCCCAGACTTTGGTGATTTCTTCTGACCCTTCCCCACCTTGGGAGGAGTCACAGCTGAGTGGACACTCCCCCCTGGACCCTTGTGAGCGGCTTTGCTGGCTGGAGCCTTCCCCCACTCCCGCCGGGCACTGTCCAACTTCTGGTGCTTCATGGGGGAGACTGGCTGTGCTGTGGCTTCGTGTCACACTGGCTGCCCTGGTGCCCGGTGCACTCCACATACCTCTAACAGGCACCACTGGTACCGGCGATTTTTTGGCTGAGGTGCTAGTACGGGACCTATGAATTGGAGGGGGGGTGGGAAAGAGGTCAAGCTTGCTCAGGAAAAGTTTCTTAGGAACACTGGGACGGGTAGCTGGAGGGGGTCTGGGAGTGGAGGAAGAGGAGGTGGTTGTAGGAGGTGTAACTTTTGTGGCTTTGGGTGCAGGTGCATGCGCTGGAGGCTGTCGTGAGGTGGATGTATGTTGGGTAGGTGTGTGCCTGCGTCTGTGTACTTTGGGAGGGGGCGTCACAGACACACTGGGAGAGGACACAGGGGACGTGTAAATGGTAGTGGGGTGGTGAGTGCAGGTGAGCGGGGTGTGGTGGTGGGTGTGCTGGTGCGGGACCTAGTGGCTGTAGTGCATGCAGGTGAGAGTGTAGACGACACTGGGAGGGAGGAGGGAGATGACGACGAGGGGGACACAGTGGAGGCAGTGGATGTTGCTGTGTCTGTATGTGTGTGATGCTTGCGTGAGTGCCTGTGGGATGTGTGGTGCTTATGTTTGCCTGAGCTTCCCTTGTGTGTTGAGGTGTGTGCAGGCTGGTCTGATGGTGTGCTTGGGCTAGGCTGGGGTACAGGGGATTGGGTCTGGGTGGAGGAAGTTGGAGGGGGGAGGCTAGAGACAGGGACAATGTCTGCCATCAGTGCTGAGGCCAGAGTTTGCAGGGTTCGATGAAGAGCAGCCTGACCAGAATGAATGCCCTCCAGGAATGCATTTGTGTGTTGCAATTCCCTTTCTACACACTGGAGCACAAAAAGTGGGGGGACAACAGAAGAAAGACAGGTTGAGTGCATGGCTTACTGCTACCGTTGGCGGACAATACAGACACAGCATCCCCCTGCACTACGCCGCGCTGTTGGGCTCTGCAGTTCCTGGGATATGGCCTACACGGCTATGGTGGACATCAGCACACATAGATGACAAAGGGGCATGTATACCTGTACTTGCCACTGTACAGAGGTGGGGTGGAGTACCACATGGCCTGCATTACGGAGGGGCCTAGCTTAAGGAACTCGCCCTGGCCTAGGGGAACCCACAGCCCTCCTCCCCCACCGAGACACCTTCACTGCGCGCAAAGTCCGCAGAATGATGTTGTACTCACCCCCTTGTGTCTGCTGTGATGCCCTCAAGCGCCCATCCAACTCAGGGTAGGCCACCGCCAGGATCCGGAACATCAGGGGGGTCATGGTGCGACGGGCACCCCTCCCACGTTGGGAGGCCATCCCCAGCTGAGCCTCCGCCGTCTTCTTGCTCCAGCAGCTAATGTCCTCCCATCTTTTACGGCAGTGGGTGCTCCGTCTGTGGTGGACCCCCAGGGTCCGGACATCCTTAGCGATGGCACGCAAAATATCCTTCTTCTGGTGGGCGCTGACCTACATGACATGTACAGGGGAAGAAGAAAAGTCATTACCAACTGCACCGTCAAAGTGAGTGGCCCACATCCCTACCCTTGCCATGTGGCAAATGCATTCACAGTCCTTCGTCCACAAGCTTCTCCAGCTCCTCTGCAGTGAAGGCAGGGGCCCTTTCCCCAGACGCACGAGCCATTGTCTCTTCCAGACCGAGGTCACAGCAGCACTTGCAGTGTAGGTTCTCTCCTGTCGAAGATCAGGTATCAAGTGATTGAACAGATAGAAAATGGCGGTCAAGTCCCCGGCGGTGACATCCGCGGCAGTGCGTATCATCACCGCCGGCGCACTTTGTCATTGGCTCCTGGGACCCATAGGGTCCAATGTTAACCAATGTAGCATTGTGCCGTGGTCTTCGTCCGCCTACCGCGACGGTGTACAATGCCAGCGCAGTTACCTCACCTCCCACTGTCCAAGTTTAGATGTCAGGCAGCCGCCATTTCAGGGGCCCATATGGCTTTATTTTCAACTGCGTCACACATACCTAGGCCTGGACTCAACACACATACAGACAACTTTTTGGATTATGTTTCGTGTTCTGTGTAGACTGTGGGTACATACCTCTGAGTTGTTTGACTCTGTGGTCGCTGTTGTCCTTCCTAGGCACCGTCAGCTGGGACATGTGAGGAGATGGCGGTCTCCTCCGGTGTACCGACCGCTGGTGGACCTGTTGACAATGGAGGAGCGACATTTAATCATCACCTACAGGTTTGACCATGCCACAATCCAGGAACTGTGTACCCAGTTGGAGCCTGACCTGATGTCAGCTATCCGCCAACCGACAGGGATCCCCCCTCAAGTGCAGGTGCTATCAGTGCTCCATTTCCAAGCAAGTGGGTCATTTCAAACAACAGTGGCCATGGCATCATGGATGTCCCAGCCTATGTTTTCCAACTTGTTGTCCAGAGTGTGGCCTGCACTGCTGAAACACATGCGGAGCTACATCGTTTTCCCTCAGGTGGAGGATTTGGCTGCAGTTAAAGGTGACTTCTATGCCCTTGGACATATCCCTAACCTCATAGGTGCCATTGATGGGACCCATGTAGCTCTGCCCCCCCGCCCCCCAACTGGAGTGAACAGGTGTACAGGAACCGGAAGAGTTATAATTCCATAAATGTACAGATGGTATGTTTGGCAGACCAGTACATCTCCCAGGTAAATGCTATGGGGCATATTTATACTCTGTTTGCGCCGGACTTGCGTCGTTTTTTTTTACGCAAATCCGACGCAAAACTAACTCCATATTTATACTTTGGCGTTAGACCCATCTAGCGCCAAAGATCTTGGAGTTTGCGTCATTTTTTAGCGTGGACACCTTCCTTGCGTTAATGATATGCAAGGTAGGCGTTCCCTTCTAAAAAATGACTCCAAGGCATGTGCGCAGTATTTACACTCCCGTGCAAAAATGACGCCCGGGAGTGGGCGGGTCCAAAAAAATGACGTCCAGCCGCTTTAGCGTCATTTTTTAACGCCTGGTCAGGGCAGGCGTTAAGGGACCTGTGGGCTCGGAAGGAGCCCAGAGGTGCCCTCCCATGCCCCCAGGGACACCCCCTGCCACCCTTGCCCACCCCAGGAGGACGCCCAAGGATGGAGGGACCCATCCCAGGGAACTTAAGGTAAGTTGAGGTAAGTATTTTTTATTTTTTTTTGGGTGGCATAGGGGGGCCTGATTTGTGCCCCCCTACATGCCACTATGCCCAATGACCATGCCCAGGGGACAGAAGTCCCCTGGGCATGGCCATTGGGCAAGGGGGCATGACTCCTGTCTTTGCTAAGACAGAAGTCATTTAAATGGGGGTTGGGAGTTAAAAAAAATGGCGCAAATCGGGTTGAGGCGAAAATTTTGCCTCAGCCTGACTTGCCCCATTTTTTGACGCCCAAGCTCCATTTTCCCCTACGCCGGCGCTGCCTGGTGTAAGTCATTTTTGTTTTACGCACACCAGGCAGCCACGCCGGCTAACGTCATTCCATAAATAAGGCACCCGCATGGCGTTTTGGAATGGCGTTAGCCGGCGTTACATTTTTTGACGCACAACTGCGATGGCGCAGGTGTGCGCCAAAAAGTATAAATACGGCCCTAGGTTCCCTGGCTCAGTGCATTACACCTACATCCTGTGGAATAGCAGCATCCCTTATGTGATGGGTCAACTCCAGAGGCACCGTGTGTGGCTATTAGGGGACTCTGGTTACCCCAACCTGTCATGGCTACTGACCCCAGTGAGGAATCCCAGGACCAGGGCAGAGGAACGCTACAATGAGGCCCATGGGCGGACTAGGAGGGTGATCGAACGCACCTTCGGCCTCCTGAAGACCAGGTTCAGGTGCCTCCATATGACAGGTGGTTCCCTATTCTACTCACCAAGGAAGGTGTGCCAGATCATCATCGCCTGCTGTATGCTTCACAATCTGGCTTTGCGACGCCAGTTGCCTTTTCTGCAGGAGGATGGTCCAGATGATGGTGTTGTGGCAGCTGTGGAGCCTGTGGACAGTGATGAGGAGGAAGCAGAGGAAGAAGACATTGACAACAGGGACTCAGTTATCCAGCAATATTTCCAGTAACACACAGGTGAGAACACCTTCCTGCCTACTACAAGTACTTTCACACTTCTACCTCTATCCTGTCTGTCGATTTCAACCAGTATATGGTAACTGAGTTGTACATTTCCATTACGGTTTCACAGGTGTGGTTACCAACGTGTGTCATCTGCTTACATTCCTCATGGACTTGAGATGTGTGACGTAGGTATGTTGACATTACATTTGAGAACGGATTTTGTCACTGTCATTGCTAATACACATTTTCAAAATCACAGACTGACTCCCGATTGTTTTGTGCTCCAAGGGTGTTTATTGAAGTGCTAAATATTGGAAGGGGTGGTAAAATGGTGAGGGGTGATGGTGGAGGAATGTCCATGGCAGAGTCCAGTCTATTAGTCTCACAGGTGCACTGCCCATATGGGCATAGGAAGTGGAGCTGGGGCAGTTCCAATATGGACAGGGTTACAAAGTGGGACAGTGGGATGACAATCAGGGTGATCTCATTTCTTGGCGGGGGTCTTGGCATCGTGCTCTGTCCTGTTCCTGGATCTCAGGGACCGCTTGTGGGGTGGTTCTCCGTCTGCAGGGGGTGGGGTGCTGGTGTGGTGGTCCTGTGGCGGTGCCTCCTGTCCACTAGCGCCGGCGGAGGTGATGGGCAGTTCTTCGTCCATGCTAGTGTCAGGGGCCCCTTGGAGTGCCACGCTGTCCCTCCTGGTGTTCAGTATCTCCTTCAGCACCCCTACGATGGTGCCCAGGGTGGTGCTGATGGTTCAGAGTTCCTCCCTGAAGCCCAAATACTGTTCCTCCTGCAGGCGCTGGGTCTCCTGAAACTTGGCCAGGACCGTTGCTATCGTCTCCTGGGAGTGGTGGTAGGCTCCCATGATGGAGGAGAGGGCCTCGTGGAGAGTGGGTTCCCTTGGCCTGTCTGCCCCCTGTCGCACAGCAGCCCTCCCAGTTCCCCTGTGTTCCTGGGCCTCCGTCCCCTGGACCGTGTGCCCACTACCACTGCCCCCAGGTTCCTGTTGTTGTTGGGGTGGTGGGTTTTACTGGGTTCCCGGTAGTGGTGGGCACACAGCTGATTGACGTGTCCTGGGTACAGAGGTATGGGCCTGCTGGGTGGGTGCTGTGCTGGTGTTACCAGAGGGTGGAAGGTCTGTGGTGGCCTGTGACTGGGTGTGGGGAACCTACTGTCCCGAGGCCCACGATGGTTCGGGCTGGTCATCTGGATCCAGTTGGACAGAGCTGCTGTCATCACTGTGGGCCTCGTCTGTGGGTGGGGTAGAGATGTCTGGACCCTCCTGTCTGGTGACGTTGGGTAGTGGACCTGCAGGGGTGTAAAAGCATGATTATTGCATCTGTGTGTGTCATGGTGTGCAATGGGTGGGTGAGCGTGTACCCCAGTGCTAGCATTCCTGTGTGGGGGCTTGTGTGATGATGGTTGGGGGGGTGTTATGGATATGTGCAGTGGGCATGCTTTAGTGAGGGGTGTCCATGCTTTGTTGTGTCATGCAGGGCTTGGTGTTGGGATGGGTGGTTTGTGTTAGTAGTACATATGTGAGGAGTTGGAGTGATAGGGGAGGGGGCGAGGGTGGGGGTCTGTGATAGCATGCAGGTAGGGTGGGGGATATGATAGTTAAGATTTGACTTACCAGAGTCCATTCCTCCACCAACTCCTCCGAGGCCCTCAGGATGCATAATGGTCAAGACCTGCTCCTCCCATGTTGTTAGTTGTGGGGGTCCGCCGCCAGTCCACTGTACTGCGATGTTGTGCCTGGAGACCACGGAACGCACCTTCCCCCGTAGGTCGTTCCACCTCTTTCTGATGTCGTCCCGATTTCTTGGGTGCTGTCCCACTGCGTTGACCCTGTCGACTATTCTTTGCCATAGCTCCATCTTCCTAGCTATGGAGGTGTGCTGCTCCTGTGATCCAAACAGCTGTGGCTCTACCCGTACGATTTCCTCCACCATGACCCTGAACTCCTCCTCCGACAACCTGGGGTGTCTTTGCCGTGCCATGGGGTGGTGTAGGTGATGTGTGGGGTGCTGTATGTGGTGATGAGTGTGGTGATGTGTAGTGGTGTGTGGTGTTTTGTGCGTGGGTGATGGTGTTGTGTGCCTCTGTGTGGTGGGGTTGTCTATGCTGTGCAGTCTCTCTGGCCTTCGTCAACATTTTTGGTCGTTGAGGTTTGTGGGTGATGTGGGTGTGTGTTTTATATAGTATTGATTGTGTGGGAGTGGTGTTTGTATGTGTATCAGGTGTGTGTATTTCGAATTGTCCAATGTGGCGGTGTTTTGGAGATGTGTGTGTATTTTGAGCATGGCGGTGTGTACCGCCAATGGAATACTGCGGTTGAAAGACCGCTGCGTGGATTCGTGGGTCGTGATAGCATGGGTGTGTTTCTGTTGGCGTGACAGTGGAGGTTTTGTTTTCGCCAGTTTATCACTGACCTTTGGTGTGTCCGACTTGTGTGGGTGTCTGAATTTTGGTGGATTCCGAGATGTGGGTCATAATAGCTGTGGCGGATTTCCGCGGCCGCAGCGGTGTATTGGCGGTCTTCTGCACGGCGGTAAGCAGCTTTTACCGCCAATGTTGTAATGACCCCCAAAGTCTTGTGATTTAACGTGACCATTGCATTTCACCACGGCAATTTCAAGAGGTAACTGAATTGCATGTAACAAATCCTTTATTTGTTCACCATTTTTCACAGGAGAACCAGAAGAGGTCATGAAACCTCTCTGCAACCACTGTTGGCCGAAATCATGTACAATTCCGAATCCATATCTGCTGTCAGTATAGATAGTGACTCTCAGATTCACAGCTGCGTGGCATGCCGTGGTAAGGGCAATTAATTCTGCCACTTGTGCGGAAAACACTTTCTCGAGCCAGGAAGCTTCAATGATACCAGCTATGGTATATACAGCGTAACCAGCCCTCAGTGTTCCGACGGAATCTCTTAAACAAGACCCATCAACAAACATAATGCAGTAATTTTCTTTCAGTTGTGTGTCTTGAATATCTGGTCGTGGCTTGGTACATAATTCTGTTACCTCAAGACAATCATGTTCAAATTCTTCTTCATTATTGATTTCAGTGCTTTCAGCAGGAAGTAGAGTTGCAGGGTTTAACACAGTACATCTTTTCAGAGAAACATTTGGTGACCCCATTATGATTGTCTCATATTTAGTAAGTCGAGCATTTGTCATGTGCTGAGTTTTGGTTCGAGTCAACAAAATGTCAACTGAATGCGGAACCATTACTGTTAGGGGGTATCCCATGACTATGCCTTCACACTGCGTAAGGCTCTGACCAACTGCTGCAACTGCGCGCAAACAACCCGGTAAGGCTGCTGCGACGGGGTCCAACGTAGCTGAAAAATACGCTACAGGGCGATTTGCACCTCCATGGACCTGTGTCAAGACAGACAAAGAACAAGCATCAAGTTCATGACAAAACAGTAGAAAAGGCTTCATATAATCAGGCATACCTAACGCTGGTGCCCTGCACATGCACTCTCTCAATTCCATAAATGACTCAAGCTCTTCTTTGGACAAGGCTATGGTATATGGCTCATCCTTGATCTCTTTGCCTGTCAGTTTTATCAAAGGTTTTGAGATAATCGAGAAGTTGGGTATCCACTGGCGACAGTAGCCCACCATTCCCAAGAACATTCTGACATCCCTTTTGGTCGTTGGAGGGTTCATTTGCAAAATGGCTGTTATTCTTTCCTTCAATATTCTCCTGGACCCTCTTTCAATTAGATGACCTAGGTATTTCACCTCTATTTGACAGTATTGCAGCTTCTTGGGTGACACTTTGTGTCCGTTCTTTCCCAAATGATTCAGTAAGGCAATTGTGTCATATTTACAGTTATCCCTTGTTTTGGATGCAATCAGCAAGTCATCGATGTACTGCACTAGAGTTGAGTTAAAAGGCAGTACTAAGGATTCCAAATCCTTCTTCAATATTTGATTGAATATGGACGGTGATTCAGAAAACCCTTGAGGAATTCTGCACCAACTGTACACCTTATCCAAGAATTTGAAACTGAACAAAAATTGGCTGTCCTCGTGAAGAGGTATCGAAAAGAAAGCTTGTGACAAGTCTATAACGGTGAACCATTCAGCGTCACACGGAACCTGAAACATGATCACTGCTGGATTGGGCACTATGGGACAACATTTTACCACAATCTCATTTATTTTCCTCAAGTCCTGCACAATTCGAACTTTCCCACAGGTCTTTTTCAGACCCATTATTGGAGAATTGCATGGACTGCTCAAAACTTTTCAGGATTCCCTGTTTTAGAAAATCTGCAATTATTTGTGACACTTCAATAAGAACATCTTGTGCCATATGATATTGTGGCACCTGAGGAAACACTATGGGGCATATTTATACTCCGTTTGCACCGGAATTGCGTCGTTTTTTTTGACGCAATTTCGACGCAAAACTAACTCCATATTTATACTTTGGCGTTAGACGCGTCTAGCGCCAAAGTCCATGGAGTTTGCGTCATTTTTTAGCGTGGACACCTACTTTGCGTTAATGAGATGCAAGGTAGGCGTTCACGTCTAAAAAATCGACTCCGAGGCATGTGCGTCGGATTTATACTCCCGGGCAAAATTCACACCCGGGAGTGGGCGGGTCCAAAAATATGACGTACGGCCGCTTTTGCGCAGTTTTTTTGCGCCTGCAAAAGGCAGGCGTTAAGGGACCTGTGGGCTCTGAAGGAGCCCAGAGGTGCCCTCCCATGCCCCCAGGGACACCCCCTGTCACCCTTGCCCACCCCAGGAGGACACCCAAGGCTGGAGGGACCCATCCCAGGGACATTAAGGTAAGTTCAGGTAAGTGTTTTTTTTTTTTTTTTTTTTGTGGCATAGGGGGGCCTGATTTGTGCCCCCCTACATGCCACTATGCCCAATGACCATGCCCAGGGGACAGAAGTCCCCTGGGCATGGCCATTGGGCAAGGGGGCATGACTCCTGTCTTTGCTAAGACAGGAGTCATTTCTATGGGTTTGGGAGTGAAAAAAATGGCGCAAATCGGGTTGAGGCGAAAAAATTGCCTCAACCTGACTTGCCCCATTTCTTGACGCCCAAGCTCCATTTTCCCCTACGCCGGCGCTGCCTGGTGTACGTCATTTTTTTAACGCACACCAGACGGCGCAGGCGGCTAACGCCGGCTAACGCCGGCTAACGTCATTCAATAAATACGGCGCCCGCATGGCGCTTCAGAATGGCGTTAGCCGGCGCAAATTTTTTTGCCGCAAAACTGCGTTAGCGCAGTTTTGCGTCAAAAAGTATAAATATGGGCCTGTATTTGGCTTCACTTGTACTTTAACTGGTTCCACACCTTTTATTAGTCCCACTTCCTTTCCTGTCAGATCCCACACTTTCTCTGTCACTGTTCCCTGTAACTCGACAGGTAGATCAATCATTGTAAGCATCGGAAACAAGGTAATCCAAGGATAATCCTCATTTGCCGTCCCTGTCTCTTCCTCTGAGAACTGACCTTCGTTTCCCTCATCATCACTATTTGTCTGTAATTCGATTCCATCATTGGAACAGGTAATCGAACATTTTGTCTTGCACAGTAAGTCCCTTCCCAGTAGGGATACTGGACTTGAATCACAGACTACAAATCTATGCAGTCCCTGGAATTTGCCGATCTCAACTTGCACTGGATCTGTAATCGGGTTTGTCAGGTACTGATTTGGTACTCCGACTACCCTTATGGTACGCCCCGAAAGTGGTAGTTTCGGAACCTCCGCACTCCTGACTGTAGAGCGTGTAGCTCCAGTATCGACCAAAAACGAGACTTTATAACCCATTACCTTCCCCTCCACATAGGGACCCCTCTGGTCCACCTCTAGGAATGCTGCAAGCCTGCACTCTTCACTATCTGAGCTATCATCCGACCATTCTTCATTCATGCCATTTTCACCTCGTAATGGGAATTGCTGTACTGTATTATTTTGACTCATTACCTGACCTGTGCCCTGTTGAGGAAGCATGACCTGCTGCTGTCCCATCGGAGCCATTGTTAATTGCATTTGCTGTCTAGGTACCATGGGAACCTGCTGTTGTACTTGCTGAATCTGCGCTGGCTGAAATCGCGGCATATGCATCTGCTGCATTGGCTGTACCCCTTGCATCTGTACCAGGTTATTTTGAAAATTCAGATTTTTATGTCTCCGTTTGGACCTCTTACATTTTGAATGTACCGACATTAGTGCTTTGTTGAACGACACCATCCTGCACCACATTCGGGCACTCCCGTTTCCAGTGCCCCACGCCCCCGCACGCGTGACATGGTGACATCTTTTTCATCCCTTGTGCGTCATTTTGCACTACAACAGTATTCAAGTCTGGACCGCGATTCACAAACCCTCTGCCTCGACCTCTCGGTTGCGCTTGAAACACACCATTCATTTGCAGTTGCTGCTGTATCATCTGTTGGGCTTCATTTCCCTGTATTCCTGCTTGTGCAGCCCTTATCTGCATCACCATCACTTTCTCCTTCAACTTTTTCTGCTTCAACTCAATTTCGTCGCTGCAATATTTCGCATACTGCAACACCTTATCAATCGGCTTTGCTTGCCAACAAATCAAATGATTCTTAATCATTTGATTGACCTCTGGTCTCAGCCCTTCAACAAATCTGAACACAAGATGGTTCATGTCCTTTGGCTCAATGGTCTCAGTACCACTGTAGTGCTTGAATGCCTTTAACAACCTCTCATAATAAGCATGTATTGATTCCTTAACCTCTTGCGAGGTCCGGTCGATCTTCTGCCAATCAGTCACCTTCGGCGACACCTTTTGTTTCAAAAACTCAATCACCTTATGATAGTACTTCATCACCTCCTCAGAGGGAGCTGCGGTCACCTTATCCCGTGCCGGCTCCTTCGTCGGCCAATCTACCCCTCTCTTACACTCGAGCCACAAATCAGGCGAAACAATGATCTCAAACAAGGTATTCAAGTCTTCCCAGAGACACTTCGCAAATTTCACAAACCTGTCTGTTTGCTGATACCACTCGATCGGCTTCTCCCTCAATCTGGGATAATCGTTTGTAAAGGATAGGATGTCTCCTCTGGACCATGGTACATGTACTAAAACACCACCAGCTGTTTCTCTCATGGGTAGTATTTTTACTGATTCTGTATCGGGTGAGGCTTTGGTCTGACTTGACCCTGGACTGTCACCTTTTTCCTTATCTCTTTTCTTTGCCCATCTACCTTCCCATTTTTCTAATGCACCCCAAATTTGCCCACTTTGCAATAGTTCTTTTGAAATGCGCCTTCATTCCAGCAGACCTCATGTGCTCAAAATCTTTGGAATCAAAGTCTAATCTGTAGCTTCTTTTCAAATGTTTAGTGTTTTCAATGTCAATATTGTATTTGTCTGCCAGGTTTGCTAATCTCTGATGCACCTTGCCCACCTCTTTGGTAATCTTAGGGCACAGGAATCTCAGTTCTACTTCAGTGTAGGATTCTACTCTGTTTACTCCCATCGTACCTTCCACTAGTTCAACAGCTTCCACTCCCAGTCTTACAAAATTTAGGTAGTCATCTTGCCCTACCTTTTCCGGTTCCACTGCAGTCACAGTAGTCTTTTGTGAAGTATAAGTTTTTTCTAGCCATTCATTCAGCTGTTGCACTGTAAAACCTTGCAGTGAAATGTTCCCTGCATGTATCATTGGTGACTGTGAGGTGTTCGTACTTATCGTCTGTGGAGTTAAAACCCCTAATCCTGCCTGACGCATTGCTTCCAAGGGTGCTTCTACTGGGCTAAGGTCTCTTAAGGACCTCGGCTTTTCGACTGCTTGTTCTCCTGGGGCCATTATCTGGGGAGTTCCTATGGACCCTCCTCTTATCGCATCTTGGGTCATTACTCCCTGATCGCATACGCCAGATTTGTCTTGTGCATACAATGGCACTGGTGGACCAATAGTAATTGGTAACGATATTGCAGCAGGTGTCTGACCTGGTCACAAACTCCGTGGAGCAGTAACTCCATAGGTCTGTTCGAAAGTACCCGGGACGGGTACTAATGGAGGACCAGCCACTGGGTTATACCCCGGTATCAATTGTGGTTGCGGCTGAGACAGCAATTTCGGAGTTGACTCAATCTGCACTAACCTTGATTTTGTATATATCGGGTCTGGCGGCACTATCAGATTTGTAGTAGTCTCAAGTACTGGAACGTCTGAATAAATTCTCTGTATCTGCGGTGGAGGTTGCAACTGTATCTGGATGTCTGGCGCAGTGGGTACACTGACACCATTCTGTATAGAAGTCATATCACTAGTCTGTACCATAGCAGTGACTCCCTTCTCCTGCGTCTGGTTCCCAGGACCCATGCTAGTGCTCGGAACACTGTCGTTCACCGCATAAGGTGGCGGGCGATCATGTAATAATCGGACCATGAATTCTTCATCGTCTGAATCATCTTCCTCTTCCCAAGGTCTTTTATTCTCTTTAGACTTACTAGAGTCCTAATCTGTTTTACAGGAGGCTTTCTTTCCCTGTGACTCTTCTCCCTGAGGTATTGCTGGGAACAATTTTAATCCGTCAACAATTCCCCGTCTTCACATTTTGTTCTCGTTATCCCACCTAGCTTCTGCATAGGATTTTTTGGCCCTTTTTAGCCTTCTCTGAAACCTTTCTTGTCTATTTTTAAGAGCCATCAAATCCAAAATCGCTAAAGCCTCATATTGAGCTGGCCTCGGAGGTGGTTTTTGAGTACTTAGCATCCAACTTAAGTTCTCTAGCACCTTCGGATTGAACATCCCATGTTCTGGGAACGCTAAACATCCCTCTTTCTCTGTTAATTTGCGCCACTGTTTCATCCATAAACAAGGCGCGACACCCTTCTCTTCCATAACCATGTAAGCTGGAGTACCCTCAGGCGGTGTAGGCTCCCCATCAGTTGCCATAATATATGCGTCTTCCTTCAGAGCGCTCTTAAATGCCTTGACAAAATTCATTTTGCGATTTTCTCTTATTTGTATTTAATCAGAAAGTAACTTAGGGCCAGATGTAGCAAACAAAAAATTTGCGACTCGCATTTTGCGAGTTGATGCAACTCGCATAAATTGGAATGCAGGCAAAAAAAACGTGGCGAAATAGCGACTCGCACCCGGACTCCCAACGCAGTGTGCGAGTCCGCCGATTGCGAGGTCGCTTTTTGCGAGTGTGCAAAAAACGAACTCGCAATTAGCGAGTAGATGTCGCAAATTGCGATTAACTTGTAAATTGATTACAGGTGCAGCAGAACACTCCAGAAACCACTCCAGAACACTCTGGAAACACTTCCTGGCACATGATGATGACATCACAGCCAGGAAGTTTACTAATACACCTGGGAGGAGGGAGGACCACACCCTTTTATAACTGCCGAACTACACACAGGTCAAACAGCAGCTGCCATGGAGGGAACACCAAGGAAGAGGAAGATGAAATTCTCTGAGAGGGAGCTGGAGGTGCTGACAGACGAATGCTGTCAGCATTATGATGACTTGTTTGGTAAATCAGCCCTCAATGTTCCTGAAGCCACCAAGAAACAGCTGTGGCAGGACATACAGGACAAGATAAATTCCCTGGGGGTGAGCCATAGGACCATAGACGACATAAAGAAAAGGTGGTATGACCTCCGCTCCCGGACCAAGGAGAGGGTGGCTGAAAGGCTCCGGGAGATGAGAGGCACAGGAGGGGGACCATCGTCTGTGCCACCACCCACACCCCTGGAAGAAAGGGTGGAGGAAACCTTGGAGCAGGAGGCAGTGTCTGGATTTGGGGACCTGGACACCTCAGAGCCCAGCACATTAACCGGTGAGTACCATGTGATATGCCTGTACCCCTATCAATGCCATACCCCCACCCACCATGTACACAGGGGCATGCACAACCAAGATAGCTCCATTTCAGGGTAGCAAATGCCAGAATGATGCATTATGGGAAATGTAGTCAAGTAGGCAGTTCAAGGTAAATGTTTATTATGAAGTGTGCAATAGATAGTAGACACTGACAGTCTGTTCCCCATGTCCCACAGGTCTCCAAAAAGACACCACCACTAATCCAAGCAGCCAGCCCCATGAGGACACCTCAGGACCCGCCAGTACCCCCACCTGCACGATCAACAGCATCCCTGCAGTAGCCACACCTGCTGCAACAATATCACAAGAGGCTGCCCCATCAACAGGCAGGGATGAGACAGGTGAAAGCACAGGGCAGCCACTGCTGCGCAGGCGTAGCAGGTCCATTACATCAGGGCTGCAGTCTGCATCCAGGCTACTTCCTCCCAGCACCAGTGAGGCACATCTGCTGCATGGTCAGCACCTACAAAATCGAATTTTAGGGAGGATTAGTGGTGTGCTGCACCGCTTCGTGCGCAATAACCATGCCAGCATGCAGCACCTGAACTCAAGGATGGACATTATCTACAATAACACTGGGGACCTTGCCCTTGCCATGAGGGAACTGGCGGGAGGACTACTGGCCCAGGCCGAGGGTGGGCGGCGCAGGGACCGTCAGCTCCTGCACAGACTGGACAGGATGGCCACATCCATCGGCAGGCTCGCCATGAACACCACAGGCCTGTCGAGGAGGACAGTTGGGCTGCAGGTGGAAATGGGCCATTTTGCTGGGTATGTGGCAAGGGGCCTGGGACGTCTGACCCACATCATAGACATGATGGAGACACGGAATATGTCGAGGGGCACAGGGGAAACACCCCAGGACAGTGAGGAGGGCTCGACAGTGAGCAGTGTCTCTGTCACTGACAGCAGGGTGCTCAGGAGTAGCAGGCAGAGCACCACGGAAGCACCAGGGAGCAGCCAGGCTGGCAGGAGGGGCAGAAGGTCTTAGAGATCACCCTGGACCATAAGAAGTGGCACATGACGTCAATGTGCACATGCCTGGTTTGCATTTTCATGCCCATGGACATTCAGTACTTGTAAATAGTTTCATTAATGCACTAATAAAACAGTTATTTTTGTTCCACTTAACAAATGGAGTTTTTGGTCAATAGGTGAGTATGGTTGGAGTTGGCACGTACCTTCCAAAATATTGTGTTGCGATGTGTTCCCGTCTCAGTCTGCCTTGATTAGCTATACTCCTATCTCCATGATGGCGATGTGGTTGTTCTTGCTCTTCATCATCAGGATCTGGGTCTGCGGGGGTGAGAGGTAGCCCACGTCCGGTGGCTATGTTGTGGAGGATGGCGCATGCGACCACAATTTTGAATGCGGTAATGGGGGTATATTGGAGGGCACCTCCACTGCGGTGGAGGCATCTGAATCTTGCTTTCAGGAGTCCGAAGGTGCGCTCTATGAGGTTCCTGGTCGTCTTATGGGCATTGTTGTATTGCCTCTCTGAATCATTGCTGGGTGATAAAAACAGAGTCATGATCCAAGGCCTAAGAGCATATGCACTGTCACCTGTTGGGCACAAAATGAACACTGTTAGGAAGTCCTGATTGTCGTGCACAGTGACCTGTGTGTATGTCTGTAAGTGTCTGTAGCTCTACCTAGGAGGTAACCGTCTCCGAATTCCCCACGTTCCAGGCGTTGATGTATCCCACTATGCCTAAACATGTATGAGTCATGGGTACTGCCTGGAAACTTAGCTACAATGTCCGTGATGACATAATGGGCGTCACAAACAACCTGAATATTGAGTGAGTGGGTACACTTTCTGTTGCGGAAAAGGTGTTCCAGATTTGCAGGGGGGAATATTTGAATGTGTGTCCCATCTACACACCCTATGACATGGGGAAAGTGGGCAATGCGGTAAAAGTCCAGCTTGGTGCTGTTCATTTCTGCCTCATTCCTTGGTAGGTATATGAAGTGAGACATGTGTGTGAGCAAGGCATCTAGGAAGGCCCTGAGGAACCTTGACACTGCACTTTGGGATACCCCACCTGCCACAGCAATGACCCCCTGATAGCTCCCTGAGGCCAAGAGGTGCAGTGAGCATTGCACTTGCACATGCGTAGGGATGGCGCAGCCACGCAGGGTCTGGTGTTCTAGCTGTGGTTTGAGTAAATCAATTAATTCTAGGATGGCTGCGCTGCTAAGGCGGTATTTATCGTATATCTCATCCTCAGTTTGCTGAAAAAGAGTCTGCCTTGTTCTATATATCTTCTCCTGTCTGTGGCCCTTCCTCCTCCTCTGCTGGGCTGCGTGGACTCTCCTTCTCACTGCTATCAGGTATATCTCCGCCATCTTGGTGAACCCAGATGCCTTCTGGGGCTCCTTTTATACTTTGGTAATGGTTACCACCTGCTCTGAGTTAGTGGTAAATGGGACGTGTAAACTGGGCTTTTTGCGACTAGTCGCAATTTGCGAGTTGCAATTGCATAAGGTTTGCAACTCGCAAATTGCGACTTGCTATTTGCGGGTCGCAAAATGGGGTCGAAACTGATGCGACTCGCAAACGGGTCCCATCGCTTTTTGCAAGTCGGAAATGGGCTTTTTGCATCCCATTTCTGATTTTGCACTGTCGCAAATAGCGAATCGGCCCATTTGCGACTCGCAAACCTTTGCTACATCTGGCCCTTAGTTCCCAGGACACTCTTCACCCACCTTTCTCAACCTATTGCCTCTCGCGGACGGCAGCCAATCTGTGCGCGACCCCTCTCGACAACTAACCTATCTCAGCGCGGCACCACTGACGTCTAACTCACACACTGCAGCTGACAAAGTCTTGCGGCTCATCCGCCCCTCACTGAATTCACACAACTAATGTAAAATTATTGCGAGCACCTTTAATGACAACACAAATCTGCTGGTTTACTACAGGAAGGGTAACACATTTGCTTCACTTAGGCAGGCTCCGAGATCCCGGGAAAGTCATAGTGAATTTAGAAACCCATCATACCTCCAATTTGCATTATCACAGAAAAACAGATTAAACAATGATTCTCCGTCCTAGGGCCCCAAAGGGCCAAACCATCCTCTGCTACCAGAACTGATAACGCATCCTTTTATGTTAATTTATTACACATTAGGACTCGTTTTAGGCCAATGAATCTTTGGACCCAGTTGAGAGACACCGTAGGACGAGATAGCTGATCAATATATCAATCAATATATCAATAATGTCATCAATATTTATCACAACAAAACATTTCACTTTGGTCAAAGTCATTAATCAAATTGACGACACAACCATGACCTCTCAGTCATGAATAACCACACCAATTAATAGAACTTTATGGGTTTTATTCCCTATTATTTACAATCTAAGATTAAATGCGTCAATCTTAAAGCCAAGAAACAAAACAGCATAGTTACGATATGGCAACTTTGATAAGATTTCAATAAGACAAATATCATAAACATTAGAATATAACACGGCGTAAACATAGATCAAAACATTGCAGAATGCCAAATACGCGTCAGTTCAACATAGCATAATGTCAGTCGTTTGTCTATTTGCGTCAATTTGATGATCACCTGTCCTAACCACTAATTAGCATTGGCATGTTGGACTTCATGCAAAACAATTTAAAACACCAATTTGGAAAACATCTATATATGGTCTCTGTCAAAAGCAAGCTGTTGGTACCTAGAAAGGAAAAGCAAACAGACAAATTACAAATTGTATTGTCATAATTACTCTCCAAGGATTAGGTCAGTGCACAGGTTCAGTCTTCGTCTTCAGGACATCAGTCAAATGCAATCTGGCAAGGCTCAACTAAAGGGCATAGGGACATTTCCCTCACAGGGAGGAACATTTTTTTAAATGGGCAGTCTATGGGAGAGGATGGTTTAATAAGTCTCAAAGTCATCAAACAGAGGGACAGAGTTTCTAGATAAAATCAATAGCATTCCCTACCTAATTCTAATGACCCTTCTGTGATATGGGTTTTTATCCCTTTTTCATAGTACATTCCCCCAAAATTTTATTGGACACTTACTATACCCCACTATCTTTAACCTATCAAATTTAGCATTTGGTAATCCCAATTGTCACCCCACATTAATTCACGGTTCTTTGATTGATCTTCATAATTGACGTCTTCGGAGGTGGCACATCCGACGTTACTTCACTCTTTTGGCACGTCCTTTGGGTCAGCAGATTCATTGTCCATCTGTCTAAGTGACCTTGTACATTTCATTAATCGCCATTTGTTTCAATTTACTCATACTTTTAAACCAAGGCACCGAATATGCTTTTGGGAACGGAATTAATATGGTTACATTCGTCTTCCAAGTTGAAGAAAAAGAACACTTGCAGGGTCATGGCCCTTTGCGAGTCAGCACACTGGAAAAACAGAAAAATGCATTTAATATGAGAGCCGGGCAGCTAAAAACCCACAGCTCACGCTAACTTAAGGCCTATAAAGATTTTCAATACAAATGCAGCAATATGTCTGTGAATATAAGCTTAATTAATCATAACATAAACATTTTATTCATCATTATTAGTTTGCGTATACATTGGTGGCCATTCACTGTGGTCACAATTTAGGTGCACGTTTAAGCAAAATCGCTATTATTATAGTCTTCGATGCAGCATCATCACACATTGATATAAACATTTCATTTTAATATAGGTTATGTAAGTTATGCTCTCTCAAGAGCATATCATAAATAGTGTGCACAATCCAAAGCTGCAAACTTGTCTTGTACTTGTACCCAGGTACTTAAGATATACACTTGTGAATTGTCATCAAGGTACTTACACCATGGCAGTATATGGCAGTATATGGACTCATGCCTAACACACAAGAAGATTCCACTGCTGTTCTGGGTCTTGAGTAGGGGAAAAACAGCGTCACCCAAAATGGCTTCATGCTGTAATGTAACCACATAGGTGCTTGCAAACTGTTTTACCAGTATTGCAATTCAGCCAAGGTTCAGGTGACTAGGCTGCTCTAATAACCACTCACTAGCAGTTATACGCAACTGTGAAACACGTCCTGCTTTCCACTGCTCGTGGCAAAAAGCTGGACTGTATCTCTGTCATCCCGGTCTTTTAGACACTTGTTTCAAATTGGCTCTGACAGTAAGGGGCATATTTATACTCTGTTTGCGCCGGAATTGCGTCGTTTTTTTTGACGCAATTCCGACGCAAAACTAACTCCATATTTATACTTTGGCGTTAGACGCATCTAGCGCCAAAGTCCATGGAGTTTGCGTCATTTTTTAGCGTGGACACCTACTTTGCGTTAATGATATGCAAGGTAGGCGTTCCCGTCTAAAAAATTGACTCCGAGGCATGTGCGCCGTATTTACACTCCTTGGCAAAATTCACGCCCGGGAGTGGGCGGGTCCAAAAAAATGACGTCCGGCCGCTTTTGCGCCGTTTTTTAGCGCCTGGTCAGGGCAGGCGTTAAGGGACATGTGGGCTCGGAAGGAGCCCAGAGGTGCCCTCCCAAGCCCCCAGGGACACCCCCTGCCACCCTTGCCCACCCCAGGAGGACACCCAAGGCTGGAGGGACCCATCCCAGGGACATTAAGGTAAGTTCAGGTAAGTTTTTATTTTTTATTTTTTTGTGGCATAGGGGGGCCTGATTTGTGCCCCCCTACATGCCACTATGCCCAATGACCATGCCCAGGGGACAGAAGTCCCATGGGCATGGCCATTGGGCAAGGGGGCATGACTCCTGTCTTTGCTAAGACAGGAGTCATTTCAATGGGGGTTGGGAGTCGAAATAAATGGCGCAAATCGGGTTGAGGCGAAAAATTTGCCTCAGCCTGACTTGCCCCATTTTTTGGTGCCCAAGCTCCATATCCCCCTACGCCGGCGCTGCCTGGTGTACGTCGATTTTTTTCACGCACACCAGGCAGCGCCGCCGGCTAACGCCGGCTAACGTCATTGAATAAATACGGCGCCCGCATGGCGCTTCAGAATGGCGTTAGCCGGCGCTAATTTTTTTGACGCAAAACTGCGTTAGCGCAGTTTTGCGTCAAAAAGTATAAATATGGCCCTAAGGCCCATATTTATACTTTTTGACGCTAAACTGCGCTAACGCAGTTTAGCGTAAAAAAATTTAGCGCCGTCTAACACCATTCTGAAGCGCCATGCGGGCGCCGTATTTATGGAATGGCGTTAGCCGGCGCTAGCAGACCGGCGCTGCCTGGTGTGCGTGGAAAAAAACCACGTAGACCAGGCAGCGCCGGCGTAGGGGGAAAATGGCGATAGGGCGTCTTAAAATGGGGCAAGTCAGGTTGAGGCAAAAAAATCGCCTCAACCCGATTTGCGCCATTATTTTCGACGCCCAGACGCCATTTAAATGACTCCTGTCTTAGTAAAGACAGGAGTCATGCCCCCTTGCCCAATGGCCATGCCCAGGGGACTTATGTCCCCTGGGCATGGTCATTGGGCATAGTGGCATGTAGGGTGGCACAAATAAGGCCCCCCTATGCCACCCAAAAAAAAAAACAAATGTAAAAAATTATACTTACCTGAACTTACCTGAATGTCCCTGGGGTGGGTCCCTCCATCCTTGGGTGTCCTCCTGGGGTGGGCAGGGGTGGCAGGGGTGGTCCCTGGGGGCAGGGGAGGGCACCTGTGGGCTCATTTTGAGCCCACAGGCCCCTTAACGCTCACCCGGACCCAGGCGTTAAATAGTGGCGCAAATGCGGGGTTTTTTGACCCGCCACCTCCCGGGCGTGATTTTTGCCCGGGAGTATAAATACGGCGCATTTGCGTCGCCGTCATTTTTTTAGACGGGAACGCCTTCCTTGCATCTCATTAACGCAAGGAAGGCGTTCACGCAAAAAAATGACGCTCTTTACTCATACTTTGGCGCTAGACGCGTCTAACGCCAAAGTATAAATATGGCGTTAGTTTTGCGCCGAATTTGCGTTGAAAAAAACGACGCTAATTCGGCGCAAACGGAGTATAAATACGGGCCTAAGTCTTTTGCTTCTGACTGGTCTTGCTCAGGCTAGTGTACTTTCATTCACAATGGCTGTTTCCATGTGTTGGATTATTATAGCATTATAGCCCACTGTAGTGGGCTATACCAGCCATCAAAGGCCAGCTTCAGCATTAAAGGCCAGAGCCTAAGGCGAGGGCCTTTAAAAGGGGGGGAGGGGAATTTAATGTAGTTAAGATCCTGCTACGGAGGGCTATAAGGTTATTAGAAAATTCTGCCACTAAAGGGCAGAATTTTCAAATGAGTAAAACAAAGGCCTAAAAGCCCAAAGCTCTGGAAGGCCTTTGTTCATAGCAACAGCTTGGCATTAGAAGCCTGACACACTCCATTGTTTTCAAGGTAGCTCTCAACATTCCAATGTTCTAATTGTCATTAGAACATTTGAACGTTGGCAGCTCCATTGAAAACAATGGAGTGCTGCGGGCTTTTACTGGCCGGTAAAAGCCCGCAGCGCCAACATTCCAATGTTCGCTTTGCTCACAGCAACAGCTGTGTACAAAGCCTCACGGAGCCCGAGGGGATTTTAATCCCCTCGGGCTCCGTGAGCAATTTGTTTTATTTAATAGAACATTCTGCCCTGAGTGGCAGAATGTTCTAATAGCCTTAGAACCCGCCGTAGCGGGCTCTACCGGCTAATAAAGGCCCTTTCCCTTGTTAAATGCCCTCGCCTTCGGCTCGGGCATTTAACGCGGGAGCGGGCCTTTAATAGCCGGTAGAGCCCGCTACGGCGGGTTCTAAGGCCATATTATGCAATCGTTGAAGATGGCTTAGTGTAGCATCATTCAGGACACCATGTTTTCCCAAAACTGTACTGTTGATAAACAGTGGCACACAATGGGTGGTTTTCTGTTGAAAGTAATTGAAAAAAGAACAATACAATCCACCCTTGCGACGATACTTGGGAGACCAAATTAAAAGAATAGAACTCCTCTATTTGCTCAAACAACCATTATTCTTACATTCCAGATTCTTTTACATTCCAAATTCTTTTACATAACCATATTGCAGACTTTAATACTGAAATGGAGATATAGGGGGTCATTCTGACCCCGGAGGGCGGCGGGAGCCGCCCGCCTGGAGGGAACTGCCGAATGACCGCACCGCGGTCAAAATACCGCGGCCGCCATTCTGGCTTTCCCGCTGGGCCGGCGGGCGACCGCCAGAAGGCCGCCAGCCGGCCCAGCGGGAAACCCCCCTCAACAATGAAGCCGGCTCCGAATGGAGCCGGCGGAGTTGTAGGGGTGCGACGGGTGCAGTGGCACCCGTCCCGATTTTCAGTGTCTGCAAAGCAGACACTGAAAATCATTATGGGGCCCTGTTAGAGGGCCCCTGCACTGCCCATGCCAGTGGCATGGGCAGTGCTGGGGCCCCCAGGGGCCCCATGACACCCGTTCCTACCATCCTGTTCCTGGTGGTAAAAACCGCCAGGAACAGGATGGCGGGAAGGGGGTCGGAATCCCCATGGCGGCGCTGCAAGCAGCGCCACCATGGAGGATTCCCTGGGCCAGGGGTAAACCGGCGGGAAACCGCCGGTTGGCCTTTTCTGACCGCGGCTTTACCGCCACGGTCAGAATGGCCCAAGAAGCACCGCCAGCCTGATGGCGGTGCTTCCGCGGTCCCCGGCCCTGGCGGTCATGGACCGCCAGGGTCGGAATGACCCCCATAGTATAGCTGCTGGCATTTATTTAAAAAAATGGATGTTTACCTGCAGTGAACATAAAGAAATAATGCAAGGCTATGTATTATTAAATCCGAGCACCAAAAGGATAGGAAGGCTAAAGCTAAATCAAACAAGACCACAAGAAATTTAACATGCTACTGGGACATTTGACCCACACCTTGGTGTAACCACCCCTTATACAACTAACAATCAATGCAGCAATCTCCTAAAACTGGTAGTGAAAGGAAAAGACTGCTTGCAGAGAAAAGGATTGAGAATTATTACATAAGAATGAGAACATTTGCAACAGCAGTATGACCACAAACATGTAGTTATAATAATGAGCCATGCTGCACATGTACCTGAGACATGCTTCACTCACAAAATCCACTTAAGCATGAAAACATACAATGGATCCACACAACTGCTTGAATTGCAATGAAATTTACCCGAAGGAATCAGGACAAAGCCACCTCAAAGGAGGAATTCAAACAATGGGAGTCAACAAACAACTTCCCCGAAATTGAATTTATAAAGAGGTGTACTCTTCCAAAGCTCTGAACCAAGAACATACCAGATATCATCAATGCTAACCCCCAACTGAAAAAGAGAAAAATGGAAGGCATGATGGCAAAGACAAAATTGCTATGCACACTCAGATATCATGGAAAATAAAAAGCTGATGGTGTGGTATGCTTGAAACAATCTTGACACTGATAATTTCTCAGGCTGTATTTCATTCAATTGTTGGTTTGCCCATCAAGCTACTCTAGAGAAAGACAGGTCTCAGCAATTGTCTTGATCCAAAGATAACAGTCAAGTTTGAACTTTCAGGCCAGGTGTCCTCCAGATTGGAACAAAAGGAATGTCAGGCCAGTTTGGATATGTTTAAGGCTCATATGTGATGTATAGCTCAGAGTGAGAATAGGATCCATGTCCATTAATCTTAGTCACACATAAGACTTGCACAGAAGAAAACAAAAATGTGATTACTAGAATGCTTGAAGTAATCTCAGTGATTTATAATTAATCAAGGCTACATTTCAGTCTGTTGTTTATTTGCTCCCCATCGTGCCACTCTAAGTAGAGAACAATCATTTGTAAATCAGCCAATGTCCTGTTCCAACAAGAACAGTCCTTTCTAAACCACCAGGAAAAATCTCCTCCAGATGGAAACATCAGCGACACCAGATCACCTTTGTCCTATTTAGGGCTCATCAGTGAGATATCCCTTGATTCCTATCACACACAGAGAATGAGACTCATCCATGGTCATCTTTATTATTCTTAAGGTGTCACACTTACGAAAACAAAAAAGGCTATAGGTAGAATGCTTGAACTGATGTCAGCCATTGGGAATTATTTGGGCCAAGTTTTAATCCATCACGTGCTTGCCCATCATGCTGTTCTAGACAGATACCAATCATATTCAAATCAGTCATAGCCCTGCTTGAATATGAAGGCTGCTCATTAAACTGCCAGACCAGGCCTTCTCAAGATAGGAATAAAAGAAACCCCTTTGTTTTAACCTAGCTCTTTGCTTCTCTCAGTTATGTTACAGGTGCTCCCAGATAAGCACTAAAGATTCAATTGACATTTCCAACCATTGACTTGAAAGACAATTCAGCAAGTTGCAGATGAAACCTACAGCCACGCAGCACACTATGTCACATTCCCTTGATGATCATAATAGTTCAGCAAACCTTTACGTATTTTTGTGACACAAGTCAATTTTCCCACTGTGGAAATACATAACTTCAAATATCTATCTAGGATTCCTGAAAAACCTCTTTATCAATTATGACACCAAGAGATTCTCAAACTTCTACATACTGCTGGTGGCCGGTACGTGTTTTTGTTTTACTGCATTTGCAAAATACTTCCCTGGAATATTTCATGCTGCTTCCATCCTTCAATCAAGCTGAGCAAAAACACATATGGAGAGACAGACATATCGACACCTTGTCCTAACAGTTAGTTTGTCCAATCACAAATAATAGTGGGACATCACAGACTCCAGTCACACTTCTCAGAATCCAGTCATTTTCAAGCAGATAACAGAAGATATACAATGAAGACATGGTTGTTAACACTCTTGAGTATAGAGGGTTAAAGTCTAAGGGGCATATTTATACTCCGTTTGCGCCGGATTTGCGTCGTTTTTTTTTACGAAAATTCGACGCAAAACTAACTCCATATTTATACTCTGGCGTTAGACGCGTCTAGCGCCAAAGTCCATGGAGTTTGCGTCACTTTTTAGCGTGGACTCCTACTTTGCGTTAATGATATGCAAGGTAGGCGTTCCCGTCTAAAAAATTTACTCCGAGGCATGTGCGCCGTATTTACACTCCCGGGCAAAAATCACGCCCGGGAGTGGCCGGGTCCCAAAAAATGACGTCCAGCCGCTTTAGCGTCGTTTTTTAGCGCCTGGTCAGGGCAGGCGTTAAGGGACCTGTGGGCTCGGAAGGAGCCCAGAGGTGCCCTCCCATGCCCCCAGGGACCCCCCCTGTCACCCTTGCCCACCCTAGGAGGACGCCTAAGGATGGAGGGACCCATCCCAGGGAACATAAGGTAAGTTCAGGTAAGTAATTTTTTTTTTTTTTGTGGCATAGGGGGGCCTGATTTGTGCCCCCCTACATGCCACTATGCCCAATGACCATGCCCAGGGGACAGAAGTCCCCTGGGCATGGCCATTGGGCAACGGGGCATGACTCCTGTCTTTGCTAAGACAGGAGTCATTTCAATGGGGGTTGGGAGTTAAAAAAAATGGCGCAAATCGGGTTGAGGCGAAAATTTTGCCTCAGCCTGACTTGCCCCATTGTTTGGCGCCCAAGCTCCATATTCCCCTACGCCGGCGCTGCCTGGTGTACGTCATTTTTTTTTCACGCACACCAGGCAGCTCCGCCGGCTAACGCCGGCTAACGTCATTGAATAAATACGGCGCCCGCATGGTGCTTCAGAATGGCGTAAGCCGGGGTTAGATATTTTTGACGCACAACTGCGTTGGCGCAGTTGTGCGTCGAAAAGTATAAATATGGCCCTAAGTTTCTTTATTATTTAATGATTAATTAAACCCTTTGCAGAGTAAAAACATAAATATTGTCTACAGACAAACATTTTCAGCCATGACATATAAATAGCAAATAAGCCTATACTAATGCACTGGAAGAGGCCTAATGAGAAATGCAAAACGGGTACTTTGGCTTTGCAGATTACATTTTCAATGCATGTATCTTTATAATGTCCCTAAGATATATTCTATAGGCAAATTGCGTAGACCGTGTGTTAGGCGTTTCCCTAGTGCAGTGGGGGAAATGTTTGCAAAATAGCTGGACCACTTGTGCCCAGCTATCCTGGTTTAGCAATTATAAAAGATAAAAATTAAAATAGCGAGCTCTAGTAAAAAATTCTAAAGAGCAGAGCAGTGAGTAAGATGAGTCTGGTGCCGCGGCCAGGTCATACCGGTTTCACTGAGTACAATCATGTTTAATCATTTGTAGATCCAGTGTGCATTGCAGTTAATTTCATCAAACCTTCGCAAAGCACTTCACAAAGTGGCAGTTCAGCTGTAAATCAGCCGGCATAAAACAGGGCAATATCACCCGCCTGTATGTTCATAAACCTCCCAGGTTAAAAAGTGGCCGTAATATCACTCTCCGCTCAGCCATGTATTTCGTACTAATGCACACCAGGTGCACCATGTCTTCTTTCCCCTTTCTGAACAGCCTGCATTATGTAGTGGTTAGATTGCGCTCCCACGTGGTTGGTGTTGGAGCGATGGTAATATGCCCAGTCAGTGCATGAGAAATCTTTCTTTTACATGATTGGAATATGAAAGTAAGAATGGCCTGCCGGTTTTCCCGAGGTTATGCAGCACCAGTCACTTATGGGCTCTACCTGCCAGAGCAGCCTTATCCTCAATTAGTGATATCGTTTTAAGAGTTTTATTGACCAGTTTCTGTAGACTGACGTAGGCTGCAGTTGATTCCCAAAGGGCCTGTAAACCAAGGTGCATTAAAGATTCTGTCAGGTATACCTTGGCAGGAGACCTACCCTTGCTTATCAGTTCCTGTCATAAATGTGTTCAATGTGGTAGGGTCAGAGTTCTTGGTTTTGTGCCAGAATTTAAGATATGAGACCCTCCTGGCAAGAAACAGTTTCTGGAAACCAAATTCCAGCTGTATTTGGGCATGTGAAGTGTATGTGCGGAGTCATTCTGTATGCCCTGATCATAATCCCATTCAATGTAGCCGCATCCCTTCCACTTAATGCCTCACTCCTGAAGGTTATAGTTGGGGTCAATTTTGCTGGTATTACCCAGGACAAAGGTGTTACAGCTGGGCCGACCACTTTCTTCTTTAGCTTTTTCAGTGCCAGGGCAAGGGCATTCCCTTTCTGGTGCATGACTTCTTTCTTCTGCTTGAAAGATACCTTTTTGCCTATTGTTACACCTAGGTATCTATATTCTAGCACCAGCTCTAAGCGTTGATTTGCAATATGCCAACTTGTAGATTTCCTTCTCATGCTGTTCGTGGACATGTTTTTTTCGAATTTGCCGAAATTGATCAGTAACCCAGTCTTTTTCTAGTATGCTTGGGTAGCATCAATGAGACTCTGCTGACCAACCAGTGTGCGGCTTACGAGCACCAAGTAGTCTGATTAAAGAAGGTCAAAGGGACCAATGCCACACAGCATGGGGACATGAGAGTTACAGCTGTCCAGTTTTGGTGTTAGGTCAGCTAGAAACAGATTGAATAATGTAGGAGTGAGTACACAACCTTGCTTCAGTCCTTTCGTTGTTGGAATTCTTCTTGAAAGATGTGGCCCGGACTATAAACTTCACCTGGACCCAAGTGTCTGAGTGTAGCAGGATCAGTAGTTTCAGGAAGTCAGACGGAATGTTCGTAGTAGCCAGTTTTTACCATAATTTCCACCAATCGACGTGGTCAAAAGCAGCACTGAAGTCGATGAATCAAAGGTATAAAGGTGTCTTGGCTCCTATTGCCCCATTGAATAATAGGGAGAGTGCCATGATGTTAGACAAAGTTCCTGTATGTTTGCAAAATCCAGTCTGGGATTATGCACTTGGCTGAGGTCCATGATATTAAATTCTCTAAAATAGTTCAGGTGAAGTATTTGGCTTCATTGTCAATAAGTGCCACCAGAGCAATAGTTTCTTGCGCTACTATTAGCACCATGCTTGTATATTGGCAATTTTATAGACCATCTCCAAGAATCCGGGACTGTTACATCAGAAGAAACCTGCTGAAATAAAAGCTCCACTTGCTCTGACCAGGAACTAGCATCTTGTTTTAATAATGTTGTTGGAATCCCATTGGGAGCCAGGGCCCCCTCTCATTTCCATTTTGAAATCTGTCTGTATTGCCCGATTGGTGACTACGAAGAGCTCCAAGGTCTGCCCAGGAAGTATGTGGTAGGCACATTCTCCCATTACTACTGCTTTTGCTGCTATGTTGCTGGGCTCATCCAGCAGTGAAGGTGTTCCTGGTGGACCTAGTTGAGTTTGACACCCTTCAGAACAATTGAAACGCTCTACAGAAACTCTTCCTATGTCTCTTCAGTCAGATGGGAGCTAATTCCACAATGAGTGGAACTCTGTATTATATTGACAGTGGGGCAAAACTGCCCATGGTCATTGCTCTTTATGTCACAAAGGAGCTTCACCGAAAACAAATCGTCCCCTTCCTTTTTCATAGACCAGGCTAGCTTTTTTAATGCTGCTTTATTTGGTCTCAGCTCTCATTACAGAGTGTCATTGCCTGGTCTCTAGCAGCGTGTTTCCTAAGGCATGAGTTGATGTTCCTCTTAAGCATCTTTATTTTGCTTTCATTGTGCACTTGTCGGATGACACTGTTGGTATCTTTGCCTTATCCTATTGTCTCATGTCATTACTGTAGTGCTTGTATCCATTAACTCTTTTGTGAAAGTTTTCCATGCAACTAAAGGATTTGTGACAGTATCTTGTTTGTCTTATAGTATGTCTTTTCCAGTCAGCAAGAGTTGTTCATTTGAAGTGGTGTTGCATCTAATGCTTTTGTTAATAACAGACATTGCCACACTCAGAAAGTCCATATATAAATCAGTCTTTCAGTTGAAAACAATTGTGAAATGATCCTTTATTAGAAGGCATCAGTATGGGTCCATCGAGTGATCAACATTGCTTAACCACAGCCATCGTACTCAGTTGGATGAACATCTTTGAATAAGCAAGCCAACATGTGTTTAGTCACAAGTTACTTTTTCAAGGCTGCAAGGTATATACAAACAATTATGGTAATAAATACCCTATCAAAGTATGTTTGAGGATGATAGCATGTTAAAATGGAGTGTGAGAGTACAAATGGTGAATCATGCGTCAACCGAAGAGAAAAAGTGGTAAGTTGCCCGTATGCCAATTATAAAGGTAAGTAGTTAGAGAGATGATCTTAAAAGCATACCTATTATATAAGTAAGAAAGTCAAAGAACCCAGTGTCAGCATACCCTGAGTGACATAACATAGTAGTGATCGTGTAGGAAAAGTGTTACAAATAAAATATTGTATTAAAACCCCATCACCAACATCAGAAACGTTGATCACTCAATGGATCTATGCTGATGCCTTCTAATAAAGGATCATTTTGCAACTGTTTTCAACTGAAAGATTGATTTATATATGGACTTTCTGAGTGCAGCGGTGTCTGTTATTAACTTTGTTGAAGTGTGTGTTCTGAACACCAAAATACGCTCTAGGTAGTAGCATGTACTCAACCGTATTACACCTACAGTTTTCTATCTAAAATGCCACATTCATACTGTCACCATATTTTGGAAGTGCATCTTACTTGCCACCACTACCCGGATTGCTTTGTATATCTAATGCTTTTGATGTTCATGGTATACATTAACCAAAGAGCTTCAGCTGGATAACAGGGAGTTGATGGACTCACTTTCAGTGTGATCACTTGTGGGATGTGATCACTAGATTCTTCCTCAGTCACTTTATATGTTAAGGCTGTATGGTAGAGTCGAAGAGTAACATAGGTGTAATCCAATGTTGAAGCAACTGTTGAGTTGTGGAATGTTGCTGCCGGTGGATTTTCTTCAGCAAAGCGGCCATTAAGTCCTCTAAAGCTGAGGTGTTCTAATTCTCTCAACAGGTGTCTGGCAGTTTTAGTTTAAATTTGTCTGCCCGTTGGATTCCCCCCTGCTGAGGGATGTCCCAGTTCAGAGATTGAGCTGTTACGAGCTTGTCCCTTGCAGGTGAGCCGAGAAAGTGTAAGTTAAAGTCCCCAGACAGAATAAAGTTGGAGGCCTGTTCTTTTCCCAGTTTCTTTCACTAATCAATGTCTCCAAACACTTTTGGGTGCAGATAAACATTTACAATCACAATTTCCAGGTCCTTTTCCTCCCAGTGGGCCCTTATTCTCACTGCTTTAGCTTCTATGGTAGCCATAGATTTTATCTGCAATTTTTTAGCCTCACTGATGCTTGCTGTTGAGATTTAAGTTTACATACCTCCCTTAGAGTGTCCAAATCTAGCTCCTTTGTGTGCCGGGACATGGTAATCTGCAAATCCCTCTATGTCAAATGGTTTGTCAAGCCATGTTTCCTGAAGTAAAATAGTATCAAACAATTGTAAAAATTGGAGCACATGGCCGTCAGTTATCCTATTTCCCAAGCAGTTAATATTCCACAAGCATATACATAGTACGGTTTAGTTAGCTCGCAGTTCTTACCAATTTATCATAGAGAGGTATTCATGCCATTTATCGTAAGTGAATTCCAGGACCATTTCTGGATTGGTGTGTCTTGTATGTATCTTTTTGTACTGTTTTGTCACTTTTGCCTACTTCTTGGCCCTGTGAGTATTAGGAAAGTTTTTGTGGGAATTTGCCATCAGAGCTTGGATTGATTCAAGGTTAACAGAGGTGGAGGATAACCAGGTGTGTGATACAATGGCAAAGCAATGCCCCCACTACTACAAAGTGCCTTTTTACTCCAAATCTTGCTGGCTGTCATTACAGATGCCCATGTAGCCTTGGTGGGCTCTGTACCTGATCCAGCCTCATCGGATACATTCAATTATAAGCAAATCAGATTATTTAAGGAGCTCCAAACTGCTGATAGCTGCAAGAAGGAGAAGGATGTTCCCCTGTTTACCATGTCATGCCTGACTTGTGACTTATATTCTGGGTGAAATATTATTATGTTTGTGTCAGTTGGAGGAGGTGAGAGACTACCCAGTTCGCCACTTAAGGATGGAGTTTGAAAGTTTGTGTAGTTCTGGTTGCATATTTTCCTTTTTGCAATTTTGAGTGGGGCTGTGATTTGTTTTTCTGAACTTCTGTCCTCTGGTCGGGTGATTCCCTGGATCCCTTTGACCATTGGGATGCCAAGGTTGGTGTTTGTGATCAGTTAGGTAATTGTTTTTCCAGCCGATTCTAGTGCTTGAATACCTGTATACATACATCCAACTTGCGAAGACCTCTGTTTGTTTGGTATTAAATGGGACCCTGGATTTTTTGGTGCAGCTTCGGCATAAGGTGAAATGTCTAGCTGGTCTACTTGAAGAGATCCTCAGTTGGCATAGAGATGGGCAGAATTACTTCACCTTGTTGCCTGTCCATGCCTTTGATCACAGTAGATGCTTCTAAATGTTGGTAGTCACTTGTGAGGGTCTCATTGCCCCCTCTGATATGCCACTGGCAGTGAGCACCACCTTAGCTTCTGTTGCATCCCTACTAATAGCTGTTTTTACATCTGCCCAATGTTCCCTCACGGAAATGCTGGGATTATTGTCTGCTCTGAAATATGCCATTATCTCTTTCTTTCTGTTTCTACCTTTTCTCTTTTGCTTGTGGGGTGCTAGAGCTGTGATTTGATGTTCTATTGGAGGGGACTGTGGGTCTTTGAGTGTAGAGGGGACATGTTTTAATGCTCTTGAAGGTGATTTACTTTTGTCTATACACCTAATTTCTATTGACTACAGTCTCAATTTAGCAATCTGATATAGACCCTTAATTTACTCAGAGCACAACTTACTTCTCTTTGGGACATCTCTCATAAAGTTCACCTCATAGCCAACATGATCTTTCGGTTTGAATATTTGTTGTCTATCTTTCATTATCGTTTTCTTACTTTTCTCCAAGTACCCTCACACTTATATTCACAACTACTCAAAGAGAATGCCTGGAGAACTCTCATGAGAAACATCAGTGACCATGGGCAAGATAGAGTTTTCCCCTATCTCTATATTAAAGATGTACATGTTCTCACTGATGGTTTGAGCCTCATGTTTTTTTTTGTTTTACCCATTGCTGATCCTGATTTCACTGCTATTTCATCATTCACTAAGCTTGTTTTCAATACAAAATTCCTGGTTGTGAAAAAATGCAACCCTTTATTGAATTTGTGTTCCTCTAGGAAAGTGATATACAGCAAGCTCAACCAGATGAAAGTAGTAACTTTGTTCACACATTAAAAAAAAATAGTTAGGGACATATTTAATAAAAGTGGTGCTGCACACAGTGCAGCGCCACTTATCTTTTGCCCCTTAGTGCCCCCCAACGCCACCATGTGTGCACCATATTTAAAATATGGTGCACCATGTCGTTAGTTAGGGGACTAGCTTCTGAATTTTTTATGCTAGTCCGTTGCTTTGCAGGAATAACGTGAAAAAATTCTGACGCTAATCCTGCAAAGCACCCAGAGGCCCGTGTAAGCAATGGAAACCTCCTTTCAACGCCTGCTCTGAGCAGGCATTAAAAGTGCCCAAAAAAATGGCACAAGGAAATCTCTTTGATTTCCTTGCACAATTGTTTTGGCCCCATGAATGGAGAAACACCCCCCTTTACATACATGTAATGCAAAGAGTTACAAAGTGGAGAAATGCATGCATTGTGCCACTTTGTAAATATGGCGGAGCATTTTTGGCCTTCTAAGAGCACATTTGCATCAAAACATTATGCTAATTGGGTGTTCAAATGGTGCTAGGGCCCAAAATATGCCCCTAAGTCCACCCTTCTTTTTCTTCTACTTTACTGTCGATCAGCAGTGGAACACAGAATGTGTAATGCTGATACCACTGTTAAGCAAATTCTTGATTTACATTTACACAATAAACCAAGGTCTAATGACAGATCTCATAACATTATGGATTTCCTTTTGACTGATTACTCCAAAATATGTTGTGATCCAGGTGGGATATCTGGCAGAAGGGTTACAGTAATCTACAAGAATTCTGTCCAGTATAGTAAAACAGCTACTAACTCCTGCTCATTCTTTCAGTGTTTTAATATTATCTATTAAACTTCCGATGATGTTGTGAAATCCTCTGAAAATGTCATGGTACATGTTAGAAATTGGGATGTTTGTTGACTGCGGTGTGCCATGGTCAAGCAGTAGCCCCAATCCCTGGTAGAGTGAACCAAAAAAAAGTCAGTTAATTAACCTGTTCTGAACCTTGGGTAGTTTAGCTCAAAAAGCAGTTAGGATACTTTAGTGGCAATGTGTAAAGTATTTATGCAGCACTCAAACAGCAATAAAGTGAAAATAACACAAGACAAATCCCACACCAATTTTGAAAAATAGAGTACATTTTAATAAATCATTTGATAGCAAAACTACAAACATCCAAGCAGTAGAATCCAATCAGTAGAACCGGAGTTATGGATTTTTTATATTTTTTAGAAAAAACTAGCACTAAAAGATCAAAGCACCAAGCAAGTAATTCTATTTATTCGAGACCGAGTCAAAGTAAAGAAATATGGCTGACAGCGATGGACCTTGGTTCTGATTGAAGAAGTGGATTGGGCCAGGTCGGGGCTTACCTTCAGACTTAGAAGAATTATCAAGAAAAAATTTCTGAGAAAGTAAATTTCCGTGGGGCAAGGCTGCAGGTGGTGCCCGAGGAGGGAGCATAATTGTCCGGGAGCCTCTGGATGGAACTGCAGTGAAAATTTATATTTTCAGATGTAGCCACTTTATTTAAAGTCATCCAGCAGGACGAGTCAGAAGATTGTAGCCAAAGACAGTTTCAGGAGGTCGGCTACCCCTGTGGGAAAGGACCACTGAAGGGTATTTTTGCTGTGGAGAAGAACATAGCAGTACCAGTTGCAAAGCCAGGCCAACTGGCGATCACATTGGGCAGATCGATGAGCAGGTTGGCCCGGGGTTTCACTTAGTTCTAAAAGCAGTTTTTAGCCAAAAAGCTTTGGATTTTTAGCTATATGGGCACCATTAGCATCACACCTAAGGGTCCAGGACTGGTGAGATGCCACTTGGGTTTCAGGACTCCCTCAGGCTTGTTCTAGGTGTGGGGTCAAGATAGTGGGAGCCTTTTATGCTCCCGTGGCTCTGAGCAGGCCAGCAAAGTAACTCTTGGAGTCACTCTGGGAATCCTGAGTTCAGGTGAGGAAGCAGGAGTCAAACAGCATGGTTGGTCCCTGAGGGACCAAGGTAGCCTCCAGGCAGCAAATAATTAATTCCAGGCACAGCAAGGCAGTCTTCCAAAGTGCTGAGAAGGTCACAGCAGAAGGCATACTTCTGAGATCCCTTCTGCAGGTCCAGAAAGCGAACTGAAGAGTAGGTCTGAGGATCCTACTTATATACCTAGTGTCTCTTTAGGAGTTAGGGAGATGTTTCTAGTAGTTTTTCTTTGAAATGATTAGAATTTCCAGACTCTCCTGCCCTTGCTACAATCTTGCTTCAGAGACAATGTGGACAATGTGGGGGTGACAAGCCTATTCTACCATGTTTAGTGGAGTGAGAACAAGCACTTTATCTCTGGTTAGCAGTGGTATAGAGTGCTCAGGGCAACAAAAATGAAAAGAAATGGAGGGAAAAAGGCAAAAGGTTTGGGGTGATCCTGCAGTGAGGGCCAGGTCCAAAAATGCACATTGTCAACCAACTTACTACATCCGAGTTAAGCATCTTCCTAGAGGGTTTCAACTTCCATTTGGGTGATTTTGATGAAATAATACTCTGATTACTCTTATTGTTCCTCTCTGGAATTTATTTTATACAACACAGTTGTAAACCTGCCCACAACTAAAGATATACACTGTGCCTCATAGCTGCTATGAGTGATTTGATCTCATATGAAGGCAAAATCCAATCTGTTTATCTCCAGGAATAATATTAACATTAGGCAAACTAAAAAAACAAAAGTCTGTTTTTGGGATGCAAAAAATAGAACTGCTTAACTGTACTCAGATGGTTTTCTACTACTTCTCTCCTATCAATTGTAAAAATGATGCACTAAGTTTACCTCCAGGAACACAAATAGTATGTTGGAGGATCTCTGTGACCTAGATACTGTTACAGGGAAAAGAAAAAGAGTCACATGTTCAGTCCCCTAATCTTCTAAATATGTATTTGAAGAAGGAAAGTTCTTAGAAAAGGCTGAACAAAATCCAAGTACTTCAGCTTGCCCTTCAAATCTAGAAAAACTTAGGGTAGCCAAGGTATGCTGCAAGGTATATATTTTCAAGGCCAATGTCACTCATATCAAACCTCTGATGAATGCTGCTAGAAATCCAATGATACCACTCTTTAAAGAGGTTTCAGCAGGTAAAAAGTAACTTACTTCCTTTAGATTTCAGAATCCTGTTCTTAACTTCAAATATTTTGATAAGGGTCTGATTTAGAGCTTGGCAGATGGGCACTCTTTCAAAAAATATGATAGATATTCCCTTCACTTCATTACACATGCATTGTATACTAATACACCTATAATAGGGCAGACTGGAAAACTGTCACGTTGGTGGCAGAGAACCCATCCTCCAACCTCTACATCAGACCCTTAGTTATGTGACCTGAAATTGAACATTTGCAACACACACTGTAAGACCCAAAGAAGAACTTGAGCCTCATATGTAGAGCCTAGGTTTAAATTTGACTCTTCTTTGGAACACAACTTATCAAAAACCCATTATTAAAGGTAAGCCTCCAGGTCATTTAATTGTCCTATTCCAGGGAATAATCCTAAACAGCTTTCTTATGATCTTCTGTCCCACTGGATCAATTGAGTAAGCCCTTCTTTCACACAAGGAGTGTCCCTGGAGTACCTGAAAATTGGCCAAGTCAGCCCACTACTTTAAAAATAGTTAGGACATGCCAGCATCTTGAGCTTATTTCAAGTCTGCATTCCTTGCCAAAGTTCTTCAAAGTTGTGTTGCAATACAATTTACACAAAACCTCTGTGATAATATTTTTTTCCAGTGGATTTCAGACAGGGCTGCAGCACTGAAATTGTCTGCTGGGTACTGAAATTGTATTCTAGGAACTTAATGATGCAATTTATATTCTTGATTCTGGCAACTGTGGTTTCCTTGTCCTTTACAATTCGCCAGTTGCATTCAGTGCAGTGAATCACTGCATGCTCAGTAGGATTATCAAAGAATGCATGAGCATCTTCCACTTCTTACCACATCCACCAACCACCCCATACAGTAAGAACATGTAGGATAACAGTGAACACAGAGAAAGCATATGATAAAAAGGAAGCAGAAACACTGAATCCATCACTATGACTCGTCATTTTGCTGGGCACTTATATCTGCAGGTCAAAGTTGATTTCTAATAAAAAATGAGGCTACAGAATAGTCTGATTATTAAGGAAGAACATCTAGCCATAATGACAGAATATACCTCTCTTGTATCGCAATATAACACTTTTGGGAAGTGAAACATAACATGGTTCAATACTTCATTAATGTTGAACAACCCTTCATCTCTATTCCACTTCATAGATATATACCCTTTTGAAAATGTAGAATTAGTTGCAACCTGCCAGGACTGTGCAACTGAGCTACATAAAGCTGAATATAAGAATCATAAATTACGATTATGCTTCCCTTTAACTCATAACATCTAACCAAAGGTTCTTGTAATACAGCTTCTGTGATCTATACTTGTTTAATCAATGGTTCAGAATAGTTCAAAGATATGTTTTCTGCAACACAACTTGATTTGAAGAATATTTCTAGTCATTAACCATGAATGCTGAATGTCACATTAAGTTAATTATTGATTGCTATATCTTGTGCATCTATCTGTTTTCCTTTTGTTCCCAGATTAAAATCCAAAAATGTCCATCAATCTTTGAACGTCCAATAATGAAAAACAAAATATCATTTTTACAGATTTACTTTTGATTTTTTTTATTTAACAATTTGGAAATAAATAGCACTTTTCCAAATTCCTGATTTTATCTAATTTAAACTAATAATTCAATGTTGGGGTGTTTCTCAATATATAATTTGCAGTAATTAATGAACTTTTCAGCAACACGGCTATAAACACAAACTTGTGTCCTTTGTTATCAGAGCTCTCTTCAATAATTCTACCTATTCTCATTCATTCTAAATTAGTCAAAATGAGAACGCTAGGGAACACTATTTTTTGAAGTAATGTAAAAATATCATCCCAAGATTTGGTAAATTGGATGCATGACCAGAACAAATGAAATAGTTTACTTATAGGCTCATCTTTACATCTCGGGCAGAGGTTAGGGATGTTTTTTTCTTTTTATATGAGTACTCTAGTGTATAATATATAAGCCATATGTAATAAAATGTCATGCTTCTTAAATTACTACCTCTTGCAACCAGTTAATTAAAAGGCAAATAATTTCCCAGATAATTGCGAAATTTCTATTTCACATTCTGCTGTTCATCTTTGAAATGTATGCACCTCGTGCTTCATAGTACACTCCTGTAACCAATTATACTATTAAGCCATACTCTCTTCATTTGCTTCTGGGTTATATAAATTGTGTATGAATTTACCAGTACCTTTTAGATTGACAACAGGTTCTGTATCATATAGAGAGCACACAGCACCTCTTTGTTCCTGTGTGCACAATTAACTAGGGCCCATATTTATACTTTTTGACGCTAAACTGCGCTAACGCAGTTTAGCGTCAAAAAGTTTTGCGCCGTCTAACGCCATTCTGAAGCGCCATGCGGGCGCCGTATTTATGGAATGGCGTTAGACGGCGCAATCAGACCGGCGCTGCCTGGTTTGCGTGGGAAGAAACCACGTAGACCAGACAGCGCCGGCGTAGGGGGAAAATGGCGCATGGGCGTCTTAAAATGGGGCAAGTCAGGTTACGTCGAAAAAATCGTCTTAACCCGACTTGCGCCATTTTTTAACGACGCCCATCCCCCATCAACATGACTCCTATCATTGGAAAGATAGGAGTCATGCCCCCTTGCCCAATGGCCATGCCCAGGGGACTTCTGTCCCCTGGGCATGGTCATTGGGCATAGTGGCATGTAGGGGGGCACAAATAAGGCCCCCCTATGCCACCAAAAAAAAATATAAAAAATAAAAAATTATACTTACCTGAACTTACCTGAATGTCCCTGGGGTGGGTCCCTCCATCCTTGGGGGTCCTCCTGGGGTGGGCAAGGGTGGCAGGGGGGGTCCCTGGGGGCATGGGAGGGCACCTGTGGGCTCATTTTGAGCCCACAGGCCCCTTAACGCCTGCCCTGAGCAGGCGTTAAAAAGTGGCGCAAATGCGCCGTTTTTAGCCACGCCAACTCCCGGGCGTCTCTTTTGCCCGGGAGTATAAATACCACGTAAAGTCCTGGGAGTCATTTTTTAGACGGGAACGCCTCCCTTGCATATCATTAACGCAAGGAAGGGGTTCACGCTAAAAAATGACGCACATTCCGGGAACTTTGGCGCTATTCGCCTCTAACGCCATAGTATAAATATGGCGTTAGTTGGCGTTAGTTTTGCGTCGAAATTGCGTCAAAAAAAACGACGCAATTTCGGCGCAAACGGAGTATAAATATGGCCCTAGGTATTTAGTGAACAAACAGGACAGGGTGCCATATTACTGATATTTCTCTGCTCCGCTGGTTTATGCAGACTTGCAACTGCCCTGGGAGCAGCACACTAATCACATATGTAGCAATTTCTAGAAACAGTCTCTTTGTCTTACACTGTGCTGATGGCACCTGTCTGCACTTCGGTTTGCACTTCAGAGAAGGAACAGTGATCCCCTAGCTGGTGTGTGCAGTGAGAGACTTCTCCCACCTGCAGGAGAATGCCGAGGGCATCCATTGTATCTTCTTTCTCCTCTCCAGAGTGGTAACCACAGTGGTTGCATTAATTATGCACCACCTTTTTGTGGTGCACTGTCAGAGCACCTCCTGAGCATCTCTTTGCCTCTGCACCTGCATCTATAATACAGTATGGCTGCAGAGGTCACCAGATGTATGAAGTCAACAGAGCACTATGATTGTTATGAGCACTTGCTTTACTGAGTCTCAGGGTTCTTGCCGCTAGATGCCCTGCCAATCGTTCCACTTGCACAAAGCAGTGGACATTTAAAAGAATGCTGGAAATCTACATGACATTATTAGAGTTCCTGGACTCTATTGCAACAGACATGGATTGGAAGAAGAAGTAGAGGAATTATTTGTGAAAATATGATGTGGTAGCATCTTAATTGATGAAAAGAACCATTATTTTCTACTGTGAGATCCAATTACACAGTGTGCGATCCCAACGATAACAGGTCCATGATGAAATCCAATAAACAATTCTCTGAAAGTCCATTGGCTTTCAACATTCCACAGCTGGATGTGTCTGCATTCTAATCAGAATAGTGGTCTTCGGTGGTGTCACTGTGAAATATGTGCTCAATAGGACCATTCTTTCTTCTTGTCCCATGTCCAGCACCTCAGTCATTATAATGATACAATATGTGTACATTTCTGTATGTTCTATAGAGCTCCATTCCTTTTTATCCTTGGGTAGGAAATGGCTCATAGCTTCACCCCTTAGAACATGTCGTAACAGAATTGAATAACCATATTACTTGTCCTGACATGAGAATGTAGACTGACCTGGTTGCATGATGAATTGCCTACAGTGGGTTAATTTGTGCAGCAGTTAGCCATTAACACAAAATTCCAGGAAACACATACTTCCCATTCAGAATGCCAGTAACATGGGTAAATAAATGCACCACTGAAAATTGCACTTAAAATTGCTCATGGGGTAGTTTATGAAGTGACTCTGAAGTAATATCATTGGTCCAGTCAAAGTGAATGGTTTCCATGAATGTATGAAATCGTTTCTTGTGACATAAATAGGAAGCACACTTTCATTACCTTGACTTGAAGGCTTTTCTTTATTTTAAGTTCTAGTATTTATAGGCATATGGCAATGTTCTTACTACCACTGAATATGTATCATACCAGAAGTATGATATGTAGATGAGGGCAATGCAGCATGTATTTTGGTAATAACCAATCAATTTTTATATCTGGCAAGAATTCACAAAGGGATTCCTTTTGGGCATAAATGCATTTATCACTGCAGATTTATTTACAGGAGGTTCTCTTAACCCTGTGATGGATCCTGTGAAACAGTGTAGAGCTAGGATAGCAAACAATCACTAGTAAGCCTCCAACATATCTGTATTATGTTGCTAAATGGATCCATGTGTCATTAATGGCAGCCCCAGCTGCATACATTCAGATGACATGCCTTTGGTAGGACATGCAAATGTGTACTTTCCAGTTTACTTATTGATGGCCACTGTCCCGTTGCTGGGTGACTATATGGTATCATCGGCTCTTGCTCTAGGGTCAATTGCCCATTTTCAACCATGTACTACTGTGACATTTCCTTTGTTACCCTTTGTCCAATTTTCCGTGAAGGTGGCAAGATGCAAAATTTAGAAAATTATTTGTGAATATGTTTCTGCTCCTTGGTTGAATATGAGAACATAATTTGGGTAACAGATCTCTCATTAAAAGAATAGCTTGAACCTAATGAGCTGCTGCTAGTGCATGATAACTTGGGAGGCTACCTACTGCTGCGGTCCATATAGTTTACTGACAGCATTGATTCTACAGCTGCTGATTCTCTTTTAAGGAGTAGGAACATAGGGCACATTATGTATCATACATTTGTCCAAGGTCTATCACTAGGCAGACCTTTGTTCTGTGAATGTACCAGAAATGTATTGTCTATCCACAATGTGCTACGAATGTACTCCTTGGTTTTAGCTCTAAGAGCCTGATTTAGAGTTTGGCTGAGGGCTACTCTGTCACAAAAGTGGCGGATGTCCTGTCAACCTTACATGAAACATATCTTATGGCATGTGTAATAAGGAGGACTGAATATCCGTCACATTTGCAAAGGAGTAACGCATCTGCCAAAATATAAAGTAGGTCCTACAGTATGTCTCTAAATCAACAACTTGTTGAAAGGTTTTGAGAGAAATTAGTGCTCTTGGTAAAAAAAAAAGTGATTTGCTTGAGTTGAATTCAATGAGAGAATTAAGCATTTAAGTGCAGTGGTGTGATTCTGATGCCTATTTTTAGTTGTCAAAATGCTGGGAATCAAAATCTTGGCTTGGTATAAACAATGTCATGTGTTATGTACGATTGGCACCTTGGATACAGAAGATTTAGCAACTACCCATTGTCTTTCTTTGTGAATTCAGTTGACTCCATTGGCTGATTTTGGCTATCTTTAAAACTAAGGACTAATTATGTCCTCTTGCTGTGGAAATATCCCTTTAAATATTTGACTTTATATTCTGTGCACTTTACAAGCAAAACAAACAAAAAGGTACATGAGCCTGGCAAATGACAAATCCCAGCTATCTTAGAGAATGAGCAGACGGCAACTGGACCTATTGTTTTAGATTATAACATGCAGTCCCATACTAGCAGTATAAACGTTCTGGCAATGCGAAACTCTCCCAGAGTTCATAAGAATGGATATCCCGTCCCTTGGGTTGCTCACTATTGGTAGCTGGTGTTTTCTGGCTGTAGTTTGGGCCTTATTCTGCACATCATCAAGTTGATTTGTTTTGCAAAAATGTGAAGTTATAGTCCAATTTCATACATCATTCATTTTGAATGAATCCAATTAATCAGGCCCTCCTCACATACCATTTATCAGGTGAGTGTGTATAACTATCGCTACCACCATTCCCCGATCAACAGGCAGAAGAAAGCTCACCTTCTTCAGGTACATCATCTTGTAACACTTTCTGTACTTTTTCCTGGCAGTGTCTTTGTCATTGAACAACGTCTCCCCTAAACTACGGCTTGTATGAAGGGGCTTTTTCCCTTGTACTGTTTATGCTTTGAGTGTCAATCAATCCAACATTCATTCTTATTCATTCTTATTGGCACATAGGATAATCTGAGCTATTTATTTCTTCATCAAAGAGTTCAGCAATAAGGATTCTAGCTTGCAGTGTTTATATGAGTAGACACATTCCTGGAAGTAAAAACCTTTATAAATGGCACTTTCTGCTGAGAGAATATTTCCATTCGGGAAAGTAGCTGATTTTAATTTGTAGTTCCAGCACACAATAGCAATAAGAAGGTAAGGCTACTTGGCTCTCCAATGCAGTAATAAACAATGTCAATGTTCAGGGACATATTACACAATAATTTGTGAATATATTTCATCCTGATAAACATAATCACCTGGGCCATGATCAAAAGACCTGGAGATTTTAGCATAACTATCAGTGGAGTTATGGTGAAACCGTATGGACTTGAAGCACCAGTTCAATAACCGTCCTGACTCTCCCCTTTTGCACTCTGGGAGGCATAGTGGCAAAGATGATCAGGTGGAAGAAGAAACTTACCACATTTCCTTCCCTCCAATTACACTCAGCAATCCACTCCAGACTAAGGGTCATATTTGGAGTTTGGCAGACAGGATACTCCATCACAAACATAGATGTCCTGTCTGCCGTATTAAAAAGTGAATAATAGACTATTGCACTTGTGATATGAAAGACAGGGTATCCTTCACACTTTGAAAGCGAATCCCATTTGCCAAGTTCTGAAGAAAGATCATCCTCAGTGAATTAATGATAATCTTTAACACAGACCATGACATAGACTCTTTCATGCCAAGGCCATCTACTCATCTCAAATTACAAACAGGCGTGAAGCAAGCAAGTCTAGACCCAAGACAACATATATAGACAAAGTGTAAATAGCATTTATTTTATGTTCCAGTCAGTCTGGGTTTATTTATATGGCTACAGATACTGAGATCTGCATTCCCTCTGCCATATGTTAGAGCAAATCGAAAATGTACAAAAAATAGTAGGGACATCCAGTACTTTTTACCTTGACACCTTCACCTGTGGGACATTGCTAATTGCCGGCTCTGACCCATACTTGAAAAGTAATGGTCGGGGCTTCCCAAGGTCAAGCCTCATTCAAACAACAAATTAGACCATATATAGGTTCCCTCACCACTGCTGCAGTACCTACATCCTCCTACAAATATACTCATCAGAGAATAAAGGAAGTCTAGGCTCAATGAACACATACAACAATAAGATATAAAAATGGACTCCAAGCTGCAGCAGCTAGCTTGGGACACATAACTGCAACTCCTGAGCACACCTTTCTGTTGTGTGGAAGTATGTTGGTAATGGATTTTAGTGGGTTCTAGATTCACAAGTTGGATCTTGCGGGTGTCTTAAGTGGAAAATGAACTAACATATTAATTTATCAATTGTTTGAACTGACATCATACCTGTCAATTTCTCTATCACACGTCATGTTGGGAAAAGCATAAAAAAACATAGCAATCAAAAACATGATTGCTCCACATTGCCACATTACACAGGCTCTAAAACATCATAGACATACATTAAGAAAGAGAGGTGTCCTTGGAAACTTTGGCATTGCAAAACATGTGTTAGTAAGGGAAGTGAGTAAGGGAGTGGTAAACATTCCAGGACTTGTATCTCTCAGTAAATCATCACTGAACATAAAGTGTGTATTGACAGGTCAAGCCCCAACAATGAATGCCTCAGCTAAGATTATGGCTGGGTCCTATGCTAATTGGCTATTGGAATCAAGCTGCAGTGACTGAAGACACAGATCAAGACCAAAATTGGTCTTTGGTTTGTTGTGCTCCAGGTGAGAGAGGAACTAGCCTGACATTCCAGGCTGGACTTTTCGTATTAGAGTGAGAACAAGGCTGATTTGAAGGTAGCTGGTGTAGATCTGGGGGGCAAGGAGGACAAAATAATGATAGATTAGGGCGTGGCTCAAGTAATTACCAGTGGATGGGGTCAGTTCAAGCAATCCAATGATCACTTTTTTGTATTCGTTATTGTGTTGTCCTAACTGTAACAGGTATGTTCAGACGTGGATCTCACTCTGCTACTGGAACTGAGCTGCACCCAACTGCAGATGCCTAAATGGGAAGAAACTGGTCTAATTACCAGTGGCTGAGATTAATTCAATCATTCTATTCATCACCTTGTACTTATGAGTGTCATTCATGCATCTTGCTGTGAACATCCAATCATGCCTTACATCCTGAGAACAAAACGTTTATTTTGAGTCTTACCTTATCTCGAGGATCTCCTTCTGAGTTCCACTTGTTCACTTGAAGCAAGGAACAAAATCAAGAGTCAGTATGGATCAACATTAGCACAGATGTTCAGATACGCATTACATGGATAAGACGTACTGCCTTTGAGAGCATTTGACATTCTAAAGGCACAAGATAACACTAAGTTATAAAACAACACTTCAAATAATTAACCATATGTGTTCAGTTTTAGAAGTAGAAGTGTTCGACCAATTTTCAATTACAAAAGTTAAGACAACATTGTGATATGGTGAAATGTCGTTATCAATAAATGTTAAATACTGATCCCTGTGCAAACACGATAGGCATTGTATGATAGTTATCACACCCTCGCAGTTTTCCTCTGATAAAAGATGGCAGGCCAAACCTGCCAGCATTTACCTGGGGAAAATACCAGGGGGTAAAGGCAAAGCATACAGAATGTGGTGTGTTGAAAACGATTATGCATGCTATACTTCGTTTTACTACTGAAAACAGATTAGGAGGTACTTACTACCAGCGGTGATTATTTACCCTGGAATAATAGTATTACCACGTATGGTAAATACCGTACCTTAATGTGATTTCCGTCTCTCGCGACGACCTGAGTATATATGCTGATTGATGGGCAGCAAGTGTTTATTTTCTTCTTATTCCGCTCCCCTTCGCCCCATTCAAACATCCAAGGCACCTGTGAGGATGTGAGATCTGAGCCCCCTTTGATTTTAGACTAACTAGATTTTTGGCATGTGCATTCTTCTTACATATGACAGGCTGATGGATTGATCTTTAATTTGATGAAATACTATAATTGAAACATTTATGATCTGATTTATGAGGAGTACAATTCAATGTAAAACCCAGGCCACGATTTGCAGACTGTACTTATTCTTCTTTATACATGCCAAGTGGGCACCTGTCCCTACTTTCTTTTTTAATTAAGCAGATGCTCTGCAACTATATCAATGACTTTGCATTACCTATTGGCAATTAAGTATTATTATTATGAAAAAAAATGCTTTATTCTCCATTAGTGCACATAATGAGACTTTCAGGTGTATATACATTTCTACAAGCACCAATTCATATGCTGTAGTTGCTTCCAACTATGCAGCTACTTCTTTTTTCAGAAAAATGTTTTATAGTACTTCATATCCCATTACTGCCATTTCTAAATGCTGTAAGTAACCGTTGCTATTATTCAAGTTAATTGTGCTACATTTAACAACCTTGGAACCAAGAAATGCTGAGTCATCCTTGTCAGGAACACATTCTTGACTTTCAGATCACTGCCTTTCTTAGCTGCAAGCACTTAACTCACGAAACAGTCCTGTTAGATTCTCTCAGACTTTTTAATGCCATTAGAGTAACAGGCTCTCCACCAAGGAGCTTTAACATTATTATTTGCTGTGCTGGGAACTATAACATATACGGGCTCTTGCTTTGAAAATCTTTCTCATTTAAGAAGAGAACGAAACATACCTGCAAATCATAGAGGATACTTCAGTCAGTTGCAAATACAGAGCATAGCTTCAGAATGTTGCCTGAACATACGCAACGGGTGTGTACAATGGTGGCTTGCATAGTCACTGGCCATCTGTGGTGAGTGCTCTTTGTGCACGGAACGTTGCACTGATGCTGCTCCTGTTGTTCATGTGAGTAAAGCTTGTAGGGCCAGAGTCACTAAAAAGTGTCAGAGTGTGGTGGTGCGCCAAAATTTTCAGTACCATTCTGCGTCACCATTGGAAACACAGGGACGCGCTTTATTTACTAAAATATGCAGCACCCCTGTGTTTCCCCCTGTGCTGGGACTAAATTTAGCTGCCAACACAAGCACTCTTGCACCATAGTGCCAAGGTGTCTGCATTGAGAGGATTGATTGTTTATGAGCCTGTTCCCTTCCTGCATAAACACAATCTACAATGGCACAGATAGAAGTAGCAAATCATCATTTTTGAATGATTGTTTATGTGCAGGAAGGGACACCGTCTTGCACATAAACATTTATTAATGGGCTTTTGCTCTTTCTATGTGTGCTGCAGAATGCAGCTCACATAGAAAAAACAAAAACAAGGAGGAATAAAAGTATTTCTCCTTGTTGTGCCATACTTACGCCACCCCCTTCGGTGGCGTTAGTTTTTGGCGCTGCCACTAATTTACACCTTCTTGTAAGTCTGGGGCAGAGTCAAAAGCAATGAGGGCTGTGGTGGAATGCCAACAGCAACACCCATTGCATGCCCCTCTGATGCAGAAACTACATCAGAGGGGCCCATATTTACAAGGTGGCATTGAGCCACAAAAAGTGGCTTAGGGCTACCTTGTAAATGTAATGCACTGCAGCGACACAAAAAGTGGCGCGCTGGTGACGCTAGGGCCTTGTAAGTCTTGCTGTAGTGCTGCTGGCCATGCTGCTTTTCTGTGGTCTGATCCATCAATCCATGTTTATAAAGTACTGCTACTCACCCGTGAGGGTCTCAAGGAGCTTGGGGGGAGAGGAACCTCAACCGAAAGCCACCAGGGTTCCTGGTGCTGGGCACGGTCCAGGCGTGGATGGGCACAGATGGCTTGCCTGTGGCGCAACTACAGCGTGCCAGTGGTGTGCCTGCTGTGCGTTGCCGCCATTAAGAAGGAGAGGAGGGCAGGGGGAGCAGTCAGTGGGGAGGTGGCAGGGCGGGAAAAGGTGCTTCGGTGGTGGGGAGTGGCAGCAGAGGAAGAGGGGAGAAAGGAAAAAACACTAGGGAAACATGAGGGATGATAGAAGAAAAAGGCAGAAATTGCAAAAGTGAAAGAGCAACAGAGAGAAGAAAAGAAAAGGCAAATGGTAGAAGAGAAAGGCAAAAAATGTAAGAGTGAATGTGCTACAGAGAGAAGAAAAGAAAAAGAAAATACTTACTTATGATGGGCACTAGACCACCAGGAATGAAGTGCAGGGACAAGCCTGTGGGTGGAGGAGGGCCTCGAACTGAGAGTCAGGAGACTCTCAGTTCATCCCAGGCAAGAGGCAGAGGCAGCAGTAGCCAGAGGAGCTGGGGAGGGCTGCAGACACCGGCCAGGAGGTCAGTGCAGCTGCCCTCTCACAGTGGTGTGGCCACCATTAAGAAGGGGAGGGGGGAACAGTCAGCTGGGAGGTGAGAGGGCAGGAAAGGTGCTTTGCGGAGGGGGAAGGGGGCAGAGGAAGAGGGGAGAAAGGAAAAAGCACTAGGGAAGAACTAGGGGTGATAGAAGAAAAAGTCAGAAAATGCAAAAGTGAAAGAGCGACAGAGAATAGAAAAAAAAAAGCAAATGATAGAAGAGAAAGGCAGAAAATACAAGAGTGAAAGAGCAACAGAGAGAAGAAAAGAAAAGGAACATACTTACTTGTGATGGCCACTAGACCACGAGGGATGAGGCGCAGGGACGAGCCTGTGGGTGGAGGAGGGCCTCGAACTAAGAGTCAGGAGACTCTCAGTTAGTCCCACGCAAGAGGCAGAGGCAGCAGCAGCAGTCAGAGTAGCTAGGGAGGGCAACAGACACCTACCAGGAGGTCAGTTCAGCTGTCTGATTTGTTTGATAGACACCTGCACTGTTGCTGACAGTTCTGGGTGTAAGGGATGCCTTGGCAGCTGCTGTCTGTGATTTTTCTAAAGGAAAATTAGAAATCTGCCTACAATGTTCTTGTTCCCTGAGTGGACCATTGACTGTTGCTGTTTTTTATATGCCTGTGCTATGTTCAGGGCATAAGGGCATTTCTTTGTATTGAAATGCTCCCTCCCCCTACCTACAAGAAGGCCTTGCAGAGCTGAAAGATGAAATGCTGGTGCTGCTCACAGATGTTTTAAGGTGTGGGTCCACATCTTCTCTGGGGCTTCCTGGTAAATTTACTGTAATACTTCTAGCGGTGTCCTGAAAAAAAGCATTCTTTTGTGATTTGACTACTCCTCACAGAGCAGCCTCCCAACCAGCACTCTCAGGTAGCTGGTGGCATTTAATTCATAAAAATCTCTATCTGTCTCACGTCTCTCACCTTACTTTGCCTCACCTCTTTTACTTGAGCCACTTCTATTTATTTTTAATTTTAGATATCTCTTAGTTTATGCACTCACAACCCCAAGTATCTGCCTCAGCTTTCTTGCACAATACATCTCTCTTTACTACACCCCATAACGATTCATCTTTCTGCCACTTTTGGCCTCCTTCTGTATAACATCCTTATCCCTTCTCAACCTCAATTGCACCTCTAGCTCAACCCGCACTCTACCCCTCACTAGACTGTTTAAATAGGACCCTCTTTATCTTTTCTCCTTCTCCTTGCTCTTAGCCTCATCTCTCTTCACCTCATCTCCATCTTTGTATATCCCACCTCTTTCTATCTCTCTCAGCCCTTGCTCTTGCACACCACTCTCTTCCTCACAACTCTTGCTACCTCACATATCTCTCACCACCTCCTCACTCTCTATACCACCTATCACATTACTTAACCTTTTAATTTACCTCACCATTTGGATACTCCCGAACACCCCACCTCCAGCTACATCACCACTGTTACTACCTTACTTGTTTCTCAACAACTCTCTTAATTTCTCTACCTCTCTAGTTGTGGCTTTATTGTGCAACTGTCAGCAGACTTTGTAGCAGAACCAGAAAAAAGGTTTAGGAAGGAGCCCAGAGGGACAGATTGTCAAACGTGTTGTTCTTCTTGCTGAGCTTTTGGTTGGGCAGAAGGTGTGTGCCTTCACTTAAAAAAGAGTGTTTTATTTGCATTTTTTGCATTATTGGAAAACGTATGCTCAATAGGAAAGGTCTGAGTTGATTATCATGACAAGACAGTGATCAAAGCCATAGGTGAAAATGGTTCACAACTAAATGATATGTTAGATGCAATAGATCTGATCTTTTCTTTTTGTATTGTATTTTTATGAGTTTGATATCAAGGGAACTAAGCCATTCCTTCAGATATCATTAAACTTAATCCTCAGTTGTGGGCACAGACCCTTGTACCACTGTTTGAGAAAATAATTGAGGGGCTTGATGTGCCTAATACCCGGAAAGGTAGCACTAGAGAGCTTTTGTTTAAAAATGGGGACAGGTCCTTGCCCTCTAATTATCGCATGATCACATTGTTGGAAATCCCATATAAAATGTATGCAATGTATTTGCTGGGTTTATTTGAAGATTGGTTGTGCTCAGCTAGAATTCTTCCTTTAACCTAAATAGACTTTAGGAAAGGGTACCCAACTACGGATGGTTGTGTGATACTTCAGTGGCTGGCTAAAGATTATGGCCCATATTTATACGTTTTGACGCTAAACTGCGCTAACGCAGTTTAGCGTCAAAAAATTTAGCGCCGTCTAACGCCATTCTGAAGCGCCATGCGGGCGCCGTATTTATGGAATGGCGTTAGCCGGCGCAAGCAGACCGGCGCTGCCTGGTTTGCGTGGAAAAAAACCACGTAGACCAGGCAGCGCCGGCGTTGGGAAAAAATGACGTTAGGGCGTCTTAAAATGGGGCAAGTCAGGTTGAGGCAAAAAAATCGCCTCAACCCGATTTGCGCCATTTTTTTACGACGCCCAGACGCCATTTCATGACTCCTGTCTTAGTAAAGACAGGAGTCATGCCCCCTTGCCCAATGGCCATGCCCAGGGGACTTGTGTCCCCTGGGCATGGTCATTGGGCATAGTGGCATGTAGGGGGGCACAAATAAGGCCCCCCTATGCCACCCAAAAAAAAGTAAAAAAATATAAAAAATAATACTTACCTGAACTTACCTGAATGTCCCTGGGGTGGGTCCCTCCATCCTTGGGTGTCCTCCTGGGGTGGGCAGGGGTGGCAGGGGGGGTCCCTGGGGGCAGGGGAGGGCACCTGTGGGCTCATTTTGAGCCCACAGGCCCCTTAACGCCTACCCTGACCCAGGCGTTAAATAGTGGCGCAAATGCAGGGTTTTTTGACCCGCCAACTCCCGGGCGTGATTTTTGCCCGGGAGTATAAATACGACGCATTTGCGTCGCCGTCATTTTTTTAGACGGGAACGCCTTCCTTGCATCTCATTAACGCAAGGAAGGCGTTCACGCAAAAAAATGACGCTATTTGCCAATACTTTGGCGCTAGACGCGTCTAACGCCAAAGTATAAATATGGCGTTAGTTTTGCGCCAAATTTGCGTCGAAAAAAACGACGCAAATTCGGCGCAAACGGAGTATAAATACGGGCCTATGCCCCTAAAGAAAGCAGACACTTTTCGTGTCATATATGGATTTGACAACTGCGTTTGACACTGTCAAAATATCCCTATTATGGGAAAAGATGGGCAAATGGAAATGTCCAAGGGGTCTCCTACAATTAATAGCCCAGCTCTGCAAGGGTTCATGGAATAAAGTGGAGCTACGGACTATGGGGCTTTGCCCCAGTGGGTTGAGTCAGGGGTGTATCTTGGCTCTGCTGTTGTTTTCGATTTATATAGCAGACGGCATGGGAGTCTTAACCCAGGTCAGGTGTTTCCCCCTAAGTTATGGACGGAGCCCATTGCTATGCTGTTTTGCACAGATGGCACGGTGATATTGGATCTTACATCGGTTGGTGTGTACAGGCAATTAAATGCTTTTTCACTTTATTACAATTTAATGCTAAATACAGCCGAAAACGACATCATGGTTTTCTCTAAAGGCGAGAGGCAGCCTCCGGGGTTCAGTTGGTGTCTGGATGGCATGTAAGTGGAGGAGGCCTAGGAATACTGATATTTAGGCCTGCTATTCAGACCCAACCTGGACTTCGGGACTCATGCTTCATTACAATAATCTAGTGCCAAGTTGCAGATGCGCTGCAGAGATTGTATGCAGCTTTGGGCCATAAGTCTGTTAAAGTACTGAGAGGCATATTATGCAAAAATAGCTTCTCTGTTGCTTAAGGGTTGCGAGGTTTTGCTAGAAAAACAGACAAAGTGTATGCAAATTATAGAAACAACAATGTGGAAAAGATGGCTAGGACTGCCCATGGGCTCTGTGAGTAGTGCCTTGAGGTTAGAGCTGGTCCTTACCCACATTTTATTCGAATATAGGCAATTGGAGCTTAACTATTGGACTGGGCTCTCAAAAGCTTTTAATATTCTTGCATCTACAAGGGAAGCACATGGGTCAATGGCTAAATAGCATACTGGCCATTGAGGTTTCCCTTAATCTGCCAGTGCCTCACCAGAAACAAACACTAAAAGGATTAATAAAAGAGTGTTTGCGTAATAGCGCTGTTACTGATGTTTGCAAGGGAATTAGCTTGCAGCATTTATGGACGTTGATTACAGGGGCCTATTACTTTCCCTACCTGAAGGATATTAAGAGCAGATCTTCTAGGCGGTAGGCCTTGAAGGTCAGTCTGGGCCAAGTCCCCTCCTTTATCAGGTGGAGGGGAATTAGCCAGAGAGGGGCAGTAAGGGATCCTTGTAATCTCTGTAAGATGGAAACACTGTTATTGGGGCATATTTTTGTCTTTTGTTGCTCCTTTATTAATATAAGATGCAGTCTGCTATTACCAGTTTTTAGGAAGTTGCAGGTACACCACTTAGAGAACTGGAGTAGACAATTCTGCAGTGTAACAATATGTCGGTATGTTGGGCAATAGCTAAATTTGTATCTGTGGCATCTGAAAAGCTAGCTATTACGACCTGATTTATAAGATAATGCCATTTTCGCACAATATTTCTGATCATGGGAATGCAATCTGTCTCTAAAACTCTAATGTTTACAAGTGTCAAATTTGCTACTATAATATATAACTGCTAACCTTGGGGCTGTGAATGAGATGACATTTACACATGTGGTCAAGTCCAGGAATGGGGTAGGTCTAGTAATCACTTTTTGCAGTATTAAGTATATTTATTTTGAATGAATTTCATTCTTAATGTACTATCATGCCTGGGTTTATTATATAATGGTATTTATGGTTTACACAACAATTGCATCAATCAACTCTTAACATTAGGTTACCTGCACCTGCCGCACCACCACATTGGTGCCGGCTCCATTAGGTTCTGGCGTCAATGTAAAGGCCCAGTGGGAAAATCATAATAGGGCCGGCGGGGACTTCACTGCACTGGTGGTCAAGTGGCAGCAATGAGTTTGACGGGCAGCAGTGCTGCCTGCCAAACTCATAATGACCCCCATAGTTTGTGCAGCAGGACACCAGCGGGCTAGCCAAACCCAGAGAGCAGGTGCGTGCAGCATCAAGCACAGACAGAGTGCTCTATTGGAGGCCCCCTCAATAAATTTCAGCCCCAAATTACACCTTTTTATGGTGACGCTGGATATAAAGTCGATATGGCCATCTTTTTGGCAGACGACTATTTCCATCTCTTTTTGGATGTTAACTTCCTTCAGCAAATTGTGCAGTAAACAAATTTGTGTACAGAAGAATTTCTGAGGGAGCATGAAGGCACTCTATGACCCTGTTCAAGGGCACCCCAGTGGACTCCCACTTTGCTAATAGAGTTGAAGATATTTTTGAGCCTTATGCTCAAAATGTGGTTAGTGCAGAAACCCACCTTGCAGTCCTATTGGACGACTCACACCGTTTGGGTAACCCCAATCTTCACACCGGACATGAGCAGAGATAATTTTTTTGTAATTGCAGTGCATGCTGCATTTCAATAACAATGCTGCTGCATTGCCCTTGGACCATCCAGACCATGGCAGGCTGTTCAAAATTCGGTCTGTTGTGGAACATGTGTCTGCCAGGTACCAGAGATTTATACTCCTAGAAGGAATTTAGCAGTCAATGAGTCCTTGGTCCTGTACAAAGGGCGGTTACTGTTCAAACAGTAAATTGCAAGCAAAAGTGCTCGCTATGGCATCAAACTGTACATGCTGTGTGAGAGCACCGCTGGCTATGTGTACAACGTGAAAGTGTATACAGGTAAGGAGTCCGCGCTAAGCCCTGAAGGTAGCACTCCCAGGTTAGGGGTCACAGGGAAGATTGTATGGGAGCTTGTCCAGCCACTCCTTAACAAAGGTTATAACCTTTATGTGGACAATTTCTATACAGGACGAAGGCTGTTCAGTGAGCTCTACAAAGCTGGCACTCTGGCCTGTGGTACAGTTCATTTTAACCGCAAAGGATTCCTGGAGAAGCTTGTTTGCAAGAAGCTCCAGAAATAACAGAGTACTGCATTGCATTCCAACCAACTGCTCGCAGTCAAGTTCTCGGATAGGCATGATGTATATATTCTCAGTACAACTCATGATGAGAGCACTTCCCCATCACAGTTTGGGGTCTGATGGCCGAAGTCAACAAGCCAGCGTGTAAACTTGATTACAATAAGTACATGGGTGGAGTGGACAAGAATGACCAGGTTCTTCAACCATACAATGTGTGTTGTAAAACTCCCACTTGGTACAAGAAACTGTTTACCAACCTGATCCAGATAACAACATACAATACCTATGTTGTTTATTGTCAAACAACCACAAGAAGACTCATGTCATGTCCTGACTTCCAGTTGTCTGTAGCTGAAATCTTCACTGCTGCTACAGAAGCAGTAGCCTCCATTTCATAAGTTCTGGAGGATGTGGCAAGACTGCAGGAGCAGCACTTTGCTGATCGCATTCCTAAAACACACAAAAAGGATTGTCCATGTTGTTGCTGTAAAGTGTGGTTGAAGCATGGAAGGCGGGAGGACAGTCGTTATTACTGTCCCCGGTGCCCATCTCAGCCAGGCCTCAGGTTCCCTTCTTGCTTTATTTTGTATCATACTAAAGCACTGTTCTGGGAAATCGACTGAGGTGGAACTGCCGTTGGGTAAACTTTTTAGTGGCTGTGCATGGATACCGAATGTCCATGGGTCATTGCTTTGTTTGGCAAGCAGCCACAGAATTTTAGTTCATCTACTTGAGGAAATCATAGACTTCCTTATGGCCTCCTCAACACCTTTACCCACCTTCAGAACATGGTAGGTGTTCTGTTCTATTAACGTGTATTATAGTCACCACAGTGCACATACAAGTGGATACCACCCTGTCACAGAGTACCCTGTGTGGCCAAATGTGAAAGGTATCACTGAAGTTTGAAGTGCTTGTTAGGGAACTTGTGTATGCTACACAAGGACCACCATGATTGCCAACGAGAACCAGAGTAAGTGTAATAAGTCAAACAAAAGTCCTGTGGGACATAGTCACCAATATTTCTACTTGTTTGAATGTGTAAAAAAAACTCTGGGGCTGATTTATGGAAATTGGCCCTGCTCCGAATGCAGCGCCACTTTCCCTGTGCCCCTCAGCACCCCCTACCACCACCATGTGTGCACCGTATATAAAATATGGCACACCATGGCGCAGGGTAGGGGGCAATAGCGTAATTTCTCATGATGTTATTGATGTACTATGCAGGAATAGAGCCAAAATATTGGTGCTGCTCCTGCAGAGTACATAGGGCCCAATTCTAAAAAATGGACCCCCTTTTGATGCCTACTCTTGAGGCCTTAAAAGTGCTGTAAAGAATGGCACAAAGAAATCTGTTTGATTTCCTTATGCCATTTTTCCAGCTCTCCTAACGGGGGAACACCCCCTTTCCATGCATTATGCCAGGCGCAGGCATAATGTAGTGCAAAGGGTTACACAATTTAAATAAGGCACAGGGATTTCTGACTCGTTGGGTCACTTTAAAGTAAACAATTATGATGTTAATGTGGCACAAGGTGGCGCTAGGGCATTATTAATATCCCCCTCAATTTGTAGCTTCACTTTCAAGGCAGAAGTATAAGTTTTGGTGAATGAGTCCCACAGGATATTAGTTTGACTTTTTACTTTGGAGACCTTAGGTAGTATTCACCATCGTGTCTGCCTTAGTTCCAATGGTACATATGCTCGCTCAAATCGAGGAATAGGCCTTGCAAGGCAGACTGGACACCTCCAACTTGCATCCACAAACTGGAAGGAGTTGGATTTAGCACATAAACTGTGCTGATGGTGCATGAAAGACGTTTTCTGGAGCTTCAATTAGCTAATGGTGGAAGGCATTAGTATAGGTTTTTTTGGCAATTATTCAGGATTAGCCAGGACCCTGATAAGGACAGAGACATGAACGGGCAAGAAAATCTTATGGTATGTCTGCTTTCCCAGGGATATTGCACAGGTAGAAGGCAGATAGTAAAGATAATACAGATGCACATCATCTACACCTATGGATTCAAACCCATTGGTGCCATGCTGGCACTGAACGACAATGACACATATGGGTCAATGTTTGACCTGCTTGCCATGTTCATCCTCTGTAAGAACTTAGTAGATGTCCAATCTGCTGTATGACAAGTGCTCTACAGTCACAGCACTTCACATAATGGTGGCTGGGACATATGCTACGTTCTCACGGAAAACCCTGTATTCCCAACACTACTGTTCTTCATAGTTTATGACATTCTCTTAAGGGAGCTTTAAGAAAATTCCCCAGCATGTCTGCCTTAGTTTCAAAGGTAGATAGGCTTCCTCAGTTCGAGTCATTGGCCTCACATGCCATACTTGGAAACCCCCAAATTGCATCCACAAACTGGAAGGAGTTGGATTTAGCACAGTAAGGGCTGTATTTATAGGCCCCTAGTGCTACAGGAGCGTCACTTTTAGTGAGGTTCCTGTAACGCTAAGCACAGCACAGTATTTACAAAGTGGCGTTAAGCCAGTTTTTGTGGTTTAATGCCACCTTGTAAATACACCCCCTATCCACACCTGACTGTGCGTGGAATGGGTGTGCAATGGGTGTTGCTTTGGGTGTGACACAGCAACACCCATTGCATTTTGATGCTGCCTCACATTTATGAAATCTCGTAAACCTGAGGCAGTGCTAAAATGTAACGCCACCTGCAGGGTGGCACTAGCAGGACGCAACAAGGAGGAATACTTTTATTCCTCTTAGCTTTTTTTTTTTCTTTGTATGCTGCCTTCTGCCGCATGCATAGGAAAAGCAAAATGCCAATAATTATTGTTTATGTGCAGGAAGATGTCCCTTCCTGCACATAAACAATCATTTGAAAATGACGCTTTGGCACTTCTGTGTGTGCTGCATTGTGCAGCACACACAGAACTACAAAAGCACCATTAGTGATTGTTTATGTGCAGGAACGGACACCTTCCCACACAAAAACAATCACACCCCTCAAAACAGACATCCTTGCACAATGGTGGAAGGATGCCTGCATTGGCGCTGGCAGCTAAATTTAGAGCCAATGTAGGGAAAAATGCAAGGGTGCGCCGTAGTCCCTGTGTTTCTACAGTGACGCAGTGCGGCGCTGCCAATTTTGATGTAGCACAATGCTGCACCACTATTTCTTTACATCTGGCCCTGAGTTTGCTAAAGGTGCATGAAAAACATGTCTTCCTGAGCCTCATGTGGCTGTCATGGGAACCGTTAGTTAAGATCCTTACCATGCTTTTGGTAATGTTCAAAAAGAAGGAGTCGATTACTTGACAGATGGTAAAATGTAGTCAAACTTATTCCGTCCTGTGGCATATGAATGTGATGGACCCTTGTTTGGCGGCGGTAAATTGATGTAAGTGCAGTGATTGGTTGTATTGGGCCTGTGGCTGGCAGTATGAAAGTGTTGCGTGTTGTGTGTGAATGGCATGTGAATGGACCATAAAGCAGTTGGTGCTGTGAAGTGGCTTTATGGCTCACCTTCAGAACGCTTGATTTCAAAATTCAAAAACTTTGATAGGTGTTCATGCTTTGAAAACATAATTTCTGGAGGTGCTAAAACCAACCAGTGTGAATATTATTATCAGAGGAGTCCAAGGGTGCAAGACTTGTATGGCTCACACCCGTTTTCCTTCACCCGGAATCCCTATGAAATCACAAACTTTGCTTAAAATACACATTTTCCTTGCATTTCCGTGAGGGAAAGTCCTGGAATCTGGAGGCAGATACAAATTGCCTACCACCTAGAGTTCCCATAAGTCTCCAGAGAAAAACGTTGCCTCACTTGTGTGGGTGGGCACGTGATTGAGACAGGGAAGGACTCAAAACATATTGAGGAGACATCAAAATTACCTATCTCAAAACAGCCTGGTTTTGAAACATGCTCACCTGTGTCTCTGACCCTGACCCCGACAAATTTTCTTACCCAGAATATCCTGCAAAAGTGAAACATTGATTAAAAGCACTATTTATTCTTGTGTTTCTGTCACATAAAATACATGAATGTGCAGGGATCCACAAACTTCCTACCACCTAGTGTTTCCCCACTTGTCCTGATAAAAACACAGTCCCACTTGTGTGCCTGTGCCTAATGTCTGCGTCAGGAATGGATCACTCCAGGGTCAATGGTATCTTTCATGTAAGGACTACCATTGACCCTTGTGTGATCCATTCCTGTCATAGGCACTAGGCCCATGCACACATTGGGGTAGCTTTTTTATCGGTATAAGTTGGGGAACGCTAGGCAGTAAGATGTTTGTGGATCCATGCATATTCCTGTAGGTTACTTCACAGAAATGCAAGGAAAAATACAGTTTGCATTCAACGTTTCACCTTCGCATGGTATTCTGAGTAAAAAGACTTTAGGGAATCCACACTCCTCTGTGGACTCTTCTGGGTGTCTCCTATTTGGAAATGTCTGGGTTTGGTAGGTTTCCCTAAATGGTTCCAGATCCAAGGGCTAACTAGTACACTCATCTCAGTTATCATTATCACCACAGTACGTTTTGGGCCCTTCCCTGTTGCAGACACTCAGCCTACCGACACAAGTGAGGTATCATTTTTATCGGGAGACTTGAGGAAATGCTGGGTGGAGGAAAGTTTGTGGCTATCTCAGAGTCCAGAACTTTGCATCGCTAAAATGTTAGGAAAATGTGTTTTTATCCAAATGTTGAGGTTTGCAGAGGGTTCTGGGTGACAGAACCTGGTGAGAGCCCTACAAGTCACTCCATTCTGGACTTCCCTAGGTTCTGGCTGAGCTAGAGGCCAAAATCCACAGCTAGGCCCTTTGCAAAAAAAACACATTTTCATTAGAAACATGTGATGTGTCCTCATTGTGTTTTGGAGGGTTTCCTGTTGCTGGCACTATTCCTACCCAAACAAGTGAGGTACTATTTTGATTGGGAGAATCAGGGAGAAATGCTGGGTGGAAGGAAGTTTGTGGCTCCCCTAAGATTCCAGAACTTTGCATTGCTGAAATTTGAGGAAAATTAGTTTTTTTGTCAAATGTTGAGGTTTGCAAACGATTCTGGGTGACTGAACTTGGCGAGAACCCCACGTCACCCCATTATGGATTCCCCAAGGTATCTAGAGTACAAAAATATATAGGTTTGCTAGGTTTACCTCAGTGCCGGCTGAGCTAGAGCCCAAAAGCCACAGCTAGGCACTTTGCAAAAAAAGCATCAGTTTTCATTGGAAAAATGTGATGCGTCCATGTTGTGTTTTGGGGGGGTTTCCTGTCAAGGGGTCTAGTCCTACCCACACAAGTGATGTACCATTTTATCGGGAGCCTTGGGGAAAAGCTGGGTGGAAGAAAGTTTGTTGCTCCCCTCAGATTCGAGAAGTTTCAATCACCGAAATTTAAGGAGAAGGTGTTTTTTTGCCAACATTTGAGGTTTGCAAAGATCTCTGGGTGACAAAATCTAATGAAAGCCCCACAATTCACCCCATCCTTGATTGCCCTGGCTGTCTAGCAAGTTAGGCTAGGCTGTCATCACTGACCCACCCCCCCCTGACCTCTCTAACGACCCTGACCGCCCGATCCCCTGAACCCAACCTGCCCAATACAGCCATCGGAGTGGCACAGGGCACAGGGAGCAGGGAGGTGTAGAGAAGCACGGCACAACAGCACAGCAGCGCAACAGCACCCCAGCGGTAGCAGCAGAGGGGGTAAATTTGCCTAAATTTCTTCAAAAGTTAACTTACCTGCCCTAGCCTGCCAATTCACTAGACCTTGCCCCCGTCTTTAAACCTCTCCCCGCACTCCAGCAGGAGGTGTTGTTGGGCCAACTCCCTTGAGCACCAGGGGGGCCCCCAAATCTGCCACCAAATTGCACCCTTACCCCCTCACTCCTACCTCAAACAAAGGCAAATAAAGGTAAAGGAAAAGCCTCAGCAGTCTTGCAGAGGTGTGTACAATGCTATAGACTGCAGCAGGAAGACAGGACTCCAAACAAGCCAGGTGTGGAGGTGTTCTGGGGGGCTGGTTGAGTGTAGCGGCTGTAGACAGCTGTCGCTGAGTGCGAGCCCTGGGGGCTCACAGAAGCGGCCCAGCTAGGCGTGGGTGTGGCTTGTGATTCCCCCAGTGAGACCCGCTCACACCCCACCAAGATGCCTCCTTAGAGCCCTCTTTCTGATTTCACCTGGTTCTTCACTGGTTAAAAGCCACAAATACCTCAATATCCCAACCCCAGTACCAACAGGAGTGTACTAAAACCGTGCATTCAGAAAGGCCAGGTCTCTCCACCCTCCATGTGCCAAAGCAGTGGTCTTGACCTCTCAAAGAGCAGAAACTGAAAGTCACCAACAATTTCACAGTTGACACCCACCGCAGCTGAGCCCTTTAATTTTGTATCTAGCAGGCAAGAACAATGGAAGCCAGTGAGCACCCGGGGGTCCCAATGGTGGGAGGAAACTGCCACTAAAAAGAACAAGGCAAAGTTCCACAGTGAATTCACCATCAGTGCATGTAGGCACCTCGCTAAACGAAGGAGATCAACTCATGAAACAGAGGGAGAATGTTTCCAAAACTTCTTTAGCACCACCAGCAAAAGAAGTGGGGTACAAAATTACAGACTTTTTAACCACCTGGCACCCAAGATCACAGGAACCAACTAAACTAACAGAACCAATAATAATAATAATTTAGCTTTTAGTACATATTATTCGTAAAAACATATTTAAGGGAACATAAAACGTGATTAAAATCAGAGTCCAGAGTCCAAGATATTACTAAATAGATAAAACCTCGCAGGCAGTCTCTCTGATGAGTCCATTACTGCCTGATATCATCCACTGACTCTAATAAGTCACAGTTCCAGCCAGGTATCACTATGTAAAGTTACAAACCAGCCAATTGCAAAATCCCCCTAGGTCTCGCAGACCAGGCACATTGAAGGTATCTTGTTACATCGAACTCAACCTTTTCACTGGAGTCACTTGTCAATATACAGAGTGATTCCCTGTGGGTCTTTACACCAAGGAGCCTGCATAAGGGGATAATCCACTTCCTCCTAACTGTTGAATATCTTGGGCAGAAAAATACAAAGTGGGCCAAGGTCTCGACTTGCGTCAGTCAGCGATAACAAAAAACAGACATGCAGTTAGCTTTGTTCCACCCCATAGTAAAGGAGTTTAGTGGCAAGATCCCCAATCTAAATATAATAAAAAGGCTTTTGATCTGGGCCAGTTGTATATTATCTATATAGTGTTCAAACTCAGGGGACTATTTGTGATTTAAAAATTGGTCTGTTCTACTACCTGGTATCTGACTACACCATGTCTGGATCAAAACCATCTCCCAATTGTGTTGCTTTATGCGTGAGTTCACATCCTTTGTTGTAAACTGGGGGGATCTCCATACCTCCTCCATTTTGATCTAGCGACACAGATTGCTAATGTGTTGAAACCAGGGGATTGATACCACACTATCAAGTTTTAGTAACTCAGCTATGGCTACTTGGTAAAAGACCAGGTACTCAGAAGACCAGAGACTCACCCAGTATATGAGTGGTCTCAAGAGGATTACATTATGGATCAGGTTAAGTGCTAGATCAAATCTAAGAGGAATAAGTGGCTTGCTTGCTGGTAAATATAACAAGGAACGTAGGAATTTGTTTTCAACCAGGGCCAATTTCTGAGAATTGCAATACCCCCACAGTTCAGCGCCATAGGTTGCAGCTGTCGCTGCAGTAGCTTTATAAACCATAATAGCTGATGAAATGTGCCCTCCTATGGAATATTTAATTTTCCTTCCGCTCACTACTGACCTCTGCTGGAGGGCAACAACACTCTTCTCAATTTGCACTGACCATGAGCGATTGTCAGAGAATCTTATTCCCAAGTAGTCAAATTGGCTAACCTGGTCAATAGCTAGACCCCCAATAGTCATTTTCCCCCTGAATGTCTTATGAGGTTTTTAGGCCATAAACTTAGTTTTATATGAATTAATTTTGAGGCCCCTCTTCTCACAAAACGTCATGAATGCATCTGGTTCATTTTGGAGTCCCATTGGGGTTCTTGATATTAATAAGGTATCATTTGCAAACATGAGAATTGGAACAGGTACTCCTGTTAGCTTGGGAGCATCATGATTGCACCAAGCTAGTTGGTCTACTGCACCATTGATATAGAGGCTAAACAGGGTGGGGGCCAAGACATACCCTTGTCTAACTCCTCTAGCAATAGGAATTGGGGATGTCAGATCGCCACCCTGGGTCCACCTGACCCTTGCATAGGTTCCCTCATGGAGATGTTTTATCAGCCTTACCAGTTCAGTGTCTAGGTCGTAAGATTCCAGGATGCTCGATAGGAGCTCTTGTGGAACTAGGTCGAATGCTGCCCTTAAATCAATGAAGGCAACATACGAATGGTCCCTTTTTAAAGTTAGATACTTCCAACAAAGAAGTTTAAATCTGAGGACTTGATCTATTGTGCTGAAGAATACAACCTAGCCAGAATCTGTTTACAGAAAACCTTTTGACTAATATCGATTAGACTTATTGGTCTAAAATTACCTGGGGAGTCTCTATTCCCCTTTTTATAAATTGTGACTATTGTTGCTCCTCGCTACGTAGGGGGAGATCACTTCCCCTCAGAATAGCATTGCTTAGAGTGTTTAGGTACAGCGTCCAAATTCCAGGACGTGATAAATACAGATCACCTGGTATACCGTCTGGGCCCGGAGCCTTTCCTTTACACAATGATTGAAGAGCCAAGGCGGTTTCCTTCCAGTTAAAAAAAGCTAAGTCAAAGCCTAACAAGCCTGGTTTAGTGACAAGTGAATTGAAGGTGATACTATTCTCCAGAGGAGTTGGTGGAAGTACAATTTTGATACTAGATCTTATCCTATAAAGGTACACAAAATGTGACACCCATGTTTCAGGCTGGATTGGTGGGTCACTCTCATCTTTCTGAGGAACTTTCCTCTCTGCCACCATCTTCCAGAATAATTTAATATCTCCCTTACGAAGGGCATCAACTAGGGTTTCCCATTTAGTATTTCCCCACTCATTTTTAGCCTCTTTTAGTGTTTCTTATATAAATTCCTCACCACCCTTATCTCAGTGTTCATCCCTGTTTGTAATGCTTTCAACAGCTGGGATTTTACCTGGCGACAGGACCTAGTGAACCACCTCAATGATCTACCCGTATGCCCCATCTTCTTCTTTCTATCGCAAGGAGGGGCCTCAATCGATGAATCAGACAACAGTGCAACTCCACAAAGTCTACTAATAGAGGGTCAGTAGACATCAGGGGAGATAAACTCTCTTTAACATTATAATAAATTGCAGACTGGACCTTCGTATCATTTGCCACCGCTGTCCACTTGACGTTCTTATTATCGTTGGTCGTCTTTACATTGTTTCCCATAACCCATGAGGACAAACTACTACTTCTAAATAGGGAAGCTGTAAAAACTGCACAGAGGGCCTGGTGATCACTGTCAGCCCTTGGGATCACTACCATGTCAATAAGAAATTGCCAAAGCAAATTTATCTACAAAGATATAATAAAGATGACTCACAAAAGTGCCTTTTTTGTACGTGGATGCAGACGGGGTATCTGACTTTGTGTTCCCATTGACCTGCCTTAGCCCTGCATTGATTATTAAATTCTCTAGCGGGGATGCCACTCCCACAGTGTGCCTTGTCACTATCTGCACTGGGCCCGATCTATCCATAGATTCTACATACTGATTTCTTAATCGTAAATGGTCTTCCTTAAAGCTTCATTTGGTTATTGCAACCCCCTGCTACAATTAGGCACTTTTCCCTCGAGCAACTGGATCAGCAAATCTGAAAGGTAGTTCAGCATAGAAGTTTATATACTTAGTGATGCAGGTCTGATATAGATGTTTACAATAACTATACAGGTGTGCCCCCTTTGTTTATTAATACTTAAGCCCATATTTATACTTTTTTAGTGCTGCATTAGCGCCGCTTTTTGATGCAAAAGCAGCACAAACTTACAAAATACAACTGTATTTTGTAAGTTTGCACCGCTTTTGCATAAAAAAGCAGCACAAATGTGGCGCTAAAAAAAGTATAAATATGGGCCTTAGTTATACAGCCAGGATATAACTATTAGTATTATATATCTCTTTTACCTTTGGGAATAAGTCTTGTTTTAACCAAATTACCAAACATCCTGAAACTCTCCCTGACTGAGAGGGAAGAGCGAGCAAGCTTCTGGAAGCCACTTGTTTTGCCCACGTTTCCTGGAACACAACGACTTAGTGCTGGTCTCTAAAATTGCACCATTCTGGGTCACTTGATTTTGATCTTAGGCCTGCCACATTCCAAGATAAAAACTTTATTGGGTCATCATCAAGCCCTTCCAGCCCCAACCACCGCTTCAATTCCTTATGTGGATTGATGGTTATTTCCCTCCTCCTCTGATCCCGATGGATATAAGAGAGGTTCTGGTAGATTGTTTTCTTCACTCCCTCACTGCTTGCTGTAAGCCTGGTATTTTCATAGTTCGCTGCAATACAGCTGGATATAGGGCACGTATCTGATGTGGTTGAGAGCTGGTCCTTTAGTCAATCAACATCGGATGTTCCACCAGTTGTTTCCGAGTTGGCACAATATGGACATTGGGGAAGTAAGTTTCTTCGATTGTCCCTACAGCCACTTTTTTCCAAGTAATAAAGGGATGGTCGATTTGACTCTTATTTGTGACAGAGTACAAAGTCTAGGTCTTTTTCTCGAGGGATAATAACCCCTCTACTAGATTTTGATTGGCTAACTTCAAGCCTATGGAGTCCAACCCTGAACCTAGTCCTAAGAATCTCTTAGCATGCCTTATTTCTTCTCTCATTATTGATCTATATTCCCTTGTTATCCTTACCCAATGAATTACTTTATTTATAAGTGAGTCCTGAGATTCATTATTGCCCTGGGTTAGCTTAGGGACATTCATCAGGTACAGATCATACTGTCTTCCACCACTGTTAGTCTGGGAAGATTTCCCTGTTGTGTCTTGGTTCATAGGGGCCCGCCACTTAGTTTTATATTTAGGGACTTGCTAATCCTCCCTTGCTGGTTTGGAGCCACTTGATTTTGTTGTGGCTACAACTGAGGCTACGCACCCCTTCAGATGGTATTCCCCAACTCCTCCTGTTTGCACCACATTTACACACTCTTCCCTACTCCCTACAGGGGTGTGAATTTTACTAGGTTGGGTTAAGGGTGCAAGTGGCGGCACAGGATCAGATACTGGGTTAGTTGGACCCTGATAAAATCTTCCCCCAGTTTATCAACTTGGTTATGTGTCTCCTCCGTTAGAATAATTTTGCAATCATCATTGCTATTCCTTAAGTCTGCAAGTGGTGCAAAACGATTGGGGCACTCTGTAATAGGTTGTATTTGCACTAATGGCCTCTCTTGAGCATGATCAATAGGAGATACAAAGGTTGTAGGGGAAATGCCCTCTGGCTAGCTCCCCTTCTTCACCTTTTTGGCCATAACGACCTGGGACTCTCTGCTCGTTTTGTTAAAAAAAGACTTAGGGGGCCATATTGACGCCGGCAGTAAAAACCGCCTACCGCCGCAGTGATGGCCAACAAAAGACTGTCGCTGTGGCTACCAGCCTTCCGACAAAATATGACCACAGCCGGATTTCCGGCAGAAGGATGGCCGCCAGCAGTATTATGAGAATGAATACGGCCTGCCGGTGTTCTGTTGGCAGATGCTGCTGCTGGCAGCAGCGGCCCGTCCTGTCTCCTGCCAGAGGGCCCCCTGGACACAGGTAAGTGGATGCTCCAACAGGTGAGGAGGTGGGGGTGTTTTGTGTGTGTGTGTGTGTGTGTGTGTGTGTGTATGTCTGTGAGTGCATGTATGCTGGGGTGTTGCGTGTTGTATGTGTATTGTTTGGGGGTGTGAGTGCGTGTATGTTGAGTAGTGTGAATGTGTGCATGTATGTAAGTGTGTGTGGATGTAGGTGTGAATGGATGCATTCATGCATGGATGAATGTGGCAATGGATGTGTGTATGCATGTGTGCGTGTGTGAAAGGAAGGGGTGTGTATGAAGGTGGGTCTTGAGAGGAAAGGGGTGGGGGGAAACCAGTGGAGGGGGGAAGACCTCTATCAGTGACAGGAAAGGGAGCTACAAAAACCATGGTGGGGTCATAATCCTGCAGGCCAAGTGACTGCCGCCAGGCTGGAGATTTTTGTCTCCAGCCGGACAGCCATTACCGCTGTGGCGGTCGGTGTGGTACATTGGCGGTTTGGCTTCAGCCAAACAGCCAATGTCCTAATATGGAGAAAAGTACTGCCAGCCTGTTGGCAGTACTTTCCTCCATAGTACTGCCGACCGCCCAGGTCATTATGACCCCCTTAGGCCCTCATTATTACATTGGTAGTAAATCCCACTTACCGTCTGTAGGGGGCTGGTCTGGTTTGTAGTGGGTACCTTGGGTACTTAAACCTTATACCAGGTCCAGTTATCCCTTATTACTGAAGTAGTAGTGTTCTAGCTGCTTAGGCTGACAGAGGTAGCTATAGCAGAGCAGCTTAGGCTGAACTAGGAGGCATGCAAAGCTCTTGCAATACCACTTATAGTTACATAGTACTTACACACAAGTAAAGTCAATACTCAGTGTTACCAGAAATAAAGGCAGTTTCTGTTGGTGACACAGTACCAAAAATATCTTAGAGGCATTATTCCTCCTGGAGGTAATTATTATACACAATAGATACACTAGGCACCAAAATAAGGTAAGAAATTAGACACAGAATAGTGCAAACAATAGGAAATGCTATACAATGCAATGGGAGAAAATAGGTCTAGGGGCAACACAAACCATATACTAAGAAAGTGGAATGCGAATATCAAATCCCCCCCTAGACAAGTGTAGTGTGTACAGAATCGTTGGGAGGGTAAGAATACAGTAAAGGTAAGTACATTACTCCACCCCAGAGCCCACAAAAGCAGGAGTAATGTACTGCAAGTTTCCTTAGGAAACACTTCACTTCGTGATTAGGAGTTTTCAGTAACCAACCAAGTCTGCAAACAACAACTGCTGGATTCCTGGACCAAGAGACCTGCAAAAGAAAGGGACCATGTCCAGAAGTCGAAAGAGGTTCCAGGAAGGGCAGGAGCCCTTGCCAACCCAGAAGAGGATACAAAAGAAGAGTCCCTGGTTGGACAAAGACTATAGGAATGCACCCTAGGAAGATGCCAGCGGGTTCCAGCATGGTGCAGAAGATGTCCTACGACGTGAATATGGATGCAGATGAGATTTCGTGTTGGAAGTCGCCAACTGTCAGGAATCCCCAAGGTGCCTCCTGCATTATCTGTCAGCATCCCCAGGGAGAAGGGTTAAATCATATCTGTGTTCTTGGTTAAACCTTAATGTTTCTAAGTAAACATAATGTGCTGTGTCACACAATTGGTTTTATCAATGCTTGTTTTATCAATGCTTGTTTGCCAATGTGAGCAGGTGTAGACATGTGCTTATAATTGGGTGTGGTGACTCATCTACATGTGTAAACTCAACTGCTTTCCTGATTAGCTATAAATAGCAGAGTGAAACATGCCTCCCTGCTTGGCTTTGTTTTGCTTCGTGATCTCAGCATCTGACTTGGCAGTCCAGCCCCAGCTGTCATCCTCTTATCCAGGACTTTTGAGGCAATTATTTTCTTCGTTCCTGTACCAGCGGACACCAGGCATTCCTCCAGCACTCTGCAAAAGACTGCAGCTAAGTGACTAGTATTCTCCAGGGAGTTCGTTCTTTTTGATCGCTGTGCTTTTCTAGAACAGCTGGTGTATTTCAGGCCTCGTATTTTGGCAGAGTGCTTATCTTGAAGAAACAAATGCATTTCTGAACATTCTACATTATTATTGTAGTTACTTGCCTAAATGTGCTTTAGGAAATCTGCTTGAGCTCAAGTACTACAAAATGTGACAGCGCAATTTTAAAAGAGCATTTAGGTGACTTTTCTTTCTCTAATAGCATAACCCTTGGATTTAAATTGTGTCATTCATGCCTGTGTTTCAGGTTTGATGAATTTGCTTTTTGAAGGGTTTTTCATACACACAGTGAAACCAAACCACACTGTGCTTCCCTAACTGTTTGAACCCAGAGTGGACATTTGCATTTCTTGGATTGTTTTTGTTCCTTTTAGTTTAACCCTATGCATGCAGGAAAGTTATATGTGATATAATTAATGCCCTTGTTTGTCTTTCTTGTGCATGATAAGTGCAACCACAGTTCTAATTGTAGTGTGCAACAATGAATCTCTGTGAAGCCAGACCTAGTGTTGCAGTACTTCTTGTTATGATACTCAGTTTGGGTTTTTGGTAATGCAGTGTTAGTAATTGTGCCAACAGTTATGATTATCCAAGAAAAGTGCTGGAGCAACCCGGTGTTCTTCTACCACTCCTGTACTCATATCAGAAAGAGAGATTCAGTTTCAAGGAAGTTGAGTGCGCTAACTCTACTATCACTGTGTCAACAACTACCTGCCCCCCGAAGACACAAGGAGGGTCATAATGACCCTGGCGGTATTATGACCGCCAGGGCCAAAATGACGGGAGCACCGCCAACAGGCTGGCGGTGCCTCCCTGCGTATTTGGACCGCAGCGGTAGAGCCGCGGTCGCACAGCCGGGGCCGTCGGTATACCGCCATTTTAGCCCCGACGGTACTAATCCACCAGGGCAGCGCTGCAAGCAGCGCTGCCCTGGGGATTATGACTCCCCTACCACCAGCCTGTTTCTGGTGGTTTGCACTGCCAGTAAGAGGCTGGCGGTAAAGGGAATCAGGGGGCCCCTGGGGGCCCCTGCACTACCCATGCACTTGGTATGGGCAGTGCAGGGGCCCCCAGGCAGAGCCCCGTCGTGCATTTCATTGCCCGAATTTCGGGCAGTGAAATGCGCGACGGGTGCTACTGCACGCGCTGCACATCAGCATTTCCGCCGGCTCAATTACGAGCCAGCGGCAATGTTGATGTGACATTTCAGCTGGGCCAGCGGACGGTAACTCTGTTACCGTCCGCTGGCCCAGCAGAAATGTCAAAATAGGGAGCCAGCCATACCGCCAGCAATGGCGGTATTCTGGCACCCGCAACCTCGGCGGTCTGGAGGTTGTAATGCCCCCCAAGGTGCCTAGGCTGGACAGGCAAGACGTGGCAGTGTTTTGTCTATTTCTCTTCCACTCCCACTTTCCTTTTGGGACACCTGCCGGGGTTTCTGTGTCCACCAGGAAGTGCCAAGTGGTGTTCCAGGAGGTATGGGGGGCATACCTTCATCCCTGCAGACACCCTGCTATTCAGGTGAGTGACCCTGTCTCAACACCAACAAGCCCTAGTTACGACAAAAGTGTGTTTTGCGTCAAAATGACGCTGGCTGGACCCAGGAGGGACCTGGGAGCCTCAACTCTGTGTGAAGAGGAAGAGGGGCCTCTCAGCACTTCATAGAGTGTAGGAAAGTACCATCTTGCCTGGCATGTTACCCCCATTTTGTATTTATATGTCAGTTTGTTTTTGCCTGTGTCACTGGGATCCTGCTAGCCAGGACCCCAGTGCTCATAATTGTGGCCTGTATGTGTTCCCTGTGTGGTGCCTAACTGTATCACTGAGGGTCTGCTAACCAGAACCTCAGTGTTTATGCTCTCTCTGCTTTTAAAATTGTCACTGCAGGCTAGTGACCATTTTTACCAATTCTAAATGGCACAATGGAACACCCTTATAATTCCCTAGTATATGGTACCTAGGTACACAGGGTATTGGGGTTCCAGGAGATCCCTATGGGCTGCAGCATTTCTTTTGCCACCCATAGGGAGCTCAGACAATTCTTACAGAGGACTGCCACTGCAGCCTCAGTGGAATAACGTCCATATTATTTCACAGCCATTTTACACTGCACTTAAGTAACGTATAAGTCACCTACATGTCTAATCATCACTTAGTGAAGGTTAGGTCAAAGTTACTAAGTGTGAGGGCACCCTGGCACTAGCCAAGGTGCCCCCACATTGTTCAGGGCAACTTCCCTGGACTTTGTGAATATGGGGACACCATTACACGAGGGAACTACATATAGGTCAATACCTATGTGTAGCTTCACAATTGTAACTCAGAACATGGCCATGTAACATGTCTAAGATCATGGAATTGTCCTTCCAAGCCAAATGTGGTATTGGGATGCCAATCCCATGCATCCCCGGGGCTCCAGCATGGACCCCGGGTACTGCCAAACTAACTCTCTGGGGTTTTCTCTGCAGCTACCGCTGCTGCCAACCCTTAGACAGGTTTCTGCCCTCCTGGGGTCTTGGGCAGCCCAGCCCCAGGAAGGCAGAACAAAGGATTTCCTCTGAGAGATGGTGTTACAGCCTCTCCCTGTGGAAATAGGTGTCAAAGGCTGGGGAGGAGTAGCCTCCCCTAGCCTCTGGAAATGCTTTGAAGGGCACAGATGGTGCCCTCCTTGCATAAGCCAGTCTACACCGGTTCAGGTAGCCCCCAGCCACTGCTCTGGCGTGAAACTGGACAAAGGAAAGGGGAGTGACCACTCCCCTGTCCATCACCGCCTCAGGGGTGGTGGCCAGAGCCCCTCCAGTGTGTACCAGACCTCTGCCATCTTGAATGCAGAGGTGTGAGGGCACAATGGAGACCTCTGAGTGGCCAGTGCCAGCAGGTGACGTCAGAGACCCATCCTGATAGGCTCTTACCTGGTTAGGTAGCCAATCCTCCTCTGAGGGCTATTTAGGGTCTCTCCTGTGGGTTTCTCTTGAGATAACGAATGCAAGAGCTCACCAGAGTTCCTCTGTACTTCTCTCTTCAACTTTTGCCAAGGATCGACCGCTGACTGCTCCAGGACGCCTGCAAAACTGCAAAAGAGTAGCTGCCTACTTCTGCCTGGGCTGTCTGTATTGCTGAGCACCCCCTCTGTCTCCTCCTCCAAGGGGCGACCACCTGGTCCTTCCTAGGCCCTGGCAGCACCCATAATCTTCAACAGCAACTCTTGCAGCTAGCGAGGCTTGTTTGTGTACCTTTCTGCGTGGAAACAACTTTGCATCCTCCAGCTCGCTGTTGGACATCTTCTGACCAAAGGAGAAGTTCCTGACGCCTTCCATTGTTGCAGAATCTTCAGCTTCTTCCACACAGAGGCTGCCTTTTTGCACCCTAATCTGGGTTTAGTGGGCTCCTGCCGCCCCTGGACACTTGTGTGACTCTTGGACTTTGTCCCCTTCCTTTGCAGGTCCTCAGGTCCATGAATCCATCTTCAGTGCTTTGCAGTCAGTTGTTGTCTTTGCAGAATCCCCTATCTTGACTTTACTGTCTTTCTGGTGTAGTAGGGTAACTTTACTCCTACTTTTCAGGGTCTTGGGGTGGGGTATCTTGGACACCCTTAGTGTTTTCTTACACTACCAGTGACCCTCTACACACTACACTAGGCCTGGGGTCCATTCATGGTTCGCGTTCCACTTTTGGAGTATATGGTTTGTGTTACCCCTAGGTCTATTATCTCCTATTGCATTCCATTGTGTTCTACAGTGGTTGCACTACTTTTCTAACTGTTTACTTGCCTGATTTTGGTTTGTGTCTATATTTTGTGTATTTTACTTACCTCCTAAGGGAGTATATCCTCTGAGATACTTTTGGCATATTGTCACTAATATCAAGTACCTTTATTTTTAGTAACTCTAGTATTGTGTTTCTTATCATATAGTGCTATACGATATAAGTGGTATAGTAGGAGCTTTGCATGTCTCCTAGTTCAGCCTAAGCTGCTCTGCTATAGCTACCTCTATCAGCCTAAACTACTAGAACACTACTAATCTACTAATAAGGGATAACTGGACCTGGCACAAGGTGTAAGTACCACAGGGTACCCACTATAAGCCAGGCCCGCCTCCTACATAGAGCCCTCAGGATGCCAGACAGCACCCACGGGAGTCCCAGGACACAGGGACAAAGGAGGTGCAATACGCGGTTGGTGCAGCACAACAAAGGAAGGTCCCATGCCACTGGAGATCAACTCAGTGAGTTGAGCATTGCAGGAGGGACTGCTGGGGACCTGAGCCAGGCAGTGCATGAAGGAATTTTGCAAATAGTACACAGGGCCCTCAGGAGGTGAAGAAGATGCAGTACACAGGGGTACCATCGCTCTTAGGGAAGGGAAGGTCTTCCTTCTCCAAATCGCGTCAGCAGGACCTCAGGACAGTCTATGTCGATGGGGTCCAACCTCTGTGTCCTTAGGAGCAAGCTTGTCGCTGTGAGGTGAGTCCAAGGGTACCAGTCATCGTCTTGGAAGGTGCCTGCATGAGCAGGGGAGTGACTCCGTCATGCCACAGGAGATTTCTTTGGTCCTTTTGGTGCAGGACAAAGACAGGGAGTCCTCAGAGTGTGCACACAGTGGAAACTGTTGCAGTTGCTGGCTGGAGCTGAACTTGCAGAGGAAAAGTATCCCGTGTGGATACTTTGTTGCTTTTACAGCAGCTCCTGGAGCAGGTTGATCCGAGGTCAGAGGATGAATTAGTAGTTGCAGAGGATTCCTGAAGTAAACTTGCAAGCAGAATCTGACGAGAACCCACAGGGGAGACCCTAAATAGCCCTGAGAGGGGGATTGGCTACCTTATCAGGTAAGGACCTATCAGGAGGTGTCGCTGATGTCACCTGCTGGTACTGTCCACTCGGAGCCCTCCAGAGTGCCCCCACACCTTGCAAAACAAGATGGCTGAAGTCTGGGACACACTGGAGGAGTTCTGAGCACCACCCCTATGGTAGTGATGGACAGGGGAGTGGTCACTCCACTTTCCTTTGTCCAGTTTCGCACCAGAACAGCAGATAAGGGGTCCCTAAACCGGTGCAAACTGGCTTATGCAAGAAGGGGACCATCTATGCTCTTCAAAGCATTTCCAGAGGCTGGGGGAGGCTACCTCTCACCAGCCTGCAACACTTATTTCCAAAGGGAGAGAGTGTAACACCCTGCTGTCAGAGGAAATGCTTTGTTATGCCTTCCTGGAACTGACTGCCCAGACCCCAGAAGGGCAGAGCCCTGTCTGTCGCAGGAGCGGTAGGTGCAGTGCAAGCCTCAGAGAGCTGGTTTGGCAGTACTGGGGGTCCATAGTGGAGCCCCCAGGATGCATGGAATTGGCTCCTCAATTCATGTTACATGGCCATATTTGGAGTTACCATTGTAAAGCTACACATAGGTACTGACCTATATGTAGTTCACTCATGTAATGGTGTCCCCACACTCACAAAGTCCGGGGAAATTGCCCTGAACAATCTGGGGGCACCTTGGCTAGTGCCAGGGTGCCCTCACACTTAGTAACTTTGTACCTAACTTTCAGCAAGTGACAGTTAGACATGTAGGTGACTTATAAGTTACTTAAGTGCAGTGAAAATGGCTGTGAAATAACATGTGCGTTATTTCAGGCAGACTGCAATGGCAGGCCTGTGCAAGGGTTTGTCTGAGCTCCCTATGGGTGGCAAAAGAAATGCTGCAGCCCATATGGCTCTCCTGGAACCCCAATGCCCTGGGTACCTAGGTGCCATATACTAGGGACTTATAAGAGGGGGTCCAGTGTGCCAATTGAAATTGGTAAATTAAGTCACTAGCCTACAGTGAAAAATTTAAAAGCAGAGAGAGCATAAACACTGAGGTTCTGATTACCAGAGCCTCAGTGACACAGTCAAGCACTATACAGACACACACATTAGGCCTTAAACTATGATCACTGGGGTCCTGACCAGCAGGATCCTAGTGAGACGGGCAAAAACATACTGACATACAGGTAAAAAGGGGGTAACATGCCAAGAAAGATGGTACTTTCCTACACTGTCACACTGACGGCCGACAACTTACCGCTGTGGCGCTGGATATCCATTCACCATATTATGACACACACACATTCACCAATCCGACAGAATTCAGCCACATACACAAATCCGCCAGTGCAAAGGTCAGTGCTAAAGTGGTGGTATCAAAACCCACACTGTTACGTCAACAGAACAATGCCCACTACATTATGACCCACGAATCACCATGGCGGACATTCAACGGTGGTAAACCACTGGCGGTACATACGGCTGCGCTCACAATGGACACCCACAGACAAAACAACTCCACATTGTCCAATTCAAACAACCCACATCTAACACAAATACACACACCACACTCACACACCCACCCCACTATAAAACACCCACCCACATTACCCACAACCCTTTACGATTACAAATCATTGCCACCAGAGAGACACCAATACCACTGAGACAACTAGAGCCATACACCACTCACACTTTCCACATCACACACCCCAACACATTACCCAACACACCCTCACCAACACACCTCACATAACATCCATGGCACCAAAAAGACACCCCCGTTTCACAGAGGAGGAGCTAAGGGTCATGGTGAAGGAAATTGTCAGGGTAGAGCCACAGCTATTTGGAGCACAGGTGTAGCAAAAAAGCAAATCTCTATAGCTAGGAAGATAGAGCTATGGCGGAGAGTCGTGGACAGGGTCAATGCCATGGGACAGTACCCCAGAACAAGTGATGACATCAGGAAGAGGTGGAACGACCTACGGGGGAAGGTATGTTCCATAGCAGCAAGACTCCAGCTCGCTATCCAGAGGACTGACGGTGGACCCCCACCGCCTCCCCCACAACTAACAACATGGGAGGAGCAAGTCTTGGCAATACTGCATCCTGAGGGCCTGGCCAGAGGAGGAGGACTGGGCACTGGTAAGTCAACTCTATATTATTATCCCCCCTAACTATATGCCATCACATCCCCCCACCCTCACCCTCACTCCCATCACTCTACCACCTCACATACACCCCACCATCACAACCCACCCATCCCAATGCCAAGCCCTGCATGCACCACAAATGCATGGACCTCCAACACAGACCTGCATGGACACCTATCACCACAGCATGCACACTAGCGACAATCACCTAGCCAACCAAATCACCACTCACACAAGCCTAAGTTGCCAGGGCAATCACAAACTTACAGGGCAACACACCCATGCACAAGATGTCACACGCAGAAAATATAACACTGCATTTACATCCCCACAGGTCCACCACACAACGTCACCGGAGAGGAGGTGCCAGCAATATCCAGTCCCTCACAGAAGAGGCCCACTGTGATAACAGCAGCTCTGCACGTCTGGATCAGGATGACCAACCTGGCCCATCAGGGACCTCCGGACCGTCGGTTACCCAGCCACAGTCTCACATCACCACAGAGCCTCCCCCCTCTGGAAACACCAGCACAGCACCCACCCAGTGGGCCCATACCTCTGTCTCCAGGACACGTCAATCAGCAGTGTGTCCACCACTACAGGGACCCCAGGCCACACCACAAGCACAGGATGATCAGCGACCTGGGGTCAGTGGCAGTGGGCACACGGCTCAGGGGAGAGAGGCACAGACAACAGGGAAGCTGGAAAGACTGCTGTGCGACAGGGGGCGGCAGGCCCAGGGAACTGACTCTCCAAGAGGCACTCACCAACATCCTGGGAGCATACCACTATTCCCAGGAGCCCATAGGCCAGATACTGGCCAAGTTGCAGGAGACCCAGCGGCTGCAGGAGGGAAAGTACCTGGGGATGAGGGAGGACCTGAGGGACATCCACACCACCCTGGTCACCATTGCAGGGGTGCTGACAGACATGGAAACACCATGAGGGAGGCAGTGGCACACCAGCGGACCCCTGACACTAGCCACACCGATGAACTGCCTTCCATCTCCACTGAAGCTAGTGGACAGGAGGCCACGCGACGGGAACAACAGGTCACCAGCACCCCACCTCCTGCAGAAGGAGAACCACCCCACAAACGGTCCTTGTGATCCAGACAGAAGCCAGAGAACATTTCCAACACCCCTGCCAGGAAATAAGACTCTCCTGACTGTCACCCTTGTGTCCCACTCTGTCACCCTGTCCACCTTGAACTGCCATTGCTTCACTTCCTATGTCCCTTTGGACAATGCACCTGTGATACAAATAGACTGGAACTCTTACCTGGACTCTTCTCCCCACCAGCCTATAGCAATACCCCATCCAATTATTAGCACATAAATAAGCATCCTTGTAAAAAATACAAGCATTCAGTCTGTCAAGAGATTCAAATAAGTATTTGTTTAACAATCTGTAGACATTGCAATTCAACTGTACAGTAATGTATACATAGGTATGACTTGTAGTTTGCTGCAGTCAATACACCAGGAGCCAGAGTGCAGCACAGATATCTGTAAATAGACATGTCAAAGGGTACAGTAAGTGGCCATAATATTGGGAATATCAGCCTGCCAGTGAACATTTACAATACAAAACTGTAATGGAAGGTGAAGTTACAGTGTCTTACCTGTATGTCACTGGAAGTACTGTTGAATGATTGCTGTTCTATTGTTCACATCCTCATCCTCTGCCTCATCTTCGTAACTGTCCACAAGCTCCACCACTGCCACACACCCATCTCCAGCCTCATCCTCCTGCAGAAAAGGCACCTGGCGACGTAGGGCAAGGTTGTGCAACATGCAACATGCCACGATGATCTGGCACACCTTCTTGGGTGAGTAGCACCTGTTAGATGGAGACACCGAAAGCTGGCCTTCAGGAGGCCAAAGGTTCGCTCTATAATTCTTCTTGTTTGCCCATGTGCCTCATTGTAATGTTCCTCTGCCTTTGTCCTGGGATTCCTCACCGGGGTCAGTAGCCATGAGAGGTTGGGGTAACTAGAGTCACCTACAAATACAGAGGGATAACTGTTAGCCAGACACTAACCCTTGGGGCCTACCCCACACACCAACATATACTGGATGGGGACCATAAGCTCACCCATTAGCCACACCCTGTGCCTCTGGAGTTGAACCATCACATATGGGATGCTGCTATTCCTCAGGATAAAGGCATCATCACAGACCCAGGATACTTTGCATTCACATGGGAGATGCACTGGTCCACCAGGCACACTATCTGCACATTCATAGAGTGAAAGCTGTTTCGATTTCTGAACCCCTGTTCATTTTTCCAGGGGGCTACAAATGCAATATGTGTACCATCAATTGGCCCAATGATTTTGGGAATATGTCCCATTTCATAGAAGTCATCTTTCACTGTGAACAAATCCTCAACCTGGGGGAAAACAATGTAGCTGCGCATGTGTTTCATCAGGGTGGACAACACTCTGGTAAGCACTATTGAGAACATTGGTTGAGACATTCCTGCTGCCAAGCCCACTGTCACTTGGAAGGAGCCAGTTGCCAAGAAATGGAGCACAGATAGGACTTGCACAAGAGGGGGTATCCCAGTGGGGTGATGGATAACAGGGATCAGGTCTGGCTCCAATTGGACACACAGCTCTTGGATTGTGGCCCTGTCAAGTCTGTAGGTAAGGATAATGTGCCTATCCTCCATTGTTGCCAAGACCACCAGGGGCCTGTACACGGGGGATGTCTCCATCTCCTATTCATCCGCAGCGGTTGTAAAATAGGGGGCAAAACAGGGAGCAGCTGGTCAGTATTCACCACTTCCAAAATGTACATTGCATTGCATGTTGTGACAGAAACAGTATGTTGTTGTATAGGCCCAAATGGTGCCTATGTGTGCTGTGACGCAGTTAGGTGCCATGGGTTGCCCCCCCCCCTGAAATGGAGCCCATCTGTCCTTTGTGGATGAACATGTGGAAAAGAGGTAATGCCGCTGACGTTGTACGCTGTTGCAGGAGGCCGTTGAGTACCGCCGTGCAACTCCTCATTGGTTGTCATTGGGCCCTATGGGTTACAGTGGCCAATGGTTATGTATGCCGGTGGTGACGGTATGTACCGCCATGGACCTGACCGCCCTTTTCTATCTGTTCACTCACTTGCTACCTGGCCTTCAACAGTAGAGGACCTACACTTCATGTGCTGCTGCGACCTGTGTCTGGAACCGACCATGGCTCGTGTGACTGGAGAAGGGGCCCCTTCCTTCACCGCTGCGGAGTTGGAGAGACTGGTGGATGGGGTCCTAAGCCAGTACCGAATGCTGTATGGGCCTCCAGACCAACAGGTGAGTACACTGTGAGTACAAAGCATGGGGCATGAATGCATGGAGTGCTGTATGTGAGGGCCTCGTGTAAGGGTGGGGGTTGAGGGGTCCTGGGCAGCATGCTGCATGTATGGTGGGCAATGTATGTGCAGAAAGGCATGGGAGGGATATGGTGGGCCATTAGTGCAACAGGCCGGACGGTACGACTGATACCCTTTTTCTATGTGTATTTCCTCTGCAGGTCAGCTCCCATCAGAAAAAGGGATATGGCGTGCCATCGCCAAGGATGTGCGGACCCTGTGTGTCTACGGCAGGCGGAACACCTACTGTTTGAAACAGTAGGAGGACCTGAGATGCTGGGCATAGAAGACGGCAGAGGCCCAGCTGTGGATGGCCTCCCAACGAGGAATGGGCACCTGTCAAACTCTGACCCCCCTGATGTTCCACATACTGACGGTGGCCTATCCGGAGCTGGATGGGCGCTTGAGGGCATCAGAGCAGCCACAAGGGGGTGAGTACAGTTTCCCAATATACTACTTGAGGGTGGTCTCCGGTTGGGGGATGTGGGCCTGTTGGTGCCCCTCGGCAAGGCCGGACATTGCAAGGTAGGTTCCATGTTGGGCAGGGGCTGATGAACCCCACCTCCAAACAAGCTAGTGGGCATCCACTACTGGGCAGGGCTCTGTGGGTCTCAGGCATGCTGCAATTGGCATTAGTTATTACTGTCCATGTCATGGTGACTAGCATTGTGACTGGTAGTGCATTGCGTAGTTCGTAGGGCTGTTCCCTTTGTGTTGTGTATGCCAACGGTGGTGTTGTTGCTGCCACTGACAAAGTGTATCCTCTGTCTCTTCCCCCCCTTTTTGTTTTGTCATCCGGTCCTTATGTGCATTAGCATCATCTGGCAGAGGAGCAGAGGCACCAGCGACGGTGGGAGCTGCATCCCACAGGTCCCATGAGGCCGAATCCACCGACGGTGAGGGCACCAGTGGGACGGGGGGCGAGGGGAGCACCATGGCGGAGACAGGAGGGGACAGTTCTGAAAGTGATACCTCCTCCGATGGAAGCTCCCTAGTAGTGGGGGACAGCTCTGTGGCCACCCCAACTACAGGTACAGCCACCACCCCTCCTACCAGCACTGCCCTCTCAGTAGCCCCTCAGTGAGTTTCCCATGTCCGCTCACCCAGGAGTGTGGGCATCTCCTTCTCCCCATGCACCTCAGGCCCTGGCCCACTTAGCCCTGCTGCCCTGAGTGAGGAGGCTATTGACCTCCTGTAATCCATCTATGTTGGGCATTCAACCATAGTAAATGCCATCCAGGGGCTGGCAGAGCATTTGCAACAAACAAATGCATTGCTAGAGGGCACTCACTCTGGCATGGCAGCCCAACAGAGATCATTCCAGGCTCAGGCCTCCTCCCTGATGGCACCCATTGTTCCTGTCTCTAGCCTCCCCCTCCAACTTACTCTGCCCAGTCCCATTCCCCTGATCCCCAACCTATCCCAAGCACAGTTCAGACCAGCATGCACCCAAGACAACACACCGGAGTGGCTCGGGCAAACCCAAGCACCACACATCATCCCACAGGCACTCACACAACCACCATCCAGATGCAGACACACCAAAATTCACTGCCTCCACTGTGTCCCCCTCCTCCTCCTCCTTGTCCATCTCCCTCCCAGTAGCGTCTCCACTCACACCTGCATGCACTACATCCACATCCACTGCCTCCATCAGTATCACACCTATCACTACACGCCCCTCACTGGCAGTCACCACCCCCCGATCCATGAACACATCCTCTGTGTCCTCCCCCACTGTGTCTGTGCCCCCTCCACCCAAAGTACACAATCACACTCAGAGACCCAACAGCCATCCACCTCACAGTAGCATCCAGCCCATGCACCTTCACCCAAACATAGCAGACAGACACCCACTCCCTCTTCCTCAACTCCCACAACTTCACCCTCTTCCCGCCCCAGTGTCTCTAAGAAGCTTTTCCTCTCCACCGTTGACCTCTTCTCTACCCCTCCCCGTCCTTCATGTCGGGAAGAACCCAGGCTAGCACCTCAGCCACCCAGTCCATGGCCACAGTAGTTTCAGCAGCTACTGAAGGTGTGAGAGGATCCAAGGAAACACGCATCAGCACTGGCAGTGTGCCTGCACCAGGTGCCAAGGGGAAGGGCAAGGATGTACCACCAGCTGCCAAGTGGAAGGGCAAGGATGTATCACCAGCTGGCAAGGGCAAGGAGGCACCACAAGCTGGCAAGGTCAAGGGCAAGAAGACACCACCAGATGGCAAGGAGGCACCACCAGATGGCGAGGGCAAGGACGTATCACCAGCTGCCAAAGGGAAGGGGAAGGGGCTTTCACCAGCAGGCGGGAAGGACAGGAGGCCTAGTGCTGGGACTGAATATGAGCCCCCAACACCAACCATGGCGCTTCAGCCATCCAAGGCTGCATGGGAAGACTAGAGCCTACCCCCACCACTGCCTACACTGCTACCAGCACCACTGGCAGCAGCCCCTGTGGGAAGCTGTCTGAGGCTGCAGGGGAAGGGCTGGAGCATCCCCCACCTCCCCACACCCCTGCCTGCACCGCCACCAGCACCACTGCCAGCAGCAGCAGCCCAGGTGGGCAGCCGTCTGAGGCTGCAGGAGAAGGGCTGGAGCCTCCCCCCACAACTGGCAGCACCGACACCAGCACCAACACCAGTACTGGCACCTGCACCGCCACTTGCACCACCACCTGCACCGCCACCTGCACCACTGGCAGCATCAGCCCCAGTGGGCAGTAATCCGAAGCTGCAGGGGAAGAACTGGAGCCTCCACCCACCACTGGCAGCACTGATACCAGCACCAGCACTGCCACCACTAAGCAGCTGTCGCTGCTGGTGGGTAGTGTGTAGTGCTGCCTCCATGGTCTGTAATGCATCCTGACCACTGCAAATCGTGTTGGTCTGACACCCAGGTGATTGACTGTGACCTTGCACTCCCCAAGATCTGCATCACGGCACAAAGCCCCCTCCAGAACCAGTGGAAAAAGGCATCCACTCACCCCCTCCTTGTCAGGATGAGACATACTGGGCACAAGGCCCCCTCGAGAACCAGAGGAAGAAGGCATCCACTCACCACCTCCTTGCCAAGATGAAGCACACTGGGCACAAAGCCCCCTCCAGAACCAGTGTAAGAAGACATCCGCTCACCCCCTCCTTGCCAGGATACAGAACACTGGGCACAAATCCCACTCCAGAACCAGTGGAAGAAGCCATCCACTCACCCCCTTCTTGGCAGGATGAAGCACACTGGGCGCAAAGACCCCTCCAGAACCAGTGGAGAAGCCCTCCACTTGAGAGACTGTGGCTTTGCACTTCCCAGGACCAAGCAGTGGGCAAACCACCCACTTGAGAGACTGTGGCTTTGCACTTCCCAGGACAAAGCAGTGGGCAAACCTCCCACTAGAGAGACTGTGGCTTTGCACTCCCGAGGACCGAGCAGTGGGCAAACCACCCACGTGAGAGACTGTGGCTTTGCACTCCCCAGGAACGAGCACAAGGCATGTTGCCCCCTCTGGCGCAAGCGGTGTTGTACCATCTTCTGGCTGAGGTGCCCCCCATTCCCTGTCCCCCTGAGGTGCATGTTTATTTTCGACTTGATGCCCCAGCAGTGTTCTCTCCGTGTTGATGCAGGAGTAAGTTGGGGCCTTGGCCTATGTGATGTGGCCCTGCGGCCCACGGACATTATGAACTGGGCAGTGTCCCTGAATTTGTATATATGTAAATACTGATTTGATTTTTGAGGACGTATTTCTGGTATTTTATCTTATTACACTCACTTCAATCACTTCCTTTTGCCCTTACATTATTCCTGAGGGGTACCGGGTGGATGTGTAATGTTGTTGCATCAGTTTGTGTGTATGATGTTGGGGGTGGAGGTGTTGCATGTTGTGTGTGTGTGTCACTCTATTTTACCCCCCTCCCCTGTGTGCTAGGTGGCAGTACTCACCCTGGTTGTCGTCGCTGGGTTGGTAATCCTGGTATAGGAGGAGGTAGACCAGCATGGGGAACACCTGCAGTTTGGGCTCCATGGCAGCGTAGTTCTTCCCTGAGTCTCCAGAGGTGAGACCTTTGACTTCTGAGATCTGTTTCTGCTGTGCTTTTGATGTCGTTGGTACCGCCCCTGAAAAGGTGGCAGATAGGCCTCTTGTAATACAGTGGGCGGTACAGTGTCTTCCACCTGGCTGTTGTCGGTTACCGCCGCAGTGCTTGTTGCTACCGCCATGGCGGTTGGTGTGTTAAAATTGCTGTCTGTGTGGGCGGTTTCTGTCGTGGTCATAATTCAATTTTTATTACTGATGGCTTGTTGGGGGTATTACCACCCGCTTTATTACCGACCGCCAGGGTTGGAATGAGGGCCTTAGTTTTAATCTTCACTTATGATTTATGAATGTAGTCCATACAAATGTTTCCGCTCTGGCTCAGAACAGCCAAAGTCTGCGAAAGTAGAGTGCCTTCACCATCAACTACTAAATGTTAGTTCACATGTTTTATCACTTTCTCTCGATTTTTGTTTAAAACTTTTGTCATGATCATTGATGCTAGTTTTTCTTCCAAGTCCAAACAGGCAGCTCCTTCAATCACTGTAACAAGCAGGCAGGGCACCTATTGACTCTATGCAGCCTCCGTTAAATCTCTAGTCCTCAGTGCTTTCAAGCAGTTTTAAGAACCTAACCTTCGATTCTAGCAACTGGTCATTTTATTTTGTTTTATTATGTTTTATATTGCAATGGTATTTATTAATCGAGCAATAAAGATATTTCAGTTCAATTCAGTTGTAATTTTGTTTAATTTTTGTGAATGCCTGAGACAGTCTCAAATGTATATCCCTATGATTTTATGTTGAGCTTCCTGCTGTGGTAAGTTTCTACATCTGTGTTGCTTCCTTTTGCTAGCCTAAAAAAAAGATGACAGTATGAGAAATTAGTTCCCTCCTTGGCATGGCCTTTACCGCATCCCACATCACATCCCAGGTTACCGAAGTACCATTTTTCTGAAAATAATGTTCCAGGGTCAAACATATGAAGTATCTCAATGATGGGTCACAAAAGGCTATGTTGTTGATATCCCATGCAGATATTTGAGTTTATTTCTATGTATTGAGGTCTAATGTAAGAGTCATTGGGGCATGATCAAACAAGAACTGCGGGACTAAAATAATATCCAAGATCTCCTTCACTATTGAACTGAAGGTTAAGAAAACATCCATTAGGGTTTGTTTGCTGGACACGTTACATTAAAATGTGTATTTTTCTCCCAACTGCCGTTCCATCCAGATACCCAACAGATTCAAATCTGTTATTTCCTGTAGCAGTGATGAGAGGGACAAGATCATAATTAAAGTGGGCTGTTGATTTATCTGTCTTTTTGTAACAGGGTGAAAGTCTCCTCCCAAGATTAAGGTCCCTCTTCATTAAATCTGATACAATGTAGAATGAATAAAATGCCTCCTTGTATTTGTTTGGTGCATAAATAGAAAATATAGTGAGTGCTTGGGAGCCCAACCTACCCCTTATTACCCTTACTTCATTAACAGTGTTTATTCTGGTGCATTGTCAGTGCAAATCCTTGTTTAATTATAAGTACTCCCCCTGCCCCCCCAAACCTCTCATTATTCTCTGGTCAAAGGACTTGAATTGTATTTGGGTACCAGTGGTACCGAGGTTGAGTCACATCTTACAGATCAGATGTGTCTCTGAGTCAGGGCTGCATCAACACTTTTAGAGGTCACCCATTTCCAAAGCGCCCTGCGCTTCGTTGGTGAGTTCAGGTACTGCTCATTACCTCCCGTCCCTCCCTCGCCTTCCTTTAAACCAATGAGGCCTCCCGCCTCCCTCTAGACCCTCCCTTCCCCTTTTAAACCCCCCCCCCCACCCCCACCACCTCCTGTTCTTTTGTCTAGCCCGCGCTAGACTTACCTTTTTTTTTTTTTTTCCTTCACGGCGGGACCTGGGGGATGTCGTTTGCTGCACTCCTCGGGGCGCGGAGCTCCGCGAGGTGTGCTCTGGCCGGTCGCGTCTTTTCTGAACAGGCGGGGGCGTCAATTTCCGGTTTCGTCAGCCGCGGAGCCGCACAGAGGTGGCGAGAAGCATTTTTTGGATTCCAGTACTGGTAGGACGGGCGTTCTGCCCGCATTTTTATCTACATTCTTTACATTTCACTTGATGAGGATTGGTTAAGGGTTGTGTTGTGGGAGGTCCTGGGCCCTGTATATATTGGGAGTGTATTCAGGATGGTAGTAGTGTTTTGTGATTCTGCCATGCCTAAGGTGCCTGCTAAGAGACGGAGGATTGTTTCTTCCTCCTCCTCAGAGGAGAAGGGTACTGCTGTCATTTCGACCCCTGGGGGTCCCCAGATTCCGGGGGGTGGTGCTGCACCACTCATGTCCAGGGAGGAGGTGCAGGAGATGATCGAGGTGGCTGTTTCCAGGGCCCTTCAGGCCGGGATGGCCAGGCCTAGTAGGTCTAAATCTGCGCTTACTCCTGCTACTGCGGGGAGGTCCTCCTCGGAGGATGAGGAGGGGGAGGCTCCATCTACTTCCTCTGGGGGGAAATATGTGTCCAGAGAGGAGATATGGGAGGTGATGGCACATGTACGGGACAATTTAGGGTTTCCTGTGTTCCAGCCTACGAACTCTGACTCTCACTTATTTCCGCAATATCAGACGCCTTCTAAGTTTGCCATGCCTTTTCAGGGACCTGTGAAGGATATGGTGTTTCGCGAATGGAAGGATGTGGATAAGGCTCAGGTTCCACGATTCCTTCAGAAACTTTATTTGCTTGAGGGTGAGGATGTATTACCTCCATCTGTCTGCCTGGATTCAATTTTGGCTACCCTGATTGGCAAAACGGCAGTCAATCGGGAGGATTGTGTGCCTACTGATGCCACAGACCGTAAGGTGGATTCAGGGCTCAAGAGGGCTTTTGCGGCTGAGAATCTGGCACTGAGAGCAGGTATATATTCTGCTTATGCGGCCCAGTCGTTGGTGCAGGACTTTGATAAGCTGGCTGTGGCTGTTCAGGAAGGGGCGGAGTGTTTCGAACTCCTGGCTTGTATGGAGCAGCAGGCCAGGTTGTTGGCGGATGTATCGTCTGATGTGGTCCGTACTTCGGCTCTGGCGTCTGGAGCCTTGATTGGGGCCCATAGGTCCCTCTGGTTGCGATCCTGGAAAGCCGACCCTGGGGAGAAGTCTGCCCTCCTGAGACTGCCTTTTGACGGTCGTAGCTTGTTTGGAGATCAATTGCCTTCCATGCTTTCCAAGGTGTTTAAGGAAAGGAAGCATGCCTTGCCTTATAAAGGGGGATCTGTTTCTGGGAAAGGGTGGAAGAAGCATTCCCGTTCTTCTCCCAAAATCTTTTTCTTTTAGGAAACGTCGTTTTCAGCCTCGTTTTTCCCCTATGAAAGCTGCTCCTTCGAACTGGGGTGGGTTCAAGAAGGGGTCCTGACAATCACTGTGGGCCTGGCATAGGGCCGGTTGGGGGAAGGCTGAGGCACTTTCTTTCAACTTGGCAGGAGAGTGTCAGTGATCATTGGGTGCTGGACATTGTGGCCAATGGTTACGTCATCGATTTTGTTATGGTGCCTCCGGATTCGGGGGTACGTCCCACCCCTCTGCCTACAGTCAGGGCACGGAGGGAAGCATTGTTGGATGGAGTCCGGGACTTGCTTTTGAAAGGGGCCATTTCCCGAGTTCCCCTGGAGGAAAGGGGTCTGGGCACTTATTCTGTCTTGTTTCTGGTTCAGAAGGTATCAGGGGGGTTTCGGCCTGTGCTCAATCTGAAAGGACTGAATGCTTGGATCAAGACGCTGCATTTCCGCATGCTGTCAATTCAGACTATTTTTCCTTTGGTCAATCAGGGGGACTTTCTGGTGTCACTGGATCTGCAGGATGCTTACCTGCATGTGCCTGTGGCAAAGACTTCTCAGAGGTTCCTAAGGTTTGCTGTAGATCAGGAGCATTATAAGTTTTGTGTACTGCCTTTCGGCCTCAAGTCTTCTCCTCAGATTTTTACAAAGGTGCTGGCCCCCCTGGTGGCTTTGCTGCATTCAGAAGGGGTGTTTATTCATCCATATCTGGACGACATCCTGATTCATGCGCCCTCGCAGGGCCTGTTGCGGAGGCAGGTGGCCCGGGTTCTGGTGGTCCTACAAAACCACGGGTTTTTGATCAACTGGGGGAAATCCGATTTGGTCCCATCCCAGGATCTGGTTTTTCTAGGGGCTCGGTTTTGGACTCTTCTAGGTTTGGTGACGGTGTCAGAAAAGAGGTTGAATGTACTCCAGTCCATGGTGAGGGAGGTTGTGTTACGGACTGCCCCCCGTGCTCTTCTGTGGTTGCGTTTGCAAGGTCATTTGGCGTCTGTGATATTTCTGATCCCTTGGGCGCGTTTCCATCTGCTTTGCTTGATGACCTGGTTCCTGAGAAGGTGGGCGCCAGGGTCCGGTTCTCTGAGGTCCAGGATTCCGGGGTCAGGGTTAATTCGCAGGGAGTTGGGATGGTGGCTGGATTCCAATCATCTTCGGGTAGGGGTGTCTTTGTCTCCTCTGAGCCCGGTGGTGGTGACAACGGATGCCAGCCTTTCCGGATGGGGTGCTTGGATGGGGTCGGCACAGATTCAGGGGTTCTGGTCCCCGCTGGAGGCCAATCGGTCGTCGAATTGGCGCGAGTTGAAAGCTGTATTGTTGGCTCTGATACATTTCCAGGTATCCCTGAAGGGAGCTGCGGTGCTTGTGCGGACGGACAACTTAGTAGCCAAGGCTTATGTCAACCGACAGGGGGGGACCAGGTCGAGGGCTTTGTTCAGTCTGGCCAGGAAGATTTTTTTGTGGGCTCAAGAGTGGGTTCCTTCTCTCCGGGCTACGTACATTCGGGGGGTGGTCAATGTTCGGGCGGATCTGCTGAGCAGGGTGATTCCTTCCTCTCAACTTTTCTCCCTCCGGAAGTCACTGTTTCTTCATCTGGTTCGTCTCTGGGGTCTGCCAGTGCTGGATGTGTTTGCGTCCCCGGAAAATGCCAAGCTAGGTCGCTTCTGCTCCTGGTTTCGGTGTCCTCAGGCTTGGGAGGTGGATGGGATGTTGTGTCCTTGGCCGAGGGGACTTTTGTACGCTTTCCTGCCGTTTCAGCGAATCCGGTCTTTTCTGTTGAGGGTGCGGCTTCTGGGGGCCAGGGTTATCTTGATTGCACCCCGTTGGCCGAGGGCGAATTGGTTTCCATTGCTGCGGCTGATGGCATCCGGCCGGATGTGGCCTCTTCCTCTTTGTCCGTCGCCCCTGGAGTTTCCCTGCCTCTCGATGGATTCGTTGAGGAGGTTACACTTGACGGCCTGGAAGTTGAACGCCGAGGTTTGACGAGTCTGGGGGTACCAGTGGCTTTAAGTTCTACTTTGCTGGCTTCCAGGCGGCGTTCCACTTTGCTTTCCTATGGTAGACAGTGGAAGGTTTTTTCTTCTTGGTGCTTACGGCATGACTTGGATCCTACCTGCGCGTCTATGTGATGCGGTTCTTACAGGATGGTGCGCAATTGGGGTTGTCTGTGGCATCGCTGCGGGTGCAGTGGGCAGCTATTCTGGCGTTTAGGGGTCCGTGGTGTAATCTTCCGGATGAGGGTCATTTGATGCCTAGTTTTTTTCATGGGCTTCTTAATTTGTTTCCTCGCCCTGTACGTTCTTTTCCTTCGTGAAATCTTTCTTTGGTTTTAGATGCATTAACTGCTGCCCCTTTTGAACCACTGGGAATGTGATTTACGCCATCTTTCTTTGAAAACATTCTTTTTGGTGGCCATTACTTCGGCCTGCCGTTTAGGGGAATTGGGGGACTTGGCCTGTTCTTTTCCTTTTTGTAAAGTTTTTCAGGATTGGGTGGTTCTTGTTCCGGTGCCTTCTTTAATTCCGAAAGTTAATTCTTCCTTTCATGCTCGCCAGGAGGTCATCCTTCCTTCATTCTGTCCGAATCCCTCCTCGGTGGAGGAGGTTTGTTTACATTCTTTGGATGTGCGCAGGGCATTGTTGCATTATCTAAGTGTGGTGGCTCCTTTCCGTAAAGGTGATTCGCTGTTTGTAAATTTCAGTCTGGCCCGTAAAGGGGAAAAGCCTTCCACAGCATCTTTGAGTCGGTGGGTTAGGTCTTTGATTTTGTTGGCATATTCCTTGAAAGGGGTGGTTCCCCCCCCGGGGATTCAGGGCCGTTCTACCAGGGGTATGGCGGCTACGGTGGCTGAGCTTCAGGGGACTTCTGTGGTGGAGATTTGCAGGGCCGCCACTTGGGCCTCTCCCTCCACGTTTGTTGAAGGCTGCTATGTCCAGTCATCTCTGATGTTGCAGCTTGTAGCCTCATCGAACGAATCTCTGCTTTCCTCTTCAAGTTTAACATCTCTTTTCGCGCTTTTCGCGCTTTTTGCGCTTTTTGCGCTTTTTGCGCTACTCACCTCTCTTCTCTTGTTCCTCTGTCTTCTGCCTTCCGCTCCCTCCTCCAACCTCTCTCCGCACCTCTGCTGCCCTTCCTCCCTTCGCTCTCTGCTCCTCTTCTGCGGCCCTCTTGCTGAGTGTTCTGCTCTTCTTGACTCCTCTCCCTTCTCTCTTGACTCTTCTCTCCTCTTCTTCTTTACCCTTCTTCTTCACTCTTCTCTCTTCTGTTCTTGACTCTTCTCTCTTGTGTTCTTCACTCTTCTCTCTTCTGTTCTTCACTCTTCTCGCTTCTGTTCTTCACTCTTCTCTCCTCTCCTCTTCTGCTCTTCCATACTCCTCTCCACCTCTGTTCTTCCTTACTCCCCTCCACCTCTGTAACCCCACCTCCCCTATCTTTTCTCCCCTCCCCTATACCTGACCCCTCCACCCTCAGCTTTCCCGCCGCCACCTCCTGCTCGGCCCTGCCCCCCGCTCCCATTCGTCACCCCCTCCTGCCCCCCGCCCCCAGCTGACCCCTCCTCCCCGCCTCCTCCCTCCAGGTCCTCGCGCCCTCTTCAGCGACTCTATCACTGACTTCATCTCCCCGCATGCCCTTGCCTCGCCAGACTACATCCTCCTCTGTGACCTCAACTTCCACCTGGAACAGAACAACGACCCCAACACCACCGCTCTGCTCGCCAACCTCGGTCTCAAGCAACTGGTGAACACCCCCACCCACATCGCCGGACACACGCTCGACCCCATCTTCTCCGCCAGCAACCACGTATCCTTCAGCCACTCCTCCGTCATACACTGGACCGACCACAGATGTGTCCACTTCACCTTCCGACGCGAGACGCGCCACCTCCGCACACAATCCATCCCACGCTGACATTGGAACAAAATCCCCGCGTAACAGCTTCTCTCCACTCTCAGCGACAACCAACCCACCTTCTCCACTGACCCCAACAACGCAGCCCTCAGCCTCACGCACTGGATCACCAACTGCGCAGACAACCTCGCTCCCCTCAGACGCCTCCCAAGACAGACCAACACCAAGAAACCTCTCTGGTTCACAGACACCCTCAAGGAATCTAAAAAAACCTGCTGCACCCTCGAGAAAGCCTGGCGCAAGGACCACACCGCAGATAACATGTCTGCCCTCAAGAACGCCACCCGCGAACACCACCAACTGATCCGCACCACCAAAAGAAATTCCTTCACAGACAGACTGGACAAGAACACTCACAACAGCAAAGAACTCTTCAACATTGTCAAAGAGCTCTCCAACCCGAACGCCAATGCCATCACGCCCTCACAAGACCTCTGCAACTCCCTTGCCACCTTCTTCCATCGTAAGATCACCGACCTACACGACAGCTTCGGACACCAGACCCAGCCAACCACCACAGAACCTACAAACCCAGCCATCACCCTCAACGCCTGGACTCACATCAACACGGAAGAGACCAAAGCCACCATGAACTCCATCCACTCCGGTGCCCCCTCGGACCCCTGCCCACACTTCATCTTCAACAAAGCCGACTACATCATCGCCCCACATCTCCAGACCATCATCAACAGCTTGTTTGCTTCTGCCACCTTCTCCGAGAGCTGGAAACACGCAGAAGTCAACGCCCTACTGAAGAAACCTACAGCGGACCCCAGCAACCTGAAGAACTTCCGCCCCATCTCGCTACGCCCCTTCCCCGCCAAAGTCAAAGAGAAGACCGTCAACAAGCAACTTACCAACTTCCTGGAAGACAACAACCTACTCGACCCCTCTCAGTCCGGATTCCGAGCCAATCACAGCACAGAAACCGCCCTCATCTCAGACGACATCAGAACTCTGATGGACAATGGAGAAACAGTCGCCCTCATCCTCCTCGACCTCTCGGCTGCCTTCGACACCATCTTCCACCGAACCCTAATATCCCGCCTCCGCTCCACCGGGATCCAAGGACAGGCCCTGGACTGGATCACCTCCTTCCTCTCCAACCGCTCCCAAAGAGTCTACCTCCCACCTTTCCGCTCAGACCCCACCGAGATCATCTGCGGCGTCCCACAGGGCTCCTCGCTCAGCCCGACTCTCTTCAATGTCTACATGAGCCCCCTCGCCGACATCGTACGCAAACACATCAACATCACCTCCTACGCCGACGACACTCAGCTGATACTTTCCCTCACCAATGACCCCACCAGCGCCAAGACCAACCTGCAAGATGGAATGAGAGACGTCGCAGAATGGATGAAACTCAGCCGTCTGAAACTGAACTCAGACAAAACGGAAGTCCTCATCCTCGGAAACACCCCATCTGCCTGGGACGACTCCTGGTGGCCCACAGCCCTTGGCACCGCACCAACCCCCTCAGACCACGCATGCAACCTCGGATTCATCCTGGACCCTCTTCTCACCATGACCAAACAAGTCAACGCCGTATCATCCTCCTGCTTGCTCACCCTCCGCATGCTCTGAAAGATCTTCCATTGGATCCCCGCCGACACCAGAAAGACCGTGACCCACGCCCTCGTCACGAGCCGCCTGGACTACGGCAACACCCTATACACAGGAACCACGGCTAAACTCCAGAAACGCCTGCAGCGAATTCAAAACGCCTCCGCCCGCCTCGTCCTCGACATACCCCGCAACAGCAACATCTCCGCCCACCTGAGACACCTGCACTGGCTTCCCATCAACAAAAGGATCACCTTCCGGCTCCTCACCCACGCACACAAAGCCCTCCACAACAAGGGACCCGAATACCTCAACCGTCGCCTCAGTTTCTACACGCCCACCCGTCAGCTTCGCGCCGCCAACCTCACACTCGCCGCCGTCCCTCGCATCCGCCGCACCACGGCAGGTGGGAAATCCTTCTCCTACCTGGCGGCCAAGACATGGAATTCCCTCCCCACCAACTTCAGGACCACCCAGGACCACCTCTCATTCCAGAGGCAACTCAAGACCTGGCTCTTTGAGCAGCAGTAACCCCTTCCCCCTAGCGCCTTGAGACCCTCACGGGTGAGTAGCGCGCTTTATAAATGTTTTTGATTTGATTTGATCTCTCTGGCTTCTTTAGGAGACTTCACTACTCTTCGTTGGCCAGCATGAATAATCGGACAGGACACCTCAAGCAATATGGAAACGTTTCTCCTCTGAACTGGGCCTTTATTCCTTTGAACTCCCTCTGTTTATCCAATGTGGTAGGTGAGATATCCTGAAAGAGAGCGTTAGTGTCACCTCTAAATTCAATAGGCTCAGTGAAAGAATGTCTTCTTTTATTTGAAAGAAGAACACTCTAATTAAATCATCTGATGCAAGCTGATTGAGTTACTAAAGGTGGAATAAACTCTGTAGGTGCAGACCAAAATAATTTAGCAGTCACCAGGGTCCTTAAGAAAGTGAAAGAACAGGGACAGATATAAGAGCACGTGGTGCCTCCTTGCGCACATTAGTGTCATTTATTTTACACTAATGTGGCCCGAGGCCAAAATCACTGTACCAAATTTACATATCTCTCTCTAAATACTTACCTTTATCTCTAGCCCTCTTTCTCCACCTACCTCTTCCTCTTTCACCTCTCAGTACCTTTCTTCCTGGCTGCATCACCATTCTCTGTTTACCTAATCACTCCCTTTACCACACTTAGGCGGTCATTCCGACCCTGGCGGTCATGGACCGCCAGGGCCGGGGACCGCGGGAGCACCGCCAACAGGCTGGCGGTGCTCCAAGGGCATTCTGACCGCGGCGGTACAGCCGCGGTCAGAAACGGAAAACCGGTGGTGTACCGCCGGTTTTCCGCTGCCCTGGGGAATCCTCCATGCTGCGTCGCCATGGGGATTCCGACCCCCATACCGGGTTTTGGCCGCCAGGAACAGGATGGCGGTATGGGGCGTCGTGCACCCGTCGCACCCCTTCCATTCGGAGCCGGCATCCTTGTGGAAGGGTGTTTCCCGCTGGGCTGGCGGGCAGCCTTCTGGCGGTCGCCCGCCAGCCCAGCGGGAAACCCAGAATACCCGCGGCGGTCCTGTGACCGTGCAGCGGTATTCTGGCGGCTCCCGCCGGCCCTGCGGATACCGCGGCCGGCGGGAGTCAGAATGACCCCCTTAATTATTTGTCTCATTTTTAATTCCCTTCTCGATCTACTACACCTCTTGTGTCATACTGTTCTCTCTTAAAGGTATTGTCAGAGAAATATGTCATATTTCTCCTGATAGAATGGTACAAATTGTCTGAGCTGTGCTTTGATTAGAATTTTTTGTTATAGCAAGAAAGCCGTTATGGGAGGGAGATGAATTTGACATTTTGAATGTCTGGCACTTAAGAGTTATGTGCATGTATTGCATTTTGAAATTATGCACTAATACACTAATGGGCACATGTCTAAAATGATGGTGCAGTGCAGCAAGCCACCTTGCTGTGCTGCATCACAGGAAAGGACAGGAATGTGTTGTATTTAAGACAATCTGATACATTCCTGTCCTTTTCCTTGTGCTGGTTCACAATGGGCTGCCCAGCACCAATGCAGGAACCCTTGCACCATGATGCATGGGTGCCTACGATGCATGCAGGATTATTTCTGTGCAGCAAAGGACACTTTCCTGCACAAAAACAATCCCCAGAGGTTTTTTCCTCTGTGCAGAATGCAACATACATGGAAAAAGAAAAAAAAACAAGGTAGAATGAAGATATTTCACTTCTTACGTCTCTTCTCAGGAGTTGTATCTTTTTGGTGCATCACCAGGTTTACCAGTTCTGTTAAATCTGGGAATATGTAAAAAACCATGGGAGTTGCATGAGAACACACCCATTGAAAGCTTCCCTAGTGCAGAGTAAGACAACAGTTATTTGCACTCCTTTACTCCAGATTTATGGAGGAACTCAGAGCCATGCAAAGTGGTGGAAAGTGAACCTTGTTACGTGGTGCAAATATGACACAAACAGGGTTATAAACATAGCCCACAATACCCACTAAGTCACCCTTGCTCTACCTGTTTCTCTATCCACATCTTTATCTTTCCACTTCTTGGCACCATTCTTTCTGGCTACCTCACCATTCTCTCTTTACTTCACGGCTCTCTATGCCATGCTGTCTCTCACACTTATCTATAAGTCCTTTCTCCCTCTACTGTTATATTGTTTTCTTTATCTTTCTGTTCTTTTCCTGTCTCACACCCCTTGTTGTTCCTATTCGTCAGCAAAGATGGAAATTACTCTCTAGCCAGGAAACATACACAGTAGAAGTGGACAGGCAGAGCAAGGCAGGGTCAGTAAAATTTGTCACATTTCACGTGAAGGAAAAAGGAGCAACAAAAACTCTCTGAGCTGTGATTTGATGTGATTATTTATGGTTAGAGAAAGACAGCCAGTTGTGAAGAGGAATTTATTTTTTATTTTGAAAGTGTGGCACTTAAGCGCTATGAGGATTAGTTTTAAAATTCTGAACTAATGTCCTAAACATCCACCAAGTCACTTTTCATTGTGACAAGACAAAGAACCATCGAGATCCAAGAGAAAAAATAAATGTCAATAACATTTTTTCAAGATTTTCCATCAGAATTGGGCACAAGTCTAATAAAGTGGAATTTGATTGTGGCATTCCACCATGGTAGCAGCTTATCACATCCTTTACCCCCACCTTTGCCATTCTGGGACCATATTACAGAAATGCCACAGGGAGGTGAAATGGGAATTTGTGCTCCTTTTATGTGCTCTCAGGGCACTTGCGTATTACAGAAGGGACTGCAAACGCTTGTGCAGCCCCTTCTGTAACACAGATAGCACTGGTGCATATGTAGCGCCAGCGCTATCTCAAGAGGGTGTTCCCTCATTCGCATGGGGGCGTGGCCTCATACAAATGCAGGAATCTCTTTTCCTGTGAAACCCCACCTTATTATGGATGCAGGCACAGAGGCAAACATTCCTTTAGCAGGTGCACTGAAAGTGCATTACAAAAAGGTGGCACCCACTGGAGAGATGAGAGATGGTCCCATGGACCCTCCAGACATCCCCTGGCAGGCAGGTGCAGTGACACACTGCACCTGCCTGTAAAGGGACCTCTAATCCCTCTTGAAAGTGCAGAAGGGTTGCTGCCTGACCAGAGAAACACAGAACAGCTTTTAAAGAGCTGCTATGTATTCCTAATGAATGCTCTGCCCTGGGGGCAGCACGAATTATTCTATATAATATGGTGCACTTTTCCTGTTTGCACCAGGCGCACCTGCTTAAAGGGGCACCGAGGGTCAAAAGGAAAAAGCCTGTCCGATCTGTAGTAGGGGCCCACCATGATAAACAGTGCACTTATCTCCATTTACTAAGTACCCTGTGCGTCTCTATTCCCTAGATCAGAGCTCTACAGAGGATATTACAGGAGAGTTAATTTAGAGCAGACATGTTCAACATAGGCCCAGGAGTGTGCTAAGTGAGAGTGCATTTATAACAAGTATGTCCAAGATATGTAACGGGGATACCACAGGAAAGTGCTTTTAGAACAGGAATGTTCGGAACAGAACAAGGAAGATTGCATGTTTGCCTGATCTCCCCAAAAAAACACTGATTGTGTAAATGAGCTTGATTAAGATCTATTAAACGTACAATTAAGTTACGTGGTTATCTAGAAAATCTGTCATGGAACTGAGAAGCCAGGTTACATTGAAAACACATAATATAGAACTGCATGTTGATGGTATCCGAGGCCGCAGGGATAGCGTATTCAGATGTATAAGGAAGACAGAAAAAAACAGGAGGCAGTATTTAGATCAATTGGGTATTGTCTTTATCACTGCGTGCAGCATGTGCAGATAGGGATGGATAGAACATGGGGTGTCCAATGTACACTCAGGAGCGACGGTTCCATTCCAAATTTTTAGCACGTTCACACTAGCTGAATTTACTCTACTGTAGAGGCACTTATGTCGGACACCCCTAATATAGAAGGGAATTACAGTTTAGATCCTCCAATTACTCAGCCCAAAACGTTCTCCTAAATTTGGAAGAGACACCACAACTTGATGACCATATCAACATTTCAACCTTTGTCTTCTAGATGTTATTGGAAGAGATTATTTTAATTCGAAAGTGATGGCCTAAATTGCAGTTAATCATACCGGCAGGTGAGTAATCCTTTACCCTGAATTTTACAGAGTGAATCCAATTTCCTTTTTTTAAATGGACCCGATCAGCCCTGTCTGGGAGTTGGAAGCTTGGCCTACTGATCTCTAAGTTATTTCGACAAAGAGAGAGAAGTATTTGATCGAATAGATTCAGTTAGTGTCACATCTTTATAAAAAGGCAAAGGCCAACGTCCCTACTGCTGAAAAGTTTTTGATTTAAAATGCATATATTGATTTTTTTATTATGACACATTCTTAGTGTTTCAAAACCCAACCTTAAGAGGGTTGCTTTTAACAGAGAACGTGTTTGCAAGCGGCATGGGTAATTTGTCATATATGTGCTTCAATAATTGCTTTACAGTTAGAGGTGCGAACATGTGAAGGCAATGCGACCTGAGCGAGAAGAAAGACAGAGGGGGTGGAGAGAGAGTGTGATGAGTGTGGTTTGCGTTTGTGTGTGAATGTGTGTGTGTGTTTACCAAGGTAAAGCTGAAACGTCCTCGGAGCTCCTATTAACATAATGAATAGTTTCTCTGTCAGGAATACTGTTGGATGCGACTATTAACCGTCATGACAGTTGTCAGAGGCCTGCATCGGAAAATGCCCAGGAACCCTATGGATAAAACTGCTGTCTAAAGTCCCACCTTGTACAAAAAGTAATCTCATTCTTAAACTCGTTGTTAGAGGTTTGAGCCGGAAAGATTTATGCAACTTGAAATTCAAGCGAAGTATTTTTTACCGGTGTAATCGTGTAGGGCCCCAATGACCTGGGCTACAGCTCTGCTGCTGTCAGTTGTCTGAGCCTCTATGGATTTCATAACTAGAGCATAACACTTCAGTCAGAGGCCTGTATGGCGTATACACCCTAGACCATAACCATGCTTCCATATTCCTCGGACCATGCAATCTATATAATCTGTGACGGTCAGCAGGTCCACTGTCACATTATTGTAGATAGTTATTATGAACTCAGCCTATGACGCCCATCAGCAGAATCTAGCACATGTGCCTGGAGGAGCGAGGTCCTGAAGGGGTTTGCGAAGTCAGTTACTTTTGATCCTCGCTACATAACTGTATAATGTTTTTTATCTACTTCTCATTCCCTGTGCAAATACTGTCCATTATTCTGTATCTTTACGTTCCATGAGCATTAAAACTAGGAATTTGCCATAATTACAAAACCACGAACCAGAAAATACTGAGGCCCGTATTTATACTTTTTTTGCGCCGCATTTGCGTCGTTTTTTGACGCAAAAACGGCGCAAACTTGCAAAATACCATTGGCCCGTATTTATACTTTTTTGCGCCGCATTTGCGTCGTTTTTTGACGCAAAAACGGCGCAAACTTGCAAAATGCCATTGTATTTTGTAGGTTTGCGCCGTTTTGCGTCAAAAAGCGGCGCAAATGCGGCGCTAAAAAAAGTATAAATACGGGCCTGAATGGCTGGTAATTGAGGTCCCAACGCCACCTAGAGGTGGCAGCATATCCTACTTGCTTACCATCAGGGCGTGCTAGTGAACTGACTACCTTTATGAATTGAAGTTGGCCCCGAATAATATTAGGAATGGGCAAATGTTGCTATAATTGGATCATAATCCATCTTGATCAATGCCTGATGAGAACTGCAAGGGCATTTTTAAATAATGACAAAGAATGCAATTATGTAGAAATAACGTCCAGGCCTTAGAAGAAAAACTGTATTTTCAAGCAAGTGAGAGCACTAGGCTTTCACATTTATAGATAATAAGTCTGAATAGCTGCAGAATGCATTTTTTACAGAAGCTGAACTAGATTAAGGTTGTGAGATGTTAGTACTCAGAAAAGCTGACATGTTAAGAAGTGTATCATTTAATAATAAAATGTTGGGGATTTTTTCCTTTTCATAGTCTTGCTTTTCATAGAATATAATAAGGTATTTGTTAAACCTGGAATCCTTGGTGTGGTCTCGCCTAACCTTTTGGCCTCTGACCTACTGTTTTCCGACTTATTTTTGCTGGCCTTTCTGACCTATTTGGCTGACCAGTGCTAAAGTGAAGGTGCTTTGTCCTCTAAAACATGGTTACATTGATTTCTACATAATTGACACATTTAATTTACTGTAAGTCCCTAGGTAGGTGCACTATTTGTGCCCAGGGTCTGTAAATTGATTGCTACTAGTGGGCCTAAAGCACTGATTATACCATCCACTTCAGTAGACTTTCAAAAATCTCAGGCCTGCCACTGTAGAGCCTGTGTATGCAGCTTCAAACTGCCACTTCGACATGGCAAGTGTACCCACTTGCCAAGCCCAACCCTTCCTTTTTATTGCATATAAGTCCCCTTTAAGAAAGGCCCTAGTTAAACCCCCAGGGCAGGGTGCAATGTATTTACAAGGTTGGACACGGATTCTTAGGTTTTAAATGTCCAGATAGTGAAAAGCTCGTAAATTTGTTTTTAATTATTGCAAGGGCTGTTTCTACCATAGGATATCATTGGGGCTACCTTATAACATCTTTTAGATGTAATTTCCCATTGGGAAGAGATAGGTTCCTGGAGTTTGGTGTTGGAAAGTGGATTGTTGGTAAGGGCAGGTAAGTACCTACACTTAGCACTAGGCCACTAACCCTCACTAACCCCAGCTCATCTCTTGGTAGCTTGGCAACGAACAAGGCTTAACTTAGAAGACAAAGGCCCTCATAATGAACATGGTGACAATCACCGCCGACTGCCGTGGCGACAGTGAACAGAAGACCGCCAGTGGCGGCGAACAGCACACTGCTGTATAATGATGCCAGAAACAAAAACCTCCAAAAATCTTGCAACCTCCAGCCACCGCCAGGGCCCATGATGGCCAAAAGGCTGTACACCCCACCCCGCCACCGCCAAGCAGACAAATCTTCCGCCCACCAAATAATGATGCACAAATCACTGTGGCGGATAGTGGATGTTGAACGACCATTGGTGGTACGGACCGCCGCGGCCAGCAATGGGACCCAACAACAAGAAATGCACACATTGTCAAGTTTGAAACCCACACACCTGACATACATCCACAACACTATACAACACTCACACACACACCCCAACAATCCTTTGCAATGCCAATTGCATGAATGAGACTGACAACACTACACACATACACTGAACACAGCATAACATAAGTCACACACACATATACACAAAAGCACCCTTACCAATACACCCATAACACACACCATGGCACCCCCTACACACCCACGCATCACAGATAGGGAGCTAAGGACCATGGTGGAGGAAATACTGAAGTTCGAGCCACAACATTTCGGGGCACAGGTGCAGCAGACAACCATCGCCAGGAAGATGGAGTTATGGCAGATGATTGTCAACAAGGTCAATGCAGTGGGAAGCCATCCACGCACAAGGGACGACATCTACAAGAGTTGGAACGACTTGCTCTGGAAGGTAGGTCAACGGTATCCAGGCATAACATTGTAGTACAGAAGACTGGTGGAGGACCCCAACCTACACCCCGACTATACCAAATGGGAGGAGAAGGTCCTGGATAACCTGCACCCAGAGGGCCTCACTGGACTCACTGGAGGACTGGACTGAGGTAAGTCAACTACAATACTTCATTTCCACCACACCTGTAATGCATGTACCACCCCACCCCTCCCACTACCACCAGGACAACATCCCCACCAAGGCCACAACATCCACATCCAGTCACCCTGCATACCCTCAAATCCACTAACAGGCCCACATCCCTCCCCCTGTGCACAGTCACCTAACCCTGCAAGGATTCACATTGGCACTACTGCACCCACAATGCACCTCCACATCCCACGCAAAATGAAAGAATAATTCCACAAAAGGTTCCTGCATTGCCCAACAGGGGATTAAAAGCACAATGTAGGGCAGAGCTGTGCATCTCTCTTCAAATTAGCACATGTAACAAACATGTCCATAACCTCCCACAAGGAACCTCCACCCATGCCACCCGGACGGAAAGGCCAAGGAGTGCGAGTGCCCCACATGGAGACAGAGGCCCCACTCAGGAGACTGGAGAGGGATGCATGGACAGTGATGAATACCCTGGCCCGTCCCACAGTCCTGGACTGTCACCCTCCAGCAGCCCCACCCAGGATACCACTGACACCCCACCACCCAGCCAACACCATCAGCTCTGGCCAAATGACCCCACACCAGTGTCTCCAGGCCACAGAATGGCTACCCACACGTAGAGATGGCCCTAGTGCAAGTGGGACTGTCAGACCTGTGCAGGGGACACAGGCACATGGGGAAAGGGCCAGTGGGAGGGTATCAGTGGCCCAGGGGGGAGGCCAAAGGATGGATGCTGCAGCCTAGGAGGTGATATCTGAGGTCCTGGGAGCGTATCACCATACCCAAGACAGGATGGGCCAGATCCTGGCCACCCTGGAGCAGAATCAAAGGCTGCAGATAGCACAACCCCAAGAGGCCATGGAGCAATGGAAACAGCTAAATGCCATCATGGCCACCATCGCAGGGGTGCTGCAGCACCACAACCCTAGCCAGCCTGGGACCCCCACACACCTGGTAGCTCCTACCACTGGCCAGGACAATGACCTGCAATCTACATCTGCAGCAGCTATTGGACTGGTGGCACTGACAGAGGACACACAGGAGACCAGCACACCTAGCCCTGCAGCCCAGCACCAGTCACTAAAACATGCCCCCAAAACCAGATATGGCACTGGAGCACCTGCCAAGACCAAGGACCATTCTAAGAAGTGACTCTTCCCTGAACTGTCTCCCAAGTGTGCCACTGTGCTACCATGTTGACCTTCCAGTACCAAAAACCAACTAGCAAGGGTCAAATGGACCAATACCCACTGCCACCAACAGCTGAGCCAATATACCTGGTATGGATATGCACCATGAGCCTACTCTCTATCACTGTACAGCACACTTATACATTTTTGACACTTTATAAAACACATCTACACCTAATCCTATGTCCTCTCTCATTATGAGTAGACAATTGTGAGTGTGTATGTGCTAGCCAGTCAATTCCATATTAATACCTTTATTGCAGGAGTGGTACCCTATGCACAACAGTGTCTGTAGTAAGTCAAAATGTACACCATTTCGGTTTTCCTGGCACATGCCACTTCAGTCTTCAGTTAGCAGTGTCAATGACTACAGACACCACTTCCCCAAGCAAATGAGTCAGACTAACAATATGCGGTGAAGACAACAGCATCAGTGAACAGTACCTCATAGTCACTGGAAGTATAGGCGGATCAGCTGGTTCCTGGAGTTGACATCTTCCCTCTCTTCATCTTTATCATTACTCTCATCCCCTCTCAGAGGTTGCAGGTCTGGTTGGACAGCACCCTCCTCCTCTAGAAGGGGGATAGCTTTCCTCACAGCCAAGTTGTGCAGCACGCAGCAGGCCACCACTATTCTACACACCTTCTCAGGGCCATAGCACAGGGATCCCCCAGAGAGATGGAGGCAACAAAACCTAGCCTTCAGGAGACCTATAGTGCACTCAATCACCCTCCTAGTACATCCATGGGCCTCATTATGATTCCTCTCTGCATCTGTCCTGGGATTCCTCACTGGTGTCAGGAGCCATTGCAAGTTGGGATACCCAGAATCACCTGCAAATGTGGACGAAAGAGCACTTTAACATACTGCCATTACTTGCATACAGGATGGTTGTCTGCTATGGACAGATCCAGTGTCATACGCACTCACCTATGAGCCATCCTATGTCCCCTTGTAGTTGTCCCATCAAGTGTGGTACACTGCTGTTCCTCAGGACAATGGAATCATTGGCTGATCCTGGAAACCTGGCATTTACATGTGATATGTACTGGTCAGCAGTACACACCAATTGAATGTTCATTGAGTGGAAGTTCTTTTGATTCCTGTACACCTGTTCTTGCAGTCTTGGGGGTATGAGAGCAATGTGGGTTCCATCAATTGCAACTATCATATGGGAGATGTTAGCAAACGCATAAAATCCAGACTTGATGGCAGAGAGTTCAGCCCTTTGGGGAAACTGGGCATATCTCTGAATGTGTTGGACGAATGCATCCAGAAATTTGGACAGGATGTGGCAAAACATTGGCTGTGAGAACCCTGCACCCATGCCCACTGTCACCTGAAATGAGCAAAAAAATGGAGTACAGATAGCACTTGCACTTCAGTAGGGATTGCATGCTGATTCCGATTAGCCAGTCTAAGTACAGGATCCAGTAAGGCACATAGGTCATGGATTGTTGCACGATTGAGTCTGTAGGTGACAATGATGTGACGTTCATCCATGGTTTCTAAATCAACAAGAGGTCTGTACACAGATGAGGCCCTCCCTCGCCACATGGGTCTGTACCTATGGGGGAGGAAAGAACAAAAATGAGGGGCACACATACACGTTCAAAACAGGTTGTAAATAAATACATGGATGTGCAATACGTAGGTTACACCCACAAGCTATATATTATGTACAATGTTAGGCACATGTATGCAGAGCCAAGTCTCTTCTAATGGAATCTCAGTGTGGACACATTTCATAAGATGTGTGCTTGTGAGGATCAGTCACTCATGTGAGCAAGCGACTAAGGGTTTGTATTTGTAGGCCCTGAATGGAGCCCCTGGGCAGGATATCTGTATGTGGTGCTAGCAAAATGGCAGCCTCCTGCCATCCAGGTCTGAGGGAGTGGAAGTTACATCATTACGCTGGCGGTAGTCGTCATGGCAGAAGGCGGTGTTCACCTCCGTGCACCCATTCATTGGTTTACATGGTTGTCAATGGGGAACCTGGGCCTAGCATGATTGCTGCCAGCAGTGACATGCACACCGCCGCAGAGCGTATGCCATGTCGTCACACCCATGACACTTGACTCCCGATTCCCGTGCATGTAAGTACTCCACTGAGTGTGTTGCTGTGTCCTGACTCTGGTTACTCCAATGGCACGAGTCACAGAGGCACGGGCCCGGCCTTCACCATGGAGGAGTTCGAGAAGCTGGGGGAGAGGGTCCTACCCCTGTATGCCAAGTTATATGGGCGACCAGAGGAGCAGGTGGGTTGGCGGTTGTCTTGCTTGGATGTGTGTGATGGGGCGGATCCTTGTATGCATGTGTGTACAATTTGTAACTGCACAGGCGAAGATTGTGTGGCATGTACTGTTTGTGAGTTGGTAACATGGTTCTGTGAAATGTCCGTCCCATAGGGGACAACATGTTATCTGTCTAAGTTGCCCACATCCTGACGTCTGTTTTCCTGCTCTGTGTGTCCCATACAGGTCAGCGCCCATCAGAAGAGAGGACTGTGGCAATTCATCACCAGAGAGGTGCGGTCTAGAACTCGCAGAGCACCCACTGCAGGAAACGGTGGGAGGACCTGAAGCGCTCGGCCAGGAAGACATGCGAGGCCCAGCTGGGGAAGGCCACCCAACAAGGAAGGGATGCCTGTCGGACCCTGACCCCCCTAATGGTCCCCATTCTGGCAGTGGCCTATCCGGATTTGGATGGGAGCTTGAAGGCAGCACAGCAGCCACAAGGGGGTGAGTACCAACACTGTTTAATACTTCTTTGATGGATGTGTGTGGGTGCTGTGGTATGTATGCTGTCAAGTGCAAGGCACTCTGACAGGTGTGTTCCTGCAGTCCTGCCCCCCCATAGACGCGGAAATGGTGTCGGGCAGGTGTCGACGGTCCAAATAGGCCCATGAGGTTTCACCTTCCTGTACTCTTGGATGCTTTGTGGGCCCATGGACTAGTGGGTGAATTGGCTGGCCATGGTCCCCCATGTGTGTAGTCCACACAGCTCCTCAGGTCTGTGATTATTGTGGGTAATTTGGCGTATTCTGGGGTAGTGGCCACTAGTCAGGGGCACAGTCATGACTATTATTGTAGGTTCTGTGTGTAGGTATGTGAGCTGGATGTGAGTGTGTGTGAACCATATATGTACATTCATTCTGGTATTAATAGATTTCTCTCATGTTTTGTCTTCCCCCGTGCTATTGTGTCCTTTGTGTACATCAGCATCATCTGGCGAGGGAGCAGTGACACCGGCGAGTGGGGATGCAGCGGCCCACAGTTCCAAGGAGGCAGAGTCGGAGGAGGCCATACAACTAGTGGGTTGGAGGTCGAGGGGGGTACCACGCGGGAAGGCAGCCATTGTCCCTGGTCTTTCTGTCCCCCCTCCAACCACCTCTACCCCTTCCACCACCCCACTCCCTTCACCCATTCCAAGCACACATTCAGACAGCCATGCACACACCTCAACACACAGGAAGCACAAAGAGAAACACAATCACCACACTTCCCACCACAGGCATACACACACCAAACATACAAAGGCACACACAACAACATCCACTTCCCCCATTGTGTCCACCTCTCCTGCATCCCTGTCTGTTACCTGAACATGCACACCCACAAGCACTGTACCCTCACTCACTACTGCTGCCCCCAGACACTACACCTGCACTCACCACAAATACATTGACTGACACATGCAGCACACTCATCAGACCTGCAGACACCTAGACAACATCCATGTAGACTGGCAGCCTGTCTTGTTCCACTGTGTTCATCCTCTCTCCTTCCAAAACACTCAAAAGTTCAGACCCTCACACAACACATATCCACCACACATCAGCATGCAGTACAGGCACCTGCATCGACGTCCAGCGCACCTGCACCTGGTACAAGCAGTCCCTCCACCTCCACTCCCACATCTTTTTCCAAATCTACCCCAACTGCCCCTAAAAAACCTTTTCTCTCCCGTGTTGACCTGTTTGAACCCACTGGCCCACCCCATCTCATCCCTAAATGTGCCCATCTCCTTGCCCAGGCCACTCCTTCCTCATGCAGGTCCACCCAAGTCCGGCCCTCCGATTCCCATGCGCCTTCCCCAGGGAGGAAGAAGCCCCATTTTGCCCCAGGTCCATCTGCCATCCCACGGTCTAAGCCCACTCCCTCACCTTCCAAGGGCAAGCCCACACCCCCTCTACCCCCAAACAGAAGCCCAAACCACCCCCTTCCAGGTATAAGTCCCCACCCCCACCACCCCCTGCCCCTGTTTCCTGAGATGCCTGGCTGTCCCATTGATGTCCCTTTACAGTGGAGTACCGTGTGCACATGTGGGAGTCAGGTCCAGCCTATTTGGGCCCTTCAGGGTATTTTGCATGGACGGGGCAAAGTAAAAGTTTAAATTCAACCACGATGGAGCCTTGCTCAGCTACAGCAAGCGGGAGGCCTCGGTCAAAAGTTAACCATCGGACTTAGTTGTTTTCTTTAAGATATTCTTCAGTGATACGAAGTCGACAGTCTGATCTGACCTCCCTGGAGTCCTTTTTGGATGCACATCGCAGGAGACCTCGGTGAAGATTTCTACATTCTGACTTAGAAGGTTTTTCAGGACAAAAATCTCCATCAGGGCCAAACCTAAATTTTCATCCGATGTCCCTGGAGCCCTCTTCAGATACGCTGCACGGGAAGACCCAGTCAACTTTCTAAGTTCGGACGTAGTCACTTTTTTTGGAGCTTTTTCCTTCCGATGGGGGTCGACCCTCCTCAGAAAGTCGATTTCTATACAAGGTCGTCAGATCACTTTCCTCAGAGCCCCTGGTGAAGTCTGGGTAGTTCGGGGCTCCTGAGCTTTTCAGTAAGACGAACCTGCAAGTCAGGCCAGGTCACAGTTGAGCCAAGCCAGCTAGACTCACTGCGGCGGGTCGGTCCCTTTATGGAGCTTTTTCCTAAAGGTTCTCCAATCTTCTCCAAACTTCTGGATTTTCTTACAGAAGGTCTTTGAAGGTCCTTTAGGAGTCCACAGCTCACCCCAAGGTTCCAGAAGCTCTGAGTTGCTCCTTGAGGGGTGCGGACTCCAACTCTCAGAATGTACCTGTCTCAAACTCCAAAATGGCCACTGTACAGTGGTCAATTGGTCAGTTTCTTCAGAATCTGAGGCAGGGGACTCTGGTTAGCTATGTTTTACCTGTAGCAAGCAGGGAGTCCTCTCTGGAACCAGCTGAAGTCAGACAGAGCACTTGTTGTGGTAAAGATCAAGTGTGCAGATGGTGCAGACCTTCAGAGTGCAGTTTCCAGGTGCAGGTCAGGGGTACAGCAGAGCAGTCCTTCTTCTTGTGATGTTCTTCCTTGTAGGGATATAAGTTGTGGGAGCAGCTCTGTCAAATTTATCCTTGCTACTGGGTGGAAAGCAGGGGGTCTTGATTGCCTTTCAAAGGCAGGCTCCTTTCCTCTTTGATGACCACTTCCTGGGAAGTGTGGCAAAAATCAATCCCCAGGAGCAACATTCTTCAAAAATCCAACCTGGCTGAAAGTGATTTTGGGAAGTTAGCTCTGGCTGAGTCTACCCACTGGTGTGGCTAAAAATCCTAAACACAACCCTCTCCTGCCCTCTCCTAATCTAATCAAGAGGGCACCTAATTGTCTGGGGTAGCAGGATTTGGGGGGAGTCCTGAGCTGCTCCAAATGTCCTTCCCTGCTTTTGAAGACTAGTTTGGCTGCTCTTCCCCATCCCGTTTCCCTATCTGCTGAGGCAGATCTCCTCCCCCGGGCGCATCCTTTGTGTTTAGCCCAGGCCACTTAACACCTCATCAAGGCCTGGCCAGGCTGCCAGAGGCTGGCCAATCAGAGAAGAGTACTACAGAGCTGAAGTTGGCAACTTTCAGGTAGAGTTTTAAAACCTGAACTAGTTATATTAAATCCAACAATTGTAAGTTGTGGTATTTATTATAACAATTGATTTGATACCAAACTCAAAGTATCTGACACTTAAGGGGACCCTGTTAATTAAAATAAATCCTCCCCATTTTAGCCTACAGAGGCCATTCACTACAGTGGGGGAACAATTTATGTGGCTATTTTATTTCACCAGGGCTTATAAAACACTGTTCATAAGGTCCCTGCTTATAGTTACATGGCCCCCACCCCTCGGGACACATAGGGTACACTTTAGGGGTGACATATGTAAAAATATGGAAGTTTAAGACTTTGGAAGTACTTTTAATTCCAAAGTTGAATTTGCATATAACTTTAGTTTAAAGGTTGGGAACCTCAGCAGTTCACCTATGGGTGTACTACCTATGCTGGTGTCCCTAAACCTACATGCTCTACCAAATACTATGGACTTATAGGTAAGTTGATACTGCCATTTATACTTAGCCCAATTTGCACATCCACTTTGCACAGAGCACTGGCCCTGGGACTAGTAAGCAGTACCAGGGGCACAGCCAAGAGTCAGTAACTACCAGTATCTGTCCAAAGAGTTTGGGGATGACCAGGGCAAAAGTGAGGACTTTCCTACATTTGGGGCCATATTTATACTTTTTGATGCAAAACTGCGCTAACGCAGTTTTGCGCCAAAAAAATTAGCGCCGGCTAACGCCATTCTGAAGCGCCATGCGGGCACCGTATTTATTCAATGACGTTAGCCGGCGTTAGCTGTCTGGTGTGCGTTAAAAAAAACGACGTACACCAGGCAGCGCCGGCGTATGGGGAAAATGGCGTATGGGCGTCCACAAATGGTGCAAGTCAGGCTGAGGCAAAAAAATCGCCACAACCCGATTTGCGCCATTTTTTTACGACGCCCATCCCCCATTGAAATTACTCCTGTCTTAGCAAAAGACAGGAGTCATGCCCCCTTGCCCAATGGCCATGCCCAGGGGACTTCTGTCCCCTGGGCATGGTCATTGGGCATAGTGGCATGTAGGGGGGCACAAATCAGGCCCCCCTATGCCACAATTTTTTTTAAAAAAAAATACTTACCTGGACTTACCTTAATGTCCCTGGGGTGGGTCCCTCCATCCTTGGGTGTCCTCCTGGGGTGGGCAAGGGTGGCAGGGGGTGTCCCTGGGGGCAGGGGAGGGCACCTCTGGGCTCATTCTGAGCCCACAGGTCCCTTAACGCCTGCCCTGACACAGGCGCTAAAATCCGGCGCTAATGCGTCATTTTTGCCCGGGAGTATAAATACGACGCATATGCATCGGAGTCATTTTTTAAGATGGGAACGCCTACCTTGCATATCATTAACGCAAGGAAGGTGTTCACGCAAAAAAATTACGCTAACTCCATGAACTTTGGCGCTAGACGCGTCTAACGCCAAAGTATAAATATGGAGTTAGTTTTGCGCCGAATTTGCGTTGAAAAAAACGGCGCAAATTCGGCGCAAACGGAGTATAAATATGCCCCTTGGTGTCCCTGGGCTCACATTGTAAAATCACAACATATGGTGAAGTCGGGTTTTAAATTGTAAGTCTGAAAATGCCACTTTTAAAAAGTTGTCATTTTCTTACTTTAACCATCCTGTGCCTTTGCTTGTCTGCCATCTGTGGTAAAGGACATCTAGGCTTTGTGCATTTTCCCCTAGACAGTCACAAACAAAGGGGACTTGTGTGTGGCATTTGCATATTGATAGCCCATCACCAGGCTGTGCCTCCCCTCACACAAAGGGCTGCCTAACCTCCTGTAGAGTGTCGGATGCTGGGAAGAGCAGGAAACGGACCCTGGGACTTCAAAGGTAGGTCTAAAAGCTTCTCCAACCTTCCAAAACCTGAGCACCAAAGTATAAGTGCTGGATCTCGAACCCCACCAAATCAGAACTCTACTGGGACGAGCACTCTCTTTCAGTAAGAAGGACTGCTGTGCTGCCAGGAAGGACGGGCCCTCTGTACTGCATTGTTCTGTACACCTACTGCTGCTGTTTTTTTACTTGTAGGAGGGACTGCCACTTTGCTGCTGCACTGTTGTGTTGACTTGCTGCCTGCTATGCCTATCCTGTAGGAGAAGGACTGGACTCTCCTTTCCGTCCCTGCCCCAAGAGCCTCCAAGGACTTGTTGGCTTGCCCTTAGTACTCCACAGGTCCACGGGACATCAAAGACCTCCTCCCCGAACTGATCTCCTGTAAGAGCGCAATGGACTGCACTGGGTGTGGTGCTTGGTCTGGTTAGGCCACCCTAATTTATGCACCGTCATTGCTGCTAAAGCATCCCAGTGAAAATCTTCTGCATGGCCTCATCACCCTGCTGGTGCTTTGTCCACATCTGTAAAGTGTGCTTCTTTCAGTCGTCCAGCCGTACTACTAAACCGGGCACACCTCAAGTAAATGCGGCGAGACGACTACTTTGAAGATTAAACTGCACAGTGTCCCGGCCCGTCTGTACCTGTGTGAGACGCTGAAGGAATCTCCCTCCCAGGCCAGATTACACCATGTCCCAGCTCTGCCTACACTTTCATTAAGCCCTCCTGTAAATGGAGCTGCTCTCCTTTCTCAAGCTCTGAGCGGGGGCCACAGGGCTCACCTGGTTTTCACCAGCCATGCTGCAGCCCAACTCCTCACTACAGGAGGGAATGTGCTCTCAGGGACAGGTGACACACCCGCATCCCCGTATATTACTAGGAATCATCGAAGTCTCCCTGCCTCCAGGACCAGTGACGGCTACCAAAGGAGCTGAGCTGTAACCCTACTGGAAGAGGAACCCATAACGTCTCCCTGCATCCGCATCACCTATGGAACGGGTTAGTGAGCGCTTTGCTCTAATTTCGGTAAAAGGATCACCTGCATATTCTTTGAGATGCCCTAAGACAGTGTAAGGCTAAAAAAGCATGCTTTTCCCTCCCTTCAGTGCTACAAATTGGGCATTGCAAGATCATAAGAACTTTACTGACATCGTGAGGAGTTCTTTAATGAATTCATAAATCAATTCTCTTGTGATCTAATTTATTCTCAATTTCTGTCATTTTGGCCCGTTGTAATAAGATAAATATTCTCTATTTTTCTAAGTTGGTGTTGTATCCTTTTTGTGGTGTATTTCACTGTTTTATTGTAAATAAGTGTTGCACAAATACTTTACACATTGCCTCCTAAGTTAAGCCTGTCTGCTATGTGCCCAGCTACCGGATGGTGAGCACAGGTTAATTTAGGTTGTTTATCTGTCTTACCCTGACTAGGACTGTGGTTCCTACTTGGACAGGGTACATGACTCTGCCAACTCTAGACCCAAGATTTAACAGTATTAAAATGTTTAGTTTAATTTCTGCAGAATGTTTCAACATGAACAATAGTTTACTTAATTGAAATGAAAGAGAATCCTTGATCTACTAAAGTGATGTAAAAGCCGAACTATGAATTGTAGTTGTCTTGAAAAAAGCTAACAGTGAAAACCCTCCTGAGTTTCTACAAATGTTTCACAAATGTTTTATTCCAATGTTGATATGAGTAGACTATTGTTCCTTGACTGTTTGAACAATTGTAATTGTAATTGTAATTGTAATCGTATTTATATAGCGCTTACTACCCCTGACGAGGCGTCGAAGCGCTTTTCGATGAGTAGCACGCTACTCCGGTACCCAACAAGAATTAGTGATGGATTAGTATAATTTAATAAGGAGTACAGTTTTAGTATTATTATGAGTTAATTTGAGTTGCGGATATGAGAGTTTGTTAGTTAGATTGACTGGAGTAATGGAGGGGTGGAGGAGGAAAGAAATCCAGAAGTGTTAATTGGGAGTTTATCCTTCATTTACTCAATCCAAAGGCTTGAGATGAATAAAAGGGGGGCGGAGGGGAAAGAGGATGTGGAAGGGTTAGGGAGAGCATAGTAGCAGGGTGAGATGAATGCAGGAGAATTTAGTAGGGTTGTGTGGGAGGTCACAGAGGTAGAGTGAGGTTTGGTGAGTTAGATGTGGGGGTGGAGGGATGAGCTTAGGCAGAGATATTTAGGAGATGAAAGTGGTCGAAGGGATTTGGGATGAGTCCGAGTGAGAATGGAGGATAGTTTGATAGAGACATGACATAAGAGCGATGAGTAGATAAGTGTGATAAAAAGAGAGCAGAAATTCATAGAAACATGCCAGGCACAGAAACAACATATACACATACATACACATATATATATATATATTTATACACACACACACATGACTATACACACACATCTGCACATACAATACATAATTAGAATCATGGGTAAAAAATACTTAGTCGTCCATCCATCATCCTGGTAAAAAGGCGGGAACTCCCCCACCTACCTCGAGGGTGGACGGGGCGTGGCCCAGCGGGCGGAGCCCACAGGTGCTCCACAAAGGGAGAAACCCTCCACTCTGTGTCTCCAGCAGAGGAAGACAGAAACCGCGCGTCCCAGTCAGACATAGACCACGCTCCAGCACATCATCAGCTCACCTCCAGGAAGGATTCCAGATCCCCTCCGCCATGGGATCTCTGAGCGCACAGCCCCGCCCCGCCCCATCCCTGCTAAGCCCAAGAGCCAGGGTGGGCCGTCCTTTCCAGAAGGTGAGCTTCAACCGTGGCATCTGCCGCGTCCACATTGTACACTAGGGTACGTGATGGGCCACGGGGGCAAAACGTCTTCAGCAACCTTGTGTGCCCCCGGCAATGTCATTGCCACTAGTGCGTCCCCGCGGAGATGTCCTTGCGCCCCTGCGCATCAACAACGCACCACGCGAGTCGGCGGCAAACGCAGTGGGGTCGCCTTGGAAAGCTGTCCATCATCCTGGCAAGAGGCGGGAATTCCCCTACCTACTTCGAGGGTGGACGGGGCGTGGCTCAGCGGGCGGAGCTTACAGGTGCTTCATAAAGGGAGAACCTTCTACTCTGTGTCTCCAGGAGAGGAAGATAGAACCCGCGCGTCACAGTCAGATACAGATTACGCTCCAGTACATCATCAGTTCACCTCCAGGAAGGATTCTGGATCTTTTTCTGCTATGGGATCTCTGAGCGCACAGCCTTGCTTTATCTTTGCCAAGCCCGAGAGTTAGGGTGGCTTGTCCTTTCCAGAAGCTGAGCTTCGACTGCGGCACCTGCTACGTTTATATTGGTAAGTGCTTCCTTTGAGGTTTAGTTTCTGTAAAATGAGCATCGTGGCCTACACAACCGGAGTATTTTCTACGAGTATGTCAGTAAGCGTTACCTAGCATGTTTTATATACCCTGTTTATATTGTACACTAGGGGTACGTGATGGGCCACGGGGTAAACGTCTCCAGCAACCTTGTGTGCCTTTGGCAATGTTATTGTTACTAGTGCGTCTTTGTGGAGATGTCCTCGTGCTTCTGCGCATCAACAACACACCACCGGAATCGGCGGTAAACGCAGTGGGGTCGTTTTGGAAAGCTGTCCATCATCCTGGCAAGAGGCGGGAATTCCCCTACCTACTTCGAGGGTGGACGGGGCGTGGCTCAGCGGGCGGAGCTTACAGGTGCTTCATAAAGGGAGAACCTTCTACTCTGTGTCTCCAGGAGAGGAAGATAGAACCCGCGCGTCACAGTCAGACACAGCCCACGCTCCAGCACACCATCAGTTCACCTCCAGGAAGGACTCCAGATCTTCCTCTGCTATGGGATCTCTGAGCGCACAGCCGTGCTTCATCCTTGCCAAGCCCAAGAGCCAGGGTGGCTTGTCCTTTCCAGAGGCTGAGCTTCGACTGCGGCACCTGCTACGTTTATATTGTTAAGTGCTTCCTGCTGAGGTTTAGTTTCTGTAAAATGAGCATCGTGGCCTACACAACCGGAGTATTTTCTATGAGTATGTCAGTAAGCGTTACCTAGCATGTTTTATACACCCTGTTTATATTGTACACTAGGGGTACGTGATGGGCCACGGGGTAAAACGTCTCCAGCAACCTTGTGTGCCTTTGGCAATGTTATTGTTACTAGTGCGTCTTTGTGGAGATGTCCTCGTGCTTCTGCGCATCAACAACGCACCACCGGAATCGGCGGTAAACGCAGTGGGGTCGTTTTGGAAAGCTGTCCATCATCCTGGTAAGAGGCGGGAATTCCTTTACCTACTTCGAGGGTGGACGGGCGTGGCTCAGCGGGCGGAGCTTACAGGTGCTTTATAAAGGGAGATCCTTCTACTCTGTGTCTCCAGGAGAGGAAGATAGAACCCGCGCGTCACAGTCAGACACAGACCACGCTCCAGCACACCATCAGTTCACCTCCAGGAAGGACTCCAGATCTTCCTCTGCTATGGGATCTCTGAGCGCACAGCCGTGCTTCATCCTTGCCAAGCCCAAGAGCCAGGGTGGCTTGTCCTTTCCAGAAGCTGAGCTTCGACTGCGGCACCTGCTACGTTTATATTGGTAAGTGCTTCCTTTGAGGTTTAGTTTCTGTAAAATGAGCATCGTGGCCTACACAACCGGAGTATTTTCTACGAGTATGTCAGTAAGCGTTACCTAGCATGTTTTATATACCCTGTTTATATTGTACACTAGGGGTACGTGATGGGCCACGGGGTAAACGTCTCCAGCAACCTTGTGTGCCTTTGGCAATGTTATTGTTACTAGTGTGTCTTTGTGGAGATGTCCTCGTGCTTCTGCGCATCAACAACGCACCACCGGAAATAACAGTCCGAGCATCAGCAGAGCGTTGTGGCCACACCCAGACAAATCTGGAGCATGAAGCAACAGCGACTAAAATATACTTGTATGCACTATCTGGTGTTAGGGGACCACAGTGGTCCAAATACACCCTTTGTAACGGTTTGTTTGAAATTAAGAGGGGTGTCTGCAGCGGGCGCTTGGCAGTGGAATCCTTAATTTGTTGACAGATGTCACAGCAAAGGACATACTGCTTGGTCTCTTTGTAAAGACCTGGCCACCAATAATGGGCCTGCAGGATCGAAATTGTAGCCACCACACCAGCATAGGCAGATGCCACCCCCTCATGCACTGCTTTAATCAATTGTGATCTTATGTCTCTATTTGGAATGTCTCGTACACCTACGTCTGGTATCTTAACCTCAGCGTTCAGCATACCTCCCATTCGGTAGTGATACTGGTTAGGAAATCCTTTAGGATAGGGCGTACCATCAGCCGTAGCTGTCACAGCAGCCAAAATGTCTGCGTCCGGTTTTGAACTGAAATGAGTCATTGCAGCTACAGCGGCCACAGCCACTGCTGACTTTGCAGCTTCATCAGCCAATGTATTTCCAGCAACGTGTATCCCAACGCGCTCGTGTCCAAGTGTATTTACAATGTGGACATTTGGTAGCGTTTCTTTCAGATCTGCTACTTTCCCCCACAGAAGTTTGTGTTGCCTTTGGAATCTCTGAACCCATTCTGGTGCCAATAATGCAGGTATTTATTAAAGGACTGGACACAATAATATGAATCACAAACAATCTTCGTAGGCTGTACAGGATCCGTGTGTTCCAGTGCCATCAGCAGAGCTTTTAGTTCTGCTAACTGTGCTGTGCATTCCCCTAGGGTTTGCGTAAAGGTATGTAGAGGATAAAATGTATCACCCTCCATGTAGCCAATTACGACTGCACAAGCAGCAGTATATTGGTGTTTAGTACCAATTGCAGGTTGTGCTGAGCCATCGGTGTACATGACTAATACTGTTCAATGGGCAATGTATTTGCTGGAACTGGGTGTTCTATTTCGTATTGTAAAATTTCTGGAGTTTGTAACTTTGGGTCAAAAATGTAGTCTACATCTGTGGCTGTCAAACGTAGCCCATTGTATCCAACGTGGATGTAATGCTTTTGCGTTTCTAACGCTGGCTTTTCTAACAGCCTTGAGGGCTTGGATCGGAGAAACAACAATAATACGTTTTCCTTGGGAAAGAGGCCTTTCTTTAATGACAGCCATCTGCACAGCTGTGATTATTTTCTCTGTGGGAGCAAATCGTTGCTCTGCCACTGTATAGAAGTGTGATTTGTATGCAATCGGGACTGTCTCACCTTCATTGAATGTCGCATAGGTGAAACTGATGGCCCCAGCTATTACTCTGATGACCAAATGTGTTTTGTTGTCCCTCGTGTTTAAGTGTTGTGCTGCAAGCATTTCGGTTTGCAACTCTCAAAGAATGCGTGTGTGTTCAATTGTCCAGAATTTACTGGAAAAATTGGGACATATTAGATCATATAAGGGTTTTATGCGTGTGGCATAATCTGGAATGTAAGTTCTGCCACAATTTAGAAAACCCAATAGAGATTGGAGTTTTTTTTAAATGGTATTTGGTGGTTGTAACTGTGCGTATTTCTCTAAGAATTGTGGCGCTAAGCTCTTTCCTTCACTGGACAGCTCATATCCCAGGAACAGGACTCTGAGGAAGGTGATTTTTGTTTTTTTGAAGTTGAATTTGTAAACAAATTCAGCAAATCAGACAACAATGCGGGCTACCCGTCGTAAATGTTGTAGCAATTCATCATCCGTAACATAAATATCATCTACATAGGACAATGCTTCAAGGTCAATCTCGTGCAGAATTGCAGTAACACGAGCTGCGAACAGTCCTGAGCTGTTCTTATACCCCTGAGGTAAACAACAGAATTTTTTCTGGGAGCCTAGTGCACTGAAACTTGTTAAGTCTCTACTCTCAAGCGCTATATTCTGGCAGAAAAAACCATGGGAAATATCCAGTGTTTTGTATTTTTTCGCACTATATTGTTCATAAGTGCCGTGCTATGTGAATTTTGGATAGCATGTGCAAGTAGGACTGTTTAAATGTCTGTAGTCTAAGACTATTCTATATGAATGGTCTGGCTGAGCTACTGGGAATAATGGATTATTCCTTGGGGAGACACAGGGTTCAATTACGCCCTGGTACTCTAATTGCTTGAGTATTTCTCTCACCAGTGCTTTTGCTTCATGTTTCATAGGATACTGCAGTTGCGGTTGAGATTCACTTTTAATTGGAATTACATGGTAGGGGGATTGTTTATCCCATCCTATGTGATTTCGGTGTAATGCAGGTGCTTGTGCCAAAGCCCATTTAATGGAATAGGATTCGGCGAGTTCCTCTGGAACAATGGAACTGTGAGAAATTTATTTTCTTAAAATTAAAGTCATTATATTCATTAACTTGCATAAAAAACTGTGCTTATAAACATTAAGGGCCAGATGCAGCATTTTCCGAACCGCAAATTCGGATGCAGAACGGTGTCTCAGACACTGTCTGCGATTCGCAATGGGGTCGCAAAGACCCACCTCATTAATATTAATGAGGTGGGTCGCATTTTGCGACCCCATAGCGAGTCCCTGCACTCACAGGGATGGTGGCCTGCTGAAGACAGCAGAGCTCCATGTCTGTGACTGCTTTTTAAATAAAGCAGTTTTTTAATTTATTTTTCAGCCCGTTTTCCTTAAAGGAAAAAGAGTTGCAAAATAAAAAAGTAACGAAACCATATGGTTTTGGTTTTTCAGAGTAGGCAGTGTCCATTGGACCACTGCCTGCTCTGAAAAACCATTTTTGGCAACATTCACAAAGGGGAAGGGGTCCCATAGGGACCACTTCCCTTTTGCTAATAGGTTACCACCAGTGTGACACTGGTGGTAACTGCGAATTGCTTTGCGACCGCATTCGCAGTCACAAAGCAATTTAGCATAGCGCTGCGAGTCGCAAATAGGAAGGGGACACCCCTTCCTATTTGCGAGTCGCATTCACAATTTGTGAGTCAGTACCGACTCGCAAATTGTGAATGAGCATCGCGATCAGCATTTTGCACTTGAAACCTGCACAACGACATATACTTAGCTGAGTTAATAGCAAGGATGAATTCCTGTATTTTTTCTTTTCACTTGTTCTTTTCTCTTTGATAATTTTGACTTGTATCATTGCCATCAGTATAACATTTCATGAAGCAAATCCCTATAGTAACAAACAAATGAATAGAGAGAATGTTAGTGCTTTGTTTCATGCCCATTTAACCTATGAAAAGTATCATTACAATGTTAGATTCATCTTAAAACTGTTTCTTTGTAAGTAAAGCTTTGCTGGAAAGATGTGTAAGAGTGTAAATTATATCATCTTTCGGTTCTAGAGCAGCTGAGGAGGGCCCTTCGGCTGCTTGTGATGGATGGAGCTAGGCTGAACGTGCGAAGATAGCTGGGGACTGTCGCTGGGCTTGTTTTGGGGAGGTGCCCTCTTCTGAAGCAGTGTTCCGATTAGGCGACCATGTGTCGGCTGGCTCCTGGAGTGCGGGACTGGCTGGTCGTGAGACAGACGCATTGAGCGGAGGACGACGCCTGCGCTGCTACTGCCTGTGCCAGTGTTCTCCCTGTAGTGGTCTAGTGAGGGTGAGGCAGTTGGGGACCAGGCGGTGGTGCGTGGTGAGAGCACGAGGTTCGACCACTGCACTGCGCCTGATAGTGTGGTGCACGGCATTGGGAGTATTCGCTTGAAGCAGGTGCCTCATCAAGTGCGAACCATGGGCAAGGACAGAGCGAACAAGGGAACGCAGAAAGCACAGATGGATCAATACACAGCGCAGAATGCAGGAGCGAGTCTGCAAAAAGACTCCCCTGGTCCCTCGGAGAAGGGAGCGGAGCACACCGGGGTGCAAATCCTGGCTGGTATTAAGTCATCTAGCTGGGCAACGCAAAATCAGATTGCGGCCATAGCAGTAGATTTCAACCTGCTGAGAGCCGATTTGAGGGTAGCGGCGGAATGATCGGTGGCCACTGAGCAAAAAGTGACTTGCATTCAGTCTAATATGGACACATGAAGACTTCGGTGGCCATCCTTGAAGCTCAAACACGCAAACTGGAAGCGCGTGTCGAGGATGCGAAGGGTAGGGCGAGACGCTGTAACCTCCATGTAGTGGGCTTCCCCGAGGGAGTAGAGGGGGCAAATGTTGAGGCCTTCCTGGAGGACTGGATCCGTAAATCATTGCCTGCTGCCCCATTGTCGGCTGTGTTTGTGGTGGTGCATGCACACTGGGCTTGGTGACCCGCCGACACCGGGGGCACCACTGCAAATGATCATAGCCAAGGGCCTCAACTATAGGGACCGCGATGCAATCTTGCAAGAGGTGCGCAAACATGGAAATCCTACTTTTAAGAATCACACTATTCGTTTTTTCCCTGACTACACCAGGGCGGTGCAGCTCCAACGACAGTCATATGCTGGTGTTAAACGTAAGCTAAAAGACCTGGGCTATGCTTATATGTTGTTGTATCCAGCCAAGTTGAAAGTTCTTCATGTGGGCCATTTACATTTTTTCAATCTCCTGAAGCAGCGTGGGACTGGTTAGAGCGGAATGATGGGACATGAATGCCGGAATCCCTGCGGAGGGAGAGTGGTGGGAGACTCCGAGGGCCGGAAGAAGTGCGTACTACAGGGTGAGACGTAACAGACGCCATCGCGCCAGCCGTGGAAACCGAGTGATTGTGCGCTCGGACGGTACTCTAAGTCTTGAGCGGAGGAGACAGGAGCGTGAGGTGGCTAAACTGTTGGTACAAACTGTCACGTCAAAGGTGTCCTCGTGCTCCGGATCCCCCTGTGTCACAAGTGGTTTGTCTCCGGAGGGGGAAGCCGAGGTCACCTGAATGATATACTGGACCTTTTGTTATGGTTGGAATCAAGTACTTTGGTTCGGGGTTGATGCTCGGGGTCTTCCATCTTTGGCTCTCCTCTGGCTTTATGGCTCTTTGTTTTCTCTTGTCTACTGCTGCCTTTTAGGTGCTGGGGGTACGGGGGTCCGAGTTGGCAGTTGGTCTGGTGCCATGGCAGAGTGGTGAGCCTGTGAACCCCCTCCGTTGTTAGTTCACTTGTTGGGAACAGTGTGTGTGCGGGCCGAACGATTGGTGAGTGCTGGGAGTGTTGCAGTGTAGTCCAGACCTGACTCTGGCTATCGAGCGGGAGTGGCAATTGTTCCCCACTTCTGGGCACTGGAAGTGATAGCGGAGTACACATGTGATTGGGCAGACACTAGTTGTGGGTGGTGTTTACCCGGGCTGGGATGGTGGAGTGTTATGTGGGTTCTAGTTGGTGTTGGTATTCTGTTGTTGACAATGTGAGCACTATGGGCATTCTCCTGCTGAGAAGGTATCAGATCATCGGGTTGCGCGTGCGCCATGTCGGGGGGTGGTGTTGGGGGGATGCATGTGGGTGGTGAGGGGCGGTCGAGCACCGTAGTGTACCAGGTAGAGTGGAATAAAATATGTCTGGTACCCTGACACGCATAGTTATATTGAATGTTAAAGGATTGAACTCCTTTGTGAAGCGCTACAGAGTACACACTTATCGTAAGCGGCTTGGCATGCATATTGCTCTCCTACAGGAGATGCATTTGATAGACAGTGAAGTGCAAAAAGTGGAGAAAAAATGGAGGGGGCATTTTTTTTCAGCGACTTATTCCTCCTACGCTAGGCGGGTCTCTGTTTGGATTGCTCCCGGAACTCCCTTTACATTAAGAAGTATAAAAGTGGACGTACAAGTCCGATACACATTCTTACACGGGGTATTAGATGGCAGGGAGCTCTGTCTGTTGAATGTTTATGCCCCTAACACTGATGATGCGGGATTCTATCATCAGCTCCAACAGGAATTAATATCTTACACAGGGATGCCCATTTTGTGGGCTGGTGACTTTAATTGTGTCCTAGACAGAACCCTAGATAGGGACCCACCAAAGATGAACACTAAGGCCCATATTTCTACTTTTTGACGCCAAACTGCGCCAACGCAGTTTTGCGTCAAAAAAATTAGCGCCGGCTAACGCCATTCTGAAGCACCATGTGGGCGCCGCATTTATTGAATGACGTTAGCCGGCGTTAGCCGCCGGCGCCGTCTGGTGTGCGTTAAAAAAAACGACGTACACCAGGCAGCGCCGGCGTAGGGGGATATGGGGCTTGGGCGTCAAGAAATGGGGCAAGTCAGGTTGAGGCAATTTTTTCGCCTCAACCCGATTTGCGCCATTTTTTTTCAATCCCAACCCTCATAGAAATGACTCCTGTCTTAGCAAAGACAGGAGTCATGCCCCCTTGCCCAATGGCCATGCCCAGGGGACTTCTGTCCCCTGGGCATGGTCATTGGGCATAGTGGCATGTAGGGGGGCACAAATCAGGCCCCCCTATGCCACAAAAAAAAAAAAAAAAGTACTTACCGGAACTTACCTTAATGTCCCTGGGATGGGTCCCTCCAGCCTTGGGTGTCCTCCTGGGGTGGGCAAGGATGACAGGGGGTGTCCCTGGGGGCATGGGAGGGCACCTCTGGGCTCCTTCAGAGCCCACAGGTCCCTTAACGCCTGCCTTTTGCAGGCGCTAAAAAACGGCGCAAAAGCGGCCGTACGTCATTTTTTTGACCCGCCCACTCCCGGGCGTTAATTTTGCCCGGGAGTATAAATCCGACGCACATGCCTCGGAGTCGATTTTTTAGACGGGAACGCCTACCTTGCATATAATTAACGCAAAGTAGGTGTCCACGCTAAAAAATGACGCAAACTCCATGGACTTTGGCGCTAGATGCGTCTAACGCCAAAGTATAAATATGGAGTTAGTTTTGCGTCAGAATTGCGTAAAAAAAAACGATGCAATTCCGGCGCAAACGGAGTATACATATGCCCCTAAGTCACAAGTGACTGCCAAATTGTGGATGGTTATGAGGAATTTACACTTTCTGGATGTATGGAGGGATGGAGGGAGATGTATCCCGCCTCTAGAATATTTTCGTGTTACACGCCCACCCATGGGGCTTACAGCCACCTGGATCGATTCCTCCTTGCCAATGATGGATCGCTTCACATCTGCCGTGTTGCTTATCAGGTCCGGTTCTTAGCGGACCATGCCCCTCTCTTTTTGGAATGTGAAACACATATACCCAAGCCTGCAATCCCCCTGTGGCGGCTGCGGCCAGACCAAGTGGGTGATCCCGAATATAAACAAGACAGGTGTGCTGAATGGTTATTTTAATACAAATTGGGGTATGGCTGCGGCCCGAGGCAACAAATGGGAGGCATTGAAAGTAGTTAACAGAGGGAAAAGCCTCAGTAAAACGTATGGTATTAGGAAGCGCTTGGCCCAGGAGCTCATGCAACAGGAAGACATATTAGCAACCCTACAGCGCCAAATAGATAATGGCGACGCGTCGGAATCGGATTGCCTTAAGGTGCGTGGCAGAATTGTAGAACTCTGGGATAGACTGGCTAATTATGTATGCTGGAGTTATAGGCAGCGGCTGTATCGAGAGGATCATATGTTGGCTTGGCTTCTCCGGCAGGAGCGTCCTATTCCTATCATCCAGATGCTCCGTGGTCCTTCTGGAGAAAAGATTTTGGGACAGCTGTGGGTGAATTTGCACCTGCCGGAGCATCTGCCGGCTATTTATGCCACACCATGTGGTGTAGGTGTGACCCCGATACGTGAGTACTTGGAGGGTCTGCAGATGCCTCGCCTTATGGAGGCCCAGTCAGAAGAGTTGGAGGTGTCCTTGGACGATCTGGTGGAGGCTTTGGGAGTAATGGCATCCGGTAAAGCGCCTGGTCCGGAGGGGGTACCAGTTGAATTCTACCAAACTTATCCCGCTGTGATGCTGCCGTGACTGTTGGAGATGTTTCATGAGGCGCGTGGTGAGGGCCTTCTCCTGGAGAATATGCGGGAAGCACTGATAGTCATGCTACCGAAACTGGGGAAGGTGAAGGACGACCCGGGCTCCTATAGACCGTTATCCATGCTAAATGTGGATGTTAAATTGTTGGCCAAGGTTTTGGCCTCTCATTTGAGTCGAGTGGTGACACATTTGGTACAGAGTGATCAATGCGGATTCATACTGGGGACGGGGACTCATATGAACACACAGCGCTTAACCCATATACTGCACGAGACCCGCGACTCCACGTTTCCCGCAGCCCTGGTGCCTCTTGATATGGAGAAAGCGTTTGACACTTTATCCTGGGAATACTTATGGGAGGTGATGCATAGGATGGGTACAGGCCCCGTCTTTCTATCCTGGGTGCGTCTTTTATATACAGCATCTTGGGCAAGCGTGAGTACGGGAGCGATAGTGTCGGAGTCGTTTACTATAGAATGAGGTACACAGCAAGGGTGTCCCTTGTCGCCGATGCTGTTCATGCTGGCTATGGAGCCTCTGGCCATACAACTACAGTCTGGGTTGGAGGGGTGGGGCAACCGTGCGGGGACAAGAACACATATAATATCACTGTATGCTGTTGGTGCCCTGGTGTATGTCACAGACCCGGAGCGAGCGGTCCCCCTCTTGTTGGGTATGATGGACATCTTTGGGCAGGTATCGGGCCTCCGAATAAATTGGCACAAAACAGTATTATTCCCGATGGCAGGTCTGTCGACATTAGCGGCACCAGATCTACCCTGTTTCGGGCTGTCTTGGGAGACTGAGGGTGTCATTCCTACCCTGGCGGTCCGAGACCGCCAGGGTAGGGGATGGAGGAAGCACCGCCAACAGGCTGGCGGTGCTTCTGGGGCTATTCTGACCGCGGCGGTAAAGCCGCGGTCAGAAAAGGGAAGCCGGCGGTTTCCCGCCGGCTTCCCGCTGCCCCTGTGAATCCTCCACGGCGGCGCTGCAAGCAGCGCCGCCATGGGGATTCCGACCCCCTTCCCGCAAGCCTGGTTCTGGTGGTTTTCACCACCAGAACCAGGCTAGCGGCACTGCAGGGGCCTCCTAACAGGGCCCCACATTGATTTTCAGTGTCTGCTTGGCAGACACTGAAAATCGCGACGGGTGCAACTGCACCCGTCGCACACCAGCAACTCGGAGCCGGCTTCCTCGTTGCTGGTGCTTTCCCGCTGGGCGGGCGGGCGGCCTTTTGGCTGTCGTCCGCCAGCCCAGCGGGAAAGTCAGAATGACCGCGGTACGGTCTTCTGGCGGTTCCCGCCAGGCGGGCGGCGACTGCCGCCCGCCAAGGTAGGAATGACCGCCTGAGTCCTTTACATATTTAGGCATTCAAATGCAACTTACTCTAAACATGGGAAGAGTACTGGAGGGCCTCCGCACCTCTGTTCAGTTCTGGACCTCTCCTCCATTATCAGTTATGGGTAGAATAGCACTTAACAAAATTATCGTTCCCCCGCGATGCCTGTATGTCATGCAGAATTCACTCTGCGAGCTTGCTCTCTCATTATTCCAGCAGCTGGATAGATTACTATTATCCCTAGTCTGGGCGGACAAACGATGCAGAGTCCGCATGGAACTCCTGGAATTGACCTGGCGAGTGGGGATCTGGGACTCCCAGACCTCTACCTATATTACCTAGCAGGGTTACTACAGTACGCAGTCTGGTGGTGTGAGGACACTCCTAATTGGCTAAAGGATTTGTTGACTGGCTCTGTCTGTGTGGAGCGGCTCCCACATATTTTAATGGGGGGCTCTAAGGTTCCACAGGTTGCCCCTATTTGGAATAACAGGGGCCGAGAGCTTGGGAGAGTGCGGTTGTGCGGGTTCTGCGCAGGGCATCGGACGCGCGCCTGCTTCCACTATGGTGGATCCGGCCCTTTGTCAAGGCCGCTGAGGTGATGGATTTTGCAAAGTGGCGCATAGGGGGTTGTAATAATGCGGGTGACTTATACCACAATGGTACGTTTATTACAAGGGAAGAAGCGGAGTCCCTGTTTAGAGTGGGCCGGGGGCAGTTCCTAAAGTATTGGAACATTTCACGGATGGCCATAGAGATTTGGGCGACATTTCCAGAGGAGCAAGCTGAATCCCACCTCCTGGTGACTCTTCTTGACCCCTGGAGGTGACCGCGGTCTCCTGTCCTGAGCGTATAAAACTCTCAAGGGTGATTGGCTAACTGAGATGCAGAGAAGCAGGGGCTGCTTGGAAGCTGACCTGGGTGTAACACTCACAGACGGGGAATGGAATAGAGCCTGATCGCTGGTACAAGATGCGACTAGCAATGCTCGATTTAAGTTGACACACTTCTATCACTTGCGTAGAGCATATCTGACACCTCAATGCCTGCATAGAAAATCCCCCTCAAGACCTGACAGCTGTGGCCATTGTGGGGCGCCGTCGGCTTCATTTGATCATATGGCATGGGTCTGTAGCTCTGTCCAGCCATTTTGGCGTCAGGTGGTGGAGGCACTCAGGGAGGTCACGGATATTCGAGTGCAGGATGCAATGAAACACTGTTTGCTGGGCCTGATCCCTGTCCCTAAGAAGGGTTGTAAGATGGCGTATAGATTTGCACAGCTGGGGCTTATCTTGGCGAGGAGGCATATTGCGATTCAATGGGCTAGCCCACACCGCCCGCTGCGTACTGATTGGCTAAGTATGTATGTATTGAGTATTTGTAAAGCGCATTCCAACCCGTGGGCATCGAAGCGCTGACTGAGGTGAGGCAGAATCCATATACCCAGGGACTCCCCAGTTATTGCGGGAAGAGCCACGTTTTAACCAATCTCCTAAATCTTAAATGGTTATGTTCTTGCCTAAGATTCAACGGGAGTGAATTCCAGATTTAGGCGGCCGCAATGGTAAACGCTTTATCTCCCCATTTCGCCTTCTTAGTACGGGAGGTTTGAATTCGATAGGCAGAAGCAGACCGCAACGGCCTATTAGGCCTATAGAATTGCAGCTTGGAAGTCAAAACGTAGGGCCCAATCCCATGGACAGCTTTATGAGTGATGCAGAGCTCCTTGAAAGAAAGCCGCTGGGCTACCGGAAGCCAATGAAGGCTTCTGAGGGAGCTCTTAGCAGAGGCCCCACGAGGTAACTTCAATACAAGCCTAGCCGCGGTGTTCTGCATCACCTGTAGCTTGTTGAGGGATGCTTTATCCAGGTTAAGCAGCAGCGCATTTCCATAATCCAATCTAGAAATGACTAGAGCCAAAGTAGCGGCAATTCTACAGGAGGGTGGAATAAAAGGGAAAACTTTCTTTAATTTCTTCAGCATCCACATACAGGACTTAACTATCAGATTAACCTGAGGTTTAAATGACAGTTGGTCATCAAACAATAACCCTAAGTTTTTCGAGGTGGATCCTGGCTCCGGGAGGGTGCCGCATTCTTTCGGCCACCGCATGGAAGACCAGAGATCCCTCTTCATCTCGAAACACAGGATTTCCGTTTTTTCACAATTGAGTTTTAGCCAATTGGCTCTCATCCAATTGTTCACTGCTATCATACAAGCATTAAAGCGGATAGCCACTTCCTCCAAATCATTATCGATAGGGATGATGATCTGAGTGTCATCAGCATACAAGGTGGGAATGAAGCCGAAAGTACGAATTAATTCTGCCAGCGGTGCCACGTACACATTAAACAGCGTAGGGCTGAGTGACGAGCCCTGAGGGACCCCACACGGCAGCAGATAAGCTCGGGATCTAAAATCACCACTACTAACCGAAGCCCACCTGTCGGACAGAAAGGATTCAATCAGCTTGAGAGCTTGATCTCTTACACCAGCCTGATGCAGACGATCTAATAGAATATGGGGGGCGATGGTATCAAATGCTGCAGACAAATCTAGCAAAACCAAAAAGACCCCTTGGCCCTCATCAACCAATCTGCGTATGGTGTCGGAAGATGCAATGAGAGCCGATTCCGTACTATGCAATTTCCGAAAACCATGTTGCGCACTGTCTAAGCCCTTAGTGGCTGACAGGAAATCAACTAATCCTTTATTGAGATGTTTTTCCAAAATTTTAGCCGCAAAGGGAAGAAGGGCTATAGGGCGTAGATTAGTCAGATCGTCAGGTTTACCAGTTTCCTTCTTTTTTAAAGGAATGATCGTAGTTTCTTTCCATGCCTTGGGGTACACACCTGTTATAAGAACTTCCTGAAAAATAGGGGTCAACATAGGTACCACTAAGTCAGGTACAAGTCGCAGGATAGCAGGAGGACAAGGATCCATAGGGGAGCCAGATTTGCATTCAAGTAAAAGCTTGTGCATGTCCTCTTTAGATGGCATTTTAAACCTAGATAATAAATGTGGCTCATCCAGCGACCCATGGGGTGTCAATCCCTGGCATGTGTGACTTGGCTGAATGGGCCACTGCAGAGGAGTGTCGCCTGCGAAAGTTTCGAGTGGATGAACATGCTGACCGTGACTTAGAGCTCTGGCATGACATGATTACTGGGTCATCTGGTGTTCAGGGGAGTGAGGGGAAGGACCCCTTAAAAGATGCTTCCATCTGCTGAGCTTGGTACATAGTTAGTCCACCCATGGAATGAGCTTAGTGGTTATAGAGGCACAGCTGTGAGTTTTGAGATATCATGGTGGGTGTGACTCCAGGGTTGGCTATTGATGTGGGGGTCGTCATGAGTGGAACTCCTCCTCATCCTTGTCCCTTATTTGTATATGGACTGTTTTACAGTTGCCCCCCTGGGTGTTCCCTCCCCCCCGTGGCCGCGTGTGCGTGATACCTTCGATGTCATTTGGGCATTGTTGCACTATTTTCTGTTCTGTTAGTTGACACTATGATCACAGTGTCTGTCTTTTTGATAGTTGATGTATTGAAATGCACTCTAAATATGTAGTGGTTGGCTCCACTAATCAATGTACACAGTACGTTTGTGATGGTTGGTTCAACCTATTCTAGTACTAAAAATGCTTTTTTCTCTATGCCTACTCGGTCAGAGCACAATGTGTGAACCAGGGTGGGGGCCTCGAAAGGGTACTGCCATTGGTTGGTCCACTGACTGTATTTTTCCTTAGATGTAATATGCTATGATGTAGTGCATAGTTATATGCGTTCCTTTCTATGCATAAATAAACAAGTTAAAAAAAGAAATTGGGCTGGAGCTTGAGTGTGGGCTTCGCTTCAGTCTTGCATCATTAATATTCTGAGATGCCTTCTCTTGCACCTCACTCTTTCCAGAGACTCTCTGAAAGCCGAACAATACAACCACAGAACTCAAGTTCAAGTTCAAGTTCAAATAGACTTTATTCGGCTATTCTCAAGCCACTAAAGCACAGAGTGAAACTATACACTCATAAAACTACACAAAAGGAGTAATAAAAACATAATTAAAAAGGCAAATCAATTGCAGTCCAAGTGATCAAGAAAATTCATAAGTTTGTAAATTCATGTGCATTCATGCACGGCCCCATAAAAACTTCTGATCATTTCTACACAACCGACAGGGTATAATACTACTACACAAAAATCTGAATCACACAATTTCTATAAAAAAGAGTAATGCTTCCATATATAATCTAGTTTTGGGTAAACAGAGGGATTGACTCGTGAAGCACCTCCATGGGTTAAAAGTATAATATATCAAAGTATTTTTAGGGCTCCTAAGGGAGCTAAGCTTAGAATCCAATCATCAACTCATTCCTACAATCTCCTCTTAGGAACTATTAAATTACCAATCATATTTAAAATGAGATATGTTAATAGCATAAAAAACTATTCAGACACAGGCAACCCAAAATACAGATGCTATTTGTTATGATAGTTTTATCACTATAAATAGCAATAACATTTAATTAAAAAATGTTGTATTTAAAACCATAAAATGGAGACACTAAATAGGGGGGAAACTTTCCAGTGGGCATGCCCATCTATAGTTCCCCGATATTGCTGCAGTCTAACGCAGTATTACAAATCTGACGCTGGAATAACCCTGTGACGAATAGACCAAGCTGCTGTTAGGAACTTGGTTACCGCACTTACAACCAAAGTAGACTAATCATATTTACATAGTCTGTAGGCATTAGCTCGATCATGTAATAGCAGAGCTTTACACAAGGGGATAATCCATTTTTCCCTTGGGTTTTTATACAGAGGACAGAAGAATAAGACGTGTTCAATTGATTCCACGCATGTGTTACAATGTAAACACTTATTGGCCTCTGAACTATTCTTCGGCCAACGGGCGGTAAAACTATTAACTGGTACGGCAAGATCCAAAATTTGCTCTGGCCTTGGTTCTTGTTTGACCAGCAGGAACTCAGATGTTAATCATCCCACCCCATTGCTATGGAGGATCTCCTCGTTAGCCTTCTCCCCATACCTTTGTTTGACTAGTGAGATGGCATTGGTGGGAATCAGCTCCGGCCTCTCCCAAAAAAGGGGGAGAGACAGTGTGTCCCAGGCCGATTTCATCTCCCTCAGCCAGCTAACCTTTTTCCAGTTACACTGGGTATTTGTAAGATCTTTAATTGCCTCTCGGAAGGGTGCCAGTTCTTCCTTTTTCCATAAGCGGATCCAATATAAAAGGGGTTTCAGGCCTGCTATATCTTTAATGCTGTTTGTTCCAAGATCAAGTTTAAGGGGGATCATCAACGTACCCTTCCCTAGCCTGGTTATATATCTGATAAAATGATTCTCCTCAACTTGTAGGGCATCCAGCTGCCTATGGACACTCCATAGCTCTGCCCCATACAGTGCAGCACCTCTGATTTGAACTTTATATATTTCAAAAGTAGGATTCAAGGGTGGACTAACTACACTTCTTGATTTGCGACCTAAGGCCTATAGTGAAACCCCCTTTTCTGATAGCCGCATCCCAGCTACCCAAATCCATTAATCTAATCCCCAAGTAATCATACGCAGAAACCCTTTCCAAAGGAGTGGAGTTCATTAAGATGGTCACTTTTGTTTTAATTTTCCGTGAACTGTATATCATAACCTTGGTTTTCCTAACATTAACTTCCAGGTCAAAGTCTCTGCAATACAAACAGAATTGGTCAGCCAGACTTTGCAATCCATTAGGTGTTTTGGCTAGTAAGATTGTGTCGTCCGCATAAAGCAGACCTGGGATTTTCTTGCCTGCCAGTTTGGGTGAGTCGTTATTTCAATTAGTTAAATATTTAATGCAATTATTTATATATAAAAGAAAGAGGGTAGGTGCTAGGACACAGCCTTGCCTAACTCCTCTTTCAATAGCAACTGGGTCTGGTAATTCACCATCTTTGCCACACCTAATTTGGGCAAAAGTGCTTTAGTGAAGTCGGACTATAAGATTTAGGAGACCTTTGGGGACACCCATATTCAATAATGTCAACTAGAGTTTATTCCTAGGAACCAGGTCAAAAGCCGCTCTCAGATCAACAAAAACCACATATAGGTTCCCACCTCCAACATCCACCGTCTTCCATTTAACTGCCAAGAACCTCAGAACCTGATCTGTTGTGCTGACTGCAGGTCTGAACCTTGCCTGAAGATCCGAAATGGCCCCATTCTCTATAATCCACTCATCAAGGTGGGGCAAGATCTGCTTTGCAAAAAGTTTTTTAAGGTTATCAAGTAGACAAATTGGGTGATAGTTGGAGAGGTCACTAGGACTGCCTTTTTTAGAAAGGGGAACTATCTCAGCTCCCTCCCATGTCCAGGGAATGGGTGTTCCAGCAGCGACCGCATTACAAACCAAGTTCAGATAGGTGGCACAAATATCAGGGTTTGATTTGTAGAGGTCACCAGGAATTTTATCAAGACCCGGGGCCTTACCCCACTTCAAAAAAGTTATTGCTGCCTTAGTTTCTGCTAAGGTATACTTGATTGGGGGTAGGTCGGACTTCCTGTTTTCCGCCAGTTCCCCAGAATTTAAAGCGACCACCCCTGTGTAAAGTGACCCAAAATGTTTTATCCATGTTACAGGAAGAATTGAAGTGCCAGACAGTGTCTGAAGATCACCACTATCACTTGAAATCAGCTTCCCGAACTTGGAGGTATCATTCACTCTAGCGGAGTCCAGGAGAGCAGCCCACCTTTCTTCCTCTCAGCTCCTGCGAGCCTTAATAAGCTCCTGCTTTTAGCCCTCTCTTGATTGTTTTATGGGCTCTCTAATCCCCTTTCTCAGGTCCCTCAATAACTTCTGCTTGGCTTCCTTGCATGAGTGGTTAAACCATCTCTCGCTGCGTTTATTCCTTGTTTTAACAACCAACTCTTCAGTAAAATATTTTTTAAGGGAGTTAAATAAATCCAAATGTGCTGCCAAAAGCCATCCTCAGGAGAACAGAGCATGTACTCCATTTGATATATTAGTAGGCTGTATATAGATGTAAGGGAACCCAGCGATGAATTCACTGTATCCCACTTAATATTGCGTTTGTTAATTGTCATAACAAGCTGCTGTACATAATCCTTAGAGTCAGAAGCTTCTAATGAGTGCAACAAACCCCTGATACTTAAGACTAACGGTTCGTGGTCACTTTCTTCGTGTTCCATTACCGCCATGTCGACCATATGCCCCAACAAGCGAATGTCCAGTAGGAAATAGTAGATATGGCTCTTGTAAACTCCTCGCCTAAAAGTAGGGCGGGGTTTGGCATCTGAGCAGGAGCGGCCATTACAGGCACGAAGACCATATGCAAGTGTAATATCAACTAGTTGGTAAGCCGATCTGCTCATTCTAGAACTTTTATTCAGTGATAGTTGCGGGATACCCCAATAAATATCCTCTTCTTCATAAAGTTCCTGGGCCACTGAATAGGGCTCAAAGGTCATGTTAAAATCCCCTTCAATTATAATATGGTGGGCAGCAGATTTACTAGATAAAATGTTGTCTAAGGCCGTCAAAACAACAGACACACAATTAGTACCCACACTTCTGCTGTATATATTTACTAATAGTATCGGTTTTTCCATAAGGGTCATCAGTATCAAACCTGCCAAATCAGTGCAGCCTATGTCCATTTCTTCAATCCGGCACTTAAGGGAACAACTAACCCATGTCAGTAACCCACCGAAGGTCTCCCAGAAGTCATCTTACGGGCTGGGACCCAGTAACTTTTAAAACCGCACCTGAACTTGGGCTCCAAAGCCCATGCCTCTTGAAATAAGCAGATCTTATGCTCATCTATAAAAAGGCCCCGATCTAGGATTAGCATTTTTGCACTCAAGCCCTGCTATATTCCAACAGAGAACTTTCCTTGGGGTATCATATCGGGCTTGAGGTGCATCAATCAAGGCTTCAGGTGTAATTTAGGGTGTCTTGAATAAGTTGCTCATAGGGTTCAAAGGGTTCGTATTATACATTTGGTCTGTCAACAGGCGACGCTCCATTGATCCCTGAGCTTCTTTATCACCAGTGATATCACTCTCCCCAAAACATTCAGAGTCAGTGGCGTTCCCACTAGTTACTGAGAGCCTTACATCATTCTGGGTTAGTATCATGGATTGAATAGAACCCCTAGGGTCCATAATTGGAGTCAAAGTTCCCTCTGGATTGCCTACTCTAGGTCCTCCATGCTCATTGACACTGGGAGTAATACATTTTCTAATAATTAGTCTATTCCTCAGAATCTCTGGGGGACACTGTGTGGTATTAATTTTATGACAATCTACATCTGTAAGAGGAGGTGATGGATACCTGCTTTCGAAATGGTGGGTGTGTTGTAATTGGGGGCGGGAAAAACCTCTGAAGCCAGATATTATCCCACTTAGAGCACCTTTAGTTACTGGGGTATAAAAAGGCAGCAAGTCTACACAAAGAAACACCTTCTACTGCTGGACCAGGTCTGCATGTGTTTAAGAACAGCTGTTGAACCAGTGCAGGAGAATCAAAATTAACAACAATACAATCGCCCGTTCCAATCTTGTTCAGCGAACCCACCCATCCCACCCTCCTCACCATTAATATAGAGGGTACCATACAAAATTTGAAACTGGCATTAACATGCAGCCAATGTATAACCTTGTTTTTCAACTCAACATCGGTTTCCAATCTATTTGGTTGTAATCTTGGAACATTGGAAATAACAAGAACATATGGACAAGATTCCGGGGGCAAACGTAAAACTCTTAGCTGGCCCGCATGATTTTCTGAACTTGTTCTGCTAGGTTCTGGGACCACCTCTGATGTGGACATTATGGTCATGGGGCTATTATCCACTGAGTTTATAAGCGACCTAGCCTTCCGACCCACCTCTGGTTGCCAGAAATAGTCACAACAGTCCTTAAATAACAAAGGACCCTCATCAGATTAAGGGAGGTCCTGTCATTAGTACCCGGGGTTGGCCCAAAGTAGAGGGTTAATTATTTGATTGTATATCAACTCGCGAGGAGTTATCAGGCAAAAGAGGCTTAAAAAGTCCTCCTAGTTTCTCCTCAATAGCTTGAAGACGAGTTTCAATAGGGTGCAATCTCTTAGCGAGCTCCTCCCTTCTATGCTCCATTATACGGTCGAGCGCCAATTGGCCAGCTGCAATTTCTTGTAGCATTGTAGGACTATGGTTCCCGACTTCAGAGCCCGGGTTTTTTGAGTTCACAATGCGGGCTCGTTTGTTCCTCAGATTAACCTCTCCACACTTTCTTTTCCCTTTAGGGTTAGGCTGTAGGTCAGGTGCAGATACTCCCACTGAAAGAACTATAGTCAACTGGGCGGGGTCTGCTGGGGTGGCCTTGTCCAGAATCACAGAGGTAATCTTTCGGGCATTTTTTGGGTGGACGGCTGAATGAGGGGGCAAAGCTAGTTGTGTGCTCCGGGGCTGCTGGCGGGAAAATTGAGGTAAAGGTGGGGATAGGGAAATAGGGGCTGGGGGGGCTGGGGATGATGAGATAGATAAGCGGCGCTCAGCCAGCTCTATCTCTATAGCTAAGGCACCGACTGCCTTTTGTAAGAAACCATCTAAAGTTTGGTTGATTTTGCAGTTGTCTTGCGGTGCCACCCCCTTCTGCCTGCCCATCCTCACTTTAAATTCTACACCACCTTATCTCCCTCCTCTAGAAAGCCTGCCATGCACCCCCAGAAACACTTCAATCTCACGTCACTTGTTGCTTGTCTCACCTGTAGTGAATTCAGATCTTCAAGCAGCACTACTTTCCTTGCTAGCCCAAGTCACTGGGGCCTCTAAACAAAAGCTCAAGGGGTGGCCCGGCCCGGCCTTTCACTGTCACTGATGGGCGAAGGACGGGCCCACCCTTGGAAGAGAGTCCGTGCTTTACAGCGCTCGCTGGGTGTTGGGCTCCTCCCCCTCACAGGCAGATGCAATCCGGTCCTGCGCAGCGGGAAGAGAGTCCGCGCTTTACAGCGCTCGGTGGGGGCTGGGCTCCTCCCCCTCACGGGCAGATGCAATCCGGTCCCGCCACACCACAGCACTCAGTTAGCAACAAACAATTATATGGACATGTGTATCTCAGATCAGTCCGTATTGTACTTCAAAGTCTTCTTTTATTGTGAAATGTCAATCCGTTTCCTATTCCAATACAATTCTTTGTGCTCAATTTATTCACACCTGACAGCCAACACGTGTTTCATCATAAATGACTTTATCAAGGCTACTATCAAATGATCAAACCCAAAGTTTCACTCCATTATGCATCAATATGCTCGTAGAATCCGTAATTTTCTTGAAAAACTAGTCCAACCATTTAGTTCTATTAGTTTGTCATCGGAGAAAAAGTGTAATGTATCCAGAGTTTTTATGCAATGGCCATGACAAGCCCAGTAATCGTGTGTGAGCTTCTACTCAAGTTTTACCACATTTCTTGGGAACCATTCTCTCTAAAAACCCTTTGATTCTGGCACATTTTATGCTATTCTCTTGCTGATATCTTGGATTCATTCTGACATTGTTTTTGTATTACACAAACCTAATTACTGAGAGATTCTACTGAAAATCTAAGTGACATACATTACTCCCAAAGTACATGCTCTCACATCTGAAACAATAACTCTTCCAGGATTCTGTTGAATTGTATTTTTCCTGAAATAGATTAGAATAGGGATTAGCTATTTATTGACATACAAAAAGCATTATCCTGTAACTTGCATTGATTTTAGTTAATTTGCTAATACAAATATTAATGAACTAATGATTTAATAAAAGATTTAAAATATACCCAAAACTCTCATCATTGACTCTTAAATTAAAATCTTACTGAGAATTTGAGAATATTTGATGTTTTTGATTAGCAGCTCTTCCCTTCTTACTTACCACAAAGGTCCATTGCCTAGGGTCCAGTAGTAAGTGGAGATTTTAAATCTTAGCAAATGATTTATTCTAAGTCTCCACTCTAACAGAAGCTTTCCTGTTCCAAGTTATACACCGAAAGCTGATTGGATAAGCAGATTGAAGATGGAACACAATGTTTCAACTGTTTGGGATGAAAAGCTTTCATAAGTACGTGTTCCTAGATTAGAAGTGTGTCAGCTGGTCCTTTGTTGTTGGGTTTCCGATGGCAAAGCCAGTGGGGGCACCATTGTCAGAAACATATTGGTCCACCCAGCGCAAAATAGGTAGGGTGGGCCATCAGTCATTGGACAGAGTAGTGTGTCATGTTTGTGGCAAAGTACCCTGTCCTAAAAACTCAAAGGACCATATGTACAAAGTTTTTATCTGTGCACAAATGGCCCAATTCACAGAATCAGGTCATTTGCGGCCAGAATAAAGCATTTTGGCAGCTTTATTTTTTTTAAATGCAACCCAGCACTGCCTACTCTGAAAAAATGAAACTGAAATGTTTTATTTTTATTTTTTTAAATGCATACCATTATCCTTTAACAAAAATGGATTGCATTTAAAAAAAACTGCTTTATGAAAAAGCAGTCATAGGCATGGTGGTCTGCTGACCCCAGCGGGCCACCATCCTTGTGGGTGGCCATTCTCAAGTGGGTTGCAAATTGCGACCTGCCTTACGAATATTAATGAGGCAGGTTCCTTGGGAATCACTAACTGTGTCTGAAACACTGTTGTACATCAGGTTTTGCGACTCACAAAACCTGACATTTGTACATGTAGCCCTAAATAGGCCCTCTGTTTTCTGTGCGAACATAACGTTTAATTTTAAATTTTGTCTGGGAAAATGGCTGTGATGACTGTAGTTACAACATATGCTACTGCAGTTTATGTGAGACATGATTCTCAGCAACTTTGGTACAACCTTGGGCCTGAGTACATACCCAAATGGTGTTTGATATTGTGGTTTTGGCTTTCTGTTTGTGATCTGACAAGCTTTGTGTGTGTATTCGAAGTTGTTTAAGGAGTTTTGTGATTAGGCAGTGTGTAGATATGCGCATCAAATTTTGCCTTTTGTATTTCTTTGTTCAATATAAGTGTGGTTTAGGGTAAATACGTCCCATGTTTAGCGGTACAGGGGCTTGTCTAATTTTAGTATACATGTTAGGTGTTTTGAAGATTTTTGATGTTCCATGACACTGGTATTTTAAAACATGCACGATAAATGCCTGCAGTTTGTATTAACTTTTTCATAATCTCATTTACTCTGCCACATTACTTGCTCAGTTCCTCGATGTGTGGAGTAGAAAGCAAACTAATGCTCACTATACATTTGCATAATCAGTTCTTTTACATATTGTATGACATTTATAATTTTATAGGTACGGATTAATTACTTGGCATTTCATGCATATTTTGTTACCACTAGAAAAGTCTTACCATTTCTGTAGACAGGCATATAAAAAGTGCACAGACACTATAATTGTAGATTGTTAAAATGAAAAGTACTGTTTTGACAAAACTAATTGACACACATTTTGTAATCTATTTAAGATGTCATGCAGTATTATAGAGTAGAGCTGAGTCATTAAGTAGACCTTTGTGCTGCAGAACCTTTAATCAAACTAAAATAAAGGGTAAAATATGAACTATAGCTTAAAAAAGCCAGTGTAGTTCACTGTGTATTTTGTTCAAGTAAAAATATGAATTACTTTAACATTTAGTAGGGTATGAAATTGTGGATATCAATTTTCACAAGAGTTAATGTATTGAGACATCCACATTTGGTTCTTGTGAAAAAACAACCCTTTTTACTTTCGTTTTGCTGAATTTTATTGCTGCTTTTTGACTCTGCACTGTGTGGCATTGCTGTCTTGTGCTGAGTGCATGTGCTTCCACCACTAAAACATATAGAAATTAGATAATCCCTGACTGACGTCTTTAACTTTCCTATAAAGTCATAGTATATGGTGTAGAAACTGAACCCATGCATAGAAAGGTAAATATCACCTGTGAGATGCAGCACTTATTGTGCCATCCACTAGTGTGACAAGGAAAACCTGGCTTCAGGCCTACCCTTGTCGGCTGGCTGCTGCAGTTTAAACCTGCAGTGTGATCTATTAAAATAAACATTTTTGACAGGTTAAAAATCTCCATTTAAAATATTAGTAAGTTACCCATGTAGGCCTTGTAGCCCACAAGGCATAGTATTTAAAAGTGAGCCATGTAGAAAATTAATGTTAACATGTTCTTACAGTGACAAGATCCAAAGTGCAAATTTTCACTACAGCAGGTCTAGTTGTCCTGCGTAGAAAACCAACATGCTAATAAAAAAAAAAAAAACTACTAACTCGAGCCAAGGGACCAACTAAATAAATAAGTAAACCACTATTTTTAATGAGTATCAAACAATCCAATTTAATTATGAAGTGAGATTTTTAAAACATATTAGGTAAACATAAATTTTAGAAATTTACCCTTAACCTGCTCGAGCTTTCAGAAGGCAAATATGCATTCATTCTCCAGCTATTCCTAGGCAGTGCTCTGTCTTGCATGAGGTCTGAATGAGGTGTGACATTCCTCCCGGGGGCACACAATATGGCGACCCGAATAGCCAGACATGACTCCTCAGAACTTAATAGAATATGCAGGGTGAGAATTCTGTTGATAACACAGTTTCCAATCCTGCCTGACAGGTTTATTGAGCTGCATGTAACACTAGAGAGTGGAGGGAACAGGATGCTAGGACAATTCTTGTGTATTCCCTATCTGTTTGCTGAAGGGCCTTTGTTTTTGTCCTATGAGACTTATGTCGCTGGGCTTATTGTGGGTACAGTATCTACTTGAAACTGGGTTTTAGTGTTAGAGGCGGGAGGAACTAGGAATACTACAGTATGTTCCCCACACACCACTAGCCATCAGAGCCCATGTTTCATGTGGAAGAAGTATTCACCATCTTGTCATGTAACATTTTGAACCTTTTTGTATAAAAGCAAACAGCAATTAGTGCAAAAGTAAGTAGGCCATGACCTGTCTCAACCTTCCTCAGAACACTGATGGAATTACACCAGGCAGGCTAAACCTGCTGCACTTAACATCTCTGAAATGTTAAAAGAACATGAGGAGGTTGAACACTGTTCCACTTGAGATCCAAGGACAGAAAGACCTCCCAGGATCATTAGGTGTTTCTCCAGGGTAGCTCCAGGATATAAAAAAAGCTTCAAAGGATATTCCTTGAAAAATCCCAGCAGACCATTGGCAGTTGAAACAGGAATGAACTTTGCTATTACCCTCTGCCTGACATCCTGAGAATCTGTAATTGCTCCTCATGAGGTCCTAGAGGCCTTGGATGTGTACTGCTGTGGTTGTTTGGGCACCAACATTTGTTTAGGAACTTTTTCAAAACATTTGATCCAGAGCTTTAGGGAACTGACTGATACAGCAAAAAGTATCTGAGCAGCAGTTCTATTGTGTTCGGCTAGATTTCAAGATTGTTCTGCAGGAAAAGCTTTTCTTTATAATAAAACTTTTCACAATGGGACTTAGAAGCTTTTATAAACTTCCCAGCAGCCAGGCCATAGCAGTGTCAATCTACTAGTTGTATCGTATTGTGGTCGTCCTTAAATCACACCTCTATCCCAGTCTACTATGACCATTGACTACTATAGTTTGGGGCATATTTACAAACCCCCTAGCGCTACCTTGCGTCACCCTAGTGCCATTTTTGTTATGCTAAGATGGCGTTAAGGAGGCCTTTCTCCCGCTCCGTATTTACAAAGCGGTGCAATCCTGCACTGGACTACTTTGTAAACCCTTGTGCCACATTATGCCATGGCCAAGCATGATGTATGCAAGGGGAGCCTTCTGATGTATGAATGTATGTATGTATGGCGTATTTATAAAGTGCATTCCGACTCACAAAGAGCATCGAAGCGCTGGTGTAGAAGGTGCGGGAAAAAGGAGGGAACCAAAACCAAAGAAGCCCCCCAGAAGGACAGACCAAAGAGGATGAGAAAACTTGCTTGGAAGAGCAAACCGGGAGCCAAACGAAGGCTATCGGGGGAAGAGCCACGTTTTAACCAGTTTCCTGAACCTTAAATAACAGGATTCTTGCCGGATGTTCAAAGGCAGCGAGTTCCAGCATTTTGCAGTAGCCCTTTGTGAAGGCTTTGTCGCCCCATTTGTCTTTGTAAGTAAGGGGTACCTTGATTCTGTAGGCTTTGGAACACCTCAGATTTCTCTTAGGAACATGCCAACAGAGCCTAGTGGTAGGGTAGCGAGGACCAATCCCGTGAGTTGCTTTGTGAGTCAAGCAGAGTGATTTGAAAATAATACGCTGAGCCACCGGGAGCCAGTGTAGATGTTTGAGGCTCCCACTAAGTGATGCCCACCGCGAGAGGTTAAGAACTGCTCTAGCAGCTGAATTCTGACCAGTTGCAACTTATTAAACAGAGCCTTGTCCAAATTAAGGAATAAGGCATTACAATAATCAACTTTAGACATAACCAATGCTAAATTAGCAGAGACTCTCCATTCATACTGGAGGTAAGGAAAGAATTTCCTAAGCATTTTAATAAGCCAAAGGCAAATCTTTAAAGTATGATTTACCTGACTTTTAAAAGATAAATGATCATCAAAGAGAATGCCCAAATTCCTGCTGATATTGGTGGGAAGAGGAAGAATACCACAGTCTGAAGGCCACCTGTGAGGATTCCATAACTCTTTTGCCGGCCCAAAACAGAGGATTTCGGTTTTGGTGGCATTAATTTTCAACCAGTTGGTCTTCATCCAATTACTAACTTCTTGCATGCAGTTATTGAACCGATCCGCAACCTCCTCCCAGGGCTTATTAATTGAGATGATGAGCTGAGTATCATCGGCATAGGAGGTCGGGATAAATCCAAAGGATCGGATGAGATTCGCCAACGTGGCAATATACAGATTAAACAGAGTAGAACTTAAAGAAGAACCCTGGGGAATCCCACAGGGTAGTAGATAAAGCGTGGATCTGAAGATTCTGCAACATACAGTGGTCCATCTATTTGTCAAAAAAGATTCCAGAAGCTTAAGGGCTTGCTCTCTGACCCCTACTTGACTAAGGCAGGACGCCAATAGAGAAGGGGAGATAGTCTCAAATGCCGCCAATAGATCTAATAATACTAAAATGGCCCCTTGGCCTTCATCTACCAATTTCCACATAACATCAGAGGATGAGATCAGAGCAGTCTCTGTACTATTCTCCTTTCTAAAACCATGTTGAGAGGAGTCCAGGCCTCATACTTCCACTAAAAATTCCACCAATTCCTTATTCAAGATTTTCTCTAAAATGTTTGCCAGAAAGGGAAGAAGTGCTATAGGCCGTAAGTTGTTTAAATCCTGACTGTCGCCATCAGGCTTCTTCTTTAGGGGAGTGACTATAGTCTCCTTCCATAAGGAGGGATACATTCCAGAGTTTAGGACCTCCTAAAAAATAGTGGCTAAGGCCCGAGCCATCAAGTCGGGGGCCAATTTAAAAATGGAAGGGGGGCAAGGATCCGAAGGGGAACCTGACTTTATTTCTAAGATCATCTTTCTAATGCTATCATGAGTTGGGACATGAAAGTCAGATAGGACTTTACAACTAGCATTAGAATCAGAGAGCACCACATGGGGAAGTTCCCTAGAGACCTCGTGGGGAACAAAATTAGCGTGTATTTGGAGGATTTTGTTCTCAAAGTGCCTTGCAATTTTATCACAGAACTCCTGGGAACTTTCCAGATCAGATGACATGAAAGGAGTGGATAATGTTTTTATCGCTTTAAAGAGTTCTCTGGGAGCGTTTGATGCCTCCTTAACTTTAGCAGTATAGAAATTAGATTTGGCCTTGAAGTGTGCTGCTTTGTAGGCATTAAGAGCGGACTTTAGTGCAACCCTTTCCTCTGGGACTGGGTTAAGTTTCCACTGGCGCTCCTGTTGCCGGTAATTTCTCTGAAAAGCTTTGAGTTTGCTCGTAAACCAAGGTTGACTGTGCTTTTTCTGGCTACAGGGCCCCAAGACCTTAGGAGGGGCCAATTGAGCCATGGCCGTTTCAACACCTTGGTGGAAGATATCAAGCAAGGGCCGAGCCAACTTCTTGGCCCTGTCCCACCCCTCTTCTAAGGCAGGAACTAGTTCTTCCACTTTGATCTGCTTCCATGGCCGCAATACTTTATTCTCCGATTCATACAAAGCATAGAAATGAGTGGTGTCAATGTTAAAGCTTAACAGGTGGCGATCGGTCCAACTTAGCTGAGTGTTCGTTACAACCAGCTGTAGGGAAGTACGAGCAAAATCCCCATCTAATATATGTCCCGCACTATGGGTGGCTGCCGAGACTCTAAGGGTCCAATCCAAGGCCTCCATAAGATCTAAAAACTCCCTAACTGCTGGATTGCAGGTTTCATCGAAATGGATATTAAAATCTCCTAAAATAATTGCATTGGGGGACAAAATCATAGGTTCTATCAGATTAACCCAAGTTTGGATAAAGTTTGTGAGAGGGCCCGGCAGCCGGTAAATCAGTAAGCCCTCCAACAGAATACCGTTCCTGTTATTGGCACAGGGACATTTACAAGATTTTACTGCACCATTTTTCCCACAATTTTTAATGCCTGCTCAGAGCAGGTGATAAAATGACACACCCATTTTAATCAACGGGCCTCCAATTGCTTTGTAGCACTAGCGTCAACATTTTTTATGCTGTTGCAGGAAAGCGCTACAATAGCATCACAAATGTTGACGCTATTGTCCTTACGACCGGCATGGTGCATTGTATTGTAAATACAGCGCAACCATGGTGTAGTAGGTAGGGCAGGGGCAACACAATAAAATTAGCGCATTGGGACCAATGTGCAACTTTTGTGTAAATATGCCCCATTGTTCTTTTTTACATTTTTCTTTAAATCTTTAAAAATGCATATCTCTGGTTCCTAATATTGGATCAGTTTTCTTATTACATTTTTCTCTACTTCAAAAAATTGGAGTAGAATTTTTATTGTGTTGTGTTTTTGACTTTTTATCTGTTTTGGTAATTCTAAATGCTTTATATATTTTCTCTAAGTTAAGACTGTCTGCACTTTGCCAATGCTGCCAGGGGTTGAGATCAGGTTTAAATTACAGAAACATTTTAGTGGACCTAGCAAGATAATGACTTTGTAACATCAATCCACTCCACAAAAAAACTACTTTCTCATAGTTCTCCTGTGCTGACATTATTCTTCCACAAAAAATTCTACTTGAAGTATTATCTATGAGGCAAATGGTTCTGCATGAGCAACTTTCCTCACTTCGAAACAAAAATGCATTTAAATAAAAAGTGCTCAATAACAAGTATCACGAATAGAAAAGTTTGTAGGAGGTAATCATACTTTGGCGTTATAAGCATATAAAAGAGTTAATAATGCGCTGATTTAAGTTCGTCTAGCTATGTTGTGTTAACAGAAATGTATATGCTAACACTGAAAGGCCTATTTTTCATGTTGAACTATTGCTTTGCACAAGATGTCTTTCTTTCCACTGAAGATGCAGTATTTTTCCAGGCATTTCTTATTTATTAGACAATTGATAGTGAGGTCCTCAATGGGAGCAGAGGAAACTACAGGAAAGATGATTAACAGGACCAACTGTCTGAATTGCAAAATGTGGATGAAGTATATTTTCAAGGACTTGTATCTGTGGCCTATTGTAAAACCATGAGAAAATGATGAATTTACCTACACCCTAAGGTTTAAAGAAAACCTTCTGGATGCTGTAAATAAAGAAAGTGGTACTTACTCATCCCACTACAACATGAGCAACAGTAAGGAAAATGTAGGAGTTTGAAGAGGCTAAATTTACTTGAATTTACTATTGCCACTGTAACATAAGCAACAGTAGGGAAAGTGTTGTATTTTGGTGGGGTAAGAATGAATATTACCACTCTGTTTTTCCTAGCATAAATGAAAGGAAAATAAATTGCTGATAAAGAAAATACATACCATAGATTTTGATTAGAAAATTTGAAAATATATTTTACATTATAAAATGTATATATATATATTATCAATAACTAAAAACATGAAATGAACATATGCAGTTGCAAATAAAATAATAATTGAAATGAAATCCATTAAATATCTAAAACACTTAAATTACTCCCAACCCTATTGACCCTAATATCCAGCAAAGGCAAAAACAATCAAATTAAAAAATAACAATACACTATATTTAAAAATATAGTACAAATATACAATTAATGATTACACTAAAACACGAAATGTAATATGGCTAGTTAACATCCATGTTGGTAAACAAATTCAATAGTTAACAAAATCATCTAATTTAGCAATTAACAAGTAAAAACATTATGTATTATTTGGTTTATCTATCACATATTTTAAAAAACTATTTACACAATTTACATAATTATATACCTGACTTACAAATTAAAATGTAAAAAAAACAAATAACTAATCATGAACCATGAACTAAATTATCATGAAAAATAACTAAACATGAACAATCAGTCCTAAGCTATAGGTTATCCTTTTGTCCCACCAGAGCTTTCAATTATGTAGAGACTTGCATTGACCACTTTAAACTTATTAGGAAGTTAAAATGTAAAAAAACAGCATTATTTGAAAATAACTCCTAGTGACAGCAGTAACAGTTTATATGATATACATAAGACCAATAGACTAACTATAGGTGATATTAATATGCTGATTAATTACATGAATAAGACATCAGTGTATCTATTGACCAAACCAATCCATCAGACTTTCTATAATCATTGGATATCACATATGATCTATCCCCTCCTAGCATCTTCCATCAGATTTCCAACTTTGTACCTCAAGTTGCCATATGACTCTATTTATACCTTTCATGGTAAAACAGAAAAAGACCCTTTAAAATTGAGAAGAGACAACAAATACAAGAAGGACAGTTAAACTTAAAACCAAAGAAAAGCTATTGTTTCATTGTCTAAGGATGAAAACATCATTATTTGTCATGCCGATAAAGATGAAATCATAGTGGTGTTAAAGAAATTGAAAGAGGTACTAATAATTGAAACTGTTATGAGAGTGTTGACAGAGAAACATACCTTGCCAGCATTACAAGGTACTGGGACAAGCTGGTAGACTGGAAAGACAGAAGTCTACTTGAACTTGAGGAATACTACTTGTTACTAAATTATTTACTCCATCTACCATTGCTTTACTTGCTACCCAAGATTCATAAACACAATACTAACCCTCCTGGCAGGTAGATTGTTTCATCATGTGGAAGTTCATTGGAAAAATACTTCAAAATTAATTGAAGTTTATTTACATGATTTTGGTACTAGCCTGCTTTCCTATATACAAGATTTTGTAAGTGGACTGAGGGTCTTGAGTGGTCTAATGAATTCTTGCTTATGACTATTGATGTATGTTCCCTGTATGTTACGATAGGATATGAGGATGGAATTGCATCTTGCAGATTCTTTTTGAGTGCACGGCCCTCATAATATTTGTCTCATACAGAAAAGATATTGGAGATGATAAGATACTGCCTTACTAAAATATTTTTATGTTTAATGGCACACTGTATAGACAATAAACCAGGACTGTGATAGAAATATGTTTTGCCCCCAATTTTGTGCATATCTTCATGGGCTGGTGGAAGGAGCAGGTTTCTATCACAGAAGAAACTTCTCAATTCAAGGGATAAGCCGTTTTATGGTTGAGATACATTGATAACTTCCTTATTGTATTGAGGGGTACTGAAAAATCAGCAATTTGAATCTAGATTTCACCCATAAAATCCGTTAGGTCAGTGAGGACTTTTTAGATGTCAACATGAATGTGGTTGGTAACACATTAGTAACAAGCTTACATAGAAAGTCAGCTTCAGGCAACACAGTGCTCCATGCACACAGTGGGTATTTGGGCATGCTTACAAATGGTTTCCCACTTGGGGAACTCCTAAGAGCCAAACACAACTGTAGTACAGAAGATCTATACCTACAGGATCAGGGAAATATGGTTATGAGATTTAAGCAGCAAGGGCACCCTGCAAGTGTTTTAAACAAGGTTAGAAAGCATGTTAGCAGGCACCAGATTCTGTCTGATCAGAAAGTCTAAAAGTAGCTGATAGTGATCAACCTACATGTATGATCACTACTTATAATACCAAATCAAGAGCACTAAGGAAAATATTGCAATCCGATTGGTCATACTTAAATTTTATTCCATGTGCGATAATATTCTTGATGAGAGACATAGCATTAAATATAGATAGAGGTGTTCACTCAGAGATAGGCTTGTTGAAAATGGCTTAACCATCAAGAAGGGCACCCAAATTCAGAAACTGAAAGGGTTTTTCCTGGGAGGCAAATGTAAAGCAATAGTAGGAGTGTAAGAATACATGGTACGATATGGTAGAGGCACCAAAAATATCACCCAGTTTTTGATGTGCAGTACACAATTTGTGGTTTACATTTTGACTAGTTCCTAAGAAACGAAATATGTGGGGAGTACTATTCATGCTGTCAAAAAGAGAAAACTTAAACACATATATGCATTTGATAACAATAGACCCCAATTACCATATGGCTAGATGTTTTAAGGAGTCACATTTTAATGATAGGACTAAGCTTACTTACGTGGCAATTGAATATATACTTCATAATATTAGGGGTGGTGATAGAATTACTACCCTAAGAAGGAAAGAGTCTAAGTACATTATAGATCTTGAGACCAAATACCCTCATGGGTGGAACACAGAGGATGAACTCAAAGCACATCTTGGACAAAGATAAACTTATTATGTTTCTAGAGTTACCAAATTATTTTCTTTCATGTGACTATTGATTAATGGTAATTATTCTGATTAAAATAGCTGATGTCTTGTGAATGGTCATTATATGTCTATTAGAATATCTTATGTAGTTCTAATTACTTTTTCAGTTATGTGATAGTTAATATTTGTACTTTATGTTTTTCTAAACAGGAAAAGAAGAAAGGGACACTTATGTGAGATGTGGTAATGGCTCAAATGGGTTGGGGCCCCCCTGCCCTTTTCTTCAGATGCTCTAATTGAGGTGGGAACTTTGACCCTGATTACGAGTTTGGCAGACAGGAACACCTGTCCCCAAAACCCCTGACAGGGTGGCTGCCACTGTGGTGGCAACCTCATCGCTGGCCCCATTATGACTTTCGCCCCTGCGCTGACTCGTGTAAACTAAGGCTTCTGCCGGTCAGCCAAGTGGGAAAGTGGCAACAGCCACAGGTGTCACCAGCACCCTCGTAATGCGCACTGTCTGCCAAGCAGACAGTGCACATTACGAGGGTGCTGGGTAGGGAGACACAGGAACAGCCCGTTCCACAGGCATGAGCAGTGCAGGCCCCCCATGGTCCTGTGTACCTGTTCTCCGCCAGCCTTTTCATGGCAGTGAAACCACCATGAAAAGGCTGGTGGAGAACCAGGTTGTAAGAACCAGGTTGTAATCAGCAGGGTGGCGCTGCATGCAGCGCTGCCCAGGCTGATTGAAACCTGCACTAGCTGTTAGCCTGTCGGGATCATTGATTGAGGTGGAGGCAGCCGTCCCCTGGGGGGCAGACCATCAGGGTCATAATGTGGAGGTTGGACCACCACAGCAGTGGTAGTCCAACCACCAACACGGGTCTGGTGGTCCTAGTACTGCCAGACTCATAATTAGGCCCTTTGTCAGATAAGATGTTTTCTCACACAATTTATGTCACTGTATCACTTTCCCCTGTACCCCTTTTTCCTATTATATTTGATTTTTGATTCTAAATGTATTTAACACAATTTATGTTGTACTAGGCTATGATATATTGTGGGATTACTTTGAATTATAGTTTGTGATGTGACGTTTTGTGCATTCCCTATCATTGTCATCTATTAAGTTGTGGATTCTAGGGCTCATATGATTATCAAGTCTAAAATTGTACCTCCCAGTTCATTGACCTATACATTATGTGATTTTGCCACATGATGAAGGGAGATTATAGTAATTTCATATCCTTTGTCAGCACTCGGAGTTGCAGGTACATTTTCCACTATGCAATTTATATATATGTTTGAGTAACTTGAACGTTTTGACTTGATATTTTGCAGTATGTGGTTTTAGTGTGTTTTCTGGTTAATGATATATTATTTCTATCATTCTATAATGTTGGCTTTGTGCAACGCAGGTGCATCTTCCACTATGGAATTTTCCATATGTCCATAATAGTGATAGTAACGACTTGATAATTCTGTTAACTATAGAAATATTAATTGCAGTACAGCAAGATGGTGTTATGAAATGCACATGCAGACTCTTTCGGATAAGTATAAACTCATGTAACAGGAGTTCAACACATTACAATATGATGCTCCATTGGTGCCAGTTTTTTCGTATTGTTTAGTCCTCTTTCTATGTTATCATTTTGGTTAAAAGCAACTGAATCTATTATGATATTCATGTGGTCAAGGTCTTTTGAGGCTGAAACAAGTTGTGTGTCTATGGTGCAATACCCTGCGTACAGTTGCAATGAGAGCTGAGTGTAGGATATTATTTATCTTGGATGTAACCTTTGTTTTTTTAGTGAATTTCTATGAGTTTTTTTTAAACATAAAGTGATTTATAATTATGGCACATTAATACAGCAACCGAGGACTTTGGGCAACCCCTCTGCATGCACCCAACCCCAAGTTACACACAGCCTTTGGCCAGGCATGGCAGGGATTTTGTGTATGAATCAAGGTATGAGTTTTTTTTTAAAGTCTACTTTGGGTCCACTGATCCATCACATATTTACACTCAGGGGTCATGCTGAGCCCTGTTATGGATCTGCAGAGACACAATTCAGCTGAAAAAGAAAGGGACACTTATTTTACCCATGAGGGTTCTCACAGGGACTCCTCCATGAGTTCTATGATGCCGGGATACCTGTATCCTGAAATGTTAGGTGTTTTTCACCTCTCTTTTGCTCAAGCGAGTAAGAAAATGGGGGCTACACATTTCCTGTTAGGTTGCAGCCAATTATAGCCTTGCTATTCCCTGGGATCTGCAGATTCCCTGCGAGTTGATCATTGAAGGATTCACATTCCTAGATATCTCTTGATTTCTATATTTTGTTACCTTTAATAATTCTGAAACTACTGAAAGGGCTTACTCCAAAACCCAAAAAGCACTCTTTCTGGACCAAGATGTAGCTTTCTACAAAATTTTGTGTAATTTCGTTCTGGAGTTCGGACTGTGGCATGTCTAAAACCCCTATGGGAAATTGCATGCAGAAAACATGGTGGGGGTGCAAATTATAGTTTCAGTAGGACATGAGTTATGGTTACTTGAGATAAGTATTACTATAACTGCTGAATTTCTGTGGTTTTGTGTGTGTAAAATCTGAACCTAATTATAACGTCCCTGTAATTTTTGTTTTTTTGTTTGTGAATATATATATAAATATATATATATGAATAGATATAGATATATACAGCTATGTGCCGGGGTGGAACTGTCCCTAGTGGGTGGCAGTCCCCATGGCCATCAATGGCTCCACAAGGGGGTAATGCAGCCCTCCCTCCAACGTTCTATTTGCCCCAGGGAGGTGGTGGTCTTGTTGGAGTGTAAACATAATTAATAAAAAATGTCATTAAAACATAATGTGAAAAAATGTGTATTAAAAGGCAGAAATGAAAATGTATGTTAGAAAATAAATCATGTGCTTTGAAATATGATTGCTCTGGTGTCAGCCACAATGAAGTTCCACATGAAATTTAATAATGAATATATATATATATATTGCTTAAACATAATTAAATACACTGACAAAGTTATTATTAATGTATATTAAAAGATTTGTGGTTTAAATTTTAGATGAAATGTTTTATTCTTTATGCTTAGCACTAGTTTAAAGGCCTCACATTATTGTAATTTTCCGGAGGCATGATGTTTGAAAAGAATGTTAACTCTGCAAAATAGTGTTGCTTCAAGCATCCTGTGTGACTTGCTCAGTATAAATTTCTGTATTGCTTTCACTGTTTGTGTTCCATATTTCATTGAGAAAAAATTGTTAGTTAAACAAATGAGATCAGTTCTCAATGTTGTGTTTTTCATGAAACATATTTTGTTTTGTTCCAACTTCATTTTTGGCAGGAAGCTCATGTAATGTTTTCACATAGTTTAAATTTAATTTTTGTACGGAAGTTAATGTTCGGAGAGGAGTGACTGCGTCAATCCAATCATAGCTGCAGAAAACGTGGAGAAATACATCTGATGCACTGAAGATGACCATTGGCTGCAAACTAAAACACCCCATAGTCCTATTGAATAGAATCTTAGTTAGTAACCTTTTAGACTTTAATATAGCAATGTTTTAGATGATATAGCTCAGATTCCACTTGTGAGAAAGTAGCCTCTTTCTAGCATGGTTACCCCCATTTGTGGCCTGCTTGTGAGTGTTTGTCAGTGTGTTTTTACTGTCTCACTGGGATCCTGCTAGCCAGGACCCCAGTGCTCATAGTTAAAACTCTATTTGTCAGTGTGTTTTGCCTGTCTCACTGGGATTCTGCTAGTTAGGACCCAAGTGCTCATAGTTTGTGGCCTATCTGTGTTCTAGGTATGCTTAACTGTGTCACTGAAGTTCTGATAACCAGAACTCCAGTGCTTATGCTCTCTCTACTTACCAAATTTATCACTATACTTTAGTGACTCCATTTTTCAATTCTGATTGGTGCACTGAACCCCCCTTATAAGTCCCTAGTATATGGTACCTTGGTACACAGGGCACTGGGGTTCCAGGAGGTCCTTATGGGCTGCAGCATTTCTTTTGCCACCCATAAGGAGCTCATAGAAACCTTTCATCAGGGCTGCCACTGCAGCCTGAGTGAAATAGTGCACAGACTATTTGACAGCCATTTTCACTGCACTAAGGTAACTTATAAGTCACCTATATATCTAATCTTCATTTACTAAAGGCTAGGTGCAAAGTTACTGTGCGTGAGGGTACCCTTGCACTAGCAAAGGTGCCCCCACATTGTCCAGGGCCAATTCCCTGGACTTCGTGAGTGTGGGGACAGCATATTAAGTGTGCACTACATACATGTCAATAAATATATGTAGCTTCACAATGGTAACTCTGAATATGGCCATGTGAGGTGTCTAAGATCACGGAATTGTGCCCCCATTCCAAATCTGGTATTGGGAGGCCCAATCCCATGTACCCTGGGGGCTCCACCATGGACACCCAGTACTGCCAAACCAGCTCTCTGAGGTTTCCACTGCAGCCCCAGCTGCTGCCACCTCACAGACAGGTTTCTGCCCTCCTGGGGACTGAGCAGATCAATCCCAGGAAGGCAGAACAATGCATTTCCTTTGGGAGGAGGGTGTTACACCCTCTCCCTTTGGAAATAGGTTTCACAGGCTTGGGCGGGATAGCCTCCCAGAGCCTCTGGAAATGCTTAGTAGGGCACAGATGATGCCCTCCTTACATAAGCCAGTCTACACAGGTTCATGCTCCCCCAGTCCCTGCTCTGGCACGAAACTGGACAAAGGAAAGGGGAGTGACCACTCCCCTGTCCATCACCACTTCAGGGGTGGTGCCCAGAGCTCCACCAGAGTGCATCAAGCATAAGCCGTCCTGGATTCCAAGGTGTTGGGACCCTCTGGAGACCTCTGAGCGGCCATTGCCAGCAGGTGAAGTCCTGATAGGTGCATACCTGGGTAGGTAGCCAATCCCCTTCTCAGGGCTATTTAGGGTCTCTCCTCTGGGTGTTTCCTCAGAGTCGGTTTGCAAGATTCCTCCAGGACTCCTCTGCATCCTCTGCTTCAGCTTCTGACCATCCAATCAACCGCAGACTGCTCCAGGAACCACTGTAACTGCAACAAAGTATCCAGGACAACTCCTGTGACCTGCAACGTCAGCTCCAGACAGCTTTTGCAACAGTTTCCAAGGTGTGCACGCTTTGAGGACTGCCTGTCTTTACCCTGCACCAGAAGAACCAAAGGAATCTCCCATGGAGTGATGAAGTCACATCCCTGCTTCTGCTGGCACCCTTCTGCAACAATGACCGGTACTCTAGGACTCCTCTCCTGATGATGCGCATGCTCCCTGGAACACAGGTAGTGGACCAAAGGAGTCAGACTTTCCAAAAGTCCAGCTGTCTTAATTTGGTAGAGGTAAGAGCTTGCCTACCCATGCTGCGACAGTACCCCTGTGCACTGTGTCTTCTGAAGCTCCTTGGGCTTCTGTGAACTTTTTTCTAAAATCCTTTGTGCACAACGTAGCCCAGGTCCCCAGCACTCTGTCTTGCAACGCACAGCTCCCTGAGTTGTTCTCCGGCAGCGTGGGACCTTCCAGTGTAGTGCTGCGATGACCACACTTTGCATCTTCTTTGTCCCCATGTTCTGGGACTCCCGTGGGTGCTGCCTGGTCTTCTGAGGGCTCTCTGAAGTGCTGAGAGCCCCGTCTGGCTCCTCAGTCCAAGTTGAGACCCCCAGGTCCCTCCTCGATCCAGGCAGCTCGTTTTTGACGCAAGCCGCATACTTGCTTGAACCAGGGCTTGTTGGCAGAATCCAGCGATGCAAACAGCCTGCATCCAACAACTCGACGTGGGGCATCATCTACACCAAGCAGGAACCCGCAGTCATCTTCTTTGGTGTTCTTCTGTACTTTTCTTATTACCGGTGAACCCACTTTTGCACCATCTTCTAGGTTGGAAGGGGCTCCTGTCCTTCCTGTACTCTTCTTCGACTTCTGGACTTGGTCTCCTCTCTCCACAGGTCTTCAGGTCTAGGAATCCATTGTTTGTTGCTTGCAGTCTTGCTTGGTTCTTGCAAAATCTCTTATCATGACTTGAAGTGTGTCCTGAGGAAACTTGCTGTACTTTACTCCTGCTTTCCTGGGCTCTGGGGTGGGGTATTTTGCTTACCTTTGTTGTTTTTCTACACTCCCAGCGCCCCTCTACACACACCACTTGCCTAGGGGGGAATTTGTTATTCACATTCCACTATTTTAGTATATGGTTTGTGTTGCCACTAGGCCCACTGCAATCTACTGTATTTTCTACTGTTTGCACTATTCTATGACTGTTTATTTACCTAGTTTTGGTTACTATTGTATATATTGTGAATAATTCTTAGATATGTTTGGCCTTGTGTCACTAAAATAAACAAAGTACCTTTATTTTTGTAACACTGAGTATTGTATTTTATTGGGTATAAGTGCTGTGTAACTATAGTGGTATTGCAGGAGCATGCATTTGTCCTAGTTCAACCTAAGCTGCTCTGCTACATATACCTCTAGACAGCCTAAGCTGCTAGAACACTGCCTACATTTCACTAATAAAGAATAACTGGACCTGGTATAAGGTGTAAGTACCTTAGGTACCCACTACAAACCAGGCCAGCCTCCTACACCACTTAACTTCATTTCCATTCAGATACTGCTACTTAGCTCCTTGCCTATGATTCTAACAGTTCAGTTATAATGGGCCCAACATTACTGAACTGTTTCCCTCTAGTGTTCTAATGATATTCCCTGAAGACCTGATGTTCCTGCGTTCTGCTGAAGAAGATTTTGCTGCTTGCTGTTCCAGAGGTATAACCAATGTGTATTTGTGTTTTCTTTGCAGGGTTTCTCATTAGAATATCCAACCGCTGATTTTGGTTAGTGCCATAGACACGTGTTTTTCAAATTATTTTTTACCTTATTTTTCTTTTTGCATGATACTCACTCATGCTTGTCTAATTAGAGTGCTAGTTACTGATGACTGGTCTAATGTATAAAGTTGGCTGTTTATTAATTGATGTAGTTTGTTACAACTGCACAAACTAAATGTATGCTGTTTCTCTTTTTCACTTGATTCTTTTGCTTCTTTGCATTGTCCTTTTCGAATGCTTGATGTTAAATTTTTAATTAGATTGAGATTCTGTTTCTATAATTTGGTCTTGGACATGATTACATGATCTTAGCATTTTTAATCGTAAGGGCAATAAATGTTTAAGCTTTGGTTTTAAACTTGTGTGGTGAATCATGACCACATAGGTCATAGTGTTTAAATTACTGACGGCAATTGATTATGTTGATTATTTGATGTCATATTTGATGATTATTGATTCATATTGTCTGGTTGATCACACACTCCTGAGTCGACCTCTGAGGGTAATAGATGACTTACCCTATACGTGTCACCTTATCATAATACAATAAAAGCAAATAAGGTCTTATATGCCAACAGTACTTGGGGCAGGCATCTGCAACAAACCACCTCCATTCTTTTATTGTAGCCCTGCGGTTGTGGTGGTCCCCGTGGCAGTGGAGGGGCCACACAGCCCCCGGTATTCTTAATCTATTTAGCCCCAGGGAGGTGGCAGTCACCAGGGCTGCAGGTGGCCATACAGCCCCCCACATACATAGTATATTCTGTTTGTGGGATATGGTGGTCTCTGGGGCTGTGCGGTAGCCATGTGGCCCCCTGATTTATCTCTGTAATTTCCCTCAGGGAGTGGCAGTACCTGTGCATGATAGAAGCCCTAGGCGGAGGGCCCCATGCACCCTCCTTTTTAAAGCCCCCAATGACCCAGGGATCTGGCCCACCTGGGAGCAAATTAAAACAAGATCAGAATACCACTCATTTTTTTTTTTAAATGTTGTGAAAAATTTGCGGACCAAGATCCTACCCTGGCCCCCTTTCTTTTTTTGTCACTTTTTCACTTTTTTTGTGGGACTTGGCTGGAGTCGAGTCCCAATATGGCTGCCAAGACTTCCGGGTTGCAGTGCTGGCAGCCAAAAAGTTATCAGCCAGTTGTGATCTGTGGAGTATCCGCGTGCCCAGATATCTATAATATTTGACCTTTAGTATGTCTAAAACCACTGAACGGGTTTACACCAAATCACAAAAAGTGTGCTTTCACGATGAAGAGCTAGCTTTCTGCTAAATTTGGTGAAATTCCATTCAGTAATTCGGGCTTTAGTGTGTTAAAAAATGTGAAAAATGTAATTGATGTAGAATATGGAAAAAGTTTTTGGGGACCTCCCTTTTTCTTGGCCGCCACTTGACAGATCACCCCAAAACGTTTGAGACAGAACTTAAACTCAGCAAAGTATAAGCTTTGAAACTTTTGTGAAAATTCATCAAAAGGTGCCAAAGTTGATGGCAAAACAGCACTCACGAGGAAAATAAAATCCAAACTCCATCAATTCAAATGCATCCTTTGATACGGTGCAGCTGCAACAAAACCCAATGCATTTCAGTGGTCATGGCGGATGTTAGAAATGGGGTCTTTGGTTGACAGTCGGTTTCAAGCAAGGACCCTCACTCTAGTCAGGGTAAAAGAGAATCACCCTCAGCTAACCCCTGCTTACCCCCTTGGTAGCTTGGCAGAGCAGTAGACTTAACTTCAGAGTGCTAGGTGTAAAGTATTTGTACCAACACACAAAGAAACTTAATGAAAACACTACAAAATGACACAACACCAGTTTAGAAAAATAGGAAATATTTATCTAAACAAAACAAGACCAAAACGACAAAAATCTGACATACACAAGTCAAGTTATGATTTTTTAAAGATTAAACTCAAAAATAGTGCTTAGAAACACAAAATGCTTCAATGAGGTGTTAACACGGCGTCGTGACCTAGTCGTTCCCAACAAGCCAACACTAGCGGCACCGAACACTGAGTCACGTAGACCCCCAAGTACAGTACCTTTGGTGAAGAGTGAAAACAAGTCAATGTGCGCAGTCGGGGATCGCGGCGTCTATGTGAAACGTTGAATCTGCGCAGTTCGAGCGGTGTTGGTCACAACGTGGTGCGGCGACTTCCACGGAGACTTCAGCGGGGCTGCTGCGGCGTCGGGCCTGCAAAAGGTCATCGCGTTCCAGTGAAGATCACAGAGTCGGTTGCAGGCGGCTTCACCGGATTCAGCAGCAGCGTTAGTCCGAAGTCGTCCGAAGTTGATTTCCTTGGATTTCCACCAGCTTTCCTTCCAAGGGCCCAGGAACTGGATAGGGCACCACTTGTCAGAGCAGGAGTCTTTCCAGAGACTCCACGTGCTGGCAGAGAGAAGTCTTTGCTGTACCTGAGACTTGAAACAACAGGAGGCAAGCTCTAAATCAAGCCCTTGGAGATTTCTTCACAAGATGAAAGGCACACAAAGTCCAGTCTTTGCCATCTTACTATGGCAGAAGCAGCAACTGCAGGATAGCTCCACAAAGCACAGTCACAGGCAGGGCAGCACTTCTCCTCAGCTCTTCAGCTCTTCTCCAGGCAGAGGTTCCTCTTGTTTCCAGAAGTGTTCCAAAGTCTGTGGTTTTGAGTGCCCTTCTTATACCCAATTTCTCCTTTGAAGTAGGCCTACTTCAAAGTAAAGTCTCTTTTGAATGTGAAATCCTGCCTTGCCCAGGCCAGGCCCCAGACACTCACTAGGGGGTCGGACACTGCTTTGTGTGAGGACAGGCACAGCCCTTTCAGGTGTAAGTGACCACTCCTCCCCATCCTCCTAGCACAGATGGCTCATCAGGAAATGCAGACTATACCCCAGCTCCTTTTGTGTCACTGTCTAGTGTGAGTTGCAACCAGCCCACCTGTCAAACTGACCCAGACAGGGAAACCACAAACAGGTAGAGTCACAGAAATGGTATAAGCAAGAAAATGCTCACTTTCTGAAAGTGGCATTTTCAAACACACAATCTTAAAATCAACTTTACTAAAAGATATATTTTTAAATTGTGAGTTTGAAGACCCCAAACTCCACATGTCCATCCGCTCCCAAAGGGAATCTACACATTAATCAGATTTAAAGGTAGCCCCCATGTTAACCTATGAGAGGGACAGGCCTTGCAACAGTGAAAAATGAATTGAGCAATATTTCACTGTCAGGACATATAAAACACATTACTATATGTCCTACCTTAACCATACACTTGGGGCTACCTAGGGCCTACCTTAGGGGTGTATTACATGTAAGAAAAGGGAAGGTTTACGCCTGGCAAGTGGGTACACTTGCCAAGTCGAATGTACAGTAAAAACTGCACACACAGACACTGCAGTCGCAGGTCTGAGACATGATTACAGAGCTACTTATGTGGGGAGCACAACCAGTGCTGCTTGCCCACTAGTAGCATTTGATTTACAGGCCCTGGCACCTCTAGTGCACTTTACTAGGGACTTACTGGTGAATCAAATATGCCAATCGTGGATAAACCAATTACATACAATTTACACAGAGAGCATAAGCACTTTAGCACTGGTTAGCAGTGGTAAAGTGCTCAGAGTTCAAAAGCCAACAGCAACAGGTCAGAAAAAATAGGAGGCAGGAGGCAAAAAGATTGAGGATGCCCCTGCATAAGCAAAAAAAGCCCAACTCCGGATGAGTTAGACTGTTCCCAGTAGCACCTTTAATAAGTATATTGCGCAATAAAACATTGACATCAATAACAGACAAAGGCAAGTGGGGCAAATATGGCAGCCATCTTGGAAATGTTCTTACTTCTTGCGTCATATATTTACCAAAACATTATACAGCTAAAGATGACAAACAATGACAAAAAATCTCTGAACTGGAACACCCATAGTTATCTATATATCTGTCTACCTATCTATCTCCTAACTAAAACTTCCCTTTGACTATTTTTTCCGTGAATTTCCAAGGTTTTGTTTAATAAATGTTTTAGTAACTATAAAGTATGCATACTTTCTGGGAATTTTCAGTGAGTTTTTCTTACTTTTAAATTTAATTTTATTAATTTTGTATCTGTGTGTATTGTTTGTTCTACTTAGAAAACATTTAAAACAATTTTGCATTACTAAGTGTAATACTATTTAATATACTTGTTTTTCTTTTTTAAATTGATTTTTTTATTGAAAATTTTTCTACAGGTTTTAAAAATGTAACAAAGAAAATGGTGGGCATTTTTATATGCTTATACGTGGCATCCCATATTTGTTTTCAGACATACTTGTTCATTTTTCGTGCTTCGGGTATCCACAAATCTATGGACTGGACCTGCAAATTTGCCTGGCAGCACAACCAAACCTTGCCACTTAATTGGATGCATTAGGACCCCGCCCACATGTATCTCAAACCACTCCCTCTAACAGGTATTTCTGCTTTCATCTCTCTGTAGACAGAAGCAAGTACCAGTGTTGCTGTGCTGCTCAATTTTTCTGGATTTTGTTCAGAAATGGCTGCATCTTCATCTGCCCAGGATCCTTATGTAGATCCTGCTATGGAAGAAGAACAAGAGACATCTCCTCCAGAAAAGGAAAGTGAAATATAGAAGTGTTTCACAATTCCATCATAGAAGAAGAAGGTCACTGCAAAATATGTGCAATGTAATATCTGTCAAAGAAGTATTCACATGGAACCAGCTATATGTGGAAGCACTTGAAAACTATACATGAGAGGGTTTACAATTGCATGATGCAGTAGAAGAAAGGTGCACCAGGTTCTTCAACATCTTCAAATCAATCACTTTACCCATAACGCCATTAACAAATCCTTCCTCAACAATTACATTTCAGCACAAAATTACCCTACAGTTCTTACAAACACTTCCCTAATCCTGCAGTTTTTGAAATATACATTCCAATGAATCCAATCTCACTTATAGTTTTTCATTTAGAAGTACTGTAATACCTTGGTATTCCATGTCTTTTGCTGTAAGAGGGCAATTCTTTTTTCTCCAATTTTAGTAATTGTTTGTTAAAAGAGAATCACTCCTTAGGTGTACACAGTAGGCAGACAATACTTTTTCCTTCAATAAAAGTGAACATTATCTCTGCTGCTGTCTTGCTTTTAGGAAACAGTTTTTTTGACAAGTTGGCTTTCTAAGGGACTTTTCCATTCTTTTGTAAGAACACCTACTTTAATGTCATTGAGAATATTTGCAATGTTTACTGCCAAAAGCTTTGTCACATACTCCTAAGTAGTTTTTGGTATTTACCCAAATGTTTACCAAAGAATTCTGAGTTTCATCATGGAGAATTGTCTTGAACACAGGCTGTACTTTGTCCAGTATGAGTTGCAGTAGATCATCGAACACAATCCAGTGTTTTTCTCTAAATAGAACATCATAGTCCGTCCCTAGAATCTGTTGCATTCTCAAGTGTACAAAGGCAATCAATACATTTGACCATGCTCACCTTATCAATGAATACATTTTAATTTCTTCAATACTCTTTAGACTTCATGACACGCTTCACCAGATAACTTTTGGTACTCCAGTTTGTGGTGATGGTCAGAGGCAGCCTGAGAAGTCAATGTAAAGTAAGTCCTCTAATATGTGTGCAGCTAATCCACAGAGTGCTGTTATTACACACAATAAATTACACCCTGTAGTTTTATGTAGCGAAGACTTCTATTAAAAAGCTTTTACCTGTGTCAGCTTTAACTCTGACATACAATAGTAATTGCTTAAATAATGTGCATGTGCACAGTTTCTTTTAATGAATGAACCCATGATCAACTCTGCCCTTTACCTCCAATTATATTTCTTTTTGTTTTTCATTTAGTTGTCCAAATAACTGTTTCAAATAAACACTTTCCTGTCTTTCTTGTTGCATTGCAGCCTCCATCTCATTAATCGCAATGACAGCTTCATTTTTAGTGATTGGTTGTCCATGAGGATCTTGACTTAGAGGTCCGGAATTTTGGCTGCTTTGTGAACTTTCCTCAGCAGCAATTGTTTCTTCCTGTTCAATCTCATCATTAAATGTGTTCAAATAGTTAGGAAATACTGAACACTGAATGCTACCTTTCGCAGTAGTCAAACTCACTGAGTAATTCTGATTCAGAATGCCAGGCCTTGGACAGTTGTAGAAGTGCCAAATAGAAAAACACTGTTTTATCAGGAGTTTTGCAACTATGTTTTCTGTGGTTAATTAGACAGCCTTTTGTATGTGTGTAGGAAAGTACCATCTTGCCTGGCATGTTACCCCCTTTTTTTCATATATGTCAATTTGTTTTTTCCTGTCTCATTCGGATCCTGCTAGCCAGGACCCCAGTGCTCATAGTTTGTGGCCTGAACGTGTGTATCTGTGTAGTGACTAACTGTGTCACTGAGGGTCTGCTAACCAGAACCTCAGTGCTTATGCTCTCTCTGCCTTTAAAATTGTCACTATATGCTAGTGACCATTTTCACCAATTTTGATTGGCACAATGAAGCACCCTTATAATTCCCTAGTATATGGTACTGCAGCCTGAGTGAAATAACACACACGTTATTTCACAGCCATTTTACACTGCACTTAAGTAACTTATAAGTCACCTATATGTCTAATCCTCACTTAGTGAAGGTTAGGTGCAAAGTTACTAAGTGTGAGGGCACCTTGGCACTAGCCAAGGTGCCCCCACATAGTTCAGGGCAATTGCCCGGACTTTGTGAGTGCGGGAACACCATTACACATGTGCACTACATATAGGTCAATACCTATATGTAGCTTCACAATGGTAACTCCGAATATGGCCATGCAACATGTCTAAGATCATGGAATTGTCCCCCCATGCAAAATCTGATATTGGGGTGCCAATCCCATGCATCCCCAGGGCTCCACTATGGATGCTGGGTAATCTGGGGTTTTCTCTGCAGCTACCACTGCTGCCAACCCACAGCCAGGGTTCTGCCTTCCTGGGGTCTGGGCAGCCCAGTCCCAGGAAGGCAGAACAAAGAATTTCCTCTGAGAGAGGGTGTTACACCCTCTCCCTTTGGAAATAGGTGTTAAGGGCTGGGGAGGAGTAGCCTCCCCCAGCTTTGGAAATGCTTTGAAGGGCACAGATGGTGCCCTCCTTGCATAAGCCAGTCTACACTGGTTCAGGTAAACCCCAGTCCCTGCTCTGGTGCGAAACTGGATGAAGGAAAGGGGGAGACCACTCCCTTGTCCACCAGCACCCCAGGGGTGGTGTCCAGAGCTCCTCCAGTGTGTCCCAGACCTCTGTCATCTTGAATCCAGAGGTGTCAGGGCATAGTGGAGGCCTCTGAGCGGCCAGTGCCAGCAGGTGATGTCAGAGACCCCTCCGGAATGAGTGCTTACCTGACTAGGTGGCCAATCCTTCTGTGAGGGCTATTCAGGGTCTCTCCAGTGGGCTGTTCCTCAGATAACGACGTGCAAGAATTCACCAGAGTTCCTCTGCATCTCCCTCTTCGACTTCTGCCAAGGATCGACCGCTGACTGCTCCAGGATGCCTGCAAAACTGCAACAAAGTAGCAAGAAGACTACCAGCGACATTGTAGTGCCTAATCCTGATGGCTTTCTTCACTGTGTCCTGATGGCCCATGCTCTGGGGGCTGCCTGCCTTCATCCTACACTGGAAGCAACAAAGAAATCTCCTGTGGGTCAAAGGAATCTTCCCCCTGCTCCAGCAGGCACCAAGCTTCAGCATTACCTGTACTCTGGGACCCCTCTCACCCTGACAAGCGTGGCCCCTGGAACACAGGTGGAGGACCCAAGTGTCCCAGACTGTCAAATGGTCCAACTGTCCAAATTTGGAGGAGGTAAGTCCTTGCCTCCCCTCTCCAGACAGTAATCCTGTGTACTGCGTGAACTGCAGCTGCTAGGGCTTCTTTTCAATTTTGCAAGGAATCCTTCATGCATAGCCTAGCCCACATCCCCAGCACTCTTTCCTCCATTGCTCAACTCACTGAGTTGACCACCGGCTTCGTGGGACCCTCTTTTGTAGTGTTGAGACAACCTCCATGCTCAGTTTTCTTGATCCCATGTTCGAGTACTTCTGCAGGTGCTGCTTTCTTGTGCATGGGCTCTCTGTATTGTTGAGGGCCCCGTCTGTCTCCTCACCCAAGTGGCGACCTTCTTGTCCTTTCTTGGCCCAGGCAGCACCCTTTTTCTTCAATCGAGACCTTTGCAGCTAGCAATGCTTGTTTGTGGTCTTTCTCCAAAGAAACAGTTCTGCATCCTCCAGACCTCCGCGAGACATCTTCTGCACAAAGGAGAAGTTCCTGGCACCTTTCGTTGTTGCAGAATCTTCAGCTTCTTCCATCCAAATGCAGCCATTTTGCACGTTCATCCGAGGTTTGTGGGGTCCTGCCCCCCCCGGACACTTTCATGACTCTTGTATTTGGTCCCTTTCCAGGACCTTTACAGGTCCTCATGTCCAGGAATCCATCTTCAGTGCTTTGCAGTCTTTTGTTGTCTTTGCAGAATCTCCTATCACGACTTTAGTGTGTTTCTGGGGAAGTAGTATCACTTTACTCCTACTGTTCAGGCTCTTGGGGTGGGGTACTGTAGTGGGTTTGGCTTAGTACCCTGATAGGGTTGATGAATTAAGGATTCACTAGACACGGTATCCTTCTCAAGAGCTCCTTATTTATCCCTCAGGATGGGTTTTTAAACACTCTTTCTCTTCCTCCAGTTCCTTCGTTTTAGTTCATAGGGTCTTTTCCTTGGTTGTTGTCCATGAATTAATAGGTTGTTCTTTTCTCTTATAGGTTCTTCTTCTTGGGATGTCTGAGCGGAGGGAGTGTTGGCCAGGATAATCAGGATGGCTCCGATCCAGAAGTTGGTGGTGGACCCCGGAGAAACATAGAAAGAGGTAAGTGTGAGATTTTTGGGGATTCCTTTTGGGTTTGGGTTAGTAGTATGGAGTGTGACAAAAAAGGGGTTAGTTTTGGCAGTGCAGGTTACCGGAGGTGACCGAGTCGGGGTTGGAAAACAAAAAGGGAAAACCCACAAGTGCTCTAGGTGCAACACAGATTAAGTGACCGTCGTAAGGCTCTTTTGTAGGGCTGTTGTATAGCACAGTCCCTATCTAGGGGTGTTATTAGAGTTACATGCACTCTAGTTTTTATTACTCGCTTTCCTGGTCCCTTTCCTCTTGTCCCTTCCCTGCTATACCCCCCTCACTCCCATTCCTGCCCCACAATGGGACATAACTCAGTCTAAGAAACGATTGTACCTGGGAGAGCCACACCCCTCCAGGGACGTGGCGGGTCCATTGGTCCAGCCGTTTCGGTCGGATTGGGGTCTCTACTCCTAAGTCCTTGTTCTGTTCCTTGCCTCGCTCGTCTCCTTGGTTCTGCTGGTTCCGGTTTGCACTCCTCGACTCCTCTTGCTCCTTCGAATCACCTGCCCCTCCTGCCTCTGTCTTTGCTTTTTCTACTCCTAGCAACGCCGATCCAACCCGGATATCTGGGTTTGTATTCACTTCCGGGTGGTCGCCGCTTTGGTGTGTTCCCCCGGGGCACTGCCGATGAGTTTCAGGGGCCTGTATTGTAGCCGGAGACGTGATGACCTGGTTACAGGTACCTTGGACACCTTTAGTGTTTTCTTACACTCCCAGCGACCCTTTACACACTACACTAGGCCAGAGGTTCCTAAGTGGTTCGCATTCCACTTTATGAGTATATGGTTTGTGTTGCCCCTAGGCCTATTGCATTCTATTGTATTCTACAATGTTTGTACCACTTTTCTAACTGTTTACTTACCTGGTTTTGGTTTGTGTGTATATTTTGTGTATTTTACTTACCTCCTAAGGGAGTATATACTCTGAGACATTGTCACTAAAATAAGGTACCTTTTAGTAACTCTGAGTATTGTGTTTCTTATGATATAGTACCTATATGATATAAGTCGTATAGTAGGAGCTTTGCATGTCTCCTAGTTCAGCCTAAGCTTCTCTGCTATAGCTACCTTTATCAGTCTTATCTGCTAGAACACTACTAATCTGCTAATAAGGGATAACTAGACCTGGCACAAGGTGTGCGTACCATCAGGTACCCACTATAAGCCAGCCTCCTACATTTTTATGTTTTTATTTACAGGAAAAAATGAAGGGGTATCTGAACTGCTCTCTCCCTCATGGTTGGGGAGAGTGCCCCTACACTTTTCTTCTTATTCACTTTGATGGTGTGGTGACACATGGAGATAATGCATGATTTTTCTTATATTTTCTTGGCATATGTTGGGTAGTGTTAGCATCCTTTTCACTTGCACACATGAATTTATATGAGGCCATTAGTTGGGAGGGTTTTCTTAGAACAGAGATAGTTCTTTGTGAGAGGCAGATGTTTTCATACACTGGTCGTTGTAATGTGGTTACTTTTGTGTAGTTCCACTTGACTTTAGTTTTTTTATAATTATGTTGCCAACATGTACATATGGATGATATATCAAGGGACCCTTGGTTTAATGGCACTCCAACATTCTGAATTTTACTAGGATATTTATAGTTTTGTAGTGAAGCGGATACACTCTAACCTTTACAGAAGATTAATTGTGCAAACCTCCCTCCCGCAGTTCATGTATTTTATAAACATATTGCCTTTTCAATCGTGAACATTTTAGTTGATGTGTCCCTACTGGAGTGTAATGGGAATCCCGTTACAGGCCTACTCCCAACAGTGACTGTTGCCAGGGTAACTGCAGACGACTTCGACAGACAGATATCCGCGAAAACCAGAGTACTTCCTGGGTCACGAGGTCAATAAGGGGAGAGAAGACACAGAGAGGATTGAGGAGGAGGGGGAGAGAGAAGACGTGAAGCAGACCGAGGATAAGGAGGCGGGAGAAGAGGCGGAGAGAGAAGAAGACAGAGAAGAGGAAGAAGACATGGAGCAGAGTAACGATGGAGAGGAGCAGAGAGAAAAAAATGAGAACAGAGGGAGATGCAACACTAAGGGCAGAGACGGACCGGGAAACACACAGAGAGTGGCCCACCTCGATAAGACCATGCCACGTTCCTAGAAGAACGCGGCTCCACAAGGTACGGGCATATTTCAGTAAAATAACTCCTATTGGGATTAGGGGACACAATGGGAGGATAAGGGAACACCGAGGGGGGATAACGTCCTAGATACTGTGTGTCAGGTGGGGAAGGAAGACCACACAAACCAATTATGCATGCAAAGCACGTGTGATGTACATGAAGTGATTCCTACCTCGCGTCCTCCACCCACTCCCTCCCTGGTGAACCCTGCAATATACTTTACTATAAAATAACTTACTTACCAACTCTTCCTTCTGAGGCACATCGGTCAGGAGCTTGTCCTGGGGCCACCATTTCCCATCTAAGGTAATCCAGAGGATGAAGAAACAACCTAGGAAAAAGAAAAGGAGGAAGAAAGAACTTTAGTAGATTAAAATATTTATATCTCTAAAACACTCTAATAAAAAAAAAATACACTTTAAAATCCCAATTACAGACGTGTTACCCATAATTATTTACGATATCAGCCTCCTACAATGGTGTAAGAAGTGGGATTTCATTGGCCGTTATTTATATTAGGTCGTTACCTACTAGAAAATGTACGCCACTACCAGTCTAGCGGATATATTGTGCCAATTAGCAGAAGAACAGAGACATTTACAGTTAATCTTTGAAGAACAAGTGAAAATTAAGAAAAGGATCGGGAACAATTGCAGGCAGCATTAAAAAGCCAGGCAACCATAACAGCTAACAACCAGTTAGTTCATGAAACAGCAGTACAAACGCTGACTGAGATGATTGCAAGCTCCAAGGTACACCGAATGTGCCTAGCTCGGTCCTACAGAAATATGTGCCGGGAGAAGACCCTGACTCTTTCTTTACTAGCTTTGAGAGGGTTGCCCTCTCTGCTACGTGGCCCAAAGAACGTTTGGGTCAGTATGTTGCCCCTCTTTTGACAAGAGAATTGCAAACCACATATCAGGCAGCCAACTAGGGTTGGACTGCCCCATATGACGAGATCAAAATTGCTATACTCAAAAGATTAGGATATGACAGTGAACACTACAAGTAAAATTTCAACGGGAGAAATTGGGTAACCAGGACAATGACAGAGCTTTATTTTTTTGAATTCAGGATCTGGGATACAGATGGTTAAAACCTGGGGAGTCCACTAAAGAGTAACTAATACAAAAGATATTACTAGAGCAATATTTGGAAGCTCTACGCAGCACCACTAGACATTGGATAAACAACACCCTAATGTATCTACTGCCGAGGCTAATGAATTATCCAGTACTTATCATAGAACCATGGACTATAAACTCTATCCTCCCCACAATAGCCGGGCTCTGCCTCCAACGGGGAAGCCGACTACAGAAAAAACATTTTCATGGGAAGTCTTGGACATTACTAGGCTTCCCAGACCTGGGGGAAGAGAGATTTGAACCCAACCCCAATGTTATAATTGTTCCGAGTGGGGTCACACCACCCGAAAATATCCCAGCGGGTTCAGAGTCCTGAATCCCTGGAAATCGGGTTTAGGAAAGGGAGGGTCCTGTGCATTGAGGGTATCCCTACTAAATATGTCATTAGTATGAAAGTCAATGTGTTGTGATTTAGCAGTGATTAGATTAAGCATTAGCAGAAGACATCTTGTATTTAGTAACTATTGTGAACATTTTGCGGAATCCATTTTGTATTCATGGCAGCCATTTTCTCTGCTACATGCTGCCATGTGCTCACCATGTGCTCTGTCCTACTTTTCTGTTAATTGCTCTTGAAATCTGCCAAGTGACAAGTTATATTTAGCATCTCTTACTTTCGCACATGCTCAGTAAGGTCTGCAGCTGTTAGTCCTTGGAAACTGTTAGCTCCTCCTACCTGTCGACTGTGCATTTTCTACATGACCTTACATGTATACAAGTCTTATTTCCATAATTGTACCATCTCCTTTTAGCCCCTGTGTGGGTATAAAAGGACCATGCTCTCTCAGTTCAGTGTGCTATTTCAGACATTACCCAAGGGTGCTGTTTGAACTGTAGTACCACCTCATGAGGTTAATAAACTTTTGTCTTTTATTCCAGTTTCTGTGCCAACTTCTTCCTACATGGTCTGAGGACTTTGTGCAGAGAAAGGTGAACCCCTTGCACTAGTAGGCCTTGCTGAGGCTTACTTCAACAAATTGGCGTCCGAACAGGGACTCATCGGCGACTCGGATGCCCAAAGGATTCGTTGCGACGAAGGATTGGAATCTCGCTGCGGACGATCAATGCCTGAGGAGACCCGAGTCTTGGCAACCACGGCGTTTTTCCCTTCTTTCTGATTTGACCATCCAGGTGGCGCCGGTCCTCGACTGAGATCCTTTTTGTTCATTCGTCATTCAGTGACCATTTGGTCGATTTTAGAACTTGTCAGTTGTAACCTGGACACCCTGTGATTGGTAAGAGCAGTTTTACGGCACTTGCTGTGGGTTTTGATGCCTGTGTTTGGTAATGTAGTTTAGCACTACTTACTGTGGCTTTCGTGATTTGGGTGACTAGTCAATTTGTATTCTTTGGATTTGATATATAAATTGCAATTTATATAGGCAGGTAATGAGGAGAATTTTCTCCAATTTAATTTTAATTTGAACGGCACCTTAAGTGCTACTTTGATTATAATATTGCATATTCTGCACTATTTTTGGCATGCCTGTTTTTAGAGCACTTCGTAGGATGTGTTGCTTTTGTAATGGTACCAATTTGAGACTGTAAGAATCGCAACCGGCACCCCCAGAGGGGACGCCAAATAGAGATATGTGTGTTAAACATGGTCTTTCTTCTATAATATACAGCACATTATGGAATAAATACACCCGCGCGGATCCTGAGTTACGTTGGCCTATGCATGGGTCATTTGATTTGCGAAAGATTGAGTATGTGGAACAATGTATGTGTAAGCGAAAGTCTAGGCTAGATATGTTTGACTGTGTACGAATGTGGGAGAAAGAAGCGCGTGGACGAGTGAAGCGTGAGCAATCCTTGCTTGAGAAAGAGCAGCGGAAGAATGTATATGTGAAAGCATTGGAAATGAGAAAGAAAGAAATAAATGACTTAAAGGAGCTAGAAGAGAAAGAACGTAAGCTACAGGTAACTGGCCAATACACTGTTCGGCAACCTCTCTATCCTATCCTTAAAAAACCACATGATGATTTATTGTTACTAGATCGCCCTCCACCTCCGTATGTCGTCCCTTCTGCCCCTAATGAGTTACCTAAAGTCTCCAGTTCGGAGCAACAGAAGATGCGGGACAGTCGCTCTATGCTGCCTGCTGACCATGCGTCTGAGCTTAGATCTATTGCTCGTAAAACAATTTGTAGCGTTGTTTCTGCTTCTGAACTTTTAGACAACATGAAAGGTTGGACGGAAAAGGAGCAGCTATATTTTACTGAGGCATTTGGCTCAGAAGTTATTGAACTATATCGGAAATATTCTGATGAGTTAGAGCCCGATGATGTAGCAGCTGATCATAAGCAAATGCGTGATGGATTTGTTTTCTCCCAGGTGTCTGATGCAATCAGGCGTTTAATGAAATTACGTATTGTGGCAGTCCGTTTGCAAGAAGAGAAAAGGGCTGCGGACGCAGTTGCACGAGCATCTCAGACCGAAGGGGCGCAAGCTTTCATCTTTGAAACAGATAAGACTATGATAGTTCACGCAAAACCAATGCGGGAGGCCGCGCCTTTGTATGTTCCTCCTAAAGGATTGGGTACAAATGATGATAAAACTTCTGTTGATGCTAAGGGTTATTTTATTTATAATTGGGTGTATACTCCTTGGAATAGGGCAGATGTAATGGCACTTAAAACAGCATTACCTGACCCGCGGAAAAATCCAGCCGCCTTTTATGAGGAAGTTGAGGGAGCAATTAGTTCTTGTACTATGACTTTGGCTGACATTGATTTATTTTTCGGATTGATATTTCCGCCAGATATGTGGAGAACTGTTCGTAAAATTGATGATCGTACAGTTTTTGGGGCATCATGGAAAGAAATAGAACAGATGGACGGGGATAGGGAACCTGCGAAAAAGCCATATCAGTTGATTCTAGATCTTCCTGCAGCCATATTAGTTAAGTTGAAAACGATTATTCCCCCTAAAAAGATAGATTGGACTGTTTTAGCGTCATGTAAACAAAAGGCAGATGAATCGGTCTCTGATTTCTTTACACGCTTTGAAGAAGCATTTCATGATTTTAGCGGCCAGTCATTGTCAGATGATACGGGCAGACATTTGTTCGTCGATAAATATGTTGCAAATCTGTTACCAGGAATAGCTAGTCGTCTAAAAGCTAGTGAAAGTTCATGGACTACCTCTACTCCGGTTTCTCTTTTGACTATGGCTCAGTATTATGAACGACAGGAATTAGAAGCAAAAGGTAGCGAGGAGAAAAAGATTAAAGAATTAAAGACGAAGGTTATGTTGGCTCAAGCTTATGGTCCGCCTTTTAGAGGTAGTGATAGAGGTGGACGTGGATCTTATGGTTCTTCTTACACTCGTTCGAATTTGTCTGATGATCAGTGTGCGTATTGAAAGAAATTTGGGCACTGGGCTGCCGATTGTCCAGCACTACGTGTTCAGCAGTGTTCACGTGGTCGGGGACAAATGAGAAATCGCTCAGGATATTCAGGACCTAGAAGAAGCACAAATGATCATGCTAGGGTTGATGCTAATACACGAGGGCAGGATGGGTTTAACACTTTTGATAGACGGAACCAATACCAGATGTCTGACCATGTGCAGCCTGATTTCCAAGATTCTGCTTATGCATAGGATTGCCTAGGATGGGGTAAGGAATCAGTTGAAGTTCCAGTAGATCAGAGGGGTCCCTATGTTACAGCACATGTTTTAGGTCTTACTGATCAGTTTCTGGTTGATACAGGAGCTGCTCGTAGCGCCTTGTCTAAACAATTGATTCCAAGGGCTCCCCTGTCTGGCTTAACCATTACATCGATAGGTTTCGATGGAACACCTTCCCCTAGCCCATTGTCACAACCACTTGCATTCCATGTTGATAAATTTACTGCTCCATGTCCATTTTTGCTTTCTCCAAATACACCAGACAATATTGTGGGTCTTGATATGCTCAAGTATTTCAGGGCTACAATACGATGCTCTCCTGAAGGGGTGCGTGTTATTTTAAATGATAATCATCCTGTGATGGAAAGAGTTTGTCTTGTTAAAGAGGATGTTGCATTAGCTTCACTCCCTAGTACTTTGTGGGCTACTTCAGATACTGATGTGGGACAAATGATTATTCCACCGGTACATATTAGTGTCAAGGAGGGAGCTGTATTGCCTCGTTTGCCTCAATACAAAATTACACAGGAGGGCGAAGAAGCACTCACACGAATTGTGCATGATCCTATTGCAGTTGGAGTTGTCGAGGAAGTTCTGTATAATGTTTATAACAGTCCGATTCTTCCTATTCCGAAAAAGGATACTGATACTAGGATTTACTGATTCATTATTGATTTACGAGAAGTCAATAAGATTGTGATACCACAATATCCTGTGGTATCTGACATCACGACACTCCTTACTTTGGTTCCCCCGACAGCAACTACGTTCTCTGTGATAGACTTGAAGAATGCTTTTTTTTCGATCCCTATTCATCCTGATAGCCGATATTTGTTTGGTTTTACTTTGAATAAACGATCATATAGATTTTGCAGAGTTCCTCAAGGCTATACGGAGAGTCCAAGTATTTATAGTCAGGTGTTAAAACGACAACTTGATTCTTTTGTTTTGCCTGAAGGTGTGGCTCTCATACAATATGTTGATGATATTTTGTTGGCAGCTGATACCCCGGAGCAATGTGAAAAGAGCACTTTGTCCTTACTTTCTTTTCTTGCTTCACACCATCATAAAGTGTCACGAAAGAAATTGCAATATTGTAGACCAAAGGTAACCTATTTAGGTCACCTTTTGTCTCAGGAGGGCCGTGCACTTACATCAGATCGTATTCAAGCAATTTTAGACACACCAGTACCCTCTACTCAGAAAGATGTTCGTGCATTCCTTGGTCTTACTTCTTTTTGTAGGCAATGGATATTAGGGTTTTCACACATTGCCAAACCTTTGCTAGCACTTTTGACTAAAGATACTCCAATGCCCCTCCCATGGACAGATGAATGTGAGACTGCTTTCCGGCAGCTGCGACAAGCCCTTTGTTCTGCACCAGTGTTAGGTACTTCAGATTACATGAAGCCTTTTGCACTTTACGTACACGAGAAAGATGGATGTGCATTGTCAGTTTTAGTACAGACACATGGCGATAAGCAGCGTCCCTGTGCATATTTTTCAGCAGTACTTGATCCTGTCGCTCGAGCGTTGCCCGGGTGTTTTCGTTCAGTTGCCGCAACAGCTGTCTCAATACGTCAGAGTGAAGGGATAGTTTTGTCACATAAGCTGTTGGTGCTAGTACCCCATGCGGTTGATGCTCTTTTAAATCAAACAAAGACACAACATTTAACTAGCGCCCGTATGACAGGTTATGAGTTGACTTTGTTGGCTCCTCACATTACACTGAAGAGATGTGCGACATTAAATCCAGCTACTTTGTTGCCATATCCGGTGACTCAGCCTCAGTCACAAGAAACACATGATTGTATATTCCTTACCGAAGAACAGACAAAGGGTCGTGTTGATTTACAAGATACGCCCCTTTTAGATGTAGACGGGGAACTGTGGGTTGATGGGTCTTGTTTGAAGTTGCCAGATGGTACGACCTCAGCTGCATATGCAATCACCACAATACACACGGTAGTGGAGGCAGCTCGTATACCACAGAAGTCAGCTCAAGCAGCTGAACTAATAGCTTTGACACAAGCATGTGAGCTTAGTACTGATTTAAGTGTGAACATTTACACAGACAGCCGCTATGCTTTTGGAGTGGCTCATGATTTTGGTTTGCTTTGGAAGGAGAGAGGTTTTCTCACATCCCATGGGATGCAGATAATGCACGGAGAATTAGTGCATAACCTCTTGACTGCATTGACATATCCAAATAAACTAGCTATTGTGAAATGTAGTGCACATAAGAAAGTGACCGATAAGATAGGGCAAGGTAATGCTCTTGCAGACCGTGTAGCACGTGAGACTGCGATGCAGCGAAGTACTACTTCTATGTATGTAGTGAAGTCACAAGCTGAACTTTGGCATAATGCTAGACAAGACGTATTAGATATACAGAAATCTGCTTCTGTGAAAGAACGTGAGCAATGGTCTAAAGATGGAGAATTGGATGATGAGGGCTGTTGGTGGAATAAGCAGATGGATAAATGGAAATTGCCTATAGCTTTTGTACAACCTATGGTTCAGATGGCACATGGGCTGGCACATGTTGGAGCTTCAACAATAACGAAGTTGCTTACGCAAGTTTGGGAGCATCCAGAAATTTCCAGTACAGCTAAGAGAGTAGTACAGTCTTGTTTGATCTGCATACTATACAATCCTGGAAAAGGGACACGTACTCCTACAGGAGGGTTTGCTACACCAACTGCACCTTTTGAAGTTCTACAAATGGATTATATTCAGCTTGAACGCTGCAACAATTTAAAGTATGTCTTGGTGGTGGTTTGTGCCTTCAGTAAATGGATAGAGGCGTACCCCCACAAAGGATAATACTGCCATTACCACAGCAAAGGTGCTTTTGAAAGAATTTTTCCCTAGATTTGGTGTTTGCAGACTTTTATGGAGTGATAACGGACCTCATTTTGTTAGGGAAGTTATTAAGTATGTCCTGAAAGGATTAGGGATCAAACAGAAGTTCCATGCGGTTTTCCACCCACAACCAGCAGGGTTGGTGGAAAGGTATAATGCTACATTGAAGCTGAAATTAGCGAAGATACAGGCTTCCACATCCTTAACTTGGCTGGATGCATAACCATTGGCATTATTGTCTATTAGGTCAGTGCCACACTCCCGACTTGGCCTTAGCCCCTATGAAGTAGTATTTGGGAGACCAATGAACATTTGGGGAGTTCCTAAACCAAAATCTGTATATGATGTACCTTGTGTCCTGATGAATGATTATTTGGCACAGTTAACCGACAATTTGGTTTCTATTCATCAACAGGTTCGAGAAGCACTTCCTGACAGATCTACAGGTGAAGGCCATGAACTCCGACCTGGTGACCAGGTGATGATTAAGTCTTTTGAAAGATCAAGCAGCTTGGAACCAAGGTGGCGAGGCCCAGAACAGGTGCTCCTTGCGACAAGGACAGCAGTTCGAGTGACGAACCGAAAGAATTGGGTCCATAGTACTCACTGCAAGAGAGTGCTACCTACCTTGGTGGAACCTGCTGTGCTGACCGATCATCGAGAGATTTTGACTACGGAGAAAGGCCGTGCTATATCACCTGACGAATCTGCAGAGGTCTTCCCAGACCATACGTCTTCTGGAGTGTCGCGATATAATTTGAGACCAAGGAAAGAATTTGAAAATTGTTCTGAAAAGACTGGTTGAGCTACCGCCCTGGGTTAGTGAAACGGAGAGCCAATGTGGCAAGGGGGGTGGATCAGCCGTGCATTAGAGTAGTGACACCCGTCTTGGCCCGTGGTGAAGAAATCAGCGGCTGCCCAGGAATAAGAGCTCCAACGATTGTTTTTAATTTATTTCTGAAAGGGTCGATTATCACTGTTGCTAAAATGAATAACAAATTGATCATTAGTATTATGGGGTTTGTTGTTGTTTTGGTGGTTATAGCAACAATCACCTGGTTAATTGAAAAGAAGTCTCCTGCTCGTGAGTTTTTTGTTGCCACTACTCCAGTACCAGAGGATCACTATTACTTTACGCTTCCCTATCAGGAGCAGAAGCACCGTCAATCGTACTTCAATAATACTTTCATTCAGATGTTGCATCATACTCATAATGCTACAAATACTACTAACTGTTGGGTATGTGGAATGATACCTGCGCATCAAAAGAAAGGAGGAACACCTTTCATTCCTCTTCCTTTTTCACACAATGGTTCTTGTCAAGCTTGGTACATGCTTTTGTTTGCATCTGGAAAACGTACGGGGGGCGGACTTCTTTTTCGCCTTAATAAAGTGTGCTACCAAGACAAAGATGGGTATCCCCAAGCTAAAGGAACTAAATGGGAATCGGAAGAGTATCAACCGGGCAATGTTTCAATACCATATGTCTTCACAAATATACAAGACTCTGACAAGAAAGAACAATTTGTGATTTCTGTTACAAAAACTAAAGCAGATTTATGTATACGAAGCATTGGACGAATTCCAATAGGGATAAGCGATTGTACCCTGATTTTAACTATTGAGGGTGTAAATAATAGTAGTTTTACAGCTTCACATAATACATATTTTGTTTGTGGTAACTATGGATATTACCAACTACCTGTTGGGTGGTCAGGTGTGTGTTATGTATCTTTTCTATTACCCCCTGTGTTTTTGGCTCCTGCATCATATCACCGAGATTTAAAACTGTTCAATGACATCATTAACAATAGATATAAAAGGGAAATAAGTACAAATGAGGTAGACCAAACGGATACTAGCCTGCAACAATATGTTGATTTTAATTTAGGACTGTTCCCCTTTGTAGGTGTTGCGTTAAACAGTAGGAAAGTGAGACAATTGACTAGGGTTGTGGAAGCTGTTACCAATCAGGCAGCTCTGGCACTTGGGAATATTACTGAGGAGCTCCAAGTTGCAAGGATTGTAGCGCTCCAAAATCGTATGGTACTAGATGTGATATTAGCTGATCGAGGTGGTGCATGTCGAATCATCGGTAGTAGTTGTTGTGTTTTTATCCCAGATCACTCACCTTCAGTATATGATACAATATCTAAATTGCATAAAATTGCTGCAGAAATCCATACAGAGACTGGTACTTGGACTTTTTCTCGATGGTTTTGGGCTCTTGTTTCCACCTGGGGCTGGAAACTACTGACTATCCTGTGTGTAATAATTGCAATATTTTTTACATGCTGTATCTGTATCCAGTGTGGTCCAAGTTCTGCTCCATGTGTATTACTGCTTGTATGCCTACCAAAAGAAATATTACAGAAATTAAGGCACAACATATGTTAGATAAGGAAATAGCTGAAATGATGAGCATAAATATGCAAGATGAATATTTAGATTATCCCAGAAAGACGAATGTCTTCAGCTAATGCTGAAAGGGTCGTCTGTTGTGATTTAGCAGTGATTAGATTAAGCATTAGCAGAAGACATCTTGTATTTAGTAACTATTGTGAACATTTTGCGGAATCCATTTTGGATTCATGGCAGCCATTTTCTCTGCTACATACTGCCATGTGCTCACCATGTGCTCTGTCCTACCTTTCTGTTAACTGCTCTTGAAATCTGCCTAGTGACAAGTTATATTTAGCATCTCTTACTTTCGCACATGCTCAGTAAGGTCTGCAGCTGTTAGTCCTTGGAAACTGTTAGCTCCTCCTACCTGTCGACTGTGCATTTTCCACATGACCTTACATGTATACAAGTCTTGTTTCCATAATTGTACCATCTCCTTTTAGCCCCTGTGTGGGTATAAAAGGACCATGCTCTCTCAGTTCAGTGTGCTACTTCAGACATTACCCAAGGGTGCTGTTTGAACTGTAGTACCACCTCATGAGGTTAATAAACTTTTGTCTTTTATTCCAGTTTCTGTGCCAACTTCTTCCTACATGGTCTGAGGACTTTGTGCAGAGAAAGGTGAACCCCTTGCACTAGTAGGCCTTGCTGAGGCTTACTTCAACAAATGGGCAACCCACCCAAGTACTGATATATTCAGGGTGTCGCCAGTCTATAATCAAAGCCAAAAGAGTAGCACCTAAACAATGGAAACAACCAGAAAACGGCCATAACCTGTGTACATGGAGAGACCCAAGCGCATCCACTTGCCCAAGTAACCCTTGAATGGAGAGGTTGCATAGAAATACTTAATGTGGGAGGGATACCAGGCTTAACACAGGAACTCATAATTGGTACTGATTACACTGAGTTTGTATTATTGTTGGATAAGGCTATCGTAGAAGGAAAAATCCTCTCAATGGTTGTTAGAGGGACCTTTTCATGGGGGGGCTATGGAGACAGCTAAGGAGAAGATAAAGCTAACTTGAAAACAAAAGAGAGAGAATAACAAACAGTATTATGAAGGAGCCTTATCTCATATTGTTTCCTTCCCTCTGTTTCTGTCAGAGAGAAGATCTCACCCTTAAAAATGCCTGGGAACAGGTTATTCCAGAAATACAAGACAAGGTAGGAAGCTTCTTTTCTGTTAAAAAGGTTTTACCTTATAGAAATGTATAAAATGAAGATGAATTAAAAACCTAATTGCTGGTACATAGCCCCTTTAGATCTCAGGAGTTACACTTGGCACATAGTCAATGCGGTGGAGGGCACTATCGTCGAGAAAACATGGAAGCCTATCTACTAAACTGCTTCTATTGGCCAGGTGTCTTCTCTGACATCCAAAAGTTTTGTGCCTCCTGTACCGGATGTCAACTTTCCAATCCCCCACTGTAGGAGGCTGGCCTGGTTTGTATGGGTACCTAAGGTACTTACACATTATACCAGGTCCAGTTATCCCTTTTTAATTAAATGTAGGCGCTGTTCCAGAAGATTAGGGTGTTTAGAGGTAGCTGTATTAGAGCAGCTTAGGCTGAACTAGGATGCATGCAAAGCTCCTGCAATACCACTATAGTTACACAGTCCTTATACAGAATAAAAGACAATACTCACTGTTACCAAAAATAAAGGTACTTTATTTTAGTGACACAAGGCCAAAAAAATCTTGGAAACAATACTCCTTCTGGAGGTAAGTATTATACACAATATATACACTAGTAACCAAAATCAGGTAAGTAAACAGTCATAGAATAGTGCAAACAGTTGACAATACAATAGATTGCAATAGGCCTAGGGGAAACACAAACCATATACTAAAATAGTGGAATGCAAATCACAAATTCCCCCCAAGTGTAGTGTGTAGAGGGGCGCTAGGAGTGTAGGAAAACACCAACAATAAGTAAAGTACCCCAACCTAGAGCTCAGGAAGGCAGGAGTAAAGGACAGCAAGTTTCCTCAGGACACACTACAAGTCATGATAAGAGGTTTTGCAAGAACTAAGCAAGACTGCAATCAATAAACGGTGGATTGCTGGACCTGAAGATCTGTGGAGAGAGAAGAACAAGTCAAGAGGTTGAAGAAGAGTCCAGGAAGGACAGGAGCCCCTGCCAACCTAGAAGATGGTGCAAAAGTGAATTCTCCAGTAGGAAAAAGAGTGCAGAAGATCACCAAAGAAGATGGCTGGGGGTTCCTGCTTGGTGCAGGTGATGTCGCATGTCGAGTTGTTGGAAGCAGGCTTTTTGTGTCGCTGGATTCCGCCAACAAGCCTTGGTTCACACAAGTACGCGGTTTGCATCAAAATGGAGCTGCCTGGACCCCGGAGGGAACTGGGGGTCTCAACTTGGACTGAGGAGACAGATGGGGCTCTCAGCACTTCAGAGATCCCACAGCAGACCTGGCAGCATCCACTGGAGTACCAGAACATGGGGACAAAGAAGATGCAAAGTGCGGTCATCACAGCAGTACAAAGGAAGGTCCCATGCGGCCAGAGGACAACTCAGCGAGTTGTGCGTCGCAGGATGGAGTGCTGCGGACCTGGGCTACACTGTACATGAAGGATTCTTGGAAGAAGTGCAGAGAAGCCCAAGGAGCTGGAGAAGATGTGGTGCACAGGGGTACTGTCGCAGCACGTGGAGGAAAGCTCTTACATCCACCAAATTTGGACAGCTGGACCTTAGGACAGTCTGAGTCATGCCGGTCCACCACCTGTATTCCAGGGAGCACGCTCATCCTCAGGAGAGCAGTCCCAGAGTACAGGTCATCATCGCAGAAGGGTGCCTGCAGAAGTAGGGAAGTGACTCCGTCACTCCACAGGAGATTCTGGTGCAGGATGAAGACAGGCAGTCCTCAGAGTGTGCACACCTTTGAAACTGTTGCAAAAGCTGTCTGGAGCTGAAGTTGCAGGTCACAGGAGTCATCCTGGATACTGTCTGCGGTTGATCCGAAGGTCAAAAGCTGAAGCAGAGGATGCGGATGATTCCTGGAGGAGTCTTGCATGTGGAATCTGAGGAAACATCCAGAGGAGAGACCCTTAATGGCCCTGAGAGGGGCATTGCCTACCTACCCAGGTATGCACCTATCAGGAGGGATCTCTGATGTCACCTGCTGGCACTGGCCCCTCAGAAGTCCCCAGAGTGTCCCCACACCTTGGAATCCAAGATGGCTAACACCTGGTACTCACTGGAGGAGTTCTGGGCACCACCCCTAGAGTGGTGATGGACAAGGGAGTGGTCACTCCCCTTTCCTTTGTTCAGTTTCGTGCCAGAGCTGGGACTGGGGGTCCCTGATCCAGTGTAGACTGGTTTATGCAAGGAGGGCGCCATCTGTGCCCTTCAAAGCATTTCCAGAGGCTCTGGGAGGCTACACCTCCCAAGCCTGTAACACCTATTTCCAAAGGGAGAGGATGTAACATCCTCCTCCCAAACGAAATGCATTGTTCTGCCTTCCTAGGATTGAGCTGCTCAGTCCCCAGGAGGGAAGAAACCTGTCTGTGAGATGGCAGCAGCTAGGGCTGCAGTAGAAACCTCAGAGAGCTGGTTTGGCAGGTCAGGGGGTCCGTGGTGGGGCCCCCAGGGTGCATGGAATTGGCCTCTCAATACCAAATGTGGAATGGGGGACAATTCCATGATCTTAGACACCTCATATGGCCATATTCAGAGTAACCATTGTGAAGCTACATAAATGTATTGACATACATGTAGTGTATGCATGTAATGGTATCCCCGCACTCACGAAGTCTGAGGAATTGGCCCTGGACAACGTGGGGTCACCATTGCTAGTGCAAGGGTGCCCTCACACGTAGTAACTATGCACCTAGCCTTCAGTGAATGAAGGTTAGACATTTGGGTGACTTATAAGTTACTTAAGTGCAGTGAAAATAGCTGTGAAATAGTGTGGCCACTATTTCACTCAGGCTGCAGTGGCAGTCCTGAAGAAAGGTTTGTCTGAGCCTCTTATGGGTGGCAAAAGAAATGCTGCAGCCCATAAGGATCTCCTGGAACCCCAATGACCTTGGTACCTAGGAACCATAAACTAGGGACTTATAAAGGGGGTCCAGTGTGCCAGTTGGAATTGGAATAGGCAGTCACTAAACTATTGTGACTAATTTGGTAAGTAGAGAGAGCATACGCACTGGAGTTCTGGTTAGCAGAACTTTAGTGAAACAGTTAAGCATACTGACAACATGCACATAGGCCAGAAACTATGAGCAGTGGGGTCCTGGCTAGCAGGATCCCAGCGGGACAGGCAAAACACACTGACAAACAGGGTTTTAACTATTGTCACTGGGGTCCTCGCTAGCAGGATCCCAGTGAGACAGTCAAAACACATTGGCAAACACTCATAAACAAGCCAAAAGTGGGGGTAGCCATGCTAGAAAGAGGCTACTTTCTCACAACCACACCAGCTCAAAACACCCCTATATCCCTTACCTATTATTGATGTCATGTTTACCAGGGTGGGAATGGACTTAGTAGGCCCTTTGGTAACATCCTCCAAAGGGAATCCGTACATTTTGGCCGTAGAGGACTTCGCCACCAGATATCGTGAGGCCGTTCCTTTGAGAAACGTGACCACCAGAATGGTTGCCCAAATGATGATTGAGTTCTTTGGAAGAGTAGGATTCCCCCAAAAACTATTGACAGACCAAAGGACCCCCTTTATGTCCAAGCTAATGAAACAGATTTGTGAATTATTAGGTATTCAACAGTTGAGGACATCTGTTTATCATCCACAAATAGATGGCCTAGAGGAAAGATATAAGTGCATCATTAGATCATCTGCGACGTCACTCAAGGCTTCTCTCTGAGCCCCACTCTCTTCACCCTCTAAATGGCCCCCTAGCTTCCATCACCAGACACCACGCACTAAACATCGTCTCATATGTGATGACACACAGATAATCATCACAACCAAAGCCAGCTTCCACCACGGATTGACGGCAGTCGCCGCATGGATGAAGGAGAGCTGCCTTCAGCTAAATACTGAAAAAACAGAAGTCATCGTCATTGGCAACAACCCCTCAGTGTGGGACATCTCCTGGTGGCCGACAGCCGTCTGAAGCACTCCGGTCCCCACCGACCATGCACACATACTCCGATTCATCCTGGACTCATCACTCTCGATGAACCCTCAAGTCAGCGCAGTCTCCTCCACCTGTTTCAACACAATGTGCATGCTTTGGAAGATCTTCAAATAGATCACTACCAAAACGAAAAAGAACAGCCACCCAGGCCCTCGTCAGCAGCTGCTTGGACTACGGCAACACACTCTATGCCGGAACCACCACTAAGGTACAAAAAAGACTACAATGCATCCAGAAAGCCTCTATCCGTCTCATCAAGAACGCCCCCAAACACAGCCACACCTCTGCCCTACTGAGAGGCATGTAATGGCTCCCAATAGACAAGAGAATTACATTCAAACTTCTCACTCACGCATACAAGGCCTTCCACAACAACAGACCAGAATACCTCAACCAAAGACTCAATTTCTACAAGCCCACCAGGTACCTCTGCTCCACCGACCTCACTCTTGCTGCCATCCCACGCATCCGGAAAGCCACAGCCAGAGGAAAGTCCTTTTCCCACCATGCCACCAAGACCTGGAACACCATCCCAATCCACCTCAGAAGATCCCCCATGCTTTCTCAATTCAGAAAGGACCTCAAAACTTGTTTCTTCACCTGATCCCCTTCAAACTTCACTTATTGCTCCCCCCCAGCACCTTGAGACCCTAACGGGTAAATAGCCGCTGTTAGAAATGGGGTTTCTGGTTGGCTAGGGTATGCACCTCAGCCAGGCAGAACCTAACCACTCTAGTCCGGGCAAGGGAGTTACACGTCCAAGATAACCCCTGCTCACCCCCTTGGTAGCTTGTCATGAGCAGTCAGGCCTATCCCAGTGGCAATGTGTATAGTGTTTGCACAACACACAGAACACACGTGACGCAAAATGTATACCACAAAGTAAACACAACACTGACCTACGTAACAATAAACTGTATTGCACAAAACATAATTAGACCAACATTACACTTAAGTAATACCCTGCTACCTTAGCAGTTGTCAGAACGTTACACAAGCTACTAATACTCTGCAAGTATACGCAGTTGTCACATTAGAACACGTATGTACTCAGGATTCTGTAACATAAGCAGTAGTCAGGAACTACAGTAAGAATTCTATGCACTTGTCATGGATAACTCCTAAATACCCATAAAAGGAACATTAGAAAACATATCACAAGTCATAAAAATACATATCAGCAAATCATGCCCATAAAAGGAACATTAGCACGTATATGTAATGGCAGGAAAAACAGGTAAAACATAAGCATTCCCCTAGGTCCATACTTGGCTGACTGAGCCACTATATTGCTAGAAAGTACCTTTTTTCCTAGTGAAAGGACACTCCCTGTCCTAGAAGAGCATGAGGGGGCCCCCGGCACTCCTGCGCTCACTCCGGGTGCCACGCGGTGCTCCTGGGGGAGAGGGGCAGTCGGCACCCTCTCCTGGTAGGAAACGGGCCCCTTCTGGGGCCCGCGACTTGGATCAGGAGCTGCCTCAGCCTCCTCCAACCCTGTCCTTGGGGTGGGGGCCAGGCGAGGCACAACAAAAATCATTGGCGAGGGGGAAGGGACCTCCGTTGAGGTCTCCCTTCCCGGTTTTTTAATAATGCCCATTTGATTTTAAAAGAGAAAAAGGAGCGTCCTGCTCCTAGTGCAGAGACTAGGGAAGGGAGGCGCTCCTGCGCCTTCACCGAGTCCTGCTTTGAGGTTGTTTTGAAGCTCGGACCCCTCCAAGGGCCCGAGGAGGCACTCGCCCACACCCAATGTGGTGCGCGAGTGTGAGAAGCTGTTACCAGGGCAACACGGTGAGCCTGAGGAAATTGGAGACGGCTGGTGTGTGAGAAGTAAGCCTCTTTCTAGCATTGTTACCCCCACCTTTAGGCTGTTTGTGAGAATATGTCAGTGTGTTTTTACTGTCTCACTGGGATCCTGCTAGCCAGTACCCCAGTGCTCATAGTGAAAACCCTATTTGTCAGTGTGTTTTACCTGTCTCAATGGGATCCTGCTAGACAGGACCCCAGTGCTCATAGTTTGTTGCCTGAATGTGTGTACCTGTGTAGTGCCTAACTGTGTCACTGAGGCTCTGCTAATCATAACCTCAGTGCTTCTGCTCTCTCTGCCTTTAAATTTGTCACTATAGGCTGGTGACCACTTTTACCAATTTCAATTGGCATACTGGAACACCCTTATAATTCCCTAGTATATGGTACCTAGGTACTCAGGGTATTGGAGTTCCAGGAGATCCCAATGGACTACAGCATTTCTTTTGCCACTCCGCATTCCGGAGGCAACTCAAGATCTGGCTCTTCGAGCAGCAGTAACCCCATCCCCCTAGCGCCTTGAGACCCGCACAGGTGAGTAGCGCGCTTTATAAATGTTTAAGATTTGATTTGATTTGCCACCCATAGGGAGCTCAGACAATTCTTACACAGGACTGCCACTGCAGCCTGAGTGAAACAATGTCCACGTTATTTCACAGCCATTTTACACTGCACTTAAGTAAGTTATAAGTCACTTATATGTCTAACCCTCACTTAGTGAAGGTTAGGTGCAAAGTTACTTAGTGTGTGGGCACCCTGGCACTAGCCAAGGTGCCCCCACATTGTTCAGGGCAATTTCCCTGGACTTTGTGAGTGCGGGGACACCATTACACGTGTGCACTACATGTAGGTCAATACCTATATGTAGCTTCAAAATGGTAACTCCGAACATGGCCATGTAACATGTCTAAGGTCGTGAAATTGTCCCCCCAAGCCAAATTTGGTACTTGGGTGCCAATCCCATACATCCCCGGGGCTCCAGCATGGACCCCGGGTGGGGCCAAATTAGCTCTCTGGGGTTTTCTCTGCAGCTACCAATGCTGCCAGCCCTCAGACAGGTTTCTGCCCTCCTGGGGTCTGGGAAGCCCAGTCCCAGGAAGGCAGAACAAAGGATTTCCTCTGAGAGAGGGTGTTACACCCTCTCCCTTTGGAAATAGGTGTTAAGGGCTGGGGAGGAGCAGCCTTCCCAAGCCTCTGGAAATGCTATGACGACATAAGATAGTGCCCTCCTTGCAGAAGCCAGTCTACACCGGTTCAGGGAGCCCTCAGTCCCTGCTCTAGTGCGAAACTGGACAAAGGAAAGGGGAGTGACCACTCTCCTGTCCATCACCACCCCAGGGGTGGTCCCCAGAGCTCCTCCACTGTGTCCCAGACCTCTGCCATCTTGAATGCAGAGGTGTGAGGGCACAATGAAGACCTCTGAGTGACCAGTGCCAGCAGGTGACTTCAGAGACCACTCCTGATAGGTTCTTACCTGGGTAGGTAGCCAATCCTTCTCTGAGGGCTATTTAGGGTCTCTCCTGTGGGTTTCTCATCAGATAACGAATGCAAGAGCTCACCAGAGTTCCTCTGCACTTCTCTTTTTGACTTCTGCCAAGGATCGACCGCTGATTAATCCATGACGCCTGCATAACCGCAACAAAGTAGCAAGAAGACTACCAGCAACATTGTACCATCTCATCCTGCCGACTTTCTCGACTGTTTCCTGGTGATGCATGCTCTGGGGGCCGTCTGCCTCCACCCTGCACTGGAAGCCAAGAAGAAATCTCCTGTGGTTCGACAGAATCTCCCCCCTGCTAACTCAGGCACAAAACTTCTGCATCACCAGTCCTCTCCACGCCAGACAGTAATCCTGTGTACTGCGTCAACTGCAGCTGCTTGGGCTTCTGTGCACTTTTGCAAGACTTCCTTTGTGCACAGCACAGCCCATTTCCCCAGCACTCCGTCCTGTATTGCCCAACTCGCTGAGTTGGACTCCGACTTCGTGGGACCCTTTTTTGTTGAGCTGAGATGACCTCTGTGCTCAGATCTTCTGATTGCATTTCGAGGTGCTTCTGCGGGTGCTGCCTGCTTCTGCCTGGGCTCTCTCTGTTGCTGTGCACCCCCTCTGTCTCCTCCTCCAAGGGGCGACCTCTTGGTCCTTCCTGGGCCCTGGCAGTACCCAAAACACTCAACAGCAAATCTTGCAGCTAGCAATGCTTGTTTGCAGTCTTTTTGCGTGGAAACAACTCTGCATACTCCAGCAGGCCATGGGACATCTTCTGACCAAAGGAGAAGTTCCTGGCCCCTTCCGTTGTTGCAGAATCTTTGGCTTCTTCATCCAGGGTTTAGTAGGCTCCTGCCCCCCCCCCCCGGACACTTGCGTGACTCTTGGACTTGGTTCCCTTCCTTTGCAGGTCCTCAGGTCCAGGAATCCGTCTTCAGTGCTTTGCAGTCAGTTGTTGTCTTTGCAGAATCCCCTATCTTTACTTTTCTTTCTTTCTGGGGTAGTAGGGTAACTTTACTCTTACTTTTCAGGGTCTTGGGGTGGGGTTTCTTGGACACCCGTAGTGTTTTATTACACTCCCAGCGACTCTCTACACACTACACTAGGCCTGGGGTCCATTTGTGGTCCTCAATCTACTTTTGGAGTATATGGTTTGTGTTGCCCCTAGGCCTATTGTCTCCTATTGCATTCTATTGTGTTCTACAGTGTTTGCACTACTTTTTTAAGTGTTTTACTTACCTGATTTTGGTTTGTGGTATATTTTGTAGATATAACTTACCTCCTAAGGGAGTATATCCTCTAACATACTTTTGGCATATTGTCACTAAAATAAAGTACCTTTATTTTTAGTAACTCTGAGTATTGTGTTTTCTTATGATATAGTGCTATATGATATAAGTGGTATAGTAGGAGCTTTGCATGTCTCCTAGTTCAGCCTAAGCTGCTCTGCTATAGCTACCTCTATCAGCCTAAGCTGCTAGAACACCTCTAATCTACTAATAAGGTATAGCTGGACCTAGCACAAGGTGTAAGTACCACAAGGTACCCACTATAAGCCAGGCCATCCTCCTATACTTCCCGCCCTAAATAAGGATCTTACTCAAATTCAAAAGGAACAAGTAATGTCCCTGATCCATCGTTATCATGATGTATTTCACCCAAACCAGGACGAACGGCACTAACCCAACCCCACATTCACACAGAACCAGGAAAATATATCAGTCTGAAACCCTATCATATTCCTGAGGCCCATAGAAAAGCCATAGAGGAAGAAGCAATCAGAATGCTAGATAACCATATTATCGAACCTTCCACCAGTCCTTGGTGTTCTCCCATTGTCTTTGTACTGAAACCAGACAATAGCCTCCGGTTCTGCATAGAGTTCCAAAAGTTAAACGCTATTTTGACCTTTGATACTTTCTCCATGCCTAGGGTAGATGAAATGATAGAACAACTAGGGGCAGCAAAGTATTCGTCCACCCTAGATCTCGCAAAGGGTTATTGGCAGATAGCCCTATCCCAAGAAGATAGATGCAAACTAGCTTTTTCTACACCCTCGGGTCTGTATCAGTTTAAAGTAATGCTGTTTGGATTACACAGAACCCCTGCCACCTTCCAATGGCTCATGGATAGACTCCTTCTAAAACATAAAAGGGCATATTTATACTCTGTTTGCGCTGAATGTGCGTCAAACATTTTGACACACATTTGGCGCAAACCTTGCACCATATTTATACTATGAGGCCTGACCCCGCAAACCTCAAAATTCCTCTGTGTGCCTCATTTTCTGGATGCGGGAAACCTCCTTGCGTTACTGAACATGCAAGTTAGGCGTTCCCGTCCAAAAAATGACTTTAAGGCTTGTGCACCTTATTTATACTCTCGCGTCATTTTCACTCACAGGAGGGGGCGGGCTTTAAAAAACGGCACCCAGCCTGCTGTGCGCTATTTTTTAATGCATGGGTGAGGGCAGGCATTAAGGGACTGGTGGGCTCATGTCCTGAAGCAGTCCAAAGGTGCCCTTCCCTGCCTCCAGGAACATTCCCTGTCACCCCCACCAACCCCTGGAGGACACCCATGGATGGGGGGACCCATCCCAGGTAAGTACAGGTAAGTTGAGGTAAGTATTTATAAAAAAAAAAAAAAGTGGCATAAGGGGGCTTAACTTGGGCCCTCCTACATGCCACTGTGCCCAACGGCCATGCCCAGGGGACAGAAGTACCCTGGGCATGGTCATTGGGCAGGGGAAAATGACTCCTGTCTTTGCTAAGACAGGAGTCATTTCCATGGGGTTTGTGCGACACAAAATGGCACAAATCCGGTTAGAGCCATGATTTTTTTACTCTAACCTCACTTGCACCATTTTTTGATGCACAACCACCATTTTCCCCTACGCCGGTGCTGCCTGGTTAGAGTCATTTTATTTTACTCTGACCAGCCCACAGCGCCGACTAACGTAATTCCATAAATAAGGCACCTGCCTGGCACGTTGGAATGGCGTTAGCGTGCTGTAATTTCTTCGACGCAAACCAGCGCAGGTGCTGGTTTGCGTCAAAAAGTATAAATATGGGCCAAAGTTTATGCCACCCCATATCTAGATGACATTGTCATATTCAGTCCTTCTTGCAATACCCATCTGTTGCATTTGGACTGGGTACTGAGATCACTTAGGGAAGCACATCTCACAGTGAATCCCAGCAAATGTAAACTAGCCCAGGGTTCTATTCAGTACTTAGGGTATGACATTGGACAGGATACCATCCTCCCTCAGGTCGCCAAAATACCAGCAATATAAGACATCCCCTACCCCAGTACAAAAAAAAAAAAGTTCCTTTTTGGGATTCGTTGGAAATTACCAGAGATTTATACCCCACTTTGCAGAGAAGGCTGCCCCATTGACCAATTTGTTGTGAGGGAGAAACCCTTATCACATTCACGCCCTGACGACCCAACAAACGGCAGGTTTTGAAACTCTGTGACAGAGTCTATGCACCCATCCAGTGTTATGTTGTCTGGATTTTACCAAACCCTTTTTGCTCCAGACACACGCTTCTGATCAATGATTAGGCGCAGTACTACTGCAACCTGATGACTACAATGAACAACAACCGGTGGTGGTCTACATTAGTTGTAAACTGTTGCCTTATGCACAGAGGTATCTGACCATAGAGAAGGAATGTTTAGCCATAAAATGGGCAGTGGAGACCATTCAATACTACCTGTTGGGACGTCAATTTTCCATCCTCACTGATCACGCTCCTCTAACCTAGCTGTCCTGACACAAGGACACAAATCCTAGGATCCTTCAATGGTTCTTAGCTCTTCAACGTTTCTCCTTCCAGGTAACCCATCTTCCTGGGAAACTACTGATCACAGAAGACTTGGGCCTCATAACAACCCTGGCGGTCGGTGATAAAGCAGCGGTAATACTGCTAAAAGGCTGGCGGTAACAGAAATGGAATCATGATGGTGGTAGCAACAAACACCACTCCGGTAACCGCCAACAGCCAGACGGAAGACAATGTACCGCCCACTGCATTACAACCCGCCCATCTGCCAGTTTTTCTGGGGTGGGACCAATGCCATCAAAAGCACGGCAGAAACAGAACACAAAATGACTCACCTCTTGACACTCAAGGAAGAACCACGATGCCATGGAGCCCGAGCTGCAGGTGTTCCCCATGCTGGTGTACCCTCTCTTACACCAGGAACATAAATGCCGGCGACGATGACCATGGTGAGTACTGCACCTAGCACACAGGGGAGGGGGGAGGAAGAAGAGATTGACACACACGCGCAACACATAACACCTCCACCCCCCTCACCTCCAACACTATACACACATACCCATCCAACAACACTACATATACATCCTGTAACCCTCTGGAATAACGCAACGACAAAAGCAGTGTAGTAAAATGAGTGTAATATTAGTAAATTTAAGAAAGATGTTCATAAAGAAAAAACAGTATGTACAATACATGCAAAAGGAGGGACAATGCCCACTCAAAATGTCCGTGGCCCACTGGGCCAAAACACACAGGCCAAGGCCACACTTGACTCCTGTCTCAAGATGGAGCGAACACTGCAGGGGCATCAGGTCGAAAACACACAGGCACCTCAGGGGGACAGGGAATGGGACAGCCGGAAGATGGAACAACGCCTCTGGCCTGGAGCAGGCTCCGTGCTCACTGCTTGGTCCCGGGGAGTGCAAAGCCACAGCCTCTCAGGTGGGTGGTTTGCTCACTGCTTGGTCCTGGGGAGTACAAGGCCACAGTCTCTCAAATGGATGGCCTTTCCCAGGTTCTGGAGGGGGCCTTGTGCCCAGTGTGCATCATCCTGGCAAAAAGGGACTGAGTGAATGCCTTCTTCCACTGGTTTTGGAGGTGGCCTTCTGCCCAGTGATGCAGATCTTTTGGAGTGCAAGGACACAGTCTCACCTGGGTGTCACAACGACAGCTTTTGCAGGGGCCAGGATGCACTGCAGCCCATGTATTCACCACTACACACTGCTCTCCAGTGGTGACAGCTGCTCAGTGTGTGCCAGTTGCACTGCAGGTGGCGGTGCAGCCAGTGGAGGTGGTAGTCTCCAGGCATTCACCTGCAGCCTCGGACGGCTGCCCACTGATGCTTCCGTTGCTGGCAGTGGTGCTGCTGGCGGCGGGGCAGGTGGCGGTGCTGGCTGCGGTGCAGGTGGCGGTGCAGGCAGTGGTGGTGGTAGCCTCCAGACCGTCACCTGCAGCCTCGGTAGGCTGCCCACTGGGGCTGCTGCTGCTGGCAGTGGTGCTGCTGGGGGCGGGGCAGGTGGCGGTGCTGGCCACAGTGCAGGTGGTGGTGCTGGCAGTTATGGTGGTAGCCTCCAGGCCTTTCACCTTTCACCTGCAGCATCAGACGGCGAAATGCTTGGCTGGTGTTCTGTGCCCCTTTTTGCCCTTGGCAGATGGTGGTGCCTCCTTGCTTCTGACATCTGGAGTCTTTGACTTGCCCTTGCTGGCCTTGCTGGCTGCTGTCCCCTTCTTGCCCTTGCCAGGTGGCGGACCCTTCTAGGCCTTGCTGGCACACTGGCTGGGCTGACGCATGCCTCTTCGGAGCCTCTCACAGCTGCAGAAACCACAGTGGCCGTGGACTGGGTGGCTGAGGTGCTGGGCTGGGTTCTGGCCAGCCTGGCCCGAGGTGAAGGACAGGGGGAGGGGTAGGGAATAGGTCAATGGTGGTGAGAAAAAGCTTCTTAGGGACACTGGGGTGGGAAGAGGGTGAAGGTTTGGGAGTGGAGGAAGAGGGGGTGGCTGTAAGAGGTGTCAGTCTGCTGTGTTTGGGTGCAGGTGCACGGGCTGGATGTTGTTGTGAGGTTGATGGCTGTTGGGTGTGTGTGTGCTTGTGTTTATGTACTTTGGGAGGAGGGGTCACAGACACAGTGGGATAGGACACAGGGGACGTGTGCATCGAAGTGGGGGTGGTGACTGCCAGTGTGGGGCATGTTGTGATAGGCGTGCTGGTGATGGAGGTAGTGGATGAGGATGTAGTGCATTCAGGTGTGAGTGGAGACGCTACTGAGAGGGGGTGGACGAGGAGGAGGTGGGGACGCAGTGGAGGCAGTGGATGTTGGTGTGTCTGCATGGGGATGGTGCTTGTGTGAGTGCCTGTGAGATGAAGTGTGATGCTTGTGTTTGCCTGAGCCACTTCTGTGTGTTGATTTTGGTGATTGCTGGTCTGAAGGTGTGCTTGGGATAGGGTGGGGTTGTGGGGATTGGGACTGGGTAGAGGAAGTTGGAGGGGGGAGGCTGGAGACAGGGACAATGGCTACCATCAGTGCGGAGGCCAGAGCCTAGAATGCTCTCTGTTGGGCCACCACACCAGAGTGAATGCCCTCCAGGTATGCATTTGTTTGTTGTAAATGCCTTTCGACACCCTGGATGGCATTCAGTATGGTTGACTGCCCAACAAAGAGGGATCTCAGGAGGTCAATAGCCTCCTCACTGAGGGCAGCAGGGCTGACTGGGGCAGGGCCTGCGGTGCCTGGGGCAAAGGAGATGCCCACCCTCCTGGGCGAGTGGGCACGGGAAACACGCTGAGGGGCTGCTGGGATGGTAGTGCTGGTACAGGGGTGGTGGCTGTACCTGTTGTTGGGGTGGGCACAGAGGTGCCCGCCACTGCCAGGGAGCTTCCATCGGAGGAGGAGTAGCTGTTGGTAGTTTCCCCTCCTGTCTCTGTCTTTGTTCTCCCCTCACCCTCCATCCCACTGGTGCCCTCACTGTCAGTGGATTCGGCCTCCAGGCCCATGTGGGATGCAGCTCCCTCAGTCGTCGGTGCCTCTGCTCCTCTGCCAGGTGATGCTAATGCACAGAAGGACAGGGTGACAAAACAAGAACGGGGAAGAGACAGAGGATACAGTTGGTCAATCCCAGCAACAACACTACAGGTGGAATACACAACACACAGAGAACAGCCCTGTGCACTAGGCCATGCACTACCAGTTACAATGCTAGTCACCAGCCCATGGGATACAATGCCTAACGCCATTAGCTGCACACCTGAAACCCACAGGACCCTACCCAGTAGTAGATGCCGATTAACACTATTGGGGTTGGAGTGCATCTGATCTTGCCCATCATTGAACATACCCTGCCATGCTTGCCCTGGCACCCACAGCCCACTTCCCCCACCCATGTGAAACCTTAACATACGCATGATTCTGATTCTGTGCTCACCCCCTTGTGGCTGCTGTGATGCCTTCAAGCACCCATCCAACTCCGGATAGGCCACCACCGGGATGCGGAACATCGGGGGGGTCATGGTACGACGGGCACCCCTTCCTCGTTGGGAGGCCAGCCCCAGCTAGGCCTCCACCGTCTTCCTTGCTCAGCGCCGCAGGTCCTCCCACCATTTGCGGCAGTGACTGCTCTGCCTGTCAAAGACCCCTAGGGTCCGCAGCTCCTTGGCGATTGCACACCAAATACCCTTTTTCTGATGGGCGCTGACCTGCAGAAAAAATACAGCAGAAAAGGGATTAGTCATACCGTCTGGACTGTCATACTCCTGACCCACCATATCCCTCCCATCCCCTTATGCACATACATTCCCCACCATACATGTAGCACTCTGCCCAGGACCCCTCAGAACCCCCCCTATAGGGGGCTTACACACACAGCAATCCATAGACTCAAGGCCACGCATCATGCTCAAAGTTTGCTCACCTGTTTGTCTGGAGGACCATAGAGTAAAGTGTCCTGGGGTAGGACCCCATCCACTAGTCTCTCTACCTCCTCCGAAGTGAAGGTGGGGGCCCTTTCCCCAGACACTCGAGACATTGGTGATCATTGCAACCCTGGCGGTTGGTGTTAAAGCGGTGGTAAAACCGGCAACAGGCCGGCAGTAAAAAAAATGAATTACGACCGTGGCGGAAACCGCCAACATAGACAGCCACTTTAACACTCCGACTGCCACGGTGGTACAAACAAACACCGATGCGGTAACCGGCAACAGACAGGCGGAAGACAATGTACCGCCCACAGAATTACAAGCCACCAATCTGCCACCTTTTCCGGGGCGGATTCACCGCAAACAAAAACACGGCGGAAACAGGACTTCGAAGGGAAAACGCTCACCTCTACACACCCCACGAGGAACCAGGTCGCCATGGTAACAGAACTTCAGAATATCCCAGTCTTTATCTTTCTGCTCCTCTACCAGGAGCAACGACGCCGGTGGCGAAGACCACGGTGAGTACTGCACCTACGACACAGGGGAGGGGGGAGGGAAAAAACAGTGACACACACACGCAATACGCAACACCCCCACCCTCACCCATGACAACACACACACCAATCCATATTGATACATCGCAGTTACACCCCCCAACCCCCCTGAAACAATGCAAGGACAAAAGGAAATGAGTCGAATGATTGTAATATATTAAAATACAGCAATCAAAAATATTTACATATATACACATTTACACTATGAACAATAATATACACCAAGAACACAAGTCCAAGGGATTCCACCATCATAGTCCGTGGACCACTGGGCCCAAAAGGCATGGGTGAGGCCCATACTCAATACCGGAACAAGACGGAGAGAACACTGCAGGGGCATCAGATAGAAATAAAACAGGCACCTCAGGGGGAAGGGAAGGGAGGGGCACCTCAGCCGGATGACTGCACAACGCCAGCTCCACGAGGGGGCTCCATGCCCATTGATGTATCCTGGGGAGTGCAAAGCCACAGTCTCTCAAGTCTCTGCAGTGGGTGGGTTGCCACCTGTTCAATCCTGGGGAGTGCAAACCCACAGTCTCTCAAGTCTCTCCAGTGGGTGGGTTGCCCACTGTTCAATCCTGGGGAGTGCAAAGCCACAGTCTCTTAAGTCGATAACAGTGGGTGGGTTGCCCACTGTTTAATCCTGGGGAGTGTAAAGCCACAGTCTCTCAAGTCGATGACAGTGGGTGGGTTGCCCACTGTTCAATCCTGGGGAGTGCAAAGCCACAGTCTCTCAAGTCTCTCCAGTGGGTGGGTTGCCCACTGTTCAATCCTGGGGAGTGCAAAGCCACAGTCTCTCAAGTCGATAACAGTGGGTGGGTTGCCCACTGTTCAATCATGAGGAGTGCAAAGCCACAGTCTCTCAAGTCTCTCCAGTGGGTGAGTTGCCCACTGTTCAATGCTGTGGAGTGCAAAGCCACAGTCCCTCAAGTGGATAACAGTCTCCACTGGTTCTGGAGGAGGCTTGGTGCCCAGAGTGCTTCATCCTGCCAAGGACTGAGGTAGTGGATGCTTTTCTCCAATGGTTCTGAAGGGGGTTTGGTGCCCAGAGTGCTTCATCCTACCAAGGACAGGGGTAGTGGATGTAACTCTCCACTGGTTCTGGAGTGGGTTTGGTGCCCAGAGTGCTTCATCCTGCCAAGGACAGAAGTAGTGCATGTAACCCTCAACTGGTTCTGGAGCGGGCTTGGTGCCCACAGTGCTTCATCCTGCCAAGGAATGAGGTAGTGGATGCCTTTCTCCACTGGTTCTGGATGGGGCTTGGTGCCCAGAGTGCTTCATCCTGCCAAGGTCAGAGGTAGTGGATGTAACTCTCCACTGGTTCTAGAGGGGGCTTGGTGCCCAGAGTGCTTCATCCTGCCAAGGAATGAGGTAGTGGATGTAACTCTCCACTGGTTCTTGAGGGGGATTGGTGCCCAGAGTGCTTCATCCTGCCAAGTAATGAGGTAGTGGATGCCTTTCTCCACTGGTTCTGGAGGGGGCTTGGTGACCAGAGTACTTCATCCTGCCATGTACAGAGGTAGTGGATGTAACTCTCCACTGGTTCTGGAGGGGGCTTGGTGCCCAGATTGCTTCATCCTGCCAAGGAATGAGGTAGTGGATGTAACTCTCCACGGGTTCTGGAGGGGGCTTGGTGCCCAGAGTGCTTCATCCTGCCACGGAATGAGGTAGTGGATGCCTTTCTCCACTGGTTCTGGAGGGGGCTTGGTGCCCAGAGTGCTTCATCCTGCCCGTGGCAGCCTCAGTAGAGTAGTAATCATTGGCGCTCACTGTCTTGCGGTGGTGCTGGCGGTCTTGTCCTTGGCAGTGGGGCTGCTGCTGGCGGTCCTGTCTTGGGCAGCGGGGCTGCTGGCGGTCTTATCCTGGGCAGCAGGTCTGCTGCTGGTGGTCCTGTCTTGGGCAGCGGGGCTGCTGGCAGTCTTGTCCGCCGTGCTGATCTTCCCAGACTTGCCGGTTTTAATGTGCCCCTCTCCCAGCTTGGATGGTGTTGCAGCTGTCTCCACACTCCCAACTGTACCCCTGGGAATGGCTTTGGTGGCTGATTTATTTCCCCTCTCCCGCTGGGCACTGGCCATCTTTTTATGCTTGACAGGTGGGTGACTGTCCGTACTCTGGCTCCTTGACACACGCACTGCCCTGCTGCTTGGTGCACTCCATAATCCGGTGACTACTGGCACCACTGGTCCCACCGATGTTGTGGTTGAGGTGCTAGGTTGGGACCTGGAGAGTCGGGCCCTAGGAGACTGAAGGGGTGGGGGAGCTGAGGGAAAGAGGCCAAGGTTCGCCAGGAAAAGTTTCTTCGGAACACTGGGACGGGTAGCTGGAAGGGGGTTTGGGAGTGGAGGAAGAGGTAGTGGTTGTAGGAGGTGTACGTTTGCTGACTTTGGGTGAAGGTGCATGGGCTGGAGGCTGTCGTGAGGTGGATGGCTGTTGGGTGGGTGTGTGGCTGCGTTTGTGGACCTTGGGAGGTGGCCTCACAGACACACTGGGAGAGGACACAGGGGACGTGTGAATGGTAGTGGGGGTGGTGACTGCACGTGAGTGGGGTGTGGTGGTGGGTGTGCTGGTGATGGACGTAGTGGCTGAGGATGTAGTGAATGCAGGTGTGAGTGGAGACGAGACAGGGAGGGAGGAGGGAGATGAGGAGGAGGGGGACACAGTGGAGGCAGTGGATGTTGGTGTGTCTGCATGGGTTTGATGCCTGCGTGAGTGCCTGTGGGATGTGTGGTGCTTATGTTTGCCTGGGCTTCCCTTGTGTGTTGAGGTGTGTGCATGCTGGTCTGATGGTGTGCTTGGGATAGGCTGAGGTACAGGGGTGTGGGTCTGGGTGGAGGAAGTTGGAGGGGGGAGGCTAGACATAGGGACAATGGCTGACATCAGTGTTGGGGCCAAAGTCTGAAATGCTCGCTGAAGGGCTGCCTGACCAGAGTGAATGCCCTCCAGGTATGCATTGGTTTGTTGCAACTGCCTCTCTACACCCTGGATGGCATTCAAAATGGTAGACTGCCCAACAGTGAGGGATCTGAGGAGGTCAATGACCTCCTCACTGAGGGCAGCAGGGTGACTGGGGCAGGGCCTGTGGTGCCTGGGGCAAAGGTGATACCCACCCTCCAGGCTGAGCGGGCACGGGGCAAAAGCTGAGGGGCTGCTGGGAGGGCGGTGCTGGTAGGGGGGGTGGCGGCTGTACCTGTAGATGCGGAGTCACAGATGGGCCCGCCATCGTAAGGGAGCTCCCATCAGAGGAGGAGTCCGTATCGCTGGTGTCAGCTCCTGTCCCTGCCGTGGAGCTCCCCTCGCCCTCCGTCCCACTGGTGTATTCAGACTCTGTAGTTTTGCCCTCCAGGGCCCTGTGGGATGCAGCTCCCTCCTGCTCTGGTGCCACTGCTCCTCCACCTGATGATGCTAATGCACACAAGAACAGGAAGACCACAAAAAGGGCGGGAGACAGAAGAAAGACATGTTGAGTGCATGCAGTACCGCTACTGTTGGTGGACACGACAGACACAGAAGCCCCCTGCACTATGCCTCGCACTTGGAGTCCACTATTCAATCCCAGGGACGTGGGTTACAAGGCTATGGACGATTTCTGCACACATGGATGTCACAGGAGCCTGACTAGGTGTAGTTGGCACTGTACACAGGTGGGGTGAGGTGCCACAGGGTCTGCATTAAGTAGGGTCCTTGCCTACTAAACTCACCCTGGCCTAGGGGAACCCACAGCCCACCTCCCCCACCCAGACACCTACAATGCGCGCTGAATCAGCAGAATGAGAGTGTACTCACCCCCTTGTTGCTGCTGTGATGCCCTCAAGCACCCATCCAACTCCGGGTACACCACCGCCAGGATCCTGAACATCAGGGGGGTCATGGTGCGACGGGCACCCCTCCCACGTTGGGAGGCCTTCCCCAGCTGGGCCTCCGCCGTCTTCTTTCTCCAGCGGCGAATGTCCTCCCATCTTTTCCGGCAGTGGGTGCTCCATCAGGGGTAGACCCCCAGGGTCCGGACTTCCTTGGCGATGGCACGCCAAATGTCCTTCTTCTGGTGGACGCTGACCTACAGGAATAATACAGGGGAAAAGGAGAAGATATAACCGTCTGCACCGTCACAGTCATTGGCCCGCATCCCTACCCTTGCCATGACGCGCATGCGCTCACCGTCGTGTCATGCACGCCTCATTCTCCCCCCCTATCTTTCATCAACACCACTTCACACAGGCATTGCCCATTCGGCATGCTCACTGTGTACTTTCCTGTTTGTCTGGAGGACTGTAGAGTAGCGTGTACTGGGGGAGGACCCCATCTACTAGTTTCTCCAACTCCTCCGTCCTGAAGGCAGGGGCCCTTTCCCCAGACACACGAGCCATTGTCTCTTCCAGACTGAGGTCACAGCAGCACTTGCAGTGTAGGTCCTCTCCTGTCGAAGATCAGGTATCAAGTGATTGAACAGAGAGAAAATGGCGGTGACGTCCGCGGTACCGTCACCGCCTGCGTACATCGTCATTGGCTTCTGGGACCCATAGGGTCAAATGTTAACCAATGCAGGATTGCGCCGCGGTCTTTGACCGCCTACCGCGACGGTGAACAATGCCAGAGCAGTTACCTCATATCCCCTTGTCCCACATTACAGGTCAGGCAGCCGCCATTTCAGGGGGCCACATGGCATTAATTTTGACTATGTCACACATATCTAGGCCTTACTTAAACACTAGTACAGCCATATATCGATTTTCACACATTTTGCTATAAAGTTGTGTTAACGTACCTCAGTGTTGGTTGACTCTCTGCTCGCTGTTCTCCTCCATAGAGCACGTCTGCTGGGGCAGGTGAGGAGATGGCGGCATCCTCCGGTGTACAGACCACTGGTGGACCTGTCGACAATGGAGGAGCAACATCTAAATGTCACATACAGAGTTGATCGTACCACAATCCTGGAACTGTGTGCCCAGTTGGAGCCAGACCTGATGTCCGCTATCCGCCATCCCACAGGAATCCCCCCTCTAGTGCAGGTACTGTCAGTACTTCATTTTCTAGCAAGTGGGTCTTTTCAAACAACAGTGCCCATTGCATCAGGGATGTCCCAGCCTATGTTCTCCAACGTGTTGTCCAGAGTGTTGTCTGCCCTGCTGAAACACATGCACAGATACATCGTGTTCTCTCAGGTGGAAGATTTGCCTACAGTGAAAGGTGACTTCTATGTCCTGGGACATATCCCCAACATCATAGGTGCCCTTGATGGGACGCATGTAGTGTTGGTCCCCCCTGCAGGAGTGAACAGGTGTACAGAAACCGGAAGAGTTACCATTCTATGAATGTGCAGATGGTGTGTTTGGCCGACCAGAACATCTCCCATGTAAATGCCAAGTTTACTGGCGCAGTGCATGACGCTTACATTCTGCAGAATAGCAGCATCCCTTATGTGAAGGGCCAACTCCAGAGGCACCGTGTGTGGCTATTAGGTGAGGACATGGACCCAATACAGTGTGACTAGGTGTCTGGGGATGTCCCTAAGAGTTAGTGTGTGTCTAACAGTTGTCCCTCACCATTTGCAGGTGACTCTGGCTACCCCAACCTGTCATGGCTACAGATCCCAGTGAGGAATCCCAGGACAAGGGCAGAGGAACGCTACAATGAGGACATGGGTGAACTAGGAGGATTATAGAGAGGATCCTTCGGCATCCTGAAGGCCAGGTTCCGGTGCCTCCATGTGACAGGTGGTTCCCCCTTCTACTCACCAAAGAAAGTGTGCCAGATCATCGTGGCCTGCTGTATGCTTCAAAACTTGGCTTTGCGACGACAGGTGCCTTTTCTGCAGGAGGATGGTCCAGATGGAGGTGTTGTGGCAGCTGTGGAGCCTGTGGACAGTGAAGACGAGGAAGCAGAAGAAGAGGACACAGACAACAGGAACACAGTGATCCAGCAATACTTCCAGTGAGACACAGGTAAGAAGACAACACTGCCTGCTACATATGATTTAATTCTTCTACCTCTCATTTGTCTGTCATTTTCACCCAGTGTATGGACCCTGAGTTGTCACTTTCCCTTTCAATTTCATAGATGTGGGTCCCACTGTGTGACATCTGCTTTTATTCCTCATGGACTAGAGCTGTGTGACATAGGTATGTTGACAATACATTGGATATAGCATTTTCCCACAGTTATTGCAAATACACATTTTCGAAAGCACAGACTGACTCCAGATTGTTTTGTGATTTAAGGGTGTTTTTTTAAGTGCAAAATAGTGGAGGGGGTCGTAAAATGGTCAGGGGTGATGGTTTTGGAATGTCCATGGCAGAATCCAGTCGATTAGTCTCACAGGTGCATTGTCCAAAGGGGCATAGGAAGTGGAGCTAGGGCAGTTTAAGTATGGACAGGGTGACAAAGTGGGACAGAAGGATGATAATCAGGGTGGTCTCATTTCTTGGCGGGGGTCTTGGCATTGTTCTCTGTCTTTGTTCTGGATCTCAGGGACCGCTTGCAGGGTGGTTCTCCATCTACAGGGAGTGGGGTGCTGGTGTCGTGGTCTTGTGGCGGTGCCTCCTATCCACTAGCGCCGGCAGAGATGGTGTGCAGTTCACCGTCCAGGCTAGTGTCAGGGGCCCCTTGTTGTGCCACAGTGTCCCTCCTGGTGCTGACAAGTTCCTTCAGCACCCCTACAATGGTTCCCAGGGTGGAATTGATAGATTTGAGTTCCTCCCTGAACCCCAAATACTGTTCCTCCTGCAGCCGCTGGGTCTCCTGAAACTTGGCCAGTACCGTTGCCATCGTCTCCTGGGAATGGTGGTAGGCTCCCATGATGTTGGAGAGGGCCTCGTGGAGAGTGGGTTCCCTGGGCCTGTCCTCCCCCTGTCGCACAGCAGCCCTCCCAGTTCCCCTGTGTTCTGGGCCTCTGTCCCCTGAACCGTGTGCCCACTGCCACTGCCCCCAGGTCCCTGGTGTTGTTGGGTTGGGTTGGTGGGTTAGCCTGGGTTCCCTGTAGTGGTGGACACACTGCTGCTTGACGTGTCCTGGGGACAGAGGTATGGGCCCTCTGGGTGGGTGCTGTGCTGGTGTTTCCAGAGGGGGATGCTCTGTAGTGGCCTGTGCCAGTGTGATGGGAACCGACTGTCCCGAGGTCCCAGATGGGCCGGGCTAGTCATCTAGATCCAGTTCGACAGAGCTGCTTTCATCACTGTGGGCCTCTTCAGTGGGTGGAGTGGACATGTCTGGACCCTCCTGTCCGGTGACGTTGGGTAGGGGTCCTGCAGGGGTGTAAAGGCATGATTATTTCATCTGTGCGTGCCATGGTGTGCAATGGGTGGGTGACCCTGTACCCCACTGCTTGCATTCTTGTGTGGGACCTTGTGTGATAATGGTTTAGTGGGGTGTATTTGTATGTGCAGTGGACATGCTTTGGTGATGTGTGTCCATGCTTTGGTGTTGCATGCAGGGCCTTGGGTTTGGGATGTTTGGTTTGTGATAGTGGGACATGTGTGAGGAGTTGAAGTGATGGGGTGAGGTCGAGGGTGGGGGTATGTGTTAGCATGCAGGTAGGGTTGGGGATATGGTAGTTAAAGGTTTGACTTACCAGAGTCCATTCCTCCAGCTACTCCTGCGAGGCCCTCAGGATGCAGTATAGCCAAGACCTGCTCTTCCCATGTTGTTAGTTCTGGTGGAGGAGGTGGGGGTCCACCACCAGTCCTCTGAACCGCAATCTGGTGTCTTGAGGCAACGGAACGCACCTTCCCCCGTAGGTCGTTCCACCTCTTCCTGATGTCATCCCGTGTTCATGGGTGCTGTCCCACTGCGTTGACCCTGTCCACGATTCTGCCCCATAGCTCCATCTTCCTAGCTATGGTGGTGTGCTGCACCTGTGATCCGAATAGCTGTGGCTCTACACCGATGATTTCCTCCACCATGACCCTGAGCTCCTCCTCAGAAAACCTGGGGTTTCTTTGCGGTGCCATGGGGTGGTGTGGATGATGTGTGGGGTGGTGTGTGTTGTGATGTATGGGGTGATATTTATGGGTGTGCTGTGTGAGGTGCGTAGATGTTATGTGAGTGATGATGTTGAGTGCCTCTGTATGCTGGTGTTGTCTTTGCTGTGCTATCTCTCTGGCCTTCGTCAAAAGTTTTGGTTGTAGGGGTTTGTGGGTGATGTGGGTGTGTGTTTTATATTGTATTGGATGTGTGGGAATGGTGTGTGTATGTGTATGAGGTGTGTGTATTTGGAATTGTCCAATGTGGTTGTGTTTTGTAAATTTGTGTGTATTTTGAGCGCGGAGGTGTGTACTGCCAATGGAACACCACGGTTGAAAGACCGCCGCGTGGATTCGTGGGTCGTTATAGTGTGGGCGTATTCCTGTTTGCGTGACAGTGGAGGTTTTGTTATCGCCAGTTTATCACTGACCTTTGGTGTGACGGACTTGTGTGGGTGTCTAGATTTTGGCGGATTCCGGGCTTTGGGTCATAATGACCGTGTGCGGAATTCCGCGGCAGTGTGTTGACGGTCTTCTGCAAGGCGGTAAGCGGCTTTTACTGCCAATGTTGTAATGACCCCTATTGTCTCTTCCAGACACAGGTCACAGCAGCACTTGCAGTATAGGTTCTCTCCTGTTGAAGGTCAGGTAGCAAGAGAGTGAACAGATAGAAAATGGTGGTCACGTCTGTGGCGGTGCGTACCGTCACCGCCGGGGTACATCACCATTGGCTCCTGGAACCCATAGGGCCCAATGATAACCAATGCGATGTTGCGCAGTGGTCATCGACCGCCGACTGCAACGGCGCACAACGCCAGTGGAATTACCTCAGTTCCACTTGTCTCTACTCTTAGGTCAGGCAGCCGCCATTTCATGGGGGCACAGGCCGCGGCACCTAACTGCGTCACAGCAGACATTGGCACATCAACTGACTCTCGAGTTCACTTTTTTTTTCTGTAAATGAAGAAATTCGTATTAATATTGACATATGTGTGAATATGACCCTCTGCTCACCGTTTATCACCCTAGAGTTCAACCGCTGTGGATGAATAGGAGATGGAGACATCCCCCTGTGTACAGACCCCTGGTGGACCTGGCGACAATGGAGGACAGGCACATTATCCTGACCTACAGACTTGATAGGGCCACAATCCAAGAACTGTGTGCCCAATTGGAGCCAGACCTGATTTCAGCTATCCGCCAGCCCACAGGTATCCCCCCTCTAGGTCAGGTCCTGTCAGGGCTCCATTTCCTGGCAAGTGGTTCCTTCCAAGCGACAGTGGCCATGGCATCAGGGATGTCTCAGCCAATGTTCTCAAACGTGCTGACCAGAGTGTTGTTTGCCCTGCTGAAATACATGCGCAGCTACATCGTATTTGCCCAGGTGGAGGATTTGGTCACAGTGAAGGCTAACTTTTATGAACTTGAACGTATCCCAAACATCATTGGTATTGCATTTGTCGTTCCCCCGCCCCCCCAGAGAAATGAACAAGTTTTCAGAAATAGGAAAAGCTTTCACTCTCCGAATGTGCAGATGGTGTGTTTGGCGGATGCCAATGCCAGGTATCCTGGCTCTGAGCATGATGCATTTATCATGACTAATAAAAGCATTCCATGTGTGATGTCTCAACTCCAGATGCACAGGGTGTGGCTAATAGGTGAGCCCATGGTCCCCACCCAGTTGATGTAGGTATATGAGTTTGGGTTTGGCCCTAAGGGTAAGAGTGTGGCTAACAGGTATCCCTCAAATATTTGCAGGTGACTCTGGTTACCTCAAACTCTCATGGCTACTGACCCCAGTGAGGAATGCCAGACAAGGGCAGAGGAACGTTACAATGAGGCACATGGGTGAACAAAGAGGATCATTGTGAGAACCTTTGCCTCCTGAAGACTAGATTCCGGTGCCTCCATTTGACAGGTGGATCCCTGTACTACTCACCCAAGAAGGTGAGACACATTTGAATTTGAATTGCAATGTTTACAGTTTGTGAAATTAATATATTTGTCATAGAATTCACAGACTCAAGACTTGAATTTGTTCCAAGGGTGTTTATTTATGTGCTAATAAGTGGAGGGGAGTATTGAAATGGGCTGGTTTGCTGATGGAGGAATATCCAAGGTAGAGTCCATTCTATTTGTATCCCAGGTGCATTGTCCAAAGGGGCAAAGGAAGTGGAACAATGGCAGTTCAAGGAGGACAGGGTGACAGAGTGGGGCAGAGGGTGACAATCAGTGGAGTCTTATTTCCTTACGGGGGTCTTGCCAATGTTCCCTGGCTTCTACCTGGATCACAGGAACCATTGGCATGGTGGTTCTCCTTCTGCAGGGGGTGGGATGCTGGTGGCCTGTTGTTCCTGTGGCAGGGCCTCCTGTCCACTAGCGCTGGCAGAAGTGGAGGGCTGGTCTTCGGTTTGGCTAGTGTCAGGGGCCCTTTGGTGTGCCACTGCCTCCCTCATGGTGTTGGCCATGTCTGCCAGCACCCCTGCAATGGTGTCAAGGGTGGTGTGGGTGTCCCTCAGGTCCTCCCCGATCCCCAGGTACTGTCCCTCCTGCAGCCGCTGGCTCTCCTGCAGGTTGGCCAGGATCTGGCCGATGGTCCAGTGGGAATGGTGGTATGCTCCCAGGATGTTGGTAGTGCCTCATGGAGAGTCGGTTCCATGGGCCTGCCCTTCCCCTGTCTCATATCAGCCCTCCCTGCTTCCCTGATGTCCTGTGCCTCTGTCCCCTGAACCGTGTGCCCACTGCCACTGACCCTAGGTCCCTGATCGTCCTGTGTTTGTGGCCTGGCATGGGGTCCCTGTAGTGGTGGACACACTGTTGATTGATGTGCCCTGCGGACAGAGGGGTGGGCCACTGGGTGGGTGCTGTGGTGGTGTTTCTTGTACATGTACCTTTAATACCTTTCATTTTAATGATATGATATGTATTCAGTCTGTGCATCACTTTGAGAATGGTGCATACATCCTTTTTGTTTTGAAGTAATACACCATGTACTGACTTTCAAGATGGTACAGACATTTGTTCACACTCTTGTTGTTTGGTTTATGATACTTATATATATGATACTAATGTGATGTTGTATTTTCCTTTAATCAAATAATTACTTCTAGAAAATACAGATAAGCCTTTCACAGAAGACTGTAACTCATTTGTATTCCTTACTTCAGTTTGGCAAATACTTGTGCCAATCTACAAGTGGTACAAGGGATATTGTTGATGTTTGTACAGGAATTGTTTGCTTCTCTATAAATGGGCTACTGGAAGTCCAAGACATCTGTATGGCTATTCTGGAAATAGTAGCCAATGAGAGTTTTCCACATACAGATATTTTTATTCTAAGCTACATTTAGGAACATGAATGTTTCCAAAGATGTAATTCTTTCTCAACAGTCAAGGAATTTGAAAGATTTGTATATGTTTTTAGCCCTGATAGTAACTTAATTTCATTAAATAGTTAAAATACCAAGGTGTGCACTCTAACTTCTGCTCAAACTTTGGATCTAAGATTGTTTCAACAGTTTGTTTAACTGTGGTGCATAATTATTTATGTGTAATGATACAAAGGTGTGCTCCATTTAATATAAAGATTATGTGGGTCATTATGAACATGGCGGTAAACACCGTCTCCTGCTGTGGTGACGGTGAACAGAATCCCGCCATTGGCGGTGAATAGAAACACGCCATATAAAGATGCCAAAAACAGAATCCGTCAAAAATAATCCTACCACCAGTCACCTCTAGGGCCTTGTCGGTGAAAAAGCTGCACATCCCACCCTCCCACCGCCAAGCACACAAATCCCCCACCCTCCAAATAATGATACACAAATCACAGCGGTGGTCAGTGGATGTCGAACGACCATTGGCGGTACAGACCGCCGCGGCCATCAAGTGGACCCAGCAGTAAGAAATGCACACATTGGCAGGTTTGAAACCCACACATCTGACACACATCCACAACACTATAAAACACACACAGACACACCCAACAATCCTTTGCACTGCCAATAGGAGAAGCCAGATGGACAACACTACAGGCAGACACCGAACGCCACATCATATGACTCACACGCCCAACCACACACCAGCACCCTCACCAATATCCACACAACACACCACCTACAACACACACCATGGCACCCGCTAAGCACCCACTCTTCACAGAAAGAGAGCTAAGGACCATTTTGGACGAGATACTCAAGGTCGAGCCACACATATTCGGAGCACAGGTTCAGCACACACCCATCACGAGGAAGACAGAGTTATGGCAGACCATTGTCAGAAAGGTCAACGCAGTGGGAAACCATCCATGCACGAGGGATGACATCTGCAAGAGATGGAGTGACCTGCGTGGGAAGGTGAGGGCCAAGGCATCCCGGCACAACATTGTGGTCCAGAAGGCTGGCGAGGACCTCCACCAACACCCCCTGACTACACTGACTGGCAGGAAAAGGCACAGGCCATCCTGCACCCTGAGGGCCTCACTGGACTCACTGGTGGAATGGACTCCGGTAAGTCATCTACAATTACCACACCTGTAATGCATGCATCACCTCACCCCTCCAACTACCACCAGTACCACTACCCCACCCAGGCCATAATCACTACATGCAGTCACCCTGCATGCCCACAAACTCACTAACAGGCCCACATCCATCCCCCTGGACACAGCCCTCTACCCCTGCAAGGAATCACAATGGCACTATACCACCTACAATGCACCTCCACTTTCCATGCAAAATGCAATGGCAACCCCACAATAGGTCCCTGCATGGCCCACCAGTGGAAAACCTGCACAAAATAGGCCTGCCCTGTGCACCCCATTCGATTTTGCAATTGTAACATATATGTCCATTCCCTCCAACAGGCACCACCACCCATGCCACCCTGTCGGACAGGACAAGGAGTGGCAGCGGCCCACATGGAAACAGAGGAACTCTGGACAGTGAAGAATACCCTGGCCCTTCACACAGTCCTGGGCTGTCGCCATCCAGCACCCCCACCCAGGACACCACTGACACCCCTACCACCCAGCCACCAACATCAGCTCTGGGCAACCGGCCCCACACCTGTGTCTCCAGGCCAGAGACTGGTGAAACACAAGGACCGAGGCAACAGTCACCACCTACCAACAGGCAGGATGACGATGGCCCCAGTACAAGTGGTACCGCCAGACCTATGCAAGGGACACAGGCACAAGGGGCTAGACCCAGTGGGAGGGCATCAGTGGCCCAGGGGGAGGCCAAAGGATAGATGCTGGAGCCTGGGAGGTGATCTCTGAGGTCCTGGGAGCATACCACCATACCCAGGACAGGATGGGGCAGATCGTGGTCACCCAGGAGCAGAATCAAAGGCTGCAAATAGCACACCACCAAGAGGCCATGGAGCAGTGGAAACAGCTCAATGCCACCATGACCTGCATAGCAGGTGCGCTGCTGCACCACTACCCAACCCAGCCTGAGACCCCACAGACCAGGAATCCCCTACCACAGTCCAAGATACAGACCAGCCATCAACAGCAGCAGCAGCAACTGGACTGGTGCCACTATCCAAGGATACACAGGAGACAAGCACCTCTACCTGTACAGGCCATCACCAGGCAACCAAACAGTGCCTCAGGCCCAGATATGGCACTGGAACACCTGCCAAGACCAAAACACCGACAAAGAAGTGACTGTGACATGAACTGTCCCCCAAGTGTGCACACTCAACCGCCATCCCCACCGTGCAATAGCAACTCAACAACATGTAAAATACAGATGGACATATTACCACTGCCAATAATCGCTGAGACCATGTAGCCAGTATGGACATCCACCAGCAACCCATGCCCATCACTGTAAAGAAAACCATGGCATCCCTGACACCTAATAAAACACATGTATACCAATGTCAATGTCCCCTGTCAGTATGTTGAATCAAATCGAAGTGTGCATGCAGTTGTAATTGTAATCATATAATCATACTTTTATTGCAGGAATGGCACACGACGCACAGCATGGGGTGGTGTCAAGTTGTTCATCATGTCACCTGCAAACCTTGTTACAGTGCAAATGTCTATAGACCCAACACCCACATAGGGGATAAGTCATAATGCGCACAGACAACAACAGCAGAAAATAGTACATCTTAGTCACTGTAAGTATAGCTGGATCAGTTAGTTCCTGGAGTGTACATCTTCCCCCTCTTCATCATCACCATCACTCTCATCCCCTCTCAGAGGAAGCTGGTCTGGATATACAGCACCCTCTTCCTCCAAGAGGGGAATAGCTTTCCTCACAGCCACGTTGTGCAGCATGCAGCAGGTCACCACTATTCTACAGACCTTTTCAGGGCCGTAGACCAGGGATCCCCCAGAAATATGGAGGCAACGGAATCTAGCCTTCAGGAGACCTATAGTGCGCTCAATCACCCCCCTAGGTCGTCCATGGGCCTCATTGTAATTCCTCTCAGCATCTGTTCTAGGATTCCTCACTGGTATCAGGAGCCAATGCATGTTGGGGTAGCCAGAATCACCTGCAAAAGTGGGCAAAACAGGACTGTAACTAACAACCCTCAGTTGCTGACAGCCTGGCTGTCTGCTGTGTACAGAAAATGTGTCAGACATACTTACCTATGATCCATCCTCTGTCCCCTTGTAGTTGTTCTATCATGTGTGGCACACTGCCGTTCCTCAGTACAAAGGAATCATGGACTGATCCAGGGAACATGGCATTCACATGTGAGATGTACTGGTCTGCAGTATGCACCAATTGAATGTTCATAGAGTGAAAGTTCTTCCTGTTTCTGTAAACCTGTTCACGTACTCTTGAGGGGATAAGAGCTATGTGGGTGCCATCAATGGCACCTATCAACTGAGGGATGTTGGCAAAGGCATAAAAGTCTGACTTGATGGCAGGTAGTTCAGCACTTTGGGGAAACCTCACATATGACTGCAGGTGTCGTAGAAATGCATTCAGGAATCTGGACAGTATGAGGCAAAACATTGGCTGTGAAACACCAGGACCCATACCCACTGTCACCTGAAATGAGCCAGTGGCCAGGAAATGGAGTGCAGAGAGCACTTGCACTTCAGTAGGGATGGCATGCTGATTTCTATTAGCCGGTCTCAGTGATGGATCCAGTAATGCACAAAGTTCATGAATAGTAGCACGAGTGAGTCTGCAATTGATAATGATGTTGCGCTCCACCATGGTCTCCAAATCCACAAGTGGTCTGTACACTGATGGGGCCCTCCCCCACCACATGGGTCTGTACCTAGGAGGAGTGGAGAACACATGCAAGGGACACGCATTCATCTGCTCAACATGTTGAGTATTCAGCACTGCTGGCAAAAAAGTCGATGACACAAATGCATTGTAGGATGTTAAACTGGAGTGACATGTCCTCACTGATACATCTGGACTGTTGTGGTGAGTAAATGTTTTTTGCCCATGCGTTTGGGGGATGGAGTCCATAGGGCCTGCATGGGGCCAATGAGAAATTAATAGCTGCGTAGTAGTGTGCAAATGTCTGCCCCCAGTAATCTAGATATGTAGCAGTGGATGTGACCTCATACCGCTAGCAATTGTCATAATGGCGTAAGGCGCTGTTCACTGCCGTGCAACCATTCATTGGTTAACATGGTTGTCAATGGGGACTATGGGCCTATTATGATCGCTGGCGGCAGTGACGGTGCACACCACCGCGGAACGTTCTCTATCCCAACTTCACTTGACTCCCGGATTACGTGCATGCAAGTGCTCCACTGAGTATACTGCTGTGTACTGACTCTGTTCCTGGAAATGGCACGAGTGACAGGGAAAAGGGCCCAGCCTTCACCACGGAGGAACTGGAGAAGCTGGTGGACGGGGTATTAACCATGTACGCCAAGCTATATGGTCGACCAGAGGTACAGGTGAGTGGGCGGATTGGAGTGCATGGATATGTGTAATGGTGGTAGATTGCTGTAAACATGTGTGCACGATTTGACATGATACAGCCATGGAATGCATGACATACTGCATGTGTGAGGTGCAGTAATGCTGGTTAAGTGTCCGTCCCATAGGGGACACATAGCCAGCTGCATCAAATGGGCATTGTCTGACCTCTGTTACTTTTCTGTGTGTCCCCTACAGGTCAGTGCCCATCAGAAGAGGGGACTATGGCAGGCCATCACCAGGGAGGTGCAGACAGTGGGGGTCTACAAATGGCTGAGCACCCACTGCAGGAAGCAGTAGGAGGACCTGCAGCACTGGGCCAGGAAGACCTGCAAGGCCTAGCTGGGGAGGTCCTCCCAACAAGGAATGGCTGCCCGTCGGGCACTGACCTCCCTAATGGACTGCATTCTGGTGGTGGTGTAGCCAGACTTGGATGGGCACTTGAAGGCTGCACAGGAGACACTAAGGGGTGAGCACAGATACCATTGTATGCCTCCTTGATGGATGTCTGAGGGTGCTATAGTATGTATGCTGTCTAGTGGCAGGGACTCAGACAGATGTAATTTAGCATATTGGCCCCCATGGGCAGTTAGATGAGAAGGGACAGGTCTGCAGTTCTTCAGGTCCTTACGTGATGTTGGAGATGGATGTATACCAGGGTTATGGCCACTAGTCATTGGCATAGCCATGAGTGTAGCTGTAGGTGCTGCATGGTGGTATATTTGCTGGGTGGGAGTATGTGTGAACCAGTTATGTACATCCATTCAGCTATTTAGATATGTTGCTCATGTTTTGTCTCCCCACCCCTGTTCTCCTGTGTTGTCTGTGTTCATCAACATCAACTGGCGAGGGAGCAGCGGCACCGGCGAGTGGGGATGCAGTGGCCTACGGTTCCAAGGAGGCAGAGTCGAATGACGTCAAGGAGACCAGAGGGTTGGAGGGGGTAGGGGAGCACCAAGGCGGAAGCAACTACCACTGGAGGTAGTGATTCTGACACTTCCCCCGATGGGAGCTCCCTTGTGGTGGCAGACCCTAGTAGGCCCACCCATTCTTTGTCATCTTCCTCCACCACCTATACCATCACCGACCTCCCAGTTGCTACCCACCCAGTGCCCGTGCCCGCTTACTTATAAGGGTGGGCGTCTCCTTCGCCCCAGGCACCTCATCCCCTGCCCCAGTTAGCCCTGTTGCCCTCACGGAGGAGGCTATTGGCCTTCTGAGGACCATCTCTGTGGGGCAGACAACCATTGTCAATGCCATCCAGGGGCTAGCATCACAGGTGCAGCAGACCAATGCCTACCTGGATGACATTCACGGTGCTGTGTCTGGCTACAGAGATTTTTTCAGGCTCTGGCCTCCTCTTTCATGGCAGCCAGTGTCCGTGGTCTTTCCGTCCCCACTCAAACCTTCTCTACCCCTTCCAGCACCCCACTCTCTTCACCCGTCCCAAGCACACATTCTGACAGCCATGCACACACCTCAACACACAAGAAGCACACACAGAAACACAAGCACCACACTTCCGATCACAGGCATACACACAGCCAACATACAAAGGCACACACAACAACATCCACTTCCCCCAGTGTGTCCACCTCTTCCGCCTCCCTGTCTGTCACCTCTACATGTGCACTCACAGGCACTGCACCTTCATTCACTCTTTCTGGCCCCATTCTTGCAGTCACCACAACATCCAGTCATGCTCCCCAGGCACCACAGCTGCACTCACTACAATGTCTCTGAGTTCCACTTGCAGCACACTCACCAAACTTGCAGACACCCAGACAACATCCATTTACACTGGCAGCCTGTCTTGTCTCACTGTGTCCACCCCCCTCCTCCCAAGATACTCAAACGTTCCCAGACACCCACCCAACACACATCCACCACACCTCAGCATAGTGTACAGTCACCTGCATCCACGTCAAGCACACCTACACCTGTTAAGACCACTCCCTCTACCTCCACTCCAACACCTTCCTCCAGGTCCACCCCGATTGCCTCTAAGAAAGTTTTCCTTTCCCATGTAGCCCTTTTTGAACCCACCTGCCCACCCCATCTTGTCCCTAAACTTGCCCACCTCCTTGTCCTGTCCACTCCTCCCACATCCAAGTCTGCCCCTGTCCGCCCTTCGCATTCTTGTGCACCTTCCCCTGTGAGCAAGAGACCCGTGCTGGCCCAGGTACATCTGCCGCACCCCAGTCCAAGGCCACACCCCCACCTTCCAAGACAAAACCAAAACCCCTCCACCTACCAAACGTAAGCCCAAGCCCCCTCTCCCAGACGTAAGACCCCACCCCCACCACCCTCTGCCCTGTTCCCTGAGGTGCTTGGCTGCACTATTTATGCCCCTTTATGGTGGAGTACAATGTGCACACGTGGGAGTAAAGTTGGGGCTATTTAGGCACATCAGCCTTTTAGCTATGGACTGGCCTTTGGCCTAATGTAGACATTATGTTGCTCCTGGAGCGTTATTGAAGTTTGGTGGTTGGTGTTGGCATACTCTGGATCTGTGGTTCTATGTTTCATTGTGGGGGGGGGGTGTTGTGCACATGTGTGTGTACTTTGGTCAGGTTTAATTTGCCTTGTGTCGGGTAAGCACCTCTTGCTCTGGTGTGTATGGCTTGTGCTGTTGTGAGGGGTTGTGGGTGCGTTGTGGGGTGGGTGGGTATGTAACTGTGCCCTTTCTTCCCTTGTTTAGTAGGTTGCAATACTTACCTTCGTCGTCTTCGTCGGTGGTCTCAGTCATGGAGGTATATGGCAAGGAGCAGGACTGGCATGATTTGCAACTCTCTCTCCATGTCTGCTTCGGACTGTTGTGTGAGCCTCCGGTGAGTGTTTCCTTTTATTTGGTTCGTTTCTGCCTGGCTTTGCTTGGCGGTGGTTCCCACCCAGTAACTGACGGCGGTCTAGTGCTTCATTATTTGTTCGGCAGGTAGGGGTTTTCCGTCGGACTGTGGGCGGCCTATTCCATCGTTGTCGGCAATCTTCAGCTGACGGTGAGTGGTTTTCAGGCTGCCTTTTTTTCATGTGCTTCATTTGGTGGGCCAGCTTACCTGACTGTTGGCGGCGGCGCAGTCTTTCCCACTGTGTTCATAATGAGGGCCTATGACTTTATTATTGAATTCACTTCTACCCAAACATCCATTTTGGGCACACTTTTACTTGCCCCACACTAATTTTCCATCATGGACAAAATACTATTTCAGGACATTACACCATTTCACTAAGGATCAATACAAGATGGACTGAATGTGATGACAATAAGTTAACCTTTAAACAAAGATTGTCAAAAAATGAATCAACACTTACCTTCTTATTCTAACTCCTAAATTTTAATTGTCGGTACATATGTCTACATATCGGCAATATGGACTAAGCATACTACATAGTACCAACAGTAGATATGTAATTACGTGGCCTAGCATGGCTGATGACTTTTGAAGAACTCCCCTGCTTTATATAAGAAATTGACTACAACTCACAGTAGAATAAGCACATTATTGAATATTCTTTTCACAATATATATGTTTTATGTTTTTTGTCAGTTCTTGATGATGACGAAAAAATAATGGTTATCTGCACTGTGCTGGGTGAATAATTATAGCATTTGTTATGCATGTGTGTAAAAGAGCATGAGATGTATTGCAATGCAGTGTTTCGCAATAACAAAATAAAGTACAATTCTAAATTAGAAAGTAAAATATTATTCCTTTACTATACATACCTGCATAATGTTGCTTAACAAAGATGTTGTGTTTTTTTCTCACGTGTAGGTCAAATAGCCAATCTATAAACAAAGAAGAAACCACACACCCAACAGGATACAAAAAACATGCTGCAACAAAAACAATGACCCCAATGTTGATGGGAAGGGTACCGGTGAGCTATGACAAGCTTCTGGTGGATGTCAATGTCACTACTCTACGAATATAAATATTTAATAGTATAAACAGCAAGTTGCAGTCTCGGCATAAAGTTGCCCAAGGCAGTTCACAGGAACATTCAAACCAGGTGGTGGAATCGTGAGTGGTGCAGAAGTACTAGATGGTGGGGACAGCGAGACAGTGAGACATCAGGAGGTAGGAGGATTAGCAGCCCAGCATCCTTCCTTGGTCCTTGGAGGTGGCCCAAGGCTCCACCTCACCTGTGCTGGGTTACTGGTGCAAGCTCTTCACTCCTGCAGCACGGGACAGAGAGACAGTGAGATATCAGGAGACAGGAGGACTGCAGGTCTCAGCATTCTTCGTCGGTCCCTGCAGACGACCCAAGGCTCCACCCCACCTGTGTTGGGTTACTGGTGCTTTATAGCAAGCTCTTCACTCCTACAGCATGGGACGCGCAGGGGTGAAGCCTGGGCCAAGAGGGGGCTCGTCCTAAACCTGTCAGCACCATAAAAAGCCAGGGCAGGGCCACCATCCTTGGTTGGTTGGTCCCCCAGGAGGCCCTACCTGAGGTTTGGGGGCTGCATGACCCCAGGTGAATATTTTTCAGGCTAGCCAATCTCTCTGTCCTTATCATACTAGAATAACATGCCCAGCCCCACATATAATTTAAAGTTTCTACCACTGGTCTGGAGTGTCCAGTGCAATTGAAACAAGGTAATGCAATAGCTTGGTGTGCTGTTTAGATCTTGTACTGGTACCTACAACTCTAACACATATTTATATAGTCAAATCAAGACTTTATATGTATTAAATTTTATATGCCATACCGATATCTACAACAATGTAGAGGCAAAAGAGAAGGGTATTACCATGGTAAAATGGAAAGCACTGGACATACCCTTGGGGGTGAGGGAACATGAAGAAAATCACTAGACACGCGGCAGAGAATTGTACTTGGAGGGGTTACATGTTTAGAAAGACAAACTCCATGGCAAGTTAGGTAAAGGGTCCACTCCTAAGGTTAAATCCAAAGGGTTACTCCACAAAGGAATTAGCTTATTTTTCCAACAAACTAAAAAGGTGTGACTCCCAACCCTAACAATAAGGTTACATCAAGTAGGAATATACCCCCCCACCCAACTCGACATCCCCCGGAAATATAGACTCGAACTGCGTGTCTGAGCAAATCTCAACTTTATCATCTAAAACTAACACAGTGGAATGTTCCAATAGATGCTTGGTATAGGATGCAATGGAGCCCATTGAGGTAGAAAATACAGCACTTAGTCACCCCGCCCAATAGAGATAGTATCCCTCTCATTGATCAGTTGCAATGCCTAAAGAATTAAATCATGCAGTTAAAGGATTGCATAAGTCGATTGGCTGACAATTTAAATAGCAAATTGAATAAAACACTGGTCAGAGAAAAGAATAAGCCGAGGGAAGATCTGCGGGATGGGTTGGGACCAATATTTGTAAAACAACCCCCACACACTAGATCCTAACAACATGAGAACTTAGCTCCTCATGTTGACCACAGTAGCACAGCCAAAGAAGATTTGACTGAAACTAGGAATATAAGGAACAATATATCTATGGGTAAAGCCAATTCACTTAGGGAATTGACAAAAGGCAACCCACAGCATGAACAGAGGAAAGCTTATTCAGGAATTATTCACAAAGTCAACAGACGATTGGGAAAGAATAATGGCCTTAAAGATCAATATGATATTCATATGATTAATGTTCCCAAACTGCCACTGGAAGGGAGGGAATCACAAGAATCACTTACCAAGAAAGTGATCCACTGGATATCACTGGATAAGACATTCTAGAGGCTGCAGGTCTGTTATCAGAGAAGACATTCCATATGCAAGGTGCCTTAACAATACAAATAGTTCCCATGACACGATAGGGATACAATTAAAGTCCCAGTATTTGGTGGAGGGACTAATGGCGCTTGAACTGAGATACTGGCCACCAAAAATGTCACAAATAAGACTCAAACTTAGTGACTCAGATGAAATTAGGCCCCTTGATGCCACCAATCTTGCACAAGGCTGGATTGATGTACAACAGGAAGTTGATTGACAAGAGGTAACTACATGTAATGTAGGGCCTGCACACAGGAAAATCCTGGGAAGAGAGTGGGCAAGTATGGTAAGCTTGAAGACCATGAGACAGGGTGAAATTCCCCAGGAGGTTATCCCAAATCTTCAAACAGATCAGCCTAGTAAATTCTACTTGGAGAATCAGATCACAGATAAAGCTTCTGACGATAAGGGAATGCCCCTAGTAGAAGACAATTGCACTAGTGTCCTGGAATGTTGCTGGGATAAAGGCTAAGCTTGCAGATCCTGAATGGGGAAACTTTATAGATTCACATCATGTATATTCCTACAGAGACATGGGCTACCGATCAAGACATAGGCCTGGCTTTATGACTTTTACCAAAAATGCCATCCCCTTGCCCGCAGGAAGGGCCTGAGGGGGCCTCTTGATCTGGTTACGGCTGGACCTCTTTCCCTCAGGAAAGGTTGTTCGCTCGGAGAGTAGTGATCTCTTAGGCATAAAAATATGTATATCCATGAGCAAGTATGTGGGCATAATGAACATTTATGTAAGATCTGCTCCATCAAGCCGCTTTTCTACCACGGTTAACCAACTGTCTGACATGCTTGTTAAACTACACAAGGGAGCGGTAAACATTATTGCAGGGGATTGTAATACACAAATAGCCCTAAAGATGAGCAAGACTGAGTCTACTGAGTCATTTTCTAGACTAGACCTCCTAAATGTTACTGGGAAAAAGTCATCCAATGTCGCTATACAATTAATGGACCTAGGTATGACACATGGTATGAAAATAGTAAATGGAAATGCAAGATCTGACCGCCCTCCGTGCCCAACATTCAAAAGAGGAGCAATTACAACTCATATAAATTATATCTTCTTGAAAAATACCTTTTTGCCGTTTTTTGGATATGGAGATTATTGCTAGAGTAGTGACCATCACCCATTAAGCAACATGTTGGATTTTTGGGTTTTGAAAATCACAACTTTGAAACCAACTAGCAACATTGATATAGTCTAGGTTACCATGAGTAGGAGGAATTTAAAAGGGACAGCTGTTATGAATAATAGTATGATCTTGACCCAAATTTATAGCCTCTGTTATGTAAATGTTTCTCTACTAGTTTAGGGAAACAAGGGCAGCATAAATCTCCTAGATCTGCATACTCAACTGGTGACAGATATAAGCAAACTATTGAGAAAGACAGTGAATAGAGGTATTTTTTCCCAAATTTCCCCCTAGGCAGTTTACCAGGAAGTGTCGGATTGCCAAGAATAGTCTCTTGGAAGCTGATAAGTCAGACTGCCAGGCTCAGATTGTAACAGCGAGGAAGGCTTACAAAACTACCCTGACAGCGGCACAGAAATGATAGGAAATCTCCCAATGAGATGATCTAGCAGAATCCCTTACACAAGGTGATGTGAAAATCTTCTGGAAAGGTATCTCGGATGGAACGCAAATGGCAGATAGCCATCTAGAGCTAGTAGTTCCTCTTGAGAAATGGATGACACACTTTGAGGGCCTTTTTGCAGAGTAGTACAATATAAAGAGGAGGCCACAGAAACAAGACTGGGGTTTAGCAAGCGAGCATAGTCTTCCTATATGTAAAGCTTACCTACTGGGTAGCAGAGAGAGGGAGGCTATGGCGTTTACCCTAAATGAAACAGTTATCACCCTAAAACAAATGAAAAGGGAAAAGGCCCCTGGTCTTGAGGGTATCCCGTGTGAAATTTATTTTCCCCACTTGACGTATGGATCTCTTATCTCAACTCCCTCAGTAATGCTATCTTGAGGGGTGAGGGTATTCCTTCCTCGTAGCAAGGAGCGGTCATAATCCCATTCTATAAAAAGGGAAATAGAGACAAGCCAGCCAGTTATAGGCCCATAAACCTAATTGGCATAAGCCAGAAGATCTTCTGTTGGCAGGTCTTGGCTAGACTCCAGTCTTGGCTTGATAACAACTCAATACTTGCAGAGGAACGGGCAGGCTTTAGGGTCAAAACTAGTACTCTTGACCAGGTTTTTCATGACTATATGCTGGAAATATGTATCATTCAGGCAGGACCACCTGTATGTCGCATTTATAGACGTACGAGAAGCATTTGATCTGGTACCGAGAGACACCTTATGGGAGGTTTTGGAAGCATATAGAATTCCTGGTGATCTATGACCTGTCCCTAAAACGAATTGCTCATTTGACTGCTTTGAGACCCCTTCTGTATTGGGTAAAATTATGGTCATCTGAGGAATCTTCCCCATATGGGAAATCGTTGGTTGAATTGGTATCCTTTGACTCACAAGTACGCATACCCTAGCTAAAACAAGTAAAACAATTTACATATATATTAAAAATGCTGAAATTGTGGAGCAGGCTTTGGTCAATGGGGAAAGAAACTGTGCTGAAATTGAACAAAGAATATTGGGATCACATTGTGTTAAGAGCCTGGGTTGATCTGAAAAATGGGAGCATAACTGCACAATTTTTGTTACATAAGTGTATTTCCAAATTTGAACCATTTGTTGACAGAATCACTTTCCTCCAAGCAAAATAACTATATATTTTGTTTGGACGTGTGTTCTTCCACTAAAGTCCTTCACTGCAAGTTGGGAAAAAAATCAGCGACCAATCTTTCTGCCCACACTGCTTAGTGCTCAATGAATCCAAGGCTCATTTTTTTCTTTTTTTGTCCACAGTACCCCCAGGTGCGGAAACAATTTATAATTCCACTATGCAAATGAATAGGTCTGAGACAATACAAGATAATGTTACAAATCTTAAAAAAGTGAAACCCAAGAAATAATAGGATTGTCAGTTTCTCGCTATTTGCACTGGGATTGGAGACTGAGACTGAGGATTACTACTTAACCCTAACACCGGAGGATTATTATTATTTTTTTCCCTGTTGGAGACGCGGAACAACTTCTGCGTCTCCATATCGCCCCCGCCCCCTTGTAAATGGGCTGCCCCCCCGGGGGCATTATTTTTTGATTGGTACTGTTTTGGGGGGCGATCGCGGCCCCCAGATTTAAATATATATTTTTTTAAAGTAGCAAAATAAAAAAAATAAAAAAATAAAATGGCGGGGTCAAAAAAAAAATCTACTTTTCCCTGGGGGTAGGATTGCCCCCCCCAGGGAAAACTAAATTGTAATAAAAAATGCACAAAAAAAAAAATGTTTTGTGGTCTGCCCTTACGGTGACCATCTATGGGGCCATTTTTTTATTTTTTATACATGAGGGCTTTTCCAAGGGAAAGCACACATGCATGAAAAAAAAGTTATGTCAAATTAGTGTCTTGCTTTCTCTCTCTCTCTCTCTCTATATATATATATATATATATACACATATATACAGTATATATATATATTTTTTTTTTTCAGGTCGAGCGTTGCAGCGGGCATGCGCTGCTTTTCTGACGTGTTGGTGTGTATCTGGGCTTTTACCAACGTCCTCCTCACACCCATCACTACCACTCGTTCGTGGGCTTGCCTTTCAAAAATCCTTTGATTACATTGGTAAATGGTTTATCTTTGTCCCTCCTTGGGGAGGTTTTGTTACTGCCTTGGCCGTCGCCCCTGGTACATGGCTAAATGCACTTTTGCCATTACATTTAACTGCGAGCAAACTTCTTTTCCTTTTGTGTATCTCTTCACCTGATGCTCATGGTGGCCGTGGCGCTGTGAATCGGCTCCCTTATGTGAAAGAGTTTAACTTTCAAATTTCAATTTATGTGGCAAGAAAAGTCTGGTTAGGAGTTTATAACGCTAATAGCTCTAACTCGAGCAGTTGCAAGACCCATTGCATTGTAAATGCTTGTTTTTCTTTTGTGTGTTGTTTTCTGGGAGCCACAATTGGCCCCCCAGGGAAACCACACATATACATAAAAATTATATATATATATATATATAATGGTGAATAATTTCACTGCACTCCACAAGGACCCTGATCAAGACTCCTTGGTGAGTCGAAACGTGTTGGTGGTTATTGACTGCAATAAAGTGTACCTCGTGAAGTGCGGTGACATTTTTCGGCATTACATAATTTCGAGATTGGTCTTCTCTGTCACTGGGCACCGGCAGTGGAGTGCGCCTCCCAGCAACCCTTCGACCACTTTGTTTCTAAACATATATATATATATATATATATATATATATATAATATATATGCAACACAAATTGGTTAAAAGATTGTTGCGCAGCGCACTCCACTGCCGGTGCTCGGTGATGGAGGAGAGCCACCTCAAAAATACTTTTGTGAACAAGAATCTCACCGCACTCCACGAGGTTCAAATTGACATGTTTTATTGCAAGTATAAAAAATTAAAGAAAAGAGGGACTCATTTACCATGATCAAGACTCCTTGAGAGTCGAAACGCGTAGGTGGCTGTTGCTTGCAATAAAACATGCCAATTTGAACCTCGTGGAGTGCGGTGCGATTCTTGTTCACAAAATATATATATATATATGCATGCATGTATGTCTTTTCTGTAGTGGCAGTTGCCATAAAGTAGCGCAGATGGTTTATTGTCCTGCTGCAAAGGATATACATTTATATGTATTTAGCTGAGTGGATTAGTAAAGGCAAGCGTTACCTGCGCTTTAAAACAAATGTTATGCCAGGGGGACTATGGAGATATGATTGGCACTTTTGCTGGGTAGTACTGAGGGAATTAGAAGAGGAGGTAATGGGAGGCAGAGCACCAGAAATGACTGTTGCTCTGGGTGCCACCAGTGCTGAAGGCTGTGATGATGGGTATGTGGTAAGGTGAAGTAATACCTTCTTTTTTGGGTTTTTTCAGTGTTTTCAGAGAATCTGCAGAATTGGAGAAGAAGCGACGGTAAGGTGATGACATTTCCTATTGTACACAACAAACATACCCACAAGCAATTTTGTGACTATCTGCCTTCTACGTAGGCTAGTAATTTAGAGGGACAGTTTAGCCAGTAGCAGAGATGCCGTCTCATTGGATGACTGCTGATCAAGCCCTAACTCGGGTTATGGAGGACAGTTCTGATGTAGGCTCAGAGACTGAGACAGCATCTGAGGGAGAGGACAATGGGGCAGAATCTGGGAGTGATTTTTCAGTTGGCGGAGTCCCATCCAACGACACCTCTTCCAGTGAGTCTGCTGTGCCGTGCTGTCCCTTCGCAAGCACATTCTGGGCAGTGGGACCACATTGGGTTAGCCGAACCCAGAGAGCACGTGCTTGCAGCCGCAAGCACAGAGAGAGTGCTTTCTTGGCAGCCCCCCTGTTTAGTTCAGCCCCAAAATCCACCTTTTACTGGTGACGCCGGATGTAAAGTTGATACAGCTAACTTTTTGTCAGTCGACTACATCTATCTATTTTTGGATGTTGACTTCCTTCAGAAAATTGTGCAGCAAACAAATTTGTGTGCAGACCAATTTCTGAGGGAGCGCGGAGGCACTCTAGGGCCCCGTTCCAGGGCACGCCAGTGGACTCCCACTTCGCTGGAGGAGTTGAAGATATTTTTGGGCCCTACGCTCAAAATGGGGTTAGTGCAGAAACCCACCTTGCAGTCCTACTGGATGACTCGCACGGTTTGGGTAACTCCCATCTTCGCACCATACATGAGCAGAGATCATTTTTTTGCTACTGCAGCGCATGCTGCATTTCAATGAGAATTCTGCTGCATTGCCCCGGTACCATCCACATCATGACAGGTTGTTCAAAATTCGGCCTGTCGTGGAACATTTGTCTGCCAGGTTTCCAGAGATCTATACTCCTGGAAAGAATATAGCAGTCGATGAGTCCTTGATCCTGTACAAAGGACTGCTGCTTTTCAGACAGTACATTGCAAGCAAAAGAGCTCGCTATGGCATAAAGCTGTACATGCTGTGTGAGAGCTCTTCTGGCTATGTGTACAGCTTGAGAGTGTATACAGGGAAGGATTCTACCCTAAACCCTGTAGGTTGCCCTCCCGCGTTAGGGGTCACAGGTAAGATTGTATGGGAACTTGTCCAGCCACTTCTTTACAAAGGTTATAACCTTTGTGTGGACAATTTCTATACCGGAGTAGAGCTGTTCAGTGAGCTCTACAAAGCTGGCACTGTGACCTGCGGTACAGTTCGTTGTAACCGCAAAGGATTCCTGCAGGAGCTTGTTTGCAAGAAGCTCCAGAAATCAGAGAGTACTGCATTGCGTTCTGACGAACTGCTCGCAGTCAAGTTCTTAAATAGGCGTGATGTATACGTGCTCACTACAATTCATGATGAGAGCACTTCTCCCATCACGGTTTGGGGTCAGATGGCCGAAGTCCACAAGCCCATCTGTATACTTGATTACAATAAGTACATGGGTGGAGTGGACAAGAACGACCAGGTTCTTCAACCATATAAGGCGTGTCGTAAAACTCGCACTTGGTACAAGAAACTGTTTACCCACCTGATTCAGATGGCAACATATAATGCATATGTTGTTTACCGTCAGACAACCACAGGAAGACTCATGACTTTCCTTGACTTTCAGTTGTCTGTAACTCAAAGCCTCACTGCTGTTACAGAAGCAGCAGCAGCCTCCACCTCATATGTTCTGGAGGATGTGGCAAGGCTGCAGGAGCGACACTTTGCTGATCGCATTCCTAAAACACCCAAAAAGGATCGTCCATGTCGTCGCTGTAAAGTGTGCTCCAAGCATGCAAAGCGGCAGGAGAGTCGGTATTACTGTCCCCAGTGTCCATCACAACCAGGCCTCTGTATCCCTACTTGCTTTACATTGTATCATACTAAAGCAAAGTTCTGGGAAATCGACTGAGGTTGAGCTGTCGTTGGGTAATCCTTTCAGTGGCAGTGCATGGATACCGAAAGTCCATGGGCCACTGCTTCCTTAGGCAAGGAGCCACAGAATTTTACTTCATCATGGACTTCCTTTTGGACTGCTTGAGAGCTAAATCCACCGTCAGTACGTGGTTGGTGTTCTGTTCAATTAACATGCACTATATTCCCCCTACTGCATATACTAGTGGACAGAACATATGCCACATTGTCACGGAGCACCCTTTCTTCACCAGGATGTCTACCTTACTTTCAAAGGTAGATATGCCCTCTCAGTTCGAGGAATCACTTTGTACGGCATACTTGGAAACCCCCAACTTGCATCCACAAACTAGTATAGGTTCACTTGGCAATTATACAGGATCAGCCAGGACTCTGATGAGAACAGAGACATGAATGGGTAAGGAAAGCTTATGGTAGGAGTGCCTTCACAGGGTTATTGCACAGGTAGAAGGCAGATAGTAAAGGTAGTACAGATGTACATCATCTACACCTATGGGATTCAAACCCATTGGTGCCATCACAGCACTGAAGGAGAATGACTTGTATAGGTCAGTGTTTGATCTGCTTTTCATGTTCATCCTCCATCAGAACTCAGTAGATGTTCAGTTTGCTGTATAAGTGCATTACAGTCACATCACTGCACATAATGTTGGCTGGGACATATGCTACGTTCTCATGGACTCCCCTATGTACCAAACACTGCCCTTTTTTATAGCCTATGACCTTCTCTTTAGGGAACATCATGAGAAATCCCCAGCATGTCTTCCTTAGTTTCAAAGGTAGATATTCTCACTGGGTTCAAGGAATCGCTTTGTACGGCATACTCGGACACCCCCAACTTGCATCCACAAACTGGAAGGAGTTGGAGTTAGCACAGAGAGTGCGTTAAAAGCGCATAAAAAACATGTCTTCCTGAGCCTCAGGTGGCTGTCACAGGAGTCATTAGTAAAGGTTTGTTACGCATGCATTTGGTAATGTTAAGGAAGAAGGAGGCAGTTAGCCTATGACCTTCTCTTTAGGTCACATCATGAGAAATCCCCAGCATGTCTTCCTTAGTTTCAAAGGTAGATATGCTCACTCAGTTTGAGGAATCGCTTTGTACGGCATACTCGGACACCCCCAACTTGCATCCACAAACTGGAAGGAGTTGGATTTAGCACAGAGAGTGCGTTAAAGGAGCATGAAAAACACGTCTTCCTGAGCCTCAGGTGGCTGTCACAGGAGTCATTAGTAAAGGTTCATTACGCATGCATTTGGAAATGTTAAGGAAGAAGGAGGCAGTTACTTGACAGGTGGTAAAATGTAGTCAAACTTATTCCGTTCTGTGGCGTGTGAATGTGATGGGTCCTTGTCTGGCAGCGGTAAGTTAATGTGAGTGCAGTGATTGGTTGGATTGAGCCCGTGGCTGGCGATATGAAACGGTTGTTTGTTGTGCAAGAATGGCATGTGAATGGAACATAAAGAGGTTGGTGCCTGGACGCAGCTTTATGGCCCACCTTCAGAAGGCTTGGTTTCAATATTCAGATACTTTGATAAGTATTCATGCCTTGAAACCATAATTTCTGGAGGTGCTAAAACCAACCAGTGTGAGTGGTGGGTTAACTTTAACAAACTAGTACCAGGGGAGTCCAAGGGTGCAGGACTAGCATGGCTCTCACCAGTTTTCCTTCACCCAGAATCCCCTTGAAATCACAAAATGTGCTTAAAAAACACATTTGACTTGCATTCCAATGAGCAGAAGTCCAGGGATCTGCAGGGAGCCATTAAAATTACCTACCACAAAACAGCCTAGTTTTTTAAGACAGTCACCTAAGTATTTGGTCCTGGGCTCGGCAGCCATGTAGGGAAACCTACCAAACGCAGACATTTCTGAAAACTAGACACCCAAGGCAGCCCACGTAAATGTGGTGTGTTTGGATTTAACAAAGTTTTCTTACCCAGAATACCCTGCAAAAGTGAAACGTTGATTAAAACCACTATGTTTCCTTTCTTTTTTATCACAGAAAGTACCGGAATGTGCAGGGATCCCCAAAATTCCTACCACCCAGTGTTTCCCCACTTGTCCTGAAAAAAACAAAACCCCGCTTGTGTGCCTGCGCCTAGTGCCTGCTTCAGGAATGAATCACTCCAGGGTTAACAGTAGCCCTCATGCAAGGACTACCCTTTACCCTTGTGTGATCCATTCCTGTTGCGGGCACTAGGCCTACCCACACAAGTGAGGTACCATTTTTATCGGGAGACTTGGGGGAACGCTGGGTAGAAGGGAATTTGTGGCTCCTCTCAGATTCCAGAACTTTCTGTCACCGGAATGTGACAAAAACGTGTTTTTTTAGCCACATTTTGAGGTTTGCAAAGGATTCTGAGTAACAGAACCTGGTCAGAGCCCCACAAGTTACCCCATCTTGGATTCCCCTAGGTCTCTAGTTTTAAAAAAATGCACAGGTTTGGTAGGTTTCCCTAGGTGCAGGCTAAGCTAGAGGACTACATCTACAGGTAGGCACTTTGCAAAAAACTGCTCTGTTTTCTGTCAAAAAATGGGATGTGTCCACGTTGTGTTTTGAGGCATTTCCTGTCGCGGGTGCTAGGCCTACCCACACAAGTGAGGTATCATTTCTATTGGGAGACTTGGGGGACCGCTGGGTGGAAGGAAATTTGTGGCTCCTCTCAGATTCCAGAACTTTCTGTCACCGAAATGTGAGAAAAACGTGTTTTTTAGCCACATTCTGAGGTTTGCAAAGGATTCTGGGTAACAGAACCTGGTCAGAGCCCCACAAGTCACCCCATCTTGGATTCCCCTAGGTCTCTAGTTTTCAAAAATGCACAGGTTTGGTAGGTTTCCCTAGGTGCCGGCTGAGCTAGAGGCCAAAATCTACAGGTAGGCACTTTGCAAAAAACACCTCTGTTTTCTGTCAAAAAATGGGATGTGTCCAAGTTGTGTTTTAGGGCATTTCCTGTTGCAGGCGCTAGGCCTACCCACACAAGTGAGGTATCATTTCTATCGGGAGACTTGGGGGAACGCTGGGTGGAAGGAAATTTGTGGCTCCTCTCAGATTCCAGAACTTTCTGTCACCGAAATGTGAGGAAAATGTGTTTTTTTAGCCACATTTTGAGGTTTGCAAAGGATTCTGCGTAGCAGAACCTGGTCAGAGCCCCGCAAGTCACCCCATCTTGGATTCCCCTAGGTCTCTAGTTTTCAAAAATGCACAGGTTTGGTAGGTTTCCCTAGGTGCCGGCTGAGCTAGAGGCCAAAATCTACAGGTAGGCACTTTGCAAAAAACAGCTCTGTTTTCTGTCAAAAAATGGGATGTGTCCAAGTTGTGTTTTAGGGCATTTCCTGTTGCGGGCGCTAGGCCTACCCACAAAAGTGAGGTATCATTTCTATCTGGAGACTTGGGGCAACGCTGGGTGGAAGGACATTTGTGGCTCCTCTCAGATTCCAGAACTTTCTGTCACCGAAATGTGAGGAAAACGTGTTGTTTTAGCCACATTCTGAGGTTTGCAAAGGATTCTGGGTAACAGAACCTGGTCAGAGCCCCACAAGTCACCCCATCTTGGATTCCCCTAGGTCTCTAGTTTTAAAAAATGCACAGGTTTGGTAGGTTTCCCTAGGTGCCGGCTGAGCTAGAGGCCAAAATCTACAGGTAGGCACTTTGCAAAAAACACCTCTGTTTTCTGTCAAAAAATGGGATGTGTCCAAGTTGTGTTTTAGGGCATTTCCTGTTGCGGGCGCTAGGCCTACCCACACAAGTGAGGTATTATTTCTATCGGGAGACTTGGGGGAACGCTGGGTGGAAGGAAATTTGTGGCTCCTCTCAGATTCCAGAACTTTCTGTCACCGAAATGTGAGGAAAACTTGTTTTTTTAGCCACATTTTGAGGTTTGCAAAGGATTCTGGGTAACAGAACCTGGTCAGAGCCCCGCAAGTCACCCCATCTTGGATTCCCCTAGGTCTCTAGTTTTCAAAAATGCACAGGTTTGGTAGGTTTCCCTAGGTGCCGGCTGAGCTAGAGGCCAAAATCTACAGGTAGGCACTTTGCAAAAAACAGCTCTGTTTTCTGTCAAAAAATGGGATGTGTCCAAGTTGTGTTTTAGGGCATTTCCTGTTGCGGGCGCTAGGCCTACCCACACAAGTGAGGTATCATTTTTATTGGGAGACTTGGGGAAACGCTGGGTGGAAGGACATTTGTGGCTCCTCTCAGATTCCAGAACTTTCTGTCACCGAAATGTGAGAAAAACGTGTTTTTTAGCCACATTCTGAGGTTTGCAAAGGATTCTGGGTAACAGAACCTGGTCAGAGCCCCACAAGTCACCCCATCATGGATTCCCCTAGGTCTCTAGTTTTTAAAAATGCACAGGTTTGGTAGGTTTCCCTAGGTGCCTGCCGAGCTAGAGGCCAAAGTCTACAGGTAGGCACTTTGCAAAAAACACCTCTGTTTTCTGTCAAAAAAAGGGATGTGTCCACGTTGTGTTTTGGGGCATTTCCTGTCGCGGGCGCTAGGCCTACCCACACAAGTGTGGTATCATTTTTATCGGGAGACTTGGGGGAACACTGGGTGGAAGGAAATGTGTGGCTCCTCTCAGATTCCAGAACTTTCTGTCACCGAAATGTGAGGAAAACGTGTTTTTTTAGCCACATTTTGAGGTTTGCAAAGGATTCTGGGTAACATAACCTGGTCAGAGCCCCACAAGTCACCCCATCTTGGATTCCCCTAGGTATCTAGTTTTAAAAAATGTACAGGTTTGGTAGGTTTCCCTAGGTGCCGGCTGAGCTAGAGGCAAAAATCTACAGGTAGGCACTTTGCAAAAAACACCTCTGTTTTCTGTCAAAAAATGGGATGTGTCCACGTTGTGTTTTGGGGCATTTCCTGTCGCCGGCGCTAGGCCTACCCACACAAGTGAGGTATCATTTCTATCTGGAGACTTGGGGCAACGCTGGGTGGAAGGAAATTTGTGGCTCCTCTCAGATTCCAGAACTTTCTGTCACCGAAATGTGAGGAAAACGTGTTGTTTTAGCCACATTTTGAGGTTTGCAAAGGATTCTGGGTAACAGAACCTGGTCAGAGCCCCACAAGTCACCCCATCTTGGATTCCCCTAGGTCTCTAGTTTTCAAAAATGCACAGGTTTGGTAGGTTTCCCTAGGTGCCGGCTGAGCTAGAGGCCAAAATCTATAGGTAGGCACTTTGCAAAAAACACCTCTGTTTTCTGTCAAAAAATGGGATGTGTCCAAGTTGTGTTTTAGGGCATTTCCTGTTGCGGGCGCTAGGCCTACCCACACAAGTGAGGTATCATTTCTATCGGGAGACTTGGGGGAACGCTGGGTGGAAGGAAATTTGTGGCTCCTCTCAGATTCCAGAACTTTCTGTCACCGAAATGTGAGGAAAACGTGTTTTTTTAGCCACATTTTGAGGTTTGCAAAGGATTCTGGGTAACAGAACCTGGTCAGAGCCCCGCAAGTCACCCCATCTTGGATTCCCCTAGGTCTCTAGTTTTCAAAAATGCACAGGTTTGGTAGGTTTCCCTAGGTGCCGGCTGAGCTAGAGGCCAAAATCTACAGGTAGGCACTTTGCAAAAAACAGCTCTGTTTTCTGTCAAAAAATGGGATGTGTCTAAGTTGTGTTTTAGGGCATTTCCTGTTGCGGGCGCTAGGCCTACCCACACAAGTGAGGTATCATTTCTATCTGGAGACTTGGGGCAACGCTGGGTGGAAGGACATTTGTGGCTCCTCTCAGATTCCAGAACTTTCTGTCACCGAAATGTGAGGAAAACGTGTTGTTTTAGCCACATTCTGAGGTTTGCAAAGGATTCTGGGTAACAGAACCTGGTCAGAGCCCCACAAGTCACCCCATCATGGATTCCCCTAGGTCTCTAGTTTTTAAAAATGCACAGGTTTGGTAGGTTTCCCTAGGTGCCTGCCGAGCTAGAGGCCAAAGTCTACAGGTAGGCACTTTGCAAAAAACACCTCTGTTTTCTGTCAAAAAAAGGGATGTGTCAACGTTGTGTTTTGGGGCATTTCCTGTCGCGGGCGCTAGGCCTACCCACACAAGTGTGGTATCATTTTTATCGGGAGACTTGGGGCAACGCTGGGTGGAAGGAAATTTGTGGCTCCTCTCAGATTCCAGAACTTTCTGTCACCGAAATGTGAGGAAAACGTGTTGTTTTAGCCACATTTTGAGGTTTGCAAAGGATTCTGGGTAACAGAACCTGGTCAGAGCCCCACAAGTCACCCCATCTTGGATTCCCCTAGCTATCTAGTTTTCAAAAATGTACAGGTTTGGTAGGTTTCCCTAGGTGCCGGCTGAGCTAGAGGCCAAAATCTACAGGTAGGCACTTTGCAAAAAACACCTCTGTTTTCTGTCAAAAAATGGGATGTGTCCACGTTGTGTTTTGGGGCATTTCCTGTCGCCGGCGCTAGGCCTACCCACACAAGTGAGGTATCATTTCTATCTGGAGACTTGGGGCAACGCTGGGTGGAAGGAAATTTGTGGCTCCTCTCAGATTCCAGAACTTTCTGTCACCGAAATGTGAGGAAAACGTGTTGTTTTAGCCACATTTTGAGGTTTGCAAAGGATTCTGGGTAACAGAACCTGGTCAGAGTCACCCCATCTTGGATTCCCCTAGGTCTCTAGTTTTCAAAAATGCACAGGTTTGGTAGGTTTCCCTAGGTGCCGGCTGAGCTAGAGGCCAAAATCTACAGGTAGGCACTTTGCAAAAAACACCTCTGTTTTCTGTCAAAAAATGGGATGTGTCCAAGTTGTGTTTTAGGGCATTTCCTGTTGCGGGCGCTAGGCCTACCCACACAAGTGAGGTATCATTTCTATCGGGAGACTTGGGGGAACGCTGGGTGGAAGGAAATTTGTGGCTCCTCTCAGATTCCAGAACTTTCTGTCACCGAAATGTGAGGAAAACGTGTTTTTTTAGCCACATTTTGAGGTTTGCAAAGGATTCTGCGTAGCAGAACCTGGTCAGAGCCCCGCAAGTCACCCCATCTTGGATTCCCCTAGGTCTCTAGTTTTCAAAAATGCACAGGTTTGGTAGGTTTCCCTAGGTGCCGGCTGAGCTAGAGGCCAAAATCTACAGGTAGGCACTTTGCAAAAAACAGCTCTGTTTTCTGTCAAAAAATGGGATGTGTCCACGTTGTGTTTTGGGGCATTTCCTGTCGCGGGCGCTAGGCCTACCCACACAAGTGTGGTATCATTTTTATCGGGAGACTTGGGGGAACACTGGGTGGAAGGAAATGTGTGGCTCCTCTCAGATTCCAGAACTTTCTGTCACCGAAATGTGAGGAAAACGTGTTTTTTTAGCCACATTTTGAGGTTTGCAAAGGATTCTGGGTAACATAACCTGGTCAGAGCCCCACAAGTCACCCCATCTTGGATTCCCCTAGGTATCTAGTTTTAAAAAATGTACAGGTTTGGTAGGTTTCCCTAGGTGCCGGCTGAGCTAGAGGCCAAAATCTACAGGTAGGCACTTTGCAAAAAACACCTCTGTTTTCTGTCAAAAAATGGGATGTGTCCACGTTGTGTTTTGGGGCATTTCCTGTCGCCGGCGCTAGGCCTACCCACACAAGTGAGGTATCATTTCTATCTGGAGACTTGGGGCAACGCTGGGTGGAAGGAAATTTGTGGCTCCTCTCAGATTCCAGAACTTTCTGTCACCGAAATGTGAGGAAAACTTGTTGTTTTAGCCACATTTTGAGGTTTGCAAAGGATTCTGGGTAACAGAACCTGGTCAGAGCCCCACAAGTCACCCCATCTTGGATTCCCCTAGGTCTCTAGTTTTCAAAAATGCACAGGTTTGGTAGGTTTCCCTAGGTGCCGGCTGAGCTAGAGGCCAAAATCTACAGGTAGGCACTTTGCAAAAAACACCTCTGTTTTCTGTCAAAAAATGGGATGTGTCCAAGTTGTGTTTTAGGGCATTTCCTGTTGCGGGCGCTAGGCCTACCCACACAAGTGAGGTATCATTTCTATCGGGAGACTTGGGGGAACGCTGGGTGGAAGGAAATTTGTGGCTCCTCTCAGATTCCAGAACTTTCTGTCACCGAAATGTGAGGAAAACGTGTTTTTTTAGCCACATTTTGAGGTTTGCAAAGGATTCTGGGTAACAGAACCTGGTCAGAGCCCCGCAAGTCACCCCATCTTGGATTCCCCTAGGTCTCTAGTTTTCAAAAATGCACAGGTTTGGTAGGTTTCCCTAGGTGACGGCTGAGCTAGAGGCCAAAATCTACAGGTAGGCACTTTGCAAAAAACAGCTCTGTTTTCTGTCAAAAAATGGGATGTGTCCAAGTTGTGTTTTAGGGCATTTCCTGTTGCGGGCGCTAGGCCTACCCACACAAGTGAGGTATCATTTCTATCTGGAGACTTGGGGCAACGCTGGGTGGAAGGACATTTGTGGCTCCTCTCAGATTCCAGAACTTTCTGTCACCGAAATGTGAGGAAAACGTGTTGTTTTAGCCACATTCTGAGGTTTGCAAAGGATTCTGGGTAACAGAACCTGGTCAGAGCCCCACAAGTCACCCCATCTTGGATTCCCCTAGGTCTCTAGTTTTCAAAAATGCACAGGTTTGGTAGGTTTCCCTAGGTGCCGTCTGAGCTAGAGGCCAAAATCTACAGGTAGGCACTTTGCAAAAAACACCTCTGTTTTCTGTCAAAAAATGGGATGTGTCCACGTTGTGTTTTGGGGCATTTCCTGTCGCCGGCGCTAGGCCTACCCACACAAGTGAGGTATCATTTCTATCTGGAGACTTGGGGCAACGCTGGGTGGAAGGAAATTTGTGGCTCCTCTCAGATTCCAGAACTTTCTGTCACCGAAATGTGAGGAAAACTTGTTGTTTTAGCCACATTTTGAGGTTTGCAAAGGATTCTGGGTAACAGAACCTGGTCAGAGCCCCACAAGTCACCCCATCTTGGATTCCCCTAGGTCTCTAGTTTTCAAAAATGCACAGGTTTGGTAGGTTTCCCTAGGTGCCGGCTGAGCTAGAGGCCAAAATCTACAGGTAGGCACTTTGCAAAAAACACCTCTGTTTTCTGTCAAAAAATGGGATGTGTCCAAGTTGTGTTTTAGGGCATTTCCTGTTGCGGGCGCTAGGCCTACCCACACAAGTGAGGTATCATTTCTATCGGGAGACTTGGGGGAACGCTGGGTGGAAGGAAATTTGTGGCTCCTCTCAGATTCCAGAACTTTCTGTCACCGAAATGTGAGGAAAACGTGTTTTTTTAGCCACATTTTGAGGTTTGCAAAGGATTCTGGGTAACAGAACCTGGTCAGAGCCCCGCAAGTCACCCCATCTTGGATTCCCCTAGGTCTCTAGTTTTCAAAAATGCACAGGTTTGGTAGGTTTCCCTAGGTGACGGCTGAGCTAGAGGCCAAAATCTACAGGTAGGCACTTTGCAAAAAACAGCTCTGTTTTCTGTCAAAAAATGGGATGTGTCCAAGTTGTGTTTTAGGGCATTTCCTGTTGCGGGCGCTAGGCCTACCCACACAAGTGAGGTATCATTTCTATCTGGAGACTTGGGGCAACGCTGGGTGGAAGGACATTTGTGGCTCCTCTCAGATTCCAGAACTTTCTGTCACCGAAATGTGAGGAAAACGTGTTGTTTTAGCCACATTCTGAGGTTTGCAAAGGATTCTGGGTAACAGAACCTGGTCAGAGCCCCACAAGTCACCCCATCTTGGATTCCCCTAGGTCTCTAGTTTTCAAAAATGCACAGGTTTGGTAGGTTTCCCTAGGTGCCGTCTGAGCTAGAGGCCAAAATCTACAGGTAGGCACTTTGCAAAAAACACCTCTGTTTTCTGTCAAAAAATGGGATGTGTCCAAGTTGTGTTTTAGGGCATTTCCTGTTGCGGGCGCTAGGCCTACCCACACAAGTGAGGTATAATTTCTATCGGGAGACTTGGGGGAACGCTGGGTGGAAGGAAATTTGTGGCTCCTCTCAGATTCCAGAACTTTCTGTCACCGAAATGTGAGGAAAACGTGTTTTTTTAGCCACATTTTGAGGTTTGCAAAGGATTCTGGGTAACAGAACCTGGTCAGAGCCCCGCAAGTCACCCCATCTTGGATTCCCGTAGGTCTCTAGTTTTCAAAAATGCACAGGTTTGGTAGGTTTCCCTAGGTGCCGGCTGAGCTAGAGGCCAAAATCTACAGGTAGGCACTTTGCAAAAAACAGCTCTGTTTTCTGTCAAAAAATGGGATGTGTCCAAGTTGTGTTTTAGGGCATTTCCTGTTGCTGGCGCTAGGCCTACCCACACAAGTGAGGTATTATTTCTATCGGGAGACTTGGGGGAACGCTGGGTGGAAGGAAATTTGTGGCTCCTCTCAGATTCCAGAACTTTCTGTCACCGAAATGTGAGGAAAACTTGTTTTTTTAGCCACATTTTGAGGTTTGCAAAGGATTCTGGGTAACAGAACCTGGTCAGAGCCCCGCAAGTCACCCCATCTTGGATTCCCCTAGGTCTCTAGTTTTCAAAAATGCACAGGTTTGGTAGGTTTCCCTAGGTGCCGGCTGAGCTAGAGGCCAAAATCTACAGGTAGGCACTTTGCAAAAAACACCTCTGTTTTCTGTCAAAAAATGGGATGTGTCCAAGTTGTGTTATAGGGCATTTCCTGTTGCGGGCGCTAGGCCTACCCACACAAGTGAGGTATCATTTTTATTGGGAGACTTGGGGAAACGCTGGGTGGAAGGACATTTGTGGCTCCTCTCAGATTCCAGAACTTTCTGTCACCGAAATGTGAGAAAAACGTGTTTTTTAGCCACATTCTGAGGTTTGCAAAGGATTCTGGGTAACAGAACCTGGTCAGAGCCCCACAAGTCACCCCATCATGGATTCCCCTAGGTCTCTAGTTTTTAAAAATGCACAGGTTTGGTAGGTTTCCCTAGGTGCCTGCCGAGCTAGAGGCCAAAGTCTACAGGTAGGCACTTTGCAAAAAACACCTCTGTTTTCTGTCAAAAAAAGGGATGTGTCCACGTTGTGTTTTGGGGCATTTCCTGTCGCGGGCGCTAGGCCTACCCACACAAGTGTGGTATCATTTTTATCGGGAGACTTGGGGGAACACTGGGTGGAAGGAAATGTGTGGCTGCTCTCAGATTCCAGAACTTTCTGTCACCGAAATGTGAGGAAAACGTGTTTTTTTAGCCACATTTTGAGGTTTGCAAAGGATTCTGGGTAACATAACCTGGTCAGAGCCCCACAAGTCACCCCATCTTGGATTCCCCTAGGTATCTAGTTTTAAAAAATGTACAGGTTTGGTAGGTTTCCCTAGGTGCCGGCTGAGCTAGAGGCCAAAATCTACAGGTAGGCACTTTGCAAAAAACACCTCTGTTTTCTGTCAAATAATGGGATGTGTCCACGTTGTGTTTTGGGGCATTTCCTGTCGCCGGCGCTAGGCCTACCCACACAAGTGAGGTATCATTTCTATCTGGAGACTTGGGGCAACGCTGGGTGGAAGGAAATTTGTGGCTCCTCTCAGATTCCAGAACTTTCTGTCACCGAAATGTGAGGAAAACGTGTTGTTTTAGCCACATTTTGAGGTTTGCAAAGGATTCTGGGTAACAGAACCTGGTCAGAGCCCCACAAGTCACCCCATCTTGGATTCCCCTAGGTCTCTAGTTTTCAAAAATGCACAGGTTTGGTAGGTTTCCCTAGGTGCCGGCTGAGCTAGAGGCCAAAATCTACAGGTAGGCACTTTGCAAAAAACACCTCTGTTTTCTGTCAAAAAATGGGATGTGTCCAAGTTGTGTTTTAGGGCATTTCCTGTTGCGGGCGCTAGGCCTACCCACACAAGTGAGGTATCATTTCTATCGGGAGACTTGGGGGAACGCTGGGTGGAAGGAAATTTGTGGCTCCTCTCAGATTCCAGAACTTTCTGTCACCGAAATGTGAGGAAAACGTGTTTTTTTAGCCACATTTTGAGGTTTGCAAAGGATTCTGGGTAACAGAACCTGGTCAGAGCCCCGCAAGTCACCCCATCTTGGATTCCCCTAGGTCTCTAGTTTTCAAAAATGCACAGGTTTGGTAGGTTTCCCTAGGTGCCGGCTGAGCTAGAGGCCAAAATCTACAGGTAGGCACTTTGCAAAAAACAGCTCTGTTTTCTGTCAAAAAATGGGATGTGTCCAAGTTGTGTTTTAGGGCATTTCCTGTTGCGGGCGCTAGGCCTACCCACACAAGTGAGGTATCATTTCTATCTGGAGACTTGGGGCAACGCTGGGTGGAAGGACATTTGTGGCTCCTCTCAGATTCCAGAACTTTCTGTCACCGAAATGTGAGGAAAACGTGTTGTTTTAGCCACATTCTGAGGTTTGCAAAGGATTCTGGGTAACAGAACCTGGTCAGAGCCCCACAAGTCACCCCATCTTGGATTCCCCTAGGTCTCTAGTTTTCAAAAATGCACAGGTTTGGTAGGTTTCCCTAGGTGCCGTCTGAGCTAGAGGCCAAAATCTACAGGTAGGCACTTTGCAAAAAACACCTCTGTTTTCTGTCAAAAAATGGGATGTGTCCAAGTTGTGTTTTAGGGCATTTCCTGTTGCGGGCGCTAGGCCTACCCACACAAGTGAGGTATCATTTCTATCGGGAGACTTGGGGGAACGCTGGGTGGAAGGAAATTTGTGGCTCCTCTCAGATTCCACAACTTTCTGTCACCGAAATGTGAGGAAAACGTGTTTTTTTAGCCACATTTTGAGGTTTGCAAAGGATTCTGGGTAACAGAACCTGGTCAGAGCCCCGCAAGTCACCCCATCTTGGATTCCCGTAGGTCTCTAGTTTTCAAAAATGCACAGGTTTGGTAGGTTTCCCTAGGTGCCGGCTGAGCTAGAGGCCAAAATCTACAGGTAGGCACTTTGCAAAAAACAGCTCTGTTTTCTGTCAAAAAATGGGATGTGTCCAAGTTGTGTTTTAGGGCATTTACTGTTGCGGGCGCTAGGCCTACCCACACAAGTGAGGTATTATTTCTATCGGAAGACTTGGGGGAACGCTGGGTGGAAGGAAATTTGTGGCTCCTCTCAGATTCCAGAACTTTCTGTCACCGAAATGTGAGGAAAACTTGTTTTTTTGCCACATTTTGAGGTTTGCAAAGGATTCTGGGTAACAGAACCTGGTCAGAGCCCCGCAAGTCACCCCATCTTGGATTCCCCTAGGTCTCTAGTTTTCAAAAATGCACAGGTTTGGTAGGTTTCCCTAGGTGCCGGCTGAGCTAGAGGCCAAAATCTACAGGTAGGCACTTTGCAAAAAACACCTCTGTTTTCTGTCAAAAAATGGGATGTGTCCAAGTTGTGTTATAGGGCATTTCCTGTTGCGGGCGCTAGGCCTACCCACACAAGTGAGGTATCATTTTTATTGGGAGACTTGGGGAAACGCTGGGTGGAAGGACATTTGTGGCTCCTCTCAGATTCCAGAACTTTCTGTCACCGAAATGTGAGAAAAACGTGTTTTTTAGCCACATTCTGAGGTTTGCAAAGGATTCTGGGTAACAGAACCTGGTCAGAGCCCCACAAGTCACCCCATCATGGATTCCCCTAGGTCTCTAGTTTTTAAAAATGCACAGGTTTGGTAGGTTTCCCTAGGTGCCTGCCGAGCTAGAGGCCAAAGTCTACAGGTAGGCACTTTGCAAAAAACACCTCTGTTTTCTGTCAAAAAAAGGGATGTGTCCACGTTGTGTTTTGGGGCATTTCCTGTCGCGGGCGCTAGGCCTACCCACACAAGTGTGGTATCATTTTTATCGGGAGACTTGGGGGAACACTGGGTGGAAGGAAATGTGTGGCTGCTCTCAGATTCCAGAACTTTCTGTCACCGAAATGTGAGGAAAACGTGTTTTTTTAGCCACATTTTGAGGTTTGCAAAGGATTCTGGGTAACATAACCTGGTCAGAGCCCCACAAGTCACCCCATCTTGGATTCCCCTAGGTATCTAGTTTTAAAAAATGTACAGGTTTGGTAGGTTTCCCTAGGTGCCGGCTGAGCTAGAGGCCAAAATCTACAGGTAGGCACTTTGCAAAAAACACCTCTGTTTTCTGTCAAATAATGGGATGTGTCCACGTTGTGTTTTGGGGCATTTCCTGTCGCCGGCGCTAGGCCTACCCACACAAGTGAGGTATCATTTCTATCTGGAGACTTGGGGCAACGCTGGGTGGAAGGAAATTTGTGGCTCCTCTCAGATTCCAGAACTTTCTGTCACCGAAATGTGAGGAAAACGTGTTGTTTTAGCCACATTTTGAGGTTTGCAAAGGATTCTGGGTAACAGAACCTGGTCAGAGCCCCACAAGTCACCCCATCTTGGATTCCCCTAGGTCTCTAGTTTTCAAAAATGCACAGGTTTGGTAGGTTTCCCTAGGTGCCGGCTGAGCTAGAGGCCAAAATCTACAGGTAGGCACTTTGCAAAAAACACCTCTGTTTTCTGTCAAAAAATGGGATGTGTCCAAGTTGTGTTTTAGGGCATTTCCTGTTGCGGGCGCTAGGCCTACCCACACAAGTGAGGTATCATTTCTATCGGGAGACTTGGGGGAACGCTGGGTGGAAGGAAATTTGTGGCTCCTCTCAGATTCCAGAACTTTCTGTCACCGAAATGTGAGGAAAACGTGTTTTTTTAGCCACATTTTGAGGTTTGCAAAGGATTCTGGGTAACAGAACCTGGTCAGAGCCCCGCAAGTCACCCCATCTTGGATTCCCCTAGGTCTCTAGTTTTCAAAAATGCACAGGTTTGGTAGGTTTCCCTAGGTGCCGGCTGAGCTAGAGGCCAAAATCTACAGGTAGGCACTTTGCAAAAAACAGCTCTGTTTTCTGTCAAAAAATGGGATGTGTCCAAGTTGTGTTTTAGGGCATTTCCTGTTGCGGGCGCTAGGCCTACCCACACAAGTGAGGTATCATTTCTATCTGGAGACTTGGGGCAACGCTGGGTGGAAGGACATTTGTGGCTCCTCTCAGATTCCAGAACTTTCTGTCACCGAAATGTGAGGAAAACGTGTTGTTTTAGCCATATTCTGAGGTTTGCAAAGGATTCTGGGTAACAGAACCTGGTCAGAGCCCCACAAGTCACCCCATCTTGGATTCCCCTAGGTCTCTAGTTTTCAAAAATGCACAGGTTTGGTAGGTTTCCCTAGGTACCGTCTGAGCTAGAGGCCAAAATCTACAGGTAGGCACTTTGCAAAAAACACCTCTGTTTTCTGTCAAAAAATGGGATGTGTCCAAGTTGTGTTTTAGGGCATTTCCTGTTGCGGGCGCTAGGCCTACCCACACAAGTGAGGTATCATTTCTATCGGGAGACTTGGGGGAACGCTGGGTGGAAGGAAATTTGTGGCTCCTCTCAGATTCCAGAACTTTCTGTCACCGAAATGTGAGGAAAACGTGTTTTTTTAGCCACATTTTGAGGTTTGCAAAGGATTCTGGGTAACAGAACCTGGTCAGAGCCCCGCAAGTCACCCCATCTTGGATTCCCCTAGGTCTCTAGTTTTCAAAAATGCACAGGTTTGGTAGGTTTCCCTAGGTGCCGGCTGAGCTAGAGGCCAAAATCTACAGGTAGGCACTTTGCAAAAAACAGCTCTGTTTTCTGTCAAAAAATGGGATGTGTCCAAGTTGTGTTTTAGGGCATTTCCTGTTGCGGGCGCTAGGCCTACCCACACAAGTGAGGTATCATTTGTATTGGGAGACTTGGGGAAACACTGGGTGGAAGGACATTTGTGGCTCCTCTCAGATTCCAGAACTTTCTGTCACCGAAATGTGAGAAAAACCTGTTTTTTAGCCACATTCTGAGGTTTGCAAAGGATTCTGGGTAACAGAACCTGGTCAGAGCCCCACAAGTCACCCCATCATGGATTCCCCTAGGTCTCTAGTTTTCAAAAATGCACAGGTTTGGTAGGTTTCCCTAGGTGCCTGCCGAGCTAGAGGCCAAAGTCTACAGGTAGGCACTTTGCAAAAAACACCTCTGTTTTCTGTCAAAAAAAGGGATGTGTCCACGTTGTGTTTTGGGGCATTTCCTGTCGCGGGCGCTAGGCCTACCCACACAAGTGTGGTATCATTTTTATCGGGAGACTTGGGGGAACACTGGGTGGAAGGAAATGTGTGGCTCCTCTCAGATTCCAGAACTTTCTGTCACCGAAATGTGAGGAAAACGTGTTTTTTTAGCCACATTTTGAGGTTTGCAAAGGATTCTGGGTAACATAACCTGGTCAGAGCCCCACAAGTCACCCCATCTTGGATTCCCCTAGGTATCTAGTTTTCAAAAATGTACAGGTTTGGTAGGTTTCCCTAGGTGCCGGCTGAGCTAGAGGCCAAAATCTACAGGTAGGCACTTTGCAAAAAACACCTCTGTTTTCTGTCAAAAAATGGGATGTGTCCACGTTGTGTTTTGGGGCATTTCCTGTCGCCGGCGCTAGGCCTACCCACACAAGTGAGGTATCATAACTATCTGGAGACTTGGGGCAACGCTGGGTGGAAGGAAATTTGTGGCTCCTCTCAGATTCCAGAACTTTCTGTCACCGAAATGTGAGGAAAACGTGTTGTTTTAGCCACATTTTGAGGTTTGCAAAGGATTCTGGGTACCAGAACCTGGTCAGAGCCCCACAAGTCACCCCATCATGGATTCCCCTAGGTCTCTAGTTTTCAAAAATGCACAGGTTTGGTAGGTTTCCCTAGGTGCCGGCTGAGCTAGAGGCCAAAATCTACAGGTAGGCACTTTGCAAAAAACACCTCTGTTTTCTGTCAAAAAATGGGATGTGTCCAAGTTGTGTTTTAGGGCATTTCCTGTTGCGGGCGCTAGGCCTACCCACACAAGTGAGGTATCATTTGTATTGGGAGACTTGGGGAAACACTGGGTGGAAGGACATTTGTGGCTCCTCTCAGATTCCAGAACTTTCTGTCACCGAAATGTGAGAAAAACCTGTTTTTTAGCCACATTCTGAGGTTTGCAAAGGATTCTGGGTAACAGAACCTGGTCAGAGCCCCACAAGTCACCCCATCATGGATTCCCCTAGGTCTCTAGTTTTCAAAAAGGCACAAGTTTGGTAGGTTTCCCTAGGTGCCTGCCGAGCTAGAGGCCAAAGTCTACAGGTAGGCACTTTGCAAAAAACACCTCTGTTTTCTGTCAAAAAAAGGGATGTGTCCACGTTGTGTTTTGGGGCATTTCCTGTCGCGGGCGCTAGGCCTACCCACACAAGTGTGGTATCATTTTTATCGGGAGACTTGGGGGAACACTGGGTGGAAGGAAATGTGTGGCTCCTCTCAGATTCCAGAACTTTCTGTCACCGAAATGTGAGGAAAACGTGTTTTTTTAGCCACATTTTGAGGTTTGCAAAGGATTCTGGGTAACATAACCTGGTCAGAGCCCCACAAGTCACCCCATCTTGGATTCCCCTAGGTATCTAGTTTTCAAAAATGTACAGGTTTGGTAGGTTTCCCTAGGTGCCGGCTGAGTTAGAGGCCAAAATCTACAGGTAGGCACTTTGCAAAAAACACCTCTGTTTTCTGTCAAAAAATGGGATGTGTCCACGTTGTGTTTTGGGGCATTTCCTGTCGCCGGCGCTAGGCCTACCCACACAAGTGAGGTATCATAACTATCTGGAGACTTGGGGCAACGCTGGGTGGAAGGAAATTTGTGGCTCCTCTCAGATTCCAGAACTTTCTGTCACCGAAATGTGAGGAAAACGTGTTGTTTTAGCCACATTTTGAGGTTTGCAAAGGATTCTGGGTAACAGAACCTGGTCAGAGCCCCACAAGTCACCCCATCTTGGATTCCCCTAGGTCTCTAGTTTTCAAAAATGCACAGGTTTGGTAGGTTTCCCTAGGTGCCGGCTGAGCTAGAGGCCAAAATCTACAGGTAGGCACTTTGCAAAAAACACCTCTGTTTTCTGTCAAAAAATGGGATGTGTCCAAGTTGTGTTTTAGGGCATTTCCTGTTGCGGGCGCTAGGCCTACCCACACAAGTGAGGTATCATTTCTATCGGGAGACTTGGGGGAACGCTGGGTGGAAGGAAATTTGTGGCTCCTCTCTGATTCCAGAACTTTCTGTCACCGAAATGTGAGGAAAACGTGTTTTTTTAGCCACATTTTGAGGTTTGCAAAGGATTCTGGGTAACAGAACCTGGTCAGAGCCCCGCAAGTCACCCCATCTTGGATTCCCCTAGGTCTCTAATTTTCAAAAATGCACAGGTTTAGTAGGTTTCCCTAGGTGCCGGCTGAGCTAGAGGCCAAAATCTACAGGTAGGCACTTTGCAAAAAACAGCTCTGTTTTCTGTCAAAAAATGGGATGTGTCCAAGTTGTGTTTTAGGGCATTTCCTGTTGCGGGCGCTAGGCCTACCCACACAAGTGAGGTATAATTTTTATTGGGAGACTTGGGGAAACGCTGGGTGGAAGGACATTTGTGGCTCCTCTCAGATTCCAGAACTTTCTGTCACCGAAATGTGAGGAAAATGTGTATTTTTAGACACACTTTGAGGTTTGCAAAGGATTATGGGTAACAGAACCTGGTCAGAGCCCCACAAGTCACCCCATCTTGGATTCCCCTAGGTCTCTAGTTTTCAAAAATGCACAGGTTTGGTAGGTTACCCTAGGTGCTGGCTGAGCTAGAGGCCAGAATCTACGGGTAGGCACTTTGCAAAAAACAGCTCTGTTTTCTGTCAAAAAATGGGATGTGTCCACGTTGTGTTTTGGGGCATTTCCTGTCGCGGGCGCTAGGCCTACCCACACAAGTGAGGTATAATTTCTATTGGGAGACTTGGGGAAACGCTGGGTGGAAGGAAATTTGTGGCTCCTCTCAGATTCCAGAACTTTCTGTCACCGAAATGTGAGGAAAACGTGTTTTTTTAGCCAAATTTTGAGGTTTGCAAAGGATTCTGGGTAACAGAACCTGGTCAGAGCCCCACAAGTCACCCCATCATGGATTCCCCCAGGTTTCTAGTTTTCAAAAATACACAGGTTTGGTAGGTTTCCCTAGATGCCGGCTGAGCTAGAGGCCAAAGTCTACAGGTAGGCACTTTACAAAAAACACCTCTGTTTTCTGTCAAAAAAAGGGATGTGTTCACGTTGTGTTTTGGGGCATTTCCTGACGCGGGCGCTAGGCCTACCCACACAAGTGAGGTACCATTTTTATCGGGAGACTTGGCGGAACATAGAATAGCAAAACAAGTGTTATTGCCCCTTGTCTTTCTCTACATTTTTTCCTTCCAAATATAAGAGAGTGTGTAAAAAAGACGTCTATTTGAGAAATGCCCTGCAATTCACATGCTAGTATGGGCACCCCGGAATTCAGAGATATGCAAATAACCACTGCTCCTCAACACCTTATCTTGAGCTCATTTTGGAAATGCAAAGGTTTTCTTGATACCTATTTTTCACTCTTCATATTTCAGCAAATGAATTGCTGTATACCCAGTATTGAATGAAAACCAACTGCAGGGTGCAGCTCATTTATTGGCTCTGGGTACCTAGGGTTCTTGATGAACCTACAAGCCCTATATATCCCCGCAACCAGAAGTGTCCAGCAGACATAACGGTATATTGCTTTCAAAAATCTGACATCGCAAGAAAAAGTTACAGAGTAAAACATAAAGAAAAATTGCTGTTTTTTTTAGCTCAATTTCAGTATTTGTTTATTTCAGCTGTTATTTTCTTTAGATAAACCTTGTAGGATCTACACAAATGAACCTTTTGTTTATTTTTCAACAATAGTTAGCTTTCCGTGATCCAGCATTGGTTTCACACCCATTTCTGTCACTAACTGGAAGGAGGCTGAAAGCACACAAAATTGTAAAAATGAGGTATGTCTCAGAAAAATGCCAATATTGTGTTGAAAAATGTGGTTTTCTGATTCAAGTCTGCCTTTTCCTGAAAGCTGGGAAGCTGGTGATTTTTAGCACCACAAACCCTTTGTTGATGCCATTTTCAGGGGGAAAACCACAAGGCTTCTTCGGCAGCCCTTTTTTCAATTTTTTTTGAAAAAAACAAAAATTTTGCTCTATTTTGGCTAATTTCTTGGTCTGCTCCAGGGGAAACCACAAACTCTGGGTACCTTTAGAATCCGTAGGATGTTGGAAAAAAAGGACGCAAATTTGGCATGGATAGCTTATGTGGACAAAAAGTTACGAAGGCCTAAGCGTGAACTAACCCAAATAGCCAAAAAAGGGCTCAGCACTGTTGGGAGAAACAGCACAGCAGCTAAGAGGTTAAAAGGCCCAGAAACCATGTGGACCTAAACAGATACAATCTATTTATGACTCTGGTATAGCATTTTCTGTGACTGTTGAACTTATTGTGGGTTGCCTGATGTAAATATTCAACAAGGTAAAGTGTATGAATTTTAAATGATTTTAGTATGTACATGATCTGCGGTTTCTCGTTATTTGCACTGGTACTGGAAATTGAGACTGTGAACTAGTACTCAAAAGACCCAGTAATTATGCAGGCCAAAATAGACACAATCTATGTACAACATTGGTATACTATCCCAAGTGATTGTTGAATTTATTGGGGGTTGACTGTTGCAAACATTCAACATGGCAAATTGTACAAATTTTAATTGATCTTATTATGAATGAGAATTGAATGCATTTTACCTATTTAGAATGATATGCACTTGTATGGCTTCATAGCTGAAATAAAGTATTTACTACTACTGCATAGTGGTAGTTCTTGGGTTGGGATGGCTGTAAGAAAGTCATCCTTTTTTATCTGATCACCCCTATACTTTTTGATTAGTACTGGTGGTAACTGACTCTGACTGTGCCCTGCTCACTGCTAAACAGTCACAGGGCCAGTGCTCTGTGTGCATTGGTATATACATATTAGGCATAATTATTACTGGCTCTGACAACCTACCTATAAATCCCTACTATATGGTAGGGCATGTAGGTTAAGGGACCTCATGAAGGAGGCTGGCCTGGCTTATAGTGGGTACCTGATGGTACTTACACCTTGTGCCAGGTCCAGTTATCCCTTATTAGTAGATTAGTAGTATTCTAGCAGCTTGGGCTGATAGAGGTAGCTATAGCAGAGCAGCTTAGGCTGAACTAGGAGACATGCAAAGCTCCTACTATACCACTTATATCATATTGCACTATATCATAAGAATCACAATATTCAGAGTTACTAAAAATAAAGGTACTTTATTTTAGTGACAATGGGGGTCACATTGCAACTATGACATAGGAGAGGGGGCAGGCAAACGTTAGGGGGACACACACACAACACCCCCACCCCACCCTCGCATATTACAACACACACACCAATGCATTCACAAAAATCACAGTAACAACCCACAACCACCCCGGAAGAATGCAAAGACAAAACGAAATCAGTCCAAACATTGTAATGTATCAATATACATGTCTCAAAAATATACATATATATTAGAAAATCATACAAAAGTATATACATTCCGAGAAGTAGTGCAGATATGCACATAGAAATGTCCGTGCACCACTAGTCCAAAAATTCATGGGCGAGGCCCACAATAGATACCTGTCCACACACGGAGAGAACACTGCCGGGGCATCAGATAGAAATACTACAGGCACCTCAGGGGGAAGGGAAGGGGGGGCACCTCGGCCGGAGGAGTGCAAAGCCAGATCCACGACGGGGCTCCATGCCCATTGATGTATCCTGGGGAGTGCAAAGCCAAAGTCTCTCAAGTCTCTATAGTGGGTGGCTTGCCCACTGTTCCATCCTGGGGAGTGCAAAGCCACAGTCTCTCAAGTCTCTACAGTAGGTGGGTTGCCCACTGTACCATCCTGGGGAGGGCAAAGCCACAGTCTCTCAAGTCTCTACAGTGGGTGGGTTGCCCACTGTTCAATGCTGGGGAGTGCAAAGCCACAGTCTCTCAAGTCTCTACAGTGGGTGGGTTGCCCACTGTACCATCCTGGGGAATGCAAAGCCACAGTCTCTCAAGTCTCTATAATGGGTGGCTTGCCCACTATTCCATCCTGGGGAGTGCAAAGCCAAAGTTGCCAAAGTAGATAACAGCCTCCACTGGTTCTGGAGGGGGACTGGTGTCCAGACTGGATTAGTCTCCCCGTGGAAGTTCCTGTCCCGTCACTGTCCCACCTGCACATGGGATAACGGTGCTTGATGTGGCGGCCTTTTCATTCTTCCCCAGTGCATGCCCTGTTCAGCGGTGCTTTGCCATGGCGGTTCTGGACTGTTCAGTGGTGCTTTGCCATAGAGGTCTCTGGACTATTCAGCGGTGCTTTGCCATGGCGGTCTCTGGACTGTTCAACAGTGCTTTGCCATAGCGGTTCTGGACTGTTCAGCGGTGCTTTGCCATGGCGGTCTCTGGACTGTTCATCGGTGCTTTGCCATGGCGGTTCTGGACTGTTCAGCGGTGCTTTGCCATGGCGGTCTCTGGACTGTTCAGCGGTGCTTTGCCATGGCGGTTCTGGACTGTTCAGCGGTGCTTTGCCATGGCGGTTCTGGACTGGGCATTGGTGTGTGGCATGACGTTCTCTGGACTGGGCATTGGTGTGTGGCATGATGTTCCCTCATTGCCCAGCGGGGCTGTGGCAGCCGGGGCCCTCCTGGGCACTGACTCCGGCGGTGGCGGTGGTCTCCTGACCAGTGACCATACTTGGGCCCTCCTGGGCACTGACTCCGGCGGTGGCGGTGGTCTCCTGACCAGTGACGATACTTGGGCCCTCCTGGGCACTGACTCCGGCGGTGGTATCCTGACTAGTGACGATACTTGGGCCCTCCTGGGCATTGACTCCGGCGGTGGTCTCCTGACCAGTGACGATACTTGGGCCCTCCTGGGCATTGACTCCGGCGGTGGTCTCCTGACCAGTGACGATACTTGGGCCCTCCTGGGCACTGACTCCGGCGGTGGCGGTGGTCTCCTGACCAGTGACGGTACTTGGGCCCTCCTGGGCACTGACTCCGGCGGTGGTCTCCTGACCAGTGACGCTACTTGGGCCCTCCTGGGCACTGACTCCGGCGGTGGCGGTGGTCTCCCGACCAGTGACGATACTTGGGCCCTCCTGGTCACTGACTCTGGCGGTGGTCTCCTGACCAGTGACGACGGTGCTGGCGGTGGCGTCCCGACCGCCGGGAAGGATGCCGCCCTTCTCCGCCATGCTGCTCACACTAGGCTGTGCAGACTTCCTCTGGCCCTTCCCCACCTTTGGAGGAGTCACAGCTGACTCTGCAATCCCCCTGGAACCCCTGTGAGTTGTTTTGCCTCCAGGAGTCTTCACAGGGTCCCGTCGGCCACTTTCCAATTTCAGAGCCTTTACAGGGGGTGGGCTGCCAGTGCCTTGGCTCCGGGTCACACTGCCTGCCCTGGTGGCCGGTGCACTCCACACACCTTGAACAGGCACCACTGGTATTGGAGGCTTTTTGGCTGAGGCGCTACGACGGGACTGATGAATTGTAGGGGGGGGCAAAAAGGTCAACTTTACACAGGGACAGTTTCTGATGAACACTGGGGTGGGTAGTTGGAGGGGGTCTGGGAGTGGAGGAAGAGGAGGTGGTTGTAGGAGGTGTCACTTTAGGTGTTTTGGGTGCAGGTGCAGGTACTGGAGGCTGTCGTGAGGTGGATGGATGTTGGGTGTGTGGGTGCCCCCGTTTGTGTACTTTGGGAGGGGGCGTCACAGACACACTGGGAGAGGACACAGGGGACGTGTAAATTGGAGTGGAGGTGGTGAGTGCAGGTGAGCGGGGTGTGGGGCTGGGTGTACTGCTGCAAGTCCTAGTGCCTGTAGATGTAGTGCATGCAGGTGAGAATGTAGACGAAACTGGGAGGGAGGAGGGAGACGACGAGGAGGGGGACACAGTGGAGGCAGTGGATGTTGCTGTGTCTGCACGTGGGTGATGCTTGCGTGTGTGCCTGTGGGTTGTGTGGTGCCTATGTTTGCCTGAGCTACTTTTGTGTGTTGAGGTGTGTGCATGCTGGTCTGATGGTGTGCTTGGGATAGGCTGGGGTACATGGGATTGGGTCTGGGTGGAGGAGGTTGGAGGGGGGAGGCTAGACACAGGGACAATGGCTACCATCAGTGCTGAGGCCAGAGATTGCAGGGTTCGCTGAAGGACAGCCTGACCAGAATGAATGCCCTCCAGGAATGCATTACTGTGTTGCAACTCCCTTTCTACACCCTGGATGGCATTCACAATGGTAGACTGCCCAACAGTGAGTGACCTGAGGAGGTCAATGGCCTCCTCACTGAGGGCAGCAGGGGTGACTGGGGCAGGGCCTGAGGTGCCTGGGGCGAAGGTGATGCCCACCCTCCTGGGTGAGCGGGCACAGGCGAATGCTGAGGGGCCGCTGGGAGGGCGGTGCTGGTAGGGGAGGTGGCGGCTGTACCTGTAGAAGTGGGGCGCACAGATGGTGCCGCCGCCACAAGGGAGCTCCCATCGGCGGACGAGTCCATGTCGCTGGTTGGTGATGAGGTGGCCGACGAGAAGCTCCCCTCGCCCTCCGTCCCACTGGTGTATTCTGAGTCCGTGGTGTGGCACTCCATAGCCATGTGGGATGCAGCTCCCTCATGCTCCGGTGCCACTGTACCTCCGCCTGATGATGCTGATGAACAAAAGAACAGGAAGAGCACAAAAAGGGGGGGTGGAGACAGAAGAAGACAGGTTGAGTGCATGGCATACTGCAACCGTTGGCAGACAAAACAGACACAGCAGCCCCCTGCACTACGCCGTGCTCCTGGCCTCTACAGATGCAATTCCTGGGATCTGGCCTACATGGCTATGGTGGACATCTGCACACATGGATGCCACAGGGGCATCTATACCTGTACTTGGCACTCTACTGCGGTGGGATAGGGTGACACATGGCCTGCATTACGGAGGGGCCTAGTCTACCTATTTCTGCCTGGCCTAGGTACACCCACAGGCCTCCTCCCCCACCCAGACCCCTCCACTGCGCGCAAAGTCCGCAGAATGAAGTTGTACTCACCCCCTTGTGTCTGCTGTGATGCCCTCAAGCGCCCATCCAACTCAGGGTAGGCCACCGCCAGGATCCTGAACATCAGGGGGGTCATGGGGCGATGGGCACCCCTCCCACGTTGGGAGGCCATCCCCAGCTGAACCTCTGCCGTCTTCTTGCTCCAGCGGCGAATGTCCTCCCATCGGTTACAGCAGTGGGTACCCCGTCTCTGGTGGACCCCCAGGGTCCGGACGTCCTTGGCGATGGCACGCCAAATGTCCTTCTTCTGGTGGGCGCTGACCTACATGACATGCACAAGGAAAGAAGAGAAGTCATTAACAACCGCACCGTCAATGTGCGTGGCCCCCCTCCCTATCCTAGCCATGTGGCACTTTCATTCACATGCATTAATGTTCCCTGAACTCTGCCCCCTTCCCTCTTCCAACCAGCCCTCTCCACCCAGGCCTAGCCCATACAACGTGCTCCCTGTGTACTAACCTGTTGGTCTGGAGGACCGTAGAATAGCGTGTACTGGGGGAGGACCCCGTCTACTAGTTTCTCCAACTCTTGAGCAGTGAAGGCAGGGGCCCTTTCCCCAGACACAGCAGCCATCGTCTCTTCCAGACCCAGGTAACAGCAGCACTTGCAGTGTAGGTTCTCTCCTGTCGAAGATCAGGTATCTAGTGATTGAACAGATAGAAAATGGTGGTGACGTCCGCAGCGGTGACGTCCGCGGCGGTGCGTATCATCACCGCCGGCGCACTTCCTCATTGGCTCCTGGGACCCATAGGGTCCAATGTTAACCAATGCAGCATTGCGCCGCGGTCTACGACCGCCTACCGCGACGGTGTGCAACGCCAATGCAGTTACCCCACAATCCCATTGTCCCAGTTTCAGGGGCCCACATGGCTCCATTTACTTCTGCGTCACACATAGCTAGGCCTACACTCAACACACATACAGGAAGGGTTTTGTGTTTGGTGTCGTGTTCTGTGTAACTGTGGGTACATACCTGGAAAATAGTTGACTCGATCCTCTCTGTTGTTCTTCCTAGGCGCCGCCAGCTGGGACATTTGAGAAGATGGCGGAATCCTCCGGTGTACCGACCGCTGGTGGACCTGTTGACAATGGAAGAGCGACATTTAATCGTCACCTACAGGTTTGACCGTGCCACAATCCAGGAACTATGTACCCAGTTGGAGCCAGACCTGATGTCACCAATCCACCATCCCACTGGAATCCCCCCTGATGTGCAGGTGCTGTCAGTGCGCCATTTCCTTGCTAGTGGGTCTTTTCAGACAACAGTGGCCATGGCATCAGGGATGTCCCAGCTTATGTTTTCCAACGTGCTGTCCAGAGTGTTGTCTGCCCTGCTGAAACACGTAAGGAGATACATCATTTTCCCTGAGGTTGAAGATTTGGCTACAGTGAAAGGTGACTTCTATGCCCTTGGACACATCCCCGACGTCATAGGTGCTATTGATGGGACCCATGTAGCTCTGGTCCCCCCCCACAGGAGTGAACAGGTGTACAGGAACCGTAAGAGTTATCATTCCATGAATGTACAGATGGTCTGTTTGGCAGACCAGTACATCTCGCAGGTAAATACTATGTTCCCTGGCTCAGTGCATGACGCCTACATCCTGCGGAATAGCAGCATCCCTGATATGATGGGTCAACTCCAGAGGCACTGTGTGTGGCTATTAGGGGTCTCTGGTTTCCCCAACCTGTCCTGGCTATTGACCCCAGTGAGGAATCCCAGGACCAGGGCAGAGGAACGCTACAATGAGGCCCATGGGCGGACTAGGAGGGTGATCGAACGCACCTTCGGCCTCCTGAAGGCCAGGTTCAGGTGCCTCCATATGACAGGTGGATCCCTATTCTACTCACCGAAGAAGGTGTGCCAGATCATCATCGCCTGCTTGATGCTTCACAATCTTGCTTTGCGACGCCAGGTGCCTTTTCTGCAGGAGGATGGTCCAGATGACGGTGTTGTGGCAGCTGTGGAGCCTGTGGAGCCTGTGGACAGTGATGAGGAGGAAGCTGAGGAAGAAGACAACGACAACAGGGAGTCAGTCATACAGCAATATTTCCAGTGACACACAGGTGAGAACATTTTCATTTTTAACATTACATTCACTGTCACACGTCTTACTCTATCCTGTGTGTAATTTACTGGGATTATTTGGTAACTGAGTTGTTCCTTTCCATTACGGTTTCACAGGTGTGGTTACCAACGTGTGTCATCTGCATGCATCCTTCAAGGACTTGTGATGTGTGACATTGGTATGTTGCCTTAACAACTAAAAAATCATTTTGACACTGTCATTGATAATACATTTTACAAAATCATAGACTGACTCCAGAATGTTTTGTGGTTCAAGGGTGTTTATTTAAGTGCTCAAAAATGGAGGGGGGTAGTTAAATGGTGATGGGTGATTGTGGAGGAATGTCCATGGTAGAGTCCAGTCTATTAGTCTCACAGGTGCACTGCCCATCTGGGCAGAGGAAGTGGAGCTAGGGCAGTTAAAGTATGGACAGGGTAACAAAGTGGGACGGTGGGGGGACAATCAGGGTGGTCTCATTTCCTGGTGGGGGTCTTGCCATCTTGCTCTGTCCTGTTCCTGGATGTCAGGGACCGCTTGCGTGGTGGTTGTCCGTCTGCAGGGGGTGGGGTGCTGGTGTGGTGGTCCTGTGGCGGGGCGTCCTGTCCACTAGCGCCGGCGGAGGTGGTGGGCAGTTCATCGTCCTGGCTAGTGTCAGGGGCCCCTTGGAGTGCCACGGTGTCCCTCAAGGTCTGCTGTATGTCCTTCAGCACCCCTACGATGGTGCCCAAGGCGGAGCTGATGGTCCTGAGCTCCTCCCTGAAGCCCAAATACTGTTCCTCCTGCAGGCGCTGGGTCTCCTGGAACTTGACCAGCACCGTCGCCATCGTCTCCTGGGAGTGGTGGTATGCTCCCATGATGGAGGAGAGGGCCTCGTGGAGAGTGGGTTCCCTTGGCCTGTCCGCCCCCTGTCGCACAGCAGCCCTCCCAGTTCCCCTGTGTTCCTGTGCCTCCGTCCCCTGGACCGTGTGCCCACTACCACTGCCCCCAGGTCCCTGTTGTTGTTGGGGTGGTGGGTTATCCTGGGTTCCCTGTAGTGGTGGACACACAGCTGATTGACCTGTCCTGGGTACGGAGGTTTGGGCCCGCTGGGTGGGTGCTGTGCTGGTGTTACCAGAGGGTGGAAGGTCAGTGTTGGGCTGTGCCTGTGCAAGGGGAACCGACTGTCCCGAGGCCCATGATGGTCTGGGCTGGTCATCAGGCTCCAGTAGGGCAGAGCTGCTATCGTCACTGTGGGCCTCTTCTGTGGGTGGAGTGGAGATGTCTGGACCCTCTGGTGTGGTGACGGTCGTTCGTGATCCTGCAGGGGCATAAGAGCATGATTATTGCATGTGTGTGTGTCATGGTGTGCAATGGGTGGGTGTTTGTGTACCCCAGTGCTGGCATTCCTGTGTGGGGGCTTGTGTGATGATGGTTAGGGGGTTATTCTGGGTATGTGCAGTGAGCATGCTTTGGTGAGTGGTGACCATGCTTAGTTGTGTCATGCAGGGCTTGGTGTTGGGATGTGTGGTTTGTGTTATTAGTACATTAGTGAGGAGTTTGAGTGATGGGTGAGGGGGTGAGGGTGGGGGGGTGTGATAGCATGCAGGTAGGGTGGGGGATATGATAGTTAAGATTTAACTTACCAGTGTCCATTCCTCCACCGACTCCTCAGAGGCCCTCTGGATGCATGATGGTCAAGACTTGCTCCTCCCATGTTGTTAGTTGTGGGGGAGGAGGTGGGGGTCTGCCGCCAGTCCGTTGTACCGCGATGTTGTGCCTGGAGACCGCTGAACGCACCTTCCCCCGTAGGTCGTTCCACCTCTTCCTGATGTCCTCCCGATTTCTTGGGTGTTGTCCCACTGCGTTGACCCTGTCGACTAATCTGCGCCATAGCTCCATCTTCCTGGCTATGGATTTGTGCTGCACCTGTGAGCCAAATAGCTGTGGCACTACCCGTACGATTTCCTCCACCATGACCCTGAGCTCCTCTTCGGAAAAGCGGGGGTGTCTTTGGAGTGCCATGGGTGGTGTGTGTAATGTGTGAGGTGGTGTATGTGGTGATGAGTGTAGTGATGTGTAGTGGTGTGTGGTGTTTTGTGCGTGGATGCTGTATGGGTGATGGTGTTGTGTGCCTCTGTGTGGTGGGATTGTTTAATCAGTGCTGTCTCTCTGGCCTTCTTTCAGAATTTTTGTCGTAGGGGTTTGTGGGTGATGTGGGTGTGTGTTTTATATTGTGTTGGGTGTGTGGGAGTGGTGTGTGTATGTGTATCAGGTGTGTGTATTTTGAATTGTCCAATGTGGCGGTGTTTTGGAGATGTGTGTGTATTTTGAGCGCGGCGGTGTGTGCCGCCAATGGAATACCGCGGTTGAAAGACCGCCGCGTGGATTCGTGGGTCGTGATAGCATGGGCGTGTTTCTGTTGGCGTGGAGGTGGAGGTTTTGCTTTCGACATTTTAACACTGACCTTTGGTGTGGATGACTTGTGTGGGTGACTGAATTTCGGCGGATTACGATATGTGGGTCATAATAGCTGTGGCGGAATTCCGCGGGCGCGGCGGTGTATTGGCGGTCTTCTGCACGGCGGTAAGCGGCTTTTACCGCCAATGTTGTAATGACCCCCAATGTGTCAGAAATATCTCAGAGAATATACTCCCTTAGGAGGTAAGTAAAATACACAAAATATACACACAAACCAAGAGCAGGCAAGTATACAGTTAGAAAAGTAGTGCGAACACTGTAGAATACAATAGGATACAATAGGCCTGGGGCAACACAAAGCATATACTAAGAAAGTGGAATGCAAACCACTTAGGGACCCCAGGACTTGTGTAGTGTGTAGAGGGTCACTGGGACTGTAAGGGTGTCCAAGATACCCCACCCCAAGACCCTGAAAAATAGGAGTAAAGTTACCCTACTTCCCCAGAAACACACTAAAGTCATGATAGGAGATTCTGCAAAGACCACAACAGACTGCAAAGCACTGAAGATGGATTCCTAGACCTGAGGACCTGTAAAGGAAGGGGACCAAGTCCAAGAGTCACGAAAGTGTCCGGGTGCAGGAGCCCACTAAACCCTGGATGAAGGTGCAAAATGGCTGCCTCTATGTGGAAGAAGCTGAAGATTCCACAACAACGGAAGATACAAGGAACTTCTCATTTGCACAGAAGATGTCCCACAGTGTGCTGGAGGATGCAGAGTTGTTTCCATGCAGAAAGACCGCAAACAAGCTTTGCTAGCTGCAAAGGTCATGGTTAAAGAAAAAGGGTGCTGCCTGGGCCCAGGAAGGACAAGGAGGTCGCCACTTGTAAGAGGAGACAGAGGGGGTGCGCAGCAGCACAGAGAGCCCATGCAGAAGCAGGCAGCACCTGCAGCAGTACTTGAACACGGGTTCAAGAAAACTGAGCATGGCATTCCTCTCAACATTACAAAGGAGGGTCCCACGAAGCCGGTGGTCAACTCAGTGAGTTGAGCAATGTAGAAAGGAGTGCTGGGGGCCTGGGCTGGGCTGTGCAGGAAGGATCCCTTGCAAAAGCACACAGAAGCCCTAGCAGCTGCAGTTCATGCAGGACACAGGATTACGGTCTGGCGTGGGAAGGCAAGGACTTACCTCCACCAAATTTGGACAGATGGGCCACTGGACTGTCGGGTCACTTAGATCCAGCTCCTGTGTTCCAGAGACCACACTTGTCACGATGATAGGGGACCCCGAGGACCAGTGAAGCTGAAATTTGGTGCCTGCATTAGCAGGGGGAAGATTCCTTCGACGCACAGGAGATTTCTTCTTGGCTTCCAATGCAGGGTGAAGGCAGACAGCCCCCAGAGCATGCACCACCAGGAAACAGTCGAGAAACTGTCAGGATGAGGCGCTATAATGTCACTGGTAGTCTACTTGCTACTTTGTTGCAGTTTTGCAGCCGTCCTGGAGCAGTCAGCGGTCGATACTTGGCAGAAGTTGAAGAGGGAGATGCAGAGGAACTCTGGTGAGCTCTTGCATTCGTTATCTGACGAGAAGCACACAGGAGAAACCCTAAATAGCCCTCAGAGGAGGAATGGCCACCTAGTCAGGTAAGCACCTATCAAGAGGGGTCTCTGGCATCACCTGCTGGCACTGACCACTAAGAGGCCCCCATTGTGCCCTCACACCTCTACATTCAAGATGGCAGAGGACTGAGACACACTGGAGGAGCTCTGGGCACCACCCCTGGGGTGGTGATGGACAGGGGAGTGGTCACTCCCCTTTCCTTTGTCCAGTTTTGCACCAGAGCAGGGGCTGGGGGATCGCCGAACCGGTGCAGACTGGTTTATACAAGGAGGGCACCATCGGTGCCCTTCAGTGCATTCCCAGAGGCCAGGAGAGGCTACTCCTCTCAGGCCCTTAGCACCTATTTCCAAAGGGACAGTGTGTAACACCCTCTCTCGAAGGAAATCCTTTGTTTTGCCTTCCTGGGACTGGGCTCCCCAGAACCTACGAGGGCAGAAGCCTGTCTGTGGGTTGACAGCAGCGGTAGCTGCAGTAAAAACCCCAGAGAGCTGTTTTGGCAGTACCCAGGGTCCATGCTGGAGCCCCGGGGATGAATGGAATTGACACCCCAATACCAGATTTGGCATAGGGGGACAATTCCATGATCTTAGACATGTTACATGGCCATATTCAGAGTTACCATTGTGAAGCTACACATAGGTATTGACCTATATGTAGTGCACGAGTGTAATGGTGTCCCCGCACTCACAAAGTCCGGGGAAATTGCCCTGAACTATGTGGGGGTACCTTGGCTAGTGCCAGGGTGCCCTCACACTTAGTAACTTTGCACCTAACCTTCACTAAGAGAGGGTTAGACATTTGGTGACTGATAAGTTACTGAAGTGCAGTGTAAAATGGCTGTAAAATAACAAGGAAGTTATTTCACTCAGGCTGCAGTGGCAGTCCTGTGTAAGAGTTGTCTGATCTCCCTATGGGAGGCAAAAAAAGTGCTGCAGCCCATAGGGATCTCCTGGAACCCCAATACCCTGGGTACCTAGGTACCATATACCAGGGAATTATAAGGGTGTCCCAGTGTGCCAATTAGAATTGGTAAAAATGGTCACTAGCCTGCAGTGACAATTTTGAAGGCAGAGAGAGCATAAGTACTGAGGTTCTGATTAGCAGAGCCTCAGTGACACAGTTAGGCACCACACAGGGAACACACATTCAGGCCACAAACTATGAGCACTGGGGTCCTGGCTAGCAGGGTCCAGTGAGACATATAAAACACACTGACAGATAGGGTTTTCACTATGAGCACTGGGGTCATGGCTAGCAGGATTCCAGTGAGACAGAAAAAACACCCTGACATATACTCACAAACAGGCTAAAAGTGGGGGTAACAATGCTAGAAGGAGGCTACCTTCCTACACCCCAGTAATAGTTAGGGCACCTCTGGATGCCCTTCTATGGTCTCTGGTGTCATTTTCAAAGCAGCAGGCCTGCCTTGTTGTCTGATTTTAAATTAAAGTTATCCCCAAATTTGACTTTGAAATTAAAAGTACTTCCAAAGTCTCAACGTTTTTTTTTTTATATATATAATTAACCCCTAAGTTCTGTCCTAAGTGCTCCAAGACTTGGATGCAGTGTTAATATAAGCACAGACTTTATAAAATGTATTTTATAGGCCCTGGCGAGGGAAAAACTGCCAAAATAATTTGTCCCATTGCAATACGTTAGGTCTATAGGCTAACATAGGGAGGCTTTAGTTAAAATTAGTAAAGTTTCATTTCCACTATAAAAGAGCTAAATCTGTCAAGTTTAGTATCAAATTAAAAGTTAGAATAAATCCAACAAGTTGTCATAGTTGGATTTATTATGACTAGTACAGAGAAAGAGTTTTAGAACTCTTTCTGAAAGTTACCAAAATTAGCCCTGTAGTTCCCATTCCTGATTGGTCAGTCTTTGGCCGTCTGAGCCTGGCTGCCTTAATGAGGCGTGAAGTGGCCTGATCTGAAACAAAGGAAGCATCTGGTGAGAGGAGAACTGCTGCAGCAGATGGCAGAGCAGGTTGGGCTTATATTGGCCAAACTGATTTTCAAAGGACGGAAAGCCACCTAGGATATAAACTGCACCTCCCCCATTTCCTGTCCCCTCGGCCAGATGAGAGGCCAAGTAATTAGATTAGGAGAGTAGCTGGAAGGGGTGTGTTAAGGAAACGTAGTAACCTTCAAGGAGAGAATTTCCCCATGCTGGATTTTAAAGAATGTTGCTTTCTTGGATTGATTTTTGCCACACTTTATAAGAAGTGGTCACCGCAGGGGATAACACCCTGCGCCCTATTAGTCAGGGGCACCCCCCTGTCTGCCAACTCAGGAACAAGGATAAATATGGAAGTACTGTCCAGCAATTCAGATCCCTTCTTGAAGAAAATACTGGAGAAGAAGGACTGCCCTTCTGAACCCCTGGTCTGCAACTGAAGGACTGCACCATCTGCACACTTTGAGCTTCACTAAGAAAATAACTTTGCCTTTCTTCTGCAATTCCAGAAGTGGACTTCCTGTAGGTTACAAGCAACAGGTACAAAGGAGCTGACTGGAGTCCACTGCATCAAGTCCTGCAAGAAGAGCATCATCCAGTGGCCTTTGAGACTCATCAGGTGAATTCTGGGAACTACAGTCCCAACTTCCAAGGAGCGACTCAGAGCTTCTGGAACCTTGGATCAAGTTTGTTGACACTTCAAGGAACCAAAAAGAACTTCCTAAAGAAGATCCAGAAGTTTGGAGAAGTTTGGAAAAACATTGAAAAAAATCTACATAAGTGGACCGAGCTGACGTCGTGAATCAAATTGGCAACCTTCAATCACGACCTTGCCTGAATTTTAGGTTTGCCCCTGCTGAAAGCTCCAGAGCTCCAGACTTCCATGATTTGACTGGGGCTCGAGGATAGGCAATCCAATGACATTACATCAAATACAGCTTGCTGGAGTGGCCACATGACGTTGAGGGAGAAAAGCTCCAGAAAAATGTCTAAGTGTGAAGTTAAAACTTTGACCGAGGCCTACCGCTCAGTGTATGCAAGCAGTGTTCCTTCACAGTTGGCCTCAACTTTTTACTTTGCCACTGTCAAGCGCAACCAGGTGTCCCCGGTTGGCACTTTTTGTTTTTAGGCCATAGAAGGATTTTTTTTTACATTTAAACTTTTAAAAAAATCATATCTCCAGTTCCCTATATTGGATTTTTGTCATGTTGATGTCATTTTGAAGATAAAAATATTTCCTATTTTTATAAAGTGGTGGTGGATTTCTATTGTGGGTTGTGGTTCACTTATTTACTGTTTTGTTGATATTAAATGCTTTACACACCTGTCTCCTAAGTTAAACTTAACTGCACATTGGTCAATTTACCAAGGGTTGGGCAAGAATTAATTTATTGATAACTTGACTGGGCCTACTGGATGTTTGTGGAATATTGCTAAGTATTGATACCTACCGGCCCTTACCAATAAGCCACTTTCCAACAACAGCTGAAGTGGATGGTCCTGCAGTTGCAACATCCCAGGATTCAGCAGATGTTGCCCAATTTCAACTCTATTCTCCTTTCTGCATGAGCTAAATGGGTAGCATGCGTGAAGTAAAGGTGTTTCTGCATTCCTATGGTCCGCAAAGAGTACTGCTGTCCTGTTTCATGGGATATACTTTTGTGACATAATGAGCATGTCACATGCTGGTCGCAAACTTTCTTCTTGCCCATAAAGAACTGCCACACAACCAACTCTTTAAGTAGCTTTTGCTACTCCAATTCATGTTCCTCAATTTCAATGTCCTCCTCTTCTTCAATTGCACCACACACAACAGCACTGGCTGTCCTCCATAAGCCATGTCTGAAAGGTCAACCCAAAAGCAGCAAAGCAGAAATAGGCCTGTTACTCTTTGAATCTAGTTAAAAGCACAGCAGTAATTATCTAAAATAAAATCCAACTTTCCATTGGTAAAATGAAATGTTACCAGTACAACTTTTAATTACAATTATTAACATTACACTATTCACAGATAATTTTTAGTAAATAGATACACAAGATGTATTATGTTTAAATGTGTATCCTATTTCTACAAAAACAAAACACATACTCATCATATTTACATTTCTAGATAGATTACCACTGCAATTAATGACATAGGATCAAATGTGAATAAAGTTAGGACTTTTAAAATCCCATTAAATTCACAAAAACCAAAGGTCACAACTTTAGGGTTTATTATAATACTTCACTAATACACCACGCATTTAAACTGCATAAACATTCGAAATACATAAGTTATAAAAAATTCACACATTGTTTTTCGAACTTAAGCTACGGCCCACAATGTAATGTTAAATGTCAATGTCCCTCACATACTCAAGCAGCTATAACACTCCCATTGCTATTATTTATAGTATTAAAAAAAAAAATTGAAAACATTTACAAATGCGGCACTCATACAAACAATTTGATATAGAGATAAACACTTTTCTTTTCCATTTAATATAAGTACAGTGAGATATAGTTCCTTGAGTGCATAAGTGATATTCTCATACAGGAGGTGCCAAACATTGGAACTTAACCTACTACAGGTTGCAATGTCTGTTTGAGCAATACAGACTGGGCACCGACTATGTCCTTCAAAGAAGAGAGGATGCAACTGGGAAAAACATGACCATTGAGGTGGAAAAATGGACAAATGGAGGCTAGTCAAATACTTGATAGAAATGCTACTTCCTTTTGAGGTTTTCACAAGGGAAGTCAGCAAGGTGGACAATACAATGAGACCAGAAATTCTGTTGTTGTATCTGCTACAAGGATAGTTAAAAAAGGTAGTGCATAGGTTCACAAGTGTGAGCGAAGAAGCATATGAGTTGATTCAGATCTTTATTCTATATTAACACTCTGAATGTTCCTCAACTGTTTCAGGGCTTCAAAAGAATGATGTACTTGAGTGAAGATTCTTCTGCAAGAGGCCATCATAATACTGACTATGTCTTTGTTCTTGAAAAAGTCCTGCACAATCAGGTTGATGCATTGTGCCAAACACAGGACACTTAAATATTTAACATCTGCCATGGCCTTGACTATATTACTGTCATTTTCAGCAGCAACAAATCAAATTTAGGGATCTCTGGGTTGAAACCATTCTGTTAAAGTCTTCCACGATTTTTGCAGCTGGATGGGATTTCTCCATGCAGACATTGCTACTGTTGCATGCCATCAAGCTCTCTTAAAACATTCTTTAGTGGTGAGACCTCTAGATGGCTGTTGCCTAACCCCCACAAAAGAGATTCAGGGGCATATTTATACTCTGTTTGCGCCGGAATTGCGTCGTTTTTTTTTACGCAATTCCGACGCAAAACTAACTCCATATTTATACTTTGGCGTTAGACGCGTCTAGCGCCAAAGTCCATGGAGTTTGCGTCATTTTTTAGCGTGGACACCTACTTTCCGTTAATGACATGCAAGGTAGGCGTTCCCGTCTAAAAAATTGACTCCGAGGCATGTGCGCCGTATTTACACTCCTGGGCAAAATTCACGCCCGGGAGTGGGCGGGTCAAAAAAAATTACGTACGGCCGCTTTTGCGCCGTTTTTTAGTGCCTGGAAAAGGCAGGCGTTAAGGGACCTGTGGGCTCGGAAGGAGCCCAGAGGTGCCCTCCCATGCCCCCAGGGACACCCCCTGTCACCCTTGCCCACCCCAGGAGGACACCCAAGGCTGGAGGGACCGATCCCAGGGACATTAAGGTAAGTTCAGGTAAGTATTAATTTTATATTTCTTTTGTGGCATAGGGGGGCCTGATTTGTGCCCCCCTACATGCCACTATGCCCAATGACAATGCCCAGGGGACAGAAGTCCCCTGGGCATGGCCATTGGGCAAGGGGGCATGACTCCTGTCTTTGCTAAGACAGGAGTCATTTCTATGGGGGTTGGGAGTCGAACAAAATGGCGCAAATCGGGTTGAGGCGAAAAATTTGCCTCAGCCTGACTTGCCCCATTTTTTGACGCCCAAGCTCCATATCCCCCTACGCCGGCGCTGCCTGGTGTACGTCGTTTTTTTCCACGCACACCAGGCAGCGCCGCCGGCTAACGCCGGCTAACGTCATTGTTTAAATACGGCGCCCGCATGGCGCTTCAGAATGGCGTTAGCCGGTGCAAATTTTTTTGACGCAAAACTGCGTTAGCGCAGTTTTGCGTCAAAAAGTATAAATATGGCCCTCAGTGTGCAATGATATACATGTAATAAGTTGCTGGCAACTGGTCCACATGTCTGTAACCAGGTGGATAGTGTAAACAGCACTCGCCTGCATAGCATGTCCAACTAATTGCAGCACATCATGATGGAGCCGGCAAAAGCAACTTTGACACCAATAGCTCCTGCTGAGAACCTTCTATTTTAGACAGATGACCTCCACAAATTCTAGAAGTTCCACTCCTTCCACAAAACACAAAAGGGGACTCAATGTGTCACTTAGGAGAATCACTATAAGCAGTAGTGTGTGCACCTGAGTCTTGTGCCATTTGGAGGTTGCTGATGCAGGTGATGCTGGCGCACTGAAGGGGGCAGGGCTGCTTTGTGTAATGTTGTCATGTTCTTCTTCCTCATCACCTTCTCCTATCATCACGATGGGAGCTGCTCCCCTTCCCATCATTGCCGCCACCACAACCACCAGCTACCTTTTCAAGGTGCTGCTTCCTCTGGATTGTATAATATTTTTTCATATGGGACGTTTGGTGTTCAGTACCATAGTGTGAACCTGGCTTACCTCGACAAACACCCATGTGGCAAATGGAGAGTATTGCAATGTTATTCTGCTGCTTGCTAATGATAAAGAAGTCCCAAACTTGGGAGGGTTTTTTTAGTGTACCACTGCCAATGTCTGAAGAACTGGAGGTAGGTGGGTGTATTATTTGCCTCTCTGCAGTATATACCTCGATTGCGGTAGTCGTGGATGCAGGTCTCAAGGGTGCCTTTTACATAAGGAAACTAACAGTGGTGATGGTGGAACCAGTGTCACATCCCTGAGCAGGTTGAATATGAATGGGCATCTCGGTGTCCTCTTAGCCGCATTCCATACAGACAATCACTGGCTTGTTCTCATCACTGTCACTTTCAGGAACTGTTCTTTTCTCTTGACTCTCATGGGGTATCTCAAACTTGGCCAGGGATTAATTCACGTCCAGATCATCAGAAGAGGGACTTGGAGAAGGTGGTGGAGTACCCTTTCTTTTTCTTGCTGGAGATCATGAAGCTAGTGGTTCAAGCAGGATGCACAACCTCCTGTTCTGCTCCTACTTCAGGAAGAGTAGTTGCTGGCTGCAGATCCTGTTGTCTACTTTGCTCAGATCTTGCAATGATTGAGTATTTTCCACATGGGCTTGGGCTTCGGTTGGGTGTGGCCATTAATGCAGAAGTGTTGCTACCAGCTTTCTGCTTGGAGGATGGTGCAGCAAACATACCATGTTTCATGAAAAAGGTTCAGGGAGGCATGCCAGTGGTGAGAATCTGCTTCTTGAGTGATGTCTGGTGTTCACCAAAAAGAAAGTAAAAAAATAAAACATTCAGTGAAATGTAACATTTTTGTAGCTTGAATTATTGATACAGACAATATAATTTAGTAAGGATATCCCAAATAATTAACAATAGTGTATCCATTCCAGTCCAAGCTATAACATAATATTTCATTTAGGATAACAGCATACAGGTTTAAAAGTTTGAAATATGTGTGCCTCTATGGTGAGACACCTGTGGCAGTTGGGGAGGAGCAGAGAAGTATGGAATAATCCTTCCAAATTGAATGTTGGTGTATGTCTATGAGAGGCCTATGACAGGAAAGAGGTGGGGGAATGGAATAATCCTTAAAAAAATGAATGCTGATGTACACCTATAGCAGGCAGGGGGCTGCATGAGAAAATGACATAGGCCGTCATTACAACATTGGCGGTAAATGGCACTTACTGCCGTGCAGAAGACCGCCAACATACCGCTGCGGTGGCAGAATTCTGCGACAGCTATCACAACCCACAGCTCGGAATCCACCATAATCCAGACACCCACACAAGTCCGCCACACCAAAGATCAGTAATAAACTAGCGATAACAAAACCTCCACTGTCACGCCAACAGGAATACACCCACACTATCACGACTCACGAATCTACGCAGCGGTCTTTCAACCACGGTATTACATTGGCGGTACACACCGCTGCGCTCAAAATACACACACATTTACAAAACACAGCCACATTGGACAATTCGAAATACACACACCTGATACACATACACTCACCACTCCCACACACCCAATCCAATATAAAACACCCACCCACATCAGCCACAAACCCCAGAGAGAGACACCACCAGAAACAACACTAGCATCCACAGACACAAAACATCATCACTCACACAACATCCACGCACCTCAAACAACACACAACAACACATCCCCTCACACATCACAACACACACCACCTCAAACATCACCCACACCACATCATGGCACCACAACGACACCCCAGGTTCTCTGAGGAGGAGCTCACGGTCATGGTGTAGGAAATCGTCCGGGTAAAGCCACAGCTATTCGGATCACAGGTACAGTACACCTCCATTGCTAGGAAGATGGAGCTATGGCGCAGAATGGTCGACAGGGTCAACGCAGTGGGACAGCATCCAAGAACTAGGGATGACATCAGGAAGAGGTGGAACGACCTACGGGGGAAGGTGCGTTCCGTGGTCTCAAGACACCAGATTGCAGTACAGAGGACTGCCGGTGGACCCCCACCTCCTCCCCCACAACTAACAACATGGGAGAGCAAGTCTTGGCAATACTGCATTCTGAGGGCCTCGCAGTAGTAGCAGGAGGAATGGACTCTGGTAAGTAAACTCTTAACTATTATATCCCCCTCCCTACCTGCATACCATCACATACCCCCAACCTCACCCTCACCCCCATCACTCCAACACCTCACATATGTCCTACTATCACAACCCACCCATCCCAACACCAAGCCCTGCATGCAACACCAAAGCAGGGACACCCATCACCAAAGCATGTCCACTACAGATACCCACACAGACCCCAAACCAAATATCACACAAGAACCTAGACAAGAATGCAAGCACTGGAGTACAGGGTCATTCACCCATTGCACACGATGGCACACACAGATGTAATAATCATGCCTTTACACCCAACGTCACCGGACAGGAGGTTCCAGACATATCCAGTCCCCCCACAAAAGACGCCCACAGCGATGACAGCATCTCTTCACAACTGGATCAAGATGACCAGCCCGGCCCATCAGGGACCTCGGGCCAGTTCGTTCCCCTGACACTGGCACAAGCCACCACAGAGCCTCCACCTCAGTAAACACCAGTACAGCACCCACCCAGAGGGCCCATACCTCTGTCCCCAGGACACGTCAAGCAGCAGTGTGTCCACCACTACAGGGAACCCAGGCAAATCCACCACCCCAAGAAAATCAGGGACCTTGGGGCAGTGGCAGAGGACACACAGTTCAGGGGACAGAGGAACAGGAAAACAGGGGAACTGGGAGGACAGCTGTGCAACAGGGGGAGGACAGGCCCAGGAAACCCACTCTCCATGAGGCCCTCTCCAACATCATGGGAGCGTACCATCATTCCCAGGAGACAATGGCAACGGTACTGGTCAACTTTAAGGAGACCCATCGGCTGCAGGAGGAACACTATCTGGGGATCAGGGAGGAACTGAAGTCCATTAACACCACCTTGGTCACCATTGTAGGGGTGCTGAAGGATCTTGTCAACATCAGGAGGGACACTGTGGCACAACAAGGGGCCCCTGACACTAGCCTGGATGATGAACAGCCCTCCACCTCCCCCGGCGCTAGTGGACAGGAGGCACCGCCACAGGACCACGACACCAGCACCCCACCCCCTGCAGATGGAGAACCACCCTGCAAATGATCCCTGAGATCCAGGAACAAGACAGAGAACATTGCCAAGACCCCCACCAGCAAATACGACCCCCCTGAATGTCACCCTTCTGTCCCACTTTGTCACCCTGTCCATCCATCAACTGCACTTGCTCCACTTCCTATGCCCCTATGGACAATGCACCCGTGAAACAAATAGACTGGAATCTGCCCTGGACATTGCTCCACTATCACCCCTGCCCATTTTACAACCCCCTCCACTTATTTGCACAGAAATAAATACACATTAATCACAAAACAATCTGGAGTCAGTCTGTGCTTTCACAAATGTGTAATTGCAATAACTATGGAATATAGCAATGTCAATTTAATTATCCACATGCCGATGAAACACAGCTGCAGATCTTGAGACAATATAGTAGAAGGCACAAAGTGGGACCCACATCTGTTAAATGGAAAGGCAAAGTGACAAGTCAGTGTCCATACACTGAGTGAAAATGACAGACTTCTGAAAGCTCAAACAATAATATGAGATTTGTGAGGCAGTGTCATCTTCTTACCTGTGTCTCATTGGAGGTATTGCTGGATAACGTTGTTTCTGTTGTCGATATACTCCTCTTCTGCCTCCTCTTCTTCACTGTCCACAGGCTCCACAGCTGCCACAAGACCTTCAGCTGGACCATCCTCCAACAGAAAAGGCACCTGTCATTTCAAAGCCAGGTTGTGCAGCATACAGCAGGCCACGATGATCTGGCACACCTTCTTTGGTGAGAGAACCACCTGTCATATGGAGGCACCGGAACCTGGCCTTCAGGATGCCGAAGGTCTGTTCGATCACCCTCCTAGTTCGCCCATGTGTCTCATTGTAGCTTTCCTCTGCCCTTGTCCTGGGATTTCTCACTGGGGTCAGTTGCCATGACAGGTTGGGGTAACCAGAGTCACCTGGAAATATCGAGAGACAATTGTTAGACACACACTAACCCGTAGGGACAACCCCATACCCAGACACCTATTCACACTGTATAGGGTCCTTGTCCTCACCTATTAGCCACACACGGTGCCTCTGGAGTTGCCCCATCACATAAAGGATGCTGTTATTCCTCAAAATGTAAGCGCCATGCACTGAGCCAGGAAATTTGGCATTCACATGGGAGATGTACTGGTCTGCCAAACACACCATCTGCACATTCATCGAATGGTATCTCTTCTGGTTTCTGTACACCTGTTCACTCCTGCGGGGGTACCAAGGCCACATGTCTCCCATCAATGGAAGAGTGAATGATGTTTGGGATATGTCCCAGGGCATAGAAGTCACCTTTCACTGTGGGCAAATCCTCCACCTGAGGGAACACGATGTAACTGCGCATTTGTTTCAGCAGGGCAGACAACACTCTGTACAACATGTTAGAGAACATTGGCTAGGACATCACTGATGCAATGGCCACTGTTGTTTGAAAGGAACCACTTGCCAGGAAATGGAGTACGGACAGGACCTGCACTAGAGGGGGGATTCCTGTGGGATGGTGGATAGCTGACATCAGGTCTGGTTCCAACTGGGCACACAGTTCATGGATTGTTGCACGATCAAGTCTGTAGGTGAATATTATGTGTCTCTCTTCCATTGTCGACAGGTCCACCAGCGGTCTGTACACCGGAGGATGCCGCCATCTCATCACCTGCCCCAGCAGACGTGCCATATGGACGAGAACAGCGAGCAGAGAGTCAGCCAACAGTGAGGAATCACAAAATGTCATTTGCACACATTTATTAATCTGCAATGTGCCTGTAACTGTGTGCATTCAAGGCCTGCATTGGTGTGAACAGTTAATATTAAAGCCATGTGGCCCCCTGAAATGGCGGCTGCCTGACCTGTAAGGTGGGACAAGGAGATATGAGGTAACTGCGCTGGCGTTGTACACCGTTGCAGTGGGGGGTCGAAGACCGCAGCGCAATCCAACATTGGTTAACATTAATACCCTATGGGTCCGAGGAGCCAATGACGATGTACGCCGGAGGTGACGGTGCGCACCGCCATGGACATTACCGCCATTTTCTGTCTGTTCACTCACTTGATACCTGACCTTCAACAGGAGAGGACCTACACTGCAAGTGCTGCTGTGACCTCAGTCTGGAAGCGACGATAGCTCATGTGTCTGGGGAAAGGGCCCCTGCATTCACTTCGGAGGAGTTGGAGAAACTAGTGGATGTGGTCCTCCCCCAGTAGACGCAATTGTACGGTCCTCCAGACAAACAGGTGAGTACACTGTGAGCATGCTGCATGGGCAATGCCTGTTTGGAGTGGTGTGGATAGAAGATAAATGTGGGGGGGACTGAGGCCTGCATGTGCGGACAGTGAGTGTATGTGCGTCAGGGCAAGGGTGGGAACGTGGGCCAATGAGTATGACGGTCCTGACTGGTAAAGATTTTCTTTTCCCCCTGTACTATTCCTCTAGGTCAGTGACCACCAGAAGAAGGCTATTTGGCGTGCCATCGCCAAGGACGTCCAGACCCTGGGTGTCCACCACAGACGGAGCACCCACTGCCATAAAAGATGGGAGGACCTGCACCGCTGGAGCATGAATACGGCAGAGGCCCAGCTGGGGATGGCCTCCCAACGTGGGAGGGGTGCCTGTCACACCATGACCCCCCTGATGTTCCGGATCCTGGCGGTGGCGTATCCGGAGCTGGATGAGCGCTTGAGGGCATCACAGCAGCCACAAGGGGGTGAGTCCACTCTCAGTGGGTTCCCCTAGGCCAGGGCGAGCTTGGTAGGCAAGGTCCCTTATGAGGCAGGCTCAGTGGCACCCTAACCCCACTAGTGGTTAGTGCCATCTACACCTAGTCAGGCTCCTGTGATTTCCAGGTGTGCAGCAATCGGGCTTAGGTCTTGTACCCCATGGGCATGTAACTAATCTAGGAACTATAAGTGCATGGCGTAGTGCAGAGGGCTGCTGTGTCTGTTGTGTCCGCCAACGGTAGTGGTGTTGCATGCACTGAACATGTCTTTCTCCTGTCTCTCCCCCCTTTTTGTGGTCTCCCTGTTCTTGTGTGCAAAAGCATCATCAGACGGAGGAGCGTTGGCACAGGATCAGTAGGGAGCTGCATCCCACTTGACCCTGGAGGGCGAAACAATGGTGTCTGAAGCCACCAGTGGGACGGAGGGCAAAGGGGAGCTCCACGGCGGGGACAGGAGCAAAGACCAGCGGCACCGACTCCCCCTCTGATGGGAGCTCCCTTGCGGTGGCAGGCCCCTCTGTGCCCCCCGCATCAACAGGTACAGCCGCCACCCCCCTACCAGCACCGCCTTCCCAGCAACCCCTCAGCGTGTGTCCCGTGCCCGCTCACCCATGAGGGTGGGCATCTCCTTCACCCCAGGCACCTCAGGCCCTGTCCCAGTCAGCCCTGCTGCCCTCAGTGAGGAGAATATTGACCTCCTGAGATCCATCACTGTTGGGCAGTCTACCATTCTGAATGCCATCCAGGGTGTTGAGAGGCATTTGCAATAAACAAATGCATACTTGGAAGGCATTCATTCTGGCCAGGCAGCCCAACAGAGAGCATTTCAGGCTCTGGCCTCAGCACTGATGGCAGCCATTGTCCCTGTGTCCAGCCTCCCCCCTCCAACTTCCTCCACTCAGCCTATCCCAAGCACATCATCAGACCAGCATGCACACACATCAACACACAAGAATGGCTCAAGCAAACATAAGCACCACACATCCCACAGGCACTCACACAAGCATCACACCCATGCACACATACCAACATCCACTGCATCCACTGTGTCCGCCCCTCCACGTCTCCCTCCTCCCTCCCAGTTTCGTCTCCACTCACACCTGCATGCACTACATCCTCAGCCACTACCTCTATCACCAGCACGCCCATCACCACACGCCGCTCACGTGCAACCACCACCCCCACTACCATTCACACATCCCCAGTGTCCTCTACTAGTGTGTCTGTGAGCCCTCCTCCCAAAGTACACACACGCAGGCACACACCCACCCAACAGCCATCCACCTCACAACAGCCTCCAGCCCATGCACCTTCACCCAAATTCAGCAGACGTACACCTCCTACAACCACTCCCTCTACCTCCACTCCCAAGCCCCCTCCACCTACCTGTCCCAGTGTGTCGAAAAAACTTTTCCTGGCTAACATTGACCTCTTTCCTACACCTCCCCCGTCCTTCTCCTAGGGCCAGGCTTTCCAGGTCCCAGCACAGCACCTCAGCCACCACATCCCCAGGCACAGTGGTGCCAGCAACTGCGGGGTCATGGAGTGCGCCAACCATCAGGGCTGCCAGTGTGCCACGGAGCGAGGGCAAGGACATTCCGCCACCTGCCAAGGTGAAAAAGGTGCCCACATCCAAGAGGGAGAAGCCGAAAACACCTGCCACCAAGGGGTCAGGGAAAACGAACGGGGATAGTGGCAAGACAGCTGCGCCACCATCAAAGGTGGGGAAGGGCCAAAAACTGAAGGGCAGGTCACGGGAAGGCATGGTGGCACCGACTGAGGGACCAGTGTCCCACCTTCTGTCCACGTCGACGCCAACCTGTACGGCGGAGAACACCGCCACCTGCACCGCCACCTGCACCGCCACAGACCCTGCAGCCAGCACCTCCGCCACAGACCCCACAGCCAGCATCGCCGCCACAGACCCCACAGCCAGCACTGCCCCAACTGACACCGCTGCAAGCACCGCCAGCGGCCCCGCGACGTATTCAGACAGTGCCACCACCGCAGACATGGCTACCATCCCCAGTGGTCAGTCGTCCGAGGTTGGTGGTGAGTTCCAGGACCCTGGGCAGCTTCCATGAAGCATCACTGTCATCACAGTTGTCACCTGCATATGGAATGAGAAGCCGCAGCAGTGTGGGGTATGTCTCTGCCTCCATGCCGTATCATGCTACCTGTACCTCAGCAATCTCATGGCACACACATCCAGGCAAGAGTATTGTTCCGGCCACACTGCACGTGGAGCACTCTGGGCACCAAGCCCCCTCCAGAACCAGTGGAGTATCACATCCACTACGTCAGTCCTTGGCAGGATGAAGCACTCTGGGCACCAAGCCCCCTCAAGAACCAGTGGAGTATCACATCCACTACCTCAGTCCTTGGCAGGATGAAGCACTCTGGGCCCAAAGCCCCATCCAGAATCAGTGGTGTATCTCATCCACTACCTCAGTCCTTGGCAGGATGAGGCACTCTGGGCACAAAGACCCCTCCAGAACCAGTGGAGTATCACATCCACTACCTCAGTCCTTGGCAGGATGAAGCACTCTCGGCACCAAGCCCCCTCCAGAACCAGTGGAGAAAGATATCCACTACCTCAGTCCTTGGCAGAATGAAGCACTCAGGGCACAAAGCCCCCTCCAGAACCAGTGGAGTATCACATCTACTACCTCAGTCCTTGGCAGGATGAAGCAATCTGGGCACAAAGCCCCCTCCAGAACCAGTGGAGTATCTCATCCACTACCTCAGTCCTTGGCAGGATGAGGCACTTTGGGCACAAAGACCCCTCCAGAACCAGTAGAGTATCACATCCACTACCTCAGTCCTTGGCAGGATGAAGCACTCTCAGCACCAAGTCCCCTCCAGAACCAGTGGAGAAAGGCATCCACTACCTCAGTCCTTGGCGGGATGAAGCACTCTGGGCACAAAGCCCCCTCCAGAACCAGTGGAGACTGTCATCCACTTGAGAGACTGTGACTTTCCACTCCCCAGGAGAAAGCAGTGGCAAACCACCCCCTGGAGACACTTGAGAGACTGGGGCTTTGCACTCCCCAGGATAAAGCAGTGGGCAAACCACCCACTGGAGAGACTTGAGAGACTGTTGCTTAGCACTCCCCAGGATAAAGCAGTGGGCAAACCACCCACTGGAGAGACTTGAGAGACTGTGGCTTTGCACTCCCCAGGATAAAGCAGGGGGCAAACCACCCACTGGAGAAACTGGAGAGACTGTGGATTTGCACTCCCCAGGATTAAGCAGTGGACAAACCACGCACTGGGGAGACTTGAGAGACTGTGGCTTTGCACTCCCCAGGATACATCAATGGGCATCGAGCGCCCTCGTGGAGCTGGGGTCGTGCACTCATCCAGCTGAGGTGCCCCCCTTCCCTTCCCCCTGAGGTGCCTGTTTCATTTCGATCTGATGCCCCAGCAGTGTTCTCTCTGTTTGCAGTCTGGTATCGAGTGTGGGCCTCGCCCATGCATTTTGGGCACAGTGGTCCACGGACTTTGAAAGGTGCACTATCCGGACTTGTATAGTTGGTGTACATAATTGTTTATACTGTATTAAAATTTTTGACTAATGGATTTTTATTGATTGCAATTGTTACAATCATTTCCTTTTGTCATTGCGTTCTTCCAGGGGGGATTGAGGGGTGTAAATCTATTGTTGCAGCATGTATTGGTGTGTGTGTTGTTGTGGGTGAGGGTGGGGGTTGGGGTGTTGCGTGTGTGTCACTCTCTTTTGTCTCTCCCCTCCCCTGTGTTGTAGGTGCAGTACTCACAGTGGTTGTCGCTGCCGTCTTTCGTGCTCCTGGTAGAGGAGCAGGAAAATTATAGAAGGGAGGATTTGGAGTTCTGGCTCCATGGTGTCCTGGTTCCTCATGGGTTGTGTAGAGGTGAGTGTTTCCCCTTCCAAGTCCTGTTTCCGCCATGTTTTTGTTCACGTTGAATCCACCCCGGAAAAGGTGGCAGATTGGCCTGTCATAATAGTGTGGGCGGTACATTGTCTTCCGCCTGTCTGTTGGCGGTGACTGCCATGCTGTTTGTTTGTACCGCCATCACGGTCTGAGTGTTAAAGTGGGTGTCTATGTTGGCGGTTTCCGCCATGGTCATGATTCAATTTTTTTTACCGCAGCCTGCTGGCGGTCTTACCGCCACTTTAACACCGGCCACCAGGGTTGTAATGAGGGCCATAATCTCCTTAGAATGGTTTCAAAACTTCCACTAGTACTAAATTTGTGACAGGGACGCTCATTAAAATTATTTGGAGTCAGCTCCAGGGACCCCATTTCCCAGGACCCAGAGCCATTTTGAGCGGTACACTTCACGTCACCTCCCTGGCAAATTTTGGCCCTAGGGACCCTTCTTCTGGGGCTCTGCTACATTTTAGGCAGAGGGAGCTCATGGCATCCCTCTCTGAGCTAACTTTGGCCCTGGGGACTCCATCCCCTGGGCACAGCACTACAGTCAATGGGAAGGGGGTAACATGGCCCCCTCTCCCTGGGAAGATGTCAGCCCCTGTGACCCATTCCCCAGGGCCCAGAACCTATTAAATAAGGAGTGGCAAGCACCCCACCTCACTGCTTCAATTTCAGTCCAGGAGGCTGATTCCCTGGAGCACAGCACTATATAGAAGGGGATGGGGACATGCACCCCCCCGCTCCGGGCTGATTTCAGCACGAGGAACCAACCCCTAGACATTGGCCACATTTTGAAAAGGGATGTGGGCATGCAGCCCCCCTCCCGAGCCATCTTCAGCCCTGAGGACCCCACCTCCGGGGTCTGGCAAAGTACACAATGGGGGACACACAGTCCCACTCCCCAGCTATTTTAAACTCCATCTCCCAGCAATACCTTTTTGAATTTGGAGGGGGCACTCATTCCCCCCTGAGCTGCTTTTGACCCCAGGGATCCTATACATGGAGCCTGGTCAAGAACGTGTAGGTACCCTGGTGCCCATCCATGGCATCCACCATATCCTATTTGGGGACTGTAGGGAAGCCTCAAGGCCTCCGAAGCCCCAGCCAGCTCCCTGTATCCAGCGGGAGTCAGTATTGCTTCCAGCCACAGGGAGCAGCATTGCAAAAGCAATATTTAGATTTGTTCCCTGCCCGCATCACTGCAGGTATGGAAACAGATTTGAAGTTCTCGATCTGCTGGCCGGGGCATTTTTAAAGCTCCCGCCTGCTGTAAACGGACTTCATCTTTGTTCTCGCTTAGCAGGAGATTTGACATTGCTCCTGCCAATCAACAGCAAACATAGGTTTCTCTGCCCATACCAGGGCAGGCAGAGAATCCACTATGTCCTGGGGTGGCACCCCAGGACATAGCTTGTAAACAGGTCTCAGGAGTGGGCTCCTCTTGCCCATTAGAGGCTCAAGGGAAGAGTCCACTCCCTTAAAATAATGGGCCCTGGGGTGGGCACACAGGCACATTTTTAGGTTTGAGAAAGGGGGCAACTTGTGGCCCCCCTCATGTTAACACATATTTTCAGCTGCGAGGTGGGCTCCATACGGCCCCTCGACGCTAAGGAAAGTGGGCCACATGTCCCCCCGTCCCAGAATACTAAATGTCGGCCCTGGGATAAGGACTCCCTAGGGCCCCCACAGACTCCCCAAAAAAACACATGGTCCCTGAGGGTGTGTTACCTGGGGTCCCTAATGGTTTGGGGAGGGGGGCTGTATGTCTCCCCTCCTTAAATGCCTCAAATAGATTGTGTTTCACCTCAGGTAGGCTCTCTGTGGTTTATTATGTAGAAATACTGCACCAGCTGCCATTTTGTTTTTGTTATACATAAATATTCACTGAAAAAAACTAAGCTTACAAGGACATTATAGTTAGGATCACATTTTAAATGTACAAAACCATAGATATTCACCTGTTATAGTTAGAGTTACCTCAAGTATATATAACTCGTGCTCTAAGATAACTTTAAATCACACCCTGTCCATGCACAGTTTTTTGCCAAATATTTTACTGTAAACATTACTTTGATATTATCAATGATGTTATCAAAGATGTCATGAGTGCCATAAGCCACAGCAAACAGCTATGTCCAGGGGCTGGCACCACAGGACATAGCAGGAGTCAGATCTGGGGGGTGGTGCTCCCCAGAACTTCAGTGGCTCTGAGAGGGGGAGGGCCACATGTCCCCTCTCCAACGTGCACATAGCGCTGGGGTGGTGTTGATCCCCAGGTCTAGAGGGGATCTGAAATTGACCTATTTTACATTATTTAGTATGTGCCTCAGGGGTGGGCTAGGAGTACCCCTCATTTGAAAAGAAAAGACTGCCCGGGACCTGGCCCACCTGGGGGCTTAATTAAGAACAAGCACGGGAGCCTGCACTAGTTTTAAAAAAACATTTCTTTACTGCCTGCCGATTCGCAACCCCTTCTCTAATTCACTCTAAAATATTTTTTAAAAAATGCTTTTTACCCCTGGGGGTTACCTTTGGGATGCCAGCACCAGAACTAAGGGGTCAGGGTGTCTGTACCCTGGCCCTTATGTATTTTTTATTCTTTTTTTCAGGGACGAGGCTTCACCAAGTATCAAGATAGCTTACAACACTTCAATGGCTTCATTGTTGAAGTGTTGTCAGCCAATAAGACTTCAGCACGAGATCAGGAGGGGTTGCAAATCCTTTGCCTCTCTATATGTACAAATTTGGATTTTCTTTCATTTCTCTAAAACTACTTAACGGAATTACACCACAACACAAAAAGGTCGCTTTCTGGACAAGAAACTACCTTTCTGTCAAATTTGGTGTAATTCGGTCCAGTAGTTTCAGTGCATCACTGATCAAAGTCCCTATGGAAAAATGAATTGGGAAAATGTGTTTTGAGAGCCCCCTTTTCTCAGCTTTCCAGACAGCAGTTGCTGTGGCTGGACAATTTTTGGGAAAGTTTTGTGAAGATTTGTCTAGCGACACTAAAGACGTAGGGAAGTAAAAAAAAAAAAACCTTTATATAGAAACTACAGCCCTAACTACAACTAAGTACTGGTGACTGCCACTAAGTTTTTATATATATATATATATATATATATATATATATATATATATATATATATATATATATCTTCCACAAAGATGAGATTTTGCTCACCAAATGGCTGCACCGAAAAACAGTTTCACAACTGCCGACACATAAGAAGAAATACCAATCTCCCATTCGTTGATGCTCATCTGTTTGTTCCAGATAAGGTACAAATTAGGTGCCACTTCCAAACAAGACTGAAATGTCTACGCATTTCGGCTGACGCCTTCAATGGACAGTGTATATAAATATATATATATATATATATATATATATATATATATATATATATATATATATATATTTTAAAAAACAAAGGTTGCAGGGACACTGTAGTTAGGCTCAGATTTCACTTGTACAAAACCACTGAAATTCAGTAGTTATAATTAGACTTATTTCAAGTCACTATAACTTGCGGACTAAGGTAACTGTAACTAACACTCACGGCATGCACAGTTTTTTCTTCAATAATTTGACTTCTAATATTTCATTGATATTTTTATTGACGTTAGAAATGTTGTCATGAGTGCTGTAATATCTATGGTAATTAGAAGTTCATGGCGAGGGCGTGAATTATACATACTTTAGGCCTTTAGTAATGCACAGAGGGATCTGGCCACAGGGCCTGTCTCTCTTGGTCTGAAAATAGGTGTGAGATGGTGGCTCTGGGTGTGAGAATTGATATGAGAGGGTCTAAGTGGGTGTGAACGTGGGTGTGAGGGTATCTGTTTGTTCTCCAATAGATGAAAGATGCATTCACTTCCACAAAGGATTTCACATAGTTTTTCAATATGGGATCGCTGAGAAAGAACACTTGCTTGGTTTTCGCCAAGCCCAGGAGTTAGGATAATTTGTTCTTTCGAGAAATGGAGCTTCAACTGGGGCACCTGCTATCTTCATATTTGTAAATGCTTCCTGTTGAGGTTTAATTTGTGTGAAATGTGCATCATGGGCAGAACGGAAGCTCACCCGTTCATTTATCCAACAAGAGTCCACAGTTTATACATAATTTCTATCCAACTAGAGCACTTTCTACTGGTTAGTTAGTAAGTGCTACCTTGCTGGTTAAATGTGCATTGTGGGGAGGGGGATCCCATCCTCCGGGGCCCACTACACTGTACACTGGGTGACCTGGAGGACACTGAGGTGAGATGGGCAGGCCCCAGGGGATGGGGCCCTCAGGGCCAATATCAGCATTGGGAGGGGAGCCATGTGCCCCCCCAAAATAAAATATATTGAGACCATACCCAGGAGATGGGGTCCCCACGGCTGAGGTGGCCAAGATAAGCCTGGGTAGGAGTGGCTGCGCTGTCCCCCTCCCGCCTAAAAAATTAAAATCAAAAGGCCGGGCCCCGGGGGAAGGGGACCCCAGGGCTGAAATCAGATGGAGGGCCTCTGTTTATTGAAGGCCAGGCCCGAGTGGATGGGGCCCTGGGGCCGAGATCAGCCCAGTAAGGAGGGGCCACCTGGTCCCCATGGAATTGTAGTGGGACCAGGGGAACAAGGTCCCTGTGGCTCCCTTGCATTTTTAACTCTGATCGCCCCAGGGGGATGCCGGTCCCCGGGGCTAATACAATCCCAGAGGAGGGAGGCCCTGTGTTCCCCCCTCCTTTTTCAAGCCTCCAATACCCCAGGACCTGGCCCACCCAGGGGCCAAATTAAAGAAAAGGGCAGGAGAATTATAGTGTCCGGATTGATGTAGGATGGGTAAAAGTGTTTTGAGTCCCCCCTTTTTCGTGGCCCACTCTTGACTACGTAACCATAACTCAAGCCCTAAGGTAGCTATAGCTCTCGCCCTCGACATGCATTGCAAATTATCACAGATATTACAGCAGTCATGAAATACCCTTCAAAGTATAAATGAAACATTAGCAGTCGAATCTCTGAAGCTGAACCTATGCATAGCGGGGGTGTGAGTTATAATTACCTCAGGGTGTGAGTTCTAGTTATTTGAAGGAACTCTAACTGCTCAATTTCTATGGATTTGTACAAGTAAATTTAGAAACTAACTATAACTTCCTTGTGACCTTTGTTTTCTTCAGTGAATTTCAAAGTTTTTTAAATTATATTTCCTAACTATAATGTCCCTGTAACAATATATTATCTAGTGGCAGTCACCACTAGGTAGCTATAGCTACAACCATGTTTCCACAAAAAAAGTGTTTTTTGATGTGCTTATATGTTTGGCACTGTTTGATGAATCTTCACAAAATTTCTCAAACAAATTGTGCTGTGACTCTTGTTGTGAATGGTAAATTTCGAGGTGATCTGTCCAGCGGGGCTGAGAAAAAGGGGGGCAAAAAAAATGCGTTTCCCATGTTAATTTCCATAGGACCTTTGGAAACAACTAAAGCTCAAACCACTAGACGGAATTACACCAAATTTGACAGAAAGTTAGCTTTTGGTACGCACATTGTGCGTATGTGGTGTGAATCCATTCATCAATTTTCAAGATATTAACAGGGAAATGAATTTGTATATCTCTGACTGCAGATACATCACAACTTTTTTGATACAGGTATTTACAGATCATCTTACGCCCTGTTGCACTCATTAGCAGGCCCAGTGACACTCTCAAGAACCCATTCGTAGACCCACTGACATCCTGTAGCACTCATTGCAGATCAACTCACACCCTGATGCACTGATTTGCAGACCTAGGGCCAGATGTAGCAAGATCAGAATTTGCGATTCTGAAATTGCGAGTTGGTGCGACTCGCAATTTCAGAATCGCAAATCCTGATGAAGAACGGTGTCATAAATATTAATGAGGTGGGTCGCATTTTGCGACCCCATAGCGAGTCCCTGCACTCACAGGGATGGTGGCCTGCTGAAGTCAGCAGACCTCCAGGCCTGTGACTGCTTTTTCAATAAAGCAGTTTTTTATTTATTTTGCAGCCCGTTTTCCATAAAGGAAAATGAGTTGCAAAATAAAAAAAAATAACGAAACCATTTACCACTGCCTGCTCTGAAAAAACCTTTTTGGCAACATTCACAAAGGGGAAGGGGTCCCATGGGGACCCCTTCTTTTTTGCGAATGAGTTACCACCAGTGTGACACTGGTGGTAACTGCGAATTGCTTTGCGACCGCATTCGCGGTAACAAAGCAATTCTGCATTGCGATGTGAGTCGCAAATAGGAAGGGAACACCCCTTCCTATTTGTGAGTCGCATTCACAATTTGCGAGTCGGTACCGACTCTCAAATTGTGAATGTGCATCGCAGAAGGCTTTTTGCATGGCGCAAACTGCGATTTTCGCAGTTTGCACCATGCAAACGGCTTCCTACATCTAGCCCCAAGTCACACTCTCATGTCCCCATTCACAGATACCCCCACACCCCGATGCTCCTATTCGCAGACCCAGTAACACCCGCATGTGCAGACTCACTCACACTGTCAGGCACTCATTCACTGATTCACTTACACTCTGATGCACCCATTCACTGACTCACTCATACCCTCATGTGATCATTCACAGATCTACTCACATCCTGATGCATACATTTGCAGTCCCAGTCACACTCTCACACATCCATTCACCGACCCACTCACACTCTCATGCACACATTTGCAGACCTAGTCACACTCTCACACACACTTTTGAAGATCAATTCACACCCCCATGCACCCATTCACAGATCCACTTACACCCTGATGCACCCATTCACAGACCCAGTCACACCATCAAGCACCCATTCACAGATCCAGTTACACACTCACACACACATTTGCAGACCCAGTCACACCTTTATGTACCCATTCACAGACCCACTCAAACCCTTACACATGCATTGCAGACTCAGTTACATCCTCACACATTCACAGACCCAGTCACACCCTCACATACCCTTTGAAAGACCCACTCACACCCTTATGCAGCCATTCACATATCCATTCAGACCCTCATGCACCCTTTTGCAAATCCACTCAGACCTTTATGACCCATTCAGGAACCCAGTGACACCATCACACACTCATTCACAGAACCAGTCACAGCCTCATGCACCCATTCATAGATCCACTCACACCCTATGCAACCATTCTCAGACCTAGGCACATCCTCATGCACCCATTCACAGATCCACTCACACCCTGATGCATCCATTCGCAGACCTAGTCACATCCTAATGCACCCATTCACAGACTCACTCACACCATTACACACCCATTCACAGACCAAGTCACACCCTCATGCACCCATTGGCAGACTCAGTCACACCCTCACACACCAATTCACAGACCCAATCACCCTGATGCACCCACTTGCAGACCAAATCAGACAATGATGCACTTAGTCCCAGACCAGTCAGACCCTGATGCATCAACTCAGAGATCCACTCACACCCTGACGCATCCATTGCAGATCCAATCACACCCTGATGCACCCATTTGCAGATCAAATCACACCTTCATACACCAATTCAGATACATAGTAACAACCTCACGCACCCATTGTCAGATCCACTCACACCCTGATGCACCCATTTGCACACCTACTCAGACACTGATGCACTCAGTCACAGACCCAGTCAGACCCTAATGCATCCACTTAGAGATTCACTCACACCCTGACACACCCATTCACAGATCCAGTCACATCCTGAGGCACCCATTTGCAGAACCAATCACACCCTCATGCACCCATTCACATACCCAGTCACAATCTCACATACCCATTTGCAGATCCACTCACCCCCTGATGCACCCATTTGCAGACCTACTCAGACACTGATGCACTCAACCTCGGACACAGTTAGACCCTGAAGGGTCCACTCACAGATTAACTCACACTCTAACACACCCCTTCACAGATCTAATCACACCCTGATTCACCCATTTCCAGATTCAGTCACACCCTCAGGCACCCACTCACATACCCAGTCACAACCTCACTCACTCATTGATAGATCCACTCACATCCTGACACACCTATTCACCGACTCACTCCACTCTGAGCACCCATTCGCAGAGTCAGTCACAGCGTTATACACTACTCAAAGATTCAATCACAGACTGACACACTCTTTCTTAGATGTACTGATACTATGACACAGCCATTTGGAGACCCAATGACACTCTCAAAAAGACTGATTGAAATTGAGATATATGAAGTGGCATAGAAACTCCTACATGTGTTTGTGGACTTGTTTAGAAAGTAATATTTGGTGTCTGATATCGAGATTTGTTTATATTTATAATTATGAATTTTGAATGGTTTGGTGTGTATTGAAAGTCTGCTTTTGTTTTGTGGCATAATCGTGACTATCACAATATCATTGTAAATATTGAACAAAATATATTGATGCAGAAAATCATCAAGAATATTAGGCTGTTGCGTAGGCTCTCATTATTCTAATGAGACTACTGGATTTTGAGCAGCAAGATCATCCACGGTGTTGGAGACTGAGTCTGACCCACTGCGGGTGACACCTGTTGCTCTAAATCCAGGTTTTGCTCCGGCTAACTAGCAGTGCCTCATCTCTACCAGAAGATAGGGATGATTGAGCAGCCGAGCTCATGACATATTAGGCTTCTCAGGGAAGTCGTGGTCACTTAGGTTGCAGCTGGTTCTCTCATTCACAATTAAGTCTCATATGTAAATGACAATAAGAAGCAGTATGAGTTTTAATGACTGGTTTAATGAAACAACTGCATTTTAGATAGCAAAGCGTGAGCTGCAATAACCAGGACAACACAACATGACAATATTAAAATGGTGACGAGGAGAGTGAAGCACAAGAATAATGCTATCATATTGCCACTGGGATTTATGGACTATTTCCTATCTAAGTCATAATCTGAGCACAGCATGTTAAACTCTAATTCTGCCTTTCAGGTTCCCCCGGGAGGATATCAGCCCTCATACCTGAGCAAAGGCCTGTAGTCTGCATTAGCATCTGCAACAAAGCTTTCAGCAATCAGCATACAGTCCTGGTTGCCTTGCTGGAATCTACCTCTTAATGTGTAATCAGACTAAGAAGTGTTTTTATAATAACACAGCTGATGTTCTAAGAAATTGTCCCTACGTAAGGATGTATATTTTCTACGAATGTTGGAGACTAAACTTCTATTAAGTTCACCAGCAATGTACCAAACTGTAGCCTTGACTGAAGCACAAAGTGATCAAGAATGTCTTGTTTGAGAACACAGTGCTGGGCTGAGCAAAAACAGTTAGATAGATGAAAATAAAACAAGACCGTAAAACGGGTTATTGTAAAAATAACAATGCGAAGCAGAATAAAATATATCTAGGTCAAAGTTCACAGCGGCTTAGTGTGTTAATCTAACGTGCATGGAGCTATAACTAAAATGACTACACAACAAGGCAATAGGGTGGCCTTGAGATAAGCTTTTGAGTTTATTGAAACTAAGTTATGGCTACATATAAGAGCTGATGCAGAGTTTCAGGTTGGAATGAAAAACTCTGTTGCCTTCATCTGTGAACACCATCACTTCAATATATTCCATTCATATCAAAGTGCAGGTTGTTATTGTAGATACAGCCCATGTTATGGTCTCTAAGAAATGCAAAAATTGTTTTATTAACATGTTTCCTGGCTTTGTCAATCTGTGGACAGAATTGATTTGACCACTTCCATTTCTGCCTTTGACATATTAGGAGTATATCAAGACAGTGAGGGAAAAGTGCCCTCAATTGTGCAAAGGTGTCCTTCATTAACATTTCCAGTCCTAAAGCAGTCAGTGTGCCCAGGTCATTACTGCCAGATTGCACAATCATGAGGTCAGGGGCCTGCCAAACTCTAATGCTTTCAACTAAAAGCAGCATTTGGTTCCATTTTAATCCTCTCAAAGCAAAGCCAGTTAATGTCCACAATAGCCAAAGGCAAGTCCCTGTGAATTCCACTCTTTCTAGCAGCCTCCCTTGGCCAAAACACATAGCTGTGTTCAACAATCTACACTCCAATCATTCTGAAGTGAAGCAGCAGTAAAAGCTAGGAGGCGGCTGTAGCTGAATGAGGCAGTGTTGAAAATGGGATGCAGTAAAAATGAAGGTGTACTCCTGGTTTAAAAAATACATACTGTTGATTGGGTACAGTGATTATGCAGATGACTGAAGTTAGGTAGAATTTTGAAAGGATTATTAAGCTGTTTTTATAGTGACTCTAGTAAAAATAAAGGGGGATATTTAAGAGCCCCTAGCTTTACCTTAGTGCTGCCATAGCATCATTTTTTGGATGTGAAGGTGGGGTAAACGTGGCATTTTCCCTGTGCCATATTTACAAAGTGGTGCAAAGCATCCATTGTGCTACTTTGTAAACCCTTGTGCCGCACTATACCTCTTCCAGACATAATGTATGCAAGTAGGGTGTTCCCCCATTAGAGGGCCTGAAAAAATGTCGTAAGGAAATCTAAATGATTTCCTTGCACTTTTCTTCAGCACTTTTAACACCTGCTCAGAGCAGGCATTAAAAGTGGTATACCATTATTTATAAGGGGCATCTATGTAGTCTGCAGGAATAGCACCAGCATTTTGGAGCTACCTCTGCAGAGTACATCAATAGCGTAAAAAAAGCACTATTGCCCCCTACCCTGCAGTATTGTGTGCAATATTTTAAATACAACACACACATGGTGGCGGTAGGGGGCGCTAAGGGGCGCAAGGAAAGTGGCACTGCACTGAGTGGAGTGCCACTTTCCTTAAATCTGCCCCAAAATGTGTTTTGCAGACTTAGATATGGTATTAAATCTGTAAAGTAAAGCACATCTGCTGAAGTTCATTTTGTAAACTGAATGCCCTTTCTAGAATGTTCTGTGAACTTGTGATCTACTAGTTCCAGAGGGTTGCTATAGACACTGTGCTAAGAGTGCATGGGAAAAGGATCTTAAAGAGACAGTTTTGTCTTTGTAAAAATTAGAGGGGTTTCTACTCATTACTGTATAATAGAGTTTACTTTCCTAAAGAGGCATTGGCAATGAAGTGTAGTGTACTCTTGAACTCATAGAACTATCAAGCTAAATATGATTTTGCACACTCACATGAAAGGGTTACCACAGACTAACTGTTAGAAATGGGGTCTTTGGTTGGCAGTCAGGTTACCCCCTGTCCAAGCAAGGACCCTGACTGTAGTCAGTATAAAGGAGAATCACCCTCAGTTAACCCCCGCTCACCCTGTTGGTAGCTTGGCACGAGCAGGCAGGCTTAACTTCAGAAGCAATGTGTAAAGCATTTGTACCAACACACACACTAATTCAGTGAAAACACAAAAAAATGACACAACACATCTTTAGGAAAATAGAGAATATTTATCTAAACAAAACAAGACCAAAATGACAAAGATCCAAAATACACAAGTCAAGTTACGCATTTTCAAAGAATAAGGCCCTCATTACAACCCTGGCGGTCGGTAATAAAGCGGCGGTAATACCGCCAACAGGCTGGTAGTAAAAAAAATAGAATCATGACCATGGCAGAAACCGCCAACACAGACAGCCACTTTAACACTCTGACCGCCACGGAGGTAGAAACAAACACCGCAGCGGTAACCGCCAACAGCCAGGCGGAAGACAATATACCGCCCACACTATTACAAGGCACCAATCTGCCAGTTTTTCCGGGGCAGTACCAATGCCATCAAAAGCATGGCGGAAACAGTCTTTGGAATGGAAACCACTCACCTCACGACACCCAACAAGAAACCAGGACGCCATGGAGCCTGAGTTACAGGTCCTGCCCATATTGGTTTACCTCCTCAGCTACCAGGAACATAAAAGACGGCGGCGATGACGACGGACAGTACTGCACCTAGCACACAGGTCAGGAGGGAGGAAAAAGAGAGTGACACACTCACGCAACACGCAACACGCAACACCCCCACCGTCCACCCACAACAACATACACACACACATCCAATAACATCACAGATACACCCCGTCACCTCCTGGAAGAACGCAAGGACCAAATGAAATGAGTTTAACAAGTGTAATAATTAAACATTCAGATAGGCCAAGATAACTTTAAATCATCAGTATATACAAATATTTACAGCAAGTCCACAAGTCTGTATACTGTCCCATTAAATGTCGGTGGGCCAGTGGTCTCAAAAAGCATGGGCGAAGCCCACACATGACACCTGCCTCAAAACGGAGAGAACACTGCAGGGGCATCAGCTCTAAAAAAAACACAGGCACCTCAGGGGGAAGTGGAGGGGGGCACCTCTGCCTGATGATGGGATGACACTACTGCTCCCTGAGGGGGCTACATGTCCACTGCTTGGTCCTGGGGAGTGCAAAGCCACAGTCTCTCGAGTGGGTGGTTTGCCCACTGCTTTTTCCTGGGGAGTACAAAACCACAGTCTCTCAAGTGGGTGGTTTGCCAACTGCTTGGTCCTGGGGAGTACAAAGCCACAGTCTCTCAAGTGGGTGGCTTGCCCAATGCTTGGTCCTGGGGAGTGCAAAGCCACAGTCTCTCAAGTCTCGCAAGTGGGTGGTTTGCCCACTGCTTGGTCCTGGAGAGTACAAAGCCACAGTCTCTCAAATCTCTCAAGTGGGTGGTTTGCCCACTGCTTGGTCCTGAGGAGTACAAAGCCACAGTCTCTCAAGTCTCTCAAGTGGGTGGTTTGCCCACTGCTTGGTCCTGGGTAGTGCAAAGCCACTGGTTCTGGAGGGGGCCTGGTGCCCAGAGTATTTCATCCTGCCAAGGACTGGGGTAGTGGATGCTGTTCTCCACTGGTTCTGGAGGGGGCATGGTGCCCAGTGATGCTGCACCAGTGGTGTGGCACTTCCCATTCCCTTACATGGGAGTCTGAGCCACGTGATTTACTGGTAACAGGTAGCATGATACTCCATGGAGGCACAGCCACACTCCTTGCGACGACTAAGGCCGCCAACTGCTGGTAGTGCCAGTGCTGGTGGTGGTACATCATGTAGTGTGTGCAGGGTCCAGGACGTCTCCTGCAGCCTCGGAAGCCTGCCCACTGCGGATGCTGCTGATGTCCACTGTAGTGGCAGTGGCTGGGCACATCACGGGGCAGGTGGCAGTGGCTGCGGTGGTGTCTGTGGCGCAGATGCTGCCGGTGGTGCAGGTGTCTGCACTTGTGGAGGGAGACACCAGGCCATCTCCTGCAGCCTCGGAAGGGTGCCCACTGGGGATGATGCTGGTGACTGTAGTAGAGACAGCAGACGTGCAGGTGGTGGTGCAGGTGGCGGGCGTTGTGGCGGTGCCCACCGCCGTACAAGTTGCTGGGCTGTCTTGCAAAAGGGGTGACACCAGTCCCTCACCCGGAGGCTCCGTGCCTGAGCTGACCTCCCGTTGCTCTTGTGTCCCTTTCCCACCTTGGAAGTCACTGATGGTACCTTGGCACTGTCCTCTTTGGTTTCTGGAAGAGGGCTTGCTGGGTGGTTGGTGCGGATTTTCTCTTCGGCATGCTGGCCCCTTCCTTACCTTGGCAGGTGGCGGAATAGGGTGGTCCTTGGCCGCACTAGGTGGCACACTGGCAGCCCTGATGGGTGCCCCCTTCTATGTTTGGATTTGCAGGGACCACACTGGATGAGGATTTGGTGGCTAAGGTGCTGGGCTGGGATCTAGACATCCTGGCCCTAGGGGAATGACGGGGGGAGGTGTAGGGAAGAGGTCAAAGTTAGCTAGGAAAAGTTTTTTAGACACACTGGGACGGGGGGATGGAGGGGGTTTGGGAGTGGAGGAAGAGGTAGTGGTTGTAGGAGGTATACGTCTGCTGAGTTTGGATGAAGGTGCATGGGCTGGAGGCTGTTGTGAGGTGGATGGCTGTTGAGTGGGTGTGTGCCGGCGTTTGTGTACTTTGGGAGGAGGGGTGCCAGACACACTGGGAGAGGACACAGGGGACGTGTGCATGGTAGTGGGGCTGGTGATTGCACATGAGCGGTGTGTGGTGATGGGTGTGCTGGTGATGGAGGTAGTGGCTGAGGATGTGGTGCATGCAGGTGTGAGTGGAGATGAGACAGGGAGGGAGGTGGACGACGTAGAGGAAGGGGACACAGTGGAGGTAGTGGATTTTGTTGTGTCTGCATGGGTATGGTGCTTGTGTAAGTGCCTGTGGGATGTGTGGTGCTTATGTTTGCCTAAGCCACTTTTGTGTGTTGATGTGTGTACATGCTGGTCTGATGGTGTGCTTGGGATAGGCTGAGGTAGAGGGGATTGGGTCGGGGTAGTAGAGGTTGGAGGGGGGAGGCTGGACACAGGGACAATGGCTGCCATCAGTGCTGAGGCCAGAGCCTGAAATGCTCTCTGTTGGGCCGCCACACCAGAATGAATGCCCTCCAGGTATGACACCCTGGATGGCATTCAAAATGGTTCACTGCTCAACAGTGAGGAATCTCAGGAGGTCAATAGCCTCCTCACTGAGGTCAGCAGGGCTGACTGGGGCAGGGCCTGAGGTGCCTGGGTCGAAGGAGATGCCCACCCTCCTGGGTGAGCCGGCATGGGAAACACGCTGAGGGGCTGCTGGGAGGGCAGTGCTGGGAGGGGAGGTGGCAGCTGTACTTGTTGTTGCGGTGGGCATAGATGTGACCACCACAGCAAGGGAGCTCCCATCAGAGGAGGAGTTGTCACTGGTGTCCCCGTCGTGGAGCTCCCCTCGCCCTCCATCCCAATGGTGCCTTCAGACTCCATACATTCACCCTCCTGGGCCATGTGGGTTGCAGCTCCCTCTTGCTCCGGTGCCACTGCTCCTCCGCCAGATGATGCTAATGCACACAAGGACAGGGTGACAAAACAAAAAGGGGGGAAAAGACAGAGGACACACATGGTCAATGCCAGCAACACCACTACTGTTGGCGGACACAACACACAGGGAGCAGCCCTATGCACTAGGCCATGCACTAACAGTTCTTAGGAAAATCACCTGCCCATGGGGGACTATGCCTAACTCCATTTGCTGCACACCTGGAGCCCGCAGGAGCCTGATTAGTTGTAGATGGCCATTACCACTATTGGGGTAGGAGTGCCAAAGAGCCTGCCTAACAAGGGACCTACCCTACCAAGTTCGCCCTGGCCTAGGGGAACCCACAGCCTACATTCCCCATCCAGACACCTCGTAAAGTGCGCAGAGTCAGCTGAATGAGACTGTACTCACCCCCTTGTGGCTGCTGTGATGTCCTCAAATCCCTATCCAACTCCGGATTTGCCACCGCCAGGATCTGGAACATCAGGGGGGTCATGGTGCAATGGGCACCCCTTCCACATTGGGAGGCCATCCCCAGCTGGGCCTCCGCTGTCTTATTGCTCCAGCAGCACAGGTCCTCCCATCTCTTGCGGCAGTGGGTGCTCCGTCTATGATAGACCCCCAGGGTCCGCACTTCCTTGGCGATGGCACGCCAAATGCCCTTCTTCTGGTGGGCGCTGACCTACAGGAAAGGTAAAGTAAGAATGGAACTTACTCCCCCATCTGGTTCTTCTTACTCATTGGCCACAACCTCCCACCCATGCCCTGAAACACATACACTGATCATCCTCACATGCAGGCCACAGCCCCCTACATGTATCTTCCATCCAGACCACTCCATACATTCATGTCACATCCATCATGCTTACAGTGTACTCACCTGTTTGTTTGGAGGACCGTAGAGTAGCATGTACTGGGGGAGGACCCCATCCACCAGTTTGTCCAACTCCTCTGCTGTGAAGGCAGGGGCCCTTTCCCCAGACACTGTAGCCATTGTCGCTTCCAGACTCAGGTCACACCAGCACTTGCAGTGTAGGTGCTCTCCTGTTGAAGGTCAGGTATCAAGTGAGTGCACAGACAGAAAATGGCAGTCACGTCCACGGCGGTGCATACCGTCACCACTGGCGTACATCATCGTTGGCTCCTGGAACCCATAGGGCCCAATGCTAACCAATTCTGCATTGCACATCGGTCTTCGACGGCCTACTGCGACCCTGCAGAACGCCAGCGTAGTTACCTCATTTCTCCTTGTCCCTCCTTACAGGTCTGGCAGCCACCATTTCAGGGGGCACATGGCAGGGCACCTAACTGCGTCACATCACATTTGTGCAGGAATACAGACAGACATCGCCAGACACTGAATAAATCACAATAGTGCAAAACACCCTTGTGCAAACTATGTGGTATATGACCCTCTGCTCACCATTCTCCTCCATAGGGCACATCCACTGGGCAGATGATGAGATGGCATCATCCTCCGGTGTACAGATCCCTGGTGGACCTGTTGACAATGGAAGACAGACACATCATTATCACCTACAGACTTGATTGTGCCAAAATCCATGAACTGTGTGCCCAGTTGTAGCCTGACCTGATGTCAGCTATCCGCCATCCCACAGGAATCCCCCCTCTAGTGCAGGTCCTGTCAGTGATCCATTTCCTGGCCAGTGGTTCCTTTCAAAGAACAGTGGCCATGGCATCAGTGATGTCACAGCCAATGTTCTCTAACATGTTGACCAGAACATTGTCTGCCCTGCTGAAACACATGCGCAGCTACATCGTTTTCCCCCAAGTGGAGGATTTGCCCACAGTGAAAGGTGACTTCTATGCCCTGGGACATATTACCAACATCATTGGTGTCATTGATGGTACACATGTGGCATTTGTCCCACCCCTCAGGAATGAACAGGTGTACAGAAATCGTAAAAGCTACCATTCAATGAATGTGCAGATGGTATGTTTGGCAGACCAGTACATCTCCCATGTGAATGCCAAGTATCCTGGCTTTGTGCATGACGCTTACATTTTGAGGAATAGCAGCATCCCATATGTGATGGGGCAACTCCAGAGGCACCATGTGTGGCTAATAGGTGAGCCCAAGGTCCCCACACAGTTTGAATAGGTGTCTAGGTATGGGAGAGTCCCTAAGGGCTGGTGTATGTCTAACAGATACCCCTCCGATATTTGCAGGTGACTCTGGTTACCCCAACCTGTCATGGCTACTGAACCCAGCGAGGAATCCCAGGACAAGGGCAGAGGAACACTACAATGAGGCACATGGACGAACTAGGAGGATTATAGAGCGGACTTTCGGCCTCCTGAAGGCCAGATTCCGGTGCCTCCATCTAACAGGTGGCTCCCTGTACTACTCACTGAAGAAGGTTTGCCAGATAATCGTTACATGCTGTATGTTGCACAACCTGGCCTTGCGATGCCAGGTGCCTTTTCTGCAGGAGGATGGGCCTGATGTTTGTGTTGTGACAGCTGTGGAGTCTGTGGACAGTGAAGAAGAGGAGGCAGAAGAAGATATTGACAACTGAAACAACATCATCATGCAATAGTTCCAGTGAGACACAGGTAAGAGACTGGCACTGCTCCTCTCACATCAGATTACTGTAGGACATTGTATAAGTCTGCCTTTTTACCTCTGTGTGTGGACCCTGACAGTTCACTTTGCCTTTCCTTTTCACAGGTCTGGGTTCCACATTCTGCCTCCTGCTATGTTCACTGCTGCCCAAAAACTATCATACTTTTGTATGTGCAAATGAACATTGACATTGATATTTGTCAGAGAGGTTGTAATAACACATTTGTGAAAGTACAGACAGACTCCAGATTGTTTTGTGATTCAAGGGTGTTTATTCCAGTGCTAATACGTGGAGGGGGATGTGAAACGGGCTGGGGTGATGGTGGAGGAATATCCATGGTAGAGTCCAGTCTCTTTGTATCACAGGTGTATTGTCCAAGGGGGCATAGGAAGTGGAGCAATGGCAGTTCAAGGTGGTCAGGGTGACATAGTGGGACAGAAGGGTGACAATCAGGAGAGTCTTATTTCCTGGTGGGGGTCTTGACAATGTTCTCTGTCTTGTGCCTGGATCGCATGGACTGTTTGTGAGGTGGTTCTCCTTCTGCAGGGGGAGGGGTGCTGGTGGCCTGTTGGTCCTGTGGCGGGACCTCCTGTCCATTAGTGCCAGCTGATGTTGAGGGCTGTTTGATCGCTCAGGCTAGTGTCAGGGGCCCGTTGGTGTGCCACTGTCTCCCTCATGGTGTTGGCCATGTCTGCCAGCACCACTGCAAAGGTGACCAGGGTGGTGTTAATGGACTTCAGGTCCTCCCTGATCCCCAGGTACTGTTCCTCCTGCAGCCACTGGGTCTCCTGAAACTTGGCCAGTACTGTGCCCATGGTCTCCTGGGAATTGTGGTATGCTCCCATGATGTTGGAGAGTGCCTCGTGGAGAGTAGGCTTCCTGGGACTGTCCTCCCCCTATCGCACAGCAGTCCTCCCAGCTTCCCTGTTGTCCTGTGCCTCGGTCCCCTGAACCGTGTGCCCACTGCCACTGACCCCAGGTCCCTGATCGTCCTGTGCTTGTGAGGTTGCCTTGGGTTCCTGTAGTGGTGGACACACTGCTAATTGACGTGTTCTGGGGACAGTGGCATGGGCCCGCTAGGTGGGTGCTCTGGTGGTGTTTCCTGAGGGGGGAGGTTCAGTGGTGGTTTGTAACTGTGGCAGGAGAACCTACTGTCCAGAGGTCTCTGATGGGCCAGGCTTGTCATCCTGATCCAGGCGGGCAGAGCTGCTGTTGTCACTGTGGGCCTCTTCCGTGGGGGAACTGGATATGGCTGGCACTTCCTGTCTGGTGATATTGGGTAGGGGTCCTGTTGGGGTGTAAATGCATAGTTATTGTATCTGTGTGTGCCATCTTGTGCAATGGGTGAGTTTCCTTCTACTCCTGTGCTTGCATTATTACCTTGGCCCTTGTGTGAGTGGTCTTTTTGAGCCCTGGCTGAGTCTCTATACTGGACATGCTTTGGTGATGGGTGTCCATGCAGTTCTGTAATGGATGTCCATGCATTGTTGTCACATGCAGGGCTTGCTATTGGGATGTGTGGGTTGTAATAGTGGGGTATCTGTGAGGTGTTGGGGTGATGGGTGTGAGGGTAGGGGTAGGTGTTTGTGATGGCATGCAGGTAGGGTGGGGGATATAATAGTAAAGATTTGACTTACCAGAGTCCAGTCCTCCAGCTACTCCTGCGAGGTCCTTAGGATGCATGATCGCCAAGACTTGCTCCTCCCATGTTGTTAGTTGAGGGGGAGGAGGTGGGAGTCCACCGCCAGTCCTCTGTGCGGCTACCTGGGGTCTGGATATCATGGAACGCACCTTCCCCATAGATCATTCCACCTCTTCCTGATGTCATCCTGTGTTCTTGGGTGCTGTACCACTGCGTTGACCTTGTCGACAATTCTCTGCCACAGCTCCATCTTCCTTGCAATGGATGTCTGCTGCACCTGTGATCCGAAAAGCTGTGGCTCTACCCGGATGATTTCCTCCACCATGACCCTGAGCTCCTCCTCAGAAAACCTGGGGTGTCTTTGAGGTGCCATGATGTGGTGTGGGTGAGGTGTGCTGTGATGTGTTGGGGTGTGTTCTTTGAGGTACGTGGATGTTGCATGAGTGATGGTGTTGTGTGCCTCTGGATGCTGGTGTTGTCTTTGCTATTCTCTCTCTCTCTACTTCTTCCAAACTTTTCATTGTAACGGATTGTGGGTAATGTGGGTGTGTGTTTTATAGTGGTGTGGGTGTGTGGTTGTGGTGTGTGTATGTGTGTCAAGTGTGTGTATTTTGAATTGTCCAATGTGGTTGTGTTTTGTAAATATGTGTGTAATTTGAGCGCGGCGGTGTGTACCGTCAATGGATTACCGCGGTTGAATGACCGCCGCGTTGATTCGTGTGTCGTGGTAGTGTGGGCGTATTCCTGGTGTCCAGTTTATCACTGACCTTTGGTGTGGCGGACTTGTGTGGGTGTCTGTATTGTGGCAGGTTTCTTGATGTGGGTCATAATACCTGTAGCGGATTTCCGTCGTGGGCATGGTATGTTGGAGCCCATCAGCACGGCGGTAAGTGGGATTTAATGTCAGGGTTGTAGTGAGGCATAAGAGTCTTAAATTCTTCAGAAAGCAGTGAGAATGCTGTTATTTCACAAAAGTAGCTGGGTAGCATCAAAATAAAGCAGCACTGGCGAGTGTGTGTCGAAAAAGGCCAGCGATGCGTTGATTTCTCACTTTGCAAGCGAGACCGTGCGTCGTTCACCCTCCGGTTGTGTGGTGTGCATCGTTTCTCCTCTCCCACAAGAGAGCATCGATCCGGGCATGCACCTTGGGTCTGGGCAGGCTTTGTGTTTTTTTCCGCACCCAGCAAGGTTGCGTTGAAAATCCAGTTGCACAGTATCACAAAACCGCGCTGTGTGGGGCTTGCGTCATTATTAGACTCCGTTAACTGGTGTTGCGCATTGTTTGTCCAGCCACGTTGTGTCAATCTTCCACCCGTGATGCAGGTGGAGCGTGGATTTCAGCCTTGAAGCCAGCGGCGTGTCGTTTCTCAGCTGCATCACAGAAGGTGCACCTAAAGTTTCCCCGCACGGTGGTCTGTGCGTGGAATTTTTAGTTTTTGTCTGCCAGCTTCACCTTTCAAGTGCCCAGGAGCTGGATAGGGCACCAATTGGCAGGGCAGGAGTCTCAGCAGAGAGTCTAGGTGCTGGCAGTCTTTGATGGCCCTGAGTATTCAACAACAGGATGCAAACTCAGTTCAAGCCCTTAGAGATTCTTCATAAGCAGGAATGCACAACAAAGTCCAGTTTTTTCCCCCTTTCACAGGCAGAAGCAGTAACTGCAGGATAGCTCCACAAAGAACAGTCACAGGCAGAGCAGCACTTCGGTTCAGTTCTTCAGGTCTTGATTCCAGAAGTGATCTAATTTTCAGGGGTTTTGGGGCTCTTCGTATACCCCTTTCTGCCTTTGAAGTAGGCCTACTTCATACAGAAGTCTCTGTTGTTTTCCAGATCCTGCCTTTCGCAGGCCAGGTCCCAGACACACACCATGGGGTTGGAGACTGCATTGTGTGAGGGCACACACAGCCCATTCAGGTGTAAGTGACCACTCCTCCCCTCCTTCCGAGCAAATATGGCTCATTAGGATATGCAGGCTACGCCCCAGGTCCCTTTGTGTCACTGTCTAGAGAGAGGTGAAAACAGCCCAACTGTCAAACTGACCCAGACACGGAATCCACAAACAAGCAGAGTCACAGAATGGTGAAAGCAAGAAAAATGCCCACTAAGAGTGGCATTTTCAAACACATGATCTAAAAAACAACTTTACTAAAAGATGAATTTTTAAATTGTGAGTTCAGAGACCCCAAACTCCACATGTATACCTGCTCTCAAAGGGAATCCATGCTATAATTATATTTAAAGGCAGTCCCCACGTTAACCTCTGAGAGAGATAGACCTTGCAACAGTGAAAAATGAATGTGGCAGTATTTCACTGTCAGGACATATAAAACACATTAGTATATGTCCTACCTTAAACATATACTGCACCCTGTCCATGGTGCTACCTAGGGCCTACCTTAGGGGTGATATACATATAAGAAAAGGGAATGTTTAGGCCTGGCAAGTGGGTACACTTTCCAAGTGGAATTGGCAGTTAAAACTGCACTCAGACATTGCGGTGGAAGGTCTGAGTCTTGTTTACAGAGCTACTAATGTGGGTGACACAACCAGTGCTGCAGGCCCATTAGTAGCATTTGATTTACATGCCCTGGACACCTCTAGTGCACTATACTAGGGACTTACCAGTAAGTCAAATATGCCAATTGTGGAAAGCCAATTACACACACATTTTACGTAGGAGCACTTGCACTTTAGCACTGGATAGCAGTGGTAAAGTGCTCAGAGTAACAAAAACAGCAAAAAGAGAGTCCAGCACACATCAACAACCTGGGAAACAGAGGCAAAAAGTTAGGGGAGACCACACCAAGGATGCCAAGTCTAACACTAACCATTCAGAATTGGCCTTAGAAATGTGAAAAATAAATGGTATGTTTTTATTTCCTTAGATCTCCTTTATCACACAGTGCAAAGTTTGCCATTTCTGGTTGCTAAGTGTAAGAGTGCTGAGCCATTCTTATGCTTGGTTTCGACAATTCCTGAGAATACTGCATGTATCCGATAAGAGCGAAACAACACTATTTCACCAACATACTAAATTTTCAGTTATGTGAATTACATTTAATTGTGAGAAAAAGTAATTTAATACATATATTTGCATGACAGTTTGTTTAAAAAAAGAGTATGAAATATATAGTATTAGATTGAAACTAGCTTAAACTATCTCTCAGTGGAAGTGTGAATGGTTTAATACATTTATTAATAGGTAAGTAATGTACACTTTAACTGAGTTATATAGCAGCTGTGTGAGAAATAGGTTTACAATGCGTTGACATGGAACTGAATACTGTAAATCTGTTATTTTATCAAATGCTGTAATTAGTACAAAAAGGTGTACTGAAGTCAATGTACTCAATGTATTAGAAGATATGAAAGCTTTTACATGTCTATAGATGATGTGCGGCTTACAATGAATACATTTGTTAGAGTTCTGGGAGTTGTAGTCCTGCTTATTATGTTTTAAAAGAGGAATACGACACTCAGATTTGAAAGGGATTTTTTTTATTACAGGTGTATGTGAAACATTAATGTGTGAAAGATCAGAGGGCTATTAGAATAGGTGATGGGAAATTAGAGGGCAGAATTCTATGTGGTTAGATGGTAAGATATCTTATTTAAAGTACTGGTGAGTCAGATGTGTAGTAGTAAACTACTAGGAAAACTTAAACATGCACTTTTTAAAGATAGGTCATGTATAGCAGCGCAGATGGTGTCTATGGTGTTACACTGCTAGCTTCTAATTGCATGTACAAGCTGTTTTATAAGTATCAAATAGATGTTTTAATGGATATTACTCATCTCTGAGATATGCTTTAGGTACGTCTTAAAGTATGGTGCTTTGTGGTGGGAAAATAAGACATTTTCTTTCATATGTAGCACTATCAAATGGTGTTGAAAACACACTCATAAACCCCTCTGTTCCCTAACAGAAGCCCTGCTGTATATGTTCAGCCATATATGTACAGATTATACAGCTACTAAAAGAGACAGTCACATACTGGCAGATGTACTAAAATATCTCATGACGCTACTAGACGTAGACACCTTCGTACAGTCAGATATATAGGTAAGTACTGGCACAATCTACTCATATATGTAGACAAATAATGCTTTAATCATGGGTGAGGTGTAGTAGTGAAGAGTTTGACAGTGCTCTGTAATTGATGACTAAAACTGTCCTGTAGAACTGCTTTGTGAAGTGTCAAACTCATGTTTTAGTGAAATATTTCACATCTGTGATATGTTTTAGGTATGCCATCAAGGCTGGTGAATATTGCTTAAGTGATTAAGAAACATACTTTTCAGTTTTAGAAGCTTACTTACGAGGTTACACCTCTGTAAACCAAGCACTACATAGAATATACCAATTAACAAGGAACTGACATTTATGTTTCCAAAAGCATGGATGCTGTGTTTTCTCTTGTTACACAGAAACACAGACACTTCTACAATCACGCATATACTCAGAAAGCACTTATATATGCACCAATATGAAATGCGAATGCAGTCACTCCCATACCTCTTCATTATTTAAGGGAGACACTAAGATATAGCTTCAGGCACCTACATATAGATGTATAGAGGCATACAGGTCATAAATAGCTACGTTCACTCAGATACAGAGGCAAGTACTGACACAATCTTTCTATATATCCAGACAAATACTGCTTTTCTGAAGGGTGAGTCCTAGTAGTGCAGAGTCTGCATGTGCTCTGTCACTGGCCACTGAACTTGGCCAGTAAAAGTGCTTTGTGAAGTCTGAAACTGACCTTTTAGTGCAAATGTCTCACTTCTGTGACATGTTGTACGTGTGCTATCAAGCATGGTGCAATATGCTTAAGTTATACTTTTCTCTTTTAGAAACTTTCTCATGCCCTTTCACACTCTTAAGCCAAGCACTATATATAGAGTATAGCTATCAACCAGGAAGAGACATTCATTTTTTCACAGCATGAATGCTTTGTCTCAACCACTAACAGAGAAACAGAAACACTTCTACATTCACTGACAAAGTCACAAAGGACGTATGCATGCAGCAATAACAAAGCCAATTGCAGATACACTCGCATAACCCTGTATTCCATTTCAGGGGCATTGATGTGTATGCTTATCCAGTTACGTGCAGATTTACAGAGTTGTACAGGTTCTGAAACTGGTTGTCACATACCAATAGATGCACTAAAATATCTCTTGACGCTACTAGAGGTAGACAGCAACATTCACTCAGTTACAGAGGCAAGTACTGAGAAACTCTTTTCATGTATCCAGATAAATACTGTTTTTCTGAAGGGTGAAGCCCAGTAATGCAGAGCCTGTGTGTGCTCTGTCATTTGACACTGACATTGACCCATATAACTGGTTTGTGAAGTCTCAAACTGAACTTTTGGTGCAAATGTCTCATCTCTGTGACATGTAGTACATATGCTATCAAGCATGCTGCAATGTGCTTAAGCTATTAGTAAATGTACTTTTTACTTCTAGAAACTTTCTCATGCCCTTTCACACCCTTAAGGAAAGCACTATGGGGCATATTTATACTCCGTTTGCGCCGAATTTGCGTCGTTTTTTTAGACGCAAATTCGACGCAAAACTAACTCCATATTTATACTTTGGCGTTAGACGCGTCTAGCGCCAAAGTTCCTGGAATTAGCGTCATTTTTTAGCGTGAACACCTTCCTTGCGTTAATGATATGCAAGGTAGGCGTTCCCGTCTTAAAAAATGACTCCGATGCTATTGCGTCGGATTTATACTCCCGGGCAAAAATGACGGCCGGGAGTGGGCGGGTCTAAAAAACCCGCATTTGCGCCGGATTTTAGCGCCTGGGTCAGGGCAGGCGTTAAGGGACCTGTGGGCTCAGAATGAGCCCAGAGGTGCCCTCCCCTGCCCCCAGGGACACCCCCTGCCACCCTTGCCCACCCCTGGAGGACACCCAAGGATGGAGGGACCCACCCCAGGGACAGAAAGGTAAGTCCAGGTAAGTATTTTTTTTTAAAACAAATTGTGGCATAGGGGGGCCTGATTTGTGCCCCCCTACATGCCACTATGCCCAATGACCATGCCCAGGGGACAGAAGTCCCCTGGGCATGGCCATTGGGCAAGGGGGCATGACTCAAATGGGGGATGGGCGTCGTAAAAAAATGGCGCAAATCGGGTTAAGACGTTTTTTTTGCCTCAGCCTGACTTGCCCCATTTTTAGACGCCCAAACGTCATTTTTCCCTACGCCGGCGCTGCCGGGTGTACGTGTTTTTTTTTCACGCACACCAGGAAGCGCCAGTCGGCTAACGCCGGCTAACGCCATTCAATAAATACGGCGCCCGCATGGCGCTTCAGAATGGCGTTAGCCGGCGCTAATTTTTTTGGCGCAAAACTGCTGTCCCCTGGGCATGGTCATTGGGCATAATGGGTCCCTCCATCCTTGGGTGTCCTCCTGGGGTGGGCAAGGGTGACAGGGGGGGTCCCTGGGGGCAGGGGAGGGCACCTCTGGGCTCATTCTGAGCCCACAGGCCCCTTAACGCCTGCCCTGACCCAGGCGTTAAATTCAGGCGCAAATGCGGGGTTTTTTGCCCCGCCCACTCCCGGGCGTGATTTTTGCCCAGGAGTATAAATACCACGCACATGCCTGGGAGTCATTTTTTTAGACGGGAACGCCTACCTTGCATATCATTAACGCAAGGAAGGTGTTCACGCCAAAAAATGACGCTAACTCCATGAACTTTGGCGCTAGACGCGTCTAACGCCAAAGTATAAATATGGCGTTAGTTTTGCGTCGAAAAAAACGACGCAATTTCGGCGCAAACAGAGTATAAATATGCCCCTAAGTGTGAGGGCACCCTGGCACTAGCCAAGGTGCCCCCACATTGTTCAGGGAAATTTCCCCGGAATTTGTGAGTCCGGGGACACCATTTGATGCGTGAACTACATATAGGTCAATACCTATGTGTAGCTTCACAATGGAAACTCCAAACATGGCCATGTAACATGTCTAGGATCATAGAATTGTCCCCCCAATACCATTCTGGTATTGGGGGGCCAATTCCATGCATCCCCGGGTCTCAAGCATGGACCCCCGGTACTGCCAAACCAGCTCTCTGGGGTTCTCTCTGCAGCTATCGCTGCTGCCAACCCTCGGACAGGTTTCTGCCCCCCTGGGGCCTGGGCAGCCCAGTCCCAGGAAGGCCGAACAAAGGAGTTCCTCTGAGAGAGGGTGTTACACCCTCTCCCTTTGGAAATAGGTGTTAAGGGCTGGGGAGGAGTAGCCTCCCCCAGCCTATGGAAATGCTTTGAATGGCACAGATGGTGCCTTCCTTGCATAAGCCAGTCTACACCGGTTCAGGGAGCCACCAGACCCTGCTCTGGTGCGAAATTGGACAAAGGAAAGGGGAGTGACGACTCCCCTGTCCATCACCACCCCAGGGGTAGTGCCCAGAGCTCCTCCAGTGCATCCCAGACCTCTGCCATCTTGAATGCAGAGGTGTGAGGGCACAATGGAGACCTCTGAGTGGCCAGTACCAGCAGGTGATGTCAGAGACCCCTCCCGATAGGCTCTTACCTGGTTAGGTAGCTATTCCTCCTCTGAGGGCTATTTAGGGTCTCTCCTGAGGGTTTCTCATCAGATAACGAATGCAAGAGCTCACCAGAGTTCCTCTGCACTTCCCTCTTTGACTTCTGCCAAGAATCGACTGCTGACTGCTCCAGGACGCCTGCAAAACCACAACAAAGTAGCAAGAAGACTGCCAGCAACATTGTTGCACCTAATCCTGACGGCTTTCTCGACAGTTTCCTGGTGGTGCATGCTCTGAGGGCTGTCTTCCTTCACCCTGCACTGGAAGCCAAGAAGAAATCTCCTGAGGCACCAAACTTCTGCATTACCGGTCCTCTGGGTCCCCTCTCATCTTGATGAGCGTGGTCCCTGGAACACAGGAGCTGGATCCAAGTGAACCCAACAGTCCAGTGGCCCCTCTGTTCAAATTTGGAGGAGGTAAGTCCTTGCCTCCCCATGCCAGACAGTAATCCTGTGTACTGCGTGATCTGCAGCTTCTAGGGCTTCTGTGCACGTTTGCAAGACTTTCTTTGTGCACAGCACAGCCCAGTTCCCCAGCACTCCGTCCTGCATTGCCCAACTCGCTGAGTTGACCTCTGACTTCGTGGGACCCTTCTTTTTTGTGCTGAGATGACTGTGGTGCTGAGATTTCTTGAATGCCTGTTCAGATACTTCTGTGGGTGCTGCCTGCTTATGCATGGGCTCTCTCTGTTGCTGAGCGCCCCCTCTGGCTCTTCCTCCAATGGGTGACCTTCTGGTCCTTCCTGGGCCCTGGCAGCTCCCAAAACCTTGAACCATGACTCTTGCAGCTAGCAAGGCTTGTCTGCAGTCTTTCTGCATGGAAACAACTCTGCATCCTCCAGCCCCCTGTGGGACATCTTCTGACTAATGGAGAAGTTCCAGGCACTTTCCGTTGTTGCAGAATCTTTGTCTTCTTCCACCCAGAGGCAGCCCTTTTGCACCTTCATCTGGGATTTAGTGGGCTCCTGCCCCCCTGGACACTTGCGTGACTCTTGGACTTGGTCCCCTTCCTTTGCAGGTTCTCAGGTCCAGGAATCCGTCTTCAGTGCTTTGCAGTCAGTTGTTGTCTTTGCAGAATCCCCTATCTTGACTTTACTGTCTTTCTGGGGTAGTAGGGTAACTTTACTCCTACTTTTCCGGGTCTTGGGGTGGGGTATCTTGGACACCCTCAGTGTTTTCTTACACTCCCAGCGACCCTCTACACACTACACTAGGCCTGGGGTCCATTCGTGGTTCGCATTACACTTTTGGAGTTTATGGTTTGTACTGCCCCTTGGCCTATTGTCTCCTATTACATTCTATTGTGTTCTACAGTGTTTGCACTACTTTTCTAAGTGTTTTACCTACCTGATTTTGGTTTGTGTGTATATTTTGTGTATATTACTTACCTCATAAGGGGGTATACCCTCTGAGATACTTTTGGCATATTGTCACTAAAATAAAGTACCTTTATTTTTAGTAACTCTGAGTATTGTGTTTTCTTATGAAATAGTACTATATGATATAAGTGGTATAGTAGGAGCTTTGCATGTCTCCTAGTTCAGCCTAAGCTGCTCTGCTATAGCTACATCTATCAGCCTAAGCTGCTAGAACACTACTAATCTGCTAATACGGGATAACTGGACCTGGAACATGGTGTAAGGACCATCAGGTGCACACTATAAGCCAGGCCAGCCTCCTACAAGCAGTCAAACCAACTGCCATCTGTCCATCAGGTAAGTGAGCCGTATAGTGCCGTCTATTGATACCCTACCCATCCAGAAGAACAAAATCATATGAAAGAGGATGAGCAAATATTGCCATTTTAGCACTCTCCCATAGTTGGTATGTAAAAGATACCCAACAAGTTCAGTGATGTGTGTTGTAGGTTTGCATTATCACATATTATATATGCTGATCAGTATCCAGGGGATTCTCAAAACCACACATACCTGTGCCGAGAACTGGTGAGTTTGCATTTACATTGCACATCTGCATTATACACCTCAATGTTACAGTGTGAGGTATCATGTCTAAGGGTACACAAACCAGGTCACATGTGGTACATCCATTGATGTGAAGATTAATTGACTCAATCCCCGTGTTGCACCACATCATGCTGTAAGCCAATTACTTAGCTTGTTGCCACCTCTGTCTAATGGGTGGTGAGGAGAATGACTTGAGTTGGGAGGAAGCACCATCAACCAGTGATGACGCCAGGCACTCCGAACACACAACACACTCCTCTTGCAAGCTGCCTAGTCAGCTGCCAGCACAGCACAAGGGGAGGAGGAGGAGGAGGAAGTAGACGAGGCAGAAGATCAGGGCCTGATTGCAAGTGATGTGAGCCATGCATATTATTTACTAAATCCACATCTGCTGTGGTTGGCATTGTGCCTCCTTCTACACCCCATAGGATTGCCTATTCCCCACCTACCCCAACACAAACCTCACCTCTTCACAGCACTCACATCCAGGTCCGATGCGTTGGTTCCCCTACACACTCCTACCCTGACAGTGTCTCCCAGGCCTTCACTCCAACATCTTAGGGGCACGCCATCCATGGTGAGGGACAGGTAGCGCCTAGGCACATTTCTCCTCCTCACAACCTCCTACTTGCCACCGCCCGCCTGTGGACGTGCTAGTTGCTCCGATGTGACATTCAGAGCTAAGGATACATAAACAGCTAAGCTGCCTTTTGGTCTTCCATAACGCTCAGTTCTTTCTGCCTTTGCATGGTGATGAACGTAGCCTTCCAGTGGTAATTCATCCAGTGCCCATGTCTGCGGAAGTGCTATGATGTCACACAACTCTCAATTTCGTGGTGGTATACACTTTCACAGCAGTAGTTTGTCCCCAGCAATAACCTAAGAGAGGATATGCAGACCAGATTCACCCCCCTTATGCACACCTCTAGTCTGAAGGTTTGGTCAGTCATTTTGCAGGGCATTTAGGGTAGCTGATACCCAACTCTACTGTTTCAGGCTTGTGTTACTAGTTGCTGCCAGACTCAGCAGGGTTGGGCTTTGCTGTTCCATACTTTGCCTTCTGCCTCAAGTACTCTTCAGGACTGAGTAAACTGGGTAAATTTTCTGGCACCGCGTTGAACATGGTTTTATTAGAAATGGTCACCGATAATGTGGTTTTTCCTTTTTTAATAATGTTATGCCCCATGCTTCTAAATGTTTCTTGGAGCTCAAAATGAGAAGACCAATCTCATCTGATCCCCATTTGGTTAAGGTTTGTTCAGTCAACATGCTATCTTCTTTGAGGATGAACTCCACTGATATCAGGCCTCAGAATTCAATGTGGTGTAAGCCCAGTATTTTGACAAAAAGTATGTTGCCTCTATTCAGGATGTAGTGCGAACCTTGTAAGTCATATTCGGGCATAAAAAGTATTTGTGAAGATATGTCATCCTTCTTCACCGTAGCCTCCTGTCCCTGGGAGTTTTAAAGGTTACTGGTGAGTTTTCCTTATGAGATCTTGGGTGAACCATTTGCTCTACTGGTACCATAGAGCTATGCAGCATTATGTTGGTCCTTAAACCTCCCGCTTCCGTGTCAGTTTGTGCTGTGCCATTTTGAATTCCGTCCAGCAAAGGAGGTTTGATATTGAGGTCTTGACCACTGGAAAGTATCCCTACTCCGGGCATTCAAAGCTTTTGCCAGTGCAGGTGCAGCTGGTGGTGGAGAGCTAGTAATAAAATCTGGTAAAGGACTTTGGGGCTACAGCAGTTTCTTTGTCTTAATAACAGAACGTGTGGAATGGCCATGTTCAAACTTTGTAATGACTCTACTCGTGTTGGTACTAGCGGGGACCCCATATTTGCCTTAGGTGCTTGCTTTAGAGTGCCCCCTTTTGTATTTTTGTTTTGCCACTTAAATTGTGCTTTAGTAGGAGTAAGTACTGCATCTGAAGTTTTATGTGCTGTTTCATTGGGTGATTCCTTGATGACATTTTTCTTTGTTACCACTCTGGCCTGAAAGATCGATGCACCCGCTGGCTCAAGTTGACCTTCTGGAATGTTACTTATGTCAAGCTCCTTAGTAATACACACTGCACCATCCTCCTTGTTCTCCTGTATAGAACTGTACATTGAGAATGTTATTGACTGTTTGTCCTTTGCTTCAGCAATGTCCCTTGGTTCTTGTTTTATTCTAAACATTGGGTATATACTGTGTGATATCATTTTTTTGACTGGTATATTTTTATTTCTTGCTTTTCTGGCTCGCATTTTCAGTCTCTTTGTTTGCCAGCACTACGTTCACTCCCAGTTGCTCCATCTGTTTGTGACTATTGATGTTCGTGTGTTATTGGTGTACCAGGCTCTAGCCTTGTTGGTTGTGTGAGAGCTTCCTTTGGGTACTTTGCGAGCTGATCTGGAGCATGAGATGGAGCTACATAAGTCAGGTTATGCTTAAAATTATCTAGAAATTGATGTGTAATATTGTCTAACAATTTATGTCTGTTGAAAGATTTGTTTACAAGGTTGTGGTTTTTCCTATCCATTACTTTTGTTATAACTATTGGCAGTGTGCTTAATTTGCTAATGATGGGACCACATTCACAAGCTGGTGGTTATAGTGATTGAATAGACTGAACTCTAATAATTGAGTCTATCAGTTTTTGCAGCTGTTTGTTTATTCCTGAGATTTGTGATGCCATTAAATCTATAAGTTCTATTTGGATATCCAATTTATACGATTGCATGTTTAATGTTGTGACTGAGGCTTGTAAAGTGTTTAGCAGCATACTATAAAGGCCTACCATGCCTGGATCGGTGTGCTGCAGAGTTGTTGTTGATGTGGTACTTGCTGGATGGTTTATATCTACTAGGGCACTACACATGGGACTGGCGACCATTGCTTTCTCTCCAAAGGGATGTAGAGCTTTTCATGTTTCGGACAATGTTAATGCAGGCTTTTGGTTCTTAAGGCTGCCATCTTATATTACTGAATTGGCTGTTATAGGAATGACTGTGTTTGTTGTTTTATGCTCCTTGGTGTTTTCTTTAAGATTACCCCTGACTTTGCCTACCAAAATGATAACTTACTAGGTCTATTTTGCTCAAAATAGAAACAGATCTCAACCATGAGCTGTCCTGGCCTTCCAGATCTTCCTTAGAGATACCTTTGACCTTTTGGGTAGTGTCCAACCTTCAGATGACTCTAGAGCAGTGGTCTTCAAACTTTTTAATGCCGCGCCCCCCCCAATTGAAAAATAAAAATCATTGGGCCCCCCTCAGAATTTTTCCCATTTATTTTAGAAAGATGGCAATGTTTAAATAGGTCTAAACCTATTTAAACATTGCAGTTAAGTATTGTTACCTTTTTAAAACTGCAATAACATGCTTTTGCTTAAAACAAAGGCACGTTATCTATATAATATTTCTTTTGGCCAGAGTTTGGCACCCCCCCCTGGGATCACTTGAGGCCCCCCAAGGGGGGCCCGCCCCTCAGTTTGAAGACCTTTGCTCTAGAGGCTGAGTGTGGGTAAGTTGTAAGATAACTTTGGATGGTGGTTATCAGAGTTGAAACCATCCCTGTATCCAGATTGTGTATAGTCTTTAGTCTATAGTTGGCAGAGGTATACACCCTTGTCCAAATAGGGACCACAATCCTAGTCAGGGTAAGCCACACACAATCCAAATTATCCTGTGCCCACCCTCTGGTAGCTTGGCAAAGTGTAGTCATACTTAACTTAGAAGGGAATGTGTAAATTATGTGTGCAATAAATCATGCAATAACAAAGTGAAAACACCCCAAAAATAAACCACACAGGTTTAGAAAAAAAAGAATACTTATCTGAGAAGATTAAGGTGAAGGCGATCAAGATTTGATAAATACAAGTTGAAATATCACTTTTGTAATGATAAGAAGAATCTTTAGTTCTTAAAAGCAACAATTGTCTCTTGCAAGCAGAGCACCTGGTGTCTGTCAAATTTCCACACACATGCAGGGCGAAGTCACAGGTGCTGCATCGATCCGGGGGGCAACGCGTCAAAATTCTTGTCACACGGCAGGTGGTGCGTCAGTTCTTTTTGCAGGAAGTTTGGCTGCATTATTGTGTTTCAGCTCGGCGATGCGTCGATCCGGTGGGCTGTGTATCAAAGTTCCGTTCGCACCACTGGCACTCCACTCGGAGAGCAGTGCTGCATCATTCCTATTTGCTGATGCAGTGATTTTCTCACTGCTGGGCAGGCTGTGCGTCGATTCTGGCAGGCTGAGTGTCGATTTTTGCTGCACAAGGAGTTCTTTGTAGAGATGAAGTCTTTTTGGCCCTGAGACTTCAGGAAAAAGGAGGCAAGCTCAATCCAAGTTCAGCAGGGACAGAGGTCAGCAAGGCAGCAGGTGAACAGAAAGGCAGCAGTCCTTCACATCAAAGGAATCGTGGTGAGTCCTTTGGGCAGCCAGAGAGCACCTCTTGGCAGGTTGCAGGTTCTGGTTCAGAGTGTCTTTTCCAGAAAGTGTCTAAGTTGGGAGGGTCAGGGACCCAGTTTACATACCCAAAAATGCCTTTGAAGTGGGGGGGGACTTCAAGGAGTGATTTGGAAGTGCACAAGGTCCCCTTTCAGTACAACCCTGTCTGCCAGGGTCCCAGTAGGGAGTTTGGCAGGCCATTGTGTGAGGACAGGTCAATAGTGGTGATATTAGAGGACTCCCCTTGGTATCCCCTATTGCCTGACTCATTCATGTTAGTTGATTTGTTTGCTTTTGTTCTCCTGGAGACTTTCTTCTGATTGGCCCATTCCTGGCCAGGTTGTTGACTTATCCTTCCAGATTTCATTTCCTTTGTCATACAGTTGCACTCGGATTAGTAACCAAATAATTAAAAATAATCCTGCAGCTATGCTTCCTTCTGCACCTCAGAGTACTCTATTTGACCTCCTGTTCAGGGATATGCACTGTCGGTATTTAAAACTGCCAAGGGATCACTGTGTCATTCCAGGTTGTTTGGTGAGCTCCCAATATAAGCCCAGTAAGCGTCGCCACACCCCTTTCACTGTCCTATGGTCAAGTGGAGAGAAGGCCAAGGGAAGCACAAGCATGCTCCCTTACATGTAGTCCTTGATGGGTTTTGAGGACTTAGGGACTTTGTGCCTTGAATGATGATAGAGTAGTTGTGTATTTTATATAGTAGCTTTTATGTCCCTGAATGTCTAATGGCTGCAACCTTGTGACACTCATGAGTCTAAATGCTGTTCTAATTAGGGATTCGGGTTTGAGATTGAAGTTAGCAAGGATTGCACGTATGGACTGCACTGTAAACTAACAGACATCAGGAAGCTGCGGGCTGGCGAGGAGGGAGGTGATGTTGTGAGCAGACCTACCGAGAAGAGCAAGCTGCAGCGGCCCACTGCCACCAGCTTGCAACAGGACCACGGGGCTGCGTCCTGTGCTGTTTGATGTGTGTGGGGCTCCAGGGGGCAACAGTAGCCAAACACAGGCCCAGTGGCTGTCACATATGTTATGGGGAAAGATGGCAGCCACGGCATGGCCACTGCTAGCGCAGCAATGTCAACTCCTGATGCCGACTCCTGCAGACTCCTTGGGCAGTGGCAGCAGAGACCCACTGTATCTCCCTTTCTCTGCTCTATCCTGCATTGCATCAGTTGTGCACATCATCATGTTTGTGTCACTGTGTCACAAGAAAATGGAGCACACCCACTTATGCATACAGCCACTCACTCACCCATAGTGTCACTGACTCACCCACTCACCTACCGATACAGTCACTAACATACCCAGTCACTGACCCATACAAGCAGTCACACACCCACTCATCCACCTGTACAGCCACTTACACACCCAATCTCTCAACCAATGCATTCACTCTCACAGTCACTTGCTCACCCATACAGCTACTTACACATTCACTCATTCTCCAATACAGCAACTGACTCAGCCACTCACTCACCCATCAACCCACTCACACGTCCATACAACCACTTACACTCACTGAATGATGTCATCAGTGATATCATCTGTGATGTCAATTCATAAGTCATCAGTGATGTCACCACTCAGGTCATCAGCTTAAAATAAAGCCTTGCTATCAATATATATATATATATATATATATATATATATATATATATATCAAAACAAATCCCTTTCAGGGTTAGAGTGACGCATAAATTATGCAAAAAAGAGAATAGAGAACTCTGGGTAGTTCCCAAGTTTAGGTGGAGAGCAGCTCTAGTAAGGAGCACCCTGCAACACCAGCGACACTCTAGATTTGCTCACCTCAAATGTCTGTTTATCTAGCAAAGTATTTAAGCATTGGATCAGCACAGTGCTATCCACGCCGAGCTAGATAGTGACAAAGTCTTTTGCCATTTATACAGCAAAGTCTTTAAGCGTAGGTTTGACACAGTATCAACCTTGCCGAGCTGTAAAATGACAAAAGCCAATTACCACTCCAGGCACAGTATTACAGCTTTGGACTGATAAAATACCATCCAAGCCAACCTGAAATGAGTAAAAGCAACCCCTGACACGTGTTTCGCTCTCATTAGAGCTCATCAGAGAGGTTTAGCTTTGTCCAGACACAAGGGAGCACCCAGTATAAATCAAAACAAATCCCTTTCAGGGTTAGAGTGACGCATAAATTATGCAAAAAAGAGAATAGAGAACTCTGGGTAGTTCCCAAGTTTAGGTGGAGAGCAGCTCTAGTAAGGAGCACCCTGCAACACCAGCAACACTCTAGATTTGCTCACCTCAAATGTCTGTTTATCTAGCAAAGTATTTAAGCATTGGATCAGCACAGTGCTATCCATGCCGAGCTAGATAGTGACAAAGTCTTTTGCCATTTATACAGCAAAGTCTTTAAGCGTAGGTTTGACACAGTATCAACCTTGCCGAGCTGTAAAATGACAAAAGCCATTTACCACTCCAGGCACAGTATTACAGCTTTGGACTGATAAAATACCATCCAAGCCAACCTGAAATGAGTAAAAGCAACCCCTGACACGTGTTTCGCTCTCATTAGTGCTCATCAGAGAGGTTTAGCTTTGTCCTTTGCTGTATAAATGGCAAAAGACTTTGTCATTATCTAGCTCGGTGTGGATAGCACTGTGCTGATCCAATGCTTAAATACTTTGCTAGATAAACAGACATTTGAGGTGAGCAAATCTAGAGTGTCGCTGGTGTTGCAGGGTGCTCCTTACTAGAGCTGCTCTCCACCTAAACTTGGGAACTACCCAGAGTTCTCTATTCTCTTTTTTGCATAATTTATGCGTCACTCTAACCCTGAAAGGGATTTGTTTTGATTTATACTGGGTGCTCCCTTGTGTCTGGGCAAAGCTAAACCTCTCTGATGAGCTCTAATGAGAGCGAAACACGTGTCAGGGGTTGCTTTTACTCATTTCAGGTTGGTTTGGATGGTATTTTATCATTCCAAAGCTGTAATACTGTGCCTGGAGTGGTAAATGGCTTTTGTCATTTTACAGCTCGGCAAGGTTGATACTGTGTCAAACCTACGCTTAAAGACTTTGCTGTATAAATGGCAAAAGACTTTGTCACTATCTAGCTCGGCGTGGATAACACTGTGCTGATCCAATGCTTAAATACTTTGCTAGATAAACAGACATTTGAGGTGAGCAAATCTAGAGTGTCGCTGGTGTTGCAGGGTGCTCCTTACTAGAGCTGCTCTCCACCTAAACTTGGGAACTACCCAGAGTTCTCTATTCTCTTTTTTGCATAATTTATGCGTCACTCTAACCCTGAAAGGGATTTGTTTTGATTTATACTGGGTGCTCCCTTGTGCCTGGACAAAGCTAAACCTCTCTGATGAGCTCTAATGAGAGCGAAACACGTGTCAGGGGTTGCTTTTACTCATTTCAGGTTGGCTTGGATGGTATTTTATCAGTCCAAAGCTGTAATACTGTGCCTGGAGTGGTAAATGGCTTTTGTCATTTTACAGCTCGGCAAGGTTGATACTGTGTCAAACCTACGCTTAAAGACTTTGCTGTATAAATGGCAAAAGACTTTGTCACTATCTAGCTCGGCGTGGATAGCACTGTGCTGATCCAATGCTTAAATACTTTGCTAGATAAACAGACATTTGAGGTGAGCAAATCTAGAGTGTCGCTGGTGTTGCAGGGTGCTCCTTACTAGAGCTGCTCTCCACCTAAACTTGGGAACTACCCAGAGTTCTCTATTCTCTTTTTTGCATATATATATATATATATATATATCAACTGAGATGTCATCAGTGATGTCATTGACCAAATCATGAGTGATGTAAGATGTGAGGTCATAAACAGTACATTGTAGGGGAGTAAGTTATAGTTAGCTGAGGTAAATATAACTCCTAATTATAACGTCCATGTAATCGATTTTTTTTCAGTGAATATATGGGGGTAGTACAAATTATACTACAATTTGATCTACAAGTTTAATTAAGTAATACTATTTTTTTACAACTATAGAAACTCATTAAATTCTTATAATTATAGCTAATATACATTTTAAAAATAATACAAATCACAATTCAAGGTAATGTAAATTATTTACTGTGTTTGTAAATTCTATAAAACAAGTTTTCTTTGAATTATTGTATTGTTTCACGGACCCTCAGCGGTTCCACAAAAAAAAGGCATAACCATAAGAACTCTCTGGTTTCTAATTCTGGTCACGCTATCAGAACGAATTCGCAAATTCTGATTCGTCAAAACCTTTAAAAAATAAATTAATATAAAAAGTCCCTTAGATTTTAGTAATGATATCAGTGGGAACATATTCATATGAACATATCTGGTACCCTATGTGTGTTTTAAAAGATAATTACTTAGATTACAAGTTTGGTGAATCTGTGAATAATGGACTGGATCCATAGACTTGCTTGACGACACACCCAAGCCTTGCCTTTTGAGTGGGTGCCTTATGACCTCACTCGTGTACTTGGAAAACCACACCCTCAATCAGTTATTTCTCTTTCAGCTCTGTAGAGACAGGATTGAGAAGCAGTGGAGTTGTGCTACTTTACTGTTTTGAAGAAGAACTTAAGATGGCTACAATTGTGACCAGCAAGGAGATCCTGATTCTGTTCTGAATGGGGAGGAAGAGATGCCACATGCAAAAAATGAAAGTGATATGTGGAAACACTTCAGTATACCATCTGGGGAGAAAAAGGTTAGTGTGAAATATGTGCAGTGCAACATCTGAGGAAAACAATTATCTAGAGGTACTGCAAAAGATTATTCCCAGGGGAACACCTGAAGACCATCCATGAACGTAAGTACAAACTGATGATGTGGGACAAGGCAGGTGGACCAGGACGGTCTTCATCTTCAGCAGCAATGGGAGAACCATCAGCAGTTGAAGCAATCATTGCTCTAGCTGTGTGTGAAAAATTAAGTGACATGATTACTCACTGTGGCAAAGGCCACATGCCAGTGGGTTTAAAGATGCTGTCCTTAGGCACATCCCTGGATGAAGTGAGGAATCATTGTTGTAAAATGTTTTAAACCTTCTTGATTTTGAGAGACTGAAGCCAGTTGTTTCTTTCCAGTTCCTACCCCTTTTACTACTGCAATTATTTTTGTTACTACAAAAAAAATAGTCCTTATGACTACTTTAATATTCACCAAGGGTAATTAACCTATAAAGTATTAAAGAAGACAGTAGCAAATATTTTGCGATGTCATCTATAATACTAAAATGGAAATGAATGTGCAAGTGGCTGCATGTATCTGTCATTGAGAATGCCAGTGGCCACATGATTGTATCAGCGCTTGTGTAAGTGTCTCCCTGGGTGTGTGACTGGGTATTTGAGCGGCTTTATCAGTGTGTGGCTTGGTGTGTGAATGGCTGTATTGGTTTGAAAGTGGGTGTGTGAGTGGCTGTATCGGTGTGTGCCTTGGTGTGACGTGGCTATATCGGTGTATGCCTAAATTTGTCATTTGCTTTGTCAATTTGTGCCTGGGTGTTTGAGTGGCTGCACTGGTGTGTGAGTGGCTGTATCTCTGTGTGTGGGTGCGTGAGTGGCTGTATTGGTGTTTGGCTAGTGGCATGAGTGGCTGTATCGGTGTATGAGTGTGTGTATGAGTTGCTGTATCAGTGTGTGAGTGGGTGTATGAGTGTGTGGCTGTGCGTATGAGTGTCCGTATTGGTGTGTAAGTGGGTATAGACAGAGGTATAAGAGTATAACTGGGTGTCTGAATGTGTAAGTGGGTGTATGTTTTTTCAATTGTACTATGGAATACCCTGCCTAAGTAATCTTAGGGAGGAACACTGAAAGCACTAATTAGTAAACTGCACTACACCAATAGATGGCACCATTGTTCTGTATAAAAAGAAAAAAACAACAAATATGAATTAGTATTACCATTTTTAAAATTACAAATAAAACGTAAAATTTCAACAATGCATAGCTTCATAATATGAACAAATAGCTATATGTTTCTCATGCTATAATTCTAAGTTATAATAAAGATAAGCATTTTCTTTTCTCTTTTTTCTGTTCTCAGGATAAATATTTATACACCACAAATGATGTACTGTATAAAGAGTCAACCTTGAACAGATAGGAAAAAACAATCATAAGGATTGTAAAACCTCCCTTAACTATACACTATGTCACTGTAATTAAGCAACACTGTGCATTGCACTCATGACAAAGTTTTAAACAATATTTTTTACCTATATTTGCTCCTCTAATCTACAGAACTATATGATGAAAATAACACCTTCATAAATTTATGAGCTATAGTACTATTTATAGATATACAAGGCATACCAGCAAACGAAAAACCTTATAAAGACATCGCCCCGGTAAAATGTATGATGTCATAAATACTGTTAATGCATCTACTACAACTACACTTTTCTCTTTTTACAATGGTAATTCTACTTAGAACATTGGGCCATATTTATACTTTTTGACGCAAAACTGCGCTAACGCAGTTTTGCGTAAAAAAAATTAGAGCCGGCTAACGCCATTCTGAAGCGCCATGCAGGCGCCGTATTTAATCAATGACGTTAGCCGGCGTTAGCCGCCGGCGCTGCCTGGTGTGCGTGGAAAAAAACGACGTACACCAGGCAGCGCCGGCGTAGGGGGATATGGAGCTTGGGCGTCAAAAAATGGGGCAAGTCAGGGTGAGGCAAATTTTTCACCTCAACCCGATTTGCGCCATTTTTTTCAACTCCCAACCCCCATAGAAATGACTCCTGTCTTAGCAAAGACAGGAGTCATGCCCCCTTGCCCAATGGCCATGCCCAGGGGACTTCAGTCCCCTGGGCATGGTCATTGGGCATAGTGGCATGTAGGGGGGGCACAAATCAGGCCCCCCTATGCCACAACATTTTTTTTTAAAAAGTACTTACCGGAACTTACCTTAATGTCCCTGGGATGGGTCCCTCCAGCCTTGGGTGTCCTTCTGGGATGGGCAAGGGTGACAGGGGGTGTCCCTGGGGGCATGGGAGGGCACCTCTGGGCTCCTTCCGAGCCCACAGGTCCCTTAACGCCTGCCTTGTCCAGGCGCAAAAAAACGGCGCAAAAGCGGCAGTACGTCATTTTTTTGGACCCGCCCACTCCCGGACGTGAATTTTGCCCGGGAGTGTAAATACGGCGCACATACCTCGGAGTAAATTTTTTAGACGGGAACGCCTACCTTGCATCTCATTAACGCAAAGTAGGTGTCCACGCTAAAAAATGACGCAAACTCCATGGACTTTGGCGCTAGACGCGTCTAACGCCAAAGTATAAATATGGAGTTAGTTTTGCGTCGGAATTGCATCAAAAAAACTACGCAATTCCGGCGCAAACAGAGTATAAATATGCCCCATTGTTTCCAGAAACAAAGGACAAGAATTTGGTAACTTTCAATTTTCAATTGAATTTTAGGTTGCTTTCATTACATTCTGTCCATCCAGTTTCACATTTTAGATAGTGTAGTGACCAGATGTAACTCTAACTCCTTCACAAAATATGATACCAATAGTAATATATGTTTTTCCCCAACTAAATATTTGTCATCCTTTAAAGCTTGTAAACTCAGGGCCGTATTTATACTCTGGTTGCGCCGAATTTGCGTCGTTTTTTTCGACGCAAATTCGACGCTAAACTAACGCCAACTAACGCCATATTTATACTATGGCGTTAGACGCTTTGGGCGCCAAAGTGCCCGGAGTGTGCGTCATTTTTTAGCGTGAACCCCTTCCTTGCGTTAATGATATGCAAGAGAGGCGTTCCCGTCTTAAAAAATTACTCCCAGGCCTTTACGTGGTATTTATACTCCCGGGCAAAAATGACGCCCGGGAGTGGGCGTGGCCAAAAACGGCGCATTTGCGCCGCTTTTTAACGCCTGGGTCAGGCATGGCGTTAAGGGACAAGTGGGCTCAAAATGAGCCCAGAGTGCCCTCCCCTGCCCCCAGGGACCCCCCCTGCCACCCTTGCCCACCCCAGGAGGACACCCAAGGACGGAGGGACCCATCCCATGGACATTAAGGTAAGTTCAGGTAAGTTTTTTTTTTTTTTTTTTTTTGTGGCATAGGGGGGCCTGATTTGTGCCCCCCTACATGCCACTATGCCCAATGACCATGCCCAGGGGACAGAAGTCCCCTGGGCATGGCCATTGGGCAAGGGGGCATGACTCCTATCTTTACAATGATAGGAGTCATGTTGATGGGGGATGGGCGTCGAAAAAAAATGGCGCAAGTCGGGTTACGACGATTTTTTCGACGTAACCTGACTTGCCCCATTTTAAGACGCCCATACGCCATTTTCCCCCTACGCCGGCGCTGTCTGGTGTACGTGGCTTTTTTCCACGCAAACCAGGCAGCGCCGGTCTGCTTGCGCCGGCTAACGCCATTCCATAAATACGGCGCCCGCATGGCGCTTCAGAATGGCGTTAGACGGCGCAAAATTTTTTGACGCTAAACTGCGTTAGCGCAGTTTAGCGTCAAAAAGTATAAATATGGGCCTCAGTTTCCAAGTTAATGTCATTTGCTCTGCATCGTTGTAGTATTAAAATGGCATACTTGCCATTTGTTTCTACACATAATGTTGACATGAGATCTGTTTGACAATTTGGGTATTTAGTCCTATATTAAAGAGGCCCTAGAGCCATTCCAACGCTACATTAGCCTAATTTTTTTACACTAATGTGGCATTGGAAGGCCAAAAACACCACACCATATTTACATTTGGTGCAATGCTTATATTGCTTCACCTTGTAACATTGTGCTAGGCATAATGTATTCAAGGGGGTGGTTCAGGCACTGGGGGGGCTGAAAAATGGCGCAAAGAAATCTAACAGATTTCTTTGTATCATTTTTATCAGCATTTTTAATGCCTGCTCAGAGAAGGCCTTAAAGGGAGGTTCTCATTGTTTTCAATGGGCCTCTGGGTGCTTTGCAGGGTTAAAATCAAAATGTTTGATGCCAAACCTGTAAAGCACCAGACTACCATTAAAAACTATGATGCTAGTACCCCGACTACTTCCATGGTGCACCGTATTTTAAATATGGTGCAAACATGGTGGTGTTAAGGGGCGCTAAGGGGTGCAAGAAAAGTGGAACTACAATAGGTGCAGCACAACTTTTCATAAATCTGCCCCTTATTGTTTTATATAGTTTGCTTCAACAATTTGTCAAAGTTCACAGTTTTGCAATCTAATGATGTTTAATAAATGAAATGTTCCAAATCTATTTCTGTACTTGATGTGCATGAGCAATCTTCACATGCATGGTTCCATGAGTAACTAATTCCAAATAACTCATCAACAGGCATTTCCTCTTCTTCTAAAACAGCAAACATCTCCATTAAAATCTCCTGTGCATTCTCCTGAATGTTTCGTATAAACTGTACAGATCAACTACTTATATTTACAAGATCTTGAATGTGTCATACATAATGTGCTATAGTTCTATCACTATACAGAGGTTGCAACAAAATATCTAGTGCAGAAGACAATGCCTTCTATTGCTTCTGTTCAATTGAATATACAACAGGATGTAATGTAAACAGAATGTTAAATACATTAGCATAGCAGTTGAGACCTGAGAAGTATGACAACTGATAACCAACAATATCTCCCTCATTTTCAATTTTTTGCTTCTTAACAACTTCCTTGTTCTCTTTCATTTCCTTCTTTCCAGCAACATCACTACACTCTTTTGAAAGTTTCTGCTTTGGACATATAAAACATTTTTCATAAACTGAATAGTGTTCTAAATGAACAGAATAAAGGATTCTTAATCAGTCATATTCTTTTACACAACTTGGATCTGTATTTACTTTGCTTTCATCAAGTGAAACTAGATACAAGCTGGACAATGCCCTAGCTTGAGACAACCTTACATATGACACACGTTCCTTTAACACTGTACTACCAATATTAATAAATTCTGCATTTACTCTTAAACCCTGAGATTTATGAATAGTAGTAGTGTACACTAGCGAAACAGGAAACTGTTTCTATCAAACATATAAATCTTTCACAAGCAAAACAATGTGCAATGGACCTTCCAATCTACTTTGCACCATCAATCTGATCAAATGTAATCACTAGATATGCCACCTCCTTCTTATTAGGAAAACTAATGAAGTCAATAATTTTACCCAGAACACCATCAACTAATTCTTGCAAACACTTAATCTCACCAACCCTGCAGTTCATGAAACAGATTTTTCCAGTGAATCCAGTTTTGCAGTATCTTTTTACTTAGCAATACTGTGACGTCCTGGTGTTCCATTTTGTCTTTTTCCTTTAGTTCCAAAAAGTCTTCTTTCTCCAGCTCCAGCAATTCTTTGTTAAAAGTGGCACACTCCTCCAGTGTAGGCATTAGCCACACAATAGGTTTTCCTTCCTGTATGAACGTGAACATGACCTCTGCTGCTGTCTTCTTCATTGGAAACCATTGTTGAGGACTATGGAGGTCAACATGAACATGGCAGTCCGTTCCGCTCCGCTGGCGGTGGTGGTAGAAACCGACAACAGAGGAGCGGTCCAGACTGCCAAATAATGAACCAAACGAAAACACAGACATCCCGCAAACCACCCACCGCCAGGAGAGGAGTGCTGACGAGGACGGCAGAGTCTGCCCACAGGCCGTCGGAAAGGCCCAACCTGCCCATCAAATTATGAACCACCAATTCGCCGCCAGTTCTGGGGCGGGAACACCGCCACACACAGCCAGGCAGAAATTAACCAAATATAAGGAACCACGCACCGGAGTCCCACAGAACGCACTGCGACAGCCATGGATAGAGAGCTGCAGATCATGCCAGCCCTGCTCCTTGCCATATACCTCCATGACCGAGACCGCCAACGAAGACGACGACGGTAAGTACCACAACCTACGAAACAAGGGAGAAAAGGGCACAGTTAAATACCTACCCACTCCACCCACCCTGCTACACCCCCCAACCCTTCACAGCAGCACAAGTCATACACCCCACAGCAAGAGGTACTTACCCAACACAAGGCAAATCCAACTTGACCATGGTACATACAAAACCCCCACACCCATAGAAAATGGAACAAATGACCAGGGTTTTACGGCGTGCAGCCCAAACACAGGCCACACAGAAACTTTAATAAGAAGCTCACAGAGCCAAACAGTATAAACAGGGCCAATGGCCAGTCTGTATAGTGACAACTGTCATAGGCCACAACGGGCCCAACCTGACTCCCACAAGTGCTTGGTACTCCACATAATGTGGTACCATATGGGCATCCAGGCACCTCACGGAAGGGGGGCAGGGGGTGGTGGGGATTTTCAATGGGGTGGGCCTTTGACTTTTGTTGGGAAGGTGGAGGGGTGGGCTTCTCCTTTGAAGGGGATGGGGGCTGTTTGGCTCAGGTGGAGCTGGATCGCCTGGGCTCTGCCGGGCCTTTTTCTTATATGGGGAAGGGGCACAGGAATGTGAAGGGCGGACAGAGGTGGGCTGTTATGTGGAAGGAGCGGAAAGGGAAAGGAGGTGAGCACGTTTGGGGACAAGACGGGGTGGGCCAGTGGGTTGGAAGAGGTCAACACAGGAGAGGAAATGTTTATTTGGAGCAATTAGGGTGGGCGTGGATGAGGGCATGAGAGTGGAGGCAGAGGGTGTGGATGTATGTGGTGTAGGGGTGCATGTAGTGGGTGCAGGCGACTGCTCAGTATGCTGTGGTGTGGTGGATGTCTGATGGGTGGGTGTCTTGGTATGTTTGTGTGCTTTGAGAGGTGGGGTGGACACAGTGGGAGAAGAGAGACAGCTAGTGTGGATGTATGTTATGTGGGTGTCTGCAAGTCTGGTGAGTGTGCTGCATGTGTCAACTACAGTAGAGGTGATGAGTGCAGGTGTGGTGCATGAGGTATATGTATGGCTGTCTGCTATTGTAGTGAGTGCAGGAAAATGAGCAGCAACAGTGACTAAAGGTGCAGTGCATGAGGGTGTGGATGTAGAGGGGACAGACAGGGGGGCGGAAGAGGTGGCCACACTGGGGGAAGTGGACATTGTTTTGTGGGCAGGTGTCTGTTGGCTGTGTGAATGCTTGTGGTGGGAGGTGTGGTGCTTGTGTTTTGAAGTGTGCTTCTTATATGTTGATGTGCTTGACAGCGTGTCTGAATGTGTGCTTTGGGTGGGTGAAGGGAGTGGGGTGCTGGAAGGGATAGAGGAGGTTGCAGGGGGACAGAATGGCCAGGGAAACTGGCTGCCGTCCAAGAGGAGGCCAGAGCCTGAAAAGATCTTTGTAGGGCAGACACAGCACCGTGAATGCCGTCCAGATAGGCATTTGTCTGCTGCACCTCTGATGCTAGCCCCTGGATGGCATTGACAATGGTTGTCTGCCCTACAGACATGGTTCTCAGGAGGTCAATAGCCTCCTCTGTGAGGGCAGCAGGGCTGACTGTGGCAGGGGAGTAGGTGCCTGGGGCGAACGAGACACCCACCTTTCTGGGTGGGTGGGCACATGCAACTCGGTGGGGAGCAGAAGGGAGGGCGTGATGGAATGGGGGTGGCGGAAGATGTAACGGTAGTGGTGTGTGCACTAGGGTCTGCCACCGCCAGGGGGCCCCCATCGGAGGAGGTCTCTGAGTCCCACCCACTGGTCCCCTGGGCGTCGGTTATCTCTGCCTCGGAGGATCCGTGGGCAGCTGCCTCCCCACGTTCCAGTGCCTCACCTCCCTCGACTGATGTTGATGCTGTACAACACAAGAGAACAGGGATGGAGATACAAAACAGGAGAGACACTTGTAAATAGCTGAATGCAGGTACATAATGGCCAGACATACACCCACCCAGAAGACACACCCAACAGGTAGCACCGTTCACTATGCCCATGGCCATGCCCCTGACTACTGACCAGAATACTGCTCTACACCCATCCCCTGAAATACCTAAGGAGCAGAAGTAGGTGAAACCTGATAGAGACCCCTGCACCCTTTGGGGAACATACACTAGATGGTTACCAGTCAGATTCCCTGCCTCTAAGCATCATGAACCCTATTGCACACCCAGACATCCTTCTAGACTGAAGTATGGGCAATGAGTACTCACCCCCTTGTGACTGCTGTGCAGCCTTCAAGCGCCCATCCAGGTCCTGGTACGCCACCGCCAGGATCCGTCGCATGAGGGGGGTCAGTGCCCGATGGGCACCCCTTCCACGTTGGGAAGACTTCCCCCAGCTGGGCTTCACTGATCTTTCACGCCCAGCGCCACAGGTCCTCCCACCTCTTTCTACAGTGGGTGCTCCACAGGTTGTAGACCCCCAATGTCCGTACCTCCTTGGCGATGGCATGCCTATGTGCCTTCTTCTGGTGGACACTGACCTAAAAGGGTATCACAGAAATGGAACACAGAGGTCAGGCTCTTGCATGATAGGAGCAGCTGGCTGTTCGTCTACTATGGGGCGGACAGTACTCTCAGACATACAGGACAGTCGCACGCAGCATGCCATGCACCATGGCCCATGCTGGCTCAGAGGTGCAAACATATGTGCAATCAACACCATCCATTACACACACACACAGTGACCCTGAAACCCTGACTCACCTGTACCTGTGGCCGTCCATACAGTTTTGCGTACAGGGGCAGGACCCTGTCCACTAGCTTCTCCAGTTCTTCCTGGGTGAAGGCCAGGGCCCTTTCTCCTGCAACACGTGGCACATCCATAGCCAGAGGCAGGCCACAGCAGTACACAGAGTGGAGTACCTGTCCTCACGATATCAGGGAGTCAAGTGATCAAACGATGACGGACGTGTGTACATTCCGCGGCGGTGGTGCACCGTCACTGCCGGCGGCAGCATGATACGCCAGGATTCCCTATTGGCATCCATGTTAACCAATAAGGGTGCGAACAGCAGTAAACACCGCCTTACGCTGTGACATCAACCGCTAGCGGTATGAGGTCACTTCCACAATGATAGGGCAGAATAGCAGTCGGCAGACATTTTGCCTTCACCTACGCATCTGCAAATTAATTAATACTCACAATGCAGGCCCTACTAGCCACATGAAGCACCTAGGCCTCTGTCCATTCAGTATTGTAGCACACATGAAATACTCTGTTCCCTCCTTGTGATGTACATGTATATCTGTCAGGTAGCAATTATTGTAGACACCGCAATGAACAATGCAGTGCACAAATGATGACAAGTGTGCCTATGTATGTGTCTTCATCACTCCTTTTTGTAACCCTCATAGGTACCGACCCTTGTGGCGAGGAAGGACACCATCGGTGTACAGACCACTTGTGGATATGGGGACCATGGTGGAGCGTCAGATCATAATCACTTACAGACTCACACGTGCAACTACTCAGGACCTTTGTGCATTACTGGATCCTGCATTAACTCTGGGAAATCGTAATTAGCATGCCATTCCAACTGAAGTGCAGGTGCTCTCCGCACTCCATTTCCTGGCCACGGGCTTATTTCAAGTGACAGTGGGCATGGGTACTGGTTTTTCAAAGCCAATGTTCAGCCAGGTACTGACAAGATTTCTGAATGCATTTGTACAACATCTGCAATCCTATGTGAGGTTTCCCCAAAGTACTGACCTCCCTGCCATCAAGTCTGACTTCTATGCCTTTGCCAACATTCCCCATGTCATACATTCCCCATGTCATAGGTGCCATTGATGGCACACAGCTGTCATCCCCCCAAGAGTGAGTGAACAGGTGTACAGAAACAGAACAAACGTTCACTCCATGAACATCCAATTGGTATGTACTAGTTGCCACAGGAGATGGAACATCTACAAGAAGACAGAGGATGGATCACAGGTACGTTTGCCTGTCACTAACTGACACATTGCAGAAAACCAACTTGTCTTACTAAGGGACATAACAATGACAAGTCTGTATTGCACCATTTTCTAGGTGATTCTGGCTATCCAAACTTGTGTTGGCTCCTGACACCAGTGAGGAATCCCAAGACGGATGCAGAGAGGAATTACAATGAGGTCCATGTACGTACTAGGAGGGTAATAGGGCGAGCTATAGGTCTCCTGAAGGCTAGATTCCAGTGTCTACATATCTCTGGGGTTCCCTGGACCATGGGCCTGATAAGGTGAGTAGAATAGTGGTGGCCTGCTGCATGCTGCACAATGTGGCAGTGAGACATTCTATCCCCCTTTTGGAGGTGGAGGGTGCTATAGTGGCACTCCTTGTCCTGTCCGTTAGGATTACATGGGTGGTGGTGCCTGTTGGGGGACATAGACATGACTGTTACATATGCATGAAGGTTTGAGGTGAACAGGACTGTGATATTTTGTGTTGGTGTTGCTTTCAGTGGCCTTCTAGGGTGCCTCAGTGAGGTTGACATTGCATTTAGCACCAGTGTGGGGTTGCATTGTAGTGGGGGGTATTGTTACATTGTGGGTACATGCAGGGGAGGGTGGCTGTGCACAGCGGGAGTGATGTGGGCCTGTTAGTGGGTTTGTGGTCATGCAGGCGGGTAGATATAGTGGGTGATGACTTGGTGGGGTGTAGGTCCAGGTGGGTGTGGGTGGGGTGGTGCATGCAATGCAAGTGTGGTGGATATGGAGTATTTGTAGATGACTTACCCGAGTCCATTGCTCCAGTGAGTCCTGTGAGTCCCTCTGGGTGCAGGATGGCCAGTACCTTTTCCTCCCAGTCGGTGTAGTCGGGTGGTGTTGGTGGTGGTCCTCCCCCAGTCTTCTGCACTGCGATGTGGTGCCTGGATGCCATGCCCCGGACCTTCCCCCGCAGGTCATTCCATCTCTTCCAGATGTTGTCCCTGGTGCGTGGATGGTGTCCCACTGCATTGACCCTGTTCACAATGGTCTGCCACAGATCCAATTTCCTGGCGATGTGTGTGTGCTGCACCTCGGCCCCAACAATTTGTGGCTCCACCTTCAAGATCTCATCCACCATGGTCCTTAACTCCCTTTCGGTGAAGCGTGGATTTTTGGGATGGACATGATGAGTGAGGTGAATGGTGTCGAGACTTGGAACGAGGTAAGGGTGCTATTCTGTGGGTCGGTGTGCGTCACCTGTATGCTGCCGTTCGCTGTCTGGCTCTGGTGCTCTCCGTCTTCTTGTCCTGCTTTCGTTGCAAGGGATTGTGGGGTGTGTCTGGGGGTGCTTTATGGGGTTCTGGATGTGTGTCAGGTGTGTGGGACAGACGGCTATCCAATGTGTGCACTTCTTGCTGTTGAGTCCACTTGCCGCCCGAGGCAGTCGCAGCCGCCAATGGTCATCCAGCCTCCACAGTTCGCCGAGGTGATTTGTGCATCATTATTTGGAGGGCGGGATGTGGGTGTGCTTGGCGGTGGCGGGTGGGGAGGTCTGGGACTCCCGCCGGCAAATTCATGGCGGAGAGTGGTGGTCTGGGGATTTTTGGCGGGGTTGGGTTTTTCATTCATTATATGGTGGGTTTCTATTCACCGCCAACGGCGGGATTCTGTTCACCTCTGACACAGTGTTTGGCGGTCTTTCCCGCCGTGTTCATAATGACCGCCTATGACTTTCTAGCACACACCTTCACTCTTTTAAAAGAACAGCTACCCTAATATCCTTCAGAATATTGTCATATTCAACATAAGAGGTTTGTCACATATTGTAAAGTAATTCTTTGAATTGGAAGTTTAACCAAATATTCACACTTCCAAAGTTTCCCAAAAAGTTATGAGTTTCGTCATGAAGCAAGTTTTTTAACACAGGCTGAACTTTCATAGGTGTACATTGAGGTAGAGCTCAGAAAGCAATGTTTTCCTCCAAATAAGACATTGTAATTGGTTCTAGGAATCTGTTGCAGTCTCAAATGTAAAAAGGCAAGCATTAAGTTTCAGATCCTGAACACCTCATTAATGATGAAATATTTTACCTTTTTAGCACTCTTGACACTTCATGAGAAGCTTCACTGGATAACTTTTGGTATTCAAGCTTGTTGTCATGTTCCACAGGCAGCATCAATATTCAATGTAAGGCAATTTCTTTGATATTATGTACAGAGAATCCACTGGGTGATGCAACTACACATGACAATTACACTCTGTACTCTTCTGTGGGAAAGCAGTGAGATTTTGTATTGAAACTCTCTTACCAGTACCACCATCTTAACCTCTGTCATTCAACATTATAGGCTTAAATGTCGAACATGCACACTCTTTTGTGTAATGCAGCAATCCATTTCTCAACTGTGGCTTTCACCTCCGCTAATATTTTCTTTTGCTTGTCATTTAATTGTCTAAATAAGCCTGCCAAACCAGTTGTTTCCTGTTTTGCTTGTTCCATTGCAGTTGCTACCTCATTCATTGCAGTAGCAGCTTCATTTTCACTTATTGGCTGTCCAAGTAGATCTTGACTTAGAGGAACTGAACTGTGGCTGCTTTGTAAACTCTTCTTAGCTTCCTCAGCAGCAATTGTTTCTCCCTGAACAATTTCATCATTTAGCATTTTCAACTAGTTAGGAAATACTGAACACTCAGTGCTATCCTTTGCAGCATTAAAAGAGTCTTCATAGCAGTCAAACTCTTCTACTAATTCTGATTCAAAACGCCATGGTTTAAACAGCTGCACAAGTGCCAAATACAAAAATGTGCTTTTTTCAGCATTCTTGCAACTCTGTTTTCTGTGGGTAGTACTCTGACTTTGCTGTGTTGTACCACACAACCATCACAATCAACTACAGAAAACGTACCTTCATCTACAGTTTATATCACATGGTTTCTATATCTGGAGTTTTGAAGTATTTCACAAAGACAAACATTTTAAAGATATACACTTCTTTTTGGATAGTAAGGGTCCAACATGTTTGTTTTTACAACCTCTTACTCTGCACAGTATTACATTTCTGGAAATTATTTCAACACTCTATTTCGTGTGCATGCTAGACCAACACTCACTCAAACAATTCCTCTTGACTTCGAGTATAAACTAGCTGAACTCAACTGATCAAAGCATTACAGTGTCCAATTTCCTTGTGTGGAAGCATCTTCAAACTGAAGCTGTACAATTTACATAATGAACAACTGCTAAAGAGTTGCCTGCCACAAATTGGATATCCATTTTTAGCATTCCCCATTTTCAGAATATCACAATTGTAGTCATTTATATATTGAAGCCTTTGCGCTCCTCAAGTTGTAGGTATTTTTGGGTGATTTAGGAGTAAATGTATGTCTCATTGAAGTCATAACATATTTTGGTGTCTTCAAATTGTTCTCTTTAATGTTAGAGTTTTCTCCTCTCAAAAAGCCATGTAAGTAATTCCATGCATACTCTGCACAATTCAGGTTCACAAACCAAGCTGGTGCACCTAAATTTCACAACATCCACTACACTTCACCATGATGATGATACCAATACTCATTCATCCCACTTTGGCATGCCATCAAATGTATCAAATTGTATTCTAACTTCTCAACAAAGTCTCATGAAGACATATTTTGTAGATTAACTCCTGTTTTAAGAATATGTTTAATAGAGTATGATAGTCCAGACTAATCACTTTCAAATGAAAGATGGAATAGATATGGAATGCTTTGTCAAAATCTAGGGTCCTCTCTATAAATATAGTCTTGTTGTCCTATTCTCAGCAGTTGGTATTTGTACAAGGTGCTAATCATACCACCCACCTACACCAGTTGGAAACAGTTGTGGAAATCAATGACCTGCTAAACCTTTCTCCCATACACTCATTGGATCTCCTTTTGCTTCATCTGATACAGTTCAATTATATCCTCCATGACTTCTTTTGAATGCAGTGAATGGATACTGTAATATCAGTGTGTGATTTGATGTGTACTCTACCTTGATGGCTTTTTGAAGCTCAGTCGGCGGTAGTTTCCTACAATTTGGTTCCATACAAACTATGGTTTGGAAAGGGTGAATAGACTGTATCAGTATTTTTTCATTAACATTTAGATGTCAAAGTTCTTCTGAAGTTTGAACCAACTCTAACTTATTATGTATTGCTCTGGCAGGCATTCTCCTCTACTTTATCATAGCAATAATAGAAGATGATCTGGTGTGTTGACAAATCAAAATGTTCTTCCATAAATAAGTACATTGCAAATTCTAACCACCTTTCTCTGTTTTCCTGTTCTATTTTCAATAACACATGAACATTTTTAATTTGGCTCTTATAGTGAGTGCCCCCACAACCAATACAAACATAGGGGCATATTTATACTCCGTTTGCGCCGAAATTGCGTCGTTTTTTTTGACGCAATTTCGACGCAAAACTAACGCAAACTAACGCCATATTTATACTATGGCGTTAGAGGCGAATAGCGCCAAAGTTCCCGGAATGTGCGTCATTTTTTAGCGTGAACCCCTTCCTTGCGTTAATGATATGCAAGGGAGGCGTTCCCGTCTAAAAAATGACTCCCAGGCCTTTACGTGGTATTTATACTCCCGGGCAAAAGAGACGCCCGGGAGTGGGCGTTGCTAAAAACGGCGCATTTGCGCCGCTTTTTAACGCCTGGGTCAGGCATGGCGTTAAGGGACAAGTGGGCTCAAAATGAGCCCAGAGTGCCCTCCCCTGCCCCCAGGGACCCCCCCTGCCACCCTTGCCCACCCCAGGAGGACACCCAAGGCTGGACGGACCCACCCCAGGGACATTCAGGTGAGTATTTTTTTTATTTTTTTTAAATAATTTTTGGTGGCATAGGGGGGCCTGATTTGTGCCCCCCTACATGCCACTATGCCCAATGACCATGCCCAGGGGACAGAAGTCCCCTGGGCATGGCCATTGGGCAAGGGGGCATGACTCCTATCTTTACAATGATAGGAGTCATGTTGATGGGGGATGGGCGTCGTTAAAAAATGGCGCAAGTCGGGTTAAGACGATTTTTTCGACGTAACCTGACTTGCCCCATTTTAAGACGCCCATGCGCCATTTTCCCCCTACGCCGGCGCTGTCTGGTCTACGTGGTTTTTTCCCACGCAAACCAGGCAGCGCCGGTCTGATTGCGCCGTCTAACGCCATTCCATAAATACGGCGCCCGCATGGCGCTTCAGAATGGCGTTAGACGGCGCAAAACTTTTTGACGCTAAACTGCGTTAGCGCAGTTTAGCGTCAAAAAGTATAAATATGGGCCATAGTTTGGTTTCTCAGTAAACACAGCATTAAACTTTGCTATTTCTCACGCAAAAGAATCAGTAATAATATCTGTGCTCTGTTTCTCTACACCTAAACACATCAACTCTTGGTTTTGTGCACACTCCACTTCAGGCCCAAATAATGTAACTGAATATCTTCACTGCATTTTATTTAGGACAAATAAACAAAACAGGACTTTTTACAAATTAAAGTCTTCTAACTAAATTTTGAATTTTTGAATGATGAACAGGCAACATTCCTAAATGATAAATGGAGATTTGGATAGACACACCAATGAGTGTTCTTGTAAATTAGTGTATTTCCTCACTTTTCCTGGATCTAATCCTTGCAATATTGCATTTTTCTGATTCACACTTTTACCTGAAAATTCATGTAGAAAATATCTAAATGTATTAATGTATTCCCAGTGAACACTACAAATATTACTACAGTCCCATTTATACACAAGGGCATGTCTTTGACTACCTTTTACTTCTTCAGCTATCGCTCCCTCTACCTTTCTTGGACCCATCCCCTCTTTTGCAATGGGAGTACCATTTTTCACCTCTTAGCATCGGCTAGTTGTTTGTACTATTGTGTATTTTGTAAGTAGCTTTCTTCGTTAAAGAATGCCTCCCTACTAAATGTATGCTTCCAATCCCCTTTGAAAAGTTTGCAAAAAATGTTTTCATTAATAAGTCTTGTTTTACTTTTTTCTTCATATACATCACTGTTTTATCCAGTATTCTTATCCAATTCAGTATTTATCAACTACACTCTCAATATGTTGTCTTTGCTTCAGTGCTGCACTTGTCCTCTTATTCTCCTTCATGTTTCGTACCAAATTCTATGTTACTCTACTCTGAAACATTTACATTCATATTTCTTTAAGTGGTATCTGTCTCCTTGTCAAACTCCCTGTTTTCTTATAACATTTTGTACTTTCAATGTCATTTGCCTCTTCTCCTTTCTGAGTTGATTTAAAACCTCACTTTATATTTGCATGTTTTCTCATATTTTAAATTTTTCCACATATTATTTTAAGAAACACCTTAGTTCTCTTACAAGCAACTCTTTTTTTCTAGCACTCTTTCCACAACATGTCCCTTTTTACTCTGAGTTTTAAGCAGATAGTAATCTGTTTTCTCTTCTTTGTCTATTTTCTGGCATTGTAAATCCCCCTCTCTAAATACAAGAAGATATCTGGAAAGCAAAGGGACAATACATTTATATTTACATTACATAATATTGCTTTACATACTAAAGCAGGTAGGTAGCTACATAAGTGGTTATCTCAATGTGTAATAGGCTATGTAAGTTTGTCATTATGGATATATAAATGTGTATATGAGTTACTGTATAGATCGGTGGCTAGGTCTGTCAGTACAAGAGTACATATGTAATTGTAATTATGATTGTAATTGTATTTATATAGCGCTTACTCCGCTTGACGAGGCATGGAAGCACTTTTCGGGGAGTAGCACACTACTCCAGAACCCAAGAGAAATTAGTGGTGGATTATTATAGGGAAATGTGAGTACAGTATTAGTATTATCATGAGGTAATTTGAGCAGAGGATATGTGAGTTTGTTAGTTGGATTGACTAGAGTATTAGAGGGATAGAGGAGGGAAGATTCCTGAAGTGTTAATTAGGAGTTTATTGTAATAGGATGATTCTCAGGATGAATAAAGGAGAGATGGAGGTGGGAAGAGTCTGTGGAAAGGGATTAAGGAGATCATAGTAGCAGAAGGGATTTGGATGAGTGAGCGGTGAGATAAATGAGGGAGAATTTATTGGGTTGTTTGGGAGATCATGGTAGTAAACTGAGGTTTGGGGTGAGCTAGATCCGGTGGAGGAGGGAAGAGCTTAGGCAGGGTTATCTTGGAGATGAAAGTAGTAGAATGGATTTGGGATGAGTCAGAGTGGGGATGAAGGATAGATTGATAGACATAGGGTGATGGGGAGACAGACATTAAAGCTTACAAGAAAGTACAATCTATATTATTTATTATATGTATATACATTTATTGATGTTTTTTATTTAATTTAATTATTTATAATTTGCATTTTATTTATAGATTTAATTTGATGTATTGTTATTTATATACATAGTAAGGTAATACACGTTCAAGGAATATAATAATGGTTATAATATGAAAAGAAAAGTAGTATCGTATAAACACAGACTTTCAAGATTTGTAATATTTGAAGTTAATTAATAAGTGCACTTTTCTAACATTCATTTATGTTTCTTCAATTTTTGAATAGCAAAATGCTTGCTAAATAGTTAAGATAACATTTGCTCATTGTGATATAAAAAGAAAGCAGGGGTTCATAAGTATCGAATATAACAGCTTATCGAGGAGCTATTCAATGACCTACAAACATGTTAAGCATAGAAGAATATTTACATACCTATGTATATACACACATATATATACATAGAGACATGCACCCATACACGCATATATATATATATATATATATATATATATTTATATATTTAACTGTGAGTAAATATACATTTGTTAAATAGGCTTAAAGAGTATGTGTATAATTTATTATTATAAAATAGTAATGATACATATTTCTGAAAGAACTATACATATATGGAATATACACATAATCAGATTATAAATATTTATCAACACAGGCATATACAGTCTATTGCTGTTTTGAATATGGTGGTCATGAAGGAAAGTGCCAACTCTTGAGTAGTCTTCTGAAGGCAAGATAGTTATCCTTGGATCTTATATTTGGAGGTAATGAATTCCATAGTTTGGCTGCTTGATCAGAGAAGGTTGTACCACCTATTGTCTTTTTCTTGTATAGTGGTGTTTAAGGGCGAGTGCCAATCTTGAGCGGAGGTTTCTTTGTTGAATGTCTTTGGTTATTTTGTTTCTGATAAAAGTGGTCCTGTTCCATGTATAGGTTTGTGGATGATACAAAGCAGCTTGATGGTGGATCTTCTGATGGTGGCAATCGATAAACAGACTAGTGCTCTCAAGGTAGGGGAGATATGGGCTTGTGGCTTTACATGTAATAGTAGCCTGGCAGCAGAGTTCTGAATATGTTGTAGTTTTATCATAATAGATAGAGATGATCCATGGTAGAGGCTACTGGCATAATCCAGTTTGGATAGTACAAGAGGGATAGTAGCCTGCACCTTGTGTGGAAATCCAAGGTAGAGGAAGATGCGTTGCAGAGTCTTCAAGGTGATGAAGCTTGATTGTGCTAATTTGTCCACTTGGGCATTCATTGTTAAATTGGAGTCCATGGTAATTCAAAGGTTTCCAACTTCCTTGGATGCTTGAGAAGGTGGTCCAAGATCATCAGGCCAGGGGGAACAGTGGGTCATAATTTTTCCAGTTGCCATATGTGATTATTTCCGTTTTGGAAGCATTCAGTTTGAGGTGGCTCCAAGTCATCCACTGATCAATGGCTCTGCAGTAACTGAAGACTTGTGAGTTTTCAATGTCTTTGGGGCATTCCAATTTAAGTGGTATTTGTGTGTCATCTGCATCATTGTAGCATGTGAGTTGAAAATTATTGATAAATTCTGGTAATTACATAATGTAGATGTTGAAAAACATAGGTGATATACTTGATCTTTGGGGGCCCCTTGCTTTTGTGGGGTGGGGTTTGGACAATAAGGGGGGAGAATAGATAATATTAGTTCTGTTTTGAAGGCAGGATGTAATCCAGTCGAGAGCAGTCCCTTCTCTGCCGGCTTCGTGGAGTCTTTGAATTAGAGTGTCATGGTCAACAGTCTCAAAGGCAGCTGAAAGGTCCAAGAGAAGCAGGGCAGCAACTCCATTGCTGTTGTGTTTTTAAGATCATCCCAGATTGCTATGAATGCTGATGATTTGGATGTATTTACCTAGTTAAATTTTTAAGTGCCTCACGCACGTTTGATTTTAGGAAAGGGGTTGGTTCTGATGGCTTTCTTCTGTTTTAAATAGGAGTCCAATGTGTCTGCCTTGGCTGTGTAATGTGTTGCCAGTTTGTTTGAGAAATCTTGAGTAGTGGGATGACTTAATTCCATGCATTTAGGTTTTTGAAATTCATTGAGAATTTTATAAAAAAATTTAGTTGGAGATTTAGCATTTAGAATTCTGGCTGAGCAGTACCTTTTTTTAGCTTTTTTGATTGATGATTTATATATACGTTTGTGTAGCTGACATTTGTCTTGAATGTTGTTTGTTTTGAGCTATGTGAGTGAGTGCCTCCCTGGGAGTGTGACTGGATGTTTAAGTGTTGGACCTGGCCCTTTTTGCGGGTTCATCCCCAGACTTTTTCCTCCTTCCTCCTATTTTTGCTGACTACTTGCTGTTGGCTCTAGGACTCTGAGCACTTTATCACTGCTGATCAGTGCTAAAGTGCAGTTGCTCTCCCTTCTAAAGTTGGTATGACTGGCTTATACCTAATTGACACATTTAATTTACCTGTAAGTCCCTTGTACAGTGGTATCTCTTTACCGAGGAGCTGTAAATTAAATGTTACTATTGGTTCTGCAGTGCTGCTTGCGCCACCCACAGAAGTAGCCTTTCAAATCTGTCTCAGGCCTGCTAGCGCAGGGCCTACATGCACAGTTTACTGCTACTGGGACCTGGCATCTTACCAGGCCCAGAACTCCCCTTTTACTACATATAAGTCACCCATAAAGTAGGCCCGGGCTAGCCCTATAGGCAGGGTGCTATGTATGTAGAAAGCAGGAAATAAGCCTGGATGCGTGGCCTTTCCCGGTAGTGACAAAGAGCCTTTTAGGTTTCTCACTGCTGTGAGTGCTGCCTTCTCAAAGGATTGCATTGGAAATACAATGTCTTATGTCTAGGTGGTATTGTCTGATTTATGAGGGGTAGAGTAGGCACGTTTGGTATGGTTGCAATGGTGGTGAGAAATGCTGCTTATTGGTGTAGGTGGATTTTTCATTATCATTACAGAAATGCCACTTCTAGAAAGTGAGCATTTCTCTGTGCTTATGACTTTGGTGTTTTGCAGATTGACTCCAATCCACGCCTGGGTAGAGTAGCAGTTGGGCTTTGTGCATACTTTTCAGACAGCCTGTACACAGGGAGGGCGGAGGTGTCACAGAGGTGCACCTGCATTTTGAATGGTCTTCCTGGGCTGGGAGAAGGAGAGGCCAGGGCACACTTGCATCTGTAAAGGCTGTGCCTTGGCCTCACACAAAGTGCTTGTTTACCCCCAACTGGTGTTTAAAGCCTGTGCTGGAGGAGAGAGGGGGGCACTCCCAGAACCAGTTGTAACTGGTTGGAACCTCCTCTCCCCCTCTTTGTTAAACCTTTGTAAAACTGAGCATAAGTACAGGGGATCTGGAGACACTCTGGACAAGAAACATACTTGTAACTCAACATAGAATGCTGGAAGGACTCACCAGGAACTCAGGAACGGCCCTGAACTGCTGCCGCTGTGCTGACCTGACCTGCTTGGTCACTTGGAGGAACTGCCAATGTGTGCATCCTTTTTGTTCTGTCCTGCTGCTGGGCCATCCCACCCTGTGCTTCATCTTTTGTGTCCTCCAGGGGCTGGGTGCTGTGGTCCCTTAACCCTGTCATCACCTGCTGCAGCCTGGAGAAGTGCTATCTTTCTTGCAAAGATAGTGCCTGGGAAGCGCTTTGGACCCCTTGCCCGTAGGGCCTTGGGAGCACTTTGGGGCACTGCATAAAGCACCTTGAGAGGACTTTTTTGTGTTGCCGGGTGGAGGAAATCACCACAGCAGCCCAAGAGGGGTGCAATACCAAGCGAGTCACACTGCGCTGTCCTTAGTGTTTCCGGGGTACGAAGAAAAGCACCCTGGAGTGAGCGTACTCCTAGCAGTGCCTCTGGGGCAATACACTCTCCGGGCAGGCCCCAAATCCAGCCTGGTCATTGCTGGGCCCAGGAGGGCTGACAGAGGCTCGTGCACCACGTCGGGTGCAGGAGCCCATGTAAGAATATGGTGGAGGCCTCATCAAAGCCCCCTGCTCCCCCGGGCCCCATTTTTGTATGGTGCACTGCCGGCAGAGAGGAAGCCTCATCGGAGGCTTCCCGTCCCATCAGGCTCCCATTGAGCGTCGAAAGACGGGAGGGGGAGGAAGCCTCACTGGAGGCTCCCCCTGCCCCACCGGGCCCTTACCTTTATCTTGTTAGGAGGTCACCGACAGGGAGGAGGCCTCATCAGAAGCCCCCCACACTGCTTGGCCCCTTGCTTTGTTTTCAGGCTCTTTCCCCCCTTGCGAAGCTGGTCGTGGTACGGGGGTCACAGAGGTCTTGGGCGTCCTAGTTCGGGCATGGTCACCCAGGAGGGGCCCATGTATAAAAACGGAGGGGGTGCATGCCGCCCCCCCTCCACCAATCACCAAGTAGCCCCCTCTTCTGGCTCAGAGGAGCGCAGGAGGCCCCTATTTTTCTTCATGGCACTGGAGGTGCCTTCATCATGACAACAGGTACTTTTGAATGGACACATAGGGGGTCATTCTGACCCCCGCCGGCGGCGGAAGCCGCCGGCCTGGCGGGAACCGCCAGAAGACCGTACCGCGGTCAAAAGACCGCGGTGGTCATTCTGACTTTCCCGCTGGGCTGGTGGGCGACCGCCAAAAGGCCGCCCGCCCGCCCAGCGGGAAAGCCCCAGCAACGAGGATGCCGGCTCCGAAAGAGTTGCTGGTGTGCGATGGGTGCAGTTGTACCCGTCGCGATTTTCAGTGTCTGCCAAGCAGACACTGAAAATCTCAATGGGGCCCTGTTAGGGGGCCCCTGCAGTGCAGTGGCATGGGCACTGCAGGGGCTCCCAGGGGCCCCACAACACCCGTTCCCGCCATCCTGTTTCTGGCAGTGAAAACCGCCAGAAACAGGATGGCGGGAAGGGGGTCAGAATCCCCATGGCAGCTCTGCTTGCAGCGCCGCCGTGGAGGATTCCCTGGGGCAGCGGGAAACCGGCGGGAAACCGCAGGTTTTCCTTTTCTGACCGCGGTCTTTCTGCAGGGTAACAGCACTGTGTAACATTCTGACAACTGCTTGGGTAGCAGGGTATTACTGACATGTTGTGTTTGGTCAAATGATGTTGTGTACAATAGAGTTTATTTTTATATAACTTGGTGTTGTGTTTCCTTTGTGGTAGGGACAGTTCTTCACATGTGTTGTGCAAACACTTGACACATTGCCTCTGGGGTAAGCCTGACTGCTCGTGCCAAGCTACCAAGAGGGTGAGCAGGGGTTATCTTGGGAGTGTAGCTCCCTTGCCCCGACTAGAGTGGGTGGGTTCTACCTGGCTTAGGTGCATACCCCAGCCAACCAGCAACCCCATTTCCAACAGTAAGGAACTATGTGTGTATGTGACTGGCTGTCTTACGAACTCAGTGGGTCTCTTAATGGGTATGAAAGTGGCTGTATGGATTGGGTATTGGCTGTGTTAGTGGGTTTTGCAGTACTTAGCTGTGTGTGCAAGTAACTCTGTTAGTGCTGGACACATGACTGCTTTATGTCTGTGTGAATGGATGTTTAAGTCCCTCTGTCGCTCTCTGGCTGAGTGAGTAGATGTGGATGTATGGTTTTCTAAATAGGTATCTGACTGGTTGTATTGATGGATGACTGGATGCATAACTGACTGTATGTATGTAAGTGTGTCTGTAACGTATTGAGTGCTGGATACATCAATGCCTGTACAGATGCCTGAGTGGCTGACAGTGCCTAAATCAGTATGTAAGTGGATGTATGGGAGAGTAAATGGGTGTGTGAACTTTTTTTGTGTCTTTCTGAGTCTGTTATCAGTTTTCTGGGACTGTAACTGGGAGTATGAGTGCCTACATGATTGTGTGAGTGCTTACAGATTATATACTAGTAGATTATATACTGTAATCAATCACCCACATCTACTTCCAAACATAGTAATTCATGGTAGTTTAATAAAATAACAATATTTTGTCTGTAGCCATTTCTCTTCCTCCTTTGCTCCTCACTATGATTTTGCTTAATATCCTTCTCTACCTTTCCTTTTATTTTCCCTTTTACTGGTATGTAGAACCTACACATTTTCTTTCAGTTTATATGCACTCATACCTTTTTATTTGCATACACTTTTTAAAAGTACACCCTAATTCACATATCTATGAAATGTCTTTGCTGTTCTCAAAGTTTTATCTCATTATCACTTAGAATCTATTGTCAGTGAAAATCTCATGTCACATATACAGCAAAAGTCTTCCACTCTCACTACAAAAGTGCTAGTAACGACCACCCTTCCCACTGTGTTTTCACTGATAGTCCTGTAGTTAGCAAATCACAACCTTCCGTTCATCTTTTCTTTTTCTTAAACCACCTGCAAATGGTCAGTATATTTTAGCCCTTTGTAAGACTCCTATAAAGAATCCCATTTTGGTAGTGTTTTTGGGCTGATCCCCTGAGGTGCTCAGCACAGCTCTGTGTATGTTTGTGGTAGTTATGGGAATCCATATGGAAGCCTGTAAAAGCATTTAACAATTTACAGTTAATTCTTTGGATTTATGTTTTATTTGTTAAAAGTTTTAAATTAGAAACCAAACACTCCCTAATGAGTAATGTTTGTACATCACTGTGCTTTTGACTTTCACAGTGCACTTTTTTTCTGCTCCCTTCCCCACACTCTATGAGGTCAGTTTCCATGGTGAGCATGTTATGTTTGCAACACTCTCTACCTAACACCACTATGTCAAAAGTTCACATTACTTTCAGTAAGCAGCAAACCAGCTTCAAATTAAACTATACTAGGCATGGTTGACTGGCTCAAATTTCAAGTATATGCCTAACAACATAACTTTAATTTATTTTTTCAGAGCCAATCACAGATGTAGTTACTGTTTTTCCTAATCACTACCTCATTTTAGGTACCTGCACATCCCCACCACCCAATCAAATATGTTCTTTCATTTTTGGGTTCTGTCCTCAATTTTAAGTGTCTTCCATCTTCAAAACTGCCTCATTTACCTGCAGTCTTCTCCTATGTACTATTTCTGCATCTCTCTAAAATGGTCAGACTGTGGATTACGGGTCATAGTTCTGTGTTTTGAGTGAATGCTAGAAAGAATAGCATTGACAGGTATTTGGGTTTACCTAATGTAGGTGTTTCCTGGGTTGGCCAGAGAGGGTTAACATGGCATCAAGTGCTGCCTTTGGTGGAAAGCATTGTGTATTGCCAATATCCAGACCTTGTGATTGTGCACTGAACAGAATTAGCAAGCAGGATGCAAGCACAACAAAGCAACAGGCAGAGTGGAAGTCCCTTCTCCAGCATCCAGCTCTTCTTCCTGGAAAAATGTCCTCAGTCCAGAAGTGTTCTTACTATGTGGTGTCAGTGGTCCAGTACTTATATCCATTTTTGTCTTTGAAGGAGGCAAAGTTCAAAGACAAGTCTTTGTAGTGCCCAAGACCTTGCCTTCCCGGCCCTGGCCCCAGGCACACTCCAGGGGGTTGGAGACTGCACTGCGTTAGGACGGGCACAGATCTATTCAGGTGAAAACGTCAGTTCCTCCCACCACTCTAGCTCAGGAAGACTCATCAGCCTGGTGATTGGCCATCAGGATATGCAGGGCACACCTTGGGTCCCTTTGTGTGACTGTCTAGAGTAAATGCACACACAGTCCAACTGTCATCCTGACCCAGAAGAGTATTCCACCGACAGACGGAGGAACAGAATGGTTAGGCAAGAAAATGTCCACTTTCTAAAAGTGGATTTTCAAACCTGCAATTCAAAAACCAACTTCACCAAAAGATGTATTTTTAAAGTGTGAGTTCAGCGACCCCAAACTCCAAACCTCTGCCTGCTCCCAATGGGAAATTACAAAAAAAACATATTTCAAGGCAATCCCCATGTTAACCTATGGGAGATAGGACTTGCAATAGTGAAAAACACATCTAGCATTATTTCACTATCAGGACACATAAAACATATGAATACATGTCCTACCTTTTAAATACACTACTCCCTGCCCATGGGCCTGTTTTCGGCCTACTTTAGGGGTGCCTTAAATGTAGTAAAAGGGAAGGTTTGGGTCTAGCAAGTGGGTGCACTTGCCAGGTCGAAATGGCAGTTTAAAACTAGCAACACTGACACGGCAGTCGCAGGTCTGAGACATATTTACAGGGCTACTCATGTGGGGGGCACAGTCAGTGCTGCAGGCCTACTGGTAGCATTTCATTTACAGGCCCTGGGCACACATGGTACTCTATACTAGGGAAATCAAATATGCAATCATGGATAAACAAATTACCAATACAATTTTGACGCAACTGACTTGGTGTTCTCCAACATTTGATAAAGGCAAAAGTGGAAGTGGTCAAACAGATTTTGTTCACAGTTAGACACATCCCAGAAACATGTCAGTAAAACTGTTTCAGCACTTCTCAGAGACAACAACATGAGCTCTATATGCCACAACAATTCACGAATGGAGATGGATGGAATATATTGAAATTATGCAGTTCATTTCACACAGAGAGGCAACAGGGTGTTCCTCAGCAAGTTGAAAGACTGCATCCTGATCTATTTGTAATTGTCATCTGCACATTATAAACAGAGAAGCTCAGAGCCAAACCTATTTCCAAACACTGGTTTATTTTCTTTTTAAACTCTTTTTTCTGATTATCCCACCCAGCTCCATGGATACGTCGCGGATCCAAACCAAAAGCACACATTCAACATAAAATAGCAATAATTTTGGACTCTAAAAATGATCCATGGATACGTTCTGACCAAAAGCATTAATTCAAAGAAAAATACATTTACTATAGAAGATATATAACTGGCTACATTGGTATATCAGACAGTGAGGGAGTAGCTGTGTCAATGTGTAAATGGGTGTGTAAATGTCTATGTGTGTCTTTCACTGGGTGCTTAAGCGAGTGTGTGAATCTCTCAGTGGGTGTCTGACTGCTTATGTCAGTCTATAACTTAGTGTATCAGTGACTGTATTATTATGAGTGTCTGTGTGGCTCATGGGTGCATTAGTGGGTGTGTAAGTGTCTGTATGGATGTTTGAGTGTGTATGTGTCAGGGCTATGTAGATCTATGATTGGGTTTGTGAGTGTGCGAGTGGGTTTGTGAGTGGTTGTCTCCATAATTGTGTGGATCTCTGACTGAGTGTGTAAAACGTGTGTGTGTCACTTGGCTGAGTGTGTGTGAGTATGTCACTATGTAACTGGGTATGTGAGTAGTTGTGTCTTTGACTGTATGGGTGTGAGAGTGGGTATGTAAGTGGCTGTGTGGGTGTGTGATTAGGTGTGTCAGAGACTGTGTGGGTGAGTGAGTGGGAGTGGCTGTGTGGTTGTATGAGTGAGTGTATCAGAGACTGGATGGGTATGTAAGTGGGCATGTCAGAGACTGGATGGGTGTCTGAATAGGCATTTGAGTGGGCATGTGAGTGGCTATATGGGTGTATGAGTAACTGTATTAGAATATGAGTTGTTGTGTGATTGGCTGCCTGGCTGTGTGAGTGTGGGTGGTAGTGTGTGTCTGTGAGTGGGTGTCTGAGTGGTTTTGAGGGTTTGTGAATGGTTGTGTCAGTGGCTTTATAGGTCTGTGAGTGGGTGTGTGAGAGATTTTGTTGGTCTGTCAGCGCGTGTGGAAGTGAATTTATGAGTGTGAGCATGGCTGCATTAGGGGGTGTGTGAATGGGTGTGTCAGAGACTGGTTGGGTGTGTGAGTGGGTGTGTGAATGCTTCTATGAATGAATAAGTGGGGATGTGAGTGGGCATATGAATTACTGTATGGGTGTGAGTGGGTGTGTGAGTGGGTGTGTGAGTAGGTGTGTGAGTAGGTGTGTGACTGCCTGTATGGCTCTGAGAGTGAATGTGTGAGTGGCAGTATGGGTCTAAGGAGGGGTGTTTGAGTGTCTTTGAGGGTGTGTGAGTGGGTGTGTCAGTGCCTGTATGGCGCATGAGTGATTTGGAGGGTCTGTAGGTGGGTGTGTAAGTGGCTATATGTGTGTGCATATGGATTTCCGAGTACCTCTTTGGGTGTGTGAGTGGCTTTGTGGGTGTGTGAGTTAGTCAGAGACTGGATGTGTGTGTCAAGGGGTGTGAGAATTTTTCTCTGAAAGTGTAAGTGGGTGTATGAGTGTGTGACAGGGTGTGTGAGTGGGCATATGAGTTGGTGTGTGGGTCTGTGAGTGGGTGTGTGAGTAGGCAGAATGGGTGTGTGAGTAGGTATGTAAGTGGCTGTATGGCTGTGAGTCAGTGTATGAGTGTCCTTATGGGTCTATGAGTGGTTATCTGAGTGGTTTTGAGGGAGCCTGAGCAGATATGTTAGTGGCTGTATGTGTCTGTGAGTTGGTGTGAGAGTGAATTTGTGGGACTTCCAGTAGAAGTAGAACTCCATGGGTGTGAGTATCTGACTATCTCTATGGGAGTGTGAGTGGCTGTGTGGGTTTGTAAGTGGCTATATCAGTGACTGGATGGGTGTATGGATGGGTGTATGAGTGCTTCTTTAAATGTGCAAGTGGGTGTGTGAGTGTGTGACTGGGTGTGTGAGTGGCTGTATGAGTCTGTGAGAGGATGTGAGTGGCTGTACGGGTGTGAGAGTAGCTGTATGGCTGTGTGAGTGGGTAGGTGAGTGATGGTATGGGTCTGTGAGTAGGTGTCTGAGTGGTTTGAGGGTATGTGAGTGAGAGTGTGATAGTCTGTAAAGGTATGTGAGTGGGTGTGTGAGTGGCTGTATGGGTATGGACTGGTTGTGTAAATGGGAGTATGGCTCTGTGACTGAGTGTATGAGTGGTTTGGTTTTGGGAGTGTTTGAGTGGGTGTGTGACATGCTGCACTGTTGTGTGAGTAGCTGTATGGGTGTGTTAGTGGGTGTGTGATTGGCTGTACAGGTGTGTGAGACGCAGTATGGGTGTGTGAGTGGCTGTATGAGTGACTATATGGGTCTGACAGAGGGTGTATGAGTGGCTGTATGGGTCTGTGAATGAGTGTGAGTAGTTGTATGGGTGTGTGAGTGGTGTATGAGTGGTAATATGGGCTAAAAGTGGGTCTGTGAATGTGTGTATTTGTTTCCCTGGGGGCTGGATCAGCAGATCTGTCATGGATTCACATGGATTCACACTAAACACTGCAGACCCATACATGTGGAAAAAAATCATGGTTCCTCAGCGACTCCTCTATCACACCATGAGGGTCAGGGTATGTCTACCCTGACCATTTCAATTACTTTCCACTTTGATTTTGAGGCCCTGGTACAGAATTCAAATACATAAAATGGTGGCTGCAACTTTCCGGTTAAGTTGCGGCCAGCCAATCATGACATTGCTGTTGGCGGGTGAATTCATGATTAATCCATGTCCCTGGATATCTATTTTGCTTTTTCCTCTCATATCTCTAAAACTACTGGAGGGATTTACACTAAAAAACACAAAAAGCTTGCTTTCTGGACCAAAAGCTAGCTTTTTGCCAAATTTGGTGCAATTCCATCTGGCAGTTCAGACGGTAGAGCTGTAGTCATGGAGAAAATGCGTTTTGGGACCCCTCCTTTTTCTCGGCCTCTGCTTAACAGAGCACCCCAAAACATTCAAGACAGCATCTGAACCGATTGTCGTATTAGTTTAAAAAATGTCCCAGTATTACACAGTAGGGGGTGCAGATGATTCTATGAGGTAGTGAAGGTAAGCAGAGTAAGTAATAATCTTTTTTAATTTTTTTTAAAGTAATATGTGGCTGTGGTAGTACTACAGTAGTATCTTGGTACATGGCAATGAGAAGAGATGATCTGATTGGCTCATGTGTTGTTTTGTTTGTGTTTTTATTACACCCCAAGAATGAGTTTAAAAATAAATTCTGTCTTCTACTTTTAATTATTTTGAGTTCAGTATAGTGGTGATATGTAGGCAATATTTGGAAACAGCTATATTTAAAAAAAATATATAGAGTACCAGGGTACTTTGACGTATGGTCTCTAGAGAGAACTGTGGTTCAGTAAATGTATTTTTTTTATTTATTTTTACAAATAACCCATATATCTTGACATTTACTCATGGTTTCCCAATTTAATGATGGCTTTTATTCAGTTTCGAATGACAGAAATACTGAAGACATCACATGATAATCTATTTGGTGGGAAACATGTATGCGATTTTGGGGATCTGCTTCAACTTACTTCATTTAAAGCAGACCAATTTTTAAAACTGTGACAGCCAAAGAAACTTGCATCTCCTTATGAAGAATAGGTAATGTTAGTATTTGATTACATTTCTCATATAGTGAACGTACACAAACTATGAGACGAGCAACTGATGAAGAAAATGGGAAACTATTAAATGGTATTAAAATAGGAATTGTTACTGAAAATGCCCAAAAATGCCTCAAACAAGAAGTAAATCTTATGTATTCCCACATTTGAAAACTCCAGGAGAAGCTATGCATTATCTTCTTTTGAAAGTACTACCCATTGTTTATTTGATGCCAACCCCAAAAGAACACTGAGATTTAAGTATGGAAATGGTCCCAATGGAACATGAAACAATTATATCTGTATCTTCTAAAAATTGTTATGAAACTCATAGAGCAAATATTCCTATAACAAAATCCTTCTCTACAAAATTACTGAATATTTAAAAATCTGTATCAAGAACTGCTGGATTAGAAAAAGACTTATCTCTTTACAAAAAGTGTGGTGGTATTTTAGAATACAATTTGGCACAGAACATTGACTTGTAAATGGAGCTGTGGGAACTATAGTAGTTTGTGAAATACAAAAGTAATGATGACATTGTAGGAAAGTACCATCTTGCCTGGCATGTTACCCCCATTTTTCACTGTATATATGTTGTTTTAGTTGTATGTGTCACTGGGACCCTGTCATCCAGGGCCCCAGTGCTCATAAGTGTGCCTGAATGTGTTACCTGTGTAGTGACTAACTGTTTCACTGAGGCTCTGCTAATCAGAACCTCAGTGGTTATGCTCTCTCGTTTCTTTCCAAATTGTCACTAACAGGCTAGTGACCAATTTCACCAATTTACATTGGCTTACTGGCAATTATAATTCCGTAGTATATGGTACTGAGGTACCGAGGGTATTAGGGTTCCAGGAGATCCCTATGGGCTGCAGCATTTATTTTGCCACCCATAGGGAGCTCTGACAATTCTTACACAGGCCTGCCACTGCAGCCTGAGTGAAATAACGTCCACGTTTCACAGCCATTTTACACTGCACTTAAGTAACTTATAAGTCACCTATATGTCTAACCTTTACCTGGTAAAGGTTGGGTGCTAAGTTACTTAGTGTGTGGGCACCCTGGCACTAGCCAAGGTGCCCCCACATTGTTCAGGGCCAATTCCCCGGACTTTGTGAGTGCGGGGACACCATTACACGTGTGCACTACATATAGGTGACTACCTATATGTAGCTTCACAATGGTAACTCCGAATATGGCCATGTAATATGTCTATGATCATGGAATTGCCCCCTCTATACCATCCTGGCATAGTTGGCACAATCCCATGATCCCAGTGGCCTGTAGCACAGACCCTGGTACTGCCAAACTGCCTTTCCCGGGGTTTCACTGCAGCTGCTGCTGCTGCCAACCCCTCAGACAGGCATCTGCCCTCCTGGGGTCCAGCCAGGCCTGGCCCAGGATGGCAGAACAAAGGACTTCCTCTGAGAGAGGGTGTTACACCCTCTCCCTTTGGAAAATGGTGTGAAGGCAGGGGAGGAGTAGCCTCCCCCAGCCTCTGGAAATGCTTTCATGGGCACATTTTGGTGCCCATTTCTGCATAAGCCAGTCTACCCCGGTTCAGGGACCCCTTAGCCCTGCTCTTGCGCGAAACTGGACAAAGGAAAGGGGAGTGACCACTCCCCTGACCTGTACCTCCCCTGGGAGGTGCCCAGAGCTCCTCCAGTGTGCTCCGGACCTCTGCCAATCTTGGAAACAGAGGTGCTGCTGGCACACTGGACTGCTCTGAGTGGCCAGTGCCACCAGGTGACGTCAGAGACTCCTTCTGATAGGCTCCTTCAGGTGTTGCTAGCCTATCCTCTCTCCTAGGTAGCCAAACCCTCTTTTCTGGCTATTTAGGGTCTCTGTCTCTGGGGAAACTTTAGATAACGAATGCAAGAGCTCATCCGAGTTCCTCTGCATCTCTCTCTTCACCTTCTGCCAAGGAATCGACTGCTGACCGCGCTGGAAGCCTGCAAAACTGCAACATATTAGCAAAGACGACTACTGCAACTCTGTAACGCTGATCCTGCCGCCTTCTCGACTGTTTTCCTGGTGGTGCATGCTGTGGGGGTAGTCTGCCTCCTCTCTGCACTAGAAGCTCCGAAGAAATCTCCCGTGGGTCGATGGAATCTTCCCCCTGCAACCGCAGACACCAAAGAACTGCATCACCGGTACCTTGGGTCTCCTCTCAGCACGACGAGCGAGGTCCCTCGAATCCAGCAACTCTGTCCAAGTGACTCCCACAGTCCAGTGACTCTTCAGTCCAAGTTTGGTGGAGGTAAGTCCTTGCCTCCCCACGCCAGACTGCATTGCTTGGAACTGCGATTTTTGCAGCTACTCCAGCCTCCGTGCACTTCCGGTGGAAATCCTTTGTGCACAGTCCAGCCTGGGTCCACAGCACTCTAACCTGCATTGCACGACCTCCTAAGTTGTTCTTTGGCGACGTGGGACTCCTTTGTGCGACTTCGGGTGAGCACTGTTTCACACATCCTTGTAGTGCCTGTTTCGGGCACTTCTCCGGGTGCTACCTGCTGCTGAGAGGACTCCTTGTCTTGCTCGACATCCCCTCTGTCTCCTGACGCAATTTGCAACATCTTGGTACCTCCTGGGCCACAGCAGTATCCAAAAATGCTTTCCGCATGATTTGCAGCTAGCAAGGCTTGTTGGCGGTCTTTCGGCGGGAAAATACTTTTGCACAACTCTCCACGGCGTGAGGTATCCATCCTCCAAAGGAGAAGTCTCTAGCCCTTGTCGTTCCTGCAGAAACCTAAGCTTCTACAGTCCAGTAGCAGCTTCTTTGCACCCGCAGCTGGCATTTCCTGGGCATCTGCCCATCTCCGACTTGCTTGTGACTTTTGGACTTGGTCCCCTTGTTCCACAGGTACCCTTGACTGGAAATCCATTGTTGTTGCATTGCTGGTTTGTGTCTTTCCTGCAGAATTCCCCTATCACGACTTCTATGTCCCTTGGGAAACTTTAGTGCACTTTGCACTCACTTTTCAGGGTCTTGGGGTGGGCTATTTTTCTAACCCTCACTATTTTCTATAGTCCCAGCGACCCTCTACAAGCTCACATAGGTTTGGGGTCCATTCGTGGTTCGCATTCCACTTTTGGAGTATATGGTTTGTGTTGCCCCTATCCCTATGTGTCCCCATTGCATCCTATTGTAACTATACATTGTTTGCACTGTTTTCTAAGACTATTACTGCATATTTTGGTATTGTGTATATATATCTTGTGTATATTTCCTATCCTCTCACTGAGGGTACACTCTGAGATACTTTGGCATATTGTCATAAAAATAAAGTACCTTTATTTTTAGTATAACTGTGTATTGTGTTTTCTTATGATATTGTGCATATGACACTAAGTGGTACTGTAGGAGCTTCACTCGTCTCCTAGTTCAGCCTAAGCTGCTCTGCTAAGCTACCATTATCTATCAGCCTATGCTGCTAGACACCCTATACACTAATAAGGGATAACTGGGCCTGGTGCAAGGTGCAAATGCCCCTAGGTACTCACTACAAGCCAGTCCAGCCTCCCACAGACATTGAATCTGTTATTGTAAAATTTGATAATATTAAGGAACTAAAACACAATGCAAGAGCAATTGCAAGAGCAACAGCAATACATCTACGAATGAAAGACATATATTCGAAGATAACATTTTCTTTCATTTTTAGCTTATGATGTAAAACTACATAATTCTCAAGATTTAAGCTTGTATCATGCAGTAATTAACAATTGATCAACTCTTTCTAAAGAGGGTACAGCAAATAGGCCCTCATTATGACATTGGCGGTAAGTCCTGCTTACCGCCATGCCAACTGCCACCAGCATACCGCTGCCGCAGCGGTTTACCACTACCCATATTATGAACCACACATAGCAATCTGTCACTATACAGCCACACACACAAGTCAGGCAGCCCAAAGGTCAGTGAAAAACTGGCGGTAGCAAAATCCACACCGTTATGCCAACAGAACTACGCCCACAGCATTATGACCCACAAATCACCACGGCGGGCATTTAATGGCGCTAAACCATTGGCGGTACATACCGCCACACTCAAAATACACACACACGTATAAAACAACACTGCATTGGACAATTCAAAGTGCACACACCCGACACACATACACACACCAAACCCACACACCCACACCACTATAAAACACACACACACACATTAGCCACAACTCTTTACGACTCAAACAAATTGACAACTGAGAGAGACACCAAGAGCACCCAAAGAACTAGAGCCACAGAACACCATCACCCAAACACCATGCACGCACCTTACATCACACACCCCAACACATCACCCCACACACTCTCACACACACCACACACACACTACACCTATGGCACCACAAAGACACCCCAGGTTCTCAGAGGAGGAGCTAAGGGTCATGATGGAGGAAATCATCTGGGTGGAGCCACAGCTATTCGGAGCACAGGTGCAGCAGACATCCATTGCTAGGAAGATGGAGCAATGGCGGAGAATCGTGGATAGGGTAAGCACCATGGGACAGCACCCCAGAACAAGGGATGACATCAGGAAGAGGTAGAATGACCTACGGGGAAGGTGCATTCCATAGTTGCAAGACACCAGATAGCTGTACAGAGGACTGGCGGTGGACCCACACCTCCTCCCCAAAAACTAACAACATAGGAGGAGCAAGTCTTGGCAATACTGCATCCTGAAGGCCTGGAAGGAGTAGCAGGAGGAATGGACTCTGATAAGTCAAATCACTATAATTATCACCCCCCTACCTGCATGCCATCACATACCACCATCCATACCCTCACCCCACCACCTCACATACACCTCACCATCACAACCCACCCAACCCAATGCCAAGCCCTGCATGCACCACCAATGCATGGACATCACTCACAGCCCTTCATGGACACCCATCACTAAGGCATGCACATTAGAGACAATCACCTAGCCCACAAAATCACTACTCACACAGGACAAAGCTGACAGGGCAATCACAACCATACAGGGCAACACACCCATGCACAAGATGTCACACGCAGAAACAATAACACATCATTTACATCCCCACAGGTCCCCCACACAATGTCATCAAAGAAGAGGTGCCAGCAACATCCAGTCCCCACATAGAAGAGGCTGACAGTGATGACAGCAGCTCTGGATGCCTTGATCTGGATGACCAACCTGGCCTATGAGGGATCTCCAGACAGTCGGTTACTCAGGCACAGTCCCATACCACCACAGAGCCTCCCCCCTCATGGAAACACCAGCACAGCACCCACCCCACGGGTCCATACTTCTGTCCCCAGGACACGCCAATCAGCAGTGAGTCCACCACTACAGGGACCCCGGGCAACCCCACAAACACAGGATGATCAGGGACCTGGGGTCAGTGGCAATGGGCACACGATTCAGGGGACAGAGGCACAGGAAAACAGGAAAGCTGGGAGGACTGCTGTGCGACAGGGGGAGGACATGCCCAGGGAACCGACTCTCCACAAGGCACTCACCAACATCCTGGGAGCATACCACCATTCCCAGGAGACGATGGGCCAGATACTGGACAAGTTGCAGGAGACCCTGCAGCTGCAGGAGGACCAGTACCTAGGGATTAGGGAAGACTTGAAGGACATCAACACCACCCTGGTCACCGTTGCATGGGTGCTGGCAGACATGACCAACACCACGAGGGAGGCAGTGGCACACCACGGGGCCCCTGACACTAGCCACACCGATAAACAGCCCTCTACCTCCGCTGACACTAGTGGACAGGAGGCCTGATACAGGAACAACAGGCCACTAGCACCCCTCCCGCTGCAAAAGGATAACCACCCCACAAATGGTCCCTGCAATCCAGGCAGAAACCAGAGAACATGGCCAGGACCCCAGTGAGGAAATAAGACTCCCCTTGTGTCCCACTCTGTCACCTGGTTCACCTTGAACTGGCATTGCTCCATTTCCTATGCCTCCTTGGATAATGCACCTGTGATACAAATAGATTGGACTCTACCCTGGACCTTCCTCCTCCATCACACCAGCCCATTGCACATACCCCTCTACTTATTAGCACTTAAATAAACACCCTTTGAAAAAATCCAGGCATGGAGTATGTCAAATGATTTAACTATGTATTAGTTTAACAAGGTTTCAATACTGCAATACTACTGTAATGTATAGATAGGTATGACCTGTAGTTGACTGCAGTCAACACACCAGGTTCCAGAGTGGGGCACAGATATGTGAAATTAGAGATGCCAAAGGGTACAGTAATTGGCCATAGAATTGGGAGAATCTGCCTGTCATTTACAATGTCAAATACAAAACTGTCAATGCAAAGTGAAGTTACAGTGTCTTACCTGTGTGTCACTGGAAGTAATGTTGTATAATAGCTGTTCTATTGTCCTCATCCTCATCCTCTGCCTCCTCATCTTCACTGTCCACAGGGTCCCCTACTGCCACACGCCCATCTCCAGCCTCATCCTCCTGCAGAAAAGGCACCTGGCGTCTCAAAGCAAGGTTGTGCAACATGCTGCATGCCACGATTATCTGGCAGACCTTCTTGGGTGAGTAGTACAGGGATCCACCTGTCAGATGGAGGCAACAAAACCTGCCCCTCAGGAGGCCAAATGTCCTGTCTATTATTATTCTTGTTCACCCATGTGCCTCATTGTAACGTTCCTCTGCCCTTGTCCTGGGATTCCTCACAGGGGTCAGTAGCCATGAGAGGTTGGGGTAACCAGAGACGCCTGCAAATATCGAGGTACAACTGTTAGCCACACACTAACCCTTAGGGCCCACACCATACCCATATACCAACATCCACTGAGTAGGAACCAGGGCCCACCTATTAGCCACACCCGGTGCCTCTGAAGTTGAGCCATCACATATGGGATGCTGCTATTCCTCAGGATATAGGCATCATGCACGACCCATGATACTTTCCATTGACATGGGAGATGTACTGGTCCGCCAGGCACACTATCTGCACATTCATTGAGTGAAAGGTCTTTTGATTTCTGAACACCTGTTCATTTCTCCAGGGGGGACAAATGCAATATGTGTACCATCAATGGCCCCTATAATGTTGCAGATATATCCCATTGCATAGAAGTAAGCTTTCACTGTGGCCAAATCCTCCACCTGGGGGAAAACAATGTAGCTGCACGTGTGTTTAATCAGGCAGACAACACTCTGGTCAGCACTATTGAGAACATTGGCTGAGATATTCCTGATGCCAAGACCACTGTCCCTTGGTAGGAGCCAGTTGCAAAGAAATGGAGCACTGATAGGACTTGCACAAGAGGTGGGGATCCCACTGGGCAGACGGATAGCAGATATCAGGTGAGGCTCCAATTGGGCACACAACTCTGTGATTGTGGCCTGTCCAGTCTAAAGGTGATGATAATGTGCCTGTCCTCCAGTGTTGCCAAGTCCACCAGGGTTCTGTACACGGGGGATGTCTCCATCTCCTATTCATCCGCAACAGTTGTAATCTAGGGAGCAAAAGGTGAGCAGCTGGTCAGTATCCCACATTTTCAAACACTACACTGCATTGCATGTTGTGACTGTAACAGTATGTTGATGGATAGGATCAAATGGTACTTATGTGTACTGTGACACAGTTAGGTGCCATGGCCTGCCTCCCCCCTTAAATGGCATCTGTCTGTCTTGTGTGGATGGACATGTGGAAATGAGGTAATGTCGCTGACGTTGTGCGCCGTTGCAGGAGGCGGTGGAGTACCGCCATGCAACTCCTCATTGGTTGTCATTGGGCCCTTTAGGTTACAGTGGCCAATGGTGATGTATGCCGGCAGTGACGGTACACACCACTGCGGATGTGACCACCATTTTGTATCTGTTCACTCACTTGCTACCTGACCTTCAACAGGAGACGACCTACACTGCAAGTGCTGCAGTGACCTGTGTCTGGAACTGACCATGGCTCGTATCACTGGGGAAAGGGCCCCTGCTTTCACCGCTGCTGAGTTGGAGAGACTGGTGGATAGGGTGGTACCCCAGTAACGAATGCTGTATGGGCCTCCAGACCAACAGGTGAGTACACTGTGAGCACGATGCAAAGGGCATGGATGCATGGAGTGCTGTGTGTGAGGGCCTCATTTGGGGGGTTGATGGAAGGGTTCTGGGCAGCATGCTGCATGTATGGTTGGCAATATCTGTGTGTAAGGGGATGTGAGGGCTATTGTGGGCCATGACTGTAACAGGGCGGACAGTATGACTGATACCTTTTTCTATGTTTCTTTTTCTGCAGGTCAGCACCCATCAGAAAAAGGGTATATGGCATGCCATCGCCAAGTACGTGCGTATCCTAGGGGTCCACAGCAGTTGGAGCACCCACTGTTGCAAACAGTGGGAGGACCTGAGACGCTGGGCAAGGAAGACAGGGGAGGCCCAGCTGGGGATAGCCTCTCAACGAGGAAGCCTGGCCCTCTTGTTGGCCTTCGTACTGGCGATGGCCTATCTGGAGCTAGATGGGCGTTTGAGGGCATCATGGCAGCCACAAGGGGGCGAGTACAGTTTCCCAATATACTACTTGCGTCTGGTGGGGTGGTCTCCGGGTGGGGGATGTGGGCCTGTGGGTACCACTAGGCCAGGCTGGACATTGCAGGAGAGGTCCCATGTTGGGTAGGGACTGATGACCAGCTCCTACCAAGCTAGTAGGCATCCACTCCTGGGCAGGGGTCTGTGGGTGTCAGGTATGCTGCTATTGGTGTTAGGTATTCCTGTCCATGGGCTGGTGACTAGCATTGTGAGTGGTAGTGCTTTGCCTAGTGCGTAGGGCTGTTCCCTGTGTGTGTGTGTCATGTACACCAATGGTGGTGTTGTTTCTGCCATTGACCAAGTGTATCCTTTGTCTCTTTCCCCTCTTTTTGTTTTGTCACCCTGTCCTTATTTGCATTAGCATCATCTGACAGAGGAGCAGGGGCATCGGCGATGGAGGGAGCTGCATCCCACAGGGCCCAGGAAGCCGAATCCACCGATGGTGAGGGTACCAGTGGAACGGAGGGCGAGGGGAGCACCACGGCGGAGACAGGAGGGGACAGTTCGGACAGTGATACCTCCTCCGATAAAAGCTCCCTGGTGGTGGCGGATACCTCTTTGCCCACCCCAACTACAGGTACAGCCGCCACCCCCGTACCAGCACCGACCTTCCAGCAGCTCCTCAGTGAGTTTCCTGTGCCCGCTCACCCAGAATGGGTGGGCATCTCCTTCGCCCCAGGCACCTCAGGCCCTGCCCCAGTTAGCCCTGCTGCCCTGAGTAAGGAGACTATTGCCCTCCTGCAATCCATCTCTGTTGGGCAGTCAACCATAGTGAATACCATCCAGGGTCTGGCACCCCATTTGCAACAAACAAATGCATTCCTGGAGGGCATTCACTCTGGCATGGCGGCCCAACAGAGATCAATCCAGGCTCTGGCCTCCCCCCCCCAACTTCCTCTACCCAGCCCCATTCCCCTCAACCCCAACCTATCCCAAGCACACATTCAGACCAGTTTGCACCCAAGACAATACACAGGAGTGGCTCAGGCAAACACAAGCACCACACTTCATCCCACAGGCACTCACACAAACACCATCCAGATGCTGACATACCAACATCCACTGCCTCCAATGTGTCCCCCTCCTCCTCGCCATACACTACCCTCCCAGTAGCATCTCCACTCACACCTGCATGCACTACATACTCAACCACTACCCCATCACCATCACGCTAATTACTACACACCTTTCACTGGCAGTCAACACCCCCACATCCAAGCACACGTCACCTGCGTCCTCTCCCACTGTGCCTGTGCCTCCTCCTCCCAAAGTACACAAACGCAAGCACTCAGACACCCAAAAGCCATCCACCTCACAAAAGCATCCAGCACATGCACATGCACCCAAACACATCCGACAGACACCTCCTACAACCACTCACTGTTCCTCCACCCCCAAACCTTCACCCTCTTCCCACCCCTGTGTCCCCAAGAAGCTTTTCCTCTCCACTGTTGACCTCTTCCCTACCCCTCCCTCCCGTCCTTTACGTCAGGCCAGGGTGGTCAAAACCCAGGCGAGCACCCCAGCCACCCAGTCCATGGCCACAGTAGTTTTGGCAGCTACTGCAGGTGGGAGTGGCTGCAGTGAACCAGCCATCAGCACTGACAGTGTGCCTGCACCAGCTGCCAAAGGGAAGGGCAAGGAGGCACCAACAGCTACCAAGGAGAAGGGCAAGGAGGCACCACCAGCTGCCAAGGGGAAGGGCAAGGTGGCACCACCAGCTGCCAAAGGGAAGGGCAAGGAGGCACCACCAGCTGCCCAGGGGAAGGGCAAGGAGGCACCACCAGCTGTGAAAGGGAAGGGCAAGGGGCCTGCACCTGCAGGCAGGAAGGACAGGAGGCCTGGTGCTGGGTCTGATTCTGAGCCCCCACCACAAACCATAGCGGTTTAGCCGTCCGAGGCTGCAGGGGAAGGGCTGGACCCCACCACCACTGGCATCCCCGACACCAGCACCGCCACCAGCACCACTGCCAGCATCAGCAGCCCCACTGGGCAGCCTTCTGAGGCTGCAGGGGAAGGGCTGGAGCCTCCCCCCACCACTGGCATCCACGACACCAGCACCGCCACTGGCACTACTGAGCAGCCATCACCTCCAGCAGGCAGTGTGTAGTCCTGCCTCCACGGGGCTATAGTGCGTCCTGGACGCTGCAAATACTGTAGGTGTGACACCCAGGTGAGAGACTGCGACCTTGCTCTCCCCAAGTGCTGCATCACAGGGCACAAGGCCCCCTCCAGAACCAGTGGAAGAAGCCATCCACTCACCCCATCCTTGCCAAGATGAAGTATACTGGGCACAAGGCCCCCTCCATAAGCAGTGGAAGAAACCATTCACTCGTCCCCTCCTTGCCAGGATGAAGAACACTGGGCAGAAGGCCCCCTCCAGAACCAGTAGAAGAAGCCATCCACTCACCCCCTCCTTGCCACGATGAAGCACAATGGGAACAAGGTCCTCTCCAGAACCAGTGGAAGAAGCCATCCACTCACCCCTTCCTTGCCAGGTTGAAGCACACTGGGTACAAGGACCCCCCAGAACCAGTGAGCAAGCCACCCACTAGAGAGACTGTGGACTTGCACGCCCCAGGACCAAGCAGTGGGCACACCACCCACTAGAGAGACTGTGGCTTTGCACTCCCCAGTACCAAGCAGTGGGTGAAACCACCCACTAGAGAGACTGTGGCTTTTCACTCCCCAGGACCAATCAGTGGGCAAACCACCCACTAGAGAGACTGTGGCCTTGCACTCCCCAGGACAGAGTGATGGGCATGTAGCCCCCTCCAGGACCAGTGGTGTTGTACCATCTTCCGGCTGAGGTGCCCCCTTTCCCCATTCCCCTGAGGTGCCTGTGTATTTTCGACCTGATGCCCCTGCAGTGTTCTCTCCGTGTTGTTGCAGGAGTCAAGTGGTGCTTTGGCCTATGTGATTTGGCCCTGTGGCCCACAGACATTGAGGACTCGGCAGTGTCCCTCCATTTGTATATATGTATATACTGTTTTGATTTGAAGCATGTATTTCTACTATTTTTTCTTATTACACTCACTTTCTTCAAATCATTTTGTCCTTGCATTATTCCTGAGGGGTACGGGGTAGATATTTGATGTTATTGCATCTGTTTGTGTGTATGGTGATTGGGGTGTTGCTTGTTGCATGTGTGTGTCACTCTCTTTGTCCTCCCACCTCCCTTGTGTGCTAAGCAGCAGTACTCACGTGGTTGTCTTCGCCGGCGTTGCTGTTCATAATGCATGAAGAGGTATACAAGCATGGGGAAGATGTGCAACTCGGACTCCATGGTGTCGTGGTTCTTTCTTGAGTCTCCAGAGGTGAGTCCTTTGCCTTCTGTGTACTGTTTCCGGTGTGCTTTTGATGTCGTTGGTACCGCTCCGGAAAAGGTGGTGGATAGGCCTGTTGTAATAGTGTGGGCGGTACATTGTCTTCTGCCTGACTGTTGGCGATTACCGCCATGATGCTTGTTGCCACCGTCATGGCGGTCGGTGTGTTAAAGTGGCTGCCAGTGTGGGCGGTTTCCGCCATGGTCATAATTCCATTTTTTGTCCTGCTGGTCTGTTGACGGTATTACCGCTGCTTTATCACCAACCACCAGGGTTGTAATGAATGCCATAGTGCTTTATCCCATGTGAAAATAACAACTATAGATAGCGATGACTCCAAAATTAATGCAGGAACTTTTTGTGTATGCACATATAATTGTTTAAGAAAAATATGTTCTCCTTCTCTTGGTGGATATGCAGTGGTGTGTAAACCTACAATATATATTAAAAAGAATGAAAGGTTCATAACTAATGAGACTTTTGAAAATGTGGAACCGTCTTAAAAAAGGAAAAAGGAACACTACCTTGAAATTGTAGGTTTTAAGCTCAGTAATACAAATAGCATTAACTACTATAGTAACATGATAGTAAATTTCAATATATATTTACCTTTACTCAAATAATTACTACAGAAAATTACAGATAAGATGTTTGTGACACTGAAACTCATTTGTATTCCTTAATTCAGTTGGACAAACAATTGTGTCAAGTTACAAGTGGTATAACAGATACTGCTGATGTTTCTAAAATAACTTTTCACTTCTAGATCAATGAGCAACAGGATGCCCAGGAACGTTATATGGCTATTCTGGTAATTGTGGCTAATGAGCATACCCCACATACCGATTTTTTTTGCTTTAAGCTATTATTGGGAACATGAATACTTCCAATGCTTTGATTATTTCTCAACAATCATGTAAATTGAACGTTTTGTATACCTTCACAATCCTAACTGTAAATCAATATAATTTAAAAAAAAATATATATCAAGCTGTGCCCTCTAACTGTGTTCAAACTGTGGATCTAAGGTTTTCACAACCACTTGTTTATCTATAGTGAATAGGTATGTGTAATGATGCAAAGAAGTGTTGCAGATAATGCAAAAATGTATGTTTTAATTACTGAATTCACTGCTGAACAAATTTTCATTCCTGAAAGCACTTTACATCATATATTAAAGAAACAATGCAGAATGGATTAAGTGTGATGCCACTAAGTTATCCTTTTAATGCAGAATGCCAAAAAATGTAATCAACTGTTACTTTCTGATTCTAACTCTTAAATTGTAATTGCAGGTACAAACGTCTCCATATCTGAAATTTGGGCAACATATACTACATATTACCAAAAGTAGATATTCTATTATATGGCCTAACATGGTTCATGACATTTAAAGAAATCTATTGCTTTAGATAAGAAATTAGTTAATTACTATGAATAGCTTTTGTAAATTGGACTGCAACTCACGGTAGAACATGTATTGCATTGAAATGGGATTTTCACAATCCTTATGACTTGTGTTTTTCCCCAGTGTTTGATGATGAATTAAATATAAATCGTATCTGCACCGTGCTGGGTGATAAATGATAGCATATATTAGTAATGTTATTGTTACTACCATCTAAACAACACTATAGAAAAACATTTACTTGTATTATGTATGTATGCAAACAAGTACATGCAATCTGTTGTAAAGTGGTGTTTTACATTGAGAAAACAAATTACATTTCTAATTTAGAAAGTAAAAATACTATCCCTTAACTATACATACCTACGTAATGTCTGTCACAATTCACTTATCTTCTCCTTTAGTATTCTTTGTTACTAATTGCTACCAGTGCCAGGAAGTGAAAACGTTGTGATAACCAGCTCTTTATTATAAGGAAATTGAAAATAGTTTTAAAAAGAAAGTTTTTCTTCTTTTTGTTGTGTGTTTTTTTTTTTTTAAGTATTGGCCAACCACACCAACTATAAAAACAAGAAACCATGCGCTTAACAGAGCACAAAAAAACCTGCTGCAGAAAATAAAACAACCCTAAGAGTTTTCGGAGATAAGCAGTGAGGTATGATAAGTTTCTAGTCGATGGTAAGGTCATTCTTCCCTGTGACTATAACTGTTTGACAGTATAAACAGTATGTCCCAGCCCCGGCATAAGGCTCAACAATGTTTTGCTGTTGCCTAAGGCACTTTACAGCAACTTGCAAGCCAGGTGATGGAATCGCAGATGAATCAGAAGTACTAGATGGTGGTAGTGCTCGGTTGGATATTGCCAAAGTGGAAGGTCCCACAGTTGAAATACACCGGGTCTAGCAGATGTTCCTTCCTTGAGTTGGGCCAATTCTAAGGGGGTCATTCCGACCCCGGCGGGCGGCGGAAGCCACCCGCCTGGTGGGAACCGCCAGAAGACCGTACCGCGGTCAAATGACCGCGGCGGTCATTCTGACTTTCCCGCTGGGCCGGCGGGCGACCGCCAGAAGGCCGCCCGCCGGCCCAGCGGGAAAGCCCCTTCAACAATGGAGCCGGCTCCGAATGGGGCCGGCGGAGTTGAAGGGGTGCGACGGGTGCAGTGGCACCCGTCGCGATTTTCAGTGTCTGCTAGGCAGACACAGAAAATCATTATGGGGCCCTGTTAGGGGGCCCCTGCACTGCCCATGCCTGTGGCATGGGCAGTGCAGGGGCCCCCAGGGGCCTCACGACACCCGTTCCCGCCATGGCGGTGCTGCGAGCAGCGCCGCCATGGAGGATTCTTTGGGGCAGGGGTAAACTGGCGGGAAACCGCCGGTTGCCCTTTTCTGACCGCGGCTTTAACGCCGCGGTCAGAATTGCCCATGAAGCACCGCCAGCCTGTTGGCGGTGTTTCCGCGGCACTCTGCCCTGACGGTTTTCAACCGCCAGGGTCAGAATGACCGCCTAAGTCTGTTCTCCTTTCCCCATGAGTCAAATGGGTGGAATGCATGGTGCAAAGGGGTTTCCACATTTCTATGGACCCCCAGGAGTACTGCTGTCCTGCTCCATGGATATAAATGTATGACATAAACAGCATGTCACATGTAGGAATCGTTTTTCTTCTCCCTCACTGGAGTGGTGGAAAACTGCTACACTATTGACTCTTGACTCTTTTAGTAGGTTTCACCTCTCCAATGTTTGCACTTCAGTGGTAATGACCTCCTCTTCCTCCTCCATTGCATCACAAGCAACAGCAGTGGGTTGTCCTCCATAAACCCGGTCTGAAAAGTCAACCCAAACACAGTAAAAGCACCCAAAGGATTGTTACATTTCTGATTCAGTCAAAAACACAAGAGTAATGAGCTAAAATAAAAAACAACTTTCTATTTGCTAAAAAAAAAATGTTTCCAGCCCATCAAAAGTTTTCTTACTATTGCAAAGTATTGCAGTACTAACTGCGGTGTAGGAAGCTGGCCTGGTGTGTGGTGAGTATCTAAGGTACTGACGTCTTATACGAGGTCCACGTATCCCCCATTAGTGTAGTGTAGACAGTGTTCAGAAGCCACGCTCTCTAGAGGTAGCTGTGGATGAGCAGCCAAGGCTTATCTAGGACACATGCAAAGCTCATGCAATAGCACAGTAGTCACACAGCACATGCACACGTGAAAGAAAACACTCAGGCCCTCATTACAACCCTGGCGGTCGGTGATAAATTGGAGGTAATACCGCCAACAGGCCAGCGGCAAAAAAAATGGAATTATGACCACGGTAGAAACCACTCAGACAGACAGCCACTTTAACACACCGACCGCCATGGTGGTTTCAACAAGCACCATGGCAGTAACTGCCAACAGCCAGGCGGAAGACAATGTTCCGCTCACACTATTACAACAGGCCTATCTGCCACCTTTTCCGCGGCAGTACTGACATCAAAAGCATAACTGTAACAGAACACAGAAGTGAAAGGACTCACTTCTGGCGATTCAGGGAACAACCACGACGCCATGGAGCCCGAGTTGCACTTATTTACCATGCTCGTCTATCTTTTCCTGCATTATTAACACCAATGCCTGCGAAGATGACCACGGTGAGTACTGCCGCCTAGCACACAAGCGAGGGGGAGAAGAGAGTGACACACACACGCAACACACAACACCCCACCCCCAACACCACACACATAACCAGATACACCCAGTACCCCTCAGGAATAATACAAGGACAAATGGTTTGAAAAAAGTGAGTGTAATATGATAAAATAACATGAATAAGCGCATCAAAATACAAACGTATATACATATTTGCAAATGCAGGGACACTGCCCAGCCCTCAATGTCCATGGGCCACAGGGCCACATCACATAGGCCAAGGCCCAACCTTACTCCTGCAACAGCATGGACAGAACACTGTAGGGGCATCAGGTCGAAAATACACAGGCACCTCAGGGGGACGGGGAACAGGGGGCACCTCAGCTGGAAGATGGTACAACACCACTGGTGCTGGAGGGGGATACATGCCCACTGCTTGGTCCCGGGGAGTGCAAGGCCACAGTCTCTCTAGTGGGTGGTTAGCCCACTGCTTGGTCCTGGGGAGTACAAGGCCACAGTTTCTCTAGTGGGTGGTTTGCCACTGCTTGGTCCTGGGGAGTGGAAGGCCAAAGTCTCACTAGTGGGTGATTTGCCCACTGCTTGGTCCAGGGGGGTGCAAGGCCACAGTCTCTCTAGTGGGTGGTTTGCCAACTGCTTAGTCCTGGGGAGTGCAAGGCCACAGTCTCTCAAGTGGATGGCTTCTCCACTGGTTCTGGAGGGGGCATTGTGCCCAGTGTGCTTCATCCTGGGAAGGATGGGGTGAGAGGATGGCTTCATCCACTGGTTCTGGAGGAGGCTTTGTGTCTGGTGTGCTTCATCCTGGGAAGGATGGGGTGAGTGGATGGCTTTTTCCACTGGTTCTGGAGGTGGCCTTGTGCCCAGTGTGCTTCATACTGGGAAGGATGGGGTGAGTGGATGGCTTCTTCCACTGGTTGTGGAGGGGGCATTGTGCCCTGTTATGCAGATCTTGAGGAGTGCATCAAACTTTGGGACCTCCTAGACTCCACCGCCCCGACGTCGCCTTCCTGACGGAGACCTGGCTGAACGCCACCTCAGCACCAGACATCGCCACAGCCATCCCACAGGGCTACAAGATCTCCCGCAGAGACCGCACCAACAGAGTGGGAGGAGGAATCGCCATCATCCACAAAGACTCCATCAAAATCTCAACGAACACCGATGACACCCTCACCACCGCCGAGCACATGCACTTCCAGATCCACACCGACCCCAACACCACCCTCAGAGAAACTCTCATCTACAGACCTCCTGGACCCCGCCCACAGTTCAGTGACACCATCGCCGACCTCATCAGCACCCACGCCCTCGCTTCCACGGACTACATCCTCCTCGGGGACCTGAACTTCTACCTCAAGAACAACAACAACGCCAACTCCACCGTCCTGATTGACAAGCTCGCCAACCTCAGACTCAAACAGCTCATAATGACACCCACTCACGCTGCTGGACACACGCTCGACCCCATCTTCTCCGCAAGCCCCCACGTCTCCTTCAACCACACCACCGAACCACACTGGACCGACCACAGATGCGTCCACTTCACCCTCAGAAAACCCACCACACACCACCGCACACAACAGCTACCACGCCGCTGCTGGGGCAAGGTCACCGAGGACCAACTGACTACCGCCCTCGCCCTGAGATCACCCACCGACCCCACCGACCCAGACACCGCCACAACCAACCTCACACAGTAGATCAACGACTGCGCCAACACCCTCGCCCCTCTCAAGACCTTTACAACCAACCACACCAACAAGAAAGCCGCCTGGTTCACCGAGGACCTCCGGATCTCCAAGCACACTTGTCGGAAGCTGGAGAAGAAATGGCTCCACGACCGAACACCAGACAACCACACAGCCCTCAAGAGCGCCACCCGCAGACATCACCAACTCATCAGGACCACCAAGAAGACCGCCTTCAAGGACCGCCTAGACAACAACACACACAACACCAAAGAGCTCTTCAGCATCGTGAAAGAACTCTCCAACCCCAGCTCCATCACCAACGACATCCCGCCATCTCAAGACCTGTGCGACTCCCTGGCCACCTTCTTCCACCGCAAGATCACCGACATCCACAACAGCTTCAACCCCGACCCCCCCGCACCCACCACCGAGTCCACCACCCCTGCGACTACCACTCGCACCAGTCACCTGACCGTCTGGTCCATCGTCAGCGACGAAGACACCATCAAAACCATGAACTCCATCCACTCCGGATCCCCATCGGACCCCTGCCCTCACCACGTCTTCAACAAAGCCAGCGCAGCCATCGCGCCCCACCTCCGGAAAACAATCAACTGTTCCTTTGAGACAGCAACCTTCCCAAAAGCTGGAAGCATGCCGAGATCAACGCCCTTCTGAAGAAGCCCAAGGCGGACCCCAAGGACCTCAAGAACTTCCGGCCCATCTCCCTGCTCCCTTTCCCGGCAAAAGTGACCGAGAAGATTGTCAACAAACAGCTGACCCGCTACCTCGAAGTCAACAACATCCTGGACCCTTCCCAACCACAGCACCGAGACCGCCCTCATCGCCGCCACTGACGACATCCTGACCCTGATGGACAAAGGAGAAACTGCCACCCTCATCCTCCTGGACCTATCAACAGCCTTTGACACGGTCTGCCACCGCACCCTATCAGCTCGCCTCCATGACGCCGGTATCCAAGAGAAGGCCCTGGCCTGGACCACATCCTACCTCTCCGGCAGAACCCAGAGCGTCTGCCTCCCACCCTTCCGCTCCAAAACCATCGAGATCATCTGCGGCGTCCCACAAGGATCCTCCCTCAGCCCGACACTGTTCAATATCTACATGGCCCCCCTCGCCCACGTCGCACGAGAACACAACCTCAACATCATCTCCTACGCCGATGACACCCAGCTGACCATATCCCTCACCGAAGATCCCCACACCGCCAAAGCTAACCTCCACCGAGGAATGAAGGCCGTAGCCGACTGGATGAAGGACAGCAGACTGAAGCTGAGCTCAGACAAGACGGAGGTCCTCATTCTCGGACCCACCCCATCAGCCTGGGACGACTCTTGGTGGCCCACGTCACTAGGCACAGCCCCGGAACCCACGGACCACGCACGCTACCTGAGGGTCGTCCTCGACTCCACTCTCTCCATGACCAGGCAAGTCAACGCCATCTCCGCGTCCTGCTTCAACACCCTCCGTATGCTCTGCAGGATCTTCAAATGGATCCCCCTCGACACGAGAAAAACCGTTACCCAGGGCCTCATCACCAACAGACTCGACTACGGGAACGCCCTCTACTCAGGAATTACAAACAAGCTCCTGAGACGACTCCAACGCATCCAGAACGCCTCGGCTCGACTCATCCTCGATGTCCCCTGCCGCAGCCACATCACACTCCACCTGAGAGGCCTGCACTGGCTCCCGTCAACAAAAGGATCACCTTCAAGCTCCTGATCCACGCACACAAAGCACTGCACAACACCGGACCCACCTACCTCAACAACCGACTCAGCTTAAACACCCCCACCGAAGCCTCCGCTCAGCCAACCTCGCCCTCGCCACAGTCCCCCGCATCTGAAAAACCACCGGTGGTGGCAGATCCTTCTCCTACCTCGCCGCCAAGACCTGGAACACTCTCCCCACCATCCTACGACAGACCCAGGACCTGCTGGCCTTCAGAAGACTCCTCAAGACCTGGCTCTTCGACCAGTAGCCCCCCCTCCTCCCCAGCGCCTTGAGACCCTCGCGGGTATGTAGCACGCTTTACAAATGCAGTGATTGAGTGCATGGTCACAGTCTCTCACCTGGGTGTCAGACCCACAGGATTTGCAGGGGCCAGGATGCACAACAGCCCATGGAGGCAGGACTACACACTGTCTGCCGGCAGTGACGGCTGCTCAGTGGTGGCAGTGGCGGGGCGGGTGGCAGTGTTAGGAGTGGTGTGGGAGGCTCCAGCCAATCCCCTGCAGCCTCGGACAGCTGCCCAGTGGGGCTGCTGCTGGCAGTAGTGCTGGTGGCGGCACTGGCAGAGGTGGGGAGAGGCTCCAGCCGTTCCCCTGCAGCCTCGGACTGCTGCCCACTGGGGCTGCTTCTGCTGGCAGTGGTGCTGGTGGTGGTGCTGGCAGTGGTTGGGGGAGGCTTGAGCCCTTCCCCTGCAGCCTCCGACAGCTGGTTGGTGGTGGGGGCTCAAAATGAATCCCAGCAACAGGCCTCCTGTCCTTCCTGCCTGTTGGTGCAGACCCCTTGCCCTTCTTGTCAGCAGCCGGGGTTTGCCCCTTCCCCTTTCCTCCTGCAGCTGGTGGTGCCTCCTTGCCCTTCCCTGTCGCATGCTGGTGGTGCCTCCTTGCCCTTCATTGATGCACCTGGTGCAGGCACCCTGTCAGTGTTGCTGGCTTGTGCCTGGGATCCTCTCCCACCTGCAGTAGCTGTCGACACTACTGTGGCCGTGGACTGGGTGGCTGAGGTGCTCGCCTGGGTTCCGACCACCCTGGCCGGATGAGAAGGACGTGGGGGAGTGGTAGGGAAGAGGTCAAGGGTGGAGAGGAAAAGCTTCTTAGGGACATTGGGGCGGGAAGAGGGTGAAGGTTTGGGAGTGGAGGAAGAGGAAGTGGTTGTAGGAGGTGTCTGTCTTCTGTGTTTGGGTGCAGGCGCATGAGCTGGATGCTGTTGTGAGGTGGATGGCTGTTGGGTGTCTCAGTGCTTGCGTTTGTGCACTTTGGGAGGAGGGGGCACAGACACAGTGGGAGAGGACACAGGTGACATGTGCATGGAAGTGGGGGTGATGACTGCCAGTTTGTAGTGATAGGCGTGATGGTGGTAGTAGATGAGGATATAGTGCACGCAGGTGAGAGTGTAGATGCTACTGGTAGGGAGGTAGACGAGAAGGAGGAGGGGGACACCGTGGAAGCAGTGGGTGTTGGTATGTGTGCATCTGGATGGTGTTTGCGTGAGTGCCTGTGGGATGATGTGTGGTGCTTGTGTTTGCCTGAACCACGCCTGTGTGATGTCCTGGGTGCATGCTGATCTGCATGTGTGCTTGGGATAGGTTGTGGTTGAGGGGAATGGGATTGGGCAGAAGAGGTTGGAGGGGGGAGGCTAGAAACAGGGTCAATGGCTGCCATCGGGGAGGATGCCAGAGCCTGGATTGATCTCTGTTGGGCCGCCATGCCAGAGTGAATGCCCTCCAGGAATGTATTTGTTTGTTGCAAATGGGCTTCCAACCCCTGGATGGCATTCACAATGGTTGACTACCCAACAGAGATGGATCGCAGGAGATCAATAGCCTCCTCACTCAGGGCAGCAGGGCTAACTGGGACAGGGCCTGAGGTGCTTGGGGCAAAGGAAATGCTCACCCTCCTGGGTGAGCGGGCATGGGAAACTCGCTGAGGGGCTGCTGGGAGGGTGGTGCTGGTACGGGGTGGCAGCTGTACCTGTAGTTAGGGTGGGCACAGAGGTGTCCACCACCACCAGGGAGCTTCCATCGGAGGAGGTATCACTGTCAGGACTGTTCCCTCCAGTCTCTGCCATGGTGCTCCCCTTGCCCTCCGTCCCACTAGTGTTCTCACCTTCAGTGAATTCAGCCTCCTGGGCCCTGTGGGATGCAACTCTCCCCATCGCCGGTGCCTCTGCTCCTCTGCCAGATGATGCTAATGCACATAAGGACAGGGTGACAAAACAAAAAGAGGGGGTAGAGACAAAGTATACGCTTCGTCTATGGTGGCAACAACACCAACGTTGGCGTACACAGCACACACACACACAGGGAACAGCCCTACGCACTAGGTAATGCACTAACAGTCACAATGCTAGTTACCAGCCCATGCACAGGGATACCTAATGCCAATTGCAGCATACCTGAGACCCACAGACACCTGTCCAGTAGTGGATGCCTACTAGCTTGGTTGGAGGAGGTTGACATCAGAACCAGCCCAACATGGGCCCTAACCTGCAATGTCTTGCCTGGCCTCGGGGCACCCATGGGGCCCACATCCCCTACCCGGATGCCACCCCACCACGGGCAAGTAGTATATTGGGGCACTGTACTCACCCCCTTGTGGCTGTTGTGATGCCCCAAGCGTCTATCCAGCTCCGGATAGGCCACCGCCAGTATGCAGGCCATCGGGGGGTCAGGGTTCGACGGGCACCCCTTCCTCATTGGGAGACCATCCCCAGCTGGGCTTCCACCGCCTTCCGTGCTGAGCGTCTCAGGTCCTCCCACTGTTAGCGACAGTGAGTGCTACGCCTGCCGCAGACCCCCAGGGTCTGCACGTCCTTGGTGATGGCATGCCATATACCTTTTTTTGATGGGGGCTGACCTGCAGAGAAATACACACAGGAAAAGGTATCAGTCAGACCGTCCTGCCTGTTACATTCATGGCGCACCATAGCCCTCACATCCCCTTATACAAAGACATTACCCACCATACATGCAGCACGCTGCCCAGGGCCCTTCCACCAACCCCCCCTACACAAGGTCCTCACAAACAGCACTTCATGCATTCATGCCCCATACATCGTGCCCACAGTGTACTTACCTATTGGTCTGGAGACCTATACAGCATTCGGTACTGGGTAGGACCCCATCCACCAGTTTCTCCAACTTCACAGCGGTGAAGGCAAGGGCTCTTTTCCCAGTGACACGAGCCATGGTCAGTTCCAGACACAGGTCACAGCAGCACTTGCAGTGTAGGTCCCCTCCTGTTGAAGGTCAGGTAGCAAGTGTGTGAACAGATACAAAATGGCGGTCACGTCCCCGACATACATCACCAATAGCCACTGTAACCAATGAGGAGTTGCACGGCAGTTCTCGACCGCCTCCCGCAAAGGCACACAACGTCAGCGGAATTACCTCATTTCTACATGTCCCTCCATACAGGACAGGCAAACGCCATTTCAGGGGGGGCAGGCCATGGCACCTAACTGAGTCGCAGTACACATAACCACCATTTGGGCCTATCCAACAATATACTGTTACAGTCACAACATGCAATGCAGTGTAGTGTTTGGAAATATGGAATATTGACCAGCTGCTCACTGTTTGCCCCACAGATTGCAACTGCTGCGAATGAATAGGAGATGGAGACATCCCCCTGTGTACAGGCCCCTGGTGGACTTGGCAACAATGGAGGACAGGCACATTATCCTCACCTACAGACTGGATAGGGCCACAATCACAGAGCTGTCTGCCCAATTGGAGCCTGACCTGATATCTTCTATTCGTCAGCCCACTGGGATCCCCCCTCTTATGCAAGTCCTCTCAGTCCTCCATTTCATGGCAAGTAGCCCCTTCCAAGTGACAGTGGGTTTGGCATCAGGAATGTCTCAGCCAATGTTCTCAATAGTGTTGACCAGAGAGTTGTCTGCCCTGATTAAACACATGCGCAGTTACATCGTTTTCCCCCAGGTGGAGGATTTGGCCACAGTGAAAGCTGATTTCTATGCAATGGGACATATCCCCAACATTATTGGGGCAATAGATGGTACACATATTGAATTCCCCCCCCCCATAGAAATGAACAGGTGTTCAGAAATCGAAAAGCTTTCACTCAATGAATTTGCAGATAGTGTGCCTGGCGGACCAGTACATCTCCCATGTCAATGCAAAGTGTCCTGGGTCTGTGCATGATGCCTTTATCCTGAGTAATAGCAGCATCCCATATGTGACGGCTCAACTCCAGGGGCACTGGGTGTGGCTAATAGGTGAGCCCTGGTTCCCACTCAGTAGGTGTTGGCATATGGGTATGGTGTAGGCCCTAAGGGTTAGCGTGTGTCTAACAGTTGTCCCTCGATATTTGCTGGTAACTCTGGTTACCCCAACCTCTCATGGCTACTGACACCTGTGAGGAATCCCAGGAAAAGGGCAGAGGAACATTACAATGAGGCACATGGGCGAACAAGAACAATAATAGAAAGGATATTGGGCGTCCTGAAGGCTAGGTTTCGTTGCCTCCATCTAACAGGTGGATCCCTGTACTACTCACCCAAGAAGGTGTGCCAGATCATTGTGGCATGCTGTATGTTGCACAACCCTGCCTTACGTTGCCAGGTGCCTTTTCTGCAGGAGGATGAGGCAGGAGATGGCAGTGTGGCAGCAGTTGACCCTGTGGACAATGAAGATGAGGAGGCAGAGGATGAGGATGAGGACAACAGAAGTGCAATAATACAACAATACTTCCAATACACACAGGTAAGACACTGTAATCCCACTTTACATTGACAGTTTTGTGTTTGACATTGCCACTGGCAGGCTAATTTTCCCACTTCTATGGCCACTTACTGTACCCTTTGGCATCTCTATTTTCAGATATTTGTGTCCCTCTATCGCTCCTGGTGTGTTGACTACAGCCAACTAAAGGTCATTCCTACAGTATGTATACATTACTGTACAGTTGCATTGCAGTGTTTAAAGTATGTTAAACGAATACATAGTTCAATCATTTGACAGACTCCATACTTGCATTTATTCAAATGGTGTTTATTTAAGTGCTAATAAGCAGAGGGGTGTGTGCAATGGGCTGGGGTGATGGTGGAGAAATGTCCAGGATAGAGTCCAGTCTATTTGTATCACATGTGCATTGTCCAGGGGGGCATAGGAAGTGGAGCAATGTCAGTTCAAGGTGGACAGGGTGACAGAGTGGGACACAAGGGTGACAGTCAGGAGAGTCTTATTTCCTGGTGGGGGTCTTGGCAATAGTCTCTGGCTTCTGCCTGGATCGCAGGGACAGTTTGCGGGGTGGTTCTCCTTCTCCAAGGGGTGGGGGCCTGTTGTTACTGTGGCGGGGCCTCCTGTCCACTAGCGGCAGCGGAGGTGGAAGGCTGTTCATTGGTGTGGCTAGTATCAGGGGCCCGGTGGTGTGCCACTGCCTCCCTCATGGTGTTGGCCATGTCTGCCAACACCCCTGCAATGGTATTCAGAGTGGTGTTGATGTCCTTCAAGTCCTCACTGATCCCCAGGTGCTGTCCCTCCTGCAGCTGCTGGGTCTCTTGCAACTTGTCCAGTATCTGGTGCATCATCTCCTGGGAATGGTGATATGCTCCCAGGATGTTGGTGAGTGCCTCCTGGAGAGTCGGTTCCCGGGGCCTGTCCTCCCCCGTCACACAGCAGCCTTCCCAGCTTCCCTGTTGTCATGTGCCTCTGTCCCCTGAACTGTGTGCCCACTGCCACTGATCCCAAGTCCCTGACCGTCATGTGTTCATGGGGTGGCCTGGGGGCCCTGTAGTGGTGGACACACTGCTGATTGATGTGTCCTGGGTACAGAGGTATGGGCCCCCTGGGTGGGTACTGTGCTGGTGTTTCCTGAGAGGGGAGGCTTTGTGGTGATATGGGACTGTGCCAGGGTTACCGACTGTCCGGAGATCCCTGATGGTCCAGGTTGGTCATCCAGATCCAGGTGTCCAGAGCTGCTGCCATCACTTCGGGCTTCTTCTGGGGGTGGACTTGATGTTGCTGGCACCTCCTCTCTGGTGACGTTGGGTAGGGGACCTGTGGGGATGTAAATGCAGGGTTATTTTTTCTGTGTGTGTCATCTTGTGCATGGGTGTGTTGCCCTGTATGGTTGTTATTGCCCTGCCAACTTGGCCTTGTGTGAGTAGTTATTTTGGAGGCTAGGTGATTCTCTCTAGTGTGCATGCAATAGTGATGGGTGTCCATGCAGGTCTGGTAAGGGGGTCCGTGCATTGGTGTTACATGCAGGGCTTGGTATTGGGAGGGGTGGGTTGTGATGGTGGGGTGTGTGTGAGGTGGTGAAATTATGGGAGTGAGGGTAAGGGTGGGGGTTTGTGATGTCATGCATATGGGGGGGTGCAAGTAATAGAGATTTGACTTACCAGAGTACAGTCCTCCTCCTACTCCTGCCGGGCCCTCAGGATACATGATTGCCAAGACTTGCTCCTCCCATGTTGTTAGTTTTGGGGGAGGAGGTGGGGGTCCACCACCAGTCCTCTGTTCAGCTATTTGATGTCTTGCTGCTGTGGAACCTTCCACTGTAGGTCGTTCCACCTCTTCCTGATGTCATCCCTTGTTCTGGGGTGCTGTCCCACGGCGTTGACCCTGTCCACGATTCCCTGCCATAGCTCCATCTTCCTAGCAATAGATGTCTGCTGCAGCTGTGATCCGAACAGCTGTGGCTCTACGGGGATGATTTCCTCCACCATGACCCTTAGCTCCCCCTCAGAGAACCTGAGGTGTTGTTGTGGTGCCATGGATGTAGTGTGAGTGGTGTAGGTGAGGGTGTGTGGGGTGCTGTGTTGGAGTATGTGATGTAAGGTGGGTGGATGGTGTATAGGTGATGGTGGCATGTGGCTGTGGTCTTGTCTGTGGTCTTGCTATCTCTCTTGTGGCAATTGTTTGTAGTCATAAAGGGTTGTGGGTAATGTGGGTGTGTTTTATAGCGGTGTGGGTGTAGTGTGTGTATGTGTGTCAGGTGTGTGTTATTCAGATTGTCCAATGTGGTGTTGTTTTGTTTGTGTGTGTGTATTTTCAGCACAGCGGTATGTACTGCCAATGTTTTAGCGCCATTGAGTGTCCGCCACTGTGATTTGTGGGTCATAATGCTGTAGGCATAGTTCTGTTGGCGTAACGGTGTGGGTTTTGCTACAGCCAATTTATCACTGACCTTTGGTCTGGCGGACATGTGTGTGTGGCTGTATAGTGACGGATTGCTATGTGTGGGTCATAATATGGGTATAGGGAATTCGCTGCGGTGATGGTATGTTGGCGGCAGTCAGCATGGCGGTAAGCGGTACTTACCGCCAATGTCATAATGAGGGCCTAGGTGTTACAGAAATAAAGGTACTTTTGTTTAGTGACACAATTATCAAATTGTACTGGATAGGCAACCCTTCAATAGGAGGTAAGTAACACACTAAATATGTACATTAGTATTCAGAAAAAAACAGTGCAATAACAATAGGCAATACTGACCCTAGGGGAAGCCCAAACAATATACTAAAAAAATGAAATGTGAATGCAGGACCCCCACAGATGTAAGTGGAATCTGTAGAGGAGAGCTGGAGGAACTAGGAACCCCAAAAGGTAAGTACCATAGTGCCCCCCAGCGACAAGGAAGAAAGGAGTAAGTTACTGAATTTTCCTCAAACCATCAACCAGTGGTGGATTTCTGAAGCGGAAGATCGGAAAAAGAAAGGGGCCAAGTCCAGAAGTCGCAAGCTTTGGTAGCTGCAAGAGTTACGGTGCATGGCGGTACTGTCCGGTGTGGAAAGGCAAGAGCTTACCTTCACTAAAGTTAGACAGCTGGCAGAGAGGAGCATGGGGGCCACTCCAGACTACCTCCCATGATGCAGGATCCATGCAATTCATGATGAGAAGAGATCCACACAGCCGGTTGGTGTTGCATATGTCAGGCTACAAAGGTGTACCCAATTTCTACCCAAAATAAAACTCGACTTGAAATTTTAGCTATTTTACTGTAATTAATGACATAGGAACGCATGTAAATAAAGTTAGTTCTAAAAACCATTGAAATTCACTAAAGAAAAACAAAGGTTACAAATTAGTTATAGTTAGGGGTTAATATAATACTACAGTATTGCACAACTCATTTAACTGACACAGACATTACAAATAGAATGGTTATAGTTATTTTAAACTGTTTAATTAAAACACTATTTGTCCAATTTATACTTCGGCCCACAATGTAATATCTAATATCAATGTCGCTCTAAGTTAGGTGCTTCAAAAACATGCTTCAGAGTAGCAGACACACCAGCATGGCTCCATTAATGTTACACATACAGTCAAATAATTGAACAGAATATATACACCTTACTCTGTAATGACAGCTAATTCATTTATTAACACACATTAAGGGGCTGATTATGAGTTTGACAGCCCTGTGACTGCCATTTTGGCGGTGACTGTCCAAAGTCCAACAGTCTGCCGGAGCAGACTGCCCTAGTATGAGATTGGTGGCATGGTAAATAGGAGACCGGCAGCAGTCCGCGGCCCCCGACAGATAGCACAGACCTTTGAGGTCTCCTGGAGCAACAAAAAGGCTGGCGGAGACCATGTTACCGCAGACCTATTACAAAGTTGCATACCGCCAATGTGATCGCCGTGGTCCAACCACCATGGAGCACAAGGCGGAAGCGAGCAGTATAAATGGAGATACTCACCTACAGAAAGCAATACATGTCCGGAGCCGCCATGAAGCCATACAGTCATGCCATCACTAGTATTGTGTACTGCCAGCTGGTGCTTGGTGGACATGGAACGCACCTTCCCCCTGAGGTCATTCCACCTCTTCCTTGTGTGAGGGTTGCTACCTACAGAATTCACTCTGTTGACTTTTCTTTGCATATTTCCATTTTCAGAGCAATAGTAGTCTGCTGGACTTGGGCTCCAAATATATATGGCTCTACTCTAATGACTTCATCCACCCTTAACACCTCATCAGTGAATCGTGGTTGTTTTTGTGGTGACATGGTGGTATACAAAAGTGAGAGAATGGGAAAACAAATACATTTGTAGGTGCCATGTGATGAGTGGGTGGCACACAGTGAAGTGTGTGTGTGATATTGTCCAAATATGTGTTTGGGGTGCTGTACGGATGTGGGATGTGTGGCTTCTGTGAGATAGAGTGGTGCCTGTTGGAAAATGGGTCATCGGTAAGGGCAGTTAAGTACCTACACTTAGCAATAGGCCACTGACCTCCACTTAGGTCCAGTGAGGTCTCAGTAAATTAAACCTAGCTCTACCCTTGGTAGCTTGGCAACGAGCAACAATGCTTAACTTCGGAGACAAATCGTAAAGCATTCAAATATCACAAAACAGTAATTTCATAAAACACAAGAAACAGTTTAAAAATAACAAATCAATTTATAAAAATAGGAAATATTTTTAGCTTTAAAATGACACTAAAACGAATAAAATCGGATAAGGGGAACCAGAGATATGAATTTGTAAAGAATTAATGCTTTCTAGCACATAGAAACAAAAAGCACCAATCTGGTTATCAGGTCGCACATCGATCGGGGCAAAGTCAAAGTTTAAGACCGACCGCGATGGAGCCCGGCTCGGCTACAGTACGCAGTAGGCCTCGGTCAAAAGTTTAACTTAGGACTTAGTCATTTTTCCTGGAGATTTTCTTCAGTGGGACGCATTTCCAGTCCAATTTGACCTCCAATCGAACTCTTCCTTGGATACGCGTCGCGGAAGCCCTCGGTGGAGATTTTTACCTTCGGATGTAGTCATTTTTTCGAGATGAAAATCCTTCGACCGGGGCAAACCTGAATCTTGATCCGGCATCCTTGGAGCCCTCTTCGGATAAACTGCCTGGGATGTTCCAGTCAACTTCCTACATTCGGACTTAGTCACCTTTTTGGAGATTTTCTTCACCGGGATGCACCTGCAAGTCAGGCCAGGTCACGGTTGAGGCAAGCCGGCTAGAGTTGCCGCGGCGGGTCGGTCCCCCTGTGGAGCTTTTTTTCAAAAGTTCTCCAAACTTCCCCAAACTTCTGCATCTTCTTCCAGATGTTCTTTTAAGGTTCTTTTGAGGTCCACAGTTCACCCCAAGGTTCCAGAAGCTCTGTGATGCACTTTGAGGGTGCAGACTAACACTCCCAGAATGCACCTGGCGCAAACTCCTTTTCGGCTACTGGACAGTGGTCAGCTTGTTAGTTTCTTCAGGAGTTGGTGTAGGGGACTCTGGTTAGCAAGTTTTCACCTGTAGCAAACAGGGAGTCCCTCCTTGAACTATATGAAGCCAAGCAAAGTCCTTCTTGTGGTGAAGCCCAAGTGTGCAGCTGGTGCAGTCCTCCAGAGTGCAGTGTTCAGGTGCAGGCCAGGTGTCCAGCAGGGCACTCCTTCTTCTTCTGTAGTTCTTCCTTGTTGGAATCTGATAGGGATCTGGTAGGGAACTGAGGTGTGGGTGCAGGTCTGCCAGTTTTATCCTTTCTCCTGAGTAAAAGGCAGGGGGTCCTGGTTCTCCAATCAGGGGCAGGGTCCTTCCTCCTGTGATGACCACTTCCAGGGAAGTGTGGCAAAAATAAATCCCAGGGAGCAACATTCCTCAAACATCCATCATGGCTGAAAGTGATTTTTGGAGGTTACATCTAGCTGAGCCCACCCACTGGTGTGGCTAAAAATCCTAAACACACCCTCTCCTGCCCTCTCTTAATCTAATCAAGGGGGCACCTAATTGACTGGGTTTGCAGGATGAGCGGGTGTTGCTGGGTTGCTCCGAATGTCCTTCCCTGCCTTTGAAGACCAATTTGGCAGCCCTCCCCCTTCCTGCTTCCCCATCTGCTGAGGGGAGATCTCCTCCCCCAGGCACATCTATTTGTGTTTAGCCAGGCCACTTCACACCTCATCAAGGCAGCCTGGCTAGGCTGCTAGAGGCTGGCCAATCAGAGCAAAGCAGCAAAAACACTGCAGGGCTGAAGTTGGCAACTTTTCAGGTAAAGTTTAAAACTCCTTACCTGAACAAGTTTTATTAAATCCCACAACTGGAAGTTGTGGGATTTATTATAACAATTAATTTGATACCAAACTTGTGGTATCTGTTCCTTAAGGGGACTTTTAAAATTAAAATACAGTCTCCCCATTCTAGCCTATGGAGGCCATTCACTACAATGAGGGAAAACACATTTAGCTGTTTTACCTCACCAGGGCTTATATAACTATTTTTATAAGGTCCCTGCTTATAGTTACATGGCACCCACCCCTAGAGGCACATAGGGCACACCTTAGGGGCGACTTATATGTAAAAACAAGGTAGTTTATGGCTCTGTAACTACTTTTAATTCCAAAGTCGAATTTGCATGTAACTTTAATTTAAAAGCAGCAAGGCAGGCCTGCCTTTAAAAGGACACTGGGCACCTCAGCAGTGCACCTATGGGTGCACTACCTATGCTGGGGTCCCTAAACCTACATGCCCTACAATATACTAGGGACTTATAGGAAGGTTGACTTAGCCAATTATATTTAGCCTAATTTGCATACTGATGTTACACAGAGCACAGGCCCTGGGACTGGTTAGCAGTACAAAGGGCACCATGAGAGTCAGGAAAACACCAGCAAAAGTGAAATATGGGGGTAAAAAGAAAGGGGGCCTCTGCAATCAGCCCTGTTTCCTGACAGTGCCCATCTTACTGCATGCACTACTGTTGTTGTGTTCTGCGTTGTGGAGGCAAAGGATTGTGGTATGTGCAGGAGTGTGTTTTATAATGTGGTTGGTGGGTGTGTCAGGTGTGTCAGGTGTGTGTATGTGTGTCAGCTGTGTTGTTTTCAAATCTATCCAATGTGGTGTATTATATTACTGTGGGGACCGCCAACTGCCATGGTTTTCACCACCATTGGAAGACCACCATGAAAAGACCGACAAAGCGATTTCAGAGTTGCAATAGGTTTGGTGGTTGGTTGGTGGGCTTGAGGGCCCAGTGATCAGACTGCCTCTTTCTTGCCCTCCTGGGTCATGGCAGAGTCGGGATTCTGGCTGTCTTTTGGCAGGCCTGGCTGAGTGACTCGTAATATGGTGGTCTGTATGACTGCCAACATGGCAATCTTTTGGTGGCTGCCACTGCGGCGGTCTTGCAGTGAGACCGCCAAACTTGTAATCAGCCCATAAGTGTCTGTTAAGTTTCACCCCATGAAATCCTTTAATCAAAGATATCTTTTTGATTATGTTTGTGGTCTGGCTTCATTCCTTGCTGTCAGTGCTATTGCATTATATGATGCATGTGTGGGAAAACCTTGGCCCCTTGACTAATCACATGAAACATTCCAGTGACCCTCGGGGACAAGCAATGCTCTTCTATTGTGCCACTAGAGGATAAACACATGTTTGTACTTAGCATTACCATTTGTGTTTTTTTTTTCCTTTTTGATATAGCTACTCCTGCTGCTGGAGCCAGTTAGCCTTCCCAGTGGGAGATAACTACCCAGCTACAGTGCTACAACTTGGAGGCAGTACCACAGAATACCACCAGCTATTCACCTTGTAAGGGGAGGAGGAGTAGGATAGTACCACTAGTTCTTTGGGACACCAACAAGGCCTTCCTCTAACCTAGCAATGCCACAACCATCTCCTGAATCCGCTGCCACCTGGGGGCAGAACAGCAGGAGTTCCCCCTCCTCATCTGACCTCCTCTTCCACCACATCCTTTGTGAGTTGGCATTTATCAGAACCAGGCCTGAGAGGTGGTGATATACAAAAAGACCTAGATGCCCCCAAGGCCCTATTTTTAAATCTTTTTTTGGGTGGGATGTCCTGTTGTAGGTAGAGAGGATGGAAAGTGTGTTGGAGAAAGGGACATTTTGGGAGTTTTGCTTGTGGAGGGGTCATGGACATGTTGTGGATAAAGAGGGTGGGGAGAGCAGGTGGGGGAAAGGAAGATTTTGGAAGTTGTGCAGGGGAGGGAGTGGGCCTGTTGTATGGATAGGGTAGGAAAGGGAATTAGGAAGATTTTTAGAGATTTGTAGGAAGGGGTGGGCCTGTTGTGGTGGAGAGAGTATGATTTCTATGTAAAAAAGGGGTCTTTATCTTTATCATCTGTCATTAAATTGCTATATAGTATAGCATTGTGGTTTAGTGATGAGAGCAAGAATTGAAGCTGTCCTCTGAAATGGTCACACACTATACTGTACATCTACTTTTCCCTCAGACTTTCCCTACCTGAAGTCCCTTGCCAAGTATTTCTTCTTCATATAGCTACTTACCTCTTTCTGCAGTCGAATATACCCTGCTGCAAGAGTGTGAAAAGAAAACAGCCAATAAGTTCGACTTAGTTGCTTGATGAGGTTTTGCAGGCCCAGCCATCTATCAGTGGTAGTTTTATACTAGTTAGTTATTGCCCTTGTCCTACGCTCTGTAACTGTTGACCGCTAATGGGCATTGCCAACAACACACACAAAAAGTGTAATCTCTCCTTCCCAATAACAGCTTCAGTACTAAGTTATTAACTAGTTCTTAGCTGAATGGATTAAGCAATGTATGTTACCTCTCTCAATCTTCCCAAACCTTATTGCAAGGTTTACCATAGGACCTTGTTAATGCTGGTGGTAGTGGGCCAGCGTTAAACAGGGACGAATCACAAAACGAGGTCCCATCTATTTTGGATGATGCTTGCAAAGTGAACTCCAGCTGTAGGATAATTTAGCAGAATTATCCATCACAGGCAACTAGACTGAAAGAAAACACAGAGTTAGTGGATAATCTAAGTCTGAGACCATCATGCCACAAATGTTAAACAAACAACAACAGCAAACAATCTGGGGAGCTAGTATTTAATTTAGAGAAAAAAAATAAAACAAATCTTATAGGAACCTTGCGTCAGGACTCAGCAGGACTTAGGAGAAGGTTACTCCAAGTTGCATAAATCTTGAAAGCAACTCAAGACCTGAGTCACAAAGATAACGTTGCACTTTTGTTGTTACTGTACTCTTGCTGTTTAAGTATGTAACTAGTAACTTTTCTATCAGTAACTTGCCGAGCATTACCTTTTTAAAAAGAGTTACTAGTAGTTAGATATTACTCATAAAGTTACTACTCGTAAAGTTACTGACAGTACAGTTACACTGCAAGAGTAAACTTACACTAAAAGTTTAACTTTATCTTTGTAGACAAGGCCATAGTGCACACTAGTACTACCTGTCCTAGGACAGACCTTGTTCTAACACCCTGCACTATGATGATTGCCTGGGTGGGTAGCAGCGATGGCATGGGCTATAGTTTACTTAAGCAGATCTTGTAATAGTCGGTGTTGCTTTAACCACATCCACACCACCAAGTGTGTGATCTGTTTATGAGTAAATTATTGGGGTATACCTTAATAGATCATACAACCTGGAGGAGGAAGATTAGGGGTTTCATGAATTGATGGAAATGGGGAGTTGTGGAAAGTTGAGACAAAAACAAGCACAACATTCATCAAGTTGATTAGCAGCACATCATCATCACATCTGTTGCTGAAGAAAGAAGACAGTTTAGTTACCAAATGCAAACATTCCTTTAGCCCCAGAGAACTGAGTTATATTATTATTGCAAATATAAAATATGGAGGACCTACACAGTTCTAAAATCATTATTGCTAAGAAAAAGTTTTTCTTGTACATAAATGGCAAAATGGATAGTGCATCTGCATCATTATTATCAGATGGTCCGTCTTAGGTGCAGAACTGAACTCATCCAGTGAGCAGGAGTGTTATGTAGCTTTCATAAAGAAGAAGGGGAGAATGGTAAAATGCAAAAAAGTAAATATCATTGTCTATATTGTAGAGTCAAGGTAATTTTCACGGTGGATGAAGATCAAGAGGGCAGAGCAGAAGCTGATGCAGTCATGTGTGATTAACTGAGAAGTCAGAACAATCTCTGAACACCAGTACTAGATAGGTAGCTGCATATACCTGATCAATCTCACAAATGTCAATAACATTTAGCTCTATGTGACATGTGTCTCCAAAAACCACAACCACTTAATTAGGGTTTGACACTGGAGTCATTACTTTGCATTTTCCTAATCAACACACCTCTATCCAGTGCACATGAGTAGGCTTCTTGAGTTGTGTTGTTTCCCCTGGTAGTAGATAGGCATTGCTCCTAATTTCCTTCTTTTGGCTGTTGTGGTAGTCCTGTCCCAACGTCCAACCTAAATGAGATGGACTTGTAGTGATGATGAACAAGAAAGGCAAAAGAATTTGAAGATTTTGGCCCTAATTATAACATTAGAGGTACGTGCCACCTACCGTCGCGGTGATGCCTGCCAACATACCCCCACCACGGCTACCATCCGTCTGCCATATTATGAGCACTACCTGTCTTCCGCCACAATAAGGGTGGAAATCCAGCAGTGCTCACAGTGGTGGATGGTGGTAAGCTGGCGCTGCTATTACTAGCACCACCACACCAGTAGAACGCCACCAGACATATTATGACCAGTAATACGGCCTGGCGGTGTTCTGCTGGCGGGGCGCTGCTGGCAGTAGCAGTGCCCCTTCCTGTTCCCTGCCCAAATACCTCCTCACCCAAGGTAAGTCAAGTTTCCGATGGGGGGGTGGGAGGCCAGACTTGTTCTGTGTGTGTTTCTGAGTGTGTGCATGAATGTCTGAGTGTTTTGTGAATGCATCTGTGTGTTGTGTTGTTTGTGTGGATGTATGCATGTGAGTGAATGCATGTAAGAATGGTGAAGTGAGTGCGTGTCTGCATGTCAGTATGATTGTGTGTAAGAATGTGTATAAATATGTCTGGAAGTATACATGAATGAATGTGTGTATGTCATTGTGTGAATGAATACGTGTATGTCAGTGTGAATGAATGCATGTATCTCAGTGTAAGTGAATGGATGTATGCCTGGTGCGTGTGGGTGTCTGTGTGCATGTATGCGGAGACGGGGGTGTGGGGTGAGGGGCGCTGTGACTGTAGTGGGGAGTGGGTGGAGGGGGAGTGATGTGTGCATGTGTGGCTGTGGGGTGGGGTCAGTTGTGTGGTGTGTGTGTGTATGGGGGTAAGTGAGTGGATCAGAGGGAGGTGGGGTGAGTGAGTGGATCGGGTGGGAGGGGGTGAGTGTGGATGGAGGGGGTTGGGGGATCAGGTGAGTACTGGGTGGTGGGGGAGCCGCCTACCGGTGACAGGGAAAACCATGGTGGTAGGTCAGCTCAAAATGCCATGGGCGGGACTATGTCAGCTGCCAGGCAGGAGAAAAACATCTCCGGCCCGGTGGCTTATACCGCCATGGCGGTATGAGTGGAGAAGTGGCGGGTTTGCTGCTGCCAACCTGCCAATTTCATAATGTGGCAGTATGTACTGCCAGCCTGTTGGCGGTCATACCGTCACATTATCCCTTGCTGTCAGAAGACTGCCAGAGACATAATGACCACCTTTGTATAGCTTTGATAACTAACTGACTGGGCTTAGAAGAACCTGAAAAAGAAGGGCACAAAAGGACCATGTAAGTAAATATAGTTAAATGTAAAAATAAGGCAAACATTTAGGCTGAATCAACCCTGGGGCCCAAGCATTCCAAATCAAGTTTAATCATTAATTACAACACCCTTTTAGCTACCACATGAATTATCAATCACTCAATATATCGCTTACCTGTTCTAAGCGTGGCACACATTTGTCTGTTGTGTTTCTTTTTCCTTGGAAGCAATGCACTCAAGGGCAGTCATGGATAATTAATGATCTTTATAGGCAGCCCAGCTAGGGAATAGAAAACAGGAGGCTAGGGATGGGAGGCATTGTCGTCCTGTCCTTACAGCGAATTGAGTCTTCTTGTGAATACAGTGGTTCACTTCACACATGATATTAAATGGGGCAGCGTAATTATATAAATGTTCTTCTATATTTTTTTTTCCACGCAGTTCGGTGATAAATGCAAGTTCTGATGTGGGCTACTTAGTCAGGGAAGTAGAGTTTGTCCTCAGGGGGGTTCACCCAGAAGTTCATCAGCTAACACACTAGAGTCTGATCAATAGACATTGTCCTCCTCCCGTGCTGTTTCAGGAACAGCATAATCTTGTGATATGAAGTGTTTGTTCATTTTAATCATGGTCAATCTCTCCACATTATGAAATGAGAGGCTGTTTTGTTTAACTGTGACAATTGCACCAGGTGGACTAAACGCATACTCAGTAGATACACTAGCTACTGGACAAGCCAGATACTTTATTGCCAGTGTGGTGAGCCCTGTCCATTGTCACATCTTCCCATACCAATAGACCAGTTGGTTTAGATCCAGGTAGACATCTATTGGGTCATCCAGATAGTCTTGGAACATTCTCAATGGCCATTGGTGCACACACTTACTCAATATCTGTTGCCTTCACCTCTGCACTTGAATTTAGCCCTGCCACTTGAAACCAAGCCATTGCAGAGGATGGGTTGGATTCTTCCATTTCTGGTGTTGCTGGTAATGATGGTGTTGTCTGTGAGAAAATAGCATTGCCGTCTCTGGAGGTTGAAGGCTGAATGTCAGAACTTCTGCCCCAGCCTCTAACTTCCAGCCATTCTTCCTCCATGTCTTGTGTTTGACAATGAAAGCCTTGTAAAGAGAAATATCCCCTTCTGAAAAAGAAATTAAAGTGGCCAGTATTTTTTGTACCATGGATCAAGTACTGTGGTACATATGTTATCTTTGGAGGACATCATCTCTCTCTGCAGCCCTGAAGGGGACGTGGCTTGGTGCTCATGGAGTGAGCAGCCATGGTGAGGAGCTCCGGCCTGGGATCTTGAATGCAGATCCATCCTGGCGACGCTGCCCAACACACTGGTAGTGAATCCTGCTAGAGAGGTCTGAGGACGGGGGCTGGAACACTGGGAGGCCTCCGGCCCCGGGCGGGGAGAAAACCAGGGTTGCACGGTGGTGACTGAGGCGGTAGCACGCCGTCTGACTTTAAAGTGGCGGCCGCGCAGTCTTCTTCGGTCTTTGCTCCTCCTGCGTGGGCTTTAACTGTGCTGATGCCGGTGAGGTAGGTGTCTACCACTGAGGCGGTCGGAGCGGGAGCGGCCCCCTGGACGGAGGGGCGCACCGCAGGTGGACAGAGGTGGGGGAGACCGGGAGATGCCTGACCCCAAGATGGTGGCTGCGCTGGGCGCCGGTAAATGGGAGAGGGGCCTGGATTGAGCAGTGAAGCAGGGGCGGATGCCGAATCCGACGTGCACAAAGGGCTAAGACTCATGGCATTGATGATTTGAAACGGCCCGGATGGCCCTGGACCCTAATCTATTAACAGGAGAGTGAAGGGGGAGCAGCCTGCGACTGGAAGGATTGGGGGGCCACCGGGAGTCATCTCTTCTCCTCGCCACTGAGGAGAGACAGGCCCTGTGGGCTGAAGGACCCTGGCTGCGGCCCTGCAGAGGTCTGAGGCCTGGACGGTCCCCTGACTGGACCTAGTGCCCCGGTACCGTGTCGCTCAGAGGCAGCGTAATGAGGTGAGCGGCACGGCATTGCCGGACTGCTCTGCCTGGAAGCGAAGTACTACGCGGTCTCTTCAAAATAGAGATTCCCCCAACCCGCATACATGATGGGTAAAACCGTGGGCGAGGCCGAGGCGCAGCGGACCTGCACTCCGTCCTCCCCTATTAAGAAGCAGCGGGGTGACACGAACGGAGACCCACTCGGGGGGCCCTCTCTGGGTGATATTTTGGAAGCCATCACATGCATGCACAAGCGAAAGCCTAGAGACAAAAATAGACTCATTAGCAGTTGATCTGGGCCTGCTCTGGGAGGACCAACGTCACTTAGCAGAGAGAGTAACAGCGATAGAACAGACGCTGGTGACCTCAGTCCGGGACTGACGGTAGTAGAGACCCGCATTACTAAGGTGGAGAAGCAAACAGCAGTCCTTGTGGCCCGTGCCGAAGATGCGGAAAACAGGTCCAGAAGAAATAACATGTGCATCATAGGCCTCCAGAGTAGGTTGGTCAGTGCAACGTCCCTGAGTTCTTGGAACGGTGGATACGGTGTATCTCTGAAACAGTTGCATCTGAGGGCTTGTCGCGATTTTTCACCCTTGAGAGGGTGCACAGGTTCCTGCGAGGGCCCCTCCTCCAGGGGCTGCACCGCGCCCAGTGATAGCTCGTCTACTGCACTACACGGACCAGGACCACATATTAGCACAGGCCAGAAAGACTGGATAAATAAGGCTGGAAAACTCGCTGGTCCGTATTTTTCCCGACTTTTCCAGAGAGGTGCAGAGGTGAAGGACAACGTACTCCGAGATCAAAAAGAGCCTCCAGCAACTGAACATCCCCTACACAATGCTGTTTCCGGTTACACTGAGAGTGGCGGATGGCGGGGGAGTGCGTTTCTTTCGCAGGCCACAAGAATTGAGAGACTGGCTGGAGGAGCAGGGGGACACAACAGGGAAGGGGGCTGCTCGAGAACCCAGACCACATGGCGAACGCCGAGATACAAGGGGACACAGGCAGAGGACCGTTGCACCCACACAGGAGGAAGCACAGGCGGAAAGAACCCGAGCCACAGCAGCAGTGGCCTCCTTCTGCCCTGAGGGGGGCAGCCTGTGATCCATTGGCACGACGAGGGGAACCAAAGGATCCGCCGCGACGAGCCTGGACCTTCCTGCGGTGACATCGGGAACCTTGGACTGCATCATTTGATAGATGGCCTCGGCAGTCGGCAGCTGATATCCGAACTCTCGCCCGATCTCCAGACTTCGAAGCCTATGCGCTCTATGCAGAAGGTTGCACAACATTTAAACTAGTCCCGGGCCACGGGCCTGATTCCTCAGCTGGCTTGAAAGACCTTGCCTGCCTACCCACTTAGAATTGATTTTTGCTTAGAACGGTTTTGGTGGGGAACTGTTTCATTACCTGTCCTGGGGAAGGGGAGTTAAGGGTGTTCTGGTTACTTGTAGAGGGGAACGTTTTCAGCTTTACTTGTTACGATGCAATGCCCATGAGAAACGCTGGTCAGGTTTTCCTGGTTGGGTAGTGGTCGTGCGGGAGGGGATGGCTGAAGGACCTCTCCTATGGGTGACCAGCAAGGATATAACGTAATCTCCTGGAACATAAGAGGGATGCATAATATGACCAAGCGATGCAAGGAATGCTTCTACTTATGCAGACGAGGGGTGCACATAGCAATATTACAAGAGACCCATCTGACAGCCGCAGAGGGCACAGCACTGCAAAGGAGGTGGAGGGGGCAAATATTTTACTCTACCTACTCAGCAGACGCAAGGGGCATCCTAATCTGGATCGGGGTCCCATTCCAGGTCACTAACACATTAATAGACCCTGACAGACATTACTTTTTGACTGCCGGCCGCTTGGGCAGACTCAGTATAACACTGATTAACGTGTTTGCTCCCAATACAGACTAGGGCGTGTTTCTCAACAACTTAACAACCATATTGGCGCCGCACATGCTCCATTCAGTGCTAATGGGGAGAGACTTTAATTGTGTGGCTAACCCAGGCGTAGACAGGTCCCACCCACCGCTGCGGGATTCCCCAATCAATGCGCTTGCTAGAAAATGTACAGACTGGCAGACAGAATGGCATTTGATAGACACATGGAGAACACTTAACCCTGCATCCAGGGAATACTCTCATTATTCTGCAGCCCATGACCTCCATGTCAGGCTCAATACTTTACTGAGCAATCCAGAGGTACATGCGCAGGCACGAGGAGTGGAATATCTGGGAAAGACCATTTCCGATCACAACCCCTTACTGCTGCACTTGCCCTGGACAATAGCTGTCATATTTATACCCACTTGGAGACTTAAGCCAGACTCGTTGACAGACCCGCTTTTTGGGAGCAGATCAGGGAACACATAACCCATTACTTCGAGGACAAAGAGCCCACCGCACCTTCACCACAAATACTCTGGGAGGCATTCAAGGTAGTGGTTCGAGGCCGTTGCATGGCGGCCTCCATTGGGATTAGAGGGTCCCTGCTGCGAGATGTCGCAATCGCAGAAAGGGACCTCGGGTCATTGGAGAAACTGGCGCTGGAACATGCGGAGAGACAAGACGGAAGAACGTGATGCCAGGGAAAAAGCAGCGGAGCACACTGAGGCGCTCGAATGCTTTGATTAGAGGCAGTACATTGCCTGGGCCACACTGATAGAGATAAAACAGGAGCACTGCTGGCATGGCTGGCTAACCCAGCCAAGAGAGGGACCCCTATAATGGAGATCACCACCCCATCGAGGGCAAAGCTCTATCACCAAACTGACATAAATTTGTATTTTCACGACTATTACACCACACTCTATACCAGCTAGCTTCATGAGACGGGAGCAGAGCTGCAAAATTTCCTGTCAGCATTGCCGCCCCAGGCTTTGACTGAGGAGGATCGGGGAGCCCTGGGTGGAGCTATCGAAACTCAGAGATTGGAACCGCTATAGCGGGCCCGGCTCGTGGTAAGACACCAGGTATGGACTGGCTTCCCATTGAGTTTTATGCCACCTATGCCCGGACACTCACCCCTAAGCTGGCGACACTGTATAATGTGGTGCTTATGATTGGCCGTCTCCCAACCTCGACGGGCGAAGCCTTGATTGTCCCACTACTTAAGCCAGGCAAACCTCCTGATGAAGGGGGTTATAGGCCCATATCCATGCTCAACTTGGACTACAAAATAGTGAACAGGGTACTAGCAACAAGATTACTACCCCACATGACACAGCTGGTTCACTTGGACCAAGCGAGATTCATCCCTACTAGGGGCAAATGTTCGTCAGATGCTGTCCCTTCATGGAATTGGCGACCCCTGATGTTCCGGGATCCACGGTCCTTGCCATAGATATAGAGAAGACCTTTGACAGCCTGGAATGGAATTATTTATATAGGGTCCTCTCTCACATGGGCCTGGGGGAAGGCTTTATTAGCTGGACAAAGCTGCTTTATACAGACCCCAAGGCAAGGGTTAGAACAGGCACAGAAATATCGGTGCAGTATCCAGTTGGCAGGGGTACCAGACAGGGTTGCCCGTTATCAACACTATTATTGCCCTGGTGCACAGGCCAGGATGGCTGCCTGGTACCAAGGTCTAGTCAGGCGAGGTAGGCGACATGTGATCGCGCTGTATGCAGACAACCTCCTTTTATTCTTACCAAATGCCGACCCAAAAAGGGAGGGGGCGCAGACTCGGGCAGCTTTCCGGATTGCGAGTCAACTGTCAAATGTCATTCTTATTCCCAATGACGGCGGACACCACACCACCGACGGAGCTGGGCGGAGTGACATGGGAGCCACGTTGTATCACATATTTGGGGGTGAAAGTATTCCACTCCCAGCCAGATATCTTGGATGGAAACATTGGAAGGGTGGTGGGGGCTCTGAGAGCGTGCTTTGGCTTTTGGGGATTGCTCCCACTATCGGTGGCCGGACGGGTCTCCCTCATCAAGATGGTGGCGCTGCCCCGACTGCTGTACTATTTTGCGGTGTTGCCTCTTTGGGTGCCACGCTCCTTGTTTGGAGTGCTTGATACGGCGATCACCACATTTATCTGGGGGGGAGCAGCTGCAGGGTGGCACTGGCAACATTGAAGAGACCCCGCACAAGAAGCGGCCTGGCGGTGCCCAATTTCAAGGCTTACTATCTTGCTGCGCAGTTACAGTGGTTGGTGAGATAGATAGGGGACGGTGGCACTGAGGAAAACATAGAGGGCCTGATGGTTCCCCCAGCAGCTGACCTGGCTGCAATCTTTTTTAATACCACGGGAGAGGGCTAATGAAATCCGTGGAATCCACAGTTATCCGTAGGTGCTGGAGGAGATGCCTCTGTAGGACGAGATTGACTGCGCCGTTTTCTCCAGATGTTCCGCTATCTTTGCTTCGCTGGCTGCCTGGGGTGGGAGTGAGAAGGGACCTACTCACCTGGGTCGAGGCGGGGGTCGGGCGGCTGGGCGAGCTGTATGGAGGGAGCAGTGTCTTACCCTTTGCAGATTTCCGACAGGAACACAACTTCCCACGGGGCCATTTCCTACTGCACTGCGCAATCACCCGATCCCCTCCCAATCCGGATTCAGGAGCAACCACAGCACTAAAACCACACCCCTAGTAGCCATGGATCCCATCGCACCCTACTGGACCACAGTTAGACAGATACCCTCATCCTTCTTGACCTCTCCACCTCCTTGGACACCGTCTCCCACATCATTTTGGGCACCAGACGAGATGACGCTGACATCCACGGGGAATCCCTGGAGTGGATCCACTCCTTCCTCGCCGGCCAAACCCAGAGAGTCAGGCTTCCACCTTTCACCTCAAAGTCGACATAAACAAGATGCAGAGTTCTCCAGGGCTCTTCCCTGAGCTTCACCCTCTTCAGTGTCTACAAGACCCTGCTTGCCGAGATCATCAGACACCACAGGCTCAACATTGTCTCATACGCAGACAAAACATAGCTCATTCTCGCCCTCACCAACGAACCATCAACAGCCAAAAATAACTTTCACAACAGAATGAAGGCAGTCACTGACTGGATGAGGGACAGCTGCTACAAGCTCAAATTGGACAAGATGGAGATCCTCACCCTGGCCCCACCACTACCATTTTGGGTGACTCCTGGTGGCCCTGTGCCCTCAGAACTGTCCCACGCTGACTGGATACGCATGCAACCTCTGCATTATTCTCCACTCATCACTGTCCAGGGCCCCCAAATCAATGCCGTCTGCTCATCATGCTTCTACACTCTTTACCTGTTCTGAAAGTGGATCCCCATTGATGCAAAAAGAACAGTCACCCAGATACTTGTCAGCAGTAAACTTGACTAAAGCAACACACTCTATTCCGGAATCAACAAGAAACTCCAATCAAGACTCTAGAGAATACAGAATACTGCTGCCAGACTGATCCTGGACATCCCCCGCCACAGCCACATCTCCGCCTCCTGAGAGACCTTCACTGGCTTCCCATCAGGAAAGCATTACTTTCAAACTCCTGGCCCACGCTTACAAGGCCCTCTACAACACCTGACCTGCCTACCTCAACCACCACCTCTCTTTCTACACTCCCTCAAGGCACCTCCGCTCAGCTCAACTGGCCCTTGCCACCATCCCCGGGGTCCAAAAGACCAAGACTAAAGGAACATACTTCTCCAACCTCGCTGCTCAGATCTGGAAAACGATGCTGTTCCACCTCAGACAGTCCCCATCACAGGCTCAGCTCAGGAAGGACCTCAAGATCTGGCTCTTCGAATGACTTATGTTTTCCAGCTAGCGCTAGAGCATAACACTGATAGTTGGTAGTTGTGACTGTTTTCTATGTGGCACCTCCACCAGTGACCTATGAGGAGCGGGTACACTGCTTGGGGGCTTTAGGGTGACTGTATTCTTCTGTCTCTTGTGTAATTTTGAGGTTGATTTGGGTGATGAACTAACAGAATGAGTAACAGTTACAGGGCTGCTTCGCACAATGCTGACATCCTTTATTTCTCGATCAGTTCAACTTATTCTCTCCTACTAGCATTTAACCTTTAGAGGTGCCCTTCACACACAATTGTGTGGTTTTATTTCATATGGGCTAGCTGGTGCCTCTTATGGTAATGTTCACCTTGCTTACCATGACAAACATTTTTGCAGCAAATTGAGCATTCTGCAATGTGCTCCTCATGTGGCCAGAGTGTTAAGAAGTCCCAAACTAAGAAGGAGAGCTTTCTTATTATTCTAAAATCTGAACAGCAAATTGAGGAGGGGTAAGGCAGTTTTGTTTGCTTTTCCCTATGGTAGGCTGTAACAGTGGTAAGAGTGGTGGTTTGCCACAGTTTTTGGGATCTTTAGAAGATAGAATCAGGTGTTGTCAGTTGAACAACATGATTCTGAGTAGTTTGAATATAGGTGATCTGTACTTCCTCTATGCCCCTGTCCACAGTAACAATCACTGGCTAATCATCAACTTCCTCACTTCAACAGCCTTTGGCAGCCTTAGTTTTCTCCTTTCTCTTGTGGACTGTCTCAGTCAGGTTCTAATAGATAAAGTCAATCGGAAAGAGAGCTTAGAAAAGATGTGGAAGTGCCTTTTCTATTCCTTAGCAAATATAATGAAGTTGCCGAATCCAAAGGAAGAATAGTGACAGAAGCTTCATGCTCTTCATGTGACTTGAGTCTCAAGAAGTCCCAAATGAAGGAGGAGAGGTTGGAGGAGGAGCTAGGCAGTTGTGTTTGCTTTTCTCTATGGTAGGCTGTGACTGTGGTAGGGGTGGTGGTTGCTACAGTTTCTAGGGTCTTGAAAAGAAGAATCAGGTGGTGTTGATTGAACTTAGTAGGTTGAACAGAGGTCATCTGTACTTTCTCTGTGTCACTCTCCCCAGTAGAAATCACTGGCTCATCATCATATTCCTCACTTTGACAGCTTTTGGCAACCTTCATTTACTCTTGTGGTCACTCTCGGTCAGGTTATAACCCATTTCAAGATCATCAGAAGGAGGGCTTAGAATAAATGGGGAAGTGCTCTTTCTATTCTGTGTCAAAGATAATGCTGCTGCTGTGTCTAAAGGAAGAGCAGTCACAACAGGATCATTCTGTAAAGCAAGCTCACCAAGCTCTACTCCCACTTCTGGAAGATCAGTTGTTGTAGTTGTGGCTCTTGTTGACTTTCCTGTGACTATTTGTTTTTTTGCTTAAGCAAATCAATTATACACTCAATGCTCTCCATGACTGCAGTCACTGCAGCGCTGAAGACGTCAATTTTAGTTTTGGTGTGGATGCTATTGATCCATGGGTGATTCTCATCCAAGCCTATTCCTGCACAGAGGAGTGTACAGTAGTTATGTTTTATTTCCAGAAAAAGGATGAGGGCTTGATATCAGTAGTAGACTTCTTCTCCTCACTGGCCACTTTCTATTAACACATCTTCTTTGGGGGATGTCTTCATTACGTCTGGATTAGCATTCAGCATGAACAGAAGCAATTAGGAGAGACCTTTCAGGTCACTGTCAGATAATTTGCAGGACGTTAGTGAGACTTGGGAAATCTAGGCAAAGTAAATACAAGTCACCGCCAACACAGATGCTTAACAGTAGTGTACCAATGTATAAAATAACTTTATATTTTGCCAGATATTAATGAGAAAAGCATGGTCCATGGGCCTCATATGGGAGGCAGGCACAAATTATATAAATAATTAAATAATAGCTGTTGTATATATTGATAGAATAACAGCTGGTGTTCCTCCATGACCCATGAGACCCCTATGAGACAGGCAAACCTGGGAGAAATAAATTCAATATTAGCCAGTTTCTCTCCACAGCTCAATAGACCTTTATTGGAGGAAGAGGGACGCAGGCATTAATTGAATACATTATGGTCAGCAAGGAAGGAGGCATGGAGAACAAAGACAAAATCATCACTGCACACATAGCAAGCAAAAAAGGAGGAAGGGACCGGAGAACAAAGACAAAATGGGCTCCAATAAAAAAGAACATAAACTCACAGGTACCACAAATACTTGTCATCTACATAGCCATCGAAGAAGAATGCATTGTAAACAAGCAACATAACTGCTCTATCCTACCTGGGTCACGTTTATACCTCCCAGCAAACTCTTTTAGCAATGCAGGGAAAAGATTGTATAAATATGGATCCCAATACGTGTCTTGGCTCACCCATGGGACTAGCCTGGGCCGTTAGCCTTTGTTCAGAGAGCACCATGAACAAAACCAAATTTGCCACCCCTTCCGAACAGTCCTCTCTAATTTTTGGTGTATTGAACATTTGGGAGGAGTAGGAGGAAGGTGAAGGGGAAAGAATAAGGAGCACCATGAAAAGAAAAACACACAAAATGCAGGCAATGATTTTGTCAGCTTTCAGAAAAAAGAAAAAGTGGTAAACACAAATTACTTTGTACCTACGATATGGGAGACTACTGTAGGGCACATCAGCACCCCTCTGGAGGTTGACATCCTATCACTAATGTCATAAAAGAAAACAAACTATAAACATGCTCTACTCATGCTCTAACCACTAACAGCTGATGGTAACATCTGTTATCTGCACATGATGATTTTAAAAGTTGCAGAAAAAAACATAATGATCAGCCATCCCACACATACACAAACTCTCATAAAATGGTGGAAAGCTCATGGGTAAGAAGGTATCTGAGAATAAAGGAAAATGTCTGCCTACATCAGTCTGGGCTCCAGGAGCCACCATGAGCCTGATATCAAAAGGCACATGCAGACACAAAAAAGTGTGTGAATACAAGCCACTCACAAGCCCACAAATGATGAAGAAATACCTATGGCATAGCAGCAGTGAGAACAATTAAAACTAAATTAAAACATACTCTTAATGCATACTGCAGGACAGACTAGGCTTAATAGAGTAAAACAGCAACACAGTAAAATGATGAACATGTACAAAATTCATAAAAAAACAAGCAAATAGAAATTATGTTTCTGTAACCCCAGATGTGCATCATCCCAAATATGTACAAACAGTATATATTTCAAAACCTTAATCACACTTGTGCCCCTACTTCAATCTCCTGGCCAACCAGCAAAAAACAAGCAAAAAGAAAAGAAAAATGTAACACAAATAATGGTGCACACTTTCCCTCAAATAGCAATCTACTTGCAAAGTACTGCAATGAAATTACGTCATATTTCCCAAAATAGAGTGATACTTTCTCTCTAAATCCCAAATCTAAATTACTAAGGACTGAACAAACCAGAGTAAGGAGTGGTCAGGACAACAAGAGGAAGTTGCTACTCTATGTACATTAGCCTTCAGGTCTCCATGTCGCCTCCTGTACAAACAATAAATAGATTTAAAAAATAATGTTACACTAAAAGTTGTCCTAGTGTATAATTCCCACTTGAAAAAGTATGTTCAAATTGATTTGGGGCACTGATGCTGATCTTGTTGCTTTCTGTACTGTCTTGTTAGCCTTTTAACCCAAATGGTGTTTGTTAAGTGATGCAGCATGACATAATCCCAGCCTTATGCATGCATTTTGTTACAACAAATGGCCAGAATTATGTCAAATTATTCTAATGTAACATAAATTACACCCATCTCCAAGTTGATTGGGTTCCAGGGGTTCGGTCTAGGGTGTTGAAGAGGTGATATCATTCTCATATCTCACTATCTAAAAGGCGAAAGTCATCACTGTAGGCCCACACATGCCACTCATTCACTCTATGTCCCTAATGCAGGAAATATTATCTTTTCTTAAGGTCAATACTTCCATTGTCCTTGTGAGGACCGGAAGGGACTTTCGGTTAGGCAACGTTAGCCAGATGTTGGGGAACGTTAGGGAACATTAGCTAGATGTTGGGGAAAGTTTGGTCCAAATTTATCAAAACAACACTCAACACAGCAAGACAAAATTCCTGTACTGTGTGACAGGGAGACAGCAAGAATGTACCATGTCTACTAAGATGGGGACACCTTTCTGCACAAAAACAATCTTTTGAGACACTTTCCTCTTTCTATGTGTGCTACAGAATTGGGCATATGTAGAAAGAGGAAATACCATTATACCTCTAATTGGGAAGGTGTGGGAAGGGTACCATTTTGATGCAATCCCACATTTACAAGTCTTAGCAAATCTGGAAATGCACCAAAATCCATGGGTAGGTGCATGGGAATGCCCATGCTCCACCCCTGGATCCGGTTCCCAAAACAGAGTAATGAAAGGGAGCCATTTGTGTTAGTTTGCATTACTGTACATTTACTAAGCCATGCGGAGCCATGCAATGTGGCTTTGCCTGTCTTAGAAAATCTGATTTAAGCCCTTGCATTGCCTTGTGTTATCTTGCATTATGGAAGGTCAATGGAAGTGCTTAGTAATTCTCACCCTCAGTTCACAGGGAATAGGGGTAAGTAGAGGGATAGAGAAACTCTGAGCAAGGAAAAGGGAATGGGAAAAGAGAAGAATGGTTGGCAAACAGACATGGAAAACACTTGAAAATAAATTAAAACGAATCTCCATTGATGTAGCGGGTCTGAATCCCACCAAAAAAATGCAATTAAATATTGAGCAATATTATTAGACATAACCTGGATGTGATTTTCTTTCAAGAAACTCGTCTCCTTCTGTGACAGAAATTGAACGAGAGACACAATAATACTGCAACCAATTTGGGACAACTAAAACCTCCTCATGGCAACACTCTTTAAAGCACATATTTGGGGTTAGAAGAGCCAAGGAAGCTCAGCTTTTTAAAGTACACCTCTTCCTTTGGAGTTTGCCTCTCAGTCTTCTCAATATATATGCCCTAAAAGCTGCACAAGATACATTCCTTTGACAAACTGTTAAAGTTCTATCGGGCCACAAAGGGTGACCTAATAGTTGGGGGTCCCTTTAATTTATCCAAAAACCCCAACATGACCAGAAATAAAAGTATATATTCATCAAAAGATGGAATATCTGGTGTGCTTGAAAGAGGAATCCTAGAGCTATGCTACTAAAGATGAGAATATATTGCCACCTTGATAAAACTCAATACCCCACTCCATTAAAGAAGAAAATATGTTGGCTATTGTTCTAATCATACTCATCTATAGATTATTTCTGAACACTAGGCATAAGCACCCAGGACTTCAAGATGACTGATGAAGTTTTTAGGGTGAACAAGGTTTACGGCTGCTTCACTCAACAGTTCTAGAAATGAAGTGCCATCTAAAACAAGCATTTTCAATGCAACGGGTCTTGCATTTGTTCGAGTTAGAGCTATTAGCGTTGTAAAAGCATAAAAACATGCAGTGCAATCACGCTATGTAAAATGCAGCGTGATTGCGCTGCGTGGAAAATAAACAGATAAAGTAGTCCGAACTCCAGGCTGAAAACATCAAACCTCGTATGTTTTTGGTACTTTACCGGCGCTGTGTAGGTGGGCTAAACACCGGAAAAGGCATGACGTATGCATGCCTTTCACAAATGAAGGCAAGCGGATTTTAAAAGGCAAGCCCACAAACCAATGTAAGTGACTGACGTGGCATGGTTGTGGTTTGAAGCCCAAAGAGAGATTACAGAATGGACGGAGCACGTTGTGCTCACCCATAAAAACAGACATCTCTCTCATATCAGAGCTTTAGCCAGCTGCCTACATACATTCTAAAAAGCTGATGAAATACCCTCAATTAATAAAGCTTTCCTCAGCAAGGAGCCAGTTGATGGCTCCCGTATCACATCTGCAACATTCTTAGCTTGTTGGGCTCTAACCAGCAATGCTAACAACTTCACACTTACTCTTACGTCCTCATATAATTGTTGCTCACAACAAAAACTGCTGCAGCTTATGCTTTTCCTGGTCTCTTTCCTGAAAATATAGTGCACTGGGCACCCGAGAAAACTTGACCTCTGCTAATTGGAGATATGAAGACAATTCGTTAACTCAATTTTAGCTAGCTTATTGAAACAACTTTGAAAAGCAATGAGCTCCCCTCTCATAGTTACTTTAGAAACTTCCAAGATTTTATCTAAAGAGGAAGTGGATCGATTATCATAAAAAAAGAGTGAAACCCATGCCTTCATTAGTGCAACAAATGACTCATCAGCAAGTAATTCTCTATTAAATGACCAGAGTTTAGGCAAGGGAGTCTTATTGGGGAATCCCAAATCTAACCATGTAGCAGTGTGACCTGATAATGAACTTGATATACTTGATATAATTGATGAGGCAAGAAATGGAAGATCCCTAGAAGTAAGAAAGAAAAATCTATCCTCGATGCAGAGCAATACAGAGGGAAACAAAAAGTATAGCACATCATCTTTGGATAAAGAGTTCGCCAGGGTTCTAACAAACCAAGCTCTTCCTTGATCTTATTGACTGCCCTTGCTATCTTAGGGTTATGCTAGGAGATGGTTATGCAACTAATATAAACTTCTGAGTTCTGAATAAATTAAAGCCATTGCCTATTAATACATTTCTAGCATAACTCGCCAACTGAAAAGGCAGTACAATGGCTGAGGGTCATCAAAAGTTGGGCCATAAAAAGAATCTAAAGAATACCACTCACTACTGATACAGATTTCAGCCACCACCTATCTACTAATCCAATCTACCACCACCTGATCCAGCCCAGCCTCAAACCTCTTATTGAGACACTGAGGCTGAAGAGTGGCATAATAATTGGAAAGGTGACCAGTTAAGTGAAGACATTCTAAATTCTCTATGTGTTTCCTGCATTAAAACCAGAGATTACCTCTTCTCTGCAAGCTGGTCAAAAACTGCTGAGCGTATACAATGCCTTTTTAAACCATTGATGGAGTCCACCCTACAATTCCCCGTGTAGTTCCAGTAGCATATCAATATCTGCAAAACAATAACAAACAGCAGCAAACTACTATCATACAGACCATCTGAACTCCGCACTTAAATTAACACATCCCTGCAGGCAACCAATTTTACGTCAATGAAAAACTTGGCCCAGTCCCTCACCAGGGTTATTGGGCTACCCAATACCCAATACCCAATACCCAAAACACCTATGCCAATCATAAAATGACTGCAGCTATCCTCATTTCAGAGACTCCCCATACCAACAACCACAAGCGTCCCACCCCTTTGTCATGACCTTGTTTCCCTGTAACGAATCCCAACAACTGGTGCAGTGCTTGCACATTGCTCTGGACCCTGACGACCGGACCAGCCGCCCCTTAAACCCTCTTGAAGCTTGGAGGAAGCCACATGAAAGAATCAATCATTAACTTATCATTTTTCCTTCAACCGTATCTCATGTAATTATTCTGTGCTAACTGAATATCATTAAACACCTTAAGTTCTCCTTTAAGTGGAGTTGTATATCTAGCAGGTTGTAAAACCATAGTCTGACCACTGGCAACTGGAACCAAAGATATAATTTGCTGAAATTCCTTCCATCGCTTTGAGGTCTCAAATGACATATCAGGGAAAACCTGTATGACCTAGCCTTCCCTGATTTAGATACACTTATGTTTTATTGGATTACTCAACACCTTCTGTGGCATCTTGTAGTACCCAAAATCCACTAGCACAGTGCAAGGGTGAGAGGTGTCTAGATATTCCTGAGATGGGACATGATGAGCGTGTGTTATCTTCAAGTCCTTTGTATTTCCCATAAGAAGATAGGTACGGATCAGATCATCCAAATACTCAGTAGCCGAGCCAACTTTTCCCTCCTTCCTTTCAGGTACTCCATCAAATCTAAGATTACACCTCGAGAATAGTCCTTTTGGATAATCATCCCTTGATTAACTTTGATTGGATACTAGTAGGCAGTTCCCTTTATTCTGTGGAGAGCCCCCCCCCCCTTCCTGGCTAGCCGCCACACTCTTATTGGTGAAAGCAATGGAATGTAATTCATCAAGGAGGGCGCCAAAAGTTCACAGCCTTAAAGTGGAAAGAACATCTCCAATATTGCTGCATCTTCCATTTCAGACATGCTCTCACCCTTTTTAGGTAGAATTACTTTTTTCTGCAGATAAAGATGAATAGGTGCTTTTCTTCATTGAAAAGGTCTGGGGCTTTTTGTTAATACTGGAGTCCAAGCTATTCCATGCAATGCTTCCTGAGTTAGGACAAACTTGAGCCTTGGAATAACCAGAAAGCCCGGGGACCGCAGTGTAGATGCATAAAACTGAGAATAAAGATGCACAAAAAGATTACCTAGCCTATGATTTACCTGAGGTACTCCAACAGTGTCTCCCAGCTTCTCAGGGGGCCAGTGTTGTTTCCCCAAGGTATGCCAGAGATTATCTCAAACAGCGTGGATCACTCAGTCTCCCCAAAGCAGCTGCTGGTTTAACTTGACTTTTTCAGGTGGGGCCAACTCCATCAAATAGGTACCAGTAGCATTCACCCCAAGCTGAGGCCATTAATTAAGAAACATCAGGGACCACTTTGCAGTCCACTCAAATGATGGGCAATTCCAATCCCCTGAATGAATCTCCCATGGCTTGGCAAATGTTTCCTCTGTTCCAGTCTATCACTGGATGCTGAACTCAGAGTGCCAGGATGCAGCAAGGAGGGGGTGGGTCCAGATGCATGTGTCAAGCGACTAGATCATGCATAGCCACAGCAAAATGGTAGAGAATTTTGTCAAGAAGGATGGTGTCAGGAAAGGATAAGTTTCCATCAGGAGTGGGTGAAACTTCACGAGATTCCATGGAGTGTTGTGAAACCCTAAAATATTTGCTTCCAGTGCTTAGAGCCCCTTAACTCTGTCTGTTAGCAGGCCTGGGGTGATCCATGGCAGGTAACTTTGTTAATGCATTTGACTGTCTCTTCCACCAGGGTTGCTGTTGCCTCTTCTTCATATCAAGCGTGACTGAGGGCCTCTGTGTGAAATTCCTTTCTCATGGTGCTGAAGCCCCCCCCCCCCTGTTTGAGAGTAACGCCTACTGAAAACTCTTCTGCAACTGTGGAGCTACCAACAAAGAATTTTGAGAAGCCTGTCCTGGCGGAAACATGAAAATACACAAGGGAGGGTCTTTGAGATGTTATGCTCTCTTAAACATTTGCTGATAGCTTCTGGGAAGTTGCCAGTACAATGAAAACACATCTGCCCTGCATCTCATTACATCATTTAAGTGCGAGGCAGACATCCATCGGCGTGCCATCTCTCATCTTCTTGATGGCTGGTTCTGCGTGAAATGAGGGTGTCAGGGATGCCTTGTGCTTTTAAAGAACGGATAAGTGATCGATAAAGCTGCCACTGTGAGTTTCACACTAAACTCACAGCCTTGGCACAGTCCATCCTTAGCACAGCCTCCTGGGGCAGTGGTCAGAGTTTCTTAGAACTGAATGGCTGACCTGCATTGTTCTCAGTGATTTATTGTCACAGTGTTCATTACTGTTCAGTTAATAAAAACACATGGATTCAATACATGCATTCTTTAATTTTTTACTTCACTGGGCTCCTTCCAATGTATGTGGATTTGCCATTGGCCCATTTAAAAAGAGAGAGTTTCCTAACAATGACAACTCAGCAGGCTGGCTGTTTACTTCCCTGAATACTTACCGGTAATCCTCATTATTCTCAGTCCTACTCATCCTTGTCCCAGTCATAAAAACATGAGGTAGTATCCAATCACACTAGACCCTAGAACCATTGCAACCTATTGTGTTTTTCACTGTTTGCACTTTTCATGACTGTGTACTTACCTGATTTTGGTTACTAGTGTATATATTGTGCATAATACTTACCTCCAAAGGGAGTATAGCCTCTGAGATATTTTTGGCCTTGTTTCACTAAAATAAAGTACCTTTATTTTTGGTAAAACTGAGTATTTGTCTTTCTTGTGTATATGTACTGTGTAACTATAGTGGCGTTGCAAGAGCTTTGCATGTCTCCTAGTTCAGCCGAAGCTGCTAGACACTGCCTACATTTCACTAAGGTGCATCACTGGACCTGGTATAAAGTATAAGTACCTTTGTTACTGTGAGAAAACAGGGCTGATTGCAGAGGCCCCATAACTTTTTGCCCCCATTTTCCTCTTTTTGCTGGTGTTTTCCTGACTTTGATGGTGCCCTGGGTACTGCTAACCAGTCCCAGGGCCTGTGCTCTGTGTAAAATGGATATGCAAATTAGGCTAATTATAATTGGCTAAGTTAACCTACCTATAAGTCCCTAGTATATGGTAGGGCATGTAGGTTTAGGGACCACAGCATAGGTGGTGCACACCTAGGTGCACTGCTGAGGTGCCCAGTGTCATTTTAAAGGCAGGCCTGCCTTGCTGGCTGCTTTTAAATTAAAATAATATGCAAATTCGACTTTGGAATTAAAGGTACTTCCAAAGTCTTAAACTACCTTATTTTTACATATAAGTCACCCCTAAGGTGTGCCCTATGTGCCCCTAGGGCTGGGTGCCATGTAACTATAAGCAGGGACTTTATAAAAATAGATTTATAAGCCCTGGTGAGGTAAAAACAGCCAAATTCGTTTTTCCCTCATTGAAGTAAATGGCCTTCATAGGCTAGAATGGGCAGACTTTATTTTAAATTTTAAAGTCTCCTTAAATGTTGCATACCAAGAATTTGGTATCAAATTAATTGTTGTAATAAATCCTACAACTTCCAGTTGTTGGATTTAATATAACTTGTTCAGGTAAAAAGTTTAGACTTTACCTAAAAAGTTGCCAATTTCAGCTCTGCATTGTTTTTGCTGCTGTGCTCTGATTGGCCAGCCTGCAGCAGCTTCTGCCAGGCTGCCTTGATGAGGTGTGAAGTGGCCTGGCTTCACACAAAGGAATGTGCTTGGGGGAGAGAATCTCCCCTCAGCAGATGGTGAGGCAGGAAGGGGGAGGGCTGCCAAACTGGTCTTCAAAGGCAGAGAAGGACATTTGCAGCACCCAGCAACACCCCCACATCCTGCAACCCCAGACAATTAGGTGCCCCCTTGATTAGATTAGGAGAGGGCAGGAGAGGGGTGTGTTTATGATTTTTACCCTCACCAGTGGGTGGGCTCAGCCAGATGTAACCTCCAAAAATCAGATTCAGCCATGTTGGATTTTTGGAGACTGTTGCCTTTTGGGATGGATTTTTGCCACACTTCCCAGGAAGTGGTCATCACAGGGGGACGACCCTGTACCTGATTGGAGGATCAGGACCCCCCTGCTTTTCACCCAGGAGCAAGGATAAAACTGGCAGACCTGCCCCCACACCTCAGATCCCCTCCAGAATTCAACAAGAAAGGAACTAAAGAAGAAGAAGGACTGCCATGCTGGACCCCTGGCCTGCACCTGGACCCTGCACTCAGAAGGACTGCACCAGCTGCACACTTGGGCTTCACCACAAGAAGGACTTTGCCTGGCTTCAACTGGTTCAAGGAGGGACTCCCTGTTTGCTACAGGTGAAAAATTGCTAAACCAGAGTCCCCTGCACCAACTCCTGAAGAAAGCGACCAGCTGACCACTGTCCAGTGGCCAAAAAGGAGTTTGCGCCAGGTGCATTCTGGGAGTTGAAGTCCGCACCCCCCAAGGACCATCACAGAACTTATGGACCGTTGGGGTGAGCTGTGGACCCCAAAAGAACCTTAAAAGAACTTCTGGGTGAAGCCCCAGAAGTTTGGAAAAGATTTGAGAATTTTTGGAAAAAAGCTCCAGAGAGGGACCGACCCGCCGCGGAAATTCTAGCCGGCTTGCCTCAACCGCGACCCGGCCTGACTTCGTGGTTCATCCCGGTAAAGAAAAACATCCAAAAAAGAGACTAAGTCCGAAGGTAAAAAGTTGACCGGGACCTCCCAGCCATCGTATCCGAGAAGGGCTCCATGGACGTCGGATCAAGATCCAGGTTTACCCCGGTCGAAGGATTTTCATCTCGAAAAAACGACTAAGTCCGAAGGTAAAAGTCTCCAACGAGGAAACCCACATCGCGTATCCGGACAAGGGCTCCAGGAGGTCGGATTCAACTGGCAGGTTCGTCCCGGTGAAGAAAAACTTCAAAATAAAGACTAAGTCAGAAGGTAACTTTTTAACCGAGGCCTCCCGCGACCTGTAGCCGAGCAGGGCTCCATCGCGGTCGGCCTGAAAGTTTGACTTTGCCCCGGTCGAGGTGCAACCAGATGACCCGATTGGCGCTTTTTGTTTCTAAGCGCTAGAAAAGTAATAATTCTTTAAAAATTCATATCTCCGGTTCCCCTGAACCGATTTTAATCGTTTTTGTGTCATTTTAAAGATAAAAATATAAACTATTTTTATAAATTGGTTTTGGATTTTTAAACAGTTTCCTGTGTTTTATTTAATTACTGTTTTGTGATATTTGAATGCTTTACACTTTGTCTCCTAAGTTAAGCCTTGACGCTCGTTGCCAAGCTACCAAGGGTTGAGCTGGGATTAATTTACTGAGACCTAACTGTACCTAGGTGGAGGTTAGTGGCTTGTTGCTAGGTGTAGGTACCTACCTGCCCTACCAATAACCCATTTTCCAACAGTTACCAACTACAAACCAGGACAGCTTTTCACAGGTCCCACCAGGTATTTCTCTGGAACATGCATTGGAATCAGTGTCACAGGAATTCTGTCCCTACAACATAGTCCTTTGCCCACAGGAAGGGTGACAAATGGACACTGCCATGGAGAAGAGCAACTGATCATTCTGGTTCTGTTCATGAAAGGAAAATAATGTTTCAGCACCATGAACCTCATATGTAGCATGTCCGCCAGGGCAACAAAAAGAGAATTGGTCCCATAAGTGGCAACCTCAATGCTATGAAAAGGTAAGCAAATGCCAAAAAATAACCTGAAAGATATTCATTTCACGCACCCAGTGATCCCAAAAACGCTAGACAATGCTCACCCTCCAGCACAGTGGAGAACAAACTTAGCAAAAATGTTTGTGGAACTATGCCCCATATCCATCAGAGAACTGCCAGGTGCATCCTGCAGAATTTGTTTTTTTCAAAACCACTTGTCTGTCTGCGCCGCCCGCCAAGCGGGAACCGCCAGAAGACCGTACCGCGGTCGAAAGACCGCAGCGGTCATTCTGGGTTTCCCACTGGGCTGGCGGGCGACCGCCAAAAGGCCGCCCGCCAGCCCAGTGGGAAACAGCCTTCCCACGAGGACGCCGGCTCCGAATGGAGCCGGCGGAGTGGGAAGGTGCGACGGGTGCAGTGGCACCCGTCGCGTATTTCAGTGTCTGCATAGCAGACACTGAAATACATAGTGGGGCCCTCTTACGGGGGCCCCTGCAGTGCCCATGCCATTGGCACTGCAGGGGCCCCCAGGGGCCCCGCGGCACCCCCTACCGCCATCCTGTTCCTGGCGGGAGACCCGCCAGGAACAGGATGGCGGTAGGGGGTGTCAGAATCCCCATGGCGGCGGAGCGCGCTCCGCCGCCATGGAGGATTCTCAAGGGCAGCGGAAAGTCGGTGGGAGACCGCCGACTTTCCGTTTCTGGCCGCGGCTGAACCGCCGCGGTCAGAATGCCCAGCGGTGCTCCGCCAGCCTGTTGGCGGTGCTACCGCTGTCATTCGCCCTGGCGGTTTTTACCGCCAGGGTTAGAATGACCCCCATAGTCTGGGGACCGACTCTGGTGGTGTATCTTCCAGGCTCCAAATGGATAGAAATGGCCATGCCGCAGTATGCAGTCTGGATCCACTCGTCTAAACAGAAAAACGTCCATCCCAAAAGGATGAAATGCGCAGGGCTAAGACACCTCGATCCCATCCAGTGAAAACACATTGCCAACAGAACCGCCCTTCTCCAGGTCCCTACTTCCAAAGTTCTGCATCTGCTGGACGAAAGGAGACAACATGCCCATCTCGGACTGACCTTCGCATGATTGTAATTTCCTCATAAGATACATTGAGCCCACAGACAACCCATGTCTTGTAGCAACACTGGAAAGTCTGAGTACGGTTCCTGCACATCTCAGCAACTGCCATTTGTCACACAGCAAATCACAGGTGCGGGACTCAATGTACTAAAGTGTTGGCATTGGGTGAATAATTTGCCCAGAATCACAGGTAGTGGAGCTGAGGGCGAGACTCGAACCTGCTTGCCCAGCTCAAAAGTCAGCAGATTAGGCCATTGCCCTGCATGCACATTCTTCGAAAGGAGCATTCACTGGTTCAGGATTCTTGGAACAGAAGAATGCTGACAATCACCGCTCATGTGAAAGAGAAGGCAGGAATTGGAACACCCCTGCGTGCAATAGGACAAGCCATCCACGCCTTCATCAAAATTTGTCCGTCATTCCGACTGGTAAATACCTGTAGCGTGTGGAGAATTCATCCCTGCTGTCGGGAAATTATTACCTCGCTGAGCAGGAACATGGCTGCCCCTCTCTCCAAGACATAGTAGGAACTCACAGAACAGACTGGCTCGGAGATCCTTTATCAATGAGGCACGCTGCACAGGGAGAACAATGCAAGCCCAGCAGGTTTTCCCGGAGGCAACCTGGTATGAAAAATACTCTGCAGAGACCTTTGCCGCATTCCTTGAGTCTCAGGAGTCACACGTGTTGCGCCTCCCAGTGTCCCAACAACAGTCACAGATGCCCCCAAAACCTAGCAGAAGGGGAAAGCCTGCAACAACTTTGTTGGAGGTGAAAGCCCGGCAGTCACTTCAACCTCCCCTGTATCATTGGAGATAGGAATCAAAACAGGAAGTGCTTTGGTACTGAGGGCTTCCAATAAACCCTTATTGGGAGGGTGGGTGGGGTCAATAAGCATTTCCTGTTTTTGTTTGCTGTCTGTGATTGGTACTACTTCATGCTTTGTGACTGGGTGGAGGTCGAGAGACGTAGAGGTAATGCAGATACATGTTTGCAAACTGCTTGTCAGATCAGTTTGATACAGCCAAAAGTCCTTCAACAAAAGTCTCACATTGGCTTAGGTGATGGAAACACAGGGAGAACAATGCAAGCCCAGCAGGTTTTCCCGGAGGCAACCTGGTATGAAAAATACTCTGCAGAGACCTTTGCCGCATTCCTTGAGTCTCAGGAGTCACACGTGTTGCGCCTCCCAGTGTCCCAAAAACAGTCACAGATGCCCCCAAAACCTAGCAGAAGGGGAAAGCCTGCAACAACTTTGTTGGAGGTGAAAGCCCGGCAGTCACTTCAACCTCCCCTGTATCATTGGAGATAGGAATCAAAACAGGAAGTGCTTTGGTACTGAGGGATTCCAATAAACCCTTAGTGGGAGGGTGGGTGGGGTCAGTAAGCATTTCCTGTTTTTGTTTGCTGTCTGTGATTGGTACTACTTCATGCTTTGTGACTGGGTGGAGGTCGAGAGATGTAGAGGTAATGCAGATACATGTTTGCAAACTGCTTGTCAGATCAGTTTGATACAGCCAAAAGTCCTTCAACAAAAGTCTCACATTGGCTTAGGTGATGGAAACAATGACTTTATAACAAGAGACAGCTCAATATGGGGCTGTATAAACACGTTCCCAGCAGTGTGAATTTAGGGAACAAGCAAAGAAATATATTTAATTATTGCCATATTACTAGTGCATTAAACAGATATCTGAACTGTGTGTTTGTGAAATTTAGTGCAATACAGTGCCTTTTGAAATGTTGACTATTCTGAAAAAACAATGAATGAAAAATATGTATATTGGTAACATTTGACAATTATTAAATAAAAGATATTTGAATTGGTTCCATCTGGGTGGAGCAAGAACTGTCTCTTCTGGGTGTTGTTGGTAGTGTATTCATCGCATAGCCAGGTGTAGGTCGGGCACTTGGTGGTGGCAGGGCACAAGTCCTAAAAAAAAGTGTGGGGACTAACTTAGTTAAACAGTATACAAGTGACATAATTGCGTGTGATATCCCAGCATCTGACATCATGGTGCATGACATCGCAAAAGGCACAACAGGAAGTGCATTACAACCCAAAACCTCAGAAGAAGTGACATCACAAGACATGACATCTGATGTTAACATCTCACACATATGTTTAGCAGGTCTGTAAGGAGTATATTTGATCAAATTGCCAGATTTAACAAATGAGATGTTGTTTTGGGGTTGTGCCAAAAAAGTGAGACAACCATGACACAAAATCTTTGCCTCAATTTCAACCTACATGGCCTCATTATGAGTTTTGTCAGAAGACCGTCAGTTCAGTCTTCCACCCGCTGGCCCTGTTATGAGTTTCCCGCTGACCCAGCACAAAGGGATCCCCTGCTGCCGGAGAACAACTCAGGGAGCTGAGCGTCACAGGGTAGAGTGCTGGAGACCTGGGCTACGGTGTTCACAAAGGATTCTTGGAAGTAGTGCACAGAAGCCCAAGGAGTTGCAGAAAACAGATTGCAAAGGGGTACTGTCTGGCACAGGGAGGCAAGCTCTTATTTCCTCCAAATTTGGACAGCTGGATCTTTGGACAGTCAGGGTCACTTCAGTCCACCACCTGTGTTCCAACGTTCACGCTCATCGAGATGAGAGGAGACCAGTGTACCGGTCGTCGCTGCAGAAAGGTGCCTGCTGAAGTAGGGAAGTGACTCCTTCACTCCAGAGGAGATTCCTTTGGTCCTTCTGGTGCAGAATGAAGACAGACAGGCCTCAGAGCGTGTACACCCAGGAAACTGTTGCAGTTGCTGGCTGGAGCTGAAGTTGCAGGGTCACAGTAGCCTTCTTGGATACTTTGTTGCAGTTACAGTGTTTCTGGAGCAAACTGTGGTCAGAAGCTGAAGCAATGTATGCAAAGGAGTCCTGGTGGAGTCTTTCAAACCGAATCTGAGGAAACACCCAGAGGAGAGACCCTAAATAGCCCTGAGAGGAGGATTGGGTACCTAACCAGTTATGGACCTATCAGGAGGGGTCTCTGATGTCATCTGCTGGCACTGGCCACTCAGATGCTCTCAGAGGGTCCCCACACCTTGGAATCCAAGATGGCTGATGCCAGGTACACTCTGGAGGAGCTCTAGGCACCACCCCTGGGGTGGTGATGGACAGGGCAGTGATCACTCCCCTTTCCTTTGTCCAGTTTCGCACCAGAGCAGGGCCTGTGGGTCCCTGGACCGGTGTAGACTGGATTATGCAAGGCACCATTTGAGCCTTTCAAAGCATTTCCAGAGATTCTGGGAAGCTACCTCTCCCATGTATGTAATACCCATTTCCAAAGGGAGACGATGTAGTACCCCTCTACTAAAGGAACTGCATTGTTCTACCTTCCTGGGTTTGAGCGGCTCAATCCCCAGGAGGGCAGAAACCTGTCTGTGAGGTGGCCGCAGATGGGGCTGCAGTGGAAACCTCAGAGAGATGGTTTGACAGTACTGGGGATCCATGGTTGAGCGTCCAGGGTATACGGAATTGGCACCCAATACCAGAATTGGATTGGGGGTATAATTTCACAATCTTAGACACCTCACATGACCATATTCGGGCTTACCATTGTGAAGCTACATATATGTATTGACCTATATGCAGTGCACGCTTATAATGGTGTCCCCGCACTCACGAAGTCTGGGAAATTGGTCCTGGGCAATTTGAGGGCACCTCTGCTAGTGCAGGGGTGCCCTCACACACAGTAACAATGCACCTAACCTTCAGGAACTGAAGGTTAGACATATAGGTGACTTATAAGTTACCTAGTGCAGTGAAAATGTCTGTGAAATAGTGGTTACACTATTTCACTCAGGCTCCAATGGCTGTCATGAAGAAAAGTTTGTATGAGCTCCTTATGGGTGGCAAAAGAAATTCTGCAGCCCATAAGGATCTCCTGGAACCCCAATGGCCTGTGTACCTTGGTTCCATATACTTGGGACTTATAAGGGGTTTCCAGTATGCCGATGTGACAGCAGAGAGAGCATGAGCACTGGAGTTCTGGTTGCATATCTCCAGTGACATGGTAAAGCATACTGACAACACAGTAACACATACTGACATATAGGCCACAAACTATGAGCACTGGGGTCCTGACTAGGAGGTTTCCCAGTGACACAGTAAAAACACACTGACAAACAGGCAGAAATTGAGGGTAACATGCCAAGAAAGATGGTATTTTCCTTCAACGGGTCAACATCTCAAAAACAGAGATCCTCATTTTTATGCTTGTGTCCTACCCTTGGATTTGCAGAACATATATAAAAAACAAACGAGTTAGGTATTTGGGCACATGGGTTTCTAAAAAGTATGAAGATCTATATAATTTAAATCATCACATCTTGCATGGTGAGGTCTACAATCTTTTGTAACAGTAGGATAAGATGCCAATCTTATTAACTGGTAGGGTGATCGGTCCCTTGTTAACTTTTTTTTACATCGATTTCTTGTGTGCTTCATAGCACTTTTTTTTTCACTGGCTAAAGGGGCAAATTAGTGGTTTTATATGGAAAAATAGTAGTCTGAGATTTAGTATAATGAGGCTGTCTCTAGCTGGTTATCAAAACAGAGATCCTCATTTTTAGCATCAATGCTTGCGCCCTACCCTTGGATTTGCAGAACATTTACAAAAAACAAACCAGTTAGGTATTTGGGCACATGGGTTTCTAAAAAGTATGAAGATCTACATAATTTATATCACCGCACCTTGCATGGTGAGGTCTACAATCCTTTGTAATGGTAGGGTAAGATGCAATCTCAATAACTGGCAGGTTGATCTGGCCCTTGTAAACTTTTTTTACATCAATTCCTTGTGTCCTTCATAGCACGTTTTTCCAATGGCTGAATGGGCAAATTAGTGATTTTATATGGAAAATAGTAGTTTGAGATTTATTATAATGAGGCTGTTTCAATCCGGTTATCAAGGAGGCTTAACACTCACAGGCTTCAGCATTTATTATTTAGTGGTCCATTTATTGAATTGTACCAGGTACGTTGATTTGGCCAAGTGCAAAACATTGGTAACTTCTTCTTTCTCACTATGTGTGAAGGAATTGTATTTCGTTTAGATCCCAGTCATCCACTGGAAAGGAATCCAACAAAGATTAGGTATGACACACTATTGGCCTTTAGAACTATGCAGAAGCAACTTTTTCACTGGCTACAAATTCCTAGTATCCATGCTGAGACTCCCATTAAGAGTTTGCAACCTGATTAATTGCCTGGGTAGCTTCTACATTGGAGAAGTTTAACTTGGGGATTTTTGGGGATTGGATGATTAATGGAGCATTAATTCTGTGGGAATCCGGCTGGGTCCTTTTTCTGACATTCTAGAGGCAGATTAATTTGGTAAAATACCAGATAGCATCCATTTTAAAGAAATACCAACCTTTGCAAATTGAAACACCCCAAGAGGTAGTTATGGCTCTTTTTCATAATGTGCAGGGCTACAAAAAATGAGCGAATGAGTAACATGACCGAATTCAGGGGTGGGTGACTTAGGATCACTTTCAAATTATGCAAACCAAATGGTCACAAAAGAACAAGGTGAATCTCACTCAGGGCCCATGGTTGGAAGCCTCTGCTTTTGGCCTTAAAGTTTTAAATGGTGCTAATTATCGAAAAATTAAACTGTATTCAAAATGGATGGTATATTATATCTCAACACTGTTCAATAAAGGGAAGACTAATATATCTGACCACTGCGAGAGATGCTCTGAACCAGATAGCTGGTTCCACATTATCTGTGAATGTAACAGTGTGAAACATTTCTGGGAAGATATGCTGAGATAGTTGTGGGTTTACTTAGGGGAAAACATATTTAGTGGATGTGGCTGCTTTATTGGCTCAAAGCATCTAGGCATTAGGCCAGCTTCAGCTTGTGGTTTACTGCAATGTTACTGGCTATGTCGACTATTACGGCACCTTGGAAATCTGCTGAACCACTCAGGCTGCAAATGTGGCTAGAGACAATTTATTAAGTGTACTTTAGGGAGCTGTTCTATGCAAAGTGAATAGGGAAAAGCAGAAGCTGTGCTAAAATCTGGAAATACTCTGCTCCATTTATCTACACTTGAAATAAGAACGCAATAAGACTTCAGACGTTGGGATAGGATCGGCTTCGGCTGTTCCTTGCAATGTTATTAAAATATTCCACTTTGGCATTGTTTATATTTATTTAAGATTATTGGAGGGGGTGTGTTAGGATATGCTATTTTGCACTTGCCACTTTAAAATTGTATACCCGATGTCTTAGAAAATGGCATTTTGCATTTGAAACTTTCAAATTTTATATAAGGTTTTTTTTTCTATCTTGCATAGGTGAAATTATGTGTAACTATAAGTGGAGACTGGTTCTCTTTCTGATACATCAACAAGCTAGGGATTTCCCTGAACATCACTATGAAATTTTTTCACCCTTTTCTTTACTTGCACTTCACTCCTTGCACTTTATATTTTGAAAAATATGTTGATGGCACTATGGATAATATTTTTTGGATATCTGTGTATTAAGATGCATTGTAGCTTTTTTATTCCTTGTAAATGCTTTTTGGTGCACTTGGTGTTTGTTGAATCTCTCACCCTGCAAGAAACCGAAATAAAGAACATTATAAAAAAGACATGGGTTTTGCTTGCTGCATTGGCGTTTTACCTACTCACTGATGTGGTAAAATTGCATTGCATAAGCAATTTATTGAGAAACTTATATCAGGTGCAAACAATTTAATGTGCGTCTGAAAAAAAGATGACAGATGAAGGCAGATGTTTTGAGGGACCTAGTTCACAGAGCAACACAATCAAAATGAGTCAGGAGTATTGTAAAACAAATAAAAACCTTGAGATTTCTCTCAGTACAATTTTGGATGCCTTCAAAGTGACCCATCGGGGTGTCTCTATAAGAATGGAAGTAGAACGGGCTTGAAAAAGGAGGTTTCCCGAGGCTGAGCTAACCAAGGAGATCAAAGTAGTAGAGGACTTAGATAAACAAAAAAACAATAACAAACAGCTATATTCAGAAGACAACTAAAACCAAACAAGACAAACAAAGCAGACTCCATGCACAAAGCAGGACTCACTCTGGACCCCAACTTCATGTCCAGTAACAGAATCAGGTACAGACACACCATTGAACTCACCTGGTCAGACCACTCCATGGTACACTTCAGTATCACTGGACCTCTCTGCAATACCCCCAACAACCATATCTCCCCCTTCCGCAGCTGGACCAAGGTCACTCTGCACCAATGGACCAACATCCTCAACATCACCCAGCCCAACATCACCAAAGACCTGAACCAGGAAGTTGAGAACTTCATTCCAAGGATAAGAAGCACCCCCAACCAAGTCGAGCCCACCAAACTGGCCAGAATGTGTAGATCCACCAATCAAGCCAGTTGGTACATCCTGCAACTTAGAACGTCAAAATGCACATGCAAACAACTGGAAAAAAGTGGCGAACCAATAAGAACAGCATAGACTGTGCCACCTTCAAGTCAGCCTTAACTACTACTACTAGTTCAAAGCCACAAAAAGGAAGCCCTGGCACACTGGATCGAGATCAGCGCCAACCAAATTAAAGAACTCTTCATCATCAGAGAGTTTACCAGCCCATTAGCCCCCGATAATCTGACCCCTCCTCACAGGAACTCTGCAACGTCCTTGCCGACCACTTCCACAAGATAGCAACAAGCTACTGAAACTTCAATCCCCAACACACTGACCTCATCAGGATCCCATTGATCACTGACAGCAAACACCTGCTCACCACATGGGAACAGCTCAATGCACCAAACACGATTCCTCTTGTGAACTCCATCCACTCAAGAGTACCCAACGACCCATGCCCCCATCAACATTCTAACATAGGAAGAGACAAGATCAGCCAAAAGCTTTCCACCATCCTCCACACCTCCATCACCACAGCCCCCTTTCCCTGCACCTTGAAACACACAGAGGTCAGATCCATCCTCAAGATCCCTCTGGAGGCTCCAGCAAGCTCCAGAACTACCATTCCATCTCACTGCTCCCATTGCCCACCAGAGTAATGGAGAACGCCATCATGCTCCAATTCACCAAATACCTAGAGAGGAACAGCCTTCAAGACCCTCCCGAATCAGGATTCAGAGCCAATCACAACACGAAGACAGCCCTGATGGCCGCAACAGATGACATCTCCACCATGCTCAATAAAGGAGAATCAGCTGCCCTGACACAGCTCGACCTTTCCCTAGCCTTCTACGCTGTCTCCGAACAAACACTCATCGATCGATTTCGCCACATCAGAATCACAGATGACGCACTCAAATGGATGGCATCTTTTCTCACAGGATGCATCCAAAGAGTCTGCCTCCCTCTTCTCCTCCCAACCAAAGTGCACCATCTGCAGTGTCCCTCAAGGCTCACCCCTCTGCCCAACCCTTTTCAACATCTATATTACACGACTCGCAGAAATATTCAGAACCTGCTATATCAACATTGTCTCCTAAACAGACAACACCCAACTCACCCGCTCGCTCTCTGCAGACCCCACCACAACAAAAAACAACTTTCACAACTGCATGAAGAACGTCCCAGCCAGGATGCAAAACAACTTCCTGAAGCTCAACACCAACAAAACTGAAGTACTGATCTTCGGCAGACACACCTCCCTCTGGAATGACTCCTCGTGGCCAGAGGAACTCGGACCCACCCCTACTCTGAAAGAGCATGCCTGCAACCTCAGCATAATCCTGGACAGTGAACTCTTCATGAAACATCAGGTCAATGATGTCTCTTCAGCCTCCTTCCACACTCTTTGCATAGTTCGCAAAGTCTTCATGTGTCTTCCCATCACCGCCAGGAAAACAATGACTCAGGCCCTCATCACCAGCTGATTGCACTATGACAATGCATTCTATGCAGGCATCACCACTGAACTAATGAGAAGACTCCAGATGATCAAGAACACAGTAGCCAGACTGATCCTCACCCTGCCAAAGAGGACCCACATCACCCAGCACCTGAAAGACCTACACTGGCTCCCCATCCAGAAAAGATGTCAATCCGAGCTCCTGACCCACGCCTACAAAGCCCTCCTTGACCAAGGACCTGCCTACTTGAACCACTGCCTGAATTTCTACCTATCGCCCAGGAACCTCTGCCTTGCGAACCTCACCCTTGCACAGATACCACGCATGTGCCGCTGCTGCACTGGAGGATGCTCCTTCTCCTACTACGCCACCAAGTCCTGGAACACCCTTCCCCTCTGCCTCTGTGCTCAAGGCCTGGCTCTTTGACTGACACCACAGAGCAGTGCATGGATACCCTCTGTGGTGACAAGCAGCACTATATAAGCACAGCTTGAATGATTGATTGAAACTGCTCTATTAAACTCGGCCATCACTTCTATGAGGGCGCCTTACTAGTCTGGAAAATACACCTTCAAAGTGCAAATCCACATATTGCTAAGGTAAGAAATCTGCAAATAGCCATTGATTCCTAGCATCACTTAATGATCACCTCAGCCTCCAGTGCTGTCAATACCTGCTGTGTAGTTTTGGGCCAGACGTCACGTCTTGCGGCCAGGCCCTGCACCTGATCATTGGTGTGGCCAGTCTCTCCTGTTCACAGCCTTCAGCTGTGTGCATCTTGCTTTGGGGTTAAGTATAGAGCCTGTAGCCAGGAACTGAGCCAAACCATGTGCCACTGAATGAGTTACAATTGGGATTCAGCTGTGTGTTAATGCTCACAGTTCCTATGTAACTGAAACTGCTAGGGTCATGCATTTAGGAACTGGCCTTTGAGCAGGCAGTACACTGCCCTTTGTTCATGGCCATTGCTGATAAAGAGTGAATCAATAAGGAATGCAATGTCCTGACAGCAGTGGTAGATCAACAGTTTAGTTATTTTAATGGTGATTTTAGTAATTTACTACTTTCCTACTACTTTGTTCTTTCACAACAATTTATGTTTGATCCAAGATTGTGCAATAGTAGGAATGTACAGAGAGAAGGGCCCATTATTGCAAGATGGCCAAATCTCAGCATTTTTAGACTCACCAACATTAATGCAAAAAACTCCAGGTCGATGTAAAGTAATTTTACTGTTATTTAGATATGCCTAGGAGGGAGTCAAATATAAAGAAATTACAGGTTGCGGCAGATGTTGAGTAAATATCCAGATAAATATGCAACTTTTGAGAAATCATATTAAGGATTTGGAAGCATGCAAATAAAATGTTATCTTTCCTAGTGCTTGGCATCTATAAATATGATATCATATAGGTAGATGTCATATGGATCCTAAGGTTTTGGGTATTTGATTTTAGTGACAGGTACCTTTTTAGGGATCTGCTGTGTGGTGTACTTGAATTTCCTACTGTGTTGATACATCAAAGAATAAAACTAAAACATTCTAAATTCTGTAAATGCTGATTGTTTGGGCCTGTTAGCCAATATATAAATCGTCAGTTGTGTGAACTTGTGTAAGTCTGAAAAAGTAGACAAAACCCTCTGCCAGTGGACCTGAACATTCATTAGGGGTGACCAGTATGTTACCTTACGTTGACTGTGTTTTTGTAAATGAGAAAAAATTTGAACTTGCTAGGTTCAACCCAATCGAAAACACTCAACACATTTCCCAAACCACCCACAGCTCAACCAGAGACACTGGAACAATATTCAGAGAGATGATGCTAACCAGTGGTATCAGTTCACAAGCAAACATAAGGAATTCATTATTTTTCCCAGGCATTTCAAAGGACTAGTGGTGCATTTAAAAGACAATGGTGGTCATTATGACTCTGGCGGTCTTCTGACCGCCAGGGTTAACATAGCAGTATCCCCACCAACAGGCTGGCAGTATAGACCGTTAAATTATGATTATAGAAGTGATTCCTCCCACAGACAGCCAATGTACCACACCAACCGCTAGCGTGGTACGAACACTGACCATGGCGGTAGCTGCCTACAGGCAGGCGGAAGACAAGGATCCGCCCACCATATAATGACACAACACACAACCACGATTTCCAGGGCAGTAGCAATGGCACCAAAAGCCTGGCGGAAACACATCATTTAAAAGGAGACACTCACCTCCAGGGACACACAGGAGTCCGCAGCTGCCATAGAACTTGAACTACAAGTATTCCTGATGCTGTACCATGCCATGGCCATCCTGGAGCACCAACGCTAATGAAAATTGCTATGGTGAGTACAACCACTGAGCGCACAAGGGTGTGGGGGGGAGAGTGACACACACACATGCACAACACACACCATACACACAGCACACACCCAGAAACACATGCACAGAAAAATAACAGCAACAGAACCTCAGCGTAAATAAACCAAGGACACGTACACAGTTCCCACCACTGTATTCCTTTTGTATGAATATTTAAAATGCAAAAACATGCACAACTGCAGAAATAAATAAAGGCAGGCCCAAAGGCTATTCCAAAGTCACTAATGCCAACAGGTCACTAATGCCCAACATCAGGAATAAACTGTTCAGGGGCTTCGTTTTGGAAATGGGCTGGCACCTCAGGGGGAATGGGGGTGGGTGGGGGTTGGAACTCATTGTGAGGGGGCTTCCTGCCCACTGGTTCTGGAGGGGGCTTCCTGCACACACGTTGAGGAGAGGGCTTCCTACCCACTGGTTCTGGAGGGGGCTTCCTGCCCACAGGCTGAGGGGGGGCTTCCTGCTCACTGGTTCTTGGCCTTGGATTTCTGGGGGGGACCTCCTAGGCCTGGGATTTCTGTGGGGCCTCCTTGGCCTTGGATTTCTGGGGGGGCTCCTTGGCCTTGGATGTCTGGGGGGGCCTCCTTGGCCTGGGATTTCTGGGGGACCTGCTTGGGCAGGGATTTCTGGGGGGCCTCCTTAGCCTTTGGTTTTTCTGGGGCCTTCTTGGGCAGGGAATTCGTTGGGGCCTCCTTGGCCCTAGGTTTTGGAGGTAGCCCCATGGTTTTGCCAGTCTTTTTGGTAGGGGGAGGCACTTTAGCCCTCTGTTTTGGGGGGTGTCTTTGGTGCGGGGTGGCTTCTCACAAATTTGCTCCTTAGAGGCAGCTGGAGACATTGGGGGCGGAGCTGTGTCAGACTGCATGCTTGAGGTACTGGGCTGGGGTGGTGTGACCTTCCTTTTACGGCCTTGGATGTCTGGGGGGGCCTCCTTGGCCTGGGATTTCTGGGGGACCTTCTTGGGCAGGGATTTCTGGGGGGCCTCCTTGGCCTTTGGTTTTTCTGGGGCCTTCTTGGGCAGGGAATTCGTTGGGGCCTCCTTGGCCCTAGGTTTTGGAGGTAGCCCCATGGTTTTGCCAGTCTTTTTGGTAGGGGAGGCACTTTAGCCCTCTGTTTTGGGGGGTGTCTTTGGTGCAGGGTGGTTTCTCACACATTTGCTCCTTAGTGGCAGCTGTAGACATTGGGGGCAGAGCTGTGTCAGACTGCATGCTTGAGGTACTGGGCTGGGGTGGTGTGACCTTCCTTTTACGGGCAGGAGGGGGGAGGGGAGGGAAGAAATTAAGGCAGGCAAGGAAAAGCTTCTTAGGGACAATGGGGCGGGATGTGGGAGGAGGGATGGGAGTGGAGGTAGAGGGCATGGTTGTAGGAGGAGGAGGTGTGCTGGACTTGGGTGCAGGTGCATGGACAGTGTGCATGTGTGAGGTAGATGGCTATTAGGGGCCTCAGTTCGAATGTGTGTGTATTACTGGGGGAGCAGACAGGGTGAGGGAAGACAAAAAGGACATGTGTATGGATGCCGTGGTGGTATCTTCAAGTTAGGTGGGTGTGCTGCGTGAGGTAGTGGTGGTGACTGCGCATGTGGTGTGTGGGGTTCATGTCTGCGGGTCTGCTGTTGTGGTGACTGTGGGCAAGTCTGTGCAAGTGGCAGGATCTGGGACTGATGATGCAGTGCATGCAGGTGTCAGTGCAGGTGTGAGTGTGAGGGAGGAGGAGGGGGAGACAGTAGAGGCAGTAAATCATGTTGTGTGTGCATCTGGGTGTAGGCTGTGTGACTGCTTGTGGACTCAAGTGTGCTGCTTGTGTTTGTCTGTGTGAGTCTTGTGTGTTGTATTGGGTGCATACTTGTCAGAATGTGTGTGTGGGATGGGTTGGGGTGAGGAGACTGGGACTGGGTAGTGGTACTTGGAGGGGGGTGGATGAAACAGGGACACTGGCTGCCGTCAATAAAGAGGCCAGGGGCTGAAACAATCTCTGTTGGGCCGACAACCCACGTGGACGCCCTCCAGGAAGGCACTGCATTGCTGCATCTGAGTTGCCAGCCTCTGGATGGCATTCACAATGGTTGACTGCCCTTCAGAGATGGATCTCAGGAGGTCAATAGCCTCCTCACTGAGGACAGCAGGACTGACTGGGGCAGGGCCTGGGGTGACTGGGTGAAGGAGATGCCCACCCTCCTGGGTGAGCTGGCACAGGCAACTCAGTGGGGGGCAACTGGGAGGGTGGTGCTGGTACGGGGTGGTGGTAGAACCGGGTAGCTGGGGTGGTCCCAGACAGGTCCGCTACTACCAGGGAGCTCCCATCGGAGGATGAATCAGTCAGTGGTGGCACCTCCTGTCCCTGCTGTGGTACTCCCCTCACCCTTCGTCCCACTGGTCCCCTCGGCGTCAGTGGACTCTGCCTCCTGGGTCCAGTGGGTTGCAGCTCCCTCACTCACCGGTGCCCCTGCTCCTTCTCCAAATGATGTTAATGCACACATGGACAGGATGCCAAAATGGGAGAGAGGGTAGAGAGAGAAAGGGAGCACAGTGTCAATCTCAGCACCAACAGCACAGATAGCAGAAACATCACTGTCACACAATGAGCCTGAGAATGGGCAGTATGGACCACACTGGCATATCTTTGGCTATGTACCACAGCAGGTTTGAGCCAAAAACTGTCACCTACACACCAACTGGAACCACCTAAGCCCTATCTTACATGGAAAACCACCTACCTAGCTATCTAATACATTCTTTCCACCCTATTGACCTGAGCTGGACCACGCAGCTATATCTGAACTGGCATATTGGGGTATCCAACAACTAGTATCCTGCACCCAAATCCCATGCCAGGCAACGGAGATGGTTGACAAACACACTATACTCACCCCCTTGTGGCTGTTGTGATGCCCTCAAGCACACATCAATCTCTGGGTAGGCCACCGCCAGTATGCAGGCCATCAAGCGGGTCAGGTTCTGATGGGCACCCCTCCTTCGCTGGCAGGCCATCCCCAACTGGGCCTCTGCGGTCTTCCGGGCCCACCGTCTCAGGTCCTCCCTCCGTTTCCTGCAGTGGGTGCTCCACCTGCTGTAGATCCCCAGGGTCCGCACATCCTTGGCGATGGCATGACACAACCCTTTCTTCTGATGGGCGCTAACCTGCAAAGGAAACACAGAAGGCGGGACACTATCAACCTGACAATCCAGCCTGTCACACATATGGCCCCCAAAATGCATTTCCCTCCATCGGGCACACAAATGACCCATACCCCTGCATTGACGCTACCACCAGCCATACCCCCCCCTCCACACCTGGCACATTGTCATCACACACACATCTCCATGCAGTCATGTCGCATGCAACGTACCCATGGTGTACTCACCTGTTGGTCTGGTGGCCCAAACAACTGGCCATACTGGGGTAGGACCCCGTCCACGAGGCACTCCAACTCCTCCGACGTGAAGGTTGGGGCCCTTTCCCCTGTTGCACGAACCATGGCAGGTTCCAGACATAGCTCACAGCAGCATATGCAGTGGAGATGTCATCCTGTGGAAAGTCAGGAATCAAGTGAAGTAGTAGAAAGGAAATGGCGGTCACGTCCATGGCGGTGAACACCTTCACCATCGGCATTGATTATCATTGGTTCCCATTATCCATAGAGAGCCTTGTTAGCCAATGAGGAATTGCACAGCGGTGCAGACCGCCATCTGCTGTGACGTGAACACCAGCGGAGTGAGGTCACTTCTACCTGTCCCTGAATACAAGACAGGAGGGTGCCATTTTCTAACGCTGGAACATTTGTACAGATTAATTAGTGCATCATTGTAGTCCAATGTACTCACCTACACAGTTCAAGTGTCCAACACACAAACATGCTCTGTGTACACTGCGTGGTGTGTTCATGGTTCCTGTTGTCACTCCTTTCTTACATTTGGGTCCCTTAGGTACCAACTACTGTGAAGGAACAGGAGGAGGCACACACCCATGTACAGACCCCTTGTGGACTTGGCTACACTGGAGGACCGGCATATCGTACTCACCTATCGACTGCACAGGGCCACCATCAAAAAGCTGTGTAAACATTTGGAACCAGATCTGCTACCTGCTATCTGTAACACGACAGCAAACCCCCTCTTGTGCAGGTACTGTCAGTGCTCCATTTCCTGAAAACAGGCACTTTTCAGGTGACAGCTTGGCTGCAGGGATATCACAGCCAATGTTCTCTATTGTGCTTGCAAGGGTTTTGTCTGCCTTGCTCAAACACATGTGCAGCTACATCGCATTCCCCCAGGTAGAGGATTTACCCACTGTGAAGGCTGGATTCTATGCAATAGGAGATATACTGCATGCTACTGGGGCCATCAACGGGACCCATATTGCCTTTGTCCCCCCAGGGCTAATGAACAAGTGTACAGGAATCGGAAGAGTTTCCACTCACTCAATGTGCAGATGATGTGCCTTGCTGACCAGTACACCTCCCAAGTCACTGCCAAGTATCCGGGGTTGGGGCATGATGCCTTTGTCCTGAGGAATAGCAGTGTCCCACAGCTGATGGCACGACTGGAGAGGCACAGAGTGTGGCTAATAGGTAAGCCTGTGTCCCCACCCAATGTTTGCGAGTGTATGCTTTCAGGAGTCAATGGCCATGCCATTGTGCAGGGCTAATGTGTGTCCCTTACTTCTTGCAGGTGATTCCGGCTACCCAAATCTGTCATTGCTCATGACCCCTGTTAGGAATCTGAAAACAGGGGCTGAAAATCAGTACATTGATGCTCATGTGCGTACCAGGAGGATTGTAGAAAGGACCTTTGGGCTCCTGAAGGCTAGGTTCAGGTGTCTCTATCTGACAGGTGGATAGCTACTCTACTCCTGTGAGAAGGTCTGCAGAATCATTGTTGTGTGCTGCATGTTGCACAATTTGGCCCTCAGACTGCATGTAACCTATCTGTAGGAGCAGGGGGGTGACAATGAAGCTGTGGCAGCAGTGGACATGGAGGACCGTGAGGAGGAGGAAGCGGAGGAGGATGTAGACAGCAGGTCACATTTGATCCAGAAGTACTTCCAATGACACTCAGGCTATTGAACTAAACATTTCTAAATTTTAGTGTTGTACTGTGTGACTGCAGCATAATGCCAGTGATTCTGTTTGCATCCAACCTGACTGTCACCTATGCCTTCCCTTATTGCAGATGTTGGTGCTATTCCAACAGTGTACTGCTATGATGTGTACAGACTGCTGAGACACATTTGTTGGATGGATCAACATGTTAATGGACATTTACACAGGATCATGCAGTTCATTACATTGTGCATCACCTGTAGGTAAATCACTATTACTCAAGTTGTGTCCAACGGTGTTTATTGAAAATTGTTCTACAATAGGAAGTGCAATAGAGTGGGGTGATTATTGGGAATAGTCCAGGTTAGTGGTCCAGTCTGTTAGTAGCCCACGTCCAGTGTCCATGGGGCCATAGGAAGTGGAGCGATGCCAGTTCACATGGACAAGGTGACACAGTGGAACACAAGGGGGACATTCTAGAGGGGCTCATTTCCTGGCGGTAGCCTTTGTCTTGGCAAGTGTCTCTGGTGTGTGTCTGGGTCGCAGGGAACGTTTGCGGGGTGGTTCACCTTTTGCAGGGGGAGGGGTGCTGGTGGCCTGAGGGTCCTGTGGCAGGGCCTCCTGTCCACTAGCTGCAGAAGATGTGGAGGGCTGGTCAGTAGACTGGCTAGTGGAATGGGCCTGCTGGTGTGATGTGTAGTCCTTCATGATGTTGGCCATATCACCCAGCACCCCTGCAATGGAGGCAATGGTGGTGTTCAGGGCCTGCAATTCTTTCTTGATCTCCAGGTGGTGTTCCTCCTGCAGCTGATGGTTCTCCTGCATGATGTCTATCACCTGACCCATCTTGTCCTGGGATTGTTAGTAAGCCCCCATGACATTAGTGAGTGCCTCCTGGACAGTTGGTTCCCTGCACTTGTTCTCCCCGGCGCACAGCTGTCCTATGAGTGTCCCTGGCCCCCTGTGCCTGTGTCCCCTGGATGGTGTGCCCACTGTCACTGACCCAGAACGCTCATTGTCTTGCCTGTGAGGTGTGGACTGGGCTTCCTGTACAGGTGGGCACACTGCTGATTGACATATCCTGGGGACAGAGGTCTAATGATGTTAGGTGGCTGCTGTGATGTTGGATACTGAGGGGGGAGGCTCTGTGGTGGACAGGGTGTGGGCTGGGGTAGCTGACTGACCAGTGGTCCCTTATGGGCCAGTAAGTTCATCCAGATCCAGAACTCGAGAGTTGTTGTCATCACTGAGGGCATCTTCTGGTGAGGGACTGGGTAGCTGTGGCAGCTCCTCGCTGCTGAGTTTGGTTGGGGCACCTGTGGGGATGTAAGTGCTGTAATATGCTACATGTGTGACATATTCTGTATCCCTAGCTTCCCCCATATTGTTGATGTTGCCCTGCCACCTTTGTTTGTGTATGCTGATTTATTATGGGATTGTTAGTTCTCCATGCTGTGCATGCATTGGTGGTGGGTGTACATGCACGCCTGGAAGGGATGTGCATGCAGTGGGTATAGCATGCAGGGCTTGGCATTTAGGTCTGTTAATTGTGGTGGTGCACTGTGTGGGATGGAGTGGAGTGATGGGTGTCAGGGTGAGGGGTTGTGGTGGCATGCAGGTATGGGGGGGTGATAGGTAGTAAATGTTGACTCACCAGTGTCCAGTCTTCTGGCAATTCCAGTGGGTCCCTTAGGATTGCCAAGACTTGCTCTTCCCATGCTGTCAGCTGTGGTGGAGAAGGTGGACATCAACCACCATTCCTCTGGTTCGCGAGCTGGTGCCTTGCTGCTGTGGAACGTACCTTCCCCCATTGGTCATTCCACCTCTTCCTAATGTCTTCCCTTGTTGGTGGATGCTGTCCCACGGTGTTCACCCTGCCCACAACCCTCCACCCTGGCTCCATCTTCCTGGCAATGGATATCTGCTGGATCTGTGCTCCAAACAGCTGTGGTCTACCCTGACTATTTCCTCAACCATGACCTGCAACTCCTCATCAGTGAAACAGGAGTGCCTTTGTGGGGACGTGTGTTGTGTGGTGGTGTGTGTGGTGCGTGACGGATGAATGGGTGGTTGTGGTGTGTTTGTGAAGTGTCCCTGTGATTTGAGTGGCTAGCTATTGCGGTCTTTTCGTGTTAGCAAAGGATTGTGGGTGATGTGCATGTGTGTTTTATAGTGCTGTTGGTGGGTGTGTGGGTATGTGTAATTGTGTCAGGTGTGATCTTTTTTGTTCTGGCCAATGTTGTCTTGTTTTGTCTTTGAGTGGCCTTATCCGCCGCAGTGGTGTTCACTGCCAATGGTTTACTGTTGGTGAATTCCGCTGTGGTGATTGGTGGGTCATTATTTGAAGGCCATGGTATTGGTGGCGTAATGGTATGGGTGGTAATACCGACAGTTTATCACGTTCAGTGGATCTGCTGGATTCGCGGTTGTGGCTGCTTTCTGTTGATTTGGTATGTATGTGACATATTATGGTGGACGGGTGTCCGCCTCCGCAGCGGTATGCTGGCGGCAGTCAGCATGGCGGTATTCGGTATTTACAGCCAAGGTCATAATGAGGGCTAATATTCCTAAACTCATGAGTAGAATTTAGATGAAAAGTGGTATAATGGTTCCTGGCAGAGGAGGCAATAACTCATATAAAAACACTACAGAGAAGCTGCCTTCACATATTTCATGGGATCCATGGGGGCCACAACTGCTTTTTACCACTTAAAATCGATCCTAAACTTACAGATGGAAGGCACGACATACTTTCATTAATAAGTCAAAAATTCACACTGAGGCAATATAGACTAGCCCTTTGCAGCTAAAAACACTGTATAACCCACTTGATACATTTAATGTACTTTTGAAAATGTGAATGCTATATAGGAAAATGTTTGCGTAGTAATAAATAAGCATTATCCATGAGATGTCAAACCTTACCTAAAGTCACTCTCTTTAGGTAAAGTTCTCTTTGCGATGCTAAAAATAACGTATGTTAAAAATAACATCATATAAAATTCTATACTCAGAAGCACTGTTTTTTTGTTTAGAACTAATGGTCTAGGGTACTGTAGGAGAGAATAAAGGGGGCTGCAGGGGGCGGGGTAGCGCGCAGGGGGAGGGTATTAATAAAATTAAAAAATAAATTTAAAAAACGTACCTGCACGCTGCGCCGCGGATCCTTCATCCCCGCAGCAGCAGACAGGCAAAGGCTCCCAGCCTGCCCTGCGGCCAATCCTGACACTGCTCAGAGCAACGTTAGGATTGGCTGGGAGCAGCCACCCAGGGAGCTCCCAGTCAGTCTGGGAGCCTGTGCCTGCTCTCTCCAGCCCGGCAACACATTGCTGGGCTGGAGAGAGCCCTGTGCATGTGCGTTTGGCTAGCCAAACACACATGCGCTCCGAGCGGAGCGCACAGTGCATTCCCCTCATCCCTGTCATCCCAAATTCCAGTCCCCTTTAACAACGAAAGGAAAATAAACCTAGTTCATTATCCTTTCATTGTTAAAGGATTTGAGGTGATTGCTGCTGGCGGGGGACGACGACCCTCCGCCATAGTTGAGGAGCCGCCGCTGCCCATAGTGCTGAACCAGGGAGCAGTTCTCCACAAAGGAATAGCCCGGATGTCTGCTTAAATTTATGAGGTCAAAATAATGCACAAACTGATAAAGTTATCTGTTGAAAATAAAGTCAATTATTTTAAATGTTAATATTCATGTTAATACTGAAAGCAGAATATTCTCTGAAGAAGTTGAAGTCATTTTTATGATGTATAATGTCAAGTTATTAGAATGCTTAAAAATGCTCACAGTGCATTTGCTCTAAATAACTTGTCTCGGGCCACGTTTATTTTTACTGTAGTGGCATAACTATAATGATATAGCAGTGTAAATAAATGTGGTGAAATATCACATTATTTAGAGCAACTGTTCTAACAAAAGTACACTGACACATCGATTCTGCTAGTGCGAAGGTCAACTTCCAGTATGTTAACACAGTACAACAAAAGTGACCTGAGAAAACACTTTTTACCATCTCCCAGAATGCTTGTAACAATTTACACATGGAAAGAACTCGCCTAATGTTCAATTATCTCTTGAGTGTGATTTTACCTTGCTTCACGCATTTAACTCCTCGAATCCTTGTTTTTGATCAAATTAGGGTGACGAGTGTCCCTTATTTGCCAGGCCAGTCCCGTTTTTCCCAAACTACCCCGGCAGATTTCAGCAAATTTCACTCATGTCACGGTTTTGAGCTAGGGTTGACTGAAAACAGAGGAAGGCAGGTTTATTATGTGTCACCCGCAGGACTAGCTAGTAGGGTATCTGAAAGATAATTAATTACCAGATATGGTTCTGGTTTAAATCTTGCAATTAAGTTATTCTCTTTGCGCCTTGTTAGTATGTTTCTTTGATGATAACCGGTGTCATTCTCTGCCTCCACTGGTATACAACTTTAGTCCTTCTTTTATTTTTATATTGAAGATACAAACCATAAAATCGAGACAAAACAATAAGCAGCTAATTACATCAACAAACAATATGTGCACAATATTACATAAAAAAACAGCAAGCCTAAAAGTAGCTTAAATGTGCCAAAACAGTGGTACAATGCATCATGACACATAAGAGAGATCATAAAACACTTCAGAGCCTTAATCACAACTGCTCCTCAGCCTTCCAGCAACTTCCAAGAAGCTAAATACATTAAAAAATAATGTCTCCAGAGAACATCTGCAGATACATAAGAGCCGGCCTAATTTGAGAAAAGTTTGTCCTCTTCAAAACAGGGAAAAGATAAACGTTCCAGGACATAGCATAAAAAGTACAAAACGTTGTGAAATGTAAGACCTGTTGTCACCGATGCAAGGTGCAAATTTATACCTCGTACTGGGGTAAGCTAACAGAAATGATAATAAATCCAATTGAAACATGAAACAGGAGTTGACCGTGCCTATTCTTAACAAATAGAAGCCAGGGTTCAGTAGTTGACACTGTCATCAGCATGATATGTCGATGGGCGCAGGGGTTAGCTAAGGCATACCCTTCTCTATCCAGAAAACTTTGCCTGAGGAAGTGAGCTGTAAACCATGTGTAATCAGCCTTGCAAATCCCCTCCAGAGAGCTAGAAAGATAATTTGTATCTAGTTTCTGAAAGTAGGCGCTAACATACTTAAGCCAAGGAATATAGGGCCTCATTACAACCCTGGCGGTCGGTGTTACAGCAGCAGTAAGACCGCCAACAGGCCGGCGGTAAAAAAAATGGAATCATGACCATGGCAGAAACCGCCAACATAGACAGCCACTTTAACACTCCGACCGCCACAGCGGTTCAAACAAACAGCATGGCGGTCAACGCCAACAGACAGGCGGAAGACAATGTACCGCCCACACTATTATGACAGGCTAATACGCCACCTTTTCCGGGGCGGATTCAACGCTTCGAAAAGCCTGGATACTGCTTTGGTGATCTCCAAGAAGGACCTCAAGATGTCCTAAGGAGTGCTTATGGTGGATATACTGGTACGAAACTGCTTTTCACAAATAAAATATAAAGACTTATAAAAGTCCTCTGGTATTATCTGAGACCACTTTAATCTCCTCCCCTGGCTGATGACCTTTGTGACCCCTGTAGCACAAACCCTAGGAAGGACTTGGCATAAGGAGACTCCAATGAAAGGAAGCACACACCTGGTTGTGGTTGATAACAGGGACCAGAGGAATCCATGATTCAGAAATAAAAGACAGAAGATGAACTGGAAAAGTTGCATAGGCTCTCATTATTCTAATGCGACTACTGGATTTTGAGCAGCAGAATCGTCCACGGTATGGGAGACTGAGTCTAACCCACTGCCGGTGACACCTGTCACTCTAAATCCGGGTTTTGCTCCGGCTAACTAGCAGTGCCTCATCTCTACCAAAGGATAGTGATGATTGGGCAGCCGAGCGCATGACATACTAGGCTTCTCAGGAAAGTCATGGTCACTCAGGTCGCATCCAGTTCTCTCATTTACAATTCAGTCTCACTTGTAAACAACAAACAGAGGCTGTATATCTTTCAATAATGAGTTTAATAAAACAACTGCATCTTAGATAGCAAAGCGTGAGCTGCAATAACCAGGACGACACAACATGACAGTATTAAAATTATGACGAGGAGAGTGAAGCATAAAAACAACGCTATCATATTGTCACTATGATCGATGGACTATTTCCTATCTAAGTTATAATTTGAGCACAGCATGTTAAGCTCTAATTCTGCCTTTCAGGTTCCCCTGGGAAGACATCAACCCTCATACCTGAGCAAAGGCCTGTGGTCTGCATTAGTATCTGTAGCGAAGCATTCAGCAATCAGCATGCAGTTGTGGTTCCCTGGCTGGAATCTCCCTCTAACGTGTAAGGGACAAGGAAGTGTTTATACAACAACACAGCTGATGTTCCAAGAAAATGTCCCTACGTAATGATGTGTATTTTCTATGAATGTTGGAGACTAAACTTCTACCACGTTCACCGGCAATGTACTGAACTGAAGCCTTGATTGAAGCACAGAGTAATCAAGAATATCTTGTTTGAGAACAGAGTGCTGGGCTAGGCAAACACAGTTAGATAGATGAAAATAAAACAAGACTGTAAAAATGGTTGTTGTAATAATAACAATGTGAAGCCGAATAAAATATATCTAGGTTAAAGTGCACAGCGGCCTAGTGTGTCAAAATAACGTGCATGGAGCTATACCTAAAATGGCTACACAACAGAAACAAAGGTAAAATTGATAAATGACTTGCAGCCTTTTCCTGTAAAGGTAGGATTATTATCCCTTCGAGTCAGTGACATCTTATCCATTGTAAAGGTTCAATCAAACCCCTGCAACAATGAGTTTAGTCTGTAATACTGTTGGTTATGCTCTAATTGAGTACCTGACACAAGAGGGCAGACTATGTTTAAAACACCTTTCGCCCTTGGGTCCCCACACAAGTGAACATTAAAATCCCCTGCCACCACAATATCTGCAATTTTGTCATGAAGGATACCAAACTTTAAACACAACAGGCCTCCTGCGAAATGGATTTGGCATTATAAAAAAATAACAATTTGGAAACACCTTTAGGTAGAGCCTCAAGCCTCCATTTTAGTGTCAGAAAGACAAAGATAATCAGACTGCCCTAGGGAGACCAGACCTCGATTCAACTGCTGGAACAAAGGTTTTGTATCCCTGTGAAAAATAACCATTCTCAGTTCCCCGGGTCTCTTAAAGACGAACTACTTCAAATCTCCTAGTAAGGGCCAGCCATTTGAAATCATCAAATTTCCCTATAATGCAGCAACTTTCCAACTAATGAGTTTGCATGCATTCTTGGGGATACAATCTGGAAGGACTTGAATTAGCTGCAAGGGAGAAACCATCACCTCACCAAGCACTTGGATGTTCTGGACAGCAGCCCCTGACAGTCAGCCACATGCATCCAGGCAAGACAAGAGTGCAAACCTTTTGGAGAGGGTCAACTCTGGAGGGACCTTTGATTGGCCATCCCTCACCTACACCTGCCATCTTGGTATTTGGCAAGAGTCATATGTGACAGCTCTAGCCATGGCTCTGTAAAAGAAACTGAGTGGGAGAGCCAGGATGGAAGACACAGAACCATTAAATGACACACCCTTAAAACAATCCAGAATCATCCTTGATACTTGTGGCCTGTTAAAGTTTCTGACTACACAGTCACTATCTAGGGTTTTCGCTCCATTCCCCAGCCAACATACTTGCCGAAGTATATTAATATGGACTCCAAAATAAGCCCCATTAAGGTATTTTTGCCCAGCCAATGCACAGGTTCCTCAATTGGTAGAAAGTCTCTGAAGAGTTAGCAGAAAGAGGGGGCCCAACTGTCAAACTGACCCAGACAGGGAATCCATAAACAAGCAGAGTCACAGAATGGTTTAAGCAAGAAAATGCCTACTTTCTAAAAGTGGCATTTTCAAACACACAATATAAAAACCAACTTCACTAAAAGATGTAGAGAGTTCAGAGACCACAAACTCCACATGTCTATCTGCTCCCAAATGGAATTTGCGCTTCAATAATATTGAAAGGTAGCCCCTATTTGGGAATTTGGCAGTATTTCACAGTCAGGACATGTACAACACACAAGTACCTGTCCCACCTTTAACATACACTGAACCCTGCCCATGGGGATAACTAGGGCCTACTTTAGGGGTGCCTTACATGTATAAAAAGGAAAGGTTTAGGCCAGGCAAGTGGGTACACTTGCCTAATTGAATTGGCAGTTGAAAACTGCACTCAGACACTGCAGTGGTAGGTCTGAGAAATGTTTACAGGGCTACTAATGTGGGTGGCACAACCAGTGCTACAGGCTCACTAGTAGCATTTGATTTACATGCCTTGGGCACACCTAGTGCACTTTACTAGGGACTTACTAGTAAACCAAATATGCCAATCAGGAGCAAACCAATCAACAATACAATTTACACATAGAGCATATGCACTTTAGCACTGGTTAGCAGTGGTAAAGTACCCAGAGTCCTAAAGCCAACAAAAACAGGCAGAAAAAATAGGAGGAAGGAGGCAAAAAGATTGGAGATGACCCTGCAAAAGGGAAAAGGTCCAACACATCTCGATATCCATCACTCACTGGAGAATAGGCTCCAGCTTAGCATCCTTGGCTCAAACTATAATGGAAGGAAGAGAGTCCATCAAAGAATCCAAATTAACTTGCCAGCTACCTCGGGATGTCAGCCCTCAATGACTGCCCCACATTGGGCCTACTTTGCTTGGATTTCCCACTAGGCTCCAGCCTCTTCCCCTTCCCAGTGGCTCCAGGTCCCCTCTTCAAAACTTCAGTAGTGCCTGCTCCCAAGCTTCTGCCAGCAACGCGTAGGCTAGCCAGTGAGAAATAACCCTGGTCCGGGAGAGCAGATGAAAGTACAGGTGAGGGTACAAAAGAAGAGTCCTGTCGACTACAACTCATTGAAGGTGGCAAAGAAGGCATTCCCTGGCCTGGATTAGTAGGTGCGGATAAAGAAGTAACAATAAGATATACTGTTCAAAATAAGAAAGTGACACGAGAAAGAACACAAAGAAGTCCTAATTCTAGGAGCAAGAGTCCTCACACACCCAAATGGGTGTCATGCTTCATCATCGGAATTGCTCCTCGTCAGACTGGCGCTGCAATGTCTGACAGGCACCCCATGTAGGGGGGCTCTTTGCTGGAGGTCTTTTCTCAATGTGGCCAAGACCCCAAGAGTGAGTTTGGAAAAGAAATGAGAGAAGGAGAGACACACTAAGAGTTAAAATTGGCTTGAGAGCCAAACCTAGGGATACTCCTTTAATCAGTCGCTAGTGGGTACAGACCAAGATTAAAAACCAATCAGGTGAGTGAAGCAGATATAATAATCAATCACTCTCAATCCTAATTTATTAGGACATGGGGGGGGTGAGGAACTACCTAGACCTCCCTGGATAAGGGTCAACATGTTTCACGTCTGTTATGGTCCAGCGGGATCCCGTGACGCTTCTTCAGGACCCATGAATAGTACTTCTCCTATAACTAAACTGTAAAGACTCCTATGACCTGCATCTGTCAGTCATACTATCTCCAGTCACTTACACTTGTTCGGTATCTTTCGAACGTACTGATCCTAAAAGTCGCCCTGTAATCAAATAAACACAGGTTACTTAATAGTACTATAGTCTCAAAATAATCATATTGAAGTTTTAAGACAAACTGGTGTCATTCTGTGAAAAACACGGTGATGGTGCAAAATGTGGCATGCTAGTACCTGCAAGGCAGGTGTCTGCTTACCCTCCTTATTTGAGAAACTTGCTTCATGGGACAGCACAGGCCTATGTCCGGGCGCACATACTCTAAAGGTCAAGTTAATAAAGACAACAGACAATCATAGCGCCCATTATTTTTCAGGTACCGCTCTTCAGAAACAACCGTTATTACAGTCAATTAGAATAGCAATTAAACTGTCATAAATTAACAATCATAGGGAGACACTAAGATCCCTTCAAACAAACAGCAGAGCAATATTAAATCCACACCAAGATACATATATGTTTTATACAGGGGAGTTCCTCTACCCCTTCTGCCAGCCGGATGATCTAATCAGAAAAGCAAAATAGTCTGAATGCATTCACTAGATAGTACAATAATAAAAAATTAAGTACGGCGTCCTCAGGCCGTCTTAGTCATGCAGAAAGTTAAATGTAGTGCAAAAGTGGTTGCTAGTGCATAAATAACCAAGCTTTGCGTCTATTGTTAGGTTGGTCAAAACGGAGAATGAAAAACATGATTCAGATTCGGGAAGAAAAGGGTTCCCATAACAGACCAGACGGATGCTCCTGTATTCAGGTTAATAAACCGGACCCGTCCGTAAGTTCGAACGTGGTCTTGAGCAAGTAGGGAAAGAATAAGTATCGTAGGGATCCCAAATAACTTACTTGGCTCGCTCCCGAAGCTTGAAGGGTCACCTCCCGCTGGCCGCGCTCCCGCATCAGTGTGGAAGACGCGGCACACCGGCCTAAAGAACTCGCTGACCGGAAGCGAGTACGTTGGAGAAACGCTAGCGTTGCCTGGTTACAGAGTGCAATGCGGAAAGCGTCTCCAATCCAAAAGGGAAAAAGTCGACACAGAAAGCGGACTATGGGTCCGTGTTTACAAATAACAATCGGGAGGTCTGTAAAAAAAGGTATGATAGAAGTCATGCCCTTTCAGAGCAACAGCGCAAATGCGTGTGCTCTCATACCCTCGTTAAAGAGTTCCTCAAGTATGAGACGAGAAAAAGGGGGGGAGGGCTCCAGTCGAGCTGTCAATAAATCGTCACACAAAATAATGGAAGAACATGGAAACTCAGTTGGCAAGTTGCTGACAGACAGTTTATATCAGACATACTGCATGTTAATGATGTCTAGTAATAAGCCCCTACTGTCATGGAAAAATGCTTAAGAGAGAACAGCACCTAAAATATGAACTGAAAACTAAAGGTAAGCACTGAGTGCCACAGTCCAAATTGAGACTAACAAATGCACGGGCATTTAATTCAGAAGTGTTAATGCGATATCATGGTGTAGCTTCAAAGTATACATGTGGTTATCTATGCGATAGGCTAATCCACGGGATGTCATCATTCAGTCCCTTAACATGTGTGTTTAATCTATACACCCAGCATTGTTCTAGTTCAAAAATAGATCTCACGTCCTTCTGAGAGGTGGTCTGTAAGACAACCCACCACATATCGTCTGTGCTGTGATTGACTTCCATGTAATGGATACTAAGGGCCAGATGTAGGTAGGTAAAAATTAGCGACTCGCAATTTGCGAATCGCTAACTGCAATGCAGGTAGAAAGTGCGAGGACAATTTGCGACTCGCACACGGAGTCGCACCGCAGATAGTGAGTCCGCTGTTTGCGAGGTCGCTTTTTGCGACCGTGAAAAAAACGGACTCGCAATTTGAGAGTGGGTGTCGCAAATAGCGACTGTGCTGAAAATTTAATGCAGGTGCTGCAGAACACTCTGGAAAACACTTCAGAACACTCTGGAGAACACTTTCTGGCACATGATGATGACATCACAGCCAGGAAGTTTACAAATACATCTGGGAGGAGGGAGGACCACACCCATTTTAACTGCAGCACAGCTAACAGACAGAGCTCCAGCAACCATGGCTGACAATCCTAGGAAAAGGAGGCTAAAGTTTGCTGAGAAGGAGTTGGAGGTGCTGACAGATGAGTGCTGTCAGCACCATGACGAGCTGTTTGGCAGGGCAGCCCTCACCGTGCCAGACACAGAAAAGAAACAAATTTGGCAGCAGATCCAGGACAAGGTCAACTCCCAGGGGGTCAGCCACCGGAGTGTGGAAGAACTGAAGAAAAGGTGGTATGACCTGCGCTCCCGGACCAAGGAGAGGGTGGCAGAGCGGCTCCGGGAGATGAGAGGCACAGGAGGGGGACGATCGACGGTACCACCACCCAGACCCCTGGAGGAAAGGGTAGAGGAGACCCTTGAGCCTGAGGCTGTCAGTGGGATGGGAGATCTGGACACCTCTGAGCCAGGACCATCAACCAGTGAGTACCAAGTGACATGCATGTACCCTCATCAATGCCATACCCCCACCCACCTTGTACACAGGGGCATGCACAACCAAGATAGCTCCATTTCAGAGTAGCAAACACCAGAATGATGCATTATGGGCAATGTAGTCAAGTAGGCAGTTCATAGGCAATTGTTTATTAGGAAGTTGATAACAGATAGTAGACACTGACAGTGTGTTCCCTATGTCCCACAGGTCTCCCACAAGACACCCCCACCAGCCCAAGCAGCCAGGGGCCACTGGTCAGCCAGCACACACAGGAGACAACAGGACCAGCCACCACTGCTCCCTGCACCACCAACACCATGCCCTCTCTGGAAACACCTGTTGCAACAGTGGTGTGCGAGCCTGCACCAGGTACAAGCCAAAGTGCCACGTCAGACAATACAGGGCCTTCACCGCTTCACAGGCGACGTAGGAGATCAACAGCAGAGCAGCAGGCAGAGTCAGGACATGCCTCCACATCACCAACAGAGGCCCAACTGCTACGGGGTCAGCGCCTGCAAAACCAACAATTAAGGAGGATTAGTGGGGTATTGCAGCGCTTTGAAAGAAATCATGCAATCAGTATGCAGCAGGTGCAGTCGGAATTGCAGGTCATCGGTAACAACACGGGTGACCTTGCACTGTCTATGCGCCAACTAGTGGCAGGACTGCTAACACAGAGTGACAGTGCATGGCGCAGGGACCGCCAGCTGCTGCAACGCCTGGACAGGTTGGCCTCCTCTATAGTTAGGCTGGCTGTCAACACAACAGGGCTGTCTAGGCGCACAGTCAGCCTCCAGGTGGACATGGGCCACTTTGCGGGTGATGTGGCACGGGGACGGGGCCGTCTCAGCCATGCAATGGACCTCATGGAGGCATGGCAGTTGCCAGGGGCACAGGCGACACGCCACAGGACAGGGAGGAGGGCTCCACTGTCAGCAGTGTCTCTTCCAGTGACACCAGGGTGCTACGTAGTGGAAGCACAAGGCAGAGCGCTGCTGACCCCCCTAGTACCAGCCAGGCTGGCCGACCCCGCCGTAGGGTGTGAGCTCCACACTGTCCTTGGGTTTGGGGCACATGATGTCAATGTGTCCCATGCCAGGTGGACTATTGAAGCCCCGGAACTGTTTCTCATGTACATAGTTCGGTTATTTGCACTTATTAAATCATTTGTTCTTTCCACTTAACACATGGACTCTTTGTTATATTGGTGAGTATGGTAGAAGTTTGCACGTACCTTCTAAAGTATTGGTTTGCAATGTGTTCCCGTCTCAGTCTGCCTTGATTTGTGATGCTCCTATCCCCATGATGACGATGTGGTTGCTCTTGCTCTTCATCCTCAGAATCTGGGTCTTCAGGGGTGAGAGGTAGCCCACGTCGGGTGGCAATGTTGTGCAGGATAGCGCATGCAACAACTATTTTGAAAGCCATTATCGGGGTATACTTGAGGGCACCTCCACTTCAGTGGAGGCATCTGAACCTTGCTTTCAGCAGTCCAAAGGTACATTCTATCAGGTTCCTGGTCCTCTTATGTGCACTGTTGTATTGCCTCTCGCAATCATTGCTGGGTGTTAAGTACGGAGTCAGTATCCATGGTCGTAGTGCATATGCACTGTCACCTGTTTGGCACAAAACGTACACTGTTAGCAAGGCATGGGTGGTTTGCACATTGACCTGTGTGCATGTCTTCAAAATGTATTCAGCTCTACCTAGGAGGTATCCGTCTCCAAACTCCCCACGTTCCAAAATGTAGGAGTCATGAGTACTGCCTGGAAATTTGGCAACCATGTCAGTGATGATATAATGAGCGTCACATACCACCTGAATATTGAGTGAGTGGGTACACTTCCTATTGCGGAACAGATATTCCAAGTTTGCAGGAGGGCATATTTGTATATGTGTCCCATCTACACACCCTATGACATGGGGGAAGTTGGCAATCCTGTAAAATTCCAACTTGGTGGTGTTGATTTCTGCCTCATTCCTGGGTAGGTATATGTATTGGGACATGTGTGTGAGTAAGGTGTCTAGGAATGCCCTAAAGAACCGTGATAGTGCACTTTGGGATACCCCACCTGCCACAGCAATGACCCCCTGATAGCTACCCGAGGCCAAGAGGTGCAGTGAGCATCGCACTTGCACATGCGTAGGGATGGCGCAGCCGCGCACAGTCTGGCGTTCTAGCTGTGGTTTGAGTAAATCTATTAAATCTAGTATAGCTGCGCTGCTAAGTCTATATTTGTCATAAATTTCCTCCTCAGTTTGCTGGAAGAGTGTCTGCCTTGTTCTGTAAATCTTCTCCTGTCTCTGGCTTCTCCTCCTCCTCTGCTGGGAGGCGTGGGCTCTCCTCCTCACTGCTATCAGGTATATCTCCGCCATCTTGAGTAACCCAGATGCCTTCTGGGTCTCCTTTTATACTTTGGTAATGGTTACCACCTGCTCTGAGTTAGTGGTAAATTGGATGTGCAAAATTGACTTTTTGCGACTAGTCGCAATTTCCGAGTTGCTATTGCATAGGGTTTGCGACCTGCAAATTGCAACTTCCTATTTGCGAGTCGCAAAATGGGTTCGCAAATTTTGCGAGTCGGTAACGGCTCGCATCGCATTTTGCGAGTCAGAAATGGGATTTTTGCATCCCATTTCCGATTTTGCGGGGTCGCAAATTGCGAATCGGGCCATTTGCGACTCGCAAAAGTTTGCTACATCTGGCCCTAAGTTTGGTCGTGGTACGACCGCATCTGATATTGCTACGATGCTCGTTTATTCTTAGTTTTACTCCTCTAGTGGTCATGCCCACATAGCGTAACTTACAGGGGCACTTAATCAAATATATACAGTTGCGGGTATTACAGTTCGTATGTTTTTGTAATTGCCATGTGCCTATCGGTTCTAGTTCGAGAGTATCTAAACGTTTTGTCAGTGCACACACATTACATGTCCCTCAGGGGAAGTGACCTGCTACTGGTGGAAGGTCCCATAGTACTCGTTGTTTCGTAGGCGAAGAGCCAAGTCTTGGTCGAGTGTGAACCAGTATGTCCTTAACATTAGTGGTCCTCTTGAAAGAAAAAAGGGGCCTGGGGATCACTTGTCCTCCACTACATAAGATAGCCCATCTCTTGTTAACCACTTTCTTGATGGAACTGGACAAGGGGGTGAATGTGGAGACACAAGTCAGTTTAGTATCCGTGGGTTGAGGGACAGTCATAAGGAGAGCTTCCCTGCCACATTGTTTGGCCCGTTTGTAGGCTGTACTGACCACGTGATCTGGATACTGGCGTTCACGTAATTTGTTAGGCAGATCCTTAGCTTGTGTATCAAATGTGTGGATATTGCTACAATTACGGCAAAGTCGAAGAAACTGACCGTAAGGAAGGTTATCTCTTAATGCCCTCGGATGATGGCTCTCATACAACAACAAACTATTACGGTCAGTGGTTTTATGATAGGTACAAGTCTTCAATTTACCGCCATCTATACTTATCAAAAGATCCAAAAAGGGGATCTGGGTGGTAGATACCGAGGAGGTGAATTTCAAAAAGGGGTCTAAGCTGTTAACCCATGTAGTAAATGTATCCACGTCTGAGAGCGGACCTTGCCAGATGATCAAAATATCATCTATGTATCGCCGCCACAGTTTAATGTTGTTATAGAAAGATTGGTGTGCGGTAATATGAACTGTTTTTCAAAGTCATACATATACAAGCAGGCCACACTCGGGGCGAAGGTACTTCCCATTGACGTGCCATGTATCTGATGGAAAAGAAGATCCTCGAATTGGAAGAAGTTCTCTGTCATGGCTAGAGTGGCACAATGCATTATGAAATGTACAGGAGTCACTGTCTCCAAAGTCATAGAAAGGAGAGCATTTTCAACTACCTTTAGTGTAGCTTCTTGTGATATATTAGTGTACAATGCTTGGATAGCCAGTTCAATTTCATTTTCGAGGATGCCCACAGCCCTGTTCAATAAAGCATAACAGAATTAGTTGGGGCCTTGTTCTTCCCCATGTCAGGCCCGCAAATAATGCCCCTTGTCCGAGTAACTACAAGAAAAAACTGTCAAATAAGTGGGGTACAAACAGTGAGGTGCAAAGTAATGGGGAAATAGAACTCCTACCAGCCACTAGCAGCAGCTACTGTCGAGAGCCCTACCATAATCCTTCCAAACTTCGCAGCCTTCGGGCTAATGAAAAACCATAAGCCATCCAAAACGGTTATTATCGTAATTATCTACTCCACATCGCTGTCAGTCCAACAGACCAAGGAGGGGTGCAGCCCAGCCTCTTCCAGGCATCGATGAGCAGCAAACCCAGATGCGCTATGTTGCTCTTGCACGACTGAAGACAGCTGAGAACACTACCGGCCACCTCACACCACTCTGCCTGATGGGTATTGTAGTCCACAGGATCCAAGACCAGCAGTGAAAATGAAGTCCCACATAGTGGGGCACCCAGACAGGGGTGGCTCCTCAACCATGGTGGAGGAGCGTCGTGCCCACCCGCCAGCAGCAAACAGCTACAAAACTTTTACAACAAAACCAAAATAAACTACATTAATTATGGTTTTATTGTAATAGGAGTGGGGCCATGGGGCGTGACTGGGACCTAAGGGAAGTGCCGGCCGAACACATATGCACACTAGGCTCTCTCCAACCCAGCACTGTGTTGCTGGGTTGGAGACAGCAGGCAGAGACTTCAACTCTGCCTCGGAGAGACCAGCCAGGGCGTTCTGTCCAATCTTAATGCTGTTATCATGCTGCCAGTAGCATGAAAACAGCATTAGGGTTGGTCGCAGGGTAGGCTGGGAGCCTGTGCCTGCCAGAGGAGCGGATCAGAATGACACAGCGAGAAAGGTAAGCTTTTAAAAAAATGAATATATATTTTTTTGGTCCTCCCTGCCATGTGTCGTGCTGCCCTGCCCCTTTTCCTTCCCGTGAGCTACGAGTGCACCCAGGCGCTCTATGTAGCCCTTGCACGATTGAAGACAGCTGTGAACACTACGGGCCGCCTCAGGCCACTCTGTCCTCTGGGTGTTGTAGTCCACACAATCTAAGACCAGCAGTGAAAATTAAGTCCCAGTTTTTAGTTTCTAAAATCTGGTCACTCTAGGTTAAAAGCATTTTTTAAGACAAATTCACATGAAAAAAATGCAATGGCATAAACCATATTAGCGGAAGCGCAGGGTTTAATATGTTACTTACTAACGTCGTTGAGGAAGGGGGAGCATCATCAACACACACACCTTACTATTTCATTTTGTGAAATGTGAAGTTTGTTGTTTTTCATTATTTCTAAACATTGTTCAGTTAATAATTACAGCTTCTTTCGGAGCTGCGAGGCATATGGAAAACCTTAATCTAACTGTATACCACTCATAAGAAAACAGACTGAAGAAATATTCGATTGTATGTAACTGACAGAATGAAAATTATAAATATATAAAAGTCTCTGAAAGAAGAGTGTTGTCTCTTCCCCCTTACGGTGTCAGTGCAAGGTCATAAAATAGGATGGGAAATGGAAATGCATTTTAAGCTGTCTCTTCTTTATGAAACTGTGGCCAAACATCAGTGGAAATTCACATCTAAACCTTCCAAAAGCAGGTGGTATTTATAGGCGTAGATGTGAGCCCTTCATCCCCACTTAATCTCTGCCAGCTGGCTGTCAGAGTCCCAAGCCCAAGTGGGTTCTAGCCTACTTTAATTATTTTACTTGGAAACTAAGATACCCTTAAAATATTTGTTTCATGTCCGCAAGAAACCTAAAGACCTATTTTTAGACATTGAAATTCAACATAAATTCGCTCCATTTTTCGTAAATGAAAAATATTAATGGATGTGCAAGTCTGGTAGGCCAACATAAAATGCATAATCGCCACAATTCTTGAAATAGAGTGACTTTGCAGAGCGTATATATTTCCGTGATACACATTTTAAAAAAAAGTTAAACAAATGTGTAACATCACAGTTCTAATAATATGACCAAAAAAAAAAAAGATTTTAATTATGGTTCTTTACTTAAACACTAAGGGGCAAATTAATGAGTCCCTAGTGCCACCAGAGCGTCACTTTTTGTGACGCTCCGATGGCGCTATGCCCTGCATCATATTTACACGGTGGTGTGAAGCCACTTTTTGTGGCTTAACGCCACCTTGTAAATACGACCCCTTCATACGCAGCCCTTTGCGTGGAAGGGGGTGCAGTGTATGTTGCTGTGAGCTTGCCACAGCAACACCCATTGCATTTTGACACTGCCTCAAATTTCCGAGTTTTTGTAAACATGAGGCAGTACCAAAAACTAATGCCATCTCACGTGTGGCGTTAGCAAGGCACAATGAGGAGGAATACTTTTATTCCGCTTCGTTTTTTGCTATGTGTGCTGCATTCTGCAGCAGGCAAATAAAGAGCAAAATGCCAGTCATGATTGTTTATGTGTGGGATGGTGTCCCTACCTGCAAATAAACAATCATTTGAAAATGGCTTTTTGGCACTTCTGTGTGTGGTGCATTCTGCAGCACACACAGAACTGCCAAATCGGCATTAGTGATTGTATATGTGCAGGAACGGACACCTCCCGCACATAATCACACCCTTCAATGCAGACATCATTGCACAATGGTGCAAGGATGACTGCGTTAACACTGGCAGCTACATTTAGTGCCAGCGCAGAGGACAACACAGGGGTGCACCGTATTTAATTAAATACGGCGCATCCCTGCATTGTGAAAATGATGGAGCGTAGCGCAGCCAATTTTGGCGCAGCGTCGCGTTCTGTCATTTTCCTATAAATATGGGCCTAGGGTGCTGATTTAAGAGTTCCTAGCACCACTTTAGCGTAGCCTTAGCGTCATTTCCTTGGCGCTAAGGTGGCCTTTTCTCTGCACCAGATTTACAAAGTGGCGCAATGTAAGCATTGCGCCACTTTGTAACCCTTTGCGCTACATTATGCCTGTGCCAGTGTCACCCATTGGGGGGGCAAAAAAGTATGGCAAAGAAATCTAAGAGATTTCTTTGCGTCATTTTTTCGGCTCTTACAACGCATGTTTTGAGCAGGCATTAAAAGGGGGCACATCATTGCTTACACTGGGCCCTTATGTACTCTTCAGGATTAGCGCAAAAATTTTGGCACTAGCCTTGAACAATACAGCAATAGCATCAAAAATGTTGAGGCTATTGCCCCCTACCGTACACCATGGTGCGATGTAACTTAAATATGACTCACACATGGTGGTGGTAGGAGGGCGCTAAGGGGTGCAAGGAAAGTGGCGCTGCACTGGATGCAGCGCCACTTTCCTTAATTCTGCCCCCTAGGGGTCTGATTTAAGAGCCACTGGTGCCTCGTTGCCCCACATTAGCATCATTTGTTTATGCTAATGTGGCCCAACAAGGCCAAAATCACAGAGCCAAATTTACAAAGTGGTGCAATGCATGCATTGTACCACTTTGTAACCCTTTGGTTATTATGGTTGCTTCAGGCATAATGCATGCAATGGAGGTGTTCCCCAATTAGGGGGGCCAAACAAATGGCACAAAGAAATCTAAGAGATTTTTTTTAGTGTTTTTTTTTCGGCACTTTTAACGTTTGCTCAGAGCAGGCATTAAAAGGAGGCAAACCATTGTTTACAATGGGCCTCAATGGGCTTTGCAGGATTACCGTCAAACGTTTTGATGCTAATCCTGCAAAGCTCTAAACTAGCGTAAAAATGTATGATGCCAGTTCCCTAACTACTGCCATGGTGCACTGTATCTTACATATGGCACACTCATGATGGCATTAAGGTGGTGCTCAGGGGAGCAAGAAAGGTGGAACTGCACTCAGTGCAGCGCCCCTTTTCTTATTTCTGGCCCTAATGATTTTTACCCATGTTGAGACACTTAGCGAGGATTTCACTCATTAGTACCACTTTTAGATCCGTGTGTTGCAATAAACTGCTGAAAGGTGACTAGCCACGCATTCTGAAGGGCCTACCACTGCATAACAACATGTCGTTGCACTGTCAGTAATTTTTGATTAGTTTAAGCTTAAACTATTTTTGTTAAATCTACAAATTATGTAGATGGTGTTAGATTATGCGGCAAATACGGATAATTCGTATTTGTAGAGAAAAAAGTGGCCCTCTTAATATATTATTTCATTCATGATGCATAGACAAATTTTCACCATAGGATGGTAATAAAAACGATGCTCAATTGTTGTGTTAATTTAAAAAAAATTGCAAATAACCCTGAAAGATTATTTTGGAAAAAGCTGTGTTTAGGTTCTTATTTTTTTTCCAATAGTCAGATCAATCATTGTTTTACGAGTCTTTCGTGGAAAATATTTCCTTCACATCCTCTTCAAACTCTGCTGCCACTCCATCCTCGTTTCTGCAACCAACCCTTCAACGAAAGCTAGAAAAGTTTGGCTTTATCTGGAATAGCTCTTGGTTGTCCTCTTTTCCTTTCTCTCTGCTAATCTTTGGTTTTCTTAGCACCATGTTGCCTTTTAGTCAGCATTGTGTGGTTTTACCTGGCATTACATCTCTTAGAGAATGTGAATGTAAGAGCATAAGTATACTGGAATGCAATGAGCTCAGCTGGAATGCATTGAGCTCAGAGTAGGAGCAGTGCTGACTGAGATGGTTGGAGATGCATGAAGCGTGGATGTCAGGAGACTGAGCTTTAACTTTTACAGTGCGGGTCATGATCTGTGGCTGACACCAGGGATGGGATTTAAAAGAATCCTCCGATGCATGGCATCAGAGGATTTTTTTAATGAAAAAACCTCAGAGAGTCAAGGAAGATCTTCCATGTCTATCCCCTGAGACCACGCAACCACTCCTTTGTGATGTCGGCTTGCTGACGTCACTGTTTGTTTCCACCACCGGAGAAGTAAGCGGCCTTTTGGCTGCCTCTTGCTCTGGTGGGGAAAACAGCCCCAAACAGCCTTCCCGACGTTTGGGAAAGCCTTGTTAGAAAGGGTAGACTCTCCCCTTTCAAACAAGGCCTGCCTGAACTGGTTTACTCGCCCTCAATCGCAGCACAGCTGTGATCGAGGGCCAGGAATCCCCATTAGACACAAGAGATTTCACTTGGGGGGGTCAGCCCCCTCAGAAAACGGGCCGCCTCCCCCCGCAGGCATATATTTTTTTCAAAGGTAGATTTACCCGTCGGGGCGCGATCGCACCTGATCGCGCCCTCCCAGGGGTGTGAAAAATGAAAAAAACGTTAAAATAAAAAAATAAATGGACTGGGGGTCGCCCGTGAGCAGGGTGACCCGCTGTGGGGGCAATAATTGTTTTTAACAGCTGTATGGTTTCCTTGGGGGCCACTATGGCCCCCAATGAAACTATACATCTGTTAAAAAATATATAGAGCTATATGTATATATATATATAAATATATATATACATATATATATATTACCACCAGTTCTCTTGCAGTTGCAGGTTGCATCTTCAAAGCAATGCACATACTTCAACTGTCGGGTTTCAACTGTAGATTGTAGGCAGCAATAAAAAAGTCAGGTAACTCTTGTGATTACGTTTCTGCTAGAAAAGGATCTGATTTTTGTCTAATGGCAGTTTTGATGCCATAAAGTAGCGCAGAAGGTTTATATGCCTACTGAAAGGATCAAAACTGTATTGTATATGAATAGCTGAGTAGATTTGTAAAGCCAGCCATTACCTGTACTATAATGCAAATGAAATGTATGTGCGAGGGGGGCGATGGAGAGTTGAAATGTACTTTTGCTGGGTGGTAGTGAGGGCATCGAAGGAGGAGGTAATGGGAGTGGGAGAACCAATAATGATTGTTGGACAGGGCGCTGGGGGCGCTAAAGACTATGACGATTGGTATTTGACAAGCTGATGTGAGTGTGTCTTTTTTGTTTTTTTGTGTGTCTTGAGAGAACATGCTGATTTAGGGAAGAAGCAAAGGTAAGGTGACCTCTACTGTTGCAGACATCACACACACCCACCAGCATTTTTGTGACTGTCTACATAGACTAGTGTTTTAGAGCGACAGTTTAGCCAGTAGCAGAGATGGATGACTGCTGCTCGAGCCCTGACTCAGGTTATAGAGGACAGCTCTGACATAGGATCAGAGACTGAGACAGGAGATACTGAGACAGCATCTGAGGGATAGGGCAATGGCGCAGACTCTGGGAGTGATTATTCAGTCAGGAGTCCCAATCGATAACTCCCCTTCCAGTGATTGTGATGGAGATGATGAGGACAGCCTGTCTGTGCAGAGGGACAATAGTGGGTTAGCCCAACCCAGAGAACAGGTGCATGTGGCGGCAAGCACAGAGAGAGTGCTCTCTTGGGAGCTCCCCAATTTCGTTCAGCCCGAAATTCCACCACCCAAATCGTATTGTGGAGACATCAAAATTATCTATCACAAAACAACCTGATTTTGTAAGGGAGACACCTGCGTTGTTGATCCAGGGCTCGGCGGCCATATAGGGAAACCTTCCAAACCCAGAGAATTCTGGAAACTAGATATTCAGGGGAGTCCACAGAGGTGTGACTTGTGTTGATTCCCCAAAGTTGTTTTACCCAGAATACACTGCAAAGCTGAAATGTTGAATAAAAACTCAATTTTCTCTTGCATTTCTGTCACACAAACTACAGGAATATGCTGGGATCCACAAAATTCCTACCACCCAGTGCTTCCACACATGTCCTGATTAAAACACTTCCCCACTTGAGTGCCTGTACCCAGTGCCTGCATCAGGAACGGATCACCCCAGGGTCAACAGTTGCCCTCATGTAAGGACCAACATTGACTGTTGTGTGATCCAATTTCTGACACGGGCACTAGGCCTACCCACACAAGTGACGTACCATTTTTATCAGGAGATTTGAAGGAATGCTGTGTGGAAGGAAATTTGTGGCTCCTCTCAGATTCCAGAACTCTCTGTCACCGAAATGAGAGGAAAAAGTGGTTTTTTTTGGCCTAAGTTTGAGGTTTGCAAAGGATTCTGGGTAACAGAACCTGGTGAGAGCCCGACAAGTCACCCTATCTTGGATTCCTCTAGGTGTCTACTTTTACAAAATGTACAGGTTTGGTAAGTTTCCTTAGATACCGGCTGAGCTAGAGGCCAAAATCCACAGCTAGGCACTTTGCAAAAAACAGCTCTGTTTTCTTTGGGAAAATGTGATGGTTCCACGTTGTGTTTCAGGGCATTTCCTGTTGTGGGCATTAGGCCTACCCACACAAGTGAGGTACCATTTTTATCGGGAGACTTGGGGAAATGCTAGGTGGAAACAAATTTGTGGCTCCTCTCAGATTCCAGAACTTTCTGTCACCGAAATGTTCGGAAAAAGTATTTTATTGGCCACATTTTGAGGTTTGCAAAGGATTCTGGGGAAAAGAACCGGGTGAGTGCCCCACAAGTCGCCCTATCTTGGATTCCCCTAGGTGTCTAGTTTTCAAAAATGCACTGGTTTAGTAGGTTTTCCTAGGTGCCGGCTGAGCTAGCGATCAAAATCCACAGCTAGGCACTTCCCAAAAAACAAGTCAGTTTTCAATGTAAAAATGTGATGTGTCCATGTTGCATTTCCTGTTTCGGGCATTAGGCCTACCCACACAAGTCAGATACCATTTGTATCGGGAAATTTTAGGGAACACAGAATAGCATAACAAGTGTTATTGCCCCTTCTCTTTCTCTCCATTTTTTCCTTCCAAATGTAAGACAGTGTGTAAAAAAGACGTCTATTTGAGAAATGTATTATAATTCACATGCTAGTATGGACACCCCGGAATTCAGAGATGTGCAAATAACCACTGCTTCCCAGCACCTTATCTTGTGCCCATTTTGGAAATACAAAGGTTTTCTTGATACCTATTTTTCACTCTTTATATTTCAGCAAATGAACTGCTGTGTACCTGGTATGGAAAGAAAATCGTTGCAAGGTGCGGCTCATTTATTGGCTCTTGGTACCTAGGGTTCTTGATGAACCTACAAGCCCTATATATCCTCATAATCAGAAGAGTCCAGCAGATGTACTGGTATACTGCTTTCAATTCAGCTATTTTGTTATGTAGGAAAAACTTGTAGGATTTACCCAAATGAACCCTTGCTGAATTCAGAATCTTGTCTACTTTTCAGAAATGTTTAGCTTTCCAGGATCCAGCATTGGTTTCACACCCTTTTCTGTCACTAACTGGAAGGAGGCTGAAAGCACAACAATAGTAAAAATGGGGTATGTCCCAGTAAAATGTCAACATTGTGTTAAAAAATGTGGTTTTCTGATTCAAGCCTGCCTGTTCCTGAAAGCTGAGAAGATCGTGATTTGAGCACTGCAAACTCTTTGTTGATGCTATTTTTAGGGGGAAAAACCACAAGCCTTCTTCTGCAGTCCTTTTTTCCATTTTGTTTTAAAACAAACAACATTTTTGCTGTATTTTGGCTAATTTCTTGGTCTCCTCCAGGGGAACCCACAAACTCTGGGTACCTTTAGAATCCTCAGGATGTTGGAAAAAAAGGACGCAAATTTAGCATGGATTGCTTATGTGGACCTAAAGTTATGAAGGCCTAAGCGCAAACTACCCCAAATAGCCCAAAAAGTGCTCAACACTCAGGGGGGGGGAGGCCCAGCAGCTATGGGGTTAAGAATACATTTTCAAAAGCACATTGTTGTGGTGTAATTTATGACACAACATGGCACAAGTATGAAGTCTATTTCACATTACAGTATAGTTGGCCTGATTCATAAAGAAAAACTTACATCATTGTGTGAGTTTACTCTTTTTTGGTATTCACAAACTATGGCCATCCTTATGACATTGGCGGTAAATCCCACTTACCGCCACGCTGACTGCCGCCAACATACCGCGGGGCGGCGGATATCCGTTCACCATATGATGACACACACACACCAATCTGAGAGAAGTCAGCCACACACACAAATCCGCCAGTCCAAAGGTCAGTGCTAAAGTGGCGGTATCAAAACCCACACCATTACGCGAACAGAACAACGCCCACCACATCATGACCCACGAATCTCACAATGGACACCCACAGTCAAAACAACTCCACATTGGACAATTCAAACAACAAACCTGACACCCTAAACACCCCACACCCATACAATCACACCACTCTAAAACACACACACACATTACCCACAACCTTTTACAAATAAAAATCATTGCCACCAGAGACACCAAGACCACTGAGACAACTAGAGCCGCACACTACTCACACCCATTCACCACTCATGCACTCCCATCACACACCCCAACACATTACCCAACACACCCTCACTGACACACCTCACAAAACACCCATGGCACCACAAAGACACCCCCGTTTCACGGAGGAGGAGCTAAGGGTCATGGTGGAGGAAATTGTCAGGGTAGAGCCACAGCTATTTGGAGCACAGGTGCAACAAATCTTTATAGCTAGGAAGATGGAGCTATGGCGGAGAATCGTGGACAGGGTCAATGCTGTGGGACAGCACCCCAGTACAAGGGATGACATCAGGAAGAGGTGGAATGACCTACGGGGGAAGGTACATTCCATAGCATCAAGACACCATCTTGCTATCCAGAGTACCCCCACCTCCTCCCCCACAACTCACTGCATGGGAGGAGCAAGTCTTGGCAATACTGCATCAGGAGGGCCTGGCCGGAGTGGGAGGAGGACTGGACTCTGGTAGGTCCATTCTCTACTATTATCACCCCCCTACCTGCATGCCATCACATACCATCACCCTCATTCCCATCACTCCACTCCATCCCACACACTCCACCATTCCAAGCCCTGCATGCTGTACCAATGCATGGACACCCCTCACAGCCCTGCATGGACACCCATCACTAAAGCATGCACAACATAGAGAACTAACAATCCCTCCATACACTAACGTACAAACGTGAAAGCTGGCAGGACAAAACCAACCATAGAGGGGAAGCCAGGGATGTACAATATGTCATACACATCAACCATAACACATCATTTACATTCCCACAGGTACCCCGACCAATGTCACCGGAGAGGAGGTGCCAGCACTATCCAGTCCCCCAACTGAAGAGGCCCACAGTGATGACAGTAGCTCTGGACTTCAGGATCTGGATGACCTACCTGACCCATCAGGGACTACTGGACAGCCGGTTACCCAAGCCCAGTCACAGAACACCCCAGAGCCTATGCTATCAGTAAGTACCACCAAAGCAGCCACCCAGTGTACCCATACCTCTGTCCCTAGGACACGTCAATCAGCAGTGTTTCCACCTGTACAGGACCCCAGGCCACACCTCGCACACAAGACAATCAGGGACCTAGGGTCAGTGGCAGTGAGTACACGGTTCAGAGGACAGAGGCACAGGCCAACAGGAAAACTGGGAGGAGTGCTGTGTGCCAGGGGGAGGACAGGCCCAGGGATCCCGGGATCTCTCTGAGATCCTGGGAGCCTACCAACATTCCGAGGACACCATGGGCCAGATCCTGGACAACGTGCTGGAGAACAAGCGGCTTCAGGAGGGACAGTACCAGGAAATCAGGGAGGACTTGCAGGCCATCAACAACACCCTGATCTCCATAGCAGGGGTGCTGGCAGACATGGCCAACATTATGAGGGAGGCAGTCTCATACCAGTGGGCCCCTTCCACTAGCCAGTCATCTGAACAGCAATCCACTTCTGGAGCCGCTAGTCACTAGGAGGCCCAGCCACAGGACTCACAGGCCGCCAGCACCCCTCACCCCGCAGAAGGTGAACCACCCCACAAATGTTCCCTGCGATCCAGACAGAAGCCAGAGACACTTGCCAAGACCCCCGCCAGGAAATGAGACTCTCCTGATTGTCCCCCTTGTGTCCCACTCAGTCACCCTGTCCACCTTGATCTGACATTGCTCCCCTTCCTATGTCCCCTTGGACAATGCACCTGTACTACAAACAGACTGGAACAATACCCTGGACTTTTCTCCATCATCACCCCATCGAACTTGCCCCTCAGTATTTTAGCACTTCAATAAGCACCCTTTGATCAAAATCAATTTTGAGTATGTCATGTATATCAAATGTGTATTGTTTGAAACAGGTAGAACCATTGCAAATTAACTGTACATAGAATAAGCATAGATTTAATGACCTGTAGCTGGCTGTAGTAATCACACCAGGAGTATTTGTCATATCACTAACATCTGCAAAATGAATAACCAGAGGGAACAGTAAGTGAGCATTTAAATTTAAAGTTACACTTTCTTACCTGTGCGTCATTGGAAGTACTGACGGAACACAGATGTTTTGTTGTCCTCATCTTTATCCTCTGCCTCCTCATCCTCACTGTCCACAGGGACCACTGCTGCCACAGGGGCATTTCCAGTCTGCTCCTCCTGCTGAAAAGGGACATGTTGTCTGAGGGCCAGGTTGTGTAACATGCAGCATGCCACCACTATCTGGCAGACCTTCTTGGGTGAGAAGCACAGGGATCCACCTGTTAGATGGAGGTACCAAAACTTAGGGGGTTATTCTAACTTTGAAGGAGTGTTAATCCGTCCCAAAAGTGACGGTAAAGTGACGGATATACCACCAGCCGTATTACGAGTTCCATAGGATATAATGGACTCGTAATACGGCTGGTGGTAAATCCGTCACTTTTCCGTCACTTTTGGGACGGATTAACACCTCCTCCAAAGTTAGAATAACCCCCTTAGTCTTCAGGAGGCCAAAAGTTCTCTCAATTATCCTCCTGGTACTCCCATGTGCCTCATTATAACGGTCTTCTGCCCTTGTCCTGGCATTCCTCACAGAGGTCAGCAGCCATGATAGGTTTGGGTAACCAGAGTCACCTGCAATTATTGAGCGACAAAATGTAGGCACACAATATCCTATATAGCCCACACCATACCCACACACCAACATATACTAGGTGGGAACCAGGGCTCACCTATAAGCCACACCCTGTGCCTCTGTAGTTGGGCCATCAGATTTGTGATGTTGCTATTCCTTAGGACAAAGGCATCATGCACCGACCCAGGATACTCAGCATTGACGTGGGAGATGTACTTGTCCGCCATTCACACCATCTGCACATTCGTGGAGTGGAAACTCTTACGATTCCTGAACAGGGATACATTTATTATGTGTTATGTGATATTGAGGATATGTCCCATTGCATAAAACTCGTCCTTCACAGTGGTCAAATCTTCCACCTGGGGGAATGCAATGTAGCTGCACATGTGTTTTATCAGGGCAGACAATTGCCCTTGTCAGCACTATTAAGAACATTGGCTGTGACATTCCTCCTGCCAAGCCCACTGCCACTTGGAAAGAACCAGTTGCCAGGAAATGGAGTACTGATAGCACTTGCACAAGAGGGAGGATCCCAGTGGGATGACGGATAGCAGATATCTGGTCAGGCTCCATTTGGGCACACAGCTCTCTGATTGTGGCACTGTCTAGTCTATAGGTGAGTATTATGTGCCTGTCCTCCAGTGTAGCCAAGTCCAATAGGGGTCTGTACATGGGGGTATGTCTCCATCTCCTATTCATCCACAGCGGTAGAATCTATGGGACAAAAGAGTGAGGAGCTTGTCAGAAACTGAACAATGGAGCCACAACAGTAGTTTATATTCTGTGAACATGTAATGGGACAGTGTGATTTGTCCAGTATATGCCTATTTCTCCTATGACGCAGCATTAGTCCTTAGGGCTTCCCCCCTGAAATGACATCTGCCTGTCCTGTGTGGAGGGACAGGTAGAAGTGAGGTAATTCCGCTGACACTTTGCGCTGTGGTGGGAGGAGGTCGGTAACCACTGTGCAACTCCTCATTGGTTAATATTGGGCCCTATGGGTTACAGTGGTCCATGGTGATCTACGCCAGTGGTGACGGTATGCACCACCGCGGACATGACCTATATTTTCTATGATATTTCTCACTTGTTACCTGACCTTCAACAGGAGAGGACCTACACTGCATGTGCTGCTGTGAGCTGTGACTGGAACCTACCATGGCCCATGTGACCGAGGAAAGGGCCCCAGCCTTCACTTTGGAGGAGTTGGAGCGACTGGTGGATGGAGTCCTACCCCAGTACGGACAGCTGTATGGGCCTCCAGACCAACAGGTGAGTACACTGTGGGCACAATGCAGGTGGCATGGATGCATGGAGATGTGTGCGAAGGCATTGTGTAAGCGGGGATTATCTGTTGGCGGTGCACATGTTGTGAGGTGGGCTATGTATGTGCCAATGGTGATAGAAAGGGGTATAGTGGGCCATGTGTGTGACAGGCTGGACTGTTTGTCTCATGGTGTTCTCCTGTCTGTCTTGCCTCTGCAGTTCAGGGCCCATCAAAAGAAGGGTACATGGCGTGCCATCACCAAGGAGGTGCGGACCCTGGGGATCTATGGCAGGCGGAGCACACACCTTTGCAAAGGGTGTGAGGACATGAGATGCTGGGCACGGAATACCGCGGTGGCCCAGTTGGGGATGGCCTCCCATCGAGGAAGTGAGGCCAGTCGAACCGTGACCCCCCCTCATGGCCCGCATACTCGCGGTGGCCTATCCAGAGCTGGATGGGCACTTGAGGGCAACAGAGCAGCCACAAGGGGGTGAGTACGGTGGTTATCTTTACAGGTTACGCCGGGTGGGGTGGTATGCAGGTGGTGGGTGTTTGTACTCGGGTGCCGAGGCCAGGCCAGACATAGCAGCGTAGGTCCTCTGGAGCCTAGGGGTCTGATTGGAAAATGATGGCTACCTAGCTTGTTAGCATCCACTACTGGGCAGGTCTGCGTGGTTCCGTGTGCTGTAATTGGCGGTGTGTGCTCCTCCTCATGCCTTGGTGGCTAGTAATATCACTGGTAGTGCAATGCATACTGCTTAGGCCTGTTCCCTATGTGTGAGGGTGTTTTGTACGCCAACGGTGGTGTTTGTGCACTCATTGACCCAGTGTATCTTTTGTCTCTCTTCCCCCTTTCTTGTTTTGTCATCCTGTCCTTATGTGCATCATCACTATCTGGCGGAGGAACAGAGGCACCAGCGATGGAAGGAGCTGCATCCCTCAGGACCCAGGAGGCAGAGTCCACCAACGCTGAGGGCACCAGTGGTACACAGGGTGAGGGAGAACCACTGTAGAGGCTGGAGGGGACAATACAGTCTCTGATACCTCCTCTGATGGGAGCTCCGAGGTGGTGGCAGACACCTCTGTGACCACCCCAGCTGCAGGTACATTCGCCACCCCTGTACCAGCACGGCCCTCTCAGTAGTCCCTCAGGGAGTTGCCCGTGCCCACTCACCCAGGAGGCTGGGCATCTCCTTCACCCCAGGCACCTCAGGTCCTGCCATAGTTAGCCCTGCTGCCATGAGTGAAGAGGCTATTGACCTCCTGAGATCCATCTCTGTAGGGCAGTCAACCATTGTGAATGCCATCCAGGGGCTGGCAGCCCAGATGCAACAATCTAATGCATTCCTGGAGGGCATTCACACTGGATTGGTGGCCCAACAGAGATTGATTCAGGTTCTGGCCTCCTCTCTGATGGCAGCCATTGTCCCTGTTTCTACTCTCCCCCCTCCAACTTCCACTTCCCAGTCCCATTCTTCTCAACCCAAACCCATCCCAAGCACACAGCCAGACAAACATGCACACAGGACAACACACAAGAGTGTCACAGGAAAACACAAGCACCACACTTCATCCAACAGGGACTCATTCAAACACTGTTCAGTTGCAGACACAACAACATCCACTATGTCCACTGTCTCCCCCTCCTCCTCCTCCTCCTCATCCACCTTCCACCCAGTTACGTCCACAATCACACCTGCATTCACTACATCATCATCCACTACCTGCATCATCACCACACCAAGCAGAACATACACCTCACTGGCAGACACCTCCACAACAGCCATGCACGGGTCCCTAAGTCCTCTCCCACCGTGTCTATCCCCCTAAGGTACACAAACTCAAGCACTCAGACACCCAACAGCCATCTACCTCAAAACAGCATACAGCCCATGCAACTGCACCCAAATCCAACAGACAAACACCTCCAACAACCACTCCCTCATCCTCCTCTCCCATTACTTCTCCCTCTTACCGCCCCAATGTCCCTAAAAAGCTTTTCCTTTCCACCATTGACCTCTTTCCTACACCTAACCCCCGTCCTGCATGTATGGCCAGGGTATCAAGAACCCAACAAGCACCTCAGCCACACAGACCATGGGCGCACTTCCATCCGCACCTACTCGTGGTGGAAAGGATTCCATGCCTGCACCAGCCAGCGGAAAGGAGAAGGAGCTTGCAACAGCCAGCAGAAAGGGGAAGGAGCCTGCACCAGCCAGCCAAAAAGGGAAGGAGCCTGCACCAGCAAGCAAGAAAGGGAATGAGCTTGCACCAGCAGCTGTCACAGAGCCCCCACCATGAACCATGGTTGTGCAGCCATCAGTGAGTGCAGGGGCTAAGCAGGAGCCTACCACTACCTCCATCAACACCAAGGTGCAGCCATAGCAGGGTGCAGCTGCTGAGCAGGAGCCTCCCACTACCTCCACCACCACCACAGTGCAGACATTGCAGGGTGCAAGACTGAGCAGGAGCCTCCCACCACCACCACAGTGCAATCATCGCAGGGTGCAGGGGCTGAGCAGGAGCCTCCCACTACCTCCACCACCACCACAGTGCAGCCATCGCCTCCCACTGCCACCACCACCACCACCACAGTGTAGCCATTGCAGGGCACAAGGGCTGGGCAGGAGCCTCTCACTACCTCTACCACAGTGCAGGCATCGCAAGGTACAGGGGCTGAGCAGGAGCCTCCCACTATCACCACCACCACAGTGCAGCCATCGCAGGGTGCAGGGGCTGAGCAGGAGCCTCTGACTACCACCACCACAGTGCATCCGTCACTTCCGGTGGACGCAATGTGATCCAGCCTCCATGGGCTGCTGTGCGGCCTGTCCCCTTCAGAACCAGAGGGGAAGACACCCACCCGAGAGACTGTGGCCTTGCACTACCCAAGACCAAGCACAGGTCATGTTGCCCCCTCCAGTAACAGTGGGCAAGTCAACCACTTGAGAGAATGTGGCCTAGAATTCCTCAAGACCAAGCACAGGGCATGCTGCCCCTCCAGAACCAGTGGGCAAGTTACCCACTTGAGAGACTGTGACCTAGAACTCCCCAGGACCAAGAACAGGGCATGTTGCCCCATCCAGAACCAGTAGGTAAGCCACCCACTTGAGAGACTGTGGCCTTGCACTCCCCAGGACCAAGCACAGGGCATGTTGCCCCCTCCAGAACCAGTGGGCAAGTCCACCACTTGAGAGACAGTGACCTTGCATACCCCAGGACCAAGCACAGGGCATGTTGCCCCCTCCAGAACCAGTGGTCTTGTTCTTGTATCCGGCTGAGGTGCCTGCCTATTTTCCAACTGATGCCCCTGCAGTGTTCTCTCCGTATTGATGCAGGTAACAAGTGAGGCCTTGGACTTTTCCCTGTGGCCATGTGGCCCATGTGAACTGAGAACTGGGCAGTGTCCCTTTTTTGTACATTTGTACGTATCTATTGCATTGGCAAAATTATTATTTATACTGTCTTGATCTTATTACAATCGCTTTAGTCAATTTGTGTTGTCCTTGCATTATTCAGCCAATTTACGGGGATTAACTTGTTTCTTGGGCAGCTGGTTGTGTGTATAGCGTGTGTATGTCGGGTGAGTGTTGTGCGTGTGTGTGACACTCTTGTTTTCTTCCCCCCCTCCGTTGTGTGCTAGGCAGCTGTACTCACCGTCATCGTCTTAGCCAGCGTTGGTGTTCGTGGTGGAGCAGGACGTAGAATATCATCGGGAACACTTGCAGTTCTGGTTCCATGGTGGTGTGGTTCTTCCCTGTGTCTCCAATGGTGAGTCCTTAACTTATGTGCAGTGTTTCTGCCAGGCTTCTGATGTTGTTGGTACTGCCCCGGAAAAGATGGAGGATTGTCTTTTCATAATATGGTGGGTGGTACTTTGACTTCCGACTGGCTGTAGGCGGCTACCGCCATGGTGCCTGTTATTTCCACCCTGGTGGTTGGTGTGGTATGTTGGCTGTCTATCGGAGTTATCACCGCCATCGTCATATTTTGGCGGTAGTTACCACCAACCTGTTGGCGGTATTACAACCACTTTATCACCGACCTCCAGGGTTGTAATGAGGGACTATGGCGGTCATAATGAACATGGCGGTGTGGCCCGCCATGCCGGCGGTGGCAGGAAATTCTGCCAGCCGGCATGGCGGGCCACACCGCCACATAATGAACCGATGGAGGGCTGCCATAGGCGGCCCTCATTTACATTCAGACTGCCGCCATCAGGCAGCCTAATGGCAGTCAACAACATCATCCAACAGGGCAGCGCTGCTGCCCCTCGTGTAATGATCCCTCAGGCACCAGCCTTTCCATGGTGGGTTTCTCCACCAGGGAAAGGCTGGCAGAAGGGTTGCACCAGGGCAACCCTGGGGGCCCCTGCACTGCCCATGCGCTTGGCATGGGCAGTGCAGGGGCCCCTGTGCAGTGCCCCATTGCACAGGTCACTGCGCTGCACCCGCCACACAGAGGCATTGGCGGCGGCTCCATGTGGAGCCACCGTCAATGTCCCGGCCAGGCATTCCTGTGGGCCAGCGGGTGGAAACACATGGATGTTCTTTATCCATCCGGCAGGGTTCTGGGGGCGCTGGCGGTCAGTAGTAAGACCGCAGCATGAACATGCCGGTTTTGACCGCCTTGTTCATAATGAGGCCCTATGTTTTAATTGTAACTTTATGACTGCAGAGACTCTGCACTTGGGGCGAGAAACTTTGCAGATAAAAAGATATGCCTGTCTTATCTTTCATGTGCAGAGTTTTCATTCCCGACTAAGGAGTCTCCACAGTCATGAAGTTACTATTAAATTGTAGTTTGTCAATGCTAAAAAAGAGTTAACTTACACAAAGATGTAAGTTTATCTTTGTGAATCAAGTCCATTACATTTATTCAGAAAATAGTTTTTAGAGGTCCGTACATTTCAAACATTGTTGACTCTTGATATTTTAAGAATGGTGGACCTGGTTATATTATTCAAGAAAATTTTACTAAAAATTCCTTCAACAGATTTGTGCTGGTCTGCATTCATTTACTGCCTATTCTTATGCACATACTTCACGTAAATCAATGTTGAGACTAAAAGGAAAAATATATGTACAGTATTGCACCTGTGCCCTAAAACTGAAGGTTTTCCTAAAAGCTGACTGCTTCCTAACAGGCATTGTACTGGGAACCAAAGTCAACCCTTCAAAATGTTTTATATATTGCTACTGTTTATTCAGGATGAAGTCAGATTTTCCATAGAAGGAGTATTTCTTGTTTTGTTAGTATCTTTGGTGCTGATTCATGAATATGTTCAAAACATTGAAACATCATTATTCATCCACCTCTTTACTTCATAGAAAGTTTTATGTCAATTTTCAAACGGGAGCTAAAAGAAGGGGGTTGGGTGATTTCCCATTTTATTTGCCAGAGAAAATTTTCTCCATGTCCTGAATTTGTGTTTTAAAAGGGCATAAGTGGATGCTCTAGGGACACTTTGAACTCCAGGTACTTCTGAAGAGATAACCAGAGGGTCCTCCAACACACACACAGAATAAAATAAAAATATTCCAGGCATGGGCGTCACTTTACTACTGCAGGGCCAAGCTAAGCTATCTTCTGGGTACTTCAGTACTACAACAGGAGGAGATGCACAAGTTGGCATGCATGCATTGCAGATAATAGCCGGAGAAAAAGTGGGTTGGTTATCCCTGGGTGCTTGGGAGGCCAATTCCTGCTGGGCATGGCCCAAGGCCATGTGCAGTGGGCAGTTGGCTGCCTATAGAAAGGGTTGATGCAGGATCTGTAGAAGGTCATTTGAGATGTCATCAATTATGCCACAAATGTTGCCATTTAACATTTCACCACTGAAGTCATATGTGAGGTAAAAAGCAGTACATGAAGGGGAAACAAGTGCTTTTAAACATTAGTTCTTATTTCATTTTAACAACTAATTATAATGTGACTTTAACCCTCTTTTTAATATATATATTTTTCTGATAAATGTTTCATGGACAGCTATCTAGTATTACCAACTCTAACTTAGTCATGACTTTCCTCTCATTGTACACTGCATATATATATTTTGTCTGTGAATGAACTAGAAACAGGGCAACACAACCACACTTGCAATCATTCAATGAAGAAGGGCTTTCAATTGTGAGTCAGAATTGTTGCCTCTCTCAGTTCTTATTTCATGTACACCAGTTAAAAACCAAAATATGTTAGATCTTGTAAACACTCCTGAAGGAAAACTAATGGTTCCTTTAACTCTTCAGGTTGAATCTGCAGTGTGGGTCAGAAAGACCACAAAAAGGTGTAACTTAGGGATAAAAAGAGTTATCTTCACTCTGGTATAGCAGGGGCTTCAGTACATATGAAAAAGGTTCCCACATTCGTATATGTAAATTGTAAAGAGAGTGATAGATATTTATGAGGATCAGCCAATGACCACAATGAAGTATGTATTTATTTTTAAAACTCCGCATTCGCCTTGATACTGGGCAGGATATAAAGCAGGCCAAAGCAAGTGTAATTGCACTTGTAGTGTTTTGATACACTCAATCAAATATACCTAAAACTCTGTGAGACCAGTCCCCATGATGCAGTAGGCCTCACAGTAATGTTGTTTGTCTGGTCCAGTCAGGGTTTACCCACACTTTGAGGAACAGACCAGTCCTCACTGTGCAGGCTAAACATGCACACACATACACACACCAACACGCACACAAACCCACACATGTAAACATGCACGCACACACACACTGTCACCGTCCTGGTCATCAGTTTGGTTAGTGACAATTACCACTTTTTTAAGGACCAGGGTTCCTCCACTCACGGTCTGGTTTCTATTGCCAAGTTCACTAAAACCTAAATTCCAGAGACTGCAAAATAAAATGAAAATGTGGTTATCAGCATCAAATCAAAGAATGCCATTACTGTCAAGTTGTGCACGCTTCCAGTATGTGTAATTGATATCTTTTATTACACCTTTGAGCAGTTATTGAGTAAAGACCAGCCTATTGCTATGACAGACCCATATAATATGGCTGTGCACTAAAACTATCATTGGCCCAAAAGGTCTGCATGTATGTCATCAAGGGGTTGCCCCTTGTGATCCCTACCACTACCATTTAGACCTCTCACCTCAGAGGTTGCAAAATCAGTGCCAAAAAAAAGGGTAGGGAACCCCTTTTGGGAATGTAGGTTGCATCCTTCCTGTTTTATGTTCATTTTGAGTTGTCTTAGTAATGAATATTAGTCTATTATTCACTGATATTGCAATCAAAATTGGTCATAGGGAGCTGAACCAGGACTTTTGCTAGCAGCTGAGTTAAGTGAAAAGAAAATATTTTTAAATGTATGGTGTGTGCATTTTTATTGAGAGTATGTTTGTGTGAGAGATGGCGTGTATATGTTAGTGTGTGTGTATATGTTTGAGCATGTATTTGTAAGTGAAACTGAGGGAGAGTGAATGACAAGTAATGATTGAGAATGAATGAGACTGAATGTCCTTAAGTGACCTTGAATGAGTCAGTGAGTGATAATAAGTCAGAGAAGAACGAATCTAAGTGACTGAATGAGATAGAATAATAAGAAAGACATTTGTTTACACTTTGTTGTTATATTAGTCTTGCAGTTATCATGGAACATGCTAATTATTGTGATGTTTTCAGGTTATATCAAATTCACAGTCAAAGGTCATATGATGTCACTTCCTTTGACGCAATTAAGCTCAAAGGGCGTTTCAGATCAATCCTCTTCCTCTAGCATTATGACAAACCATCACCCATGAAGATGTCCCAAGGAAATTCAATTCTCTTAAATCAGCAGATCATGTGTTCACTACTTGAGTACTTACACTGTGGAATCTACTTCTTTGCATTTTGCTAATCCAGTCACTCAAAAAATGTCCTTAAACGGAGTAGTTTACTTCAGCCTTTCCAGCGCCTTCCATATTCGCACAATGCACTACACTGTTTAGATAACACCCTCCACTCTGAAACTGCTCTTGCTAACTCTCAGAGCACGAGTGTTCCTGAAGCAGACACAGGGGGTCATTCTGACCCTGGCGGCCGGTGGCCGCCAGGGCCACCGACCACGGGAGCACCGCCAACAGGCTGGCGGTGCTCCCACGAGCATTCTGACCGCGGCGGTTCAGCCGCGGTCAGAAGCGGCAAGTCGGCGGGCTCCCGCCGACTTACCGCTGCTCGGGGGAATCCTTCATGGCGGCGGAGCGCGCTCCGCCGCCATGAGGATTCTGACCCCCCCTACCGCCATCCTGTTCATGGCGGGAAAGCCGCCATGAACAGGATGGCGGTAGGGGGGGTCGCGGGGCCCCTGGGGGCCCCTGCCGTGCCCATGCCAATGGCATGGGCACGGCAGGGGCCCCCGTATGAGGGCCCCGCAAAGTATTTCAGTGTCTGCCTTGCAGACACAGAAATACGTGACGGGTGCCACTGCACCCGTCGCACCTTCCCACTCCGCCGGCTCGATTACGAGCCAGCATCCTCGTGGGAAGGGAGTTTTTCCCTGGGCTGGCGGGCGGTCTTCTGGAGACCGCCCGCCAGCCCAGGGAAAAACTCATAATACCCTCCGCGGTCTTCTGACCGCGGAGCGGTATAATGGGGGCGGAATTCTGGCGGGCGGCCTCCGCCGCCCGCCAGAATCAGAATCACCCCCACAATGTCATACAAGCATATCATAAAATCCACATTGCCCCATCAGGCACACACTTCGAGCATACACTTACTCAGAGCATGCAACTTCATTTAGTATGCAACTGCTCTCAGCTGACTGTCATGTCAAGGCACACTCTCATGACTTGCATAAATTCAAAGAAGCCACAGTCTCATTGACAGCACATTTAGCAGACACAAACACAGAGTTGGCATACTTACATAAAGATTCAGATATCAGACACACACTAGTGGCATATACATTCTCTCATTGTAGTGAAAGAGCGTACACTTAATCATGACATACAAAATATCAAAGCAATTATAGAAAATACAATTCTATAAGGAATCATTCAATGCTACAATTTCATGATTTGGCAGGAGCTCATTTTCTTGACCTCCTAACATTCCAACACAATCAACATGACAAATATTGGACCTGGACCTTTTTGCAGGTTCATCCCCAGACCTTTTGCCTCCTTCCTCCTATGTTTTCTGACCTCTTGTTGTTCGCTCAAGGACACTGAGCACTCTATCACTGCTGACCAGTGCTAAAGTGCAGGTGGTCTCTCTTCTAAAGTTGGTATGATTGGTTTATAACTAATTGGAATATTTAATTTACCTGTAAGTCCATTGCACATTGGTATTTCTATACCAAGGGCCTGTAAATACATGTTACTAGTGGGCCTGCAGCACTGCTTGCGCCACCCACTGAAGTAGCCTTTCAAACCTGCCTCAGGCCTACTAGCACAGAGCCTGCATGCGCAGTTTACTGCCACAGGGACCTGGCATCTTAATGTACTTGCCAGGCCAGGATCACCCCCTTTTTACTACATGTATGTCACCCCTAAGGTGGGCCCTAGCTAGTCCTATGGTCAGGATGCTACGTATGTAGCAGGCCGGACATGTACCTGGTTGCGTGGCCTGTCCTGGTAGTGACAAACAGCCTAGTAGGTTTCTCATGTCTGTGACTGCTGCTTTCTCATAGGATTGCATTGGAAATGCCCTGCCTTGTGTCTAGGGGGTATTGTCTGATTTATGAGGGGTAGCATAGGAATGTTTGGTATCGTTGTAATGGTAGTAAGAAATGCTGCTTACTGGTGTAGTTTTTATTTTTTTATTATCCTTACAGAAATGCCACTTATAGAAATTGAGCATTTCTCTGTGTTTATGACTCTGGTGTTTTGCAGCTTGACCCCACTCCATGTCTGGGCAGAGTGACAGTTGGGCTTTATTCACACATTTCAGACAGCCTCTACACAGGGAGGGTGGAGGTGTCACAGAGGTGCATCTACATTTTGAATGGTCTTCCTGGACTGAGAGGCGGGGCACACATGCATCTGTAAAGGCGGTGCCTTGGCGTCACACAAAGGGGTCGTTTACCGCCAAATGATGTTTGGGGCTTGTGCTGGAGGAGAGAGGGGGCTCTCCTAGAACCGGTTGTAACTGGTTGGAACCTCCTCCCCCCTTCTTTCTTAACCCACTTCAAAACTGAGTATAAGTACAGGGGATATTTCCTTACAATTTGTGAACCCTTTGGAACTGAAACATACTTGTAACTGGACACAGAATGCTACTGGAGGGACTCACCAGGAACCGCCTTCTACTGCTGTTGCTGTGCTGACCTGTGACCTGCTGGGTCACTCGAGGAACTGCCAACTGCCTGCATCTATCTTGTGGTGGCCTGCTTATGGGCCCTGCCACTCTTTGTTCCATCTTATTGTGTCTCCCAGAGGCTGGGTGCTGTGGCCCCTGATCCCTGCCATTCCGCTCTGTTTTAGTATCTTAAAGCACCCTGGAAGAACTTTCTATGTTATTTGTTCGTTGCTTGAAAGTGCTCTGCCATCGTGGGAATCACCAGTGCAACCCGAGCGTTAGTAAATCCAAGAGTGTCAGAGATGCACTGCCCCTGGTATCCCCAGGGCACTACAGGAGTGAAGTCAGGAGCAAGCACGCTCCTAGTGTGCCCTTGGGGAGAAGCACGCTCTGAGGAGTGCCCCCTGGGCACAGGCAAGCGTCCACTTTGGGGCCTGTTCACTGCTGAGGCCCAGGTGGGCTGCAGCCGAGTCGCTCACCAGGTCAGGTGCGGGCGAATCAGCCCTCTGTGGAGAAGGGTGGGAAGGAGGCCTTTCATTCCCACTGTGCCCTCATTTTCTGCTTTCCAAGACGGGCAGGGAAGGGAGCATCATCGGAGGCTCCCCACCCCACTGGGCTCCTATAGCTGTCGCTATAGGTCACGTGTGAGAGGAAGCCTCATCGGATGCCCCCGTGCCGCTTGACCCCTTGTTGCTGGTTGGTGTCCCCCCAAGAGGACCGGTTGTGGCCCTGGGGGGCCCAGAGAATCTACAGCCCCCAGACTTGAGCACTGACCACTGGAGGAACCCCGCTATAAATACGAGAGGGGGTGCATGCCGCCACCTAAATCACCAGAGCTGCCCCCAATTGGTGCAGAGGAGCACCAGAGGCCCCCTTTTTTTACTTTGTGGCACTAGAGGCACCCTCATCAATAGAAACAGGCTCTTTTTAAAAGAAACTCACACTTTTAATGTTCCGTTTATGGGCATTATGGACTGGTATGTTAACCTGTTTTCTCTTATGATGTGCCATATATTTGCTAATATTCCCTAAGCGTTTGTCACTAGTGAACAAGAAAATAGATTTTACGAAACGCGTAGAGTGGTGTGTGTATCATTAAATGACACACTGCAACAATCAACAACGTGACTGGGACTTTCCTTTCTTAAACCAGTGGATATTTGATGTGTGGAGCAAGAGGAATTTGTGTGGAATATATATATATATATATATATATATATATATATATATATATATATATATATATATATATAAATATATATATATATATATATATATATATATATATATATATATATATATATATATATATATATATATATATATATACATACACAAAAACATAACCATCAGGATATGAATTATCACAAATCCCAGTAGTTCCTAGTGTCTGTGTCTGACGTCATACTGGATATTGCTATGATAAACAAGTCAACCGTTAGAATGATTCTGATGGGGTCTTCCTCAGAACACAACAACAAGAGGTAGCAACCTGACCAAAGGTATCTCTGGACGAGAAATGTCTTCATACTTTCCCAACACTGTTTAAAGGTCTCACTCAGCATGTCAGTAAAGGCATCCTGAGCACTGGGCAGCCATCAAAAGAGATAATGAGTGAAAGAATGTCAAAGCAGTCACACTACAAGGCACACTCTCACACAGGAGACACTTGTATAGCTGAAGACAGTGTGGGTGACTGATTTGAGAATAAAGTCATCAGTCCTGATTGACTAGTTAGACAAAGAATTCTTCATCTGTTCTTCTGACACAACAAAGTACAAAAAGTGGAGTGAGCCCTCCTCTAACAGGAGCGTTCTACAATAGAAGAACAGGAGATCTCACACTGAGAAGTGAGCGACCAATGGAACAAAAATGTTAGGGACTCACCAGAAAGTGAGGGGGAGGGACGTTTGCTATCTGACATGTACAAGTACCTCAGATCTGGTATTGATCTCCTCAATATCTACAGAGGTGTCAATCATAATATTAGTTGGAGAGATAAGACATTTTAAACCCAACTTCTACATATTGTGCAGCCATGCTCAGTCTCAGCAGAGCAAATTCACAGTTAGATTCATTGATATTGAATTGGAAAATGGAGATTGCAATGAAGGTTTATGTATTCCACACCTCCTGGATACAGAAACCAATCCAGATTTGAAGAAAAGCATATCTGTCAGGGTAGCTTGTTTGAGATTTGCAAATGAGAATGAACCACCTTCTTTCTCCCTAGATCAACAGTTGATTTATCATACCAAATAACACATATACTGTGGCACCATTAATCTGCCCACTAATGAATTTAGATGTGAATAGAGAGATGGATAGCCTATTAGATAAATCACACGCAGACTACAGAACCAAGAGACTTGAGTTAAAATGTTATCCTTCACACTTACACACTTGGATAGCTCAACACATTTCCCTAGACTGCCTTACTATGTCACCAATTAGCACTTCTAGCTGCCATTGTCTCTCTTGTGCATGACAAATATAGTAGGAGAAGCAAATGTGCAGGCTTTCATCATACCATAGGAATTATAGCACAGCAGGCAGCAGTTGTGATGCAAGCCTCTATCACACACTTCTGCCCCAATGCAAGAAAGGGTAGAGCAGGTCTCCTTTTACAAAGGACACAACTGAACAGCAGACAGCAAATTCCAAACCCCTTTAAAAAATATTTACAACATGAAGCTAGCTCTGTGGTACCAGAAGGAAAAGCACATTATTATCACCATTAATGGTGGCTACAATTTTTAATGAAGGGAGAAAAGAAGAGCACATAATTGAATTCTCTTTAATCCTAGAATGTCCTGAGAGAGAGTTGGAGAATATTAGTCTTTTGCAAGTGCAAATTATCTCTACAAGATAAGGGAAACACTACACATATCAGCTATCATCTGCAGTCAAGGACAGCATCAAAAATATACCCAATCACTTGAGGTCTGTACTACGATGCGCCTACCACCACTCAAAGAAGCAAATAAACCAGGACAAGCCGGAGTTCATTTTAAAATACTCTCATCTTGCATGATCAATGCAGACAGCATGAGTGATATCAAACAGTCCATTCCTCCCCCCAGCTGGTTAGACAAAGTTGCAATTATGCCATGAATCATGAATGTCACCATATCTAGTCCCCCCCGGGTGGTTCCTCCTCATGAACCATTAGAGAAATTAATCTTAGCAGGAGCACAACATCACCCAGTAAACCATTGTAATTTCACCAGATGACAGAGTGCAGATAAATTAGGTTGGCCACTATCAAACCTATGGAAGCTAAAACCAATCTTCCCTGCCCAGTTGGCAGTATTGTCAACCCAAACCTCTTATTCAGAGAAGACTAACATGCGTGTTATAGGACCACTCCATAATTGTGCCTTAGGTCTGTTAAATAAGTGTAAAAAAAAAGTGATGAATGAAATGATTGAATTAATCGCAGCCACTGGTTATCACATGGGGCACAGCCAAATCCATCAATATTTCTGCACACCATGCCACCTCAGTTGGGACCAAGCTGCATGCAAATCAGTCTTGACCCTCCTCCAATGGGAACAGACCAGCCAAAACTGCCAAGCCAAGTCTTCCTTGATCTGGAATGCAAGCAACCAAGGACCGGTTATGTTCTAGTTCAGGGAGGACCTGGACTGGCAGTTCAGGCTTGACTGAGCCCATGAGGACCAGGGTCAAGACTGATTTGCATGTGGCTGGTCCAATCAAAGGTGTCATGGTGGCCAAAAATTGTGGATTTGGATGTGGTCCAGAACAATTGCCAGTAACTGAGAATAAGAGTCTTTACTGGGCTGGATATGCAATTACAGTGTCACCCTATGATCCCTAACAAAGTCTTGTCAGCAGTTATACATGCCATTCGAGCGCACACAGAAAATCAGCTGCAGAATGCATTGATGAGGGTACAGTATTATCGTTAGAATTTTCAGGTCCCGTAGTAAACTGTGCTCTCTGGCAAATTTATTTTAATTAGTGAGCAGTTTTGTCCACTTGCTTGTATCTACACCTCATAAGGACAGCAGTATTTGCCTTAATTGCTTGACAAAGTTTACTTGTGATTGAAGGATTGCTCTCTTTTGACTGAGAAGCCCTTCAATGGTATTTTAGGCCTGGAGATGTGGGAGCATCGTGTGACACAATATATAATTCCATGGGGCACAGGGCACTCTGTCAAATGATACCCACAGTGAAGGATCTTAGAGTACCTAAAGGAGACTAGCAAAGTACTCTATAATATAGGATAATCTATTATTAAATAGTACAAAAACAAATTATCTTAATATGCCTCCCGCCCCCTCCCCTCTCGGGAAGTGCTTTTTACAGACCTCCCACCTCCCAGCTGACCGGACCCCGCACCTCCCTCCCCTTCCTAATGGGGACCACAGCACTGTGAGGGTGACTCCTCTGACCTCCTGTTCTGCGTTTGTTGCCCTCCCAGTGCAGGTCCTCCGGCTGCTGCTTCTGCTTTGAACGAACTGAGAGCCTGCCTGACTCTCAGTTCGAGACCTACCTCCCCCTGCAGACTCCTGCCTCCTCCTCACCCGTGGTGGCATAGTGTCCATCTGAATGTAAGTATCTTCCTCTCTTTAGTCCTTTCCTCTCTTTCCCCTGCCTTTTTTTTACTTCTGCCTTTACTCAATGGTTTCACTTCTGGCTCTTCTTCCTGTTTTTTTGCATTTTTTCACCATGCTGCTGCTGCCCCTGTGGCCCCATCCCACTCCCCTCCCGCAAAGCACTTTTTCCCACCCTCCACTTCCCAGCTGACTGAACCTTCCTCCCCTTCTTAATGGCGGCTGAAGCACATCCACAAAGTGGGAGCACAGCTGGCGTGTCAAAGTGAAGCCCACCTGTGCCTCCCCGGGCCTGGACCGCATCCAACACCATGGACCCTGATTCTCACCCTCTCCGCCGGTTCGATGCCAGCACTCTACGTGCCATCAACCCGGGAAGATTATCAGCCTGAAACCAAGCCAACCCCAGGAACACCTATGGACTGTTTTTTTCTGCTGCGTCTGCTCCAGCACCCTCTAAGTACCACACCACAATCCCGAACCAAGTTCGGACAGCCACCTCAAGTGCATACTCCTCAACACATGCTCCCTCATCAATCACATAGGAGAAGTCTGGGACCTCTTCAACTAAACAGCCCTGGATGTCACTTTCCTCACGGAGACTTGGATCAACCCGACCGCTGCCCCAGATATCTCCACAGCAATCCCAGAAAAAGAACAAAATCCTCCACAAAGACAGAGCCAACTGACCTGGAGGAGGCATTGCCATAACCTACAAAAACAACCTTCGCCTAGCTACTACCATTGAGTCGCAGTCTTAGTCAACGCCCACAAACCTGCACTTCCAGATCCAGACCAATCCAAATGTCTCCCTACAAGGTACCCTCATCTACAGGCCACCAGGACTCCAACCCTAGTTCTGCAAAGACTTCGCCGAACTCGTCATTCCCCAAGCACTCTGACTACATCATACTTGGTGACCCCAACATCACAACTCTCGGCCTCAAACAACTCATCAACGTTCTTACCCATTTTCGACCTTGTTTTCTCAGCAGAGTACAACATAACCATCTCCCACAACTGCGAACACCACTGGACCGACCACAAGTGCATCCACTTTACCTACACGAAGTACACTGCACGCCACCACACCCCCTGTACCCCTGGCTGATGCTGGGGCAAAGTCACAGAAGCTCAGCTCACCAACTCTCACAACCACTGCGTCCCAATGGACCTAACTGACACTAATGAAGCTGCAAACAACCTACACCGCTGGCTCTCGAACTGCACTGACAACATAGCCATCTGAGGAAATCATAATGGAATCAACAGAGCAAAACACTCACGTAGTTTACGCCGGACCTACAGGAATCCAAGAGTGCCTGCAAATGATTGGAATGGAAATGGAAACTCAGCAAATCCACCGAAGACTGCACAGCCTACAAAAATGCTTTCACCACGCACCACCAGAACATTAGAACCACCAAAAAAGCCACCGTTCAAGCAAGCCTCAACACCAGCACTCACAACTTCACTATCATGGAAGAGTTCATGAATCCCGAGGCAGGCGCCTCATCCATCCCTCCCTCCCAAGACCTCTGCAACAACCTTGCCACCTTCTTTAACCATAAGATCCAGGACATCTACGAAGGCTTCAGGAACCAAGCCAGCCAGCACTGCTCAGCACCACGGACGTTGCACCCCACCAGGTACTGAAATCTTGGACCCCCATCACCATAGAGGACACCCACAGACTGAGGGACTCCATCCACTTGGGAGCATCCTCGGACCCATACCCTCATCACATCCTCAACCTGGTCAGCACCAGAATAGCACCAGAGCTTTTAACCTATCCTTCAAGACTGCAACATTCCCCGCAGACTGGCAACATGAGAAAATCAGCTCACTACTCAAGAAACCCACAGCTGACCCTTTAGAGCTGAAGAGACCCATTGCTCTGTGCCCTTTCCCTGCCAAGGTAACAAAGAAAGCTGTCAACCAGCAACTCACAGAGTTTATTGAGACACACTGTATCCTATAACCTTCCCAGTCTAGATTCAGAACAACCACAGGACCAAAACTGCACTCTTCGCATCCACCAATGACATACACTTCATACTGGACACACTCATCATCCTCTACCACTCCACTGCATTTGACACCGTCTCCTAATCCACTCTTTGTGATAGACTTCACGACGCTGGAATTCGAGACAAAGCCCTGAACTGGATCAGGCCCTTCCTCACAGGAAGAAGACAGACGGTCAGACTACAACTGTTCACATCAGAACCTAAAAACACATGCTGCTTTTCAATGTCTACATGGCCCCACTTACTAAGATCACCAAACAACATGAGGTAAAATATAATCTCCTATGCCAACAACATCCAGCTTATCCTCTCCCTATCCGAGGACTCTACGCAAGCCAAGAGGAATTTCCACAACGGGATGAGAGCAGTTGCCATCTGGATGGAGGCCAGCTGCCTCAAGCTCAACTCGAACAAGAGAAAAATCCTCATGATCATCTCCACCCCTTCTGCCTGGAATGACTCCTGTTGGCCCACCACTCTGGGTAACAGCCCAACCCCACCCCCTATGACCATGCGTGCAACCTGGGCATCATCCTGGACTCCTTTCTATTGATGACCCGCCAGGTTCATGCCGTCTCCTCATCAAGCTTCTACACTTTCCGTCTCCTGCAGAAGATCTTCAAATGGATTCCCCGACACAAGGAAAACAGTCACCCACGCACTCATCACCAGCAAACTAGACTACGGCAATGCACTCTATGACGGCACCACTAAGAAACTTCAATCTAGACTACAAAGAGTCCGGAATGCAGCAGCCAGACCCATCCTGGACATCCCCTGTCACAGCTGTATCTCCTCCCACCTCAGAGACCTACACAGGCTCCCAGACAACAAGTGCATCACATACAAACTCCTGATCCACAACTTCAAGGTACTGCACAACATAGGACCAGCATACCTCAACCACCGCCTCACCTTCTACATACCCAACAGAAGTCTCTGTTCCTCACAGCTCACCCTTGCAGCTGTCACCAAGATCTGGAAAAGTACAGCAGGAGGAAGATCCTTCTCTCTCCTAGCAGTCTGGACATGGAACACACTCCCCCTCAAGCTCAGGCAGACGGCATCACTAAAGCAGCTCAGGAAGGACCTCAAGACCTGGCTCTTTGACTGAGCACTATGCCTACAATCAGCGATTTGAGATCCTATGGGTGATGAGCCGTGCCTTATAAATCTGTGATTGATTGATTGAATAGAAGATCTCACAAAGTTAAACAGTCAATTTACAGTTACATGTGAAGTCAATCTTTCTGCAAATGAAGAAAAGCATTTGCTTGGCAACATATCGAAAAATAGGTTCTAAAACACAAAGGGGCATATTTATACTCTGTTTGCACCAAATTAGTGTCATTTTTTTTAACTCTAATTCAGTGCAAAACTAACTCCATATTTATACTTTGGTGCTAGACCCATCTAGCACCAAATTTATGGAGTTAAAGTCATTTTTTGAAAGTGGAGACCTACTTTGCCTTAAAGAGATGCAAGGTAGGCGTTCCCGTGCAAAAAATGACTCTATGGCCTTAACGCCATATTTAGGGGCATATTTATACTCTGCGGCATATTTATACTCTGTTTGCACCGAATTAGCGTCATTTTTTTAATACTCTAATTCGGTGCAAAACTAACTCCATATTTATACTTTGGTGCTAGACCCATCTAGCACCAAGGCCCTGATTTAAACTTTTTTTTCACCACATTAACGTCATTTTATGACACAAAAGTGGCGCAAACTTACAAAATATTGGCCCTTATTTATAGTTTTTGCTGCAAAACTGCACTAACTCAGTTTTGCACCAAAAAGTTTAGCACCTGCTTGCACCATTTCTGTGCACCAGCCGGGCACCATATTTATGGAATGGTGCAAGCCGGTGCAAAGGGTAGGCTAGAGTTTAAAAAAATGACTTTAGTCAGGTGGGGCTGGCAGTATAGAAGAAGAGGGTTTAGCACCAAAAAATGGCTTTAGGCAGGTTAGAGTAAAAAAAATTACTCTAACCAGATTAGCGTCATTTTATGGTGCTAAACCTACCATGCCACATGACTCCTGCCTTAGAAAAGGCAGGAGTCATGCCCACCACCCCAGTGGCCAGCACAGAGGACAGGGGTCCCCTGGGCATGACCATTGCACCCGGTGCCATGTATGGGGGCCCATTTCAGGGCCCCCTATGGCACTTTAAAAAATAAAATGTACTTACCTGGGATGGGGTCCCCCATCCTCGCAGTCCCTCTAGTGTGGGTGGGGGTGCCCCTAGGGCCTAGGGAGGGCACCTCTGGGCTTATTCCATGGTGTTCCACCATGGAAATAGGGCCACAGGTCCCCTAACACCTGCCCTGACCCAGGTCTTAAAAAATGGGGCAAAGCAAGCTTTGCACCATTTTTTGACCCCTCCTCCCTCCCTTGCACCATTTTTACATGGGAGTATAAATATGGTGTTAAGGTCATAGAGTCATTTTTTTGCACGGGAACGCCTACCTTGCATCCCATTAAGGCAAGGTAGGTTTCCACTTCCAAAAAATGACTTTAACTCCATAAATTTGGTGCTAGATGGGTCTAGCACCAAAGTATAAATATGGAGTTAGTTTTGCACTGAATTAGAGTAAAAACAAAATGACGCTAATTCAGTGCAAACAGAGTATAAATATGCCCCTTAGCATCAAAAAATGATGTTAATCTGGTCAGAATCATTTATTTTGACTCAAAACTGCCTATCGTCATTTTTTTTTAAGCTAGCCTACCCTTTGCACCGGCTTGCACCATTCCATAAATATGGTGCCCAGCTGGTGCTAAAAAATGGTGCAAGCCGGTGCAAAACTTTTTGGGGCAAAACTGCCTTAGTGCAGTTTTGCACCAAAAAGTATAAATAAGGCCCAAAGGGTCTGATTTAAGAAAAGTGGCACTGCACACAGTGTAGCACAACTTTTCATGCTCCCCTTAGTGCCCCCCCAACACCACCATGTGTGCGCTGTAGCTAAGATATGGCGCAACATGGCAGTAGTTCAGGGAACTAGCATCAAAAATGATGACGCTAGTCTGAGCTTTGCAGGATTATCGTAAAAAATGTTGACTCTAACCCTGCAAAGGCCATTGAGGCCCATTATAAATAATGGTGTGCATCCTTTTAACGCCTGCTCTGAGCAGGCGTTAAAAGTGCCTAAAAAAAATGCTCCATTATCAGCCTCCCTAACGGGGAAACACCCCTTTTGCATACATAGTGCCTGGCGCAGGCATAATGTAGCACAACGGGTTACAAAGTGGTGCAATATATGCATTGCACCACTTTGTAAGTATGGCACGAGAAAAAGCAACCTTAGCGTAAAAAACTAATTTACACTAAGACAGCACTAAAGTGGCACTTGGCCCTCTTAAATCAGGGCCAAATATGTATGTATACAAGCAGTGATAATGATCGATGATAGGAACATAAAAAATACCCAGAGCAGAACAAGCTAATCTTAAAACAAAGCTAAGACAATCCAGTCCATCAAGTTAATCAGCACAACAATAGTTTAGACTTCGTTTGAGTTGAAGTGTTTATTCCACAAAAGAAGCAGGAAGCCAACACGTTTCCTCTCTGACGACTTTTTCAATGCTATGAACCGTTGTGTTGTGACCAAAGTCACTGCGGAACAAAGCAGTAAAACCTCAAAGTACATCACAAGTCTGAAGTCAAAGAAATCGTCTCTCAGATGTTGAGTATGCACGTGGTTTGATAAGGAAAGTATAGTGTAACTGAACTCTCAAAGTCCACCACAATGAAAGTAAAGTGAAGGTAGCAATCATAACGATCAATCTTCAATGTATAATGGAATTATCTTGAAAATATAATTTTTCTGCATCTGATGAGTTCAAACACTAGTTAAATCAAGTGTGTATGTGGGAACCTTGATAATTCCCTCATAAATCTCCTGTGAGAGCCAACAGTAACACAGAGGTGATCAATTCTAGGTTTGATATATGTATATTGGGCATGACAGACATCAGGGGACATATTTGCTAATAATTGATGTAAGGCGCTCGGCTGCCAAAGTTGCCTTGTGTGAAAGGGAGAGAGAAAATATGAGCCATATTTTATGATATACTTTTTACTCTCCCCTGGCGCTAGTGAATTGTTGGCTGCTACTTGCCAATGCACACTGTCTTGCGCTACAGTGTATGGGTGCATGTGTTCTCTAAAGCATGGCTTATTAGGGGAAGAAGACCCATCCAGTGCAAAAAGTATAGTTTAATACTTTTACCAACCTTAATGTTTGCTATGCAATGCTGCACATATACAAAATTGGAAAAAAGGAGAAATTAAAACATTTCTTCTTGTTACGCCTGCCTTAAGGAGGCATAAGGTTTTGGCACAAATCTCTGTTTTAAGTGTTAGGAGATAGGGATGTGGATCAAAACACATGGGTTGTTACAAGGAAATGCCCATGCACCACCCATAAAATGCCTCTTTGATGCAAAGTAGTGTAAAGTAGCAAATAGTGCAACTTTTGCGTCACTTTGGGACACCTTCCAATGTAAATCCTGGTTTGCGTTGGTTAGTTAATCCCACCCCAGCACTTGGCAAAAGATATTCAACACAAATGTGATGCTAACCCGGTGCAAAGCATTAGTAAATCTGGGTCAAGATTTCAGCCCTGAAAATCAATTTAGATTTCTTCAGATGTGAAATCAGGACCTGCCAGCTATTGCAAACATTTGATGGCCCAACTGTCACAGACGCTGTGTCTGAGCATTAAATGTTCATCGATTGATAGGACGGGCGGATGCTTCTTAAAATTGTGATTTCCTTGATTACATACATTAAGAAAATTACTAAACTGAGTAAAGTGACAGCAGTAAAGGTAAAGACAGACAATATAATTTGTGCTGACAGTTGTCTTGAAGTGTAGAGACCATTTCACTGTTGGTCTTTGGCTTAAAGAATTAATGAATGCTGTATGTAGTTCATGAAGTTGCAAGAAATCGGGAAAACAGTTTCACTCAATAGTTCATGTTCCTCAAGTGTTTGAAGCAAGAGTGAGAGAGGCTAATATGAGAAATGCAAACTAGAATGAGCTTGGTCCATGTAAGGTACAGAGAGAGGTTAGAATATCATAATATATATATTCATATATAGACATATAGGGGGTCATTACAAAATTGGCAGTAAAATCTGTTTACCACCGTGCAGAAGACCGCCAACACACCGCCGCAGCTGTGGAATTCCGCCACAGCTATTATGACCCACAGCTCGGAATCCACCAAAATATAGACACCCACGCAAGTCCGCCACACCAAAGGTCAGTGATAAACTGGGGATAACAAAACCTCCACCATCACGCCAACGGAATACGCCCACACTATCACGACCCACGAATCCACGCAGCGGTTTTTCAACCGCGGTATTCCATTGGCAGTACACACCGCCGCGCTCAAAATACAGACACATTTACAAAACACTACCACATTGGACAATTCCAAATACACACACCTGATACACATTCACACACCACTCCCACACATCCAATACAATATACAACACACACCCACATCACCCACAAACCCCTACGACAAAAAATGTGAAGAAGGCCAGAGAGACAGCACAGCAAAAGACTACACCAGCATACAGAGGCACTCAACATCATCACTCACACAACATCCATGCACCTCACACAACACACCTCTAAATATCACCCCACACATCACAACACACACCACCCCACACATCACCCACACCACCCCATGGCACGGCAAAGACACCCCAGGTTTTCTGAGGAGGAGCTCAGGGTCATGATGGAGGAAATCATCCGGGTAGAACCACAGTTATTCGGATCACAGGAGCAGCACACCACCATAGCTAGGAAGATGGAGCTATGACGCAGAATCGTGGACAGGGTCAACGCAGTGGGACAGCACCCATGAACACGGGATGACATCAGGAAGAGGTGGGATGACCTACGGGGGAAGGTGTGTTCCGCTGTCTCAAGACACCAGATTGCGGTTCAGAGGACTGGCGGTGGACCCCCACCTCCTCCACCAGAACTAACAACATGGGAGGAGCAGGTCTTGGCTATACTGCATCCTGAGGGCCTCTCAGGAGTAGCTGGAGGAATGGACTCTGGTAAGTCAAACCTTTAACTACCATATCCTCCACCCTACCTGCATGCTAACACATACCCCGACCCTCACCCCCATCACTCCAACTCCTCACACATGTACCACTATCACAAACCACACATCCCAAACCCAAGCCCTGCATGCAACACCAAAGCATGGACACCCATCACCAAAGCATATCCACTGCACATACCCATACACCCCCCTAAACCATTATCACACAAGTTCCCACACAAGAATGCAAGCAGTGGGGTACAGGGTCACCCAACCATTGCACACCATGGCACACACAGATGCAATAATCATGTCTTTACACCCCTGCAGGACCCCTACCCAACGTCACCGGACAGGAGTGTCCAGACATGTCCACTCCACCTACAGAAGAGGCCCACAGTGATGACAGCAGCTCTGTCCAACTGGATCTAGATGACCAGCCGGCCCATCTGGGACCTCGGGACCGTCGGTTCCCCCCACACTGGCACAGGCCACTACAGAGCTTCCGCCCTCTGGAAACACCAGCACAGCACACACCCAACGGGCCCATACCTCTGTCCCCAGGACACGTCAACCAGTAGTGTGTCCCCCACTACAGGGAACCCAGGCTATACCACCACCTCAACAACACCAGGGACCTGGGGGTAGTGGTAGTGGGCACACAGCTCAGGGGACAGAGGACAGAGGCATGGGAACACAGGGGAACTGGAAGGGCTGCTGTGCAACAAAGGGGCCCACTCTCCACAAGGCCCTCTCCAACATCAAGGGAGCCTATCACCATTCCCAGGAGACAATGGCAACGGTACTGGCCAAGTTTCAGGAAACCCAGCGGCTGCAGGAGGAATAGTATTTGGGGTTCAGGGAGGAACTCAAATCTATCAATTCCACCCTGGGCACCATTGTAGGGGTGCTGAAGGAACTCGTCAGCACCAGGAGGGACACTGTGGCACAACAAAGGGCCCCAGACACTAGCCTGGACGATGAGCTGCACACCATCTCTGCCGGCGCTAGTGGACAGGAGGCACCGCCACAGGACCACAACACTAGCACCCTGCAGATGGAGAACCACCCCTCAAGCGGTCCCTGAGATCCAGGACAAAGACAGAGAACAATGCCAAGACCCCCTCCAAGAAATGAGACCACCCTGATTGTCATCCTTCTGTCCCACTTTGTCACCCTGTCCATACTTAAACTGCCCTAGCTCCACTTCCTATGCCACTTTGGACAATGCACCTGTGAGACTAATAGCCTGGACTCTGCCATGGACATTCCTCCACCATCACCCCTGACCATTTTACACCCCCCTCCACTATTTTGCACTTAAACACCCAAAGCAATCTGGAGTCAGTCTGTCCTTTCGAAAATGTGTATTTGCAATAACTGTGGAAAAATGCAATATCCAATGTAATGTCAACATATCAATGTCACACAGCTCTAGTCCATGAGGAAACAAAGCAGATGTCACACAGTGGGACCCACATCTGTGAAATTGAAAGGGAAAGTGACAACTCAGGGTCCATACACTGGGTGAAAATGACAGACAGAGGAGAGGTAGAAGAATTAAATCAGACGTAGCAGGCAGTGTTGTCGTCTTACCTGTGTCTCACTGGAAGTATTGCTGGATCACCGTGTTCCTGTTGTCTATGTCCTCTTCTTCTGTTTCCTCATCTTCACTGTCCACAGGCTCCACAGCTGCCACAACACCTCCATCTGGACCACCCTCCTGCAGAAAAGGCACCTGTCGTCGCAAAGCTAAATTGTGAAGCATACAGCAGGCCACAATGATCTGGCGCACTTTCTTTGGTGAGTAGAATAGGGAACCACCTGTCATATGGAGGCACCGGAACCTGGCCATCAGGAGGCCGAAGGTCCTCTCAATAATCCTCCTAGTTTACCCATGTGCCTCATTGTAGCGTTCCTCTGCCCTTGTCCTGGGATTCATCACTGGGGTCAGTAGCCATGACAGGTTGGGGTAGCCAGAGTCACCTGCAAATGGCGAGGGACAACTGTTAGACACACACTAACTCTTAGGGACATCCCCCACCCAGACACCTAGTCACACTGTATAGGGTTCATGTCCTCACCTAATAGCCACACACTGTGCCTCTGGAGTTGGCCCATCACATAAGGGATGCTACTATTTCGCTGAATGTAAGCGTCATGCACTGGACCAGGAAACTTGGCATTTACATGGGAGATGTGCTGGTCGGACAAACACACCATCTGCACATTCATAGAATGGTAACTATTCCGGTTTCTGTACACCTGTTCACTCCTGCAGGGGGGGGGGGCAAGGCCACATGCATCCCATCAATGGCACCTATGATGTTGGGGATATGTCCCATGACATAGAAGTCACCTTTCACTGTAGGCAACTCCTCCACCTGAAGGAACAGGATGTATCTGCGCATGTGTTTCAGCAGGGCAGACAACAATCTAGACAGCACGTTGGAGAAAATAGGCTGGGACATCCCTGATGCAATGGCCCATGTTGTTTGAAAAGACCCACTTGCTAGAAAAGCGAGTACTAACAGGACCTACACTAGAGGGGGGATTCCTGTGGGATGGCGTATAGCCTGGCTCCAACTGGGCACACAGTTCCAGGATTGTGGTATGGTCAACTCTGTATGTGACAATTACATGTCGCTCCATTGTCGACAGGTCCACCAGTGGTCTGTACACCGGAGGATGCCGCCATCTCCTCACCTTCCCCAGCGGATGTGCTCTATGGAGAAGAACAGCGAGCAGAGAGTCAACCAACACCGAGGTACGTTAACACAACTTTATAGCAAAATGTGTGAAAATCGATATATGGCTGTACTAGTGTTTAAGCAAGGCCTAGATATGTGTGACGCAGTCATAATTAATGCCATGTGGCCCCCCAAAATGGCGGCTGCCTGACCTGTAATGTGGGACAAGGGGATATGAGGTAACTGCGCTGGCGTTGTACACCGTCGTGGTAGGAGGTTGAAGACCGCGACGCAATCCTGCATTGATTAAAATTGGACCCTAGGGGTCCCAGGAGCCAATGACGATGTATGCCGGTAGTGACGGTACACACCGCCGCAGACGTCACCGCCATTTTCTCTCTGTTCAATCACTTGATACCTGATCTTCGGCAGGAGAGGACCTACACTGCAAGTGCTGCTGTGACCTCAGTCTGGAAGAGACTATGGCTCTTGTGTCTGGTGAAAGGGCCCCTGCCTTCAGCACAGAGTAGTTGGAGAAACTAGTGGAAGGGGTCCTCCCCCAGTACACGCTACTCTACGGTCCTGCAGACAAACAGGTAAGTACACAGTGAGCATGCCGAATGGGCAATGCCTGTGTGGAGTGGTGTTGATGAAAGATGGGGGGGAGAATGAGGCATGCATGATACGACGGTGAGTGCATGTGCGTCATGGCAAGGGTAGGAATGTGGGCCAATGACTGTGACGGTGCGGACGGTTATATCTTCTCCTTTTCCCCTGTACTATTCCTGTAGGTCAGCGCCCACCAGAAGAAGGATATTAGGCATGCCATCGCCAAGGAAGTCCGGACCCTGGGGATCCACCAGAGACAGAGCACCCACTGCTGGAAAAGATGGGAGGACATTCACCGCTGGAGCAAGAAGACTGCGGAGGCCCAGCTGGGGATGGCCTCCCAACGTGGGAAGGGTGCCCGTCGCACCATGACCCCCTGATGTTCCTGATCCTGGCTGTGGCGTATCCGGAGTTGGATGGGCGCTTGAGGGCATCACAGCCGCCACAAAGGGGTGAGTACACTCTCATTCTGCTGATTCAGCACGCATTGTAGGTGTCTGGGTGGGGAGGTGGGCTGTGGGTTCCCCTAGGCCAGGGCGAGTTTAGTAGGCAAGGTCCCTTCTTAAGGCAGGCCCTGTGGCACCCCACCCCACCTGTGTTCAGAGCCAACTGCACCTAGTCAGGGTCCTGTGACTTCCATGTGTGCAGCAATTGGGCATAGGCCTTGTAACCCAAGTCCCTGTGATTAATTAGGGAACTCAAAGTGCACGGCATAGTGCAGGGTGCTTCTGTGTCTATAGTGTCCACCAAATGTAGCGGTATTGGATGCACTCAACATGTCTTTCTTCTGTCTTCCCCCCTCTTTTTGTTGCCTCCCTGTTCTTGTGTGCATTAGCATCATCAGGCAGAGGAGCAGTGCCACCGGGGCAGGAGGGAGCTGCATCCCACTTGGCCCTGGAGGGCATCACAATGGAGTCAGAAGCCACCAGTGGGACGGAGGACGAGGGGAGCTCCACGGCGGGGACAGGAGCTGAGACCAGCGACACAGACTACTCCTCTGACGGGAGCTCCCTTGAGGTGGCGGGCCCCTCTGTGCCCACCGCATCTACAGGTACAGCCACCACCCCCCTACCAGCACCGCGCTCCCAGCAGCCCCTCAGCGCGTGTCCTGTGGCTGCTCACTCGGGAAGGTGGGCATCTTCTTCGCCCCAGGCACCTCAGGCCCTTCTCCAGTCAGCCCTGCTACCCTCAGTGAGGAGGCCATTGACCTCCTCAGGTCCCTCACTGATGGGCAGTCTACCATTTTGAATGCCATCCAGGGTGTAGAGAGGCAGTTGCAACAGACCAATGCATACCTGGAGGGCATTCATTCTGGTCAGGCAGCCCAACAGCAAGCTTTTCAGACTCTGGCCTCAGCACTGATGGCAGCCATTGTCCCTGTCTCTAGCCTCCCACCTCCAACTCCCTCCACCAAGACCCAAACCCCTGTGCCTCAGCCTATCCCAAGCACACCATCAGACCAGCATGCACACACGGCAACACACAAGGGAAGCTCAGGCAAACATAAGCACCACACATCCCACAGGCACTCACGCAAGCATCGTACACATGCAGACATACCAACATCCACTGCCTCCACTGTGTCCCCATCCTCCTCATCTCCCTCACAGTTTTGTGTCCACTCACACCTGCATGCACTATATCTTCAGCCACTACCTCCATCACCAGAACACCGACCACCACACCCCGCTCACGTGCAGTCACCACCACCACTACCATTCACACACCCCCTGTGTACTCTCCCAGTGTGTCTGTGAGCTCTCCTCCCAAGGTACACAAACGCAGCCACACACCCACCCAACAGCCATCCACCTTACGACAGCCTCCAGCCCATGCACCTTCACCCAAAGTCAGCAAAGTACACCTCCTACAACCACAACCTCTTCCTCCACTCCCAAACCCCCTCCCTCTACCCGTCCCAGTGTGTCCCAAAAACTTTTCCTGTCCAACCTTGACCTCTTCCCCTCACCTCCCCCACCCCTTCAGTCCCCTAGGACCCACCATTCAAGGTCCCAACCCAGCACCTCAGCCACAACATCTGCGGGAACAATGGTGCCAGTAGAAACCAGCTTCTGGAGTGCGCCAAACAGCAGGGCAGCCAGTGTGCCAAGGCACCAGACCACGGACAGTCCCCCAACTCAAAAGCACAAAAAGTTGCCCAGTGCCCGGCGGGAGAGTGGCAAAACATCTACCACCAAAGCCTCTCCCAGGGGTACAGTTGGGAGTGGGAAGACAGCTGCGCCACCATCCAAGGTGGGGAAGGGGCAGAGAAAAACAGGCAAGTCGTCAAAAACCTGCACGGCGGACAAGACTGCCACCAGCACCGCTGCCAAGGACACCGCCACCACAAGCACCGCTGAACAGGACACTGCCGCCACAAGCACCGCTGCCAAGGACACCACCGCCACAAGCACCGCTGCCAAGGACACCGCCGCCACAAGCACCACTGCCAAGGACACCGCCGCCACAAGCACCACTGCCAAGGAAACCGCTGGCACAAGCACGGCTGAACAGGACACCACCGCCACCAGCACCGCTGCCAAGGACACAGCCGCCACAAGCACAGCTGAAGAGGACACCGCTGCCACCAGCACCGCAGGCCAATGAGCGCCAAAGCTTCTGACGCTACTGAGGCCGCCATGAGCAGGATGAATCACTCTGGGCACAAGACCCCCTCCAGAACCAGTGGAGAAAGACATCCACTACCTCTGTCCTTGGCAGGATGAAGCACTCTGGGCACGAAGCCCCCTCCAGAACCAGTGGAGAAGGACATCCACTACCTCTGTCCTTGGCAGAATGAAGCACTCTGGGCACAAGGCTCCCTCCAGAACCAGTGGAGATTAACATCCACTACTTCTGTCCTTGGCAGGATGAAGCACTCTGGGCATAAAGCCCCCTCCAGAACCAGTGGAGACTGTTATCCACTTGAGAGACTGTGGCTTTGCACTCCCCAGGATACAGCAGTGGGCAACCCACCCACTGAAAAGACTTGTGAGACTGTAGTTTTGCACTCCCCGGGATACAGCAGTGGGCAACCCACCCACTGGAATGACTTGTGAGACTGTGGCTTTGCACTCCCCGGGATACCACAGTGGGCAACCCACCCACTGAAAAGACTTGTGAGACTGTGGCTTTGCACTCCCAAGGATACAGCAGTGGGCATGGAGCCCCCTCGTGGATCTGGCATTGTGCACTCATCCGGCTGAGGTGCCCCCCTTCCCTTCCCCCTGAGGTGCCTGTTTTTTTTTCGATCTGATGCCCCAGCAGTGTTCTCTCCGTTTTGATTGAGTATTGAGTGTGGGCCTCGCCCATGTATTTTGGACCCAGTAGTCCACGGACAATGATGATGGAATACCTTGGACTTGTATTTTTGTTGTACATATTTGTTTATAGTGTAAATATCTATATATATATATTTTTGATTACTGTATTTGAATAGATTACAAACGTTCGACTCATTTCCTTTTGTCCTTGCATTCTTCCAGAGGGGGTTGGGGGTTGTAAATGTAATGTATCTACATGTACTTGTGTGTGTGTTGTAGTGGGTGAGGGTGGGGGTGGGAGTGTTGTGTATTGCATGTGTGTGTCACTCTTTTTTCCCTCCCCCCTCCCCTGTGTCGTAGGTGCAGTACTCACCGTGGTCTTTGCCACCGTCTTTGTAGTTCCTGGTAGAGGAGCAGGAAGATAAAGGCTGGGAGAATCTGGAGTTCGGGTTCCATGGCGTCCTAGTTCCTCGTGGGGTGTGTAGAGGAGAGCGTTTTCCCTTCCAAGTCCTGTTTCCGCCGTGTTTTTGTTCATGGTGAATCTGCCCCAGAAAAGGTGGTGGATTGGCCTGTTGTAATTCAGTGGGCGGAACCTTGTCTTCCGCCTGTCTGTTGGCGGTTACCGCCGCGGTGTTTGTTTCTACCGCTGTGGCGGTCGGAGTGTTAAAGTGGCTGTCTATGTTGGCGGTTTCCGCCACGGTCGTGATTCCATTTTTTTTTATCTTTGGCTTGTTGGCGGTTTTACCCCCCACTTTAACACCGACCGCCAGGGTTGTAATGACCACCATAATCCTCTGGTAAGAAATGGATTATCATTTCATATGGGTGACTGTTCACCTCAAGGAATAATCACAACTCTTGTATGGGTGATCCTTTAAAGTCACTAAATGCACCTAAGCCCAAGACTTCAGTAGCTATGGCATAGAACTTACTGGCTTAACACAGGGTAGTGTGTAAAGTATTTATGAAGAAATATAACAGTAATAAAGTCAAAACGCCAAGCTCTAAAAATCCGAACACCAATTTGAAAAATTCAGAAAAATGTAATGAAGAAAATGCCACCACTTGACAAACATCCAATAAGGGAAACTGTAGGTATGATTGTTTAAAGATTATGGTGTAATTAGCAACAAAGAGTGCAAAGCGATAATGGTAGCAATGGTCACATTAGATTGGAACCTCTGTGTGATTTGGGGCTGACCACAATGAAGTACCGACTTAAAAAAAATGCTTGCACTCCCCAGCATCCAGTGTAAGTGCCAGCTGGATAGCCGGCAGGGGCTGCAGTGGCTCCATTCCTGTCCCCATAATCCATATGTGGATGCCCAGGCGATGTCCCGAAGGAGTTCTATGGGAGTACTACAGGATAACCATGTATGGCAGGAGATTGGCTGCCTGTGAGGTGTTGGATGTAGTACCTGGCCGAAGGTCAGGCCCTGCTGCCAGCCCCATGCCATGAATGGCCAACAGCACTGTGCCCCAGAGTATTGGTAGCCTTTCAGAGGCTGGTCCTGGCCACAATGTGCAAAATCGCATAAAGTGTGGGGTAGATTGTTCAGCTAACCCTTCACAAGGGCATGGAGGTAAAGATATATGCCAAGTACCACATACCGGCAAAGCCACTAAATGATGGACTATATTCAGCCATGATCTAGTAAGATAGAATCTATATTCTGGTTTTGCTACCCACAGCAAGTATGGCTCGAGCACACATGTTATAGTTTGGCAGGGTAATGAGATCTTTATAGAAAGAAACTGCAAATGGATAGCTCAGTTACTTCACACATCTAAGACCCATAAGAAGGCCAAGCATGTTGTTAAAGCTTACAACATGCTGTGCATGGGGGTGCAATTTATAGTTAGCTCAATAAACTATAACTAATTAATTCAAGTATGTTGTTTTAAGACCTAGGCCTAACAATAGGCTTTACTTCAGTTAACTACACGCAACCCCCAGCAGGTAGCCAACGTCCTGCCGCACATTGCCTATGACCATGTGCAAAGTGGGGTTGGACTCAGGGCCTGGCCTGCTGTCAGGGGCTGCAATAGGCTCTGCAACCAACCCCCAGCCATGTGCAGTGTGTGTTTGGATACAAGGCTTGGCCTGTGACCAGGCTCTGCACCCAACCACTCCGCATGAAACAAAGCATCCACGTTGTGATGGTGTTAGCCCATCAATATATAGATATAGGGCTATTGTTTTTTACTGCAAATGTCGGCCTTACTATACCAGACAAGCCTGTTGGCTTTGCCAAAGGGTTACCACACCAACATGTGAAGGCAAGACTGTTGGTTTTATCAGGGGGTACCTACATTAACATTTATATGTAATACTATTGGCATTGTCAAGGCGTCACTACTTCAATAAATCAATATTGATAAGTTAGGATTTAAAACTGGAGGAGTGCAGAACTTGCAGAGTTTTTCTCCACATAATTCTACAGAGTTACATAAAAACTCTGCAAGAATTCGCAGAGTTTTGCCCACCAATATAATATCTGCTTCCAGTGCTTATAGCCCCTTACCTCCGTCTGTCAGTGTCTCTGGGGTGATTCATGGCAGTTACCTTTGTGTATGTATTTGATTGACTTTCCCACCAGGGTTGTTGTTGTCTCTTCTGCATATCAAGCATGACTGAGCACGCTGCATGAACTTCCCATCTCATGGCGCTAAAGGCCCCCTCTTGTTTATGGGTAACGCCTTCTGAAAACTCTTCTGCAACCGTGGAGCTTAAGCAATCCACAAACTAACTTTCCACAGGTAACTACAAACACAGAATTTATAGAAGCCTGTGGTGGACATATACAAATACCTGAGGAACAGGGGCGGCTGCTTGCTGCTGGCTGGAAGGGCTAGTAGAGCAGCAAGCGAAGTGGGGGGCCAAAATAAATAAAAAAAACATAAAAAATAACTCTTACCTGCTGTGCTGCCTCACCTTCAATGCTCCCACCGCCTCAGTGCATCTGCCTTTTCTGCCCTCCCCACCCAATCCAGATACTTCTCTCAGGCAGTTACACAGCATGGTCTGCAAGTAAATACCCCCTCTTTGTATGATGTGAGATGTTTATGCTGCAAAATGGGGTGCAGAAGTCTCAACCTCTGGGAGGAGTACAACGTGCAAAATAGCATAAAGTGTGGGGTAGATTGTTCAGCTAACCCTTCCCAAGGACATGGAGGTAAAGATATATGCCAAGTACCATATACCAGTATAGCCACTAAGGGATTAGCTTGAGCACGCTGAAATGCCACTCAGTGAGGGAGTGGGAGCCTGGGCTTGGTCTAAGTGCTTATGTTGCTTTGGCCAGCCTCAGATAGCTGGCAAAACTGACAGGTACACTTATAGTGCACCTATCACTCCTCCTCCCTAGCTGACAAGGAGGATGCTTACCCCGCCACACCCTATCTAAGTGGAAAAATAAAATGCCAGTGTAGAGCTGTGTAAACAGCCAGCACGTTCCCACTAGTGTGAACTTAGGGAACAAGCAGACGGATATATTTAATTAATGCCACATTAAAGCAGTAATAGTGCACAAACAGATATCTTAACCATTTATTTGTGAGATTGAGTTCAATACCATGCCTTTTGAAATGTTGACTATGATGATGGAATAATGAACCACAAAAATTCATATTGTTGACGTTTTGTAATTATTCAATAAAGTGCATTTGGATTCACCCCATCTCGGAGGCGGGAGAACTGTCTGTTCTGGGCGTTGGCTGCAGTCTGTTCATCTTGGAGTTAGGTGGAGGTTGGACACTTGTTAGAGGCATAGAACCAGGGCTGGGGTGGAGGAAGTGGATTGGGGTATGGTTGTTCCACGACAGTGCTCTTCACCTTCTCCATGTGAATGCAATATTGTTATTGCCAGGACGTGTAATTCATGTAAAGCTTTGGGCACTTTTTTATTACTAGTATCGCATTTATTTATTTATTTCACCTCAGCAGAAGATTCATCTTTTCATTCACATATTCACAGTTTCATTGTATCATCGCAGTTTTGAATCCTTCAGCCCTCAAGGAACATATTTCTGCATGAAGACTGTTCACGGATGTTCTGTATCCTAAATAAGTGATTCTTAACCTTTTGACATCTGTGGACCCCAACTTTATCATTACTGGACCCCAATCCCCACTGAATCCTTATTGGGATTGGAGGACTGACACTGAGTCCTTACTGGAAGCCGGGGGCTGAGGCCTAAACATTGTGGATAATTTGAACCACAAACAAATGCGCACAAAATACAGAAAGAAGTATTCCATCAAACACATACACAAATAACACTTTTTATTTAATATGCAAACAAAATAAAACAAAAACCTGCATTCTTCAAAGGAATCAATCTGAGGATACTAATTAATTTTTTGGCCTCCAATTTCAAAATCCTTGTCATTTACATTACTTTTTAAATTTTTCAGTTGTACATTTAGTCACTGTATTTATATACAGTTACTAATCTGTTAATATTAGTTAATTTTCTAAGCAGTCAAGGACCCCCTGAAGAAACTTCACAGACCCTCAGGGGTCTTCGGACCACAGGTTGGCAACCACTGGCCTGAATGATAACTTCAGATATTTTCTTGCAGAGAGTTGTGTCATTTCCCTATGGCAACTATCCTTTCTACATCTGTCAGATGTTGCATAGTGAGGTCAGTGGAGACTTTCACCAGTGGTGTCAACGAAGTAAACTGTTGTCTTTGTTTGCATACTTCCCTTAGCTTGTGGTGTGCAATTCCATTCTAACATTAAGCTGCTTTTGATCAGCCAGTCAATAATTGGAACTTATGATGTGGTGTGTAACTTTCCTCAAGCCTCCTGCTAATTGGATAATTTGAGCAGAGAGTGAAACAAAAGGGATGGTTGATTAATTCCGCTGGTGGAGCAGAATGATGGAATTTATTAGTAATTCTGTGTTACAAGAGTAATGTGGCATTAGTAAATTCTTCCAATTCCGCAGGGGGAATTCAAGATTCGGCCCACCACAATTTAAAATGACAACCAATAGATGTCATCATCATATTCAAAACCATTGATCTGTAATCACAAGAATTGCCATGTTTGTCAAGAAACATTTAAATAAACCATTTGCTACTAACATAAATGCATGTAAAATTATTGTTGAGGGGCTGCTACACTATTAGTAGCCTCCATAAACTACCCTCACTATGTTTTTGGTGCCCCTGCCCCAAATGCGGCAGCACAAAGCATCCCTGAAAAGCAATACTTTGTACCTGAAGTGCATTATGGGGAGCTTCTTTCCTGCTCCAGTATTTATGTTCCTGGCATGACTATGTTTTTTTAATTTTTTGGAGGGATTTGTGGTCCCTGCTGGGAGATTACACTATTTTTTTTCCTTTCAGAGCCACAGGGCCCCTGCAGCATCGGCAGCTCCCCACAGCCTTTGTCATCTAAAGCCACATGGTAGCGGACATACTGTTTCTGATCCCTTGGAACAGGAGCACTGTTTTCTCTGGGCTCCCACCAGTGAAAGCAAAACATTGTTCCCCTCCCCACCCTACCTGAAAAGGTGGAGAGGTAGCTGTGCAGGTGAGATATCCTCCTACCCCAGACACGGGGACAAGACACCACACCGGTCAGATTGTGTCCCAAGGAGTGGGGTGCCCATGACACCAAGAGTAAATCAACCCCTGGGTATGTGGGCCCCAGGTCAATTTTATAATGCAAGGAGCAGGGCCACCACTCACTGTCCAAAAAAATTTAAAGTGTGCTGACACCAAGGCCTGGCACATCTTGTGGGTTTTTCCTGCAATTGGAACAGGCACCATTTTATTTAACTGGGGTCTAGCAATTCTTCCACAGGATCAGAGTAAAAAAAAAAAGTATTACTGTCCCTCCTGCCCCTTACTTTTCAATTTGATCGGAATTTCCAGGGCACAAGACTCAGTCCCGTAATGGCCACCACAGCATTTCTATCCACTTTATGCCTAGTCTGTTAGAGCACTTACTCTAAAAAAGCCTCCTCTGTCAATCAGCATGGTTAATTTTTTTTAATTTAAGCCCAACAGTCCAGATTTATATACATTTTGAACCATAATTTTCCTAAAACCTACTGAGCGCAAATACCAAATCACAAAAAGCATACTTTCTGCAACAAGATGTAAATTTCTGAAAAATTGAGTGTAATTCAGTTTTGCCATTTGAGCTGTAGTGCTGTTCAAAATTCCTTATAGAAATGGCTGACTTATCAATCAATCAATCAGTATTTGGAAAATGTGGCTACTCACCCGTGAGGGTTTCAAGGAGCTGGAGGGAGGGGAGGGGCCTAATCCAAAGAGCCGTGTCTTGAGGTGCTTCCTGAAGATGGTGGGCGACGGGCTTTGTCTGAGATGCAGGGGGAGGTTGTTCCAGCTCTTTGCTGCTGTGTAGGTGAAATATTGTTCTCCAGCAGTGGTTTTGCGGATGTGAGGGATGGTGGCCAGTGCCATCTGGGTGGAGCGGAGGGATCTGGCAGGGGTGTGGAAGGAGACGTGGTGGTTCAGGAAGGCTGGTCCTGCATTGTGTATGCCCTTGTACGTGTGGGTAAGAACCTTGAAGGGGATTCACCAGTGGAGGGTCCTCAGGTGTTGGGAGATGTGTTCTCAGCGAGGGAGATCTAGAATGAGTCTGGCAGAGGCGTTCTGGATGAGTAAAAAACTTTGTTGTTCCTAGTTGAGGTGCCGGCATAGAGGGCGCTACCGTAGTTGAGCTTGCTCGTGACTAAGGCGTGGATGACTGTCCTGAGACAGTCTGCTGGGATCCATCTGAAGATGTTCCAGAGTTTGCAGAGTGTGTGCTACCAGGAGGAGGTAACAGAGTTTACCTGGCGGGTCATGGATTGGGAGGAGTCGAGGATGATTCCCAAGTTGCGGGCATGCTCGATCAGTGCAGGGTGGGCTGCTCAGGGATGTGGGCAACCAGAAGTCGTCCCAAGCTGAGGTGGTGTTTCCAAAGCTGATGAGCTCCATCTTGTCAGAGTTGAACTTGAGGCAACTTTCTCTCATCCAGGTGGCAACGGCTTCCATTCCTGCGTGAAAGTTCCTTTTGGCCGTGTCTGGGTCTTCGGTGAGGGAAATGATGAGTTGATGAATACATTTATAGGCTTTGTTTATTGTAAAGTCTGTAATTGACCCTATGGTTCAATTAGTTGCCCTTGTTTGTCACTACACAACAACCAGGCCAAAATGTGTGTCCTTGATTATCTTTCTCTCTGTTTTGAACACTGGTCTGTTTAAGTTAATTAACAACACTTGGCACACCAAACATAAATATTTGTTTTCATTTCTTCTTTTTACAGCTGATAATGGCTTGTGCTACATAGTAGTTTTAAATGTATTCTAAAATAAGTTCATCCTCATATTCAGAGACTTTGGTCCTGATTTATATCTTGGTTGTGTTCCATCGTATTTAGATGTTCCAGTCCTGAGTCAGTTTACTGACGGCAGTTTGCTTACAGAAGGAGGACGTCGTGGGACGCAATGGACATCGGACAATAGTAGTGGCTGTGGAATACAGGTAAGTCTCACACACACACTGTACCTTTGCCATATGTGTCCCTGCATCACACATGACAAAACATATCACATAAACATAGTTATCCACTGCCATTTCAAAACATACATGCAGCAAACACACATTGACATACATCCATGATACAACGTACACACACTGTTGATGCTTCACCCATGCACAATACAATAACACTCAACACAACTACACACTCTTCTACACAAACACCCTCACACAACATCACACTACACACATCACGACAATGACCACCACACAACAACCCTCACCTCAATGGTGCACACAGCAAGACAATGTACAACACAACATACACAACAACAACAATGCCAAATGCAAGTGGCACACATACTGACACAACCTTAGCACCCACTCCAGTTCCCTTTAACTTAACCAGCTAATCACATTCGACACACTCATACATGTATTAACTCACACAGGCAACTGGAAGCACAACATGCCAGGTACAGGCCCTCTTGCAATGTACACACATGGACACAGTTGAGAAGTGTGATTGTGCTGTCATTGGTGTGCCAGCATTCATTTGGCAATGCATACTGACACCAAAATGGCAGATGTGTATGTGTGCAATAAGTGTTGTGTACCAGTGTGTCCACATCCGTGTCAGACACACTTGTGTCCCTGACATATGCATGTCACAGTAATCTACAAATATTACTGTGAGATGTATATGTCTGTAGTGGACCCTAGCTCATGTGCAGTGACCCACACAATGTACATAGCCAATGCGGGTTCCCTACTTTCATGCCTTCATGTCCACAAACCAGGGGGTTGTGTTTTCTCTGTGGTCCAGTGGCGGCAATGACGAAGAGTGTTGTCTAGTCACGTCCAGCTGTAAACAAAAGCCAAATTGTTAAAAAAGTGAGTTTTCACCCCTTTCCCCTCCAATCCGCTAAGTCAGAATTGGAGGACAGACTGCCACATTTTGCTTGTTGGTAAGGCACATGGTAGTAAGTGTCACTGGAGTTCCACACTCATTCCTATGGAACCGTGGTGATGGATGGGAATCTTTGGCAGAGTCGGCGGGAGTCGGGCAGGTTATCACCTATGGACCAACTATATCTAAAACCGTGTGCGGAACACCATGCCGGCGGACGGTGTTTTTGTCAGAAAAGTGGCAGTGGACCTGTTACCGCCAACATCTAAATCAGGCCCTTTCTCTGAAAGATACTCGCTCACCTTACTTGAGATTTCTGAGAAATCATCCACATGCACTTTTGTGTCCTGTGGAACCTGGTCATTTTTTGGGATTATATGTTTATTCATTTTGATTATCATGAGTTTCTTCACATTGTGAGGAGAAAGACTGGTCTTTCTGACCAGGTCAGTTACATTATCTTCATTGAAACCCTGCTCAGAGGACTCATAGGCTATGGGGTATGCTACATATTTTATTTCCAGTCTGCTGAGTTCTGGTTACTGTTCCCTTTTTCTATGCCAATAGAACAATTAGGGGGTTATTACAACTTTGGAGGAGGTGTTAATCCTTCTCAAAAGTGACGGTAAAGTGACGGATATACCACCAGCCGTATTACGAGTCCATCATATCCTATTGAACTCGTAATACCGCTGGTGGTATATCCGTCACATTTGGGACGGATTAACACCTCCTCCAAAGTTGTAATAACCCCCTTAGTCTTGATCATCCAAGTAATCAAGTGCCATCCCATTGTGATAAATGACATTCTCTGCTCCTAAGTTTCTTTTGACATTTTGTGTGGTTGATGTCAATTCTGGAGCTGCCTAAAAAATCAACCCAGCACAAAAGTTCTAGTGATTATGCAGAAAATGTAGCTTGTGATGGTGATTCTGGCAGGCCCTGCTATTGAAAAATGCTGAGGGAGCCAGGACCTGGAGAAGACAGATCTTCAGTTCTTCTTTTCCCTCATAGTTATAGCGTTTTATCTTCCTGTTCCTGCTTGTTTGTTGATCCAGTTTTATAATTGGTATCAACTAGACTGAAAAGGAAATGGAAATAGTCAGCCTATGTTTGAATAGTGGCTCTAGAAGCACTAATCGACTCATTTGAGGCGACAATCTCTCATTGCAGAGTCGTATTTTTATTCTGACAAAGGATTACGCTGTTGGACAGACCCGCAGCTTCTGCATTAACATTGTTCAATATTTCTACTACCTTCCACAGTGGGGCCTATAGTAAGTGTAACAATGGGAAGGCTTGACTCATGGTACAATATACAAGTTACAAAGGTACAGTACATATCGCTTGACTTTCCACAACACTATCTCAAAGGTTGCAATCATTTAGACAATGCACTTCATTAGACTCGGTTTATCAAAATCACTTGACATGGCTTTTGCATCTCATCCTCTTTCTAGCATCTCACCATGCTTATAGCATATGATCATTTATAGACATATAGGCCCTCATTATGAACATGGGGTTGGTAGTCATTACTGTCAACGGCATGGCAGTCCAGACCGCCATATTCTGAACATAGTATTGAACTGGCTGCAAAGCAGCCAATTCACTACAACCTACTGCCAGGCCACAGTCCACCGCTGGGCCGACTGTGAGCACATCCGGCCCGGCGGTGGAGGCAGGTCAGGGGGTGGGATTATGATCTCATTTCCGCCAGGGATTCCCTGGCTAGTTACCCCGCCAGGTAATCCCAGGCAGAAAGCATACTGGTGACACCTGTCACCTGTATGTGACATGCCTGGTCCCTCCCCCCGTTCCACAAACCCTACACCCCCCCAAGGCCCTATAACAGCCCCCATCCCCGAACCCTAATAATTAATCCCCAACCCTCCTTCCCCAAAACCCCATGCAGGTCCCCCCACCGACTCTCACCATCCCCCATCCCCCACCCCTAGATACAGGCCACCGAAAGCCCCACATACACATTCACCCATTCACAGACATGCACACATGCATACATGCACTCAGACACACATCCCCCCCAGACACCCATGCACACCCCCATGCACTCACACACACACACCCCTTCCCTCTCAGACAGCACTTACCTTTTCCGTCACACTGCTCCGGGAGGGAACAGGCTCCCTTGATGCTGCTTCGCCACCATTGCCGCCTCGCCATACACCGCCACGCCTATAACTGCTTCATTATAGGCGTAGCGCTGTAGGGAGTGACGTGGTGGTGAGGGTGGAGCAGCATCCACCCCGCCAACGACCATCAGCATGGCGCATGGTGGGCCTCACCGCCATCACTGGCGGTGAGGCACCATGTGTCATTATTTGGCAGGATGCCAACCACCACTACGGGTGGCCATTTGTTGACCGCCGGCACAGTTGATAGCGGTGCATCCCACCATGTACATAATATGGGCCATACAGTCAAACAAGATTTGAAGCATGTTGAAGGCAGATTCCAATGGGTCAGAAGGAGCCTCCTGAATAAAAGCCTTTACAGGGACTTCATCATGTAGAATGATCTTTAAATGCTTGCAACCTTTAACCCCTTAGGTGCTGAGCCTTTCCAAGCATGGTGCTGTCCTGTGCTTTAAGTGTGGGCCAATCATGATTAAACCTTCATAAATCTTTGGCGAAACTGCACAAAATTAGCTGTAATTAATCAAAATGTGAATCTGTCATTTTGCGCTACACTCGAGCATGAAATGAGTCCGCACATCAATTTCACTAGAGTACTTTTAAACAAAGCAATACAAAGAACAGCTGCTTGTGATCTGTTGTTCATGTGAATGCACAGTGATTTCTATCTAGAATGGCACTATTTGCTGTATTGTTTTTACCAGAAATGTTGTGTAATTACACAGAGTGGTATAATAGTGCAATTTTGGAAATTTCACATGATAAGCATAAAGAAACATTTCTGTTATTTCGAGAATTACTCTGGCATAATTTAAATTTCACCGAGTCCTAGGAAAATGTGGTCTGTAAGAAATTGTAGTTTTTCCTAAAAATGGCATTAGCAAAGGTTTGCTGTGCTAAGATCAATTTTTCAAAAGCTATTTGACTTATTTTTTTGTGGTTTTTAAGTAGTTGCAGTTTGTGTTGAAAATAGGTGGGAAAACCATTGGTGAATCAAGAAAGGATAGATTTCTGAAAAGTAGACAACATTCTGCAATCTGAAGGGCATGCTTTTGTATAGCGTTGTCCTGGTTGTCCCAAATAAAGTAAATATTGAAATCAAAAGCCATGAAACATTTAATACATATGTTTTTTTTATTGTAAAAAGTGCTGAAATTAATACATTTACATGTTCATCAGACACTTCTGATGCCAGTGATTTGATAGATTTCCAAAACATTTGATGCAGAGCCAACAAATAGCCTGCAGCTTAGAATAATTTTTCATGATGTACCTGCCCTGCATTAATGCATATGATGGCATCTAATGAAAGAAAATTGGGTGTGAAGGAAATCTGTGCACTTTTTAAAATGTGCCCAGGATAATGTGTTTAGGAATAGTGGTTATTTCTACAACTCTTAATTTAAGTTTATCCATTTTATGTTTGCTAAAATTCAAAAATGAATACATTGACATGTCCATCAGACTTCTGATGAAAGTGATTTGATGGGTGGGTCTCCAAAACATTTGACACTCAGCCAACAAATGATCATTTTTCATGTTGCACCTGACCTACATTAATGCATTTGACGACATCTAATGAAAGAAAAGTGGGTTTGAAGGAAATATGTGAGTTTTTTAAATGTACCCGTGATGATGTGTTTAGGAATATTGGTTATTTATAGAACTCTGTTTTATCCATTTTTTGTATCCATAAAAGACAACAATGAAGATAAATTCAATTGATAATAGCAAATATTCTACTATTGTGTGCTGTCACACTTGCTCCCCATACATACAGTACATCATTTATGTGATTGAACCTATCGCCTGTAGCAGCAGAAGCCCAAAAACGCAAAGGGAAACAATAGGATTTTACCTTTCAAATTCACCTATTCTGACAAAATAGACATCAGTGTTTTTGGGCTTAGAATCCAATGAAACCTACCAAACCCAGACATTTGTGAACACTAGACACCCAGGGGATTCCAAATGAGTGTGCCTTGCATGGATAATCACTAACTAGATGCCTTATAATTTTCAATTTCAAATCACAGCTTTTTCTCACATTTCTAGGAGGGAAGGTTTCTACAAACAAATGTGATCCACAAAATTCCAACCACTCTGCCATCCCACATCTCTCCCAATAAAAACAGTACTTCAGTAGTGTAAGCAGGTCTATTGTCTGTGACACAAACTGATTAAAAAGTAGACATTGTGAACTCCATATTGTGTCAATGATATATTCACAAGGTTCCAATTTGGGTCTTTCCTATGACTTGCTATATTTCTACTCACAAATGGGAGGCAACATTTCAATCAAGAGAAGTGTGAAAAGATAGACACTCATTATGACCCTGGTGGACGGGGAGAAGTGGCGGTAATACTGCCAACAGGCTGGTGGAAAAAAAATGGAATTATGACCATAGCGGTTACTGCCATGGTCATCCGCCACTTCTCCACTCCAACCGCCAGGGCGGTGAGGATCGCTGGGCTGGAGACTTTGGTCTCCAGCCTGGCAGCCGACACCAGACCGCCGGCGGTACCAGGACCCTGCATACCGCCATGGATTTCAGGTGGTTTGGAACCGCCAGAAATCCATGGTGGTAGGCACTATCAGTGCCAGGGAATTCCTTCCCTGGCACTACTAGGGGTCTCCATCACCCCCTCCCCCACCCCGAGTCCTCCGCCCACACCACCCACCCCCCTGCCACACCCCAACGGTGGCAGGACCCCCCTCCTCACCTCCACCACCAATATGCACATACACACACCCCCTCCCACCCCCACCCCCAACATGCACACACACACACACCCCTACACGCACACATACACTCCAACAACACATACCCGCACACATACAAACAGACATGCACACAGACCGACCCCCACACATTTCCCATACACACAACACACCTCCCGCATGCATACATGCACTCACACACCTCCTCTACATACTCACACGCACACCCACATGCACGCACACAACACACAACTCTCCCCACCCCCCTCCACTAACGGACGATCAACTTACCTTGTCCGTTGATCCTCCAGGAGGGGATGGGATCCATGGGGGCTGCTCCGCCGCCAGCTCCCCGTCACCAGAACAACGCCACACTGAATCATGGGACATGATTCGGTGGGCGGTGTTCTGATGACAGGGCGATGGAGGTGGATCAGCCGCCACTTCCCCACCGACCAGCAGTATGGCTGCTGGCGGCTCTCCGTCTGAAGAAGGACAGAGGGCTGCCAGCAGTTATAATACGCTGCACGGAAAACCGCCTGCACTGGCGGTCTTCAGCACAGCGGTACCTCGGCAGTCAGGTAGAAATGAGCGCCATAGATTCGTAAGACTTTGATCCCTGACTGGAAAAACTTAAACTTCCTGTCACATAAATATGGAAAAAAAGCCATTATTGATCCATACTTTGTCGTTTACAAAGAACCTGTCAAAAGAGTTAAAACAAGTGTTGGCTGAACCCAACAATATTTCACCACATGACTGTTATTAGAAAAACATAAATAAAAATTGTACTCCAGTATAAAAAGCATTATATATTATGCTTTAGAATAAATACTTCAAATGATGCTACTATGCTAAAAAATGTTGTGGTGTACAAACCCAAAAAAACCTTTACAATAATTTCCATCATGTATATTGCTCCAAACGTTTGAACAACAAGCCACTAGGGTAGAGATGGAGGTGTATGCAGGAAGGCAGATATAGGCAGAGGTGAATTGTAGAGTGGAAAATGCCTCTAGATTGCTCCTTAGTAATAAAAAGAAGAGGCTTGGTGTGTAAAAGAATATAGTGCCACTTGATAAGCAAGCATGAATGTTTGCCATACCATTAGTATCACATCAAAGTTAATTGTCCTCCATCTCTAATAACAATATACTGCAGCAACACTGTCCCACAAAAGGCACAGCATGATGTCACTGTGATGTAAATTTGGGCCTGATTTAAGATATTGCAGACAGAATACAGTCCATCAGGATGATAGAGGACATTATCTCTGCCGCCCTGATGGCCTTCAATCTGCCAATTTTAGAGATAAAGCTGGCCCTGCAAGCTGAAAGGAACCACTGTCACTACTGTTACATTCAAGGTAAAAAACCTTTGGTATATGGCCAGTGTTGGTTTTGATGGCAATCCACCAAATCATTATAATTTTTTGTTTTTCAAAAGCCAACTCCAAAATTTTGAATTTGTTTTTGAAAAGCAAAATACTAAAACCCGTATTTATACTTTTGTAGCGCCGCATTTGCGCTGCTTTTTGACGCAAAAGCGGCGCACAATTACTAGATACAATGGTATTTTGTAAGTTTGCACCGCTTTTGCGTCAAAAAGCGGCACAAATGCGGCGCTAAAAAAGTATAAATATGGGCCTAATGACCCTAAGCTGGGGAAATATCCGCGTAGCTTGGGGTGGCTGCTATTTGTTTTTCTATGGTACTAAAAGGTAGATATTTCCTGACTTTGTCAGACAGAGAAGAAAAGGAATTACACTGTTCACCCTAAATAGGGTAGGCTGTATATTGGCATGCTCCTGACAGTCCTTATTTCATCAGGACATTGGATGAAGCTTTTTGTTGATGAGCAAATGGGAGCTCTGTTGATGGATAACTGGCAGTCAGCCTGATTTAAATGATGCGGGGTAGCTGAGGGTTTAGTGAACAGGGTTTTCTGCTGTATTTGCAAAGGAGTACTGTAAGAAATTCGGTTATCAGTTGAGAATGGTGCAAGCTCCACTGAAATAGTAAACTCAATCCTTGTCAGGGTGCACTACAAAGGTAATTAAATAAACATGTGCTTACCTTTCTGGTAGCTTGTTACAAAGGCAGTTATTATTACCTGAGAAGCAGTAATTCTTAACTGAGAAGCAATGTATAAAGTATTTATGCAACACAAAATCAATAAAAAGTAAGAACACAACACAAGAAAAAACACATAACCATGTAGAAAAATAGAGCTAATTTTAAGAAATAAAATGGCATAAAAACCTCAAAAATCCAATTAGTACAATTATATTGTATGACTTGTTAATGTTTGTAGTGAAAATAGCACCAAAAATCACTGAGCGCCAATTCTGGTCACACTGGACCGGGTCAAAGTCACAAGTTAAGGGCAACTGCAATGCAGCATGGGTTGGATATAGGGATTAGGTTTATTTGGAGGAAGAGTTTATCTTCTTTGAGTCCAAGTCCAGAGAGGGAGCTTTAGATTGCCATTTTCCGCTAGGTGAGTGTTGTTGGTGTGAGGAGCAAGTGGGGCATCATGGACAGTAGTGTTTTTGAATGAAGAGACCGTTGTTGCTGGAGCTTCACAACAGCAGACAATGTCGACTGTCACCGTTGGTGCTGGATCTCGGAGCAGGCACAAAGAGCATGTTGTCCTTGGAGATTGGTGTTGGCTGGTGTCTCAGATGGTCTTTGAGTGCATAGAGGAGTCTGTTCACAGTTACAAAGAGCCTCAAAATCTTCTAGATCTTAACCTGGGGCTCAAGACTTGTAGTTTTGAGACAAGACAAGTACCCTCTGACGTCAGCCAAGGGTTCAGGACTTGTAGGAGCACATATTGATAATTAGGACTCACTCCAACAGAGACCGCAGTAGGTGTGAGCTGCATTTGTCAGTGGTAGGACAAGCTGCCCTTAGAAGTCAGAAAAAGGTATGCATGGCCCTGAGGCTCTCCTTTGAAGCTCAGGCAGGCTGAGTACAACCCCCAGGACATCCCACTAAGGAGAGGAATTCCGTGTCTCACACACAAGGCTCTTTTCTTCTCATGTCTGGAAGGTATACACAACACATCACAGGCAGGCCGTTTACAGTCATGTGACCCTGGACAGTGGCAGAAAGGCACATTTAATTTAAGCAGAAAAATGCCAATATTCTCAAAACAAACTCCAACTTTACCATTAAAGAGGACTTTAAATTACAATTAATTTGAGTGGAAGAAGCATTTTTTTATCTGTACTCCAACTAAATTTATTTGGGGTAATAAGTTAACCCAGTGTTAGCATATGGAAGGGAGAGCCTCACAACAGAGAAAACATGATTTAGCAGTTTTTCATTGCTGGGACATGTAAATTATAAGTACATGTGCCCTACTGTATGAAAATCATGTGTCAGAACTCTATTCAGAGAGCCAAGGTGCAGACAGGAGCTACTGGGCCCAAACACAGGGTCAAGGCATTTTACTCCTGATGTCCTGTGGGCCAGCCTACTATGGATCCTGATTAACTTGGGCAAAATACCCCTTCAGCACTTGACTCTCAGTAGTAGTGTGGGTAGAGCAGTCCGAAGCTTCTCTGGGGAGGAAGACACAGAGGGGTGAATACTAGGAGTGGGCAGATTTGGTGGAGTTTGATACTGCAGAATCACACTGAATTACATTACAATTCTGCAGGATTCCTCAGATTCCAAAACAGGTAGAGCAGGCTTTTAGTGTTTTCCTAGTGTTAAATGCACCCTTGCATCCATAAATGGCATTATGAAAATAGTGCAGCCAAATTACATACATGCCCTTGCAAAGTGGGTAAGGGTGCTGAATGGTATGCATTGTTTTCTCAAGTTTAGAAATCGTTGCAAATCACTCAGCACCCTTACAGACTCTGCAGTGATGTGGAGTGACTACAAAATTATCTCTACAGAGTATCCAAGGGTGTAGAGTGATATGCAGTGGTTTCTAAGCTCTAAAAACACTGCATAATTTACTTCCACAGACAGAGCGGCGAAATTTTTATTAATCAGTAAATTTGCATTACAGCACCGAATTACCAAAAAAATTCTTAGTTCACTGGCAGGATTGAAATCTCTGCCCGGACCTAGCTACTCAAGGCTCACAACTCAAAATACATTCAGTAGCAGCAATAAATGAATTTCCTGTCAAATAATTGCTTTTATGAAAAAATGATTATTTATATATGAACGCAAATGGCTGTCTGCCCCTTCAATCGGACTTACTCACACCAGCAGGATCAAGACCGGAGTCTCTGAGAGTCCACCCTTCGCAGGCACTGAATCTGCAGCAGCTGTCTCTGTTAAGTCTTCCACATGCAGCCCAGGTGAGACTGCGGTCAAGTGTCCTTTGGTTTGTCACAAGTGGTCTTGCAGCAGCAATGGCTGGGGGGTTTGCAATGCTCCTTTGATGTTGGTAGGTTTCTTGGGATCCTTGCCACAGGTAGAGGGGTTGTGAAGCTCCAGGCACTGGTCCATAGTCACAGCTTGTGCCCTCTTGGGTCACCACAGCATCCTTCTTCCTCTGATAATTGTCTCGACCAAACCATTCTCCTTCCTTTTCCCGGGTAACCTCTTATCTTACCATAAAGGGTCACCGTTCCTCCTCTGCGCGCAGGCTATGGCTGAAAGGCAACAGCAGCAATCTTCACAGAAGACCTGCCTGGCATACAGGATCACCAACTTGGTGCCAGTACACATGCAATGATGAAATCAGTGTAGTAATGGTTATGGATCACTTCACGGAAGCCCTCCTCTGGCATATGGAGGTCGCCAACTTTTTCCTGCACATGAGCAATAACACGATCAGTGAAGCAGCCATCTCCTCACCTCACTGCTGGGATCCAATTACCAGGCTCCCTCAGTGGACCTTGCTCCCTTTCTCATTCTTCTGTCTCTCACAGGGCATACTGGTCTGGGCAGTAAGGCAGGTAAGTTGGCAAGTACAAGCTAGATTTGGCACTTTTGGACCCTAGGAGACACATAAAGAAATTCCCCTTACTCAGGATGGCAGTCGCAACCACTTGCTGTCATAAAGCTGCCATTCAAGTCGAAAACCCACTCGAGCAGCATCAAAATGAGCTTGCAAAGTGATACCCTTTGGCACAATGCATTGTGCGGTTTGCACTGATTTTTCAGTGTAGAACAAGCTCCCGGCAGTAAACATTAGTGCAAGATGCCTATTTCAGCCTGTTTGCAGAAGTTTTTATGTAACACTGTGGAATTCCCTGGAGTGAAACTCTGTAAGTGCCGCCCACCCCTACTTCAAATATGATAGCCCATCAACACAGGCCATGGGAGTGACCAGAGGTTCCTACCTGGATGTCAGCCACAGTGATATGTGTATCAAAAGGTTACACCAGGGCCTCTGTCCTAACTTTTATGATTCTCTTTTCAGCCCCAACTCTTCCTCAGATGTGCTAGGCCTCTCCTCAGTGACCTCTCGCTGAATCGAAGAGTACCATTTCAAGTGTACTGGAGAGCCTGGCTCTTTCTTCATCCAGTATATCCCAGCCAGCTTAACGGTATGCAAAATACAAAACATCATTCTGGTGGGATTTCTCTATCTACTCTCTTTATATTCCACCAGTCAGCCCTGGGTATGCCAGAATGGAACCCAGAGCCTTTCATGCATTGCGAACTTCAAAGAAACACACAAACAGCCAGCACAATAATATATCATACATGCACTGCACATCACTGCATCCTTCACGTATTGTACCATTCACAGGCACACACGCACCCAACGCTTCCATATGATATTTATACATAGTACAGCACTACATCATATCTGTATTGTACCATTCATAGGCACATAGACAGGCAGGAAAAGTGCACCACACAAGCACTGCCCATCACTCCACACCAAACTGATGTAGGCCAAAGGTGAGTTAAACATAGAATAGCAAAACACTGAATCAGTCTGCCAGTAGGCCATACTGAGTAACACGGGTAAAAAGGACCTGTTCCCTCCTACTGATCACTACATGGTATGCTGCCTTCACCACACTCGTGCTGCTAAACTACTGGTAAAGGCAGTCACCTTCCACCACTAGGAGGGTAGTGCTTTGAGGGACCCTCAGAACCGCAATCTGTGAGAGAGGCTTATGTCATGGTGTACAAGTGCGATCCCTATGCACCCATGACAACAACATTTACCATTAAGGATCCAGTCATCATTATAGTTGGGACACTCAGGGAAAGAGTATATGTTCATCACCATAAGAGAGAGTCTTTTCCATCGCAACACCTTGCATCATGCACTATGAACCTTAGGAACCTACAGTAGGTGTGACTTATAAATATTAAAAAGGAAGATTTAGGCCTGGCCACAAAATTATTTAGCTAGGTTAAATTGGAAATTCAAAACTGCACTACAGGCTGCAGTGGCAGTCCTGAGGCATGTTTTACAGGACTACTTTAGTGGGTAACAAGAGGAGTGCTTCAGCCCAATAGTAGCATTTTACTTACAGGCTAAGGGTACATGTAATATAATTTACTATGGATTTAAAAGTAAATTAAGCATACCAATCAGGTGTGGGCCAACTATTTTACCATTTTTCAATGGTGATCAAGAGTAAATTGTGCAGGATCCTAAAAGCCAACAAAAATGTGTTCAGCAAAAGAAAACAAAAATCTGGGGTGACCTTCCAGAAAGGGCAAAGTCGAACAAGTAGCCCGCCAGTCTGCCAAACTCTAACTCACCCTCTTATAAATCATTATATTCAGTGTCCTTTTGATGATGTATTCATGCATATTTAAAGTTTCCAGTTGTTTTACAAAGCACTCTACTGCTGTTGTAGGGAGATGCTTGTTAAAAACATAAGTATAATAAATATTGCTGGCTCCCGCACCCAGGATGGAGGTCCCCTGAGCCACATGACAAGGTGAGTTGACGCACATTTCCAACATCAGTGAATCCTTCACTTTATGACGACTCATAGGAGCACTGGGTGGTTTTGTATACTTTACTTTTGTTACACTTGCACACACTATCTTTTGAATGAGCACATTAAGCGGAAGCATTTATGTTATTGTACAGACACTAACAGTGGATTTATATTGGTTTACCAGAGTGCCTTGGTTTGAATCCTGGCCCAGGAACACTTTAATAAAGGAAATCACGTACACTGTAGCTAGTTTTAACTTTACTTTCATCTTTTTGCTCTGCTCTCCCCTCCACCCTAGGCTCATCATTGTGATAAATAGTATACCTTTATTTAAGATAAAAAAAAATCCTGAAACCCTCCCTCTCAACGAGGTGGTTGTAGCCAGTACCATTACTAGGCATCATGGTACGAGGAGATTCTCAATGATGAAGCATGCCACCAATGGTGGGTGAGGAAAACTATCCTTTTATAGGGATATTTCACCTTAGCTAGGTCTCCATTTGCAACAGTAATCCTTTTAGACCCAAGGGTTTCTTTTTATGAGAAGTTTAGAATATTATAAGAGGGGAGCCAATCCTTGTCAGTCTTTAAACCTCCTTGAACCACACCCACCTCAGTGTGATAGGTGTATCTGACTTACCCTGGCTAGGGTTGTGGTTTCTGCTTGGACAGGGCGTACACTTCTGACAACCAAAAGCCCAAACTTCTAACAGTCCTGACAGAAAACCAAAACTATGGTACTTTAACTGTATGACTTTTTCAAAGAACTTGAATGTATACTTTCAGAACATATATGTGACAGACATATCTGACAATAATAATTGCCACAAGAATAGTGACACATAAACCTCATCATACCATGAAAGATGATCCAATACCTGGGAAATAAAGGATGCTGTGCTCCTAAACATCAACACACGAACACATGTGTTTCTAATAGTTATTTTCAACCCTAACTCTCAGCAGTTGTTTTCACTCACACAGATACCAGGTATGCAGACTATACCTGTGCTCAATGCAGTGGAGTGAGGGTTTGTTTGTCCCTCAGAGGTACTAATAAAAGAGGAAGCAGAGCACATTCAAATATAAATGATAGGCTAATATTCTTCTTCTTCTTCTTCTTCTTCTTCTTATTATTATAGCTATTTTCAGATGCTTTAACTGCTTTGGTACATAGGACGACTCCATGCATCCTCCGCCCCAGTCCTCATGTATTAAGGATGGCTCCAGGCCCTCCTCTAACCCAAGGCAGGGAAGGAAATCCCCCTGGTGCAAGCACCAGAATAATTTATTTTTACTTAATTCAGCCTTGGGAGCTGGGTAAAAGCTTCCCTTGCACCCAACACAGCTTTTTTTCCATTGAAATGACGATCAGTGCGCATACATCACGGGCATCATTACAAAGAAAGCGAAGTGAAATTAGCCGATTGGCCCATCTCTCTTTCACTGCATCAGTGCTTGGGAGGATATCTCAGCCCCGAGAACCTATTTAGATGGGAAAGGTATCAATGAAAAGGGGAGAATCTCTACTTTCCAATAGTACCTTTCCCTAGTGGATCTGTGCTTGAGGTTTGCCATAGAAGGGCAATCCCTGAGCAGGGAACAACCCACTAGACCACCAGGGAGATTATTAAGAGGAGAGCGCCCCTTGGAAATGGGGAAATGTTCCAACTCTTCCCCAGCCTCAAAAGTCTTTCTGCCCACCTACCCCCCAGGAGCATATTGGAGGCAAAAACTTCCAATATGCCCCTGTGAGGCCAGATAACCCAATAGACATCAAGAATAATGTATTTTATCCAACAATGGGTGGGGGCATCCCACCTAGGCATAGGTCCTAGCCCTAACCCACTCTGGTCTGATGGTGTGCTTGGGATAGGCTGAGGCACAGGGGTTTGGGTCTGGGTGGAGGAAGTTGGAGGGGGGAGGCTAGAGACAGGGACAATGGCTGCCATCAGTGCTGAGGCCAGAGTCTGAAAAGCTTGCTGATGGGCTGCCTGACCAGAATGAACGTCCTCCAGGTATGCATTGGTTTGTTGCAACTGCCTCTCTGCACCCTGGATGGCATTCAAAATGGTAGACTGCCCAACAGTGAGGGACCTGAGGAGGTCAATGACCTCCTTACTGAGGGCAGCAGGGGTGACAGGGGCAGGGGCTGGGGCACCTGGGACGAAGGAGATGCCCAGCCTCCTGGGTGAGCGGGCACGGGCACACGCTGAGGGGCTGCTGGGAGGGCGGTGCTGGTGGGGGGGTGGCGGCTGTACCTGTAGATGCAGGGGGCACAGATGGGCCCGCCACCGCAAGGGAGCTCACATCAGAGGAGGAGTCCATATCGCTGGTCTCAGCTCCTGTCCCCGCTGTGGAGCTCCCCTCGCCCTCCGTCCCACTGGTGAATTCAGACTCTGTTGATTCGCCCTCCAGGGCCATGTCGGATGCAGCTCCCTCCTGCTGCGGTGCCACTGCTCCTCCGCCTGATAATGCTAATGCACACAAGAACAGGGAGACCACAAAAAGGTGAAGGAAGACAGAAGAAAGGCATGTTGAGTGCATGCAATACCGCTACCGTTGGCTGACACTACAGACACAGAAGCCCCCTGCACTACGCCATGCACTTGGAGTTCCCTAATCAATCCCAGGGACCTGGGTTACAAGGCTATGCCCGATTGCTGCACACATGGATGTCACAGGAGCCTGACTAGGTGTAGTTGGCACTGTACACAGGTGGGGTGGGGTGCCACAGGGCCTGCCTTAAGACGGGACCTTGCCTACTAAACTCGCCCTGGGCTAGGGGAACCCACAGCCCACCTCCTCCACCCAGACACCTCCAATGCGCGCTGAATCAGCAGAATGAGAGTTCACTCACCCCCTTGTGGTTGCTGTGATGCCCTCAAGCGCCCATCCAACTCCGGGTACGCCACAGCCAGGATCCTGAACATCAGGGGGGTCATGGTGCGACGGGCACCCCTCCCACGTTGGGAGGCCATCCCCAGCTGGGCCTACGTCGTCTTCTTGCTCCAGCGGCGAATGTACTCCCATCTTTTCGGGAAGTGGGTGCTCCGTCTGTGGTAGACCCCCAGGGTCCGGACTTCCTTGGCGATGGCATGCCAAATGTCTTTCTTCTGGTGGGCGCTGACCTACAGGAATGGTACAGGGGAAAAGGAGCAGATATTACTGTCCGCACCGTCACAGTCATTGGCTCGCATCCCTGCACATGTACTCACTGTTGTTTCATGCACGCCTCATTCTCACCACCCCTATCTTTCATCCACACCACTCCACACAGGCATTTCCCATACAGCATGCTCACAGTGTACTTACCTGTTTGTCTGGAGGACCGTAGAGTAGCGTGTACTGAGGGGAGGACCGCATCCACTAGTTTCTCCAACTCCTCCGTGCTGAAGGCAGGGGCCCTTTCCCCAGACACACAAGCCATTGTCTCTTCCAGACTGAGGTCACAGCAGCACTTGCAGTGTAGGTCCTCTCCTGTCGAAGATCAGGTATCAAGTGATTGAACAGAGAGAAAATGGCGGTCACGTCCGCGGCGGTGCGTACTGTCACCGCTGGCATACATCATCATTGGCTCCTGGGACCCACAGGGTCCAATGTTAACCAATGCAGTATTGCTCTGTGGTCTTCAACCGCCAACCACGACGGTGTACAACGCCAGTGCAGTTACCTCATAAACCCTTGTCCCACTTTACAGGTCAGGCAGCTGCCATTTCAGGGGGCCACATGGCACTATTTTGGACTGCGTCCCACATATCTAGGCCTTGCTTAAACACTAATACAGGCATATGTCGATTTTCTAATATTTTCCAATTAAGCTGTGTTTACGTACCTCAGAGTTGGTTGACTCTCGGCTCGCTGTTCTCCTCCATTTGCACCGTCCAGTGGGGCATGTAAGGAGATGGCAGCATCCTCCGGTGTAAAGAACGCTGGTGGACCTGTCGACAATGAAGGAGTGACATGTGATCATCACCTATAGACTTGATCGTACCACAATCCTGCAACTGTGTGCCCAGTTGGAGCCAGACCTGATGTTAGCTATCTGCCATCCCACAGGAATCCCCCCTCAAGGGCAGGTGCTGTCAGTACTCCATTTCCTATTAAGTTGGTCTTTTCAAACTACAGTGGGCATAGCATCAGGGATGTCCCAGCCTATGTTTTCCAACGTGTTGTCCAGAGTGTTGTCTGCCCTGCAGAAATACATGCGGAGCTACATCGTTTTCCCTCAGGTGGAGGATTTGCCTACAGTGAAAGGTGATTTCTATGCCCTGGGACATATCCCCAACATCATAGGTGCCATTGATGGGACACATGTGGCCTTGGTCCCCCCAGGCAGGAGTGAACAGTTGTACAGAAACTGGAAGAGTTACCATTCGATGAATGTGCAGATGGTGTGTTTGGCAGACGAGTACATCTCCAATGTGAATGCCAAATTTCCTGGCTCAGTGCATGACGCTTATATTCTACGGAATAGCAGCATCCCTTATGTGATGGGGCAACTGCAGAGGCACTGTGTGTGGCTATTACGTGAGGACATGGACCCAATACAGTGTGACTATGTGTCTGGGGATGTCCCTATGAGTTAATGTGTGTCTAACAGTTGTCCCTCGACATTTGCAGGTGACTCTGGTTACCCCAACCTGTCATGGCTACTGACCCCAGTGAGGAATCCCAGGACAAGGGCAGAGGAACGCTACAATGAGGCCCATGGGCGAACTAGGAGGATTATAGAGCGGACCTTAGGCCTCCTGAGGGCCAGGTTCCGGTGCCTCCATATGACAGGTGGTTCCCTATTCTACTCACCAAAGAAGGTGTGCCAGATCATCGTGGCCAGCTGTATGCTTCACAACTTGGCTTTGCGACGACAGGTGCCTTTTCTGCAGAAGGATGGTCCAGATGGAGGTGTTGTGGCAGCTGTGGAGCCTGTGGACAGTGAAGATGAGGAAGCAGAAGAAGAGGACATAGACAACAGGAACACGGTGATCCAGCAATACTTCCAGTGAGACACAGGTAAGAAGACAACACTGGCTGCTACATCTGATTTAATTCTACTACCTCTCAGCTGTCTGTCATTTTCACCCAGTGTATGGTCACTGAGTTGTCACTTTCGATTTCACAGATGGTGGTCCCACTGTGTGACATCTGCTTTGTTTCCGCATGGACTAGAGCTGTGTGACATAGGTATGTTGACAATAGAATGGCCATTGCTATTTCCCTCAGTTATTGCAAATACACAATTGTGAAAGCACAGACTGACTCCAGATTGTTTTGTGATTTAAGGGTGTTTATTTAAGTGCTAAATATTGGAGGGGGTTGTAAAATGTTCATGGATGATGGTGGAGGAATGTCCATGGCAGAGTCCAGTCTATTAGTCTCACAGGTGGATTGTCCAAAGGGGCATAGGAAGTGGAGCTGGGGCAGATTAAGTATGGATAGGGTGACAAAGTGGGACAGAAGGATGACAATCAGGGTGGTCTCATTTCTTGGCGGGGGTCTTGGCATTGTTCTCTGTCTTTGTCCTGGATCTCAGGGACCGCTTGCGGGGTGGTTCTCCATCTGCAGGGGGTGCGGTGCTGGTGTGGTGGTCCTGTGGCGGTGCCTCCTGTCCACTAGAGCCGGCAGAGGTGGTGGGCAGTTCATCGTCCAGGCTAGTGTCAGGGGCCCCTTGTTGTGCCACAGTGTCCCTCCTGGTGTTGACGAGTTCCTTTAGCACCCGTACAATGGTGTCCAGGTTGGAGTTGATGGATTTGAGTTCCTCCCTGAACCACAAATACTGTTCCTCCTGCAGCCGCTGGGTCTCCTGAAACTTGGCCAGTTCCGTTGCCATCGTCTCCTGGGAATGGTGGTAGGCTCCCATGATGTTGCAGATGGCCTCGTGGAGAGTGGGTTCTCTGGGCCTGTCCTCCCTTTGTGGCACAGCAGCCCTCCCAGTTCCCCTGTGTTCCCATGCCTCTGTCCCCTGAACCGTGTGCCCACTACCACTGCCCCCAGGTCCCTGGTGTTGTTGAGGTGATGGGTTAGCCTGGGTTCCCTGTAGTGGTAGACACACTGCTGATTGACGTGTCCTGGGGGCAGAGGTATGGGCCCGCTGGGTGGGTGCTGTGCTGGTGTTCCTAGAGGGGGGAAACTCTGTAGTGGCCTGTGCCAGTGTGAGGGGAACCCGACTGTCCCGAAGTCCAAGATGGGCCGGGCTGGTCATCTAGATACAGTTGGACAGAGCTGCTGTCATCACTGTGGGCCTCTTCTGTGGGTGGAGTGGACATATCTGGACCCTCCTGTCCAGTGACGTTGGGTAGGGGTCCTGTAGGGGTGTGAAGGCATGATTATTATTGCATCTGTGGGTGCCATGGTGTGCAATGGGTGGGTGACCCTGTACCCCAGTGCTTGCATTCCTGTGTAGGACCTTGTGTGATAATGGTTTAGGGGGGTGTATGGGCATGTGCAGTGGCCATGCTTTGGTGATGGGTGTCCATGCTTTGGTGTTACATGCAGGGCTTGGGTTTGGGATGTGTGGTTTGTGATATTGGGACATACGTGAGAAGTTGGAGTGATGGGGGTGAGGGCGAGGGTGGGGGTATGTGATAGCATGCAGGTGGGTGGGGGATGAAGTAGTTAAAGGTTTGACTTACCAGAGTCCATTCCTCCAGCTACTCCTGTGAGGCCCTCAGGATGCAGTGTAGCCAAGACCTGCTCCTCCCATGTTGTAAGTTGTGGGGGAGGAGGTGGGGGTCCGCCGCCATTCCTCTGACCCGCAAGGTGGTGTCTTGAGACCACGGAATGCCCCTTCCCCCCTAAGTCATTCCACCTCTTCCTGATGTCATCCCTAGTTCTTGGGTGCTGTCCCACTGCATTGACCCTGTCCACGATTCTTTGTAGTAGCTCCAGCTTCCTAGCTATGGTGGTGTGCAGCACCTGTGATCCGAATAGCTGTGGTTCAACCAGGATGATTTCCTCCACCATGACCCTGATCTCCTCCTCAGAGAACCTGGGGTGTCTTTGCGGTGCCATGGGGTGGTGTGGGTGATGTGTGGGGTGGGGTGTGCTGTGATGTGTGGGGTGATATTTAGAGGTGTGTTGTGTGAGGTGTTTGGATGTTGTGTGAGTGATGGTGTTTAGTGCCTGTGGATGCTAGTTTGTAGATGGTGGTGTCTCTCTCTGGCCTTCAGTCACAATTGTTGACATAAGTGTTTGTGGGTAATTTGGGTGGGTGTTTTATATTGTACTGGATGTGTGGGAGTGGTGTGTGTATGTGTATCAGGTGTGTGTATTTGTAATTGTCCAATGTGGTAGTGTTTTGTAAATGCGTGTGTATTTTGAGCGTGGCGGTGTGTACCGCCAATGGAATACCGTGGTTGAAAGACCGCAGCGTGGATTCATGGGTCGTGATAGTGTGGGCGTATTCCTGTTGGCGTGACGGTGTCAGTTTTGTTATCGCCAGTTTATCACTGACCTTTGGTGTGGCGGACTTGTGTGGGTGTCTAGATTTTGGCGGATTCCTAGCTGTGGGTCATAATGACCGTGGCGGAATTCCACGGCCGCGGTGGTGTGTTGCCAGTCTTCTGCACGGCAGTAAGCGGCTTTTACCGCCAATGTTGTAATGACCCCCTATATGTGGAGGAGAGAGTGCCCCCCTTGCAATGGGCTATTGCTCCCCTCTACCCTTAGGCCCAAATCTCTTTCTGCCCCACTGGGGCATATTGGAGGTTGTAATGCCAATCTGCCCCTGGGAGGCAGGAACCCCACCAGACACCAGGGATGATTTTTTGGGTGGAGAAATGGGTGGGGCCGACTCAACTAGGAATTAGGACTAACCACCCCCCTCAAATTACCCACATCAGTCTTTATACCCTCACTCAAGGGGCAGATAAGAGGTCTGTAGGAGGGCCAGAAAGCCCACTAGAGACCAGGGAGTTTTTTATTCCTATAAGATGAGGGGATAGCCTGCCCACTCCCCCACACATCAGGCTTAGCTTTCACCTCCAATATAACCCCATCAGTCTTTCTGCTCCCCTGGGAACTTAAGCATCCCCATCATTTTGTGAGGAAGGGAAATTTTGATTTTTAATGCTTTTTATTTTATGCATATGGGTAGCATAATTGGGCTAAGTCCCAGTATTGTCCTACTTGTATGGCTGCATTTTTCAGGCTTGGATCAGCTGCCACCTTAGGAGACCTCCCAAGCCCATACATTTGTGAAAACTAGACACCCGAGGTATTCCAAGGTGGCATGGGTTTCATGGATCTCATAAGGTTTTCGTAGCCACAAAGCCCTGCAAACCTGAAACTATGCCTAAAATTACACATTTCCCTTGCATTTCTGTGATGTAAATATCCGGAATCAGCAGGAATAAAAAGAAAATCCTACCACGCAGATGGAAGTGCTACCCCACTTGCGTGACTTGGCCTAGTGCCCCTGACCGGCACAAATCATACCATGGTTAATAACAGCCCTTCCACGAGATGCCCATTGACCTTGGTTTCATGCTTTCTTGTTGCATGAACTAGACCCAGCCACAAAAGTGAGATGGCATTTTTTATGTTGCATTTTGGGCCATTTCCTGTTGAGGGCAGTGGGCCTGCTCACACAAGTGAGGTATCATTTTTATCAGAAGTCACGTGGGTGCATATAATAGTAGGATACTTACCATTACCATCTGGATTTCACTGCATTTGTCCCTTCCAAACGTAAGCTAGTGTGTAAGAAAGAAGATGTTTCGAAAGATACCCTCTTAAATCATATGCTCTTACAGGTACCCTCAAATTCTAAGATGTACCAATAACCTCTGATCATAATCTTCATATGTTATGCCGATTTCAGAAACACATGGGTTACCTCGATACCTATTTTCCACTCTACAAATTTTACCATATAAATAGATCAATACTCAGTACACAATGAAAAGCCATTGTACAGTGCAGATCAGATTTTGACTCTGGATGCCTTGGGATCTTGGTGAACCTACAAACATTAAATATCCCCAGAACCAAAAGGTTCTAGCAAATGTAATATATATTGCTTTTGTAAATTGGCCACCTTGACAAAAAGTTATGGATGAAAACATTTTTACAAATGGCTATTTTTCCATACTTGTTTCAATATTTCTTGATTTCAATAGTTACTTTCTTTGGGAAAACCTTGAGGGATCTACACATCTGACCCCTTGCTGAATGTGAAATTGTGTCTACTTTTCAGAAATATTTAGCTTTTCAGGATCACCCCTGGGTTTCACACTTATTCGCACCACAAACTGGAATTAATTTAAAAACACAAAAAATATGAAAAAGGGCTACCTCTGAAAAATGGCAAAACTGTGATAAAAACTAGGTGGCAGATTAAAAAAAAGTGGCGCTGCATCCAATGCAGCACCACTTTTCTTTTGCCCCTTAGAACCGCTAACGCCACCATGTGTGTGCTGTGTTAAACATACAGCTCACCATGGAGGTAGTTAAGATCTAGCGCCAAAGTTTTTGATGCTAGTTTGCTTACGTGCAGGAATAGTGTCTCAAATGTTGACGTTAATCCTGCAAAGCACATAGAGGCCCATTATGAATAATGGTGTGCCACACCTGCTCTGTGCGAGCTTTAAAAATATCGCAAAAAATTACGCAAAAAAATTCGAAAAGATTTCTTTGCGCTATTTTTTCACACCCCCTAATGGGGGAATGCCCCTCCTTGCATACATTATGCCTGGCACAGGCATAATGTGGCTCAAGGGGTTACAAAGTGGCACAATACATGCATTACGCCACTTTGTAAATATAGTGCTGCGATTTTGGACTCGTTGGGCCACATTAGCGTAAAAAAATGATGCTAATGTGGTGCAAGGAAGAGCTAGGCCCTCTTTAATCTGGGCCTAGGTTTTTTGATTCAGCTTTTCATATTCCTGAAACTGGGGAGGATGGTGACTTTAGCACATGAAACCATTTGTTAATGCTATTTATATGAACAAAAAACAGAACTTTTATCAAGAGCAATTTTTTCCTATTTTTCCCAATTTGAGGTAACCTGGACCTCACATTAATTTATATATCATACTAAAGCTCCCAAACTCCTACCTCTGAGATAGACCTCTCCCATTTTGTGTGTCCACAACTACTCACCTAAAGAGGCTCAGTAATCAGGGGCGGCTCCTCCATTAGGGGAAGGAGTGTCACCCCCCCGCCAGCAGCTGTAGCTGCAAAACCCTCCCAAGAAAAATGATAATAAACGGTGTTTAGTTGCCGGGCTGGAGAGAGCCTGCACAGGCTCCCAGTCTGCCTGGGAGCGCCTGTGCTTGGTGCTCCTAGCCAAACCTGATGATGCTTTGAGCAGCGTCAGGATTGACCGCAGGGCAGCCTGGGAGCATGTGCCTACCTGGCCCAGAGACGAAGCAGAGGAGCAGCACAGCGGCTGAAAATGTAAGGGGTTTATTTAAATTTTTTTAATATAATGTTATGTGTGCTCTCCCACCCCCCGTGCGCCACCCCATCCCATCCCATTTGCGAGCCGCGAGCCACAACTGTCAGTAATTATTATGACTTTTTAAGCATCTTACACATTGCACCCTCCATTGTTCTCTATTTAGGACAACCCATAATTAGATCCTTACATTTTTAAAGTTTATTAAAAAAATTTTTTTAAGCTGACAACTCTACTTTCCTGTGGAGAAGTCACCACACTAATTATTAAATGAACAGCTTTCCTCCCTACTGGTATGGTTCTAAGAGAATTCCCAAAAGATAAAGAAATTCAGGTCATTCTTTTTCTTGGAACCCTGCATTCTATTGAATTTTGTGGAAAACGTAATGTGTGTTATTGGTTAATCAAGGGCCCTGTATGCAAATGACGGCGTGAAGGCAATGGAAGAGTAGAATCGTACAGATTGTGCTTTTCGTGATGTCTGCATTAACTAAAAGGTTCACCCTGAAAGCTGCAGTACGGCGTAGAGACAATGTACAGTGGCTCCGTTTTAAAAACGTGAAAATATCTATTTGAAGTCAATACAATGTAAATACTGCCATCGCAGGACATTTAGGGGCATATTTATACTCTGTTTGCGCCGGAATTGCGTCATTTTTTTTTACGCAATTCCGACGCAAAACTAACTCCATATTTATACTTTGGCGTTAGACGCGTTTAGCGCCAAAGTCCATGGAGTTTGCGTCATTTTTTAGCGTGGACCCCTACTTTGCGTTAATGATATGCAAGGTAGGCGTTCCCGTCTAAAAAATTGACTCCGAGGCATGTGTGCCGTATTTACACTCCCGGGCAAAATTCACGCCCGGGAGTGGGCGGGTCAAAAAAAATGACGTACGGCCGCTTTTGCGCCGTTTTTTAGCGCCTGGAAAAGGCAGGTTTTAAGGGACCTGTGGGCTCGGAAGGAGCCCAGAGGTGCCCTCCCATGCCCCCAGGGACACCCCCTGTCACCCTTGCCCACCCCAGGAGGACACCCAAGGCTGGAGGGACCCATCCCAGGGACATTAAGGTAAGTTCAGGTAAGTATTTTTTTTTTTTTTTGTGGCATAGGGGGGCCTGATTTGTGCCCCCCTACATGCCACTATGCCCAATGACCATGCCCAGGGGACAGAAGTCCCCTGGGCATGGCCATTGGGCAAGGGGGCATGACTCCTGTCTTTGCTAAGACAGGAGTCATGTCAATGGGGGTTGGGAGTCCCAAAAAAATGGCGCAAAACGGGTTGCGGCGCAAATTTTGCCTCAGCCTGACTTGCCCCATTTTTTGGCGCCCAAGCTCCATTTTCCCCTACGCCGGCGCTGCCTGGTGTACGTAATTTTTTTGAACGCACACCAGACAGCGCCGGCGGGTAACGCCGGCTAACGTCATTGAATAAATACGGCGCCCGCATGGCGCTTCAGAATGGCGTTAGCCGGCGCTAATTTTTTTGACGCAAAACTGCGTTAGCGCAGTTTTGCGTCAAAAAGTATAAATATGGCCCTTAATGTATTGAAAGCTATTCACGACGTCCACAAATCGATTCTCATGATGTAATTAAAAAGTACATGGTATTATGCTCAATATTTCCATTCAAGTGAAGAACTTTTTATGAGTAAAAGGTATGTAAAATCAAAACCCGAGGATGTGGTAAAATTGACTGAAGGATACGAATACTTGTTAAACATTGATGAACCCAATTATGACGCTTCTCGATAACCAAATGCCATATTAAGTTGAAAGTTGTACTTAAAAGATGGGTGTGCTGTTGCTTGTTCACCATGCTCTGGAATAAATTACAGCCAATGCCACATTAATCTAGTTCACTCGTTGGTAATTAGCAAACGCTTCCTCTCAGTGACACCCCTAATAATAATCGTAAATCATATTGTTGTATGTGTCAAAGCAATGTGAATTGCCACATGCCACTTTTAGGTATTGTTAAATTTAGATACTGTTCTCACAGTTAAAACTTTTTGATGGGGACATTTTTGGCATCAAGCCTCCTATAAGGGTTTGAGCTCCTTAGCAATTTAACATCAGATATGATAACAGTTGTGTGGATTTTGATTTTTTTGCTCTTATTATACTTTGACACAAGTGAGTAGAAATGCCTAATTAACAAAGAGGTTGGTCCAATACTGGACTATCAAAGCTATATCCAAGCTCTGCATAATGTCATTTTTAAAAATTTCGATTGCAAAGGGCCTCATTACGAGTTTGGCGGTCCCTGGGCCACCATGGCAGCAGGGTCGGTCCAACCACCGCTGGGTTGGCAGTTGGACTGCTATATTATGAGTCAAGCAGGCCTATGGTTCCGCCAGCACCACCAGGCAGCACAGACCACCACGGTCACGAGGCTGCACTAGCAGGCCATTGAAGCCTGTGTTTCTGCTGGGCATTTTATGAGTTTGCACATTGCCAAAGTGATAGTGGCGGTTTAACCACCATGTCTCAGAAGGCGTAAACACGGACTATAAGGGGAGATACTCACCTGCAGGCAGCCTCACTTATCTGTTGCCACTATGGAGCCCATCGCATATGTACTGTCACTGCCGGTAATCATCAAAGGTGTATGAACCCAATGCCGCTGGGGACACCACCTACCACAAGTATACACACCTATCTTTATCATAAACCTTAAAAGTAGATTGTTGTGCTGTTGACCACATCCTGTGAAGGGGCACGACACAGACACCAAGTAGATGTCACAACCCATACACAGTCCAAAACATATCAAAATGGACACATTCACAGTCACAATACACCCCCTTTGGGAAGCTCACTCACACTGCACTGCAAGCCTGAACAAAAACTCACAGCCACACATCTCTGGCAGTGAAGGCTACACAAAATTCACCCACACATATCACACAAACATAAGTATCACACAAACACACACACACATATCACACAAACAAACACAACTCACACACTCACATTCCACACAGGCCAGGGACTGTCATCACATACAACACACATATGTATCAATATGGTATGAAACACAAACAACACCACCATTAGACCGCCCTGGAAAGGACACACACATCACAGCACAATGGAAGGACAATGGCATGCACAATTCACAGAGAGACTAATAGACAAGGGCACTATGCACACAATATTTGAACAATTGGGATGGGGCACCGGGAACACTCAGAGAAGGAACCTGCATGGCACCCATATCACCTTGAAACTGCCCATAAAGGAACATGTGTGCATGAAATGGCCCTACATGTGTCTCAGGAACAGACAGCACAATGTGGAAGCGCAAGTCAACAAAGCACATAAAACTCCATCTGCATGGAAAATACCTCCACAGGAACTAGCTGCAAGGGATGCACACCTAAATGGACACATGCACAGTCAAATGCATGCAAAACTAGCACAACCGAACTCAATCCATGCCAGCACTAACAAATCTCAAGCTGACACACATCAGATTTATAGATAAGCTATATCAGGGGACTGGTTTAACACCGCACATGTTCATACTGGACAACACAAGATGAAATACTCACCACAACAGACACCACATACTGCCACAATTGCATTTACACACACATATACCCTCCTTTTGGGGGACACCAGCACTGCCCACAATGTCACATACTGCAAACAACAGCAAATGGAGCAACAAGCAGGCTCAAAACACAAACAACTGTTGGCACAAAACACATGTCAAATAGGAACAACATTAAGGTAGAAAAGGAATTGCAGGACAAACGTATACCCCAAAAACATACTGTTTGGGTCTATTAAGTATGAAATATGAAAGTCCAAAGACCATTGGCCAGTCCATATAGGTTTGCCCCAAATTAGCACAGTGTTGTGCTAAATGTTACACCCAGCTGCCATAGAACCTTCACAGGAAGCGTCATCAAGGGGGCATGCAGGCACCTCAGGGATTATCCAGGGGGTGTTGGGGTTGGATTTGGAAGAGGGGGTTTTGGGCTTTGTCTTAGGAGGGGTGGTCTTTTTCTTTGAAGGTGTGGGCTTCTTCTTGGGGGGCAGAGGTATTGGTCCTTGCGAGGGGTCAGGGGAGGCACTGGAGGTGGAAGGGACAGCCTTGGAGCTGGGTGGATGCCTCTGGCATCTGCGATAGGAGTGGGGTGAACAGGGGTATGGTCGAGGTCTAACAGAAACACTGGGTCGGTCATCAGAGGGGGTTTAGGATTTGGAGGTTGAGGGAGTGGTTGTATGTTGTGTAGGTGTGGATATAGTGGGTGCCTGCTTATGGGAGGTATGCTAGTGTGTGGTGGAAGTATTTTGGGTGGGAGGGTGTGGGAGTTTGGGTGTCTTGAGGTGGGGTTCTTGGGTGGAAGTTCTGGGGGTGGGTGGGTGTGTGGCTATTGGGGTGGTACTGCAGGTATTGTGAATATTGTGGATGTCTGTGTGTCTGTAGTTGTGGTGCCCATGGGTGTGGTGCTTGTAGTAGATGTCTGGGTGTCTGCTGTTGGTTTGATGGGTGAGGTGGGTGTGTCCTTGACTGTTTGTGTGGTGCCTGTGGGTATGCTGGATATGGTGTATGTGTTGCTGGAGGTGGTGGGGGTGTCAAGGGAAGTTGTGACTGTTGTTGTGTCTGTGGGTGCATGTTGTTAGTGTGCCTAAAGGTGTGTTTTGTGCAGGTTGCGTTTGTTTGTGCTCCTCTTGAATGTTGAGGTGGATGTCTGCTGATCGGTCTGTGTGCTTAGAGTAGGTCGGGGAAGGGGGTATTTGGAGTGTGAAGAGGGAGGTGGGGGGACAGAAGGTAGGGAGTGACTGGCTGCCATCAGTGAGCAAGCCAGGGGCTGAAAAGCTCTCTGTAGGCCAGCCATTGCACCATGAATGCCTTCCAGGAATGCATTTGTTTGTTTTAGTTGGGTTGCCAATCCCTGTATGGAATTCACAATGGCTGATTGACCCACAGAGATACTTCTCAGGAGATCTGTAGCCTCCTCACTGAGGGCAGCAGGGGTAAAAGGGGCTGGGGCAGAGGTGCCTGTGGCAAAGGAGACGTCCACCCTCTTGAGTGAGCGAGCACAGACAACTAGGTGAGGAGCAACAAGGAGGGATGTGTTAGAATGAGGGGTGGCATAGGAAGGATGGTACTAGGAGATTCCCTGATAGGTCCACCACCACTGGGAAGTGTCCACTGGATGAAGAATACAATGATGATGAAGATGTTCTTGTCTTCCCCATGGCACTCCCCTCACCCTCCGGGCCACTGGGTCCCTCTGTGTGAGTTGTGTCTTGACCCGAGGTCCCATGGCCAGATGCTTTCTCACTCGGCTATGCCAGGCTGATGCTTCAAAGACAAAGATAAATAGGGTCATCACGTGTCCATGAACACACTTAAACAACAGCTCTGATTAGCAACTATGATTGTGATGTCAAGTAGACCCCAGCAACAAACTCCACCAAAGTGGACCCTACATGTGCCATACCAAATGCATGCATACATGTGAACTGTCAATAGTTGCCCGCTGGAAAATCAGGATCTCTGAAAATTAAAATTGCATTGCTGAAGTTGTTTAATCACAATAACCAGTCAAAAAGTAGGAGACCCTATCACCCACAAGCTTTTCCCCATGGAGCAGAACTTAGTTACCTGTTGGCATGCAATTCTAGGCCAATGCAAAGTCCATTCCCACAGATCGCACACAAAGGCATACACAATTTGATTATTCACATACATGATGAACCTACATTACAAAATGATGCTCCAAAATTCAGTCATGTTGATGACATGAGGACAATAGCCTGGAGAAGGTGGCATGGAAATACCCATGTCACACTGGAAACATATCAACACTTTACACTTCACTAAGTGATATTTGCCCCAATAGAGTCACAAAGGCACTATCAATGTTGTACAGATAGGCCTCAAATGTGGCATGGAAATGACCATGGTAGACATCATATCCAATATGTCAGTGAGAGATATCCCCAAAATACAACACACAATGAATGAACAAGCCCCTGGATAATCACCACTAATGGCTGGCACCCATACATTGACATACTCTGAGTACATCAGTAGAAGCCATTAGGCTTTTGCATGTTGGAAGGACTCAGAAGTTGCAAGGACTTGTAGAAGGCCCACAACATGTTGCCCAGTGGGAAGCTACAGCACAGTCTGTGACGCCACAAAGACCGGCGACGCCTCACTCACGAGGTGTGGTCAGATCGGCGGTCTGCGTTTCGGATGGCCGTTTCTGCCGCAGTCTGCTTTTTGGCTAAACATTTCCTTTGGGCACTGTCTACGCTGCCCTCGCTCTTGCCCTTTTTGGTTGCTTACCTGTTCTTGATGTTTTCCTCTTTTCTTCTTTTTTCTTCTTTTTTTTCTTTTCCTTGCCTTAACCATGTTTCTTCTTCCCAAGAGTCTGCGTTCCTTTCCCTGCATGCCTTGCTCTTTACCTTTCTATATATGGCTATTTATCCATTCACATGAATGTGATCTTTCCCAATCCTAGATGGTGTCTTCAATATTTCCTGTATGTCACTTCCTGTTTCTCAATATACAAGCACAAGTTGGTTTTCTGTTCCTTGCGTTGCAAACATTTCCTTCGTGGTTGTGTCCTTGCTCCCGTATCCTGTGATTTTGGATTCTCTTGTTCTTTTTCCGCCTGCAGTTTGTTCCAGTTCTTTTTTGTGCTTTTTCCAGGAGTCCTTGATTGTGAGGTTTTTTCCTCTGGGACTCCTTCTGGAAGTTATGGCCTGCTTGGTGTTTTATTATCAGCAGAACCGTGGCTACTGGAATGGGTCGCCCCTACCTTGGTCAATCCAGAACAAGCAAGAAACCGAGTGGAGTCCAGAGATTGGCTGAATATAGTGGTAAGAAGCATCCAAGTTTTGACATAGTCCCCATCAAGGTCATACAAACCGAGATGTCTGTCTGTGAATGAATGTCTGTACCCAAACACGTTTCTAAAACATAACTACAAGTCACTCCATGATGCACGTTAACAGTAAGGGCACATACCTTAATCTTTACAAATGTTCAGTGCATTTGTCCATATGATGCCACATCAAGCTCATAGAAATGCACATTGTGGTGCTTCTAGGCCTACCTGTCATGTCCCTCATTGCTACTGCAGTTGTACATGCCAAATGACATGCTATGATGCATGAGGAAAAGTGCCAGCCAATTAAGAATGGTGACACACTCCTGTATGTGGCGCAACATGAAATGTAGCCCCATTGTAAATATAAAATTCCACAAAGTTTGCCATACACATTTATGTGAGGGAATACATACCTCATTCCATCAACATAGGTAGGCCATGCATGAAACAGCAGCTATCAAATGTTTTTCTAAAGAGAAAGGGACACATGCTGACATGTAGGCACAAGGAATGTTGGCAACAGTGATGGCAAATAATTCATGTCAATTGACATTCACCACTTACCAAGGGAAAATAGTGACCTAAAGCTGCACACATAACACAATGTAAGCCCTGTCACGTCTGTGGGACACATTCACATCACAGAATGCAGTGAGATACTTGCAAACATCATACACTGCAAAAAACAAGCTTTTGTGTGGCAGATGCCAAAATACACATTTACAGAGACACATGGCTGAGGACAGTGATCCATCACAATCTTACCTTTGTCCCTGAACAGTGAGTAGTAGTGGTCTGTTGCATAGCAAATATACACACTACAACAAACAGTATATGATTGACAACTGTACACGGTCATATGTTGTCCTTTCAGAGCAATTGGTGTGACAATTCTACCCAGTGTTTGCCTAGGTTCATGGGCCAATAGGCAAGGCACATCAGTACAAACACATAACATGCCAACACAAACAATCTCTCCTCTACTGGGTGACACATGGCTTATCCCTAATAGTCAGGGAGAGCAGTCAGAACCTCACTCAATCACTTGGCAGTGTGACAGGCAGGAATATGCTCTCTAATCACCCCCTTGTGGCTGCTGTGCTGCCTTCAAACTCCCATCAAGATCCGGTTAGGCAACTGTCAGAATGCGGTACATTAGGGAGCCATGGTCCAATGGGCACCCTGCCCACATTGGGAGGACAGTCCCAGCTGTGCCTCCACGATCTTCCAGGCACAGCGTATCAGGTCCTCCCTTCTTTTTCTGCACTGGGCTCTCTGCCAACTGTGAACCCCCAGGGTCCACACCTTCTTTGTGATGGCTCTCTATAGCCCTGTCTTTTGAAGGGCATAGACCTGTAAGGATGCAAAACACAAATCAAGAGATCATGATCACAAGTTTCATCACAAATAGTCCAGTCACATATATGTCAGTGACATCAAGCTGGAAGTTTCCAATTTTGTCAATACTCCTCATGTGTGACACATACAAGCCAATACGTACAGGAACATGACAACAGAGACACATTTTCCAAGACAGAGCCACTACCCTGCTCAGGACATACAATGATTAGGCAGACTTATTGAAATCTTGTGGGACGTACCTCAGCAACCTGACTAAGACATGAGCTATTATGAGACACCTCTGTGGCTTCTGTAAAGTAGACTCCTTAGGGATGAACAGACCAATACATTCACACTCTGTGAGAATGACTCTCTACATAAAGTCCCTACAGGCTACTGGTAGAGTCCATACTCAAATGTCACACATGGGTAACAACGAAAGGACTGGCATGGTGAGTACGTAGAGTGTCTACCGTACATCCATGTATTGACATGTAAAATAACAAATGCAGACTCATGTCACTTGAGGGGTGGTATTCTGAGTTATGTATCTGTACCACAGAACACCCTTTTGGACATATGTGTCCATCCTACAGAGATGGCAAACAACAAACAAAGGCATGCATTGATCTGTTTCTGCTATGTTACCAAACTACTGTGTCACATATCATTGTCTCCCTGGAATCAAAACACTGCACTGTGGAAATGTCAGTTTTCCAATGAGCCTGCACAGGACAAATATGACCTGTATGAAGGTGATAAAAGGGCTGTGGGAGTAAGGGACCTGTCAGGAGTCAGAGACACAATTGGCAATGATGCTAAGTGTACCTTTGTCACAGATCAGTAAGCCACCCCTTTACCCATTTCTAATCTGTTCAAGGGAATGAGTCATTGTGGGCAGCATACTACAACAGAGCCTCATATTGATCACAAGACAGGATTCGCTGGTGTACAGGGAGTTGGCACAGTGCCACAGATGCATAGCCACAGTGACTCCACCACAGCCTAGACTATGACCCATACTAAGAGATACAGATGACAGGGCCTGGTTTCTGCAGATTGAGCAAATAGAAACTGCATGACACTACATTCTTATCACCTCCATGCATAACAGTACATCATGTAGCCAACAGCAAATAGGCATATGTAGAAGGCAGAGAGAGTGATGACGTGCCTTACCAGCAACAGTCTACCAAGGGCAGATGTGCAAAGAAATCTCTGTGGCAACATATACATAGCTCACATTACTCACAACTCACACATACAAGATGCATACTCAGCTCATGCTTCCATGCACATACATGTTGTCTCACATTTACAACATTCATGAGGAAAGCGATGTCAGTGAATGGCCGTGACCTCACCCTAGTTATGTGCATCCAGCACAAAGTGGATCAGGGAACACAATGAACACATACACCACAATGTGAATGGACTCAAAATGTGCCACCTGCCACCAATACATGCACATTGACTTTCCCATTGATGCCACACAAACCATACCTGCAGGCACATGAGTATTCAATTAGACATACATTGGCACATTCTATCCTGTGAGGAGGGAAACGATGAAGAACTACGGATAGAACTGAGCACATAAGGCACCTACCTGCTCCTCTGGTGCACCATTGAGCTGCTTATACTGGGGTAGAACCTCAGTCACCAGCCTCTCCCATTCCTCTGGTGAGATGGCTGGGGGCCCTATCACCTGCTGGACATGACATGATTGCTCCTAGAGGTGGTACACAGCAGCTCCTTAGCGGAGTCTAGTGAGGGAGTTTGCAGAACATGGTGGTCACTTCTGCCACATACGCAGGCATCACTGCCGGCAGACACAGTCATTAGTCCGCTACCTCCTCTGGCAACAATGTTAGCCTATGGCTTTGTCCACCACGGTTGCAACCGCCTACCGCCATGACAACTTCCGCCAGTGGTTGCAGGTGGTTCCCAATGTTTAGTGGAGTAGGTCAGACAGCCACCATTTAAGTGGCATGGAATGCGGGAATGGGTTGTTAACACTGCATCACACCAGAAAATGTTGTATTTTGCAAAACATTCTACTCATCTTGTCTTGTCATGTAGGCTCAAACACCATTGTTGCATGTTGCAGGGCACAGATGGCAATTTCCAGTGGGGTACAGACTAACCCCGTCATAGGTCATTTTTGTGCTCGGGAAATCCAGTCACATTCTTAGTGACATTTGTGATGCACATTTTAGATTTTGGTCCAGATACATGATGTGTACGCATGTGTGGCAAACCAAGGAGTAACATGTGGGCCTTGTGTCATTAGCAGTTGTGATGTGTACTCTTTGCCATGTCCATCCCTTCTAAATACCCTTGTCACATTTTAACCTCGACACGCGTCACATATGTTGCTGTGGACCACAATAACTAATGTGAGAATACATTTCCTGTCACATATAGGTGCCAAGGGAACAGTAGGATGTGATAAACACTGGTCTACTTCCCACTACCAGACCTTCAGGTCAAGGAAGAAAGACATGTCATCCTCCTGTATCATCTGAATCAGCAAACAATTGTGGATCTATGTTGTCGGTTGGAGCCAGATCCGATGCCAGCTATTAGTATTCCAAACAGCTTATCACCCATTGTACACGTCATGTCAGTGTTGCACTTTCTAGCCACAGGGTCCTTCCAACATAGAGTGGCCCGAAACTGGTGATATATCCCAACCTATGTTCAGTCTGGTGTTGAGGGATGTCCTCTCTCCAATGTTGAAACACCTGGACAGCTACTTCCAGTTTCCCCGACACAGGGGTTTAGACCACCTGAAGGCTGACTTTTATGCTTTTGCACACATTCCACATGTGGTGGGGGCAATTGATGGCACACATGTTAGCTTAGTCCCACTGCATGGCAATGAACAAGTGTACCGTAATCAAAAGAACTTGCATTCCGCCAACATTCAAGTTGTATGTTTGGCAGACCTATACATTTCAGATGTCTGTGCCTGTTTTCTTGGCTCAGTCCATGATGCTTTTATTCAGCAGAACAGCATGATCCACCAGCTGATGTCACAACTGTGCCCAGAGAGGACCCGGCTGGTTGGTAAGTCACACCTGTCCTGTGTATGTGCACTGTCTGGTGAAGATTTTCTGATAAGAGGGACTCATTGTTGCACATATGTTCTATTCATTAACAGGAGACTTGACATATCTTAACCTTCCTTGGTTGTTGACGCCTCTGAGGGATCCAACTATGTCAGGGGAAGTCTGCTTCAATGAGGCCCATGTAGGAACAAAGTGGTTAGTGGAGAAGGCTTTTGGGCTCCTGAAGGCCAGATTTAAGTGTTTGGACCAGACTGTTGGAGCCCTCCTTCACTCACCTGGGAAAGTGTGTAAGATCATTGTGGCCCGCTGCATGCTCGACAATATTGCCCTGAGGAGGAACGTCCCATACCTTACAGAGGAGGGGCAGCCTGCAGTGCCACCGGCCAAGTGAGGATGACAGTGGTGAAGAGGAAGGAGATGACTTGGGTGAAGATCTCATCAATAACTACTTTTCTTGAGTGTAAGTATGTCATGTGATGTAATGACTGGGACTGTGCGAAGCCCTGTAGTTGTCAGAATGTATGGAGCTGAGTGTTTTGGTATAACACTGGTGAGCTAATGCTCAGCAATATTCAACCAAAGGGTGCTTGAAGAGTTACATATCCTCACCTTGATGTAGTTGGTTTGTTTGTGTCTGTCTCATTCCAATGTAACTTCATTTCCAGATGATTGCTATGTGATTTGTGTAATAGGCATGTGTTGGAAATGGCCTCTCTACAGGGTCACACTCAAACTTTTTACCTTCCTCTTCGGTTTCTGACCTCATTTTTGCTGGCTCTAGGACTCTGAACACTTTGCCACTGCTAATCAGTGCTAAAGTGCATGCGCTCTATTCCTAAAACATTGTAACATTGGCTCATACCCAATTGGCATATTTAATTTACTTGTAAGTCCCCAGTAAAATGCACTACATGTCCCCAGGGCCTGTACAGTGAATGCTACTAGTGGGCCTGCAGCACAGGTTGTGCCACCCACATAAGTAGCCCCTTACCCATGTCTCAGGCCTGACATTGGAAGGCATGTGTGTGCAGTTTCACTGCCACTTCGAATTGGCATTTAAAAGTACTTGCCAAGTTTAAACTCCCCTTTTCTACATATAATGCACCCCTAAGGTAGGCCCCAGGTAACTCATAGGGCTATGTACGTAAAAGGCAGGACATGTACATGTGTGTTTTACATGTCCTCGTAGTGAAAAACTGCTAAATTCATTTTCTACTACTGCGAGGCCTGCTCCTTTCATAGGATAGCATTAGGACTACCCTCATACTGTTTGAGTGGTAGATTATGATCAGAATGGGGTAACAAGGTCATATTTAGTATGGCTAGAATGGTAGTAGAAAGTCCTGCTTATTGGTGAGGTTGGATTTTATTACTATTTTAGAAATACAACTTTTAGCAAGAGAGCATTTCTCTGCACCTAAAATCCATCTGTGCCTCACAGCCTGTCTCCAATCACCGTCTGGACTGGGCTGGTTGACAGCTCCCTTGTGCTTTTCACCCAGACAACCACAAACACAGGACACTCAGTCACACCTCCACTCATCTACATACAGAATGGGTCTTCCTGGGCTGGAAGAGTGGAGTGCTTGACACCTACCTTTCAAAGGCTAGTGGTCTATCCTCACACAATAAACTGCCAAAGCCCCTACTGGGAGCCTGGCAGACAGACCTGTACTGAAAGGGGAACTTGTGCACTTCAAAACCACTCTCTGAAGTCTCCTCCACTTAAAGGTTTTTTGGGGTATGTAAACTGGGTCCTGACAGCACCAAATCAGACACTTCTGGACCTGAACCTGCAACCTGTCAAGAGGAACTGCCTGGCTGCCTAAAGAACTCATCTGGACTGCTTTGCTGAGAAGGACTCCTGCCCTGCTGTTTCTAAGAAGTGCTCTCCAAGGGCCTGGATTGAGCTTGTCTCCTGTTTTCTGAAGTCTCAGGGCCAAAAATACTTTATCTCTTCAAGAAACTCCTTGGGTGCCAAAAATCGTTGCACAGCCTGCCAGAAATGATGCACAGCCATGGTGCAGCTGCAAAATCGTCGCACAGCCGAACCAGAACGATGCAGCTTGACTTCTCGAGTGAAGAATCAATGCAGCGCCTGCCTTGCAGCCAGAAATTGGCACACCTCCCTACCGGATCGACTCACAGCCGAACTGGAATGATCCAGCCCGACTTCTAGGGTCAAGAACTGATGCAATGCCTGCTATGCGACAGAAAATTCAATGCATCGCCATGCAACTTTGTCCTGCATGCCTAGGATTTCCACGCATCATCCCTGGCCATCAAAAAGATCCCTGCATCACAGTGAGGGTCCAAGACTGCGCGCCGGAAATTCGAAGCAAAGCCCCTTGCATCATGGAAAGAAACAATGCATCATCTGTGCCGCATCAGAAGATCAGTTGCACGCCCTATTTTTCCATGCATCTCCTCCTCTGAGGTCTCTGTGCGTGGTATTTTTGACGCAAACTGGGTACTTTGTGAAAACAAGAGACAACTGTTGATTTCTAGAATTGAAGAATTTGTTTAATCTTGCAAAAGTGATATCCCAGCTTGTGCTTATTGAATCTTTATTGTTTTGACCTTAATGTAAGCAGTTAAATATCACATATGTTTATAAGCCTGTGTGGTGTATTTTTGTGGTGTTTTACTGTGTTACTGTATGATTTATTGATCAAATACTTTACACATTGCCTTCTAAGTTAAACCTGACTGCTCAGTGCCACGCTACAAGAGGGTGGGCACAGGATCATTTGGATTGAGTGTGACTTACTCTGACTAGGATTGTTGTCCCAATTTGGACAAGGGTGTATACCACTGCCAAATAGAGACCCCATTTCTAACAGTATGTTTTTAAATCTATCCTCCTTGTTTTGTCTTTGTGCAAGTACCGTCACCCTGACATCATCATGTGGGCATTTCAGAGTTGTGACATTGGCTGGTATCTGATGCTGTTCCAACATAGGAAATGGACATGGATTGGTCCAGATAATGGGGGGGTCACAGATTTGGGGTGAATGGGACTAGTGCCAATCCAGCTTGAGCAGTACATTGGTGGAAGGACTGAAATGCACATTGTACTTTTTTAGTGTGCTGTGGTAAGGCCATTGCTTTATGTGTGTGATCATGTGGCCATGAAATCTTTTTCCAGCAAGGGCAAGCCAGACATTCACCATTCACATAGGCTAAACATTCTTCTTGTGTGACATGTATGTAGCTGTAGGCATGTTTCATCATTGCAGGCCACAGTGGCTGTGCCACAACACTGACATATGTTTATATCATACCACCAGATGCATGGTCGTTAGATTATGATGGACCTGGGATCAGGGACTGTTGTACAGCCCTCTGTCTGTATCTTGGGGTATGTGGTGTTGAATTACTTAGCTTTGGTGTGTGATAAGGCTCATGCTGGTGACACTAATCACTTTTCTCTTTGCACATTCTACAGAACAATGTCTGTCAAGGCTCTTCCTTCTGCGGCCTGGGGGACTCTACCTCTGTATCTCTACCTCGACACAATATGAGTCAGCCATTCTTGGCTATGACAGTCCAGACATTTCAACAGCCTATGTGCTGTATAGTGAAATAAAATATTTGGCGTGACCAGACACTTGTAGCGATGTAGCTGGACACTGTAATACAACCCTCCTTGCACTAGTAACTTGGGTCTTCATCATTTGCTTCACATTATCTTACATCTCTACATAGCAACAATTGAAATAGGAGAAAGCAGACACAAACTTTGTGATAGGTGATATTTGCTGTGAATTTGAGCATAGAACAAAAATAAGGTACTTGATGGAACAGAATAGTGAAAGGTTCAGTCATTGTGGATGAAAGCACTGTAAGTCAAAAATCCAGTGTACTCCTTACATAGGAAATGGAAGGTGGTTGAAGGACAGTCAACAGAGTTCATATATGGCACACCAAGGAGTTCCTTCAGAAAGGGTTCACTTGCTGGCAATGGTCAGTGTCTGGCCATCTAAATCTCCTGAATTCTTAGATGGACATCCCTGCTTGTGTGGGAGTGAGGGGGAGATGCTGCTACAGAAGCAAGGATATCCCTTCCAGTGACTGTCACCCCTGATAAAGGGCCTGGTGTTGCTGCACCAAAGGAAGAGGTAGAGTGTTACTGATGAACCCTGATCAGGGTACTGCTAATGTCCCTGATCAGGTTGGTATTGTTGGCCTCCCACTGTAGAAGCATATCCCTGTAGATGTTCCTCTGCAGCTGCTTGATCTCCTGGAGTTTGGTTACTATCTGGCCCATCACACCTTGGGACTCCCAAGACTTGGCTGCTGAAGAACTGGCCAGAAGCATCACTAGTGGCCTCACCCTGGTGCCCAGAACATCTCTCCCACGCACCCTACCGCCAAGGGCATGTGCCATTTCCACAGGGTGCCTCCACTACTGGTTCCAGAAACCATCATTGTCCGAGGTGTTGTGCTGCCACTCAGGATCCTGGACTGGAGGGCACGAGATGGTTGCCATGGTCCTAGGGACACAGGTTGGGGGTGAATGGCTGCTTGTGAGGTTGGGGCAATCAGGTTAGGAGGTCCTGATTGGGCACAATGAGACTCACTGTAGAGGTTTGACCAGATTGTCCAGATGTGCCAGAACTTTCCTCTATGTCCAGATGTCCAGGAGTGCCATCATCACTGAGGGCTTTGTCCAGAGGGATAGCGGCAGTCTCGTCTGTGGCCTCTGTGTGGCCAGTGGCACCTCGACCTGTTGATGTGAAAGATGCAATGTTACTGGTGGTATTGTGACATCTATCTCCAAAAGTTTACAGTGACATTTTACAAAAGCGGTGTACATAGTTGATTTGCAGGTGATCCTATTGGCATAGGTATCCATGGTATTGGTTGTATTGAGTTGACATTTGTGAAGCATGCCAATTCCATTAAAGAATGTAGCAGTTAATTTGCACTTGGGAGTATAGGCAGCGATTTACATCTTGCCAGCAGTACAGGCAAACCAGTGGCTGTGCAGAATGTGGCTTTGGCCATTTTGAGGCCTAGTTGGATGTTATGCAGGCCGACACAGACGTTTGTTGTATATATGATTGGACTCATCACGTGGTCAGCACATTGTGAATGTGCCTGCAGCCAATACCATTCTGGTGATGCATCTTGAGGCATTATTGACCCTTTATGTTGCACACTGTGTGAACTGTCCTTCCTAACCTCGATAGTTTCATCTTGGCTTAGAGGTTCACAATTTGACTATGATCTGTATCTTTGCCCCTCCCAGGTGAGTTAACATGACTTGAGAGTGATCAAGCTAGGATTTTTGGACAGGTGACCACTGCTCTGCTATTTGGAGTCCCTTGAACAGTGCCTCGTGGGAGTTGCATTCTGGTCACCCTCCCAGCTCCTGATCCTAGACAAATGTGATTCTCTCAGGTGAGTAAACTTCCTTTGAGAGTTCTCAGACAGATGCGTTCGGGCAAGTGTACACTGGACTGGTGATTGGAGTTAGCAAAACAGGGTCCACTGGGCTTGACATTCAGGTCACTCCAACTAGTTCCCAATACTAGACAAATGTGATCCTCCCATGTGAGTACACTTCCATTGTGAGTTAATGAATAGGGGTATTTGGACAGGTGTACACTCGGCTTGTGTTTTGAGTTGGAGAGACAGAGCGCCCTGGCCCTAGCAGTCATGTCACTCCCTCTACTTCATACACTTGAGAAATATCATCCCCCTAGGCTTGGAGTCACAGAAACAGTGCTTGCTGGGAGCTAGAATCATGTCAGTCTCTGTTCTGCACACAGAATACAATTGTTATCCACCCAGGTGAGTCCACTTCAATTGGGAGTTGACAAACAAGGGTATTTGGAAAAGAGGACACTGGGCTGGCTGAGTGGAGTAACATTGACAGAGCCTCCTGGTGTTAGCAATCATGTCAGTTCCTGTACTACACACAGTATACAAATGTTATCTTCCCAGGTGAGCACACTTTAATTGGAAGTTGACAAAAAAGGGTATTTGGAGAAGAGGACACTGGGCTGGCTGAGTGGAGTGACACTAACAGTGCTTGCTAGGAGTTGGAGTCATGTCAGTCCCTGTACTACACACAGTATATAAATGTTATCCTACCAGGTGAGTACATTTCAATTGGGAGCTGACAAACAAGGGTATTTGGAGCAGAGGACACTGGGAGGGTGAGTGGAGTGACAGTGAAGATGTCAAAAGGTAAGCAGTGGGCATGCATTACATAACATTTTGGTGACATTTTTAGTGTTGTGACTTATCAAACTACACTCCCCAAGGTATTACTGCTAAGCCTTCAGGATGCAGGAGGCAGGATGGCCATGGCCTTTTCCTCCCACGGATGGAATTGTAATGGGGGAGTGGGAGTGACACCCCCAGTCTTCTTGGCCTGCAGCTGGTGCCTGGAGGCTATGGAATGGGCCTTACCCCTGAGGTTGTTCCACTTTTTCTTGATGTCCTCCCTTGCATGCAGAGTGGTGCCTTCAGCATTCCCTCTGTCGACGATCTTGTCCCACATTTCCATTTTCCTACTGGGAGAGGTCTGCTGGATTTTGGCTCTGAACAATTGTGGCTCTGCTCTTGTGATTTCATCCACCATGGCTCTTAACTCTTCATCAGTGTAACAGGGATATTTAATATGTGTCTTGGTGGTAAAAAAATAAATATATATATATGTATTACTGTAGGAAAGTCCTTTTTTTTTGCCTGATCACCCCCACTCTTTCTGGATAGGTACTGGTGGTTACTGACTCTTGGCTGTGCCCTGGGTACTGCTTACCAGTCCCAGGGCCAGTGCTCTGTGTAAAATGGATATGCAAATTAGGCTAATTATAATTGACTAAGTTAACCTACCTATAAGTCCCTAGTATATGGTAGGGCATGTAGGTTTAGGGACCACAGCATAGGTGGTGCACACCTAGGTGCATTGCTGAGGTGCCCAGTGTCATTTTAAAAGCAAGCCTGCCTTGCTGGCTGCTTTTAAATTAAAGTTATATGCAAATTCGACTTTGGAATTAAAGTTACTTCCAAAGTTATAAACTACCTTATTTTTACATATAAGTCACCCCTAAGGTGTGCCCTATGTGCCCCTAGGGCTGGGTGCCATGTAACTATAAGCAGGGACTTTATAAAAATAGATTTATAAGCCCTGGTGAGGTAAAAACAGCCAAATTCGTTTTTCCCTCATTGAAGTAAATGGCCTTCATAGGCTAGAATGGGCAGACTTTATTTTAAATTTTAAAGTCTCCTTAAATGTTACATACCAAGAATTTGGTATCAAATTGATTGTTATAATAAATCCCACAACTTCCAGTTGTTGGATTTAATATAACTAGTGCAGGTAAAAAGTTTAGACTTTACCTAAAAAGTTGCCAATTTCAGCTCTGCATTGTTTTTGCTGCTGTGCTCTGATTGGCCAGCCTGCAGCAGCTTCTGCCAGGCCACTTTTATGAGGTGTGAAGTGGCCTGGCTTTACACAAAGGAATGTGCTTGGGGGAGAGAATCTCCCCTCAGCAGATGGGGAAGCAGGAAGGGGGAGGGCTGCCAAACTGGTCTTCAAAGGCAGAGAAGGACATCTGGAGCACCCAGCAACACCCCCACATCCTGCAACCCCAGACAGCTAGGTGCCCCCTTGATTAGATTAGGAGAGGGCAGGAGAGGGGTGTGTTTATGATTTTTAGCCACACCAGTGGGTGGGTTCAGCCAGATCTCTCCTCCAAAAATCAGATTCATCCATTTTGGATTTTTAGAGACTATTGCCTTCTGGGATGGATTTTTGCCACACTTCCCAGGAAGTGGTCATCACAGGGGGACGACCCTGTCCCTGATTGGAGGACCAGGGCCCCCCTGCTTTTCACCCAGGAGCAAGGATAAAACTGGCAGACCTGCACCCACGCCTCAGATCCCCACCAAATTTCAAGAAGAAAGAACTACAAGGAGAAGAAGGACTGCCCTGCTGGACCCCTGGCCTGCACCTGGACCCTGCACTCAGAAAGACTGCACCAGCTGCACACTTGGGCTTCACCACAAGAAGGACTTTGCCTGGCTTCCACTGGTTCAAGGAGGGACTCCCTGTTTGCTACAGGTGAAAAATTGCTAACCAGAGTCCCCTGCACCAACTCCTGAAAAAGTGACCAGCTGACCACTGCCCAGTGGCCAAAAAGGAGTTTGCGCCAGGTGCACTCTGGGAGTTGAAGTCCGCACTTCCCAAGGACCATCACAGAACTTCTGGACCCTTGGGGTGAGCTGTGGACCCCAAAAGAACCTTAAAAGAACATCTGGGTGAAGCCCCAGAAGTTTGGAAAAGATTGGAGAAATTTTAGAAAAAAGCTCCATAAAGTGACCGACTCGACGCGGAAATTCTAGCCGGCTTGCCTCAACCGCGACCCGGCCTGACTTCGTGGTTCGTCCCGGTCAAGAAAAACATCCGAAAAAGAGACTAAGTCCGAACGTAAAAAGTTGACCGGGACCTTCCAGCCATCGTATCCGAGAAGGGCTCCACGGACGTCGGATCAAGATCCAGGTTTACCCCGGTCGAAGGATTTTCATCTCGAAAAAACGACTAAGTCCGAAGGTAGAAATCACCACCGAGGAAACCGACTTCGCGTATCCGGACAAGGGCTCCAGGAGGTCGGATCCAACTGGCAGGTTCGTCCCGGTGAAGAAAAACTTCAAAATAAAGACTAAGTCAGAAGGTAACTTTTTAACCGAGGCCTCCCGCGACCTGTAGCCGAGCAGGGCTCCATCGCGGTCGGCCTGAAAGTTTGACTTTGTCCCGGTCCTGGTGCAACCAGATGACCCGATTGGCGCTTTTTGTTTCTATGCGCTAGAAAATAATAATACTTTAAAAATTCATATCTCCGGTTCCCCTGAACCGATTTTAATCGTTTTTGTGTCATTTTAAAGATAAAAATATAAGCTATTTTTATAAATTGGTTTTGGATTTTTAAACTGTTTCCTGTGTTTTATTTAATTACTGTTTTGTGATATTTGAATGCTTTACACTTTGTCTCCTAAGTTAAGCCTTGACGCTCGATGCCAAGCTACCAAGGGTAGAGCTGGGATTAATTTACTGAGACCTAACTGTACTTTTGTGGAGGTTTGTGGCTTGTTGCTAGGTGTAGGTACCTACCTGCCCTATCAATAACCCATTTTCCAACATAATTGGAAGCAGCGACGGGATCCTGTACTTGTGTTCAATATCACGTTACAGTTTTAGATAAAACAAATTAAAAATCCTTTAAATTGTCCTAGTGCAAAAATTGTTTTTAATTTTTAATTTTAATTTTTTTTTTTAAATTAATTTGGATTAATTTCAATTATTGAATTTTTGTAATTTTTCTAAATTCTTGTTTCCAATTTTTGCAAAAAGTTTTTGTTGACACAAAACTAGGGAACCATGGAGCTTGATCTGGCTAGCCTACCTACACTGACAGTAGTCCAGCTTAGGGGGTTGTGTGTTGAGAGAGGGTTGCCTGCAACCACTAATCTCAGGAAGGAAATCCTAATTAAATCCCTGACAGCATGGGCTGAGGCCCAAGAGGTAGAGACAGAGGAAGCTCCAGAGGAGGAAGAAAAAGAGGAAGATGCTAACTCTAACCATTCAGGGGAGGGAAGGCATCAGACCCCAAGTGAGGAAGAGGAGGAACGGTTCTCACTGGACACAGTCACTAGGGGCAGACCCAAAGCTAGTGATAGGAAGAGGGTCCTTTCAGGAGGAGAGAACCCATCCATCAGGGAGAGAGAGCTGGAAGCCCAGCTAGCCTACATAGCTTTGGAGGCAGATAAGCTTGCCCTAGAAAAAAAGAAGTGGGCAAGCAAAGAAAAAAAAGATGGAAGCAGCGAGAAAGAAACTGAGGTGTCCCTGGGTGGGGGTTTTGCCCCCAGATTACCCAAAGGGGTGGTTCCTGCCTATGTAGAGGGGGATGACATTGATAAGTGGCTGGGGGCCTTTGAGAGGGCCCTCCAGATGAGGAAAGTCAAGCCTCAGTACTGGGGTTCACTCCTTTGGGAGTTAGTTCCCAACTCTGGGAGGGATAGGCTCCTAACCATGAGTGGGGAGGATGCAGACTCATACCCCAGTATGAAGAGATGCTTGACTAAAAAGTTTGGTCTAACCCCAGAGCAGTATAGGCTTAAGTTTAGGGACACCCAAAAGACAAGCACCCAGTCCTGGGTGGACTTTGTGGACATTTCAGTGAAAGCACTGGAGGGCTGGATACAGGGCAACAGGGTAAGTACCTTTGAGGGGCTGTACAATTTGATTATGAGGGAGCACCTTCTAACTAATTGTGTCCAAGAGAGGCTCCGCCAGTATCTAGTAGACTCTAGGTTGACCAACCCCAGAGAGCTGGGGGAGGCAGCAGATGACTGGTTAAGAACTAGAGTTAACCAGAGACCCCCAGGGGGTGATCAGAAAAAGGGAGGACATGGTTCTTCTCAGGGGAAGAACCAGGGGAAAGATGACAAAAAACCCAAAGAGTCCTCACAAGAGTCCCCAAAAACTTCTCAGGGAGGGGGAGCCCCGAGCCAATTCACTTTTAAAGGGAAAGGGTATCAGGGAAAGAATTTTGATCCTGCTAAAGCAGGAAAGTTTCAGGAGCTTGCTAAGGCCGGCAAGTGTTTTGACTGTTATCAGCCAGGACATAAAAGAGGAGATGCTATCTGCACCAAGAAGCCCCCCACTGGTGGGCAATCCCAGGGGATTGCTAGTGTAGGGTTGGGGGTGGAAGTTGGCCCAGGGGTGGAATCAGGGTACACTGAAGTCACCTTAGTATCCGTGGGTGGGGTGGACATTGCAACTATGGCCACCTTACCTCCCATCATGCAGAGGTATAGGCAGAGGCCTAAAGTCAATGGGACTGAAGTGGAAGCTCTGAGAGATACAGGAGCCAGTGTGACAATGGTCACAGAAAAGCTGGTTTCTCCAGAGCAGGTCTTACCTGGTGTCTTCCACCAGGTGACTTATGCAGATAGCAGAACCAAACTCCATCCCATGGCTATGGTGAGTCTGGAATGGGGAGGTGTGACTGGCCCTAAAAAAGTAGCTGTAGCTCCTGCCCTCCCAGTAGAGTGTCTACTGGGAAATGATCTTGAAGCATCTGAATGGTCAGAAGTGGAGAGAAGGGTCCATGCAAAGATGCTGGATCTCCCTGAATGGGTGTGTGCTGTGACCAGGTCACAGGCAGCACAACAGGGAAATGCTGGACACTTGGACCCTGGAACAATGGGCCAAGCCTCCAAGAAGAAGAGAAAGGGCACTGGGTCTGGCTTGCCAGCCCCAACAAGTACAGAGGGTCAGGAAGAATCCAACCCTGAGGGGGAGGATCTGAACTCTGAAGGAGGGACACCTTCCCTGCAAACTCTGCCTGACTTGGCAGAACTGCAAGGGGCAGGTGGGCCCACCAGAGAAGATTTGTGCCAGGGACAAAGAGAGTGTCCCACTCTTGAGGGCCTGAGGCAGACTGCTGCCAGGCAAGAACAAGGGGATACCAGTGGTACCCACAAGGTTTACTGGGAGGATGGAGTTCTCTACACTGAGGCTAGGACCCTCAAAGAAGGGGCTACTAGGAGAGTAGTGGTCCCCCAAAAGTATAGAGAATTCCTCCTTACCTTAAGCCATGATATCCCCTTAGCTGGTCATTTGGGACAGACCAAGACCTGGAACAGGCTGGTCAACCATTTTTTTTGGCCAGAAATGTCCGAAAAAGTCAAGGAGTTTTGCAGCTCCTGTGTCACCTGTCAAGCCAGTGGCAAGACAGGGGGCAAGTCAAAGGCTCCCTTAATTCCACTGCCAGTGGTCGGGACTCCCTTTGAGAGGGTGGGGATTGACATTGTTGGTCCCCTAGACCCACCAACTGCTTCAGGTAACAGGTACATTGTGGTGATAGTGGACCATGCCACCAGGTACCCTGAGGCAATACCCCTCCGGACAATCACTGCACCCACAGTGGCTAGGGCCCTACTTGGTGTGTTCACCAGAGTGGGATTCCCAAAGGAGGTGGTCTCAGATAGGGGCACAAACTTTATGTCAGCCTATCTGAAAGCCATGTGGGAGGAGTGTGGTGTTACTTATAAGTTCAGCACACCCTACCATCCACAGACCAATGGTCTAGTGGAAAGATTCAATAAGACCCTGAAGGGCATGATCATGGGTTTGTCTGACAAACTCAGGAGGAGATGGGATGTCCTCCTCCCATGCCTACTGTTTGCCTACAGGGAAGTGCCACAGAAGGGGGTTGGATTCAGCCCCTTTGAGTTACTGTTTGGGCACCCTGTAAGAGGCCCATTGTGCTTGGTGAGAGAGTCTTGGGAAAAGCCTCTCAAGGAAGCCAAGGAGAATGTGCTGGATTATGTACTAGGCCTGCGGTCTCGCATGGCTGAGTATATGAAGAAGGCAAGCAGGAACCTGGAGGCCAGTCAGGAGCTCATGAAGCTCTGGCATGATCAAAAGGCTACCATGCCTGAGTATCACCCAGGACAGCTGGTGTGGGTTTTGGAGCCCATGGCTCCTAGGGCACTACAGGCCAAATGGACTGGGCCCTATCCAATCCTAGAGAAAAAAGGTGAGGTCACCTACTTGGTGGACCTTGGCACCCCCAGGAATCCTCACAGGATCCTGCATGTTAATAGGATGAAACCCCACCAGGACAGGGCAGACATGACCATGCTGATGGTCACTGATGAAGGGAAGGAGGAGGAGGGTGAACCTCTGCCAGACCTCCTGTCCTCAAAGGAAAAAGATGGGTCAGTGGAGGGAGTGGTACTCTCTCCCAAACTGACAGATCAGCAACAACAAGACTGTAAGCAAGTCTTGGGACAGTTTGCTAGTCTGTTCTCCCTGACCCCTGGACTCACCAATTGGTGTGTCCATGATGTTGACACTGGTGACAGCTTGCCTGTCAAGAACAAGCTGTACAGGCTGTCTGACCAGGTCAAGGCCAACATCAAAGCTGAAGTGGCTAAGATGTTGGATCTGAAGGTAATTGAGCACTCTGATAGTCCTTGGTCCAGTCCAGTGGTACTGGTGCCCAAAGCTAGTCCCCAAGGTGGGAAGAAAGAATTAAGATTCTGTGTGGACTACAGAGGTCTAAATGCAGTCACTAGGACTGATGCTCACCCCATACCTAGAGCTGATGAGCTCATTGACAGGTTGGGGGCTGCCAAATTCCTGAGCACATTTGATCTGACCTCAGGATATTGGCAGATTGCCTTAAGTCCAAGAGCCAAGGAGAGGTCAGCATTTTCCACACCAGAGGGCCACTTTCAGTTCAAGGTGATGCCCTTTGGGATGAAAAATGCTCCTGCCACCTTCCAACGGTTGGTGAATAGAGTCCTATCTGGGTTGGAATCTTTTAGTGCAGCTTATCTAGATGATATAGCTGTATTTAGTTCCACCTGGAGGGACCACCTGGTCCACCTGAAGGAAGTGCTTCAGGCCCTGCTTCAAGCAGGCCTGACTATCAAGGCAAGCAAGTGCCAGATAGAGCAAAGTTCTGTTGTGTACCTGGGCCACCTTGTTGGTGGAGGCCATGTACAACCTCTCCAGCCCAAGATCCAGACTATCCTGGATTGGGAGGCTCCAAAAACCCAGACTCAGGTCAGGGCCTTTCTTGGCCTGACTGGGTATTACAGGAGGTTTGTTCAGAATTTTGGGACCATAGTGGCCCCTCTGACTGAGCTTACCTCCAAGAAACAACCCAAGAAGGTCATTTGGACCCCAGAGTGTCAAAAAGCTTTTGACACCCTAAAACAGGCTATGTGTTCAGCACCAGTGTTACTGGCCCCTGACTATAGCAAGGAGTTTGTAGTGCAAACAGATGCTTCAGAGGAAGGGATTGGGGCAGTGTTAGCACAAGTTAATGAAGAGGGCCATGATCACCCAGTTGCCTTCATCAGCAGGCGACTACTCCCCAGAGAGAAGAAATGGAGTGCCATTGAGAGGGAGGCCTTTGCTGTGGTTTGGTCCCTGAAGAAGTTGAGGCCTTACTTGTTTGGCACTCACTTCCGTGTACAAACTGACCACAGACCTCTCAGATGGTTGATGCAGATGAGGGGGGAGAACCCAAAACTGTTAAGGTGGTCCATTTCCCTACAGGGGATGGACTTCACAGTGGAGCACAGACCTGGGACTGCTCATGCCAATGCAGATGGCCTTTCCAGGTTTTTCCACTTAGCTGATGAGGACTACCAGGGTGTAGGTTAGTACCCATCACCTTTCATCTGGGGGGGGGCAGTGTAGGAAAGTCCTTTTTTTTTGCCTGATCACCCCCACTCTTTCTGGATAGGTACTGGTGGTTACTGACTCTTGGCTGTGCCCTGGGTACTGCTTACCAGTCCCAGGGCCAGTGCTCTGTGTAAAATGGATATGCAAATTAGGCTAATTATAATTGACTAAGTTAACCTACCTATAAGTCCCTAGTATATGGTAGGGCATGTAGGTTTAGGGACCACAGCATAGGTGGTGCACACCTAGGTGCATTGCTGAGGTGCCCAGTGTCATTTTAAAAGCAAGCCTGCCTTGCTGGCTGCTTTTAAATTAAAGTTATATGCAAATTCGACTTTGGAATTAAAGTTACTTCCAAAGTTATAAACTACCTTATTTTTACATATAAGTCACCCCTAAGGTGTGCCCTATGTGCCCCTAGGGCTGGGTGCCATGTAACTATAAGCAGGGACTTTATAAAAATAGATTTATAAGCCCTGGTGAGGTAAAAACAGCCAAATTCGTTTTTCCCTCATTGAAGTAAATGGCCTTCATAGGCTAGAATGGGCAGACTTTATTTTAAATTTTAAAGTCTCCTTAAATGTTACATACCAAGAATTTGGTATCAAATTGATTGTTATAATAAATCCCACAACTTCCAGTTGTTGGATTTAATATAACTAGTGCAGGTAAAAAGTTTAGACTTTACCTAAAAAGTTGCCAATTTCAGCTCTGCATTGTTTTTGCTGCTGTGCTCTGATTGGCCAGCCTGCAGCAGCTTCTGCCAGGCCACTTTTATGAGGTGTGAAGTGGCCTGGCTTTACACAAAGGAATGTGCTTGGGGGAGAGAATCTCCCCTCAGCAGATGGGGAAGCAGGAAGGGGGAGGGCTGCCAAACTGGTCTTCAAAGGCAGAGAAGGACATCTGGAGCACCCAGCAACACCCCCACATCCTGCAACCCCAGACAGCTAGGTGCCCCCTTGATTAGATTAGGAGAGGGCAGGAGAGGGGTGTGTTTATGATTTTTAGCCACACCAGTGGGTGGGTTCAGCCAGATCTCTCCTCCAAAAATCAGATTCATCCATTTTGGATTTTTAGAGACTATTGCCTTCTGGGATGGATTTTTGCCACACTTCCCAGGAAGTGGTCATCACAGGGGGACGACCCTGTCCCTGATTGGAGGACCAGGGCCCCCCTGCTTTTCACCCAGGAGCAAGGATAAAACTGGCAGACCTGCACCCACGCCTCAGATCCCCACCAAATTTCAAGAAGAAAGAACTACAAGGAGAAGAAGGACTGCCCTGCTGGACCCCTGGCCTGCACCTGGACCCTGCACTCAGAAAGACTGCACCAGCTGCACACTTGGGCTTCACCACAAGAAGGACTTTGCCTGGCTTCCACTGGTTCAAGGAGGGACTCCCTGTTTGCTACAGGTGAAAAATTGCTAACCAGAGTCCCCTGCACCAACTCCTGAAAAAGTGACCAGCTGACCACTGCCCAGTGGCCAAAAAGGAGTTTGCGCCAGGTGCACTCTGGGAGTTGAAGTCCGCACTTCCCAAGGACCATCACAGAACTTCTGGACCCTTGGGGTGAGCTGTGGACCCCAAAAGAACCTTAAAAGAACATCTGGGTGAAGCCCCAGAAGTTTGGAAAAGATTGGAGAAATTTTAGAAAAAAGCTCCATAAAGTGACCGACTCGACGCGGAAATTCTAGCCGGCTTGCCTCAACCGCGACCCGGCCTGACTTCGTGGTTCGTCCCGGTCAAGAAAAACATCCGAAAAAGAGACTAAGTCCGAACGTAAAAAGTTGACCGGGACCTTCCAGCCATCGTATCCGAGAAGGGCTCCACGGACGTCGGATCAAGATCCAGGTTTACCCCGGTCGAAGGATTTTCATCTCGAAAAAACGACTAAGTCCGAAGGTAGAAATCACCACCGAGGAAACCGACTTCGCGTATCCGGACAAGGGCTCCAGGAGGTCGGATCCAACTGGCAGGTTCGTCCCGGTGAAGAAAAACTTCAAAATAAAGACTAAGTCAGAAGGTAACTTTTTAACCGAGGCCTCCCGCGACCTGTAGCCGAGCAGGGCTCCATCGCGGTCGGCCTGAAAGTTTGACTTTGTCCCGGTCCTGGTGCAACCAGATGACCCGATTGGCGCTTTTTGTTTCTATGCGCTAGAAAATAATAATACTTTAAAAATTCATATCTCCGGTTCCCCTGAACCGATTTTAATCGTTTTTGTGTCATTTTAAAGATAAAAATATAAGCTATTTTTATAAATTGGTTTTGGATTTTTAAACTGTTTCCTGTGTTTTATTTAATTACTGTTTTGTGATATTTGAATGCTTTACACTTTGTCTCCTAAGTTAAGCCTTGACGCTCGATGCCAAGCTACCAAGGGTAGAGCTGGGATTAATTTACTGAGACCTAACTGTACTTTTGTGGAGGTTTGTGGCTTGTTGCTAGGTGTAGGTACCTACCTGCCCTATCAATAACCCATTTTCCAACAATTACGGTGACAGTGACTTACTAAATTGGAGTTGTGCCAAAGGATGTGACTGGATAAACGTGTGTGCAGGGCCTTGTATGGGTTTGAGAAAAAGCCTCCTTTCTCATGGTTAGCCCTCACTTTTTGCCTGGTGTTCGATGTAGTCTCAAAGTTGTTAGTGTCCAGGGCCTCTGCTAATCAGGTCACCTGGGTTAGATCTCTTTCCCTAAAACTTTTGTGATGCATTGGCACAATTGGCAACACCTTTAGCTGCCACGATAAGTCCCTAGTAAATGGTACTTAGGTACCCAGGGCACGGGGTACTAAGGGTAGCCCTGTGAGGGCAGCAGCACAGATTGTGCCACCCTCTAGGGCAATGCATTCAGAAGCACCCAGCACTTCCATTGCAGGCTGAGTGTTCTGATGCAATCCCAAAAGACAAACTCTACATGGCACACAGTCTGTGTGCCCTGTCCACTACTCACTGCACGCAGCATAGGTAAGTCGCCCCTCTGGCAGGTCTTCTAGCCCTAAGGCAGGTTGCAGTATATTGTATGTGTTGGCATAGAAGAATGATCAATATGCCCTTATGTTGTCCTTGCCAAACCTGCGACATAGTAAGTGAACAGTACAGCCATTTTAATGCTTGTGCTAGACACTAGTCAGTATGAGTTTTGCTGCTACATGATGGCTACTCTGAACCCTGGGTTGTTCGGTATCAAACAACTCAGAATGATAAATCCAAACTGGCACCAGTATTGGATTTATTTAAAAAATGCACCCAGGGCTCACCTTAGAGGTTCCTTCTGCAAAAGCTAACTACCCTGTGCCCTATAGGTCTCCAACCCCGTGGAACCTTGACACCCCACGGGGACCCACCGGACGTACCTTTAGGTCCACCTGTGCCGTGCTTTTCCAAGTTGCCCCCGCAGTGGTCTGGCACAAGCTCCAATGACTTTCTGCAGCTGTCCTGCTGAAACCGGGAGCCGTCTGAACCTCCCCAGCTGGTCCGTAATGCCCACCGATTAACTCAACATACCTGCAGAAGGAGACATTGGTAAATTCACTGCCTGGTTTTATATGCATTTTCAAAATATTTTCTACATTGATTTCTATGGTACGAAATTGTGCACAAAAATACTATTTTTCTCAAAACTTAAAAAATCCATGACTTAAAAAGTACTTATCCGAGGTTGATGATCCTGGTCTTCAAATTTATATAAAAAGTTTAGGTATTTTTGTAAATTGGGCTCAAGTTATTATTTTCAGTGTTTGTCTTCTTTTATTGCTACTGTGAGTACAACAAATGCTTTGCACTTCTCCAAGTTTGGTTGCCTCGACTCCCTGCACAGTGTGCCTAGTGCTGCTGACTACATAGAGGGAAACCCTCCTACAATGGAATGGTGAAAAGAAGAAAATGGTGCCTAGTATCTGTTCAGTTTGGGAAAAAGTTGCTCTTTCCTGCTGTGTCTTGCTGTGAAAATTCAAATGATTGTGGTGTATGAAGGGTGTTTTTTATAGTGTGATTTGCCAGTGTGTCGTGTGTGGCAATGTGTGCCAGCTGTGTTGTTTTCAAATCCATCCAATGTTCTGTTGTGTATGACTTTGCTGGCTGCGGACCACTGTGGTCTGGACCACCATTGACGGATCACCATGACTGCCCGCCACTACGACTTTGCACTTGTAATACAGTCAGTGGTCAGTCGCAGGGCTGTCACTGCTGGAGTTCTAATTGCCTATTTTCAAGCCTCAGCGCCACTGGCGGTCTGCCTTTTTTGCTTGGTGGTCGTCAGTCCTGCCTGTGTAACTCGTATTATGGCGGTCTGGAAGACCGCCAACTTGGTTGTCTGGCAGTCCGACTGCCAAACCCGTAATGAGGCCCTAAGTAATAATCTGTTAGTGAAATGGATAGACTCATTTTTTTTCTTAATTAATTACAATGGATGGTCTGAACAAATTTGAATAAATTGGGAGCAATAGTGGAATAAAATTGATAACAATGACTCACTTTCTTCCCTGAGCCTCACTGGGACAATTAATTCTGAAAATATTATCCCTTAGACATATTGATGTAAAACTGAGCTCCTTCAGTGTAGTACTTTTGTGTGACAGGAACTGTTATATATTTTTTCAATATTAATACTAACCACCACAGGTGTCAGGAATGGATCCAATATTTAAATAAACTGCGTTATGAAAATGCAGGCTAAATGTATGAGTGGCAAACTAGATTATCAAAATATACTCCATTTTAAGGCTGGCATAAAGTCAAGCAAAACAGAGTTAAATGTTATTACCAGGAATTAAAAAGTCAGGTTCATGTAACATATTCTGCAATGTGATCTAAAATGAAAACATTGATTGTCATAGAATGAATACACATGGTGATCTAGGTCTGCCTGATCCCTTCAACTAATAAAGCTCGGACTTGTTAGATTATAATGATGTTTATTGAGGAAACTCTGCTCAACACCTGGTAGCTAGGACACAAGCAGCCGTCCCTTCATAGAAGAATAGGTGAAAAGCTCAAGAAACACCAGGCAACATTAAAGTTAAGAGTACAAACCTGTTACAGTTTGAAATACATTTAAGAAAGTCAAGAACTGTTTAATTAGCTCAATGTCACAGAAATAGTCACAAAATGGATTTAAAAAATGAATGTTTTAAAGTTCCCAGAAAACACAAAGCGTCAAGCCAAATCAACATTTGGGGTTGACTAGGAAAAGGGATAATTGAATGTGAATCATTATGGAATAAGGGTCTCATAAATCTTGTGGTCACACCAACCAAAATCATTACCCTGGCACTCATACCCTTATTTAGAGTTTGTCTTCTGTCTATGACCCCCATGAGAGACACACTAGTCCCAGGCAGGAAAAATCATAAGTGGCCCCACGTGCAGGAAGAAAGCCCTCTTTACATCAGGGCCATTGGTTTCTTTTTTTTAAATAGTGTCATTTGGGGATTTTTTTTATTTTTTTATAATTGAATGTTGGGTACAATAAACCAAGTGCCAGTTCAACTACCTTGTCAGTTTTCAGAGCAACTGCTGCTGTGGTAATTATATAGGTCTGGAGATCGTTCCAGGTAGGCATGGATGTCCAAATAGGGAAGGCTGACCTTGCGGAGTGTAGGCCACATGCCAGGATTTAAAAGACCGTGGTAGTTTTATTTCTGTAGGTAATACTAAGTGTTAGACCTGACAGCCTTAGGGCGGTCTTCTCCAAACCTTTTGCCTGCCTCCCTCCCTCTATTTTTCTGATCTCCTTTTTGCTGATTTATGACTCTGCACACTTTCCCACTGCTGACCAGTGCTAAAGTGCTTGTGCTGTCTCCCCTAAACATGGGAACATTGTCTGATACCCAATTGGAATATTTAATTTACCAGTAAGTGCCTAGTAAAGTGCACTTGATGTACTCATTGCCTGTAAATGCAAGGCCTGTGTATGCAGTTTCACTGCCACTTCGACTTGGCATTTAAAACTACTTGTCATACCTTAAATTCCCCTTTTCTTCCATATATGTCACCCCTAACGTAGGTCCCAGGTAACCCACAGGGCAAGGTGCTATGTAAGTAAAAGGCAGGACATGTACTCATATGTTTTACGTGTCCTGGCAGTAAAAAACTCCCAAAGTCATTTTTCACTACTGTGAAGCCTGCCCATAGGCCAGCATTAGAGATTCCCTTATATGCTTTTAGGTGGTAATTTCTGATGTGAAAGGCATAGACTTGTCATGTTTGGTATGGTTGGAATGATAGTGAGAAATCCTACTTACTGGTGCAGTTGGATTCTACATTACTATTTCAGAAATGCCACTTTTAGAAATTAGGCATTTCTCTGCAGTTAGTGCCATCTGTTCCTTACCACTTGTCTCCAATCCACATCTTGTCTGTGCTGGTTGACAGCTCCCCTTGTGCATTCCTCTCAAACATCCATAAACACAGGACACTCACCTGCTAATGCACTCATGTGCAATCAGATGGGACTCCTGGGAGGCTCTCTCTCTTACACGCCAAAGGCCAGTGGCCAGCCCTCAGGCAAAGGACTGATAACCCCCAACAGGGATCTTAGCAGACAGGGCTGGGTTGGAAGGAGGTCTTGTGCACTTCAAAACCACTCTTTGAAGTTTTCTCCACTTCAAAGGCACTTTTGGGTATATATATACTGGGTCTGCGACCTCACCAATTCAGACACTTCTGGACCTACACCTGGACTCTATCAGAGAGACTGCCTGGCCTCCCAAAGGACTTATCTGGACTGGGTTGCTGGAAGAACTTCTGGCCTGCTTGTTGCCCTACTGCCTGCTGACCCCTAACTCTGCTAGAATCACTCTGCCTTCCTCCTCAAGTGCTCTCCAAGGGCTTGGAATGAGCTTGCCACCTGTTCCTAGGTATCAGGGCTATCGAAGACTTTACCAAAGAGAAGAAAATCCAGCACGATGGAAAATAGATGCATTGTCTGCAAAATGTAATGCAACGCCTGCCGGATCAATGCAGCGTGTGCTCCCTGACTGACAAATCACTGCATCACCTGCCAGATCAATGCGGTTGCCTTTGCTCAACACAGTCTGGGTTTTTCACATATCATTCCTGGGAGTCAAAATATCCCTGGATCGCAGTGAGGCACCAAGGCTCCTCTCCTGGAAATGAACGCATCAGCGTGACAAGAAACGGAGCATCACCTTTGCCGCACCACAAAAATTTATGAATCGCTTTGTTTTTTTATGTATCTTCTCCTCTGTGGCCCCTCTGCTTTGTTATTTTGTTGCATCCAACGTACTGTTTGTTAAAATGATACAAACACTGATTCTTAAGGATTGAGACTCATTTATATCTTTAAAAAGTGAAATCTTGTCTTGTGCATATTGGATTTTTGTAGTTTTGGTCTTATTTTAAATCAGATAAATATCTATTTTCTTCAACTAGTGTGGAGTACTTTTTGTGGTGTTTTCAGTGTGTTACTCTATGAGGTATTGCTTTACACATTGCCTTCTAAGTTAAGCCTGTCTGCTCTGTGCCAAGCTAATACAGGATAATTTAGGTTGTGTTGTGACTTACCCTGACTAGGATTGTGGTCCCTACTTGGACAGGGTGCATACCTCTGCCAACCAGAGACTTAATTTCTAACACTAAGTTTCAAATTTAAGAAGGGCCTAGCGCCACCAAGCACCTAATTAGCATAATTTTTTAATGCTATTGTGGCATTAGGTTTGCAAAAATGCTGCGCCAAATTTGCAAAGTGGTGCAATGCACGCATTGTGCCACCTTGTAAATCCTTGCACCACATTAAGACAGCGCAAGGCATAATGTATGCAAAGAGGACAAATCCTCTGTTAGGAGGCCCAGAAGAATGGTGCATTGGAGTCTATAAAATGCACCTGTGCCATTTGTCTAGTCATTTTGAATGCCTGCTCAGAGCAGGAGTTAAATTGAGGAACACCATTATTTATGATGGGCCTCGATGTACCTTGCAGGATTAGTGCCAAAATCTTTGGCGCTAATCCTGCAAAGTACCACAATAGTGTCATAAATTATGATGCTATTGATCGTAACGTGCACCATGGTGCACTGTATCATTAATACAGCACATACATGGTGGCGTTAGGAGAGCACAATGGGGTGCAAGAAAGTGGCGCTTCATGTAATGAAGCGCCACTTTTCTCAAATCTGGGCCTAAGTATTTTTCGTTCTAATATTGCTGCACTTGGGAAAGGCAGGAGAATATAGCCGATGATGGCTCAACATTGTTGGATACTACTTTTCAGGGCTCCTGCATTGTGCTCAAACAAAAGCTGAGGGTGGTCCAAAACAGCAATTCCTAGTCTGTGAGTATTTGCGTTTCTAAAGGTGTTTTGGTAACTTATCTGAGGTCAAAATACAACAGGTATCAACTTTATGAAGATTTTGCAAAATACATTTGTGGTGCAGAGTTTGCTCCAGGCACAGCTCCTATCAGGTGCAGTGTAATCCACTCTCAACCAGGCAGGTGGCTCTCGCACACTCAATGGCTCCGTTCTTCAGTCTTTTGTGGTCTAGAGGCAGTAAACTTGGCAAGCAAACTGACCCTTTGAGAATAATTTCATGTTCTGCACTGAAGAGAGAAAGGGACTCCTCAAACTTTTTCACACATAGCATTCTCCCTTTTCCACTGAGCCTTTCTGATCCAGGATTGTTTTGTTGTGCAGGTGGAAAAATAAAATTTTTAGCATTCCACTGGTGAAAGATTGTTGCCATTTCTACGGATTTGCCACTGAAAGCTAACCACGTCTCCAGGACATTTGTCTTGCTTTACTGCAATAAATTCCAGAAGACTTTGCCGACCACAGCAGGCATAAGACTGCACTCTCTATACCTTTTTGTCCCTTGCCACGTCTAGCTCTTTGGAAATGAGAAAGCACTCCGGCCCAGAATTTCAAGAATCTGTCTCATCAGTACGTCCCCTTCACCACCTAATGACACCATGGTGCGCCGTATTTACAATACGGCGCACCGTGGCACAGGCCAATAGTGTGCACATTTCTGAAGCTATTGTAGCACTTTGCTGCACTAGCATAAAAAATGTGGACGTTAGTACGGCAAAGTGCAAGGAGGCTGAATGATTTAAATGGGTGTGTCCTTTTAAAGCCTGCTTTGAGCAGGCATTAAACATGACCCCAAAAATTGACCAATTAAATTTTGTACATTTCATTGCACCATTTTGTGGGCCTCCTAATGCCAGAACACCCCCCTTGCATACATTATGCCTGGCACGGGCAAAATGTGGCACAAGGGGTTGCAAAGTGGCACAATGCATGCATTGCGCCACTTTGTAAATATGGTGCAGGGATTTTTGCCTCCTTGAGCCACATTAGCATAAAACTACTAGGGTCTAGTAAATCTGGTCCTCCCTCTTTCTGCTCTGCCAAGAGGCTTATCCCATGCTTGGAGCAGAGAAAATGTCTAAGAGAGCTCTCTGGATGAAAGGCTTTTGCCATCTCAGGTCCATATTTAGGGGCTGATTTAAGAGCCCTAGCGGCATCCGAATGTCACGTCAATGTCATTTTTTTATGCTAATGTACCACTCGATGACCAAAAACGCCAACCATATCTACAAAGTGGCACAATGTATACATTGCGCCACTTTGTAACCGTTTGCGCTACATTATGCCTGCGCCAGGCATGATATATGGATTGTTCCCCTGTTAGGGAGGCCGAAAAAATGGCACAAGGAAATCTAAGAGATTTCCTTGTGCCATTTTTCTTAGCACTTTTAATGCCTGCTCAGAGCAGGCGTTAAAAGGGGGCATGCCACTGAATACAAGGAGCCCCTATGTACTCTGCAGGAGTAGTGCCCAAATTTTTGCGCTACTCCTGCACAGTACATCAATAGTGTAAAAAAATGACGCTATTGCTCCCTACTCTGCGCCATGGCGCATCATATTTTAAATATGGCGCACACATGTTGGCGGTAAGGAGGCACTAAGGGGCGCAAGGAAAGTGGCTCTGCAATGGGTGCAGCACAACTTTTCTTAAATCACCCCCTTAGAGTTTAGGGGGCAGCATACTCGGTTAAAACATGTTGGATATCCCACACATCGTTTTATAAGCGCCACTCAGAATGTGTTCCACTGCAGTTAGAACTCCTCCCCTGCCTTCCTGTTCTCAGCAGCAGTCCCATGTCACAGGTGGAAGAGAATGTTTCACGCATCATTAAGACTTTCTCACCGACAGGAAGCAAGCTCAACTGACCTCAAATCATTTCTCCTAAGTTTTTCAGACAGCACAAAGTACGATTTTCAAGTTATCTTTCCAATACAGGTAACACCTTCGAAGTAGATGTTTGATAAATGTAACGCACGAACTTTAAATCTGCTTTTGATCATTTTTTTGCGGAAAAACAAAGTTTATTAGATCTAGGATGCTCCATTGGAAAAAATGACACTTACAGTAAAAAAAACATTCTGGAGCTTTTACTGCAGGAATATACTATTCTTTAATATTAATCATGTTCCACTTTTACAGTATATATTTAGGACCCAAACGCAGATGCTACATTTTACGCTCAAGAACGAAGAATCACATATTCAAAGTTGGGCTTCTCTACATTCCTTACCACTTTCCTATAGCATTTTATTTTCAGCAGGCACATGAAATTAGTTGGATGTCCAAACTTATACTTTCTATAAAAGTACTTGATATTTTTTTAATAATGGCAGCTCACAAAGGAAGCAAACATGTCTTTCCATCTCCTCTGACCTTGTGATGAAGGGAAACTCTTGCACGCTTTAGACTAAAAGAATAGTTTGGTTATAAATGAACTTGCATCGTGGACCCTTTTGAAAATAACTAAATTCTTCTGGCACACTCTGATCCTCCATAACTATTTAAGGAATATGGGTGGGTGTATGTGAGAAAAGGTAGAGCCCAAAACCCATGCACAATCTGGACTTGCTTGAAGAATCTGTGCATTCATGCCCGGTTCTACAACACTGTCGGGACTTTTTAGCACCTTCTCTGAGAATGCTTGTATTTTTTATTATTGTGACAAAATGCGCAGTTGAATTTCTCTCCATAGTGTGTGTTACAGAAACACATGGGGCATTTTTCACATTATTCCATGCAGCGTGGTGAGGCAGGGGAACTTGGGCCGAGATTTATAAAGCCTTTGTGTGGTCTTTGTGTTGCGCAAGAGGACACAAGGGAAGCACAAAGGCTCCGTGATATTTAGGAAGACACGTAAAGGGCTATTTGCGACAATTTGCATGGCATTGTTAAAAAAAAGTAATTCAGCTTCCTCTATGCAGGTACCCTTGCACTATGGTGCAAGGGTACCTACGTTTGCGCTACATTGTCAGCATAAAGAGAGAGCAAAAATTCTCCATATCTCTGTATATATGGAGATTTTCTATTCTGTCTATCATGCATTGAGCACAGCAACTTTGCGAGCTGTCCTGCTTTGCATGAAAGATTAGTAAACATACCCATTGCTGTGCTGCATTGTGTGAAAGAGAGAGAGAGCAGAAATGTTACAAATTTACAAAGATAGGGAGCATTTCTGCTCTTTCTGTGCACTGCATGGCCACAAGGCAGGCACCTTTTCGCCATAGTGCGACATTCTTTTAGTTTAGGAAGGGACACTTTCCTGCACAAAAAACAATCCTTAGAGGCATAGCCCTCTTCTTATGTGTGCTGACAACACACATGGAAAGAATAAGTAACAAGGAGAAATAAAATAATCCCCCTTGTTAAGCCTCTGTTGGGTAAGTGCACCATTTTGGCTCAAACCCAGGTGTACAACTCTGTAAATCTGGGCTTACTTCAGAATACATGGGTGGATATAAGGGAACACCAATGATCCACCATGTAATGCCTACCCGATGCAAAGTCACATAAGGCAGCGATATCTGCTGTGTTGCATTAATTTGAATTTACTAAACACTATAAAGCCATGAAAATGGCTTTGCATGGTTTTTAAATGCCACCCATGATTTTGTGCTGTGCTGTGACATAAAAGAGACATAAGCCAGTTAAAAATCCTAAAAAAGTCCCGGCCATAGTACTTTAATGTGGCTAGTTTACATAAGTATAGTTTTGCTAAGAGATTGTTTCGAATTCAAAATGTCTCCATAATTGCTTTTGTTCTTTTATTTTTAATATATTCAGTCTTGACATGGACCTCTGGCAATCTAGCATTATGAACTCGAAGTGTGGTGGCTGAGTTAAACTCTCATTCAGGTGAAAATACGATTAATTAATATGGGTAGATTAGTTAATTTTGGTTTCTGATATGTCTTGTGATGCCAATGGGTTGCGGACACAGGAAAAATATTATTTAATAAAAAACAAATATGAAGATAACCAGGAAGAAATATGGTTAAATAGAGAGGAGGAGGAGAAAGGCTAGAATGCAAGAAAGAATGTATGAAGGATCAAAAAGGGTGAAAAGCAAAAATAAGTCATGAAGGAATGGACAAATGGTGAAAGGAAGGCTAAAAACAAAGTAGGGTTTAAAAACAGATTGAAGGACAGGGGAAAGGACTGATGGATGGACGAGTGAAAGGATATATAGGTGGAACGGTGAAAAGACATTTAGATGGATGAATGCTGTAATGGATGACTGGAAGCATAGATGAGAAGATAAAAGGTTTGATGAGTAAAGGTATGAATAGATGAAAGTGCAAAAAGATGTTTGGATGGGTGAAAGGTGGGAAGGATATGTGTGGGAAACTGAAACTTTGTTGCAGTACCCCACCACATTTTTGTTTGGCTTCTGGATGCAACTTGAAATGGAGTGCACTGGGATCCTGCTAACCAGGTTCCAAGTGCCAGTGTTCTTCCCCTAAAACATTGTAAAGGTAAGTGGAAACACCTTTAGTTACCACTATAAGTCCCTAGTAATTGGTACTTAGGTACCCAGGACAACGGGTACTAAGAGTAGTCCCCTCAGGGCAGCAGCACTGATTGTGTCACCCTCTAGGGCAGTGCATCCAGATGCACCCAGCATTGCCATTGCAGGCTGAGTGTCCTGGTGCAAGCGTAAAAAACACAACTCAACATTGCACAATGCCTGTATGCCCTGTCCACCATACACTGCAATTACTATATGTAAGACACCCCTCTGGCAGGCCTTACAGCCATAAGGCAGGGTGCACTATATCATTATATGTGAGGACATAGCTGCATGAGCAATATGCCCCCACTGTGTCCTTGCCAAACCTGGGACATAGTGAGTGAACAGAGCAGCCATTTTGTACATGTGTTGGACACTGGTCAACACAAGCTTCCCAGTTACATAATGCCTACTCTGTAACCCTGGGTTGTTTGGTATCAAACAACTCAAAATGATAAATCTAAACTGATGCCAGTATTGGATCTATCCCTAAATTTACCCAGAAGTGCCCATTGCAAAAGCTAACTACCCTGGCATGGTTGCTGACTGGTTCTATCCAACCTGCCACCTCCAGACACCCAATCTACATACCTTGGAGGAGAGCTCTGTCTCTCTGGTTTGAAAACAATGCCCTTCCAAGGTGGAGGTGTTAACACCACCTCCCACAGAATGTGTACTGCCCTGGCAACAAGCTTCATAGGTGGTGCTAGGAGCTCATAAATATGCCCTTGGATCATCTAGTTTTTACCCCTGTACCCTTGTAAACCAACATGTGGTTGCCTGGACACCCTGCACAGTGTGCCTACCTTTGCACACTACATAGAGGGCCAACCTCCTACAATATGAGTATGGACATACACATATACAGTGGATTGATGGATGGATGGATGAATGAGTGAATGAATGGATGAATAGAAAGGTGAAGGTGTGGGGTGATAAAAGGGTCAGACGTCAGGTCCATAGATGAATGGATGAATGAAAGGGTAACTGGATTTTTTTCTAGGTAGGTTCAGACTGAAATGCTTAACTCAACAAGGGGCATATTTAAGAGCCCCTATCACCACCAAAGGGTGATTTGTGTGACGCTAAGGCAACTGTAAAGTGGCTTTTCCCGATGTCATATTTACAAAGTTGCACAATTCATGCATTGCACCACTTTGTAAACTCTGGCGTCACATTATGCCTGCACCAGGCATACTACAGTATATGCAAAGGGGGAGTTCAGGTGCTAGGAGGCCCACAAAAATGGTGCAGTGAAATTTAAACGATTTAACTGTGACATTTGTGGGGTCATTTTTAACTCTTGGTTAGAGATGCCATTAAAATGACGCTCCCATAGAGACCTATGGGCTTCCTTGCACTCTAAATTTTAGACACTAGTGTAGCAAAGTGCCACAATAGCATAAAAAATGTTGACGATATTGTGCTAACAACCACCATGGTGCACCATATTATAAATACGGTGCAGCAATGGCATCGTTAGGTACAGAAAGGGGGGTGCAGAAAAAGCGGCGCATCAGCTCTGATGCTCCACTTTTTCCTAAATATGGTCCTAAGTGCTTTTAAAGGTTTTATTCAAAGTGTGGGATATTACATTTTCTGGGTACTATCTTGTGTAACTATAAGCTACCAAAAAAAAAAGTTGCAAACGTTCGTTAATTGTTACAAAATATTTAATAATGTCAAACATACTCATGGAACTAGCTGTACCACCATTACTGAAACATTTTTATATTTTCAAAAATGTATTGGTTCATAAAAATGCAGTCTGAGTTGCGGTGGCATTTGCACTGCTTTATTTATTACACTTGTCTTTTTTATAAAATACTGAGAAATGGCAGGTAAACTTAATTGTTTCGAGACAAATTTTAACTAAATATTTATAGCTTAGGAGGGCTGGGTAAGAGGGCAAATCGACTTGCAACATTAAGCAGCCTATCTGTTCTGCTAGGTGCTGAGCAGAGCAGATGGCACCCTGAACTGAATCTGCTAATATAAAACATGTGATATGCAGCACGGGAGTTGAAAATAATTCATGTAGGTCAGATCAAAATGTCAGGCTATATCACATGCATCACAGTTTGTCATAATTAATTGCTGTTTCTTCAACTCGGAGAAATTACTTGTAAGTGGTAATCTTTTCAAATGGCCTAGTTCTGCCTCGTTCTTTCGGGTCACTTACAACTGAAATAATAGGCTTATTTAGGCACCTACTGATCTGAGTGAGAAGCAAAGGTTTGGATTGAAGGCGAAAAGGCTAATCTACCAAGAGTCAGCAACTCAGGGAGATGCAATCCTTTGATCCAGCCTTTTTCGCCATTTCGGAAAAGGGGAAACTAACCAGGGAAAACAAAATGGGTTAAATGGATAGAAAGAAAGCATAAGAATTAAAACAAACACCTTACGTAACGCTACAGTGATGCTATATACCACTGCACTCATCGCTACATTCCTCCCTTGGTGAAATTTGTAACTTTGTGGTATACAATTTCATTTGTAACTCCTGAGTTTTATCTTCCTAGATGGCATTGTAAGGGATTTGTCCTCGCAGCAGTCCTCTGGACACGTGAGTGTGATCAACGTATTCTTGCTTACGTTATGGTACATGAGCCAGGATCTTTCCATGCCCCTGATTTATCCTCTGTAGAGTAATTGTGTGTTTCCCAGAGGCTTTGTCCGTTTGGATTTGAATCATCTTGTGGCTCTACACTAAACAATGTGAATGTGACCTTTTGGTCGACTGGGCAGATGCATCGTTCAAGTTATCATCATATAATCAGCTTATGCGATTTGTATTAAACAATTCATAAAAGTACACATAAAAGGAGATACAGAGGTGACGAAAGAGCAGTCCCAACAGGTAGATAAATGATCCATCATAACATCACATGCCTCTGAATGAAATACCCCCGCTTAAAACCAAGAATGGTGAAAAACAAACAGTAGGTGACTCTAAAAATTGAAGATACATTTAGGCAGGTCCAACTTGTTTAAAATTAATTGGAAAAAACAGCAGACGAATATACTTAAAACATAATCTAAAGCATTTAGAGCATATAAAAATAATTTGCAAGGTATCAAATATCTCTGCAAGGTCCCAAGTGCAAAGAAGAGGCTCGGAGGACTAATGCCAGCCCATTATTAACTGGGAAACAGATTCAGACGAAAATGAGTCTTGTCAAGCATCAGGTATAGGTCAATGAGGTGGGGGGATTTGATCACAGAATAATGCGCAAGTGATCTTTAAGATGGCGCACTCCTCACCCTTTTTCCTGAGCTTCCCTTGAAAACGCTTGTTTGACCCAAAGAATGTCTGCTTTACTAATAGTGTTTGGATTCGAGAATAATTTGGGTTTACCAAGGTTGCTCAGGGTGCATTTAATATAGTTCATCTAAGAAATGTAGGGGCATATTTAAGAAAAGTGGTGCTGCACACAGGGCAGCACCACTTTTCTTGTGCCCGTTAGCGCCCCCCTAATGCCACCATGTGTGTGCTGTATTTAGTTTCGTAGTTAGGGACTAGCATCATAATTTTTGATGCTAGTCAAGAGCTTTGCAGGATTAGCATAAAAAATGTTGAAGCTAATCCTGCAAAGCGCATTGAGGCCCATTGTAATCAATGGTGTGCCTCCTTTAAACACCTGCTCCGAGCAGGGTTAAAAATGCCGAAAAATTGATGCAAAGAAATTTCTTAGATTTCTTTGCACCATCCCCCTCCACCCCCCACTCTTTGCACACATTATGCCTGGCGCAGGCATAATGTAGTGCAAAGGTTTACAAAGTGGCACAATGTATGCATTACTTCACTTTGTAAATATGGAGCAGGGATTTTGGACTCGTTGGGCCACATTGGCGTCATAAATATGCACCCTAAAGTTTATGGTTCAGGGTGAGACAATCTCTCACCATCCTTCTGTTAAATGCTAGTTCCTCCTCAAGCTAGTCTGACATCCATATTAATAGCGCTGGACTTGCATGTGATAGAAAAATAACTAATCCCCAATTCCTCATGCAGGATCTCCATAAGGACACTTTGGGGCAACCTCAGGACCTTTCTCAGGAACGTATTTTTCTCCACCTGAATTAAATTACATTTCTTGAATCCCCAGATCTTGCAGCCAAAACTTGCTTTTGGAATACATTTAGCTTTGTAAAGATTATTGATTGACCTAACATGGGAATGACCAAGCCGCCTAGAGAACTCGTCAATGCTACATGATACTCTGTTTAAAGACTGTACCTGTACATTGAGCAGAAATTGCAAGTTCAGTTTAGTATCTAGTAGCAAGCCCAGATAACAGAATTGTTCAACCCTGACCATTTGATGACCTTTAATCAAATAGGTTTTAGATTTGGATTTTTCTGGTCTGAGAACCATAGTATGTAATTTAGAGAAGTTTGATTCCAGGCTCAGGCTGTCCATAAAAAAAATAAACCGGTCTAGCAAATGTTGAAGACCATTATCTGTACACGCTACAAGGACAGTATAGTCTGCATATTGAAGGGCCAGTACATATCTTTCACGCACCTTGGGGACATCCTTGCACTGTTCCAATAGAGAGGACTCTAACTGGTTAGTATGTAAGATGAAAAGAATTGGTGTTAAAATGTAGCACTGGTGCACTCTCCTAGCCAGATTAAAGTGTGGAGTGCACTCCCCATTGGGGCTGACTCTTACAGAGGCCTCTAGCCCCATGTGCAATTTGTGCTGCAGAAAAGTGACAAGTGCACTATCCACCCCAATGGGCTCCAGCATGGTCTAGAGCTTTGATTTGTTGACTGAGTCAAAGGGCGTACTGAGGTCCATGAAGGCCAAGTGAATAGATACTTTCTTAACTGTGTTAAATTGTTAATTAGGAAATAAAGATTAAACTTTTGTTCAGTTGTCCTCTTCCTAGCCTAAAACCATATTGAGTGTCTGACAGAATGTTATGCACTCTGCCCACACTGTCAGCCAATTCAGAAGAAGAGGCGAGTAGTTTTAACTTCCACATCTACTAATGAAATTGGATTGTAGCAGACTAAATCAGCATTATTCCTTTTTTTGTATACAGGAATAATTACCAATTTTTGCCAGGAACAGGGAATATGACTATAAGCTGCTGCAATTTTAGATGGTGGGTCATAAAATTATGCACAATGGATAATCGGGTCCTAGGGATCCACATGGGCTTTATAGACATCTCTGGGAACTCCATGTGGGTCAGGAGCTTTCCCAGACGGAAGAACCTGATTAGCTTCTTTAGCTTCCTCCCAGTTTAAGAGGAGCACCTCCGGCCTACTAGAATGAAAAAGGGGGACGGAGAGCATCTGTATAAAAAAGGGCTGGTTCACTACACTCGAAAAAGCAGAGCTGTCTCTAAGCAAACAGGCAGTGGTTAGGTCCTCCCAGGCCTCCCTTTTGAGTGTGTCTTGCAATCCTTGCAGGTGGCACAATACAGATTCCTGGCCTCCCTCACTGTACAGTACATCTCAGTTTCTGATGAAGGGCCCCCAGCAGGACCTTGTGGGAATTAGCACATTTCTTGTCAAACCACTTGTGCCCTGAGGTAGGTGACAATCACCCCTTCCAAAAGAGAACCTTCTGGATTTCATAGCCAATATGCCTAAATGGATACAGAACTTTTTAATCAGAACTCTCTAACTTAAGCAAATCTTGAAGTTTGTATGAGCAGAATGTTACCAGGCTCTTTAAATAGTAATCAGGGATTACTTTGGTCCAGCTTAATCTACCAGCCCTGCTCCTTTAGTATGAGCGGCTCCTTGTGTGACTGGGACTTCTTATCGTTAACACGTCCACTCTAATCTCTGCACATAATGAGACCTGATCACTACAAACACTCCACACGGTTAAAAAATCAACAAGGGGGGAACTAAATGAATTGACATAATAATATAATCAAGTTTAGTACAGAGCCCTCTATCCTTAAAGGTTGGAACTAAACTGTGAGTTAGGCACTTCATGTAAGATAAGTGGGTCTAAGCATGGGTACAGTAAAAACTATACAAAGGTCCTCCTCAGCTTCATAATAAATCACTAGGTGCAACTGGGGGACAAATGGGCAAATATACTGTGCAATCTACTCCCGCTTATTAGAAGATTATTAGAGGGAGGCACACCCTCAGAGGTACTCTGCGAGGGAGCAGCTTGACAGCTATACTCCTCACTTCACACTGTTATAAAATCAGTAAGGGAGGGAAATAAACTAACTGACAAAAAATGTACAATCAATCGTAGTACAGAGGCCTCTATCCTTAAATGTAGACACTAACCCAACACTTCCCTAGATAACAAATTAGTAAGATTAAATTCATACATTGACTTATTGAGAAACTTCCCCTGCAGAGAGTGACTACAATGCACCTGGTCAGAGACAGGGCAAGAAGCTTCATTCTCCACATATGGACCACATGGCATGCAAGGGTGCATATTAAAATCTCCTAGAATTGAAATCGGTATGGGTTTAAATAAAGACATAGAATGAACTTCTAGAAAATTTCTTAGGTCTATGGCATGGGTGTCATTCGATGAAACCGAGTTATAAACATTTACAGCTAGCAGCTTGGTATCATTACAAAACGTTTAAAGAACACATAAGATGATAGGTGTATCAGTGGGAACATTCTCCATTTGGCATCCTAAACCCAGTTTTACAAAGGTAACTAGCCCCCCCCCGGTCTACAATGAGATGAAGGCATAACATTAATGGAAAAGGTTGCATAACCTTACATACTCATGTCTCCTAAAACATTTCATGTCTCTTGTAGACAAATGATTCCATAGGATTGCAGCTGGGTCATCTCACTCTTGTCTTGCAAAATGTGACAAAACCCAGCAACATTCTAGCCCAGTATTGCAAGTGACCTCCTGGGTGGTGGATGAACCCCACCGCGATAACAGTTCTTAACTGGCTGTATGTCAAACTTGCTCATCTAACTGTGCCAAAGGTGCAAATCTGTTTCTTAGCTGGAGATCAGAGCAGAAACCTGTATGTGAAGAAATGGAGCATCTGTCCTGCAATGTCTGACTAAGTAACGCCTCTGGGAGGGACCTAGCGTGCTGTGGGGGGTAAAAGAAACCCATGGGATGGAGTGAGATGTCGGTCCTCATAGACAAATTTGACCTTGAGGTAAACAAAATCTGTTTCGCTAACCTGAGATTTCTATAATTGACCACAACACAGTATTTTGCACATGACTTAGAAGCATCCTTGATCTACCCCATTATAATGATTTTGTTATATAAAGACAAAACTGAGAGAATCAACCGATTCGAGAGCCAGTGAGTCACCTTGTTTTTAATATGGCTGTGACTCTCTTCCGTGCATCCTCTCATGGATAGCATGTTAGCCAGTTCACAAAAGTAGGGTTGTTGAGAAAGAGTAGCTGCCAAACAGCCTTTCAGTGAGTTAGGCCATTAATATTTGATAAGAAGGTCTGAGAAGTGGTAGAATAGGAACTATACAAAGTGCCTCCCCTGCTCCGCAATAAATCACTAGGGGCAATGGAGTAAAAATTAGCAAACTACTCCCATTTACTAGCAGATTATTAGAGGGACAAATGCCCTCTAATGTACTCTGCGAGGTGGCAGCTTGACAACTATCTTGAACAGGGGCTAATTTAGATTTTAATGTTAATGTATGGAGTGGCTTGGAGTGAGGAACCTGAGCAGGAATGCTAGATGGTAAGATCAAAGTATGCAATTAATGCTCCAGGTTCTCTAGAACACTGACTACATTGCTCATCACTCCATCCATTTTCGTTAACCTGTTCTCCAAACCAATCAGGTGGGCCTCAAGAAACTCAACAACCCCCAAAGATTTCAAAGCAATATCCTGTAAGGAGGTTAATATGCCACCAGAGCCCACGGGGCAACGTCCGTGAGCATGGGGTTCTTGCATCTCCTCCATGCTTTTTACCAGGGGTGGCTTATTCAAGGAGGCATGCTTATGCCAACAGTCGAAATGGGGACAGAGGCCTGAGTGTTACCAAATAAGGTGCAAGATTGTGGGTTAGACTCTAGGAAAGGGCAACCAATCTGTGTGCCTCCTGATGTTGGCCTGAACCCAAGCCACTATGTTTGGGGTTAGGGTCTTCGCACCAGGGGCTGCACTGAACACAATTGCGTATGTTATTTCTTCAGGTTAAGCCCCAACAATGGCATTTACAAAAGCCAGAATATTGTTCTGAGTTGTAGGCCTTTTATCGGTGGTATTCATCAGGTCCCCCTTTCTCCAGCCCATACTTACTCAGCAAACAGGGAGCAATAGGAGAGACATTAAGGGCCTAAATATGACCCTGCATTCTTCAGACCGCCTGGGCTGTGGTGGCAGTCTGACTGCCTCCAAAGCCATGGACAGCCATGGACAGCCTGTCGTGCTTTTCACCGTATGCATTGCAGACAGTGAAAAGCGTGACGGGTGCTGTTGCACCCTATGCACTGCAACATTGCCGCCTGCTCAATTATGAGTCTGAGTCAATGTTGGTTAGCGGGGAACTTGTAACTTGTAAAGGGGCCCAAGGGAAGGCAGACGCACTGGCGGCAACTTGACTGCAGTAGTGTGGCGGGCGGGCTTTTTCCACCCGCCAAACCCATAATGACCCCCTAACTGTCCGCTAGACCTTACTGATGGGTAATATCAAAAAATGTCACTCACCACAAAATGCCAATGCTTGGGTTGTGGCTCAGTCAGGCCTCGTCTGGCCACAGATGGGCGCAGGTGGGCCTTGGCCTGCCCTGGGTGCTGCCTGCACTGCATGTGTGAGCATGGTTCTTTGTAGCGCCCAGGTGTAAGGCAAGTCTCCCTCCTGGGGTCAGCTGGCAAATACTGGCGTGTGGTGAACTAGGGCCTTGAGTTCCAGGCAGCAAGGAGAAATCAATCAGTAGTTAGGATGTCCTGTGCTATAGGAGTAAGCACGGTCCTTTGAAGCACGCAGATGAAGGTTCTCTTTCCGCCAGAGTCAACTAGCACCTCCTGGCATGTGGCAAACTGGGACCTGAAGTTTCTGGCAGCAAGGAGCAATCAAGCACAGTTATGACATCCTACGCTGTGGGACTGAGCACAGCACTTTTTAGTGCCCAGGTGTGAGGAGCTCCCCCCCATGCAGTCAGCTGGCACCTCCTGACATGGGACCTGGAGTCTCCAGAAGCAAGGAGCAATCAAGCAGCAGTTATGGCATCCCCATCCTTCAAGTAAGTGTTTGTCTTTCCTATGTAGACTTATTTTCTGAAATATTTAACTGCAAATGTTGTGCCTTCTGGTTTAATTGCATTGCGTGTCCCAATTACTTGGTCTTTCGACACTCTTCAAAGTCTTTTCATGTGTGCCAGATCTACAAGAAAGTGGTGCATCAGTCCTGATGCTCCACTTTTCTTGTGCCGTCCTTAGTCCCCCTAACATCACCATGGTATTGTTGTATTTATAGTACAGCACACATTGCGCACATTAGCGCAATAGCATCATAATTTACAACACTACTTTGGTGCTTTGCAGGATTAGCTGGATTAGCTCCATTAATTATGATGCTAGTCCAGCAAAGCACTAGGAAGAAACATAGTTTGAAATCTTGTAGATTTCACTGCACCAGTTTTTGTGGCCTCCCTGCGTGGGAAGGCCCTCTTTGCATACATAATGCCTGACACAGGCATAATGTGGCACAAGGGGCTACGAAGTGGGGCAATGCAAGCATTGCACCACTTTGTAAGTACGGCACATCAGAAATGCCTACCTAATGCCACATTAGCATAACAAATTATGCTAATGTGGCACAAGGAGACACAAGGGCCTTATAAATCTGGCCCTGTGACTTTCAGCCTACCTCCTAACCCTTGTATGATTGTGTGATCAATGGGCCTGGTGCTCTAGTTGTCTTATACAAACTTTTGATTGAAGATTGAGGGATAGATCAATTAATTACATCAATGTTTTAAATGCATTAAGTCTTACGGGTGTCCGGGGAACCCATGTCAGAGTGATCAATATATTTCATGTAAAACATGCATTCTTCAAGCTGGTTGTTTGTTTCCCAGAGCAGTGACATCATAGAATATCAGGTTTTGCAAATTTCCTCTCAAATACATGTAAGGATGATTCAGTGGGTCTTGTGTTTCAGTACCGCTTAAAGATTATCTCTGTTCCATTTACTGCTGTTAAACTTTGGAGTCCTGTTCCTGTGAAGTGTTTCTCCGTCTGTGCCATTGTTTCTCTAACTCAGTGTAAGAATAAAAGCCTCTGCTCTATGTTTGCTGCTTTCTCATTTGCTCAGTTCTTTTTCCTTCCATTGGCTCAAAGTGCTCACACTACTGCATGACTAGCTCCATATTTTTGAATTTTCCCTTTAACAGAGAACTCAACTCTGCTGAATTTAGTCTATGCCCAAAATGTTCTTCAGTTCTCAGTTTATTCACACATAAAGAGGGTCCTTTATTTCACCTGTGTAAATGTTGTACTTCGGAGAGTGTAGACAATATGCACCATGTGGATATATGTGAGACATATTCTTTTGTGAGGACAAATTGACTATGATAAAATCATTGTTCCCCAAGGTACAGGTAGTACCTGTGTACAGGAATGTTTGCCTTTAGCTTCTCTTTGGGACTACATCTAAGAGATCCTGATGTTTTGGATACCTACATGATTTTGGGGGCATTATTATATCCCCTCAACCTCCTTGTGCTTTATAAACTTCATCAGGAAGCCCCCTCCCAGTTTTCCAGATGGCTGTGATGCAGTGGTTTTTACACATGAGAGCAAATGCCAGCTGTCCATTACTGTTCAATTCCCCATAGAAGGGCATGTGAAGATTCCTCTAATAATTTCCACTACCTTTATAAATGGCGTTTCAAATACTAACAGTACACGACTCAGAATAGGTTGATGAAAAGAAGGAGGAGCACAGTACATCTAACGTTATGTTAAAGCAATGACATTGCCCATGATTTTACTTATGCTTAGATTAAGCCTGAAGTACAAGAGGAACAGATGAAGCTGCTGTGCCCCCGTTAAGATAAAGGACTAGTCTGTTGAAACTGGAGCTGCCCCTGTACCAAGGAAGTTAGTGAAGGTACAGCTCAATCGGCAGCCCTTGTGAATCACCAATCAAGACATCTAGAAAAGAGGATCCACACCCTAGCATTCAAGCTTATTCACCTGTTTTTCTATCAGATAAAATCTCAGAATTCTGCCCATTCTTAGACTGGTGGAGAGCACTAGGATCCATATCAAATGTTTACTACGAATATTAACATGAGCATGTATTTTCTTCATAGCAGTGAAGGATTCACTCCTCTCAATAACTTCCTTTGGTAACTCTATTTGCTAATTTCCAGTGACAGAGGATTATTACATTTTCACTCTTGCTTACAGACCTACTGGTGAGGCATTCTGCACATGATTCTGATATTGAGACTATCACATCTACAATGTATATGTCACAGGTAAATGATTAGTGTCACTATGAACCTAAACTATGCTCCATCAGAAAGTGCACACTGTACTAGCCTTGTGGGTAGTACTAACCCCAGCTAATATTGTCTCTGACTGGAAGACACCAAGGTATAGGGCATGAAGCTGAACAACAGCCGTGGAATGCTAACTATGAGATGCTAATCCATTTATTTTGTTTGGTTTTTGTTTTGACACCCTGAACTGATCCTTTGATTGTGAATCATTGAATGTATTTCATTGACTTGTGTGAGGTGCAAAGCACACTGAGATACCTTGGAACTGGACTACAGTTGCAGCTTTAGTGTACTCATAATCATTACCTATATAGCAGAATAGAGCCTACTGACTAAATAGTTAAATTAGCAGGTGCCAGAAAACACTAACATTGTACTTTTGATCCAAACAGAAAGATGCGCTCTTCTGCTGCTGACCACTCCTACCATAAACCACACACAATAGGAACATATCCAACAACAGTAGAAACATGGAAAGGGGAATGCAATAAGAGAGAGAACAAATACATTATACAGCACCCCTCTAACTCATCACTCTGCTGGTCAATGATACCTAGAGGTCAAAGTGGAAATCTTAAAAAAAAGATAAGGTATCCTAATATCCTGTCATTGAGATAGTGCATCTAACCATATCAGTATAAGGAGAATACCTTAGGAATCTCTCTGTGTAACAAACTCTGCACTCTGGTATGAATATGGTGTTTTGGAAATAACTGGAAGAAGAATGCTGTTTAAGTAACTATATGCATTTGCTAAACCTTCTTCTCAATTGACAACAGATGTTAGTCCTTGTAGATATACTCTCTCTGATAGGCTTAGTTTGTAAGTTGGCTCTTGTATAACTGTACTATCATAAAGAATAGTCAATATCCTGTGTTTCTTGCTGTGAACAATAAATAACCTTAGTCAGTTAATTATTGATCGCTATTGCCAAAAAATCATATAAATATTAACTCATAGTCAAATCAAAACAAAATATAATAACATTTTAAGATAACCAGAATTTTGTCATAATCTGAAATCAGTACCTACAGCATCATTGTAAAATCCATTTACGAGCATCTAAAAAAGCAATATACGCCTATAAATCGTTAAAACATTCATAGAGGAGGATTTATTCTAACAACTAATGCAGATGTAATAAACTTTAACACAGCACGGAAAATTGCTATTGAAAGTAGTTTTGTGAATATTCCATTGCTTTAAAAAAAATGACTTATATTTGCATTGTGTAGCACCAGCAAATTTAGCTTCAGCTTTATTTGTTTCAGAATACATAAACCATAAAAGCAAGATAAGACAAATCAACACTAAGGGGGTCATTCTGACCCCGGCGGTCTAAGACCGCCGGGGCCAGGGTCGGCGGGAGCACCGCCGACAGGCCGGCGGTGCCCCGCAGGGCATTCTGACCGCGGCGGTTCAGAAGAGGCAAACCGGCGGTCTGCCCTTAGAATCCCCCATGGCGGCGCAGCTTGTTTCGCCGCCATGGGGGATTCTGACACCCCCTACCGCCATCCTGTTCCTGGCGGTTCGCCCGCCAGGAACAGGATGGCGGTAGGGGGTGCCGCGGGGCCCCTGTGGGCCCCTGCCGTGCCCATGCCAATGGCATGGGCACGGCAGGGGCCCCCGTAAGAGGGCCCCAAAAAGTATTTCAGTGTCTGCTAAGCAGACACTGAAATACGCGACGGGTGCAACTGCACCCGTCGCACCCCTGCAACTACGCCGGCTCAATTCTGAGCCGGCGTCCTCGTTGCAGGGGCATTTCCTCTGGGCCGGCGGGCGCTCTTTTGGAGAGCGCCCGCCGGCCCAGAGGAAATGTCTGAATGGCCGCCGCGGTCTTTTGACCGCGGTGCGGTCATTCAGCGGCGGTACCCTGGCGGACGGCCTCCGCCGTCCGCCAGGGTCAGAATGAGGCCCTAAATATCACAAACAATTGTATGTGGAGTCAATGTAACATATTAAAAATACTATAGCACAATTAGAAAGCATAAAAACCCACGCTAACCACCATAAAATACTCTGAGTCACAGCTTTTCTCAGTCTTGTGGCAACTTTCAGAAAGCTAAGTACATTAAAAATAATGTCTCCCGAAAGCATTTGCAAATACATAATGATTGGCCTAACTTGTGAAAAATTGGCCCTCTTTAAAAGAGGTACAATTTAGGCCTTCCGGCGCATAGCATAGAAGCTACCAAACATCGTGAAGTGTAGGATATCCTGTGGAGACCTATTGTTGCAGGCGCATGATGCAAAGTTATACCCCCTAAACTAGTCTGGGGGATAGGCTATCAAATATGGTAAAAGGTCCATTCAAAGCCTAGCTAACAAGAAGTGATAATGCCCATTCTTGGTGGAAAGAAGGTAAGGTTCAGTGGGTAACACTGTCTTCAGCAATATTTGATGAGGGACATTGGGGTTTACCGAGACAGACCCCTCTATTTTCAAAGCCCTCTGCCTGAAAAAATGGGTTTTAACCTAAACATATTAAACCTTGCAGACCCCCTTTGGGGAGCTAAAAAGATCACCCCTACCAAACTTCTGAAAAGCAGTCCTGACATACTTAAGCCAGGGAATCAGGAAAACATGATCAAGGGACAAAGAATCCTGCTAAATCTCCTTACTAAGTTTAACACCAGGCCATAACCAGATATTTGACCAGAGGGCAAGCGGGTGAAAGGCTGTAAGATCAGAAATATTGCCTATGTCCAACTCCTCGTGCACCAAAAATGAGGGAGTGCTCTGTGACAGACACAGAAGCTGTCTTAGGAACTTGTTCTGAACTATTTTACGCTCAGCCTGATTAACGTAATCCTAGATTTCACTCCTATAGGATGCTATTGAAATACATTTTGCTCTGTAAATCTGCAAAGGCACCCTCAATGATCTTCTGCCTAATCTAGAGGTAAAACTATAAACAGCCACGTTTGCAAGCATAAAATCCTCATATAAATCAAACAACAGATAGGAGAAGGCTACAGTCTTTGGGAGTGCACTAGGACCTATAGTAATCTTAACATATATACTCCAAAAAGGGTTCAGAACTCTCTTTCTAAATTACCTGTTTTTAGCAAATCTGGGCTACCTTGCCGGTTCTCTATCCAGGGATTTATCCAGTGAATCTGCCTGGATGTGGTCTATGATCAACCTTATATGATAATGTGGCCTTACACAAATCTACTCTAAGAATATTTGAACAGCCTTGATGAGGGGTGAAAACCCGAAACCGGTCCAAGGATGCTTGTTTCCAGTCCAGGGAAGGTCTAGCCTGGCAGTTCGGGCTGGACTGTTCCCATGGGGAACAGGGTCAAGACTGATTTGCATATGGCTGGGTCCAAACTGGAATGGCATGGGCAGCAAAAAACACGATGGATTTAGGCCCAGATCTCTCTACTGGGGGTGAATGTTTGACATTGTTCAGCATTCCATCCATCACTTGTTCTTTTTGCATTTGTCGCCCTAAGTGGGAAGGGTATGCCCAGACGTGGGTCCCGTGCTTCCCCCCCATGTCACTGGATTCAAGCTAGCCTGGGTGATGAGGGGTGAAACCCCAAAACTGGTCCCAGGATGCTTGTTTCCAGGGAAGGCCTGGCCTGGCAGTTTGGCCTGGACTGTTCCCATGGGGAACAGGGTCAAGACTGATTTGCATATGGCTGGGTCCAAACTGGAATGGCATGGGCAACAAAAAAACAATGGCTTTAGGCCCCGATCTCTCTACTGGGGGTGAATGATTGACATTGTTCAGCATGCTCTCCATCACTTGTTCTTTTTGCATTTGTTGCCCTAAGTGGGAAGGGTATGCCCAGACCTGGGTCCTGTGCTTCCCATGCCACTGGGTTCAAGTTAGCCTGGCTGATGAGGGGTGAAACCCCGAAACCGGTCCCAGGATGCTTGTTTCTAGTCCAGGGAAGGCCTGGACTGTTCCCATGGGGAACAGGGTCAAGACTGATTTGCATATGGCTGGGTCCAAACTAGAATGGCATGGACAGCAAAAAAACGATGGATTTAGGCCCAGATCTCTGTACTGGGGGTGAATGTTTGACATTGTTCAGCATTCCGCATGGGTTCACCAATATTTTGTTACTAAACTATAGTAAAGTTAGTTTGTTTGATAGAGCGAGACCCAACTACGATCACATAAGATTTATTTTTGTTGATGGATAGATACAGCTCTTCCATAAACCTAATAAAACAAATCAACAGGGACTGAGACTTCTAGCTGTTCTAGTCATAGGATCAGCTTCATCTGCTTAAAGTAACACCAGGAGGCTGCTTGGACCCAAGCATGGACAATCAGTCATCACATCCACCAGAGTCTGTTCTAAGTCGTTAATATACAGATTGAATAAAAACGTGCCAGGATGCAAACTTGAAGCACACCTCTGTTGATACTAAAACTACGTGAACAGTTAAGGTCTTCGGAAAAGCAGACCACAGCCTTGGTATCCCTATCAAGATCAGAACAATGTCCCTAAATAATGAAACCTAAATAGACAGCACCCTGGCGAGCAACTGTGTATTTCCCTAGTGTCAAATGCAATTTCAAATATTGATCAACTGTGGATATCTTTGCATGAAACCCATATTGAATTTCTGACAGCACATATTGTTCTCAGTCCACACTGAGAGCCTCTCAGAAAGGATTCAGCCAAACACTTTGATCACTGAGTCAAGAAGGTAGATATGCATGTAGGATAATGAACTATCTTTTTCCTCTTCTTGAAAATTGGTACAATGGTGGACATAGCCCATGACAGTAGTGAACCCACCAACATGTTAAGAGGGCTGGCAAAATAGGGACATGTACACCCACATCCTTAACATAAACATCAGGCAGGATTCTGTCTAAGCCTGGGGTCTTGTTGGTTGATAGGCCCAAAATGCCCATCCTTACTTCCTCTCTGGAGAAAATTAAGATAGGAGCCCCTGGCAGTTCTTGCACCTTCCACTGTGCTCTCAGGTGAGTTGAACTATAGATGTTCTCGAAATGAGCCACCGAAGCATCTTCTGTGATATGTGCCTCTACGTAGGCGGACAGTTATGGGCAAAAAGAAGTCCATTAATGATCCCCCAAAATTTTGCACTACATTTCAAGGTACTAGCCTCACATAAGTCTGCCCAGTCCTCTTCCCTTAGGTCACATTTATGTCTAACTAATTCCCTTTTATGCAGGCTGTTGGACTTTTTTGCTTATGCAGGGTCATCCCCAATCTTTTTGCCTCCTGCCTCCTATTTGTTCTGAAGTGTTGCAGTTGGCTTTTGAACTCTGAGCACTTTACCACTGCTAACCAGTGCTAAAGTGCATATGCTCTCTGTGTAAATTGTATTGTTGATTGGTTTATCCATGAGTGGCATATTTGGTTTACTAGTAAGTCCCTAGTAAAGTGCACTAGAGGTGCCAGGGCCTGTAAATCAAATGCTACTAGTGGGCCTGCAGCACTGGTTGTGCCACCCACATAAGTAGCTATGTAATCATATCTCAAACCTGCCACTGCAGTGTCTGTGTGTGCAGTTTTAACTGTAAATTCGACTTGGCAAGTGTACCCACTTGCTAGGCCCAAACCTTCCCTGTTGTTTCATTTAAGGCACCCCTAAGGTAGGCCCTAGGTTGCCCCAAGGGAAGGGTGAAGTGTATGGTTAGGGTGGGACATAGAGTAATGTGTTTTATATGTCCTGACAGTGAAATATTGCTAAATTCGTTTTTCACTGTTGCAAAGCCTGTCCCTCTCATAGGTTAACATGGGGGCTACCTTTAAATCTGATTAAAGTGTAGATTTCCTTTGGGAGTGGATGGACAAGTGAAGTTTGCGGTCTCTGAAGTCACATTTTAAAAATTCATCTTTTAGTAAAGTTGATTTTATTGTGTGTTTGAAAATGGCACTTTTAGAAAGTGAGCATTTTCCTGCTTATACCATTTCTGTGACTCTGTCTGTTTGTGTATTCCCTGTCTGGGTCAGTTTGACAGTTGGGCTGGTTGCACCTCACACTAGACAGTGACACAAAGGAAGCTGGTGTGTAGTCTGCATTTCCTGATGAGCTATCTGTGCTAGGAGGGTGGGGAGGAGTGGTCACTTACACCTGAAAGGGCTGTGCCTGTCCTCACACAATGCTGTCTCCGACCCCCTGGTGAGTGTCTGGGGCCTGGCCTGGTAAAGGCAGGATTTCACATTCAAAAGAGACTTTACTTTGAAATAGGCCTACTTCAAAGGAGAAATTGGGTATAAGAAGGACACCCAAAACCACAAACTTTAGATCACTTCTGGACATCAAGAGGAACCTCTGCCTGGAGAAGAGCAGAAGATCTGAGGAGAAGTGCTGCCCTGCCTGTGACTGTGCTTTGTGGAGTTATCCTGCAGTTGCTGCTTCTGCCAGAGTAAGAGAACAAAGACTGGACTTTGTGTGCCTTCCATCTTGTGAAGAAATCTCCAAGGGCTTGATATAGAGCTTGCCTCCTGTTGTTTGAAGTCTCAGGGACAGCAAAGACTTCTCTCTGCCAGCACCTGGAGTCTCTGGATAGACTCCTGCTCTAACAAGTGGTGCCCTATCCAGTCCCTAGGCCCTTGAAAGGAAAGCTGGTGGAAATCCAAGGAAATCGACTTCGGACGACTTCGGACCGACGCCGCTGCTGAATCCGGTGACGCCGCCTGCAACCGACTCCGTGATCATTGCTGGAATGCAATGACCTTCGCAGGCCGAATGCCGCTGCAGCCCTGCTGAATTCTGCGACTCCGTGGAAGTCACTGCACCACGTCATGACCGATGCCGCTCAGAGTGCGCTAATTCAACGTTTCGCACAGATGCCGCGATTCCCGACTTCGCGCATCGGCTTGTTTTCACTCTTCACCAAAGGTACTGTACTAGGGGGTCTATGCGACTCCGTGTCCGGCGCCGCTGGTGTCCGCTTGTTGGGAACGACTCTGTCACTACGCCGTATTAACGCCTCATCGAAGCATTTTGTGTTTCTAAGCGCTATTTTTGAGTTGAATATTTAAAAATTCAGAACTTGACTTGTGTATGTCGGATTTTTGTTGTTTTGGTCTTGTTTTGTTTAGATAAATATTTCCTATTTTTCTAAACTGGTGTTGTGTCATTTTGTAGTGTTTTCATTAAGTTACTGTGTGTGTTGGTACAAATACTTTACACCTAGCACTCTGAAGTTAAGCCTACTGCTCTGCCAAGTTACCAAGGGAGTAAGCAGGGGTTAGCTGAGGGTGATTCTCTTTTACCCTGACTTCAGTGAGGGTCCTTGCTTGAACAGGGGGTAACCTGACTGTCAACCATAGACCCCATTTCTAACACATGCTATGACACTTCTGAACCAGGGCTGAGTCCCTAGGTTTATGGCATAAGGCGCTTTTCAACTCACCCAGTGCCTTTGAGCAACCATAGTCAAACCATTTGGGGAAACATTTGCCCTTGTGAGACAGTGGCACAACCATGAGATTAGTCACAGCTTCACTGATCTCAGTGAAGGACCTCACAATGTCACGAGGGGTCATCCTTGGCACAACTGGAATATAATGAGGTATAAAACTACTCTGAAATAACCTGAGAACACTTTAGCCTCATCCCCTTACTAGTGGGCCTAACAACCCCAGCAACCCAGACCCTAGGGTGCGCAAGCAGAGGAGATCAGCAAAAAGGCACAAACTGGGTTATGATCACTGAAAGGGGACACAGGGATCCATGATTCAAGGATAAAAAGCAAAAGAATAGTAGATGCGAAAATAAAATTCAATAAAAGTTTCACAGCCTCTCCCCGTAAAAGTCGGATTCATCTCCCTTCTGGTCAAAGACATCCTGTCTAGGGTGAATGATAGGTTGAGCTCATGCAACAGCAGATTAAAATAGGTGCCCAGTTGGTGATGCTCTAAAAGAGTGCTCATGCAAAGTGTCAGCCTGCATCTTAGCCCCCAAATTCTCTTGGATCCCCACACAAATGAGCACTAAAATCCCCAGCCAACACAATAAAGGTCCTGTGCAGATCTATGCCTGCCAATTTATTGACAAAGGCACCCAGGCTTTTAACTTTACAGGCTTCCTGGGGAGCAGGTTTAGCATTATAAAAGTTTAACAGTAAGAGCTTGTTGTGCCCAAAAGAGAAAAGTAGGACCTGCAGGGTGGAGATGCCAGAGGTCAAAACCTTAAGACTCCCTTTAATTGCCACGGAGACAAAAATGACCACAGCGCCCTTCCCTATCCTGTGCCTACCATCTCTTGCCCTGGCAGCAGCAATAAAAAGCAGACCTTGGAGCAGAGTATAATAGACAAAAAAGTAGAAAGTGGCACATGCTCTGTTTCGGAATGTAAATGCAATGACAGGGAGTTAATTCCTTCTGCCAAAACACTATGCTGGGAAGGTCACCTTAAGTGGATTACATTTAATCTAAGAAGGTTCAGATAGGATCGATGAACTGGATTATCGATCCATAGTAAGTATGGCTCCAGTAGTTGAAATTTGTATATGGAGCTCAAATCTTATTTTCTATACTCCCTCTCAAACAAACAAGCCTTCCTATGACAATGTTTCACAGTCTCTTTAGAGTTTACATCAAGATTTTGAGGGATAAGACACATTGCGCTAAGGCTCACATTTTAGAAGGATGATTTTAAATAAAAGAGCCACGGAATTCTACTAGCATTGTCTGAGGCTAAACAATCAAGCTTAAATATAGAGAGGAGGGACCGGGAGATTAATTGGTCCAGTGTACAGTCTCCCAATAATTATGTTACAAATAAAGGTACACTGTTCCACGTGTTCTATAATGGCCTAGGGGACCTGAAGTCTCAGGAGCAAGAGCCCTCAAGCATCACAATGGATGACCAGTATCATCATCGGGAAATGCTCCTCGCCAGGCCGGCGCTGCAACGCCTGATGGGATCCCCGTGAGAGGGCTCTATGCCGTGCTGTTCTAATAGTGACTGGTGGGTTCGAACTATCTAAACAGAAATGCCTCTTATTCCGGCACCAGCACAAATAGGAGAGAACAGAAAAAAGAGAATCTAAAATTGGTTATTCATCACCACAAATATCATTAATTTAATCAATGTGAGTAGATGAAGACCAAGGTTAAAAACAGAAGGAGAGTAAAGGTTGAGTAAATAATGCTCAATTACTCTCAAAAAGGTAACAAATGTGCATGGTCTATAATTATTATAGTACCCCTAGGAAAAGGTTGACATGTTTCGCGTCGTGCGGTCCAAATGATCCAATGACGCTTCATCAGGACCAACATTTGTGTTCTTCTCCAATTCAAGAAAAAGTCTCAACAAAAGAATAATAACACATAAACCGGTCACTTACATTAAAGAGAACTGGCTATGTCAAAGTCAAGTCGCCCATCCCCAAATGGAAAACAGGCTCCTTGGGAGGCGGGTTCCCAGGGTAGGTCCTGAGTTATGGACCGGAATCAGTGATACACAGTGTTGTTCTGAGTCCTAATTCAGATGCATCAGTTTGAACAATGAATTTCTTGGAGTAACATGGGCTTTTTAGTACAGGTGCAGTGCACATGGCCTGTTTCAGCTCCTCAAAAGCTTTCTGAAAGCTAGCTGTCCACAATACCTTTTCGTGGCATTTTCGTGGAAGTGAGACCATTAAGTAGGGCTGCAATGGAGCCATTAATTCTTAATGAATCTCCTGTAATATCCAGTGAGGCCTAGGAAGGCTCTCACCTGGGACTGTGTTGTAGGGGGAAACCAATCTATGATAGTTTGGATTTTCCCCTGAAGTGGTGCAATCTGCCCTCCACCTACCAGGTGTCCCAGATAAACCACTTTCCCCTGCCCTATCTGGCACTTTGAAGCCTTGATAGTGAGGCCTGCCTTATGCAGGGCCTCCAAAACTTTCCACAGGTGGACCAGGTGATCATCCCAGGTGGAGCTAAAGACAGCTATATCGTCCAGATATACTGCACTAAAAGCCTCCAACCCTTGCAGGACTGTATTCACCAACCTCTGAAAAGTGGCAGGTGCATTTTTCAAACCAAAGGGCATTACTGTGAATTGGTAGTGCCCTCCAATAGTCGAAAATGCTGTTTTTGCTTTAGCATCCTCTCATAACTTGATCTGCCAATACCCTGCAGTCAAATCAAAGGTGCTTAGATACTTGGCAGATGCCAGTGTATAGATGAGCTCATCTGCCCTGGGTATAGGGTGAGCATCAGTTTTTGTTACCTGGTTGAGACCTCTGTAATCTACACAAAACCTCATCTCCCTTTTTCCATCTTTTGAGAGAGGCTTTGGTACAAGCACCACAGGAGAGGCTCATGGGCTTCCAGAGTGTTCAGCCACTCCTAGTTCAAGCATTTTCTGAACTTCTTGTTTTATGCAGTCCCTGACATGGTCCGGCTGCCTATAGATTTTACTTTTGACAGGCATGCTGTCTCCAGTATCTATTGTGTGCTCACACCAAGATGTGGTGCCTGGCACAGTTCAAAAGAGTTCACAAAACTGACCTAGGAGATTTATGCAGTTGTCTTTTTGCTCAGCAGTAAGACAGTCTGCCAAAACTACATCTTCCACTAGAACATCCTCTTCCTTGGAAGAGAAGAGATCCGGGAGAGGGTCACTCTCTTCTTCCTGTCCCTCATCTGTTGCCATGAGCAGGGTGAGATCAGCCCTGTCATAGTAGGGTTTCAGGCGATTGACATGGAGCATCCTAAAGGGACTCCTGGCAGTGCCCAGGTCAACCAAGTAGGTGACCTCGCCCTTCTTTTCAACAATGAGATGGGGTCCACTCCATTTGTCTTGGAGTGCTCTTGGGGCCACAGGCTCCAATACCCACACCTTCTGTCCTGGTTGGTACTGAATCAGAACAGCCTTCTGGTCATTCCATTGCTTTTGGAGCTCTTGGCTGGCCTGAAGGTTTTTACTGGCCTTTTTCATGTACTCAGCCATTCTGGATCTTAGGCCGAGTACATAGTCCACTATGTCTTGCTTAGGAGCTTTTAAAGGTGGTTCCCAACCCTCCTTTACAAGTCTTAGGGGACCTCTTACAGGGTGCCCAAAGTGGAGTTCAAAGGGGCTGAAGCCCACTCCTTTCTGGGGAACCTCCCTGTAAGCAAAAAGGAGGCAAGGTAACAGGACATCCCATCTCCTCCTGAGTTTTTCAGGGAGTCCCATTATCATTCCTTTGAGAGTTTTATTAAACCTCTCAACCAGTCCATTTGTTTGTGGATGATAAGGTGTGGTGAATTTGTATGTTACACCACATTCCTTCCACATGGCCTTCAAGTATGCAGAAATAAAGTTGCTACCCCTGTCTGATACAACCTCTTTTGGGAAACCCACCCTGGAAAAGATTCCCAGGAGGGCTTTTGCCACTGCAGCTGCTGTAGTGGTCCTTAGAGGAATTGCTTCAGGATATCTTGTGGCATGGCCCACTACCACCAATATAAACCTATTGCCTGAAGCAGTAGGAGGGTCAAGGGGGCCAACTATGTCAACCCCTACCCTTTCAAAGGGAACCCCAACCACATGTAGTGGAAAAAGGGGAGCCTTTGGAGTGCCACCAGTCTTGCCACTGGCTTGGCAGGTCACGCAAGATTTACAAAATTCTTTTTGTGTCCTCTGACATCCTAGGCCAGTGAAACAGGGGGACAAGCCTTTCCCATGTTTTAACCTGACCCAAGTGTCCAGCCAAAGGAATGTCATGTGCCAGAGTTAGGAGGAACTCTCTGTACTGCAGGGGAATGGCCAATCTCCTGGCTGCTCCAGGTTTTGGATCCCTTGCCTCTGTGTGCAAGAGGTTGTCCTCCCAGTAAACTCTATGTGAGTCACTGACATCCCCATTTTGCTGTTTGACAGCTTGCTGTCTTAGACCCTCTAATGTGGGACAGTGCTGCTGTGCCACACTCAGCTCTTCCCTGGCAGGCCCCCCTCCACCCAAAAGCTCAGCAGTGTCTGCTGCCAGCTCATCTGGTGAAGGTTCTGCACAGGGAGGAAATTCTTCTTCCTCAGAAGCAGAATCATCTGTAGAGGGAGGGATAGTGGGTAGGGATTTACCCTTACTAAACCTAGCTTTAGGGAGCACTTGGTCCATTGTTCCAGGATCCAAGTCACCCTGTCCTTTTTGCTTTTTGGCCTGAGCCCTTGTCAAAGCAAAAATATGCCCAGGAATGCTCAGCATTGCTGCATGAGCCTCCAACTCCACTTCTGCCCAAGCTGATGTCTCTAAATCATTCCCTAGTAGACAGTCTACAGGTACATCTGAGGCAACCAAAACTTTCTTTGGACCAGTAACCCCCCCCCCCAGTTGAGATTCACAACAGCCATGGGGTGGCTAATAGTGTTGTTATGAGCGTCTGTCACTTGGTACTGGTGACCAAGTAGGTGTTGTTTAGGGTGTACCAGTTTCTCTATTACCATGGTAACACTGGCACCTGTGTCCCTGTAGGCCTGAACCTCAACACCATTGATTAGGGGAAGTTGCTTGTACTTATCCATATTAAGGGGACAATCAACCAAGGTGGCCAAATCAATGGCACCTTCAGAGACTAGCACAGCCTCTGTGGTCTGTCTAACAAGACCAACCCCAACTAAATTACCAAAAGTGAGCCCAGCTACTCCCTTGGATTGGCTATTAGTAGGTTTGCTCCCACCACCACTGCTATTACTAGGGGCACTAGAGGTTGCAGTAGGGGTTGTGGTAGTGGGAGGTTTGGTGCTTTTCTTTGGACAACTGGCATCAGTTGTCCAATGGCCTTTTACTTTACATAAGTAGCACCAAGGTTTTTTTACTTGATTAGAAGAGGATTTGGACCCCCCCCCACCAGAGTGTTTTTGTGGGCCTGATGAAGACTCATTTTTAGACTTTTCCCCACCCTTGTCTGAAGACTTACCATCCTTCTTCTTGCCATCCTTGTCACCCCCTGTATGAACTTTTCTGTTCACTCTTGTTCTGACCCATTTGTCTGCCTTCTTTCCCAATTCTTGGGGAGAGCTCAGATCTGAGTCCACTAGATATTGGTGTAACAAATCAGACACACAGTTATTCAGAATATGCTCTCTCAGGATTAGATTGTACAGGCTTTCATAGTCAGAAACTTTGCTGCCATGTAACCACCCCTCCAAGGCCTTCACTGAATAGTCAACAAAGTCTACCCAGTCTTGTGAGGATTATTTTCTGGTTTCTCTGAACTTAATCCTGTATTGCTCAGTGGTTAAGCCAAATCCATCCAAGAGTGCATCCTTCAAAACTGCAAAATTATTGGCATCACTTTCTCTCACAGTAAGGAGCCTATCCCTACCCTTTCAATTGAAAGATAGCCATAGAATAGCAGCCCACTGCCTTTGAGGGACCCCCTGTATCATACAGGCCCTCTCAAGTGCAGCAAATCACGTGTTAATGTCATCCCCCTCCTTGTAAGGGGTAACTATCTTATGCAGATTCCTGGAATCATGCTCTCTCACAGGATTGCTATCAGGAATACTGCTGCTGCCACCATGGGGTCCTAACTCCAACCTCTGTCTCTCCTTCTCTAAGTCTAGGGATTCCCTGTCTAGAGCCAGCTGTTGCTGTTTAAGCTTCAGCCTGGTCTCTTCCACTCTCAACTTATTGAGTTCCCTTTCTAACATTTTGTCATCAGGGTGGGTGGGTTGGCAATGCTTTGACACAGAAGAAATATTGGAATGAACAGAGGGAGACCTGTCCCTAACAACTGGCACTGTAACAACCTGGCCTTCAGGAATAAAACCCTCCCTACTATGATGGGAGCTTCTTATACTACCAGCATTGCTATGAGGTCTGCTAGTGGGCAGGTTTGGAAGAGAACCCTGTCCCACTCCCACTAGGGGCTCTCCTGAGTCAGAGTGTGAGCTATCTCCTAACTTCTCAATTGAACTGCCAGCTAAGGCCTTATCATTCTCAATGAGCATGTTAGACAATAATTCTATAGAAGGGTTCTTTCCTACCACTAAACCTCTATCAATGCAGAGACTTCTTAGGCTCTTAAAGTTAAGATTGTCATAAGTTGTATTGACTAAATTAAGAGGAGTTCCTACACCAGACATGATAGAAGAAGGTTGAGAGACAGATAAAAGAGAAAAAAAGTTTCAGGACTTTTTAAAGAAACAGAAAAAAACGTTTTCAACTTTTTTGAAACTTTTAGAAAGTTTAGAAGTACTTTTCAGCACTTAGCAGATAGTGTAAGAGAAGAAAAGCAAGACTTTTTGGTTAGGTGTACATACACTGAACTTGTTTTGTATATTATTCTCTTATGAAAAGTACACAGTGACAAAGTGGTAAGTAGTTACTAGTACTTATCCCACCGCTGCACGACCAATGTAGGAGGCTGGCCTGGCTTTTAGTGGGTACCAAGGGGTACTTACACTCTGTACCAGGTCCAGTTATCCCTTATTACTGTAGAAGAGGTGTTTCTAGCAGCTTAGGCTGATAGAAGGTAGCTATAGCAGAGCAGCTTAGGCTGAACTAGGTGACATGCAAAGCTCCTACTATACCACTGGTGTCATATGCACAATATCTTAAGAAAACACAATACACAGATATACTAAAAATAAAGGTACTTTATTTTTATGACAATATGCCAAAAGTATCTCAGTGAGTACCCTCAGTATGAGGATGCCAAATATACACAAGATATATGTACACAATACCAAAAATATGCAGTAATAGCAAAAGGAAGTAATTTAAGCAGTGTAAAGTTACAATAGATTGCAATAGGAGCACATAGGTATAGGGGCAACACAAACCATATACTCCAAAAGTGGAATGCGAACCACGAATGGACCCTAAACCTATGTGAGCTTGTAGAGGGTCGCTGGGGCTGTGAGAAAACAGTGAGGGTTAGAAAAATAGCCCACCCCAAGACCCTGAAAGGTAGGTGTAAAGTGCACCTACAACCCCCAGAAAGCACAGAAGTCGTGATAGGGGGATTCTGCAAAGCAACACCAGTGGATTTCCGGACCTGAGTACCTGTGAAACAAGGGGACCAAGTCCAAGAGTCACGGCAATGTCAAGTGAGGGCAGATGCCCAGGAAATTCCAGCTGAGGGTGCAAGGAAGCCGTCACTGGGTGGAGGAAACTTGGGCCCATATTTATACTCCGTTTGCGCCGAATTAGCGGCGTTTTTTTCGACGCAAATTCGGCGCAAAACTAACGCCATATTTATACTTTGGCGTTAGACGCGTCTAGCGCCAAAGTATGGGCAAATAGCGTCATTTTTCTGCGTGAACGCCTTCCTTGCGTTAATGAGATGCAAGGAAGGCGTTCCCGTCTAAAAAAATGACGGCGACGCAAATGCGTCGTATTTATACTCCCGGGCAAAAATAACGCCCGGGAGTGGTCGGGTTCAAAAAACCCCGCATTTGCGCCACTTTTTAACGCCTGGGTCAGGGTAGGCGTTAAGGGGCCTGTGGGCTCAAAATGCGCCCACAGGTGCCCTCCCCTGCCCCCAGGAACCCCCCCTGCCACCCTTGCCCACCCCAGAAGGACACCCAAGGATGGAGGGACCCATCCCAGGGACATTCAGGTAAGTTCAGGTAAGTATAATTTTTTATTATTTTTAATTTTTTTTGGTGGCATAGGGGGGCCTTATTTGTGCCCCCCTACATGCCACTATGCCCAATGACCATGCCCAGGGGACATAAGTCCCCTGGGCATGGCCATTGGGCAAGGGGGCATGACTCCTGTCTTTACTAAGACAGGAGTCATTTAAATGGCGTCTGGGCATCGAAAATAATGGCGCAAATCGGGTTGAGGCGATTTTTTTGCCTCAACCTGACTTGCCCCATTTTAAGACGCCCTAACGCCATTTTCCCCCTACGCCGGCGCTGCCTGGTCTACGTGTTTTTTTTCCACGCACACCACGCAGCGCCGGTCTGGTAGCGCCGGCTAACGCCATTCCATAAATACGGCGCCCGCATGGCGCTTCAGAATGGCGTTAGACGGCGCTAAATTTTTTGACGCTAAACTGCGTTAGCGCAGTTTAGCGTCAAAAAGTATAAATATGGGCCTTGGTGTTCTGCAAGAACGAAGAGGACTAGGAACTTCCCCTTTGGAGAATGGATGTCCCACGTCGTGAGGAAGCTTGCAGAGGTATTCCCACGCAGAAAGACCAAAAACAAGCCTTGCTAGCTGCAAGGGTCGCAGTTAGGGTTTTTGGATGCTGCTGTGGCCCAGGAGGGACCAGTATGTCGCCACTTGGATAAGGTGACAGAGGGGGCACCCAGCAAGTCAGGGAGCCCTCACAGAAGCAGGCAGCACCCACAGAAGTACCAGAACAGGCACTTAGAAGAGGAGTGAACTGGAGTCCAACCGAAGTCAGAAAAGGGAGTCCCACAACGCCGGAGGATAACTCAGAAGGTTGTGCACTGCAGAGTTGAGTGTCGGGGACACAGGCTTGGCTGTGCACGAAGGAAATCCTGGAAGAGTGCACAGGAGCCGGAGCAGCTGCAAATCACGCGGTACAAAGCAATGCAGTCTAGCGTGGGGAGACAAGGACTTACCTCCACCAAACTTTGACGGAAGAGTCACTGGACTGTGGGAGTCACTTGGACAGAGTTGCTGAGTTCCAGGGACCACACTCGTTGTGCTGAGAGGGGACCCAGAGGACCGGTGATGCAGTCTTTTGTTGCCTGCGGTTGCAGGGGGAAGATTCTGTCGACCCACGGGAGATTTCTTCAGAGCTCCTGGTGCAAGAAGGAGGCAGGCTACCCCCAGAACATGCACCACCAGGAAACAGACGAGAAAGCCGGCAGAATGAAGCGATACAAGGTTGCAGTAGTCGTCTTTGCTACTTTGTTGCAGTTTTGCAGGCGTCCTGAGCAGTCAGAGGTCGATCCTTTGGCAGAAGGTGAAGAGAGAGATGCAGAGGAACTCTGGTGAGCTGTTGCCTTCGGTATCTTAAGAATTCCCCAAAGCAGAGACCCTAAATAGCCAGAAAAGGAGGTTTGGCTACCTAGGAAGAAGGATAGGCTAGTAAGAAAGGTAGAAGCCTATCAGAAGGAGTCTCTGACGTCACCTGCTGGCCCTGGCCACTCAGAGTAGTCCAGTGTGCCAGCACACCTCTGAATCCAAGATGGCAGAGGTCTGGGGCACGCTGGAGGAGCTCTGGGCACCTCCCCTGAGAGGTGCAGGTCAGGGGAGTGGTCACTCCCCTTTCCTTTGTCCAGTTTCGCCCCAGAGCAGGGCTGGGGGATCCCTGAGCCAGTGTAGACTGGCTTATGCAGAGATGGGCAGCATCTGTGCCCATCAAAGCATTTCCAGAGGCTGGGGGAGACTACTCCTCCCCAGCCCTGACATCTATTTCCAAAGGGAGAGGGTGTAACACCCTCTCTCTGAGGAAGTCCTTTGTTCTGCTCTCCTGGGCCTGGCCTGGCTGGACCCCAGGAGGGCAGAAACCTGTCTGAGGGGTTGGCAGCAGCTGCAGTGAAACCCCGGGAAAAGGTAGTTTCGCAGTACCCGGGTTCTGTGCTAGAGACCTAGGGGATCATAGAGTTGACAATTCCATGATCCTAGACATATTACATGGCCATGTTCGGAGTTACCATTGTGACGCTGTACATAGGTAGAGACCTATGTCCAGTGCATGCTTGTAATGGTGTCTCCGCACCCACAAAGTCCGGGGAATTTGCCCTGAACGATGTGGGGGCACCTTGGCTAGTGCTAGGGTGCCACACACTAAGTAACTTTGCACCCAGCCTTCACCAGGTGAAGGTTAGACATATAGGTGACTTATAAGTTACTTAAGTGCAGTGGTAAATGGCTGTGAAATAACGTGGACGTTATTTCACTCAGGCTGCACTGGCAGGCCTGTGTAAGAATTGTCAGATCTCCCTATGGGTGGCAAAAGAAATGCTGCAGCCCATAGGGATCTCCTGGAACCCCAATACCATGGGTACCTCAGTACCATATACTAATTGTTGGACTTTTTGCCTTACGCAGGGTCATCCTCAGTCTTTTTGCTTCCTTCCTCCTGGTTTTTCTGACCTCTCGCTGTTGGCTCTAGGACTCTGAGCACTTCATCACTGTTGACCAGTGCTAAAGTGCAGGTGCTCTTCCATCTAAAGTTGGTTTGATTGGCTTATACCTAATTGGCATATTTAATTTACCTATAAGTCCCTTGTACAGTGGTATCTCTATACCCAGGGCTTGTCAATTAAATACTACTAGTGGGCCTGCAGCGCTGCTTGCGCCACACACTGAAGTAGACTTTTAAACCTGTCTCAGGCCTGCTAGCGCAGGGCCTGTGTGAGCAGTTTTCTGCCACAGGGACCTGGCATCTAAACTTGCTTGCAAAAAACAAATTGGAGGAGGGACCGGGAGGTTGATTGGTCCAGTGTACAATCTCCCAAACTATAGTCAAATATATCGAGTACACTGTTCCAAAAAATTGCTTATCATCCTAGGGGACCAATAGTCTCAGGAGCAAGAACCCTCAAGCATCACAATGGATGAATAGTATCATCATCGGGAAATGCTCCACACCAAGCTGGTACTGCAATGCCTGGTGGGCACCCCAGACGGGGGCTCTAAACCATATTTATATAATCAAGACTTATTATACAGTCACAGATGCTTACATTCAAGCACCCGTACAAAAAAGAGGTCAAAAAAGTTAATTAAAATTGGTTATACATCTCCCAAACAACATCATATTTTAATCAGTATCATGAAGATGAAGACCAAGGTTAAAAACAAAAATTGAAAGTCATATATAGACTGTAATGCTCTTGGTACTTTCACATCATCCTAAGGGCTCCAGGTTTTTATAGGGCCTTTAGGAACAGGTCAACATGTTTCGCGTCTGTCGGTCCATCTGGATCCATTGACGCTTCATCAGGACCAATAATGAATAACCTCTTCATATAATACAAAAGAAAAGGAACAACCACCTCTAGTAGGGTAGAGAAGCCGGTAACTTACAATTTAAGTACACTGGTTACATCAGGTCACCCTAGAATATAAGCATATAGACAAACAATACACCAGGAAGAACCCAAAAAGTGGTTAGTGGTGCTCACATAACTAGAAATTATATGTAAAAAGTGATAGGTCCAAACTGAATGTATGCAAATAGGCTTACCATCCCCAATATGAGAAAGGACCCCCTGGGGAACACGTTCCTAGGACTCAGAACGACTCTGGATGTGATCAATAAAAATGATAATAATCAAGTTATTTAAATGCACTCAATTCACTAGGAAAATGCCAATTGAGTTGGAAGAATCGAATTGTATACAATAAGTAGCCCATAAATAAGTGGTTTTACTAAAACGAGTAAACAAATAAACACCATATTACGGACCGATCAGACCTCGTATTATTAATCAAAAGTGCTGCATTTATATGATAACATTTCAATTATGCGGAGCCTCGCCGTTTCGTATTGCAAAAAACTCACGGTTTTGTCGTAAGGTCCAGACTGTGGACCTAACCTCCGGAAACAGTGCCCCGAACAACCATCTGTTTCGGGCACTGTCGGAGTTATAAATGAGACCGCGAACCAGGAAGAGCTCTGTCTTCCGGTGCGCGCGCGTCTCGGGGTGATAAAAATAAAGGAAGGACTGCCCGTCTGTGGACTCAGAAGGGTAATCAACATAAAAAACGGACCCTCGTAAGTAGGTCAAGGTCCCAAAACGGCTGGAGACGAGGTTTTTTCTCCCGAGGATTCTCAAAAAAAAAACAACACTAAAAACTAAATGAAAACAAATGGAGGCAAAGGCAAAAACATTTATATAGAAGTGAGTAAATTATACTCACATTATCTATAAAAAGGTGTAAAGTTGTGTAAAACAGTATGTTGGCTACACTGAAGATTATAGTGAATGGAGGACATCAGAGGGCATAGGCTCATTGTGATGGGAGTTAGTAATACTCATCTTGAAAGAGACATGCATGCATAGTAGTCATTCATCCTTGAGAGGAGAGAGCCGACCAAGGGATAACATCATTTAATCCCCGTAAGTGAGTACCTAATTTATACACCCATCTTTGTTCAATCCTGAACAAAGTCCCGGGTAAGTCAGATCGCACAGTGGGTGCTTCTATTACCACCCACCAGAGATCATCCGGGGAGTGTGGAAATTCCAAGAAATGAGCACTGAGTTTAGTCGTTATTCTGTTACATCTAATGTTGCTTCTATGTTCATTGATACGCAGCTTCACAGGTCTAGATGTCATCCCAATGTAGCGTAATTCACAGGGACATGTGATCATATAAATACAGTTCCTCGTATTGCAATTCGTATGTTTTTTTAAACGCCAAATACCCATCGGGTCCAGATTCAGGGTCACCAGATGTCTGGTAAGGGAACACACATTACAATTGCCACAAGGATGGTGTCCTTCCACAGGGGGAAGGTTCCACAGAGTCATTTGGGTAGAGATGTCACGTTGGACTCATGGGCGTGTATGGACCACAAAATCCTTGATGTTAGCGGTGCGTTTGAAAGCAAATAGCGGTCTGCTAATGTCATGACCCACACTAGTGAGAATTGGCCACCTCTTACTGATCAGTTTCTTAATTACATTCGATAAAGGAGTGTAGGTGGAAACACATGTTAATCTAGTTTGTGGCTCTTTCTCAGTATTGGCCAACAGAGAGTCCCTGTTATTATTTCTGGCTCTTTTGCGAGCCTGATTAACTATCCTTGGGGGGTAATGTCGGTCAAGAAGTTTGCTCTGAAGAGAAGTCGCCTGATGATCAAATTCAAGCGAAGTGCTGCAATTGCGTCTCAACCGTAGAAACTGGCCAACTGGCAAATTGTCCCTTAGGGATTTGGGATGGTGGCTCTCATAAAGGAGAAGAGAGTTACGATCAGTGGGTTTTTGATATACACTGGTGGATAGTTTACCCTCATCAATAGTAATCATCAAATCTAAGAAAGGTAGACTGCTGGATGATACAGTAGCAGTATATTTCAAAAAGGGATCCAAAGTGTTGACCCAAGTTATGAAATTGTCTGCCAGTGTCAATGAACCTTGCCATATAATCAGGATGTCGTCTATGTAGCGACGCCACAATGTAATATGGTTGTGGTAAGGATTAGTTGTAGGTAAGATATAGGTTTTCTCAAAGTCGTACATATAAAGGCAAGCCAAACTAGGAGCGAATGTACTGCCCATGGATGTTCCTTGAATCTGATGATAAAGTTGATCCTCAAAAAGAAAAAAGTTTTCGGTCAAGGCCAGTCTTGCACATTGCATGATGAAAGATACAGGTGAGGAAAGACCAGTTGATACTTCTTGTAAAGCCGACTCGACAACTTGTAGAGTCATCTCTTGTGGGATATTCGTATAGAGTGCCTCCACATCCAAAGTAATGATGCCTTGTACAATATCAGAATTATTGATCGTATCGATTAGGTTCAAGACATCTTTGGTATCTTTTAAATAAGTAGAAGAATCCTTAACTAATGGCTGCAAAAAATGGTCGCAAAAAATTGATAATGGTTCCAAAACTGAACCCAGCCCAGAAACAATAGGGCGACCCGGGGGCGGTGTCCTACCTTTATGGATCTTAGGTAAGCTATAAAAATATGGAATTCTGGGATGCCGTGTATCTAGGAATTCAGCCTCCTTAGGTGAGATCCACAGATTGTTCCTAGCTTCTTCGATAAGGCATCTAATCTGGGTCTGTAGTCTAGCAGTAGGATCATGCATTATTTTGGCATAGTAAGAAGAGTCACTCAATAGGCGTAGACACTCACATCTATAATCGGTGGAGTTCATGACTACAATAGCCCCGCCCTTATCGGCTTGTTTGATGGTTATGTCAGGATCTGATGACAGAGACAACAAAGCCCTCTTCTCTTTGTTGGGGATATTAACATATGCCTGTTTTGGATGTAACTTGTCTAGGTCAGCTAATACCGCTCTTTCAAAAGTCAAGACCTCACTGGGCATTGTCAGAGGTGATGGAACAAAGGTTGAAGGTTTTTTTAGACCAGAATCCGATGGAGAAGGTTCCACTGGTTTATCCTTGAAAAAGAAATGTAGACGTATCTTTCGGAAGAATTGGGCAAGTTCAATGTGTAGCCGGAAGAAGTCTTCGTCCGGGGTGGGAACAAACCCTAAACCTCTATTAAGTACATCAATCTCATCCTCCGTGAGTTGTCTCGTTGACAAATTGACAACTAGGTTCTTGTCGGGGGTTTTGTGGTTTGACTCCTGGTAACCATCCGAGGTTCTTCTCTGGACCATTGAATGTGTCTGCCTCTTCCTCTCCTTCTGCCTCTGCCCCGGCCTCTGCCTAAAAAAGGTACAAACGGCATCATTTGGCGTGGCTGGAAGAAGGGATAAGGTGGTTGCCAGGGCATTGGTTGGTGCATAGGATATGGAGGATAGTTATAAAAATGTTGAGGTTGATTGTCGTCTGTGCTCCATCCATCAGACGATGATCCACTATTATAGTTCCTGGGTTTTTTAAAGGAAGAAGTAGAATCGTCCGATGAACGGGACTGATTGTCCACTTCATAATCCTCTGTTATATAGGGGTAGACTTTTTCACGACTGAACTTAACAATGTCTTTCTGGAGTTTAGTAATCTTCTGCTGGGTTAAAAACTCCTTGGTTTCGTTCAATTCAGCTGTGATTTCAGCAAGGTGGCTTTTAAAAGCAGTCAAGGTGATAGTAGTTTTTAGAGAGTTCTCTATAATACTAATTTGGATGGAGATGGTGTCAGCCAGCCGTCTGGAAATATTGATAATCAAAACCAGCCAGTCTCTGGTACACTTCCAGGCTATCTGGGCCCAATCTTTTCTGAAAGCTAAGTCCTGTAGAAAGATACGCGGAATATTTGATACAAGAAGACCATTAGGGGCGATGTTAGCACGAAGATATTCAGTCATGATAGTCCCATGCATGACCGTTTTTATGAGTTCCCGTTTCAGAGTGGATAATTTGTCCCAATCAGTTTTGAGGCTGCCCGAAGGAGTGGACCCATCATTATCAAGGATGGATGGTGTCTGTAAAATAGCTGAGACCATCTCATCATCGTAGCTGAGGCCCTGGAAATCCTCCATTTTGGAAATCTCAACAGGGCCACGTAAACAATCAAAGAAAAAAGGTAAGAGGTAAAAGGAATAAGGTCCCACAGCTAAGCTGCTGTACATAAATCGCAAAAAACAAATTGGAGGAGGGACCGGGAGGTTGATTGGTCCAGTGTACAATCTCCCAAACTATAGTCAAATAAGTATCATCATCGGGAAATGCTCCGCACCAATTTTAATTAACTTTTTTGACCTCTTTTTTGTACGGGTGCTTGAATGTAAGCATCTGTGACTGTATAATAAGTCTTGATTATATAAATATGGTTTAGAGCCCCCGTCTGGGGTGCCCACCAGGCATTGCAGTACCAGCTTGGTGTGGAGCATTTCCCGATGATGATACTATTCATCCATTGTGATGCTTGAGGGTTCTTGCTCCTGAGACTATTGGTCCCCTAGGATGATAAGCAATTTTTTGGAACAGTGTACTCGATATATTTGATCTAAACTTACTTGCCAGGCCCAGGACTCCCCTTTTCCTACATGTAAGTCACCCCTAAGGTACGCCCTAGCTAGCCTTATGGGCAGGGTGCCATGTATGTAGAAAGGCAGGACATGTGCCATATTGCATGGCCTGTCCTGGTAGTGACAAACAGCCTAACTTGGTGTCTCACTGCTGCCTTCTCATAGGATTGCATTATAAATGCCCTGCCTTATGTGTAAGGGGTATTGTCTGATTTATGAGGGGTAGCGTAGGCGTGTTTGCTATGGTTGTGATGGTGGTAATAAATACTGCTTACTGGTGTGGGTGTATTTTTATTACTATCATAGAAATGCCACTTCTAGAAAGTGCGCATTTATCTGTACTTATGAATCTGGTGTTTTGAAGCTTGACTCCAATCCACGTCTGGGCAGAGTGACAGCTGGGGCTTTGTTCATACTTTTCAAACAGCCTGTACACAGGGAGGGTGGAGGTGTCACAGAGGTGCATCTGCATACTGAATAGTCTTCCTGGGCTGAGAGAAGGGAGAGGCGGGGCACACCTGCATTTGTAAAGACTGTGCCCTGGCCTCACACAATAGGGTCATTAATTCCCCACTGATGTTTAGAGCCTGTGCTGAAAGGAGAGAGGGGGCACTCCCAGAACCAGTTGTAACTGGCTGGAACCTCCTCTCCCTACCATTGTAAAACACTGTAAGAACTGACTATAAGTACAGGGGAATTTTCCCCACAATTTGGAGACTCTTGGAATCATCTTGGAACTGGACACCAAAGGCTGAAAGGACTCCCCAGGAACCGCCATGGACTGCTGCTGCTGTGCTGACCTGTGACCTGCCTAGTCACTGTGAAGGACTTGCCACTTGCTGCCTTTCCCTTGTGCTGGCCTGTAGCTGGGCCCTCCACCTGAGGACCTTGTCTTAAGATTCTGCTCCCCAGGGGCAGGGTGCTGTGGCCCCTGATCCCTGCATCCATTTCTTCACAAGGGGTGCTTCTCCGTGGTTGCGGCTGCAATAGCGCTGATTGCAGCGCGCTTATGGAGCCTTGGGAGCTCGTAGGCTCCTTGCTGCATTGTGCCACTTTAACTAAGATCACCGCCGGGGCCCGGGAAGCTGGAAGAACACTCGCGCACGGCATCGGGTGCAGGCGAGTGTCTGCTCATACCCCAGGAGGGGTCTGATCTTCTTGTGGCTGCATGGCAGGACCAAGGGAAGGCGCGGGGAGTGCCCCCTTCCCCCTGGCTTCTGCGTTAGGAGCAGGACGCTCCTTTTCTGCTGTTAGGTAAAACGGGCATTATTGTGCCCCCCCTTGGTGGAAGGGCAATGGAGGCCCAGGGGGTCCCCAGGGATCGCGGGTCCCGGGAGGGGTCTGTCATTAAACCGGAGGGGGTGCGTTCTGCCCCCCTCCTGCCCTAAGTTGTTTTTGCTGGCTTTGGCCCCCCTCGTGAGGGCCGGTTGAGGACCTCGGGGGCCCACAGTAATCACAGTCCCCTGAGGGGCCTGTCTATAAAAGAGAGGAGGTGCATGTCGCCCTCCTCTGACCCCAGAGTACAAGGGAGGCTCCATTTTTGCGCATAGGAGCGCCGGGGGCCCCATTGTTCGTCTTCTAGGCACTGGAGGTGCCTTCATCAAGCCAGGTACTGTTAAAGGAACAATATATAGAACATAAGTTCTTATTAGAGACTTCTCCTGATTTATATATTGCCTACCTGCTTTTGATGGTGTTTTTTATACATATGTATTCAAATGTTCCTTTTATGGGCATGACTTGCTAATATGTTTCCCTAATTTGCCATATGTTTTCTAATGTTCCTACTATGGGCGTTTTATGATATTCTTTTGACAAGTGTTCTAATGTGATCACGTGATGACTACTGCTTATGTTGCAGAATACTGAGTAACCTATGTGTTATGTGTGACTACTGCTAATTTGCAGAGTAACTAATGTGTAACGTTCTGACAACTGCTAAGGTAGCAGGATAGTACTGATATGTGATGTTTGGTCTGATAATTGCCTTGTGTACAATACAGTATATTTTCATATAATCTGGTGTTGTGTTTCCTTTGTGGTGGGGATATTGCATCACATGTGTTGTGTGTGTTGTGCAAACGCTTTACACATTGCCTCTGGGTTAAGCCTGACTGCTCGTGCCAAGCTACCAAGGGGGTGAGCAGGGGTTATCTTGGACGTGCAACTCCCTTGCCCTGACTAGAGTGGGTGGGTTCTGCCTGGCTGAGGTGCATACCCTAGCCAACCAGAAACCCCATTTCTAACACTAGGGAATTATAAGGGTGTTCCAGTATGCCAATGTGAATTGGTGAAATTGTTCACTAGCCTGTTAGTGACAATTTGGAATGCAGAGAGAGCATAACTACTGAGGTTCTGGTTAGCAGAGCCTCAGTGAGACAGTTAGTCATCACACAGGGAACACATACACGGCATACTTATGAGCACTGGGGCCCTGGCTGGCAGGGTCCCAGTGACACATATACTAAAACAACATATATACAGTGAAATATGGGGGTAACATGCCAGGCAAGATGGTACTTTCCTACAGTTACTAAGTGAGGTATCCATGAGAGGGAAGAGCAAAAAATGACCTTAAAATATCTAAAAATACCTAGCTTTTTAGGAGTTATCCCTCCCATTGAAAAGTGCTTGGTTTTGGAACTCAGGGGCCCGCAAGTCATTTTATAAGACTTAAGGAAATTCATTTTTAAATCCAATTCCTGAATAAAGTGTAGAAACTGATCTGGTAATCCCTATAGCCCATTTTCCGTAGGAGAAATCGGTACTGCGTTGTCTGCATACAGAAGGATTGATAACAATTTCTCTCTCATCCTTGGCAGATCCTTGTCATCCCTTATTACATGACCTGTTATTTCATTAATATAAATTATGAAGAGAAAAGGGTCTGGTGTACACCCCTGCCTTACACCTCACAGCGAGGTTAATTGAGGTTGAGTCAATAAGAGACATTTGTCTAAAGCAAGATGGTATTTGCTTGTTGCCCTTTTTAGAAAAGGACACTATTAATGGCCGATGTCCAAGGTACCGGAATAGTAGCCTCAACCGCACTCCATAGAACATTTGTTTTTAATAGCCCCCAGAGCTGCACATTTGATTAAAATAAATCAACATGAAGGGTGTCTGGGTTTGGTGCTTTCCCTGCGGTGGCCTGGTTAATAGCCAGAAGCACTTCAGGAACTCTATGGGGGTAGCAAAGGCCACTGAGGATGGTTCTAGGTTGCAGAATCTGTTTGAACTAGTATCGAACTGCAGGCATCCTACATTTGTCTGGAAGACTCCTGAAAATGGTGTACCCACTCGCTTTCAGAGAGCAAACATCCCAGTGTAGGGATGTCCTGATCAGAAAAGAACAAATGTGAAATGAGTGGTCGTAGATACGTTGAATGATAAGGATGTTTATTTCAATTACAAACATGAATCAATCCTGTAGAAGAGGTGCACAGGCACCGCAACCAACCGTCGCTTCTCCACATCTGTCACCTGGAATGCCGTGACATCACTCTATACGATGTCACACGATTCCAGGTGACACATCCAGATTCAAACCACATCACCACACTTCTTTCCCTCTTTGAAACACTTCTTCCCCCCTTTGAAAACTCTACCCAAACTAAAATCATAAATTAAACATTAAGCATTACACTAAAATAATTCTAAGAATACCAACAACATCTCATCAATAATTATCCGCCTACAAATAAATTCTTAAGAAACATGTGATATACACATAAACTCTATAGATCACACACATTTTTTTTTACATCATGACATAATCCCAAATTTTTTTAAATTTTTTTTTACATCATGACATAATCCCGAAATTTTGCAGGTTTATATCCAACTCTCACACTTTTCTTCCCAAAATCTTCACTAGTTTCAGTCGGAACATTAATCATTAATTGTTTTTTCATGCTCTGAATTTTCATGGTGGGGTCCAAAGCTACTCTTGTAGTACTCCACCAAGTTCCATCTGACAGTTTGACAACGTTCCTATGCAATTCTTGAATTTGCAGAGAATCCCTGAATTTTGACATACCTTTCCTCACCAACAAAGGATTCTTCACCCGCACCCAATCTCCAACATGCAGTCGATCACTTTTGTCTTGTGACCCACACAATTTCCTTTGTCCCCTAGTATTCGAATTAATTTCAGCTATTTGCCAGATTTTTTTCACATCCGCCCCTTCATGAAATAATTTGACCATCCAGAATGGGCATAATTCAGTCGTAGCAACTCTACCCCTCATGAGTTCAAAAGGACTTCTCCCAGTGGCTACATGCGGTGTTGTGCGAGAAGACCAAATCAAATCTTTAACACTCTGATTAACTGACTTATTACTACTACATGCAGCTTGAACACAATCCACTAAAACTCGGTTAAATCTCTCCACCATTCCATTGCTTTGAGGATGATATAAAGGTGTTCTAATGTGTTTAATACCACATTTATTTAAGAATTGTACCATTTCTGATGAAACAAACTGAACACCATTATCAGTCAAGATTTGTTCAGGAAAACCTTCACGAATAAAAATTTTCCTTAAGCAATTGATAACACTTTGGGTGGTAGGGGCCCTAACAAATTCTATCTCAACCCATCTTGAAAGATGGTCAATAATGACTATAAAATACCTCATATCAGGTGGTAATACATGATACGGACCCAAGAAATCTAGACCTAGCTTTTGCCAAGCCCTAGCTGGAGATGGCACAAAAGAATCTGTGCCTTTCCCTGTGATCAGAACCTTGTCACTCATGGAGCACTTAGTACAACTCCTTACATACTCCTCTATCTCTTTATCCATTCTGGGCCACCAAAAATCTGATCTCAACCTCCTCTTCGTGATGGTCGCACCTAAATGACCAGAATGAGCGCCAACAATTAAATCCCTTCTCATGCTTTCAGGAGGAATAAGTTTATCACTCCTCACCAATTTGTCCCCTTCAATAGATAATTCATCTGACACCTTCCAAAATGGTTGAAGATCCGGTGAAAGATTTTTCTCTTTGAGCCATCCAGACTTCACCAAACACATCACTTCACTCACTAAATCATCTTTCTTCACTGACTCAATCCAACTTTCCTCATCTAAGGATTTACAACCTTCAGAAATATAAGCTACAAAACATTCTTCAATCTCTGTTTCCCACTCTTCTTCATCATCCTCTTTGATAGGTAATCGAGACAGAAAATCAGCCCTACTGTTTTTCCCACCAGGTATATATTCAACAGAAAAGTTAAATTCTAATAATTTGGCAGATAACCTAGCAATTCTAGCTGTAGAACGTTTAATCTTTCTCCCTGACAATATGTCTACCAAAGGCCTAAGATCTGTTTTTAACATAAATTGCCTACCCCACAAATATGGTTTACATTTCTCAACACTCCACACACATGCCAACAGTTCTTTCTCTATCACTGAATATTTGTGCTCCACTAAACGTAGGGTTCTCGATGCAAACCCAATAGTCCTTTCAAAACCATCACTCGAAATTTGTGTTAAGACAGCACCTAAACCATATTCACAAGCATCTACCGTAACCACAGTTTGCAAACCTTCTGTAAAAGGTTGCAACACTGGTGCTTTAATAATGTCTTGTTTAACTTTTTCAAATGCTTTGTTGCACTCATCTGACCAAGCAAAAGTCACATTTTTCCTAAGCAGAGCTCTAAAACACGCAGTGGTATTGGCAACATTTTTCAAAAATTTTGCATAAAATTCACATAGTCCTAAAAATGACAACAATTGTTCTTTAGTTTCAGGAGGAGGCGCCTCTAAAATACTTCTTACTAAGCCCGGCTTTGGTTTAATCCCTTGCTCAGATAAAATATGACCTAGGTACACAACCTCCCTTGACTTAAACACACACTTCTCTTCCCTTAAGGTTACCCCTCTATCTTCTAATGTGCTTAAAACATGTTCTAGAATTTTATCATGTGCTACTTCAGTGTCAGAAAAAAACAAAATATCATCCTGAAAAACAACAACATTTGGATTATCATTGAACATGCTAGACATAAGTCTCTGAAAAACTGCAGCTGCCGAAGCTAACCCAAAAGGCAGCCTACAGAACTGAAATGTGCCATCAGGTGTGACAAAAGCCGTCAAATGTCTGGAACAAGCATCAAGCTCTACTTGATGGTAAGCTGATTTTAAGTCCAATTTTGTAAACCAGCTAGACACACCAACTTTTGTGATCAAATCTTCGATCCTTGGTAAAGGAAAGTTGTCTACCCAAATTTCTTTGTTCAAGCTTCTCAAGTCCACACACATTCTTAAATCCCCTGAACTCTTCTTAGTTAAAACAATTGGAGACAACCATAAAGTACCCTCAACTTTCTCTATAAAACCTTGTTCACACAAATCTTGTAACAAGTTTGACAATTCTGTCCTTGTACTAAAAGGTGCATTCCTTAATCTATGTTTGACAGGAACTGCATTTTGTTTAATTTTGATAGTATGTGTAAAGTTAGTTACCTTCCCTAGTTTGTTTTGAAATAACCTTTTGAATTTCTGTTGCCATATGCTTGTCCCCTTTGCAATAGTGTTCACAGGACTTGCTCTGTTCTTTTCAATATACACAGGTATTTCTTGTCCTGGTTTAATAACTAGGTTAAATTCACCCTAAGACATTGATTCCCTTTTTAGCCACATAGACTTTCCCATGAATAGTTTCATTATAAATAGTTAAAGACGCACAAAAGTAACCCAGTAGATCAATTCTACTCCCTTCAAAAGCAACTGTGGAAACATCAGGACTACATAGTGGTTTTGCCCCCCAAAATTCATCATATTTATCTTTTGACACAATAGTAATGCGGGCTCTTGTGTCTACTAACAACTTAATAGCCACCCCTTCTATTGATACAAGAATGTCAGGATCCACAATCAACTTGTTACTTGTATGTCCAGCCTCTTTGACCATCAATACAAACTCGTTCTTTTCTTGTTGTTCCATTTGAATATCATCATTAAGAACACAGCGGACATTGTTCTTCCGAGGACCTCTGCAAACTCGTGAAAAATGACCAGTTTTGTTGCAATTCCTACACTGTTGACCAACTTCAGGACAGTTTTTGAAAGAAGACACATGAGAAGAAGCCCCACATCTATAACAGAAAGTTTTCTGACCAGATTTACCTGTAGAAAAAGTTCTAGGTGACATAACACCATCTTGTTTTTTCTCCAAACCCAAAAACTTTTTATTGTCAACATTCTGAACATTTGTTACTGCACCTGATATTGTTGTATTTGCTAAGGCAGATTCCAACTGTTTTGCATCTTCCAAAGAACACTCAATACTTTTCGCAATATCAATAGCTTTATCTAGAGAAGGATCTTTACACGTGAGCAATTTTTCTTGAATTTTCCTAGAAAAGCATCTTGCTACCAATTGATCCCTAATCAACTGAGATGTAAAATTCTCAAATTCACATTTTGCAGCTAATACTTTCAATGCAGTAATAAAAGTATCAATACTTTCATTCAAATTTTGCAATCTGGTGAAAAATGTATACCTATGCACTACAATATTCTTGGTTTTTACAAAATGTTTATCCAACTGTGCAATAGCCATATCAAATTCATCTAACTCTTCTTCTTCGCCCATTTGATATGCAGGCAGATGATCAAAAACATTTTGTCCTTCAACTCCTAAATAGTAATACATTAGGGGCCATATTTATACTTTTTGACGCAAAACTGCGCTAATGCAGTTTTGCGCCAAAAAAATTAGCGCCGGCTAACGCCATTCTGAAGCGCCATGCGGGCGCCGTATTTATTGAATGGCGTTAGCCGGCGTTAGTCGACCGGCGCTGCCTGGTGTGCGTGAAAAAAAACCACGTACACCAGGCAGCGCCGGCGTAGGGAAAAATGGCGTTTGGGCGTCCCAAAATGGGGCAAGTCAGGCTGAGGCAAAAAAATCGTCTTAACCCGATTTGCGCCATTTTTTGGGGGCGCCCAGACGCCATTAACATGACTCCTGTCTTAGCAAAGACAGGAGTCATGCCCCCTTGCCCAATGGCCATGCCCAGGGGACTTCTGTCCCCTGGGCATGGTCATTGGGCATAGTGGCATGTAGGGGGGCACAAATCAGGCCCCCCTATGCCACAAAAAAAAAAAAAAAAATTACCACAACTTACCTTTTCTTCCCTGGGATGGGTCCCTCCAGCCTTGGGTGTCCTCCTGGGGTGGGCAAGGGTGGCAGGGGGTGTCCCTGGGGGCTTGGGAGGGCACCTCCGGGCTCATTCTGAGCCCACAGGTCCCTTAATGCCTGCCCTGACCCAGGCGCTAAAATCCGGCGCAAATGCGGGTTTTTTTGTCCCGCCCACTCCCGGGCGTCATTTTTGCCCAGGAGTATAAATCCGACGCAATAGCATCGGAGTCATTTTTTAAGACGGGAACGCCTACCTTGCATATCATTAACGCAAGGAAGATGTTCACGCAAAAAAATTACGCTAACTCCATGAACTTTGGCGCTAGACGCGTCTAACGCCAAAGTAAAAACGACGCAAATTCGGCGCAAACGGAGTATAAATATGCCCCTAGACTTTTTTTTCTTTCAGGTCTGAATCTATGACCATCAATAGCTCCGAGAAAAGCTTTAAATGATCGTAACCACAGTTTCCATTCCAAAGTAGGATCACCAGGATCTTGCAAGAAAGGAGCAGGTGGATGAATATTCTGCATTGTCCAATCAGTTGAAAATGTAAAATACTTCCAAAATGTATTTTATTGTTTTATAAAAAAAACGATTTTCCCTTCTTTTGTTATTATATTGTGAATATATTCTTCCCAGTGTAAGATGGCCGACAAGAAAATTGTAAAATATCCTGAGTCCCTTTTCTATTTTGCTGAAAAGTTCATAACAGGAAGTGCACAGAAGAACAGTAACGCCGGAGCCTGAAGAGCAGTTGAAAGCCGAAGGTGAGAATTGCAGTTCCTGCTTGCATAAATAACTTTAATTTTAATCCTTAATCAATCTTTAATTGACCCGATTGATGCGTGTGCGCAACAACTTGTTGAAATGTTTGCTGCACGATCTCAAAATACACAGAATTGTGCGCGTGTCCAGCGCGCAACAGCGTATTTCACTGTTTGCTGCACGAGCGTCAAACCTGTTCAAACTGTCTCGCGCTGCAACCAACAGTCTCGCACTGCTGCCAACAAGCTGATTTGTAACTGCCTTTTATACTTAAAAACTCTGTGCCCCCCACATCTCTACCGCAGTTACTGTACTTGCCGTACTCGCCGTCAAAAACACCCGATTATGATTTTCACAACTTCTCTTCATTCCACCATCGCTTTAAATATTCCATGTTCAAAAGTGTTCCTGAGCATCTTGCTTCTTTCCACTCGTCGCCACATGAAATGAGTGGTCGTAGATACGTTGAATGATAAGGATGTTTATTTCAATTACAAACATAAATCAATCCTGTAGAAGAGGGGCACAGGCACCGCAACCAACCGCCGCTTCTCCACATCTGTCACCTGGAATGCCGTGACATCACTCTATACGATGTCACACGATTCCAGGTGACACATCCAGATTCTAACCACATCACCACAAAATGATTTATAACCTTTCAGAACTTGGAGCTGTCCCCCAGCAGAGCAGCTGCTAATACGTCCTCTTGAGCTTTATTTCTAATGCCATTGCTCCTTTCCTCTAATATGACCTTACACTGGAGTCTTGACTTTGTACGACTTCGGTGGAGTGGGGGATTGCTTTGAGTGCAGATTTCAAAGGTTTATGTGCTGCTGTGCAGGCTGCACTAAACCAATAGCGTGCAGGAGCAACACAATTCAAACTATTTGAAATTAAATCAGAAGAGATCAACCCACATAAACACTCATACTCTGGAATTATAAGTGCATAATTGGGGTTCTCTGATAAGCAGATGACAATAGACTCAGGGTTGTCTTTAATTATTTTTGTTTGAACTACATGTCGTCAATCTTCTTCCATTTAACTCAGACCTTTGTTTTTGGCATACACCAAATTATGGCTTTTATCCTTTGGAGTTGACTTTATGTTATGATTTAGGGTAATGATCATGGGATTGTGATCACAAATACAGTTACGTATCATTTTGAAATCCTGAATGAGATAGGAAGTATCTGAAGAAATTAGTATGAAATCTATGGAACTCTCAAAAGTACTACCTGTAAAAGTGAGGATATCATAATTATTATTTAGCACAACCTCAGATGAAAATATTATATCATACTTCAATATAAGGGCATTCAAGGTGTCTCCTATCACTGTGTGTTTGGGATATGACTCGTTTTACCATAGTCGTCTGGAAGACTACACTAATTTGCGTCACCCCGAGGGGCATAATGAAATGTTAAAATTCCATACCCATAGCGTGATTACCTGCTTAATCAGATGCAGAAATAAATTATCTAGAAAATCAGTTACATCACCAATGATTTTGCATGCATGGTGATTCAGCACATTATTCTAAAACTTAATCAATAGTATGTCATAATTCCCAGCAAGAGATAACAATAGGATATGATAATAATAAGGTGAAGACCGTTTGAGGTCTACATTATCAGACAGTATCTGAAGGGAAAAACAAATAGGACAACCACCCCCAGCTGTTCCTTCTGATGACGGGAGTGCTGGTTGATAGAGTTCAGAATAACCATCTATATGGAATGGTACCCTCAACCAGGTTTCTTGCATGCAAATAATGTCATGAAAACAAAACATAGCCAGTGCAGGTTTTTGAGCTTAGTATGGCAGCTCAATATTCCAGGTGCCCAGAGATATACCTTTGAAGCAATTCAAATGCACTTTAAGTTCAGGAATGGTGGAGGTAGGAGGAAAAGGAAGAGTGGGTCCCACTTCTGGATGCATTGAAACCCCTTCCAGCCCTCCATTTGGGTGAGTTTATCTTCTGTGTCACCCTCCTGTGATTGTGGCTCAGCATCCAGGAAAACTCAGTCAATCATAGCCAACTCACACAGGGATTCAAAGCGATTTGATGTAGGAACATTTGCCTGATATTTTAGAGATGACATACGATCGCCACGATTTTGGGCTATGTTAAATTGTGCTTGATAATCATTGAGGGTTCATAGAAAAAGCCAAGTGGCTGAGCTTGAATTCCCCAGTGAAGTCCTGCCAGGTGGTTCAAATTCACTAATATAATTAGACAAACCTTGGATGTTTAAAAGTTTATCACAAAGCAATCGCCTATAGAATTTTCCTTAATAAGCACACCCATCTCACCCTTCGAGCATACCAGATTTTACCATATAAGGGCCGGATGTACAGCCATTTCCTTTTGCAACTCATAAATTGTGAATTTTTGCAATTCACAATTTTCAAGCCACAGAAAACGAAATGTACTAATGTGTCACAGACTCATTCAGAGATTGCCAATGGGCTCGCAATTTGCAACCCAATGTGAATGGGCAAAAACAGAGGAATGGTGGCCTGATGGGGACAGCAGACCACCATGTCGGTGTTTGCTTCTAAATAAAGCAATTTTTTTTTAATGCAGCCTGTTTTCCTTAAAGGAAAACTGGATGCATTTTTTTTTTTAAATGAAACGTTTCTGTTTAATTTTTTAAGGGTACGCCGTGGGACCACTGTCCGTTCTTAAAAAACATTAATTTTCACTAACATTCACAAAGGAAAAGGGTTCCTCTGGGGACTCCTTCCCGTTTGAAACTGGCTTATAACCAACTTGAAGTAGGTGGTAAACTGTGATTGTTTTGTGACTACATTTCAGTCGCAAAACAATTGTACATGTACCAGCAGCTAGCTATCAGTAAGGGACGCCTTTGGCACACTCCTTCCTAATAGCGACTCGCAAACCCTATTTTGCGAGTTGATAATAGGTTATGACTGACAAAATAGGGTTTGTACATGCAAGAGACCATTTTAGCGTCACAGACGGGCTGAACCTCTGTTTGCCACCGCTAAAAACAGTCGTACATCTGGCCCTCGATCTCCATGATAACCGTATTTCACTCATAATCAGTGAGCAGATTTTCTTATCAGAGACACAGGGCCATATTTATACTTTTTGACGCAAAACTGCGCTAATGCAGTTTTGCGCGAAAAAAATTAGCGCCGGCTAACGCCAGTCTGAAGCACAATGCGGGCGCCGTATTTATTGAATGGCGTTAGCCGGCGTTAGCCGACCGGCGCTGCCAGGTGTGCGTGAAAAAAAACGACGTACACCAGGCAGCGCCGGCGTAGGGAAAAATGGCGTTTGGGCGTCCCAAAATGGGGCAAGTCAGGCTGAGGCAAAAAAATCGTCTTAACCCGATTTGCGCCATTTTTTTGGGGCACCCAGACGCCATTAACATGACTCCTGTCTTAGCAAAGACAGGAGTCATGCCCCCTTGCCCAATGGCCATGCCCAGGTGACTTCTGTCCCCTGGGCATGGTCATTGGGCATAGTGGCATGTAGGGGGGCACAAATCAGGCCCCCCTATGCCACAATTTTTTTTTAAAAAAATACTTACCACAACTTACCTTTTCTTCCCTGGGATGGGTCCCTCCATCCTTGGGTGTCCTCCTGGGGTGGGGGCAAGGGTGGCAGGGGGTGTCCCTGGGGGCAGGGGAGGGCACCTCTGGGCTCATTCTGAGCCCACAGGTCCCTTAACGCCTGCCCTGACCCAGGCGTTAAAAAGAGGCGCAAATGCGGGGCTTTTTGCCCCGCCCACTCCCGGGCGTCATTTTTGCCCGGGAGTATAAATACCACGCACATGCCTGGGAGTCATTTTTTAAGACGGGAACGCCTACCTTGCATCTCATTAACGCAAGGAAGGTGTTCACGCCAAAAAATGACGCTGACTCCATGAACTTTGGCGCTAGACGCGTCTAACGCCAAAGTATAAATATGGAGTTAGTTTTGCGTCGAATTTGCGTCTTAAAAAACGACGCAAATTTGGCGCAAACGGAGTATAAATATGCCCCACAGTATCTTCCTTGCTATTCAACCCTAGAGACAGAACATTTTCTAGAATCAGTATGCATGGCGTACATTCCGGTGATAGTCGTAGTATACATTCTTGTATAAATGAAGGAGAGTTTGAAATACCCCAACTCTGCAGCCTGGAAATATGCATTCCAGATTTTTAGTTGTTATTACCCGGTGATACCAGGCAGTTGGACTTCCTTGTGCCAGCCATGTGCGCTTTAGCCTCATTTGTATTTACATCAGAGACACAGGAGGGTGATGCTGGCAATATCCCCCTCCCCCGTTTCCGTTAGACAAAACTATTTGGGACGCCTAGGAACTGTTATTAAACAGTTGTTCCATTTTGGCTTTAGCTATATTTAATATTTTTTCCTCCAGAATTTCACAAAGGTCTTTAACATAGAGTCCATTTGAAGGCCAGAGCCGTCCAAAAGGACTTTTTTTCTGTATTCAAACAACATGATGGCATTGGGTCAGTTTCCTGGTTCTCCTTAGTAACTTAATAATAGTGTTTTTTACTTCTTTTCTCCCCTGTTTTGACGCTCGTCCTTTTTCCCCTTCCTTTCTCTTTTTAGTAGGACGGGAGTTCATTATTAGGGAAATTTCTTCCTTTACAAGCCTTATGCTAGGGCCATCTGTCTGTGAATTAGAGTGCCTCTTTGTACAATTCCAAAACCTGAGCAAGGTGGTCGCTAGCATTCGTACTCTAGTTAGAAGGCAAGTCAGGAGTTGGAGGGGGGTATTACTAATTATAACTAGTGGCACCCAGGGTGGCTTTTGAGTTAATTTGCCCCTATTCGTACCTCCCCTTGTTCTAATTATGTTTTGATGGCACCCATAACTGAGAATAAGTAGTTGGTGATTGACGGCTGGTTGGGACATTGCGTTCTGCCATTATTTATCGGTGCACCAATTTGATTTTTTCCCATGGTATGATAAAAATTCACGCACACCTTGAATACAGCTGATATGGTGAATAACCCTTCAAAGTCAGGTCCACAAGTTCATTGGGGTTGCCCAGCATCTTCCAGTCAATGACAGGCAAAGATGGGCCCTGTCTTGGCCTGATTTCGTCTAAGCGCGTCCTGTGTGCGTACCACACTGCAAGGCATTAGGCGATCCTTTATGCACCAGAATGGCGCAACATCACTTCTCTGCTGCTTCCTCGTGGCTACAAGGTGCTTTGGAACTTGTAGTCTGCCCCCAGCCTCAGGTGATAGTGCGTTCCATGCTGTGGGACACTAAGCAATCCTTTATGTGCCAGATTTGCGCGGCATCACTTCTCCGCCTCCTCCTCATGGCTGCAAGGTGCTTTGGGGCATGTAGTCTGTCCCCAGTCTGAGGTAATCACACGTCCCATGCTGCGGGGCACTAGACAGACTTTGTGCACCAGAATGGTGCCGCATCACTCCCCCATCTCCTCTTCATGGCTGCAGGTACTTTGAGACTTGTAGTCTACTCCGTGGCTCCGGTGATGGTGTGACCCGTGCTGTAGGGCACTAAGTGATACTTTATGTGCTGGGATGGCACGGCTTCACTCCCTGCCTCCTCGACAGCTGCAAAGTGCTTTGGGCCTTGTAGTCTGCCCCCAGTCACAGGTGATAGCGAGCCCTGCATTTCAGGCACTACACAATCCTTTATGTGCTGGAATAACATGGCTTCACTCCTCCGCCTTCTCTTCATGGCTGCATAATGCTTTAGGGCTTGTAGTCTGCCTCCAGGTCCAGGTGATAGCGCGTCCTGTGCTGCGGGGCCCTAGGCGAGTCTTTATGCACCGGAATGGCGTGGCATTACTCCCCCACCTCCATCTCATGTCTGCAAGGTGCTTCAGGGCTTGTAGTCTGCACCCAGGCACAGGTGATAGCGCATCTATGTTGTGTGCTAGCCGATCCTTTATACGCCAGAATGGCACGTGCCCAGGCTCAGGTGCTAGCACGTCCTCATCACTTACTTTTTGAGTCTTAACACATTCACACATATCAGGAATTTTGAACAGTCTTTAATAAGCGAACCCTTCCAATTTCCTCAAGCGAATAAGACTCAAACACCACACGATAACCTATAGCACCTGCAGATGTACTACTGTCAATGTTCAAATTGTTCAAAGTTTTTTTTCCCAAACACGATTTATTTTTCAAATTTACTTCTCTGTATTTCTACACTGTTCCATAGCAAGCTCTCTAGGAAAAACCGTTATTGTCCAAACAATTCACGAAACCAAGTAGCAGGATCCTGGCTGCAGCAATATAGTTCCATGAGTGCTAAGTAAGAGCCCTGTGAAACATTAGGAACCTTAGAGTCAATGATTCAAAAAAGACACCATTATCTCCAAACACCACCCCATAGTGTGATCTCCCACTGTACAAATCCTTTCGTCTAGTGTATCCTGCATTCTGTGATCACGAACAACCTTTCCTTCTTCTATATGAGCTTTATGCATGTCGGGTCAGAATATTGAACCCATATACATGCTGACTGATGAAAGATGTGCTATGGAACCATAACAGCAGGTTGCTTATTTCTAAGCACTTAAGACCTTTCGATATTTAACTTAGCTTCTGACATTTTTTGGGGAACTTTTGATTTATTTCCTTCTATGTTTTAACAGCTTATTTATTGATCTGTATTCAAGGATTTACTGACAACACTAATTGGACAATTATCTTTACTGTACTTTAGTTCTGTTTCCTGTTCTATGTGGTTCCAAATCGCAATCACTTATGAGGATACCATGCTTAACCAAGTTACAATTGGTCAGATATGCAGTGACAAAGACAGACTTTTGCTACCCAATGACTGTGCAAAATTACCAGTGAGAGAAAGGAACAGTCAGTGCTCATTACTAGTAACACTTGGCATCATGTCCCTATCCAAGGTGTCAGGGGAAAAGCAGAGCACCTACGGGTACTAAAGTCTTTTTGTGCTGCATTAACTGTTCTAAAATGGGTGATGTTTGTCTTTGTGTATACCTCTTTAAATCCTGCAGTCAGTGTGCTCTCTAGCTGTGGTTGAGGAATACCGTGGGTAGACTATTGCCTGATAACAAGTAAATGACAAAAGACAATGTGCTCCTCTACTGTAGTTCGCTCTGATCATCCCTCTGAGTATATTCCAGGCCGATGTGTACCTATTCTGGTGACAATCTGCACCTGTCCTAGTGATGTTCTGTTTATTGTCCTATTGTAGGGAAGTTCTTCACTGCTACGATAGTGTCGCCTGCAGGCTAGGGAGGCATCCTTCATGCAGTTATAGTGAATTCCTTGATGGGAACATTGGTCAATCTTGGCTTGCTGAGAATTGCTTAGAGGAAATGGAACAAATGGGGCATGGCCTGGATGAGACTGGTGTGTAGTGTCATATGGTAATTGTCTGAAGAATAGGTTGTATCAAAATCGTCTCAAAGGGAATATACTGGACTCAGGCTACATAAGGCTTCCAGATAGCCACTTCAATTTCTACCTAAAGGGATGACTGCCCTGTTCGCCGCTCTTCCCACTTGAAATACCACTCACTGCATAAGGGAAACAGCCTTCCTTTCACAGACACCAATTGTCTACAAACCCAACTGCTTATTTCTCAAAGACTTACTGGATACAGCCTCGTGGGCACCCCCTGAAGTAAACATCTCACAGCAGAAGAACATATTGGAGCCTTGTAAAAGCCCCAGGCATTTGAAATTTTGAGAGGATGACACACATATTGTCTGTCAGATGGGTTTCCTCTTTTCCTTGATGTACAAGAACAGCAATATTGTTAGAACATGGAATACATGATGCAACATATAGTGCCAGAATCTCGCTGTGAAGTATTAGCAAAATGTCTCTTTTGAGTATTTGAACTGAACTTGCTATTTCTGAATGATATTGGGCGTAAGCATTCCTTTTATGGTTTTGATCATTCACTTTCTAGAACATAGGGTTTTATAGAGGAATCAGTGGGTGTGCACAATGACTCAAACCATAACATACCACAGTGAAAACAATGACTATTAGGAAAGATGACTAGGATTTGGGGCCATATGTCTCTCTTCGTTATACCTCAAAGGGAAAGACATGGATCGTAATTGTTTTCAATGGTGATAGACTATGTAGCAACTGGTGACAGTGAGAACGGTTCAATTGATTAATGCTATGTCTAGGGAATAGATCAAGAAGACTCTAAACATTTCTTTAGTGTTAGTAATTATGGGGCATATTTATACTCTGTTTGCGCCGGATTTGCGTTGTTTTTTTTAACGCAAATTCGACGCAAAGCTAACTCTATATTTATACTTTGGCATTAGACCCGTCTAGCGCCAAAGATCTTGGAGTTTGCGTCATTTTTTAGCCTGGACACCTACCTTGCATTATTGATATGCAAGGTAGGCGTTCCCTTCTAAAAAATGACTCTAAGGCATGTGCGCCTTATTTAAACTCCCGTGCAAAAATGACGCACGGGAGTGGGCGGGCCTTAAAAAATGACGTCCAGCCGCTTTTGCGTCATTTTTTAACACCTGGTCAGGGCAGGCGTTAAGGGACCTGTGGGCTCGGAAGGAGCCCAGAGGTGCCCTCCCTTGCCCCCAGGGACACCCCCTGCCACCCTTGCCCACCCCAGGAGGACACCCAAGGATGGAGGGACCCATCCCAGGGAACTTAAGGTAAGTTCAGGTAAGTATTTTTTTTTTTTTTTTTGTGTGGCATAGGGGGGCCTGATTTGTGCCCCCCTACATGCCACTATGCCCAATGACCATGCCCAGGGGACATAAGTCCCCTGGGCATGGCCATTGGGCAAGGGGGCATGACTCCTGTCTGTGCTAAGACAGGAGTCATTTCAATGGGGGTTGGGCGTAAAAAAAATGGCGCAAATCGGGTTGAGGCAAAAATTTTGCCTCAGACCTGACTTGACCCATTTTTTGACGCCCAAGCTCCATTTTCCCCTACGCCGGCGCTGCCTGGTGTGAGTCATTTTTTTGACGCACACCAGTCAGCTGCGCCGGCTAACGTCACTCAATACATAAGGCGCCCGCATGGCGCTTTGGAATGGCGTTAGCCGGCGTTAACATTTTTGCCGCACAACTGCGTTGGCGCAGTTGTGCGTCAAAAAGTATAAATATGGCCCTATGTGTTTTATATGTGGTTCTGAAACTGAAGTCTCTGAAGCTCATGTACTGGTCAGTGCATAAATGAGGGTACTCTTCCTCATGCATGGCTATAAGTCGTGAGCGACTATTTTCCTGTCTCCATTACCCAATTAATTACTGTTGATTATCATAACGAGGCAAGCGTAAAGATTTTCATGAAGAGCAACTGTTTTGACCATCCAATCTGCCTGGATTATTTAGCTTTTTGGTCACCTGTTTTTTGACCTTTTACTGTGGGAGAGCCTCATAAACTGTGACTCACCCACAGTAAACTCATGCTTAAATAGACTGTGCATGTTCACTGCCAGTGTTGGGAAAGACTGGGCTCTGCACCAGAAAGTGCCCCAGGTGGCCTTTCCAACAGGAATAAAAGGAGCCCAAGATCATCAAAATTGACCCAATGGGGCCCGAGATATGATCATTTAAAGTTTTTGTGACCTTTGAACTCATTCCAATAGCAAACAGCATGGGGCTCGACCATGTATTTGGTTTCTGCTTCCAGGGTGGCTCATGGCCAGGAGGCTGTCCCCACAAAGCAAATCTGCTGGGGAGCACCATTGCGCTTCCCCCACGAGGAGTGGGAGGTGGCCCAGGACCCCAGCCCTGGGCCCCGAAGAGACTGCTTGGGAGTGCTGTTACAACCCCTCCTGTATGAAACCTGGAAAGGGGCCCAAGATCCCATCTCTGGGCAGACAAGAGTGATGGTGAGGGAGCGCTCCAGAGCCAGGCAGGAGAGAGGGCCCAGTACCTCATCCCTAGGCCTGCTGAAAAGATTAATGCTGGGTGCACCATCGCACTCTCCCACAATCATGGAAAGAGGTCCAGGATCCCATCTCTGGGCCCCATGGGCACCTGATGAGGAGGGGGAGAGACGTATTACTACCCCATGTCGCTGGAGTCCCCTGAAAAGGCCAGCACATGTCAGGAGCGGGCACACCAGAGTGAAGTGTCGGCTCCCGCGGCAACACACTATTGTGCTGGCCATGGAGGGAGCCATCGAGAGCGGCCAGGGGTGGGCTTCCCAAGCACCACAAGGAAAGCAAGGATCACAGCATGGGGCCACTTGCAAAGAAGACAGCTCCGAGGTCAGAGATTCTGCCCCGAGAGCAGACGTAAAGATACAACTCATATCTTACTTTTCTAAATACCAAAAAGTCATCAAGTTTGAATTTTGGTCTAAACTTAGACCAAAAGTCTAACTTTACCTTTATGAATCAGGCCTTCACTGTGATCCTGGATGAAGTGCTGTTCTTTCTCTGAATTTTTTGAATAAGAAGAAGGGTCCAAATGAAGAACAGTTACCTGTTTTCTACTAATGTTATACAACGGCAATGACTCTTGTCTCCATAAAAATGAAATTCTGATCTGTTTCCTCTGGCCTGTTGATGTAGAAAAGGAATTGATGGTGTACGGGAATATCTCCTTAAGGCCCCTTGTACGTGTCTAGTCTTTGTCATAGAGTTTCTTTTGCAACGCTACTTTGGATTTAGGTCACATTATCAATTGTCACCAAGTGAAAGTTGAAGACTGCATACTGGTGTTAGTGTAGATGAAAAGCATGCCCGATCAGTGGCGATTATATTTAATCTTTGGGTGTAAACAGGATGATGCATGTTCAGGATGGTCTTCAGCCACTTAAGCCCACTCAATGTGAACTTTGGCTGATCAATGATGTCAACTTTGATGTGAAATATCAGAGAATATTTTATTGCATCCTAATTATAAATTGTGAATTGTTTAGCTAACATTTTTACCACAGAGACAGTATGTTACAGCCCTGTGCAGACAAAGTGACATTTGCCTTGCCATTTCACCTCACTAACCAATAAGCTCCTTTGGCCAAATACTAGACTTTCAGCCACTACAATGCCCTCCGGTAAGCACAAAGATCACGTTTAAAGACTAATGCATTGTCACAAATAGCACTGGGAAATAGACCCAAAAATTCACTCTTTAGCCCCTCATATTTTCTAGCCGGAAATCTTCACTCTGGAACTTAACACCTCATCAGACATTAGACTTTCAAATGGCAGAAACAAGGATATGGAGCCTTGGGGGTCCAGAGCCTTATGCTGCGCAATGCTTTCATGCAACTTGAGAGCTGAACCAAACTTTATATAGTTCAGAAAGCAGTTAAAAACAAAACTTTTCAAATGTGGCTATAACTCAATTGTATGCAATATAGAGGTCACAATTAAGAACATAAATCAACCCTCTACCTCTCCTTTCTCTTAAGACATTTTGGAGCATATTTAAGAGCCCTAGCACCACCTTAGCGCTTCCTTAGCATAATCTTTTTGATGCTAAAGTGGTACAATGCAAGCATTGCGCCACTTTGTAACCCATTGTGCCACATTATTCCAGTGCCAGCATAATCTATGCAAGAGGGGTAGTTCCGGCGCTAGAAGGCCCTCAAAAATGGCAGATTTCACTGTGGCTTTTGTGGTGTCATGTTTAACTCCAGCTCAAAGCAGGTGTTAAAATGACACACCCATAGAAACCTATGGGCCTCCTCACACTTTGCTACACTAGCGTCAAAGGTTTTGATGCTAATGTAGCAAAGCACCACAACAGTGCTAATGACTGCCATGATGTGCTGCATTAAAAATACAGTGCAACCATGGTGTCGTTAGGTGCAGGTGGGGGGGATGCAGAAAAAGTGGCACATCAGCTCTGATGTGGCACTTTTCATAAATATGGGCCTGTGCACCTTCAAAACAAACTTTTCATTCACAAATATCAGTGCTTTGAAGTATCAGAAAGGAGAGGGTCTGTGCTCTAAATATCAGGCAAATAAATACTAGAGCAAGGGGTCAGTGACTGGAACTGTGGTATCCTTCCAAAGCTTTTGCCTTCACTACCTTTCTTTACTAATTTTCTTGGCAATAATACTCTGTGCACTTTACCCTTGCTAACTAGAGCTGAAGTGGTTGTGCTCTCTCTTTAAAACATGGTATAATTATTCTACATTTAATATGCACACTTAATTTACTTGTCAATCCCTAATAAATAGTACAACCTTTACCCATTTTATGTAAATTAAGGCCCATATGTATTGGAAAATGATGGAGTGCCACGCTGCACCAAAATTGGCAGTGCCGTGCTCTGTCATTTTTCCAAGGCAGGGATGTCCCATATTTTATTAAATATATCAATCAATCAATCACAAGACTTATAAAGTGCACTAATCACCCGTTAGGGTCTCAAGGCGCTAGGGGGGGAAGCTACTGGTCGTATAGCCATGTCTTTAGGTGTTTCCTGAAAGTTAAGAGGTCTTGGGTCTGGCAAAGGTGGAGCGGTAGGGAGTTCCAGGTCTAGGTGGCCAGGTGGGAGAAGGATCTTCCTCAAGCGGTGGTGCGGTGGATGCGGGGAACAGAGGCGAGGGCGAGGCTGGCGGAGCGAAGGTTGCGGGTGGAGGTGTGGAAGGTGAGTCTTTCGTTGAGGTAGGTTGGGCCTGTGTTGTGGAGGGCCTTGTGTGCATGGACAAGGAGTTTGAAGGTGATCCTCTTTGGTATTGGTAGCCAGTCTAAGCCTCTGAGGGGGGGATGATGTGGTGGTGGCGTGGGATGTCCAGAATGAGTCGGGTGGATGCGTTCTGGATTCTTTGCAGCTTTGTTTGGAGTTTGGTTGTTGTTCCTGCATATAGGCGTGTGTGACAGTTTTCATGGTTTCAACGGGAATCCACGTGAAGATTTTTCGGAGCATGCAGAGGGTGTTGTAGCAAGAAGAGGAGATGGCGTTGACCTGCTGGGTCATGCTGAGTGTGGAATCCAGGATAAATCCCAGGTTGCGTGCGTGGGTGGTGGGAGGTGGTGCGGATCCTAGGGAGGAGGGCCACCAGGAGTCATTTCTTGATGAGGGGTTTGCTCCGAAGATGAGGATCTCTGTCTTGTCTGTGTTTAATTTGAGGCGGCTTGCTTCCATCCAGCTGGCAATGGCTTGGAGTCCGTTGTGGAGGTTGTTTTTTGCAGCTGTAGGGTCTTTTGTGAGGGAGAGGATTAGCTGAGTGTCATCTGCATAGGAAATTATCTTGATGTGGTGTGTTCGTGCGATGTTGGCGAGTACGGCCATGTAAACTTTGAAGAGCGTGGGGCTGAGAGATGAGCCTTGAGGGACACTGCAGATGATAGTGGAGGCTTCTGACATGAATGGTGGAAGGCGGACTCTCTGGGTTCTGCCTGAAAGAAATGATGAGATCCAGTCGAGTGCTTTGTCGCGGATTCCGGCGTTATGGAGGCATGTGCGGAGAGTGTGATGACAAACCGTGTCGAAGGCTGCGGAGAAGTCCAGGAGGATGAGTGCTGCTGTTTCTCCTTCGTCGAGCATGGTCCTGATGTCGTCTGTGGCAGCGATGAGTGCGGACTCAGTGCTGTGGTGTTTGCGGAATCCGGATTGGGAGGTGTTGAGTGCCTTACTGTCTTCCAGGAATCGGGATAGTTGGCTGTTCATGATTTTTTCAATTACTTTGGCTAGGAACGGGAGGAGGGAGATTGGTCAGTAGTTCTTCGAGTCGTCTGGGTCTGCCTTGGGTTTTTTCAGCAGGGCGTTGACTTCTGCGTGCTTCCAGCTTTCTGGGAAGGTGGCTGACTTGAAGGAGCTGTTGATGGTTTTGCAGAGGTGGGGAGCGATGATGATATTTGCATTATTGAAGATATGGTGTGGGCAGGGGCCTGATGGTGATCCGGAGTTGATGAAGGCCATGGTGTTGGCGGTGTCTTCTTTGTTGACGGGGATCCAGGTGTGGAGGAGGTGGATGTCGCTTGGGGGATTGGGTTTGTGAGTGTTTATAGTCAGCTAGTGGGTCTGGGGGTTGAATGTGTTGTGGATTTCTTCTATCTTTCGACGGAAGTGGGTTGTGAGTGAGTTGCAGAACTCCTGTGATGGCGGGGTATCAGTGGAGCAAGTCTTGGGAGCGAAGAGCTCTTTGATGAAGCCGAAGAGCTCTTTACTGTTGTGAGCGATGGTGTCAATGCGGTTTTTGAAGTGGGTCCTTTTGGTGGTGCGGATCAGTTGGTGATGTTTGCGTATGGCATCCTTGAATGTGATGTGTTTGGAGTTGGTAGGTTCGCGGTGCCAGGCTTTTTCCAGTCTGCGGCATAGCCGTTTGGATTCCTGTAGGTCTGGGGTGAACCATCTGGCCTTGATTCTGTGGAGGTTTTTTTTTGAGCGGTGCGAGTGTGTTGGCGCAGTCCTCTATCCAGCGGTTCAGGTTGGTAGCGGCTGTGTTGGGGTCCGTGGTCTCGGGGGGTGGGTCCTGGGTGAGTGTGGAAATCAGTGGATCCATTGATATTTTTCTCCACTTGCGTCAGGGGTTGTGTGCGGTGGTGGTGGGTGACTGTCTTCTGGTAGGAGAAGTGTATGCATCGGTGGTCTGTCCAGGTGAGTTTGGTGGTGTGGCTGATATAGATGTGGTTGCTGGCTGAGAAGTCGGAGTCGAGTGTGTGGCCTGCGGAGTGGGTGGGTGAGCTTACGATTTGTCTGAGGCTGAGGTTGGCTAGGTTGTCCAGTAGGTTGGTGGTGTTGGCGTCGTTGTTGTTTTCTAGGTGAAAGTTCAGATTGCCGAGGAGGATGTATTCTATGGAGTCGAGGGCGTTGGTGCTGATGATGTCGGCGATGGCTTCGCAGAAATGAGAGCGGGCCTGGGGGTCTATAGATCAGAGTTCCTTTGAGGGTGGTATTGGCGTTGATGTGGATTCTGAAGTGGAGGTACTCGGCGAGGTTGAGGGTGTTGTGGATGCTGGTCGAGACTCTGATGGTGCTTTTGTGGACTATGGCGATTCCTCCTCCTGGTTTGTTGGTGCGGTCTCTTCTGGTGATTCTGTAGCCTTCAGGGATGGCTATGGCTATGTCAGGTTCAGAGGCCAAGTGTGTCCAGGTTTCGGTTAGGAAGTCGACGTCCGGCGAGGTCGAGGTCAGTAGGTCCCACAGTTCAACTGCATGTTTGTGAATGGAATGGGTGTTGATTAGGAGGCAGCTGAGGTGGTTGTCAGCAGGTCTGTTGTGGTGCGTTAGGGTGCAGGTGAAGCAGCAGGCTTGACAGGAGAAAGGTCCTTTGGTGTTCTTTGGGGAGGACTGGAAGCAGGTAGTAGGGGGGTGTCCTGGATTGAGGGCGTGGAGATCTCTGGCAGTGTAGTGGCGAGGGGAGGTGTGGGGGCTTTGTGGTCCAGGGGGAGTGGCACTGGGCGTGTCCAGGCACAGACGGGCGCAGACGGGCTTGCCTTTGGCGCACCTTTGGTGCGCCAGCTGCGCGTCCGCGCTGCAGCTTCCATAAGAGGGGAGGTGAGAGGGTGTTGCAGCTGGAAGGAGGGAGAAATTGGGTGAATAGGAAGGCTGGGGGCATGGGGCGGCAGGTGTCAGCGGCGGGAAAAGGCGAGGGAGAGGAGGTGGCGGGAGGGGGCGGGCCGCAGGGACACAGCGGCAGGGGTTTTGGAGAGAAAATGAAAAAGAAACCAGAACGAAGCCCAGGGGGCTAAAAACAAGGCAGGGAAATCAGCAGCGAGGAGGAAGCACAGGGCGGCGGCAAGAGGAGCGACCTGCCTGCTGCAAGCAGGGTCATGGGTCGCTCCTCTCACATCCCTGTGTTGTTCCCTGCACTGGAATGTCACACTGGCTCCTGTGTCTCTCAGAGCCTCCACCCTCTGCCCATTAATGGTCACCCACTATCTGTACTGTTTAGTGTTCTCAGGGACTTGGGTTCTCTGGACCATCTCACTGTCCCCTAGTGAGACAAGGGTCATCTCAGCTGGTTCCCAAACACCTGCAACCAACTCCTCCCCAACTGCTACACTAGTCAAACCCTGGGACTGAGCACCTGTGAGTGCTGGTGTACTGTTGGGGCATTTGGGGTCCCACCTCGCATGACCCACCTGGGCACATGCATAATACTTACGCCACAGACCCCCTTCCACAGGTTTCCCTTTGGAAAACCATTGTGTCTTTTCACTGGGGGTCTGGGAATCCTTATCTTGGGAACTAGGTTGGGGCCCTTTTGAGAACTCGCCCTGTTTGCCCCTACCCCCTTTCTTCTGAGAGAGACCCTGCCCACCCTTGGCGTGGTCTCCCCATTCCTCTTCTGGACCCTGGTGCTCTCTCAGCAGTCCACTTCCTGAGCAAGCTTCCTGGGATCAGTCAGCTTGCTGTCAATTAAGTGCTGACACAGCTCTGGAAAACATAAGCTGTACAAGTGCTCCCAAGCAATTAAATTGTAAAGCCCCTCAGACCATGTCACCTTACTGCCCGTCACCCAACCATCCAGTGACCTGCAAAAAGAATCAACACATTCCAACCATGTTTGGGATTCTTTCTTCTTGTAGGACCTAAACTTGTTCTTCTATTGCTCCGGGGTGAAACCATACCTTGTGAGTAGAACTATACCTTGTGAGTAGGGCATCCTTCATGATAGAATAAGTGAGCCCCTGAGTATCCCCTAAGGATGTCAGAGTATCCCTCCCATCTACCTCAAAGTGCTTCCACAGAACGCTCCCCAATGAGCATCAGGGACCAGATTCATATGGAGAACAGAGTAATGCCCCCTAAACCATAAGGATATGTCATCCTCCCTTTTGTAATCCTTCACAAGGTCTTTAGGAATGTGCACCCTCCTCTCAGGCTGCACTGTGTTATTGTTGCCACCATCCGTACTGGACTGGCTCCTCTGATCCAGCTCCCTCAAGCTGAGCTCATGAGCCAGCAGTGTCTTCTTTTCCTCTATGGCCATCATCCTTTCTTCCATCTCCCTTTGCATCCTAAACTTCTCCAACTCCAACTGGTGAGCCCTGTCTGCCTGTCTGTCCTCTAACTCTTCAGGTGTCAGAACCTTGGATAACGCACTGCTACCTGCACTGGAGACTCTATCCCTGGACATAACAGGCCCACCCACTATACCATTGTTTATAGATTGCACCTCCTCACCCTCCTCCTCTGTGTGACCCTCAGCTTCCTTGGCTGTCACCCAGGCCCTCAGTGCCTTCTGCATCTCCTCCTTCCTGGCAAGATTTTTACAGAACTGCCTTAGCTGCGCTGAGCAACTGTATAGCTCTCCAGTTTCCCTAAGTCAAAGCAGCTCCAGCTGATACATCGCCAGATTGATACATGATGAAGAATCAACAAAAGTGCAAAGGTTCCAGGCAGCAAAAGAGTTCCCAAGTAATTTCAAAAGTCGATCAAAGATCAGCAAAAATATAGAAGTAGGGAAAAATCCAAAAAGGGAAAAAGCAAAAACAAGGTGTATATGGTCACATAATGGTCTGCACTGAAAACAGTAGTGTACGCTTAATCACTGTATGTCAAGTACACACACAAGTCCAATCCTCACATCTGATCACAAATATTAGAAATGGGGTCTTTGGTTGGCAGTCAGGTTAGCCCCTGTCCAAGCAAGGACCCTCACTCTTGTCAGGATAAAGGAGAATCACTGTCAGATAATTCCCGCTCACCCTGTTGAGTGCTTGGCACGAGCAGGCAGGCTTAGCTTCAGAAGTAATGTGTAAAGTATTTCTACCAACACACACATTAACCCAGTGAAAACACTACAAAATGACACAACACAGATTTAGAAAAATAGGTAATATTTATCTAAACAAAACAAGACCAGAATGACAAAAATCCAACATACATACGTCAAGATATGAATCTTCAAAAGAATAAGAGTTTTAATCCTTAGAAAACAGTAAGAATGCTGTTGTTACACAAAGTACCTCATTAGCATCAGAAATAAAGCCGCAAGGGGGAGCTTGCGTCGGAAAGGTCAGTGATGCATTGATTCCTTACTCTCAAGTGAGGCCGTGTGTCGTTTCCTTCTCCAGTCGGGTCAGTGATGCGTCATTTTTCTCCCTCGCAAGAGAGCGATGCATTGTTTTCTGGACGGGGCACCTCGGATCCGCACAGTGTTGGGTAGACTTGGACGCCCAGGGACGATGCATGGAAGTCCAGTCGCGCGGTATCAGAAAACCTTGTTGCGTGGGGGTTTGTGTAATTATCAGCCTCCGTAAGCAGGTGTTGCTCATTGTTTCTCCAGCTGCGTTACATCGATCTCCCAGCCACGATGCAGGTGGAGTATTGATTTCAGCCGTGTACCCGGTGCTGCATCGTTTATCAGCTGTGTCACGGAAGGTGCGTCAAAAATGTCCCTTGCACAGCAGTCTGTGCGTGGATTTTTAGTTCTTGTCTGCCAACTTCACCTTTCAAGGGCCCAGGAACTGGATAGGGCACCACTTGGCAGGGCAGGAGTCTCAGCAAAAAGTCCAGGTGCTGGCAGGGGAAGTCTTTGATGGCCCAAGACTTTAACAAAAGGAGGCAAGCTCAGTTCAAGCCCTTGGAGAGTCTTCTTAAGCAGGAATGCACAACAAAGTCCAGTCTTTGTCCCCTTTCACAGGCAGAAGCAGCAACTACAGGATAGCCCAACAAACCACAGTCACAGCCAGCGGCAGCACTTCTCCTCAGCTCGTCATTGCTTGTCCCTGACAGAGGTCCCTCCTGACTCCAGAAGTGATCTAGTCTTCAGGGGTTTGGGGTCCACTACTTATACTCCTTTCTTCTTTGAAGTAGGCAAACTTCAAAAGAAAGTCTCTCTTGTTTGTAAGTTCCTGCCTTGCCCAGGCTAGGCCCCAGACACACATCAGAGGGTTGGAGACGCCACTGTGTGAGGGCAGGCACAGCCCTTTATGGTGTGAGTGACCACTCCTCCCCTCCTTCCCAGGACAGATGGCTCATCAGGATATGCAGGCTCCACCCCAGCTCCCTTTGTGTCACTGTCTAGAGAGAGGTGCAAACAGCCCAACTGTCAAACTGACCCAGACAGGGAATCCACAAACAGGCAGAATCACAGAATGGGTTAAGCAAGAAAAGGCATACTTTCTAAAAGTGGCATTTTCAAACACACAACCTAAAAACAAACTTTACAAAAAGATGTATTTTTAAATTGTGACTTCATAGACCCTAAACTCCGTACTTCTATATGCTTCCAAAGAGAATCTGAACTTTAATAATATTTAAAGGCAGCCCAAATGTTACTATATGAGAGAGATAGATATTGCACAGTGAAACCGAATTTGGCAGTATTTCATTGTTAGGACATACAAAACACCTTAGTATATGTCCTACCTTAAACATACTCTGCACCCTGCCCATGGGGGTACCTAGGACCTACCTTAGCGGAGCCTTACATGTAAGAAAAGGGAAGGTTTAGGCCTGGTAAGTGGATACACTTGCCAAGTCGAATTGGCAGTAAAAACTGTACACACAGAACCTCAGTCGCAGGTCTGAGACATGTTTACAGGGCTACCCACGTGGGTGCACAACCAGGGCTTAAGGCCCACTAGTAGCATTTGATTTCAGAGGCCCTGGGCACCTCTAGTGCACTGTACTAGGGACTTACTATTAAATCAAATATCCCAATTATGGAAAGTCAATCACACATACATTTTTCATAGGAGCACTTGCACTTTTGCATTGGATAGCAGTGGTATGGTGCCCAGAGTTTTAAAAACAGCAAGCACAGAGTCCAGCGCACATCAACAACCTGGAAAACAGAGGAAAAAAGTTAGGGGAGACCACTCCAAGGATTCCAAGACTAACATCCATTTAACAGGGTTGATGTCATGCAAAGTGCTTGACTACCGCCTAACGAGATTGCACTGCCTACGAAATAAAGAAAAAAAGTAGTCCAGAAGCCATGCGGAAAACACGGAGCCTCGTATGTTTTCAGTAGTTGGGCAGTGTGCTCGAGGAAGGCTAAACACTGGAAAAGGCATGGCGCAGCCATATCTTTCACCAATAAAACAAGTGAATTTTAAAAGGCAAGCCCACACCCATCCAAATTGATGGGTGTGACACGGGCATGGTTAAAAGCCCATGAAGTGATTACAACAGGGACAGAATGCTTTGCGCGTTCGACCCTAAAAAGAGGCTGCAGCAATATAGCAACTAATTAAACTACGATGATGAAGAAGTCACAGTATGTGTGGTGTTCTCTTTGTGTCTTATCTTTAAAGCAACTTATTCTGGTATTGCAAAAACATGGCCCATGTTTTTTTTTTTTTTTTTTTTTTTTTAAAGCTGTGTGTGCATGTGCCACCTAAATATATTAAATGTAAGATCCTGGCTATAATGCATTATATTGTGACATCAGTGAATTAATTTCCTCTGCCCTGTCTGTTCACCTCCCAGCGGTGTGTATGGATCAGTATCCAGTTACTTACGCTAACTTTCACCTTGGGTGAGAAGCCAGATGAATTTATAGTCTATCTTAACTTACGTAAACACACTATATTGTAGTGTGGTTAGATTTACTTATCCTTTGCGCATTAGCTTCAGGCTTTAGGCCTTTGTGCACTTTGCCCTGGATGTATTTTATTCATTTGCTTGCAGCTTAGAGCCTCTGTGCACTTTGCTCTAAATGCTTTTTATTAGGCTTCGTACTGTTATTTTTCAAATAGGCAGTTCTACGGTCTTGTTTGATATTCATATCACACTGTTTAGCCTACTTCAGCACTGGAGTTCTCCATAACACATTCTTGTTCACTCTGTGCTTCAGTCAAGGATACAGTCTGGTACATTGCCGATAGACGTGGTAGGAGTTTAGTCTTTGGCATTCCTGCGTAGGGACATTTTGTGATCACGCTGACATGTTAGGTATAAAAACACTTCCTTGTCCCAACACACGCGAGAGGGAGATTCCGACCAGGGAACCACAACTAGACGCTGACTGCCTCGTTGCAGATGCGGAACCAATATCACAGGCCTTTGCTCAGGTATGAGGGCTGATGTCTCCTCAGTGATTCAGAAAGGCAAGTTAGAAGCTTAACATGCTGTGCTTGAAAAAGAACAAGCAGAGGGAGAGTAGAAACTATTAGACACCATGATAGCGTTGTTCTTATGTTTTACTCTCCTGGTGACTATTTCAATCCTACTGTGTTGTATGGTTCTGGTTATTGCGGCTCATGCCTTCATATCTAAAATGCAGTTGTTTTATTAAAACATTATATAAAACTTATACTGCCCTTGTCATTTGTATATGAGATCATACTGTAAATGAGAGAGTTGGTTTGGACCTGAGTGACCACGACTTCCCTGAGAAGTTCCAAAGATGTCATGCGCTCGGCTTCCCAATCATCTCTTCCCCTTGGGAGAAATGAGGCACTGCTAGTTAGCCGGAGCAAGAACCAGATTTAGGGTGACAGAGTTCCTTACACGTGGGTCAGACTCAGTCCCCCACACCGTGATCGATCCTGCTGCCTAGAAATCCAGTAGTCTCATTTAGGATAATGAGAGCCCACGCGACAATATAAAAGCAGAGGCCAGGCGTATTGGCAGGCCAGACGATTTATGGTGATACAAAGTGTTTCTGGTGTGACTGAAAATTTGAAAGCCATTAGAAAGTAAGTAATTTTTTCAGTTAATATATCTTCTTTGAGTTTGAATAAAGGTTCTGTGCCAAAGTGTGTTTAAATTGTCAATACTCATTTCATTGTTTTGCCCTGTGCCTACTTCGCTCATTTGCGGTTTTGTCTGCACTGTTTGGTTTCATGAAAGCTGCGTGCACTCAATGGTTGAAAATGCAGGCCACAGTAGGCAGGATATCAGACAGATGCTACACTGGAAACAGATATCCGTATGTTTAACCATGACTGTGTATAATACATTTGCAGATCATTCACTCAAACATTAAAACCACTGCAGTGATAACACAAATAGAGTTTCTTGGAATGCCAATAGGTTGGAAATGCGAAAATTAACATCTGGAGGAGCAGTTCAATTTCTGTAAACAACTCCATGGCTACTGAGGGGATCCATTGCTGTGTAGAAACATTATAATTAATATTAGAAGATTAACAAAGTACACATACATAAAAGCTAAATGTAATATTGAAAAAGTTGAAATGTTCTGTAAACGTGAAGAAATCTGGAACTCAAGGCTAAAATTTGCGAGACATATTGATGAGCCCCTTACGTCACAGTTGCATCACATTTTGTCATGCAGTAGTGGTGTTTTCCTTGCAACCATATCTATGAGGCCACACAGAGACCCTTTGCATGGCTTTGAGATTTACCAACCCTGCTAAACCTGAGGTTGCAACAAAACCTTTTGCCACCCCAGGTGAGGCGCAATGAAAAGAAATATCTTTATTTCTCCTTGTTTTTTCTCTTACTATGTGTGTTGCAGAATACAATACATGTGAAAGATGAAAAACCTCTCAGGATTGTTTTTATGAAGAACGGTGCCCCTTCCTGCACAAAAACAATCCTGCATGCAACGTAGGCACTGTTGCACCATGGTGCAAGGGTACCTGCGTTGGAGCTAGGCAGCCTGTTGTGCACCAGCTCAGGAGGCAAGGACAGGAATGCACTGTATTTCCTAAATATGGCACATTCCTGCTCTTTCCCGTGATGCTGTTTAGCGGAGCAAAGTGACTTGCAGTGATGCACTTTGCCACTTTGTCGTAGATCTGGCACTAAGTTGATATCCTTAGTTTTATTTATAGCAGAAGTGGAAGTACAGAAAACCGATTCTCAAATGGATGATTGGTGACCTCAAAAGAAGTACTGGCAGCACTGACAAAAAGCGAGCAATAATCAGAAGCAAGAAGGACCAGATGCTAAAACAAGATGCTAGAATCTAGACAATCACTTTCCTAATTTCGATTTGTGTATGTTTTGTTTGTGAATTAACTTACATATTTCACAATTTATAAATGTGATGTTTACTTATTACTGTATGTGTATTATTTAAAGTTCAGATCGTAAATGTTGCTTAGACTGGGGTCCCTGACTTAGAGTACGGACTCAGAGGGGGTTCACAGAAGTTAGTAAAACTAAGAACCGTTTATCTAAGGCCTGGATGATCCATCGTAGCCATCCTCCATAACTGCGAAAGCTGTGAATCTGCTTTCATTCATGAGTATGAAAAGGTTTTAAACATAAAATTCATCCCGTGGAATATCGTTGCCCAAAATCTGCAGCGGATTTTTATTTTTATTTTAAATACTGCCTTGCTAATTTGATAGGGCCTCAAAGCAAAGTGCTAATGCACTCAGCAATACAAAGCTTAGTTATAGTACAATACGATACCATATTGAAAATATATTTTTTTAAACTACAAATATGGTAAATATTCTAAATACAAATATTTTCGAACAGCAGTCAATCCTGCCAAAATGAGCACCGCTCAGTTCATAACCCTACATCAACCCAGAGAGTATCTGAACTCAGCTCTCGTTATACGGAAATTAAGAAGCGAAAAGTTCATAAATGTCAACGAGAATTATGTACATGCTGATCATCCGATTAGCACCAGCAGGTATCGATTTGGAAAAACTGCATTTAGAGCATAGCTAGTTATATTGCCCTAGGAGCAGTGCCTCTGGAACCAGTGAGTGTGAGCGGCCCACAACACAGGAATTATGACTGACTTTCACTACCGAGCCAGTCTAACAATGGTCATTTTGTCTTCCTTGTATTATGGACTATGACAACACTGCTACTGCACAGTACAATATATTAGGAGTAGTGAACGTGACATCAAACACGTTTTAACCACTGTCAATGACGCAGGGCTGGTATTTGATGCTATAAGACTAGGCGAAAAGACATATTGAAAAGGTACAGAGAGCGCATGGCTCTATTTCCCTACTGTCACTGTCACGGATTCCATTACATGTCACGCCAGGAGATAGCAAGGACAGTGGCAGTTGTGAAAAGAACAACTTTAAATGCAATAGCTGCTGCCCCAACTTACTCCTAAATGAGGTCAATAACTAGACCTGTTATCAGTCTCATTGTCCCTTACACAGAGGAAAATTAAACGAGCACCGAGGCATTCACAATGAATAGCCCGGCATGAGACCAATGCAGGAAGTGCAGTGAGCTGGTGGGCCTACCTGTGCTGCTATGTGAATAGATTGGACGCCTATTCAAAACCAGACAGAAGCTGGTAACCCAGGCAAAAACACTCACGTTCTTGAGGGGGTAATTGCCTTTCCAGTTGACCAAAATGTTAAAAAAGGAATGGAAAAGCCCTGCACTGAATTTTAATGATAAAAAAAACGGATACACAATCAAGAATATTTAAAAGTAAACAAAATATTAGACACTAACGGGCTGATTAAGAGTTTGGCGGACGGAAACACCCATTCGCCAAACTCCCGATGGGGTGGTCGCCGCCATGTGGTCGACCTCCCCACTGGCCCCATTACGACTTTCCCACTGTGCTGACCGGGGGAAACCTAGGTTTCTGCCAGTCAACCCAATGAGAAAGGGGCAGCAGCATTGTTGTCGACTCATAATAGAGCCAGGGGCAATGCTTCTGCATGCAGGGGGCACCAGCACATTTGAAATGCACACTGTCTACACAGCAGACAGCGCATTTCAAGGGTGCTGGGGAGGGGGACCCCTGCACTGCCCCTGTGGCCCGCTGAACTTTTTCTCTGACAGCCTTTTCATAGCAGTTGAACCACCATGAAAGGGTTGGCAGACAACAAGGTTGTAATCAGCAGGGCGGTACTGACTTCCTCACCGAACTGGCTGATTACAACCTGCACTGCCACCACTTGTTGGGATCTGAGGTCCTGACGAGTATAAGGGGAAGTTGGCGGGTTTGTTCGCCAACCTCGTAATCTGGTGGTTGGACCACCACAGCCAAGGTGTTCCAACCGCCAGCCTCATAATCAGGAATGAATAAAAATCATTAACTAAAAACAGGGCGTGCATAAAACAAGTAAATGATAAATGAAAGATACTCAAGTAAGTGTTATTTTCAAAAGCATACATCATAGCAGGTAGCTTACACTTTGGACTTACGGTGGAGCTTGCCAAGCCCGCAGTGCTTCAATAGGCCCTTCAGGCTTGTTCTAAGGTCATCGGAATTTGGACAACACTCTTTCACATTCTAAGAGCTTCTCATAAGGGTCTGCTTTGCTTTAATATATGTCACTGCTCTTCAGTCAGCTGGAGCGGAGACCCACCTACATCTTCTGCGATGTGCATTGGGGACAACCTTATGCTACTCAGTGCCAGAGAGTCTCTTCAGTTTGGCAGCCCAGCCAACAAGCCCAGAGCAGAAATTAGCTCGAAGAGACATCTGAAAAAGCCAAACCTTGTGTCTGTTCCAGAGTACTTTGTTTTGTCTGGCACATTGATGACCTGGCTATGTACAGTTTCCAGGGGTCTCCTTTTGTAGGAAACCTTGGGACATTCCACAGCCAGGATCAGGATACAAAAAAAGAGGGAAAGGAGGAAGATGTAGGCATTGAGTTGTCATTGTTGGTTTACAGTGGCAGCTGCAGTACTCATTCTTGCACTCACCAATTCATAACAAAAGATCAAAGGATAACCAAAGTGGCCTGGTGAAGATGGTTGCAATACATTCACCAAGATCACATGTTCTGATTTTCCTAATAATTATTGTAAAACCCACAAAAATATTAAGTAAACATTCACACTCACTAAACATTAAACTGAAAGGGATGCTATTATTCTCAGACACTGGCAGTAACTAAAAGAAAAGAGACCAGTGGGCATCACCTGCATGTACTAGTGCTAATTCCAGGAATACTACAAATGCTTCCACCAGGGAGTGTCTGTACAAAGGATCAATTAAGGATTGTCCTAATTTCATTGGAAATCATTAGAACTCATAAAGAGGGGTTTGTCCAAATTTTGGGCCTCATTACGAGCCTGGTGGCCCAAGGACCACCAGACTTGTAGTGCCGGTTCCACCACCACACTCCAGAAGGTACCAACATCATATTATGACTGTGACAGTCAGACTGCCAGGGGACCGCTGCCCCACCGGGATTAAGGTTCCTGAGGGGCTGACGGCAGTTGGACTTGTGGTCAGCCATGGCAACGCTGAACTCAGCTCTGCCGTGCTGATCAGGACTATTGCTTCCACCAGTCTTTTCATGGTGGGGGCCCACAGGAGGGCCTCTGTACTGTCCATGCCTCCCTGCCCAGCAACCTCGGAATGAGCACTGTCTGCTCTGCAGACAGTGTACATTCCTGGTATGCTGTAGTGCTATAGTATTGGCCTCAGCTCCCTTAAGGAAGCCAAGACCAATATCTGAACACTGTTCCCGCCAGTCTGACAGGTGGGTACTGGGGGGAGGCAGTTGGTATGACAGCTGCCTCCTCCCTGTGAGTTTAACGGTCAGAGTTTTTCAACAGACAAATTCGCAATACGTGCCATAGTCACTTTAAAATAAACATATATGTCACAAATATTGATTTACGCTATATCGATTACAAAACTATCATCAGAATAATGACAATAACAGTATTAAATATTTAAAAAATGCTTTTTATGTAAAACAAGTATTTAACATAAACAATGAATATTTTATAGATATGTTTAAATCAAAATATACATATAACATACCCCGACAAAATTTCAATTCACCCCCCAAAAGTATATAAATCATACATAACTATCTTAAAAAAATAGCATGGACCACAAACATTTATAAATCAACTTAAATATGAATCTTTCTATCTATCTACATATATATATATATATATATATATATATATATATATATATATATATATGTATATATATATATATGTGTGTGTGTGTAAAATGATATTCAAAACTATTCAACTAAACTATATATCAACATTTATAAATAAACTTAAAATAGTTTTTACAATAGAAGGAATAGCAGTAGATAACAAAAAATCAAACTACAACTAAACTAACTTATAAAATCAAACTATAAACAACTTTAACCAATAGACTCAGACAAACAAATAAATCAGCATTATAAAAGGCACACTCATTTTATCATCTAATTTTTTAAAAATGACAAGGTGAGAAAACTCCTCCAGATTCTCCAACTAGACTCTTAAATAACAACTACCTAAACAAGTAAGTAAAACTTATATTTAAACAAAACTAACTTGTGACTTAACTTGAAAATGTAAATCACAAATATTTAACAAAACACTCTCCAACTTCTATCTCTTTATAGGTAGTTCCTAAAAGAAAACAATACAACTTTGAAATGTATAAGCTGCCAAAAACAATCTACCACAAACCAGGAAAGATATAACAAAGTAAGTATATAGATATTATTAAAAATGATAAACTCACCCCAATAGCAAGTAAAAATAAACCTAATGACTTCATCTTCTACCAACTACAAACAAATTACCATTTAAAAAGGACACTGACACTTTATTTCCTTTCAACTGAAAAGGAAACACCTGTTCCATATTACAACACCCCCAATGTAAAAGGTGCAAAACTATGTTTAACGTCTAAAAGGCATATGCATGTATGCTTATATGCAGTAAGTATACACAGGAAATGCAGTAAGTATAAAAATAGAGCAGTTGCAGAATTTTATATTTAAATTTAAAAAAGTGTAAACTTTGAAGAATTATATTTATTTAAACTACTTTCCCATACCATGATACAGCAAGTAGAGTATATAACATCCCAGAAAGAAAAAGAATTACTAAGGGCCGGATTAAAAGTTTAGAGGTCTTGTCACCGCTTTCATGGTGGCGTCGGAAACCTCAACCACAGATTAGGCCATCTTCCAGCCGGATTACAATGTTGACGGTTTGCTGAACTAAAAAAATGCTGAAATCCGTCCAACACCGCCAATCATTTGCCAACCACAATAACGGAGGCTGGGGAATAGCACCTGTCAGAAGGCAGTGCAGATAAGGGGGCCACCATCCAGATCATGATGTTCTTTACCATTGAGCTAACTGTGGCGGGGGCAGAGATGGCAGAACCAAAGGAATTTGTGAGTTAGCTCACCCATTCCCTTCTTTTCCTTTCAGTCTCTGATGTGGTTCCCTTCATCTACAGCAACTCCACCCCCAAAGTATAGACTGAAAAATCCAGGTAGGAACCTTTCTCATTTTCTGCCCTTCACTGGACCCAGCATTATATGGCCCAAACTCCAGTAATGGAATTTCACCGGTACAAAGTATTTTTACACATGTCATGCAAATGTGTACATTTTGGAATTATTTGGTCAAAATGTACACACCTGCAGTAAAACATGTGGAAAAATATACCTTGTATTGCTGATTGTGTCCACCGCCGTCAGGAACACTGCCACTGGGCTAGCAGTAACATTGTAATATGGCAGGCGGGCGACCACCAGCTCAGCAATCTTCTTGGGACTGCGACCACGGTGGTACAGCGGCACTACCACCAAACTAGTATGTGATATGAGCGGGTGATGGTTGTTGTGGATTGTGTGTGGTAGTAAAATGTGTGTTGTGTGTGGCGTTTTGGTTGTAGAGGCTGTGTAAGGGTGTGTTTTAAAATGGAGTGTGTATGTGTGCCAGGTATGTGGATGTGTGTCAGGTGTGGGGTATTCAAACTATTCAATGTGGTGTTGTGTTGTGTGTGATGTGAGTTGAGACTGCCGTGTTTGCACCGCCAAAGGTTTTCCGCCATAGAAGAACCGCTCTTGTGACTTGTGGATCGTAATCTGATGGGTGGATTGTTGTTGGGCTGGCGTGCTGGTGGTGGAAACACCTCTTTTCTGTCCTCCAGTGGCCTAGTAGTTTTGGAAACTTGGCAGTTTTTTGGTGGACTTCACAGTTTGAGTTTTAATACAGCAGTTGGATTACCGCCAACATTGCGGTCTTTTGGTGGCCACCACTGCAGAGGTCTTGCCAAAAGACCACCATACTCATAATGAGGCCCATAATGAGGAACCTTTCTTTTGATGAAACAATAAAACAGTAAGAAAATAATTTTAATCTTCTCTATAGTTTACTGAAACTAAGCCATTGTCAAAACTGGATGATGGATGGGCCCTTCAATATGTATCCCAAATCATTCATTCAGATAGACACCATGCATGGTGAGTATCAAAACACAAATATCCTTTTTATATAAGCCCTATTACCAAATAAACAAAGTAGCACTTACTACAAATTCCTAAACCACATTAGACATACAATAAATATCTACCACCAACATGGATTTTGAACAAGCCTTGTTTCAGATAATTTTTTAAAAATACTCCCACGCAACCACACAAGATTGTTACTTTTAATTCAATCAATTATTTGGAGCCACCGCCAATAATTTGTACCAAATGTAGAGTATGCCACAAACAACTAAGTTGTGTTTCATATACAAAATGATTAGCACTAACCTATGTCCATGTGACAGAAGTAGCTAAACACTACAATTTAATAATAGAATGCCCTACCCACACAATGAAGACAAACCATGTCCCCTAATAGATTATCTCGACTGCACTTGGATCAGCAGACTGCATGGCTCCAGACACAAATGCCAACCCAACACCTTGGCAGAGGGAGCCAATATAAACAATGCAGTGGAAGGATGGCACAAGGCCTTCCAATACACACTAGGCAGAACCCAACCTACACTCTATACATTTATAGAAGAATTACAAAGAGAGAAAAGCTACCAACAACTATAAACAGAGCAAACTGCACCTAAACTTAGCAACCAAACCGAAAGAATGCTGCAATTTAAATTCAAACTGTTCATAAACAACAAAGGAGTAAATTACCTAGAAATAATAGCCATGAGCATATTATAAAATAAATAGTAACCTACAAAATTGAAAACGATATTTCCACAAAATCTAAACGAGGAGGACAAAAAAAATGTCAAGCTCTTTTTATGTTAATAAACAGTTGCTCGGTACCGGAAAATTCATACATTTTAAACTACAAATTGAAATCCTTGTCCACAAGTAAGTACAGAATATTAGGGTGTTACATGTGTAGACCTGCGATGACCCACAGTACATATTACCACTTTGCATTGTCTATGACAAAATAGTTTTGATAGAAATATTAAAAACAATATTTTATTGCATCAGTCTAAGCATTAAATAAAACTATATATATATATTTTGTACATTACAAATGTGGACCTGACCAATTAAAGAACTTTAAAAACAAACTTAATCTATCACATCAAATACATAAAACACATCAACAATAATTATCACATAATGTTTACACAAACAATAAAATATAACATTTCTCATGAAAATACATTAAAATAAATGTATCTTATTGCTTAGTAGCTACAGCAGTTTTTCTTTGTCCATGTAGTTAAAAAGTAATATTCCACCAAAAACAGTAACATATTTTCAAAAAATACAAGAAATGCAAGAATTTGAAGAATCCTATAGCCATCCCTCAAAGCAATCCAAGTTATGTTGGAACAACTAAAAGCCAGAAAAAGTGTTAAAAAAATTAAATGCTCCTGTAAAACCAAAAAAATTAAAGCTAAAAATGTTGGTTTATGTTGGACTTTTGCTTATGCAGGGTCATCACCAGTCTTTTTGCCTCGTGCCTCCTATTTTTTTCTGACCTGTTGCTGTTGGCTTTTCAACTCTGAGCACTTTACCACTGCTAACCAGTGCTAAAGTGCATATGCTCTCCGTGTAAATTGTTTGTAATTGGTTTATCCATGATTGGCATATTTGATTTACTAGTAAGTCCCTAGTAAGGTGCACTAGAGGTGCCAGGGCCTGTAAATCAAATGCTACTAGTGGGCCTGCAGCACTGGTTGTGCCACCCACATAAGTAGCTCTGTAATCATGTCTCAGACCTGCCACTGCAGTGTCTGTAAGTGTATTTTTACACTGTAAATTCGACTTGGCAAGTGTACCCACTTGCCAGGCCTAAACCTTCAATTTTCTTACATGTAAGGCACCCCTAAGGTAGGCCCTAGGTAGCCCCAAGGGCAGGGTGCAGTGTATGGATAAGGTAGGACATATAGTAATATGGTTTATATGTCCTGACAGTGAAATACTGCCAACTTCGTTTTTCACTGTTGCAAGGCCTGTCTCTCTCATAGGATAACATGGGGGCTACCTTTAAATATGATTAAAGTGTAGATTCCCCTAGAGAGTAGATGGACATGTGGAGTTTGGGGTCCCTGAACTCACAATTTAAAAATACATCTTTTAGTAAAGTTGATTTTAAGATTGTGCGTTTAAAAATGCCACTTTTAGAAAGTGAGCATTTTCTTGCTTAAACCATTCTGTGATTAAGCCTTATTTGTGGATTCCCTGTCTGGGTCAGTTTGACAGTTGGGTTGTTTTTCACCTCGCACTAGACAGTGACACAAAGGGGGCTGGGGTGCAACCTGCATTTCCTGATTAGCCATCTCTGCTAGGAGGGAGGGGTGGAGTGGTCACTCTCATCTGAAAGGACTGTGCCTGCCTCTGACAATGCCGGCTCCAACCCCCTGGTGTGTGTCTGAGGCCTTGCCTGGGCAAGGAAGGATTTCACAAGTAGGTGTGAGTCCCCTTTGAAGAAAGGTGACTTCAAAGACTAAAATGGGTATAAGAAGGGCACCCAAATCTACAGACTTTAGAAAACACTTCTGGAACCAAGAGGAACCTCTGCCTGGAGAAGAGCTGATAGCTGAGGAAGAAGTGCTGCCCTGCCTGTGACTGTGCTTTGTGGAGCTTTCCTGTAGTGCTGCTTCTGCCAGAGTAAGAGGGCAAAGACTGGACTTTGTGTGCCTTCCATCTTGTGAAGAAATCTCCAAGGGCTTGATTTAGAGCTTGCCTCCTGTTGTTTGAAGTCTCAGGGACAGCAAAGACTTCTCTCTGCCAGCACCTGGAGTCTCTGGAGAGACTCCTGCTCTGACAAGTGGTGCCCTATCCAGTCCCAGGGCCCTTGAAAGGAAAGCTGGTGGAAATCCAAGAAAATCGACTTCGGACGACTCCGGACCGACGCCGCAGCTGAATCCGGTAACGCCGCCTGCACTTGACGCCGTGACCTTCGCTGGAACGCGACACTCTTCGCAGGCCCAACGCCGCAGCAGCCCCGCTGAAGTCTGCGACTGCGTGGAAGTCACCGAACCACGTCGTGACCAACGCCGCTCGAAGTGCACGGATTCAACGTTTCGCACTGACGCCACGATCCCCGACTTCGCGCATCGGCTTGTTTTCACTCTTCACCAAAGGTACTGTACTTGGGGGTCTACACGACTCCATGTCCGGTGCCGCTGGTGTCGGCTTGTTGGGAACGACTCCGTCACGACGCTGTGTTAACATCTCATCGAAGCATTTTTGTTTCTAATCGCTATTTTTGAGTTTAATCTCTAAAAATTCATAACTTGACTTTTGTATGTCGGATTTTTGTCGTTTTGGTCTTGTTTTGTTTAGATAAGGATTTCCTATTTTTCTAAACTGGTGTTGCGTCATTTTGTAGTGTTTTCATTAAGTTACTGTGTGTGTTGGTACAAATACTTTACACCTAGCGCTCTGAAATTAAGCCTACTGCTCTGTCAAGCTACCAAAGGAGTAAGCAGGGGTTAGCTGAGGGTGATTCTCTTTTACCCTAACTAGAGTGAGGGTCCTTGCTTGAACAAGGGGTAACCTGACTGTCAACCAAAGACCCCATTTATAACAGTTTATTATAAACCAACTATTATTTTTAACTCCCAGTTGTCATAAGACAAATGCAAACTAAAAAAGAAAATCCAGCAGCAAAATACATAAGATCCCCAAAAATAACTATACATCATCTGAATCATCATAAAATGTGTAACATGTAAGAACATGACAAAACATAATAAACTTTAGGAAAACAGTGAACGAAAACCCCAAATTACACACTAGTGAAATCACTGCTAAAATTTCAAATAAAACACACTAGTAAAACACTACTATAAATTCAAATAAATGTACAACCATCCCACAAACAAAACTATAACTAACCTCAAAACCCTTTAGAAATCTTTAAAAAGGATTCACCTGTCCTGACAAACAGCAGCATCTTACTGCAACCTTGGTCCTGGAAAGTAGACTAAAAATGACCAAATATAATACAAAATATAAGATAGCAGTAAATGAATGGCCACTAAATGAATTTTAACTTAAATCTCCCCATAGAGAAGAATGGGGAACAAATGTAAAAACGTTGAGCAAAAGTACTTAATTTTTTTTAAAATGTTAAAAAATATTAAACGTAAAACACTGTTGAAAACTGTTATTAAAAATGTAATAAAATGTGAATTACAAATTATATATTACTATAAAATTTATACAGTTATTTAATATATATCAAAACATATGTTAAAATGATGGTGAAAGTATGGTGAAAGTATGTATATAAACACAATTTAAATATGATTTCAATAGAATTTACATTTTTTCAGTAATAAAATAGTATTAAAGGTTTTGTTTATACGTACATGTTTATTAATATTTTCAAATTTATATGTTTAATAATATAAATAAATAATAATACTTTGAAAACATAATTGAATTTAGAGACATGTTAATTGTCGTTATTATATAAAATATATATATTAATAATAGTATTCATTACAAACATGCAACTAACATTTCTTTATTGTATTTCCAAACACCAACAATACTAATGCGATAGCAGACACCATTTCCACAACATACAAAAATAATTTAAATAAAGTAATTCCCATTAAAATTGTAAAATTAAGTAGTCCCTCTGCAACATAAACAATTATAATCAATATTATCAAATATAGGGTGACATTAACTATTCCCACTCCAATATATAACAATTTGAGAAAGGTGTTGGACACTAAAGGAGTGACATTTACTATTTCCACTCCAATGTATACTAATTTGGTAAAGTTGATGGACACTAAAAGGATGGCATTCACTATTCCCACTCAAGTCTATAATAATTTGAGGAAGTTGTTGGACACTAAAGGGTTACATTTGTATTCCCATTCCAATCAATGCCAATTAGAGGAAGGTGCGGATCACTAGTGGAGTGACATTTAATATTTATAATCCAATCTTTACAAATTTGAGAAAGGTGTTGGACACTAAGAGGATGAAATGTACTATTCTCACTCCAGTCTGTGCCAATTGAGTTAATCTGTTGGGCAATACAGTGATGACACTTACCCTCCCACTCCAGTTTAACCAAATTAGAGGAAGATGTTGGACAATAAAGGGATGACATTTACTATTCCCATCCAATACAATGCCAATTTGGGGAAGTTTTTGGACACTAAAGGAGTGAAATGTACTATTTCCACTGCAATCTAAAGCAATTTATGCAAGTCGTTACTAACAAAAAATGTTCTGTACTCAATAATTACTCCATAATCACACCATTGTCAACTGCTAACTCCTGTACTGTGTGGCAACTCTGACACCATTGTGCATTGTTCAATTTTTAGTTGGATCTATGATGGCATGCACTTTACTAGGCAAAAACTGCAATCACTCATGTCATTAGTTGGACAACATAAGAGGGTATCAGCAGTCATCTAACTACCAACATAGTCAAACAGCTTGGAGCATGGTGTATGGAATTGAAAAGTCTGAGTCTCACTTTGTTATTACTAAGAACTGTAAGCAGCTCTCATTTTCATTTCAGGGGATCATGCAAAGGCAGTGTGTGCATCTCACACAACATCTCTAGTACTCAAACTTAAACATCACTTGCATCACTAACACCCACTGTGTGTTCCACTTTTCCCACAAGTAACTTTGCTATTATTACCATGGAGAGGACACCAGAGACTGCCACTACCCCTCTGGATGAAAGCCCCAGCGATATCAACACTACCCTGAGTAGGTCTGGCACCCAACATCAGGCCTCTTCCACTACTAATGATTCATCAGGCCCTTCAACATCTGTACCTGCTAGTAGAATGGAGGACCTACCATGGGAAAGACATGCCTCAGACACCCCACCCTCTGTAGCTGAAGACCACCCCTGCAAATGTGGACGCCCACCCAGACATCCAGTAAGAGTAGATGCCAAGACCAAACCCACTGCCAGGAATTGAACCTCTCCTGATTGGTTCCCCTTATGTGCAACAGACACACCCTGTTTACTGTTCTGAAACCTAACTACATTTTCCATTGGTGCAAGGACACTGGACTTGTGTCTCCAAAAGGAGTAGCATCTACCCAGATGATTTCATCCACCCTGAGTGACCCCTTCACTGTTTTTAGTGTGTTATTTTGTTTTTCAATCACTCATATAGCTGTGCAGTCTCCAATAAATACCACTTAAACACTGATACTGTGTCAGTGTGATGTATCAACCACGTACAACGGTCATGTATGATAACTCTTGTACCAAAATGTCCCTCTCTAATGTACAACCTTTGTTAGGGTCATAACATGTGTACTGTATAACGAGGATACCATTAACATTGGGATTGTAACACAGACATGATCAAATTCAGGTGTATTGTACATCTCCACATATTTATTTGTGAAATTTCAATCAGCAGATACTGGAGCACTGCTGGTGGCTTCCGAATGTCAGCTCAGGTGTCATGCACTACTAACCCACAGGATACTGAAGTTAGGGATATGTTAGTCATTCAACAATCCAGGAGGCAATTACATTGTTTCTATGTATCACCAGGTAAAGCCTTATCACATACCCATAACTTGCTTCCTAATAACCATACCCCATCATACAACAGCGATCAGTACTGATGTCCCCAGTCCTGGAACATTTTACTTACCATGGTCAGGTAGCTGTAGGTTTGCCACTCACCTATGTCAGTCCTCAGACACATGCGCATTGATCTGCAAAATAGTAACATGCTGACAACCATGTACATGGTAGGTCACATACAACAGAAACCAATGTGATGGTAGAGGCTCTGGATTCCACATTATGACATGTGTCAGACACAAGTGAACATACACATGGCACCATTTGTTCGCCTCCAGTACGATAAAGGTCTGCTTGGTGAAAAAGCACACTGCCATCCCACTATCCTGACAGTCTGGCCATATAAGCCACACTCCACAAACTCATGATAAACAGTACAGGGTTTCATCCATGTCCACTTCTCATGTCTGCCTACAAATCCCATCTGCCTGTGACACTGTCTGAGATTTCCAAATGAGGAAGAGCCGAACAGAAACTCAGCTAATATGCGATTGACAAAGATAAGGGATAGAACAGATTTGTACACATACATCACATACATCACTTTGACAATTCATTGGTGTGACTTTGCTTGTGCATTTATAAATCATGACACTGTATGCCTAACTGTTCTGTGCACATTTCCAAGTAACAATCTTTAGGCATATCTGAGTCATTTGCATTGGAGCAACCTAAGACCTCACAGATGGGGGTAAATAGTTGATGACATGCCAGGCAGAAATTAAACAGTACACCATGGACTCTCATTTGTAAAAACATATACCTTTAGTCAGTTGAAGTACTGATTGATGAGATCTGCCCTGATGTCTGCAGTTTCATCCTCATTATGCTCATCCTCACTTGGCAAATCTGTATTTCCACCCACAGAATCTGCTGGCTCACCCAAATCTGGAGTGAATGGCATCTGACATCTTAGGGCAAGGTTGTGGAGCATGCAGCAGGCAACAATAATTTGACATACCCTGTTAGGGAAGTAGAGGAGGGGTCCTCCAGATTTGTTGAGGCAGCAAAATCTTGCCTTCAGGAGTCCAAAAGTCCACTCCATATTCTTCCATGGGCCTCACTGAAGCAGACTTCCCCTGGTGTGGTTGGTACCTCAGTGGTGGCAACAACCAAGGACAGTTTAGATAGCCAGAGTCACCTGTGAGGAATAGGTACAACAACACAAACATATATCTTGGACGTGCACATTTGTGATAGCAGGGGAAAATGTTCACAGACACACATGACATCTATGACTTACCAACCAGCCAGGTCTTCTCTGTGTACAGTTGTGTCATCAGCAATGGGATATTACTGTTCCACATGATGAAGGAATCATGGACTGATCCAGGATACTTTGCACATACTTGTGAAAGCTACAGGTCAGCCAAACAGACCACATGGACGTTGATGGAGAGGTAGTTTTTTCTATTCCTATATACCTGTTCATTCTCACAGGGGGGAAACCAAGGCTACATGGACACCTTTCACGGCCCCAACCACATGCGGAATGTGTCCCAAAGCATATTACGCTGCCTTCAGATAGGTCAAATCCTCATGTTGGGGAAATCTGATGAAGCTGTCCATCTGTTTCCACAATGCAGACAGTACAGCCTTCAAAACCAGACTGAACATGGACCCAGGCATCCCTGCAGTTAGGGCCACTGTATTCTGAAAGGGCCCAGTGGCCAGGAAGTATATCACTGACATGACTTGAACAATGGGAGGTATGCTATTGAGATTGTGAATTACAGACCTCAGATCTAGATCCAACTGACGACATAGATTAATGATTGTATGCCTATTCTGATGATAGAGTTATATTCTGTGTCTCTCCTCCATGGTGTGCAGGTCTAATAGTGGGCGGTACACTGGAGGTTGTTTTCCTCTCCTCATGCCAGGGTAACCATGTGGGACAAAAACAGATTCTAGGTGAATGATTCAATCTGTACATCATGACTACATTCACGTAGATGTCACACATATCTCGATATGATGTAAAATTAAACATATGAAATTTGATTTAGAGAACATATCTATGCATTCTATGACTGTTTCCTTGATTCAGATCCCCTAAACCCTCACTGGGCCTGTACTTTACATGCATAAATATATGACAGGCAGTAATTGACAGATCCACCTAATTTACACGTGAGACATATTTGTTGCACCTATACTACATTTACATTGAAAATAGGATATTGACAATAGATTTTTATGTCCATAACCAGCCATACTTCTTTTACAGCATCTTTATTAATTCTCATGCACATCTCATGCACATTGAGAATAGTAAACATGAAGGAAGCACTTAAAATGTGTTTGTAAAGAATAGGTATTTCCAATACTTTTGCAAACATAAAAATTCCTCAAAATGGCAGCTGCCTAACCTACTGTACTGAACATGAGGAAGTGACCTAACTTTACCGGTGGATGTCATTATGGTGGTAGGCTGTTACAACCACGGTGGACATTGCCATTTGAACACATTGCTGCCTTTGGTGGGTATGGGCCAATGACTAGATCCGCCGACTGTGACCGCCCTTTATGTGGCAGACTTGACCTCCATCTCCTGCAGTATTCCTCACTTGACTCCTGACACTGCTGCAAGCAAGACCTCCATGACCTGTGCTGCTGTGTACTGCCTCTGGGAACAATCATGCCACATATTGCAGGTGATAGGGCTCCAGTCTTCACTCTAGAAAAGATGGACAAGCCTGTGGAAGAGGTCCTACCCCTGTATGAACAGCTGTATGGTGCACCAGAGGAGTAAGTGAATTCAATGGTATACCAATGTGTGAAAGATGGAGTGTATGGTGGTGTACATGAAATGCACAGGACTGAAGGATTGAGTCATCATGTTTGGGAGTATGGACATGTGTACGTATGCATAGACAGAAATACAGAACTGATACATAGTAGATAGTGTGTAATCTTCCTTGATCCACAACAGATAATGTAGCATTTGCATCAATAGTGGTGTGAGAAATAATAGTACAGCCATACCATGTTAAGGACAATCTTGTGGCATAGTCATCTGTTTCTAGTCAATACCTGGTACTGATCATGCATGTTGTACGGCTGACTCCACTTTATATATGGCGAGGCTGCTGATGGTAATTTGGTAAGGAGTGTGAACTGTGAGGAATGGTATGTTTTCTTACTTGCTATGACTGAAGTATTTTAACCACTTGTGTTGTGGACATAAGTTTTTCCTCTTGTCTGTGTCATCCATGCAGGACAACGCCCATCAAAAAAAGGGAATCTGGCATACACCATTGCCAAGTAAGTGCGGACCTGGGGGTTCACATTTGGCAGAGTACCCACTGTAAGAAGTGGTGGAAGGACCTGAGACTCTGAGCCTGGAAGACCGCAGAGGCTCAGCTTGGGATGTCCTCCCAAGGAGGGAGGGGTGCCCATCGAACCTTGACCCCCCCAATGGCCTGCATTTTAGCTGTGGCCTTCCCTGGGTTGGATGGGTGCTTGAAGGCAGCACAGCAGGCACAAGTGGGTAGGTATTGACTAGACACATGTACATCCCTCTGTCAGTTCAGTGTATGATGTGTGTAAGCTGTGATAATGTAGTAAGTGCTAAAGGTAAAGGGTCTCCTAAGAACACCCAGATGTACAGTTTATAACACTGAAACACAGGTGTGGACATTGTAATGTGTATAAGGACATAATACTCTCTATGTTAACCATATTGTATAAAAGCATGTGGTGATCCACATGTGACTGTGTCATATACGTACCACTATACTGCTCTATATGTGCACCCTGCTGGTTCATCATTTCCACCTACTGTTCCATACTCCAAATATCCTGTTGGTAATTTGTCTAAGTCTTTGGCCTCTGTCCATTCCAATGCCCCTGGATCTAGCTCTCAATGGAACATAGGGTCTGACAGGTGGGGAACACTCCAAATAGCCCTGAGTTGTGAAATAAATGTCAAATTCGTGTGAGGGTGTGATCTGTATCTGAGATTTCACATGGCATACTTGCTACACTTACAGAGGTATGAGGAAGTGTTCCCTTTGTTATGTGTGGACTGTACTTTGGCACTGTAGACAGGTCTCCGAGACCGCGTCTCCTCCTTCCGTACACAGAAACCTCTCAGATAACCCTGTCACGACATTTCCGCGTTCACATGGTAACATGGGAACGCTACAGGACGCATCGGACACGGACTTCCGGCGGTGGGACAGTAAAACGAAGACGGACTCACAGGCACGGGGAGAGGACGCAACGGAGCAGAGAGAAGAAGACGGAGAGCCGAACCCGGATGAGGAGGACGAGAAACGATTCTTCGCAGGGGGCGAGAAGACTGACACCAATTCCAGTGGGATACCGGAACAGAGTAGCCGAGGAACCCGTAGGGGTTATGGACCAGTTGATTGAAGACTGTATTATCGGGACTGATTATATCCGCTTCCAGCATCTCCTAGACCGAACCCAAACCCAGAAAGAGAACCCGAAGTGGTGGACTGAAGCTCCATTTTCCAATAGCTTTATTGAATGCCCCCCAAGCCGCAGAAAAAACACCCGAAGACACGAGAAATTGAAATTTCAGGAAACCCGAGAGGATACAAAAGCCAAAAGGGTGGTAGCAGAGACCAGTAACGCTCCAGTAAGCTTCCGAACCTGTCAGAGAGAAGACCCTACCCTCACTCATGCTTGGAGAACAGCTAAAACTGAAGTCACGGATGAGGTGGGTCCTTATTTACGAGTACAGAAACATCTTCTTTATAGGATTACCACAGCTACCACAGGAGAAAGCAAACAACAATTAGTAGTTCCAGAATTGTATAGGAACCAAGTACTCTTCCTAGCACATAATCAGCCAGGAGGGGGCCATTTCGGTAGGGAAAAGTTTTATTGGCCGGGGGTCTACGCCCACATTAGAATGTACTGTTTACAATGTCCCAGATGTCAGCTCACAGAACCAGGTATGCCCAGGAAAGCACCATTACAGCCCCTACCCATCATTGACATTCCTTTTAGCAGGGTGGGTATGGATTTAATCGGCCCACTCCTTCCGTCGTCCAGGGGACACACAAACATTCTGGTCATAGTAGACTATGCAACGAGATACCCTGAAGCCCTTCCCTTATCAAGTATGACTACCAAAACAGTGGCACAAGCCATGATAACAGTTTTCACTAGGAGAGGTTTTCCCCAAGAGATCCTCACTGATCAAGGCACGCCGTTCGTGTCAAACCTTATGAAACAGATATGTAGGTTATTGGGAATTACTCAAATAAAAACGTCGGTGTATCGCCCCCAAACGGACGGTCTAGTGGAACGCTATAACCGTACCATAAAGACACTGTTGAGGAAAATAGGAGACGACTCTGGAAGGGATTGGGATCAAAAGTTACCCTTAGTTCTTTACGCCAACCTAACACACGAACAGTCCACCACTGGTCATAGCGAATTGGTCTTCGGAAGACAACCACGTGGTCTTCTGGACATGGCAGCCAAAACCTGGGAAGAGGAAGAAGAGGAGGGGAAACCATTGCTAGAATATGTCCATAGGCTCAAAACCCACTTACAAAATCTATGGGAGGATGTACGGCGACACCTCGAGAAAGCCCAAGACAATCAAAAAGGCTATTATGACAAGGGAAGTAAGTTACGTACATTTCTCCCGAATGATCAAGTCCTTATTATACGACCAACGTCTGAACAGAAACTATTAGCTCGATGGCAGGGACCCTATAGGGTTATTAGAGCAGTCTCCCCTGTCACGTACCTTATAGAGCTAAGTGTCAACTCCAAAAGAACCAAAATTTACCACATAAACCTCCTAAAGAAATGGGAAGCCGTAGAAAGGTTAGATACTCAAACAGGGACGGGGTGCTTTATCTCTCCATGCAAAGAGATAGATCTAGAACTTTTTCCCTTGGAAAGACAACAGATAGAGAATACTCCTTGTATTAACAACTCTCTAACCGAAACTGAGAAGGGACAACTGTCCGCCCTGTTAAAACAACACTCGCATTTCTTTTCTGACATACCTGGAAGAACCTCCTTGATCTATCACAAAATAAAAACACCGTCAGGGCAGACTATCCGACTACGACCTTATCGTATTCCCGAGGCTAGGAAACATGTCATTGAGGAGGAAATAGAGAAAATGATAGCCCTAGGAGTAATTAAACCCTCTGTTAGTTCTTGGAATTCTCCAGTAGTTCTGGTTCCAAAACCCGACAGGCCTGTCCGGTTTTGTATCGACTTCCGCAAACTCAATGACATATCCCTATTTGACACATATCCTATTCCCCGTGTAGATGATGTCTTAGAAAAGTTAGGGAGAGCTAAATATCTGTCCACATTGGATCTCACTAAAGGGTACTGGCAAATTCCACTTGCTCCTGAAGACAAAGAGAAAACGGCATTCTCCACACAATCCGGCCTATATCAGTTCACAGTTCTACCCTTTGGTCTTCACGGAGCCCCTGCTACCTTTCAACGGTTGATGGACAAGCTGTTAAAACCCTTCCACACCTTCTCAGCAGCCCATTTAGATGACGTTGTCATTTACAGCGATACCTGGCTAAATCACCTCCAACATCTCAATCAGGTCTTCACTGCCCTTGCGGAAGCCGGTCTGACGGCTAATCCAAAAAAGTGCATCTTAGGGAATACAAAAATCTCCTATCTAGGCTATATGATAGGCAATGGGACCCTTCAACCACAAAAAAATAAAATTGAGGCCATAATGCAAGTCCAACCCCCAAAAACCAAGAAAGAATTGCGATCCTTTTTAGGACTGGTGGGCTATTACCCTAGATTCATACCAAGATACTTCACTATCGCTGCCCCTCTTACGGATCTACTGGCCAAACACCACCCCAACACGTTAGCACCGTTTTCCGACTCTCAAAGGACTAGCTTTGAACAGTTAAGGACATCCCTAACCACAGATCCAGTATTACAATGTCCTGATTTCTCTAGACCATTCCATCTTTATACTGACGCTTCTAACATCGGTCTCGTGGGCTGTGCTCACTCAACCTGATAATGAGGGACTTGACCACCCGGTTGTCTTTATCAGTAGGAAACTGCTTCCACGCGAATGCCACTAACCCACCATTGAGAAAGAGTGTTTGGCCATTAAATGGGCGGTAGAGAACTAGCAATATTACCTTCTTGGCAGGCCTTTTGTACTGTATACTGACCATGCTCCTCTTACTTGGCTTGCTTCCCACAAGGACTCCAATTCTAGAGTGTTGAGGTTGTTCCTTGAACTCCAACCTTTTACCTTCCAGGTGCGCCATGCCCCAGGATCTCAGCAAGGCCCCGCAGATTACCTGTCCCGGTTTCCCTCCTCCTCTTCGGTCCTCGACCGGGACCGTTCATGGGATGGGGTGTGTAGACGGGTCTCCGAGACCGCGTCTCCTCCTTCCGTACACAGAAACCTCTCAGATAACCCCGTCACGTCATTTCCGCGTTCCCATGGTAACATGGGAACGCTACAGGACGCATCGGACACGGACTTCCGGCGGCGGGACAGTAAATGAAGACGGACTGAGGTACTGGGTTTTTCAGAACCGGTACTGATCCGGTAACCCAGCGGTGCCAGGGTACACCCAAAGACCTCGGGTACTTTCCTGATTCAGACCACAGAAACTCAGAGTCTTCTAGTTGAAGTCAAAGATCGAATTTATTGGCTGCAACCAAGTGACAAGCATCCTAGAAGTAAAACAGCACGATTTGTATGTTCTCAGGAGACTGTGTTTCAATGCAAAGTCAGGTTTCCTTATATACAGTTTTTTAAGCTTCAGGCAAACATTCTTGACATTTTGGTTGGTCATTCACATGTTTTCACTACAAAGGAAAAAACAGTGTCATGATGAAACCTCATATTTCATGTCATCTAACCCATAATAAATTACCCGTCAAGGCCTAGTATATTACATCAGATAAGTGTGGACCCCCAATAAAAACGGGCACCTCCCCCTCGTAAAGTAAGAAGAAGAAAAGAGCAGGTGCAGGTGTGCGCAAGATTAGGCAGGGTGTGTGAGCGATAATAAGGGTTTTATGGCATGGTGTGCCTTGATGCTATCTGATTCGGCCACTGGGAGAGGGACTGACCAAACAGGTTTGGCCTGAGGCAATGGTTCCAGCTTGCCCAGGTCAGAGAAAAGTCAATCAAGGTGTACGTGTCCTTGGAATCAAATCTGACTGTATTATAAGCCTATGTGAGGGCAACTTTTAAAAATGGCTGCCGTGTATAAAATGGGAGCCACGAGTGCAGGACGAAAATGGCGATTTCGAGGTGAAAACGCTGTTGGAATTGAGCGAAAATGCTCATGCTTAGTGTACTAGTCATTATCGGTCTTTTGATACTAAAATCGTACTGCTGTGGCAAAGTAAATTACATGGGTCCAGAATTTTTAGAACCACAAACCCTCCTTTTGCCCTTACATAGGCAATAAACCTATTCTCATGCTAATCTGAGTCCAGGTCTATGTTTATAAGGCCATGGAGATGTTGCTGGAGCAAAATTCTAGTACTTGGTAACTCTCTCTGGACAGGTCTCCTCGAACATGAAGTAGCACAAAAGGCCACATATAGCAGGACAAAATAAGGAATACCTCTGTCTGCAGTAGGTGGCATAAGATCACACACCCAACAATTAGTGGTGTTCACTACTAACTAGTGTTGATGCAGAAGCTGTACAAAAGAATTGCTTACGAATTCTGATCTTCTAACCTGCTCATGTTCAGGGAAAGGGTGAAAAGAGTGCAAAGAAACAATAGTAGGAAAAGACATAGGTTGGGAAGTGGGTGCAGAAGTCAATTGAGTAGAGAAAAACAATCCCACCCATAAATGACAACGTCATGTTTAAAAGACACTAGAAAACACGTTATTAAGAACATATAGACAACGGGAGAAAGTAGTGACCACTATTACAAATGAAATATTCATTTTTCACAACCCTAACCAAAAAGCAAATCCTAAAATTATCTAGTAACATTTTAGGGCTCCTCTGCATTTCAGTAATTTTTGTATGTTCAGGTGGAACAGTGGTGACTCTCATCAATGCTCTAAGGTGAAAAGGGGGTACTCTTTCCACAGAAAATGGACTTTATTCTGCTTTTACTAAACAGAATAGTACTTTAAAACAATGCCAGCAAAGCAATCAGTCTCCTAACACCTAGTCTATACAATCACACGGAAACCTCTTGTGAAACCAACTATGCCCAGAGTCCATTCAAAAAGCCTCTCTGGCAGGCTTCTATTGTCCATCAAATTTTCTTTTGTTGTTTTCTTTCGCATGGGCCTCTCAATTCAGGCCTCTTCGTGAGAAAAGTACTGCTTAGTTGGAGTGCCCTCCTGGCAAACACCCACAGCTCACTCGAAAGTCTCAATGTCTTAAAGCAATGCACCAGTGTCTCTCCTCTGTGGCCGACACTACAAACAATGTGCTCTTCATTGATCAAGGGCACAAATCATCTCGTGCAGACCCAAGCACCATTAATTGGGAAATAGCTCAAGCTCAGCAGCACTTTCAGACTCCAACACTCATTATTTAGTGTCAGAGGACGCTCAAGCTGCTCTTTCATGGGCACCACAATATAGTGCCTTTTTCCAAACTTGAAATCTCCGGTGCAGTGCCCTTCTTCCGTTGGAGCAAAGAAAAGGGGGGGTGTGGCCAAAACTCAGGCCAAGGGGCTCAAGGGATTGCACACTGTCAGAGGTTACCAGCACATGACAGGTAGAGAAATGAAACTTCAAAACAGCTCTGCTATCAACAACAGGAATCCTTCTCTTTAGCTCTTTTACCCTGAAACTTTGGTTTTGTGATGTCCAACGCCGTCTGATGGAGCAAGTACGATACCATGCGCTGGCGATCGCTGTCCAGCTTTGCTACTTTCTGGGTGCTGAGACTGTAGGGCCAAGACGTCCGTCTTTCATCTGTAGCTGTGACTGATGGGAATTAGGCTTAAATCAATGTCCTGCAGGTTATTATGACTTGATACCCGCAGAATCTAGTGACTTAGGAAATGTGCCACAGTTGTTAGTTTCCTTCAATTTAGTAAAAAAAACAGTTCATGGTTTTTAGCAAGGGGACTGCAAGCAGGTGGTCTGCAATCTTCAAAGGAGTAGCCATACACCATGGGCATAAAATACAAAGACAAAGGCAGAAGGGCAAAACAGGGTCTCTAGCATCTTTAATTGGGTTCTCTCCATTATTCTCTGCCATTTCCTCACACAGTGGCATTGTCTAATGGGGTAAACACATATTTTCCTCAATGATTAAGTCTAGGTGTTCCTCCTTACCTTAGAACATCTCAATAGAGAAATCACATGATACCGATTATCAGGGACATGTAGAAACCTTCCTTTAAAAACTGTGCATCAGGTGCACTATGCAATACACAGGCTAATAGTCAAATGTGCAAACAAAAAGACAAGAACTAGAGGGTCCTGATATTTGCATGATTAGGACACATCTGATCCCACCAAAAATTAAAGTAGCAGGAACAGAAGGGAACCGAAAACCAAATTAAAATAGACATTGAAAATTCGTCATGTTCAAAAAGGTAAACATAAGATATCTCCTATTGAGATGGAAAACTTGTCTTACTATAATAATGGGTCAGTTAACCAGTCTATCGCTACCCTGACAGTCAGGCTGGAAAACATTGAAGCAGGCCTAAGGCAAATTCTTGAAAACCAGTCTGGTCATACCAAAGGGAATTATACATAACATGGGGGTCCCTGGTACATCACTGCAGTCTGGAAATGTGAACCTGAACAATACATCAATAATAATAAAAAGGTCGGACTGGTGAAAGGAATTTGAAAAAGAGAAATGGGACTAGGACATAGCTAAAATCTCAATAACTAAGCATGATGCGACATTGGTCAGGGGAAGTAACAAAAGAAAAAATCTATAGGAAGAACAAAAAAAAATTATTTCGGTGATAGTCAGGCATGTGACACAACACCGAGAGTACGGGTGATACACAAAGGCCAAAGTTACACAAATTTTAACTCTACCGTTGGTGACTACACCATATACGGTACTCCTAGCTAATGTATCAGTTTCTTCTTCAGGAAAAAATTAAAACCTGGTTTTCTTTTAAGGAACAAAAGCCATATGCTACTTAGGAAACAGAACATCATTAACTAATGTAATATAGAAATTAGGCCACCTTGAGTCACAGATCTATAATTTCATCCTTAGGTCCAATCAAGGCTACATAAATGTAGGGCTGCCTGTTCCTTTAAGGGAAGGGGCAGTAACGTGACTAACTGCAGGTGACACACTTTGATCCTGTATATCTCTTTTTATTTTCCTTCAATACCATTATAGCCAAATAGACATGCACTGGTGAAGTGTTGTCTTTTATGTTCACAGCATGAAATATCATTATCTGTGGAATTTAGTAACCAGAACAAGTTCAACCAACTGTTGCGTAGCGATGGGCATCGTCATGACCATCCCCTCACAACACAGGGGAGCTTGTAATAGTATCAAAAGCAGCAACAAACATGCAAAAAACAAATAAAAAATAATAAAAACGCACAAAACGTCAAGCCATCAGATATACTTGCTGTGTATCAAGCACAAAAAGCATAGACAAAACAATAGCATGTGTGAATAAGCGGTGACACACAACACCATGTCATGTACTTTATGCACTGTAAACCTGCAGCCCAAAACCCAATATTTGGGCCTGTTTAATTTGTCAGATTTAAAATCCTTACCCTCCTTTTGACAGTAGATCACCAGGCAATGGAAATCTGCTGTCAAATATAACTTTACTGTTTCTCTTCTAACATACAGGACCAGCAAGAACAATTCATGATAGGACCAAATACATGAAAATACATTTCCATTACTTAACTGTTACCCTCTTGTCAGTTACTTCGCAACATCAAGCCACCTTAGTTTTACCTTTCTAAAAGTAAAAATTGTTACACTGACACTCCATATTAATTTGGCACCTACAATTTCCACTGTGAAAAATAAGTCTTAATTGGTAAATCGTTCTCATTAAGGCATGTAGCCTTCAAAATTTTTAGAAAAGGGCTGCATCTTATTTTATGTCTAAGACTTAATGCAACACTTCGTTTTCTGTCAAATAAAAGCAACTAGCAGGCATCATTTTATTTTTTTAGAGCGGAGACTCAAATGTATCAGTTCTGCAGAGCATTTAACATGATGTTGGGACTTTCGAAGAAACCCCTTTTTTTATATTTTCCCTTTGGAATTAAGTTCTTTAATTGTATTGATGTTCTTCTGGAGAAACCAGAAATCCCACTTTTAGAGGCCTGTAGGGTCATTCTGCATTTCACAGAGACAAGGCCCTAATTTAAAAGGTCACAAGTGTCAACATGACAACCTCCTCCATTGTTTATGGGAAAACTAAAGATAGCATCTCAGCAGCGTGACTTGAGCCAGCCTCTGTAGCTCTCCTAGCTTCTGCCACTCTGAATCTGTCAAAGACAGTAGGCCTTCCTGTTTTCCTTCTAACCTGCAATAATTCACTCTATTTAAAAAAAAAAAAAAATTCCTTTTTAGGCGCTAAAAAAAATTATCTCTATTTCCAGATTATTAAACTACATTTACTGTGAATAATTCACAAACCTTAATAACACACATACCAGTTGTTAGAATTAATGCTTGTTGCAATCCCATGCAATGCTACATATTTCATCAACCTTGAATGAATGAACGTCTCAGTAGGCCCAGCTGAAGTTAGAACCTTCAACCGTGATATTAAAACAAGCCTTTGTACTGGCACATTGACTCATTGAATCATAAGAAGGCACAACCTGCAAATATATATCAAACCTAAATGTATGCATTTACAGAAGCCTGAGACACTTTAAAAAGTACTCTGAATGAAAGAAATTGCAGTTTAAACAGTGCTTTTGCCCAAAATCGACTTTGATATTTTAGGCATTAAAAATCAATATCCTACAATTTTCTTGCATAATATGCATTACCAGAATGTCTATTACACAATCCATGAGTCAGCCATTGAAAATATTAACTTATACTTTATAGAAATGAGCTTGTTTGCTCCTGCGCCAAGGGAAAATTGCACATACAAATGTCATTTTAGCGGTGCAACATAACTTAAATTAAATTTTAATGCTAGGAGGTCATAGTATAGGTATTAAGCTTTATAAATATAAAAAAACGATTTTGAAAGGCACTTATTTTTTAAATAATTTTTCCATAATTAATATTTTTTTTTTTTTTTTTTTTAAACAATTATTCTTTTTTTTGTGATAATTCCACATATAAAAGCAAGCTGTATCCCTTGCCTATTATTTGGGATACATTAACTCACAAGCCTAAGCGCATAAGCCTAACTTGAAATGTGTCACATTTTTGCGCCACTTTCATTTAAAAGGAAGGTTATGCAAAATTCCACCCATGTTTAACTGGGAAAGTGCTGGCTGAATTGAACATTCCTATCAAATATACTGCAGCTGAAAAGTTTGCCTGTGAACATCTAATACAATGCATCTAAGAAAAATGCTGTAAATGTTTTGTTTTTTTTGCAAAAATAGATAATTTAGTTTTTTTTTTTGGGGCCCTATTTATATCTATTGAATGTGTTTTCTAATTTATTAAGCATTTAACGGCAGTTTTGTATATGTGCACAATTGCTCATTCTATAAATTAAAGAGCAACATATAGCGATGTTAGCACATCACATGGTTCATTTCTGGATTTTTTCTAAGTTTCTACTTAATATTAATTAACCAACATTTTACTTAACAAACTGAAAACATCAAGAAGACCCACAAACACACATTGAGCTCATTTCAGATATAAACAGAAAACACTCAGGACACACAATACAGCGCGCTTTAGCCATTTTTCATAAATAGCGCCGTCGCAATTTACTTACAGAACCATTTGCAGATCCTAGTTGTAAGTCATATTTACAAGAGAAAAGATAACTTTTCTCAATAGTGTTCCAAAAAACTGCAAAAACAGCCTCACAGACATTTATTTCCAAGAATAGCGGACCCATACTTTATTAAACGTGATGGGGCCCACTCCGTGCTTCACATATAGTTCATAGGTTGGAGTTCCAATCGGAGGAACCGGACATGAGTCCTCCAACCGGGAGTCCCTTTTACAACCAAGACAAAACAAATTTCCAAGTCTGCTAAGACCAGGCATCTTCGCTCACTAGTCTAGCTTCAAACTTCAAAGGATTATCGTTTACGATAGTCTTGTGAATACACGAGTCCTTCGGCTTTGGTACTTGCAAGTTCCAAATCAAAGTGATCCCAAAAGGATACCAAACCAAATGTCCAACTTAAGGACCAAACCAAGTGTCCAACTAAGGACTGGGAGACGCTCCACTTATACTTAACTGAAAATATCGATGACGTCACCAGAAGACTCGTCTTATCGTTTCGCTCTACCAAACATCAAGGGTCCAAATCAGGGCGATAGCCAGAGCAGCAGTCTTTCGTAGCCGTCGGGAAGCGGGGAACCTCGCAGCAAAGACTTTCGGACCACGTCGACATGCAGGGGTCGATGAAGTGGCGGCCTTCCTCCAGAATTTTCACACGAAGCTCCCCACAGACCTCAGGCTTGGACCGGTACCGCTGGTATCGCCCCATGTTGGGCGCCAACTGAGGTACTGGGTTTTTCAGAACCGGTACTGATCCGGTAACCCAGAGGTGCCAGGGTACACCCAAAGACCTCGGGTACTTTCCTGATTCAGACCACAGAAACTCAGAGTCTTCTAGTTGAAGTCAAAGATCGAATTTATTGGCTGCAACCAAGTGACAAGCGTCCTAGAAGTACAACAGCACGATTTGTATGTTCTCAGGAGACTGTGTTTCAATGCAAAGTCAGGTTTCCTTATATACAGTTTTTTAAGCTTCAGGCAAACATTCTTGACATTATGGTTGGTCATTCACATGTTTTCACTACAAAGGAAAAAACAGTGTCATGATGAAACCTCATATTTCATGTCATCTAACCCATAATAAATTACCCGGCAAGGCCTAGTATTTTACATCAGATAAGTGTGGACCCCCAATAAAAACGGGCACCTCCCCCTCGTAAAGTAAGAAGAAGAAAAGAGCAGGTGCAGGTGTGAGCAAGATTAGGCAGGGTGTGTGAGCGATAATAAGGGTTTTATGGCATGGTGTGCCTTGATGCTATCTGATTCGGCCACTGGGAGAGGGACTGACCAAACAGGTTTGGCCTGAGGCAATGGTTCCAGCTTGCCCAGGTCAGAGAAAAGTCAATCAAGGTGTACGTGTCCTTGGAATCAAATCTGACTGTATTATAAGCCTATGTGAGGGCAACTTTTAAAAATGGCTGCAGTGTATAAAATGGGAGCCACAAGTGCAGGACGAAAATGGCGATTTCGAGGTGAAAACGCTGCTGGAATTGAGTGAAAATGCTCATGCTTAGTGTACTAGTCATTATCGGTCTTTTGATACTAAAATCATACTGCTGTGGCAAAGTAAATTACATGGGTCCAGAATTTTTAGAACCACAGGACTCACAGGCACAGGGATAGGACGCCATGGAGCGGAGAGAAGAAGACGGAGAGCGGAACCCGGACGAGGAGGACGAGAAACGATTCTTCGCAGGGGGCGAGAAGACTGACACCAATTCCAGTGGGATACCAGAACAGAGTAGCCGAGGATCCTGCCACGACCCAGGAGGGTCGTGGCTTTCTAAGGTACGGTCCCTCCTGAGGACAAGGGAGACTACAGATAAAGGGGCACCGGGGAAGGGACCAGGGGAGGTGGGAGAGGGAAAAGGGAGGGCGGCACACCCCAGCTAGGAAAAGTATTTCTCCCCCTCTAACTGGGAGCACTAAGACCCACTATAGGCACAAATAGAAATTATTTTTCCTCACATTCACTGTGGCGTATCCTCACTCTCTCTCCCTCTTGGAGACCCTTCCCCTCCAATTCCGCTACGATAAACCCCAGAAGCAGCCCCCACTCACCTTCGCGTTTTTCTGTTTTCCTTTCCGGTAAACCGTGCTGGAGCCTCCAGAACCCAACAATCACCGACCTAGAAGAGAGAAAAGGAAACAAGAAAGCGCAACAATTAATGGAGAACTGAACAAACCCCCAAGAAACATAGAAAGTATACTCGACTGTATTTCCCAAAGTAAAAGAAAAGTAAAATATTGGTTTACTTACCTAATTACTCAGTCTCAGCGTTGTTTGTACCGCCAAAGCCTGCCACAGGCACCCTTGATGTTTAATCAGGATGGACATCCGACATGCTGAAAAGCATGGTGGTATTGCTGCATTCCTAGTACAAGAGATATCATTGACATGAGAACTCAGACTATTTGTTCCATGCACATGTTATTGTGAAGGTAAGTGGCTACCGTGCTATTCACTTAGCCACTGTTTTGTGGGCATGCTAGATACGACAGGGCATATTCTATATAGGTACAACATACACTGTTTTAGCCAACATAATGTATACATTGTTAATTCCTGCCAGTTACCACCTTTGTGATTCAACTTTGGCATACTTACATTTGGTATTCTGATTCTGTTTTGAAGGCTTTTAGTATGGCAAAGCTAAATTTGCACTGACTTAATTGTGTTGCAGGTGTTGTATTTGACAAGCACTTGTTGGTGGGATGGTTATGTTGTCTGTCAATTGGCTTGGCTCAAGGTGTGTGCCTCAATCATGATTGCCTTACAAGTGGTTTGTGTTAGTGTAACTTTACTCTAAAGATGTAAGGTTACTCATGTCTGAAGTGTGGATAGTGATGTTGGTACTTACATAATGTTATTTTGATGTTGCCGCTCATCATGATAAGTTGAACTGTATGTGGAGTTCATGAACATGACAGGTGTCCATTGTATTTAAGGTTTTGGTCTACTCCCCTGGATTGTCTGTGGCTATTTCCTGTGTGCTAAGTAGGCCCTTATTAGTGCACATAACTTTGTTTTCTAGGTGAGAATGACTAAGATGAGGAGATCCACAAAGTCTGTATGAACCTGTGCAACAACACAACTGATACATGTTGTTAGAAATAGGGTCTTTGGTTGGCAGTCAGGTTATCCCCTGTCCGAACAAGAACCCTCACTCTAGTCAGGGCAAAGGCGAAACATATCTGGTTAACCCCGCTCACTCCCTTGGTAGCTTGGCATGAGCAGAAAGTCTTAACTCAGAAGCAATGTATAAAGTATTTGTACCAACACACACAGTAATACAGTGAAAACACTACAAAATGGACACCACACCAGTTTATAAATATAGGTAATATTTATCTAAATCAAACAAGACAAGAATGGCAAAAATCCAACCTGCACAAGTCAAGATATGAATTTTCAAAAGAATAAGAGTCTAACTCCATAGAAAACAATGGAAACATAGATTTTACACAAAGTACCTGGTTTGCATCAAAAATAAAGCTGCACGGGTGAGCGTGCATCGGAAATGTCAGCGATGCATCAATTCCTTACTCGCAAGTGAGACCGTGTGTTGTTTTTTCTCTGGTCGGGTCGGTGATGCATCCTTTTTTCCCCTCGCAAGAGAGCGATGCCTTGATTTCTGAACGGGGCACCTCAGATCCGCACAGGTTCATGAAGAGTTTGACGCCCAGGGACGATGAGTGAGAAATCCGGTTGGACGGTGTTCAAAAACTGTGGTGCGTGGAGTTGGCGTGGTTATCAGCAGCCACAAGCATGTGTTTCTCCAGCCGCGATGCATTGATCTCCCAGCTGCAAAGCAGGTGGAGCATTGATTTCAACCACAAATCCAGTGGCATCTCCTTTATCAGCTGCGTTGCAGGTGGTGCATTGATAATTTCCCCAAATGGTGTTCTGTGTATGTGGATTTCAGTTCTTGTTCTGCCAACTTCACCCTTCCAGGGCACAGGGACTAAATAGGGCACCACTTTTCAGGGCAGGAGTCTTAGCAGAGAGTGCAGGTGCTGGCAGAAGAAGTCTTGCTGGCCCTGAGACTTCAAAACAAAGGCAAGCAAAGTTCAAGTCCTTGGAGATTCTTCTCAAGCAGGAATGCACAACAAAGTCCAGTCTTTGTCCCCTTTCACAGGCGGAAGCAGCAACTGCAGGATAGCCCAACAAAGCACAATCACAGGCCCTGGCAGCACTTCTCATCTCTTCAGCTCTTTGTACTTGGCAGAGGTTTCTCTTGAATCCTTTAAGCAAATCATGAAGAAATCTGAAGTCTGTGGTTTTGGGTCCACTACTTATACCCCTTTCTCCCTTTGAAGTTGGCAAACTTCAAAGGAAAGTCTTTGCTGTTTGCAGGATCCTGCCTTGCCCAGGCCTGGCCCCATACAAACACCAGGGAGTTGGAGACTGCATTGTGTGAGGGCAGGCATAGCCCCTTCAGGTGTAAGTGACCACTCCTCCCTCCACTCTAACTCAGATGGCTCATCAGGATATGCAGGTTAAACCCCAACTCCCTTTGTCTCACTGTCTAGAGGAGATTCACAAACAGCCCAACTGTCAGTCTGACCCAGTCAGGGAATCCACAAACAAGAAGATTCACAGAATGGTTAAAGCAAGAAAATGCTCACTTTCTAAACGTGGCATTTTCAAACTAACAATCTAAAAACCAACACCAAACTCCAAATTTGTATCTGCTCCCAAAATGAAACTTCACTTAAAAGATATTTAAAGGCAGCCCCCATGTTAACCTATGAGAGATATAGGCCTTGCAACATAGAAAACCAAATTTAGCAATATTTCACTGTTAGGACATGTAGACACTGCAACCTGCCCATAGGGCTACCTAGAGCCCACCTAAGGGGTGCCTCACATGTATAAAAAGGAAGGTTCATGCCTGGCAAGTGGGTACACTTGCCAAGTCGAATTGGCAGGTCACAATTGCACACACAGACACTGCAGTGGCAGGTCTGAGCCATGTTTACAGGGCTACTCATGTGGGTGGCACAATCAGTGCTGCAGGCCCACTAGTAGCATTTGATTTACAGGCCCTAGCCACCTCTAGTGCGCTTTACTGGGGACATACTATTAAATCATATAGGTCAATCATAATTAAACCAATCACTAATACAAATTACAAAGAGAGCATATCCACTTTTAGCACTGGTTAGCAGTAGTAAAGTGCCCAGAGACCTAAAGCCAACAAAAACTGGTCAGATAAAATGGGAGGAAGAAGGCAAAATGTTTAGGGATGACCCTGTAATAAGGGACAGGTCCAAACATGTTTTGCTGAATGGGTTTGGAGTCTATTATACTCCAACTGTGGTTATGCAAAATGGAATAGGTGCATCTGAGCTATTTTCCATTGTGAAGGTAATCAACACTGTTGTTGGACCTGGCCCTTATTGCAGGGTCATCCCGAATCTGTTTGCCTCCTTCCTCCTATTTTTTCTGAACTGGTGTGGTGTCCATTTTGTAGTTTTTTCACTATATTAACTGTGTGTATTGGTAGGAACACTTTGTAAATTGCTTCTGAGATAAGTCTTTCTGTTTGTGCCAAGCTACCAAGGGGGTGTGCAGGGGTTAACCAGGTGTGTTTCTCCTTTGCTCTGACTAGAATGAGGGTCCTTGCTTGGACAGGGGGTAACCTGACTGCCAAGCAAAGACCCAATTTCTAACAATAGTGACATGTGATGTATGTGATTCCTTAGCAACATGCATCCTTGTTATTGGTATTTGATGAGCTAACTTTCAGGGAACATGATATCTGGCAATGCATTGATCATGTATAGATTTGGAGTATGTGTAATGTGGAAATAAATATTAACACTCATTTCCATTGCTGGTTTGTTGTTTGACAGTGATGTTGTTTATATGGAGCCATTTTCTTGTTGTCAATTCATCTTGTTCAGAAATTGTTTGTGGCATAGCTGTACTGATGGGATGTTGATGTTGTCAGATAGGTGACTTATGTGGTGGGTGTCATTGTTGTCATATAGGGTTGTGGAATGTATGTTGTTGTGACATGATGTTAGCTCAAAACAGTTTCTACCTGGGGGTGTATAACACATTTATGTGATGTTAGTGTTGTGCATAGTGTGATGTAAGTTTATGAAAAGAATGAGATGACCCTACCCCTCCCTCTTTTTCCCAGCATGAGCATCGGCAGGCAAAGGAGATGGGGCACAGCTGAGTGGGGAAGCTGTTGGTCACGGGACCTGAAGTCATGATACCATTGACCCTATGGGACCCAGTGGCCCAGATGGTGAGAGGAGTGCCAAGGGGGAGACAGGTTCCACGTCTTCCTCTTCAGAATTCTCTTCCAGTGGACCCTCCTTGGTGGTGGCAGACCCATCTGGGACCACCACAGCACCATCTCTGTCTGACGTCCCCTTACTACCTCCGCCCTCCCTGTAGCTCTCCTCCTAGTTGGCCATGCCCACTCACCCAAGAGGGTGTGTGTCTTCTTTGCCACTGACAAACAGCATGTGTTTGCTGCTGTGTTGTGTGGCTTTGTGTGCTTTGACTGTGTTTGTGTGAATGTTATGTGTATGGTATGTTAGATACAATGTCCTGTGTATGTTGATTGGTAAGTAGTATGGTTATGTAAAGTGTGTGTTCCTTCCCTGTTGGTTGTACATTGTATTGTATGTATGATGTGTCCCTGGGTAGCATCTACTGTGGGTCCTTGCCTACAGATTGGAGACGGTGCAGTTATGTTGTAGTTGTGATGTGGTGTGTTGTGGTGTTGTGTGGTACTGTGTGAGAGGGGGCCTGTGCAGTGTTTCCATGCGTACCTGTGTGTGTGGGGGAGGGTGTGTGGGGTGGCTGTAGCATGGGTCATGTGTGTGTGGCTGTAAGTGAGTGTCAATGTTAGTGTGCTGTTAGGTGTGAGTGTCAACCTCACATCACCTCACACCCACTTCCCGATTGCATGTTGTGTAAGTGTACATAAGATGACAATATACAATAACAACAGGTGAGTGTCTGTACTTACAGTTGCTCTCACTGTCCAAGATTCCAGAGTCTTTGGGTGAGCAGGAGCAGTGGGATGACATCTACCTCTGATTCCATGGAGGCTCCAGACAAATATGGCTTCCTAAAGGTGGGTGTCTCCTTTTATGCAGTTCATTTCCTCCTGGGTTTCTGTGGAGGTGTAACTGCAGCAGAAACCTTGGTGGTGTGCAACCTCGTAATTCTGTGGAAACATGGTGGCCCCCAGCCTGCAAGTGGGTTCCATCATCCGTGGCAGCCATAATGCACTGATGGTGCTGGTGGTGCTTTGGCTGTATTATGTAGTGTATACAGCCATGGTCATAATTTGGTGGTCTTTTCCACCAGGCCGTTGGCAGTACAACCGCCACCACCAACATGGCAGTACTAAAACCGAAAGAGTCGTAATGAGGCCCTTACAAATAATAATACATACAGCAATATTTTCTAAATTGATATTTTTTTTACAAAGCTAAAAGAACACATTAAACTGTATTTTTTTCTCCGGTATTCCTGCTGATGACATTTTTGTCATCTCAATATTCTTGACACAATAATTTTGTATCACAAAATTATCTCTTTATGTATTTTGTTCAAAATCTCTGAAAGGTTGCTTATGAAATCACAAAACAAAGTTCTGTCAGATAGATACAAGATCCATCTATATAAGTGTTTGATTACTTTTTTCCTTCAAGCGCTGTAAAGGAGTTATTTTATGTTGGATTCATGGACCAATACCACATTTCTATCAATAAAATATGCTTTTTTAAAGTATTATGGCCCATATTTATACTTTTTGACGCAAAACTGCGCTAACGCAGTTTTGCGTCAAAAAAATGAGCGCCGGCTAACGCCATTCTGAAGCGCCATGCGGGCGCCGTATTTATTGAATGACGTTAGCCGGCGTTAGCCGCTGGCGGCGTCTGGTGTGCGTTAAAAAAAACGACGTACACCAGGCAGCGCCGGCGTAGGGGGATATGGGGCTTGGGCGTCAAGAAATGGGGCAAGTCAGGTTGAGGCAAATTTTTCGCCTCAACCCGATTTGCGCAATTTTTTTTTCACTCCCAACCCCCATAGAAATGACTCCTGTCTTAGCAAAGACAGGAGTCATGCCCCCTTGCCCAATGGCCATGCCCAGGGGACTTCTGTCCCCTGGGCATGGTCATTGGGCATAGTGGCATGTAGGGGGGCACAAATCAGGCCCCCCTATGCCACAAAAAAAATAAAAAAAAAACTTACATGAACTTACCTTAATGTCCCTGGGATGGGTCCCTCCAGCCTTGGGTGTCCTCCTGGGGTGGGCAAGGGTGACAGGGGGTGTCCCTGGGGGCATGGGAGGGCACCTCTGGGCTCACAGGAGTTTCATATACTATGCAAATAACATTGGTTCTGATGGATGGATAAAATATTGGTTGTCTAGTTGAACTCTCGTATCTCATACAAAATTACTTACGTAAATAGATCACTTATGAAAGCAAAAAGAAAAACATGGATGTCTTAAAAAATATAGGGGCATATTTATACTCCCTTTGCGCCGGAATTGCGTCGTTTTTTTTACGCAATTCCGACGCAAAACTAACTCCATATTTATACTTTGGCGTTAGACGCGTCTAGCGCCAAAGTCCATGGAGTTTGCGTAATTTTTTAGCGTGGACACCTACTTTGCGTTAATGAGATGCAAGGTAGGCGTTCACGTCTAAAAAATTTACTCCGAGGCATGTGCGCTGTATTTACACTCCCGGGCAAAATTCACGCCCGGGAGTGGGCGGGTCAAAAAAAATGACGTACGGCCGCTTTTGCGCCGTTTTTAAGCGACTGGAAAAGGCAGGCGTTAAGGAACCTGTGGGCTCTGAAGGAGCCCAGAGGTGCCCTCCCATGCCCCCAGGGACACCCCCTGTCACCCTTGCCCACCCCAGGAGGACACCCAAGGCTGGAGGGACCCATCCCAGGGACATTAAGGTAAGTTCAGGTAAGTCATTTTTTTATTTTTTTTGTGGCATAGGGGGGCCTGATTTGTGCCCCCTTACATGCCACTATGCCCAATGACCATGCCCAGGGGACAGAAGTCCCCTGGGCATGGCCATTGGGCAAGGGGGCATGACTCCTGTCTTTGCTAAGACAGGAGTCATTTCTATGGGGGTTGGGAGTCGAAAAAAATGGCGCAAATCGGGTTGAGGCGAAAAATTTGCCTCAACCTGACTTGCCCCATTTTTTGACGCCCAAGCCCCATATCCCCCTACGCCGGCGCTGCCTGGTGTACGTCGTTTTTTTCCACGCATACCAGGCAGTGCCGGCGGCTAACGCCGGCTAACGTCATTGATTAAATACGGCGCCCGCATGGCGCTTCAGAATGGCGTTAGCCGGCGCTAATTTTTTTGACGCAAAACTGCGTTAGCGCAGTTTTGCGTCAAAAAGTATAAATATGGCCCTGAGTGTCCTGTTGAGGAATGGTACACAAGTGCAACAATGAGTCACTGACTTCATGATTGTAGCACTTGACATTGCTCACACACACTCAGTAAAGATGTGACTTACCAACCAGCCAGGGCCTGCTGGTTGCAGTTGTGACATCAGCTAGAGTACAGCACTGTTCTGCATTATAGAAGAATCATGAGATGATCAAGGAAAACTGGCACAGTCATTTGAGATGTAGATATCTGCCAGACAACTTGCACATTGATGGAATGAATATTTTTTCTATGGCAATAGTTTTGTTCAGTGGCCTGAGGTGGCACCACATCCTCCATCTCCTAGGGTACCTATGTGTGAATAAACATGATTTGGAACATTGTCCAAAGAAACATATAAAAAGCATACCAACATAATCATGTGACAAAGGATTTCTGACTGGAAATACATTACACCCAGTAGGCATCACAGCTGTCCACTACACAAGGGTCAAATGTGACCTCCATGGTTTTAAACACATGTGTCCGCAGCATGGATTTGGGTGACACCCAACTGTCTGCTACTCAATTGCCCCTCAAAATGTGGCAGTCTTTTCTGACCACCAAAAATACTGTTAGTGGTGGTGGACAGTGCACTGCCATCATATGCCATCTGTGCCCTGCAACACACTACACTGGTGGTTGTGTATACAACAAGACAGATTTAGGATGGTTGTGATGATCCCACACATATAGTTGTTGTGACTCATTTAATATGGCCATATACAGTAATACAAACCACCAAAATGACAGATTCCTGACCTACTCCACTGGACATCAAGAACTGCCTGCGTCTGCCGACTGAAGTCATGTGCACGATGGGCGGTACCAACTGCGGCGTACACAGCCATATTCTAACATTGTTGCCTGTGGCGGTCGCGGGCTAATGGCTGTAAATGTTGGTGGTGATGACCACGTACCTGGCATATGTGTCTGCAACATTTTGCAAAAACAGGCACTTGATTCCTTACACTGCTGCCAGCAATACCTCCATCACTTCAGTTGCTGTATGCTGCCTCTAGGAGCAATCACGCCATGTCCAGCAGGTGAAAGGGCCCTTGCCCTCTCTCCAGAGGAGCTGTAGAAGCTCGTGAATGAGGTTCTTGCCCTGTTTGGTCAGCTCTATGGCTCACCAGGGGAGCAGGCAAGTATCTCATAGGCACAATTTACTCTGTTCAACACCATCCTTTCCCTCTTCAAAGGCTACAATGTGCCCCTGTATGCCAGTTAGACTTTTTGTGTTGTTGTTGTGTCAGTTTTTATGGCATCAATTGGATATACATGGTGCAGGTATTGGAGACCAGTACTATATGTATTTGTCATTCTCTTTGTGATGTGTGATGTTTTTTGAGGCCCTAAATTTGCATTGTTTTGTATTAACATATGAGTGAAGGAGATTTTACTGCCATCCAGTGACATTTCTTTGTTCATGATGGTTGTAAATTAGACAACATGTATGTGCATGACTGCATGAGCAGTGTATGCATTTTGTCTGAGTCATTTGAGGATCTTGTAGGCAATGTGCATTATGCCACAGATATTTCACCTGACATCTGGCCTTGCCAAACTGTTGTATGAGAGGCCTATCCTGACTCACTGCCCCCTTCAGGGTGCCATACAAACCACATGCCACATTGCTGATGGCCACACAATGTACTGTCATGCATGGAAGTGATGGAAATGTGATTGTCATATATGTTCTGTATGCTCAGCCTGCAGGTACCAGGGCCTCACACATGTATCTCCCAGTATGGGACATACTCCAGGCTGTAGGAGGGTTACTGTGTCTATGCAACTGTGGCGCTGTGCCCACTCCCTGTACAGCTGCAGATCTTGTTATGTGGCCAATATGAGGCTTTAGTGGGGAAACTTGCCCTGAATGCCTCAGTTCATTGACTGGATTAGGAATGAACACTGAGGTTAATCGTTAAACTAGTCCATATGTACATTTTGCATCATTGTCAATGTGTGTCTTTTACTCATGACAGGTCTCTTACTCCCATAGCTCTGTTTTCACCTTCACATAAGTCATATTTGTCCGGTACAGGTGTCTAGTAAAAATGTCAAACCCACAGTGCAGATAGTGTGCAGAATCCAGGGAGGCCATAACTTGTGACTCAGTAACTTGGTTACATAGCAGAAATTGAACCAAATATGCCTTTGTATGTTGGATGCCATCTCTGCAGGTTTGCAACATATGTTCAAAGGTGTGTTCTGTAGTACATGCACATACCACAGAAACCCACCTCGAAGGAGAATGAGTCGGCATTTGGTAGGCCACATGCCCACACATGCACTGGGAATAGACTTTCCATACCTACCATTCCAGCCCAATCATTGTCACTCAAGTCATAGGGTGAAGTCTGAACTATGGTAGTTGCCTGTCAGGACTGTATGCTTTGAGTCAATGTTGCAGAGTGTAAATGTGTTTGTCCAGTCAGGCATAGTGTGTTTATCCTTCTGAAACCACATTGTTGTGTAATGTTTCATTGTGGCTCACATCACAGTGCATGTTGCTGGAGCATGGACTACCTGATATCAGTAAGCTTTCTTAGTCATTGTAGGCCATGAGCAAGGCAGTGGGTTAGTCTGCAGATAACTCCAAAAGTGTGTAGTCATGTCCCTGTAGTTATGAATATTTTTGCTTTACACTTGTGGTAGGTTGAAAAATTGTCCATTTTGTGCTTGGTGTTTCTGACATCCATGTGAAACAGCCATCTATGCTACAACTTGTGTTGTAACCTTTTGATTTGTCTCTTGCTTCCATACAGGACAACGTCCATCAGAAGAAAGGGATTTGGAGAGCCATCGACCGAAAGGTGCAGACCCTGGAGGAACATAGGCAGTGGAGGGCCCACTGTCGAAAGAGATGGGAGGACCTGAGGCACTGGACCTGAAGATCGCTGATGTACAACTGGGGATTTCCTGCTAATGTTGGCATGGGACACATCAGAGCCTAACCCCCTTATTGCCCACTTTCTGGAGGTGGCCCATCCAGAGCTGATGAGTGTTTGAGGGTAGCACAGAAGCCTCAAGGGTGTGACTACAGTGCATTTTGCTGCCTGTCACATAGCCAAGTTGATGTGTTAGGGTCTGCCATCTCCCCATGACAATTCAGGATGGGCCATGTGTGACATACAAGATAAATAACAGTTTGTGTAGGCATGGATTTTGGTGTATTCTGATGTGCCCTGCCTATTAGCCCAGGGATCCATGACACAACTGAGTACAGAGCACAAAAAATGTGCTCTCCAGAGCCAACACATGCTGTGTACAGTGATCATTCAAGTAATGTTGGTTGTTGTAGTGGGTCTAAATCCCACACAACAATCCACTACTCCTCTGTATTACAGTCCAAACAAAATGAACTGATTGATCACTGTCCTCAGCCATGTGTCTGCTCAAGTGAGTAAATCGTCATCTGCCCCCAAGAGGCCACTTGTCTTCAGTGTGTTATGAGTGCTGGGGTTCACTACTCTCTGTCAGGTGAAGGTGGCCATTATACATGCAAAAAAGTAAATATTGTTCTTTGGGTGCAGTTACAGAGCAATACTTTTCCTTGGTAAGTGGGGAATGTCCATTGACATGATTTGTCTGACATTACTATTGCCAACATTCCATGTGCATACATGTTAGCCTCTGTACCTTTCACTTTTGACAAAATGCATACACTGCTGTTTCATGCATAACCTACCTGTGTTCATGGGATACTTTCTACATTCCTGTACATATATGTGCATGCCAACCTGTGTTTGGAATTGGGCATATGTTATGGGGTTATATTTCATGTGGTGCCACAGACAAGAGTGTGTCACCATTGGTTGTTGGCTCACGCATCCCCCAACCCATCAATGCATGTCATTTGGCATGAACAACTGCAGTAGCAATGAGGGACATTACAGGTAGTACTACAGTTTTTACGCACAATGTGCATTTCCATACCATTGATGTGGTATCATGTAGCAAACTGATCTGCTCATGTGAAATGCAGAAGTATCATTACCTAACAGCTTGCATGCATCATGTAGTGACTTGCAGTTACATAGGAATCATATGAGGTTGGGTACAACCGTTCAACCATGAACCTCTGTGTTCACAGGACCAAAATGGAGACAGTGATGTAGCTTCCCATTGGGGGCCATCTATAAGTACTTGAGAATCCATGGGCCTCCCCAACATACAAAGGACTAATGGCTTCTACTGATGCAATCAGAGTGTGTCATTGTAAAGGCCATACAGTAGAGGTGATTTCCGTGGGGCTAGTTGATTCATAGTGGTGTGGATTTTTGAGACATGTCTCCATGAAAATGTTCACATTTTGTCTACAGTGCACATTTCCATGCCAAATGTGAAGTATATCTGAGCAACATTAATTAGTACTACCTACATGACTCCTTTAGGACAATTTACACACAGTGACATGTGCATTGTTGATTTTTTCCAGTATGACATGGGTATTCTCATGTCACCTTCCTCAGGCTACTGTACTGCTGTCAGCAACATGCCAGGTTTTTAAAACTTCATTTCCTTTTGTTGTGGTATTGTGTATGTGACAAATAGATGTATGCATGACATTGTGAGGGATCTTTGGGAGTTAATTTGGCATTGTCCTACTATTATATGACAACAGGTAACTGAGGTATGCTCCAAGAGGCAACGCATTGAAGGTGATGGGGTTTCCGACTTATTCAATGGTTACTGTGTTACACAGCTTCACCCATGCAATTGTAGTTGTATGAGATCCTGATTTTCCTGTGGGCAACTGTTGATAGTTAATGTGGCATGCATGCATATGGTGTGGTACATGTAGGAGCCACTTTGATGTAGTTTGTTGCTGGGGGTTACTCGATGTCATGGTAAGGTTTCCTAATCACAGCTGTTGTTCAGGTGTGATCAGGAACGTGTGGTAACCCTTTTTCGCTTTGTATTTGCAGCATCATACCCGGCAATTGAAGGAGACAGGGCAGAACCAAGTGGGGAAGCATCTGGCCACGGTACCTACAGTCATGACACCACCTACAGGGAGAGACTCAGTGGCCCGGAGGATGAGAGGAGTTCCATGGAAAACACAGGATCAACTTTGCCATTTTCAGATTCTACCTCCAATGACCACTCCCTAGTGGTGGTGGACCCATCAGGATCTGCTTCTGTACCATCCTTTTCTGCCACCCCTAGTTCTATTGCCACCCTTCCTGTTGCTCCCTACCCAGTTGGCCATGCCCGCTCACCCAGGAGCGTGGGCGTTCCCTTTGCACCAGGCACCTCAGACCAGCCCCTGTTACCCCTGCTGCCCTGAGTGAGGGTGCTATTGACGTCCTGAGCAGTATCTATATGGGGAAGACTGCCATTGTGAATGCCATTCAGGGGTTGGCAAGTTACCTTCAGCAGGCAAATGTGTATCTGAAAGGCATTCATAGTGACATATCAGGCCTACAGAGATCTTTTCATTCTCTGGCCTCCTCACTGATGGCCATCATCCACCCCCACATTCCCCCTCCCATCACTTCCCTCTTCAACTTCCAAATTCCCTGTTCCTTTACCTGTCCTAAGCACCCAGGCACATCCACACGCACCCACCTCAACACACACAAACAGCGCACATAGACACAAGCACCATAAGACATATCAGCACACAGGCACTCAACAGTCACCTGCAGGCACCCCAACAGCCATCATTTCCACAAACACCACCTTCACCAACACACATATCACAACCTCCATACCCATGGACACCACCACAACACCCAGTGACACATCCACCATACCTACCATATGCCCAGAAAACACCTCACAACCAACAGACCCACATCTCTCAGACACCATACCCCAGACACCACCACAACACCCACGGACGCAGCCAACATACCCCCAGATAGCACCCCAAAACACACAGACACATCCCCCACATCCACCATACCCACAGATATCACCCCAACACACACAGATACATGCACAACATCCACCAGACCCACAGACAAAACTCCAGCAGACACACACACATATCCATCAGTGCCACATCACCCAGCACCTCCACCTCCCTGCCCCGAGACACGCAAATGCCCACACTTACACATGCAACAAACACCACCCAAACACAAGCACATCTCACACATGTACACTCCCAAGGCATCAGTACCCACAGACAAGACCACCAGGCCCTCAATCTCCAAATCCCAAGTCCCTTCTGATGATCCTATCAATTTTCCCAAGGCAAGTTTCCTTTTTGACCTTGGGAAGCACGTTTTCGGAAGGAGGAGGCAGCGGCTGCATCATCAAGGGCAGAAGCCCTTTAAAATCAAACTCACGCTCCCGCCTCGTGGGAAGCACGTGTTCAGGAGGAGGAGGCGGCGGCTGCATCATCAAGGGCAGGAGCCCTTTAAAATCAAACTTGCGCTCCCGCCTCGCGGGACGCCCGCGGGTGGAGCCCGGGCCAAGGGTGGGCCCGTCCTGCGCCCGTCAGCGCCTGACAGAGGCTGGGCTGGGCCACCCCCCTGACATCCTTATTTTTTGGCAATTACTGGCTTTGGGCACCTACATATAGAGGGGCGTGCAACTTCTCAGACTGACCCTCGTATGGACAATATTACCCAGTGTGTTATAGGGCCACGAGGAGACGCTTAAAGAATTTGAGCTGCTGCTGGTGTCTGCCCTATAGACAGGGGCAGGAGCCCTCTAATAACTCCCTTCTTTGCACTCCCACTTTGTGATTGTAGCAGGTGCCGGCTCTGTGGACAGGGGCAGGAGCCCTCTAATAACTCCTTTCGCGCTCCCGCGTCGTGCCTGCCAGAGCCCGGAGGAGGTTGGGCTGGACTCATTCTGTTGTTATCCGGTTTAGTGATTTGCATATATTTTGTCGTAACTAGATAAGAGTTTTCAACATAGTAACCCCATATTTATAATATACATAATGGGGAAAAGAAAGCAAAACCAAATAGGGAACTGTATTAATAAAAAAAAAACAGAGAAGTGCTAATACGATCACTAATTATCTCACAGATGCAATGGGGAAAATTAATGAAGAAATTATTAATGCTGAAGCACTTTTAGTGGCAACAAAAAATGTCTTACAGGAGGCTATCAATGAATTGAGCACTGAGGCTGTAGGTTTAATCTCTGAACTAAAATCCCCAAAGGAAAAATGTACTGGGACGGATCCTAGATTCTTCTTAGGCCCTTTATTACCTACAGATATAATAAAAGAAATCGATTCCTTGAACAGTACAGATGACCAAATTCCTTCACCACCAAAGAAAAAAAGAAGTAGTCAGACTATTAAATCTAAGTTTATGCTATCATCTTCACAGTTTTCTAAGGGTAGCAAAATAATAACTGAAATGCATGGGGGTCATGCAGTAACACTATCACCAGACAACAATGGCCCCTTACAAAAATGTATGGAAACCCTTTTCAAGAAACTGCATGGCAAGCTAGAACAGATAGAGTCAAAAGTATTGCTAGAATTCAAGGAGATAAAAGAACGTATAACTAAGATAGAAGTGTTAATTCAATGACTAAAGCAAAAAATTTGTCCCGTGGTTGTGACACTATATCAAATGAGAGCCAAGCGGCTGTAGATATAAGGAATAGTGCAATGACAGGGAAAGCAGATTCTAACAAAAGAAGTATAGAATATCAGCACCCCATAAAGAAGGAAATTCCCCTGCCTAAGGAACCCATAATCAATCATATGGAGCAATTGGATAGAAATCATAGATGCCAGTCCTTGACTAGAAATAGACCTGTGAAAGAGGTATTACAATTACCGCCAGATGCTACACCATATACAATCATTCTTAAAAATGTTCCCAAATTGGGACCAAACATCGTTGAGACCTGGGCAGATTTATGTAACAAAGTAGTACACTGGATGGCAGGGAATATATGTACACCAGATATACTATTTTGTGAAATCTTATATGCAAGAAGAGTTGATTGGGTGGGATATTTGGAGGAAGAAGAGGGAGATTGCATTGTGGTTAATTTTCGTAATCCTCGCTTTGTAGGTCAATTACTAGCGGACTTGGATATAAGATATCGAACTTGTCAAAATCTGAGAAAAGAGATTATGGCTGTTCCTTTAGGATATTTTTACAGAATGATGAAGACCTCAGGCACAAAAGAGACGGGGGCTATAGGGAAAATACCCAGTAATTTGGAGAGGTATAACAAACCAGAGTATTCCAATCGATCCGCTCCCTTGAGTAACATGGAGGATTTGGACTGACAGCAGGCGGACATGACTAGAAAAGAGATCCTGCTACCTGACAAAATACAACCTACTACTGTAGCCCCCATTCCAAAATCTTCAAGTTGTAATGGTGACGCTGAGTCAGATGGGAGGCCCCTAGCAGGAGACTTAATTTGACTCATGTTGTGGAATATAGCTGGAGTAAAAACGAAAATGGTTGAGAAGGAATGTCAGACCATAATAAACTCATCACATATAATCTGCCTACAAGAGACATAGCACACGGGATCCTTTTTTATTGAAGGATATGCCATATTTTCCACCCCAGTTCTGCCTCACTTAGTGGTATGGCAAAGGGAGGATTAGCAATACTCATCTCAACATTGGTACCGTATATATTGGTGAAATCCTCCCTTGATTCCCCTTATTATCAGTTTTTATATCTTCGGATAGATGGAATTTTAGGGATTGTTTTAATAAACTACTACAACAATAAATTTAATGCCACCAATAGAGTAATGGCATCGACTCTTCAGGGAGATTTACAAACTTTTGTAAATGATATAACTTCAAGCTATACAATCATATGGGTTGGAGATTTCAATATTGGGACATGCCAGAATACTATAGGAAAGCCATGTGGATTTGTCGACGATGGGGGGAGCGCACAATCGCACTTTTTGAATAACAATTACGGAATTGTACTGAATGAGATATTATTTAGATATGATTTAGAACTGATGGAACAAGACGGGCTTAAAGGAATGAAGCTTCCATCCTTTATAGCAAGAGGACATTTCTCATTAATTGACCATATATTAATGTCTAAGAGTAATATGGATATGGTCGAATCCCTGAAGATTGAGCCAACCATCTATAGTGATCATCATCCCTTGCTATTAACTATGAGATTGGCTAAACCCTTTAATATAGGTGAACGATTGGCAATGAATATAGGAATAAGAAGGGAAAATGGTATTGTGATTAAATGGACTGGGGTAAACGAAATAGATGTGATGAAAAAAGTTGTGACACAACACTGTCAAGAAATTCTCACATGTACAGAATATAACCAAAGCCTAAATGAGATCTTAGGATCCTTTAACCAGCTTAGAAATGCCATTGCAGGAAGCCTAGTGAGATCATTGGGGAACAAAAAGAGTTAAAAAGTGGGGTGGTTTGATCACAATTGTTCATTAGCAAGCCAGGAATTAAAACAGGCCCTGCAGGCTCTACCAAGAAATAGGGAAGAGGTAATTATTAAACACTCCAACTACAAACATGCACTAATGACGAGGAAGGAACAAATGAGGGCTAGGGCATTGGCTAATCTTGAGCAAGCAACGACATTAAAAGATAGTACTCTATTTTGGAAAACAATTAATCAACCATTCCTAAAAAATAATGATGTACCCCAAATAACAGTACATGTTCCGTCATCAGAATGGCTTTCACATTTTGGCTCAATTTTTAACCCAGATAATCTGACTACTCACATATCGAATAGGGGGATAATTGAGATAAAGCCCCCTTTTTTTAAACCAATTAGTATAGGGGAAGTGAAATCTGCTATGGGAAGATGCTTGAAAGGGAAGGCACCAGGCCCTGACGGGGTGCCAGTAGATGCCTACTTGACATACATCGATCTATGGTGCCCTATTTTGACCCAAGTCTTTTTGAGTGTGACAAAGGGATATATTTTAACATCTTGGACTGAAAGCATATTAGTTCCTATTTTCAAAAAGGAAGATAGAGGTGACCCCAAATGTTATCGGCCAATCTCACTTTTAGATACCTCTGTCAAATTGCAGGGAAGAGTACTCCTAGAAAGATTAGAATTATGGGCAACCAAAAACCATATACTCACAGAGGCTCAATTGGGATTCAGGCCTGGGGTTGGTACTCTGGAACAATGTATGAACCTTAATTTAATAATAAGCAAGTATACAATAGCAGGGAAGGGTCATATGTTCCTTTGTTTTGCCGATCTTAGCAGTGCTTTTGATTTGGTGAACCATGCTAAGCTGTGGAAAGTTTTAACAGATATGGGCGCACCCTTAGATATAATAAGTTTCTTGGCACAATTATATAATCATCTAACAGCACGGGTGAGACATGGAAGAAATGGCGAGTGTACCCCAGGTTTTAGGATAGGGAGAGGAATATGTCAAGGCTGTGTTTTGGCACCTCTTCTATTCTCCCTTTATATAAATGGAGTAGATGCCCATTTAAAAAATATGAAAATCGGTACCCCTAAAATAGGAGAATGCTCTATCCCAGTCCTTTTATATGCAGATGATGCGGTACTGCTGTCACAAACTGCAAATGGGCTGCAGCGGTTAATCGAGGGCTTTGTGGAATTTATGGAGGAAAGAGATATGCTGTTGAATATGAGCAAAACTGTTGTAATGACTTGTGGACAGGGAAAGGTCAGGAAGAAAGCTTTTTTTAAACAAAGGTCATAAATGTGAAGAGGTGAATGGATTTACATAACTGGGTATACAGTTTTCTAATATGGGTCATTGGAAACAACATCTAGAAATTATCAAGATGAAGTATGTTAGAACAACAGAGGCTGTTTTTAGATTTAAAAAAAAAATTGGCAATAAACCCCTTAGGGAAATGCTGCAAATCTACAAAAGTAAATCAATTAACAGCATTATGTATGGTTCTGCCCTCTGGGGTTCGATGCCCGAGATCCGTTCATTACAAGTGCTAGAGAATACATTTTTTTGCAGACTACTTGCAGTGCCAAATACTACCTCCACATTTATGGTACACAAGGAGTTGGGTTGCCCTTATGTGGAAGATCTTATATATACCAATGCGTTGTTGGCCTGGCATGGTATTTGGTCTAAAGAAGGGACACATTTTACCCAAAAGATTATTAAAGATTGCCTTACACTAGAATATTGGGATAGAATTCCATGGTTCGTGCATTTAAAAGATTTGTTGAAAGGTATAAATCTAATTCCAAATTTGGACAATCCAGGTATTATCCTTCAATTTAGCAAGAAAGAATTTAAAAAGAGAATGTAGGAAGTCAACAGTAGCACTTTATATGACTGAAATTGACGAGGTAATGCCAAATTATTTGCTGAAAGTAGCAAACATTCAGGATAGATTTTATCTGACTCGAATGCGCTCTAGAATGTTGCACTTTTTGGTAGCTTTCCCAAAGGTGAGGATTTGGAGTAAAAGCCTACCGAAGGGCCCCTGTGTGGGACAGTTTGCACAATCCACAAAGCACTTTATTATATCTTGTAAATTTAATCACGATGTTAGGAAGCAATTTTTAAAACCTTTATTTATTACAAACAAATTATTTTATTGTAGAGAAGCTTTTAACTACTTATGTAAACTGGATACCAATGAGAAATGTGATGTAGTGATCAAATTTATCCTAAATGCCATTGAACTAAGGAAAAAGTTGTCGTACTTAGAAAATCTCCGGTATGAGAATGAATAATTCCTCAATCTGTAGTAGCAAGGGTTTTTATTTAATTATTTATCAGTAATGTTTTCTTGAAGTATCTTACTGTATATTTTTACCATTTTAAAGAGATTGTTTTATCTTTTATGGAGTAAAATCCGAATAAAGATTGATTTGAATTTGAATTTGACCTTGTATTTTCCTGTATTTCCTCGACCTCGTACCCAAACCAGAGGCCCCCACTCACAACTTAACCCATCCCTTCCTCATTGAAGTCCTCCCATCTCACACCTGCCCCCCTGCATGCACCAATACCTCTTCCCCCAAAGAAGAAGACCACCACTCTGTAGAACCCCCCCACCCAAGCCCACCCTTCCTAAATTCCAACCCACCCCAACCAGAGATGATCCCTGGGGTGCTTGCCTGCTCACTTGATGCCCCTTCCTGTGGAGGTTCCCTGCCACTGATTGGCATCAAGCCTAGGCACAGTACTGTGTATGGACCTATTTGGACTGACCAATGACCTTTGACCTACACTATTTGGTGCTACTACACCAATGTTGTTTTGTTGGGTACACATTTGTTCTGCCATTAATTTGCTACCTTTTTGTTGTTCCTGAGTAACTTGGGTTGTAGGCCTACAGTTGTGTGTTTTTCACTCTGAATACTGATCAATTTGGGGTTGTTGGCAAAATCTGACTTTGTGGGCAGTGCTGGTGTCACCCAGGACAAGGGTAGATGTTCCCTGTATGGATATGTGTTTGTTCAACCATTGGGTGTCACTGCATTGTGTTATGTTTGAAATTGTGGGTATTTCATCTTGTGGTGGCCAATGCCAGCAAGTATGGTTTTAGAATTCTCCCACTGATATGGATTGTATATGTGTCTCATGTGTGGAAGATAGACTTTTGTTTGTCCACACATGGAGGGTGTTCAGTTGTGCTACCTTCCTTTGCATTTGACTGAGCCTGTGCCCATTTTGATGTGTGTACCTTGCAGCTACTTCATCTAGATGTATGGCCCATTCTGTTGCTGGTGTATTCGCTTCCTTGACTTACACTTACACATTATGCAGATAGGCATGTCACTTGGCTCAAATATTGTTTTGTCCCTGAGATATGTCAAGGGCCAGCTACTGTGCAAATGGTGTTTTAGGGCCTAAATCTCTGACCTTTTCTTCCATGATGAAGAGGGATCAGAACATTGTTTTGAATACCTAAAAATATGTAAGCTTGTTGATGATCATAAGCTCCCAGGAAATTACCATAGTGAAACACACACTCCACACCTCAAGAAGATATTTAATATTACAGAAGTCTCTGTGAGTCTAACATTGATTTTTGGGAATATAAAAAGAAATTTAAATTCACATAAAGGGTAGCAGCATGTTAAATTCATATTACTCCAGTAGATAGCTTATTGAATACAATTCCAGACGTCCAGAGCACAAAAACTGGAGGGAACAAATCACTGACATAATATCGGAACCAACAATATCGTGCAACAAAAATATTGTATCAAAAATATTGTTAACAAAAATATTGTTTTCCTGTATGTACTTAAAATGGTAAGTACAAAAATATTGAATGCATATTGTTATTGTACATATATATATATATATATATATATACATATAAGTAACACTTAGTAAAATATACATTAACATTATTTTTCTTTTTTGTTTAGCTATTTAAATGTACTACTATGAAAAAAACCGAAAAACCACACACATATATAGAACATAAAACATTAACAATTACATTTCAAACAAATGTATAAATTATGAAAGTAAAAAAAGCATTTATAAAAAAATAAAATTTAGAAACAAAGAAGACTGTAAACAAATACTATTAAATTAAAATCATAGACACGTATTAATATTAAATATATGTAAGCAATATTAGAAATGTACTTAATATAATCAGTAATATTTAACATGCAATATTTATGAGTTAAAAAAAATAACAGATTTACAAAATTCATAAATAATGTAATAATGAATTTCCAATTATAAATAATGGTATCCAATTAATACTTAATCAACTTGTCCCTGTATACCCTACAAGTTTAACAACCTATAACTAAAATAAATAAATATAACACAATTTACATAATTGACTCAAAATTAAATAACTAATTAACAATTACTAACTGATTAATCACTTACAGTTTTAAATATACAATACTAATAATAATTTGTTAAATATCACTTAAACAAATTCCCATGTTATACCCCTACAAACCTAGCAACCTGAAACTAAGCTATACCTAAAATGATTCAGCACTACATAATGTGCTTAATTAATCACTCCTATAATTTTTAATACATTATGAATTAATAATTACTTTGGGCCTTATCACAAGTTTGGCAGTCTTGATACCCCCGTGGCGGCAGATTCACCGCCGTAGTGTTGGTGGTCTAACCGCTGTATCAATAGGCATGTAGTTACATAGACAAAAGACCATCGCTGCTGTGCCGATACAGCCAGCAAATCTAGTCCACAGTGGAATAGGCCAATGCTTCTGTCAGAGGTCGGACCGCCAGTGTTACCGCAGGACCAATTTTGAAGTGCCTTCCCACCAACATGACTGTGGCAATCCAACCACCACATCGTTTCCTCCAGCTCAGATGTAAGGGATATAAGGCAGAAACACACCTATACGCAGCTTCACACATCCTGTGCCACCATGGATCAGATCATTCAAGTACTTCTGCTGCTTGCACTGTTTGATGATGCCCAAAACCGATACCATTGGGGATGCAACTGACAGTAAGCTAAATACTTACCAGTTTTCATCAATTCCACATCAAATAGATGCCCCTACGTCAGAGGTCTTCAAACTGGGGGGCGGGCCCCCCTAGGGGTCCTCAAGTGACCCCAGGGGGGCCCCAGACTCTGGCCAAAAATAAATATTATACAGATAACAGGCCTTTGTTTTAAGCAGAAGCATGTTATTGCAGTTTTAAAAAGGTAACAGTACTTAACTGCACTGTTTAAATAGGTTTACACATATTTAAACATTGCCATTTTTATAAAATAATTGTGAAAAATTCTGAGGGGGGGCCCAATGATTTTTATTTTTCAACTGGGGGGGCGCGACATTGAAAAGTTTGGAGACCTCTGCCCTACATGAACCTGGCAAGGGGTTTGTCGTCTTTAAGCCAAACGTATTTTGTGGGCCCCTGTTCAGAGTTGTTCTTAATGTATGCTCCAATCATAGTTCTATGATGCCCTCTTTGCCCATGTCACTGACACTGCACAGGCACACTTTACAGAAGTCAATATGTATGCACATCTCTTAATCAAGCATGGTGATGCGTGTAAACTTAAATTACATCCTCCCATTGCTCACATTCAAGCTCCTGTTGTGATTTCAAAGACACATCGGTATGGACGTGTCATGAAACTGAAACACACCTTTTCTGCTAAATCTCTGTAACGGACACTCACATATCACACACATTTCAAGGTAATATTAGGCAAATGGGATGCAAAATAATCAGTGTAAGAAACATTCAAGGATCACTGTAGGACTCTACTAGGGGGACCCCTGGAAGGCCGGTGCCCTGAGCCACAATCCACCCTACACATGCCTCAAAACCTCAAAACCTCTATTTGCACAGAACCTGTAGCTTTAAATGTATCAGGGGCAACCAATAGCATAACCAAGTGCCATGCATATGTGGCAAATGTGTAAGTGCAAGTCATGAAAGCAAACACAGCAGTAACAACACTTGTCACACATTTAGATAAATTAGGTGTAAGGTACACACATGAAAATTGACACATCCATTAAAGTGTATACAAGGTAAGACAATTGAACACCATCCTTGTGTGGATAAACAAATATCTAGCTTGCACGCATTAAACAAATATCCAACCTATATCATAAGGAGAAAGGCAACTCAAAAGGTTTTGACATTGGCCAAGGCAAGATGAAATACTTACCACTTGAAATACCACCCAATGTAATGCCAGACGTAATTAGATTACATCCCACATATCTGTCCATTGAACATTTCCCCTTGCCTGTGTGAATCCAACATTGGTTCCAGGGTCAGATCATACCAACCGCATCAAATGGAACATCTATCGGGGTAACACAAACAAAAAAGTAGTCACACATCCCAAAGTATCCATGAACATCAGAATGGTAGAAAAATAGGTCTGGGCGGAGTTCGCATAGTTCTGCTACACAGCACTCTGCAGAGTGCTGAAAAAAATTCTGCGGTGGAGTTTAGGTACGTCTCGATGTCCGTGCTAATTTTCAATGTCAGGTGTTTCTCCTGTGCTGTAAAATCAGTGCAAACGGCATCATGCAGAGGGCCAGAAGGAACTAACTTGTTTCTGCTGCTCAAATAGAGTTTCTACTTGAGCGACAGTTTCCTTAACATGAGCTGCAGCTTCATCAACACAGGCGGTAGCGACCTGCAGTAACCACCTGCAAAGTATTGGCATGACTCATGTGTAATAAAACTAGCAATTGTGTCATATTCCAAGCAATTAAAACATGTAATAATGTAAAGTCCAACATAACAGTGTGTGGTCCAGCACACTGCTGTGACTCTAAACTTGCCTCTCATTACACTGCCATGGGAACCTCCCCAGAAAGGAGCATCCATTGGGCCGTCCAGGCACCTTAATGATGGTATTTGGGAGGAGTCTGGTTGTTTTTTTTGTAGAGGTGGGTTTGGTTTTTGGAGGGGTAGGCCTGACTTTGGGAGGGGTGTCCTGTGTTTTGGGATGAGTGCCTTGGTTTTGGGAGGGGTTTTGGCTTTATATGGGGTATGGGTGGGTTTAGTGGTGGGGGACCAGGATTCACAGGGGAGGATTTGGCTGCATAAGGGATGGATTTGGGTTCACAAAAGGTCCTTTTTGGCTTTTGAAGGGTATGATTGTGACAGGGGGAAGGGCAAGGGCAAATAACAAACTTTCCTTGGAAAAATGGATAAAAGGTGATTAGGGGTTGGGAGACTGAGGGAGTGGCCATGTCAGGTGTAGGTGGGTGTGTTTTTGATACTGTTGTCTGTGTGTCTGAAGTATCATTTTTGTGTTTTGTAGGTGTCTGTTGTGTAGGTGAGTGTGGGCATTTGTGTTTGATGTGTACATGATGGGTATACCAGGGGTGGTGGTTGGGTCTGTCAGAGTGGGTGTGGTGTCTGAGGGAATGCTGGGGTGGTAGATGGGTCTGTGTGTGTGGAATCAAGGTGAATTCTGGGGTGGTGGATGCATCTGTGAGTGTGGGTATGGAGTCTGGGGGTATTGTGGGGATAGTGGAAAGGTGTCATGACTCTGTTGTCCCATCTCTGGGTGGAGGGGTGCTGTACACAGGCTATCTTCAGCCTGGGAATCACCATTAGCTCTCATCCAGAGTCGCTTTCTGACTCCTGCTTTACTCCCATTTTGATATGTTATGCTATTGAAGAACTACATTTGCTTCCATGGACTTCAGGTCCCGTAATGCATTGCCAAGTAGTCCTGCTGTTGCTTTGTACTGGATTCTCTTCTCCAGGACGTGTGAGAGACTGGAATTGCACACACCTGTGACCACTCTTGTGCAGTCCAGTCATGTGACTTCTCCTTGGGCTTGCTGCTGCGTGGAACTGCTTATAAGCTACCATTTCCTGAAGCTCTTAGTCATGCATTTGAGTATGTTTCCTTTGTGTACTGGACCTCTTGTTGGCTTGTTTTCCAGTACTGTTCCTGCTTTCTTCAGCCAGAGGCTGCTCCCTGTTTTCCAGTCCTGTTCCTGCTTGCTTCAGCCAGAGCATGTGCCCTGTTTCCCAGTCCTGTTCCTGCTTGCTTCAGCTAAAGGCTCCTCTCTGTTTTCCAGTCATGCTCATGCCTGCTTCAGGTAGAGTCTGCTCCCTGTTTTCCAGTCCTGTTCCTGCCTTGCTTCAGCCTGAGCCTGTTCCCTGTTTTCCAGGTCTGTTCCTGCTTTGCTTCCTCGTTTGTTCCTTCTGTTTCTGGTATTATTTTCCCTTCACCTATTCCTTCACTGTAACTTCTCTTCTGTGTCTCAGACTTGGCCCATAGTTTCTGTTTTCTTTCTCTTTGATTCCTGCAGTCTCTAGTTTTCTTGTAGTTAGTCTCTTGCTTTTTACAGTTTTCTAGAATTCCTGTGAATACATTTGAGCTTCAGTTCTTAGGCTCCCTTCTAGCTCTTGATCTGTAATTTGCCTCTTGGGTTATTGCTTCTGGTAAGTGTGCCATGGTGTGGCTATTTTAACCATGTTATAGGAATGTTATTTTACCAACCTAGGCCTGCCTTTCTGCACTTTAGTCCAGTTACATTTTATTCAGCAATGCTTTATTTTTCTAGCATTAGGCACATTTGCAGTGTTGTTTTATTTTCTCTATGTAGTTGTTTTTTCACCTAGGAAAGCATTATGTTCTTAGCATTGTACTTTGTGATTTCCTCAAGGCTGCAGTCAGATAGGGTTGCCTTCAGAAGTGGTGCCCTGTATCTCCGACATTCACAGAAACATACATATCCTTTTGTGGGGACCCTTTCTTAGAACATCAGTTGTTTTATTATAAAACACTTCTCTGTCCCATATATGTTAGAGGGAGATTCCAGCAAGATGATCATGACTGCATGCTGATTGCTGAAAGTCTTCGATACAGCTGCTTGCCTAGACTGCCCAATCTCTGGCCTACATGGGGAGGTGTTTTTCTAGACAACAGGCTTCCTTGCTCAGGTATGGAGGATCATGTCTTCCCAGGGGGGAACCCTGAAGAGTGGATTAAGGGTTGTCACTCTGTGTTCTAACATAGCTTAGGGAGGAAATATATATATTATTCCTAGTGGCAGTATGGTGGGATTGTTTTTGTGTTTCACTCTCCTTGTCACAATTTTGCATTAAGATGTAGTTACTTCAATAAACCTTATTGGATTTTACTCTGCTTCTGTTTGTCTTTGCCTGTGTGAGACTAATGTAACTGAGAGAGAGGGATGACATCTGATCGACCACAATTCCCCTGAGGAGTTCTCTTTGTCATGCACCTGGTTCCCAAAATGTTCTCCGCTCTTGGGTGCGGATGAGGCACTGCTAGTTGGCTGACAGGTGTCACATGGTGTGGGATTGTACTCAGTACCCCACAATTCAGTTGCTTCTGCTACCAAATGCAGTAGTCTCATTAGGATAATGAGAACCTATGCAACATGGCCTCCAACATTTGGTCTGGCACTAATTTTGGGATCCTCCTAAGTATGTCTGTCTCACTATGTGCTAAAGGCACCTCAATACTATATATGGAGACGTCCATGGTATTGAGGATTTCCTCCTCAGCTAAGTAGGTAGTACCTAACTAAGGCTGTAGGTTGTTCAAACTTGAACCTTAAAAGGATCAAGCTCCATTTGGTGTCCTTATCTCTGAACAAATACCTTTACCATTATCATGGCAAACCTGAAACGGGTAGCAATTGTAGTAAACATGTGACTACACCTCACAGCACATTCATTGGCAAATGGCCACAGGCCTGGGGGGTCCAGTCACATTTGTTGTTGAGGCTCATCCGGCCTACAGAACTGAAATATGTTGTTCTTGGGTCACCTTTCCAGCAGTTAATGGGAACACTAACATGTTTCATTACTACACACTTGCTAACATACCTGCACAATACAGAGCTTATGCATATTTAGAGATACCTCTATCTTATCAAGACCATGATAATTGGCTTGATGGGCCCTACCACATACAGTACGACACATTAGTTTAGAGCCTCTGAGCAATGATGGTTCTACCTGGCCTTTACTCACCACATAGACCCAGTACCATGAAGCTGGAGCCTTGGTCGGTAGCTGAGGTTCGCTGCTTATAAACAGAGCTCATGGCTATATACAGACTGTTAGTACAGTTTGTAATGCAAACATTAAATACTAACCCAGTACGTGCTACCCCCGCGCAACCACATGCAGTTACACCAGGCATTATTCGTGCAACTGTACATTCAATCATGGGTGGAGTACCCGACAAGCGGGAGGAAATTCAGTTTTGGTTAGCTCAAAACAATTACTGCACTGGAAGCAGTTTTTCCCAATACGGGTCTTCAGGATAAACATAGAATATTCACTATCTGCGTGCCATTTAGGCGGTAACCAAAATAGATAACTGCAGCACTTGGGGCACGGTATTTGCCAAGCTCCATACTACTGCACACTGTACACCAACACTTGCCAATCTTCCAGAGGAGTTAAAACAAATTCAAGATGAACACAGGGCTGCCCCGGCCCTTGATTTGGGGATGCAATTGATGGGCAATTTGGCCACAGTGTCTTCAATAACGTTGAGTAATCTCAAAGGGGAAGCAGTTGCACTAGCAGTACGTATGTGGCTTTGGGACGTTCCTGCACAGGTTCAAGAACATGAGCTGCCAAAGCTTATTGCTGAGACCTACTCAAGTATTGGTCGAGATAGTCTGGGGACCAGACCTATTAAACCACAATTACAAGGTAAATCTAGCAAAAATTCTACCAAGCATGCACCTGAAGGTTCTAGAACACGCTGGGATAAAAAACAACAAACACCTAAAAAAGAAGGGGGAGAATCTCCACATTCGGAGACCCCTCAAAACTAAATAATCTTAGAAATAGAGATAGTATAAAACAGCCTAACAGATATCAATATACTTAAACACGCCAATATCGTTCCTTTCAGGACTCACTGGAAAAACGCAGTGAGAGAGGTGGGTGATCAGAGCAGCAAAAAGAGTATGAGAAACCAAGAAAGGACTAACAACGCTCGTCTGAAGTTTCTGTTAAGAAAGAAGAGAAACCTTCCAACAAAAACCTCAATTTAAAAAGAAAACATGGCAGCAGTAACAATATGACATGCCACTCAAGAAGAGTGCTTCACTGAAGAAAAGGAAGTGGGCACTAGCACTACCAGACAGTGCAGCAGAGGTCACATTAGTTAATCGGGATCTTCAAGAGTATCTGGAGGTGAAATCAACTGATGACTTCTGACAAGTTGAGACTGCAGACATGCGTGTCTCCACGCCCAGTATGGTGTATAAAGTAACTATGCATTTAGAAGGAGACATCGAGGGCACAATCAACGCCCTCTTTTTGGATCGCATTGTTACCATTTATTATATTTTGCTGGCCGAGAAGGATTGGCCACCAGAATTTGTCTGTAATCTCTCTTTTGAGGAAGAAATAATAGAAAAACTTTTCTCTCCTCTTGTTCACAGAAAGCTAGTAGAAATTTGCGCCATTGATTGGGCAGAGGGCGCAGGGACCTGTGTTATATCGCAACCATGTAGGGTGGGATAAAGAATACCACTATCATGTAATACCCATTAAATCCCAACCCCAACCTCAACTCCAATATCCAATAAAAGATGTAGCTAAAGCACCTGTGAGGGAAATACTCACACACTTAGAGTACCAGGGCACATTTGAACCCTGTGTCTCAACAATGAACAATCCATTGTTCCACGTAGCTAAACCAGACCATTCATACAGAATAGTCTTAGACTACAGACATTTAAACAGTCATACACACACATTTGCTATCCAAAATGCACACAGCACAGCACTTATGAACAATATAGTGTGAAAAAATATGAAACAACATTGGATATTTCCAACAGATTTGTCTTGCAAAATATAGCACCTGAAAGTAGGGATTTAGCAAGTTTCAGCGCTCTAGGCTCTCCGAATTTTTTTTGCCAACTCCTGCAAGGGTACAAAAACAGTCCAGGACTGTTTTCAGCTCATATTAAGGGCCATATTTATACTTTTTGACGCAAAACTGCGCTAACGCAGTTTTGCGCCAAAAAAATTTGCGCCGGCTAACGCCATTCTGAAGCACCATGCGGGCGCCGTATTTATTGAATGGCGTTAGCCGACCGGCGCTGCCAGGTGTGCGTGAAAAAAAACTACGTATACCAGGCAGCGCCGGCGTAGGGAAAAATGGCGTTTGGGCGTCCCAAAATGGGGCAAGTCAGGCTGAGGCAAAAAAATCGTCTTAACCCGATTTGCGCCATTTTTTTTGGGCGCCCAGACGCCATTAACATGACTCCTGTCTTAGCAAAGACAGGAGTCATGCCCCCTTGCCCAATGGCCATGCCCAGGTGACTTATGTCCCCTGGGCATGGTCATTGGGCATAGTGGCAGTAGGGGGGCACAAATCAGGCCCCCCTATGCCACATTTTTTTTTTTTTTAAAATACTTACCACAACTTAACTTTTCTTCCCTGGGATGGGTCCCTCCATCCTTGGGTGTCCTCCTGGGGTGGGCAAGGGTGGCAGGGGGTGTCCCTGGGGGCAGGGGAGGGAACCTCTGGGCTCATTCTGAGCCCACAGGTCCCTTAACACCTGCCCTGACCCAGGCGTTAAAAAGAGGCGCAAATGCGGGGTTTTTTGCCCCGCCCACTCCCGGGTGTCATTTTTGCCCGGGAGTATCAATACCACGCACATGCCTGGGAGTCATTTTTTAAGACGGGAACGCCTACCTTGCATATCATTAACGCAAGGAAGGTGTTCACGCAAAAAAATGACGCTAACTCCATGAACTTTGGCGCTAGACGCGTCTAACGACAAAGTATAAATATGGAGCTAGTTTTGCGTCTAAATTGCGTCAAAAATCGACGCAATTTCGGCGCAAACGGAGTATAAATATGCCCCTAAATCTATTTTACATTACATTGACCCTGAGGCATTGTCTTACGTAGATGACATCTACCTCATGGACGATGTCCCTCATTACTACCCTGGTGGTGGGTGAAAAAGTGGCTGTGATACCGCCAACAGGCTGGCGGTAAGTACCACCAAATTATGACCATGGCGGTATCATCTCCGATAGACAGCCAATGTACCACACCAACCACCAGGGTGGAAACAACAGCCACCACGGCGGTAGACGCCTACAGCCAGGCAGAAGTCAAAGTTCTGCCTACCATATTAATAGACCCTGCAAACCGCCACCTTTTCCGGGGCCGTACCAATGTCATCAAAAGCCTGGCGGATACAGAACACAAAAGTCAAAGGACTCACCATTGGAGACACATGGAAGAACCTCACCACCATGGAACCCGAACGTCAAGTTTTCCTGATGATCTTCTACGTAATGCTCAACCTGGAACACCAAAGCCGATGAAGACAACAACGGTGAGTACAGCTGCCTAGCACACAAGCGAGGGTAAGTGGAAAAAGAGAGTGACACACACGCACAACACACACCATTCCCACACACACCACACACACAATCAGCTGAAATACAAAAACAATTTGAACCCAAAAATCAGCAGAATAATGCAAGGACAAAAGGAATTGACGAAAGTGATTGTAATCAGTTCAACATCAAAATTAATAATCCACTTTGGCCATAAAACAGATATGTACCCTTGTATAGAAAAGGGACACTGTCCAGTCCAAAGTTCAAGGGGCCAAATGGACACAGGGCACAGTCCAAGGGCCAACTTGAAACCTGAGCACATCCAGGTAGAATACTGCAGGAGCATCTGTTTGCAAATAGGCAGGCACCTCAGGGGGAGGGAGACACCTCAGCCAGATGCGGGGACAAGCCCACTGGTTCTGGAGGGAGCAATATGCCCATTGCTTTGTTCTGGGGAGTGCAAGGCCACCGTCTCTCAAGTGGGGGTATTGCCCACTGGTTCTGGAGGAGACAACATGCCCATGGTCTCTGTCCTGGGGAGTGCAAGGCCACAGTCTCTCAAGTGGGTGATTTGCCCACTGGTTCTGGAGGGGGCAACATACCCATTGCTTTGTCCTGGGGAGTTCAAGGCCACAGTCTCTCCAGTGGGTGACTTGCCCACTGGTTCTGGAGGGGAAAACATGCCCATTGCTCTATCCTGGGGAGTGCAAGGCCACAGTCTCCCAGGTGGGTGAATACCCCACTGGTTTTGGAGGGGACAGCCCGCACAGTAGCTCCGGGAGGGTGGACTACATGGTGTCTGCCGACGGTGATGGCTGCATGCTGGTGGTGGTTGGGGAAGGCTCCTGGGCAGCCCCTGCACTCTGTGATGGCTGCATGCTGATGGTGGTTGGGGGAGGCTCCTGGGCAGCCTCTGCAATCTGTGATGGCTGCATGCTGGTGGCGGTTGGGGGAGGCTCCTGGGCAGCCCCTGCACTCTGTGATGGGTGCATGCTGGTGGTTGTTGGGGGAGGCTCCTGGGCAGCCCCTGCACTCTGTGATGGCAGCACATCCACGGCTGGCGGTCGGGGCCCTGTGACAGCTGGTGGTGGTCTTTGCCTGACAGCTTCCGCTGGTGTAGAGTGCCTCTTCTCCTCTTCGTCATGGGTTGGGGATCCCGCACCCTTCCTGGCAGGGGTGGATTGACTCTTCTCCTCTCTACCTGGGGGTGCAGGCTCCTTCCCAGCTGGAGGAGGCTCCTTCTTCCCAGCTGGAGAAGGCTCCTTACCCTTCTTCCCATCTGGTGCAGGCTCCTTCCCCTTCTTAACAGCTGGTGCAGGCTCCTTCCCTTTCCTCACAGCTGGTGCCGGAATCTTCCCTTTCATCCTAGGTTGTACTGCCTCCTTCCCCTTCAGTGTTGTTGTTCTGGTATCCCTACCACCATTAGTAGGTGGTGCTACCACTGTCCCCGTGGACTGTTTGGCTGAGCTGCTGGGTTGTGTCCTTGCTACACTGCCCATACATGCAGGACGGGGGAGGGGTAGGGAAGACGTCAAGTTGGGAAAGGAAAAGCTTTATAGGGTTGTTGGGGTGGGGTGGGAGGAGTAATGGGAGTGGAGGATGTGGGAGTGGTTGTTGGAGGTGTATGTCTGCTAGATTTGGGTGCAGATGCATGGGCTGTATGCTGTTGTGAGGTGGATGGCTGTTGGGTGTCTGAGTGCTTGCGGTTGTGTCCTGAAGGGGGGGTAACAGACACAATGGGAGAGGATACAGGGGACGCATGCATGGATGTTGTGGAGGTGTCTGCCAGTGAGGTATGTGTTCTGCTTGATGTGGTGATGATGCTGGTAGTGGACATTGATGTAGTGCATGCAGGTGTGAGTGTGGATGTAACTGTGTGGGAGGTGGAGGAGGAGGGGGGCACAGTGGAGGCAGTGGATGTTGTTGTGTCTGCAACTGAATGGTGTTTGTGTGAGTGAATGTGGGATGAAGTCTGGTGCTTGTGTTTACCTGAGCCACTCTTGTGTGTTGTTTTATGTGCATGCTCGTCTGTATAAGTGCTTGGGATGGGTTGAGGTTGGGGAGAGTGGGACTGGGAAGGGGAAGTTGGAGGGCAAACGATAGAAACAGGGACAATGGCTGCCATCAAAGAGGAGACCAGATCCTGAATCGAACTCTTTTGGGCCGCCAATCCACAGTGAATGCCCTCCAGGAATGCATTGCATTGCTGCATCTGGGATGTCAGCCCCTGGATGACATTCACAATGGCTGATTGCTCTACAGAGATGGATCTCAGGAAGTAAATAGCCTCCTCACTCAGGGCAGCAGGGATCACTGGGGCAGGGTCGAGGTGCCTGGGGCGAAGGAGATGCCCACCCTACTTGGTGAGCGGGCACAGGCAACTCGCTGAGGGGCTGCTGGCAGGGCGATGCTGGTACAGGGGTTGGCGGCTGTACCTGCAGCTGGGGTGGTCACAGAGGTGTCCACCACCACCAGGGAGCTACCATTGGAGGAAGTATTTGAGTCTGTGTTGTCCCCTCCAGTCTCTGCTGTGGTGCTGCCCTCGCCCTCCGTCCCACTGGTTCCCTCAGCATTGGTGGACTCTGCCTCCAGGGTCCTGTGGGATGCAGCTCCCTCTGTCGCCGGTGCCCCTGCTTCTCTGTCAGATGATGCTAATGCACATAATGAAAGGATGACAAAACAAGAAAGGAGGGGAGAGAGACAAAGGAAACACTGGGTCAGTGACTGCACCAACACCACTGTTGGCGTACACAGCACCCTCACACACAGGGAACAGGCCTATGCACTATGCATTTCACTACCAGTGAAATGGCTAGTCACCAAGGCATGAGGAGGGGCACACACCGCCAACTGCAGGACACCTGGGACCCATGCAGCCCTGCCCAGAAGTGAGTACTAACAAGCTATGAAAGCAATATTTTCCATTCAAACCTTTAGCCTCCAGAGGACCTACACTGCTATGTCTGGCCTGGCCTAGGGGCACCCACTGACGCACAACCACCACCCAGATACCACCCCACCAACCGTAAGTTGTAATGATAGCCACTGTACTCACCCCCTTGTGGCTGCTGCAATGCCCTCAAACACCCATTCAGCTCAGAGTGTGCCACCGCCAGTATGCGGGCCATCAGGGTGGTCAGGGTCCGATTGGCACCCCTTCCTCATTGGGAGGCCATCCCCAGCTGGGCCTCCATGGTCTTTCGTGCCCAGCTCTCAGATCCTTCCACTGTTTCCGACAGTGGGTGCTCCGCCTTCCATGGACCCCCAGAGTCCGCACGTCCTTGGCGATGGCACGCCATAAACCCTTCTTTTGATGGGCGTTAACCTGCAGAGGCAATACAGACAGGAGAACTCCATTAAACAGTCCAGCCTGTCACACACATGGCCCACCATACCTGATCCCATCACCATTCGCACGCACATATGTCAGCTCACAACACACAATCCCCACACCCCCACCTACCCTTACACAATGCCTTCACACACATCTCCATGTCTTCGTGCCACATGCATCATGCCAACAGTGTACTCACCTGTTGGTCTGGAGGCCCATACAGCAGTCCATACTAGGTAGGAGCCCATCCACCAGTGGCTCCAGCTCTTCGGAAGTGAAGGCTGCTGCTTTTTCCCCGATAACAGGGGCCATGGTAGGATCCAGACACAGGTCACAACAGCATATGCAGTGTAGGTCCTCTCCTGTGGAACGTCAGGAAACAAGCGAGGAATGTGAAATAGGATGTCAGTCACATCCGCGGCGGTGCATACCGTCACCGCCAGTGTAGATCCCCATTGGCCACTGTACCCCGTAGGGCCCAATATTATCCAATAAGGAATTGCACGACATTTCACGACCCCCTACTGCCACAGCACCCAACGTCTGTGGAAATACCTCACTTCCACCTGTCCCTTCACACAGGAGAGGCGGTCGCCATTTCAGTGGGGGTGAACAGGCCTATCAATAATTGTGGCATCACTGATTAAGTAGGCACATACTTTGACATTACACTGTCCCAAAACATGATTGCACAATGTGGACTTCTGTTGTGATATAGTTGTTCAAATTGTGACAGCCTACCCCCTCTTGTGTCCCTTAGATATCTACCGCTGCGGATGAATAGGAGATAGAGACATACCCCTGTGTAGAGACCCCTGGTGGACTTGGCTACACTGGAGGACAGGCACATTATCCTCACCTATAGACTGGACAGGGCGACAATCACAGAGCTGTGTGCAAAGTTGGTACCTGACCTGATCTCAGCTATCCATCATCCAACTGTGATACCCCCTCTTGTGCAGGTCCTATCAGTGCTCCATTTCCTGGTAACTGGTTGTTTCCAAGTGACAGTGGGCTTGGTAGAAGGAATGTCACAGCCAATGTTCGCAATCGTGCTGTCAAGAATCTTGTGGGGCGATTGACAGAACACATATTGTGTTTGTCCCCCCCACTCCGTCAAAATGAACAGGTGTTCAGGAATCGCAAGAGTTTCCACTCCATGAATGTGCAGATGGGGTGCCTGGCAGACCAATACATCTCCCATGTCAATGCTAAGTATCCTGGGTCATTGCATGATGCCTTTGTCCTAAGGAATAGCAGCATCCCAAATGTGATGTCCCAGCTACAGAGGCACAGGGTGTGGCTAATAGGTGAGCCTTGGTTCCCACCTAGTATATGTTGGTGTGTGCCTATGCTGTTGGCCACATAGGATAGTGTGTGGCTAAATGTTGACCCTCAATATTTGCAGGTGACTCTGGTTACCCAAACCTATCATGGCTACTGACCCCTGTGAGGAATTCCAGGACAAGGGCTGAAGAACATTATAATGAGGCACATGGGTGAGCCAGAAGGATTACTGACAGGACCTTTGGCCTTTTGAAGGCCAGGTTCAGGTGCCTCCATCTGACAGGTGGATCCCTGTGCTACTCACCCGAGAAGGTCTGCCAGATAGTAGTGGCATGCTGCATGTTGCACAACCTGGCCCTCAGACACCATGTACCTTTTCTGCAGGAGGAGGAAACTGGAGATGCCCCTGTGGCAGGAATGGACCCTGAGGACAGTGAGGATGAGGAGGCAGAGAATGAGTATGTGGACAACAGAACATTGGTGATACGTCAGTGCTTTCAATGACAAACCGGTGAGACAGTGCAACTTCACATTTCTATGACTATTGGTGTATTCAGTGTGGCATTGGCATGCTGGCATTACACACACTTCTTTCCCCTACTTACTGTTGCCTATGGCTCTTCATTTTACAGATGTTGATGATATGACAACATTGTCCTGATGTGATCACAAGTCGAGTTTTATCCAACGGTGTTTATTGTTGTGCTAAAATATAAAGGGGAAAGTGCAATGGAATGGGGTGATGATGGAGGGAAGTCCAGGGTATTTTTCCAGTCTGTTTGTAGCACAGGTTCATTGTCCATGAGGACATAGGAAGGGGAGCAATGGCAGTTGAAGGTGGACAAGGTGACTGAGTGGGACACAAGGGGGGACAGTCAGGAGAGTTTCATTTCCTTGCAGTGGTCTTGGCAAGTGTCTCTGGCTTCTGTCTGGTTCACAGGGAATGTTTACGGGGTGGTTCACTTTCTTTAGGGGGAGGGGTGTTGGTGGCCTGTTGGGCTTGTGGCGGGGCCTCCTGGCCACTGGTAGCAGTGGAAATGGAGGGATGTTCAGATGACTGGACAGTAGCCGGGGTCCGCTGGAGTGCTGTTACCTCCCTCATGATGTTGGCCATGTCTGCCAGCACCCCTGGTATGGAGATCAGGGTGGTGTTGATGGCCTGCAAGTCCTCCCTGTTCCACTGATGCTGTCCCTCCTGCAGCCCCCTGTTCTCCTGCACGTTGTCTAGGATCTGGTCAATCATGTCCTGGTAATGTTGGTAGGCTCCCAGGATCTCAAAGAGTGCCTCCTGGAGAGTCGGTTCCCTGGTCTTGTCCTCCCCCTGGTGCACAACAGTCATCCCAGTTTCCCTGTTGGCCTGTGCCTCTATCCCCTGAACGTTGTGCCCACTGGTACTGACCCCAGGTCCCTGATTGTCTTGTGTGGGAGGTGTGGCCTGGGGTCCCTGTACATGTGGGCACACTGCTGATTGATGTGTCCTGGGAACAGAGGCGTGGGTATGCTGGGTGGGTGCTGTGGTGTTGGTTCCTGATGGGGGAGGTTCTGCAGTGGTCTGTGAGTGGGCTTGGGTAACCGGATGTCCAGTGGTCCCTGATGAGCCAGGTAAGTTGTCCAGATCCAGAAGTCCAGAGTTATTGTCATCACTGTGGGCCTCTTCTATTGGGGGACTGGATAGTGGTAGCACCTCCTCTCCAGTGACATTGGCTGGGGTACCTGTGGGGATGTAAATGATGTATTATGCTTCAAGTGTATGACATTTGTACTTCTGTAGATTCCCCTCTATGGTTGTTGTTACTCTGCCAGGTTTTGCTTGTGTGTATTGGTGTATTGTGGGATTGTTAGTTTCCCTGTGCTGTGCATGCTTTAGTGATGAGTGTCCATTGAGGGCTGGAAGGGGTGTCCATGCATTGGTACAGCATGCAGGGCCTGGCATTGAGATTAGTGAGATGTGTTGGTGGAGTGTATGGGATGTGGTGGAGTGATGGGATTGAAGGTGTGTGATGGCATGCAGGTATGGGGGGCTGATAATTGTTCAAAGTTGACTTACCAGTATCCAGTCCTCCGCCAACTCCGGCGAGTCCCTCAGGATGCAGTATTGCCAGTACCTGCTCCTCCCATGCTGTGAGTTGTGGGAAAGGAGGAGGTGGGGGTCCACCGCCAGTCCTCTGTATTGCGAGCTGGTGTCTTACTGCAGTGGAACATACCTTCCCCCATAGGTCGTTCCACCTCTTCCTGATGTCGTCCCTTGTTCTTGGGTGCTGTCCCACGGCATTGATCCTGTCCACGATTCTCCGCCATGGCTCCATCTTCCTTACTATTGATATCTGCTGCACCTTTGCTCCAAAGAGCTGTGGCTCTACCCTGACTATTGCCTCCACCATGACCCTTAACTCCTCCTTAGTAAAACGTGGGTGCTTTTGTTGGGCCATAGTTGTTGTGTGATGTGTGTTGTTGAGGGTGTGTTGGGTAATGTGGTGGGGTGTGTGATGTGGAATGCGTGAGGGGTGTATGGGTGTATGTTGTGTGTGTGTCTAGTTGTCTCTGTGCTCTTCTTTGCAGTCTCCTGGTGGAAATAGTTGTTCGTAAAGGGTTGTGGGTAATGTGGGTATGTGTTTTATAGTGGTGTGGGTATGTGGGTGTGGTGTGTGTATGGTTGTCAGGAGTGAGCTTTTTGTATAGGCCAATGTGGTGTTGTTTTGTATGTGGGTGTCCATTCTGAGCTTGCGATATGTACCACCAATGGTTTACCGCCGTTGAATGTCCGCCGCAGTGATTTGTGGGTCATAATGTGATGGGCGTTGTTCTCTTGGCGTAACTGTGTCTGACCTCTGGGCTGGTGGATTTGTGTATGTGGCTGTATTCTGTCAGATTGGTGTATGTATGTCATAATATGGTGAATGTATATTCGCCAGTGCAGGGGTAAGTTGGTGGCCGTCAGCGCGGAGGTAAACGGGATTTAACACCAATGTCCTAATGAGGGCCGATGACCTCGTGGAACATATAAGACCGGTAGCCCACATTGTTGTGGAATTTGCCGAAATAGGCTACAAATTAATTTTTTTTTTTTTAAATAGCCTTCCTTAGTGTCCTGTTCTTGGGATATGAATTATCAGATGAAGAATTACAACCTCCAAACACAATCAAAAAGCTCCAGGCTGTGTTGGGCTTTTTACATTTAAGCAGTTCATACATTTCAGATTATGCACAAAGTATTAAACCTTTATATGAGTTGTTACGTCCTGACTTTTCCAGTAAATACTGGACAGTCGAACACACATGCATTCTCAGAGCATTACAACAAGACACGCTTGCTTACACAGAAGTGACATTAAAAAAACACTTGGTCATCAAAATGATTGCTGGTGCCATTGGTTTCACCTATGTAATGTTCAATGAGGGTGAGACCATACCGATTGCATACAAATCACATTTGTATTCTACAGCAGAAAACGCTTTGCTCCCACTGAGAAAATTCTTAGTGCCGTTCAGATGGCTGTCATTAAAAAGAGACTTCTGGCCCAGGGAAAACGTATCATTGTCATATCTCTTGAGGCCATTACTAAAGCTAGCGTTCCCAATATTTAAGCACCCCATCCACATTGGATTCAATGGGAAACATCTCTGACGGCCACTGATGTTGACTATATTTTTGACTCAACATAACAAACTCAAGAATTTTTGCAATACGAACTTGAATACCCAATTCCAGCAAACACATTGTCTATTGAACGATATCAAACAATTATGCACACTGATAGTTCAGTCCAATCAGCTATAGGCACAAAACATCAGTACTCCACCGCTTGCACAGTTGTGAGTGGCTACATCAATGATGGTGAGTTTCATTGACAGCATACTTATACGCAGACCTTAGGGGACTTCAATGCCTAATTGCTGGAGCTTAAAGCTCTGGTGGTGGACCTGAGAAAGAAGGACCCTGAACAGCTGACGCTGAGTGTCTGTGATTTGTGCTATTGTATCCAGTCCTTTAATGGATATCTGTATTCCTGGTGCCAGAATGGGTTCAGAGATTCAAAAGGAAACACCATCAAACACAGACGTCTGTGGGGGAAAGTAGCAGATCTGAAGGAAACGCTACCTGTTGTACATACACTAGGATACCAGCGTGTTGGAATACACATTGCTGGCAATACCTTGGCTGATGAAGCAGCCAAATCAGCAGTAGCTACAGCTTCTGTTGCTACAGTAACTTGTTCTAGAACAAAAGTAGATGATGAAACACTGGCTGCTGTGAAAGCTTCAGCTGATGGTGCACCCTTGCTAAAGGCATATCCTACCAACTATTCCTACCGCATATCATGGCTCAATACAGCCCTAGTAGTAATACTAGGGGTGGGTAATCGTCTGATTCCCAACAAAGATCAAATACCAGAATTGATCAAAGCAGTGCATGAGGGAGTTGATTGTGCCCCTGCTGGTGTGGCGACTACAATATCATTGTTACAAGCACATTACCGGTGGCCAGGTATATACAAACAGTCCAAGCAGTATGTCCTTTGTTGTGACATCTGTCAACAAATAAAAGGGTCCACCATCAAATGCCCACCGCAGACACCCCTTGTAATTTCAAACAAACCATTATAATGTGTGTACTTGGACAATTGTGGTCCCCTGACACCTGACAGTCCATACAAATACATTTTAGTCGTGGGGACTCATGCTCCACATTTCAATGGGTCTGGCCACAATTCTTGGCTGATGCTCAAGCTGATATTAAAGTTTTGCAAGTCTTTATCACCACATAGCTGCAATCACCTCAAGAGGTTTCAGGGATGCCATGGGGTCCAACTGCAGTATTCGTCTTAATTTCATCCAGATGAAAATAGTGTTGTGAAGCAAAGAAACTGGGATTTAAAGTAATACTTAACAGCCGAGTATTAGGCACGGTCGTAGTTGGCTTACTCACCTGTATGTAGTCCAGAGAGCACTTAATAATAATAATAATAATAATAATAATAATATAATGCCTGTTCGGAACACAAATGCAGGTTCCTGATCTTGAAGGTCCTGGCATGGAGGCGGCAGATACACCCTTTGACATAAATGAACGTGTCACTATTTTGTAGGACTTGCAACAGTTCTGTGATGACAATGCATCTCCCAGTGCCGCCTCCTTGGGAATAAGGGATGTAGAAATAACATCTACTGGCTGGATTCCAAAAGTTGGGGATCTAGTGTGTGAAAAGATTGCTGTGAAAAAGGAGTTTGGTCCTTCCTGTAGTGCACCGGTTCCAGTCTTGGGAGTATACGGTACCAGAACTGTCATCCTACCTCGTTCTAGCCTGGTTCTAAATAAAATCACATTGTCTACATCGATAATATCAAGCTACACCATCTGGCTGATCCTGCACAGCAGACCTAGAGGACTCCTGGGTACTACCCAAATCCCACACACTACAGATTAGGATGTTCCAGTACAGGTTGTGAGCAGCAACGCTGACACGTCTTTGAGCATGGGGAGGGTGGAAAATGATCTTTCATTAGTTCCATTAAACTCTTCTGCGACTAGTATTGTCAACACTATTGAGGGATTCTATTGAAATTCTACACAAACAGATAGTATAGTCTACTCTGAACCACCACAAGAGACTTCTGCCAGTTCTCCTCTTCCAAACAGAGCTTCAGTTTTTGCACAAACTGCTTCTGGATATTTTGCCGACATCAATGATACTTTTACTGACTCAACTGCCTCGACTGCAACAGAACTGTCAAGAGCACGTAAGCTGATAACTTGGCTCAAAATTAACAATTTACTGATACATGATCATTACCTTCCTGTAGCTATACAGTTAAAACTGGTGAATGAGGTCCTAAAACCACATTTTTCTCTCACAATATATGCAAAGACTTAACCTTGTGAACATTTCCGCTATACCAATTCCTGATGGGATTGTTTGGGATAAAGTATTGTTTGATATACATGGCCCGAAGGAGATCATCCAAATTCCTTAACCTTTCCATGAACAATGTTATAACACCGGGAGCAGTTTCTGATGATTGGGATGTGAAAACAGTTGATTCTATGATGTCTGATTTGCAATATTTCACTGTATTTGAAAGTGAGAATGTTTACCAACCTAAAGAAAATTATGGAGTTATTTTCTTTTCTAATTAATATGGAAATCATTTCATTCACAGAGCAAGTACCCCAAAGGCTATTTTTAATCATACGCAAAGGTAACACTGTCCGACTCCGCCAGTGGGGAGAACCAAAATGCATGTGTAAAAGTTGCCATATTTCTCTGGGCACAATGTTAAGAAAGCTGAGTCATATTATTTAAAATTGCCAGTGATGGAAAGTCAACACATTTTATTGACTGATACAAAATTGCTTTATTCTGATTCCTTTGTTCCCCGGTTAGCTATGGAAGGCTATGAATATCGGTTGAAGTTGATAGACTTAAAGAGTGTGTAGGGAACTAAATATTGTCAAATAGGGGGAAAGGAAGCGTCTTTAGAACATGCCTGATACCTGTTCAAATGATATTTTTAAATGAAACTGTACAACAGACAAGTTGTTTAGGCTTAGCACTAATTAAGGATTTGAATGCGTCCAGTATTCCTGCCCACCCAAAAATTTTACAAATGACAAAAGTACATAAATCCATCTGAAGATCAGCTTGATGAGTGGGTCCAGAATGGAACATTTACCACATAATTTTCATGACGTGGTGGGTGTTTATTGTGGCCAGTAGACTCAAATGGGTGCCATACACAGTTTGTAAACTCCACGGGAGATTTTAGAACAAACAGGCCAGACCCTCACTCTGTGTCATTGGATCACTTGGGTATAGACACAACATATAGTGTAGGGAAATTATGCCAGCAATGGTTGAAACGTTCCTCACTTAATGTTGTAAAAGAACACCTCAGTCTCCTGTCTAACAATACAGATTTGCAGGATTTCCTGTTAGGCCCCAGAAGACAACGCAAAAAGTGATTCTTATATGCAGTATGCAATGAAATTTGGAAACTTTCCCAACAAGAAGTGGCTGTCCGGTTCAGGCACATAGAACAGGAACATTTACAGAAAGCACTAGCTATTTAGATAATGGGATTAACACCTTGTCCAACCGGATATATATTTTAAACAACATTGTCTCTTCTGCAAAACACATAGTACAGAGTGACATGTCATCTTTACACCACGGACAGAGTCAGCTAAGGTCCATTATGCAGTTTGGTTGGACACTACAAACATTGAAAGCAGGTTGCGTTCCCTGGCAACACGTTAGTGCAAGGGACATATTTTCCACATTTAATTTAACATGGAAAAAACAAATAATGGCTAAGAAGGAAGCACTTATGCCATGCTCAACATTGTGAAATTAGAAAAGTTGCCATTTACTGTGGCTGAAATACCATCTGGTGTATGGTTAATACACTGGGTTATCGTTCTGCCTATTTCAACACCTCAATTCACATCCTGTTTGAGACACATTCCAGGAGGAAGATATGAAAGGCTGGGAGATAGTTATATGCATGAGGCGTGGGAGCTTCCCTTTTCATACAAATGTTTCAATGGCTTGAAAGAGGTCTTTTTTAGCGACAGTGAATACAAAATTTCTGTGAGCCATTCAATGGTTTGTAATCAGCTGTCCTTGGACAGGCCGTATAACACCACAGCAGCAAACATGGCTTGCTATCTGAAGAGAGTTCCAGTCCCCTTGATTAGACCTGCGTTCCAAGTGCTCTTATATGGTAGCTATGTTCTTCTTAACAGTGAGAGCTGTTGCGGAATTTGAGCCGGAATAGCTTATGTCATTTCGGTCTCTCATATCATCACCTGTTGCTGGAATGTCTTTTTTCCCCAGAGACAACAAAAGGGAAGTAGCAGAGATTTGGCCTCATATTGCTACTACAGATGTGAATTTTTGAGAAAATGAGCAGACTCAAGGCTTTATTGTTTCAAAAACATGTGGCGCTTGCATCTGTGCACGAGCCCTATGTGCTTCAAGTTGTGAGGTCCTCTGCAGAGATTCTCCCTTTTAAGTACAAACTTTCCAAGACACTTGTGGGACAAATATTTGGTTCTGGTTTCACTCACACATTTTCCTCTATATTTGGCTTAATACCTTCAGTCATACACTTGATATTTTCAAGTATTTGTGGTGGATTTCCGATTACTTTGGCCATGATAGGTGGCATTCTGCAGTTGCTATTTTTTTCTGCACAATGGCTGTCCCCTCACAACAAGGAGGACTGAAAGTGCTTTCACCAGTGTCGTGAACACATGATGCAGTATTTCGGAGTACCACTTCTGGAAGAATTGGAATCTGACTGGTCTCTGTCATTTAGACCAGTTTTGGATTGTGTGCAGTCCATGTTTTGATGCCTTTGGTGCCTTTTCAAATGTGCACTGAAAGTTTGTCTTTCTACGTGGTACTTACTGTCATTAGACGCTGATCTGTTGATGTTCTTGCTGAGGGCTCATTACCAGACATGCACGTTGAGGGTGCATTTGCTAAGGGAAGCTGCCTATGACTTGCCCTTCGTGGATAATGCAGCTCTTAACTCAGTGTTGGGAACAACATGGAATGCTGCTGCCTCAGCTGGAGCTCAGGCTTTGGAACAGGAGTGCTCTATGGTTTTACTTGGAAACTTTTTGAATATTTTAACACCTGCCGAAGTGGAACGTTTCCTAGCTTCAATTGTCCCAGATATAATTGGTAATTTTGAAAATGACATTGACTTTTGAATTCGGTTTTATTGACGCCACTGCTGATGTTTTAAATTGTCCTTTTTACCCTATGCTCAAGTGTCTTTTAACTTGTTTTTACTTACATTCATATTTATATGCTATTATGAATAGATTTAGTAGCTTTTAATTCATTGTAGTCTTTGAACCACCTTAGAACCAGCATAGGGAGTGTGTTACATGGCTATTTTAACCATGTTTTAAGAACGTTATTTTAACAAACTAGGCCTTCCGTTATGTACTTTAGCCCAGTTACATTTTATTCAGCATTGCTTTATTTTTCTAGCATTAGCCATATTTGCTGTGTTGTTTTATTTTCTCAATCTAGTTCTTTCGCCTAGGAAAGCATCATGTTCTTAGCATTGCACGTTGTGTTTCCTCAAGCATGCAGTTAAATAGGGTTGCGGGCAAAAGTGGTACTTTGTGTCTTCAACATTCACAGAAACACACATATCCTAATATGGAGACCCTTTCTTAGAACATCAGTTGTTTTATTATAAAACACTTCTCTGTCCCATACATGTTAGAGAGAGATTCCAGCCAGATGACCACAACTACATGCTGACTGCTGAGTGTCTTCGCTACAGCTGCTTGCTTAGACTGCCTACATGGGGACAATGTATTTCTAGGCAACATACTTCCTTGCTCAGGTACGGGGGATGATGTATTCCCAGGGGGGAAACCTGTAGGGAGTATTAGGTCTTATCACACTGAGCTCTAACATAGCTCAGGTAAGAAATGTATTTATGATTACTAGTGACAGTATGGTGGGACTGTTTTTGTGTTTCACACAATTTTGCATCTAGTGTGTTTTATCATCCTAGTTATTTCAATACATGCCATTTTATCTAAGATGCAGTCACTTTAATAAACCTCATTGAACGTTACTCTGCTTCTGTTTGTCTTTGCCTGTGTGAGACTAATGTAACTGAGAGAAAGGGATAAGATCTGATCGACCATGATTCCCCTGAGGAGTCATCTCTATCATGTCCCGGTTGCCACAATCATCCCTGATCTCGGGTAGAGATGAGGCACTGCTAGTTGGCTGGAAAACCCAGATTGGGCTGACAGGTGTCACATGGTGTGGGATTGTACTCAGTACCTGACAATTCAGGTGATTCTCTGTCCAAATCCAGTAGGCTCATTAGGAAAATGAGAACCTAATCTACAGTACTATTAGTCCTCACCTGTGTATAAGTGTTTGCCTTTCTACCGGGGACAGCTCCTGGTTTACAGGAGGCATTCCTGCCCCATCCTTTGTCTAGTGTTGTATGTAGTCTTAAGTGCCTAACTGTGACAGTGTGTCATTGCTGTTTTCCAGGAATTGCCACTGTGTCTCCAGCTGAACCCACAAGGGCTTGTCTTATGTATGTAAGTACAGTCCTTGTTTGTACCCTAACGGTCCAGAGACGGAATCACTTCTGCTGCCTCCTTTCTATGGGGGTTGCGGGGTGACTATCTGTAAGAGTAATCTGCACAGAGGCATTGATGTTCCCTGTTGCTGTGGGAAGTTCTGAGACTTACCTTAGAGATAACCCCAGTGTGGTTGTCCATTACTGATCTGTTCCCTGTTTGTTCACACTAAGGTTTCTCTGCCTTCACTATCCTGCTTCTGTGCTTTACTATAGATGTTAATTCCCACTGTATGCCTTAAGTTGCTCTTCGCCTTCAGAACACTATATCCAGTGGGAGATATTCTGTGACTTCCAGGGGTGCTCTACCCAGAGTTCTGGAAGAACAGCCCAGAACCATGACAATGGGTCTGTGGGTGTGGGTGTGGTGCCTGGAGGTATCCTGGGATGGAGGATGATTCTGTGGGTGTGGACATGGTGTCTGATGGTATGTTGAGGTGGTGGATGGGTCTGTGGTTGTGGGTGTGGTGTCTGGGCGTACATTGGGATGGTGGATGGGTCTGTGGTTGTAGATGTGGTATTCTGTGGTATGTAGGGGTGGTGGTGAGGGGTGAGTCTCTGGTGAGTGGTTGCCTGCTTGCTTGTTTTGTGGTGTTTTGGTTTTCATGTACAATTTGGGGCTGCCAATGTGTGTGCATGCTTATAAGTGAGTGTGCTTGGGACTTGTATTGGAATAGGGAAATTAAATGGGGAAGAGGCTGGAAGTAGTGTGGAAGTTTGGGATGTGTGTAAGGCTGCTGTGAGGGAGAAGGCCAGAGCCTGGAAAGATCCCTGTAAGGTATACATAGCACAGTGGATGCCTTCCAGGTAGGCCACCATCTGTTGCAGATGGATGCCCTCACTTGGATGACATTCAGTAGTGTCCTCTGACCCACAGAGATGTTTCTTAGGAGGTCAATAGCCTCCTCTCTCAGGACAGTTGGGGTAACAGGAGAAAGGGGTGAGGCGCCTGGAGCGAAGGAGATGGCTCCTCCTTAGGTGAGCAGGCCCGGCTAACCGGATGAAGAGCAACAGGGAGGGTGGAGTTGGTAGTGTGGGAGGGAAACAAAGATGGTGTAGCAACTGGTCCTGTGTGTTCTGCCACCACTAGGGAGTTTTCACTGGAGCTTGACTCTGATGATGAAGACATTGAGGGGAAGATTTATGGAAAGTGGCACTACCTAGTGCAGCTCCACTTTTCTTGCACCCCTTAGCGCCCCCCCCCAAATTCCACCATGTGTGTGCCATATTTAAATGCCGATATTGGGGGGGCTAGTGTCATAATTTTTTACGCTAGTCTGGTGCTTTGCAGGATTAGCATAAAAAATGATGATGCTAATTCTTCAAAGCACCCACGGTCCCATTGTAACCAATAGGAGCCTCTTTTTAACACCTGCACTTAGCAGGCATTAAAACATTCCAATAAAAATGATGCAAAGGAATCTCATAGATTACCTTGCGCCTTTTTTTTATGGCTCCCCTCTAGCGCCGGAATGCCCCTCTTGCATACATTATGCCTGGCATAGGCATAATGTGGCACAAGCGGTTACAATGGCGCAGCGTTTTTGCCCTTCCAATGCTACATTAGCATAAAGAAATATGCTAATGTGGCATGGGAATGGCGTGAGGCCACCATACATCTGGGCCTGAGTCTGTGTCCTCTGTGGCACTTTCCTCACCCTCTGGGCCCCTCTGTGTCTGTTTTGTCATGAACGGAGATATTGTGGCCAACTGCTTCCCCACAGATGTCGGCTCTATTTGCTCACTTGCCTGGGATGATGCTGAAATGACGAATACAAATAGGTTTACTGCATGTGCTAGAACATACTTGAGCAACAGCTGTGATCACAGAACATTACTAAATGTACAGTAGACCCCAGCTACAAGGTCCCCTAAAGTGGCTTCAACATTAGCAAGACTACATTCATGCATGCTACATGACCTGTAAACAGTGCTCATAGTAAAACCATAATCACAGACAGCTCCAATTGCAGGAGTGAAGTTGGTTTATCACACTGTCCATGTATCAAGTAGGAGACCGCATCACCTTGAATTGTTTGGCTCTTGTAGCATTCTTCAGAAACTTGATGTCATCAAGTAGTATGGCAATGCCAAGATAATTCCTACCGATTCCACAAAAGGCCTTGGAATCAGCAAATGTTCATATACGTAATACCACATTGTTAAAAATTGGGTTTCTGGTTGGCTACGTATGCACCTATGCCAGGCAGAACCCATCCGCTTTAGTCAGGGTGAGGGGGTTACACACCGAGGATAAACCCTGCTCACCCCCTTGGTAGCTTGGCACGAGCAATCAAGCCTAACCCGGATGTAATGTGTAAAGCGATTGCATAACACACACAACATGTGGTGCACTACACACACCACAAAGGAAACACAACACCAAGTGATATAAAAATAAACTGTATTCTACCAAAGATCATTAGACCAAACACAACATGCCAGTGATGCTCTGCCATACAGGCAGTTGTCAGGACATCACACAAGTTATTAGTATTCTGCAAGCATAATCAGCAGTCAGGTAACAGTATAGGTTACTGGTTATTCTACAGCACTAGTAGTAGTCAGGTAAAGCATTATTATCATGAAAAATGCACGTCATAGTAAACATCTCATCATAACTGCCCAGGAAAGAGACATCAGAGGAACACATGGCAAGGCATTGGAATCATAACCTCTCTCAGTATGCACATGTCACAAAATACATCAGCCCATATGTCCAGGCAGGAGCCTGGAGACATACACCCTGGGTAATCCTGGCAATAAAATGTGCAACAACAATACAGCCCAGAGGGTAGGAGCCCCCCCCTTCCTTTCTGGCCACGTGATTACAGCACTTTGGCGCTTCTTTCATCCAACGGAGAGAGAGGTGGGGCACACGTATTCCTCCCCATAGCCATCCAGGAGGCTGCTCTGGGTCTGTGAATTTAAGCTCAGCTGCCCACGCCCCTGCAGGGTGGCTGCTGGTGCTCAGCTCCCTACCGACGGAGCCACAAATCTGCAATGAGCCGCCTGGCTCTGGGGGCTCACAGACCCTTGCTCCTGCCCAGCCACTCATCTTCCTAAATTGGTTGGACGCGAGAAGGCTAGAATGCAACTCACCTTTCTCAGGGAGCGTGGAGGCCTGCTGCGGCCTCATCTCCTTCCCCAAAGCAAAAGGGAAGGGAGCGCACCAGGAGCCCCCCTGGGACCTCAGGTCAGAGGCCTCACTCCACCGCAGTCCAGCTGGCCTGCACCCGATTCGGTGCACAAGCTCCTCTTGTCCACTGTCCCAGGCATCTTGGTGATTGCACCAAGACAGGTGCCTGCTTGTGGCTCGGGGGAATTACACAGTGCTCCTCGTCCCTGAGGGCACTCCACGGAGCGCAATCACTCCTGGCTTTATTTATTTTGACCCATCTGGTTGACAGCAGTGATTTACCTCTCCACCAGGAAATAAAATACAGCGCTCTTCACATTCTTAGAATAGAAAAAAAAAGGCAGCCTTGTGAGCGCTCTTTCTGCGCTATGCTCCAACCTATGAGCAATCAAAATAATGTGCTATTGGAGCAGTCAGAACGCGACACTTCCCTCAGGCTGGGGAAGCAGAGAAGGCAGAGCTCGGACAGCACTGCAAAGCAGGGAACAGGGGCCTCAGTACTCAACTCCACCCCTCAGATGTGGATTGGAGTCAAGGTGCAAAACACTGCAGTGATAAGCAGAAAAAATGCTCACTTTCTAGAAGCAGCATTTCTATAATGGTAATAACAAATCCCCCTACCTTAGTAAGCAGCATTTCTCACTACCATTACAACCATACCAAACATGCTTACACTATCCTTCATAGATCATGCAATACCACCCAGACATAAGATAAGGCATTTGCAACGCAATCCTATGAGAAAGGCAGCACTCACAGCAGTGAGAAACCAAATAGGCTGTTTGTCACTACCAGGACAGCCCACACAACTAGGCAGCTGTCCTCCCTTTTATGTACATACCACCCTGCCCAGAGGGCTAGCTAGGGCCTACTTTAGGGGTGGCGTATGTAGTGAAAGGGTGGGTCCAGATCTGGCAAGTAAATTTAGATGCCAGATCCCTGTGGCAGTAACTGTGTATGCAGGCCCTGCCCTAGCTGGCCTGAGATAGGTTTGAAAGGCTATTTCTGTGGGTGGTATAAGCTGCGCTGCAGACCCAATAGTAGCATTTAATTTACAGGCCCTGGGTATAAGGATACCACTGTACAAGGGACTTACAGGTACATGAAATGTGCCAATCAGGTATAAGCCAATTATACCAAGTTTAAAAGTGAGAGCACATGCATGTTAGCACTGATCAGCAGTGGTAAAGTGCTCAGAGTCCTAACGTCAGCAAGAAGGGTCAGAAAAATACGAGGAGGAAGGCAAAAAGTTTGGAGGATGACCCTGTAAAAAGGACCAGGTCCAACACACATCATGATGGAATGATGGTCAACTAATACAGCTATGTTGCAGCAATATGTACAAAGATGACATGGAAAAACTCATGACACGCTGTTGAAACTTCCCAATGGTAACACCCTAATATGTCCATTGTCAGAATAGTCTCATGAAAGATGTACTTATGTAGCTAAGCTACGTAACACATGTTGTACAAAAAAGTAGACTGGAGGCAATCTGAGCAAAATGTCTGGGAGATTTCCCTGCAAATATTCACAGCAGAACTAATCAGCTAGGCCTACGGATATCCCCAGTCCAGACTGGTACTGATGAGAACACCATTCTTACATTGCATAACTAAAAGCCATTTGTGCAATGGAGATTGTTGAGGGTCTGACAATCTCCACTAACTGAAGAATTGGGTTAATCTGTTTTCTAAAGGGAAGGCACATCACTTTACCTTTTATTCTTGCAAGCACAAATTCCATTGTATTACTGAGTGCAGACACACAGGGTCAGATGTACAACTGTATGTTTTGTGACTTGCAATTTGTGATTCCTTTGTTAGTCGCAAATTGCGAGTTGCAAAACCAAACATACAACACTGTCAGTGACACTGTTTGCGATTCTCAATGGGGTCTCAAATGACCTACCTCATCAATATTCATGAAGTAGGTCACAATTTGTGTCCCCATTGGGAATGGCTGCACTCACAGGGATGGTGGCCTGCTGAGGACAGCAGACTACCATGTATGTGACTGCTTTTTACATAAAGCCTTTTTAATGCAGCCCATTTTCCTGAAAGGTCCGTGGGACTACTACCTGCTCTGAAAAAATATTTTCACTTCCATTCACAACGGGGAAGGGTTCCCATGGGGATCTCATCGTGTTTTCGAATGGGTTACCACCAATCTGAAATTGGTGCTAACTGTGATTGTTTTGCAATCACAGTTAGCACCAAAACAGGGATGATACACTGGAAAAGGCAATTTTTCAGTCAACAAAAATTAAACTCGCCTTTTGCAACCACAAATTCGCATCGTACATCAGGCCCTCACATGTGATTGGTACATTTTTGCACGTGACTCCCTGATGCATGTCAATAATCAGTAAATGAACCTTCACAAACAAACATGTGCAAATTTTAGCTGAATAATTCTACATTAATGGCAGGTAAATTTACATTGTGAGAAAATACTGTAGTTCTACCCGTCATGTCCTTCATTACTTCAACAATTGGACATGACTAATGACATTGTGTAATGGCTTAGGGTATGTGTACCCCATCAACCAATGTTTACACACTCCTGTCTGTAGTAACACATGAAATGTATACACATCACATATAACTATTTTGCAATACAGTCTGGCCTACACACACATATGTAATAGAATCAGACCTCAACCTATGAAGACATGTTGATCGTGTGTGAAAGAGTAGTATTAATTATACTATAAAAGTGAAAGGTACACATGCCAACAGGTAGGCATAAATACTGATGGCACCAGTGATGTTTGCTATCTCATGTAACTGTACATTCCTCACTTACCAAGGGGAAGTATTGCACAGTGACTGTACACAAAGTGCTCTGTATGCTATGTCACATGGAAGAGGGCTATGATCACATGAGACACATTAGTGAGGTAGCATCACTCTTAACCCACTGAAGACAAGTGGCCTGTTGGATACAAATGTTACTCACAACATCAAACAACATGAGCTGATTAATCACTGTACTCAGCCATGTATCTGCTCAAGACAGTAAATTGGTAGTGGTCTGGACTCTGCTCTGTTCCTGGTCATAAAGACAATAGTCATAGTATATCAGCATGTACCTACTAACAGACCTACACTAACAATTGCTCTTCTTGTGCGTCACAAATAGGCCACTCCCAATGTCAATGGGGAGATGTCTGCCTGTTACACACACAGTTAACAATGTAACATTTATGACTTTGGCAAGGACTCACCCCTTCATAGCTGCTGTAGGTCCCTCAACCAACCATCATGCTGCGGGCAGGCTGCCTCCAGTATGCCGGCCATTGGGGGTGGTCAGGGTACAGGGTGTGCCAAGTCCACATGTGGAGGAGAACTCCAGCTGGACCTCCGATTTCTTCTGGGTCCAGTGTCTCAGGCCCTCACACCTTTTCATGCAATGGACACTGTGCCGGCGATAGACTACCAGGATCCACACCTTTGGGCGATGGCTCTCCAAATGGCTTGCTTCTGATGGTCGTTGACCTGTATGGATGCAATAGATGAAAAACAGATCATAATTGAATATTTTAGGATAACTGTTCGGTTTACACACATATTCTCACATGCTGAAATGAACAGAGACATAAATAAACACTTTTGTAGTCATCTGCTGACTATCCTCAACCCTGGCCATGCCCTACACTGACTAAGCCAGCCCACTAACATCATGTAGCCCTGTGCCAGCTGACATGTACTGTGTTGTGAGCTACTATGAAACACAACAAACCATTATGACCTTCTAAAGGGTAAACTACTTGACTGTACAGACACCTTTACAGCCAGGCCCATTGACTTGTTGCAACAGGTCCATATGGGCTAATACCATAGTATAGACTACATCCAAAGACTTAGGTCACAATGAAAGGGCTGGCATGTATATCACTGAGAGCTGCTTCTCTGGGAATGTGTGGACATGTGGACTACTTAATGGAATCATACTATGTCTGATTGAGGTTGTGTGGTACGTACTGGCATCACAGGACACACCTTTTAGCATATGTGGTACTGTTACAAAGATGACATTCAACATTCCATGATATGTTTTGTTTGATTGGTTGAATGTAACAAAGCTAGTAATCACATATAATGATCTCTTCAGAACTAACCAAGTATCTGTATTGTAAGTTTGTCACTTGTACAATAGGCCTGTAGAGTGCAAACATAACTTATGGAAAAGTGAAAAAAGACCTATGGGAATAAGGGGCCTGTCAGTAGTAAATGTCACACATTGGCAATGTGGGTCAACAGAAACATGTACCTTAGTCACCATTCCAAATGTAGTCCATGTAAAATCATTCAGGGCTACTATTGGTTCAAATGACTCATTTTGGGAACATCCAGGGATCTGCAGGTCTACAAGGAGATTACCTGTGCATCAGTATAATTGCCACTGTAACTCTGCCCCAGCCTGGGCCATGGCCCATAATGGGCAAAACCCTTTGTCAAGACCTGCCCTCTGCAGGCTGAGCATATTGAACCCACATGAACATCACATATTTATTACTTCAATACATTGAGGTACATCTTGTGGCCATCCAATATGTGAGCAGAAAATGTTGTGTGGCACTCTGACTGGGTCAGTGAGGTTTAGCTAGCTCCCAGACAACAGCTTGGCATGGCTTGATCTGAGTGCTATGTGGGACTTTACACATAGCTGAGATCCTTCTCAACTGTGTCTAACAATATACATAAACAGGTCATGCTGCGATGCAAACACGTTTATTTTCTCATTTATCATTATTTGATCATCAAATATATCTTAGGTACCCTGAAAAGTATACTTGCATAGATATGTGAATGCAACACAAGGAGGATCTAGGGCTTATCACACATCACACAACACACTGGTGATTTTATATACAAAATGCACATGACTCCACAATCTATTATATTTTCATCCTATGTATGACCACAAAAGGTAACTACAGTAATCTAAAATTCACCCTGGAACTCAGAGGCACACTGTAGCCTGTGAGAAAGTTGCCTGTTCCTCTGCTGAGCCATATAGATGACTTTACAGGAGAAGGACCTCTCCAGCTCCTCTAGAGAGAAATCAGGGGCCTTCTCAGCTGCTTGGCCTGGCATAATTGCTCCTAGAGGAGGCAGACAGGAAAAAATGCAGAGGAGGTGTTGACAGCAGCAGTTTCAAGAGGCAAGTGAGTTATTTTTTCAAACTACGGCATACATGTTCACCATGTACGTGGTCATCAGCGTGGATGGGCACAGCCACAGTCAAAAAGGTTGGCCTGTGGCTGTGTCCACTTTGGATGAAACTGCCCACTGTACGTTCGTCTTCCCCCATCAGCGGCAGCTTCCAAAAGTCCAATATATGCGGTCAGGCATCCGCCAGTTTAGTGGTTGAAACTATAGTATTGGTGACTGGTGAATTCATTATCACCACTACAAATATGTTGTAACATATGTACTACTCCACTGATCTGTAATTTCGTTTACACAGTCATCAGTATAGTGCATTACTGGCCATAATCTCAATATAACCGCTTTGGACTGTACACCGCTAGTGACTGTATTGTGAAAGGACAAAACAAACTTTATAATGTCAAGCTGCTTGTTAGACCTAGCATTCTTGGTGTAGTCTCCCCTGTCTTTTCTGCCTCTGCTTCCTATGTTTTGACTGTGTGTTGGACTTTGTTGTTCCTCTTTGTGGTACTCTGGGCACTTTCCCACTGCTGACCAGTGCTAAAGTGCTAGTGCCCCCTGTGTAAATTGTATGTGTAATTATCTTTTCTATGATTCGCATATTTGATTTACTAGTAAGAACCTAGGAAAGTGCACTAGAGGTGCCTAGGACCTGTAAATCAATTGTTACTAGTGGGGCTGCAGCACTGATTGTCACACCCACATGAGTAGCCCTATAAATATGGCTCAGACCTGCTACTGCTGTGTCTATGTGTGCAGTTTTAAACTGCCAATTGGACATGGCAAGTATACCAACTTACCAGGTCCAAACCTACCCTTTTCTATACATGTAAGGCACCCCTAAGGTAGGCCCTAGCGTAGGAGTCTGGCCTGGTTTGTAGTGGGTACCAATGGTACTTACACCTTATACCAGGTCCAGTTATCCCTTATTAATACATGCCACTATGCCCAATGACCATGCCCAGGGGACAGAAGTCCCCTGGGCATGGCCATTGGGCAAGGGGGCATGACTCCTGTCTTTGCTAAGACAGGAGTCATTTCTATGGGGGTTGGGAGTGAAAAAAAAATGGCGCAAATCGGGTTGAGGCGCAAAAATTGACTCAACCTGACTTGCCCCATTTCTTGACGCCCAAGCTCCCTTTTCCCCTACGCCGGCGCTGCCTGGTGTACGTCGTTTTTTTTAACGCACACCAGACGGCGCCGGCGGCTAACGCCGGCTAACGTCATTCAATAAATACGGCGCCCACATGGTGCTTCAGAATGGCGTTAGCCGGCGCTAATTTTTTTGACGCAAAACTGCGTTAGCGCAGTTTTGGGTCAAAAAGTATAAATATGGGCCATAGTTACTAAAAATAAAGGTACTTTATTTTAGTGACAATGTGGCAAAAATATCTCAGAGGATATACTCCCTTAGGAGGTAAGTAACATACACAAAATATAGACAACTAACCAAATCAGGTAAGTAAAACAGTCAGAAAGTAGTGCTAACACTGTAAAACACAATAGGATGCAATAGGCTTAGCAGCAACACAAACCATATATTAAGTAAGTGGAATGCGAACCACAAATGTACCCCTAGGCAAGTGTAGGGTGTAGAGGGTCGGTGGGAGTATGAGAATACACTAGGCCCCATATTGATACTTTTTGACGCAAAGCAGTGCCGGCGCAGTTGCGGCGGACCAACCCTCACCAGGAGGCTCAAAATTAGGCCCTGAAGCACTTAAAATTACAGGCTATGTTGAAACAATCAATAAAAATTATACAAATAACACATTAAATTAATATATAAACTAAAGTACATTAAAATAATTTAAAAACAATGGGGGTCATTATGAGCCTGGCGGACGCTGGTAATGTGACAATAGTACCTCCAACAGGCTGGTGGTACATACCGCCACATTATAACATTGGCTGGTTAATGTAACACTCTGACCGCCATGGAGGTAGCAGCTGCCGAGTTGGAGATAAGAATCTCCAGCCTGGCTGCCGCTATTGTACCACCTCAGGCATTTTGACCCTGCCTACCGCCATGGTCTTTGTGGCGTTCGTAACACCATGAAAACCATTGCGGTAGGCCCTATCAGTGACAAGGAATTCCTTCCCTGTCATTGATTGTAGGCCCCCTCACCCCCCTCCATCCATACTCCACCTTCCCATCCTCCACACCCCTACACACACACGCAGCCACGCACCACACATACACACACCCACTCACACAGGCATACACGCATTCATACACGCATGTATCCATTGATTCATGCACATATCCGCACCAATTTTACACTTACATGCAGACATGCATTCACATATCCATACATACACGCATTCTCACTCATGCACACACACACCCCCACACACAAAACATCTCCAACCTCCCTCTCCTGTCGGAAACCCTACTTACCTGAATCCAGGGGTTTTTCCGGCAGGGGATGGGACGGGGTGCTGCTACTGCCAGCATCGCCCGCCAGCAGAACACTGCCAGGCCGTATTATTTCTCACAATAAGGCTGGTGGTGGTCTACTGGCGTGGCACTGCTGGTGGTAGCAGGGCCACCTTAACACCATCTGCCAGCATGGCCACAGCCGGATTTCCGCCCTTCTTGTGGCAGAAATCCGGCTGGGGTCATATTATGGCGGACAGATGTTAGCCACGGAGATGATCTTTTGGCAGCTGTCTCCACGGCAGTAGCCGGTTTTTACCGTCAATGACATAATGAGGGCAAATTTTCTTTACAATTATAGTATTAAAAATGATATTAACAGCAAAAAAGTTTAAAACAATAATACTATCCTGAAATAAATGATATGCTTAGCAAGGATATTTCAGCATCACAATACTTTTGCATCGCAATAGTTTTTTCTGATATTTTTGTGTTTCAATATCTACAACTCAATATTTTATTCAATTACTGGAGGGAATTCAGCATACGTTTGATACATACGTGCATCCCAGAATGCACAGATAAAATAATAGTTGAGGCTTAGTTGTCTGATGACAATGAATGAACAAAATCCTTTTTCATTTCAATTCCCATATGCCAATTAGCTGCTTTAGGCATATTGGCCCTCATTACAACCCTGGCGGTCGGTGTTAAAGCGGCGGTAATACCGCCAACAGGCCGGTGGAAAAAAAAATGGGATTACCACCATGGCGGAAACCGCCAACATAGACAGCCACTTTAACACTCTGACCGCTATGGTGGTACAAACAAACAGCGCGGCGGACACCGCCAACAGACAGGGAGACAATACACCGTCCACCCAATCACAACACGGCTATCCATCACCTTTTCCAGGACGGAACCAACGCAAATAAAAACACGTCAGAAACAGTACACAGAAGGGAAAATACTCACCTCTCCACACCTCATGAGGAACCAGGACGCCATGGAGCCCAAATTGCAGACCCTGCCGGCGATGGTCTTCCTGCTCCTCTATCAGGAGCTCCAACAACGCCGGTGACAATCACGGTGAGTACTGCACCTACAACACAGGGGAAGGGGGAGGGAAAAGAGAGTGACACACAAACGCAACACCCCCACCCCCACCCTCACCCACAACACCATACAAACAAATTCATGCTACAACATTACATATGCACCCCCCCCTTCCCACTGGAAGAACACAAGGACAAAAGAAAATGATTGTAACGATTGTAATCATGAAAAATCCATTAGTCAAAAGTCAAAATCCAGTATATACAAATATGTACACCAACTACACAAGTCCGGATAGTGCACCAATCATTGTCCATGGACCACTGGGCCCAAAATACATGGGTGAGGCCCACACATGATACCTGACTCCAAACGGAGAGAACACTGGAGGGGTATCACATAGAAAATACACAAGCACCTCAGGGGGAGGGGGAGGTGGGTCACCTCAGCCTGATGAACGCACAACACTACTGTTCCACGAGGGGGCTCCATGCCCATTGATGTATCCTGGGGAGAGCAAAGCCACAGTCTCTCAAGTCTCTCAAGTGGGTGGTTTGCCCACTGCTTTATCCTGGGGAGTGAAAAGCCACAGTCTCTCAAGTCTTTTCAGTAGGTGGTTTGTCCACTGCTTTATCCTGGGGAGTGCAAAGCCACAGTCTCTCAAGTCTTTTCAGTGGGTGGTTTGCCCACTGCTTTATCCTGGGTAGTGCAAAGCCACAGTCTCTCAAGTCCTTCCAGTGGGTGGTTTGCCCACTGCTTTATCCTGGGGAGTGCAAAGCCACAGTCTCTCAAGTCTTTTCAGTGGGTGGTTTGCCCACTGCTTTATCCTGGGGAGTGCAAAGCCACATTCTCTAAAGTGGATACCAGTCTCCACTGGTTCTGGAGGGGGCTTTGTGCCCAGAGTGCTTCATCCTGCCAAGGACCGAGGTAGTGGATGCCTTTCTCCACTGGTTCTGGAGGGGGCTTTGTGCCCGGAGTGCTTCATCCTGCCAAGGACTGAGGTAGTGGATGTCATTCTCCATTGGTTCTGTAGGGGGCCTGGTGCTGAGAGTGTTCCACGTGCAGTGTGGCTGGTACAATTCCCTCACCTGGGTGTGTGTGCCACAAGATTGCCGAGGTACAGGTAGCATGGTACGCCATGGAGGCAGCGACATACCCCACACTGCTGCTGCTGCGCGTTCCACATGCAGGTGACAACTGTGATGAGAGTGATGCTTCATGGAAGCTGCCCAGGGTCCTGGAACTCACCACCAGCCTCGGACGACTGACCACTGGGGATGGTAGCCATGTCTGCGGTTGTGCCACTGGCTGATGATGTTGCGGGGCGCTGGCGGTGCTTGCGGCACTGGCAGTCGCGGCCGTGGCATTCGCGGTGGTGCTGGCTGCGGGCTCTGTGGTGGCGGTGCTGGCTGCGGGCTCTGTGACGGCGCTGCTGGCTGTGGGCTCTTTGGCGGTGGTGCTGGCTGCGGACACTGTGGCGGCGGTGCTGGCGGCGGGGTCTGTGGAGGTACAAGTGGCAGTGCAGTTGGCGGTGTTCTCCGCCGTACAGGTTGGCGTCAACGTGGCAGAAGGTGTGACATTGGTCTCTCAGTTGGTGCCACCATGCACTCTCCTGACCTGCCCTTCAGTTTTTGGCCCTTCCCCACCTTTGATGGTGGCGCAGCTGTCTTGCCACTATCCCCTTTCATTTTCCCTGAACCATTGGTGGCAGGTGTTTTCGGCTTCTCCCTCTGGGATGTGGGCACCTTTTTCACCTTGGCAGGTGGCGGAATGTCCTTGCCCTCGCTCTGTGGCCCACTGGCAGCCATGATGGTTGGCGCACTCCATGACCCCGCAGTTGCTGGCACCACTGTGCCTGAGGATTTGGTGGCTGAGGTGCTGGGCTGGGACCTGGAAAGCCTGGCCCTAGTGGAAGGACGGAGGGGAGGTGTAGGGAAGAGGTCAATATTAGCTAGGAAAAGTTTCTTAGACACACTGGGATGGGTAGATGGAGGGGGTTTGGGAGTAGAGGTAGAGGTAGTGATTGTAGGAGGTGTACATCTGCTGAATTTGGGTGAAGGTGCATGGGCTGGAGGCTGTTGTAAGGTGGATGGCTGTTGGGTGGGTGTGTGCCTGAGTTTGTGTACTTTGAGAGGAGGGCTCACAGACACACTGGTAGAGGACACTGGGGATGTGTGAATGGTAGTGGGGGTGGTGAGTGCACGTGAGCAGTGTGTGGTGATGGGCGTGCTGGTGATGGAGGTAGTGGCTGAGGATGTAGTGCATGCAGGTGTGAGTGGAGACGAGACTGGGAGGGCGGAGGGAGACGTGGAGGAGGGGGACACAGTGGTGGCAGTGGATGTTGGTATGTGTGCATGGGTATGATGCTTGTGTGAGGGCCTGTGGGATGTGTGGTGCTTATGTTTGCCTTAGCCACCCTTGTGTGTTGAGGTGTGTGCATGCTGGTCTGATGGTGTGCTTGGGATAGGCTGAGGTACAGGGGATTGGGTCTGGGTGGAGGAAGTTGGAGGGGCGAGGCTGTACACAGGGACAATGGCTGCCAGAGTCTGAAATGCTCTCTGTTGGGCTGCCTGGCCAGTATGAATACCCTCCAGGTGTGCATTTGTTTGTTGCAAATGCCTCTCAACACCCTGGATGGCATTCAGAATGGTAGACTGCCCAACAGTGAGGGATCTCAGCAGGTCAGCAGCCTCCTCACTGAGGGCAGCAGGGCTGACTGGGGCAGGGCCTGTGGTGCCTGGGGCGAAGGAGATGCCCACCCTCCTGGGTGAGCGGGCACGGGACACACACTGAGGGGCTGCTGGGAGGGCGGTGTTGGTAGGGGGGTGGCGGCTGTACCTGTTGATGCGGGGGCACAGAGGGGCCCGCAAACGCAAGGGAGCGCCCATCAGAGGAGGAGTCGCTGTCACTGCTGTCTGCTCCTGTCCCCGCCGTGGAGCTCCCCCCCCCTCCATCCCACTGGTGGCTTCAGACTCCATTGTTTTGCCCTCCAGGGCCAAGTGGGAAGAGCTCCCTCCTGCTCCGGTGCCAATCCTCCTCTGTCTGATGATGCCATTGCACACAAGAGCAGGGAGACCACAAAAAAGGAGGGGAAAGACAGAAGAAAGACATGTTCAGTGCTTGCAACACCACTACCGTTGGCAGACACTACAGACACAGCAACCCTCTGCACTACACCATGCACTTATAGTTCCTAAAATAATCAAATGCCCATGGGGTACAAGGCCTAAGCCTGATTGCTGCACACATGGAAATCACAGGACCCTGACGAGGTGTAGATGGCACTAACCACTAGTGGGGTTGGGGTGCCACTGAGCCTGCCTCACAAGGGACCTTGCCTACGAAGCTCGCCCTAGCCTAGGGCAACCCACTGCCCACCTCCCCCACCCAGACACCTTGTAATGCACGCAGAGTCAGCTGAATGAGAGTGTACTCACCCCCTTGTGGCTGCTGTGATGCCTTCAAGCGCCCATCCAACTCCGGATATGCACCGTCAGGATCCAGAACATCAGGGGGGTCATGGTGCGATGGGCACCCCTCCCACGTTGGGAGGCCATCCCCAGCTGGGCCTCCGCCGTCTTCTTGCTCCAGTGGCGAAGGTCCTCCCATCTTTTCCGGCAGTGTGTGCTCCGTCTGTGGTGGACCCCTACGGTCCAGACGTCCTTGGTGATTGCACGCCCAATAGCCTTCTTCTGGTGGGCGCTGACCTAGAAGAATAGTACAGGAGGAAAAGGAAAATCTTTACCCGTCCGGACCGTCATACTCATTGGCCCACGTTCGCACCCTTGCCCTGACGCACATACACTCACAGTCCCCCCATTTATCTTCTATCCACACAACTCCAAACAGGCATTACCCATGCAGCATGCTCACAGTGTACTCACCTGTTTGTCTGGAGGACCGTACAGTTGTGTATACTGGGGAAGGACCCCCATTCACTAGTTTCTCCAACTCCTCCGAAGTGAAGGCAGGGGCCCTTTCCCCAGACACATGAGCCATCGTCGCTTCCAGACTGAGGTCACAGCAGCACTTGCAGTGTAGGTCCTCTCCTGTTGAAGGTCAGGTATCAAGTGAGGGAACAGATAGAAAATGGCGGTCAAGTCCGCAGCAGTACATACCGTCCCCACCGGCGTACATCGTCATTGGCTCCTTTGACCCACAGGGTCCAATGTTAACCAATGCAGGATTGCTCTGCAGTCTTTGACCGCCTACCGCGACGGTGTACAACGCCAGCACAGTTACCTCATATCCCCTTGTCCCACCTTACAGTTCAGGCAGCCGCCATTTCAGGGGGCCACATTGCATTAATCTAACTGTGTCACACCAATGTAGGCCTTGAATACACACAGTAACTGGCACATTGCGGATTAATAAATGTGAGCAAATGACATTTGTGATACCTCAGTGTTGGCTGACTCTCTGCTCACTGTTCTCCTCTATAGGGCACATCCACTGGGGCAGGTGATGAGATGGCGGCATCCTCCAGTTTACAGACAGCTGGTGGACCTGTGAACTGCGTGCCCAGTTGGAGCCAGACCTGATGTCAGCTATCCGCCATCCCACAGGAATCCCCCCTCTAGTGCAGGTCCTGTCAGTACTCCATTTCCTGGCAAGTGGTTCCTTTCAAACTACAGTGTCCATTGCATCAGGGATGTCCCAGCCAATGTTCCCTAACGTGTTGTTCAGAGTGTTGTCTGCCCTGCTGAAACAGATGCACAGCTACATCGTGTTCACTCAGGTGGAGGATTTTCCCACAGTGAAAGGTGACTTCTATGCCCTGGGACATATCCCCAACATCATAGGTGCCATTGATGGGACACATGTGGCCTTGGTACCCCCAGCAAGAGTGAACAGGTGTACAGAAACCGGAAGAGCTACCATTCGATGAATGTGCAGACGGTGTGTTTGGCCGACCAGTACATCTCCCATGTGAATGCCAAATTTCCTGGCTCACTGCATAACGCTTACATTATGAGGAGTAGCAGCATCCCTTATGTGATGGGGCAACTCCAGAGGCACTGTGTGTGGCTAATAGGTGAGGACAAGGACCCTATACAGTGTGAATAGATTTCTGGGTATGGGTTTGTCCCTATGGGTTAGTGTGTCTCTAACAGTTGTCCCTCGATATTTGCAGGTGACTCTGGTTACCCCAACCTGTCATGGCTACTGACCCCAGTGAGAAATTCCAGGACAAGGGCAGAGGAACGCTAATATGAGGCACATGGCCGAACTAGGAGAGTGATTGAACGCACCTTCGGCCTCCTGAAGGCCAGGTTCCTGTGCCTCCGTATGACAGGTGGTTCTCTCTTCTACTCACCAAAGAAGGTGTGCCAGAGCACCGTGGCCTGCTGTATGCTGCACAACCTGGCTTTGTGACTGCAGGTGCCTTTTCTGCAGGAGGATGGTCCAGCTGGTGGTCTTGTGGCAGCTGTGGAGACTGTGGACAGTGAAGAAGAGGAGGCAGAAGAAGAGGATATCGACAACAGAAACAACATAATCATGCAATACTTCCAGTGAGTCACAGGTAAGAAGATGTCACTGCCTCCCACATCTCATACTATTGTTGGAGCTAGCATAAGTCTGTCATTTTCACTCAGTGTATGGACCCTGACTTGTCACTTTGGCTTTCCATTTCACAGAAGTGGGTCCCATTTTATGCCCTCTGCTATATCCTCCAGCCCTACAGCTGTGTTACATCGCTATGTGAACAATTAAATTGACATTGCTATATTCCATGGTTATTGCAATTACACGTTTGTGAAAGCACAGACTGACTCCAGATTGTTTTGTGATTGAAGTGTGTTTATTTCTGTGCAAATAAGTGGTGGGGGTTGTAAAATGGGCAGGGGGCTGGTGTAGGAATGTCCATGGCAGAGTCCAGTCTATTTGTTTCACAGGTGCATTGTCCAAAGGGGCATAGGAAGTGGAGCAATGACAGTTGAAGGAAGGACAGGGTGAGCAAGTGGGACAGAAGGGTGACATTCAGGGGGGTCTCATTTCCTGGCGGGGGTCTTGGCAATGTTCTCTGTCTTGTTTCTGGATCTCAGGGACCGTTTGCGGGGTGGTTCTCCATCTGCAGGGGGTGGCGTGCTGGTGTTGTGTTCCAGTGGCAGTGCCTCCTGTCCACTAGCGCCGGCGGAGGTGGAGGGCTATTCATCATCCAGGCTAGTGTCAGGGGCCCCTTGTTGTGCCACAGTGTCCCTCCTGGTGTTGACAAGGTCTTGCAGTACCCCTACAATGGTGACCAGGGTGTTGTTAATGGATTTCAGGTTCTCCATGATCCGAAGGTAGTGTTCCTCCTAAAGCCCCTGGGTCTCCTGAAACTTGGCCAGTATTGTTGCCATCGTCTCCTGGGAATGATGGTAAGCTCCCATGATGTTGGAGAGGGCCTCGTGGAGAGTAGGTTCCCTGAGCCTGTCCTCCCCCTGTCGCACAGCAGTCCTCCCAGTTTCCCTGTTTTCCTGAGCGTCTGTCCTCTGAACCGTGTGCTCACTGCCCCCAGGTCCCTGATTGTCTTGGGTTAGTGGGTTTGCCTGGGTTCCCTGTAGTGGTGGACACACTGCTGATTGACGTGTCCTGGGGACAGAGGGATGGGTCCACTGGGTGGGTGCTGTGCTGGTGTTTCCTGAGGGGGGAGGCTCTGTGGCGGCTTGTGCCAGTGTCAGGGGAACCGACTGTCCCTAGGTCCCTGTTGGGCCGGGCTGGTCATCTTGATCCAGTTGTGCAGAGCTGCTGTCATCACTGTGGGTCTCTTCTGTGGGGGGGACTGTACATGTCTGGTACCTCCTGTCCAGTGACGTTGGGTTGGGGTCCTGCAGGGGTGTAAAGGCATGATTATTGCATCTGTGTGTCCCATCGTGTGCAATGGGTTAGTGACCCTGTACTCCAGTGCTTGCATTCTTGTCTTGGTCCTTGTGTGATATTTGGGTTTGGGTCTATGTGGGTATCTGTAGTGGACATGCCTTGGTGATGGGTGTCCATGCTTTGGTGTTGCATGGAGGGCTTGGTGTTGGGATGGGTGGGTTGTGATAGTGGGGCATATGTGAGGTGTTGGAGTGATAGGGCTGAGGGTGAGGGTGGAAGTATGTGATGGCATGCAGGTAGGGTGGGGAATATAATAGTAAAGCTTTGATTTACCAGAGTTGAGTCCTCCTGCTACTCCTGCGAGGCCCTCAGGATGTAGTATTGCCAAGACTTGCTCCTCCCATGTTGTTAGTTGTTGGGGAGGAGGTGAGGGTCCACCGCCAGTCTGGAGACCACGGAACACACCTTCCCCCATAGGTCGTTCCACCTCTTCCTGAAGTCATCCCGTGTTCTTGGATGCTGTCCCACTGCGTTGACCCTGTCGACGATTCTGCGCCATAGCTCCATCTTCCTTGCAATGGAGGTGTGCTGCACCTGTCAACTGAATAGCTGTTGCTCTACCTGGACGATTTCCTCCACCTTGACCCTGAGCTCCTCCTCAGAGAAGCTGGGGTGTCGTTGGGGTGCCATGATGTGGTGTGGGTGATGTGTGAGGTGGTGTGTGTTGTGATGTTTGAGGGGATGTGTAGTTGTGTGTTGTTTGAGGTGCGTGGATGTTGTGTAAGTGATGGTGTTGTGTGTCTGTGGATGCTGGTGTTGTTGATGGTGGTGTCTCTGTCAGGCGTGGTATCAGAATTCTGGTAGTAAGGGTTTGTGGGTGATGTGGGTGTGTGTTTTATATTGGATTGGGTGTGTGGGTGTGGTGTGTGTATGTGTATCAGGTGTGTGTATTTCGAATTGTCCAATGTGGTTCTGTTTTTTGTAAATGTGTGTGTATTTTGAGCGCAGCGGTGTGTACCGCCAATGGAATACCGCGGTTGAAAGACCACCACGTGGATTCGTGGGTAGTGATAGTGTGGGCGTATTCCTGTTGGCGTGACGGTGTCAGTTTTGTTATCACTGACCTTTGGTGTGGCAGACTTGTGTGGGTGTCTGTATTATGGCGGATTCCAAGCTGTGGGGCGTAATAGCTGTAACAGAATTCCGCGGGTGCATTGGTATGTTGGCGGTCTTCTGCACGGTGGTAAGCGGCATTTACCGCCAGGGTTGTAATGAGGGCAATTGTGTCTTTTGCCCCCGATAGTGCCTCACAGGTTAATTTATGTTGTAGTTTAGAGGAAGAGCCCGTCATAACAGAAGGCTCTTTATTGGTAGGTAATCCATGTACAGTTATTAATTTTGTCACAGAGGAACTTTGACTTTAATGATCGCTAGGAAGATGCATACTCTTCTAACTACAATCACCCTGGCAAAGAGGTTGCAAAGCGGATACTTGTACACTGCAAATAAGGAAAGGTAATTTAGATTGCTGATTCCTAATGGAATAGGCATTCATATTCTTTTATGAAGTGGTGTGGCCTATGTTTCAAGGGGATTCTTGTGGGTTAAGCAATAGTGATCTCAATTTACCTTTGGAATAAAGAATAACAAAAGTAGTACATGTGGTTGTACCTCACGCATGAAGCAGAACATGGTGCTAATGTGTTGCCAAATATTATTTCTTCACGTTTCTTTTAGTAATAAATCACAATTGGTCTTTATTAACAATACTTTTACTTAACTTGATCCAGCCTCCCTGCCCTCCTCTCAGGTAAAATATTATAATCAACTATTTTTATTGAGACAGGTCCATCATTTTTACACTAAATTAACTCCCAGCAGCATGTGGGCGTAATGATGACAAAAAACATGTTAATGATCTAAGAATTGTTTAGGAAACTATATTAGTTAAATAAAACCACCAAGTTAAATTTGAATGTTTTCCGAAGTGTTTTCTGGAAATGATTAGTGAAACTATCTGGCCCAATGATTTTCATTTATTCACAGAATATAAGGCAAGATTTATATTTTTATATTTTGGCAGCAACTGGAAGTGCATTAATGGATTCAGGGCCTCATTATGAGTTTGGCAGTCTCAACAAAGGACTGCTAAACTCACAGGGAGGACATCACTGCCAAGGCATTGATGCCCCCCCCGAGTGCACTACAAACATTTTAATAATTGTTCCTGCCAGGCTGACCGACAGGAACAATGTTAGGATATGGGTCTCCTTTAAGTGAGCTGAGGCCAATATCCTAACACTCCAGCACCCTTGGAATACACACTATCTGCAAAGCAGACAGTGTGTATTCTGAAGCTGCTGGTCAGGGAACCACTGCACTGGCATGGGCAGTGCAGGGGTCCCCTTGTTGTCCCAGGCACTGGCTTTCTGCCAGCCTTTTCATGGTGGGGTTCCTGCCATGAAAAGGCTGGTGAAAAGAGGGATTGTAGTCAGCCGGGCAGCACTGAGTTCAGTTCCACCCTAGCCGGCTACAAGCCCGACTGCTGTGATGCCACCAGGAACCATGTTCCCAGGGGGTGCAGTCCCTTGGTGGGTCCACCCACCAGGGTTGTAATTGGGTGGTTGGACCACCAAAGTTGCAGCGGTCCAACCATCAGCACGAGTCAACTCGTAATGAGGCCCTCTGTTTACTTTGGGGATCAGTTTGGTAATTCAATGCACATCTGACATGGATTAATCATGTCTCTATCAGTATGTATTTCCTCCAACTAAACTGTAAATCCATGTATGTATTTGTTTTTGCCTATTTCTTTTAGCCTATATGTCAAGTTTTACTACTTTTTCAATTCCCTCTCACAAGGATTACAGATCCTTAAAAGGGCTCTTTCCACTTTTCTGTTAAAAAGAGCATTAACCTTGCAGTGAAGCTTCAAAAACAATTTTTGCATATATATATATATATATATATATGTTTTTGTTTCAGTTTAAATTCATTTTCGTATTTTCTTAACAACGAGTTCTTGCTCTTCTAATTTTCTGGATGCTTTGCTAAATGCAATCATTTGAATAAATCTTCCTTGTCTTGCTGTTTTTATTGCTTCCCTTAACATATTTAACTTTAACTCAGCCAAAAGTTATTTTAAAAAAATATTGCAACTCATTATTTATTTATTCAGTGAGTTCTCTAGTTTTCAGAAGCATAGAATCCATCCTCCATTGTCTGTGCCTCTTAGGACTTCATTGGAAAGAACTACAGACTCTAATCTCTGGATCTGACTTCAGAACTGCAATGATCCTACTATATCAAGGTAGTTCATCTTACATTTGTACAAAAGGAATCCATTCTGAAAGGTGATACTTTTGTAAGGGAGCAAAACAAGGATAACTCCATTCTCTGTTCTTATAAGAAATGAGACAAAGGTTAAAAGAGTGGTTGTGGGTAACATAGAGAAGGTATTACTCCATGCTGATGACAGGGTACTCGCTTTGTCACAATTAGATGAGACTACACCATGTCACTCTGGTAAACTTTCAGGATATACAATTAATTGGGAAAAAATAGTGCTTCTACATTATCAAAACCCAAATAGTGGCTAGATAAATTGACTTTTTGTGGAAGAAAGATAGTATTAAATATCTGTTATCTGAATCCTGATGGTTGATAGTTCAAAAATTGTTGAGCGAAATTTAGACTGACTGGATGAACAAACATTATGGGAAAAGTTGATTGAAGAAAATAACAACTGCAATTGAAATGTCAGTACTTCCAACATGCTCCTACAATTTAAGTAGTTTAGTAGCAACATGTCTGACATCCTGTTCTCGCCCCTACCCATCCACACACTTGCAAACACCCCCCCACTCGTCCACATACTTAAAAACACACCCCACCCATCCACACAGTTGCAAACACCCCCTACCCGTCCATGCACTTGCAAACACCATCTCACCCGACTGCACACATACATTCAAACACCTCCACCCCTCTGCATTCATGCACACCCCCACCCCCACCGCAATCATTCACACTCCCACCCCCTCCATGCACACATTCATTTACACACTCCCCCTCTCTACATTCGCATACATGCAGACACTCCCCCTCCACGCACACATACAAACACACACACTCATGCACACCTATCCCGCTACATATACATGCGCACACCACATACATGCACACAACACCCTCCCCCGCTTCGGAAGGTCCACCTACCTGTCTGGGCGAGGTGATCGTCCGGGAGGAGATGGGTGTTAGTGTTTCCACTGCCAATGCTGCAACGCCATGCAGGGACCTCCGTGCCATGTCACGTCTCATAATACAGTGAATGGAGTCCTTTAGGCATGGCTATGCTAGCGGTGGAAACACCTCTTACCCACCCTCGGCCAGCCTGGCAGTGTCGAGTTTGTGACTGTAATCTGGTGGTCTTCGGTCTCTGACTCGTGATAAGGCGGTCGTGAGACTGCCAACACTGCTGGTCTTTTGGCAGCCGCCAGCACAGCGGTTTTCCAAAAGGACCATCAATGACATAATGGGGGCCTATGTGTTTTAAAAAAAAAAAATCTTGAAGCTTAAAATAAGTTTGCTATTATATCATGTTTTACTATCTTGTTTTTATATTGTATCATGTTTTGATTTCAATGGTTAGTTTCTTTTGTAAATTGTTTTCAGTTATGTTTAAAAAATTGTAATAATGTTGAGGGAATGTCTGTGCAATGTTTTCTAAATAATATATCACTTAATGTTAATTCATTAATATGTTAAATAATTTTTAAATCATTTCTCTGTGAAATTTACTGGGGGACTGAGTGGGTAGTGTTTCAAATAAACTTTACATATAAATTGATATTAAATGAATAATTTATTATTAGGCAGTTTTTAGATAAGCTTAATTATTTTAAATTAGAAAACTCTTTGCTCATATCTTTCCTAGGCAATTATTTTATTTTTAATCTGTAGAGGAATGTTTTGGGGTTTGAATCAGTATTGTTATGTTTAAGGTATGTATTAATATTTGTTAATTATTTGCTATTTTACATCTGCGATTAATTTACTTGTTATTTCTTAATTTTTATATTTTATACTTTAACATGCATGTTTTTATTTGTGGGAAGTTTTGTTTAATAATTTGTTGTCTGGGTGATTTTATTAATAGAATATATGTACACTTCTTTGAATTCTATGATTAAGGGCCCGAAAACCATCGCGGTGGTGAGGCCGCCGGACTGCCAATGTGACAGTGGGGAGACTGCACACCGTCATGAAAAGACTGGCAGAAAGGACAGTCATGATCAGCATGGCTGTATTCGAACTCGGCACTGCCATTGCTGACCACGACTTTCACCAACCATCTTTGATCCTGGCAGTGTGGTGGTCCGACTGCCAGCATTGTAATCTGGTGGGTGAACCACCAGGGATGTGGTGGTCGGACCGTTAACGTGAGTCCGCGATTAAGGGGACCACAGTACTGGTAATCATGCCCTAAATTAGGAATTATGCTAATTTATTACACTATTGAAAATATTTATTCGTTCAAACTTAATTATGTGGTCATATGTTTAAAATATTTATAAAATACATATTATGTATTGGGTTATATTTGAGAAATGGGTGGGTTGTTTTTTTAAACAAAATATTCAACTGTACGTAACTAAAAATTAGAATATGTAATATTGAATGTTTTTAATCATTTGTCATTTTCACAACTTAGATATATTTGTAAATGTTTCACAATTACATCACAGATATTTTAAAAGTTTTTTTAATGTTTTTATTTAAACATTTTGTTTTGTAATTTTATCTTGTCATTTACATAATTAAATCATTTTTAAAATGTACTCATATTGTTTGGGTGAAGTGAATCTGACCCTCCCAATGTATACACTTTCCCCAGCGCTTATCAGACAGGTGTCAAACCATAAAATCATATATGCACTTTTCCAAGACTAGAGTTAAGTTAGTATATATTATTCCCCCAAATATATGCGTGTTTCCTAGTTTTATATGTTTGAGGGAAAATAGTCTGACCTTCACCCTCACAAATATGCTTTTTGTCCAATGTTTGTAGGATTGTAGATAGACCAATGAATTTCAAGTATTTTTTAATTTGTTAAATTTAATCTTGATTATGGATAAGTTAGGTTCCTAGATGTTACTTTTGTAACTGCCGGTGAGGAACCGTGGCCTGTCGGGCCCTTGAAGGAAGCAACTGGGCCCTTCACTGGCCGGGGGGGCTGAGGAGCATGAACGTGGCTGCTACCTGCCCGTCCTGCCTGCCAAGCTTGGGGGAGCTGGAGGCCTGGCCCGGTGGAAGGCCGCGGGGCGGGCCGCTGGGTGGGCCGCGCTGCAGCTGATTAGGCCTTGTGGGCCAGTGAGGCTTGAAGAGGAGGAGTGGGATTTGGCTCGGGCCAGCGGCGGGGCAGTGCCACATCGGAGCTGCAGACGGTTCCTCCTGCCCTATGGATACTGGTGGGGGGGGGCGGCTGCTGCGACTGTGAAGCATTGGGGCCCTCTTCTGGATGGCTGCTGGAGCACCAGCTGTGGATTGTAAGCAGCGTGGCCCATGGGGGCGGCCCTGGCTGGAGGCACTACGGAAGGGGCTTGGTGACTTGACTGGGCCCATAGGAGCAGAGCAACAACTGCACTGAGCATTGGACTGGGGGGCTTGCCTGGGGCGTGCGAGCCTCCGGTTGGCCTGGACTAGTGTTTGCGACGTCGTATGGCGGCCTCGTTGGTTTGTGGCCAGGACTGCCTTGCAGTGTGGTGAAAGTGAAGGAGTACGGTGCGGGGGTCCGGGTGCCCAGTGACACGCATTGGCGATCCTGTTGCAGACGTGCTTCCGGAGTAGTGAGCTGCTGAGCCCATCGCTGGTGACTTCTCGGGCCTACGGGGCTTGGCCTGGCTCTGATTCAGCCTGAGGGCCTGAAGACCGAGTTTCGACTCAGCGCTCCGTGTTTAACAGGAGGGGTTCCACTGCTGGGGGCCTCGTCCAGTCATGATGGGGAAATCAAACCAGAAACAGGCAAAACTGGCCTTTGAGGGCCAAAAAAGGAGTAGTCAGGCCGTGCAAGTTATTAAAGTGCCACCACCTGAGAAGGAACTGAGGATGACCTGCAGCTGCCCTCTCTTAAGGTCATGTTCATGGACTTAAAAAACAGCCTGGAGGCTATAGATACTAAATTGGACCACTTGACCGATCACATGGACCGCATGAAAGACAGGGTTGCTGATCATGATACTCGTTTGGACCAGGCTGAGGCCAGAGTTTTGGATTTGGAGGATGGAAGCAACTGGCAGAGTGAATGATTACTTCAAATGGAAAAGGTGTTGGAAGTGATCCAAACTAAAAATGACGACCTCAAAGCTAGATCTAGGAGCAACAACATACACATCTTTGGTCTTCCTGAATTGACAGCCATGGGGCGCATGGAAGATTATGTTGAGGAGATGCTCAAGTCAATCTTTCCTGGTGAACTCTCCCCAGTGATGGTGGTGGGACATGCACATAGGTCAGTGGGCCCGAGGCCACCGCCGGGAGCCCCGGCAAGAGCCATTATCACTAGTCTGCTCAATTACAGAGATAGAGACACGGTCCTATGTCTGGCTCGAGACCGCCACCCTCTCGTCTAAATCAATAATGAACTTAGCTTCTTCCCAGACTTAACCCCTGGTATTCCTCCTGATCAAGCACACCTTGAGCCACACAAAGGCTACATTTTCTCTCATCTACCCAGCTAAGCTGCGTATACAGCACAATGGCAAATTACATTTATTTGCAGACCCGAAACTTGCTGCAAAATTCGCCAAAAAAGCCGGCCCCTGTGTCATCCTCGAAACAGGAAGAAGACAAAAATCAAACAAGTGAAATTAGATCTACAGGGGGTACTACTGTAAATCTGGATTGTGCCCTGAGACCCTGTGAGACTGCAGATGAATGGAGCTCCAGAGCTGTCTGACCCGTTGAGTGCTGACCTCCTAGACGGCTCTCGCACACCTACATACTGGGTGGGAACACTGTTGGCCAAGCCAGCGCCCCCCTAGATGAGTCCTCATTATTCAATTGTGGTTTTGAGATGGGATCTGGACATGGGTGGGGGTGGTGGGAAGGCCGGGCCCATTTGGGGGGCATGAGTGAATGGGGGTGGCATATGTACCATTTGTTTAATGGTTTGAAGTTTGCCTTTTCCTTTTCTTCCCTCGTGTCATCCCCTTTATGCAGCTGGTACCTTTAAGAGGAGTGGGTGGGAGCTCGATGCCTCATTGTGGCCTAGTGCAATGGCTCAGAAAACTGCGACTCCAGTTAGGTGCCTGACATGGAATATTTGGGGGCTGAATGATGGGCGTAAGATGAGACTGTTGTACGCTTATATGCAGCACTATGCGAATGATATTTGTATGCTGCAGGAAACACATCTGACTAAAGCCACCATGTCTAGGGTGCGGGCTGGCTGGATAGGTGAGTGTCAGGTAGCGGTGTATTTGAATTACTCCTGGTGGTGGCTATTCTGTTTAGAAAGGGCTTATAATGGCACACTGAAAAAGTGCTCACGGACCACAGGGCCGCTATGTTATGCTACGGGGAACTTTGCAGGATAGGCCGTTCCTCCTAGTATTGGTTTATAGCCCCAATGTTGACAACCCCAAATTCTTTGGGGAAGTATGGCGCTTGATTAACTCCTTGGGTCCCGGGTCTATACTATGGGGAGGAGATTTTAATGTTGTGATTGACTTTGCGGAAGCTCGAGAGAGAGCAGAGCCAGACCGCAACATGTGGCAGCCGCGAGGGCTTTGTCCCTCGTCATGGCTGAGGGCACGCTGGTGGACCTGTGGAGAGCCAAGCATGGTGCGCAGAGGGAGGGTACATGCATTAACTATGTTCATAACAGTTGGTCCTGCATCGATAGACGGCTTGGCACCAGAGACATAGAGCTCTGGATGAAATCAATTAAACATATGCCCCTCACTCCATCGGAGCATTCACCGGTTGTGCTAGAACTGCTGTTCCCGGTAGCTCCCGACTACACATTCTCATGGAGGTTGCCCCACGGGCGTTAAGAGATAGGATCTTTAGGGAGGAGATTTGTGCTGCTATAGTGGAATACTTCTCGGTTAACCAGGGCTCAGTATCCTCGGTAGGGCACCTTGTGGGAGGCCTTCAAGGTAGTGATTTGCGGGATCTGTCTTGCCAAACAACATGGTGTGCTGAAGGTATTAAGGTTTAACTTGATGAACCTAGAGTCACATCTAGCTGACCTGGAGTGCCGGCTGGCTACAGATGGGTCCAGAGGCCTCCTGGCTGAAATAAGAGAAACGTTATGAGGAGGAGGCACTCCGGGAGGTCTGCTTTTTAGAGAAAGAAGCTAGGACGAGGAGATATGGAGAGGGCGAGAGGGCTGGTTGAGCTGACTCCGGCTGGAGTTCACCATACCAGAACTGAGGAAGTCAAGCGTACTTTAACTGACTTTTATTCTAATTTGTATTCTGAGGAGTCAAGATTGTCCTCTGAGTCTTATACTGAATACTTCAGCCTACTTTGGCTTGAGAACTTGCATCGGCAGTTCCTAGATGCTCCCTTTTCAGTCGAAGATGTAATTCAGGCTATACGAAACTTGCCTGGAGACAGGGCTCCAGGATTGGATGGCCTGTCGCTGGCTTTCTATAAAGAATATGCTGACATTTTAGCACTGCACCTCCTTGAGGTCTATGCCGAGGCGCTTGAGCACGGTATCCTTCAGGCCTCGCTACAGGAGGCCCTCATTGTTACTATTTTAAAGCCAGGGAAGGACCCCTGTAGCTGCAACTTGTTTAGAGCACTCTTGCTAATAAATATTGACAATAAGATCCTTGCAAAATTAATAACGAACCGGCTTCAGCCTCTGCTCCCTTCTCTGGCACTACCAGATCAGTCCGGCTTTGTGCCGGGCCTCTTGACCTTGTATATTCTTCACATCTATTTTGCGGTCACTCAGATGGTCGGACCCGATGAACGGGCGGCTGCGGTGTTCTTGGATGCCACCAAGGCTTTTGCTTCTCTTGCGTGGTCGTACATGTTCGGCTTACTGCCCAGAGTCGGATTGAGTCCTAGATTTATTTAATTGATTCGCCTGCTGTATGTGGAACCGACAGCCAGATTGGGAGTCAATAGGCTGCTGTCGGATCCCTTTCCGATAGCAAGAGGTATGCATCAGGGGTGCCCTTTCACGCTGCTGCTCTTTGCGGAGACGATAGAGCCTCTTGCAGCACGTTTAAGGCAACACCATAATCATAGGGGCTTAGCATTCAGGCACCGTCCAATACTGGTGGCTATGTATGCGGACAATGTTGCATTTTATGTCAACGACCCACAACTACATCTTGATAAATTAATAGATGAAATAGTTTGATTTGGCTGGAGCTCGGGGATCACGAGAAACTGAACTAAGTCAGTGGTGCTCCCTTTATCAGCTGCTACGACGCAGCACGGCTTCAGATATCCCATTAGCTGGGTGGGGGGGACCGGGGCGGCATCTGGGAATTTGGCTTAGTAGGGAAGTAGACGAGCTGTGGTCGGCCAATTAAGGCAAGGTCATTACGTGGTTGGAAAATAAGGTGGAAATACGTCCAGTTTCTTGAAAAGACTCAGGTCCTTGCTTGTGGCCCTTGTCTGGGCAGGTGGACAGCCCAGAAACTCATGGGAAACTCTGACTCTCCCGTTCGAGCAGGGTGGACTTGCAGCCCTGGACTTAGAACTGTACTATAATTGCGCACAGGCTCATTTTGCACATTTTTGGTTACACCTGATACAATATTTGCCACATCTGGCCCCTAAGTATGATTCGGTCTGGCCTGATAGACTATCTGGAGTGATATGTGGACCGCCCACACCTCGGGCGAAGGGTGCGGATAAGGTGGCGTGCACGGCGCAGGCTTGGAAGGTGCTACTGTGGCGTGTGGGGACCCCCGAGCCTTTCACGCCCTCAATGCCTGTGCAGGATATTGCGGGTCTGTCTCTGTCAGGGGACGGTCAGTTCGGTGAGTGCCTACGTGAGGTAAATATGGTCACCCTGGGATCCTGGTTTCGGGAGGGGTTGCTTGTCTCCTTGGCGGCTGCGCTGGATGACATGCATAATACGCACAGTCCCCCCGTAGGTTTATTACACGTCTATATGTCAGTGTGCAGGCTCCGGGGGCCCCCGTTGAGTCTAAGGCTAGGATCTCTTGGGAGGCAGACACTGGGGAGACCCTTTCTGATGACATGTGGCGATATTGCTGTGAGCAGCTGCGAGAACTCTCCCCCACTTATCGACAATGCTTTATTCATTTTAACTTTTTGCACCGCTTATATTACACACTGAGTAGATTCAGGAGAATGGGTGTCAGAGCTGATGCTTGCTGCAAGAGATGCCGTGCTCCTGAGGCAGATTTCATGCATCGGGCATGGAGTTGTGGGGCATTGCGGGGGTATTGGACAGAGGTGATGCATGTGATTGGTGAGATGGTTGGACTTGCATTGCCGCACACCCCTGGGTTATGGAAAAGGAGATTCCCCCTGACTAGTGGAAATTATAGGGGATGCTGCTGCTGGCTAAGTGCAGGGTAGCAATGTGTTGAGGGAGGAAACGAACACCCAGCTATAGTGACTGGCTGAAGGATACTGCGTATTGTCAGGAATAAATAGAGACATATTGGGAGCTAATTTCCAAAGGTTCCCGACCTCGTGATGTATGGGCCCCCTTACAATCTTTTCTGGAGTCCTGATCATGAGGTGGAAGAGTGTTGCTCCCTGCTTAATATTAGGTACCGAAATCAGACACCCCCCCTCAGAGAGGATGCATGGTTGCTCCTTTTCAACTGATCGCTGATGGCTACCTGACCCCCCACCGTTCCCCTCTTTTTCTCTCCATTTCCTTTTGTTCTGATGATATTATTCAGTTGTTAGTTGTCATTGACGGAGTAATATCTCATTGTGTTGATTCCTCATTTAGACCAATCTGTTGCTATGATCACCTCCACAGCTCTGTGATGGGACCAGTCAATATATTGTTTTAACTATGTTGTGTATTGTCCTTATGGACTTTGTTCGTATGACGGTATTTACTACTAAATGTCATAAATAAATATATAAAAGAAAATTCTGAGTAATGTATTCACTGAAAATAGGGAAAAAAAAAAATAGCCCTCTGCATCACCACAACAGGAAACTGGATCATGATACGAGCCTAGAATGTTGTCATTTAATGGTGTGCCAGAGGTGGAGCACTTCTATCAGGAGACATGGCTTAGGACATGAAAGCATTCATAATTGGCAAGGCAATCATTTTCAATGTAAAAAAAGTTCTTAGACTGATTATTTATTGCTGGATACTAGATATGATGAAAGTAGCTGCTACGAAAATAATGGATTTCATGTCCAACAGCCAGATGGCAAATTTGAAAACATATGAAAAGACTTCCTGAGAATGTATGCTTAGTGTTATTAATATACAATAAATTGAAACATCATCCATCTAATCACATTGGGCCTCATTACAACTTTGATGGTCTTTTTGAAAAACCGCTGTGGTGGCAGCTGCCAAAAGACTGCCATGGTGGCGGTCATCTGTCCAATGTACTAAGAGTCACACTGTGAAGACCGCCAAAAAACAGCCTAAAATCCGAGACCACCAGGACACTGGAGGGCGGGAAAGGGACAGTTCTACCACTAGCACCGCCAGCCAAAAATCCAACCTCCAGATTATGAGCCACTGTAGGAAAGTACCATCTTGCCTGGCATGTTACCCCCATTTTTACTTGTGTGTCAGTTTGTTTTTGACTGTCTCACTGGGATCCTTCGACCCAGGACCTCAGTGCTCATAGTTGTGGCATGAATCTGTGTTCCCTGTATAGCGCCTAACTGTGTCACTGAGGCTCTGCTAATCAGAACCTCAGTGCTTATGTTCTCTCTCCCTTTAAAATTGTCACTGCAGGCTAGTGACCATTTTTACCAATTCTAATTGGCACACTGCAACACCCTTATAATTCCCTAGTTTATGGTACCTAGGTACCCAGGGTATTGGGGTTCCAGGATATCCCTATGGGCTGCAGCATTTCTTTTGCCACCCATAGGGAGCTCAGACAATTCTTACACAGGACTGCCACTGCAGCCTGAGTGAAATAACGTCCATCTTATTTCACAGCCATTTTACACTGCACTTAAGTAACTTATAAGTCACATATATGTCTAACCCTCATTTGGTGAAGGTTAGGTGAAAAGTTACTAAGTGTGAGGGCACCCTGGCACTAGCCAAGGTGCCCCCACATAGTTCAGGGCAATTTTCCCAGACCTTGTGAGGGCGGGGACACCATTAAACGCGTGCATTACATATAAGTCAATACCTATATGTAGCTTCACAATGGTAACTCCAAATATGGCCATGTACCATGTCTAAGATCATGGAATTGTACCCCCATGCCAAATCTGGTATTGGAGTGTCAATCCCATGAATCCCCGGGGCTCCAGTATGGACCTCGGGTAGTGCCAAACCAGCTCCCAGGGGTTTTCACTGCAGCTACTGCTGCTGCCAACCCATAGACAGACAGGCTTCCACCCTCCTGGGGTCTGGGCAGCCCAGTACCAGGAAAGCAGAACAAAGAATTTCCTCTGAGAGAGGATGTTACACCCTCTCCCTTTGGAAATAGGTTGGGGAGGAGTAGCCTCCCCCAGCCTCTGGAAATGCTTTGAAGGGCACAGATGGTGCCCTCCTTGCATAAGCCAGTCTACACCAGTCCAGGGATCCCCCAGCCCCTGCTCTGGCATGAAACTGGACAAAGGAAAGGGGAGTGACAACTCCCCTGTCCATCAACACCCCAGGGGACGTTCGCACCCTTGCCCTGATGCACATACACTCACAGTCCCCCACCCATTTATCTTCCATCCACACCACTCCAAACAGGCATTGCCCATGCAGCATGCTCACAGTGTACTCACCTGTTTGTCTGGAGGACCGTACAGTTGTGTGTACTGGGGGAGGACCCCATCCACTAGTTTTTCCAACTCCTCCAAAGTGAAGGCAGGGGCCCTTTCCCCAGACACATGAGCCATCGTCGCTTCCAGACTGAGGTCATAGCAGCACTTGCAGTATAGGTCCTCTCCTGTTGAAGGTCAGGTATCAAGTGAGGGAACAGATAGAAAATGGCGATCAAGTCCGCGGCAGTGCATACCGTCACCACCGGCGTACAACGTCACTGGCTCCTTTGACCCATAGGGTCCAATGTTACCCAATGCAGGATTGCACCGCGGTCTTCGACCGCCAACTGCGACGGTGTATAACGCCAGCGCAGTTACCTCATATCCCCTTGTCCCACCTTACAGGTCAGGCAACACCATTTCAGGGAGTCACATGGCATTAATCTAACTGTGTCACACCAATGTAGGCCTTGAATACACACAGTAACTGGCACATTGCAGATTAATAAATGTGTGCAAATGACATTTGTGATACCTCAGTGTTGGCTGACTCTCTGCTCACTGTTCTCCTCTATAGGGCACATCCGCTGGGGCAGGTGATGAGATGGCGGCATCCTCCAGTGTACAGACCGCTGGTGGACCTGTCGACAATGGAAGAGAGACACGTAATAGACACCTACAGACTTGATTGTGCAACAATCCATGAACTGTGTGCCCAGTTGGAGCCAGACCTGATGTCAGCTATTTGCCATCCCACAGGAATCCCCTCTCTAGTGCAGGTGCTGTCAGTACTCCATTTCCTAGCAAGTGGTTCCTTTCAAACTACAGTGGCCATTGCATCAGGGATGTCCTACCATAGTTCCCTAACATGTTGTCCAGAGTGTTGTCTGCCCTGCTGAAACACATGCACATCTACATCGTGTTCCCTCAGGTGGAGGATTTCCCACAGTGAAAGGTGACTTCTATGCCCTGGGACACATCCTCAACATCATAGGTGCAATTGATGGGACACATGTGGCCTTGGTACCCACCCGGAGGAGTGAACAGGTGTACAGAATCCGGAAGTGCTACCATTCGTAGAATGTGCAGATGGTTTGTTTGGCCGACCCGTACATCTCCCATGTGAATGCCAAATTTCCTGGCTCAGTGCATGACGCTGTCAGAGTCACCAGATCCTCGGGATCTGTGCACGTTCCCAACACTTCCACCACAAGACAGCTCCAATACTCTGATTAGAATTGTCACAGAGTCTAAGAGAGTCCAAGTGGGGAAAGGGGGATTAGGAAGGGAACAGCTGGGAAGGAGACCTGTAGGAAGCAAAAAGGTTAAAACACACAATATCAAAATTACATCATATGAATATCAATACCAGGCTATGACTCTAAGCATTGTCATTCTGAAAACATGGACAACCTAAGCATAGACTTAAAATGATTAGGCTTCAAGATGACTGGATACTTGTGAGGGAATCAAGAAAGGTTAAATGAAATCTTCAAATTCAAGAGTTATCATTTACATGAGGATCAGGAAAGAATCTGAATGATTTCTAAACCATCATATGAATCGTGTTTGAGAAACATATTAGGAACACACAACATTACATCTAGAAACCTGGTTCTTTGTTCTCTCAAATTGCTGGAACATGACTTGCGCACATTGCAGATCTTTACATAGGTAGTAAAAATACCATAGGTTGATTGTGCACCATGAATAACACAAATTAAACTCGAGAAATAAATCACACGACCGGCCAACTCAAAAGCCACCAAGTAAATGCCTTAAAATGGTAGTGCGTAATGAACACTGTGATTTTAAGCACAGGAAATGAATTGCGCGTCTTGCCGATTCGAGTACCACCATGTAGCTGCCTAGGAATGATATCGCACAATGAACATCACGAATTAAGCACAAGAAACGAACCGCGCGTCTTGCCAATTCGAATGCCACCATGTAACTGTCAAGGAATGGTGGTGCACAATGAATATCAAGGGTTAAAGTACAAGAGAACGAATTGTGCGTCTTGCCAATTCGAATGCCACCATGTAACTGCCAAGGAATGGTAGCTCACAATGAATAACATTAAATAAGTACGAGGAAAGAATTGCGCGTCTTGCCAATTCGAATGCCAACATGTAATTGCCAAGGAATGGTAGCGCACAATGAATAACATGAATTAAGTATGAGGAAAGAATTTGCCCGTCTTGCCGATTCGAATGCTACCTTTGTAACTGCCAAGGAATGGTAGCTCACAATGAATAACATGAATTAAGCAAGAGGAAAGAATCGCACGTCTTGCCGATTCGAATGCTACCTTTGTAAATGCCATAAAATGGTAGCGCACAAGGAATATCAAGAGTTAACACACAAGAAAACGAATCGCGCGTCTTGCCGATTCAAATGCCACCATGTAACTGCCTAGGAATGGTAGCGCACAATGAATATCAAGAATTAAGCACGAGAAAATAATTGTGCGTCTTGCCAATTCGAATGCTACCTTTGTAAATGCCATAAAATGGTAGCGCACAATGAATATTAAGAGTTAACACACAAGAAAACGAATCGCGCGTCTTGCCGATTCGAATATCAGCATGCAAATGCCACAAAACTATCAAGCACACATTCACACGCACAAGAGTACTTTAGATTATCATGCAAAGATTAGGCCCAAACACTCGTGAGTTTTCAACAAAGGGGTCGCGGGTCCAGCCCGACCTCCGTCTTACCGCCCTGATCTAGGATGACCAATTAAAGGGAAAAAAGGGCAAGGCCTGGAGGATCAAATTGGCTGCCGGAACAGGAGCTCAGGAAGTTGCTGCTGCTTTGCACCGGGACCTGTGAATAGTGAGCACGTGGAGCTGGGCTGGCTCCCTTTTATAGAGTCTTAGCCCAGCCCACCAACCACACCCAGGCATGCTGCAGGGAAAGCTTCTAGAAGGCCCTGGAAAGGGACCACACCCTGACGCAGTCTAAAAGCCTGCAGCAGTACATTACATGAGAACAGTATTTATGTGCATGCTGAACATAAGTCCTCAGGATTAAACTCTGTAATGCAAAAGGTTAAACAACATTATATCAGCACAATGCATAAATTATATTAACTTGAAATTATTTGGTTTTTGCATTCTAGTTGCCCGTAGAGCGCACACTGCCCTGATGTTGACAGTACTCCCCTCTCCCAGACGTGCTCTAGGGCCTGGTTTGTCTGGATTGAGACGATGAAAATGCCTCACAAGTACTGGAGCATGGACATCAGATGCAGAAACCCATGAGTTACTTTCATGGCCATAACCTTTCCATGAGATTAAGTACCATAAGTTACGCCCTCTCAGTTTAGAATCCAACACTTTCTTGACTTCATATTCTACTTCCCCAAGGTACTAAAACTGGAGCTGGATGAGAGCGGACCTTCTGGACTGCTTTTTTCAAGAGGGAAGTGTGGAACACTGGATGAATCCATAATGATCTTGGCAATTGCAGTTTATAGGTCACTGGATTGATTTGATGAAGGACAGTGTAAGGACCTATGAATTTGGGGTTGAACATGTGCTTCTTCTTGAAGTCTATGGGGGTCATTACAACCCTGGCGGCCGGTGTTAAAGCAGCGGTAAGACCGCAAACAGGCCGGCGGTAAAAAAATTTGAATTATGACCATGGCGGAAACCGCCAACAAAGACAGCCACTTTAACACTCCGACCGCCACGGCGGTACAAACAAACAGCGCGGCGGTCACGGCCAACAGACAGACGGGAGACAATGTACCGCCCACAGTATCACAACCTACCAATCCGCCACCTTTTCCGGGGCGGATTCACCGCGGATAAAAACACGGCAGAAACAACCATTTCAAAGGGAAAACGCTCACCTCTACACAATCCACGAGGAAGGAGGACACCAGGGAGCCGGAACTCCAAATACTTCCTGCACTAGTCTTCCTGCTCCTGCTCCGGCGGCGAAGACAATGGGGAGTACTGCACCTACGACAAGGGGGAGGGGGAGGCAAAAGACAGGGACACACACACGCACCACCCCCACCCTCACCCACTACAACACACACACCAATGCATATCCAAACATTACAGTAACAACCCCCAACCCCCCCCCCGGAAGAATGCAAAGACCAAAGGAAATGAGTGGAACCATTGTAATATATCAAAATACAGTAACCAAGATATACATATATATATATATATATATATATATATATATATATATATATACACATTAAAAAATATATACACCACGAATAGTAGTGCAGGTAATGCACAAGTCATTATCCGTGGACCACTGGGCCCAACTGCATGGGCGATGCCCACACAAGATACCTGACCAGAAACAGAGCGAACACTGCTGGGGCATCAGATAGAAATACAACAGGCACCTCAGGGGGAAGGGAAGGGGGGGCACCATGCCAGATCCACGAGGGGGCTCCATGCCCATTGATGTATCCTGGGGAGTGCAAAGCCACAGTCTCTCCAGTGGATAACAGTGGGTGGGTTGCCCACTGTTACATCCTGGGAAGTGCAAAGCCACAGTCTCTCAAGTCTCTACAGTGGGTGGGTTGCCCACTGTTACATCCTGGGGAGTGCAAAGCCACAATCTCTCAATTCTCTACAGTGGGTGGGTTGCCCACTGTTACATCCTGGGGAGTGCAAAGCCACAGTCTCTCAACTCTCTAAAGTGGGTGAGTTGCCCACTGTTACATCCTGGGGAGTGCAAAGCCACAGTCTCTCAAGTCTCTACAGTGGGTGGTTTGCCCACTATTACATCCTGGGGAGTGCAAAGCCACAGTCTCTCAACTGGAGAACAGTCTCCACTGGTTCTGGAGGGGGACTGGTGCCCAGAGTGCTTCATCCTGTGCAGGACAGACTGAGTGGATGCCTTTCTCCACTGGTTCTGGAGGGGGACTGGTGCCCAGAGTGCTTCATCCTGTGCAGGACAGACTGAGTGGATGCCTTTCTCCACTGGTTCTGGAGGGGGACTGGTGCCCAGAGTGCATCACTCTCCCCGTGACGGTCCCAGTTGCGTCACTGCCCCTGCCGCTCATGGGCTAGCGGTGCTTGCCATGGCGGTCTTTGCCCTGTTCAGCGGTGCTTGCCATGGAGGTCTTTGCCCTGTTCAGCGGTGCTTGCCCTGTTCAGCGGTGCTTGCCATGGCGGTCTTTGCCCTGTTCAGCGGTGCTTGCCCTGTTCAGCGATGCTTGAGTTTGAAGTTTCTGACCTGTTCAGCGGTGCTTGCCATGGCGGTCCTTCATTGCCCAGCTGGGCTCTGGCTGGCGGTCCTTCATTGGGAAGCTGGGTTGTGGCTGCCGGGGCCCTCCTGTCATGACCACACAAACTTGCCAAGTCAAATCAAAGAAGTGCATGAGAAAAGCAAAGAGATATCCTCAGTGGAGACAGCAAAGCCCAAACTGAACGAAGGTTTGCAGAGTAATCTTGCGCTTATTTCAAAGGAGGAATCAAGAAGAGAAGATCCAAGATGGCCGCTGTGAGTCCTGAAGGTTAGTTACAGTTCTAGTCTTGCAATCGGTTGGTTGCTAGGTTACGAGCTCTCCAGCTGGAAGCCTTGCACTTCAACTGATTTCTGACAGGAATCAGCTGTGTGGAGAGAGAGCGCGCTTCAGAACAGAAACTCCTGTGAGGTAAAATTACATTTGAAGATTATATTACAGAAAACGGATAAATATTGTCAAGATTTATTCGAAGAGTTTGATAGTAGACCGTTCCCGTGGAAGTCGGCAAGGCTACAGAGTTAATGTATGAGTTAACCTTATGTTTACAAGGTTCTTGTTTAAGATATTAAAGTCAAAGAAAAAACAAACTTTAAAAGAGCAAGTATCTACAAATGTCAAGGTTATAAACAAAGGCCAAGTTTAAAGGAGAAACGAACTGTTAACAAATAAGCATTTACAAATTCAATAGTAATAAACCAAAATAGAGTTTAAAAGAGAAACGAACTTAAATAAACAAGCATTTACAACTACAAGTTATCGACAGATGTCGAAGTAAGGAAGGAGAAACTAACTGTAATAAACAAGCATTTACAAATACAAGTTAGCAACAAATGTCGAAGTAAGAAAGGAGAAACGAACTTTAATAAACAAGCATTTACAAATACAAGTATTGACAGAAGTCACAATAAGACAGGAGAAATTGAATAACATCAGCTGATTTGAAGAACGCATTATCACCAACTATATATATATATATATAGCAACATAAAACCAATCTCTAACAAAGGTTGAGAAGTTCTTCCAGAATCAGTAATAAGCATTTTTTTAAGAAGAGCTATCATTTATAGAGAGAAGCAAGGCTACAGAGAACTCAGGGTGAGTGAAGAAATAATAGAATTAAAGAGAATTAAGTGTTGAGAGTAGAAAGTGAAAAACTGATGTTGTATGTCCCTATTAATTGCGACTGTGACTCTTGCAGGTGCTGTATCCAATCTTAGATGTGAAGAGGCAGACTGAGTACTGGCGTTCATCATCTCTGTGGCAGTCTCTCTATCATCCCATTCCCCTTTCCCCCTCCGGGGTACTCAGCACGAAGGATTAATATTCATTGTGAGTAGCTCGGGTCGGGACTGAGGAGTTATCTTCTGCTTCTGAGGAAATCGAATTGAAGTATCCTGACAGATTGAAGTGCCATCACCCTAATTTTAGGGAAAAAACAGATTTCCTCCTGAGCAGAATGGCAGAAGGAATTGATATAAAAGCATTAGCCACCGTTTTGGAAGGGTTACAGAAACAATGAAATAACACCATAGAAGAAACAGTCCAAATAAAACAGCGAATAAATGAGTTAGGGAACACCGCTAAATCAAATTAATCTGTGTTTTCACAAATCCCTAGCCCTTCACAGTCTGCAGGTATATCCACTCAAGTAATTCATGCGGTTTCCCCTATTATTCCTTTGGCTCAACCTGAGCACTTCGGTGGGGATCCAATAAGGCGCAGATTTTTCTGACCCAATGCTCATTGCATTTTTTATGTAGACCAGTCATTTTTTCCGAAGACCAGTCCAAAGTGGCATTTATATTGTCTTATCTGACAGGAGATGCGGCCTCATGGTCCATGGTAATAATTTCCAGAAATGATCCTGTTTTATATAATTTCCAAAATTTCAAGGAAGAGTTCTTAAGAATATTTGATCGGCCAACTGCAGCTCATGCCACTGACAATGAACTACTGGAAATCAGGCAAGGTAATAAAGATCTAGTAGCCTATCTGGCTCATTTCAATAAACTCATTGTTGAGACTGCCTGGCCGGAGTCAAAAAGAGCCGCCATATTTTATCGTGGATTGAGAGATGAATTGAAAGATGCCTTAGCACAAGTTCCAAATAGACCCACCAAAATTTCGGAGTTAATTGATCTTGTGTTACAGATTGACCACCGGTTAACTGAACGAAGAGCAGAAAAGAGAAGAGAGTATCGACCATTTCCCCTGAGAATTGATTGTGTAAGAAATGATCATACGAGAGCCGGAGAAGGGATAACGATAGAAGAACCAATGCAAATTGGTTCCATCCGAGGTCCTTTATCTAAGGAAGAAAAAGAGAAAAGAAGAGTGAATCAACTATGTTTATATTGCGGTGCATCTGGGCATTTTGTTAAAAACTGTCCCAAGAAACCCAAAGCTCTTCAGTCGGGAAAAGGCCAGCTTCATCAGTAGAGGAAGTTGCCCTGATGAAAGCAGAACCTAAGACAACTCCTTTAGATCAACGAGTGGCGAATACCTTACAAACCACAGCGCCACATTTGGTACAAACAGTATCAGTTAAGACCCTTGAGAAGGAAATTCAAGGGATCTCAGTTATGATAGACTCTGGAGCTACGGGCAACTTCTGTGATATCAAATACGCTCGTAAAATGGGTATTCGATTTATCAAGAAATCTACTTTGGAAGTAGTAAGAGCTGTGGATGGAACCAATCTTTCTTCAGGACCCATTTCCCATGAGACCGAACCAATTCAGATGCAAGGTTTTGGTGGACATCAGGAACAGATAATCTTTAATTTGAAAGATGCTCCACAATTTCAACACATTTTGGGTCTGCCCTGGCTTACAGAACATAATCTACAAATTGATTGGAGCAAAAGAACGATCAAGATGAATTCCTCTTACTGCAAAGAGAATTGCTTTCATGATGGAGTGGAAGTGTCCACCAAGTCCCAAGCGGCCTGTTTATCATCACACTCTTCAATGATCTGTGCACTAAAGACAGCAGAAATCCCAAAAGAATATGAGGATTTAGTCGCCGTTTTTGATGAAAAGGAGGCTGAGAAATTGCCACCACATCGACCCTACGACTGCAAAATTGAACTGGAGCCAGGTGCGATATTGCCATGTAGCAGAATATACGCATTGACCAAAGCAGAGAATCAACATTTAAAAGAGTATTTGGATCAATATCTTGCTAATGGCTTTATTCGTCCTTCTGAATCTCCAGTGTCATCCCCACTATTTTTCATACCAAAGAAGGATGGGAGTCTTCGAACTTGCATTGATTATCGAGCCCTCAATCAGGTTACCAGCAAGAATCGATACCCACTGCCTTTAGTGTCAGTTTTATTAGATCAAGTAAAGAATGCTAGAATCTACACCAAATTGGACCTGCGAGGAGCATATCATTTGATTCGAGTGGCTTCAGGGGATGAATGGAAAACCGCTTTTCGGACTCGATACGGATTATTTGAATATCAAGTGATGCCTTATGGGTTATGCAATGCTCCCGCTGCCTTCCAGCATTTCGTTAATGATATATTACGAGAATTCCTCGACCGGATTGCCGTGGTTTATATAGATGACATTTTAATCTTTTCCGACAATCTACAGGAGTACATTTCCCATGTTCGATCCATCCCCACAAGGTTGCAAGAAAACCATCTCTATGTAAAATTGGAGAAGTGTGCATCTCATGTGGAACGAGTTGAGTCTTAGGATTCATTTTGTCACCAGAAGGAGTTAGTATGGATCCTGCCAAAATAAAGACAGTGCAACATTGGCCTTCTCCTTGCAATGTCAAAGAGATCCAGAGTTTCTTGGGGTTCGCTAATTTTTATCGAAGATTCATATCCAATTTTTCTCAAACAGTTACACCCATTACTCGATTGTTGAAGAAAGGAGTGAAATTTGAGTGGACAAAAGAAGCTGAAAATGCTTTTAATTTTTTGAAGAATTCCTTTGTCTCAGCTCCAATCTTGCTCCACCCCAATCCAGAGGAGCCATATTATGTGGAGGCAGATGCTTCAGATGTTGCCATAGGAGGTATCCTTTCCCAGCGTCATAAAGATACAGGTCAATTACATCCAGTGGCCTATTTCTCTCGAAAATGAACACCACCAGAGATAAATTATTCAATAGCGGATAAGGAGCTATTGGCAGTCAAAGAAACTTTTCGTGAGTGGAGGCATTACATTTTGGGAGCTAAGCATAAAGTGACCGTTTACACGGACCACCGAAATTTACAGTTTTTAAAATCAGCTCGAACTCTAACAGCTAGACAACTGCGTTGGTCCCTATATTTTGCAGACTTTGATTTTGTTATCACTTTCAGACCAGGAAAAGTAAATGGGAAGGCAGATGCCCTATCTGGAATTGATACCGGTGCAGTTAAAGAGCCTCCAGAAAAAGAATTGATTATTCCACAAGAGAAGTTCATATCTGCCATATTGTATGAAAATTTAACCAAAGAAATTCAAGAAAACTTAACATTCGAAGGAATGCTGAAGTGGTCCAAAGAAGGCCAAGGAAGAGAAATCAAAAAAGGTTTGCCATACTTTAAAGGTGCACTGTATGTTCCGACTGTGGAGCTGCAAGAAAAAATTCTTCAGGCTTATCATGATGATCAATTGGCTGGACACAAAGGAATTCAAAAGACTCAAAATCTAATACAAGGAGAATTTTGGTCGCCAAAAATGAAAACTCAGATAAGACAATATGAGGGTCATTCTGACCCTGGCGGCCGGTGGCCGCCAGGGCCACCGACCACGGGAGCACCGCCGACAGGCTGGCGGTGCTCCAATGAGCATTCTGACCGCGGCGGTTCAGCCGCGGTCAGAAGCGGAAAGTCAGCGGTCTCCCGCTGACTTTCCGCTGCTCTTTGGAATCCTCCATGGCTGCGGAGCGCGCTCCGCAGCCATGAGGATTCTGACCCCCCCTACCGCCATCCAGTTCATGGCGGGAAAGCCGCCATGAACAGGATGGCGGTAGGGGGGGTCGCGGGGCCCCTGGGGGCCCCTGCCGTGCCCATGCCAATGGCATGGGCACGGCAGGGGCCCCCGTAAGAGGGCCCCGAAAAGTATTTCAGTGTCTGCCTTGCAGACACTGAAATACGCGACGGGTGCCACTGCACCCGTCGCACCTTCCCACTCCGCCGGCTCGATTACGAGCCGGCATCCTCGTGGGAAGGTCGTTTTCCCCTGGGCTGGCGGGCGGTTTTACTGGAACCGCCCGCCAGCCCAGGGGAAAACTCGTAATACCCGCCGCGGTCTTTTGACCGTGGCGCGGTAATTTGGAGGGCGGGATCCTGGCGGGCGGCCTCCGCCGCCCGCCAGGGTCATAATGAGGCCCTATGAGTCAACTTGTGACAAATGTCAAAGAGGGAAATCAAATAGAACAGCTTCACAAGGTCTGTTAAGACCTTTGCCCACTGCACCCCATTCCTGGCATACTGTTACTATGGATCTTATAGTGGACCTCCCTAGTAGCCAAGGTTTTAACACTATCCTAGTTTTTGTAGACACTTTCACTAAAATGGCACATTTCATTCCTTTGAAAGAAATCCCTCGAGCCCCACCGGTTGCACAGTTGTTTACACAACACATAGTACGCGCCCATGGTATCCCCAAAATTCTAGTTTCAGACAGGGGATCCCAATTTGTTTCTCGCTTTTGGAAGGCCTTTAGTAAAAGATTAGGAATTGATTCTCGTTACTCTACCAGTTACCATCCTGAAACCGATGGGCAAACAGAGAGAGTGAATCAAGAGTTAGAACAGTATTTAAGACTCAATTTATTCGATAAAGTGAAGGAATGGCCCGAGTTGATGTGGGCAGCTGAATTTGCTTACAATAATGCTGTTCATTCCACCACTGGGTTCACCCCCTTTTATCTGTACCATGGTAGACATCCTAATGTAATGTTGGGTAAAGAAGATGATTCAGTGCCTGCAGTAGAAGAGATTGTGAGGGATTTGCAGACCACGTTAGTTAGGGCTAAAAAAAACATCATTCAAGCAAAAGACTCATATAAGACTCAGGCTGATAGAAAAAGAAGAGAGAGCCCCATTTATTCGAAAGGAGACAAAGTTTGGTTATGCACTCGTCATTTACGTCTCAAAGGAAATCGCAAATTTCAGCCACGATTTATAGGACCATTCAAAGTTGACAAGATGATCAATCCAGTGGCAGTTAAATTGCAGTTGCCAGCTCATCTAAAGATACATCCTGTATTCCATGTCTCCTTGTTAAAGAACAGTCCTCCAAATTTACGTCAAAACTCCCCTCCAATTCCTATCCAGATTAGCTTTGCAGAAGAGTATGAGGTCAATCAAATCTTAGATTCCAAAATCCGTAATGACCAGCTTTATTATCTAATTGATTGGAAAGGTTATGGTCCAGAGGAACGATCCTGGGAGCCGCACGAGTATGTACATGCTTCAAGATTAGTGAGAAACTTTCATAGAACCTACCCAAGCAAACCTAAATAGGAGAACTGTTCCTTGAGGGGGAGTACTGTCATGACCACACAAACTTGCCAAGTCAAATCAAAGAAGTGCATGAGAAAAGCAAAGAGATATCCTCAGTGGAGACAGCAAAGCCCAAACTGGAAGAAGGTTTGCAGAGTAATCTTGCGCTTATTTCAAAGGAGGAATCAAGAAGAGAAGATCCAAGATGGCTGCTGTGAGTCCTGAAGGTTAGTTACAGTTCTAGTCTTGCAATCGGTTGGTTGCTAGGTTACGAGCTCTCCAGCTGGAAGCCTTGCACTTCAACTGAGGTCTGACAGGAATCAGCTGTGTGGAGAGAGAGCGCGCTTCAGAACAGAAACTCCTGTGAGGTAAAATTACATTTGAAGATTATATTACAGAAAACGGATAAATATTGTCAAGGTTTATTCGAAGAGTTTGATAGTAGACCGTTCCCGTGGAAGTCGGCAAGGCTACAGAGTTAATGTATGAATTAACCTTATGTTTACAAGTTTCTTGTTTAAGATATTAAAGTCAAAGAAAAAACAAACTTTAAAAGAGCAAGTATCTACAAATGTCAAGGTTATAAACGAAGGCCAAGTTTAAAGGAGAAACGAAGTGTTAACAAATAAGCATTTACAAATTCAATGGTAATAAACCAAAATAGAGTTTAAAAGAGAAACGAACTTAAATAAACAAGCATTTACAACTACAAGTTATCGACAGATGTCGAAGTAAGGAAGGAGAAACTAACTGTAATAAACAAGCATTTACAAATACAAGTTAGCAACAAATGTCGAAGTAAGAAAGGAAAAACAAACTTTAATGAACAAGCATTTACAAATACAAGTATTGACAGAAGTCACAATAAGACAGGAGAAATTAAATAAGATCAGCTGATTTGAAGAACGCATTATCACCAACTATATATATATATATATATATAGCAACATAAAACCAATCTCTAACAAAGGTTGAGAAGTTCTTCCAGAATCAGTAATAAGCATTTTTTTAAGAAGAGCTATCATTTATAGAGAGAAGCAAGGCTACAGAGAACTCAGGGTGAGTGAAGAAATAATAGAATTAAAGAGAATTAAGTGTTGAGAGTAGAAAGTGAAAAACTGATGTTGTATGTCCCTAGTAATTGCGACTGTGACTCTTGCAGGTGCTGAATCCAATCTTAGATGTGAAGAGGCAGACTGAGTACTGGCGTTCATCATCTCTGTGGCAGTCTCTCTACCATCCCATTCCCCTTTCCCCCTCTGGGGTACTCAGCACGAAGGATTAATATTCGTTGTGAGTAGCTCGGGTCGGGACTGAGGAGTTATCTTCTGCTTCTGAGGAAATCGAATTGAAGTATCCTGACACCTCCTGGGCAGCAGGGCTGTGGCTGGCGGTGGCCTCCTGGCCACTGACGATCGGGCTGCCCTCCTGGGCACTGACTCTGGCGGTGGCCTCCTGGCCACTGACGATCGGGCTGCCCTCCTAGGCACTGACTCTGGCGGTGGCCTCCTGGCCACTGACAATCGGGCTGCCCTCCTGGGCACTGACTCTGGCGTTAGCCTCCTGGCCAGTGACCATTGGGCTGGCGGTGGCCTCCTGGGCAGCGGGGATGATGGCGGTCTTCTCCGCCGTGCTGCTCCTCCAAGACCTTGGCAATTTCTTCTGCCCCTTCCCCACCTTGGGAGGAGTCACAGCTGAGTGGGCACTCCCCCCGGGACCCTTGTGAGCGGCTTTGCTGGCTGGAGTCTTCCCCCACTCCCACCGGGCACTGTACAACTTCTGGTGTTTCACAGGGGGGGGGACTGGCTGTGCTGTGGCTCTGTATCACACTGGCTGCCCTGGTGCCCAGTGAACTCCACATACCTCTAACAACAGGCACCACTGGTCCCGGAGATTTTTTGGCTGAGGTGCTAGTACAGGACCTATGAATTGGAGGGGGGGGTGGGAAAGAGGTCAAGCTTGGTCAGGAAAAGTTTCTTTGGAACACTGGGACGGGTAGCTGGAGGGGGTCTGGGAGTGGAAGAATAGGAGGTGGTTGTAGCAGGTGTAACTTTTGTGGCTTTGGGTGCAGGTGCATGCGCTGGAGGCTGTCGTGAGGTGGATGTATGTTGGGTGGGTGTGTGCCTGCGTTTGTGTACTTTGGGAGGAGGCGTCACAGACACACTGAGATAGGACACAGGGGACGTGTAAATGGTAGTGGGGATGGTGAGTGTACGTGAGCGGGGTGTGGTGGTGGGTGTGCTGGTGCGGGACCTAGTGGCTGTAGTGGTAGTGCATGCAGGTGAGAGTGTAGACGAGAATGGGAGGGAGGAGGGAGACGTCGAGGAGGGGGACACAGTGGAGGCAGTGGATGTTGGTGTGTCTATATGTGTGTGATGCTTGTGTGAGTGCCTGTGGGATGTGTGGTGCTTATGTTTGCCTGAGCTTCCCTTGTGTGGTGAGGTGTGTGCATGCTGGTCTGATGGTGTGCTTGGGATAGGCAAGGGTACAGGGGATTGGGTCTGGGTGGATGAAGTTGGAGGGGGGAGGCTGGACAAATGGACAATGGCTGCCATCACTGCTGAGGCCAGAGTTTGCAGGGTTTGATGAAGGGCAGCCTGACCAGAATGAATGCCCTCCAGGAATGCATTAGTGTGTTGCAATTCCCTTTCTACACCCTGGATGGCATTCAAAATGGTAGACTGCCCAACAGTGAGTGACCTGAGGAGGTCAATGGCCTCCTCACTGAGGGCAGCAGAGGTGACAGGGGCAGGGGCTGAGGTGCCTGGGGCGAAGGTGATGCCCACCCTCCTGGGTGAGCAGGCATGGGGAGAAAGCTGAGGGGCTGCTGGGAGGGCAGTGCTGGTAGGGGGTGTGGCGGCTGGACCTGTAGAAGTGGGGGGCACAGATTTTGCCGCCACCACAAGGGAGCTCCCATCGGAGGACGAGTCCGTGTCACTGGTTGCTGATCCTGTCCCCGCTGTGAAGCTCCCCTCGCCCTCCGTCCCACTGATGTATTTTGAGTCCGTGGTGTGGTCCTCCATGGCCATGTGGGATGCAGCTCCCTCGTGCTCCGGTGCCACTGTACCTCCGCCTGATGATGCTGATGCACACAAGAACAGGGAGGCCACAAAAAGGGGGGGGACGACAGAAGAAAGACAGGTTGAGTGCATGGCTTACCGCTACCGTTGGCAGACAATACAGACACAGCAGCCCCCTGCACTACGCCGCGCTGTTGGGCTCTACAGATGCAGTTCCTGGGATATGGCCTACATGGCTATGGTCGACATCTGCACCCATAGATGACACAGGGGCATGTATACCTGTACTTGGCACTCTACAGAGGTGGGGTGGAGTGCCACATGGCCTGCATTATGGAGGGGCCTAGCCTACGGAACTCGCCCTGGCCTAGGGGAACCCACAGCCCTCCTCCCCCACCCAGACACCTTCACTGCACGCAAAGTCTGCAGAATTATGTTGTACTCACCCCCTTGTGTCTGCTGTGATGCCCTCAAGCGCCCCTCCAACTCCGGGTAGGCAACCGCCAGGATCCGGAACATCAGGGGGGTCATGGTGCGACGGGCACCCCTCCCACGTTGGGAGGCCATCCCCAGCTGGGCCTCCGCCGTCTTCTTGCTCCAGCGGCGAATGTTCTCCCATCTTTTACGGCAGTGGGTGCTCTGTCTGTGGTGGACCCCCAGGGTCCGGACGTCCTTGGCGATGGCACACCAAATATCCTTCTTCTGGTGGGCGCTGACCTAAATGAAATGTACAGGGGAAGATGAGAAGTCATTAGCAACTGCACCGGCCAAGTGAGTGGCCCCCATCCCTACCCTTGCCATGTGGCACATGCATTCACAGTCCATCATGAACGGAGAACCGTGGCCCCTTCCTTCTTACAACCAGCTCCTTCCACACAGGCATAGCCCATACAACGTGCTCCAAGTGTACTTACGTGTTGGTCTGGAGGACCGTAGAGTAGCGTGCACTGGGGGAGGACCCTATCCACGAGCTTCTCCAACTCCTGTGCAGTGAAGGCAGGGGCCCTTTCCCCAGACGCACTAGCCATTGTCTCTTCCAGACCGAGGTCACAGAAGCACTTGCAGTGTAGGTCCTCTCCTGTGGAAGATCAGGTATCGAGTGATTGAACGGATAGAAAATGGTGGTCACGTCCACGGCGGTGACGTCTGCGGCGGTGCGTACCATCACCGCCGGCGCACTTCGTCATTGGCTCCTGGGACCCATAGGATCCAATGTTAACCAATGCGGCATTGCGCTGTGCTCTTCGACCCCCTACTGCGACGGTGTACAACGCCAGCGCAGTTACCTCACATCCCATTGTCCCACTTTAGAGGTCAGGCAGCCGCCATTTCAGGGGCACACATGGCTTCATTTTCAACTGGGTCACACATACCTAGGCCTAGACTCAACACACATACAAGGAACTTTTTGGATTATGTTTCGTGTTCTGTGTAGACTGTGGGTACATACCTGAGTTGTTTGACTCTGTGCTCGCTGTTGTCCTTCCTAGGCACAGTCCGCTGGGACATGTGAGGAGATGGCGGAATCCTCCGGTGTACCGACCGCTGGTGGACCTGTTGACAATGGAGGAGCGACATTTAATCGTCACCTACAGGTTTGACCGTGCCACAATCCAGGAACTGTGTACCCAGTTGGAGCCTGACCTGATGTCAGCAATCCGCCATCCCACAAGAATCCCCCCTCAAGTGCAGGTGCTATCAGTGCTCCATTTCCTTGCAAGTGGGTCATTTCAAACAACAGTGGCCATAGCATCAGGGATGTCCCAGCCTAAGTTTTCCAACGTGTTGTCCAGAGTGTTGTCTGCCCTTCTGAAACACATGCTGAGCTACATCGTTTTCCCTCAGGTGGAGGATTTGCCTACAGTGAAAGGTGACTTCTATGCCCTTGGACATATCCCTAACATCATAGGTGCCATTGATGGGACCCATGTAGCTCTGGTCCCCCCCCACAGGAGTGAACAGGTGTACAGGAATCGGAAGAGTTATCATTCCATGAATGTACAGATGGTATGTTTGGCAGACCAGTACATCTCCCAGGTAAATGCTATGTTCACTGGCTCAGTGCATGTCGCCTACATCCTGTGGAATAGCAGCATCCCTTATGTGATGGGTCAACTCCAGAGGCACCGGGTGTGGCTATTAGGGGACTCTGGTTACCCCAACCTGTCATGGCTACTGACCCCAGTGAGGAATCCCAGGATCAGGGCAGAGGAACGCTACAATGAGGCCCATGGGCGGACTAGGAGGGTGATAAACGTACCTTCGGCCTCCTGAAGGCCGGGATCAGGTGCCTCCATATGACAGGGGGTTCCCTATTCTACTCACCAAGGAAGGTGTGCCAGATCATCGTGGCCTGCTGTATGCTTCACAATTTGGCTTTGCCACACCAGGTGCCTTTTCTGCAGGAGGATGGTCCAGGTGACAGTATTGTGGCAGTTGTGGAGCCTGTTGTCAGTGATCAGGAGGAAGCAGAGGAAGAAGACATTGACAACAGGGACTCAGTTATCCAGCAATATTTCCAGTGACACACAGGTGAGAAAACATTCCTGCCTACTACAAGTACTTTCACCTCTATCCTGTCTGTCGATTTCAACCAGTATATGGTAACTGAGTTGTACATTTCCATTACGGTTTCACAGGTGTGGTTTCCAACGTGTGTCATCTGCTTAGATTCCTCATGGATTTGAGATGTGTGACATAGGTATGTTGACGTTACAATTGAGAACGCATTTTGTCACTGTCATTGCTAATATACATTTTCTAAATCACAGACTGACTCCAGGTTGTTTTGTGCTTCAAGGGTGTTTTTTGCAGTGCTAAATATTGGAGGGGGATTGTAAAATGGTGAGGGGTGATGGTGGAGGACTGTCCATGGCAGAGTCCAGTCTATGAGTCTCACAGGTGCATTGCCCATATGGGAACAGGAAGTGGAGCTGGGGCAGTTCCAATATGGACAGGGTTACAAAGTGGGATAGCAGGATGACAATCAGGGTGGTCTTATTTCTTGGTGGGGGTCTTGACATCGTGCTCTGTCTTGTTCCTGGTTCTCAGGGACTGCTTGTGGGGTGGTTCTCCGTTTGCAGGGGGTGGGGTGCTGGTGTGGTGGTCCTGTGGCAGTGCCTCCTGTCCACTAGCGCCGGCGGAGGTGGTGGGCAGTTCATCGTCCTGGCTAGTGTCAGGGGCCCCTTGGAGTGCCACAGTGTCTCTCCTGGTGTTGAGTATCTCCTTCAGCACCCCTACGATGGTGCCCAGGGCGGTGCTGATGATTCTGAGTTCCTCCCTGAAGCCCATATACTGTTCCTCCTGCAGGTGCTGGGTCTCCTGAATCTTGGCCAGGACCGTCGCCATCGTCTCCTGGGAGTGGTGGTAGGCTCCCATGATGGAGGAGAGGGCCTCGTGGAGAGTGGGTTCCCTACGCCTGTCCGCCCCCTGTCGCACGGCAGCCCTCCCAGGTCCCCGGTGTTCCTGTGCCTCCGTCCCCTGGACCGTGTGCCCACTACCACTGCCCCCAGGTCCCTGTTGTTGTTGGGGTGGTGGGTTATCCTGGGTTCCCTGTAGTGGTGGACACACAGCTGATTGACGTGTCCTGGGGACGGAGGTATAGGCCCGCTGGGTGGGTGCTGTGCTGGTGTTACCAGAGGGTGGAAGGTCTGTGGTGGGCTTTGCCTGTGTGAGGGGAACCGACTGTCCCGAGGCCCACGATGGTCCAGGCTGGTCATCTAGGTCCAGTTGGACAGAGCTGCTGTCATCACTGTGGGCCTCTTCTGTGGGTGGGGTGGAGATGTCTGGACCCTCCTGTCTGGTGACGTTGGGTAGTGGTCCTGCAGTGGTGGAAAGGCATGATTATTGCATCTGTGTGTTTCATGGTGTGCAATGGGTGGGTGACCGTGTACCCCAGTGCTGGCATTCCTGTGTGTGGGCTTGTGTGATGATGGTTGAGGGGGGTGTTATGGGTATGTGCAGTGGGCATGCTTTAGTGATGGGTGTCCATGCTTTGTTTTTGCATGCAGGGCTTGGTGTTGGGATGGGTGGTTTGTGATATTGGTACATTTGTGAGGTGTTGGAGTGATAGGGGTGGGGGAGAGGGTGGGGATCTGTGATAGCATGCAGGTAGGGTGGGGATATGATAGTTAAGATTTGACTTACCAGAGTCCATTCCTCCACCGATTCCTGCGAGGCCCTCAGGATGCATTATTGTCAAGACCTGCTCCTCCCATGTTGTTAGTTGTGGGGGAGGAGGTGGGGGTCCGCCGCCAGTCCGCTGTACCGCGATGTTGTGTCTGGAGACCACGGAACGCACCTTCCCACGTAGATCATTCCACCTCTTCCTGATGTTGTCCCTATTTCTTGGGTGCTGTCCCACTGCTTTGACCCTGTCGACTATTCTTCTCCATAGCTCCATCTTCCTAGCAATGGAGGTGTGCTGCACCTGTGAGCCAAATAGCTGTGGCTCTACCTGTATGATTTCCTCCACCATGACCCTGAGCTCCTCCTCCGAGAATCTGGGGTGTCTTTGCTGTGCCATGGGTTGGTGTAGGTGATGTGTAGAGTGGTGTATGTGGTGATAAGTGTGGTGATATGGAGTGGTGTGTGGTGTTTTGTGCGTAGATGTTATGTGGGTGATGGTGCTGTGTGCCTGTGGATGCTTGGTTGTAGATTGTAGTGTCTATTTCTGGCCTTCTTTCGGGATTTTGGTCATAGGGGTTTGTGTGTGATGTGGGTGTGTGTTTTATATAGTATTGTGTGTGTGGGAGTGGTGTGTGTATGTGTATCAGGTGTGTGTCTTTCGAATTATCCAATGTGGTGGTGTTTTGGAGATGTGTGTGTATTTTGAGCGCGGCGGTGTGTACCGCCAATGGAATACCGCGGTTGAAAGACCGCCGCGTGGATTCGTGGGTCGTGATAGCATGGGCGTATTTCTGTTGGCATGACGTTGGAGGTTTTATTTTCGCCAGTTTATCACTGACCTTTGGTGTGGCGGACTTGTGTGGGTGTCTGAATTTTGTCGGATTTCGGGATGTGGGTCATAATAGCTGTGGCGGATTTCTGCGGGCGCAGCGGTGTGTTGGCAGTCTTCTGCATGGCGGTAAGCAGCTTTTACCATCAATGTTGTAATGACCCCCTATGTGTTTTGTGGAAAGCCACACTTTGTCACCTGGTTGATACTGCGGTCCCTCGCAATGTTTCTTGTCATAATGCTTTTTGTATTTTTGTTTGGCCTTTTCTAAATGCTGTTGAATCAATTTCTGGGTTTGATGCAAATGTTGAATGGTTTCTGACACAGCAGGAGTAAGAGAACTTTCTTGAGGGATTGCGATGGGCAAGGTTTCAGGATGATAGCCAAACAAGCCAAAAAAAGGTGTAACACCAGTAGAAGTGTGGAATGAGTTATTGTAGGTTAACTCAGCTAACCAGAGCATTGATGTCCAAGAATGAAGTGCCTTTTCAGCGTAAGCACGTAGGTATTGCTTCAAAGTTTGATTTAGTCTCTCCGTTTGACCATCTGTTTGAGGATGGTGGCTAGTAGATACTGTAGATGTCACTTAGAGTGTTTTACACCATGTCTTCCAGAAATTGGAGGCAAATTGCAACACCCGATCGGAGAAGATCATTTTTGGCAGTCCATGATAACGAACCACTCTAATCAGTAAAATAGTTGCCAGTTCACTGGAGATGGGCAATTTCTTACAGGCAATGAAATGTCCATATTTCGTGAGACTATCCACTACCACCAGAATTACTGAATGTTGTTGAACCACTGGTAGACCGGTGATAAAGTCTCAAGAAATTTGCTCCCACGGACGACTTGGGGTTGGGAGTGGAATTAACAACCCTTTCGGTTTTGAGTGACTTGCTTTAGTGCGAGCACAGACTTCGCAGTTGTTTACCATTGCTTTTACATCTTTTGTTAGATAGGCCACCAAAAATAGCGTTGGATTAATTCAAGAGTTTTAGGAGTACCTGGATGACCTGCCTTAGGTATAACATGCAACCAGTGAGAACACTATCTTGCGAAGTTTGGTAGTGGGCACGAACAAACGAGCGTCATGAAAAGGTAATCCTTGCTTGATTGACCTTTTGGGATCTGCTTGGGCCCATGTTTGCCATTTCTCAACAGTAAAAGAATTGCGGATGTCTTCAAAGAAATCTTCAGTTTTTATGATACATAGGACTTTGCTGGGAGCAATGATAGCTCTGCAGGCAAAGTGGTAGACTCTTGGCGGGACAAGGCGTAAGCTTTGCGATTGTCTTTACCAGGCCAGAAGGTTACCACAAAGTCAAATTCGGCAAAAAACAGCATCCAGCGTAATTGCCGAGGAGTCACAAGTCTGGCGGAACTCATGAACTGAAGATTGCGATGATCAGTATACACTGTGACAGTGTATTTGGCACCCAACAAATGATGCCTTCATTATTTAAAGGCGTCACAAATCGCCAGAAGCTCTTTTTCAGCAATGACATAGTTCTGTTCGGCTTCATTCAACTTCCGAGACATGTAAGCTACAGGATGAAGTTGACCAGTGTCCTTGTTTCGTTATGACAAGACTGCTCCTCTTGCCACCTCTGAAGCATCAGCTTCCACTATGAAGGGTCGAACCGCGTCAGGATGAGTCAAGACTGGGGCAGTGGAGAAAGCTTCTATCAAAGATGAAAAGGCTTGGTCAGCTTCTGGAGAACATACAAATTTCTCCTTCTTTCTCCATAACTTAGTGATTGGAACCACTGTCTGGGAGAAATGATTTATGAACCTCCGGTAAAAATTTGCAAACCCCAGGAAACATTATACATCACGAACAGTCTTTGGGGTGAGCCAATCTGATACGGCCTTTACTTTCTTTTCTGCCATCATCATTCCTTGAGGGGTAAGGATAACCCCCAAAAACTCAACTGTGGTAACATGAAACTCACACTTGGTTAGTTTGCAATATAAATGGTGCTTTTGAAGAGCTGCAAGAATTTTCCTGACATGTTGGACATGTTCATTTTCATTGTGTGATTAGATCAAAATGTCATTGATGTAGACTATGGAGAATATGTCGAGGTACTCTCTAAGAACGTCATTCAAGAAAAATTGAAATGCTGCCGGAGCATTACACAGACCAAAAGGCATGACTGTGTATTCAAAAAGGCCATATCTTATCTTGAACGCTTTTTTCCATTTGTGAACCTCTCTCATTATGACCAAATGATAAGCACCTCGAAGATCAAGCTTTGTGTAGATTTTTGCTTTCTTTACTTGCTCCAGTAAGACCGGAATTAGGGGTAGAGGATATTTATTATTGATGGTGACTTTGTTCAATATCCTATAGTCGATACAAGTTCGAAGTTCTCCATTCACCTTCGGAACAAAAAACAAAAGAGAAGCTGCAGGAGACTTAGAAGGGCGAATGAAACCATTCTCCAAGAATTGATCTAGATGTTTTCGTAAATGTTGACTTTCATGTTCTGACAGGGCATATACACGACAGTTGGGAAGTATCGCACCTGGGACTAGATCAATTTGACAGTCATATGATCTATGAGGTGGTAAGGTCTCTGCTTCTTTCTCATCAAATACATCTTCGTAAGATGAATACTGTTTGGGCAATTGAACTTCTTTCTCTGCGGCAGTAGCTATGTAAGAGTTGCAAACTTTTGATGCTTGAATTTTTTGGAGGCATTGTTCTATACATAGCGCAGATGAGAACACGACCTTTTGTTCAGCCCAATTAATCTCTGGATTGGGATGAGTTAACCACGGTAAGCCAAGGATAATCCCGTACTGGGGAGCATTGATCACGTAAAGGATGAGTTTCTCTTTATGTTTCTTTCTTTGATTCTTATCCTCACAAATCACCGACAAAGGGACAGTCTGGAGAGTTACTGGACCTCCAGTCAAGAGTTTCCATCAACTGCCTGGATGATTTCTGGGGTCTTCTTTTCAATACATGGAATCTTCCATGCACGAACCAGTTGGGCGTCAACCAAGTTCCCGGTAGCCCCAGAATCGACTAGAGCCTTCTTGAAATAGGTATTTTTCTTAACCTGAACTCTTATTCCCAGTTTGAGATGTCTTGTTTGTGAAGGGTCCACGGTGACACCCAAGAGCAACCCTTCTCTGCATCTTGGGTGCTTTAGTTTTCCGACTCGACTTGTGCATTAGCTGTAACCTTCTGAACTGGACCTCGTTTGCTCTTTGGTTTGATTGGACAATCTTTGGCAAAATTACCTTTTGCGCCCACAATAGAGACATTGTCCATTCTTTCTACATAGGACCTTTTCATCTTTGGTCAAAGGTCTCCTGATGGTTCCAATTTCCATTGGCTCCGGCGTTCTTTCTTTCGGAGTTCTTGAGTCTCTATTATCGTGAACACGCCAGGAACATTTTTCAGTCTTTTTGCAGGTTCCTTTTCATTCTGTGAAATGATGATCAAGCCTCAAGATAAGGTTTATCAATTCTTGAAAGTCTGTAGGTTGCGGGTCGATTTGAGCTAGGATATCTTTCAGATCCTCTTTGAGTCCCTTGTAGAACAAGGCTGCTTGTTTTTCTTCAGGCCAGGATGTCTCAGCGACCAGTCGATTAAAGTTGGCTAAATATGACACTAAGTCCTCATTCCCTTGGCGTAAGTCTAATAATTCATGATCTGCTGACAGTGTTACAGTTCTACGATCAAAAACTCGCTCAAAGTCGCGAACAAAGTTTCTCAGGTTGTATAGCAGGGGACTGTCTTTACCCACAAGAGGAATAGCCCAGGTAGCTGCATCTCCAGACAGATATGATAACAAGAAAGCTATTTTGGACTGGGCATCGGGGAAAGTATTTGGTCTGCAGGTGAAGTGTAATTCCACTTGAACCAGAAAAGATTGCGCTTTCAAGGGGTCACCTGAGAAACGTTCTGGGGAGCTAAAGGAATGGCTGAAGGAACGTTGAGGGAAATGTTTGTCGGATTACCTCCAGAAGTCTGAGAAGAAGGGCCTGGCCAAGACACACCTGGAGGATTTTGTTCCTTCTTTTCTACCTTATCCTGTAACTGACTCACTCTCTCAGCTAGGCTAGTTGCCAAATCTTTTGATGATACCACCTCTGCTTGGAGCTAAGTGATAGCCTTGACTAGCTCGTCCAGTGTGGCCATGTTGAGAACATACACAAACCAAGAGGATAATAATTATGGGCTCACTATTCTGTCAGAGTCACCAGATGCTCGGGGTCTGTGCACGTTCCCAACACTTCCACCATAAGTCAGCTCCAATACTCTGATTAGAATTGTCACAGAGTCTAAGAGAGTCTGGGTGGGGAAAAGGGGATTAGGAAAGGAACATCTGGGAAGGAGACCTGTAGGAAGCAAAAAGGTTAAAACACACAGGGGCATATTTATACTCCGTTTGCGCCGGAATTGCGTCGTTTTTTTTTACGCAATTCCGACGCAAAACTAACTCCATATTTATACTTTGGCGTTAGACGCGTCTAGCGCCAAAGTCCATGGAGTTTGCGTCATTTTTTAGCGTGGATACCTACTTTGCGTTAATGATATGCAAGGTAGGCGTTCACGTCTAAAAAATTGTCTCCGAGGCATGTGCGCCGTATTTACACTCCCGGGCAAAATTCACGCCCGGGAGTGGGCGGGTCAAAAAAAATGACGTACGGACGCTTTTGCGCCGTTTTTTAGCACCTGGAAAAGGCAGGCGTTAAGGGACCTGTGGGCTCTGAAGGAGCCCAGAGGTGCCCTCCCATGCCCCCAGGGACACCCCCTGTCACCCTTGCCCACCCTAGGAGGACACCCAAGGCTGGAGGGACCCATCCCAGGGACATTACGGTAAGTTCAGGTAAGTCATTTTTTTTTTTTTTTTGTGGCATAGGGGGGCCTGATTTGTGCCCCCCTACATGCCACTATGCCCAATGACCATGCCCAGGGGACAGAAGTCCCCTGGGCATGGCCATTGGGCAAGGGGGCATGACTCCTGTCTTTGCTAAGACAGGAGTCATTTCTATGGGGGTTGGGAGTCGAAAAAAATGGCGCAAATCGGGTTGAGGCGAAAATTTTTCCTCAACCTGACTTGCCCCATTTTTTGACGCCCAAGCCCCATATCCCCCTACGCCGGCGCTGCCTGGTGTACGTCGTTTTTTTCCACGCACACCAGGCAGCGCCGGTGGCTAACGCCGGCTAACGTCATTGATTAAATATGGCGCCCGCATGGCGCTTCAGAATGGCGTTAGCCGGCGCTCATTTTTTTGACGCAAAACTGCGTTAGCGCAGTTTTGCGTCAAAAAGTATAAATATGGCCCACAATATCAAAATTACATCATATGAATATCAATACTAGGCTATGACTCTAAGCATTGTCATTCTGAAAACATGGACAACCTAAGCATAGAATTAAAATGATTAATCTTCAAGATGACTGGATACCAGGTTGACGTGACGGGAACATGGCGGCCAGCTGGGAAGCTGAGGTGCGAGTCCTCCGCACCGGGGGAAACCGACGCAACGCAGAGGGAGGAGGAGGGGCTCGCCGGACGCGCGGCAGCGCTAGTGCCGGCAGCTCCGAACACGGAGGAAATTACTTGTGAAGCGCTGTACCCGCTTCTCTCTGCTTATCGGAGGTTTTGTCTTTGGAGGAAATCCAGCCTCCTGATATTCTTGTTTAGCCCATTAGAGGGGCTGGTTTGTTTTGAAGTACCGGAGCTCCACAGAAGGGCCACTGTTTTGCAGTACCGAACATCCTGAAGGTAACACTCCTTTTAAGGGGTCGTAGACTGGAAGTTTTGTCTCCCCAAGCTAAATGGAGGACCTAAGGTGAGCCTGGCTGCTGCAGGGGGGGCGGAGTTCTGGAAAGCCTTTTTTCTCCTTCCCTCTCTGCTTCCCTCCCTGTTTACTAGATAAACAGTGAGAGGGGGTTACTCACCATACTCAAATCTGGCACATATCTTGACTCAGGCCGCGGACGCGGCAGTGAAAGGCGCAAATAACAGTTTATGGGAGAGAGGCATAGGAGGTTTTGCTCAACCTCAGGTGTGTGGAGTGAGGCGATAAGGGGCGTGCGCCAGGGGAGACGCTACACAGCTAGGTGCAGTCTTCGAGGTCCAAGATCACTCTCGGGAGCAGACCTAACAGAAATAAAGAACCAAGGGGGAGAGATAACTACTCCAGTATTAATGTCACCGGTTAAGCACTATGTAAAAGGTCCTCAGATGGGTATTGGTAAGCTGGGGGCAATACGGAAAGGGAAGCCGGGATCTCGAGGGCCGGAGTGCAATATAACTACTGACAATATATGTTCAACAAAAAGGAGAGAGCAAAGGAGAGTCTGGGGGAGTTGGAGAACAATACGAAAGGAGGCTCAGGAGGAAAAAGGGGTACCCCAGGGTCAATAACTAAATACTTCCAGTCAGGCATGGAGGAAATAAGTGAGATTTCCCCGGCTTCTATGGAATCACAATCCACAGAGGGCTCTGCTGTATTGAAGCGGGGCTCCCCGGTGGAGTGGGAGGGCACAGATGACCCAGTTAACTACAATAGGGGGTAGCTCTCTAAGGGGGAAGGAAGACCCCTTGTCCGTACAGGTGCCACTTCCGGAGCCTAACGCCTTAGCCCTATTGGAGCCCAGGGATGGGGGAGTATATGAGCTCTTACTTTCCATTACGAAAGAGATTCGAGAGAAGTTCGAGATTTCTGAAAACAATCAGGCTAAGATACAAGAAGCGTGCGTGATTTTAGAGACTAAGATCAATCAGTTAACAGATCGGGTTGGCAAGGTGGAGGAGGCTATGGAGCAGCAGAAAAATCAGGTGCTGGCCAACTCTCAAGACATTGCGCATCTTAAGCGGGGGGAGAGGGCTCTGCAGGATAAACTAGAGTTTCTGGAGAATAACATGAGAAGAAACAACATTAGAGTTCTTGGAGTACCGGAGGGGGCGGTAAGGAGCAGACCTCAAGGGTTATCTGGTATCATTGATAAAAGATGCAATGCCAGGTCTAGCGCATCTGAAATTGGAGGACGATATTCAAAGGATACACCGAAACCTGTTCAAAAAGAATGCGGGTAGGAAATCCCCTAGAAGAATCTTAGTGAACTTCGCCACTTACTCAATAAAAGAGAAGATTCTGTCTGAGGCCCTGAAGGTGGGAAACTTCATTAAGGATAACTGGTCCTTTAGAATTCGATCAGATGTCTCCAGAGTGACTTTGGACAGACAGTGGGAGCTGGGGAAATTAATGCAAGAACTTCGCTCTTTGGGAGCAACGGTGCAGTTAGGGTTTCCGGCGGCCCTGCGGATTATGTGGCAGAATAAAACTCATAACATAAGAGACCCAGAGGAGGTTAAGGCCTTTATAGAACAGATAAAGTCGTCGCAATAATGTAATGGTATTGGTATGATCGAAGAATGCCCGGTGTGCGGAGGGCTCTAGGGGATAAGCAATGGCTGTCCTATTAAAAGCAGGGAGGGTTCCCATGGGTGGTTGGGGTGGGGGTATAAGGGGTTTTGGAGGGTTTTGGAGAATTTGTTGGTTTGGGTGTGGGAGCATAAGGGGAAAAAAGGTTAAAAATAAAACAAATGTCCTCAAAATGTTTTTTTTTCAAGGTAAGAAGGGGAGGACCCAGGTATTTTCTTTTCTTATTATATGATGGTTAAGCAGGAAGGCTTATTATTAAAAATAAGCTCATGGAATATCAACGGGCTCAGGGTCAAGCGTAGAAGAAGGAAGATTTTGGAATTTCTTAGGCAGGAGGAGGAGGATGTGATTATATTACAAGAGACACATCTCTCACAAGATGAATGGGAAAATGTGTTTAAAAATACAAGTTGGATATTGAGGGGTATAGTGACCAATCAGTTGTGCCCAGTCAAAGGCATTGCTATTCTTTTTAAAGAAAGAATAGCGAAGGGATTAGGTATAGGGGCGGTGCATGCTGACTTAAAGGGCAGATGGGTGGTGGCGGAGGTTTGTTTTTTTGGGGTATGGCTCGCGATCGCAGGTTATTATGGACCCAATACAGATGATGCTACTTCATTTATAGAACTATATAATCTTCTGAAAACCAAATACCCGGTTGTATTAGGTGGGGATTTTAATATATTATTGAATTTGGCCTTGGACAAATCCACTCCCCGGGGGACAGCTAACTCCCCTAGATGTAGGTTACTGGTTAAACAGGCAATAATCGATCTGGGGTTGGTGGACGTGTGGCAGGTTAAGGGGGGCGTAGGACCCAGATTTACTTTTCATAACAAGAAATATGGGCATAAATCCAGAATAGATTTCTTTCTAGTACAGAATAGCTTGATAGGAAATGTTTCCTCAATAGTACATGCCCCGGCACATTTATCAGATCATGCGGCTGTTAAGCTGTATCTCTCCTTCACGACGCAAGTTCCTAGGTTTCGAGGTACAATAAGTGGTTCATTATTACTGGATGACCTGATTATTGAGACATTAAGAAAGGATACAATAGAGTTTTTTTAGTGAATCAGGGGTCTGCTAGTTTGCAAATAGTTTGGGATGCATACAAAGCCTATATAAGGGGGAGGTTGATTAATTTGGCTATATTTAGGCGCAGGGAGGAGAGAGAGAAACTACGTAGTGTCGAGACCAGTATAGCGATGCTGCAGGATTCTATACAAGCCGCACAGGAAACGGGGAATAGGGATCAATTAATGTTACTCGAACGACAGCATGAGGAAGCCCACTCAGAATTAGAGTATTTATTCGAAGTTCGAGAAAGAAAGAAATGGGAAGCTAGTCAGTACGCGCATTATGAATATGGGGAAGGGTGCAGCAAGTTACTGGCTTGGAAGGTAAAATCTGACCATTCAAAGAAACATATCGCGTCAATTAGGTCTAAGGCTACTGGTCAGATTTGTGTAGAAGGAACAGAAATAGAAGCTGCTTTTGTTTCCTTTTTTCAAGATTTGTATTCAGATGAGCTGCGGAACTCTGAGGAGCAGGTTAGAGATTTCTTGGCTACGGTTAGGCTGCCATGTCTGGAGAGCTCAGCGTTGCACATTTTAGAAGGAGAGGTAACCGGGTCAGAATTAATGGACATTTTTAAGGGTTTGAAGAGAGGAAAAGCCTCGGGCCCAGATGATCTCCCAAATGAGCTATATTTGGTACTGAGGGAAGAATTAATTCCGGTTTTATTGAAATTATTTAATCATATGCTCTTGGAAGGGGGCCAAGCACCGAGCTCCTGGAGGGAAGCAGTAATTTGTTTGATCTTGAAGCCCCGTAAGGACCCAACACAGTGCTCCTCTTATCGGCCTATTTCATTACTGAACTCAGACTATACAATTTATACAAGTCTGTTATCTAAAAGGCTGGGGAATGTTTTGCCGGGACTGGTCCACCCAGATCAGAAAGGGTTTATTAAAGGTAGACAGTTACAGGAATTAGTGCACGATTTACTGGCGGCAATGGACTTGGCTTTAGCAGAGAGGCTTCCCCTTGCAATAATAACTTTTGATGCAGCCAAGGCATTTGATCAAGTAAACTGGTTATTTTTGCAGGTGGTTATGGAAAGGTTTGGATTAGGGACTACTTTTATTAGAGCAGTTAATGAACTATACAGGTCACCAACAGCGAGAATTCTGATTAATGATGTGCTTTCACAAGAAGTAGCTATTTTTAGAGGGACGCTGCAGGGCTGTCCCCTGTCCCCTTTGTTATTTGATCTATATATTGAGCCGCTTGCAACACTGCTTAGAAATAACGGGGAAATCCTTTCCTTTCAGAGTAGGAGCAGGGAGAAGAAGGTTGCATTATACGCGGACGATCTTATGATCTACACGAGGGATCTTTCTTTTTCACTTCCTCCAATAAAATTGGCGATAGAAGGTTTTGGTAGAATGTCGGGATATAATGTCAATGCTGAGAAGACAGAGATTATGGGGGTCATTCCGACCCCGGCGAACCGCCAGAAGACCGTACCGCGGTCAAATGACCGCGGCGGTCATTCTGACTTTCCCGCTGGGCCGGCGGGCGACCGCCAGAAGGCCGCCCGCCGGCCCAGCGGGAAAGCCCCTTCAACAATGAAGCCGGCTCCGAATGGAGCCGGTGGAGTTGAAGGGGTGCGACGGGTGCAGTGGCACCCGTCGCGATTTTCAGTGTCTGCAAAGCAGACACTGAAAATCTTTATGGGGCCCTGTTAGGGGGCCCCTGCACTGCCCATGCCAATGGCATGGGCAGTTCAGGGGCCCCCAGGGGCCCCACGACACCCGTTCCCACCATCCTGTTCCTGGCGGTAAGAACCGCCAGGAACAGGATGGTGGGAAGGGGGTCGGAATCCCCATGGAGGATTCCTATGGCCAGGAGAAAACCGTCGGGAAATCGCCGGTTTCCCTTTTCTGACCGCGGCTTTACCGCCGCGGTCAGAATTGGCCAGGAAGCACCGCCAGCCTGTTGGCGGTGCTTCCACGGTCGTTGGCCCTGGCGGTCGATGACCGCCAGGGTCAGAATGACCCCCTATGTGTTGGAACATGTCATATGAATCTCCGCTAGTTAAACAGGAAATTAGATATTTAGGAGTCCAGATCACAAAAGAATTGGGGGACTTGGCAAGGATCAATTTTGAGAAAATACGTTTAGAGGCCAAGAAACTCCTTAGAACATGGGCGGCTCTCCCGCTGTCTTTAATAGGTAGATCCAATATCTTGAAAAAGATAATTCTGCCAAAATTCACTTTTCTATTTAATACTATCCTGTTGGAATTTAAGAGCAAGTGGTTTACAAAATTGCAGGGAGACATGTCTTCGTTTATCTGGGCACAAAAGGGAATAAGAATTTCGTGGAAAAAGTTATGCAAGGGAAAGGAACGGGGGGGGGTTAGCAACACCTGATTTTTATAAGTATTATTTGGCTTTTCAATTTAAGAATAGTAGAATTCCTTAAATAAAAAGTCAGAATACACCCCAATGTGTGCATATGTGGGGGAAGGGGCTGAGTTTTTTTTGTATAAATTTGGCCACCCAAGGTTTTTCAAAAAAATTAGACTTAAAATTCTGCGGCAGGCCTGTAAAATTTGGTTACAGATTCGCAACCTACTGCGGATAGCTTATTACTCCGGCTCAGCTCCAATATGGGACTCACCTGGTACCCCGGCATGCCTGCATGATAAACTATCAAATCCACTGAAGGCGAGCGGGATACTACGATGGGGACAGATTATAGAGGGCACAAATTTGATACCATGGACTACATTTCTGAAGAGAGTGGGAGGGGACATTTCTAAATTTAAGTATTACCAGTTGGTTAGCTGGATTAAATCTTTACAAGAAGGAGAAATTGGTAGATCTTGCTGGGACGAGAAACTAACTCAAAGACCTCTACCAAAGGAAATTGCGGTCTGGTATCAAGCCTTGATGGAGGCAGTTGAGAAGGATCCCCCTCTCACGCTCCAGAAATGGGGAGAGGTGTTCCCAAATATGGACATAATAGCGATATGGCAAAAATCATGTTCTATTCTCTGGAATACGGTTAAATCTGCGGCAATGAGGAAGAATCATTTGTTTACATTGCACAGAGTGTATTGGACTCCAGCAAGGTTATCCCGTATAAGTGGAATCCAGAAGAAATGTCCACGATGTGAAGGCATTGATGCGGACGATTTTCATATGTTCTGGGATTGTCCAGGCTTAGCTAATTATTGGGTAGATGTATGTCTTAAATATGATATTTGGGGAAGAAATAATATTGAATTCTGCTCTAGTGTTATTTGGGGTTTGTGAGATGAGAGACTAATCACAGCAAAGTTTTTTGTTTCTTTTGATGCTTATTGCTCAGCGGCAAATCTTTCATAACTGGACATGTTCACAACCCCCTACAGTGCAGGAGTGGCTGAACTCAATAGATAGATTATATAAACTGGACAGAGCCGGGCCGATCAGTAAAAGAGATGTCTTGTGGGTGGGGTGGGAAAACGATTGGTAAAATCTTGTTCGAGTTGCTAAGGAAGTCCGATGATAATACCTGACCCCCCCTTCGGTACACCTGGCCCTACTGTCCATTCAGGATTTTGGGCGGAGGGGGGAACGATTTGCCAAGGATATAAGGAGATCCATAGAAAAGAGCGTCAGGTGGAATGGCCCGTTGATACTAGGGGGCTAGATACCTGGAGTAAAAATGGATCCTCTCTTTATTGGCACGGGTTGGTGAGATGAGGACAAAAAAAAAAAATAAAGATGACTGGATACCTGTGAGGGAATCAAGAAAGGTTAAGTGCAATTTTCAGATTCAAGTATTATCATTTACATGAGGATCAGAAAAGAATCTGAATGATTTCTAAACCATCAGATGAATTGTGTTTGAGAAACATATTAGGAATACACAACATTACATCTAGAAACCTGGGGGCATATTTATACTCTGCTTGCGCCGGAATTGCGTCGTTTTTTTTTACGCAAATCCGACGCAAAGCTAACTCCATATTTATACTTTGGCGTTAGACCCGTCTAGCGCCAAAGATCTTGGAGTTTGCGTCATTTTTTAGCGTGGATACCTACCTTGCGTTAATGATATGCAAGGTAGGCATTCCGTCAAAAAAATGACTCCAAGGCATGTGCGCCTTATTTAAACTCCCGTGCAAAAATGACGCACGGGAGTGGGCGGGTCAAAAAAAATGACATCCAGCCACTTTTGCGTCATTTTTTAACGCCTGGTCAGGGCAGGCGTTAAGGGACCTGTGGGCTCGGAAGGAGCCCAGAGGTGCCCTCCCATGCCCCCAGCGACACCCCCTGCCACCCTTGCCCACCCCAGGAGGACGCCCAAGGATGGAGGGACCCATCCCAGGGAACTTAAGGTAAGTTCAGGTAAGTATTTTTTTTTTTTTTTTTTTGTGGCATGGGGGGCCTGATTTGTGCCCCCCTACATGCCACTATGACCAATGACCATGCCCAGGGGACATAAGTCCCCTGGGCATGGCCATTGGGCAAGGGGGCATGACTCCTGTCTGTGCTAAGACAGGAGTCATTTCAATGGGGGTTGGGAGTAAAAAAAAATGGTGCAAATCGGGTTGAGGCCAATATTTTGCCTCAGACCTGACTTGCCCCATTTTTTGACGCCCAAGCTCCATTTTCCCCTACGCCGGCGCTGCCTGGTGTGGGTAATTTTTTTGGACGCACACCAGTCAGCTGCGCCGGCTAACGTCATTCCATAAATAAGGCGCCCGCATGACGCTTTGGAATGGCGTTAGCCGGCGTTAACATTTTTGACCCACAACTGCGTAGTAAAAATACCATAGGTTGATTGTGCACCATGAATAAAACAAATTAAACTCGAGAAATAAATCACGCTACCTGCCAACTCAAAAGCCACCAAGTAAATGCCTTAAAATGATAGCACGTTATGAATACTGTGATTTTAAGCACAGGAAATGAATTGCGTTTCTTGCCGATTCGAGTACCACCATGTAGCTGCCTAGGAATGATAGCGCACAATGAACACCATGAATTAAGCACAATAAACAAATTGCACGTCTTGCCGATTCGAATGCCACCATGTAACTGTCAAGGAATGGTAGCACACAATGAACATCATGAATCAAGCACGAGAAAACAAATTGCGCGTCTTGCTGATTCGAATGCCACCATGTAACTGTCAAGGAATGGTAGCGCACAATGAATATCAAGGGTTAAAGTACAAGAGAACGAATCGCGGGTCTTGCTGATTCGCCACCATGTAACTGCCAAGGAATGGTAGCGCACAATGAATAACATGAATTAAGCACGAGGAAAGAATCGCACGTCTTGCTGATTCGAATGCCACCATGTAATTGCAAAGGAATGGTAGCGCACAATGAATAACATGAATTAAGCACGAGGAAAGAATTGCGCGTCTTGCCGATTTGAATGCTACCTTTGTAATTGCTAAGGAATGGTAGCGCACAATGAATAACATGAATTAAGCACGAAGAAAGAATCGCGCGTCTTGCTGATTCAAATGCTACCTTTATAAATGCCATAAAATGGTAGCGCACAATGGATATCAAGAGTTAACACACAAGAAAACAAATTGCGCGTCTTGCTGATTCGAATGCCCCCATGTAACTGCGTAGGAATGGTAGCGCACAATGAATATCAAGAATTAAGCACGAGAAAAGAATTGTGCGTCTTGCTGATTCGAATGTTACCTTTGTAAATACCATAAAATGGTAGAGCACAATGAATATCAAGAGTTAACACACAAGAAAACAAATTGCGCGTCTTGCTGATTCCAATATCAGCATGCAAATGCCACGAAACTATCAAGCGCACATTCACACGCACAAGAGTACTTTAGATTATCATGCAAAGATTAGGCCCAAGAACTCGAGAGTTTTCGAAAACGGGGTCGGGGCCCAGCCCAACCTCCATCTTACCGCCCTGATCTAGGATCACCAATGAAAGTGAAAAAAGGGCAAGGCCTGGAAGATCAAAGTAGGCCTCAGGAAGTTGCTGCTGCTCTGCACTGGGACCTCTGAATAGTGAGCACGTGGAGCTGGGCTGGCTCCCTTTTATAGAGTCTTAGCCCAGCCCACCAACCACACCCAGGTATGCTGTAGGGAAAGCTTCTAGAAGGCCCTGGAAAGGGACCACACCCTGACACAGTGAGAACAGTATTTATGTGCATGCTGAACATAAGTCCTCAGGATGAAACTCTGCAATGCAAAAGGTTAAAAAACATCATATTAGCACAATGCATAAATTATGTTAGTTTGAAATTATTTGGTTTTTGCATTCTAGTTGCCCGTAGAGCGCGCACTGCCATGATGTTGACAGACGCTTACATTTTGAGGAGTAGCAGCATCCCTTATGTGATGGGGCAACTCCAGAGGCACTGTGTGTGGCTAATAGGTGAGGACAAGGACCCTATACAGTGTGAATAGATTTCTGGGTATGGCGTAGTTTCTACGGGTTAGTGTGTGTCTAACAGTTGTCCTTCGATATTTGCAGGTGACTCTGGTTACCCCAACCTGTCATGGCTACTGACCCCAGTGAGAAATCCCAGAACAAGGGCAGAGGAACGCTACAATGAGGCACATGGGCGAACTAGGAGAGTGATTGAAAGCGCCTTCGGCCTCCTGAAGGCCAGGTTCCGGTGCCTCCATATGACAGGTGGTTCTCTCTACTACTCACCAAAGAAGGTGTGCCAGATCATCGTGGCCTGCTGTATGCTGCAAAACCTGGCTTTGCGACAGCAGGTGCCTTTTCTGCAGGAGGATGGTCCAGCTGGTGGTCTTGTGGCAGCTGTGGAGCATGTGGACAGTGAAGAAGAGGAGGGAGAAGAAGAGGATATCAACAACAGAAACAAAATAATCATGCAGTACTTTCAGTGAGTCACAGGTAAGAAGATGTCACTGCCTCCCACATCTCATACTATTGTAGGAGCTAGCATAAGTCTGTCATTTTCACTCAGTGTATGGACCCTGACTTGTCACTTTGGCTTTCCATTTCACAGAAGTGGGTCCCATTTTGTGCCCTCTGCTATATTTCCTCCAGCCCTACATCTGTGTTACATCGGTATGTGAACAATTAAATTTACATTGCTATATTCCATGGTTATTGCAATTACACGTTTGTGAAAGCACAGACTGACTCCAGATTGTTTTGTGATTGAAGTGTGTTTATTTCTGTGCAAATAAGTGGTGGGGGTTGTAAAATGGGCAGGGGGGTGGTGGAGGAATGTCCATGGCAGAGTCCAGTCTAGTTGTTTCACAGGTGCATTGTCCAAAGGGGCATAGGAAGTGGAGCAATGGCAGTTGAAGGAAGGACAGGGTGACAAAGTGGGACAGAAGGGTGACATTCAGGGGGGTCTCATTTCCTGGTGGGGGTCTTGGCAATGTTCTCTATCTTGTTCCTGGATCTCAGGGACAGTTTGCGGGGTGGTTCTCCATCTGCAGGGGGTGGGGTGCTGGTGTCATGCTCCTGTGGCGGTGCCTCCTGTCCAATAGCGCCGGCGGAGGTGGAGGGCTGTTCATCATCCAGGCTAGTGTCAGTGGCCCCTTGTTGTGCCACAGTGTCCCTCCTGGTGTTGACAAGGTCTTGCAGCACCCCTACAATGGTGACCAGGGTGTTGTTAATGGACTTCAGGTCCTCCATGATCCCAAGGTAGTGTTCCTCCTGCAGCCGCTGGGTCTCCTGAAACTTGGCCAGTACTGTTGCCATCGTCTCCTGGGAATGATGGTAAGCTCCCATGATGTTGGAGAGGGCCTCATGGAGAGTAGGTTCCCTGGGCCTGTCCTCCCCTTGTCGCACAGCAGTCCTCCCAGTTTCCCTGTTTTCTTGAGCCTCTGTCCCCTGAACCGTGTGCCCACTACCACTGCCCCCAGGTTCCTGATTGTCTTGGGTTAGTGGTGTTGCCTGGGTTCTCTGTAGTGGTGGACACACTGCTGATTGACGTGTCTTGGGGACAGAGGGGTGGGCCCACTGGGTGGGTGCTGTGCTGGTGTTTCCTGAGGGAGGTAGGCTCTGTGGTGGCTTGTGCAAGTGTCAGGGGAACCGACTGTCCCGAGGTCCCTGATGGGCCGGGCTGGTCATCTTAATCCAGTTGTGCAGAGCTGCTGTCATCACTGTGGGTCTCTTCTGTGGGGGGACTGGACATGTCAGGTACCTCCTGTCTGGTGACGTTGGGTTGGGGTCCTGCAGGGGTGTAAAGGCATGATTATTGCATCTGTGTGTGCCATCGTGTGCAGTGGGTGAGTGACCCTGTACTCCAGTGCTTCCATTCTTGTCTTGGTCCTTGTGTGATATTTGGGTTGGGGTCTGTGTGGGTATCTGTAGTGGGCATGCTTTGGTGATGGGTGTTGCATGGAAGGCTTGGTGTTGGGATGGGTGGGTTGTGATAGTGGAGCATATGTGAGGTGTTGGAGTGATAGGGCTGAGAGTGAGGGTGGGAGTATGTGATGGCATGCAGGTAGGGTAGGGAATATAATAGTAAAGCTTTGATTTACCAGAGTCGAGTCCTCCTGCTACTCCTGCGAGGCCTTAGGATGTAGTATTGCCAAGACTTGCTCCTCCCATGTTGTTAGTTGTGGAGGAGGAGGTGGGGGTCCACCACAAGTCCTCTGTACAGCAATCTGGTGTCTGGAGACCACGGAACGCACCTTCCCCCGTAGGTCATTCCACCTCTTCCTGATGTCATCCCGTGTTCTTGGATGCTGTCCCACTGCGTTGACCCTGTCGACGATTCTGCGCCATAGCTCCATCTTCCTTGCAATGGAGGTGTGCTGCACCTGTGATCCGAATAGCTGTGGCTCTACCCCGATGATTTCCTCCACCATGACCCTGAGCTCCTCCTCAGAGAACCTGGGGTGTCGTTGAAGTGCTATGATGTGGTGTGGGTGATGTTTGAGGTGGTGTGTGTTGTGATGTTTGAGGTGATGTGTAGTTGTGTGTTGTTGGAGGTGTGTGGATGTTGTGTAAGTGATGGTGTTGTGTGTCTGTGGATGCTGGTGTTGTTGATGGTGGTGTCTCTGTCGGGCGTTGTATCAGAATTCTGGTAGTAAGGGTTTGTGGGTGATGTGGGTGTGTGTTTTATATTGGATTGGGTGTGTGGGTGTGGTGTGTGTATGTGTATCACATGTGTGTATTTCGAATTGTCCAATGTGGTTGTGTTTTGTAAATGTGTGTGTATTTTGAGCACGGTGGTGTGTACCACCAATGGAATACCGCGGTTGAAAGACCACCGCGTAGATTCGTGGGTCATGATATTGTGGGCGTATTCCTATTGGCGTGACGGTGTCGGTTTTGTTATCTCCAGTTTATCACTGGCCTTTGGTGTGGTGGACTTGTGTGGGTGTCTGTATTATGGCGGATTCCAAGCTGTGGGTCGTAATAACTGTAGCGGAATTCCGCAGGTGCAGAGGTATGTTGGCGGTCTTCTGCACGGCGGTAAGCGGCATTTACCGCCAGGGTTGTAATGAGTGCCATTATGTCTTTTGCCCCCTGATAGTGCCTCACAGGTTAATTTATGTTGTAGTTTAGAGGAAGGGCCTGTCATAACAGAAGGCTCTTTATTGGTAGGTAATCCATGTACAGTTATTTATTTTGTCACAGAGGAACTATGACTTTAATGGTCGCTAGGAAGATGCATAGTCTTCTAACTACAATCACCCTGGCAAAGAGGTTGCAAAGCAGATACTTGCACACTGCAAATAAGGAAAGGTTATTTAGATTGCTGATTCCTAATGGCATAGGCATTCATATTCTTTTATGAAGTGGTGAGGCCTTTGCTTCAAGGGGATTCTTGTGGGTTAAGCAATAGTGATCTCAATTTACCTTTGGTATAAAGAATAACAAAAGAAGTACATATGGTGGTACCTTACGCGTGAAGCAGAACACGTGTTAAAGTGTTGCCAAATATTATTTCTTCACATTTCTTTTAGTAATAAATCCCAATTGGTCTTTATTAACAATACTTTTACTTAACTTGATCCAGCCTCCATGCCCTCCTCTCGGGTAAAATTTTATAATCAACAATTTTTATTGAGACAGGTCTATAATTTTTACACTAAATTAACTCCCAGCAGCATGTGGGCGTAATGATGACAAAAAACATGTTAATGATCTAAGAATTGTTTTGGAAACTATATTAGTTAAATAAAACCACCAAGTTAAATTTGAATGTTTTCTGAAGTGTTTTCTGGAAATGATTAGTGAAACTATCCGGCCCAATGATTTGCATTCGTTCACAGAAGATATGGCAAGATTCATATTTTTATATTTTGGCAGCAATTGGAAGTGCATTAAGGGATTCAGGGCCTTATTATGAATTTGGCAGTCTCAACACAGGACTGCTAAACTCAATGGGAGGACACCACTGCCAAGGCAGTGATGCCCCCCCCCCCCAAGTGCACTACAAACATTGTAATAATCGTTCCTACCAGGCTGACGATGTTAGGATATGGGTCTCCTTTATGTGAGCTGAGGCCAATATCCTAACACTCCAGCACCCTTGGAATACACACTGTCTGCAAAGCAGACAGTGTGCATTCTGAAGCTGCTGGTCAAGGAACCACTGCACTGGCATGGGCAGTGCAGGGGTCCCCTTGTTGTCCCAGGCACTGGCTTTCTGCCAGCCTTTTCATGGTGGGGTTCCTGCCATGAAAAGGCTGGTGAAAAGAGGGGTTATAATCAGCCAGGCAGCACTGCGTTCAGTTCCACCCTGGCCCATTACAAGCCCGACTACTGTGATACCACCAGGAACCATGTTGCCAGGGGGGTGCAGTCCCTTGGTGGGTCCGCCCACCAGGGTTGTAATTGGGTGGTTGGACCACCAAAGTTGCAGCGGTCCAACCATCAACAGTTTGGTTAATTTAATGCACATCTGACATGGATTAATCCTGCCTCTATTAGTATGTATTTCCTCCAACTAAACTGTAAATCCATGTATGTATTTGCTTTTGCCTATTTCTTTTAGCCTATATGTCAAGTTTTACTGCCTTTTCAATTCCCTCTCACAAGGATTACAGATTCTGAAAAGGGCTCATTCTACTTTTCTGTTAAAAAGAGCATTAACCTTGCAGTGAAGCTTCAAAAACAATTTTTGCATATATATATATGTTTTTGTTTCAGTTAAAATTCATCTTCGTATTTTCTTAACAACGAGTTCTTGCTCTTCTAATTTTCTGGATGCTTTGCTAAATGCAATCATTTGAATAAATGTTCCTCGTCTTGCTGTTTTTTTTTGCTTCATTAACATATTTATCTTTAACTCAGCCAAAAGTTATTTTTTTAAAATATTGCAACTCATTATTTATTTATTCAGTGAGTTCTCTTGTTTTCAGAAGCATAGAATCCATCCTCCATTGTCTGCGCCTCTTAGGACTTCATTGGAAAGAACTAGAGACTCTAATCTCTAGATCTGACTTCAGAACTGCAATAATCCTACTATATCAAGGTAGTTCATCTAACATTTGTACAAAAGGAATCCATTCTGAAAGGTGATACTTTTGTAAGGAAGCAAAGCAAGGATAACTCCATTCTCTGTTCTTATAAGAAATTAGACAAAGATTAAAAGAGTGGTTGTGTGTAACATAGAGAAGAAGGTATTACTCCATGCTGATGACAGGCTACTCGCTTTGTCACAATTAGATGAGACTCTACCATGTCAGAACTCTGGTAAACTTTCAGGATATACAATTAATTGGGAAAAGATAGTGCTTCTACATTATCAAAACCCAATTAGCGGCCAGACAAATTTACTTTTTGTGGAAGAAAGATAGTATTAAATATCTGTTATCTGAATCCAGATGGTTGATAGTCAAACATTGTTGAGGTAAATTTAGACTGACTGGATGAACAAACATTATGTGAAAAGTTGATTGAAGAAAACAACAACTGCAATTGAAATGTCAGTACTTCCAACATGCTCCTACAATTTAAGTAGTTTAGCAGCAACATGTCTTACATCCGGTTCTCACCCCTACCCATCCACACACTTGCACACACACCCCTACTCGTCCACATACTTAAAAACACACCCCACCCATCCACACAGTTGCAAACACCCCCTACCCGTCCATGCACTTGCAAACACCATCTCACCCGACTGTACACATACATTCAAACACCTCCACCCCCTCTGCATTCATGCACACCCCCACCCCCTCCACATTCATTCACACTCCCACACCCTCCATGCACACATTCATTCACACACTCCCCCTCTCTGCATTTGCATACATGCACACACTCCCTCTCCATGCACATATACAAACACACACACTCATGCATACCTATCCCGCTACATATACATGCACACACCACATACATACACACAACACCCTCCCCCCCTTCGGAAGGTCCACCTACCTGTCTGGGCAAGGTGATTGTTCAGGAAGGGATGGGTGTCGGTGTTTCCACTGCCAATGCTGCGCCGCCATGCAGGGACCACCGTGCCATGTCACGTCTCATAATACAGTGGATAGAGTACTTTAGGCGTGGCTATTCCAGCGGTGGAAACACCTCTCACCCACCCTTGGCCAGCCTGGCATTGTCGAGTTTGTGACTGTAATCTGGTGGTCTTCGGTCTCTAACTCGTGATAAGGAGGTCATGAGACTGCCAACACTGCTGGTCATTTGGCACCCGCCAGCACAGCAGTCTTCCAAAAGGACCATCAATGACATAATGGGGGCCTATAAGTTAAAAAAAAAAAAATCTTGAAGTTTAAAATAAGTTTGCTATTATATCATGTTTTACTATTTTGTTTTTATATTGTGTCATGTTTTGATTTCAATGGTTAGTTTAGTTTGTAAATTGTTTTCAGTTATGTTTAAAACATTGTAATAATGTTGAGGGAATGTCTGTGCAATGTTTTCTAAATAATATATCACTTAATGTTAATTCATTAATATGTTAAATCATTTTTAAATCGTTTGTTTATATAGCTAATATTATTTTAAATTATGTAATACATTTCAATCTCTGTGAAATTTACTGGGGGAGTGAGTGGGTAGTGTTTCAAATAAACTTTACATATAAATTGATATTCAATTAATAATTTATTATTAGACAGTTTTTAGATAAGCTTAATTATTTTAAATTAGAAAACTCTTTGCTCATATCTTTCCCAGACAATTATTTTATTTTTAATCTATAGTGGAATGTTTTGGGGTTTGAATCAGTATTGTTATATTTAAGGTGTGTATTAATATTTATTAATTATTTGCTATTTTACAATTGCGATTAATTTACTTGTTATTTCTTAATTTTTTATATTTTATACTTTAACATGCATGTTTTTATTTGTGGGAAGTTTGGTTTATTAAGTTATTGTCTGGGTGATTTTATTAATAGAATATATGTATACTTCTTTGAATTCTGTGATTAAGGGCCCGACTCGCATCGTGGCGGTGATGCAGCGGACTGCCAATGTGACAGTGGGGAGACTGCTGCCAAACTGGCAGCCTCCCCACCACCATATTACAATGTTTCTGCTGGGCAGACCAGCGGAAATAGTGCAATGGCATTTCCCTTGCCTCTCAGAGAGAGCTGAGGCCAATGCCGCTGCACACAGCACACTCAGAAATCTCAATTTCTGCCATTCTGAGTGTGCTGACAGGGGGCCCCTGCACTGCCTATGACATGACCATGTGAAGTTCAGGGGCCTCCCGGTGGCCCCAACTCTGACTTTCTTCTAGCCTCTTCCTGTAATCTGCCAGTCTCTGGCCACAACCAGATTTCTTGCTTGTTCTGAATTGACCAAGGTAGGGCAACCTTTTCCAGTAGCCATGGTGCTGCCAGCAATAGAACACCAAGCAGGCTGTAACCTCCAGAAGGAGTCCCAGAGGAAGAAAAACAAACTTGGGAAAAATCTCAGATCAAGGAACTCCTGAAAAGGATGTAGAAAAAAAGAAAAAGTGAGGCAAAAAAAGTCTGGAGCAAAATCTGCAGACAGGGAAAAGCAGGTGAAGTTCAAAATCACAGGATACAGGAGCAAGGAGCACAACCGGAACTGAAGTGTTTTTAACGCAAAGAACAGGAGACCAACTGTGCTTATATGCTGACAAACAGGAAGTGACATGCAGGAAGTAATGAAGATACCATCTTGGTTTGGGAAAAGTCACATTAAAGTTAATGGAAAAATATCCGTAGTATAAAAAGTAGAGAGCAACGCATGCAGGGAAAGAAACACATACTCATGGGAAAGAGAAAATATTGCCAAGAAGAAACAAAAAAGAAAAAGAGAAAAAAGAAGAAAAGAAGAAAATCGGTAAAAAACAGGTAAATAAAACTAGGGGGGTAAAAGGTGGGCGCAGCGTGAAAAAGGGAAAGTTTCAGGTCACGTGGCATCCCAAAGAACAGGTTGCGATCCGTAAAGCGGGCGACGTCAGAAACGCCCATCTGAGACGTGGACTGTTGATCTGACCACAGCCCGCAAGTGGGACGCCACCGGTCTTCGAGGCATCACACAGTCATGAAAAGACTGGCAGAAAGGAAAGTCATGATCAGCATGGCTGTACTGAACTCGCCACTGCCATTGCTGACCACGACTTTCACCAACCATCTTTGATCCTGGTGGCCCGACTGCCAGCATCGTAATCTGGTGGGTGAACGCCCAGGGATGTGGTGGACGGACCGTCAACGCGAGAACGGCGATTAAGGGGACCACAGTACTCGTAATCATGCCCTAAGTTAGGAATTATGTTAATTTATTACACTATTGAAAATATTTATTCGTTCAAACTTAATTATGTGGTCATATGTTTAAAATATTTATAAAATACATATTATGTATTGGGTTATATTTGAGAAATGGGTGGGTTGTTTTTTTAAACAAAATATTCAACTGTAGGTAACTAAAAATTAGAATATGTAATATTTAATGTTTTTAATCATTTGTCATTTTCACAACTTAGATATATTTGTAAATGTTTCACCATTACATCACAGATATTTTAAAAGTTTTTTAAATGTTTTTATTTAAACATTTTTTTTAGTAATTTTATCTTGTCATTTACATAATTAAATCATTTTTAAAATGCACTCATATTGTTTGGGTTTAAGTGAATCTGACCCTGCCAATGTATACCCTTTCCCCAGCGCTTATCAGACAGGTGTCAAACCATAAAATCTATCGCCAGATTGTAGCTAGACCAATAAATTTAGAGTATTTTTTAATTTGTTAAATTTCATCTTGATTATGGATAAGTTAGGTTCCTAGATGTTACTTTTATAATGGTTTGATAAATGTACACTTATTAATAATAATACCATGAGTATGTTTTTATTAAATCATGTTGAATAATAAACGTGTAATACCATACATTACATTACAGAATTATTGTTCCGTATAATAAAGTTGTAATTTATAATTAGATCTTTTCATTGATTGCCTAATTTTAATTTATATGTATTTTAAAGTTAATATCTGAGTATTTATATTTCTCTCACATAGACCACGATCACCAGATTACTTTGGATGAACCTGTTAGAATAAATTTGGTGTGCAGATGTGAGTTTGGCATTAATATTACAAGCTGATGTAGAAGGGGGATACTACTTTCCCGTTTCCATCTACAGCACATAGATTAACTCAAAACAACTCTAATTTAGAGCATGTTGTGCTGACAGCAGAGCTTGGAAAAACGAAGAGGCGATTACTGCACTATGTTTCCGAGCTTTGCTATCTGCATCTCATACGCTAACTCTGAGTAATGTGGGGGGCGTGGCTTGGCCTTCCTGCAAGATGGCCACCACCTGTTGAGACTCTAAATGCGGGAGCATGAATCTGCGATTTATCTGAGTGGGTCAGACCCCCAGATCTCTTCATTGGCCGGCGATGAGGTGCCAGACACCTGCAGGCCGTGGTCTGGACTGGCCCTCCAAAGGTTTTGCGCTGCTGCCGGTGAGGAACCGTGGCCTGTCGGGCCCTTGAAGAAAGCAGCTGGGCCCGTTGCCGGCCTGTGGGGGTGAGGAGCATGACCGGGGCTGCTGCCTGCCCGTCCTGCCCCCCAAGCTTGGTGGAGCTGGAGGCCTGGCCCGGTGGAAGGCCGCAGGGCGGGCCGCGCTGCAGCTGATTATGCCTTGCGGGCCAGTGAGGCTTGAAGAGGAGGAGCGGGATTCGGCTCGGGCCAGCGGCGGTGCAGTGCCGCATCGGAGCTGCAGCCGGTTCCTCATGCCCTCTGGATACTGGTGGGGGGGGGTGGCTTGCTGCGACTGTGAAGCAATGGGGCCCTCTGCTGGATGGCTGCTGGAGCGCCAGCTGTGGATTGTAAGCAGCGCGGCCCATGGGGCCAGCCCCGACTGGAGGCACTACGGAAGGGGCATGGTGACTTGACTGGACCCATAGGAGCAGAGCAACAACTGCACTGAGCATTGGACTGGGGCGCTTGCCTGGGGGGTGCAAGCCTCCGGTTGGCCTGGACTAGTGTTTGCGACGTCGTATGGCGGCCTCGTTGGTTTGTGGCCAGGACTGCCTTGCAGTGTGGTGAATGTGAAGGAGTATGGTGCGGGGGTTCCGGGTGCCCAGTGACACGCATTAGAGATCCTGTTGCAGACGTGCTTCTGGAGTAGTGAGCTGTTGAGCCCATCGCTGGTGACTTCTCGGGCAGACGGAGCTTGGCCTGGCTCTGATTCAGCCTGAAGGCCTGGAGACCGAGTTTCGACTCATTGCTCCATGTTTAACAGGAGGGGTGCCACTGGTGGGGGCCTCACCCGGTCACGATGGGGAAATCAAACCAGAAACAGGCGAAACTGGCCTTTGAGGGCCAAAAAATGAGTAGCCAGGTCGTGCAAGTTATTAAAGTGCTACCACCTGAGGAGGAACTGAGGATGAACTGCAGCTGCCCTCTCTTAAGGTCATGTTCATGGACTTAAAAAACAGCCTGGCATCTATAGATACTAAATTGGACCACTGGACCGATCACATGGACCGCATGAAAGATAGGGTTGCTGATCATGATACTCGTTTGGACCAGGCTGAGGCCAGAGTTTTGGATTTGGAGGATGGACGCATCTGGGAGAGTGAATGATTACTTCAAATGGAAAAGGTGTTGGAAGTGATCCAAACTAAAAATGACGACCTCAAAGCTAGATCTAGGAGCAACAACATACACATCTTTGGTGTTCCTGAATTGACAACCATGGGGCGCATGGAAGATTATGTTGAGGAGATGCTCAAGTCAATCTTTCCTGGTGAACTCTCCCCGGTGATGCTGGTGGAACTTGCACATAGGTCAGTGGGCCCGAGGCCTCCGCCGGGAGCCCCGGCAAGAGCCATTATCACTTGTCTGCTCAATTACAGAGATAGAGACACGGTCCTATGTCTGGCTCGAGACCGCCACCCTCTCGTCTAAATCAATAATGAACTTAGCCTCTTCCCAGAATTAACCCCTGGTGTTCCTTCCGATCAAGCACACCTTGAGCCACACAAAGGCTACATTTTCTCTCATCTACCCAGCTAAGCTGCGTATACAGCACAACGGCAAATTACATTTTCTTTCAGACCCGAAACTTGCTGCAAAATTCGCCAAAGACACTCCAAAAAAGCCGGCCCCTGTGTCATCCTCGAAACAGGAAGAAGACAGAAATCACATAAGTGAAATTAGATCTACAGGGGGTACTACTGTAAATCTGGATTGTGCCCTGAGACCCTGTGAAACTGCAGATGAATGGAGCTCCAGAGCTATCTGACCCGCTGAGTGTTGACCTCCTAGATGGCTCTCGCCCACCTACATACAGGGTGGGAACACTGTTGGCCAAGCCAGCACCCCGCTGGATGAGTCCTTAATATTCAATTGTGGTTTTGAGATGGGATCTGGGCATGGGTGGGGGGTTGTGGGAAGGCCGGGCCCATTTGGGGGGGCATGAGTGGGTGGGGGTGGCATATGTACTGTTTGTTTAATGGTTTGAAGTTTGCCTTTCCTTTTCTTCCATCGTGTCCTCCCCTTTCTGCAGCTGGTATCTTTAAAAGGAGTGGGTGGGAGCGCGATGCCTCATTGTGGCCTAGTGCAATGGCTCAGAAAACTGCGACTCCCGTCAGGTGCCTGACATGGAATATTTGGGGGCTGAATGATGGCTGTAAGATGATATTGTTATACGCTTAAATGCATCGCTATGCGATTGATATTTGTATGCTGCAGGAAACACATCTGACTAAAGCCACAATGTCTAGGGTGCAGGCTGGCTGGATAGGTGAGTGTCATGCAGCGGTGTATGTGAATTATTCCCGGGGGTGGCTATTCTGTTTAGAAAGGGCTTATAATGGCACACTGAAAAAGTGCTCACGGACCACAGGGCTGCTATGTTATGCTACGGGAAGTTTGCAGGATAGGCCGTTCCTCCTAGTATTGGTTAATAGCCCCAATGTTGACAACCCCAAATTCTTTGGTGAAGTATGGCGCTTGATTAACTCCTTGGGTCCCGGGTCTATACTATGGGGAGGAGATTTAAACGTGGTGCTTGACTTTGGGGAAGCTTAAGAGAGCCGAGCCAGACCGCAACATGTGGCAGCCGCGAGGGCTTTGTCCCTCGTCATGGCTGAGGGCACGCTGGTGGACCAGTGGAGAGCCAAGCATGGTGCGCAGAGGGAGGGTACATGCATTAACTATGTTCATAACAGTTGGTCCCGCATCAATTGATGGCTTGGCACCAGAGACGTATAGCTCTGGACGAAATCAATTAAACATATGCCCCTCACTCTATTGGACCATTCACTGGTTATGCTAGAACTGCTGATCCCGGGTGGCACCCAATGCGCATTCTCATGGATGTTGCCTCACGGGCGTTATGAGATCGGGTCTTTAGGGAGGAGATTTGTACTGCTATAGTGGAATACTTCTCGGTTAACCAGGGCTCAGTATCCTCGGTAGGGCACCTTGTAGGAGGCCTTCAAGGTAGTGATTCGCGGGATCTGTCTTGCCAAACAACATGGTGTGCTGAAGGTATTAGGGCGTAACTTGATGAACCTAGGGTCACAGCTAGCTGACCTGGAGTGCCAGCTGGCTACAGATGGGTCCAGAGGCACTCTGGGATGCCTGTTTTTTAGAGAAAGAAGCTAGGACGAGGAGATATGGAGAGGGTGAGAGGGCTGGAGTTCACCATACCAGAACTGAGGAAGTCAAGCGTACTTTAACTAACTTTTATTCTAATTTGTATTTTGAGGAGTCAAGATTGTCCTCTGAGTCTTATACTGAATACTTCAGCCTACTTTGGCTTGAGAACTCGCATCGGCAGGTCCTAGATGCTCCCTCTTCAGTCGAAGATGTAATCCAGGCTCTACGAAGCTTGCCTGGAGACAGGGCTCCGGGATTGGATGGCCTGTCGCTGGCTTTTTATAAAGAATATGCTGACATTTTAGCACCGCACCTCCTTGAGGTCTATGCAGAGGCGCTTGAGCACAGTATCCTTCCGGCCTCGTTACAGGAGGCCCTCATTGTTACTATTTTAAAGCCAGGGAAGGACCCCTGTAGCTGCAACCTGTATAGAGCACTCTTGCTAATAAATATTGACAATAAGATCCTTGCAAAATTAATAGCGACTCAGCTGCAGCCCCTGCTCCCTTCTCTGGCACTACCAGATCAGTCCAGCTTTGTGCCGGGCCGCTTGATCTTGTATATTCTTTGCATCTCTTTTGCGGTCACTCGGATGGTCGGACCTGATGAACGTGCGGCTGCTGTGTTCTTGGATGCCACCAAGGCTTTTGCTTCTCTTGCATGGTCGTACATGTTCGGTATACTGGCCAGAGTCGGATTGAGTCCTAGAGTTATTCAATTGATTCGCCTGCTGTATGTAGAACCGACAGCCAGATTGCGAGTCAATAGGCTGCTGTTGGATCCCTTTCCCATAGCAAGAGGTATGCATCAGGGGTGCCCTCTCTCACTGCTGCTCTTTGCGCAGGCGATAGAGCCTCTTGCAGCACGTTTAAGACAACACAATAATCAAAAGGGCTTAGCGTTCAGGCAGCGTCCAATACTGGTGTCTATGTATGCGGACGATGTTGCATTTTATGTCAATGACCCACAACTACATCTTGATACATTGATAGATGAAATAGTTCGATTTGGCTGGAGCCCGGGGATCACCATAAACTGAACTAAGTCAGTGGTGCTCCTTTTATCGGCTGCTACGACACAGCACGGCTTCAGATATCCCATTAGCTGGGCGGGGGACCGGGGCGGCATCTGGGAATTTGGCTTTGTAGGGGAGTAGACGAGCTGTGGTCGGCCAATTATGGCAAGGTCATTATGTGGTTGGAAAATATGGTGGTAATTTGGCACTTGCTGCCACTTTCATCGTATAGTCATTGCAAAGATGGTGATCTTGCCTAAATTTCTATGCCTATTTGTTAATATACCTCTTGTCCTTACGTCCAGTTTCTTGAAAAGACTCAGGTCCTTGCTTGAGGCCCTTGCCTGGGCAGGTGGACAGCCCAGAAACTCATGGGAAACTCTGACCCTCCTGTTCGAGCATGGTGGACTGGCGGCCCTAGACTTAGAACTGTACTATAATTGCGCACTGGCCCATTTTGCACATTTTTGGTTACACCTGATACAATATTTGCTGCATTTGTCCCCTAAGTACGATTTGGTCTGGCCTGATAGACTATCGGGAGTGATATGTGGACCGCCCACACCTCGGCCTCAGGGTGCGTACAAGGTGCACAGGGCAGGCTTGGAAGGTGCTACTGTGGCGTGCGGGGACCCCCGAGCCTTTCGTGCCCTCAATGCCTGTGCAGGATATTGTGGGTCTATCTCTGTCAGGGGACGGTCAGTTCTGCGAGTGCCTACGTGAGGTAAATATGGTCACCCTGGGATCCTGGTTTCCGGAGGGGTTGCTTGTCTCCTTGGAGGCTGCGCTGGATGACACACATAATACGCACAGTACCCCCGTAGGTTTATTACACGTCTATATGTCAGTGTGCAGGATCTTTGGGCCCCCGTTGCGTCTAAAGGTAGGATCTCTTGGGAGGCAGACACTGGGGAGACCCTTTCTGACGACATGTGGCGATATTGCTGCGAGCAGCTGTGAGAACTATCCCCCACTTATCGACTATGCTTTATTCATTTTAACTTTTTGCACTGCTTATATTACACGGCGAGTAGATTCAGGAGAATGGGTGTCAGAGCTGATACTTGCTCCAAGAGATGTTGTGCTCCTGAGGCAGATTTCATGCATCTGGCATGGAGTTGTGGGGCACTGCGGGGGTATGGGACAGAGGTGATGCATGCGATTGGTGAGATGGTTGGACTTGCACTGCCGCACACCCCTAAAATTGCCCATCTTGGTTATGGAAAAGGAGATTCCCCCTGACTAGTGGAAATTATTGGGGATGCTGCTGCTGCTGGCCAAGCGCAGGGTAGCGATGTGTTGAGGGAGGAAACGAACACCCAGCTGTAGTGACTGGCTGAAGGATACTGCGTATTATCAGGAACAAATAGAGACATATTGGGAGCTAATTTCCAAAGGTTCCCGACGCGTGATATATGGGCCCCCTTACAATCTTTTCTGGAGTCCCGATCATGAGGTGGAAGAGTATCGCTCTCTGCTTAATATTAGGTACCAAAATCAGACTCCCCCCCTCAGAGAGGATGCATGGTTGCTCCTTTTCAACTGATCACTGATGGCTACCTGACCCCCCCCACCCCGTTCACCCCTTTTTCTCTCCATTTCCTTTTGTTCTGATGATATTATTCAGTTGTTAGTTGTCATTGACGGAGTAATATCTTATTGTGTTGATTCCTCATTTAGACCGATCCGTTGCTATGATCACCTTCACGCCTCTGTGGTGGGACCCATCAATATATTGTTTTAATGGTGTGGTGTATTGTCCTATTGAACTTTGTTTGTATGACGGTATTTACTACTAAATGTCATAAATAAATATACACAAAAAAAACTCTGAGTAATGTATTCACTGAAAATAGGAAAAAAGAAACAAATAGCCCCCTGCATCACCACAACAGGAAAATGGATCACGATACGACCCCAGGATGTTGTCATTTAATGGTGTGCCAGAGGTGGAGCACTTCTATAAGGAGAAATGGCTTAGGACATGAAAGCATTCATAATTGGCAAGGCATTCATTTTCAATGTAAAAAAAGTTCATATGCTGATTATTTATTGCTATATACTAGGTATGATGAAAGTAGCTTCTACAAAAATAATGGATTTCATGTCCAACAGCCAGATGGCAAATTTGAAAACATATGAAAAGACTTCCTGAGAATGTATGCTTAGTGTTATTAATATACAATAAAGTGTAACATCATCCATCTAGTCACATTGGACCTCATTACAACTTTGATGGTCTTTTTGAAAAACCGCAGTGGTGGCAGCCACCAAAAGACTGCAATGTTGGCGGTCATCTGTCCAATGTATTAAGAGTCACACTGTGAAGACCGCCAAAACACAGCCAAAAATCCGAGACCACCAGGACACTGGAGGGCGGGAAAGAGACAGTTCCACCACTAGCACCGCCAACCTGACCAAAATCCAACCTCCAGATTATGAGCCACTGTAGGAAGTACCATCTTGCCTGGCATGTTACCCCAATTTTTACTTGTGTGCCAGTTTGTTTTTGCCTGTCTCACTGGGATCCTTCTAGCCAGGAAACCAGTGCTCATAGTTGTGGCATGAATGTGTGTTCCCTGTATAGTGCCTAACTGTGTCACTGAGGCTCTGCTAATCAGAACCTCAGTGCTTATGCTCTCTCTCCCTTTAAAATTGTCACTGCAGGCTAGTGTCCATTTTTACCAATTCTAATTGGCACACGGGAACACCCTTATAATTCCCTAGTAAATGGTACCTAGGTACCCAGGGTATTGGGGTTCCAGGAGATCCCTATGGGCTGCAGCATTTCTTTTGCCACCCGTAGGGAGCTCAGACAATTCTTACACATGACTGCCACTGCAGCCTGAGTGAAATAACGTCCACGTTATTTCACAGCCATTTTACACTGCACTTAAGTAACTTATAAGTCACATATATGTCTAGCCCTCATTTGGTGAAGTTTAGGTGCAAAGTTACTAAGTGTGAGGGCACCCTGGCACAAGCCAAGGTTGCCCCACATAGTTCAGGGAAATTTCCCAGGACTTTGTGAGTGTGGGGACACCATTACACGTGTGCACTACACATAGGTCAATACCTATATACAGCTTCACAATGGTAACTCCGAATATGGCCATGTAACATGTTTAAGATCATGGAATTGTCCCCTCATGCCAAATCTGGTATTGGGGTGTCAATCCCATGTATCCCCAGGGCTCCAGCATGGACCCCGGGTACTGCCAAACCAGCTCTTTGGGGTTTTCACTGAAGCTACCGCTGCTGCCAACCCACAGACAGGCTTCTGCCCTCCTGGGGTCTGGACAGCCCAGTCCCAGGAAGGCAGAACAAATAATTTCCTCTGAGAGAGGGTGTTACACTCTCTCCCTTTGGAAATAGGTGTTAAGGGCTAGGGAGGAGTAGCCTCCCCCAGCCTCTGGAAATGCTTTGAAGGGCACAGATGGTGCCCTCCTTGCATAGGTCAGTCTACGCCATTTCAGGGATCCCCCAGCCCCTGCTCTGGCGCAAAACTGGACAAAGGAAAGGGAGTGACTACTCCCCTGTCCATCACCACCCCAGTGGTGGTGCCTAGTGCTCCTCCAGTGTGTCCCAGACCTCTGCCATCTTGAACCCAGAGGTGTGAGGGCACAATGGAGGCCTCTGAGTGGCCAATGCAAGCAGGTGACATCAGAGACCCCTCCTGATAGGTGCTTACCTGACTAGGTGGCCAATCCTCCTCTGAGTGCTATTTAGGGTCTCTCCTGTGGGCTTCTCTTCAGATAACAAATGCAAGAGCTCACAATCGTTCCTCTGCATCTCCCTATTCTACTTCTGCCAAGAATCGACCACTGAGTGCTCCAGGACGCCTGCAAAACTGCAACAAAGTAGCAAGAAGACTACCAGTGACATTGTAACGCCTAATCCTGCTGCCTTTCTCAACTATTTCCTGGTGGTGCATGCTCTGGGGGCTGTCTGCCTTCACCCTGCACTGGAAGCCAAGAAGAAATCTCCTGTGGGTCGACGGAATCTTCCCCCTGCTAAGGCAGGCACCAAACTTCTGCTTCACTGGTTCTCTGGGTCCCCTCTCATCGTGATGAGCCTTGTCCCTGGAACACAGAAGCTGTACCCAAGTGACCCGACAGTGCAGTGGTCCATCTGTCCAAATTTTGTGGAGGTAAGTCCTTGCCTCCCCACTCCAGACAGTAATCCTGTGTACTGCGTGAACTGCAGCTGCTAGGGCTTCTGTGCAATTTTGCAAGGAATCCTTTGTGCACAGCACATCCCAGATCCCCAGCACTCCGTCCTGCATTGCACAACTCGCATAGTTGACTACCGGCTTCATGGGACCCTCTTTTGTAGTGTTGAGACAACCTCTGTGCTCAGTTTTCTTGAACCCATGTTCAAGTACTTCTGCGGGTGCTGCCTGCTTCTGCATAGGCTCTTTGTGTTGCTGAGCGCCCCCTCTGTCTCCTCATCCAAGTGGAGACCTCTTGCAGCTAGCAAGGCTTGTTTGTGGTCTTTCTGCAGAAAAACAACTCTGCTTCCTCCAGCATGCCGTGGGACATCTTTTGTGCCAAGGAGAAGTTCCCTGCATCTCCCGTTCAGCTTCTTCCACCCGGAGGCAGCCTTTTTGCACCTTCATCCAGGGTTTAGTGGGCTCCTGCCCCCACAAACACTTTTGTGACTCTTGGACTTGGTCCCCTTCCTTTACAGGTCCTCAGATCCAGGAATCCATCTTCAGTGCTTTACAGTCAGTTGTGGTCTTTGCAGAATATCCTATCACAACTTTAGTGTGTTTCTGGGGAAGTAGGGTAACTTTACTCCTACTTTTCAGGGTCGTGGGGTATCTTGGACACCCGTATTGTTTTTTTACACTCCCAGCGACCCTCTACATACTACACTAGGCCCAGGGTCCCTAAGTGGTTTGCATTCCACTTTCTTAGTATATGGTTTGTGCTGCCCCTAGGCCTATTGCATCCTATTGTATTCTACAGTGTTTGCACTACTTTTCTCACAGTTTACTTGCCTGATTTTGGTTTGTGTGTATATTTTATGTATTTTACTTACCTCCTGAGGGAGTATATCCTCTGAGATATTTCTGGCTCATTGTCACTAAAATAAAGTACCTTTATTTTTAGTAACTCTCTAGTATTGTGATTCTTATGATATAGTGCCATATGATATAAGTGGTATAGTAGGAGCTTTGCATGTCTCCAAGTTCAGCCTGAGCTGCTCTGCTATCCCTACCTCTATCAGGTTAAGCTGCTAGAACACTACTAATCTACTAATAAGGGATATCTGGACCTGGCACAAGGTGTAAGTACCATCAGGTACCCACCAGCAGCCAGGCCAGCCTCCTACAGCCACAAATCACCACAGCGATTCTTCCATGCGGTAAACCATTGGAGGTGCGAACAGCCGTGGTGAAAACTCACATCCGGCAGAACACCACACAGTATTGGATAGTTTGAATACCCCACACCTGACACACATCCACACACCCAACACACCTACTCAATGCACTATATAACACACTCCTGCACAACCCACAATTCTTTGCAACAAAAACGCCATTCACATAACCAGAGAGTAGGAGAAAATAATTTAAATAGCACCATCACTCCATAGGCACACACATATATCACACTCAGCACACATCCCACAACAGCACAACTAACACAATACACACATCACAAGCACACCCAAATCTCGACAACTGTCACACTCTCACAATGCAGCACCCACACCTCACCAATTACCTAAGACTGCATCCTTACACTCACCACATCCCCACACACCATCGACACAAACACTACCGTGCCACCATAAAAGCATACACTTTTCACTGATGAGGAGTTGAGGGTCATGGTCAATGAAATTGTCAAGGTAGAACCACAACAAACATTGACTACCAGGAAAATGGAGTTGTGGCAAAGGATAGCCAACAGGGTCAACTCATTAGGCAGCCATCCATGCACAAGGGATGACATCAGGAAGAGGTGGAACGACCTACAGGGGAAGGTGCATTCCATGGCATCATATCACCAGATAGCTGTGCACAAGACTGGCGGTGCCCCCAGACCTCCTCCCCCCCAGTTCACATCATGGGAGTAGAAGTTCATGGACATACGGCATCCAGAGGGCCTGACTGGAATAACTGGGGGACTGGAGTCTGGTAAGTACCCACAACAGTCATGTCTCACAACTGTATTGGTCTACATGCTTGCTCATCACCCAAATACTCACTCATTAGCTACATTTCCCACTGCACCTCCCACCTAATGTCCCTCTCCTGAATGACACTACTCCACCCAGCCCAACCGCCCCACAGCCCTTGGCAATGGCATGTTAACTGCTGGCAAATACAATCATTGTGACTCTCAGAGTGCATTAACCCAACTTTTTGAAAACCTTTAATGTGCACATCATATTTCATGCATCTACAACTAAAGTACTAGCTACACCATCTAGATTGACCTAGTGAGGACAAGTACATGACAGTGACGGAAATGCAATATCACACTGACAATAGCATACAAAACAACCTACAACCACAGCTGAGTGACCATTCCAAATGGTCACATATCAAATATCCCAAGCCAGAAATAAACTGACCTGGCTTGGAAAGTAGGATGTCTAAGTCGATGCACATGCACAACATCTAGATACAGAACTATTACCCTTGCATACTCAAATACTATGTTCCCACTAGAATACACTTGCATTGTACAGCTATAATTTGTGACATCTAGCAAGTCTCACAAAACACTAGATAAAAGAGGTGAACAATCATGTCAATGATCAGACAAATACAGAACCTATCTGCAGTGCAAGCTGTACTAAACTTGTATGACAGCTCCCAACATGGAGTATGGCAATCAAGTCACAGAGTAGTATGTACAACAAGGGTATGCTGTGCAGCATCTGTCAATGTCACTTTAGGGAATCATGTAAAGCCACTGTCTACATCTCTTAAAGAGGTTATCAAACACACATTCCAACTTCAACTCTGTGTCTCACTCCCTCCACAGGTAACCCAGCCATTGCTCCCATGGAGAGGATACCAGACACTTTGAGTCCTCCGCAGGATGAAGACCCCAGTGAGGACAACACAACTAATGTTTGGACAGTGATGAACAACCTGGCCCATCTGGGACACCTGGTCAGTTAACGACTCCCTACCGCACCCTGCCCACATCCACACACCCCCACGCCTGGTGCAACTACATCACAGCCAACCATTCGCCTCCCAAACTGTGTCCCAAGGCCTGTTCAATCTATTGTGTGCCCACAGCACAGGGACCTGAGTCAAACCTTGACATCCCTGACAATGAAGGCACTGCTATCACTGGGAGTGGGCACACCGTGCTAGGGGCACCGACAGCTGGGGGTAGAGGGTGTGGGCAGGAATTTGTAGGCCAGAGGATGGGGTCTCAAAGAGACTCCACTGACCAGGAAAACATCTCCCAAGTCTAGGGAGCATACAAAAGTTTGCAGGACAGGATGGGCCAAATTATCACCATATTGTGGGAGAATCAAAGGCTTCAGAGGAAATACCATCAGGGAGTCATGCAGCAGTTGAAGGCACATAATGCCACCATGGCCACCATTGCAGTGGTGCTGAGGGATGTCAATACCAACCTCATTGTTTCTTTAACACATCATCAGGCTCCTTCTACTAGCAACGTTACATCTGGCCCATCTACATCTGCGGCAGCTAGTGGAATGGAGGCCCTGCCAGGGGAACCACATGCCTCAGACATCCTTCCCTCGGTAGCTGAAGGACCCACCACTCCACAAATGTAGATGTCCATCCAGACATCCATCAGAGCAGATGCCAAGGCCAAACCCACTGTCAGGAAGTGAACCTCTCCTGATATGTCACTCTTGTGTGCCATTGAGACACCCTGTAGACTGTCCTGAGACATGACTCAATTTTCCCCTGGTACAAAGACACTGGACCTGTGTAACCAACTGGTGTAGCTGCTACGCTTATGAATCCATCTACTAGGACCTAACTCATCACCCCTTTTTTTATTTATGCACTTTGATTTTGACCTGAATTATCTTGATAGACACAATAAATCACAATGGAACACAGCTACTGTTTATATGTCTTTAATAATACATCAACAGTTACCATGCTTGGCAACTATGGTAAAGGCATGCCCCACTGCATCGAACAGCCAGAGTAATGGTCATCAAACAGAGGCTCCCACAGCATGAGACACAAAACAACACCAATGTCACAGGACATATGTCAGAGAGGTTGCAATCAAGGCATACACCATAGTATAGTCAGTATTCCAATCTGCAAATAGAGCATGACAGAATACTAACAGGATGGAAGGTATGATGGCACACAATGCACAAATACAGGTAAAAGAAGTCATGCCCATGGTAATCCAGCTACAAAGCAGGGACACCCAGATTAGACCTATAGACCACCAGGTACAGACTCTTCACATAGACATACCATAGCTGCATGATCACATATCCGATTGACCACACATACAACAACACTGAGGACCCGGTACATTAACCATACACAAAAATAGGGCCTATACTTGTACGAATGTACATTCACCTTTGTCACTATACAGTTATCTGCACCTTGGAGAGCAATGTCAGAATACAAACACAGCTAGGCCCGATGGCCATCACAAAGTACTCCACCCACTTTGTAGCCAAACGCCATGATCCATTCTTCATAATAGGGCCACATACTTCAACTGACATGAAATACACAATTTCAATCCCCCTAACCTTACTGGTAATAGGAAAGGCAGAAACAATCACAGTTCCATATTGAGGAGGGAGTCAAACAAGTTTCCATATCACTGTATCTATATCCATTTTACCAACTATATATCATTTACACCTCTCATGTCTGACATCCACTCCCATTGGCCACTGACAATGAATACCTCAAGCCATAGGACGCAGAGCCAAACAGGAAATAGCAATTCCAGTGAGTGGAATGAAAAGAGGATAGCAGAATTCAAGAAACATAGCACAATACTGAATAGTCCATTCCAGAAGTGTAAGTTAGAATCATATGTAATAATACATGTTTGAGCTGACCCTCTATCACTGCATACCTTACAATCTATCGGCCTGCTTACACAACTCACAGATAGGCATTGGAGCTGATGATTCAAGTCAGCACATGTAACAGCAGCCATCCATATCTAAATGTACACATTCATACCTGTATGTCAGTGGAAGTACGGATTGATGAGTTCTGTCCCAGAGTCAGCTGCTCCTTCTTCCTCTAACTCTTCATCACTTGCCATTTCAGCATTACCAGACACTGGTCCAGCTGCCTCACCCTCATCTGCTATCAGTGATATCTGACGTCTAAGGGCTAGATTGTGGAGCATGCAGCAGGCACCAATTATTTGGCATACCTTGTGACGCAAGTAGAGGAGGGTACCTCCAGATAGGTCCAGGCAACTGAATCTTGCCTTCAGGGCCCTGAATGTTTACTTGATTACACGCCTTGTCCTCCTGTGGTCATCTTTGAAATAGAATTTCCCTGGCATGGCTGGGTACCTCACTGGTGTCAACAACCAAGGAAGGTTTGGATAGCCAGAGTCATTTGTGAACACCATGGTAGAACTATTCATAAATAGGTTCTACAACTGGCTATGATGTGATGACAGGTGACGAAACACTCAAACACACAATACTATGCATATTTACCATGCAGCCAGGCTCTCTTTGTTTGTAGTCATGCCATCATATGTGGGATATTGCTGATCCGCATTATGTAGGAATTATTGCACTGATCCAAGAACCTTGGTTGTGACTGTGAGATGTACTGGTCTGTCAGACAGCTGCTCACTGGCACTGGGAGGGACCAGGGCTACCTGGGTGCCATCATTGTCTCCTTCCATATGAGGAATGTGTCCCATCTCATAAAAATCTGCCTTCACAAACACCAAATCCGCTCTTTGGGGGAACCTGATGTAGCTGTCCAGGTGTTTCAACAATGCACACAGCACATTCTTCAAAACCAGACTGAACATGGGCTGAGACATCCCTGCTGTTAAGGTGACAGTATTCTGAAAGGACCCTGTGGCCAGGTAGTGTAGCACTAATGATACTTGAGCGATGGGAGGTATGCAATAGGGATTGTGAATGGCTGGCATCAGATCTGGCTCCAACTGTGTACATAGATCCATGATGGTATGACGATTCAGACAATATGTCCGGATAACATGTCTGTCCTCCATGGTTGCCGGTTCAACTAGTGGATGGTACGCTGGTGGTGTTCTCACTCTCTTCACGGCAGGATAACTATGTTGAGAGTAGAGAATGTACAATGAGTTATGTAGTATGCACACATCACCAACCCATTTTATATTACTTGACACCTAACATCCGTAGAGGATGCGTAGAACTGCTGACATAAAATACAGATTATAGATATGCACATAATTCCCCATCATAGCTGCACATTAGTTAACATGTAAATTGGATAGTACACATAAAACATATGTAATTGTACTGTACATTTGTGGATGACTTAGCTATACAGGACTAATCACACATATGTTTTTAAATCAACCTATACCTAGCTGTGGCCTATGTACCTCAGAGTAGCTTTACATAGTTCTCAACACAATTGTCACAATATGTTTCACAACTATGATGGCCCACCATGCGGCTACACTGAAAATTAGGGGAGTAAATGACTGATGCAGATAATTAAGCCCCTTCATCGATTACATGTTCCCAAAATGGCAGGTGCCAGACCTACTGTAGTGGACAGTTGGAAGTGACCTAAGTTCGCTGGCGTAAGTCATCATGGCAGTAAGCGGTCGCATACGCTGTGCAACTTGTCATTGGTTAACATTTCTGCCTTTGGAGGACTGGGGCCAATGGGCATGACCACCGCCTGTGACGGTCCTGTACTTGGTGGCCATGACTACCATCTTCCTCAGTTTTGCTGACTTGACTTGTGACACTGTTGCCAGCAAGACCTCTGCGATGTGAGCTGCTGTGTACTGTCTCTGGGAGCCATCATGCCATGTCCTGCAGGTGAGGGGGCGCCTGCCTTCACCCCAGAAGATCTGTAAAAGCTAATGGAGGAGGTCCTACCCCTATATGTACAGCTATATAGGGCACCAGAGGAGCAGGTGAGACCAATTCCCCCAGCCATGTGTGTTAGGTGTTGAGTATAACGTTTATTCGGCCATGTGAACTGGTGAGGTTGTAAATGCATGCCAGATGGCATATTATGAAGGAGTGTGAGCATACAGGATGGGTATGTGTGCCTACTTGCTGTGACAGATGTGTAGTGACCACTCCTATTGTCTGTGTCATCCATGCAGGTGAATGCCCATCTGAAGAAGCGGATCTGGTGTGCCATCGCCAAGCAAGTGCAGGCCCTGGGGGTCCACATCCGGCTAAGCAGCCATTGTCAAAGCAGTGGAAGGACCTGAGATGCTGGGCCGGGATAATCGCTGAGGCCCAGCTGGGGATGTCCTCCCAATGAGGGAGCGGTGGCAGTAGGACCTTGACTCCACTAATGGCCCCCATTTTAGTGGTGGCCTACCTGAGGTGGATGGGTGTTTGAGGGCAGCACAGCAGCCACAAGGGGGTAAGTACTGACTGTATCCTTGTTCTTGGCATTGGTTGTATGGTGTTTGCAGTCACAATGTAGCAGCTGTGACAATGTCGTAGGTGCTATATGTATGTAGACTAGTGGGAATAGATAGTACCTACATTGCTTGACTATTAGATGTAGATCTGGCATCATGGATTGCTGTGTGTACGTTTGGATCACCTTTGTGAAGACTGCATGTACAAATGCTCAAATGACAATGCCATATGTGTGACTCCACCCAGCCATTTATATGGATGTAGGCTGCTGTTTCATCCTACCCATAGAGTATTTCCAGGGCCATCCTTCAGCGTATGTGCTTTAGTAGCTTTAAGGTGTCTCACCACTCCCATCTGTCTTGATCACCTGTAGTGGCAACTGGGTGCCTGACATATTTTGCACAGCGGCTATGTAACTTTTGTCCTGGTACAGGTATTGACTCCATGTGAGGCAGGCATATAAATCACTCTACAGATATTATCAGTATAGGACTGTACATATGGATTTGTAGATGTATCCCGATTGTCTCTTCATCTTCATACTATGGGGTATGTGAAGGTTATAAGGAAAGGCTATTCTACTTTGGGGGTCTGATTTTGTCTATTTGCCCTTTTAATGCATTTCCATGCCATTGACGTGTGGGCAAATCACATTTATCCCAATGGCTCTGTTCTAGAGGAGATAAGTGGCTAGGCAGAGCTTCCCTTTGACAATATGTAATGCCCATGCTATGTGTGCCAATGCCCTACCAATAATAGTGAAACATATGTTATTAGCTAGCAACATTATGGGGGTCATTACAACATTGACGGTAAATGCCGCTTACCGCCGTGCAGAAGACCCCCAACACACTGCTGTGGTCGCGGAATTCCACCACAGCTATTATGACCCACAGCTCGGAATCCACCAAAATTTAGACACCCAAACAAGTCCTCCACACCAAAGGTCAGTGATAAACTGGCGATAACAAAACCGACACCGTCACACCAACAGGAATACGCCCACACTATCACGACCCACGAATCCACACAGGGGTATTTCAACAGCAGTATTCCATTGGCGGTACACACCGCTGCGCTCAAAATACACACACCTTTACAAAACACTACCACATTGGACAAATCGAAATACACACACCTGAGGCACATACACACACCACTCTGACACATCCAATACAATATAAAACACACACCCACATCACCCACAAACCCTTATGACCACAATTGCGACTGAAGGCCAGAGAGAGACACCACCATCTACAAACTAGCATCCACAGGCACTCAACACCATCACTCACACAACATCCACGCACAAAACACCACACACCCCTAAACATCACCCCACACATCACAACACACACCACCCCGCACATCACCTACTCCACCCCATGGCACCGCAAAGACACCCCAGGTTCTCTGAGGAAGAGCTCAGAGTCATGGTGGAGGAAATCATCCGGGTAGAGCCACAGCTATTCGGATCACAGGTGAAGCACACCACCATAGCTAGGAAGATGAAGCTATGGTGCAGAATCGTGGACAGGGTCAACGCAGTGCGACCGCACCCAAGAACACAGGATGACATCAGGAAGAGGTGGAACGACCTATGGGGGAAGGTACGTTCCGTGGTCTCAAGACACCACATTGCAGTTCAGACGACTGGCGGCGGACCCCCACCTCCTCTCCCACAACTAACAACATGGGAGGCGCAGTTCTTTTCTATACTGCATCCTGAGGGCATCGCAGGGGTAGCTGGAGGAATGGACTCTGGTAAGTCAAATCTTTCACTACTTCATCCCCCACCCTACCTGCATGCTATCACATACCCCCACCCTCAACCTCACCCCCATCATTCCAACACCTCACATATGTCCCACTATCACAACCCACCCATCCCAACACCAAGCCCTGCATGCAACACCAAAGCATGGACACCCATCACCAATGCATGACCACTGCACATACCCACACACACCCCTAAACAATTATCACACAAGGTCCCACACAAGAATGCAAGCACTGGGCTACAGGGTCACCCACCCACTTCACACCATGGCACACACAGATGCAATAATCATGCCTTTACACCCCTGCAGGACCCCTATTCAACGTCACCGAACAGGAGGGTCAAGAAATTTCCACTCCACCCACAGAAGAGGCCCACAGTGCTGATAGCAGCTCTGTCCAACTGGATCTGGATGACCAGCCCGGCCCATCTGGGACCTCGGGACAGTCGGTTCCCCTCACACTGGTCCAAGCCACAACAGAGCCTCCCACCTCTGGAAATACCAGCACAGCACCCACCCAGCGGGCCCATACCTCTGTCCCCAGGATACGTCAAGCAGCAGTGTGTCCAACACTACAGGGAACCCAGGCTAACCCACCACCCCAACAACACCAGGGACCTTGGGGCAGTGGTAGTGGGCACACGGTTCAGTGGACAGAGGCCCAGGAGCACAGGGGAACTGGGAGGGCTGCTGTGTGACAGGGGGAGGACAGGCCCAGGGAACCCACTCTCCACGAGGCCCTCTCCAACATCATGGGAGCCTACCACCATTCCCAGGAGACGATGGCAACGGTACTGGCCAAGTTTCAGGAGACCCAGCGGCTGCAGGAGGAACAGTATTTGGGGTTCAGGGAGGAACTCAAATCCATCAACACCACACTGGGCACCATTGTAGGGGTGCTGAAGGAACTTGTTAACACCAGGAGGGACACTGTGGCACAACAAGGGGCCCCTGACACCAGCCTGGACAATGAACTGCCCACCACCTCCGCCGGCACTAGTGGACAGGAGGCACTGCTACAGGACCACAACACCTGCACCCCACCCCTTGCAGATGGAGAACCACCCCGAAACGGTCCCTGAGATCCAGGACAAAGACAGAGAACAATGCCTAGACCCCTGCCAAGAAAGGAGACCACCCTGATTGTCATCCTTCTGTCCCACTTTGTCACCCTGTCCATCCTTAAATTGCCCCTGCTCCACTTCCCATGCCCCTTTGGACAATGCACCTGTGAGACTAATAGACTGGACTCTGCCATGGACATTCCTCCACCATCACCCCTGACCATTTTACAACACCCTCAAATATTTAGCACTTAAATGAACACCCTTAAAACAAAACAATCTGGAGTCAGTCTGTGTTTTCGAAAATGTGTATTTGCAATAACTGTGTAAAAATGCTATATCCATTGTATTGTCAACATACCTATGTCACACAGCTCTAGTCCATGCGGAAACAAAACAGATGTCACACAGTGGGACCCACATCTGTGAAATCGAAAGGGAAAGTGACAACTCGGGGTCCATACACTGGGTGAAAGTGACAGACAAATGAGAGGTCAAACAATTATATCAGATGTAGCAGGCAGTGATGTCTTCTTACCTGTGTCTCACTGGAAGTATTGATGAATCACTGTGTTTCTGTTGTCGATGTCCTCTTCTTCTACTTCCTCTTCTTCACTGTCCACAGGCTCCACAGCTGCCACAACACATCCATCTGGACCATCCTCCTGCAGAAAAGGCACCTGTTGTCGCAAAGCCAAGTTGTGAAGCATACAGCAGGCTACGATGATCTGGCACACCTTCTTTGGTGAGTAGAATAGGGAACCACCTATCATATCCTGAACCTGGCCTTCAGGAGGCTGAAGGTCCTCTCTATAACCCTCCTAGTTCACCTATGGGCCTCATTATAGCGTTCCTCTGCCCTTGTCCTGGGATTCCTCACTGACGTCAGGCCTGGCTCCAACTGGGCACACAGTTCCAAGATTGTGGCACGATCAAGTCTGTAGATGACAATTACATGTTTCTCCTCCATTGTCGACAGGTCCACCAGTGGTCTGTACACCGGAGGATGCTACCACCTCCTCACCTGCCCCAGCAGACGTGCTCTGTGGAGGAGAACAGCGAGCAGAGAGTCAACCAACACGTACGTAAACACAACTTTATTCCTCAATTTTTTCACACCGCTATGTGCCTGTATTAGTGTGTATGCCAGGCCTAGATATGTGTGACGCATTTAAAATTAATGCCATGTGGCCCCATGAAATGGCGTCTGCCTGACCTGTAATGTGGGACAAGGGGATATGAGGTAACTGCGCTGGGGTTGTACACCGTCGCGGTAGGCGGCCAAAGACTGCAGCGCAATCCTGCATTGGTTAACATTGGACCCTATGGGTCTGAGGCGCCAATGACGATGTACGCCGGCAGTGACGATACACACCGCTGCGGACGTGACCGCCATTTTCTCTCTGTTCACTCACTTGATACCTGATCTTCGACAGGAGAGGACCTACACTGCAAGTGCTGCTGTGACCTCAGTCTGGAAGAGACAATGGCTCATGTGTCTGGGGAAAGGGCCCCTGCCTTCAGCACTGAGGAGTTGGAGAAACTAGTGGATGGGGTTCTCCCCCAGTACACGCTACTCTACGGTCCTCCAGACAAACAGGTAAGTACACTGTGAACATGCCGAATGGGCAATGCCTGAGTGGAGTGGTGTGAATGGACAATAGGGGGGGAGAATGCGGCATGCATGAAACGACGGTGAGTGCATGTGCATCATGGCAAGGGTAGGGATGCGGGCCAATGACTGTGACGGTGCGGACGGTTATATCTTCTCCCTTTCCCCTGTACTATTCCTGTAGGTCAGCACCCACCAGAAGAAGGATATTTGGCATGCCATCGCCAAGGAAGTCCGTACCCTGGGGGTCCACCACAGACGGAACACCCACTGCCGGAAAAGATGGGAGGACATTCGCCGCTGGAGCAAGAAGACGGCAGAGGCCCAGCTGGGGATGGCCTTCCAACGTGGGAGGATGTCCGTCACACCATGACTCCCCTGATGTTCGGGATCCTGGTGGTGGCGTATCTGGAGTTGGATGGACGCTTGAGGGCATTACAGCAGCCACAAGGGGGTGAGTACACTCTCATTCAGATGATTCTGCGCGCAGTGGAGGTATCTGGGTGGGGGAGGTGAGCTATGAGTTCCCCTAGGCCAGGGCGAGTTTAGTAGGCAAGGTCCCGTTGTAAGGCAATTTTTTTATATGTTTGCTTAGTGTCATGGTTTTATTATCCTCACTGTCCTGTCGTGTGGCACTCTGTCTTTGTTTATTAATTTGTTTATATGTGTAGATATTTATAGAAATATTTGTTTGTCTTCCCATGCTAATCTTTATATAGTTGTATAATTTACATTTTTACGTGTGCTTCTGTTTGACTTACATTTGTGATAAATATTATCTTTTTGGAATTTTGGTTATTGTCTAGCTGTTTTATATATTATGTTGGATAATAGTGAACATTGGTTGTAGCCCATTAGCCTTTTCTTGTACTCCCGTCGTAAGTATAAGGCATGTAGCACCCCACCCCACCTGTGTTCAGAGCCAACTACACCTAGTCAGGCTCCTGCGAGTTCTATATGTGTAGCAATCGGGCATAGGCCTTGTACCCCATGTCCCTGTGATTAATTAGGGAACTCAAAGTGCACGGCGTATTGCAGGGGGCTTCTGTGTCTGTAGTGTCCGTCAACGGTAGCGGTATTGCATGCACTCAACATGTCTTTCTTCTGTCTTCCCCCTTTTTTGTGGTCTCCCTGTTCTTGTGTGCATTAGCATCATCAGGCGGAGGAGCAGTGGCACCGGAGGAGGAGGGAGCTGCATCCCACATGGCCCTGGAGGGCGACACAATGGAGTCTGAAGCCACCAGTGGGACGGAGGGCGAGGGGAGCTCCACGGCGGGGACAGGAGCTGAGACCAGCGACACGGACTCCTCCTCTGATTGGAGCTCCCTTTTGGTGGCGGGCCCCTCTGTGCCCACCGCATTGACAGGTACAGCCGCCACCCACCCTACCAGCACCACCCTTCCAGCAGCCCCTCAGCGTGTGCCCCGTAGCCGCACACCCAGGAGAGTGGGCATCTCCTTTGCCCCAGGCACCTCAGCTCCTGCCCCAGTCAGCTCTGCTGCCCTCAGTGAGGAGGCCATTGACCTCCTCAGGTCCCTCACTGTTGGGCAGTCTACCAATTTGAATGCCATCCAGAGTGTAGAGAGGCAGTTGCAACAGACCAACTCATACCTGGAGGGCATTCATTCTGGTTAGGCAGCCCAACAGCAAGCTTTTCAGGCTCTGGCCTCAGCACTGATGGCAGCCATTGCCCCTGTGTCCAGCTTCCCCCCTCCAACTTCCTCTACCCAGACCCAAACCCCTGTACCTCAGCCTATCCCAAGCACACCATCAGACCAGCATGCACACACCTCAACACACAGGGGAAGCTCTGGCAGACATAAGCACCACACATCCCACAGGCACTCACACAAGCATCATACCCATGCACACATACCAACATCCACTGCCTCCACTGTGTCCCCCTCCTCCACGTCTCCCTCCTCCCTCCCTGTCTCGTCTCCACTCACACCTGCATGCACTACATCTTCAGCCACTACGTCCATCACCAGCACACCCATCACCACACCCGCTCACGTGCACTCACCACCCCACTACCATTCACACATCCCCTGTGTCCTCTCCCAGTGTGTCGGTGAGCCCACCTCCCAAGGTACACAAACACAGCCACACACCCACCCAACAGCCATCCACCTCACGACAGCCTCCAGCCCATGCACCTTCACCAAAAGTCAGCAAACGTACACCTCCTACAACCACTACCTCTTCCTCCACTCCCAAACCCCCTCGATCTACCCGTCCCAGTGTGTCCAGAAAACTTTTCCTATCTAACCTTGACCTCTTCCCCTCACCTCCCCCACCCATTCAGTCCCCTAGGGCCCGCCTTTCCAGGTCCCAACCCAGCACCTCAGCCACAACATTAGCAGGAACAGTGGTTCCAACAGTAACCGGCTTCTGGAGTGCACCAAGCAGCAGGGCAGCCAGTGTGCCAAGGAGCCAGACCACGGACAGTCCCCCACCTCAAAAGCATAAAAGGTTGGCCAGTGCCCGGGGGGAGAGAGGCAAAACATCTACCACCAAAGCCTCTCCCAGGAGTACAGTTGGGAGTGGGAAGACAACTGCGCCACCATCCAAGGTGGGGAAGGGGCACAGAAAGACAGGCAAGTCGCTGAAAACCTGCACGGTGGACAAGACCGCCACAATCACCGCTGCCAAGGACACTGCCGACACCAGCACCTCTGTCAAGGACACCGCCGCCACAAGCACCGCTGCCAAGGACACCGCCACCACCAGCACCACTTCACAGGACACCGCCGCCACCAGAACCGCTGGCAAGGACACCGCCACCACCAGCACCACTGCCAAGGACACCGCAGCCACAAGCACCACTTCACAGGACACCGCCGCCACCAGCACCGCTGCCAAGGACACGCAGCCACAAGCACCACTTCGCAGGACACCGCCGCCACCAGCACCGCAGGCCAATGAGCGTCAAAATCTCTGATTCTACTGGGGCCCCCACGAGCAGGATGAAACACTCTGGGCACCAAGCCCCCTCCAAAACCAGTGGAGATTCACATCCACTACCTCAGTCCTTGGCAGGATGGAGCACTCTAGGCACCAAGCCCCCTCCAGAACCAGTGGAGACTGTTATCCACTTGAGAGACTGTGGCTTTGCACTCCCCAGGATAAAGCAGTGGGCAAACCACCCACTGGAGACACTTGTAAGACTGTGGGTTTGCACTCCCCAGGATAAATCAGTGGGCAAACAACCCACTTGAGAGACTTGTGAGACTGTGGCTTTGCACTCCCCAGGATAAAGCAGTAGGCAAACCACCCACTTGAGAGACTTCTGAGACTGTGGCTTTGCACTCACCAGGATAAAGCTGTGGGCAAACCACCCACTGGAGAGACTTGTGAGACTGTGGCTTTGCACTCCCCAGGATAAAGCAGTGGGCAAACCACCCACTTGAAAGACTTGTGAGACTGTGGCCTTGCACTCCCCAGGATGAAGCAGTAGACAACCCACCCACTTGAGAGACTTGAGAGACTGTGGCTTTGCACTCCCCAGGATACATCAATGGGCATGGAGCCCCCTCGTGGATCTGGTGTCGTGCACTCATCCGGCTGAGGTGCCCCCCCCTTCCCTTCCCCCTGAGGTGCCTGTTGTATTCCGATCTGATGCCCCAGCAGTGTTCTCTCCGTTTTGATTGGGTATCTTGTGTGGGCCTCGCCCATGCATTTTGCGCCCAGTGGTCCATGGACTTTAATGGTGGAATACCTTGGACTTGTATTCTTGGTGTATATATTTGTTTATAGTGTATATATATAATTTTGAGTATTGGATTTTAATAGATTACAAACGTTCAAATAATTTCCTTTTGTCTTTGCATTCTTCCGGGAGGGTTGGGGAGTGTAACTGTAATGTATCATCATGTATTAGTGTGTGTGTTGTTGTGGGTGAGGGTGGGGGTGGGGGTGTTGCGTGTTGCGTGTGTGTGTCACTCTTTTTTCCCTCCCCCCTCCCCTCTGTCGTAGGTGCAGTACTCACCGTGGTCTTCGCCGCCCGCGTTCGTGCTCCTGGCAGATGAGCTGGAAGACAAAGGCAGGGAGTATCTGGAGTTCCGTTTTCATGGCGTCCTGGTTCCTCGTGGGGTGTGTAGAGGTGAGCGTTTTCCCTTCCAAGTCCTGTTCCTGACGTGTTTTTGTTCACGGTGAATCCGCCCCGGAAAAGGTGGCGGATTGGACTGTTGTAATTCTGTGGGTGGCACATTGTGTTCCACCTGTCTGTTGGCGATTACCGCCGCAGTGTTTGATTGTACCGCCGTGGCAGTGTGAGTGTTAAAATGGCTGTCTATGTTGGATGTTTCCACCACGGTCGTGATTCCATTTTTTTTTACCGCTGGCCTGTTGGTGGTTTTACCGCTGCTTTAACACCGACCGCCAGGGTTGTAATGACCACCTATCTCTCAATAGTTACTTGGGGGCACATGTAATAGAGTGGGATAATCATTGCTACCCTTAGCCTAGCTGGCATGGGAGGTTGGGACAGGAATTGGTATTGATTGACTTCTCATTTCAAGATGTAATGGTTTAGCTGTACTACTATTTGTAATGCAGGTGTTGGTGTGGGATATGCTGTCAGTGCAATGGCAGTCATGAAGTTCCAGGTGTACTTGTCTTTTCAGTGGGATCTGTGTGTTGACTGGACTCATTTACATGTAATCACATGTCAGAAAATGTGTGAGTGATGTTGGTTTCCTAATGTAGGCATGTTGTGGACCTTTAACTGCATCAGGTGTAATGTTAGGTGCCCGATGATGTATCTCATGGCAGATGTTCCTCTGGGATTTGGTACACGTGGTGACATGGCTGTACTCCAGATGTATTCTACACATCAGATGTCACCTGTATGGGAGTGCCTCATGTTGTGGCAACATCAGTGATTGTATCCATTATGGCATACATGTACAGAGGGCTCAGCCAGGCATGTGAGTTGTCTTGACTACCATGGGACATTACCTATGGGCATGGACTGTTCAGGTGTAGAATCAAAACATGCATGATATGTTGTGATCAGTCAACTGCTTTTCCTAAAAGTGATAGGAGTATAGAGAGTTATGTTGAGGATTAGGAGTGATGTTCAGCTTCAGCCAGGGCATGAAGAGTATGCTCCCATAGCTTTACAGGTGATTTCTTGGAATGCTCCAGTCATGCTACTGTCATTGGATTATGGTGTGGGATAGAGGGATGACATAAAGGGCTGGATAGAAATAGCATGTTGTGACATGATATAGGTTTTGTGGGTTACTATATGAGATAGCATTGCCAGGAGATGTATACCTACAGTTGTCCATTTTGTAATGTGTGTATGTGGATAATGTGATGACCCTTTCTCTCCCTCTCTATCTCTCCCTCCCTCTCTCTCTATATCAGCATCAGCATGTGAAGGAGACGGGGCACAGGCGAGTGGGGATGCTGGTGGCCATGGGACCCAGAGTGCTGATACTACCGACAGCGAGAGACCCAGTGGCCCAGAGGCCGAGGAAGTGCCACAGGGGAAAAAGGATCAACATCATCATCTACAGAATCCTCCTCCATTGGACACTCCATGACGGTGGTGAACCCTTCTGGGACTACTCCAGCACCATCTTTGTCTGTCACCCTCCTTAGTACTACCACCCTCCCTTAAGTTCCCCACCCAGTTGTCCATGCTCACTCACCCAGGAGGGTGGGCCTCTCCTTCGCTGCTGAAAGGTACACATTTGTCCTGCAATTTCTGTTCTACTTTTATGTTGTAACTTGTGTTGTCTGCCTACAGTTGTGTGTGTTTCAGCCTGCTTGATGATCCATTTGCTGTTATTTGCAGTACATTGCAGTACCTGACTTTGAGGGCAGTGCTGGTGTCCCCCAAGACAAGGGTATATTTTTAGTGTATGTATATGTGGTTGTAAATGCATTGGTGGTGTCATTGCATTGTGTCCTGTTTGTTATAATAAGTATTTTATCTTGTGATGTCCAATGTGAGCATATATGGACCTATCCCCCTGATTTGGATTATTTATTCATCTGTTGTGTGTCAGCTTGAGTTTTGCTTCTGCAGACATGGAGTGTGTTCAATTGTGCTACCTTTGCTTGCATTTGACTTTGCATGTGTCCATTTAGCTGTAGGTACCTTTAGCTGTGTGTACCTTTGGCTGTGTGTACCTTGAGCTAGTTCATGTAGAGGTATCTCCCATGTAGCTAGAGTTGCATGTGCTTTGTTGACTTGCACTTCCTACTTTGTGTAGATAGGCATATCATTTGAGTCTAGCATTGTTTCCTTGAGATACATGCCGGGCCAGTTCCTATGCAATTGTTGTTTAAGGGGCATGTGCCAAGTGATATGTGTCCCAGAGCAGCCTCCTTCACTGAGTGCGCCTGATGCCCCCATCCATATTGTGGAGGTATTGTTTGCATAGTGAGGTTGTATATTTGTCTCTCTGTCTATTGTGCAACCCACTGTCCTTCCATTGTGTTGCAATGTGTGTGATGTGTGTGTTCATTGCAGGGCTGTTTCATGGGAGTGTTGCATGTGTTCCATGCCACATCCAGACATATGTGTGTTGAATGTGACAACAGTCCATGGCATGTGTGCAATGTGAGTGTGTGAAGTATATTTGCAGATGTGATGCTGGTGTGTTGTTGGTAATGTATAGGACAATGTTGTATACACTTCACTGTCCCTGTGCCTGAGGTGAGCAGGCCTGTGTTTTATGTAGTGTTGCGGTGCAGTGTGAGTGACCTGCCCAAAGGAGGTGTAATGTGACTGTGCATGTGTTCTTTTTTGTGTATAATTCCAACCCGGGACACAATAACAGGTGTACTTGGTGCCCGTGAGGTGACCCCCATTTCATGTGGATGACGGCAGGAAACAATCTGTTGTTGGGCTTTATGACACAGGTAGGTGTGTGTACTTACAGTCGGTTACACCCTCGGCAGTGTGAGTTTATTACACCATTGATGATTAGTAGCCGGGGCAGGGCATGTGTGATGGGCTCCAAGGTGGCACCGGACATATAAGGCTGCCTGCAGGTTAGTATCTCCCTTTATACCCCCCATTTTCACCTACCAATATGTGGTGGCTTGACCACCATGGTCACATTGACAGTGTCCAACCTCATAATGTGTCTGATGGAAACACTGTCTCCGCCTGCCTGTTTGTGCTGCCTCATGACTATGACGGTCTATGCTGCAGGCGGTGCCGGCGGGACTGCAGCAGCCTTTGCTCCATAGGCCAGTGTTAGAAATGGGATGGGCTTTTTGGTTCACAGTCAGGTTACCCCCTGTCCAAGCAAGGACCCTCACTCTAGTCAGGGTAAGTCACACACAATCCAAATTATCCAGTGCCCACCCTCTAGGAGCTTGGCACTGAGCAGTCAGGCTTAACTTAGAAGGCAATATGTAAAGTATTTGTGCAATAAATCATGCGACAACACAGTAGAACACCACAAAATACACCACACAGTGTTTAGAATAATTTATAATATTTATCTGGTAAGATGCAGGTCAAAACGATCAAGATTCAACAAGTATCCGTTGAGATATCACTTTAAAAATGATATAAAGTGTCTTTAGGCACTTAAAAACCAACAAGTGTCTCTTGCGAACACAAAGTACCTGGTTTGCGTTCAAATTCTCCTCAAGGGACCGCAGAGGAGGAGATGCGTGGAAAACGGGGAGGTGTGCACCGATTTTTCCGGCGCACACAGACGATGTGTCGTTGATTTTTCACGCAGGGAAGACTTTGCGTCGATTTCTGGTGCGCGGACTTGGATCCTCTTCGGGGTTGTACGGTTTTCGGACGCCCTGGGGATGATGTGTTGAAATCCAGCACTTGCCGGATGAAGTCACATGGGCTGCGTCAATTTGGTGGGTGATGCATGGAAATTTCTACTGCACGGCAGACACTGCGTCAGTTCCTCTCAGGAAGACAGGCTGCATCATTCTGGCTCGGCTTTGAGTTGATCCAGTGGGCCATGTATCGAATTTCCGGTCGCAATGCTGGTGCTGCATCGATCTTCTCCTTGCGAAGTCGGGCTGTGTCCTTCCGGTTCAGCATGCAGTGATTTTCTCATCGTGATGAAGGCCATGCATCATTTCTTGAAGGCTGTGCATTGATTTTTTGCCATACAAGGAATTCTTTGCAGAGATGAAGTCTTTTGGTACTGAGACTTCAGGGAACCTGAGGCAAGCTCCTTCAAAGCCCTTGGAGAGCACTTCTGAGCACAGCCAGCGAGCAGCAAGGCAGCAGGGCAAAAGCAGGCCAGCAGTCCGTTGCAGAAAAGCAGTCAGGTGGGTCCTTTGGGCAGCCAGGCAGTTCTTCTTGGCAGGTTGCAGGTTCTGGTTCAGGTTTTCTTCTCTAGGAAGTGTCTGAGGTGGTAGGGGCAGGGGCACTGTTTATATACCCAAATATGTCTTTGAGATGGGGGAGACGTCAAAGAATGGCTTATAAGTGCACAAGGATCCCTTTCAGTTCCATCCTGTCTGCCAGGGTCCAAGTAAGTGGTGTGGCAGTCCTTTGTGTGAGGGCAGGCTACTGTCCTTTGACATGTAAGTGTCAGGCCCGCCACTCTTCCAGCCCAGGAAGACCCATTCAATATGCAGATGTATGCAAGTGTGACTGAGCATCCTGTGTTTGGGGTTGTCTGAGTGAATGCAGAAGGGAGCTGTCAACTAAACCTGGCCAGACGTGGATTGTAAGGCACAGAAAGATTTAAGTACAGAGAAATGCTCAATTTCTAAAAGTGGCATTTCTAAAGTAGTAATATTGGATCCAACTTCACCAGTCAGCAGGATTTTGTATTACCATTCTGGCCATAATAAATATGACCTTGTTACTCCTTTCAGATCAGAAGCTACCACTCAAACAGTATATGGGGGTAGCCTTAATGTTAGCCTATGAAAGAAGCAGGCCTCACTGCAGTGTAAAAATGAATTGTGGAGTTTTACACTACCAGGACATGTAAACTACACAGGTACATGACCTGCCTTTTGTCTACACATCACCATGCCCTAGGGGTTAACTAGGGCCCACCTCAGAGGTGACATAGGTAGACAAATTGGAGTTTTAGGCTTGGCAAGTACTTTTAAATGCCAAGTCAAATTGGCAGTGAAACTGCACATACCGGCATTGCTATGGCAGGCCTGAAACATGGTTAAGGGGCTACTTAAGTGGGCGGCACAATCAGTGCTGAAGGCCCACTAGTAGCATTTAATCTACAGGTCCTGGGCACATATAGTGCACTTTACTAGGGACTTATAAGTAAATTAAATAATCCAATTGGATACGATCCAGTGTCACCATGTTTTAAGGGAGAGAGCATATGCACTTTAGCACTGGTTAGCAGTGGTAAAGTGTGCAGAGTCCTAAAACCAGTAAAAACAGTGTCCAAAAAGTGGAGGGAGGCAGGCAAAAAGTTAGGGGTGACCATCCTAAGGCTGTCAGGTCTAACAGCCAGCATGACTCATAATCTAGCATTCTGATCGCCAACCTGATGGTGATCTGACCACCAATGCCACCATAGTGGTCCAGGGACCACCAAACCTATAATGAGGTCCTAAGTCAAACATCAAGGCAATTATAAACTCATATAGAGGAAAGCCCATTAAGCCTTATCTGAACAATGCACTGAGGAAGATAGCACTCAAGTAGATCCTTTATTGTGAGACTAATGCCCCACACCCGTTCAAAGAGCTGTGGGGCAAAGCTGGAAAACATCTTTCGGGTCGGGCAGTGCAGACAATGCCACCTAAAGGAGGAATCCATGGAACATCTAATATGTATTGCCAAACACTTCTCACAATGCACTACGCACTTTTTTAACATCACTCTTCCTAGCACATGGGGTACGAACCTGCAGGAAAGCCAAAGAGCTACTTAATTGTATGCAGACTTCAGTAGACCTGGCAAAATTTGGAAAATACATGGCTGTAACCCAGACAGTACTAAAAGACCAACATGCAGCACCTACCAGGGCACAGCCTTAACATCATCTTGCATCCAGCATTCTGTAGTTGTGCCCTTCAAACACATCTGAGCATACAATCATATTGGCAACAGTAATGCTGCCCCAGCAGCAAGCACTCTGCACTTGTTAGATGCTCCTGAAACTGAGCCCTCTTATGGTACAGGGGGGCCACAGTGAGTGGCCCGTGGCAAAAGGGAGCATACTTAAAAGGCCCAAACAGGTCTGTGGTTATACAGGTGACAGGAAGGAGTTTATAAGAGTGGGTCTCTTGGTCTAATGGCAACGTGGAGAACATGTGAAGGGCCCAGCAATTCCTGCAACACCTGTCGAGCATGTGAAGCTTTATTATATATAATGAACTATTGTTGCTAGACTTTTATTCCTATTTTAATGTTTTTATAAATGCTCAAAGCAGACATTAAAAGGCAGCACACCATTATTCATAATGGGCCTCAATGGGCTTTGTAGGATTAGAGTCACACTTTTTTACGCTAATACTGTAAAGCTCCAAACAAGTGTCAAAAATGTTGATGCCTGTTCTTTAACAACCATCTGAGATACAAAGCACACATGGTGGCATTAGGGGGGAGCTGAGGGGCGCAAGAAAAGTGGTGCTGCACCCAGTGCAGCGCCACTTTTCTTAAATCTTGCCCTAAATCCTACTACTCCCTACTACAAGTCACTGAACATCATGCAAACTAGTTCCATTTTGCAAATATCATTAATGTTTAGAGAAACCCTTCCTTAATATAAGTCATATGAATGATAGATCAATTTGTTTGTGGGAGCAGATATTTGTTGTAGTAGGATTTAGTTAGTCAGATAAAGCGTGAATAGGCATCTCAGGGACAATAGGTATCTAATGAAGGGATTCATGAAACTTTGCCTTTTGCATGCAGATTAATTTTTTTACTTTTTATCTATTATTTCTGTTTCTGAAAATTCAGATGAAAGTCAACATAGTGTAGTATAAAATAATTTTTCTATTGCACAGAAACATAGAAGAGACAATGGGGGTCATTACAAGTTCAGCAGTCTCATGACCACCATGTTGGAGGTGGTGGTCGTACTGCCAACAGACTGGCGGAGAAGACTACCAAATTATGACCATGGCGATCTTCCCAACAGATTACAGCCAATCCACCATCAGCACCGCCAGTGCAGTCAGGCCGCCCCAGACGGTGGTATCCACCTTCAAGCAGACTGAGACCTTTTCCCTGCTGGACAGATTACGAGGCCGCACACCGCCAAGGTTTTCACCGCTGTTGCCCCACCACAGAAACCCTGGTGCAAACCAACTCTATAAAAAGGAGACACTCACCTTCAGGAACATTTACCCGTCTTGAGGCGCAATGGAACCTGAGCTACAGGTCTTCCCACTGCTCCTGCTCGCCGAACAACTCCGTAACCAGCAACCATAACAGCATCTGTGAGAACACACACTTACCTGTCACAGTTACACAATGCCAATGTATCCTGAACGGGTGGCGATGGTGACACACATGTACCCTCACACTGACATGCACACCCACACCCAGCCACATACACACATGCACATACATAGTACACACTACTGCCAACACACACACACACACACACACATATACTTCCAAAACATAAACCACCAGCAGATATACAGCACCGGCACTGTGAAACACAACAACACACAACACTACCAAATGACACAACTACACCACAACACCTAAAGAGCACCGTTATTCATCCACAATACACACCTCCTCTTGACAAATCATACATACAACACTATGTAACAACATCAGAGAACCAACACACACAATCAAACATCCATACAACAAAGCATACGTCATACCCGCAAACGGATATGACATACCAATCATCACACATACACACACAGTACAACCACACAAGGGCACACAACACTCTAAATAATAAATGTCAATACAATCATTACACACAATATCAACATAAATTAATGTCCCAAACTCATACATGCCCATCACACAATACACACCCATCACTGCGGGACAAATGCAATGCACACACCCAGAAATGCTGGCCAGACACATCTGGTATCACAAACAACTCACACACACAACGTACTCACACACAAACTAAAACAACCAAGACCAAAACAGCCATAAGGAATGAAATGCAGGACAAAAATGTACCCTTGAAATCAAAACTGGTTGGCCCAGATGTATGACAATAAATACATACATAGATTAACAGAACTGTGTGCATAATAAGAAGACCATAGACCTGTCCAAACACATATGTGCATTATGCATATATGGCACATCCAAGTACCCCTACTTGATTCCTGACTGCAATATATAACCTCCAAAGGTAGGGGCATAAAGGGGGCAGGCAAGCACCTCAGGTAATAGAGTGTGTGGGCTAGTGGGGTAGGGCTTGGGTTTGGGAGGTGGATCTTTGGCCTTGTGTTTGGGGGGCTAAGGTCGAGGCTTAGGGGAGGTCTGGGAACTCTTGGGAAAGGTCGACTTCTTGGCGGGAAAGGGCATGGTTACCTGCAGGAGGCCAGGGGAGGGCTTGGAGGTAGAAGGGCTGGACTTGGGGAGGGACACAGATCTTCTGGGGGTCATACGGGGAGGGAGATAAGTAGGGAAAAGGAACAACTCAGAGAGGAAAAACTTCTTCGACACACAGGAATGATCTTTGCAAAAGGGTTTGGGAGTGGGCAGAGAGGGAGTGGTTTTAAGAGGTGTCTTGGTGGATGTCTTGGGTGCATGTGTCTGCGAGGTATGCTTGTGTGTGCTGGGTATCTGTTGGGTGGGTGAGTGTAGGCATTTATGTGTCTTGAGAAGAAAGGGGTGGAGGTGCTAGGAGGTGCCGTGGTGGATGGGTGACAGTCTGTTGGGGTGGTGACTGCAGGTATGGTGGACGTGCTGCAGGTAGGCGTGTCTGTGGTTGTGGTATCTGCAGATGAGGTGACTGGGGTTGATGTCTACTGGTCTGCTATTGTGGTAACTGTGAGTAGGATAGTAGTTGTGCCTGGATGGGTGAATATTGGTGTGGAGTCTGCAGGTGTGTCCAGTGTAGTGTCTGCGATTGTGGAGGTGGTGGGGGAGTCAGTTCAGGTAGTGAGTGCTGTTGTGTCTGCAACTGGGTGTTGTTTGTGTGTATGCCAGTCGTGGGTCTTGTTGTACTTATATTTGTCAGTGGTACCCCTGTCTATGTGCTTTGGCTGGGATGAGGAAGAGGCATTTGGGATTGGGAAGAGGAAGGTGGAGGGGGGACGGAAGACAAAGGGTGACTGGCTGCAGTCAGTATGGAGGCCAGATCCTGAAAGGATATCTGTAGGCCAGCCAGTGCAGCGTAAATGCCCTTTAGGAATACATTGCTCTGCTGGACTTGAGTTGCCAGTCCCTGGATGGCATTCACAATGATCTACTGACCCACAGAGATCGACCTCAGGAGGTCAATAGCCTCTTAACTAAGGGCAGCAGGGATGGCAGAGGTGCATGTGCCAAAGGCGACGCCTACCCTCTTGGGTGAGTGGGCATGGCCAACTGGGAGGGGAGCAACAGGAAGGGCGGCGTTAGAACAAGGGTGTGGCAGATAAAGATGGCACAGAGCGATGCTCGGATGGTTCTGCCACCACTAGAGAGTGTCCACTGAAGGAAGAATCCAATGATAAAGAGGATGTTCTGGTCTCAATCATGGCAGTCCCCTCACCCTCCTGGCCACTGGGTTCTTGTTGGAAAGTACCATCTTCCTTGGGATGTTTCCCGCATTTACCTGTATGTCAGTATGTGTTTGCCCGTCTCACTGGGATACTACTGGTCAGGACCCCAGTGCTCATAATATATGGCCTAATGTGTCTGCCTGTGTAGTGCCTAACTGTGTCACTGAGGCTCTGCTAACCAGAACCTCAGTGCTTATGCTCTCTCTGCTTTTAATATTGTCACTGTAGGCCAGTGACTTTATTTACCATTTAATTTGGCATACTGGACCCCCTTTTAAGTCCCTAGCATATGGTACCTAGGTACCAAGGGCATTGGGGTTCCAGGAGATCCATATAGGCTGCAGCATTTCTTTTGCCACCCATAGAAAGCTCAGACAAACCCTTACACAGGACTGCCTTTGCAGCCTGTGTGAAATAACGCATACATTATTTCACAGCCATTTTCACTGCACTTGAGTAACTTATAAATCACCTATATGTCTAACCTTCACTTGCTGAAGGTTAGGTGCAAAGTTACTAAGTGTGAGGGCACCCTTGCACTAGCAAAGGTCCTGCCACATATTTCAGGTTCATTTCCCCGGAATTTGTGAGTGCGGGGACACCATTATACGTGTGCACTACATATAGGTCAATACCTATATGTAGCTTCACAATGGTAACTTCAAATATGGTCATGTAACATGTCAAAGATCATGGAATTGTCCCCCTATTCCAAATCTAGCTTTGGGCAGCCAATTCCAGGTATCCTGAGGGCTCCACCATGGGCCCCCTGTGCTGCCAAACCAGCTCTCTGAGGCTTGCACTACAGCTACAGCTGCTGCCACCTCACAGACAGTGCTCTGCCCTCCTGTGATCTGGGCAGCCCAGTCCCAGGAAGTCAGAACAAAGGATTTCCTCTGAGAGCAGGGTGTTACAACCTCTCCCTTTGGAAATAGGTGTTACAGGCTGGGGAGGGGTCGCCTCCTCCAGCCTCTGGAAATGCTTTGAAGGGCACAGATGGTTCCCTTCTGGCATAAGGCAGTCTATACCGGTTTAGGGACCCCTTCTCCCCTGCTCTGGTGCAAAACTGGACAAAGGAAAGGGGAGTGACCACCAACATAGACACTTTTCTTCAGCAACCTCGGCTCCAAGTCAGCAACTGCAACAGTTTCCACAGGGTACATGCTCTGGGGACTCCCTGTCTTCATCCTGCAACAGAAGGACTAAAGAAATCGCCCGTGGAGTGACGGAGTCACTCCTCTGCTCCAAGCAGGCACCTTCCAAACTGACGACTGGGACCCTGGGACTCCTCTCACAGTGATGAGCATGCTCCTAAGGACACAGAGTGTGGACATCATCAACCTAGACTCTCTGGAGGTCCTGCTGACGCAATTTGGAGGAGGTAAGACCTTGCCTTCCCCAGAGTGACGGTACCCCTCTGTACTGCGTCTTCTTCACCTCCTGAGTGCCTCGGCCAGAGTCTTTGTAAAATTCCTTTGTGCACACCCTGGCCTAGGTCCCCAGCACTGCATCCTGTGATGCTCAACTCACTGAGTTGTTCTCCGGTGGCGTGGGACCTTCTTTTGTTGTGCTGCATCAACTGCATTTTGCACCTCCTTTGAACGCAGATCCTGTGGCTCCTGGAGGCACTGGCTGGTATCCTGAGGGCTCTCTAAAGTGCTGAGAGCCTCTTCTTCCTCCTCACACAGAGTTGAGGACCCTAGGTCCCTCCTGGGTCCATCCTACACCATTTTGATGCATAACACACTTTTGTCGTAGCCAAGGCTTGTTGTTTTCCTTCAACGCAAAATCTCATTTGCAACGATCTTCACGCCGTGGGACATCTTTTGCATCATGCAAAAACCTGCTGGCATCTTCCTAGGGTGCATTCCTGCAGTCTTCGATTAACTGGGGACTCTTCTTTTGCACCCTCGTCTGGGTTGGCAGGGGCTCCTGCCCTTCTTGGAACTTATTTTAACTTCTGGACTAGGTCCCCTTCCTTTGCAGGTCTTCTGGTCCAATAAATTAGCAGTTGTTCTTTGCAGACTTGGTTGGCTGCTGCAAAATCCCAATCCCGAGATGTAGAGTGTCCCAAGGAAACTTGCAGTACTTTACTCCTGCTTTTCTGGGCTCTGGGGTGGGGTAATTTACTTACCTTTACAGTACTCTCCCAGCGATTCTGCACACACTACACTTGTGTGGGGGGGGATTTGTGATTCGCATTCCACTTTCTTAGTATATGGTTTGTGTTGCCCCTAGACCTATTTTCTCCCATTGTATTCGATAGGATTTCCTACTGTTTACATCGTTCTATGACTATTTACTTGTCTAATTTTGGTGTCTAGTGTATATATTTTGTATAATACTTACCTACAGAAGGAGTATTGTCTCTAAGATATTTTTAGTACTGTGTCACCCAAATAAATACGTTTATTTTTGGTAACACTGAGTTTTGTCTTTACTTGTGTTTAAGTACTGTGTAACTATAAGTGGTATTGCATGAGCTTTGCATGTCTCCTAGCTGCTCTGCTATAGCTACCTCTATCAGCTAAGCTGATAGAACACTACTAATTCACTAATAAGGGATAACTGGACCTGGTATAAGGTGTAAGTACCCAAGGTACCCATTACAAACCAGGCCAGCCTCCTACAGTCCTTCTGTGTCGGTGGTGTTTTAACCTCTGGTCCCGTGGCCAGATGCTCCCCCACTTGACTGTGCCCTCTCTCCATCCCTTGCCGGTTTGGATGCTGTAAATACAAGGAGAAATAGGGTCATCTCATGTCCATGATCACACTTGAACAACAGCTCTAATTAGAAAATATTACCATGATATCAAGTAGGCCCCAGAAACAAACTCCACCTCCATTGGCCATACAAGTGCCGTACCATATGCATGCATGACATCTAAACTGTCAAGAGTAGCCCACAAGAAAAGCATGATCTCAGAGAACTACAATTACATGGTTGTAGTTGTGCAATCACAATAACCATTCCACAAGTCGGGGACCCCATAACCCTCAAAGCTTTGCCCCATGGAGCAGACCTGATTTACCTGTTGTCATACAATAGCAGGCCAATGCCAAATGCATTCACAAAGATCCTACAAAAGGTCATGCACACATCTGTGTCACATACATAATGAACCAACAAATATAAATGATACTCCCAAAACATGCAATGTTGCTGGCAACAGTGCAATAGCCTGGATAAAGTGACATGGAAATACTCATGTCACACTGGAAACAGTTCCACTATGCACACTTCACCAAGGGATATTATTCCCGTTAGAGTCACTGAGGAAGTATTAACGTTGCTTAGATAGGCCACACATGTGGCACGGAAATGGATACTGTAGACATCATGCGCAATATGTCAGGGCGAGATGATCCCAAAATCCACAACACAATGAATCAGCAAGCCCCAGGGTAATCATCACTAATGACTGCTACCACTTACAACTAAATAATCTGAATGCATCAGTAGACACTATTAGTCCCTTGGATGTTGTAGAGGCCCAGAAATGTTCAAGTACTTGTAGAAGGCCCTCAACATGTTGACCAATTGGAAACTACATCATTGTCTTCATTATGGTCATGCAGACCCAGTTGTCTGTCTGTGGATGAATGATAGCACTCACAAACATGTAAATCAAACATAACTGCAAGCCACTTCATGATGCTGGCCAGCAGTCAGATCACAAACCCTACCCATTACACAAGTGCTGTGCACGTTTCCACATGATGCCACATCAAGGGCGCAGATTTTCAAAAGGTGGCTCAAAACTCTAGGCCTACCTGTCATGTCCCTCATTGGTGCTGCAGTTGTTTATGCCAAATGACATGCTGTGATGCATTAGGGTATGTGTCAGCCATTAAACAATGGTGACACACTCCTGTATGTGGCACAACATGAAATGTACCCCCACTGTAAATGTCTCATTCCACACACAGTTTGCCTTGCACATACATTTGAGGGAATACAGACATCATCCCATCAACATAGGGAGCCCATGTATGAAAGAGCAGCTTACAAATGTTTCTCAAAAGAGAAAGGGATACATGCTGACATGTAGGCACAAGGAATGTTGGACACAGTGATGGCACATAAATCATGTCAATAGACATTCCCACTTACCAAGGGAAGATTTTGATCTATAGCTGACCAAAAAAAACAATGTACACATGTTTGTGAGCCCTCTTCACATTACAGACTGCAGTGAGGCACCATGACCTGTCATGTTCTGAGGACAAGTGGCCTTGGGTGACAGAAGCCTACATACCCATTTACCCAGACACATGACTGAGGACAGTGATCCATCCCTTACTTACCAATGGCCTGTAACATTGGGGAATAGTGGTCTCTTGCATAGAAACTATACATACTGCAACAACATACAGTAGTTGATTGATCAATGTACCCAACCATATATTGTCTCTGGACAGGAGGTTTTTTGTGAAGTCTACCCAGTTGTGTCCTAGATCCCTGGGCCAAAAGGCAAGGCACATCAGTCTATATGACATACATTTACAAACAATCACTCATCTACTGTGTGACACATGGCTCATCCCCAATTGACAGCGGGAGCTGCCAGGACCTAAATTATTTACTTGGCAATGTGAAAGGCAGGAATATGCCCTGTACTCACCCCTTGTGGCTGGTGTGCTGCCTTTAAATGCCCATCAAGCTCTGGATAGGCCACTACCAGAATGCGGACCATTAGGAGGGTCATGGTCTGATGGGTATCCCATCTATGTTGGGAGCACATCCACAGCTGGATCTCAGGGATTTTCTGGGCCCAGCATCTCAGGTCCTCCCACCTTTTCCTGCAGTGGGTGCTCCGCTGGCTGTGGACCCCAGGATCCGAACCTCCGAAGCTCTGGCTCTCCATAATCCCTTCTTTTGATGGACGTTGACTGGCATAGATTCAAACGACAAAGCAAGAGATCATGATCATAAGTTTAATCTCAAATGGTTGAGTCACATACATGTCAGTGACATCAAGCTAGCACTTTCCTATTTGTTAATACTCTGCAAGTGTGACACATACTATCCAATAAGTAAAAGGACATGACTAAAGACATATATTTTTCCATCTGCAGACCCTGCTCAGGCCTACACTGACTAAGCAAGCTTACTGACATCAGGTAGTCCATGCTCTAGCAGCCTTCACTCTGGTGTGATCCAATATGAAACACATCACACATGTGTGGCTTCTGAAGGTAAAACTCCTTAGACATGAATGGACTGACACATTCATACTCTTTGAGTACAAACTCAAACATTACACATGAGTAATAATGAAGGAACAGGCAAGGTGGGCACACAAAGGGCCATATTTATACTTTTTGACGCAAAACTGCGCTAACGCAGTTTTGCGCCAAAAAAATTAGCGCCGGCGAACGCCATTCTGAAGCGCCATGCGGGCGCCGTATTTATTCAATGACGTTAGCCGGCGTTAGCCGCCGGCGCTGTCTGGTGTGCGTTTAAAAAAACGACGTACACCAGGCAGCGCCGGCGTAGGGGGAAAATGGCGTATGGGCGTCCACAAATGGTGCAAGTCAGGCTGAGGCAAAAAAATCGCCACAACCCGATTTGCACCATTTTTTTACGACGCCCATCCCCCATTGAAATGACTCCTGTCTTAGCAAAGACAGGAGTCATGCCCCCTTGCCCAATGGCCATGCCCAGGGGACTTCTGTCCCCTGGGCATGGTCATTGGGCATAGTGGCATGTAGGGGGGCACAAATCAGGCCCCCCTATGCCACAAAAAAAAATTAAAAAAAATACTTACCTGGACTTACCTTAATGTCCCTGGGGTGGGTCCCTCCATCCTTGGGTGTCCTCCTGGGGTGGGCAAGGGTGGCAGGGGGTGTCCCTGGGGGCAGGGGAGGGCACCTCTGGGCTCATTCTGAGCCCACAGGTCCCTTAACGCCTGCCCTGACCCAGGCGCTAAAATCCGGCGCTAATGCGGGTTTTTTAGACCCGCCCACTCCCGGGCGTCATTTTTGCCCAGGAGTATAAATACAACGCATATGCATCGGAGTCATTTTTTAAGACGGGAACACCTACCTTGCATATCATTAACGCAAGGAAGGTGTTTACGGAAAAAAATGACGCTAACTCCATGAACTTTGGCGCTAGACGCATCTAACGCCAAAGTATAAATATGGAGTTAGTTTTGCGTCGAATTTGCGTCGAAAAAACCGACGCAATTTCGGCGCAAACGGAGTATAAATATGCCCCAAAGTGTCTTCCCTGCCCATGAGTGGACATGCACAATACCAAATGCAGACTCATGCCACTTCAGGTGGTAGGGTTCTATGCCATGTACATGTACCACTAAACACTCATTTGGACATACATGTCTATTCTACAGAGAAGGCATCCAACAAGCAAAGGCATGCATTGTACAGTTTCTACTATGTGACCAAGCTACTGAGTCACATATCAGGTCCTCCCAGGAATCAACACACTGGGGGTCATTATGAACCCCGGCAGTTCAGCCCACAATGCCAGCGGTGGCTGAAAGCCTGCCACCGGCATGGCGGGCTGAACCGCCATATAATGAACAGTGTGAGGGCCGCCATAGGCTGCCTCACCCACCACCAGGCTGCCTCCCACAGGCAGCCTGACAGTGGACAGCATCATTATCCAACAGGGCAGCGCTGCTGCCCCTTGGAGAATGATCCTATTTCCTCCAGCTTTTCTGAAAGGCTGGCAGAAGGGGTGTTCCGGGGCCCCCCTGGGGGCCCCTGCACAGCCCATGCACTTGGCATGGGCAGGGCAGTGGCCCCTGTGCAGTGCCCCATCACACAGGTCACTGCCCGATTTACGGGCAGTGATCTGTGTGACGGGTGTAGCTTCACCCGCCACACAGAGGCATTGGTGGCAGCTCCAAGTGGACCCGCCAGCAATGTCCCGGCCAGATATTCTGCTGGGCTGGCAGCCGGTAGTGTCCCATGGGGGCTGGCGGTCTATGGAAAGACCGCCAGCATGAACACTGCGGTGTTAACCACTGTGTTCATAATGAGGGCCACTGTCTGCACTGTGAGACTGTCATTTGTGCAATAATCCTGTACAGGACAAAATGACCCATGGAAAGGTGACAACAAAACTGTAGGAGTAAGGGAATCAAACACCCACATTGACAATGATGTTATGTGCCCATCTGGCTTAGATTGATGACTTACCTTTGTACCCATTCTTCATCTACTCAAAGGAATGAGACATTCTGGGCAGGATATGCCACCAGAGCCTCATAATTGCCACATGACACATCTGCTGGGGTACAGGGAGCGGGTCCAGTGCCGCAGTTGCATAGCCACAGTGACTCTACCCCAGCATAGATTAGGGCCTAAACAAGGAGATAACTTTGACAGACCCTAGTCTCTGCAGGCTGAATTGACAGAACCTACATCACTTCCATGCATGACAGTACATCATGTAGCCAACAACAATTTGGCAGGTGGTGTGCATAGCAACCTGAAGGGCAGAGTAAGTCATGATTTGCCTCCCACACAACACTTTAGCAAGGGCAGGTGTGTTTAGAAATCTGTGGCACCATACACATTGCTCACATTACTCTCAACTGATTCATACAACATACATGCTCAGCCCATGCTGTCATGTACATACATGTTATCTCACATTTCTAATTGTTTTTAGAACAAACAAGGGGCAGCGCACAGGTACTAAGGGACCAGTGGTAAGTATTTTCCAGGAACACATGTCTCCTAGAAAGAACAACTCTCAAATGAATATACCATAGACTAACAATGAGGTCTCTGAGGAGTGAATATTAAAACTAATGAATTTTATTTCAGTCAGAATAAAACGTAATGTAGTGGGGGCACAAAAACGTTCGAAATCAAAAACCAAGTTGTGAATCCTCAGGCATATTGCATGTGTCCACAATATGTATATATATATATATATATATATATATATATATATATATATATATAAAAGAAAAGAGAACTCTGGGTAGTTCCCAAGTTTAGGTGGAGACCAGCTCCAGTAAGGAGCACCCTCCAACACAAGCGACACTCTAGATTTGCTCACCTCAAATGTCTGTTTATCCAGCAACGTTTTTAAGCAAAGGATCAGCACAGTGCTATCCACACCGAGCTAGAAAGGGACAAAGGGGGTCATTAAGCGGTAACAACCGTGCGGCCGCCAGTGCGGCTGCACTCCCGCGGCCCCCATTACGACATCCCCGCTGGGCCGGCGGGCGCAAACCAAGTTTGCGCCCGCCGGCCCAGCGGGGATGAGGCCGCAACATAGGAGCCGGCTCCTAATGGAGCCGACGGTGTTGCGGCCGTGCGACGGGTGCAGTAGCACCTGTCGCGCTTTTCACTGTCTGCTATGCAGACAGTGAAAAGCTGGCCGGGGCCCCAGGGGCCCCAGGACACCCCTTACCGCCAGCCTCTTCCTGGCGGTGCAAACCGCCAGAAACAGGCTGGCGGTAGGGGTGTCATAATCCCCAGGGCAGCGCTGCTTGCAGCACTGCCCTGGCGGATTATCACTGCCAGGGCTAAAACGGCGGGAAACCGCCGGCCCCGGCGGTGCGACCGCGGCGCTACCGCCGCGGTCGTGATAAGGGCCTCCGTACCGCCAGCCTGTTGGCGGTACGGACGCTACCGCCAGGGTCGTAATGACCCCCAAAGTCTTTTGCCATATATATATGGCATATATATATATATATATATATATATATATATATATATATATACAATCAAAGTCCCAATTGCACAGTACTGTTGCTTCAATAATTTTATACTTTTATCGTCAAGATTCAAAGTACTATTGTCAGGGACATTTTGATCCCCTTACAAGAATGGTAGGATCATTATCAGGACATAAAGAAAAAAGAAAAGCCTGTCTGCCAACTTGCGATTGGGACGGTCCATCTCATAACCTAACACAAGCGCGTAAGGTGAACGTACCCCAGAGAGTGAATCGGACCATTCATGTGAAGCAGTATCGCGACTAATATAAAGGAGGAGCAAAGAATAGACAGAGGAGGCAGAGCATGAGGTTGAAAAGTAGAAAAACATGGTGGTGACCATATTGCAGAGGAGTACTCATACTGTTGGAAAGTAGAAGTAAAAGTAAAAAAAAAACAGAACCAATGCTATAAGAGCAAATAACCTCATATGAGAGTTAATGCGATAGTCAAAGAGTAGCAGAATAATGTAGGAATAACAAAGGAACAATAGTCCTTAAAAAGCCATACTCCTATTACCAACACTAGCTGTTGAACAGCCACACTCCTATTACCAACACAAGTGGTTGAACAGCCACGAGGTATATGTAGAGGTACCTACCATATTCTTTAAGGACTTTTTACAAATTGCCCAGTCCAGGGGCTGTAAAAAAAACATGTATCAGTAGCACAACAAGTAAAACATCAGGAACAACAGGGACTGCTGAATACTGACAACACAGTGCATCTCCTGCATGTTTTTAATGTCCGTTTCCACAATTAGTTCAAGAGACTCAGATGAGTGCAGTCTAGACCTCCATTTTATTCAAACCAGAGTGTAAACTGTTGGTGTGCAGTACCCACTTCAGTTCCTCCTTATTGATTAATGCACCTATATCCATGCCTCTCTGTTGTGATTTAACAACAACGAACACCTGCCAGTGAAGGTCATCTGCAGTGTGTCCTGTCTCCTTGAAGTGGTCCACCAGAGGAGCATTTGGAACCTGACAAAGATGGCGACTTCTATGCTGGCAAATCCGGATGCGTATCTTTTGCATTGTCTGGCCAATATAGATCTTATTACTTGGGCAGATAATAGTATATACAAAACTTACAATGTTAAAATTGGAAAGCTGTTTCAACTCAGTACTAATAGTGCCATATGCAAATTCTTCGGACTCTATCAGAAATTGACAAACAATACAGTTTCCACATTTCAAGTGTCCCAACAGGGGAGGCAGACCCCATAAACAATTGAGACTGGAGTTTGTACTCGTTGATGGCACACTGGCTCTAGCCTGGTCTTTAATGTTTTTATAACTACATATTGCAAACAGTGGTGGTGCCATATTCAGTTCACTCGCATTAAGCACCAGATCATGTTTGAGGATACATTTTCTTACTTGATTAGAAACTGTACACGTTAGCCGGTCTTGCCCTTCCCAATGATTGAGACTCAAAAGTGAATCCCTTGGGTAATACCATGCCCTCTTCTTAGACTGTTTCACTAACGTGTGGGGTTACCCTCTGGCATACAATTTCTTTGCCTGGAAGTTGGCCTCTGAAGAGAAATCATTCTTGAAAAAACAATTCCTACTGATACAAATGAATTGTGACAATGATAAGGAGTCTCTAAACACCCTGTGGTGATTGTTTTTGTATGAAAGCAATGCATTCCTTTCAGTAGGTTTATGATGTAAAGATGTGACCAGTTCTCCATCAACACATTTTATTTTAAGGTCTAGGACTTCTGTCTCTCTTTGTTTTCTTATTAGGTCTTGGCTATATAACAATCTGTGCTTATCTCAGGCATAACCTTTATGTCCTGATGATGATCCCATTATTCTCGTTTCTCGTAAGGGGATTGAATCGTCATCGATAATAGTGCTTTCATTCGTGATGATAAATGTATGAAATGATAGGAGTAACAGTACTGTACAATTGTGACTTCAATTTTATTTATATATATATATATATATATATATATATATATATATATATATATATACATTGGTCACATGTGATATGTCCAAGGGTTCACAACTTGTTTTTTGCTTTCTAAAGTTGTTTTGTGTTCCAACTATATTACTTTTGATTCTGATTGAAATAAAATTCATTCATTTTATTATTTACTCCTCATAGACCTCATTGTAGCTCTATGCTACATTAATTTGAAAGTTGTTCTTTCTAGGAGACCCCTGTTCCTTGAAAATGACAATTATATCAGTCATGAGGAAAGAGATGCCAGTTTATGGCAGTAATGTATCCTCACCTAGTTATTTGCATTCCATAAAGGAGGATCTAGGAGCCACACACAACACAATGTGACTGAACTTAACATATGGCACTGGCCACCAATAACTGCACACTGTCCCTCCCATTAATGCCGCACTGCAACAACAGACACATGAGTAGTCAAACTGGCACACATAACCACATCCTATCCTCTGCAGAGGGAAAGGATGGTTAAGTGATGAGGAAATTGTGCACATGAGGTTCTTACCTGCTCCGCTGGTGAACCATAGAGCTGTTCATACAGAGGTAGGACCCCAGCCACTAGCCTCGCCAGCTCCTCTGGAGAGAAGGCAGGTGCCCTATCACCTGCTGGATGTGGCACATTAGCTCCTAGGCGCGATACACATCAGCTCATGTCATGGATGTCTTTTTGGCAGTAGTGGCAGCAGTCAAGAGAATGGATCTGCAGAACATGGTGGTCACATCCGCCATGTACGCGGTCGTCGCCACCAGCGAACACAGCCATGGGCCTGTGATCACCACTAGCAACAAAGTTAGCCTGTGTCCAACATGGTTGCAACCGCCTACCGCAATGATGACTTCAGCCGCTGGTGAAGGCGGGTCCTAATGTCCAGTGGAGTTGGTCAAACTACATCACACCTCTGAATATTTTATTTTGACCACATAGACATGCTTATCCTGTCTTGTCTCGTAGCTCCTACAATTCAAACACCATTATAATATGTTGCAGGGCACAGATGGCATTTAACAAAGGGGCACAGTCCACCTACATCTCCACCGATGGTAATTTTGGTAGTAGGGATATCGAGTCACATGTTGAGGGGCAATTGTGTCACACATCTTTCAGTTAGGTCCATATACATGTTGTGAACACATGTGTGGAAACTCATGGAAGTCACATGTGACTCTTGTGTTATTTGCAGCTGTGATGTGTACTGGTTGCCATGTCTATCCATTCATAAATGCCTTGTCACATAATATCATTGACATGCATAATGTATGTTGCTGTGGACATACTAATGTTAGAAATAATGCCTTGTTATACATAGGTACCCAGGGAGAGGGGGGATGTGGCAACCTCCTGCCTAACATCCACTGCCAGACCTTGAGACCATGGAAGAATTCCACATTATTCTCCTTTACTGCATGAATAGGCAAACAATAGTAGACTTATGTTGTTAAATCTGATGACAGCTATTAGTTATCAAACCAGCATATCAGCCATTGCACAAGTCATGTCAGTATTGCACTTCCTGATCAGAGGATCCTGCCAATATACAGTGGCCATATCAGCTGGGGTATCCCAATGTATGTTCAGTCTGGTGTTGAAGGTTGTCCTCTCAGCAGTGTTGAAACACCTTGGCAGCTATATTCAGTTTCCCAGACATGAGGATTTAGCCCAAGTGAATGCTGACTTTTATGGTTTTGCATGCATTCCACATGTGGTGGGGGCCATTGATGGCATACATGTTGGTCTTGGTCCCACCGCAGGCCAATGAACAAGTCTTCCACAACCAAAAGAACTTCTATTCCATCAATGTGCAAGTTGTAGGTTTGGCGGATCTCAACATTTCACAGGTCAGTGTCCATTATTCCTATTCAGCTCATGATTCCTTCACAATGCAGAACAGCACCATACCCCAGCTGATGTCACAACTGTACCCAGAGAGAGCCTGGCTAGTTGGTAAGTCACATCTGTCCTGAGTGAGTGTGTTCAATGTCCGGTGCTACAATCATGAACCGAGTGACTCATTGTTCCACATATGTCCCATTACTTAACAGGAGTCTTCTCATATCCAAGCTGTCTTTGGTTGTTGACGCTACTAGGGAATCAACTACACAAGGGTAAGCCTGCTTTTTTGAGTTTATTGAGTCCAATGGAAGAAAAAGGCAGGTAGTAGAGCAGGCTTTTTGGCTCGTAAATTCCGCTGTTTTGACTGGACTGGTGGAGTCCTCCTCTACTCACCCAGAAAAGTGCGTCAGATCATCGTGGCATGCTGCATGCTCCACAACCTCGCCCTGCGGAGCAATATCCCGCACATCCCAGAGGAGGGGCAGCTTGCAGTGCCACCGGGTGAGAATCCTGAAATGCCAAGTGAGGATGACAATGCTGAAGATGAAGGAACTGACTTGCAGGAAGATCTCAACAGCTACTTTTCATGAATGTAAGTATGTCATGTGATGTCATGACTGTTACTGTACTATGTACTGTAGGTCTGAGAATGTGTGGAGTTGAGTGTTTTGGCAACAACGAGGGAGCTGATACTCCACAATATTTAGCCAAAGGGTGCTTGATGAGTTAGCCTTTGACATAGCTCCACTTTGATGATGCTGCTTTGTTTGTTACAGTCTCATTTCAATGTTATTCTATTTCCAGATGCTTGTTATGTGATTTGTGTAATAGGTATAGCTTCAGGTCCATATTCCTTGTTTTGTCTTTGTACCTTCACCATGACATTCTCATGTGGGCATTTCAGAGTTGTGACATTGGCAGGTATCTGATGGTGTTCTGACATAAGAAGTGGACATGGACTGTCCCAGGTAATGTAGGTTACAGATTTGGGGTGTATAAGACATGTGCCAAGACAGCTTGAACAGTGTTTGGGTGGAAGGTCTGAAGTGTACATTGTACTTGTTTAGTGTACTGTGTTGGGGCAATTTCATCATGTGTGTCATCATGTTGGCATGACATATGGAGTCATCAATTACAAGCAAGACAGTCACCCTTCACATTGGCTAAATAATCTTTTTGTATGGCCTGCATCTAGCTGTAGATGTGTTTCATCATTGTAGGGCACAGAGCCTGTGCCACAACACTGACATATGTATGTGTTGCACCACCAAATGAATGGTCTTTAGATAATGAGGGGCCGTTGGTCAGGGAATGTTTTACCTTGGTTTATGTGATGATGCATTACTCTGGTGTGGTATGTGATGAGGCTCAAGCTGGTGACACCTGTTATACAGTTCAATTTCTGACAAGGCACTTCCTTCAGTGGTCTGAGGGGCTGTATCTGGATATGTGTACCTTGACTCAATATGAGTCAGCCATTCTTGACTATGACAGTCCAGACATTGTAACAGCCTATGAGATGAACAGTGGAATAAAATGCTTGGGGTGACCAGACACTTATTGCAGCATGTTTGTGTGTGTTGGTAGTAATCCTTAACAGGACACTGTACCTGTAACATATCCCTCCTTGCATTAATATCTTGTGTCTTACTCATTTGCTTCACATGGTCTTACATCTCCGCATAGCAAATTGTGGAACGGAAGCTAGCAGACAACGACTTTGTGATAGGTGAATTTATTTAAATTTTGTGCAAAATATAAATTTTGGCATGATTGAACACAAACGTGAAGGGGTTAGTTATGGTGATTGAAATCATTGGAGTAGATGGCACACCATCAGAAGTCCAAAGTCTAGTGTACTCCTCCTATTGGAAATGGAAGGTAGTTTAAGAACAGTCAACAGAGTTAATACATGAAGAGGGTAATTTTGATAGGGGTCACTTGCTGGCAGTGGTGGGTGTCTTGTCATCCACATTCCTGGGTTCTTAGCTTGATACCCCTACTTGTGTGTGGAGGATCTGCTGCTAAAGAGGCTGGGGTGTCTGGGGTGGGTTCTTCCCCTGACAGGGCCTCCCTTCCAGCGGCTGGCACCGATGAAGGGCCGGGTGCAGATGGGCCAAAGGAAGGGGTAGAGTGTTGTTGTCAAACCCTGCTCAGGGTGGTGTTATTGTCCCTCAGAACCCCTGTTGGAGAGGCCATGTTGGTATTGCAAGCCTTCCACTGTTCACACATTTCCCGATGGAAGTCCCTCTGTAGCTGCTTCATTTCCCAGAGTTCTGAGAGTACCTGGCCGATCACTCCTTGGGACTCCTGATAAACCCCCAAAGACGTGGCTGATAGTGTCCTGGCCAAGAGAAGCCCCCGGGTCCTCACCCCACTGACTCACAGCATCCCTCTAATGCACCCTAACCCCGCTGCCCTGTCCCCTTGCCACAGGGTACCTTCTCCCACTGGTCGCTGGACCACCATTGTCAGAGATGTTGTGTTACGACTCAGGATCCTGGCTGGAGGGCACGAGATGGTTGACACAGTGCTAGGGACACAGGTTGGGGGGGCGTATGGTTGCCCATGATGCTGAGGCAACCGGGCAGGGAGGTGTTGATGTGACCATAGTGAGGCTCACTGCTTGTGTCTGACCAAGTTGCCGAGATGGACCAGAACCATCCTCCATGTCCAAATGTCCAGGAGTTTCTTCATCACTGAGGGCTTCATCCACAGGGATAGTGACAGTCTCTTCAGTGGCCTCTGTGTGGCCAGTGGCAGCTCCACCTGTTGATGTGAAAGATACAATGTTACTCGGTGTATTGTGACATCTCCCTCCAAATCTTTTCAGTGACATTTCGCAAAGACCTTGCACATATTTGATTTGAAGGTACTCCTATTGTGACAGGTACACATGGTATTGGTTGTATAGATATGAGATTTGTGGAGCATGCCAGATCTCTTTGTCTGAAACAGCTGCTAAGATGTGCAAAGCATTGCCTCTTGGGATAATGGTCTGAGAATGTCATATTGCCACCAGTGAAGGCTAAACAGTGGCTAGGCAAATTAGGTTTTGGACCATTTTGAGGTTGAGTCATCTTGTGCTTACTGCAGTGCTAATGAGTCTGCTGCCAAAACCATTCTGGTGATGGGTCTTGAGGCCTTAGGGATCATTGGTTTGCACATTGGGTTAGGTGTCCTTCCTGTCCTCTATAGTTACATCTTGGGTTAGCACGTCATGACGGCGCTAGGTAGACAGAGACATCTCAGAGTGGAGCATGATCTGTATCCTGGTCACTACCAGATGAGTAAACCTTAAATGTAACTTCGCAGGCAAGGGTATTTGATCAAGTGACCACTGGTGTGATGTTTTGAGTTGGGGAAACTGCTTCATGGGAGTTACAGTCATGTCACTGTCTCTACTGCACACACTTAACAACTTTCCTCCTCTTAGGTGTGTGGAGTTCATTTGGGAGTTCTCTACTAGATGGATTTGGGCAAGTGAAACAGGTTTTGTTGTTGGAGTGTGACAGTGACATAAAAAAGGGGAGATTCAAAAGGTTGTGAATGGACAAAAGTGAATGCTGGGAGTGAAAAGAGATGGTGAAAAAAAATGTTGCCTAATATCTGTGGTGTGTGGTAAATAATTTGATCAGGCTTCAGTGTTTTTCAGTTTAAATGAAAAGGATTGTGGTGTGTGAAGAGTAGTGTTTTAAACTGTCCTTTGAATGTGTGTCCAATGCGGCAATGTGTGTCAGCTGTATTGTGTTCAAATCCATTCAATGTACCATATTGCATTACTTTGGTGACCGTGAACTGCTGTGGTTTGGACCAACATTGACTGACTGCCATAGGTGTCCACCACTGTGACTTTAGTCTTGTAATATGGTCAGTGGTTGGTTGCGGTGCTGTCAGTGCTGAGGTAGGCCTGCCTATTTCTGGGCCTCTGCAATGCTGCCAGTCTGCCTTTTTCCGTTGGGAGTCAGCAGTCCTGACTGTTTGACTCATAAAAGGGCATTCTCGAAGACTGCCAACATAGTGGTCTTTTTAGGACCGTCAACATGGCGGTCTGGTGGTCCGAACTCATAATGAGGCCCTTAGCCTCTTCTGTCTTATTGATGTCTTCTTTCCTAGAAAGGAGCCACCCATCTCTGACACACTCCAGACCTTAGAAAGCAGCCCCAGCCACTTACGTCTTGCAAAAGTGAAGATTTGACTGGGTATTCAAAAATAAAATCGAACTTAAACTTCAAATCAGAATATTTTCATATCATTTTTACATGTTTAACCTTTTTGAACATGCTTTGCACCACATCCCAAATATGACTAGCCATATAGTCAACTATATAGGAAATTAAACACTTCAAAATGGCCGACACATGAACTCGCATTCTCTATGTAAACAAACTGTAGAGTACCATGTCTATATCTTTATGAAGTACGCACTTTGGTGATAAGTATTCGAATCGTTTGTATGTGAGTTTACCCCTAAACAAGGAAACTTGGTTTCCGAAATGCGTTGGGTTTGTGTTGTGTTTAATACATCTTCAGTTTCAAAGGATCATCTACAGGAAGCATAAATGGAGAGAAGAGACAGCTAACTGTTTACCATTAGTCCTATGGAGCATACTACACATTTTGGTCCAATATATTTACAAAGGGGAACCCAAAATGGGTTCCCACCTCGCATGTTAACCAAGGCTAATGGGGTCCACATTCATGATGTACTCTTTGGATGTACTAATTAAAGCTAGCAGTCATTTTCCCTACTGGGGCTTTGTAAAACACCCTGTACCCCACTACGTTAGTCAACTGATAAACTAATGTCATGACCTGGTCATGGGTTACATAGACACTCAGGCTAAATTGAGTGTCACTTGTAAAGATCCCAGCACCCAAAAAGAGTCTATTATTTTGCTGTTGAGCCACTGAATTACGTGGCACACTGCTAAGGAGTTTTATGACATCACAAAAATACCAAAAACTCCAAATCACTAGATAAAGAACAGTTTATGAAATAAACACGGTATCCAAATGCATGTTTCACCTACATTTTGGTATACACATTTACACACACGCATATATGCACTAGAGGACATGGTATGGCTCCCCCTTCCAAAGGCTTCTTCCTTGGGTTCCGTTAATCGAATTCTCAGGTTGAAGTTCAAAAAAGGATTGTCATTGATTCAGAGGTAAAGTATTCTACCGGCTTTCATCATCTACATACATTGTAAAACCCCTCCTCTTTAAGAACGCTGCACTGCTTTTCAACTTTGCTATACTTCTGGATTATGGCATTGCCATCTCCCTGGAGGATCTTACTTTTCCACTGGACTAGCCTCAAACAGTTTGCTACTGGAAGATAAAAATAAAATCATGGTCACATAATTTGAGAGAGCTTCATAGTTACCCCCTGGAAAGATAGTCATTACTACAATTTTGCAGGTAACAGATGCATTGCTTGCATGGCCGTTCATAAAAATATACCTGCGCCTTGACAACTGAATTGAAGCACTAAACATGCAGATTAGTTTTTGAATAATCATGAACCTGCCATGCACAAACGATGGCACCAGATTATGTGCCCTCCTTAGACGTTTATCCTCTAAGTAGGTTCTGATCTTGACCTCATTGTCAACATTTAGAATTTAGTTGAGACACCTAATTAGGGTTACACTCAAACCGAGTTCCTTTCCCAGGGCTGAGTCCTCAGGATCTCTCCAAGGAAATTCACTCCATGACTAGGTACACAGAGGGCAAGAGGGCCAGGGCCTGTTAAACTGAACACGTCACTACCCATCTCCTCGTATCGCTCACATCGCCAAGTAAAACGAATCCAAAGGATGTGTGTCCTGTACCTTAGCATTCAGGGAGGAACTCGCCGTTTTGTTTGAAGTTAGCTTGGTACAGCTAACAACTGTATTTGAGTACCAAACACCTTTCAGATTAATCAACAACGCAATTTCAACCCTTCTTACATTAAGATTATATAACTGACATGAACAAGGATCAGAGTTTATAACGTGAGCAGGAACGAACACCACAATGATTAGAAAGTAGATTTATTCTTGAAATCTCACATCATAATAAATCACCCAGAACGTTTCAGTCGTAACTTCAACTGTCACAAAAACTGGACGATGAACCAAAGTTCTAAAGAGTGCTCAAGTTACGCATTCAATAACAGAACTATTAAGGGTGATGCTAAAGGCATAGTAGAAATCCTAAAGGCAAAAACTAATAAACATAAAGTAGTACATATTTGATACTACTTTAGATACCTTATGAATACTGCAGTTTATTCATGATTTTCGAAATAAACAAGAATAAGGTACAAAGAACCCAATTTCCCTACAGTGAATACTATATAGCATTAAGAGTGAGAATGCGTCATTTTATGTGGCAAAATTATAGAGCAAAAGTTGATAACGGCACTAAATTTGGCATCTAATTATCCATATGGATTCTGACTGCTGGTATTTTTTGCTGCTCTTAAAGACTACCACTTTATCGCTGCATTATGGAATGACACAGTAGTATAGCATTTGGCCCCCAAATCCTGGCTTTCTGAAGTAGGATTCTAACACTTCTGTATCCCAAGTGCCACTGCATCTGCTGCATAAGGATTTGCGCTGTAAAGCGAACGAGTAACTGTAGATTAGTGAAGACGGAGCATTGCTAGCATATAATATTGACAATTTTCTCAATCTCTTGTTATGCTGAAAAACGAATTACCCACAGACCCACCCCCTGAAATAGCCCTAGTCCTCGAATAGGCCTATGAAAGGTAACGTTCTTGTACACCCAGAGTAGAACGCACTCAAGTATCATTACTTGAAGAAACATTTGACAGTCTAAAGATGTCTGTTGAATCGCAGTAGTTGCCACTCATTATAGCACTTGAATGAAATGCTCACAGCTACAGCATTTTCGATCACCACTGCAATATGGAATGATCATAACATACATACACTGAAGAATACTAAACTTGAAGGTGCATTTCAGCCTTTTTAGTTGATAACGAGATGTAGATCACATCTCATACAGGTGTGAGCCAAAAAATGACTTATTGGCCGAAGGCTGAAACTTGAAATTCTGCACGCTGCGTGAGTGACGATAAAAAATTTAAATGGCCCTAGAAATTCTAAATGCATAGATGTCATTGATGCGCAAAGGCTGGTCAAATTAGTGAAAAGCAAGACAAGCTGAGGGGGGCCAAGAAAATCTCACTTTGAACATTACATCTCTTTTCAGTGCTTAATTTGAGCAGTGGATGATGGTGGGGGCCGCCCACCAGCATTCATTTTTTGGGACCATACATACACTAAACAAGAGCAAGAGACAATAACACAAACAAAGCGGAAAGACAGAGGAAGAGAAGCACGGAACAACTGCCAGAAAGGAAGAAAGCAGGATCCCGTAAAAATAAAGTACAATGGCAGGGAATGTCTGGTGGCGATTAAAATGGCCCGAGGTGTATTCAAGACTAGCAGTCTTGGTAGTGGGCACGTCGACATTTAACTATGCCGGCTGCAGTTTTCTGAGCAGAGCTTTTGGCGCCAGAGCTCATTATATTATACATTCAACACTACCTATTTTACTTACTGATATTAAAATTTAGATCTGCATGGAGAGGGCACGGCTAAAAACAAACCGTATGAAGAGAATATCTGAACTAATTACTCGAGATCACAGAAACTTTACTAATGCAGTATTATATTCAATTTAATTAAAAATAATTATTAAGCCAACAAAGAAGCAAATAGTCGCTCTAAAATATATAAAAAAAGAAAACACAGTCACTGTTTTCTGATATATTGAATACAAAAAAGGGATATCTCTGGCCTTAAAAGTAGAGTTCTAGTAATGAATATTCATGTTACAAAACAAGCGGGTTCTTGCAGATAGATATTTGGGTCGGGTCATGTGATATAATAAAGCTTAAAAATAATACTGCCCTCATTGAATTTCTTTATGTTTGAAATGCTCTTAAAAAGCCTACAGCAATGGTGAACAGACATCCTCTCATTTTCGATATTTTTTTTAAACATAGTGTAGGGAAGCAGAGTTTGTCCTCACCATGTAATACTCTCACAATACCCCAAAGATGGTCCTTGAATTCACAGTAGTAAATCTTTGGCTCAGTGGTGGTAGTGTGGTAAAGCAGCCAGGCTTTATTTAGAGGAACATGTGTTAAGCATTTTAGAGCACCAACATGAACAATAAGTAATTGACATGAGATGAAAGAAACCAGACACCAATTTACAAAAATAAAGCTTATTTTTATCTTAATTTAGACACCAAAACTAACCCAATTTCCCATGTATAACCAGATTTATAAAGTATAAAAGCAAAATTAAATCACTGCAAAACTGGCATTTAAATGTTGCATTGAAGTTTGTGGAGAAAATACTGCAGACTTTAATTTTAATGCAACATTGCAAAAGAGTACTTAAAAAATGAGTTGCGTGGAACTCTTGCAAAGTTAAGGTTGTGCAGTCCCTGGACCAGAACACAACAGTCAGTTCAGTTTTACCTGGCCTGTGGTGTCCAGGTGCAGAGCTGTCCTGGCTGTCCGTGATGCTGACTGGGACTCACAGTGATGCTGATTGACTACTTATACTATGGTGCGAACAAAGGGATGTGTGATGCTGACTGGGACTCGCAGTGATGCTGACTGACTACTTATACTATGGTGCTGACAAAGGGATGCAAAATCTCAGCTGGGGCTGGGTTGCAGATCTCAGATGCAGGCAATACAAAATGACCTGCACTTTCAGCATGGAGTGTGGGAGTTAGTTACTGGACTGACAACCAACAAGCCTTGGGAGCAGTAAAGGTGCAGAAATCCTTCGGGAACCTCACAAGGTCCCGGGGAGCGATGTAGAGGCCTAACACTTAGGGGCAAGCAAGACTAAAACTCCCAAAAGACAATGGACCACTGCTTTAATCAATCCCATGTTGGCCCGATGTTGAGAGAATCTTCAGATCCTGTGAGTGTTTTTACCTGCAGACTGCCGGGGACTAGTGCCACTAGTCCATGGGAAGACTGAGGGTGATTCTGGCTTCCACAAGGGTCCCTCTGGTCAGGTGTGATGAGTTTCAGCCAAAGAAAAGGGTTGTTCATGCAGTTCCCAGGTGGTTGCCTCAGGGACAGATTATCCCTCTTTTGCTTGGTGCAGTCGGCAAAGTCTGTTTATCGGTGATGCAGAGATCCTCCAGTTCCTTCTTCAAAGTTGGCCAATCAGATCTGAGGTTCTGGTGTCAAGGGTGTCCATTAAATCATCCTGGATTTAAGGGAGTTAGGGGTGTGGAAGCTAGTGGCCAATGAGCAGCTAGCTCCTACAGCTAATCCACCCTGAGGTGACCACATCTGGTGGAGAAGATGACCTTTAACTTCCCAGAACCCTTTATTCTGCCACTCCTAAGATGGCAGAAATCAAAATTGAGTGCACACACCAGGCTGCTCACCCTAGAGGTGTAGTCAGCCTGCTGGTGGTGAGCACTGTCCTGCATACCTAATTTCCTGACTAACAATGAGCAAATGTGCATAGGGGCAGATGGAGTAATGTTTCCTTCACTGAGGGGCAGTACAGATGCTATCAGGTGTGGGGAGTCTGCATTCTTACTGAAGGATCATTATTCTGTAATAGTGTGGGGCATATATACTGAGGGAAATGCACTTAATGTGCATGTTTGAATACTGGATGGGTTTGCAAAAATATGTTCTGTGTTGAGGTATGAAAAGCAAGCACAGGATGAAAATGTGATGAACAATTAGTGTTCTTGCAGAACAGATGTACATTTGGCCAGTGTGTATTAGGTGGACATTTGATCTACTTCATTGTGATACACAAGAAAGAAGGAATGAATGCCAGATGAATGCGTCGAGCAGCAAACAATGTGTGTTAAAGTGATAAGTCTTATTGTGGTATATGGTATACTTTCTCTACTACATAATGTTGAATTGATGAATGATAGACATAGTGGGCCTGATTCACAGACTACACTTTGTAATACATTTTGTAGTAGTACAACACATAATACAAAATGCAGTTAACAAACTACGTGCAGAGATTTATGCCTCCACTTTACCGATACTTATGTGTGTGGAGTTCTCCACTCCAATTTCAGAATCTCTGCACACTTAAGTTTATGTTTTAGTAGTACACTTGGGTGGAACTGACAGGAATGGGTGGTAAAAAGGGTATGCTTGTTACAAAAGGAGAATGGATTATAGAAGAGCAAAAGGGCTGTGGGGAGGGCCAAGGAGGGTTTAGGGTGTGATGCCATCGACTTACACAAGAGTAAAACCATTGCATTTTTCTGGGCGTGAAGACCTGTAACTTACACTTTCGTGGTAAGTTAAAACTTGGATGGCTTGATTCGCTGAGGTCACTTACACTTTTGAGTAAGTTTACCAAATGTTACTGGGGACCATTATTAAAATGATTGAAATCATTGCTGATGAATGTTGCAAATGTGTAAGGATGTATACAATGCCTACTTTCGATCAATAGCTACTTTTGTTGGAGTCTCATAAGGGTTAATTTTCACTCAATACCCATCCTTTTCTGCTTGTGTTTAGAACCACTTGGTGATTTAAATTTTTTTTTGGCCTAGCATACCAACATGATGTGGATAAAACACAAATTTACTTGATGTACTAGCAACAGAGTAGACACAGTACTTTGCCCAAAATATAAAAAGAAAGAAGATCCCTCTTGAATTAAGGCAAATTAAGTTAAATCATAATTTATTTTCAGCCATGATTGAAACAACAATGAAATGGCGCACCAACTGTTGGGCTTGGCCCTCTCTACAGGGGTACCACCAAACTATTTCCCTTTAACCTTTTTTTTTTGCTGAAATCATTTTTGTTGGCCTAGGACCTACCACTACTATCTATTGCTAAAGTGCGTGTGCTCATTCCATGGGTAATTTACTTATAAGTTCCTTGCAGAGTAGTATACAATATATACAGGACCTGTAAATGATTTACTATTAGTGGGCCTGCAACATCTATTGTGCTACAACTTCAGTAGTTACTTAAAACATGTCCCAGTCCTACCACTGCAGTCTCAATGCAGATTTAAACTACCAATTTGACTTGGCAATATAACTGCCTTGCCAAGCCTCAACCCCCCCTTTTTTATTTGTAAATCACTCCTAAGGTGCTAGGTATGCCATAGGGCAGTGTGTCCAGGCCTAGTTCTCCACCTACCTCTGTTGGCCCCTTGGCCACATCCAGGAACAACGCTCCTTCAGGATCTCTCTCTTCTGCTGTATCAGAGTCGTCCTTCTTCTGCATCCTCTACGCTATTGTGCTATCTCCCTCTTTTCATTTCTCTCTTCTTGAGCCTTCATCTGCTGACTTTTGCCCGCCCTTTTTGCTGCTGTGCTTTCTCTCACTCTCCAATTGTTACCTTTTCTTTCATCCTTTTCTTGCCTGATTTTCTCTTGATCCCTCTTTCCTTTGCACTCGTTTGCCTTTGTGTCCTCTTTTGGTCTTTTCATTCTGATTTTTGCTGCTGCTCCCACCCATTTTTACGTTTTCTCTCACTCTCCATTTTTGCCTTTTCTTTTCTTCTTTTCTTCTCTTTTCCTGACTGATTTCACTGGATTCCTCATTCTTGTGCTCTCTTTGTGCTTTTTTCTGTCCTCTTTTGGTCATTATTTGCTTCTGCTTCCAACCTTCACTTTCCACCTTTTTCTCACTCTTCACTCCAGCTCCCTCTGCTATCACCTTGCCTCTCCTCCCTCACCTCCTCCTGCCTCCCCCTCTCCTTACGTTCTCCTACTTCAGCTTCTGCCTTTTTGCCAGCACTGCCTTTCACCACCTAGCACTCCTCCTACCTCCTAGGACCTACTTAATGGTGTCTGCAGAGTAGCCCCCTGAGCAGGTGCCCAGGCACAGCTCTACATCTACTTTAGTTGACCCCTCTGGCCAGCTCCAGAAACCATTCTCCTCCAGGACATCACTCTTCTACTGCATCAGAGTTCTCCTTCTGCTGCATTTTCTGCACTTTTCCTCTTCCTGTCTCTTTTCTTTGCTTTTTTTTATTAGCTTTCCTTTGCTCTCTTTTCACTCCCTTTTTGCTGTGGCTCCCTCCTGTTTTTTCTCTCTCAACACTTTTTTGCCTTTTGTTGCCCGATTTTCTCTTGATCCCTTGTTCCTTCACTCTCATTTACCTTTTTGCCCTCTTATGTACCTTCCATTCCACTTCTTCCTGTTGCTCCCATCCGTTTTCACCTGTTTTCTTTGCCTTTTCACTTTTTGCCCTTTCTTCTCAACTTCATTCACAGCCTGAATAGCATTGATATCTCTCAACTCGGCCACGACCCTAAGCATATCACAGGACACATGCACTTTCAGCGACTACATCAAATACAGACACACTACCAAACTCACATGGACCAACCACTCCATTGTCCACTTCAACGTCATAGCCCACACTCCCCCAACCCAGCGCAACCCAACACTACCCTTCGCAGCTGGAACAAGGCCTCAGAAACTGAATCAACAGACACCCTCGCCCTCAACCCACCCAAACACCTCAACAAAGTTACCCAGGACACCAGAAACATCAATGTCAAGATCATGGACTGCACCAACATCGTCACCCCCATCAAGAAAAAGCGACATAGAAGAAGTACCAAACAAGCAAGCTGCTACACCGATGACCTCAAGACAGCCAAGCATCAATGCAAACACCTCAAGCGGAGATGGTGCACCAGCAGAGACGCAGCCGACAGAACTACCTACAACACCACACTCAACCTATATCACTGCTAACTATGTGAGACCAAGAAAGAAGCTGTGTCATTAAACATTGAAACCAACCCCAATTACAGTAAGGCACTCTTCTCATTGACAAGGAATTCACGAACCCTGCAGCAGCAACAAGCAACTTTACCCCCTCTCATGACATACGCCTTGTGAATTTCTTCCATGACAAAATCACTAAAATCTACTGAATCTGAAACACCCATCTCAAAGATTTCTTCATCGACCGCACCTCCCCACCCATGACCTATTATACGGTCCCTGTGAGGTTAATAGGACTGCACATATCTGAACAAGACCTTCACAATATAGATTTCTGTCAGTTAGCTCACTGTACCACATACAAATGCCTAAACTGACCAGGGTAATAGATGTTATTGTCAACCCCAGACATGTCACTCCAATTCCCAAGGAATCAATGGAAAGAGATTTACCCTTTTGTTTGGCAATTCTTGTATGCCCAAGTTTTGACATTTGTTAATCATGATATAGGGGGTCATTCTGACCCTGGCGGTCGGTGACCGCCAGGGTCACCGACCACGGGAGCACCGCCAACAGGCTGGCGGTGCTCCGTCGAGCATTCTGACCGCGGCGGTTCAGCCGCGGTCAGAAACGGAAAGTCGGCGGTCTCCCGCCGACTTTCCGCTGCTCGGGAGAATCCTCCATGGCGGCGGAGCACGCTCCGCCGCCATGGGGATTCTGACACCCCCTACCGCCATCCTGTTCCTGGCGGGTCTCCTGCCAGGAACAGGATGGCGGTAGGGGGTGCCACGGGGCCCCTGGGGGCCCCTGCAGTGCCCATGCCAGTGGCATGGGCACTGCAGGGGCCCCCGTAAGAGGGCCCCACTGTGTATTTCAGTGTCTGCAATGCAGACACTGAAATACGCGACGGGTGCAAACTGCACCCGTCGCACATACCCACTCCGCCGGCTCCATTCGGAGCCGACTTCCTCGTGGGGAGGGGTTTCCCGCTGGGCTGGCGGGCGGCCTTCTGGCGGTCGCCCGCCAGCCCAGCGGGAAAGCCTGAATGGCCTCCGCGGTCTTTCGACTGCGGAGCGGCCATATGGCGGTTCCCGCGAGGCGGGCGGCTACCGCCACCCGCCTCACTCGGAATCAGGCCCATAGTTACTTAAATAATTACATGATATGAATAACAACAAAACAAAAGAAACAAACAGACATTATATTAACAGATAAAATGTATACAAAGTAGGATACAGGTGCATGATTTCTTCAGGCATTAACCTGGCTGCTGCTTAGGATCTAATACTTTGTTGATAGAACTAAAGTGAGAGCTAAACTAATCCAGAATACGATCTCATTATAAGTATTCAGACTGTTACGATGAATACATGCTGGCCAAGCTAGTGCATGTGCTTAATGAGGTTGACCTTACAGATGCTTAAAAGTTAGCACACAGTGGGAACGTCAGGCGAAACAGACACTCTTTACCTGATTAAGAACATCCGAGCAAAGGTCTGTGTATCAACCTGTAGTAACATAAAAAATATGTAAAATTTCCTGTTATACCTGTGAGTATAGATTAAAAATACCGGTGCACAAGCTGTTTGCAATTTATTAATAATACTACTTTAAAAATATTGCACAGTGAGTGGATGCTAGAGGGGGAGCACGATTTGGCAAAGTTGGGGCACCTCTATAAATCCACAGAAAGCTTCAACATATGCTTATGCAATACCAGTGTGTGCTCTCCTCCAAGTTGTCTTTAATTATAATCACAGCCTAGACAGCAGTGAAGAGGCAGATATAACAAAGAAAGTGCCATATTGCATACGACTCACCCTTCAGTCTCCTTAATAGAGAAAAGCACACACCGTTCTTGATAGTAGAATGCAACAAAGGAAAACAAGAAAAGAAACAATGTGATGCGGATGCAATTCCCTGATAACTTTTGATACAACCCCCTTAAATGTGCAAAGTGCCCATGCTTAAAAGGTGCAGATGAGTGGAGGTTGAACGTTTAGGATGTGATTCATCCATTTGATTGTGCAACTGCTTTATATTGCTATTCGAAGTAAAACACAAGAAAGATACAAAAATACATTTTCAAAACATTTATTGAAATGATCGTATTTTTGTAAAGAAAGCCTGAGCTTAGATTATCAGAAGGATGAGTCACGGTACTGTAATACCTGTTATTTGAACGGCCAAAAATATAAACAGAGGGGCATATTTATACTCTGTTTGCGCCGCATGTGCGTAAAAAATTTTGACGCACAATCGGCGCAAACCCTGCCCCATATTTATACTTTGACGTCCGACCCCGCAGGCGTCAAAATTCCACCATGTGCGTCATTTTTTGGAAGGGGGAACCAGCCTTGCATTAATGATATGCAAGGTAGGTGTTCCCTTCCAAAAAATGACTTTAAGGTCTGTGCCCCTTATTTATACTCTGACGTCATTTTGACGCACAGGAGGGGGCAGGCCTTAAAAAACGGCGCACAGCCTGATGGGTGCTGTTTTTTAACGCCTGGGTCAGGGCAGGCGTTAAGGGACCTGTGGCATCGGAAGGAGCCCAGAGGTGCCCTCCCCTGCCCCCAGGGACACCCCCTGACACCCTTGCCCACCCCAGGAGGACACCCAAGGATGGAGGGACCCATCCCAGGGAAGTAAAGGTAAGTTCGGGTAAGTATTTTTTTCAGATTTGTTTTGTGGCAGAGGGGGGCCTGATTTGGGCCCCCCTACATGCCACTATGCCCAATGACCATGCCCAGGGGACATAAGTCCCCTGGGCATGGCTATTGGGCAAGGGGGCATGACTCCTGTCTTTGCTAAGACAGGAGTCATGTCAATGGAGGTTGGGCGTCAAAAAAAAAATGGCGCAAATCCGGTTTGAGGCCTGAATTTTGCCGCAGACCTGACTTGCACCGTTTTTTGACGCACAACCCCCATTTTCCCATACGCCGGCGCTGCCTGGTGTGAGTAATTTTTTTTTAATGTCATTCCATAAATAAGGCGCCCGCATGGCACGTTGGAATGGCGTTAGCCGGCGGTAACATTTTTGACGCACAACTGCGTTGGCGCAGTTGTGCATCAAAAAGTATAAATATGGGCCATAATGTTGCCTAATTACCCTTCTGCCAGATCAGTTGGGATAGTGTAAACCTCATATCTCGGTCCTAAGTGTCATGAAGCTGATGTCTGTGTACAGGTTATCTTCCTTTGTAGGATGGTAGTCGGAATCAGCAGGGCTACATCCCAGTCACAGTTCAAAGCAGTTCCATGATCATCAGGTGTGAAGTCCTTCTCTTAAAGAGTGTAGCACAGACAATGTTTATAAAAAAAAATCTATCTCACTATTGCACTATAACATAGGTTCAGAAAAGGCACTTTGGTTGTCTAGCAAAAACAGGACATCTCCTAACAAGCATAGATAAGGAAAACAAAGGCATTGCGTTCTGATTGTGCATCCCTGGACTGAATGTGCATACTACAGGGTGAAAATGCCTACCAGGAATAAATGTCTGAGCTGCACATTCTCCTGTTGTTAGGAAACTATGTGAAAAGTTACCATTATAAAAAGATGTCAAGCTAAAAATTAAAATCTAAAATAGAGACCTAATGTGGGTCAGACAGCAGACCTTCCCTAGGCTTACCACTTGGAACCTTCTCAGCACTCAGGACACCATCTCCATCATGAAATCTGCACATTCAGAGGGCCCCATCCGACCCATACCTGCATCACATCTTCAACCTGGTAGCATATGAGTTCAGCCATGAACTTACCACTCTGCTCAACACCTCATTGGATTCAGCCACCTTCAAACACTGGAAGCGCACAGAAGTCAAACCCCTATTGAAGAAACCCTCAATGGACAACAACAAACTTAGCAACTACAACACCCTTAACATCCAACGGGAACACAATCACCTCCTGGATGACAATGTAAATTGGGAGGTTTCTATTGAGTATAACAGCACTTCCTGTCTTAGATTTCCTGCTTGATTAGCTCAGGAGGTGCACTAAACAGGGTTTGCAGGTGAAAACCTCCAAAGTTCCTGTAAATCAGTAACTAGTTACGGATAAACATAAATTCCTATTATCAGGCACTCACCCAGCTATTAGATTGCAATTCGTAAATTTCACAGTACATATTCGTATTCAGCGTTTTTTGGTTTGTACAATATTTATTACAATTATCTACTCAGTCCATATGAGTAACATCCACTATGAGTCCAACAAAATCCATCAAATATTCATCAAATCAAATAATATAAATTTCACATTGCATCTCCAATGTACAGCATCCTTATGTTTATCAATTTAGATAGTCCAACATAAATCCATCAAATGTTCACCAAAATCAAGTGACATGGACTTCACATTACACCTCCAACGTAAAACAGCCTTATGTTCATCAATATGGCACAGCCTTTTGTTCATCATTTTAGCCAACACGTGTTTCGTCAGGGGCATCTCCCATTGGACTTCCTCAGGGCTGTGATAGTATATAACAAAATAATTTAGTATAGAGTATAACAATGGATCTGTTTATTTTAGTTCACCATGCGGTGTTAAGTGGGTAGTAATATGATCTCACCAGAATTCCAATTAGAATTATATATGTATTAATCACCCGTGTATAACTTATGTAGTAATATGTACTATATTATGTGCCACAAAGTAGTCATAATATTTGTATCTTCAATTGCATCAAGTGAGACTTATACTAGATTCAATAAATAATCACCCTATTTGTATTAAAAACAATAAATAGTGCATACCTTCTGTACATGCACCCCAATGTGAATATTACCCAAATTATGATATAAACTGACCTTTAATGTCCATGCGAATCCTTATTTTCAATGTTTAAGTCCTCAGATTATCGTACCTTGCTAGTGCATAGATAAATGGTCATCTGAGAGCACCATTATTTGTGTTCCATCTCTCTAGAATATCAAAAACAGTGTGGCTTACTTGTTAAATGTATTATTGGTACTCTTTCAAGACTCTAACTACAGATACAAATCACCCCATAATCAAATGAATAAATGAGATTTTTTTATGTGTTAATATACAGATTATTCAGAATAGCCCATATAACTAGTAAGTAGCTACTCTAATATACTAAATTGATGTTTTATGGTCATATCACCCCTTTGCTATGTAATAAACTATAACACAAAGTGTACATGCCAGTAAATACTAGTAACATCCTATTGCTCTTAATAGAACTCACTAGCCAATGTTGCCAATGTTAGCTCATGTTAGCACTTCTATATTGTTTAGCCGCCCCACGTTTGAACTGCAGATCAAACAATCCTTTTAACTGTTTAATAAATTTATGTAACACTCTACAAACCGATTTCGCTAAGGTTAACAAAGTATTTGCAATTAACCAGACTCGCTTACCTTCCAAATGCCACTGTTTTGTTATCCTTATTGTACTGTCATGTTAGCCGTCTGATGCGAGTACGATCATCATTTGGCCATGAAATACAAACAAAGTTAAATACCCGTGCATACGTGTTGTACGTGACTTTCGGAAATTCTTGTCCTACGTCCTTCTTCTATTTCTATATCACGACACCCTTGCTAGTAATAGAAAGAGGACTAGTAGGATCGTTTCCTCTTTCTGAATGCCAAGAAGCATATATTCGGCTCAAGCATACATATTTGTTTTACTTTCAATCAAATAAGGTTCTAAAATGGCAACTATATTCATCGCATATGACAACTGGCAGTATGAAATTATTATTTAATTATTTAAACATTAGCACTAAAAGTGAAAATGCGAGTACGTTCTCAGTTGAACATAAGGTACAAACAATATTAAATATCCGCAAATTCATATTGTACACGAGCTCCGATAACTCTTTTCCTAAGTCTTTTCAGTTCTTATGTCCCTACATCCTTGCTAGTAATGGAAAGAGGACTAATAGAACCATTTTCTCTTTCTGAATACCCAAAAAACATATAGGTGGTCATTACAACCCTGGCGGATGGTGTTAAAGCGGCGGTAAGACCGCCAACAGTCCAGCGGTAAAAGATTTGCAATTACGACCGTGACGGAAACCGCCAACAAAGACAGTCACTTTAACACTCCGACCACCACGGCGGTACAAACAAACAGCCCGACGGTCACCGCCAAAAGACAGGCGGGAGACAATGTACAGACCACACTATTACAACCCACCAATCCGCCACCTTTTCCGGGGCGGATTCACCGAGGATAAAAACACGGCGGAAACAGGAATTCCGAAGGGAAAACGCTCACCTATACACACCCCGCGAGGAACGAGGACACCATGGACCCAGAACTCCAAATTCTCCCTGCGATAGTCTTCCTGCTCCTCTACCAGGAGCACGAACGCCGGCGGCGAAGACCACAGTGAGTACTGCACCTACGACACAGGGGAGGAGGGAGGGAAAAAACAGGGACACACACACACGCAACAACCCCACCCCCACCCTCACCCACTACAACGCACACACTTATGCATATTGATACATCACAGTTACACCCCCCCAACCTCCCCGGAAGAATGCAAAGACAATAGAAAATGAGTGTAACCATTGTAATATATTAAAATCAAGTAGGCAAAAATATATATATACACTATGTACAAAATATATACTAAGCATAGTAGTCCAGGTAGTGCTCCAATTAAGTCCGTGGAACACTTGGTCCACACGGTATGAGCGAGGCCCACACAAGATCCCCGACCATGATGGAGAGAACACTGCAGGGGCACGAGAGATCAACAAAACAAGCACCTCAGGGGGAGGGAAAGGGGGGCACCTCAGCCGGTTGAGTGCACAACGCCAAATCCACGAGGGGGCCACATGCCCACTGTTCAATCCTGGGGAGTGCAATGCCACAGTCTTTCAAGTCTATACAGTGGGTGGGTTGCCCACTGTTCCATCCTGGGCAGTGCAAAGCCACAGTCTCTCAAGTCTCTACAGTGGGTGGCTTGCCCACTGTTCCATCCTGGGGAGTGCAAAGCCACAGTCTCTCAAGTCTCTACAGTGGGTGGGTTGCCCACTGTTCCATCCTGGGGAGTGCAAAGCCACAGTCTCTCAAGTCTATACAGTGGGTGGGTTGCCCACTGTTCCATCCTGGGGAGTGCAAAGCCACAGTCTCTCAAGTCTCTACAGTGTGCTTCATCCTGCTAAGGACAGAGGTAGTGGATGGATCTGTCCACTGGTTCTGGAGGGGGCATGGTACCCAGAGTGCTTCATCCTGCTAAGGACAGAGGTAGTGGATGGATGCCTACTGGGCAGCTGGGCTTGTGCTGCCGGTGGCCTCCTGGGCAGCTGGGCTGGTGCTGGCGGTGGCCTCCTGGGCAGCTGGGCTGGTGCTGGCGGTGGCCTCCTGGGCAGCTGGGCTTGTGCTGGTGGTGGCCTCCTGGGCAGCTGGGATGATGGCGGTCTTCTCCGCCGTGCTGCTCTTGCTGACTTTCTTGTGCCCCTTCCCCACCTTGGAAGGTGTCGCAGCTGACCCCACACTCCCACCTGTACCCCTGGGAGCGGCTTTGGTGGCTGGAGTCTTCCCCCTCTCCCGCCGGGCACTGGCCAACTTCTGATGCTTCACAGGTGGGGGACTGTCTGTCCTGTGGCTCCGTGCCACACTGGCTGCCCTGGTGGCCGGTGCACTCCATATTCCGGTGACTACAGGCACCACTGGTTCCAGAGATGTTGTGGCTGAGGTGCTAGTTCGGGACCTATGAGACGGATGGGGTGGGGAAGGTGTGGGAAAGAGGTCAAGGTTGGACAGGAAACATTTTTGGGACACACTGGGACGGATAGCTGGAGGGGGTTTGGGAATGGAGGAAGAGGTTGTGGTTGTGGGAGGTGTTCGTTTGGAGACTTTGGGTGAAGGTGCATGCGCTGGAGGCTATCGTGAGGTGGATGGCTGTTGGGTGGGTGTGTGCCTGCGTTTGTGTATCTTGGGAGGGGGCATCACAGACACACTGGGAGAGGACACAGGGGACGTGTGAATGGTAGAAGGGGTGGTGACTGCACGTGAGCGGGGTGTGGTGGTGGGTGTGCTGGAGAGGGACGTAGTGGCTGTAGAGGTAGTGCATGCAGGTGTGAGTGTAGACGAGACAGGGAGGAGGGGGATGAGGAGGAGGGGGACACAGTGGAGGCAGTGGATGTTGCTATGTCTGCATGTGTGTGATGCTTGTGTGAGTGCCTGTGGGATGTGTGGTGCTTATGTTTGCCTGAGCTTCCCTTGTGTGTTGACTTGTGTGCATGGTGGTCTGTAGGTGTGCTTGGGATAGGCTGAGGTACAGGGGATTGGGTCGGGGTGGAGGAAGTTGGAGGGGGAGTCTAGACACAGGGACAATGGCTGCCATCAGTGCTGAGGCCAGAGTCTGAAAAGCTCGCTGAAGGGCCGTCTGACCAGAATGAATGCCCTTCAGGAATGCATTTGTTTGTTGCAACTGCCTTTCTACACCCTGGATGTCATTCAAAATGGTAGACTGCCCAACAGTGAGGGACCTGAGGAGGTCAATGGCCTCCTCACTGAGCGCAGCAGGGGTGACTGGGGCAGGGGCTGAGGTGCCTGGGGCGAAGGTGATGCCCACCCTCCCGGATGAGCGGGAACGGGGCGAAGGCTGAGGGGCTGCTGGGAGGGCGGTGCTGGAAGGGGGGGTGGCGGCTGTACCTGTAGATGGGGGGGCACAGATGTTGCCGCCACAACAAGGGAGCTCCCATCAGAGGACGAGTCCGTGTCACTGGTCTCAGCTCCTGTCCCCGTGGTGGAGCTCCCCTCACCGTCAGTCCCACTGGTGAAGTCCGTTTCCGTAGTGTGGCCCTCCATGGCCATGTGGGATGCAGCCCCCTCGTGCTCCGGTGCAAGTGCTCCTCCGACTGGTGATGCTAATGCAAACAAGAACAGGGAGACCACAAAAAGGGGGACGACGACAGAAGAAAGACATGTTGAGTGCATGCATTACCGCTACCGTTGGCGGACACAACAGATACAGAAGCCCCCTGCACTACGCCGCGCTTTTGGGCTCCACTGTTCAATTCCTTGGAAATGGCCTACTAGGCTATGGACGACATCTCAACACATGGATGACACAGGGGCATAACTAGGTGTACTTGGCACTCTACAGAGGTGCGCTGGGGTGCCACATGGCCTGCCTTACGGAGGGACCTTGCCTACGGAACTTGCCCTGGCCTAGGGAAACCCACAGCCCACCTTCTCTACCCAGACCGCTCCGCTGTGCGCAAAATCAGCAGGATGAGAGTGTACTCACCCCCTTGTGGCTGCTGTGATGCCCTCAAGCACCTATCCAACTCCCGGTATGCCACCGCCAGGATCCTGAACATCAGGGGGGTCATGGTGCGACTGGCACCCCTTCCACGTTGGGAGGCCATTCCTAGCTGAGCCTCCACTGTCTTCTTGCTCCAGAAGCGAATGTCCTCCCATCTTTTCTGGCAGTGGGTGCTTCGTCTGTGGTAGACCCCCAGGGTCTGGACATCCTTGGCGATGGCACACCAAATATGTTTTTTCTGGTGGGCGCTGACCTACATGATTTGTACGGGGGGAAGAGAAAGTTATTACCAACTACAACGTTAAAGTGATTGGCCACCACCCCTACCCTTGCCATGTGGCACATGCCCTCACCGTAGTTTCATGCATGCTGCACTCTCCCCCCCTTCCTTCTTACATCCACCCCTCTCCCCACAGGCATAGCCCATACAGCATGCTCCCAGTGTACTTACCTGTTTGCCTGGAGGACCGTAGAGTAGTGTGTACTGGGGGAAGACCCCGTACACAAGTTTCTCCATCTCCTCCGATGTGAAGGCAGGGGCCATTTCCCCAGACACTCGAGCCATTGTCTCTTCCAGACTGAGGTCACAGCAGCACTTGCAGTGTAGGTCCTCTCCTGTCGAAGATCAGGTATCGAGTGATTGTACAGATAGAAAATGGCGGTCACGTCCGCGGCGGTGCGTACTGTCACCGCCGGCGTACATCGCCATTGGCTCCTGGGACCCATAGGGTCCAATGTTAACCAATGCAGCATTGCCCCGCGGTCTTCGACCGCCTACAGCGACGGTGTACAACGCCAGCGCAGTTACCTCACATCCCTTTGTCCCACTTTAGAGGTCAGGCAGCCACCATTTCAGGGTCCCACATGGCTTCATTTTCAACTGCGTCACACACACCTAGGCCTAGACTCAACACTCATACAGGCCACTTTTTTGATTATGAATGGTGTTCTGTGTAAGCTGTGGGTACGTACCTCTGAGTTGTTTGACTCTGTGTTCGCTGTTGTCCTTCATAGGCACCATCCGCTGGGAAATGTGAGGAGATGGCGGCATCCTCCGGTGTACCGACCGTTGGTGGACCTGTCGACAATGGAGGAAAGACATGTGATAATCACATACAGGCTTGACCATGCCACAATCCAGAAACTGTGTACCCAGTTGGAGCTAGACCTGATGTCAGCTATCCGTCATCCCACAGGAATCCCCCCTCAAGTGCAGGTCCTGTCAGTGCTCCATTTCCTTGCAAGTTGGTCATTTCAAACAACAGTGGCCATAGCATCACGGATGTCCCAGCCTATGTTTTCCAATGTGTTGTCCAGAGTGTTGTCTGCCCTGCTGAAACACATGCGGAGCTACATCGTTTTCCCTCAGGTGGGGGAATTGCCTACAGTGAAAGGTGATTTCTAGGCCCTGGGACATATCCCCAACACCATAGGTGCCATTGATGGGACACATGTGGCTTTGGTACCCTCCCACAGGAGTGAACAGGTGTACAGAAACCGGAAGAGTTATCATTCGATGAATGTACAGATGGTATGTTTGGCCGACCAGTACATCTCCCATGTGAATGCCATGTTCCCTGGCTCAGTGCATGACGCCTACATCCTGCGGAATAGCAGCATCCCTTATGTGATGGGTCAACTCCAGAGGCACAGTGTGTGGCTATTAGGTGAGCACCTGGAAGCTAGTCAGTGGGAAAGGCTGTCTGGGTCTGGGGTTATCCCTCCAGGTTAGTGTGTGTCTCACAGTTGTCCCTCTCCATTTGCAGGTGACTCTGGTTACCCCAACCTGTAATGGCTACTGACCCCAGTGATGAATCCCAGGGCAAGGGCAGAGGAACGCTACAATGAGGCCCATGGGCGAACTAGGAGGGTGATCGAGCAGACCTTCGGCCTCCTGAAGGCCAGGTACAGGGGCCTCCATATGACAGGTGGATCCCTATTCTACTCACCAAAGAAGGTGTGCCAGATCATCGTGGCCTGCTGTATGCTTCACAACTTGGCTTTGCGTCGATAGGTACCTTTTCTTCAGGAGGATGGTCCAGATGGCGGTGTTGTTGCAGCTGTGGAGCCTGTGGACAGTGATGACGAGGAAGCAAAGGAAGAAGACATGGACAACAGGGACTCAGTGATCCAGCAATGTTTCCAGTGAGACACAGGTAAGAATACAAACCTGCCTACTACATGTTCTTTAACACTACTACCTCTCTACTGTCTGTCGTTTTCACCCAGTGTATGGTCACTGAGTTGTCACTTTCCCTTACAATTTCACAGATGTGGGTCCCACTGTGTGGCATCTGCTTTGATTCCTCATGGACTAGAGCTGTGTGACATAGGTATGTTGACATTACCAATGAAAAAGCTTTTTCCCACAGTTATTGCTAATACAGTATTCCGAAATCACAGACAGACTCCAGATTGTTTTGTGCTTTAAGGGTGTTTATTTCAGTGCTCAATATTGGAGTGGGTTGTAAAATGGTGAAGGGTGATGGCGCAGGAATGTCCAGGGCAGAGTCCAGTCTATTAGTCTCACAGGTGCATTGCCTATATGGTCATAGGAAGTAGAGCTGGGGCAGTTTAAGGATGGACAGGGTGACAAAGTGGGACAGTAGGATGACAATCAGGGTGGTCTCATTTCTTGGCGGGGGTCTTGGCATCGTTCTCTGTCTTTGTCCTGGATCTCAGGGACTGTTTGCGAGGTGGTTCTCCCTCTGCAGGGGGTGGGGTGCTGGTGTGGTGGTCCTGTGGTGGTGCCTCCTGTCCACTAGCGCCGGCAGAGGTGGTGGGCAGTTCATCGTCCAGGCTAGTGTCAGGGGCCCCTTGTAGTGCCACAGTGTCCCTCCTGGTGTTGAGTACTTCCATCAGCACCCCTACGATGGTGCCCAGGGTGGAATTGATGGTTTTGAGTTCCTCCCTGAAGTCCATATACTGTTCCTCCTGCAGGAGCTGGGTCTCCTGAAACTTGGCCAGTAACGTTGCCATCGTCTCCTGGGAGTGGGGCTAGGCTCCCATGATGGAGGAGAGGGCCTCGTGGAGAGTGGGTTCCCGTGGCCTGTCCTCCCCCTGTCACACAGCAGCCCTCTAAGTTCCCCTGTGTTCCAGGGCCTCCGTCCCGTGGACCGTGTGCCCACTACCACTGCCCCAGGTCCCTGTTGTTGTTGGGGTGGTGGGTTAGCCTGGGTTCCCTGTAGTGGTGGACACACAGCTGCTTGACATGTCCTGGGGACGGAGGTATGGGCCCGCTGGGTGGGTGCTGTGCTGGTGTTTCCAGAGGGGGGAAGCTCTGTAGTGGCCTGTGACTGGGTGTGGGAACCGACTGTCCCGAGGTCCCCGATGGGCCGGGTTGGTCATGTAGATCCAGTTGGACAGAGGTGCTGTCATCACTGTAGGCCTCTTCTGTTGGTGGTGTGGACATGTGAGGACCCTCCTGTCCGGTGACGTTGGGTAGGGGTCCTGCAGGGGTATAAAAGGATGTTTATTACATCTGTGTGTGTCACGGTGTGCAATGGGTGGGTGAACGTGTACCCCAGTGCTAGCATTCCTGTGTGGGACCTTGTGTGATGATGGTTTATGGGGGTGTATGGGTATGTGCAGTGGGCATGCTTTAGTGATGGGTGTCCATGCTTTGTTGTTGCATGCATGGCTTGGTATTAGGATGTGTGGTTTGTGATGTTGGGACATTTGTGAGGAGTTAGAGTGATAGGGTGAGGGTGGGGGTATATGGTGGCATGCAGGTATGGTGGGGGATTTAATAGTTAAGATTTGGCTTACCAGAGTCCATTCCTCACCTACTCCTGTGAGGCCCTCAGGATGCAGAATCGCCAAGACCTGCTCCTCCCATGTTGTTAGTTGTGAGGGAGGAGGTGGGGGTCCGCCGCCACTGCGCTGAACCGCCATGTGGTGTCTGGAGACCACGGAACGCACCTTCCCCGGTAGGTCGTTCCACCTATTCCTGATGTCCTCCCGATTTCTTGGGTGCTGTCCCACTGCATTGACCCTGTCCACTATTCTTCGCCATAGCTCCATCTTTCTTTCAATTGAGGTGTGCTGCACCTGTGATCCGAATAGCTGTGGCTCTACCCGGACGATTTCCTCCACCATGACCCTGAGCTCCTCCTCCGAGAACCTGGGGTGTCTTTGCGGGGCCATGGGGTGGTGTAGGTGATGTGTGAGGTGGTGTGTGGGGTGATAAGGGTGCTGATATGTAGTGGTGTGTAGTGTGCGGTGCGTGGAAGTTATGTGGGTGATGGTGTTGTGTACCTGTGGATGCTAGTGTTGTTGATGGTGGTGTCTCTCTCTGGCTTTCGTTCGTGATTTGAGGTCGTAAGGGTTTGTGGGTGATGTGGGTGTGTGTTTTATATTGTATTAAGTGTGTGGGAGTGGTGTGTGTATGTGTATCAGGTGTGTGTATTTCGAATTGTCCAATGTGGTGGTGTTTTGTATATGTGTGTGTATTTTGAGCGCGGCGGTGTGTACCGCCAATGGAACACCGCGGTTGAAAGACCGCCGCGTGGATTCGTGGGTCATTATAGTGTGGGCTTATTTCTGTTGGTGTGACGGTGGAGGATTTGTTTTCGCCAGTTTATCACTGACCTTTGGTGTGGCGGACTTCTGTGGGTGTCTGAATTTTGGCGGATTCCGAACTGTGGGTCATAATAGCTGTGGCGGAATTCCATGGCCACGGCGGTGTGTTGGTGACCTTCTGCACGGCGGTACGTGGCTTTTACTGCCAATGTTGTAATGACCGCCATAGTCCGCTCAAATGTACATGTTATTACTTCTAGCCAAATAAGGTCCTAAGTTGGCCACTCTGTTCATCAAATATGGCAACTGGCAATATTGAAATCTTATTGGATTTCTTTGGGCATTAATGCTAAAATCGAAGTTAGCACATCATCAAATCAATGCTATAAAGCCTGTGTACCAATCTAATAATAATTCTGGACCTCATTACCAGAAAAAAAAAATAATAACATTATTGTCTGTATATATAAATAATAGACAAACAAAGGGGCACAGATAAACTGATTAAATGTTTATCTTATTTAATATGCCTATCAATCCAGTGATTATTGCCTAAAGAGATTAGTCAACTAGATTTAAGAACTTTGTTGTATAGATATAGAGATGTGTGCTACATGCTCTAGTGAAAATACTGTGTGCTCATCTGTTAGTTAACCTATTGATCTGTGTTTAGACCCACCTCCACCGCTTGTAATTTCATTATCCATAGTGATTCTTTACGTCTCAGTTGTAGTTCCCTACTACCACCCCTATGGTCCACAGGAATATGTTCTAAACCAAATAATTTTATGTCTGCATGAGTATTTTGATCCATACAAGACAATATATGTTGTACAATTGGATATCTCTCATCCTTTTGTTTCAATACCCTCAAATGTTTACTGATTCTTATTCTCAATGGGCATATCGTGCTACCATCATACTGTATATCCGTTCACGTTTACATTTGATAATATAAATAACATCCTTAGGCCCTCATTACAACATTGGCGGTAAAAGTCGCTTATCGCCGTGCAGAAGACTGCCAACACACCGCCGCGGCAGCAGAATTCCGCCACGGTCATTATGACCCACAGCTCGGAATCTACCAAAATTTAGACACCCACACAAGTCTGCCACACCAAAGGTCAGTGATAAACTGGTGAAAACAAAACTGCCACCGTCACGCCAACAGAAATACGCCCACACTATCACGACCCACGAATCCACGCGGCGGTCTTTCAACCGCGGTATTCCATTGTCGGTACACACCGCTGCGTTCAAAATACACACACATTTACTAAACACTACCACATTGGACAATTCCAAATACACACATCTGATACACATACACACACCACTTCCACACATCCAATACAATATAAAACACCCACCCACATCACCCACAAACCCCTACAACCACAATTGCGACAGAAGGCCGGAGAGAGACACCACAATCTACAACCAAGCATCCACAGGCACACAATACCATCACCCACATAACATCCATGCACTTCACACAACACCTTACTAAATATCACCCCACACATCACAACACACACCACCCCACACATTACCCACACCACCCCATGGCACGGCAAAGACACCCCAGGTTCTCTGAGGAGGAGCTCAGGGTCATGGTGGAGGAAATCATCCGGGTAGAGCCACAGCTATTCGGATCACAGGTGCAGCACACCTCCATAGCTAGGAAGATGGAGCTATGGCGCAGAATAGTGGACAGGGTCAACGCAGTGGGACAGCACCCAAGAAATCGGGAGGACATCAGGAAGAGGTGGCACTACCTACGGGGGAAGGTGCGTTCCGTGGTCTCAAGACACCACATTACGGTTCAGAGGACTGGCGGCAGACCCCCACCTCCTCCCCCACAACTAACAACATTGGAGGAGCAAGTCTTGGCTATTCTGCATCCTGAGGGCCTCACAGGAGTGCTCTCTGTTGGGCTGCCTGGCCACAATGAATGCCCTCCAGGTATGCATTTGTTTGTTGCAAATGCCTCTCAACACCCTGGATGGCATTCAGAATGGTAGGCTGCCCAACAGTGAGGGATCTCAGGAGGTCAATAGCCTCCTCACTGAGGGCAGCTGGGCTGATTGGGGCAGGGCCTGAGGTGCCTGGGGTGAAGGAGATGCCCACCCTCCTGGGTGAGCGGGCACGGGACAGACTCTGAGGGGCTGCTGGGAGGGCAGTGCTGGTAGGGGGGTTGGCGACTGTACCTGTTGATGCTGTGGGCACAGAGGGGCCCGCCACCGCAAGGGAGCTCCCATCAGAGGAGGAGTCGCTGTCGCTGGTCTCTGCTCCTGTCCCTGCCGTGGAGCTCCCCTCGCCCTCTGTCCCACTGGTGTCTTCAGACTCCATAGCTTCACCCTCCAGGGCCAAGTGGGATGCAGTTCCCTCCTGTTCCGGTGCCAATGCTCCTCCGCCTGATGATGCTATTGCACACAAGAACAGGGAGACCACAAAAAGGGGGGGCGAAGACAGAAGAAAGACATGTTCACTGCATGCAACACCACTACTGTTGGCGGACACAACAGACAGTGAGCAGCCCTCTGCACTATGCCATGCACTTATAGTTCCTAGATTTTTCACATGCCCATGGGGTACGAGGCCTAAGCCCAATTGCTGCACACCTGGAAGTCACAGGAGCCTGACTAGGCGGAGATGGCTCTTGCCACTGGTGGGGTTGGGGTGCCACATAGCCTGCCTCACAAGGGACCTTGCATATCAAGATCGCCCTGGCCTAGGGGAGCCCACTGCTCACCTCCCCCACCCAGACACCTCGTAATGCGTGCAGAGTCAGCTGAATGAGAGTGTACTCACCCCCTTGAGGCTGCTGTAATGCCCTCAAGCGCCCATCCAACTCCGCATAGGTCACCGCCAGGATCCGGAACATCAGGGGCGTCATGGTGCGACGGGCACCCCTCCCACGTCGGGAGGCCATCCCCAGCTGGGCCTCCGCCGTATTCTTGCTCCAGCGGCGCAGGTCCTCCCATCTTTTACGGCAGTGGGTGCTCCGTCTGTGGTAGACCTCCAGGGTCTGGACATCCTTGGCAATGGCACGCCAAATAGCCTTCTTCTGGTGGGCACTGACCTAGGGGAATGGTACAGGGGAAAGGACATTACTCACCCGGCCGGACTGTCATACTCATTGCCCAACAGTTCCCACCCATGCCATGACGCACATACACTCACCATCCGCACATGTAGGCCTTAGCCCCCCCATGTATCTTCCAGCCACACCACTCAAAGCAGGCATTGCCCATTCAGCATGCTCACAGTGTGCTCACCTGTTGGTCTGGAGGACCGTACAGTTGCGTGTACTGGGGGAGGACCCCATCCACTAGTTTCTCCAACTCCTCCGAAGTGAAGGCAGGGGCCCTTTCCCCAGACACATGAGCCATCGTCGCTTCCAGACACAGGTCAGAGCAGCACATGCAGTGTAGGTCCTCTCCTGTTGAAGGTCAGCTATCAAGTGAGTGAACCGACATAAAATGGCGGTCACATCCGCGGCGGTGCGTGCTGTCACTGCCGGCGTACATCGTCATTGGCTCCTCGGACCCATAGGGCCCAATGTTGACCAATGCTGAATTGCGCTGTGGTCTTCAACCGCCCACCGCGACGGTGTACAACGCCAGCGCAGTTCACTCATATCCCCTTGTCCCACCTTACAGGTCAGGTAGCCGCCATTTCAGGGGGCCACATGGCATTAATAATAACTGCGTCACACCTATCTAGGCCTAGAATACACACAGTTACAGGCACATTGCAGATCAATACATTTCTACAAATGACTTTTTGTGATACCTCAGTGTTGGCTGATTCTCTGCTCGCTGTTCTCCTCCGTAGGGCACGTCTGCTGGGGCAGGTGATGAGATGGTGGCATCCTCCGGTGTACAGACCTTTGGTGGACCTGTCGACAATGGAAGTGAGACACATCATAGTCACATACAGACTTGATCGTGCAACAATCCAGGAACTGTGTGCCCAGTTGGAGCCAGACTTGATGTCAGCTGTCCGCCATCCCACAGGGATACCCCCTTTAGTGCAGGTCCCTTCAGTACTCCATTTCTTGGCAAGTGGTTCCTTTAAAACAACAGTAGCCATTGTATCACGGATGTCCCAGCCAATGATCTCTAACGTGTTGTCCAGAGTGTTGTCTGTCCTGCTGAAACACATGCGCAGCTACATCGTGTTCCCTCAGGTGGAGGATTTGCCCACAGTGAAACGTGACGTCTATGCCCTGGGACATATCCCCAGCATCATAGGTGCCATTGATGGGACACATGTGGCATTAGTACCCCCACGCAGGTGTGAGCAGATGTACAGAAACTGGAAGAGCTACCATTCGATGAATGTGCAGATGGTGTGTTTGGCAGACCAGTACATCTCCCATGTGAATGCCAAGTTTCCTAGCTCTGTGCATGACGCTTACATTTTGAGGAATTGTAGCATCCCTTATGTGATGGGGCAACTCCAGAGGCACCGTGTGTGGCTAATAGGTGAGGCCAAGGACCCAATAAAGAGTGAATAGGTGTCTGGGTATGGGGTTGTCCCTAAGGGTTAGTATGTGTCTAACAGTTGTCCCTCGATGTTTGCAGGTGACTCTGGTTACCCCAACCTCTCATGGCTACTGACCCCAGTGAGGAATCACAGGACAAGGGCAGAGGAACGCTACAATGAGACACATGGCGAACTAGGAGGGTGATCCAACGCACCTTTGGCCTCCTGAAGGCCAGATTCCAGTGCCTCCATATGACAGGTGGTTCCCTATACTACTCACCAAAGAAGGTGTGCCAGATCATCGTGGCCCGCTGTATGCTGCACAACCTGGCTTTGCGACGGCAGGTGCCTTTTCTGCAGGAGGATGGGCCAGCTGGTGGTCTTGTGGCAGCTGTGGAGCCTGTGGACAGTGAAGAAGAGGAGGCAGAAGAAGAGGATATCGACAACCGAAACAACATAATCATGCAATACTTCAAGTGAGACACAGGTAAGAAGATGTCACTGCCTCCCACATCTCATACTATTGTTGGAGCTTGCATAAGCCTGTCATTTTCACTCAGTGTATGGACCCTGACTTGTCACTTTGCCTTTCCATTTCACAGATGTTGGTCCCACTTTGTGCCCTCTGCTATATTTCCTCCTGGCCTACAGCTGTGTTACATCAGTATGTGCACAAGTAAATTGACATTGCTGTATTCCATGGTTATTGCAATTATACATTTGTGAAAGCACAGACTGACTCCAGATTGTTTTGTGATTGAAGTGTGTTTATTTCTGTGCAAATAAGTGGAGGGGGTTGTAAAATGTGCTGGGGTGATGGTGGAGGTATGTCAATGGCAGAGTCCAGTCTATTTGTTTCACAGGTGCATTGTCCAAAGGGGCATAGGTACTGGAGCAATGGCAGTTTAAGGATGGACAGGGTGACAAAGTGGGACAGAAGGGTGACATTCAGAGGGGTCTCATTTCCTGGCACGGGTCTTGGAAATGTTCGCTGTCTTGTTCCTGGATCTCAGGGACTAATTGCGGGGTGGTTCTCCATCTGCAGGGGGTGGGGTGCTGGTGTCGTGTTCCTGTGGCGGTGCATCCTGTCCACTAGCGCCGGCAAAGGTGGAGGGCTGTTCATTGTCCAGGCTAGTGTAAGGGGCCCCTTGTTGTGCCACTGTGTCCCTCCTGGTGTTGACAAGGTCTTGCAGCACCCCTGCAATGGTCACCAGGGTGTTGTTAATGGACTTCAAGTCCTCCCTGATCCCAAGGTAGTGTTTCTCCTGCAGCCGCTGGGTCTCCTGAAACTTGACCAGTACCGTTGCCATCGCCTCCTGGGAATGATGGTAAGCTCCCATGATGTTGGAGAGGGCCTTGTGGAGAGTGGGTTCCCTAGGCCAGCCCCCCCACTGTCGCACAGCTGTCCTCCCAGCTTCCCTGTTGCCCTGTGCCTCTGTCCCCTGAACCGTGTGCCCACTGCCACTGCCCCCAGGTCCCTGATCATCCTGTGTTAGTGGGGTTGCCTGGATTCCCTGTAGTGGTGGACTCCCTGCTGATTGACGTGTCCTGGGGACAGAGGGATGGGCCCGCTGGGTGGGTGCTGTGCTGGTGTTTCCTGAGGGGGGAGGGTCTGTGGTGGCTTTTGACTGTGGCAGGGGAACCGACTGTCCCGAGGTCCCTGATGGGCTGGGCTGGTCATCTTGATCCAGTTGTGCAGAGCTGCTGTCATCACTGTGGGTCTCTTCTGTGGGGGGACTGGATATGTCTGGCACCCCCTGTCTGGTGACGTTGGGTATGGGTCCTGTAGGGGTGTAAAAGCTTGATTATTGCATCTGTGTGTGCCATCGTGTGCAATGGGTGAGTGACCCTCTACTCCAGTGCCTGCCTTCTTACCTTGGTCCTTGTGTGATAGTTGGTTTTGGGTCTATGTGGGTATCTGTACTGGACATGTTTTGGTAATGGATGTCCATGCATTGGTCTTACATGCAGGGCTTGTTTTTGGGATGTGTGGGTTGTGCTTGTGGGGTATCTGTGGGTTGTTGGGATGATGGGTGTGGTAGTAAAGATTTGCCTTACCAGAGTCTAGTCCTCCTGCTACTCCTGCAAGGCCCTAAGGATGCAGCATTGCCAAGACATGCTCCTCCCATGTTGTTAGTTGTGGGGGAGGATGTGAGGGTCCACTGCCAGTCCTCTGTATTGCAATCTGGTGTCTGGAGACCACGGAACACACCTTCCCCGTAGGTTGTTTCACCTCTTCCTGATGTCATCCCTAGTTCTTGGATGCTGTCCCACTGCGTTGACCCTGTTGACTATTCTCCGCCATAGCTCCATCTTCCTTGCAATGGATGTCTGCTGCACCTGTGATCCGAATAGCTGTGGCTCTACCCGGACGATTTCCTCCACCATGACCCTGTGCTCCTCCTCAGAGAACCTGGGGTGTTGTTGAGGTGCCATGATGTGGTGTGGGTGATGTGTGAGATGGTGTGTGTTGTGATGTGTGAGGGGATGTGTTGTTTTGTGTTGTTTGAGGTGCGTGGATGTTGTGTAAGTGATGGTGTTGTGTGTCTGTGGATGCTGGTGTTGTTTAAGGTAGTGTCTCTATCTGGCCTGCTTTCAAATTTCTGGTAGTAAGGGTTTGTGGGTAATGTGGGTCTGTGTTTTATATTGGATTGGGTGTGTGGGTGTGGTGTGTGTATGTGTAACAGGTGTGTGTATTTCGAATTGTCCAATGTGGTGGTGTTTTGTATATGTGTGTGTATTTTGAGCATGGCGGTGTGTACCGCCAATGATTTACTGCAGTTGAAAGTCCTCTGCGTTGATTCGTGGGTCGTGATAGTGTGGGCTTATTCTTGTTGGCGTGACGTGTCGGTTTTGTTATCGCCAGTTTATCACTGACCTTTGGTGTGGCGGACCTGTGTGGGTTTCTGTATTGTGGCGGATTCCGAGTTGTGGGTCGTAATACCTGCAGCGGAATACTGCAGCCGCAGCGGTCTGTTGGCGGTCTTCTGCACGGCGGTAAGCGGGATTTACTGCCAAGGTTGTAATGAGGGCCTATATTTTTGGTATCTATGAAATTGCAATTAAAACTCCTCTTTAACAGTAAAGTTGGATTTTAAGTTACAGTTTTGAAAATGTCACTTTTAGAAAGTTGACATTTTCATCCACTAAACTATTTGGTGCCTGCAGCCCCCCATGGGGCACATGACTGGATGTAATTGGCAGTCGAACTGTGTTTATTCCTTCTCTTCAGTCACAGTCAGTGATTACATATGAGTGGATGGGTCATCAACTGGCAAAATGGGGTTAGAGCTGGGCACAGCCCCACTTGCAACTAAATAGGTTGTGCACTGCCTTTACACAAATAACTTGCCACCACTGCAATTGTTCATGCAGCAGGCTTCGAGCCAGGATAGGGTAATCAGGAAACTTCAATCACTTTAAAGAGAATCCTCTAGAAACTTCTCCTAATTCAAAGAAAGCTCCATTTTTAGAAACAGGGCCCTCAGACCCACTCTTCATTTCACTTTCTGGACCTGAGGAATGACTCACAGTGCACCACCTGTTACAGTGGCCTGCTGTGTACTCCACAAGACTGCTTTACTGCAGCTTTCAAGACTACTTTGCTGGCTGGAGCCTGCCTTGAACTCTCAAAGACCTGCCCTGCTGCATTTGCCTTGCTTCTTCTCCTAAACCCATGACGACCAAAGTGACTCCCACGGCTAGTTTGCTGGCCTCCTGATCAGACCCTCAAGGACAAAAAATGCTTCCACCATCCTGAACACACACCTCGTCCCATGTACAGTGAGTCCCAAACAGCGCGCCTCCAGTCCTGAACCCTTAGATGTGCTGTTAAATGTGCCCAGATAGCCAACATCCAAAACTTGGGATGTCAAAGGATTTTGGCTTAAAATTGCTCTGAGAATTGAGGGAAGATCGGGACCAATCTGCTTGCCAAGTCGCCAAAGATGAATCACCAGTCATACCGATTTTGTAGTAACTCCCCCTTTGTTCTTCTCCACAGTAGCAAATCCTATTTAGCAGTTACTCAGTGAATGGGAAGCGGGCCTCCTCAAACTCTCATTGGCCACAGCCTCCAGCTTCGTCCTGCTGAAGGGTTTCAACTTCCAAAAAGGTGACTAAGGGGGTCATTATGAACTTGGCAGTACACACCGTTGACCGCCGTTGTGACGGTGAACAGAAGACCGCCATTGGCGGTGAATAAAAACCCACCATATCAAGATGCCAAAAACAGAACCAGCCAAAATTCATGTTACCACCAGCCACTGCCAGGGCCTTGTCGGTGGAAAGGCTACACATCCCACCCTGCCACCGCCGAGCATAAAAGATCCACCACCCTCCAAATAATGACGCACAAATCACCGCAGCAGTTAGTGGATGCTGAACAACCACTGGGGGTACAGACCGCCACAGCCAGCAATAGGACCCAACAGCAAGAAATGTACACATTGGCAAGTTTGAAACCCACACACCTGACACACATCCACAACACTATAAAACACTCACATACACACCCCACAAACCTTTGCAACGTCAATAGCACAACAGATATTGAGAACACTACATGCATACACTGAACTCAACATCACACAAGTCACACACCCAACCACACAACAGCACCCTCACCAATATCCACACAACACACCAACCACAACACTCACCATGGCACCCCCTAAGCACCCACGCTTCACAGAAAGGGAGCTAAGAACAATGGTGGACGAGATACTCAAGGTCAAGCCACAAATCTTTGGCAAGAGATGGAATGACCTGCACGGGTATGTGAGGTCCATGACATCCATGCACAACATTGCGGTCCCGAAGACTGGGGAAGGACCCAACCAACACCGCCGACTGCACCGACTGGGAGGAAAAGGTACTGGCCACCCTGCACCCTGAGGGCCTCACTGGACTCACTGGAGGGATGGACTCTGGTAAGTCATCTACAATTACCCCATATCCACCACACGTGTACTGCATGCCCCACCTCACCCCTCCAACTACTACAAGGACCACACCCCACCCTGGCCCCAATCACTACATCCAGTCACCTTGCATGCCAACAAACCCACTAACAGGCCCACATCCCTCTCCCTGTGCACAGCCACCCACCCCTACAAGGTATCACAATGGCACTACACCACCCACAATGCACCACCACATCCCATGCTAAATGCAATGGCAACCTCACAAAAGGACCCTGCATGACCCAACAGTGGAAAACCTGCACAAAATAGGCCTGCCCTGTGCACCCTCATCCGATTTTGTAAATGTAACATACATGTCCATTCCCCCCACAGACACCACCACCCCTGTGACCCTGACAGAAAGGACAAGGAGTGCCAGTACCCCACATGGAGACAGAGGCACCACAGAGGAAACTGGAGAGGAAACTCTGGATAGTGAGGAATACCTTGGCCCCTCAGACAGTCCTGAACTGTCACCAGCCAGCAGCCCCACCCAGGACACCACTGACACTGCTACCACCCAGCCACCAACATTAGCACATGGCAAACAACCCCACACCAGTGTTTCCAGGCCACAGACTGGTGGAACACAAGTACAGAGGCCACAGTCTCCACCTACCAACAGGCAGGATGACGATGGCCCCAGTACAAGTGGTACCGCCAGACCTGGGCAGGGAACAGAGGCACGGGGGCTAGGGCCAGTGGGAGGGCATCAGTGGCCCAGGGAGGAGGCCAAAGGATGGATGCTGCAGACCAGGAGGTAATCTCTGAGGTCCTGGGAGTATACCACCATGCACAAAACAGGATAGGCCAGATCCTCGCTACCCTGGAACAGAGTCAAAGGCTGCAGATTGCCCAACATCAAGAGGCCATGGAGCAGTAGAAACAGCTCAATGCCACCATGCCCACTATTGCAGGGGTGCTGCAGCACCACTTCCCAACCCAGCCTGAGACCCCCACAAATCAGGAAGCCCCTACCACTGACCACGATACAGACCAGCCATCAACATCAGCAGCCGCAACTGGACTGGTGCCACTGTCTAAGGACACACAGGAGACCAGCACTCCTACCTGTACAGGCCAACACCAGACACTCAAACGGTTCCTCAGACCGAGATATGGCACTGGAACACCTGCCAAGACCAAGGCACCATCAAAGAAGTGACTCTGACACAAACTGTCTCCCAAGTGTGCCACTGTACCACCATCCTCACAGGCCTATAGCAACTCAACAACCAGCTAGGTACAGATGGACAAATAACCACTGCCACCAATCGCTGAGACCATGTAGCCAGTATGGACATCCACCATCAGCCCACTCCCATCACTGTAAAGAGCACCAGTGCATCCCTGTCACCTATTAAAACACATGTACACCAACTTCAATGTCCCCTGTCATTATGTTGAATCAATTCGAAGTGTGAATGCATTTGCCAATTAAATTAAATATTAGACCTTTATTGTAGGAGTGGCACCCCATGCACAACATGGTGTGGAGTAAACAGAAATTTACAACACGTTGGTCATCATGTCACATGGCACTTGAAATTCATGTAACAGTGTAAATGGCTACAGACTCCACACCTCCATAGAGAATAAGTTAGACTGACATTATGCAGTACAGACAACATCATCAGTGAACAGTACCTCATAGTCAATGGAAGTATAATTGGAACAGTTGGTCTCTGGAGTGTACATCTTCCCCCTCTTCATCATCACCATCACTCTCATCCCCTCTCAGAGGAAGCTGGTCTAGATATACAGCACCCTCCTCCTCCAGTAGGGGGATGGGATCCCTCACAGCCAATGTGTGCAGCATACAGCAGGCTACCGCTATTCTATGCACCTTCTCAGGGCCATACCACAGGGATCCCCAGAGAGATGGAGGCAATGGACTGTAGCCTTCGGGAGACCTATAGTGCGCTCAATCACCCTCCTAGTGCGTCCATGGGCCTCATTGTAATTCCACTCAGCATCTGTTCTAGGATTCCTCATTGGTGTCAGGAACCAATGCATGTTGGGGCAGCCAGAATCACCTGCAAAAGTGGTTAAAACATGACTGTAACTAACTACCCACAGTTACATACAGCCTGGCTGTCAGCTATGTACAGAAAAGTTGTCAAACACACTCACCTATGATCCATCCTCTGTCCCCTTGTAGTTGTTCCATCATGTGTGGCACACTGCTGTTCCTTAGCACAAATGAATCATGGACTGATCCAGGGAACATGACATTCACATGTGAGATGTACTGGTCTGCGGTACACACCAATTGTATGTTCATGGAGTAGAAGTTCTTCCTGTTTCTGTACACCTGTTCACTTACTTTTGGGGGGATGAGAGATATGTGGGTGCCATCAATGGCACCTATCACATGGGGAATGTTGGCAAAGGCATAAACGTTTGACTTGATGGCAGGTAGTTCAGCACTTTGGGGAAACTTCACATATGTCTGCAGGTGTTGTACAAATGCATCCAGGAATCTGGACAGGATAAGGCAAAACATTGGCTGTGAAAACCCTGCACCCATGTGCACTGTCACCTGAGATGAGCCCGTGGCTAGGAAATGGAGTACTGAGAGCACTTGCACTTCAGTAGGGATGGCATGCTGATTACGAATAGCCGGTCTCAGTACTGGATCCAGTAAAGCACAAAGTTCATGGATAGTAACACGAGTGAGTCTGTAATTGATGATGATGTGGCGTTCCACCATGGTCTCCAAATCAACAAGTGGTCTGTACACAGATAGGGCCCTCCCTCACCACATAGGTCTGTACCCAGGAGTGGAGAACACATGTGAGGGACACAAATTCATTTACAAAACATGTTGTGTATGAAACACTGCTGTCAAACATGTAGGTTACACATAAGCATTGTAGGATGTTACTCTGGAGTGGCATGTCTGAACTGTTACATCTGGACTGTTGTGGTGAGTAAGTAGTCATTTGGGCATGCGTTTGAGGGCTGGGGTCCATAGGGCCTGCATGGGGCCATTGATCAAATAATAACTGTGTAGTAGTTTGCAAAATGTCAGCCCCCTGTCATCCAGATATGTAGCAGTGGAAGTGACCCCATACTGCCAGTGGTTGTCGGAATGGCGAAAGGGGGTGTTCACCGCTGTGCACCCATTCATTAGTTAACATTGATGTCAATTGGGAATATGGGCCTATCATAAAACCCACTGGCGGTGATGGTGCACACCACCACAGAGCATACGCAATTTCGTCACCGCAGGTTCACTTGACTCCCGGATTCCTTGCATGCAAGTACTCCACTGAATGTGCTGCTGTGTCCTGACTCTGGTCCTTGAAATGGCATGAGTCACACGAGAATGGGCCCCGGCCTTCACCCCAGAGGAGCTGGACAGGCTGGTGGACGAGGTCCTACTCCAGTATACCAAGTTATATGGGCAACCAGAAGTGCAGGTGAGTAGGCGGATGGGGTGACATTCATCGTGAATGAGGTGCTGGAATGCGGTTATTAAGTGTCCATCCCATAGGGAACGTATGGCCAGCGGTATCAAATGGGCTTTTTCTGATCTCAGTTTTTCTTTTCTGTGTGTCCCCTACAGGCCAGCCCCCATCAGAAGAGGGGACTCTAGCAGGCCATCGCCAGGGAGGTGTGGACCCTGGGGGTCTACAACCAGCAGAGCACCTGCTGCAGGAAGCAGTTGGAGAACCTGCGGCGCTGGGCGAAGACCTGTGAGGCCCACCTGGGGAAGACCTCCCAAAGAGGAAGGGTGACCCCCCCTAATGCGCTGCATTCTGGCAGTGACATATCCAGGTTTGGATGGGCGCTTGAAGGCTGCACAGCAGACACAAGGGGGTGAGTACTGAGACCATTGTATGCCTCCTTGATGGATGTCCGAGGGTGCTGTAGTATGTGTGCTTTCTAGTGGCAGGGACTCTGACTGATGTCACATAGCATTATGGCCCCCATGGGCAGTTAGATGATAAAGGGCAGGTCTGCAGTTCCTCAGGTCCTTCTGTCAAGTGGGAGATGGTTGTATGCCAAGGTTGTGGCCCCTAGTCAGTGGCATAGGCATGAGTATAGCTGTAGGTACTTCATGTTGGTGTATTAGCTGGGTGAGAGTATGGGTGAACCAGATATGTACATCCATTCAGGTGTTAATATTCTTTTTCCTATTTTGTCTCCCCACCCCTTTACTTTCGTGTTGTCTGTGTACATCAGCATCATCTGGCGAGGGAGCAGTGGCACCAGCGAGTGGGGATGCAGTGGCCCATGGTTACAAGGAGGCAGAGTCTACCGATGCCAAGGGGACCAGTGGGTTGGAGGGCAAAGTACCACGGGGGAGGCAACTACCACTGGAGGTAGTGACTCTGATACCTCCTCCGATAGGAGCTCCCTGGTGGTGGTGGACCCTAGTGGGTCCACCCAATCTTTGACATATTCCACCACCCCCATACCATCACTGCCCTCCCAGTTGCGTCCCACCAAGTTGCCCATGCCCGCTTACCCAGACGAATGTGCGTCTCCTTTGCCCCAGGCACCTCATCCCCTGCCTCAGTCAGCCCTACTGCCCTCATGGAGGAGGGTATTGACCTCCTGTGGCCCATCTGTGTAGGGCAGACAGCCATCGTGAATGCCATCCAGGGGCTAGCATCCCAGATGCAGCAGTGCAATGCAGACCTGGAAGGCATTCACGGTGCCATGTCTGGCCTACAGAGATCTTTTCAGGCTCTGGCCTCCTCTTTGACAGCAGCCAGTGTCTGTTCCCCATCCCAAGCATACATTCAGACAGCCATGCACACACCTCAACACACAAGAAGCACACACAGAAACACAAGCACCACACTTCCCACCACAGGCATACACACAGCCATCATACAAAGGTACACACAACACCATCCACATCCCCCACTGTGTCCACCTCTTCCTCCTCCCTGTCTGTCACCTCTACATGCACACTCACAAGCACTGCACCCTCTTTCACTGTTGCTGACCCCATTCTTGCAGTCACCACAACATCAGACATCCAGTCATGCATCCCAGATACCACACCTGCACTCACCACAACGACTTTGAGTAACACTTGCAGCACACTCACCAAACTTGCAGACACCCAGACAACATCCATTTAGACTGGCAGCCTGTCTTGTCCCACTGTATCCACCCCCCCTCCTCCCATTATACTCAGACATTCCCAGACACCCACCCAACACACATCCACCATACCTCAGCATACTGTACAGGCACCTACATCCACACCACGCACACCTACACCTGTTACAACCACTCCCTCTAAATCTACTCCCACACCTTCCTCTAGGTCCACCCCGACTGCCCCTAAGAAACTTTTCCTATACCGTGTACACCTTTTTGAACCCACTGGCCCACCCTGTCTGGTCCATAAACGTGCCCACCCCTTGCCCTGTCCACTCCTTCCACGTCCAAGTCCACCCCTGTCTCACCTCCCCATTCGTGTGCCCCTTCCCAGGTGAGCAAGAGGCCCCATGCTGGCCCTGGTCCATCTGCCACCCCCGGTCCAAGCCTGCTCCCCCACCTTCCAAGGCTAAACTCAAACCCCCTCCACCTCCCAAACAGAAGCCCAAGCCCCCCCTCCCAGACGTAAGTCCCCACCCCCACCACACCCTGCCTCTGTTCCCTGAGGTGCCTGGTTGCCCCATTGATGTCCCTTTATGGTGGAGTACCATGTGCACATGTGGGAGTCAAGTTCGGGCCATTTGGGCCCATCAGCCTTTTTGACATGGACTGGTCAATGGCCTCATTTGGACAACCTTTGCTCCTGGAGCTTTAATAAAGTTTGTATGCCCAGTGTTGGTGTTGGCACACTCTGGATATGTGGTTTCTTGTTTCATTGTGGGGGGGTGTTATGCACATGTGGGTACTTTGGGGAGGTTATCTTTGGTTTGTGTCAGTTAAGTACCTCTTGCTCAGGTGTGTATGTCTTGTTATGTTGTGATGGGTTGTGGGTGCGTTGCGGGTGGATATGTAACTGTGCCCTTTCTTCCCTTGTTAAGTAGGTTGCGGTACTTACCGTTGTCGTCTTCGTCGGCAGTCACTGTCGCAGAGGTATATGGCAAGGAGCAGCACTGGCATGATTTCCAATTCTCTCTCCATGTCTGCTTCGGCGTGTTGTGTGAGCCTTCGGTGAGTGTTCCCTTTTATTTGGTTTGTTTCCGCAAGGCTTTGAGTGTCAGTGGTTCATGCCCCGGAACTGACGGCAGTCTAGTGCTTCATTATTTGTTAGGCGGTATGCCTTTCCGTCAGCCTGTGGGTGGCCTCTTCCATCGTTGTCGACACTCCTCTACTGGCGGTGAGTGTTTTTCAGGCTGCCTGTTTTTCATGTGCTGCATTATTTAGCAGGCCAGACCGCCAGCCTGCTGGCACTAGTTACTACCACTGCCGGCAGTGCGGTCTTTCCCGCCGTGTACATAATGAGGGCCTAAATCTCAAAGTAAAAACTTCACCACAAATTCATCCAGTGGCTCCCTGACAATGACCCCTCCTCCTCAGACACCACCTGCAGCCTTTCCCCACTAAAATTGATCTATCTTCTCCAAACCTTTTGTTTAAAATTTGTTCTAAGTCACTCTTTTTATCTGTGGCCCGAGCTCCATCATGGTCAGTCATATTTTTTTACTTTGACCCAGGCTCACACAACTACAAATTCACAGACAGTGCTTTGCTCTTACAGAAGATAATTAAAAAAAAAATCATAACTGATGGGATTTTTGCTGTTTTGGTGTCAAATTATTTATTGCATTTTATTCTATTTTTACAAAGTGGTGAACGATTTTACTTGTGTTGAGTTTTAACTGTATTAGTGTTTGTGTGCTTGTAAATAAGTTACATATTGCCTCTAGGTTAAGCCTGATTGTTTTTTTGTGCCAAGATACCCAGGGTTACATACAGGTTAATTTAAGAACATTTGTGGTTCACCCTGACAGGGATTGTGCCTGTTGCTTGAACAGAGGCTACGGCCCAACAACTCAGTTTATCATACCAACCAACAAAATTTCAGACTCTGCTTTAAAATAATGTAAAACACCAAATTGATTACCTTTGTACTGGATTACAAGTTCAATTTACAGACTTTCATTAATGTTTGGGTTAAAATAACACATTTTCATCTAAACCCATAAGAATAATCCAGAACTTCATACCCAGTGAGAACCTAAAACACTTTGATCTAGCATTTATTATATGTGGCCTTAAATATAGGATACCTCTCTTCCCTTCCCTGAATATGCATCTTTAATTTGAAAGTGGTCCTCAGTCCAGCAGCAAATCTGTACTAATCAATCTCAAATTAATAAATTTGCTAAAGATCCCTCCAGAACATGGCCCAGAATTCAGTTTTCTAGACCGTCTGGGACTTAAGACTTAGGTGTCATTATGACCCCAGCAGTCTGTGATAATGTGGCAGTAGTACCGCCAACAGTCTGGCAGTACATACCGCCGCATTATGACATTGGTGGGTTGGCTGCAGCCAACCCATTACCATTCCAACTGCCATGGTAGATAAGAATCTCCAGCCCGGCTGACACATTTGTACCGCAGGCGGCATCATGACCCTGCCTGCCAACATCGTTTTCATGGCATTCACAACACCACAGAAACCATGGAGGCTCACCCACCCCCCCAAATACTCCCCCACCAGCAGCGCACACCAGCAGAACACTGCCAGGCCATATTAGATTTCATAATATGGCTGGCGGCGGTCTACTGGCATGGCGATGCTGGTGGTAGCAGTGCCGCCTTAACCCATCCGCCAGCATGGCCACAGCCGGATTCCCACCCTTCTTGTGGCGGAAATCCTGCTGTGGTCATAATTTGGAGGATGGATGTTAGCCATGGCGACGACCTTTTGGCAGCCGTCGCCGCAGCCGTATGTAGCATTTATCGCCAATGTCTTAATGATGGCCTTAATCAATGTGCCAGCCTGAGGAAGAAAATCAGCTGGACTACAACCAACTCAAAACTCACTATGCAATATATGAGTGAAATGCCTTTCAGGTAATTATCAGTTCTATGAGAAATCACAGGTATAGTTAGTTGATCCCAACTCCTCTTGTATTAAAGAAGAACATACTCAAGAACAGTAGGAAATGATGGACACATTTAAAAGATATTTTTATAATCCAAACCCTATCCTAGTGCACAAAATATGAATGCTTGATTCAATAAAGATTAACTGATGGGTAGCTGCAATATTTACCAAAAATGTGAACAGCAAATAGTACTACAAAACACGTTCTATATAACTTTGTCACAATCCCAGCATGTTAAACTTGGCATCTTTAGGGTGGTCTTCCCCAGACCTTTTGCCTTTCACCTCCTGTTTTTGCTGTATCTTTTTGTTGGCCTTAGGACTCTGAGCTCTTTACCACTGATAACCACTGCTAATGTGCATGTGCTTCTCCCTAAAACATGATAATATTGGTGTATCCACAATTGCCATATTTACTTTATTTGTAAGTCCCTTGTAAAGTGGTATACCATATGCCCAGGGCCTGTAAATTAAATGCTACTAGTGGGCCTGCAGCACAGATTGTGCCACCCACTCACGTGGCCAGATAAACATGTCTCAGGCCTGCTATTGCAAAGCCTGTGTGCAGTTTCACTGCCCCATTAACGTGGCATTTAAAATCTCTTTTGAAGCCTTAAACTCCCATTTTATTACACATTAGTTACCCCTAATGTAGGCCCTAAGTAGCCCATAGGACACGGTGCTATGTAAGTAAAAGGCAGGACATGTAACTTTAAGTTTTATATGTCCTGGTAATGAAAAACTCACAAAGTTTGTTTTTTTCATTACTGTGAGTCCTACTCCTCTCATATGTCAGCATTGGGAATTTCTTAATATACTTTTAAGCTGTAATTCCTGATAAGAAAAGAGTAGCTTCATTGTGTTTCATATAATTAGAATGGTAATGATAAATCCTCTTTTCTGGTGAAATATGATTTATTATTACTATTTTGCTCTCATTTCTCTGTGTGCTTGACAGCCTGTCTCTAATACACATCTGGACTGGGTTAGGTGACAGCTACATTTGTGGATTCCCTCCAGACACAACACAGGACAGTCAACTGCATCTGCATTCATCTACATACTAATGCATCTTCCTGGGCAGAGAGGATGGGGAGGGCTCACATTACACTAATACTTACACTTCTAAGGGTAGTGGCCTGAGCCTCACACAAAGGGCTGACTACCCCAGCTGATAGTCTGGAGCCAAGACTGGAATGTCAGGGGTACCTCTGCGCTTCAAGGAGCTGCTTTGAGGTCACTGCCACTTCAAAGCCAATTATGGGTAAAAGTACTGGGGCTCTGATGCCCTGAAATCAGCCTTAGGAAGAACTCTGCTGGAGTAAAGACTGTTGTGCTGTAATGATCTCCACTCTACCTGGACTGACTGTTCCAAGGAACTTGTTCTTTGCTTTGCTGAGCTGCCCTGCTGCCCGCTGATCTCTGCCCTACTGAGGACAAGCACAGGACCCATACTGCTACACCAGAGTGACTCCAAGGGTTTGTTGCCTTCCTCCCTGTTCTCCTGATGTCTCTGGGAAAGTCATCCCTGCAACTCTCCTGGTGCTGCTGGACTCTGCCATCTATCAGTCTTAAACTTGCATGAGGTGGCTCTTTCCGGTCCTGGGCCTCAGAAGTGGGTTCTGATGCTTATTCCTGCAAAAACCAATGCATCACTGTGAGTGCGTGCAAATTTTACCGCATTGCCCTTTGAGGCAGAGGCTGCTTGACGACAGAGTCACAGATTGCGCAGCTAGGCGATGATGCTTGGTGTGGTTCGATGAGGATGCATTACATTGACTTCAACGGAGCTCGACGATGATGCAGGACCCCCTTTGCTCAGCTCGACGGTGATGCAGTGGATTCTCGCTGTTGACCAAAGCTCCATTCAAGGTACTTTGTAAGCAGGACCTACCTGGGTCCTGTAGCCTACCCCCCATCGCAGTCAGCCTGAACTTTGGATTTGCACTGGTCCCGCGTGACCTCAAGTAATCTTTTGACCACTAGTGACTTCTAAGCACTAATTCACATTTAGACCCTCATTACAACCCTGGTGGTCAGTGTTAAAGCAGCGGTAATACCGCCAACAGGCCGGCGGAAAAATGAATGGAATCACGACCATGGCGGAAACCGCCAACATAGACAGCCACTTCAACACTCCGACTGCCACGGCGGTAGAAACAAACACCGCGGTGGTAACCGCCAACAGACAGGCGGAACACAAGGTTCCGCCCACTGTATTACAACACGCGTATCCGCCACCTTTTCCAGGGCAGTACCAATGCCATCAAAAGCAAGGCGGAAACAGGACTTGGAATGAAAACCACTCACCTTTCGACACTTTACGAACAACCAGGACGCCATGAAGCCCGAAATACAGGTCCTGCCCATGCTGGTCTACCTCCTCTTGTATGAGGAGCAGCAAAGACGCCGGCGACGACCACGGTGAGCACAGCACCTAGCACACAGGGGAGGGGGACAGGGAAAAGAGAGTGACACACACACGCAACACGCAACACCCCCACCCCTCACCCACAACACCATACACACAAATACATGCAGCAACATTACATATACCCCGTCACCCCCTGGAAGAATGTAAGAAAAAAAGAAAATGATTGTAACAAGTGTAATCAATTAAATATCAGATAGGCCTAGTTAAAAAATCAGTATATACAAATATGTACACCAACTACACAAGTCCGGATATTAATGAAATCATTGTCCGTGTATCAGTGTCCCAGAATGAATGGGCGAAGCCCTCACAAGATACCTGATTCGAAATGGAGAGAACACTGCAGGGGCATCAGATGGAAAATAAACATACACCTCAGGGGGTGGGGGAGGGGGCACCTCAGGTGGATGATCGGATGACGCCAGTGCTCTACGAGGGGGCTCTATGCCCACTGATTGGTCCTGGGAGTGCAACGCCACAGTCTCTCAAGTCTCTCCAGTGGGTCGTTTGCCCACTACTTTATCCTGGGGAGTGCAAAGCCACAGTCTCTCAAGTCTCTCCAGTGGGTGGGTTGCCCACTGCGTTATCGTGGGAGTGCAAAGCCACAGTCTCTCAAGTCTCTCCAGTGGGTGGTTTGCCCACTGCTTTATCCTCGGGATTGCAAAGCCACAGTCTCTCAAGTGGATAACAGTCTCCACTGGTTCTGAATGGGGCTTTGTGCCCAGAGTGCTTCATCCTGCCAAGGACAGAGGTAGTGGATGTGAATCTCCACTGGTTCTGGAGGGGGCTTTGTGCCCAGAGTGCTTCATCCTGCTAATGACAAAGGTAGTGGATGTGAATCTCCATTGGTTCTGGAGGGGGCTTTGTGCCCACAGTGCTTCACATGCAGTGTGGCAGGTCCCATTCCCTCACGTGGGTGTGTGTGCCACGAGAGTGCCTGAGAACAGGTAGCATGATACTCCATGGAGGCAGAGACACACTCCACCCTGCTGCGACTTCACCTGCCACCTGCTGGTACAAACAGTGCTGGGAGTCATGCCTAATGTACGCTGGGCAGGGTCCAGCACGTCTCCTGCAGCCTCGGACATCTGGCCAATGGGGATGATTCCCATGTCAGCTGTGGTGACAGTGTCTGAGCACATCGCGGGGCTGGTGGCGGTGCTTGCGGCGGTGTCTGTGGCAGAGGTGCTGGAGGTGGTGCATGTGTCTGCACCTGTTGAGGTACACAGCAGGATATCTCCTGCAGCCTCGGATTATGCTGGGGACTGTTGCTGAGGCAGGAGACGTGCAGGTGGCGGTGCTGGTGCCGGTGCAGTTGGTGGTGCAGGTGGCGGTGTCCACCGCCCTACTTGTTGATGTTGTGGTTGACAGAAGGGGTGACTCTGGTCCCTCAGCCAGAGCCTTCATGCCCTGGCCTGCTCCTCGGCTTGTGTCCCTTCCCTACCGTTGATGTCGCTGCTGGTGCCTTGCCACTATCCCCTTTTGGCTTGGAGGAGCCTTTGCTTGCTGGTAGGTGTGGCTTCTCCCTCCGGCATGTGGGCACCTTCTTCACCTTGGCAGGTGGCGAATGGCATGCTCCTTGGCCTCACCAGGTGGCACAGTGGCAGCCCTGATGGGTGCCACCTGCGATGTGACCGGACTTGCTGAGACCACTGTGCTGGAGGATTTGTGGCTGAGGTGCTGAGCTGGGACCTGGACAGCCTGGCCCTAGGGGAAGGACGGGGGGGAGATGTAGGGAAGAGGTCAATGTTAGCCAGGAAGAGCTTCTTAGACACACTGGGATGGGAAGATGGAGGGGGTTTGGGAGTGGAGGAAGAGGTAGTGATTGTAGGAGCTGTACGTCTGCTAAATTTGGGTGAAGGTGCATGGTCCAGAGGCTGTTGTGAGGTGGATGGCTGTTGGGTGGGTGTGTGCCTGCGTTTGTGTACTTTGGGAGGAGGGCTCACAGACACACTGGGAGAGGACACAGGGGATGTGTGAATGGTAGTGGGGGTGGTGAGTGCACGTGAGCGGTGTGTGGTGATGGGCGTGCTGGTGATGGATGTAGTGGATGAAGATGTAGTACATGCAGGTGTGAATGGAGATGAGACAGGGAGGGAGGAGGAAGACATGGAGGAGGGGGACACAATGGAGGCAGTGGATGTTGGTGTGTCTGCATGGGGATGGTGCTTGTGTGAGTGCCGGTGGGATGTGTGTTGCTTATGTTTGCAATGTCCACTCTTGTGTGTTGATGAGTGTACATGCTGGTCTGATGGTGTGCTTGGAATAGGCTGAGGTACAGGGGATAGAGGAAGTTGGAGGGGGAGGCTGGACACAGGGACAATGGCTGCCATCAGTGCTGAGGCCAGAGCCTGAAATGCTCTCTGTTGGTCTGCCTAGCCAGAATGAATGCCCTCCAGGTATGCATTTGTTTGCTGCAAATGCCTCTCAACACCCTGGATGGCATTCAAAATGGTTGATTGCCCAACAGTGAGGGATCTCAGGAGGTCAATAGCCTCCTCACTGAGGGCAGCAGGGCTGATTGGGCAGGGCCTGAGGTGCCTGGGGCGAAGGAGATGCCCACCCTCCTGGGTGAGGGGGCACGGGAAACTCGATGAGGGGCTGCTGGGAGGGCGGTACTGGTGGGGGGGTGGCAGCTGTACTTGTTGATGCGGTGGGCACAGAGGTGTCCGCTACCTCAAGGGAGCTCCCATCAGAGGAGAAGTCGTTGTCGCTGGTGTCTGCTCCTGTCCCTGCTGTGGAGCTCCCCTCGCCCTCCGTCCCACTGGCGCCTTCGGACTCCGTTACTTCACCCTCCAGGGCCATGTGGGATGCAGCTCCCTCATGCTCCAGTGCCACTGCTCCTCCGCCAGATGATGCTAATGCACGCAAGGACAGAGGGGGTCATTGTGACCGGCGGCAGCTCAGTGGGAAACACCCTTCCACGATGAAGCCGGCTCCGGCTCCGAGCAGACACTGAAATTCAAAGTGGGGCCCTCTTACGGGGGCCCCTTCAGTGCCCATGCCATTGGCATGGGCACTGCAGGGGCCCCCAGGGGCCCCATGACACCCCTCACCGCCATCCTGTTCCTGGCAGTCGAAACCGCCAGGAACAGGATGGCGGTGAGGGGGTCGGAATCCCCCATGGCGGCGCAGCAAGCTGCGCCGCCATGGGGGATTCCTCAGGGCAGCGGAAAGTCGGCGGTACACTGCCGACTTTCCGTTTCTGACCGCGGCTGTACCGCCGCGGTCAGAATGCCCAAAGGAGCACCGCCAGCCTGTTGGCGGTGCTCCCGCGGACCCCGGCCCTGGCGGTAATTACCGCCAGGGTCGGAATGACCCCCAGAGTGACAAAACAAAAAGGGGGGGAAAGAGAAAAGACATATGGTCAATGCATGCAACACCACTACCATTGGCGGACACAACACACAGGGAACAGCCCTATGCACTAAGCCATGCATTGACAGGGCAGGGGAAAAGAGCATGTCCATAGGGGACTATGGGGGTCATTCCAACCCTGGCGGTCATGGACCGCCAGGGCTGGGGTTTGAGGATGCACTGCCAACAGGCTGGCGGTGCATCAAGGGCAATTCTGACCGCGGCGGTAAAGCCGCGGTCAGAGAAGGGAAACCAGTGGTTTCCCGCCGGTTTTCCCCTGCCCCTGTGAATCCTCCACGGCGGCGCTGCAAGCAGCGCCCCCATGGGGATTCTGACCCCCTTTCCGCCAGTCTGGTTCTGGCGGTTTTCACCGCCAGAACCAGGCTGGCGGGAACGGGTGTCGTGGGGCCCCCTAACAGGGCCCCACATTGATTTTCAGTGTATGCCTAGCAGACACTGAAAATCGCGACGGGTGCAACTGCACCCGTCGCACACCAGCAACTCCGCCGGCTCCATATCCTCGTTGCTGGTGCTTTCCCGCTGGGCGGGCGGGCGGCCTTTTGGCGGTCGCCCGCCAGCCCAGCGGGAAAGTCAGAATGACCGCTGCGGTCTTTTGACCGCGGTACGGTCTTCTGGCGGTTCCCGCCAGGCGGGCGGCTTCCGCCGCCGGCGGGGGTCAGAATGACCCCCTATGTCTAGAACCATATTATGCTGAGCTGGAAGCCATAGGAGCCTGACTAGGTGTTAAGGGCAATTACCACCTTTGGGGCTGGACAGGGAATGAGGCTGCAAATCAATGGATCTACTTTTGCACGTCTGCCCTGGCTTAGGGGAACCCACAGCCCACCTCCCCCACCCAGACCCCTCATAATGCATGCAGAGTCAGCTGAATGTGATTGTGCTCACCCCCTTGTGGCTGATGTGATGCCCTCAAGCGCCCAACCAACTCCGGATATGCCACCGCCAGGATCCAGTACATTAGGGGGGTCATGGTGTGATGGGCATCCCTTCCGCGTTGGGAGGCCATTTCCAGCTGGGTCTCCGCCATCTTCTTGGTCCAGCAGCGCAGGTCCTCCCATCTTTTCCGGCAGTGGGTTCTCCATCTATGGTAGACCCCAAGGGTCCGCACTTCCTTGGCGATGGCACACCAAATCCCCTTCTTCTGGTGGGCGCTGACCTAGAGGAAAAGTGAAGTTAAAATGGATGTTCCTCTCCCGTACAGTTCTTCTAACACATTAGCCACAAACCTCCCACCCTGGCCCAGAAATACATACACACAACATTCTCACATGCTGGCCTGCCCCCCGTCTCTTCCATCCATGACACTATACACAATCATGTGCCATCCACCATGCACACAGTTTACTCACCTGTTTGTCTGGAGGACCGTACAGTTGCGAGTACTGAGGGAGGACCCCATCCACCAGTTTCTCCAACTCCTCTGCAGTGAAGGCAGGCCTTTCCCCAGACACTGTAGCCATTGTCGCTTCCAGACTGAGGTCACAGCAGCACTTACAGTGTAGGTCCTCTCCTGTTGAAGGTCAGGTATCAAGTGAGGGAACTGAGAGAAAATGGCGGTCATGTCCACAGCGGTGCGTACCGCCACCACCGGCATACATTCTCATTGGCTCCTGGAACCCATAGGGCCCAATGATAACCAATGCTGAATTGCGCTGCGGTCTTCGACCGCCTACTGCGAAGGTGTACAACGCCAGCGCAGTTACCTCATTTCCCCTTGTCCCACCTTACAGGTCAGGCAGCTGCCATTTCAGGGGGCAACATGGCAGGCCAAATAACTGTGTCACACCTATTTAGGCCATGAATACGGATAGACAAAGGCACACAACGAATAGTTCACTATTGTGCTAAACAGTCTTGTGAAACCTATGTGTTGTATGACCCTCTGCTCACTGTTCTCCTCCATAGGGCATGTCTGCTGGGACAGGTGATCAGATGGCGGCATCATCTGGTGTACAGACCCCTGGTGGACCTGTCCACAATGGAAGACAGACACATCATTATCACTTACAGACTTGATTGTGCAACAATCCAGGAACTGTGTGCCCAGTTGGAGCCAGACCTGATGTCAGCTATCCACCATCCCACAGGAATACCCCCTCTAGTGCAGGTCCTGTCAGTACTCCATTTCCTGGACAGTGGGTCTTTTCAAACAACAGTAACCATGGCATCAAGGATGTCCCCGTCAATGTTCTCTAACGTGTTGTCCAGAGTGTTATCTGCCCTGCTGAAACACATGCGCAGCTACATCATTTTCCCCCAGGTGGAGGATTTGCCCACAGTGAAAGGTGACTTTTATGCCCTGGGACATATCCCCAACATCATTGGTGCCATTGATGGTACACATGTGACATTTGCCCCCCCCCCGCAGGAATGAACAGGTGTTCAGAAACTGCAAAAGCTACCCTTCTATGAATGTGCAGATGGTGTGTTTGGCAGACCAGTACATTTCCCATGTGAATGCCAAGTATCCTGGCTCAGTGCATGACGCTTACATTTTGAGGAATAGCAGCATCCCTTATGTGATGGGGCAACTCCAGAGGCACCGTGTGTGGCTAATAGGTGAGCCTAAAGTCCCCACACAGTTTAATTTGCTGTCTGGGTATGGGAGATTCCCTAATGTTTGGAGGATGTCTAACAGTTGTTCCTCGATATTTGCAGGTGACTCTGGTTACCTCAACCTGTCATGGCTACTGATCCCAGTGAGGAATCCCAGGACAAGGGCAGAGGAACGCTACAATGAGGCACATGGGTGAACTAGGAGGATAATAGAGCGCACCTTCGGCCTCCTGAAGGCCAGATTCCGGTGCCTCCACTCACGAAGAAGGTGTGCCAGATAATCGTGGCATGCTGTATGTTGCACAACCTGTCTTTGCGACAGAAGGTGCCTTTTCTGCAGGAGGATGGGCCTGATGGTGGTCTTGTGGCAGCTGTGGAGTCTGTGGACAGTGAAGAAGAGGAGGCGGAAGACGAAGTTGTAGACAACCAAAACAGCATCATCATGCAATACTTCCAGTGAGACACAGGCAAGAGGATGGAACTGCTTCCCACATCTCATACTACTGTAGGACCTAGCATACATCTGCCTTTTTAACTCTGTCTATGGACTCTGACTTGTCTCTTTGGCTTTCCATTTCACAGATCTGGGTCCCAATTTGTGCCCTCTGCTATGTTTACTGATGGCCTACAGCTGTGTAGCATTGGTATGTGAACAAGTACATTGACATTGCTATATTTCAGAGATGTTGCAATTACACATTTGTGAAAGCACAGACTGACTTGTTTTATGATTCAAGGGTGTTTATTTCTTTGCTAATATGTGGAGGGGGGTGTGCAATGGGCTGGGGTGATGGTGGAGGAATGTCCATGGCAGAGTCCAGTCTCTTGGTATCACAGGTGCATTGTCCAATGGGGCATAGGAAGGGGAGCAATGGCAGTTTAAGGTGGACAGGGTGACAAAGTGGGTCAGAAGGGTGATATTCAGGAGGGTCTTATTTCCTGGCAGGGGTCTTGGCAATGTTCTCTGTCTTGTTCCTGGATCTCAGGGGCCGTATGCGGGGTGGTTCTCCTTCTGCAGGGGGTGGTGTGCTGGTGGACTGTGGCAGTGCCTCCTGTCCACTAGCGCCGGCGGAGGTGGAGGGCTGTTCATCGTCCAGGCTAGTGTCAGGGGCCCGTTTGTGTCCCACTGTGTCCCTCATGGTGTTGACACGGTCTGCCAGCACCCCTGCAATGGTGACCAGGGTGGTGTTAATGGACTTGAAGTCCTCCCTGATCTCCAGGTAGTGTTCCTCCTGCAGCCGCTGGGTCTCCTGAAACTTGGCCAGTGCCGTGCCCATGGTCTCCTGGGAATGGTGGTATGCTCCCATGATGTTGGAGAGTGCCTCGTGGAGTGTTGGTTCCCTGGGCCTGTCCTCCCCCAGTCGCACAGCAGTCCTACCAGCTTCCCTGGTATCCTGTGCCTCTGTCCCGTGAACCGTGTGCCCACTGCCACTGACCCCAGGTACCTGACTTTCTTGGGTTAGTGGGTTTGCCTGGGTTCCCTGTAGTGATGGACAGACTGCTGATTGACATGTCCTGGGGACAGAGGGATGGACCCACTTGGTGTGTGCTGTGCTGGTGTTTCCTGAGGGGGGAGGCTCTGTGGTGGCTTGTGACAGTGGCAGGGGAACCGACTGTCCAGAGGTCCCTGATGGGCCAGGCTGGTCATCTTGATCCACGCATGCAGAGCTGCTGTCAGCACTGTGGGCCTCTTCTGTGGGGGGACTGGATATGTCTGGCCCCTTCTGTCTGGTGACGTTGGGTATGGGTCCTGTTGGGGTGTAAATGCATAGTTTTAGTATCTGTGTGTGCCATCTTGTGCATTGGGTGAGGTACCCTGTACTCCTGTGCTTGCATAATTGTGTTTGCCCTTTTGTGATAGTTGGTTTGGGGTCTGTGTGGGTATCTGTACTGGACATGCTTTCGTGACTGTGGTCTCTGCATAGGTGTTACATGCAGGGCCTTGGTATTGAGATGTGTGGGTTGTGATAGTGGGACATATGTAATATGATGGAGTGATGGGAGTGAGGGTAAGGGTGGGGGTATGTGATGGCATGCAGGTGGGGTGGAGGGGATATGGTAATAAAGATGTGACTTACCAGAGTCCAGTCCTCCTGCTACTCCTGCGAGGCCCTCAGGATGCAGTATTGCCTAGACTTGCTCCTCCCATGTTGTTAGTTGTGGGAGAGGAGGTGGGGGTCCACCACCAGTCCTCTGTACAGCAATCTGGTGTCATAATACCACGCAACGTACCTTCCCCGTAGGTCATTCCACCTCTTCCTGATGTCATCCTGTGTTCTTTAATGCTGTCCCACTGCGTCGACTCTGTCAACGATTCTCCACCATAGCTCCATCTTCCTTGCAATGGAGGTGTGCTGCACCTGTGATCCGAAGAGCTGTGGCTCTACCCGGATGATTTCCTCCACCATGACCCTGAGCTCCTCCTCAGAAAACCTGGGGTGTCTCTGAGGTGCCATGATGTGGTGTGGGTGATGTGTGAGGTGCTGTCTGTTGTGATGTGTGGGGGGATGTGCTGGTGTGTGTTCTTTGAGGCGCGTGGATGTTGCATGAGTGATGGTGTTGTGTGTCTGTGGATGCTGGTGTTGTGTTTGCTAATCTCTTTCTCTCTGGGCTTCTTTCAAATGTGTTCATTGTAAGGGTTTCTGGGTATTGTGGGAGTATATTTTATAGTGTTGTAGGTATGTGGGTGTGGGGTGTGTATGTGTATCAGGTGTGTGTATTTTGAATTGTCCAATGTGGTTGTGTTTTGTAAATGTGTGTCTATTATGAGTGCGGCGGTGTGTACTGCCAATGGATTACCGCGGTCGAAAAACCGCTGCGTTGATTCATGGGTCGTAATAGTGTGGGTGTATTCTTGTTGGTATGACAGTGTAGGTTTTGCTATCTCCAGTTTATCACTGACCTTTGGTGTGGCGGATTTGTGTGGGTGTCTGTATTGTTGCGGATTCCGAGATGTGGGTCGTAATACCTGTAGCAGAATTCCGCCGCCGCAACGGTATGTTGGCGGTCTTCAGCGCGGCGATTTACCACCAGGGTTGTAATGAGGTCCATAATCTTTAAAAATTACCATCTTGACTTCTGCTGATTGGATTTTTGCCATTTTCATCTTGTTTCACTCAGATAAATATCCTCTATTTTCCTAATCATGTGTGGTGCTTCATTGATTTACTGTATTTTAAGGGTTGCACAAATACTTTACACATTGCCCCTGAGGTTAAGCCTGACTGCTCTATACAAAGCTACCTGAGGGTGAGTACAGGTTCATTCAGAGTTCGGATCTGGCTTACCATAGGATTGTGGTCCCTATTTAGACAGGGTGTATACCTCTGCTAACTAGAGACTCACTTTCTAAGACAGTCTCATTGTTTTATTCACTAAGCTATTTTTAGCACTAAATGGAAAGCCTAATTTGAGTTTTAGAGATGGCTTGTATCCACATACCTGTTTGAACAAAAAGGCTGTAAGTGCAGTATAAAAGCAAGGCCTGCTATTCTCATCTCGTGCTACCAGATGGGCTAATAAGAAGAGCCAGTGAAGACTCAATGCCATCCCATTAGGATTCTGCAAAAATGGTTGATGTGATTCTGCATGGCTTGTCTTGTCTGTCTGTGTCACCTGGCACAATGTCTCCTCTCTAACCCATCACATTTTCTGCTTAGCTTTTTTAACATTACTTAGTCATTGTTGAATCTTTCAGAAAAAACAATTTGCAGAAAATGGCCTGATGTTTTTTTACTCAGACCTGATTATCATGTTGCAAAGAAAAGATCATGTTGCGTTATAAAACAAATATGCATCCAAACATAATTATGTTTTACTTTTAAAAGATTAACATGTGTTAACTATAGGTGGAAGGAGAATACCTAGAAGAGGAAAAAAAAAGACTATTTCTTCAATCTCACTACAATTTCAGATTACCATATATAAATTTAAATGTCCTGAAATTCAGCACACCTCATTATACCTGAAAAATACACTTATGATCTCAGAAAAAAGACACCTTTTCAAAAACAAATAAGCTCCACTTGGAAACCAGATTTTCTAAAAATCATTAAACATTATCACACACCTTTGCAGGATTTGCTTTAAAAATGGCACAATATACTGCTAAAGATAAGACTAGGCCCATATTTTTCCTCTTTCAGGAATACTGAATCAGTTTAATGTTGCATGGAAATATTCTACTAAACAAGCTTGGATAAAATTGGGGGTTGGGAGCACATTGCCTCACATCTCAGCACAGTTCACCCCAAAGCATTATGGTACATGCAGTGCAATCTTACTGCTTACTTAAAAAATAACTGTAGTTTTTGATCAATGTTGATGCAATAGTGCAGTATATCTCTAGACACATGCATGTGTTTCTGGGCTTTACCCTACATCAGTAGAGCAGATAAATGTCATCTGAGGTTGCTGGAAATGCTGCCTACATTTTCACAGGTCACGATACCACTCACAGGCACACAAGTGCATCTCCAAAGGACGTTAGCTGGATATCTCATGGGAGCATTTTAAACAGAAGGGTGTTGGAAGCTTACTGCCTCACATCCCAGCACAGTTTGTCCCTTTGCATTATGGCAAATGCAGTACACAATTAGTGCTTAGTTCAAATTTGACTGTAATTTTACTCCAAAGTTGCTGCAGCTAGTGCTGTACATCTCTTGACACATACATATGTTTCTGGAATTCATCCTTCATCAGTAGAGAGCAGCACACTTTCATCTGGGATTGCTAGAAATGCTGCCAAGGTCTACACAAGGCACAGTACCATTCACAGGCACACAGGTGCATCTCCAAAACTCATCTGTGTGCTGGCTCAAGGGAGCCTTTAAATCAGAAGTTAGGTTGAGAACATACTGCCTCACATCCCAGCACAGTTCAAACCTATGCATTTTGGTAAATGTGGTATGCAATTAGCACATACTTAAAATTTGACTGTAGATTTCCACCAAGGTTGGTGCAGATACTGCTGTATATCTGTAGACACATGAATATGTTTCTGGATTTCACCCTTCCTTAGTAGAGAGCAGCACACTTTCATTTTGGGTTGCTTGAAATGCTGCCAAAGTCTTCACAGGTCACAGTATCACTCACTGTTGCCCAGGTGCATCTCCAAAGCTCGTCAGCTCTTTAGCTCAAGGGAGCCATTTAAACAGAGGGGAAGTTGGGAGCACAGTGCCCAGTATAGTTAATCCCTAAGCATTATGGATAATGCGATACACAATTAGCACTTACTTCAAATTTGACTGCAGTTTTTCACAGCACTATTTTCACCAACAATGGTAAAAAACTACAGTTATTTTTTAAATTAGTACTAAGAATGTACCACAATTTCCATAATGCATTAGGCACACTTTGCTGGGATGTGAGGCAGTGTGCTCCCAAGTTCTGAGACAATACATGCTTTGCTGTCTGCTAGGTTCAACAAATTATCATGAAAACTGATTCATAATCTCTTAATCAAATATAAAATGCCACAAATGCTTTTGTATGTTCAATATAACATTTCTTGACTATCACGCTAAATTGTGACCAACTCTTCTAGCATCATCTAAAGAAAATCTCCTGCTTTGCATAACTATATTTTAAGTCCATACTCATCCTCACATTTGTCAAAATAAATGAAAAGCTCATGTTAATATTGAAGTAAAATATGTTTTCTAATGAAAGCCAGCTCCGAAAAATGCTCTGTCATCCTTTTTGAAAATGTCTGTTTACAATAAAAACCAGAATAAACAAATGAATATTATATTTAGATATCCATTGTATTGTTTATATTGGAAGTTGTAATGTGTTTGATAGCATAACATACTAAGTTTTGTTTGTTTTTAAGAACCAATTGTAGCAAAGCAACGTAGAAATATAATGTGAAATGAATCTTAAAAGTAGTAAATATAAAATACCAATTTGAATCACACTTAAAAATGTACATGATGGTTAAAACATTACTACGTAATTTTAATGACTATTAGATATATGAAAATAAATGTCAAGACTAATGTTTCTATCTATTCACAATTAATTGTTTTTTCTGTCAAGCAAAATATATGTCCATCACCCCATTTGTTAAAATTGAGATACATCCTTTACTTCATTGGATAATAGCTAAGTTCAAACACAAATCAATTTATAAATGAATAGTATTAGCATTGATTATGTGATATGTAATTTGTTTCCGCAAATTGTGTTTAACCCCTTCTGTGCCTAGGACGTAATGGTTACGTCCTGAGGCACAGTGCTCGTGTGCCCAGGATGTAACCATTACGTCCAGGGCACAGAGCCCAGAGGGAGCGCTAACGCTCCCTCTGTGGGGTTCCCCCCCACCCCCCAAGGCAGGGATGGAAGGGGAAGACCTTCCCCTTCCACCCCAACCCCCCCAACCCCCCCGTGACATCAGTGCGCGAACCTGTGTTGTTTGTCACAGAAGGCCTCCTCCATCACGCTGGAAGCTCAGCTTCCAGCGCGATCGAAAGAGAAATGCAAAGCATTTCTCTTCCGATCACGTGGAGGAGGCCCGGAGAGGCTTCAAAGGGAAGGAAATGTATTTCCTTCCGTTTGAAGTCTCTCTGAGCATTTCAAAAGCCGGATTGCAAAGCAATCCGGCTTTTGAAATGCCCACTAGACACCAGGGATGTTTTTTTAGAAAAGGAAATTGGCATAAGGGAGCGACCCCTTGGGCAAGGGTCGCTCCCAGGAGGAGCATTTTTTTTAAAGGCCTTTTCTGCCCCCCCTTGGAGGCAGATCGGCTTATTATTATGAGGCCAATCTGCCCCCAAGGGAGACAGAAACCACTAGACACCCGGGAGTTTTTTTTTCGTGAATTTCACGCAAGGGGAGCGACCCCTTAGGCAAGGGTCGTTCCCCTGGGGGGCAAATTTATTTTAGGCCCTTTCTGCCTCCTTGTGGGGCAGATCAGCCTATTTTAATTAGGCCAAACAAAACCACTAGGCACTGGGAATATTTTTGTTGTTGTTTTACAGATGGGGAGCGACCCCTTAGGCAAGGGTCGCTCCCCTGGAGGGGCAAATTGTATTTAGGCCATTTCTGTCCGCTTTGGGGCAGATCGGCTGATTTTAGGTCAATCTGCCCCCAAGGGGGGCAGAAACCATTAGGCACGAAGGGATGTTTTTTTTGCACCATCACGCAAGGGGAGCGACCCTGTAGGAAAGGGTCGCTACCGATGGAGGTGGGGGGGCAAAAATTATTTTAGGCCATTTCTGCCCCCCAGGGGGCAGATCGGCCTATTGTTATTAGGCAAATTTGCCCCTGGGGGGGGGCAGTAACGTCTAGGCGCCAGTGCACATATGTTTTTTGTGTTTTTTTTTTTTAGAGATGGGGAGCGACCCATTAGGCAAGGGTCGCTCCCCTGGGGGACAAATTGTATTTAGACCACTTCTGCCCCACTTGGGGGCAGATCAGCGGATTTTAGGTCAATCTGCCCCCAAGCAGAAACAACTAGGCACTGGGGATTTTTTTTCTGTGCCAATTTCACACAAGGGGAGCGACCCCGTAGGCAAGGGTCGCTCCCCGGGGGTTGGGGGGGCAAATTAAATTTAGCCCATTTCTTCCCCCCCCTGGGGGTAGATCGGCCTATTGTTATTAGGCCGATCCGCCCCCAGGGGGGGCAGAAACCTCTAGGCGCCAGGGCAAATTATTATTATTATTTTTTTTTGTTTTTTTAGAGATGGGGAGTGACCCATTAGGCAAGGGTCGGTCCGCTGGGGGGTAAATTGTATTTAGACCACTTCTGCCCCCCTTGGGGGCAGATCGACGGATTTTAGGTCAATCTGCCCCCAAGGGAGGCAGAAATATCTAGGCACCAGGGATCTTTTTTTTTGTACCAATGTCACGCAGGGGGAGCGACCCAGTAGGCAAAGGGTCGCTTCCTGGGGGGGGGGGAATTTATTTTAGGCCTTTTCTGCCCCCCCTGGGGCCGGCTGAGCTAGAGGCAAAAATCCACAGGTAGGCACTTTGCAAAAAACACCTCTGTTTATTGTGAAAAAATGTGATGTGTCCACGTTGTGTTTTGGGCCATTTCCTTTCGTGGGCGCCAGGCCTACGCACACAAGTGAGGTACCATTTTTATCGGGAAACTTGGGGGAGCGCTGGGTGGAAGGAAATTTGTGGCTCCTCTCAGATTCCAGAACTTTCTGTCACCGAAATTAGAGAAAAAAGTGTTTTTTTGGTCAAATTTTGAGGTTTGCAAAGGATTCTGGGTAACAGAACCTGGTCAGAGCCCCACAAGTCACCCCATCTTGGATTCCCCTAGGTGTTTAGTTTTAAAAATGCATGGTTTGCTAGGTTTCCCCAGGTGCCGGCTGAGCTAGAGGCCACAAACCACAGGTAGGCACTTTGTAAAAAACACCTCTGTTTTCTGTGAAAAAATGTGATGTGTCCTCGTTGTGTTTTGGGCCATTTCCTTTCATGGGCGCTAGGCCTACCCACACAAGTGAGGTAACATTTTTATCGGTAGACTTGGTGGAACGCTGGGTGGAAGGAAATTTGTGGCTCCTCTCAGATTCCAGAACCTTCTGTCACCGAATTGAGAGGAAAATGTGTTTTTTGTGTCAAATTTTGAGATTTGCAAAGGATTCAGGGTAACAGAATCTGGTCAGATCCCCACAAGTCACCCCATCTTGGATTCCCCTAGGTGTCTAGTTTTCAATAATGTGCTGGTTTGCTAGGTTTCCCCAGGTGCCGACTGAGCTAGAGGCCAAAATCCACACATTTTTATCGGGAGACTTGGGGGAGCACAGAATATCAAAACAAGTGTTATTGCCCCTCGTCTTTCTCTACCTTTTTTCCTTCCAAATGTAAGGCAGTGTGTAAAAAAAATGTCTATTTGAGAAATGCCCTGTAATTCACATGCTAGTATGGGCACTCCGGAATTCAGAGATGTGCAAATAACCACTGCTTCTCAACACCTTATCTTGTGGCCATTTTGGAAATACAAAGGTTTTCTTGATACCTATTTTTCACTTTTTATACTTCAGCAAATGAATTTCTGTACAGTATACCCGGTATAGAATAAAAACCCATTACAAGGTGCAGCTCATTTATTGGCTCTGGGTACCTAGAGTTCTTGATGAACCTACAAGCCCTATATATCCCTGCAACCAGAAGAGCCCAGCTGACGTAAAGGTATATTGCTTTCAAAGATCTGACATCGCAGGAAAAAGTTACAGAGTAAAACGTGGAGAAAAATCGCAGTTTTTTTACCTCAATTTAAAAAAAAAAAAATTCAGCTGTTATTTTCTGTAGGAAACACTTGTAGGATCTACACAAATGACGCCTTGCTGAATTTAGAATTGTGTCTACTTTTCAGAAATGTTTAGCTTTCTGGGATCCAGCATTGGTTTCTCACCCATTTTGGTCACTAACTGGAAGGAGGCTGAAAGCACAAAAAATAGTAAAAATGGGGTATGTCCCAGTAAAATGTCAAAATTGTATTGAAAAATTGGGTTTTCCAATTCAAGTCTGCCTGTTCCTGAAAGCTGGGAAGATGGTGATCTTGCCACCGCAAACCCTTTGTTGGTGCCATTTTCAGGGAAAAAACCACAAGCTGCCTTCTGCAGCCCTTTTTTCCCATTTTTTTGAAAAAAACAAAATTTTCACTGTATTTTGGCTAATTTCTTGGTCTGCTTCAGGGGAACCCACAAAGTCTGGGTACCTCTAGAATCCCTAGGATGTTGGAAAAAAAGACGCAAATTTGGTGTGGGTAGCTTATGTGAAAAAAAAGTTATGAGGGCCTAAGTGCAAACTGCCCCAAATAGCCAAAAAAAGGCTCGCCACAGGAGGGGGAAAAGGCCTGACAGCAAAGGGTTAATTAATCAATATACTAATTTAACTTAATCATATTGTTTTAATTCTAAAAGTCTTCTTCTTCTTAATCCTTAATGGAATGCTTCAATGTTGCAAAATTATGTTTGCCACAATTTTCAGCTTAATAAAGAATCTAGTTATGATGTGATTATAAATTGGAAACAGCAGCACCTGATTCTAAAACATTTTTGACTGGCACTATTTTTTGTCCTTGATGGTATTTTACAGTAGTGCTTAGCGCAAGCCACCACCTTATTATAGCACATTTCTGGAGATGGTAATCCACGGAAAGAATAATTGTGCAAATTTGTTGTGTGCCATTTACATGTGGTGGTTATGTGTTCAGTTGTTTTTTTTTGTTTTGAGATGCTTGTGTTTTGCTTTATTCCAATGTTATGCTGTGTTGTACTGTGTTTTTGTGCTGCAATATATTTTGGCTGTAAGGTTGTGTCATCTTTAAATATTTTGCTATGATGTGTTGCATAGGTTTTTTGTGCTATATTCTTCAGTCTACTTTAGATACGTCAAACATTTTGAATCCCAAAAGCAGCACATGCCTTTCAAGCTCCAGTGGCAAGCAACTATTTACCATTATTTATGGTGATAAAATAGTGCTGCTCCAGCTCTTAAATTTCTTGAGACACTGGTGAGTCTAAAACTATGCAAAGGACTGTGTCTTAACTGAGGCTCCTAACGTTCACTTTATGTGTAACATCCTTCTGGCTTAAATTAGTATTTATGGGGCTCTCTTTATGTGATATGGCAAATCATGGTTGAACATGCATTTCTAGAGCAGATGTTACCACATTGGCATCTTTCTCGATCTCACCATTTTTGCCTGACCCCTCAAGACAAACACTTGTTGTCCTGTTACTACATCAGAGGAGGGACACAAGGCAGCTGAGTCTTTCTTGAGATGAATAAGGTAGGCTGGTAGTCACCAGTTAAAATGTTTTAAGACAGTTGATACCAACATTCTCACTAGACCCATAAGTAATAATTGTATTAGAGCAATATATGAATGAATGGTAAAGTTACTCAGAAGAGCCTCCAGTGAGGCATTCTTCTTAGGTTGCTCAGAGTACCAGTATGGACACAATAAATAGGTATAAATCTGAGCTAGCTAGTGTTAGACAGGTAGTCCTTATGTCAAAAAGCCAGACCGAGAACCAGAAAAGATGTCTATTTACAGGTTTACCATAATGAACCATGGCCACCATTCCAAAAAAGGGGATCATTTTGCTTGTTTAAAATTCAGACAATAGAATGAACTTCAAAGGTTCATGATAATAAACTTACATGATAATAAAGCCTCTCCTAAAACAAGGGATGGTAAAAGTGCTGTAAATGTTGCTCTCACAATGTATGCATGCACGTATTGTAATGAACAAATGCAAAAAAGCCGAAACATATTGGCCCTCATTATGACATTGGCGGTAAATCCCACTTACCGCCACGCTGACTGCCGCCAACATACCGCCACCGCAGCAGATATCTGATCACCATATTATGACACACACACACCAATCTGGAACTATTCAGCCACACACACAATTCCGCCACACCAAAGGTCAGTGATAAACCGGCGGTATCAAAACCCACACCGTTACTTAAACAGAACAACACCGACCACATTATGACCCACGAATCACCACAGCAGACATTCAACAGCGGTAAACTATTGGCGGTACATACTGCCATGCTCAAAATTGACACATACATACAAAACAGCACCACATTGGACAATTTGAACTACACCCACCAGACACCCATTCACACACCACACCCACCCACTCACACCACTATAAAACACCCCCCCACAGTACCCACAACCCTTTATGACTACAAACCATTGCCAACAGACTGACATCATGACTACAGACAAGACCAGACCAACACACCACCATCACCTATACACCTTTATACACCTTATATTACACACCGCAACCCATCGCCCTACACACCCTCACCCACACCACTCACACAACACCCATGGCAGCACAACAACACCCCAGATTTTCTGAGGAGGAGCTAAGGGTCATGGTGGAGGAAATCATCCGGGTAGAGCCTGTGGAAAGTAGCCTCTTTCTAGCATGGTTACCCCCACTTTTGGCCTGTTTGTTAGAGTGTGTCAGTGTGTTTTTACTGTGTCACTGAGATCCTGCTAACCAGGACGCCAGTGCTCATAGTTTGTGGCCCAATGTGTGTGTTGTCAGTAGTGCTTGACTGTGTCACTGAGGACTGCTAACCAGAACCTCAGTGCTTATGCACACTCTCCTTTTTAATTTGTCAGTATAGGCTGGTGACTTCATTTACCAATTTCAGTTGGCACACTGGACCCCCCTCATAAGTCCCTAGGATATGGTACCTGGGTACCCAGGGCATTGGGGTTCCAGGAGATCCTTATGGGCTACAGCATTTCTTTTGCCACCCATAAGGAGCTCAGACAAACCCTTTCACAGGACTGCCATTGCAGCCTGTGTGAAATAGTGCACACATTATTTCACAGCCATTTTCACTGCACTGAAGTAACTTATAAGTCACTGTTAGAAATGGGATTTCTGGTTGGCTAGGGTATGCACCTCACCCAGACAGAATCTACCCACTCTAGTCAGGACAAGGGAGTTGCATGTCCAAGATAACCCCTGCTCACCCCCTTGGTAGCAGTCAGGCATATCCCAGAGACAATGTGTAAAGCGTTTGCACAACACACAAAACACATGTGACGCAATATCCCCACCACAAAGTAAACAGAACACCAGATGATATGACAATATACTGTATTGTACACAACGCAATTATTAGACCAAACATCACATATCAGTACTATCCTGCTACCTTATCAGTTGTCAGAACGTTTCACATTAGTTGCTCTGCAAACTAGCAGTAGTCACATATAACACACAGGTTACTCAGTATTCTGCAACATAAGCAGTAGCCAGGAAACACGTTATTACACCAAAGCACTTGTCATAAGTATATCATAAAATGCCCATAGTAGGAACATTAGAAAAACATATGGCAAGTTAGAAAAGCATATTAGCAAGTCATGTCCAAAAAAGGAACATTTGCACACAAATGTAAAAGCATCATCGAAGAGGCAGGTAACATAAATCAATCAGCAAAGTCTTTAGGCAGAACTTGGATTGTAAACACATTAGTCCTCTAAAAGTACCTAGTTTGATGGAGCCGGCACCTCCAGTACCTAGAGGAACAAAGGAGGGGCCCCTGGTGCTCTTCTGTGCAACATGGGTGCCTCCCTGGCAATTGCGGAGGAGAGGAGGGTGGCACGCACCCCCACTATACTCCTAACAGGCCACTCCTGGGGTCTGCAACCACCACAAAGGAAACCGAACATCAGATGATATGACAATATACTGTATTGTACACAACACAATTATTAGACCAAACATCACATATCAGTACTATCCTGCTACCTTAGCAGTTGTCAGAACGTTTCACATTAGTTGCTCTGCAAACTAGCAGTAGTCACACATAACACACAGGTTACTCAGTATTCTGCAACATAAGCAGTAGCCAGGAAACACGTTATTACACCAAAACACATGTCATAAGTATATCATAAAATGCCCATAGTAGGAACATTAGAAAAACATATGGCAAGTTAGAAAAACATATTAGCAAGTCATGCCCATAAAAGGAACATTTGCACACATATGTAAAAGCATCATCAAAGAGGCAGGTAACATAAATCAATCAGCAAAGTCTTTTAGGCAGAACTTGGATTGTAAATAAATTAGTCCTCTAAAAGTACCTGGTTTGATGGAGCCGGCACCTCCAGTACCTAGAGGAACAAAGGGGGGGGCCCCGGTGCACTTCTGTGCAACGTGGGGGCCTCCCTGGCAATTGCGGGAGAGAGGAGGGTGGCACGCACCCCCTCCATACTCCTAACAGGCCCCTCCTGGGGTCTACAATCCCTCGGGGCACCACCGGCCCTCCACCAGCCCTCACGAGGGGGGCCACAATCTGGTATGAAATGCAAGGGGGGGTGCCACACACTCCCTCGCTTCAAGGGTGGGCCCCTTTTGGGACCCGCTGTCATTGTAGGGCTCCCCCTGGGCCTTAACTGGCCCTTCACGAAAGGGCCAAACCGAGGACAAGCGGTGCAGGGGGCCTCCGGTGATGCGTCCACCCCACCCGAGGTCACGGAAGAAGCAGGACAGCCTTGTTGGGGCCAGAGGGAACCTCCGATGAGGTTTCCTTCCCTCCACCCAGCTTCCAAATGTACACGGCGGTTCCAGCCAGTTACAACTGGTTCTGGGAGTGGCCCCTCTCTCCTTCAGCACAGGTTCCAAACATCAGTAGGGGGCTAACAACCCTATTGTGTGAGGCCAGGGCACAGCCTTTACAAATGTAGGTGTGCCCCACCTCTCCTTTCTCTCAGCCCAGGAAGACTATTCAGTATGCAGATGCACCTCAGTGACACCTCCACACTCCCTGTGTCCAGGCTGTCTGAAAAGTATGCACAAAGCCCCAACTGTCACTCAGCGCAGATGTGGATTGGAGTCAAGCTGCAAAACAGCAGAGTCATAAGCACAGATAAATGTGCACTTTCTAGAAGTGGCATTTCTATAATAGTAATAAAAAATACACCTACACCAGTAAGCAGCAATTATTATCACCATCACAACCATACCAAGCACGCCTACGCTACCCCCTCATAAATCAGACAATACCCCTTACACATAAGGCAGGGAATTTCTAATGCAATCCTATGAGAAGGCAGCACTCACAGCAGAGAGACACCAAGTTAGGCTGTTTGTCACTACCAGGACAGGCCACACAACCTGGCACATGTCCTGTCCTCTACATACATGGCACCCTGCCCATAGGGCTAGCTAGGGCGTACCTTAGGGGTGACTTACATGTAGTAAAAGGGGAGTTCTGGGCCTGGCAAGTAAATTTAGATGCCAGTTCCATGTGGCAGAAAACTGTGCACACAGGCCCTGCGCTAGCAGGCCTGAGACAGGTTTGAAAGTCTACTTCAGTGGGTGGCGCAAGCAGCGCTGCAGGCCCACTAGTAGTATTTCATTTACAGGCCCTGGGTATAGAGATAACACTGTACAAGTGACTTATAGGTAAATTAAATATGCCAATCATACCAACTTTAGATGGGCGAGCAACTGCACTTTAGCACTGGTCAGCAGTGCTAAAGTGCTCAGAGTCCTAGAGCCAACAGCGAGAGGTCAGAAAAACCAGGAGGAAGGAGGTAAAAAGACTGGGGATGATCCTGCATAAGGAAAAGAGTCCAACAGTCACCTATATGTCTAACCTTCACTTGCTGAAGGTTAGGTGCAAAGTTACTAAGTGTGAGGGCACCCTTGTACTAGCAAAGGTGCCCCCACATGGTTCAGGGCCATTTCCCTTGACTTTGTGAGTGCGGGGACACCATTACATGCGTGCACTACATATAGGTCAATGCCTAGATGTAGCTTCACAATGGTAACTCCGAATATGGCCATGTAACATGTCTAAGATCATGGAATTGTCCCCCCCATTCCAAATCTGGTATTGGGGAGCCACCATGGACCGCCAGTACTCCTAAATCAGCTCTCTGAGGCTTGCACTGAAGCTACAGCTGCTGCCACCCCACAGACAGGGTTCTGCCCTCCTGGGGTCTGGGCAGCCCAGTCCAAAATAAAATTGAGCTATCATGAAAAAAGAGGCATTTTGATTTGTACACATACCACACTGATTTGAATTATTAACATCCCACGTTAATATAGACCTGCATCACATATCACATAGGTGTTACAAAACATTTTCTAGTTTGCTAAAGATTAACAGCTTTGGGGTATGTCTCAGTATTCAAATAACAACTTCCACCTCCCATAACATATCTATAATTCCGCCCATCACCTCTCATGAATACTGCATATGTACATTTTAAGAGCTTCACCATTTCAGACCTCTTCTATTCTATGCCTTATTTGTGCCTAACAAAGCAGTTTCAATAACATTTATCTAATTAAACTGTGCAAGTAAGAATGTAGTTCATTCAAACCAGGTTTTCATCCCTGAGTACAATGCACACCCGTATGTTGTAAGTGCCAGTGTCAGATGTGTAATGGTGCGAATGCAGATGTTTATTAGACATGGAATTACTATTCTAGGCTTTTGAGGGAATATACTTGTGTGTTGTTCTGGGCCTCATGTTAAAGCTTTCTGCTATTAGGTGTGCTGTTGCATGTGTATTTTTCGATTTCATCAGCATGCAATGTACGGCAGTTGATGTGTGTCCAGCTGCAGCACAGACTGCAAGATTTCCATTGTACAAACTATGAGGCATATTTATACTTTTTGGTGAAAAACTGCACTAATGCAGTTTTGCATCAAAATGATTTGCACGGGCTTGCACCATTCTTGAGCGCCAGCCGGGCACCATATTCATGAAATAGTGCAAAGGGTAGGCTAGTGTAAAAAAAAATTATGTTAGCTGGGTCGGGGTGGTGGTATGGGAGAAGGGGGTTTTGCACCACAAAATGATGTTAGGCAGGTTAGAGTAAAAAAAATGACTCTGACCAGCCTAGCGTCATTTTCTGACGCAAAACCTTTCATACCACATGACTCCTGTCTTAGAAAAGACAGGAATCATGCCCACCACCCCAATGGCCAGCACAGGGGACCAGGGTCCCCTGGGCGTGGCCATAGCACCCAGTGTCATGTAGGGGGGCCCATTTCAGGTCCCCCAATGGTGCTTTAATAAAATATTTACCTGTACTTACCTATACTTACGTGGAGTGGGATCCCCCATCCTCTACTGTCCCTCTGGTGTGGGTGGGGGTGTCCCTGGGGTCTGGGGAGGACACCTATTGGCTTATTCCATGGTTTTCCACCATGGAAATAGGCCCACAGGTCTCCTAATGCCTGCCCTGACCCAGGCATTAAATAATGGTGCAAAGCAAGCTTTGCACCATTATTTGACCCCTCCCCTGTGTGTGATTTTCGCATGGGGGGATAAATATGGCGCTAATGCCAAAGAGTAATTTTTTACACAGGAACGCCTACCTTCCATCACATTGACGCAAGGTAGGTTTCCACGTCCAGAAAATGACTTTAAGTCCATAACTTTGGTGCTAGACGGGTCTTGTTATCTTTATTGCTTTGCCATTGGTATTTCTTATGAAATTATTTTCGGTTGTATAGATTTAACATACAAATGTGCATAAGACACAGAATGATATGTGTTTATTTTCAATTATTCTGATAATTGATCAACATTTTGTGATTTTTCAAAAAATAAGAAAAGAAAGAGATTAAGGTATTTTTCAGGCTTAAAGAACTGTGAGTCTGGATTTCTCCTTCAAAAACAATCCCCGTTATGCTTCGTGCTGTTGGTGAAGTATTCAAGCATTTGGTTGTGAGCTTACATTTGTTGTTTACTTCTCTTGCTTTATTCATAAGACTATCTTGGTTTTGATGGAAAAATGAGCTGTGAAGCAATGGAATATGTTGGAGTTAGCAGTGCAAGTCCAGGAAAAGAATGGGGTATCACCTTAAGGTCTGCAGAATGTCATGACATGAGCAGTGAGCATCTAGTTTGTAATAGAGTGAAACTCTATTGCTAAACATCCAACCAATTATTTCATTTGGCACTATCTTTCATAACTGCAAATTAAAATATTAAAAAACACAATCGAACCCAATGGACAAATAGTCTGAATAGCTATCTCAATCACAATACAGAGTGTAGAGATGTACTTGAAATAGCCTGTCAAAATAATCAAAAGGTACCAACAGCATGTAAACTGCAAGGTTAAAATGTAATCCAAACCCATTTGTAAGCATCTTTAAACACACTGCTGCATGCTTTCTCTATGATTGAAAAATGGCTATTAAATATTTATCATTAATTACTGATAAAGATTGTATGTACCAGCCGAAGAGTTGGAAATGGTAACATTTCGATCTCAATTTATACTAGGAATACATTTTGCAACATCTATAAATTACATTATGGATTTAATATTGATGGGATTTTTATCTGGTAGCATCAAAGCTAACATCTTTCAAATTAGAACATGGCGACGGAGCAGACACAATATAAATTGAAAAGGTATTCTGACACTCCATTAGTTTAATATAAATAACATATCAAAAGATAAAACCCAACAGGAAATCTGCCTACATCAAACTCAGTGAAAATGTTCGAATTATATTTCTTAATGATATAGCCAGGATTGTTCAGGCTGTACATGTGGAGCTGTTTCTTGGTCCATGCTAACTCACACCAATGCTTCTTTACCACCATTTATCATACATTATCGTAAGGCTGCTAATGTGTTTCAGCAACAGGGTAAAAATGTGTTATTTGTATTTGGCATACCATGAAAGAATATGAACTGCTCTTTGTGGGATAACTAAAGACAATGCAAGGTGCAAAGTAGTCAACTGAAGGCCAACATAAAACAACTGGAGAATCTGATTGAAACAACAGTATACAACTCAGTGGTTTATCCCAGAAGATGAAGAGATTGCTTTTCAGCCATCAAAGTTTGTACAAAGTAAGACATTTGCCTATAAATGCTATCACATTATTTTCTGCTTCTTCATAGGTTTAATTATTTTGAATTAAAAGTATCTAATTACAGTAGGATCTGAAGCAAAGAATAGTTTAGTAATTTCATAGAAACATCATAGATCATTAAAATGATCAGGTTTACAAAAGATCTGAACTTTATGCACGACCATTGATCTGAAGTGGACAAAGAGAAGGCCCTTCAACATAGACATGCTGATATGAGTAGTAGAAGTACCCCTTTCCACCTGAGCAGTATTACGTATTTGGCACATAGCATCATTATGCATAGCGCACACACTTAACTCAGTGCATCATGCGCAGACTGGGTCAGAGGGAATTATTAAAATAGATGCAAATCTTCGGAGTGAAGGTGTGAACTTGTGCCTTCACTGAAAACAGTACATTAGTGAATGGTAGACAGGCGGCAAGTGACATCCTGGCCTAGATTTGAAAGATGGGAAGAGATTCCCCTCTAGGTGGATGCACTGAGTGTTAGCACCTGGCTGCAGCAGTATTCCTGTGAAGTACATTACCCCCTCTTTCTTCTTTTTCAATAGCAGCCCACAAGGGTTGTACTGGTTGTACGCTATCTATGTAGCGCACAGTCAGTGTGCATCTTGATGTCATCTTTTCCTCTGCATGGCTATCTGTAATATGACACAGGTACAAAGGTAAAATATTCCTTCATTTGCATGGAACCAGATCCCTATGCAAATGAGGCAACATCACCTTGAGATCATGCACATTTAAAGCCAGCATGATCTGTATTATAAAAGGGATCATGCAAGCATCTGCATCTCCTACTGTAATTCCAAAGCTCCCAGGATTGCAAGAAGCAGGTGCACCTCTGATACACCCATGCAGCACTATCTATTATATGGTCCCTAGTATTTTGCTTGCAATGTGAGTGACAGTAGTGTAATAAGATCCCAGCAATGCGCTTAACTCTCTCTTACTGTTTTTTGTAACTAAACCTTGCTCATAATGCTATATCTTTTCGTCTATCTTAGTTCCATCCTTATGATAAACTGGCTTTCCTCTATCCTCTAGTGCTAGTCCTTCCCAAGGAGCATTTTGGTCATGCTGTGTTTTGAACAGGATCAAATCCTTCCACCTTGCCCGTCTGCCCAGTTATATGAAAGGGAGAGAATTGTTCTTGTTTCCTCAAATCATGTCTATTGCAAAGAAGAACATGACGAGAAGAGTTTCCGCTGAGAGAAGTGAGCAAAACGAAAATCATGTTGCTAATATAACTTTGCAACAATGCCTTCTGTTGGGGCTTTGTGTCCACCACATTAGTAAGGACTGTGAAAGGAATGAAACTCAGAGTAGTGGATTAGCTGTAGTTAATCAAGGAATGTGTACAAAACAGCTGCATCTGTAAGCTTTTAGTGATAATCTTGCTGTACAAACTGCCTTGGTTGTTCACGTCTGTGTGAAAAAGTCTTCATGCAGCACCTACAAAGTTATTTAAATTGGCAAACATACAGCATCTTTGTTTTAAATAGGTATTGTTGTCATAGTAACACTCTGGTTTCTATAAATGCAACACATACTTCAACAGTAGGAAAATGCTTTTTTTGCATGATCACCCCCATTTTTCGTGTACCATCATTAAACTGACATGTCTCCAGGCCTGTACTTGCAGTACAGGTGTAGAGTCTAAAAACTGCCATTTCAACCTGACAATAAACTTTTGCCAGGTCTAAATCTATTATTTTTAATACATGTAAGTCCCATCTATCTAAGGCCCTAGAAGCCCATAGGATAGGGTGTATGGCAAGTAACTAGTAAGACATGTGTTCTAATGTTTTACATGTCCCTGCAGTGAAAACCTCTAAATATATTTTTTGCTGCAAGTAAAACTATCCCTCCCATTGACTAACTCCTGGATATCATATTACTTTTAATAAGTGCTAATTTCAGATCTAGAGCAGATAGAGAATGATGTATATACTCAAATTAATTGTATTTTCAACTCCTCTTTAATGGTGTTAAATTTTAAGGTACACTTTTAAATATGCCTTTTTTAGAAAGCTAGCATTTTGTCCTCTGCAAACAACTGTGCCTTTCTGCCAGTGTCCTAGGTCACATGACTGTGAATGGCTCTGCTGTTGTAGTTTGTGTATTGATTACAGACTGTGAGACAAAAGTGTCGTAGTTTGGACTCTTGCTCTGAGCAAGACTGCTGGTCTCAGGATGACAGTACTTTCGTTTGTAGGTGACTAAGGGGGTGATTCCAACCTTGGCGGCGGCTACCGCCGCCCACCAGGCGGGAACCGCGGCCGCAATAACGCGGCCCCCATTCCAACATTCCCGCTGGGCCGGCGGGCGCTAACCATGTTTGCACCCGCCGGCCCAAAGGGAATGAGGCCGCAACACAGGAGCCGGCTCCTAATGGAGCCGGCGGTGTTGCGGCCGTGAGACGGGTGCAGTTGCACCCATCGCGCTTTTCACTGTCTGCCATGCAGACAGTGAAAACCAGGCCGGGGCCCTGTTAGGGGGCCCCTGCACTGCCCATGCCAGTGGCATGGGCAGTGCAGGGGCCCCCAGGGGCCCCAGGACACCCCTTACCGCCAGCCTCTTCCTGGCAGTGTAAACCGGCAGAAACAGGCTGGCGGTAAGGGGGTCATAATCCCCAGGGCAGCGCTGCTTGCAGCCCTGCCCTGGCGGATTATCACCGCCGGGGGAAAATCGGCGGGAAACCGCCGGCCCCGGCGGTGCAACCGCGGCTTTATCGCCGCGGTCAGAATAGGGAATGAAGCACCGCCAGCCTGTTGGTGGTGCTTCCGTCATTCTTGCCCTGGCTGTCCAAGACCGCCAGGGTCAGAATGACCCCCTAAGTCTCTTCCTACAACTAGTTGTAACTGTTGTCCAAACCTTACCGGCTCACTAGCAGTACCTCACCAGAAACACAATAGTAAAAGGTGATTTGTAGCAGTCGCTTACGCATGGACTCAAAGTAAGATATCTCAGGGTTGTCGTGGTTAAACGGAAATTACCCTTTTCTCACAGATTTATTATGTCTCATACAAACAAAGGTAATAACACAGATGCAGTGAAATTATAATAGTTTTTATTCAACATAACCGCAATTTGTGATAAGTTACATGAACTGCAATGATTAGGATAATGAATATACCAAGCAACAGTATTGTGAAGAAGAGAGTCATTGTTATAAAGACCCCCACCATTGTGCAATATACAAAAGAAATATATGTATATGTATAAGATGGAATATGCCCTAATACCCTAAGAAGAATAGGATTAACCTCCTACCTAAAAGGAGAGCTGGGTTCGTTAAACCTAATCTGCCAAAGCCGTGTCCATGAGAGGAGCCCCCAAACCCTCGTTACCTTGGAATGAGGTCTCGATCTCAGACTCCGCAGGGACACGAAGACTGGGTCAGCGTCAAGATGACTGCAGCATCGGTATCAGCGATGGTGGCGATGCCCTCTGGTTGGAATCCCTCTGATTATCTGTCTAAAGTGTGTTGTATTTATACAGATCTACAAGGTCCCCTGACATAAGTGTTATTCATAACAATAGATAACAGGCATGCTTGGGACGGCAATTAATATCAACAGTCCCTCGAAAATATAGAGAGGGAAAATCCCTAAGTGTGAATACCTACTGTATGTTTGTCTTTCGTGCTTGATCTTGACGCCTGGGCGCAGTGACACTGATAATAGAACCCATAACGAGTGGCCTAACTATAAACAAGGCCGCCATCTTAAAGGAAATAAATAATTAAATGGACTAAGACAGAGCAAGCTAAGTAGGTTAAAAGTCACTGGGTGACGGGGGCACGAGTTTACAAGCCTACGGCTAAGCTAACTCTTGTTATCCCGTTAAAAACTAGGATTCACTACACCCTCCCCATTGCCGTAACAGGTATGATGAAGGTAAAGTAATCCAAATGCTAAAAAAGCTGCTACTGAGCAAAAAGCCAAAAAAACGAAAACTCAAGCTAAAAAATGTACTAAATGACAAAACAATTGCTCTGTGTTAAAATTCGTTTTAAAAAAACATACAGAGATGTTAATATCAACCATGACAAGTACAGCAAACTTTTAGTATAATCGCTTATTTTAGAACCGGGAACTGGTAAGCCAATTCATCAAATTATGTGCTATATGCAGGATCTTGAAGAATGTCATCGAAGTCACCATTTAAGGATTTTAAAAACGAGTCAACATCGTCTGAAGTAAAATCGAGAGCTGGACGGACAAACGGATCCACAGAGCTGAAGTGAGCCACATTCGGTGTATCGACACTCGCCGCAGCGCCCTCATCCATATCAGATCTTATAACAGAAAGTTCATAGGTGGCCTCGCGGAGCAACCTCAGTCTCAAGGGGCATGACCGTGAATGAACCCTCATCGGGGACATCAGCAGTTCGTGGTCCACAGGAGATGTCGGAGCAACAGCAAGCAGACCATAGGCAGATGTTCAAAAAGGCACCATATGGAGTGGAAGACCGGCTGTACACACCAGAGTAGCGGCCGGAATGACAACGACCAGTCAAATTCCAGTTCCACCAGCAAAGGTGTACCGAATCCATGCGTTCACAGCACAGTAGGGTTGACGGGAGCGGCTCCATTGCTCTGTGTTGCTAGAAAGAAACAACCACCGCGAATCAGAAGAAATAGCAATAGTAGTCCGCCAATTAAAGCCAAAATAATTGGAAAGCCACCAAACACACTAGAAAAGAGAGAATGGATGGCTGATGGGATGACTCCGAAGACAGTCTGGAAGATGGACACGAAACCAGACCCGACAGCCTTAAAGAAATGCACAATCCCAGTGGTGCTTGAAGCATTGAATATTCTTGATACCAGCTCTCCAAAGTAGTTGGGGAAATCGGTATTTAAAAGGGATTGTATCTCGGCTGATGATCTCGCAATCTGGAGAGCATACATCTCTTTTGCGGATGTCAAGGCGACCTATTTCTGAAACAATAGTGCCTTTAGTCTACTCAACTTGTCATAGTTCACATTAATAGTATCTATGTGGGGCCACATTTCAGACACTTGTATCTCTTGTGTGGTGGGAAACAAAACATGTCCACAACACGTAACGACCTTCGTGACTGAAATTGCGTAGGCAATTCCAGGTCGCAAGCCGCAACAGCTTTGATCATTCAGTAGAACATAACTTCCATTGGAAAGTACATGAAATACTGGACGAATCAAGGGGACGGGAGTACCCTTCAGAAAACAGGCCAAATTCGCGACCCCCGCATTGCAAAGACCATGAAGGGACACCTGTTTGCATATCATAGAATGACGAACAGCAGTCTCACATTCACTTCCGCTAAGAAAGACCTCCTGTTCACTGTTCATACATCTGTAGTCAAAGGGCAACTCCCACTCTTCCTTAATAAAGCTATCTCCTAGCTGCTCATATCGTCCCACCGCAAGATGTTTCAGGCAGCTCGAGAAACGAAAGGTTGAAATCGGTAAATTAATAATGCCGTGCAAGAGCCAGATAGTTGAAGGACTCTCTGCTACCGTGAATGGCAACTTATCTAATTTCTTTACTTGAAGCAAGGTGAAACGAGCCTCTCTTTTAGCCATTGTCTCTTGTTCCCTGGAAAAATTAAAAGCAGCGAATAGTTCACTCCCATTAATGTATTTCCATGGAATGTGGCCACTTTTCAGTGTCTGTAATGTCCAACCCAGCTGCATGATGGAACGCAGCTGCGTTTGCCCATGATATAACCAGGACAAGTCAGTCTGAGGGATATCAATAGCAGACAACACTATATTAGATAGTGAATAAATCCTGTTGGACAGCGTGTTCATGCCATTATCGACAACAGCTAATGTTTTTTCCAAATTCTGTTTATCTAGTTGCCTTAAACGTGCAGCAGCCTCAATCTGGGAAAGTTTCCAAATTTCATTATACATAGCATATAAAAACCGTTTCGAGCAATGTTTCCTAGGACCCAACAGAAAATCCTGTAAGTCTATACTGTCAGAAAGAGTGTTCAGGTGTTGCTTAACCGCTGTTAGCGTGTTTGTCTGCACCCATTGCTGGCACAGCTTACCCACACTGTATGTTGTAATTATACCTGTATGTTGATCTGATATAAAGCGAGGGTCAGGCCTGTGAATGGAAAAACCCCCTGAAGAGTTCAAAAAACGCTTACTACACTTATCAGTGTTGGAGGGCCAAACCAACCACCCGCTGGGACGGGAAAGTGAAGAATTATAGGTACCAGTCTTAACCATTGCATCTAGCCTGTCTTCTGAGACATTGAGAAATTGTTGCCAATCTTTAAACTTTGTCGGAGTAGGGATACTGGGCGTGTTCAGGTCTTTAATTTTCGCTAGCCCCAGACATGACATCTGCTCAATAGTGTCATTCAAGAAGATCATTTGCACAGGAATCAGGCAAGCTCGAAACAAAGCCTCCCAACCCTGTATCTGCCTATCTTGTGTCCCCCATACACTTTTCAAATCAACAGTATCTTTCCAATATTCGTAACCCTCAATCGAGAGCCGGGAAACAAAGGGATCTGAATAAATCAGCTTCGTATCTGTTAGCAGCAGTTTCCTAATTTGTGCCGGAGGTAATTTAAAATAATACGACTCTGCCTTTCTTGTATCATGCCCAGAAAAGTATGTAAATTTTTCGCTGTAAAACTTCGGACTCCCCACCTGTGGTGTCGAACAATGTTCCCATTGTCTGTAATTCCAGAGAGGCCTATATCTAGTTGCACGGTGTAGATAGTGATGTCCCCAATTGTTATAGCAGAACATTTCCCCATAATTCATTGTATAATCATATACATTATCACTTCCAAAAGCGGAATAATCCTTCATTTCAGTTAGCATTGAATCAACTGTTTGGACATCCCAATCATCAGAGACAACATTAGGGGCCAGATGTAGGAAAAATCCAATTTGCGAGTTGCAAATTGCGAGTCATTCCGACTCGCAATTTGCAACTCGCAAATTGGTATGCAGTACGGTGTCTCAGACACCGACTGCGACTCGCTATGGGGTTGCAATGACCCACCTCATGAATATTCATGAGGTGGGTCGCAAATTGCGGCCCCATAGCGAGTCAAGGCACTCGCAAACATGGAGGCCTGCTGTAGTCAGCAGACCTCCGTGTTCGTGACTGCTTTAAATAAAGCAGTTTTTTTTTTTTTTAAGTGTAGCCCGTTTTCCTTAAAGGAAAACGAGCTGCACTTAAAAGAAAAACCGAAACCTTTAGTTTCGTTTTTTTTTCAGGGCAGGCAGTGGTCCCTTGGACCACTACCTGCCCTGAAAAAAAATTTGGGGGTCCATTCACAAACTGGAAGGGGTCCCATGGGGACCCCTTCCAATTTGCGAGTGGGTTACCATCCACTTCAAGTGGATGGTAACTGCGATACGATTTGCGACCGCGTACGCGGTCGCAAATGGTATTGCATCCCACTCAGACTCGCAAATAGGAACGGAACACCCCTTCCTATTTGCGAGTCGGAAATGCATTTTGCGAGTCGGTCCCGACTCGCAAAATGCATTTCTGAATAGGAAACTGCGATTTGCGACTCGCAAACGGCAAATTTTGCCGTTTGCGAGTCGCAAACAGTTTCCTACATCTGGCCCTAGGTGTAATAACATCAGACATTGAAATTTTGAACACGTATGGTATTTGAATTATCTCTGTAGGCCCATATATATCGAACGGAACTTTGTCCCACACAATCCCATTAGTAATTGGTATAGCTGAAATGTTGACTGGGGACAAATCACGTCGGACCTTATGTGAAGAATGATGTGGTGTTAAAATTTCATCAACAGGCTCTACAGAGGAGCGATCAGCGATATAGTGACCATTAATTAGTAAAAATAAAACAGTCACAAAACCAATCCATAAAAATAATGTAATAAATGTCAAACAGAACCAGAGATAGTTCCATGGATATATCAAATAGTTCTCCTTAAGCCATCAATAGAATTTGCTACATCTCGAAAGTTTGTCAGACTTAGTTGAGGATGAATCTGAGGAAAAATCATCAATGTCTACAAAATAGCCAGAGGAAGTCTCTGCAAACACAGGACCCGTCGAATTCTCATCCATTGCTCGTGGAAGTTCTTGATAGACAACGTCATTCGCCATGGAAGTGTTTGTGTAAAACACAGCCAAATCCTGAAGCGGGATGTTCTCCGAAGTTGTCACAGGAACCAACAAAAGTTCATTTTCCGCCCTCCCCATGTTCGAGGAAGTGTTTGGAACAACAGTTGACATAGTAGCATAGTCAGAAGTAGCGATATTCATCCTACTATGTAGATGGATGTCCTGTTGGGTAGTGAGAGGGGATCGGGAACTACCCAAGGGACCTCCTGATCTACTGTGAAGAATCGGCCACATGGTGTAATTTGATGTCATCAATGGAGATGAATCTTTTAGATTTGGAACCAGACAATGGTGGAAGGATGACAGTCCTGGTGCCTTTTATCCCCAAGACCGGTACAGGTGCCCTGTACGATGAACCAAACTCTTTTTTCACAGCGATCTTCTCACGAACCAGATCCCCAACGTTAGGAATCCAGCCAGTCGAAGTTTTCGCCAATTCCCTTATTCCCAAGGTGGCAGCACTTGTAGATGATTTATCATCACGGAATTGTTGAAGCTCCTGTAAAACAGCGAGACGTTCTTTTATGTCAAATGGTGTTTCTGCTGCCACCATACCAGGGGCATCAAGATCGGGGACATACATAGGTGTCCCAAAGAGTACCTCATATGGAGACCTTCCCCCCCAAGGACCGTCTTGGCAGATTATTCAGTGCTCACTGGACCCCATATAGGTGATGTAACCAACTGCGGCCTGAACCTAATACTTGAGCTGTTAAGGACTGCTTTAGAACACGATTCCGCCTCTCCACGACCGAATTTCCCTCGGGATGGTATGGTGAGGAGTAATGGAGCTCAACACCCATCGTTCTCATGGTGTCCCTGAAAGCTTTAGAGGCAAATGCAGGGCCCTGGTCCGAATGGAATGCTGCAACCGCATATGTACCGATAAAGATCAGCAAATCTTTTATAACAGTCCGGGCGTCAGCTGACCGCTGTGGCCATACCCACAGGAATCTAGAACAGGAATCTACAGCCACTAAAATGTATTTATATGCACCATCAGGCTGCAAGGGACCACAATGGTCCAGGTACACACAATGGAGTGGCTTGTCTGACACTAAGAGAGATGTCTGCCGAGGACGTTTGATATTCGAGCCCTTAATCTGCTGACAAATGTCACAGCAAAGGACATACTGTTTAGTCCGTCTGCATAGACCAGGCCACCAGTACCGTTGTTGTAGAATGGCGATAGTGGCCTGTATACCAGCATGTGCAGACGCGACACCCTCATGTGCAGCTGTTATCAGCTCTAATCGTTGGTCTTCATTGGGGATCACTCGATCACCTACCTCTGGAATTGTTGCAAAAGCAACATTCTGTGCACTGATAAGTATAGTTCGTAGGATATCCTTTCGGAAGGGTCTCGTCTGCAGCCGAAGCTTTAACGGCAATCAGTATTTCATTATCCAACCTCGTCCGGGAACGAGTCACTGCAGCCACAGAAGCCGTAGCTACTGACGCTTTGGCCGCTTCATTAGCCAATGTATTGCCGGCAACGTGTATTCCACACGTTGGTGTCCTAATGTATTAACTACATGGACACATGGTAGCTTCTCTTTAAGATCAGCCACCCTTCCCCACAACATTTTGGGCCATATTTATACTTTTCGACGCACAACTGCGCCAAAAATCTAACGCCGGCTAACGCCATTCTGAAGCGCCATGCGGGCGCCGTATTTATTCAATGACGTTAGCCGGCGTTAGCCGGCGGAGCTGCCTGGTGTGCGTAAAAAAAAACGACTTACACCAGCGTAGGGGAATATGGAGCTTGGGCGTCAAAAAATGGGGCAAGTCAGGCTGAGGCAAAATTTTCGCCTCAACCTGATTTGCGCCATTTTTTTGACTCCCAACCCCCATTGAAATGACTCCTGTCTTAGCAAAGACAGGAGTCATGCCCCCTTGCCCAATGGCCATGCCCAGGGGACTTATGTCCCCTGGGCATGGTCATTGGGCATAGTGGCATGTAGGGGGGCACAAATCAGGCCCCCCTATGCCACAAAAAATAAAATAAAATACTTACCTGAACTTACCTTAAGTTCCCTGGGATGGGTCCCTCCATCCTTGGGCGTCCTCCTGGGGTGGGCAAGGGTGGCAGGGGGTGTCCCTGGGGGCATGGGAGGGCACCTCTGGGCTCCTTCCGAGCCCACAGGTCCCTTAACGCCTGCCCTGACCAGGGGCTAAAAAACGACGCAAAAGCAGCTGGACATAAAAAATTTTTACCCGCCCACTCCCGGGCGTCATTTTTTCCCGGGAGTATAAATACGGCGCACATGCCTCGGAGTCATTTTTTAGAAGGGAACGCCTACCTTGCATATCATTAACGCAAAGTAGGTGTCCACGCTTAAAAATGACGCAAACTCCATGAACTTTGGCGCTAGACGCATCTAACACCAGAGTATAAATATGGAGTTCGTTTTGCGTCGAATTTGCGTCAAAAAAACGACGCAAATCCGGCGCAAACAGAGTATAAATATGGCCCTTTGTGTTTAATGGTGTTCCCTTTAGAATCTCTAAACCTGTTCAGTTTCCAATGATTGAGATAATCATTGTATGACTGGACGCAGTAATATGAATCACAGACTATCAAAGTCTGGGTTCCTTGCTCAGTATGTTCGAGCGCTAGAAGAAGAGCCTTAAGTTCGGCCAACTGGGCTGTGCAGTCCCCTAAGGTCTGCGTGTAGGTATTGTGAGGATAGAAAACTCCGCCTTCCATCGTCCCGCACACGGCTGCGCAAGCCGCCGAGTATTGATGTTTAGTACCTACAGCCGATTGTGCCGACCCATCAGTATAAATGATGGTATTATAACTGTCTATTGGCAAGATAGGTAGAGGAGCGGGGTACTCCTGTTCATACTGGAGAAATTCTTGTGTCTGAAGTCTTGGATCAAACACATAATCAACATCAGTAGCGGTCAGAGACGTTGCCCATTGAATCCAACGTGGATGTAATGCCTTAGCGTTTGGAACGCTCACTTTAGTGACAGGCTCTAGGGCCGGCACCGGGGAGACAACAATAATTCATTTCCCTTGGGCAAGTGGCCTCTCCTTTATGACGGCCATCTGAACTGCTGTCAGAATCTTTTCTGTAGGTGCAAAACGTTTCTCAGCATTGGAGTATAAGTGTGATTTGTATGCTATCGGCACCGTGTCATCCTCATTAAAGGTGATATAGGTAAATCCAAGGGCTCCAGCAATTATTCTGATGACCAAATTTGTTTTATTGTCCGGTGTGTATAAGTGTCTAGCTTCTAGCATGTCCCGTTGTATGTCCCTAAGGATGTGTGTGTGTTCAATCGTCCATCTTCTGCTGGAAAAGTCGGGCTGAATTAAGTCATAAAGTGGTTTGATGCGTTCTGCATAGTCTGGAATGTATGTTCTGCCAAAATTAAAGAAACCCAGTAATGACTGTAATTTCTTAAGTGTGTTTGGAGGCTGTAGCTGAGCACACTTTTCTAGGAAGTGCGGGGCCAGGCTCTTCCCCTTGTTTGATAGCTCATATCCCAGGAACAATACACTAAGAAAGGCTATCTTGCTTTTCTTAAAATTAAATTTATAACCGAGGTCTGCAAATCCCAAAATGATCCGATCGACCCTCGCAAGATGAACGTCGAGGGCGTCGTCAGTAAGGTAGATATCATCCACATAGGACAATGCATCGGAATCAAGCTCGTGCAAAATTAATATTACACGGGCTGAAAACAGTCCTGGGCTATTTTTATAGCTCTGGGGTAAACGACAAAAGCGTTTCTGAGAGCCAAATGAAAATGCACTTAGGTCCCGACTTTCATGTGCTAAATTCTGGCAGAAAAACCCATTAGATATATCCAATGTAGTTTTATATTTCTTACGCACTATATTGTTTATCAGTGCTGTGCTGTGTGAATTCTGTATAGCATGTGTGTGAGTATGACTATTTAAATGTCTATAATCAACCACTATTCTATATGAATGATCTGGTTTCGCAATGGGAAATAATGGATTATTCATGGCCGATGTACAGGGCTCAATCACTCCTTGATATTCAAGTTGTGACAGGATCTCCGTCACCGGAGCCTTTGCTTCATGCTTAACAGGGTATTGTGGCTGCGGGTGGGGAGTAGACCTAACGGGAATAACATGACAAGGAGAGTCCTAGTCCCACCCTACATGATTACGGTATAATGCAGGTGCCTGCGTTAAAGCCCATTCAGCAGCATAGGCTCTTTTGTCTGCCTCCAGAACATGATCGGAGAAAGAAGGCAAAATGACATCTTCCCCATGCGGGCGCTTGCGGACATGTTCAGGTGGCCAGTCTCTCTCGGCCAACAGGATATCACTAGTAAGTTCATCCCAAAATATTACACTAATAATGCGTTCCACGTCTCCCTCTATCTGAATTGTTAAATCATAAACCCGATCGGGTGGGAGAACGCGGCCATCCGCCGTCTCAACCGCGATGTAATCGCTAGTTGCTGTCGCATCCAGATGATCTTTCAGACTCTGGCGACATATCGTGACCTCGGCCGCTCTGTCCAACTGAGTCACGGCCCACTTCTTGTTCCTCAACAGTGTTCTCAATACTACTGGCATTTTTTACTGTCAGTGCTGCCACTTTCTTCTTTTTAAATTGTGGCTTTTGCTGAATAGTCTTTTCTTCTTTTTTAATTGTAGACTGCGGCGAGTCTTTTTTTTCTTTCACGTATTCCGGACGTCGATCTTGACGGCCCCCTCTCTCGCAACGTTTATCCGGTGCGTCTTGAAAGGAACGAGAAGGACGTGAATCAGTATATCTGTCTGGAGTTCTAATGTTATCCCTATTTCTGAGATTAAACCTCCTTTCGGAGTACTCCGGATGTGGGGAATCAGCTCTTTTATTTCTCCTGTCTTTGAAATCTTTTTGTTTATCCCAGTGCTTTTTAGAGCCCTCTTGTGCTTGTTTTGTACCTTCCTTATGGGCGGTACTCGGTATGTTCAATTTTTTAGGTTTGGCTCCCAAGCCATCCCGTCCTATACTAGTATAGGTATCGGAAATTATTTTCGGTAGCTGTCTCTCTCGTTCCATATTTGGAGTTTCCCGGAGACACTGGCGTATTGCCAGTACCACCGCTTCCCCTTTAATATTACTTAGTATTATCGAGGAGACGGCGTCAAAGTTACGCATCAATTTCATCCCCAGATCCAGGGCCGGTGCAGCCCCATGCTCATTTTGTATTTCTTTTAACACTTCCGGTAAATTGGCAAGTGTAGGGGTACCATGTGTGGTAGTATAAATGGCAGCGATGACTGTACCCCATGTGGCACATTCATCCACCAAGGGAACCATCCCGAACGGCAAGCACATAGTGAGCAGTCTATGTTTTTCCTGTGGCCCCGTATGGGGGAACACAGCTTCCAGCTGATTTGTTTTCTGGGCAATCCAGAACGGTATTTTTTCCCGTTCCGTGGGCACTTTACCCATAATAGTATGCACTGTTTGTGGATTAATCCCAGTAGCCAATTGATATCCACCAGCTACTGGTGGTGCTGGACGCGCTGGTGTAGTGTTCAATGTTCGCATTACGAACTGAACCAAACGTCTATATAATGCCACTAATTCATTATATAATATGCGTAAATCTACGATCGGCATAGTTTGTATGCCCGGGTGAGGTGTATATGTGGCAAACATGGGCCACGTAGGCCCTTCATTACTTAAAGGACCTAGTCTCACCTGTCGTAGTACATGCGGTAGGGCGCCTTCAAACCAGTTCTGATGCTCTTGATATGTGAGCGATATTTCATGATACTGGTATGCTTCGTATCTTACGGGTACGTTCGCAATGTCATAAGTGTGAAATGTGTGCGTTCGTTGGTCAGCCTCAGGAAAGGTGACCCAACTGTAAAAAGTCTCTGTTTGGTATGCTTCAGTCGTTTCTATAATCATAGTAACTTCCCGCCCTCTTCTGTAAGGCCATGTGCTAATAAATGTTGTGTAAGTGCATGTCTAGCATTTGCAGGAATGTCTATGGTATTAGCCATAGTTGTTTAGAGAAACGGAACACCAAAATAGGGGAAGTTTTTTCCTTTTGTGAGTTCGAGCTCGAACAACCTACAGCTTAATTAGGTGTTACCTGTTCAGCTGAGGAGGATTCTCCCAAAGACCACGGACGTTTCCGTATAATGGTACTGAGGGTACCTGTTGTCTGTGAGACAGTGATAGTCAGGGTATCCGTAAATTAGTGCCTAAACACCATCGTTGGTGGCGCCATGTCGTAGTTTGGACTCTTTCTCTGAGCAAGACTGCTGGTCTTAGGATGACAGTACTTTCGTTTGTAGGAGTTTACAAGCCTACGGCTAAGCTAACTCTTGTTATCCCATTAAATCAAACTAGGATTCACTACAAAAGAAGCCTAAGTATGAGGGGAGATGGTCTTTCTGTCAGGATGGCTGTGGAGAATCTGTACTCTTCCTTGACTACTTTTCAAAGTGCTCTGCCTGCAGAACACACAAAGGAAACTGGCACCAGTATTAACCTGCCTTTTGTCACTGTTGACAGTTTGAAGTCAACCCGGGGGGAGAAGAAGAACTGACCACAACCAGATTTGGGAGAAGGTCAGAGAATACCCCCACACAAAGGCTGGTACCAGGTAAAACAATGGGAGCTTCGGAACCTCTTGTCAGAACACTACAAGAACTGTAGAATATTCAGAAGAAAAACATCCCTGCTGTCTGAAGACGAGGGACTCCCTGTTGGCTGAAGGATTGGACTAGCTTGCCTTGAACTCAGGCTACCTAGAGTGACTCCAAGGGTCAGTTAGCTGTCCTTCTATGTGAGCTCCAGGAACACAATAGGCTCGCAGAAGCCTCCCTACAACTGCCCAGCTGATCAGCACACACTGGGCCTGTCTGAGACCTGCGGCTGACCTCCCCTGAAGTCAGTCCTGATCCCCAAGAGTTGCCCCTCAGGTTCTGGCCCTTGCCAGTCATCAGTATGAACTCCTCCTGAAGCAAAGGTAAAGAAACAGAAACAGAAGTTTTGGATCCTCTTAACCGTGAGGTTACCTCTTTGTTCCAAGAATGGACAACCCATGTTAACTGCCAATGCAAATCTCCAACAGGTCTGTCTCTTCGTGCCAACAGTGACTGTCCATGATGACCGCCAAGGCGAGGGCTGCATATCATGCAGACAGTGACCATCCATGAAGATCAACCAACTTAATGCTCCAGCAAGGTCTTCATACTGGAAGTCTTGTCCCTCCTTGCAGCATCCTTCACCAGAAATGGAACCCCTTGCACTGGAATTGTGAAGGAAGGTAACTCTTCAGAGGGACTAATCTAGCCCGTGTATTGGACCCTGCTCCATTGCTGTTAGCCTGATCTTGTGACTTTCCCCATCTACTGCAACCAGATAACCCCGAGTAGTTTCTGCCTCTTGGTGCTATTTTCTCCTACAATTAAAAAAAATATATATTTCTCATTTTGCAGAATGTATTATTGTCGTTCTCGTATGATTTAATTTCTTAAAATGCAGTCTAGTTTTCTAATTTGGTTTGGGATTTTTCTTGTTTTGTGTTGCCACTGAACTACTGTTTATGTGATGCATAAACATTACCTCTAAGTTAAACCTAACTGGTTTTGTGCCAGGATACCTTTTTTTGGTTTATTCTCCAGGGATTGTGTTAATATTTGAGTGGGAGGATGGAGGAACATGGCAGCTGCACACTAGACAGCTGCAGGCTCCCAGAGAGGGGGAAAGTTAGTTTTGCGTCAGAGTGTTCTCCTCCCTTGGTTGAGTGCGAACTTCAGTGAGAGAGAACGGTTCTTTCCTGGGTCCCGTGGGGAAGAGTCAGTATAAGTCCAGTGAGGAAGGCTGGTCAGGAAGACCACCAGTATCAGCACAAGTACCAATACCTGCCCCCTGGGTCTATGGATAACAGGGGGTAATGACCAGGTAGAAAATTAAGGTCCACGCAACATATACACTCTGCTCATATTGTCAATACTTCAGGGATAAGCTCCATTGCAGATTCCTTGTAAGTGGTCTTGAAGTTATTGTTAAAGCACTGACATATAGTCAGTCAACAACTGTCAGCCTCTACCTGCCCACAATAACTCCACCAGTGGGAGTGGACACACTGTGCCAGGGGCACAGTTATGTGTGGGTGTGGTATGTGGGAGGGATGGTGTGGGCCATAGGATGGGGGCTCTAGGGGACACAACTGACTAGGAGACCATCTCCCAAGTCTTGGGAGCCTACTAAAACTCCCAAAGCATGATGGGCCAGCTACTGACCATGATTAGGAGATCAGACAGCTGCAGAGGGACAGCCACCAGGAAGCCATGAAGCAGTGACAGGCACAAAATACCATCCAGGCTTCCATTGCTAGGTTGCTGAGCTACATCAACACTGCCCTGAGTAGCTTTGGAATGCAACATCAGGCCTCTTCCACTAGCCATGAGACATCAGCCCCCTCAACATCTGTGGCTCCTGAGGGAGTTGAGGCCATGACAGGGGAAGGGAATGCCTCAGACACCCTAACTTCTGTAGCAGAAGAACCACCCTGCAAACGTGGACGTCCACCCAGATAACCAGGAGGAGCAGATGCCAAGACCAAACCCACTGCCTTGAAGTGAACCTCTCCTGATTGGTTCCCGTTGTGTGTGACTGATACAGCCTGTTAACTGTTCTAACAGTCCATTTTCCTATGGTGCAAGGACACTGAACTTGTGTTTCCGAATAGTGTAGCAGCTACCCTGATGACTTCACCTACCATGACTGAACCCTTCACTGTCATTTTCATTTCATTTTTATTTCAATTCACTCATTTTGTTGTTCACTCCCCAATGAATACCACTTAATCACAGCTCCTGTGTAAGTGTTATGTATCAACCATAATTAACAAACGTGTAAAACTATTGTACCAAAATGTTCCTCTCCAATGTTGTACCTCTGTAATGGTCATCACACATGTAATGGACAACCAGGAGACACATTGCATTGACATTGTAACATACGCATGACACAAGTCACCTGTATTGTACATTCCCACATATTTATTTGTTGAATGGCAATCAGCACATTGTGAACTTCGGTGTTTCAGCATAGGTGTCATTCACTTCCAACCCACAGAATACAGAATTTGGGGACATGTCAGTCTATCGCCACCCCAGGAGGCAGACAGATTGGTTCAATGTATCATCAGCTAAAGCCTTATCATATACCCACACATCATCCTCCCAAATCACCATACCCCCATCAAACAGACATAGGTCGGTACTAAGCTCCCAAGTCATGGAATCTTCCATATACCATGGTCAGGTATCTGTAGGCTTGCCACTCACCTATGGCAGTCTTCAGACATGTGCACATTGGTTTGCAATGAGAAAACACAATGACAGCTATGACCAAGTTAGGTAAAATACAACACAAACCATAATCATGGTAGATGGTCTGGATACCACATCGTGACAAGTGCCAGACACATCTTGACACACATGCTACCATTCGAGACACCTCCAATACAAGACAAGTCTAGTTTGTGAAAATGGACAGTTCCAAACCACTGTCCTGAAAGTCTAGGCATAGAATTCACAAACCACAAATCTGATGCAAAACAGTGCCTGGTCTAATCAATGCCCACTGCTCATGCCAGTCTGCAAATCCCATCTGCCTGTGATATTGTCTGAAAATGCCAAATGAGGTTGAGCCAAAGAGCCAATCTAAAAATCTGTGATTGGTAAAGATAAGGTATAGGCCAGAGTAGAACACAACCATCACAATGTGTATGCATAACTACAAAAGCATTTGCTGAAAAATAGACTATGTACATTACATTTCTGTATACAACTCGAAGGAACATCCAGCATGCATATCTGAGTGATGAGCTTTGGAACCACTTAAGACTACACTGAGGGTGGTAGGAACTTCATTACATGGCATGTATTACCTCAACGATGCCCCATGGAATTTCATTAGTAACATCACATCACATACCTTGAGTCATTTGAAGTACTGATTGAGGACATCTGCCCTGAGGTCTACAGCTTCAATCTCATCATGTTCATCCTCACTTGGAATATCTGCATTCCCACCACAGGATCTGCAGGCTCTCCCTCAGATGGTATAAATGGTATCTGATGTCTCAGGGCAAGGTTATGGAGAATGCGGCAGGCAACATTTATTTGACATACCATGTAGGGTGAGTAGAGGAGGTCTCCTCCAGATTTCTCCATGCAGCAATATCTTGCCTTCAGGAGTCCAAAAGGCCACTTCCCAACATGCCTTGTCCTTCCGTAGGCCTTGTTAAAGCAGACTGCCCTTAGCGTGGCTGGGTACCTCATTGGTGTCAATAACCAAAGAAGTTTTCAGTAGCCAGAGTCCCCTGTAAGGTATAGTTACAACAATATAAACTTTAATCTTGGACATCCAAATATATGGTAGCAGGAAAAAAAGGCCAGACACACATGACTTACATGACTTACCAACAAGCCAGGCCCTTTCTGTGTATAGCCGTATCATCAGCAGTGGGATATTGCTGCTCCTCATGATGAAGAAATCATGAAATGATCCTGGATACCTGGCACAAATTTGTGAAATGCAGAGGTCAGCCTAAGAGACCAGTCGGACGTTTATAGAGTGGAAGGTTTTCCTGTTCCTATATACCTGTTATTTGTACTTGGCGTAATCAAGGCTACATGGGTGCCATCTATGGCTCCAATTATATGTGGAATGTGTCCTAAAGCATAGACATCAGACTCCCCATGAGCATATCTTCACGTTGGGGAAATCTGATATAGCTCTGTAGGTGTTTTAACAATGCAGACAGTACAGCCGTCATAAACAGACTGAATATGGGCTGAGGCATCCCTGCAGTAAGGGCCACTGAATTCTGAAAGGACCCAGTGGCCAGGAAGTGCAACACTGACATGACTTGAACAAAGGGATATAAACTATTGGGATTGCAAATTGCAGTCATCAGATCTAGCTCCAACTGATCATATACCTCCATAATTGTATGCCTATCCAGGCAATATATTCAGATGACATGTCGCGCCTACATTGTCTTCAGGTTTGCTAGTGGACGGTACACTGGAGGTTGTCTTGCTCTACTCAGGCCTGGGTAACTATGTGGAAAAACACCAGAATGAATGTGAATGAACCCAACCGTCATAAGTATGAATACAACGAAGTCACACACGTATCGAAATGATGTCACATGAAACAGTGACTATGTTGCATTCAGCACACAGCCAGACAAAATATGAAAGTGTACCGGATTCAAATCCACTTAACCCTCACATGTACTCTACATGAAGATACATGTCACTGACAGTGAAAGTTACATCAACCCTGTAGGCATGCCACACATATATTTTTGCACCCATGCCATCTTCTAATTGTCATTAGTGTGGTGACAACACTGTTTCATGTACCTAACTAAAAATACCTTATTTCACTTCCTCTACTAATTACATGCACATTAGTACTTGTAAACAGTAAGCCTGCACTTCACACATTGTCATAGATATGAGGTTTCTGTAAATGATGCAACTTTTATTACTTAATCGTACATATTAGAGCCCTAAAATGGCAGCTGCCTGACCTACTGTAGTGGACATCAGGAAGTGATCTGACTCCACTGGCGGAAGTCATCATGGCGCAAGACAGTTACAACAGCAGTGGACATTGCCCTTGGAGCACATTGCTGCCTTTGGCGGACTTGGGCCAGTGGCTATGTCCACCGGCAGTGATGGTTCTGTGTGTGGTAGACGTGACCATCATCTTCTGCAAAGTCCCTCACTTGACTCATGAAACTGCTGCCAGCAGGACCTCCATGACCTGAGCTGCTGTGTACTTCTTCTGGGAGCAATTATGCCACATCCTGTAGGTGATAGGGCCCCTGCCTCCTCTCCCAAAGAGCTGGCCAAGCTTGTGATGGAGGTCCTACCTTGTATGGACAGCTATATGGTGGACCAGAGAAGAAGGTGAGTCCAATACAGCACCAATGGGTGAAAGGTAGAGTGTATAATGAGGTATGTTAAAGGTGCATGAATGAAGGATTAAGCTAACATATGTTGGTAGATGGTTATGTGCACATGTGCATAGGACAACGGTTAGCCCTGATACATAGTAGATAGTGTGTGGTGTATGTACCCTGATCCACATATGTACATTACAGCATTTACATCAATTGTGCTGTGAAAAATAGTTGTTGAAATGTACCATTTAAAGGACATACTTGTGGTCTTGTCCTATGTTTCTAGTCAAAACCTGGTACTCAGTATGCATGATGCATGTCTGACTCCACTTCACACATGGCCTGACTGCAAAGGGTGACTTGCAAAAGAGTTTGAAGTGTGAGGAATGGTATGTATGGCAACTTGCACTAACTTGATTGTTCATCCTACTTGTTTGGAAATGGAGCATGTGTACATGAATTTCTCCTTTTGTCTGTGTCATCCATGCAGGTCAACACCCTTCAGAAAAAGGGGATCTGGTGTGCCATTGGCAAGAAAGTGCAGACCCTTGGGTTCTACAGTTGACAGAGCACCCACTTTTGACAGTGGGAGGACCTGAGACGCTGGGCAGTTAAGGCCGCTGAGGCCCAGCTGAGGATGTCCTCCTACGGACAAATCGGTGCCCGTTGGACCTTGATCCCCTAATGGCCCGTATATTGACGGTGGCCTATCCTGAGTTATATGGGCATTTGAGGGCAGCACAGCAACTACAAGGGGGGGAGTACTGACTGAGGTAATTTACATTCCTTTGCAAGGTCAGTATATGATGTGAAATACTCTAAGCTACGTAAATTTGTAAGTGCAAAAGGTAAAATGTGTCCTAGGTAAATCTACATGTGGAGTACTCAACATTGGTACACAGGTGTGCACAATATATTGCCTATTGGGACATAATAGAGACCAAAGTCATCCCTTCTGTACAGTAGCATATGATGATGCACAGGTGACTGTGTCATATGTGTACCAGTATACTGCTCTTCATATCCTGCTGCTTGTTCCTTGCCACCTACAGATCCATACTCCAAACATCCTGAGGGTAAGTTGTCCGGATCTTTGCCCTTTTCCCATTCAAATTCCCCTTGATCCATTTCTATATGCAACATTGAATCAGACAAGTTGAGTAGATAGCTAATATTCTTCAAGTTTCCAATGAGTGTCAAATTATTGTGAGGCTATAATCTCAATCTGACATTTCACATACCACACTTGTTGCACTTACTCAGATCTGTTAGGAGGTGTCCCCATTGGTAAGTGAGGCCTACACATTGGCACATGAAATGTTTCCTCAGAATGGATATCCTACATATACTCAACCATGGCGGTATCACTAAACTCCTAGCACAAGCCATGTCACTGATATGAGTGTTCAGAATATTAGGACCAGTTACATGTTCTTTGGATGGCAAGTGGCTTCACAGCGATTTCCTATTTTAACAGTTGGTGGGCATGCTAAATAGGCCACTACATCTTGGTAATCTGCACAATCTGAACTGGTTTTCGCCAACATCATGTGCACATTGTAAGGTCTAGAAATATATCAGCATTGTGATGGCACTTAAACATCATTACTTTTGTCATTGTGGATATGTTTTGATGACTCTTGGTATGGAATCTTAGCGTTAGTACTGACTGAATTGTGTTCTTGATGTGGCATTTCACCTTCATATGTTGTTCGAATAGTATGTGTAGTCAGTCATTTGGTTTGCCTCAAGGTATATGCCTCTATCATGTTAAGCTCAGAAGAGTTGTGGTATTGCAATGGTCATGTACAGATGTAAGATTGCTCATGTCTGAAGTGTGGATAGTGATGTGGCCACTTGAATAATGGGCTATTGATGTTGCCAGTCATCATGATTAGGTGTACTGTATGTGGCCTTCATGTACATGACAGGTATACATAGTATATGAGGTGATGACCAGAAACCTGGTCTTTTTTGTGGCTGTTGGCCCCTATAAGTGTACACAACTTTGTTTGCAGGTGAAGGATGACTTAGATGAGCAGCTCCACTAAGTATATATAATTCTATCCTACATTGCTAATGGGCCCTGTGTTGCTGATGTGTTTAGACTCTATCATATTCCAATCATTGAAATGGTAGGTATAGTTGTTGCATATTTGCTTATGTCAATAGTGAAGATTGTGGACTCTGTGACATAAAATGGTTTTGGCATGTGTGCAAAATGCTATGGGTCCTTTACTGGTACAAAAAAGTTGCTGCAAATGTAGGTATGTATGGATTTTGTGTATGTGACATGTAGAAATTAATGTTACCCCCTTTTTCCATTGCTTGGTTGTTGGTTGACTATGTTGTTGTGGATAGGGACTCAGATTCATGTCAGCAAGTAAGATTGTTATGGAATGGTTATAGTGATTGGTCTACTGATAAGATGGTACAGTAGGTGTAGTAGGTGTGTGATAGGTGGCTTAGCTAGTGTGTGTCTACCGTCCCCCCTCCACCATCCTCTTCCCAAACTGAAACCCCCCTTCCCTGACCAAGCCAAAGCACACATAATGACAGGCATGTATCGACCTCAACATCCAAGGATAGCTCAGACAAGCATAGGTACCACAAGACACACCACCAGCATGCACACAAGCAACATACAAATGCAGACACAGCAACAGTCATAATCTGCCCTGACACCCCCACCACCCGCAGCCTCACCGATACTACACATGACATACTTGCAGACACCACACCAACATTCACAGATCCAGCCACTACACTTATCCTACCCACAGTCAGCACAACAGAAGACCCTGAGAAGGCCACCCCAGTCACCAGACCAGTAGACACAACAACCACTGACACTCCTACATGCAGTAAAACCACCATACCTGCAGTCACCACTGCAACAAACAGTCACCCTCCGACCACGGCATCCCCCAGCACCTTCACTCCCCCAGTTCCTTACACATAAACACTCTCACTCATGCACACAATAGCCACCCACTACCCACAAGCATACCTCCCACAAACACACCCATGACACCCCCACACACATGTAAGACAACCACTCCCTAACCTTCCATACACAAACCCCTTCTGGTGACCATTCACGTTTGCCCCAAAAAGTTTTCCTTTCATGTTTTTACCTTTCCGTACTCTCTTCCCCCTGGGGGGGTGCCTAAATGCCCCGTTTCCCTCTCCAGGCTCATCCCTTCCATCTCCAATGCCTCCCCTACCCTCCTGCAAGTACCCAAGCCCCTCCCTTGCCAAGAAGTCTACCCCTCCCAAGAGCACCCAACCCTCCCCTAAGACTAGACCTTAACACACCCCTCCCAAGCCCAGTCCCAAAGGATCCCCTCTAAAGCCTTGACCCAAACCCCCCTATGCTCCCCAATAATCCCTGAGGTGCCTGTCTGCCCCCCTTGATGCCCTTCTCCTTGGAGATTACATGGCAGTCAGGAATCAAGTTCGGGGCACACAGATGTGCATTGTGTGCATGTTGCATATTTTCCAATTGTACTGGCCTATGGCCTTGAACATTTCAATATTATTTCACATTGTTTATAGTTATTTGGACCAACCAGTTGTTGGTTTTGACGTTAGGGAAGATTTGATCACGGCTGACATTGTTTGTGTGTGAGTATTTGTCTGTAAGGGGGCTTGTGCTACCAGTTTAGTCTGGACAGCATGTGAGGTTTTGTGCAGTGCTCTTGTCCCCCCAGTGATTGGTGTCTGTTGTGTGATGGGCATGTGTATGTTGGGGACATGTTTTCATGGTATTGAGTGGTGTTTGTGCTGACGTGTTTTTTGCAGTGTTGTGTGGCTTTGTGTGCTTTGACTGTGTGCGTGTTTTGTGCATGATATGTCAGATACGATGTGCAGTGTGCTGTGTATGTCAATTGCTGTGTTTTATGGTTGTGTGATTGTGTGTGCTTGTTCCCTCATGGCAGTACGTTGTGTTGTATATGTGATTTGTCACTGGTTAGTGTCTACTCTAGGTGCTTGCCAATGCATTGATGGTGTTGCGGTTGTGGTGTTGTTGTGATGTGTTGTGGTGTTATTTTATGTAACTCGGTCTGTGCTGTGTTTTCGGGAGTTTGTGGTTGTTTTTGATGTATATTTGTGTGTGGTAGCCATAGTGTGTGTACTGTGTATGTGCAGGTATGTATGTGGCTGTCTGTGAGTGAGCACATCAGTGTCCGGTTACGTGTGTGTGTCACCCTCACCCCCCCATTTCTGATGGTATGTTGTGTGAGCATACAAACTTTGGCAATATACAACGGTGACAGGTAAGTGTGTGTACTTATGGTTGCTGAGGTTGTCGTCTTTGATGTTGATTCTGGAGTCTCTGGTTAAGTAGGGACAGCGGGATAATGTCTAGTTCTGGTTCAATGGTGGCTAGGGGTGAGTATGGCTCCCTGAAGGTGAGTGTCTCATTTTTTGCAGTTCAGTTCCTCCTGGGTTTGCATGGTGGTGCGACCGGTGCAGAAACCTTGGTGGTGTGCAACCTCGTAGTATGTCTGGCGGAACATGGTCTATGCAGCCCTGCAGATGCCTTCTGACATCCGTGGCGGTCTGACCACAGTGTTGCTGCATTGACTGTATTCTGAGGGAACACAGTCAGGGTCATGATTTGGGGGTTTCTCTGACAAAGTCGTAATGAGGCCCTATGCTTATGCCAGGCACAATGTATGCAAGTGGGGTGTTCCCCCATTAGTGGGGCAGAAAAAATGGCACAAAGAAAATCATTTTGTCAGCATTTTTAACAGCTGCTCAGAGTAGGTGTTAAATGGGGTACATCATTGGTTACAATGAGCTCCTATGTACTGTTAGGGTTAGTGCCAAAATGTTGGTGCTAACTCTGAACAGTATATCAATAGTGTGTGAAAGGGACCCTTTTTTACATTGTTAGCCCCCCACCTTTTGCCTGATGTTGATGTGTCTTAGAAATTGTAGTGCCCTGGGCCCCTGCTAACCAGGTTCCCAGGTCCTGAGCTCTTTCCCTAAGTCTGTAGTGATGCAATTGGCACAATTGGATACACTCTTAAATACCTCTATAAGTCCCTAGAAAGTGGGTACCTGTGTGCCCAGGGCATGGGGTACTAAGGATAGGCCCCTGAGGATAGCAGCACTGATTGTGCCACCCTCTAGGACCATGCATCCATATGCAGCCAGCACTGCCATTGCAAGTTGAGTATTCTGGTACAAACCGAAAACACAAACTTAATATGACACATTACCTGTGTGCCCTGTCCACCATACACTGCATTTACTATGTCTCAGACACCCCTCTGGCAGGCCTTACAGCCCTAAGGATGGGTGTTCCATATTAAATGTGAGGGTATGGCTGCATGAGCAATGTGCCCCCACTGTGTCCTTGCCAAACCTGGGACATAATAAGTGAACTGAGCAGCCATTTTAATATATGTGCTGGATACTGGTCAACATGAGTTTCCCAGCTACATGATGGCCACTCTGAACCCTGGGTTGTTTGGCATCATGATAAATCCAAACTGGTGCCCGTACTGGATTTATCCCTAAATGTACCCAGGGGCCACCCCCTAACTATCCTGGCATGGTTGCTGACTGGTTCTATCCATCTGCCACCTCCAGACGGCCAATATACAAACCTTGTGGGAGAGCTCTGTCTCTCCACTTTGTAGGACAGTGCCCTTCCTGGGTGGAGGAGCTAACAGCCTCAGGAATGTGCACTGGCCTAGCAGTGAGTTTCAAAGGGCTTACTGCCGTTGAAACTCAATCCCAAGCCTGCTGCTAGCAGCAGCTGGCCTCCCCCTTTTGCGAAGCCCCGCTTTTGGTGGGAGCAAAGGTGGTAAATCTAACAGAGGGCAGGAGGAGTGGCCCTACCTGGCATGCACCACCCCTAATTTGTTGCCTGCGAGGTGGACCCTCTATTTCATTTTCCTCCATCTTGGATGGAAGGAAACTAGGGCAGTGACCCTTCCCACAGGAAGTGGTCAGTATAGTGGGTGTAGCCACCCAAAGGTAAGTGTCCCATTGTTACCCCCTAAAACGCCCACTAAATTCAGTAATTAGTGGCTATCCCTGGACCAAGAAATTAGATTTAAAAGGACAAAGAATACTTGCCTAAAGAAGATCCAAGGCACGAGAACTGTTGACCTGCTGTAGAAGAAAAAGGTGCCAAACCCTGCCTGTTGCACCCAGGACCCGACAATCACAGCTGCGGAGGAGCTGGACACTGGACTGACCTTAAGAAACCCAGAGGACCTCCAGACTTCACTACTCACCCACAATCCCCCGTCAGAGTGGAGGTACCACTCTGCAAAAAAACAAGAACCAGCAACCCAGTGAGGGTCACTTCACTGACCGGCCAATATCTCCCAAACCAGAAGTTGCAGCCAGTCCAGATGACACACCAACAACCACCAGGACAAATGATGCAGTGCACCAAGTTTGATGGTACTGTGCCCTCTAGTAGCCAGACAGTACCAGTACATTGGGTACTGGTCAGCTAATGTCAGACAACCGGAAAACCAGCTTCCCAGAGCTGAAAAAGGACCAGGAGGAAACCCCAGTCAAGGGTCTTCAGGTACACCCTGGACCTGCCACCAGATTGTCCCTTTTTTCCTGTAAGCAACCTTCAGAGAGACTTACCTCTAGCTCCAAAGTGCTCCATTGTGCACAGCTCCTGGATCATCAACTCGCTCTGCACCCAGCTACCCTGCTCCCTGAAACAAGGAATCAGCTGTGCCCAAGGGAGCCTTGCCCATTGCAACCTCGAGACACAATGGGACCCCAAGGCACCACCTTTAAATCTGCAAGAACCACCCTTTTCCAAATGGTCCCCCTTCGTGGTCCGCACCTGCTCCAAGAGGCCTTTAAATGCTGCTCCCGCCTGAACAGGGAGCCTCCTGAACCTCTCCTGCTGCCCGGTGTGCCCACCGACGACCTCCACAACCTGCAAAAACAGACCCTGATAAAACAACTGTGTGATTTTATATGTATTTTTAAAGTGACTTGCTATTGATTCCTATGGTGCATAATTATGCACAGAAAGACTGCATTTATTACATATTTAAAAATCCATATCTAACTAGTCCTTAACCAATTCTGATAATCTTAGTTTTAAAATGTATATAAATATCAGAAGTATTTTTATAAATTAATCTTCAGTTATTCCTTTGAATTCATGAGATGCATGATTGATACTGTGAGTACAACAAACGCCCTGCACTTCTCCAAGACTAACCTAACTGCTCGACCAACTACCTAAAAAATTAGAGCATTAGGTGATCTAGTTTTTACCTCTGGAAACCAATTTGTGGATACTTGAACCAACTGCACAGTGTACCTAATTTTGAACATAGAAGACCAGCATCCTACAAATAGCATAAAAAATAATGCTGCTATTGCCCTCCACCCTGTGCCATGGTGCTTAGTTATCAGAGCTATGTACACACACTTGCTGATCCTCTCTGCCCTCTGCTGAAGTGAAGGACAGTGGCATCCAACAATGGCCCTATTGCCAAGGAGTCATTTATTGTTTTAGACCCAATATTGATGCTGTGGGCTCTAAAGAGTATCTGCAGTCTCTTGATATTTTGAATAATGATTCTGGAGTGGAGATGTGAAATGCCTTTGTGGTTCTAAGAAAGGCTTTGCCACAATGGTTAGCACCTCTTCAAGTTCTCTCCTGAGACTATTGTTAGCCAAGCATTTTCAAGGGAGGATCTGTCTGCTGGTAGGGAGTTATGTAGCTCCCACTGCAGTACACATTCAGCAGTAGGGAAAGAAAATATGAAGCACGTATTTTTTTTATTCAGAACTGTGATGGAAGCAAAGATTGTAATGGGATCAAAACAAACCAAGACACTTTACTTGGTGATGTACAAATGATAAATATTCACTGAAACCAGATTTCCGCACAATATCACTTGTGCATTGTATAGTTTAATCTATTTAACTGTATGTCTGTGCAAATTCAGAGTCCATTTAATTGGAAAATGTGTGTCTGTAAATGACAGTGCACACCCTCATGATGCTTTAGCTGCATTAAATAAACGCCCTCCTCAAATGGGTCCCACAATTTTGTCAATAAACATGGGTTGTAGTCCTAAAATGTTTTTGGAAGCACTGTCCTAAAGGGTGGAACATGGAAGGTCATCTTCCTTATAGCTATCTTTCAGTTGCAGAATATGCAAATAATACACACACTAGAGAATGGACATTTTCCACGAGTTATGAGAAAACATATCAATCCAAGAACACATTGCTTGACTCAAAATGTGAAAGAAAAGTTAGACTGTTAACTGGGTCTTTCACATGCTCCATAAACACAGTGCATCTAAATGCAAAAGAAAATTTAGTTTGTGGCGTATACAACCAGGCTTGGATTACATGCAACACACAAAAATAAACATAAAAGCTCTACCACACATGTTGCAAGACTATACATGACTTTAATGCCTGCTACATAAAAAAGTAAAGAAAGTGATAATAGCAAATAGATTTACCTCCTGAAGGTTGAGATCCTCTGGATGCAGAGCTGACATTCTGGTTTGGGAAACTACAATGTCTATGGCGTTTTATTTGGATGATTGCAGTTGTCTTCTGTCAACTTGCGCTCAGTGGACTAACTTTTTGTTGAACTAACTTGCCATTATTTGTACTGACTTTGTTTTCATTAATTAATACGATAACAGCAACACTTCTTGCAGGTATAGCAAAGAAATATTCAAAGCATGCCCTGGAATTCAGTGTCTAAAGGCATGTATACTTATGTTTACTATTTCATGTTTTCTACATTTCCAAAATCTCTTCTATTAGTCAAGGTGTTCAAACAGGCGAAACAGTATATGTACCATCAAAGAAACTCAGTAGTTCCTTTTTCTTGACAGACCTACATTTTGATTCGATAAAAACGCAAAAATATGATCTACATTTGCAGTGGTATTCCAGGCAAGTCATATGATGCACAATGAACTATAAAAATTGCAAAAAAGAAAATGAGGCAATTAGGGCCTGATTGTGAGTCTGGCGGTCACTATATCGCCAAACTCACGGTGGTGGTCAGGACGCCGCTGCTGTGGCAGTCCGACAGCCACATTATGACCCTGGCAGTCAGACCTCCAGTGTACTCCTGCCTCCGCTGGGATTGGTGGTCCAAACGGGTTGACGGCAGATACAGGTCGCAATCAGCCACCGGTGCGCTGCATTCAGCGCCACCCTGTTGATTACAACCTGGTTCTCTGCCAGCCTTTTCACCACGATGAAAAGACTGAGGAGAACAGGTGCAGTGGGCCATGGGGGGGTCATGCAATGTTCATGCACTTGGTGCCCACTACAGGTGGCAGCATTACTGCCACTCAATTACAAGCCAGTGACAATGTGCCACCACTTTTCCCACTGGCTGACTGGCGGAAACCTTGGTTTCCAGCCATCAGCCAAGGCTAAAAGTCGGAATCGGCAAAGCACAGAGGTAGCCAGTAAGGTGGCAACCTCCCTGTCTGAAGTTTGGCGGTTGGGTCATCCTACCCGCCAAACTCACAATCAGACCATTAGTGATGAAACATCCCATAAATGTTCATAATTTGTTTGTGCTGATGAACCTCTGTTCCTTCCCACCTATCTCACTACTAATGAAAAACAAAAAGGCTATATTGGTGCCTTTAAAGGGTCCTTCCTTCAGTGCTCTTTAGATGGAGGATGGGGTGCTGTTTGGACAAAAATATTGGATTAAAAACATCATGACTCAAAAATATTGTGCACGAATATCAATAATGGTATACCCAGATGTGGGTCCCATGCTTACTGTGCCACTAGATTCAAACTAGTCTGGCTGATGAGGGGTGATACCCTGAAACTGGTCCCAGAATGCTTGTTTCCAGTACAGAGAGGGCCTAGCCTGGCAGTTCGGGCTGGACTGTTCCCATGGGGAGCTGGTTCAAGACTGATTTGCATATGGCTTGACCCAAATTGGAAGGACGTGGTCAGATCTTTATGAGTGGGGTGTGAATGCTTGCATTTTCCAGCATTCCGTCTATCATCTGTTCTTTTTGCCTTTACAAATATCAGGATGTCAAAATATTGTGGACAAAATATCAAGGGCAAGAATATTGGTTTAAGTGTTGTCTTTCATCTTGTAATAAAAAGTATAGTTTTAGAACATATCATTGTATATAATATAGTTTGCAAGTGGTATTTTATATGTAAGTTATAGTGTGTTTGATTTTATGTGTTTATAATTTTTTTCAATTTGTGTGTTTAGTAAGAAAAATTATTAATTATGAAATATTTGAAAAGTTGTATTAATGTGTAAAAAAAAATAGTTGCTAGATGTTGGGTTTATAGGGGATAAATGTGTTGAAATTTTTAACAAGAAAATATTTCATTTAAATGTAATGTACAGGTTTTAATGATGTGTAAATTAATATTGAAAAATTAATACATTTATTTTGTTAAATTATTATTTATTAATAGTATGTCATAATTAGTGTTTATTGGATTGGTACGTTAAAAGGAAATTATTGTAAATAAAGCAATTATCTTAATTATAGACATTTTGCAAAAAAACATTTAAACATTTTGTATATTTAAGTTTATTAAGCAATTTTAATGTATATTTGTTTCTATGATTTTGTAGGAATTTTCATTTTTTTTAAAATCTTAAACAATATTAGCCATTCCTAATACATTGTTGGATTTTTTTCTTCATAAATGTATTTAAGATTATATAGAAGTAAATTATGAAAACAGAATAAATATCTATAATTTGTGATGCATACATTAAAATGTGTTTGTGTTTTTATTTGTTATAAATTGATTTACTTAAGTTTTATATAAAATAATAATAATGCCATTGTCATTGTTTATATTATTGTAATACATTCTGTTATTAGGAATATATATATATATATATATATATATATATATATATATATATATATATATATATATAGTCTTATATTTTTTTACATTCATTGATTTTTACATTTGTAATATTAATTATTTTTTTTTATAAATGAACTACATCTAGGAATATTAGTAAATCTTAATACACAAGTATTTTTTATAAATAGTGATATACTGATAAACATATTATTTTATATGTTAAAAATTTATTTTTCAATACAGGTTTTCAGTTTGGGTTATTGTGTTTTCTAAGTAATTTTGATTTATTTTTATACATAAAAATTGTGTGTTAGTATGGACTATTGATTCTGTATACAAGCTTTTTAGTGTTGAAAACCTTCCCTAAAATGGTTTGGATTGGAGTGGGAATAGTAAGTGTCACCCCTTTAGTGTCCAGCACACTCCCCAAATTCCTCTAGATTAGAGTGGCCATAGTGAATGTCACCCCTTTAGTGTTCAAAACATTTCCCAACTTTGTTGAGGTTGGCATGGGAATAGAAAGTGTACCCACCTTGGTGTCCAACACCTTACTCAGAATGGTTGAGATTGAAGTAAGAATGTAAAGGTCACTCCCTTAGTAAACAGCATCTTCCCCACATTGCTTTAGATTAGAATGGAAATAGTAAAATGTCACCCCTCTATTGTCCATCATCTTCCCCTACAAGGTTTAGATTTGAGTGGAAATAGTAAATGTCAACCATTTAGTGCACAACAACATGTTTAAGATAGAAGTGGGAATGGTAAAAGTCCTCCCTTCAGTGTCCAACACTTTCTTTAAAATGGCTTAGGTTGGAGTGGAGAAATTACATTTAACAAATTTAGCATCAAAGTATATGCCTTTAACTGCTCTTCTGCCCCAGTACACTACCTCTTTAGGATATTCGGTGACCTCATGGGGTGTCCCAACCAGAGTCCTGATCAGACCCGCCCAAAACCGTGACAGAATGCACGACCCAAAGATGTCAAGCTCCCCAGGCAACAAAGGCACACACAGACCTAAAATGCTTTCCTGTCATGTTAAGACACCCCTTTCTAAACCTAGACATTCTCTGAAGACCTCTAAAAAAGGCCTTAGTTTAAAGGATAGACTTGTTAAAGAAAATCAAAGATTGCAAATGCAGTACTACATTGCGTGGCTTGCTGATCCTTCAATGTTCAACTATTATAATATCTGTGATTATGACCCCCAATCCCTGTCTGTAGAAGAATTACAAAGTAATAATGAGTTTTTGGAGGTTCTATTACCTCAAACAAGGGAGAATGTTCCTAACAGTGAAAGTGATTTTGCTACTTCTGCACAAGACATTTACTCTCAAGAAAAACTGGCTAATTCCTTGCCTCATGCTAGTGCATCCCAAATTCACTTCCAGGACTCTGTCAAAACAAAGAACCCTGACACTGTTCAAGAAGCCACACTAGGGATTCCCTTGTTTTCTGTTGAGTGCTTCAGCCCATCTAGGCCAGTTTCTCAGAATTCAAAGTGCAGTACTGACTCTTATAAAGACCTACCTGTCCCTCAGAGCTTTCAAGTCAGCCGGATAGAACCTGTATCACATGGATCAGTAAAGACTGTGGGATTCCTTAGTTCCACTAAAAAGGCTTGTGCTCTTCCCAAACTGGATGATAATACACCAGTCTCAATTCCTAAAAGCTCTGCTAAACCCTTTTCTATTCTGAGTGGGTTTGACAACAATATGGACATACACACACTAAAAGAGCAGTTTTGGCAGATTAAAAGGCAGATATTGGACTTCTATGATGAATATGTTGTAACATACACAAGAAATCTTGCACATGGGCTCTTTTCATCAATGCATATTTCACTGTTGCCAGAACCAGACATTCTGTTTATCTGTAAGGTAGAAGAAGTAACAGAGCAGCTGATGGAAACTACTGCAAGGCAATTTGAAAACCTGAAAAAAGAAAATGATCACCAGCTTTGGCTTAAAGAACAGTATGCTACTTTGTGTGCCTCTCCAACGACTACTATAGAGCAGATTGTCCCTTCTATTAATGACAGTCAAAAGAAAGTTCCATTTATACATATATCAGCCTCTTCTTCAGACTCTCTCTCAGCCTGTAGTTCTTCAGTGAAAATTCCTGTGCAGTTGACTGAATCTCTGACATCTCTAGGAGATTTGACATCTTTTGGTTCAAAGGATGAATCAGAGTCTTCCGAAGGAAGTGTCTCAGCCACTCTATCAGAACAAATAAAGTCAGAGGAAGAAGACAATGTTGTTGCAGACTCCAATAGCTGCACCATAAGAAAGCAAGATATGACTTTACTGGAGAGTAAGGGCAAGGTGTGCAATAGTGTTGAAGAATCTGAATCTAGTGATCACAGTGGTTCCTGCCCTGCGGTGAACAACCCTGCAGATGGTGCTGTTCAAATGACACACACATACTCCTGCCCTTTCAAACGCTATCATAGAATTTGCAGATAATGAAGAGACAGTTCCTGTTTCAAGTGAATTAATGGATTTTTCTGACTGTGAAGAAATACCCGCAATTACTAAGAATGTAATGGACTTCTCAGAAAGTTTAAAAATCTCTTCTGTGTCAAAGCAAACCGTGGAGATTTCAGACAAGGAAGAAAGCCAGCAATCTGAAACTAAACAGCCTGTCATAAGAAATGAGAGCCTTCTCCTAGAACTGGACACAGTTGCAGCCTCAACCACTGATCCTGACTTACTGTCCCTTGCCACTGTGTATCCTGTTTCCAGCTCAACGGTTAATGAAGAACAGATCTTTGATCTACCGGTATCTGATTTTGATGTAAAATCAGCCACACCAATGCCACCTGCTGTGTCTCTGAAATTAAAGATTCCTGAAAACCAGCAATCTGAAACCGAAGCTCAAGTACTGAAAGATATAATATGTCCCACTAAAACTAAAGACTTGAATTGTAATCTTGTATTCGAAGATCTGATGATAAGTACTGTTCTTAGTGTTTTATTGCAAGAATCCATCATCAATTCAAAGGCTAAAGCTGAAGATTTAGATAACAATGTAGAGGCGATTTCTGAAGAGACTCCAGTTCTATTTCAATCCAAAGAACAACCTTTCAGTGTTAACAGAGGTGAAGATTAACTATCTGTAGTAGAAAGGCGTTGCAAATAAACCATTTCTGATACCACAAATACACCACAGAGCACTTGCAATGAAGAAATCTGAGTCTTGTCTGAAGATCACCCTAAAGAATTAGCTTGTGGAACATCTACATTTTCAGATGTTAATCCAGTTTCTAAAGACTTGAAAACTCTTGTTGCTCCTGATTTTGATACTCCGAAGTCATCCAAGACAAAAGAAAATTCTGACTTTTTCATGTTTACTTTGAGAACACCAGTTACCCATGTCTCCTAAGTCTCTATGCTTTGCAAGCCTCAGACCACAATCAATGTAAATACTGCTGCAGAAACAGACAAATCCTACTTGTCAGAAGGTGTTACAGACCTGACAGTTACTAATACACCAAATATCTCCTCAAAAGAAGAAAGTACTGAACAGGAAACTAATGTCCTTAAGAATACCACCCATAATGTCATTCCAGATCTCCTTGCTCCTGAATCCACTTTACCAGAAACCAACTCCATGCACTCCTCCCAAATCCTTTGAACAATAAAGAGGAAAGACATCGGAGCCCATATGGGTATTAATACATGCTTTGCTCATTGGAAGATTCACCTATGGCAGGACAGTAAACTTATCCACCAAGGTTGGTGTTGGATTTTATTGCTGTGGCTTTTCCTCTTCAACTTTTTTCAGCCAAAGGATCGCCTTCTCTTCTTGAGCAGACTGGTGGGAGGGGGTATACTGTTACGACTCTGTCGTCCCATCTCTAGGGGGCGCTGTAAGGGGACTCTCGGAAGCCTGGGAATCACCTTAAACACTTATCTAGAGTCCCTTGCTGACTCCTGTTTGTTTCTCTTTTCTCCATGGTACACTTGTGTAGTACTACATTTGCTTCCTGGGACTGCAAATCCCATAATGCACAGCCTGGTAGTCAGGAAAGCCCGGATTCTGTTTCCAATTGTTTTCTATGGGAGAAGTCCAGTTGCTCCTTTTCACTGGATCCTCTCCTTCAGGCCTTGCAAGTGTCTGAAACTACACACACCTGAGACCTCTCCTGTGCAGCCCAGCTTGGAACTGCTTACAAGCAGCCATTTCCTCAAGATCCCCATCGTGCATTGGAGTTCGATTCCTTTGTGTTACAGAACCCTTGTCGGATGGTGTTCCAGTTTTGTTCCTGTGCTGTTCCAGTTTGATCCCGTGTCCTGTTTCTCTGCCCTGCTCCTGATTGTTCCAGCCAGAGTCTGCCCCCTATTTCTTAGCCTTGTACCTGTTTGTTTCTTCCAGAGCCTGCTCTCTGTTTCTCTGCCCTGCTCCTGCCTTGTTTCAGCCTGAACCTGCTCTCTGTTTCCCAGTCCTGTTTACTACTCATTCCTACTCCCTGTATTCCAGTCCTGTCCTTGTCTGTTCCAGCCAGAGCCTGCTCTCAGTTTCCCAGTCCTATCTCTATTTGTTCCAGCCAGAAGTTTGCACCCTGTTTTCAAGTCCTAGTCCTGCCTTTACTTCAGCCTGAGTCTGTTCCCTGTTCTTGCCTCTGCCTCTTTGTTTGTTACCTTCTGTTTCTGTTTCTTCTTGGTTCTTTGTGTCTGGTAAGTGTTCTATCAATCTTCACCAGTGTATAAGTGTCCTCCTTTGTACTGGGGTTGGCTCCTGGTTTCCAGGAGGCAATTCCAGCCCCAATCCTTGTCTAGTGTTATACGTTGTCTTTCGTGCTTAACAGTGACAGTGTGCTATTGCTCTTTTCTCAGGAATCGCCTCTGTGTTTCCAACTGGACCCACAAGAGCATGTCCTGTGTATGTAAGTACTATCCTTGTTTGTGCTCTAGGGTCCAGAGACAGAATCACTTCTGCTGCCTCCTTTCTATGGAGCTGGCAGGGTGACTATCTGTAAGAGCAAACTGCACAGAGGCATTGAGATTCCCTGTCACTGTGGGAGGTTCTGCGCCTTACTCTGTGTACAACCCCATCATGTTTGTCCACTAGTAATCCGTTTCCTATTTGTTCACACAATGGTTGCTCTGCTTTTACTTTCCTGTTTCCTGTGTCTGTCCATAGCTGTCCTTTCCGTGTATGCCTTTAGCTGCTCTTCTGCCCCAGTACACTACCTCTTTAGGATATTCAGTGTCCTCAAGAGGTGTCTCAACCAGAGTCCTGATCAGACCCGCCCAAAACCATGACAAAAGCTGCCAGGGCAATCACAACCATACAGGGCAACACACCCACGCACAAGATGTCACACGCAGAAACAATAACATTGCATTTACATCCTCACAGGTCCCCCACCCAACGTCACCAGAGAGAAGGTACTAGCAACATCCAGTCAAGCCCCAGAAGAGACCCACAGTGATGACAGAAGCTCTGGTCATCTGGATCTCCGGACAGTCGGTTAACCAGGCACAGTCCCATACCACCACAGAGCCTCCCCCCTCAGGAAACACCACCACAGCACCACCCAGCGGGCCCATACCTCTGTTCCCAGGACACGTCAATCAGCAGTGTGTCCACCAATACAGGGATCCCAGGGCACATCACAAACACAGGACGATTAGGGACCTGGGGTCAGTGGCATTGGGCACACGGTTCAGGGTAGAGAAGCACAGGCAACAGGGAAGCTGGAAGGAATGCTGAGTGACAGGGGGAGGGCAGGCCCAGGGAACCCACTCTCCACAAGGCAATCACCAACATCCTGGGAGCATACCACCATTCCCAGGAGATGACGGGCCAGATCCTGTACAAGTCGCAGGAGACCCAGTGGCTGCAGGAGGGACAGTACCCTGGGATCATGGAGGGTCTGAAGAAATTCCACATCACCCTTGTTACCATTGCAGGGGTGCTGGCAGACATGGCCAACACCATGAGGGAGGCAGTGGCGCACCACCGGGCCCCTGACACTAGCCGCATCAAGGAACATCCCTCCACCTCCGCTGCCGCTAGTGGACAGGAGGCCCCACCACAGGAACAACAGGCCACCAGCACCCCACCCACTGCAGAAGTAGAACCACCCCGCAAATGATCACTGCGATCCAGGCAGAAGCGAGAGAACATTGCCAAGACCCCTGCCAGGAAATAAGACTCTCCTGATTGTCACCCTGTGTCCCACTCTGTCACCCTGTCCATCTTGAACGTCTATTGCTCCCCTTCCTATGCCCCCTTGGACAATGCACTTGTGATAGAAATAGAATGGACTCTATCCTGGACTTTCCTCCACCATCACCCCAGCCCATGCCCCTCTACTTATCAGCACTTAAATAAACACCATTTGAAAAAATACAAGTATGGAGCATGTCAAATGAATTTGCTATGTATTCATTTAACCGGGTTTAAACACTGCAATACAACTGTACAATAATATACATAGGAATGACCTGTAGTTGGCTGCAGTCAAGGCACCAGGTGCCAGAGTGGGACACAGACATATGAAAAAAGAAATGCCAAAGGGTACAGTAAATGGCCATATAAATGGGAGAATCTGCCTCCCATGTACAATGTCAAATACAAAACTGTCAATGCAAAGTGAAGTTATAGGCCCTCATTCTGACCTTGGCGGTCTTTTCGCGAGACCGCCGAGTTACCGCCGCGGTGAAGACCGCCGACCGCGGCGGTATGCCGCTGTGCGCATTCTGACCGCTGGGAGCGTTCCGCCGGAAAACCGCCAGCAGCCACACTGGTGGTCGGCGGGAAAGTGGAGACTGGTCAACCTCCACCGCCACGCCAGCAGAACACCGCCCACAGAATTACGACCCACATTTCTGTGTGGCGGTCTTCTGTTGGCGGTCTTCTGTTGGCGGTCACCTCCCCATGGCTCCTGTCACCTCCCGGAGGACCAACGCACAAGGTAAGTTGATCGTCCGTGAGGGGAGGGGGTGGGGGGGTGTTGTGTGATGTGTGCGTGCATGGGGGTGTGCGTGTGAGTGTATAGAGGGGGTGTGTGAGTGCGTGCATGCGGGCGGGGAGTGCTGCTGTGCCTATGGGCAATGTGTGTAGTTCGGCGGGTGCGCATGTCGGCATGTATGTGTGCGGGTATGTGTCCCCGTTGTGTATGTGTGTGTGTAGGGGGTGTGTATATGTGCATGTTGGGGGTGTGTGCATGTCGGGGTGCGTGTATGTGCATGTCGGGGTGGGGTGGGGAGGGGGTTCGTACCACCTCTGGGGGGTGGCAGGGGGGTGGAGGGTGTGGGGGGAGGACTTGGGGGGGCAGTGGGGGGTGGGGGAGACCCCTATCAGTGCCAGGGAAGGAATTCCCTGGCCCCGATAGTGCCTACCGCCATGGTTCGCAAGGCGGGTCCCGAACGCCAGAAACCGCGGCGGTAAGCAGGGTCATGATACCGTTGGCGGTCTTGGGTCGACCGCCGGACCGGAGTGCGCAGACTCCAGCCCCTCGGTCATGACCGCCGTGGCTGTCGGAGTGGGGAAGTGGCGGTCGGTCGCGGCGGTGACCGCCGCGGTCAGAATGCCATTTTTAATACCGCCGGTCTGTTCGCGGTCCGACCGCCGCCTCTCCGCCGACCGCCAAGGTCAGAAGGAGGGCCATAGTGTCTTACCTGTGTGTCACTGGAAGTACTGTTGTATAATAGCTGTTCTGTTGTCCTCATCCTCATCCTATGCCTCCTCATCTTTACTGCCCACAGGGTCCACTACTGCCACACGTCCATCTCCAGCCTCATCCTCTTGCAGAAAAGGCACATGGCGTCTCAAGGCAAGATTATGCAACATGCAGCATTCCAGAATTATCTGGCACACCTTCTTGGGTGCGTAGTACAGGGATCCACCAGTTAGATGGAGGCAACAATGGTGTTGTTGCTGCCATTGACCAAGTGTATCCTTTGTCTCTCCTCCCCTTTTTGTTTTTTCACCCTGTCCTTATGCGCATTAGCATAATCTGCCGGAGGAGCAGAGGCACCGGCGACGGAGGGAGCTGCATCCCACAGGGCCCATGAGGCCTAATCCACCACCGGTGAGGTCACCAGTGGGACGGAGGGCAAGGGGAGCACCACAGAGGAGACAAGAGGGGACAGTTCTAACAGTGATACCTCCTCCGATGGAAGCCCATTGCTGGTGGCAGACACCTCTTGGCCCACCCCAAATACAGGCACGGCTGCATCCCCCATATCAGCACTGCCCTCCCAGCAGTCTCTCAGCGAGTTTCCAGTGCCCGCTCACCCAAGAGGGTGGGCATCCCCTTTGCCCCAGGCACCTCAGGCCCCGCCCCAGTTAGCCCTGCTTCCCTGAGTGAGGAGGCTATTGACCTCCTGCGATCCATCTCTATTGGGCAGTCAACCATAGTGAATGCCATTCAGGGGCTGGCAGGACATTTGCAACAAATAAATGCATTCCTGGAGGGCATTCACTCTGGCATGGCAGCCCAACAGAGATCAATCCAGGCTCTGACCTCCTCCCTGATGGCAGCCATTGTCCCTGTCTCTAGCCTCCCCCCTCCAGCTTCTTCTACCCAGTCCCATTCCCCTCAACCCCAACCTATCCCATTCAGACCAGCATGCACCCAAGACAACACACAGGAGTGGCTCAGGCAAACACAAGCACCACATACCATCCACACAGGCACTCACACAAACACCATCCAGATGCAGACTTATCAACATCCACGGCCTTCACTGGGTCCCCCTCCTCCTTGTCATCCACCACCCTCCCAGTAGCGTCTCCATTCACACCTGCAAGCACTACATCCTCATCCACTACCCAATCACCATCACGCCTTTCACTACACACCCCTCACTGGCAGTCACCACCCCCACATCCATGCACACATCCCCTGTGTCCTTTCCCACTGTGTCTGTGCCCCCCCTCCCAAAGTACACAAACGCAAGCATTCAGACACCCAACAGCCATGCACCTCACAACAGCATCCAGCCCATGCATCTGCACCCAAACACAGCAGACAGACACCTCCTACAACCACTCTCTCTTCCTCCACTCCCAAACCTTCTCCCTCTTCCTGCCCCAGTGTCCCTAAGAAGATTTTCCTCTCTGCCGTTGACCTCTTGGTGTTGGGGGTGGGGGGATGTTTCATGTGTGTGTGTCACTCTCTTTTTCCTCCCCCATCCCTTGTGTGCTAGGCGGCAGTACTCACTGTGGCCATCTTCGCCGACGCTGCTGTTCTTAGTGAATGAGGAGGTATACAAGCATGGGGAAGATGAGCAACTCGGGCTCCATGGCATCGTGGTTCTTCCTTGAGCCTCCAGAAGTGAGTCCTTTGCCTTCTGTGCACTGTTTCTGTAGTGCTTTTGATGTCATTGGTACCGCCCCCGAAAAGGTGGCGGATAGGCTTGTTGTGATACTGTGGGAAGTACATTGTCTTCCGCCTGGCTGTTGGCGGTTACCGCCATGGTGCTTGCTGCTACCACCATGGTGGTCGGTGTGTTAAAGTGCCTGTCTGTGTGGGTGTATTTAACCATGGTCATAATTCGCTTTTTTTTACCGCCGGCATGTCGCTTTACCACCAATAGGCAGGGTTGTAATGAGGGCCATAGTTCTAGTTATAAAAAATATATATTGATAAATAAAAAATGTAAACACCTTTTTATTATTAAAAATACTATAAATCATATTTGCTCTAATGTGAAACTGGAGCTTTCTTTTCTGTTGGCAGATAAAATTAACATCAATTTAATTTTAAGTTCATAAAGGTTGAAGTCGTTAGGTTTAATTTTTTCAGTATTGGGGTGAGTTTCTTTTTTATAATTATTTACATATACGTACATTTTTATTTCTTTTTTCTGGTTTGTGATCAGTAGTGTTTTTGGTAGGTTCTCCCTTTCTCGATGTTGTAGTAATTTCTGAAGTAAGTACCTGTAAGGAGCTAAATGTTGTAGAGTGTTTTGTTAATTATTTGGTGTTTTACAATTTTAGGTTTAATTAAAAGTTTTTTAACTTTAAATCAAAGTTGTACTTTGCAATGTTGGTATCAAGGTATATATATATATATATATATATATATATGTATATATATATATATATATATATACACACACACATATATATTTCTGTTTTTAGGATCTGGTCTGAGAATCTGGCAGAGCTTCTTCTTACAGCTTTTGTTGTTTTTTTTAGTATTAATTGATAAAACCTTTGTGCCTTTTATATGGTTAAATTAATTGTTTGTGTGATTTTATTGGTTATGTTTTTATAGTAAATTTCACCGGTTAGTTTTGCTTTGACTTGTTTTAGTTAGATGAGTCCTTCTATGGTAAACACATTTAAAAAAAATATTAAATATGCAGTTTGATTCTGCATGCGCACACACACATAGATAGATAGATAGATAGATAGATAGATAGATAGATAGATAGATAGATAGATAGATAGATAGATAGACAGAGATATATTTATAAGATTGTGATTGTTGTATAAATATTTACAGACATATTGTGATTTATTTAGTTATATTTTTGTTTGAGGTGATTTATAGCTGTTTGGTGATGTCATATATATTTTTGGCTAAAACATGAGTATATATTTTGCTTAACCCCTTGGCTGTTAAGCCCTTTCCCCCTAGAAAGCTAATCCCATTTTTGGCTATTTAGGGTAGCTTTTGCTTAGGCCTCCATAACCTTTTTTTGTATAAGGTGTCAACCACAAATCTGCATCCTTTTTTTCAACATGGTAGAATTTCCAAAGGGACTCAGGGTTTGTGGATTGCCCTGGAAGGGACTGAGTTAATTGCTGAAAATAGCTAAATATTGTTTTTTGGGGTCAAAATAGGAAAAAAGTGCTCAGTAAAAAAGTGTTTGGGGCTGAGTATGAGTTTGGCAGATGCCGAACGTCTGATGGGGAGGTTGCCGCCTTACTCACTACCTCTCCCCCAATACAACTCTCCTGCTGAGCGGATGAGCCAGAAATGAAGGTTTAAACCCATCAGCCCTGTGGAAAAGTTGCAGCAGCATTGTCCCCGGCTTGTAATAAAGCTGGCAGCAGTGCTGCCATCCGCAGTGGGTACCATCACCCTTTCAAAGCTCACTGTCTACACAGCAGACAATGAGTATTGCATGTATTCTGGGCAGGGGACCTCTGCACTGCCCATGCCATGTGCATGGGCAGTTCAGGGGCCACCCTGTGGGACCCTGCACCTGTTCTCCATCAGCCTTTTCATGGTGGTAAAACTGCCATTAAAAAAGGATGTTGGAGAGCCATGTCATAATAGGCATGGCAGCACTGACTTCAGACCTGCACTGGCTGATTCCGACCTCTACCACCGTTAGTCTGTCAGGATCAACCGTTAGTCCGTCAGGATCGATGATCCCAGCAGAGACAGCAGTATGTTGACAGGGCTGCCGGCCAACTTCATAATGTGACGGTCGGACCACCACAACTGCAGCTGTCCGACAGCCACCGCGAGTGTGGCAGTCTGAGGACCACCACACTCATAAGCAGACCCTCTGTTTTTCTTCCTAAAAATGGCATCAGCAAAAGGTTCACCAATGTCCTGGCTTTCAGGAAAGTGCACTGCTGAATCAAAAAAACGATTTTATTACCACAGTTTTGGCATTTTTCAAGGAGGTAGCCCATTTTTCCAATTTTTTGTGCTTTCAACCTACCACCAGTTTGTGGTGAACACTGAGATGAAGACCATAGATGACCCCAGAAAGTTATAGATTTCTGAAAAGTAGGCCAAATTAGAAATTCTGCAAGTGATTATTTATGTGGATCCCTCACGGTTTTCCCAAAAAACCTAAAGGGGTCATTACGAGAATAGCGGTGGCGGTCTGGACCACCAACACATTACAACCCTGGCGGTTGGACTTGCAGGGAACCGCCAGCTCCGCCTGAATCTTGGATCCCAGCAGTCTGGAGATGGCAGAGACCCTAATTCGCTAGGGCAGCTCTGCAAGCAGCGCTGCCCTGGGGATTATGACCATGTTCTCTGCCAGCTGTGTTACCGCCATGAAAATGCTGGTGGAGAACAGTTGCAGAGGGCCACGGGAGGGCCTGCACAGCCCATGCACTTAGCATGGGCAGTGCAGGGGTTGCAATGTTCACTGTCTGCTTTGCTGTCTGTCTGCTCCAGATCGGCTACAAGCCGGAGACAATGCTGTAGTCTGTTTCCCACTAGGCCAGCAAGCCAAAACTTAAATTTCCACCCGCAAACCTAGTTGGAAACGCATTGTAACTCTGGCTGTGAAGTCGCTATGTAGGGGGAAGCATCACGAACAACAAGTCCTGAACAAGAAGTCGTGAAAAACGAAAGTGAAACAACGCTTTCATTTTCCACTACTTCCTTGTTCAGGGCCTTAACTACGCATGTGCTGAACCACGTACATGCGTGGTTAAGACACAGAAGAAGGGAGTCAACGCGATCAAGGAGGAGGTAAGCTGGACTGGGACTGGGGCTGTTTTTTTGGGAGGCTCTGGGTGATTAACGTTTAGGGACGGGGGACGCTGTAATTTTTAGGGGTGGGGGGCCAGGGAGGACTCATGCTTGAACCATGCATGCCGTTCACTAATGCCTTTACTAGGAATGCCTTTACAATGAAAAATCATTGTTAAGGCATTAGTGGAAAAGGCATTAGTGGTAACAACGAGGTCGTTGTTCCGACCTCGTTGTTCAGGCATGGGTGGTTCAATCACTTGTTGTTCCGACATACAACCCTGCGTAGGCAGTGGCCACCCTGTCGGGAGTTTAGTGGACAAAGTTTTCTGTCCGCCAAACTTGTAATCATCCCCTAAGTGTTGAAATTAAAAAAATATTGAAAATCACTAGGTAAAAAGGCTATTCTTGACAATGTTTCCATTTGTAATTCTTGTCATAATGGGCGATATACAGAATATACCATTACATCCATTAGATCCTTCTGGCTGCAGGGATTTATATATACGTTTTGTAGGTTCTTGAAGAACCTGAAGTACCCAGAGCCAACAACTGAACTGCATATCACCATCTTTTCATTGTGTACCAGATACAGAGCAATTCGTATTGTAAAATATAAAGAGTGAAAAATGTGTATCAATGAAACTGACGTATTTATGAAATAAACACCAGATATGAACTTTAGGAGAAGTGGCTTTTTGTACATCTCTGAATTTGTGGGTATAGTTGGTACCAGGTTATTCAGAGGGCATTTTCCAAATTGTCTTCTTTCTTACTCACTGGCTTACATTTGGAAGACACAAAGTTAGAAAAACACAATGTTGGTATTCTACATGGCTTCCGATAAAAATTGCACCTCACTTGTGTGTGTAGGCCTCATGCCTGCGAATGGAAGGGCTCCAAAATACATCATGGGCACATCACATTTTTCCACTGAAAACAGAATCCTTTTTTCACAATGTGACTTGCTGTGAATGTTGTTCCTATCTCAACTGGTACCTAGGGAAACCCAGCAGATCTGTACATATTTTAAAAGTATACACCTAGGAAAATCCAGGCTGTGGTGGGCTTCCACCAGGTTTTCCCACGAAGAACTAGGGGTGGCCAGGACACAGTCTTTCACCCCGTATAATTCCACAGGATTCTGCCAATGACAGGAAAATGCTCATCCTGCCACACAAGCTGCATTTGCCACACTCTGAGCCCAAACTGCACCACTCTTTGCATAAGGGCACTGCCATTTTGTTTTGTCTGCTCCTGTTTCTCCATGCCCCAAAATACTATCCAACCCAGTCCACCCTAATATGATCTCCCAGTTCTCAATCCCAACTTGTGTTTCCTTTTTATGTTACTATCTCACTTTTCCCATGTTTATTTTCCATTTGGTTCTGTGTTTTTTTTTTTTTTTTTACTTTGTTTTACTTTTCCTTTCCTGACCTATTTTCGAGTTCCTTCCCATCCCATTCAGGACTCCTCTCCTAACTTGGGCCTCTCCAATCCTCTCTGCCCATAGCAGCAGCAGAAGCAGGCAGTGCGACACCCAACCCCAGTGGGTGATGGAGGGGAGCAAGGGTGTGGTCCCACGATATCTGCAACAAGGCGGAGGTGGCCTCACTCATTTTCTGGGTGCAGCTCCACCTCCCCCACATGCTGGCAGCACGCAACAGGCATGGAAAGAAGTTGGGTGATCTGGGGGAAAGTTCTGCAATGTATGTTTTGCAGGACTGATATCACATGCACACAGCAGCAGCTAATGCACCGCTGGGCAGATATTCTGGGCAGGGAGCAGGAGCTGCTTGACCTGCTGGGTGTCGAGGCTGTGGGGCTCAGTGAGTAAATTATGTTTTGGTTATGCGTGTATTAATTTAATTGTTTAATATAGATAGATAGACAGATAATATATTTATTTGCAGAATGATTGTGATCAGTGGCCACATGTGCACTCTGGTGCAAAAAAGGCATTTTATTTATGAGCGTGGTACCATGTTCATGCAAAAGGTTTTTAAATGTTAGTGTTTGCTGCCCTCCTAAATAAAGGTACTTTAGCACCAGTGCGTGCTTGCAGCTGTGTATGCCAGTGTTGATCAATACAGTGCTGAATCCATCAGTGGCTAGCTCCCAAAGTTATCAAAATTTCACGCAGGGTAGCAAGACAACTTGCTCTGCTGCATCAAAGGGGGAGGACAAGAATGTGCTGCCTAGAGCACCAATATAGCCACCTTTGTATCATGATGGTACAAGGGTTCAATGTCACATGTCATGACATCCCGGATTGTTTTGTGCAAGAAGGGACACTCCCTGCCCAAAAAAAATCCTCAGAGGTATGGGTGATACAAACCTTTATAGAGTAGTAGAGCATGGTGCCAGCTTGACTGGGAGGCTGTAGGAAATTAGAAAAGTAAGAGGAGAGTGGAAGTCAAGTGAATGATACTGCCAGGATTCTGTTCCAGTGTGCAGGTGCTTGCTTGGGCTGATTTAGGGCATGAATGCAAACTCATCATGTCACTCACTCTTACAATAGTAGTATAGCAAGAGTGTTGTGTAACTTGCATTCCTCTCTGTGCCATTATGTAGCTCACAGTCCCAATCTCCCTGATGTATAGAACACAGAGTGGGACCGAATTGACTCATCAGAAGGGGGCGGAGAAGCAAAGAACATTCTTTGGGATGCATGAATAGTTCAAAATGTTATTTTTTAGGTTTAGGAATTTGTAACAAGGAATGGACTATCTGATTTAGGAAGTACAATGTTGTGGTGGTCAAAATGTTTTACAGTACAGAGGAACACCAATCATTGTTAGTTATCTTCTTTCTTTCTTAAGTACCCAAGGGCAAGAGAGCACCTGGGCTGGTTGCCACCAGCACTGCGGTGGGTGTGACTGTGGTGATGACCTCCACCAGCACCAGTGCTGCTGCCTCAGCAGATGGTTCTGCTGCCCCCTATAAGTCATGTGTATTATTTCTTATTTTCTATTCCCACTACAAAAATTACATCCTTGTGTATATTTACTTCTTTTTTCTTTCAATTCTGATTTGATGATGTGTATTATCCTTCCATTTCCTTCTGTGTTCTATATTTTCTGTCACCACAGATGATTTTTTCTGTTTAAAGATTTCTTCTGCTCTCTTTTTTCGTAAGCTTCTTCTCATCACTCTTTTACATGTTTGGTAGTGTAGTACTAAGAGGGGACAAGATTTTTGGTAATGTAAAGAGGGTCACAGCCAGGCCCAAGTTCTTTAGTCACGAAACATGCTAGTGGTTTTCTTGATGAAACAGACCAAATGTATAGGGGTAAAGATAGGGTGGTTATAGACCCCCATTGTTGTCTTATGGTAGTAATTTCTATGACAGTGCAGAATAGCACAAATGAGATACCGCAATCAATCTAATACATTTACGGTATTCTCTTCTACCACTTATCCTTTCATAACCTCATGCATGTTCCTTATTATCCCTCCATTACTAGAAAGACGTTTTTGGTTTACTCAGTGACTACCTATTTTTTTAAATGTTGTCAAGCAACAAGAAAAGTACTAGTGATAACTTTCGATAGAAGAAGATACTGATAGCTAGCCTAACTGTAGTGTTCTATTGCTGTTGTACTGCGTGCAAAATTAATAATTAGTTGGGTAATCTGGTATCTAAAATGGGTGCGTTATGTTTTGCTCTAGGCACAGACAACCATCAGTTCTATCCCAACTGCAGAGACATCAGAGGTTGCTCTGCTGGCCGAAGGTGAGGGGAGTCCCAGTGGTGGCAGGGACAAGTTGTAAGTCACCTTCTTTTCTTATTGACAATACTGTATTTGTTGAGTGAGGCTGATACCCCGCCCATCACCTCTAGAGTCAAGACCCTGTCCTCAACATGTTGCCATCTAAATGTGCAGCACAGTTTAATTTGGTGCTCAAGTGCAGTCGGTGAAATTAAGTGTGTCTGCTGTGGCACTGTGGCATTAGGGAAGTCTGCAATGCACAAAATTAACAGTAGATGTGTTTCAAAATGTCCATTCAGATGCGTACTAGTACTGCACTTCATCATTCTGTCTCAGCCTACCTAAAAAAAGAAATTCTATCTCAGCATGTTTTGTCTGTGCCACATTTCTCTAGCTAAGTGAAATTATATTTAATGGTGTCCATTACAAATTGACAATTCAATTTTTTTCCTCTAACTAATTAATGTGACTAAGCAAAAGTGTAGTACATGATCCAAGACATTCAACCATTCCATAGCTAAACCTCTTCCTTGATAAATCTCTATTACTTATCTCCCCGTGGCCTAATTGTCCACACTGCCAAATGAAATAATTTCTTGAGAATAATCTGTGTTAGAGGTCCAGGTGTAATGTGGGGGTAAGTATTAAGAACTTAGGGCCATATTTATACTTTTTGACGCAAAACTGCGCTAACGCAGTTTTGCGTCAAAAAAATTTGCGCCGGCTAACGCCATTCTGAAGCACCATGCGTGTGCCGTATTTAATCAATGACGTTAGCCGGCGTTAGCCGCCGGCGCTGCCTGGTGTGCGTGGAAAAAAACGACGTACACCAGGCAGCGCCGGCGTAGGGGGATATGGAGCTTGGGCGTCAAAAAATCGGGCAAGTCAGGCTGAGGCAAATTTTTCGCCTCAACCCGATTTGCGCCATTTTTTTCGACTCCCAACCCCCATAGAAATGTCTCCTGTCTTAGCAAAGACAGGAGTCATGCCCCCTTGCCCAATGGCCATGCCCAGGGGACTTCAGTCCCCTGGGCATGGTCATTGGGCACAGTGGCATGTAGGGGGGCACAAATCAGGCCCCCCTATGCCACCAAAAAAAAAAAAAAAAAAATACCTACCTGAACTTACCTCACCAGGTGACAGTGTGGATGGTCAGTAGGTGCTTCAGTATGCTGTTGAGTCTGTGTAAGTATTTTTTATTAGTCCCTCTTGACAGTTTGTTGCAAAGGTTGTATTTGACAACCTTTGCAATTAATTTATTTTTCCAGTGGCACAAAATTAAAAAAGGAGTTCCTCCTGTACTGCAGAGGTGTGAAGAATGAAGAGACACACCCAGAGAAGAAAGAAATGGGAAGGAGCATCCAGTAGAAGAGGTTGGCAGGTGTTTTGACCAATCAAATGTATTTGCTGCTGTGTAACATGGGATTCACAGCTCTGTCGTGGTACCTGACCATTCACAATATCACTGCAAATCTGTGAGGCGGGAACAGGAAGTATACATGAGATAGGCTTGCAGTGAAACCACAAATTCAAAAAGCATTTTTATAAAAAAGCACAATTTTTCTTAAAATATTTTGTATAATTTCATATTTCTCTACAGTTTGTTTCTCCTAAAACATTTCTTGATATATCTCACTTAAAAAACCTTAATTTTAAAATTATGTTACAATCAGGGCCACTGAAATTATGCAATTGTGTGGCAACATGATTTTCGGATGTTTGCGCCGTGCTTGCTGCTACCACCATGGTGGTCGGTGTGTTAAAGTGCCTGTCTGTGTGGGTGTATTTAACCATGGTCATAATTCGCTTTTTTGTACCGCCGGCATGTCGCTTTATCACCAATAGGCAGGGTTGTAATGAGGGCCATAGTTCTAGTTATAAAAAATATATATTGATAAATAAAAAATTTAAACACCTTTTTATTATTAAAAATACTATAAATCATATTTGCTCTAATGTGAAACTGGAGCTTTCTTTTCTGTTGGCAGATAAAATTAACATCAATTTAATTTTAAGTTCATAAAGGTTGAAGTCGTTAGGTTTAATTTTTTCAGTATTGGGGTGAGTTTCTTTTTTATAATTATTTACATATACGTACATTTTTATTTATTTTTTCTGGTTTGTGATCAGTACTGTTTTTGGTAGGTTCTCCCTTTCTCGATGTTGTAGTAATTTCTGAAGTAAGTACCTGTAAGGAGCTAAATGTTGTAGAGTGTTTTGTTAATTATTTGGTGTTTTACAATTTTAGGTTTAATTAAAAGTTTGTTTAACTTTAAATCAAAGTTGTACTTTGCAATGTTGGTATCAAGGTATATATATATATATATATATATTTATATATATATATATGTATATATATATATATATATATATATATACACACACACATATATATTTCTGTTTTTAGGATCTGGTCTGAGAATCTGGCAGAGCTTCTTCTTACAGCTTTTGTTGTTTTTTGTAGTATTAATTGATAAAACCTTTGTGCCTTTTATATGGTTAAATTAATTGTTTGTGTGATTTTATTGGTTATGTTTTTATAGTAAATTTCACTGGTTAGTTTTGCTTTGATTTGTTTTAGTTAGATGAGTCCTTCTATGGTAAACACATTTAAAAAAAATATTAAATATGCAGTTTGATTCTGCATGCGCCCACACACATAGATAGATAGATAGATAGATAGATAGATAGATAGATAGATAGATAGATAGATAGAGAGATAGATAGATAGATAGATAGACAGAGATATATTTATAAGATTGTGATTGTTGTATAAATATTTACAGACATATTGTGATTTATTTAGTTATATTTTTGTTTGAGGTGATTTATAGCTGTTTGGTGATGTCATATATATTTTTGGCTAAAACATGAGTATATATTTTGCTTAACCCCTTGGCTGTTAAGCCCTTTCCCCCTAGAAAGCTAATCCCATTTTTGGCTATTTAGGGTAGCTTTTGCTTAGGCCTCCATAACCTTTTTTTGTATAAGGTGTCAACCACAAATCTGCATCCTTTTTTTCAACATGGTAGAATTTCCAAAGGGACTCAGGGTTTGTGGATTGCCCTGGAAGGGACTGAGTTAATTGCTGAAAATAGCTAAATATTGTTTTTTGGGGTCAAAATAGGAAAAAAGTGCTCAGTAAAAAAGTGTTTGGGGCTGAGTATGAGTTTGGCGGATGCCGAACGTCTGATGGGGAGGTTGCCGCCTTACTCACTACCTCTCCCCCAATACAACTCTCCTGCTGAGCGGATGAGCCAGAAATGCAGGTTTAAACCCATCAGCCCTGTGGAAAAGTTGCAGCAGCATTGTCCCTGGCTTGTAATAAAGCTGGCAGCAGTGCTGCCATCCGCAGTGGGTACCATCACCCTTTCAAAGCTCACTGTCTACACAGCAGACAATGAGTATTGCATGTATTCTGGGCAGGGGACCTCTGCACTGCCCATGCCATGTGCATGGGCAGTTCAGGGGCCACCCTGTGGGACCCTGCACTTGTTCTCCACCAGCCTTTTCATGGTGGTAAAACTGCCATTAAAAAAGGATGTTGGAGAGCCATGTCATAATAGGCATGGCAGCACTGACTTCAGCCCTGCCCTGGCTGATTCCGACCTCTACCACTGTTAGTCTGTCAGGATCAACCGTTAGTCCGTCAGGATCGATGATCCCAGCAGAGACAGCAGTATGTTGACAGGGCTGCCGGCCCACTTCATAATGTGACGGTCGGACCACCACAACTGCAGCTGTCCGACAGCCACCGCGAGTGTGGCAGTCTGAGGACCACCACACTCATAATCAGACCCTCTGTTTTTCTTCCTAAAAATGGCATCAGCAAAAGGTTCACAAATGTCCTGGCTTTCAGGAAAGTGCACTGCTGAATCAAAAAAACGATTTTATTACCACAGTTTTGGCATTTTTCAAGGAGGTAGCCCATTTTTCCAATTTTTTGTGCTTTCAACCTACCACCAGTTTGTGGTGAACACTGAGATGGAGACCATAGATGACCCCAGAAAGTTATAGATTTCTGAAAAGTAGGCCAAATTAGAAATTCTGCAAGTGATTATTTATGTGGATCCCTCACGGTTTTCCCAAAAAACCTAAAGGGGTCATTACGAGTTTAGCGGTGGCGGTCTGGACCACCGACACATTACAACCCTGGCGGTTGGACTTGCAGGGAACCGCCAGCTCCGCCTGAATCTTGGATCCCAGCAGTCTGGAGATGGCAGAGACCCTAATTCGCTAGGGCAGCTCTGCAAGCAGCGCTGCCCTGGGGATTATGACCATGTTCTCTGCCAGATGTGTTACCGCCATGAAAATGCTGGTGGAGAACAGTTGCAGAGGGCCACGGGAGGGCCTGCACAGCCCATGCACTTAGCATGGGCAGTTCAGGGGTTGCAATGTTCACTGTCTGCTTTGCTGTCTGTCTGCTCCAGATCGGTTACAAGCCGGAGACAATGCTGTAGTCTGTTTCCCACTAGGCCAGCAAGCCAAAACTTAAATTTCCACCCGCAAACCGAGTTGGAAACGCATTGTAACTCTGGCTGTGAAGTCGCTATGTAGGGGGAAACATCACGAACAACAAGTCCTGAACAAGAAGTCGTGAAAAACGAAAGTGAAACAACGCTTTCATTTTCCACTACTTCCTTGTTCAGGGCCTTAACTACGCATGTGCTGAACCACGTACATGCGTGGTTAAGACACAGAAGAAGTGAGTCAACGCGATCAAGGAGGAGGTAAGCTGGACTGGGACTGGGGCTGTTTTTTTGGGAGACTCTGGGTGATTAACGTTTAGGGACGGGGGACGCTGTAATTTTTAGGGGTGGGGGGCCAGGGAGGACTCATGCTTGAACCATGCATGCCGTTCACTAATGCCTTTACTAGGAATGCCTTTACAATGAAAAATCATTGTTAAGGCATTAGTGGAAAAGGCATTAGTGGTAACAACGAGGTCGTTGTTCCGACCTCGTTGTTCAGGCATGGGTGGTTCAATCACTTGTTGTTCCGACATACAACCCTGCGTAGGCAGTGGCCACCCTGTCGGGAGTTTAGTGGACAAAGTTTTCTGTCCGCCAAACTTGTAATCATCCCCTAAGTGTTGAAATTAAAAAAATATTGAAAATCACTAGGTAAAAAGGCTATTCTTGACAATGTTTCCATTTGTAATTCTTGTCATAATGGGCGATATACAGAATATACCATTACATCCATTAGATCCTTCTGGCTGCAGGGATTTATATATACGTTTTGTAGGTTCTTGAAGAACCTGAAGTACCCAGAGCCAACAACTGAACTGCATATCACCATCTTTTCATTGTGTACCAGATACAGAGCAATTCGTATTGTAAAATATAAAGAGTGAAAAATGTGTATCAATGAAACTGACGTATTTATGAAATAAACACCAGATATGAACTTTAGGAGCAGTGGCTTTTTGTACATCTCTGAATTTGTGGGTATAGTTGGTACCAGGTTATTCAGAGGGCATTTTCCAAATTGTCTTCTTTCTTACTCACTGGCTTACATTTGGAAGAAACAAAGTTAGAAAAACACAATGTTGGTATTCTACATGGCTTCCGATAAAAATTGCACCTCACTTGTGTGTGTAGGCCTCATGCCTGCGAATGGAAGGGCCCCAAAATACATCATGGGCACATCACATTTTTCCACTGAAAACAGAATCCTTTTTTCACAATGTGACTTGCTGTGAATGTTGTTCCTATCTCAACTGGTACCTAGGGAAACCCAGCAGATCTGTACATATTTTTAAAGTATACACCTAGGAAAATCCAGGCTGTGGTGGGCTTCCACCAGGTTTTCCCACGAAGAACTAGGGCTGGCCAGGACACAGTCTTTCACCCCGTATAATTCCACAGGATTCTGCCAATGACAGGAAAATGCTCATCCTGCCACACAAGCTGCATTTGCCACACTCTGAGCCCAAACTGCACCACTCTTTGCATAAGGGCACTGCCATTTTGTTTTGTCTGCTCCTGTTTCTCCATGCCCCAAAATACTATCCAACCCAGTCCACCCTAATATGATCTCCCAGTTCTCAATCCCAACTTGTGTTTCCTTTTTATGTTACTATCTCACTTTTCCCATGTTTATTTTCCATTTGGTTCTGTGTTTTTTTTTTTTTTTACTTTGTTTTACTTTTCCTTTCCTGACCTATTTTCTAGTTCCTTCCCATCCCAGTCAGGACTCCTCTCCTAACTTGGGCCTCTCCAATCCTCTCTGCCCATAGCAGCAGCAGAAGCAGGCAGTGCGACACCCAACCCCAGTGGGTGATGGAGGGGAGCAAGGGTGTGGTCCCACGATATCTGCAACAAGGCGGAGGTGGCCTCACTCATTTTCTGGGTGCAGCTCCACCTCCCCCACATGCTGGCAGCAGGCGACAGGCATGGAAAGAAGTTGGGTGATCTGGGGGAAAGTTCTGCAATGTATGTTTTGCAGGACTGATATCACATGCACACAGCAGCAGCTAATGCACCGCTGGGCAGATATTCTGGGCAGGGAGCAGGAGCTGCTTGACCTGCTGGGTGTCGAGGCTGTGGGGCTCAGTGAGTAAATTATGTTTTGGTTATGCGTGTATTAATTTAATTGTGTAATATAGATAGATAGATAGATAATATATTTATTTGCAGAATGATTGTGATCAGTGGCCACATGTGCACTCTGGTGCAAAAAAGACATTTTATTTATGAGCGTGGTACCATGTTCATGCAAAAGGTTTTTAAATGTTAGTGTTTGCTGCCCTCCTAAATAAAGGTAGTTTAGCACCAGTGCGTGCTTGCAGCTGTGTATGCCAGTGTTGATCAATACAGTGCTGAATCCATCAGTGGCTAGGTCCCAAAGTTATAAACATTTCACGCAGGGTAGCAAGACAACTTGCTCTGCTGCATCAAAGGGGGAGGACAAGAATGTGCTGCCTAGAGCACCAATATAGCCACCTTTGTATCATGATGGTACAAGGGTTCAATGTCACATGTCATGACATCCCGGATTGTTTTGTGCAAGAAGGGACACTCCCTGCACAAAAAAAAATCCTCAGAGGTATGGGTGATACAAACCTTTATAGAGTAGTAGAGCATGGTGCCAGCTTGACTGGGAGGCTGTAGGAAATTAGAAAAGTAAGAGGAGAGTGGAAGTCAAGTGAATGATACTGCCAGGATTCTGTTCCAGTGTGCAGGTGCTTGCTTGGGCTGATTTAGGGCATGAATGCAAACTCATCATGTCACTCACTCTTACAATAGTAGTATAGCAAGAGTGTTGTGTAACTTGCATTCCTCTCTGTGCCATTATGTAGCTCACAGTCCCAATCTCCCTGATGTATAGAACACAGAGTGGGACCGACTTGACTCATCCGAAGGGGGCGGAGAAGCAAAGAACATTCTTTGGGATGCATGAATAGTTCAAAATGTTATTTTTTAGGTTTAGGAATTTGTAACAAGGAATGGACTATCTGATTTAGGAAGTACAATGTTGTGGTTGTCAAAATGTTTTACAGTACAGAGGAACACCAATCATTGTTAGTTATCTTCTTTCTTTCTTAAGTACCCAAGGGCAAGAGGGCACCTGGGCTGGTTGCCACCAGCACTGCGGTGGGTGTGACTGTGGTGATGACCTCCACCAGCACCAGTGCTTCTGCCTCAGCAGATGGTTCTGCTGCCCCCTATAAGTCATGTGTATTATTTCTTATTTTCTATTCCCACTACAAAAATTACATCCTTGTGTATATTTACTTCTTTTTTCTTTCAATTCTGATTTGATGATGTGTATTATCCTTCCATTTCTTTCTGTGTTCTATATTTCCTGTCACCACAGATGACTTTTTCTGTTTAAAGATTTCTTCTGCTCTCTTTTTTCGTAAGCTTCTTCTCATCACTCTTTTACATGTTTGGTAGTGTAGTACTAAGAGGGGACAAGATTTTTGGTAATGTAAAGAGGGTCACAGCCAGGCCCAAGTTCTTTAGTCACGAAACATGCTAGTGGTTTTCTTGATGAAACAGACCAAATGTATAGGGGTAAAGATAGGGTGGTTATAGACCCCCATTGTTGTCTTATGCTAGTAATTTCTATGACAGTGCAGAATAGCACAAATGAGATACCGCAATCAATCTAATACATTTACGGTATTCTCTTCTACCACTTATCCTTTCATAACCTCATGCATGTTCCTTATTATCCCTCCATTACTAGAAAGACGTTTTTGGTTTACTCAGTGACTACCTATTTTTTTAAATGTTGTCAAGCAACAAGCAAAGTACTAGTGATAACATTCGATAGAAGAAGATACTGATAGTTAGCCTAACTGTAGTGTTCTCTTGCTGTTGTACTGCGTGCAAAATTAATAATTAGTTGGGTAATCTGGTATCTAAAATGGGTGCGTTATGTTTTGCTCTAGGCACAGACAACCATCAGTTCTATCCCAACTGCAGAGACATCAGAGGTTGCTCTGCTGGCCGAAGGTGAGGGGAGTCCCAGTGGTGGCAGGGACAAGTTGTAAGTCACCTTCTTTTCTTATTGACAATACTGTATTTGTTGAGTGAGGCTGATACCCCGCCCATCACCTCTAGAGTCAAGACCCTGCCCTCAACATGTTGCCATCTTAATGTGCAGCACAGTTTAATTTGGTGCTCAAGTGCAGTCGGTGAAATTAAGTGTGTCTGCTGTGGCACTGTGGCATTAGGGAAGTCTGCAATGCACAAAATGAACACTAGATGTGTTTCAAAATGTCCATTCAGATGCGTACTAGTACTGCACTTCATCATTCTGTCTCAGCCTACCTAAAAAAAGAAATTCTATCTCAGCATGTTTTGTCTGTGCCACATTTCTCTAGCTAAGTGAAATTATATTTAATGGTGTCCATTAAAAATTGACAATTCAATTTTTTTCCTCTAACTAATTAATGTGACTAAGCAAAAGTGTAGTACATGATCCAAGACATTCAACCATTCCATAGCTAAACCTCTTCCTTGATAAATCTCTATTACTTATCTCCCCGTGGCCTAATTGTCCACACTGCCAAATGAAATAATTTCTTGAGAATAATCTGTGTTAGAGGTCCAGGTGTAATGTGGGGGTAAGTATTAAGAACTTAGGGCCATATTTATACTTTTTGACGCAAAACTGCTCTAACGCAGTTTTGCGTCAAAAAAATTAGCGCCGGCTAACGCCATTCTGAAGCGCCATGCGGGCGCCGTATTTATTCAATGACGTTAGCCGGCGTTAGCCGCCGGCGCTGCCTGGTGTGCGTGGAAAAAAACGACGTACACCAGGCAGCGCCGGCGTAGGGGGATATGGAGCTTGGGCGTCAAAAAATGGGGCAAGTCAGACTGAGGCAAATTTTTCGCCTCAACCCGATTTGCGCCATTTTTTTCGACTCCCAACCCCCATAGAAATGACTCCTGTCTTAGCAAAGACAGGAGTCATGCCCCCTTGCCCAATGGCCATGCAATAGTGGCATGTAGGGGGGCACAAATCAGGCCCCCCTATGCCACTCAAAAAGAAAAAAAAATACCTACCTGAACTTACCTTAATGTCCCTGGGATGGGTCCCTCCAGCCTTGGGTGTCCTCCTGGGGTGGGCAAGGGTGACAGGGGGTGTCCCTGGGGGCATGGGAGGGCACCTCTGGGCTCCTTCAGAGCCCACAGGTCCCTTAACGCCTGCCTTTTCCAGGCGCTAAAAAACGGCTCAAAAGCGGCCGTACGTCATTTTTTTTGACCCGCCCATTCCCGGGCGTGAATTTTGCCCGGGAGTGTAAATACGGCACACATGCCTCGGAGTCAATTTTTTAGACGGGAACGCCTACCTTGCATCTCATTAACGCAAAGTAGGTGTCCACGCTAAAAAATGACGCAAACTCCATGGACTTTGGCGCTAGACGCGTCTAACGTCAAAGTATAAATATGGAGTTAGTTTTGCGCCGGAATTGCGTCAAAAAAACGACACAATTCCGGCGCAAACAGAGTATAAATATGCCCCTTAACATGCTACAGCTGTACTGCCCCAAAAACATGCTGTAGAGTAAGCAGACCCACCATCATAGTTAATGTTTCATAATTAAGTATTAATTGTGCTTCTGTGGATGATTTCATCAGTGATGCCATTGGTAATATCAACAGTGATGTCAACAGTGATGTGTTGTCACTGACTATGTCATGATTGATGTAATATGTGGGATCATAAGCTGTGCATTGAGGGGATACAAGTTATAGTTATCTCAGGTAACTATAACTGCTGAATTTCACTAGTTGTGTACTAGTGAAATGTGAGCTTAACTATAATGTCCCTGTGACCTTTGGTTTTTTCAGTGAATTTCAGTGAATGTAAATTTACAGAAAATATGCTCTCATTTTAGCTTTTGGAGCACCTTCCATAACCTTCATGAGAAAATCATGAGATGAGACGATTTATATTGTAACTAAAATGTCTTATCTCACATTATACATTCTCCTTTTTGTGATCCTCAAAACCTGCCATTCATTACAATGCATGTCAGTGGAGTGTAACATGTATATTGCTCCCAAGACGGCTGCATTCACTTTCTGATTAAAGTGCTGACAGACAACCAGATCTCACCATGAGAGCTGTGCTCAGACTCCACCCAGATATACAAACTGTTCTTTAATATCACAAAAACTACTAAACAAATTTACACCAACAAGATCTACCTTGTCAAATTTGGTGTAATTCTGTCCAGCAGTTCAGGCTGTAGTCGTGTTCAAAACTCCTAACGGAATTAGCATGGGAAATGCACTTTTTTTACCCCCACTTTTTTTAGCCCCCCTTAACAGATCGCCCAGAAACTCTCCATTTGCAGCAAGAATCACAGTCCACTTTTCTTTTTCAAATTCCATGAAGATTCATAAAACAGCGCCAAAGATATAGGCAAGTCAAATAAGGCTTTTCCTAACCATAACTATCTACTGGCGACCGCAATGAGCTATACAGTATGTGAGGTCATAAGCAGTGCATTGTAGGATAGTACATTATAGTTACCTCCGGGATCTATAACTGCTGAATTTCTATGGTTTTGTGTGTGTAAAATCTGTGTAACCTTTGTTTTTTTCAGTGAATTTCTACATTTTTTAACAGTATTTCCTAACTATTACTTGCCTGTATCCTTTGGTTGATGGGGTGAGTTTCTACATATATTAATTTAATAAGACACACAAAACTGTTACCAAGGACATTTAAATTATGCAGCAGGAGAGGGCCAAATTATGCAGCAGGGTTGAGTAAATTATGCTGCAAGAAAAGGCAAATTATGCAGCATAATGCAGTACATTTTGTAGTAATGGAATAATGATAGTAATAGTAATAAAAGTATTACTTGAATATTTAATCATTTTCAAATTTTGTTACCCTATATGGGCATTGATTGCATCTCTCTAGTACCAGTTTAACACCCAAATACAGCAATAGGCAAGATAAATGCGACCAATTCAGCTTTCCAAAGGGTCTTCCACTGCACATCAACATACATTACTGCATTGTTAGTAACTGTTGAGGCATTTTAGCTGGAAACAAATTTCTTTTTGTTAAAATCTGCAGTTTTTTTGGCTGATGACATAGTATGTAGCAAATAGGGCAGATTAATAAACATACGAAAATCATGTTGCCACACAATTGCATAATTTCAGTGGCCCTGATTGTAACATAATTTTAAAATTAAGGTTTTTTAAGTGAGATATATCAAGAAATGTTTTAGGAGAAACAAACTGTAGAGAAATATGAAATTCCACAAATTATTTTAAGAAAAATTGTGCTTTTTTATAAAAATGCTTTTTGAATTTGTGGTTTCACTGCAAGCCTATCTCATGTATACTTCCTGTTCCCGCCTCACAGATTTGCAGTGATATTGTGAATGGTCAGGTACCACGACAGAGCTGTGAATCCCATGTTACACAGCAGCAAATACATTTGATTGGTCAAAACACCTGCCAACCTCTTCTACTGGATGCTCCTTCCCATTTCTTTCTTCTCTGGGTGTGTCTCTTCATTCTTCACACCTCTGCAGTACAGGAGGAACTCCTTTTTTAATTTTGTGCCACTGGAAAAAGAAATTAATTGCAAAGGTTGTCAAATACAACCTTTGCAACAAACTGTCAAGAGGGACTAATAAAAAATACTTGCACAGACTCAACAGCATACTGAAGCACCTACTGACCATCCACACTGTCACCTGGTGAGAGTGGAAATAGAGATGGATGCATTGCAGACATCAATATCACCTGCTGCAGCGCATGTTGCTCCTGGTGACATGGTTCTGACAACTCTTACAGCTAATATTCCTGTTATTCTTTTGCAGATGATAATGGATGCATCCTAATGCACACTGTGCAATAAAGTTATTTCTGTCGGTAAACAGTCCATGCCAGCATTTGTACAGGATGTGATAAAACACAAATGCCAATTTTTAAGAAGACTCTTTGCACATGTTCTGTGTATTTCTCCAGTTTAATTTTTATAGTTAGAGTTTGTTTAAAAGAACAAAAAACACTAAGAAAGTAAAAAAAAAATACACAGATTTTTCTTTCAGAACCACCTATTTTGGTTGGAAGAAAAAAACTATGGGCCTCATTACGAGTTTGGTGGTCTAAAGGCAAGACCGCTGTGGTGGTGGCCACCAAAAGATCACCATGTTCATGGTCATACAGACCACCATATTATGAGTCACACAGCCAGGACCACCAAAACCCAGCCAAAATCCTGACACTACCAGAACAATGGAGGGTGGGAGAGAGACAGTTCCACCACCAGCCTGCCAAAGATCCTCCGAACCAATTACGACCCACAAATCACAATAGTGGTTCTACCATGGCGGAAAACCAACTGCAGTGAGAACCGTGGAAGTCGGTGTCACAACAGTAAAACACTACACTACATTGGATAGTTTGAATTCAATACGCCTGACACCCATCAACACACCTGACACATATAATTACTGCACTATAAATGACACCCCTTCACACACCACAATCCTTTGCAACCAGAATGCCACAGATCACCATTTAAAATACAGTACCATATAATAGGCTCCTCTCTACATTTGAAATACCACTCAACCCACACCTGCACATCATACACATCACACAAACTTTTATCCACACACCAGACACCTCCCATCACCCACACACAACACAGCACCCACACCTCATCGCCTTTTTTTTTTAACCTTTTTTCGAGTCATCCATCACTACTATGTTCCCACAAAAACATCCATGCTTCACAGACAATGAGTTGTGGGTCATAGTGGATGAAATCATCAGAGTAGAGCCACACCTATTTGGAGCCCAAGTCTAACAAACCTCTATTGCCAGGAAAATGGAGATGTGGAAAACAATAGTCAACAGGGTGAATTCTGTAGGCAAATATCCACACACAAGGCCGGACATCAGGAAAAGGTGAAACAACCTAAGGGGGAAGGTATGTTAATTAGCTGCCAGGCACCAGCTGGTGGTCCTCAAGACTGGTGGTGGCTCCCATCTCCTCACCCAATGTTAACGTTGTGGAAGAAGATCTTGGACATCCTCCATCCTGAGGGCCTGAGAGGAATACCTTGGGGAGTGGAGTCAGGTAAGTCACAACACTAAAAATGTCACCTTAAAGTTCTGTCTTGCATGCTCACTGATCACCTTTTGACATCTTAACAGCTAACCCACTAACCACCCCTGTCCGAATACTCCTCCCTGGCATTCAACATGCAAAGTAAACTCACCTGGGGGCACAGTGTCTGTGAATGATGTGGGTAGTTGTCAACATCAGGGCAGTGCGCGCTCTATGGGTGACTAGAATGCAAAAACCTAGCACTTTCAAGATAACGTAATTTATGCATTGTGCTGATGTGCTGAAACCGTTTGCTTGCAGAGTTTTATCCTGAGGACTTATGTTCAAGGTACTTATACATACTGTTAATTTGCAATGTATTACTACAGGCTTTCAGAGTGTGTCAGGGTGTGGTCCCTTTCAAGGGCCTTCTAGAAGCTTTCCGTGCAGCATGCCTGGGTGTGGATTGTGGGCTGGGCCAAGACTCTATATAAGGGAGCCAGCCGAGCTCCACATGCTCACTATTCAGATGTCCCGGTGCAGAGCAGCAGCAACTTCCTGAGCTCCTGTTCAGGAGGCCTACTTTGATCTTCCAGGCCTTGCCCTTTCACTTTGTTTGCCCTCGATCCGGTTCTCGAAGGGTTTTTGAGTTCTTAGGCCTAACTTGCATGATAAAACAATTTTGCTCTTGTGCATGTAAATGTGCGCTTGGTGTTTCATGGCATTTACATGCTGACACTCGAATCGGCAAGACGCGCGATTCTTTGCTTGTGTACAACTCTTGATATTCATTGTGCGCTACCATTTCATGGCATTCGCAAGGTAGCATTCGAATCAGCAAAATGCACGACTCATTTCTTGTGCTTAATTCGTGATATTCATTGTGTGTTACCATTTCATGGCATTTACGTGGTGACATTCGAATCAGCAAGATGCGCGATTCATTTCTTGTGCTGAACTCATGTTACTCATTGTGCGCTACCATTTTGTGGCATTCACATGGTGGTATTCGAATCGGCAAGACGCGCAATTCATTTCTTGTGCTTAACTCATGATGTTCATTGTGCGCTACCATTTCATGGCATTTACTTGGTAGCCTTCGAATCGGAGAGACACGCGATTCATTTCTTGTGCCTAACTCATGTTATTCATTGTGCGCAACCATTTCATGACATTTACAAACTCTTGTGGAAGTCCGCAATGTGCGCAATTCATGTTCCTGCATTTTAAGAAACTAAAGTGCTAGAATTCTAGATGTTATATTGTATGTGCATAATAAGTCCCTTAAGTACAATTCCTATGGTTTTATAGAATTCATTCAGATTATTTTCTTGTCCTCATGCAAAAGACTATGCTTGAATTTGAAAACGTAATTCTAGAAGGTTCTGATGGTTCTAATCCATGTGTAACATTTCATTGAGAGGTTTATTGGAAAGTTTGTATTAATCCCTCTTGATTCCTTCACAGGTAACCAGACATCTTGAGGCCTAGTTATTTAGTCCATGCTTAAGTTATCCATGTTTCCAGTATGACATTGCTTAGAATCATAGTCTAGTAATGATTAATATTATATAATTATGATATTGTGTGTTTTAACCTTTTGCTTCCTACAGGTCTCCTTCCCAGATGTTCCCTACCTAATCCCCTTTTCTCCACTTGGACTCTCTTAGACTCTTTGACATTCTAATCAGAGTATTGGAGCTGTCTTGTGGTGGACTTGTTGGGAACGTGCGCAGACCGTGAGGATCTGGTGACTCTGACAGTAGTACAGGGACTGACAGCAAGGGACTGACAGGCACTACAACTCCCAGCAGGCACTATGCTAGCAATAAGAAAACCAGAACAGTGTACCATGATGAAAATAGCCTTGCATATCAACTACACAATCGATTAAACCCAGCTGAATGATCCCCAATTGTACAGTCAAGGGCATCTGCCAGTACAATACAACCAACACATAGCTACAGCTGTGCCCTCTACTAAAATGGTCCATTTAACGTCCCATCAACCATTGAAATATACTCACCCGGGGGAAATACATACAACTACAGTGTGCTGTACTAGGTGTAACCTGATAAATTTGGCCTGGTACAATCGTCACTCCTAAGCTGATGGATAAGTCAGTTTCCACTTTCACATCCTGTAGCTGTCTGGTAACTCAATACTGAACTACAATATAAAGCTACACAGCACACAAGATATGTGTTTAGAAACAGACATCCAACTGTCAGGCCAATCTGAAATCTTGTAGCAAGGTGTTTCATATAGGAAATATCTGTATCCCATATTACTGTGCCACTGATTTGAAAGCAGAAGTCACCGTCATATAAGGGGATTGAGCAAAGCCTTTCTGTACATGGCTCAAAGCATATCTACCTGTCAAAGTGTGATACCACATGTTGCATTACAATCTGCAACTGTCTGTTCCACTCCTTTAACAGGTCACCTACCCATTATGACCATGGAGAGCACACCTGTGACTGCCACCTCCCCTCTGAATGAAGCCCTCAGTGAGGAGCACACACCTGAATATGAGGACATTGATGTTGACTCTGGACCATCTGGGACACCTGGTCAGGTTACAACTGTCAGCCTCAACCTGCCTACGTTGACTCCTCCCAGCACTGTTGCACCCACATCCCAAGCAACCAATAACCCCCAAACCTGAGTTCAAAAGACAGTTACAACCATTATGTACCTCCCAGTACAGGTACCAGAGTCACCATTAGAGAACCCTGACAATGAATGACCTGTCACCAGTGGGAGCAGGGAAACTGAGCCAAGGGATCAGGCACATGGGGGTAGGGTGTTTTGGGAGGGATGGTGTGGGCCAGCGGATAGAGGTTTCTGGGGATATAACTGGCCAGGACACCATTTCCCAAGTCTTGGTAGCCTACCAACAGTCCCAAGGTGTGATGGGCCAGGTACTTGACATAATGGGGGAGATGAAGAAGCTGCAGAGGGACAACTAACAGGAAGTCATGCAAAAGTGGGAGGCCCACAATGCCATAATGGCCTCCCCAACAAGGGTGTTGAGAGACATTAATATCACCCTGAGTAGGTTATATCCTCAAAACCAGACCCCTTCCATTCGCTGTGTAACTTCAGCCCCTTCTATATCTGTGGCAGCCAGTGGAATGGAGGCTCTGCAAGGGTAAGGACAGGCCTCATGTGACCCAGCCTCTGTAGCTGAAGAACCCCCGCAAACAAAGATGTCCACCAAAACATCCAGGAGGAGCAAATGGCAAGACTTCAACCAATACCAGGAAGTGATCCTCTACTCATCGGTTCCCCTTGTTCCCCTTGTGTGTCACCAATACACTCTGTTGACCGCCACTTTCCATTTTCCAAAGGCACAAGGACATTGGACTTGAGAATCCAAATGTTGTAGCAGCTACCCTGATGATTACATCCACCATGACTGAATTCTTCACTGTGTGAACTTTAAGATTTGATTCCAAACCTATTAGTTCCCTGTTCATTTGATAATAAACACAACTAAATCACTTATCAAGTAGGGACTCATTATTCAGCTATGGCAAACAGTTACCTCTCATTTATTTTTGTTTACACATGCTTTAGACATATGTACCGATTCTGTTGATTCCCATCTCACATGTACTATAGATTCCCTTTAAGTACAATGATAAATTGGGCACACTCCTATTCCCATTTATTGCAGCTTCCTGCACATAGGTTGACAACATGCCAAATATCACAGAGTGCAGTACAGCTACACAATTCAATTCAGCATAGGTGTGAAAAACAAGCAAACCACAGACTAATGAAGTTACGGACATGTCAGTCTTTGTCTATTCAAGTGGGCAAACAGATTGGTTAAATGTGTCTTCAGCTCACGCCTTATCACATACTCATTCCATACCTCTCAATTTAACATATCCCATCATACAGACAAAGGTCACTACAGCTGTCCCCAGTCATAGAACCTTTCACTTTCCATGGGCAGGGACCTGTAGGCATTGTACTCACCTATGTCAGTCTTGACACACATGAGCAGTGGCCTGCAATGAGGAAACACAGTGACAGCTACATAGCACTTAAACAGTATCATTGTCAAACCAATGTGAAGGTTGAGGTTATGGATTGAACAAGATGGCCTGTGTCAGAGATACAATGTCACACACATGACACCATTGGACCCAGATAACGTGGCATACAGGTCTATTGTGTGGAACAGAACATAGCCATCCCACTGTCCTGACGCCTGGGAATGGAACTCAAACACCACCAAAATTATGCCATACAGTTCATGGATCTATCCATGTTCACATCACATGTCAGACCTGCAAATCCTACCTGCCTCTGACACAATTGTGAAGACCACATAAGGATGTCCTTGTCAAGTAATCTGCAAATAAAAATTGTTATGCAAATATTTTAGGCAGGTAAAAAATGGTAATTAAGATATATAAAGACTTGTCTCAAATACAATGGTAACAATGATTGTACAGTGTAACAAACGTGAACATAAGAGATTTTCATGATAGTCATAACAGTTTGCATGCACTCATGAGAAATGTTCTGCTATGCAACTGATAAGCTTCTGATAGTCATACAAAGACCTTTCGCAGACATCTCTGAGCCCGCCAATAACCCACTGAGTCTTGTTTTTTAAACAGATAACACATACCTACAATCATTTGAAGTACTGATTTATGAGACATCCCTGGATGTCTTCATCTTCAGCCTCATCACTGTCATCCTCACTTTTCCACCCACTGAAACTGCTGGTTTCCCCTCTTCTGGTATATATGGTATCTGACTTATTAAGTCAAGGTTGTGGAGCATGCAGCAGGCAACATTGATTTTACACACTTTGGTAGGTGAGTGGAGGAGGGGTCCACCAGACTTATCAATTCAATGAAATCTAGCCTATAGGAGCCCAAAGGTCTGCTCCATGACACACCTTGTCCTTCCGTGGCCATCATTAAAGCACACTTCCCCTGGCGTGGTTGGGTAGCTTACTGGTGTCAACAACCAGGGACAGTTTGGATAGACAGAATCCCAAGCAAAGAAATGTTAAATGTCAGCAAACGTCAATCTTGGACATCCTTACATTTGGCAGGTGACATAAGATTCTAACACACATCACATATATGACTTGTCAACCAGCCAGGCCCTCTCTATATACTGTTGTGTCATCAGCAGTGGGATAATGCTGTTCTACATGATGAAGGCATCATGAACCGAACCAGGGTACTTTGCACATACTTGGGAAATGTAAAGGTTTGCCAAACAGACTTCCTGGATATTAATGGAATGGAGGGTTTTCCTGTCCCAATGCACCTGTTCATTGCATTGTGGGAAAACCAATGCTTCATAGGAAGAGTCAATGGCTCCCACCACATGTGAGATGTGTGCCAAAGTATAGAAATCAGCCTTCACATGGGCCAAATCTTGATGAAGTGAAAATCGGATGTAGCTGTCCAGGTGCTTTAACAGTGCTGAGAGGACATCCTTCAAGACCAAACTGAACATAGGCTGTGACATCCCTGCAGTAAGGGCCACGGTATTATGAAAGGATCCTGTGGCCAGGAAGTACAGCACTTACATGACATGTACAATGGGTGGAATACTATTAACATGACATATGGCAGGCATCAGATCTGGCTCCAACTGACAACAAAGATCCATGACTGTCTGCATATCCAGGCGATAGATCTGGATGACATGTCAAGCCTCCATGGTCTGCAGGTCTGCTAGTGGACGGTACACTGGAGGTTGTCTGACCCTTTTTATTCCAGGGTAGCTAAATGAAGGGATATAAGAAGATATATCTATTAGTCATTGTGTTCATTGTAAGTATGAAAATACATATGTCACACTTAATACTTGGACATCCCATATCCAAACGATTATACATGGTACACAGGACATAACTAGGGATACAATTGATTCTTGGTGCAATGTCATCCCCTTACATCAATTATGACTTGGAAGTGGATACGCACATCACTGCAAGTCTCTGTGACAATGACATGCTTACCATGTTTCACACATAATGGGCACAACTGCCATCTATCCATATGCCATGAGGGTACAGAGTAAGCCACTAAAGATACATTACTCACATATCACCAATATTACACCATGTCTATGAATTTTAATTTTAAACATGGTTGCTCGAAGCCAGCACTGAGACAATTGGCGTTGAAAGTTTCTGACCTTGTGCCGCATATTTAAATAAACTTTTACACTCATCCAAGGACATTAAAATGGCAGCTGCCTGACCTACTATACTGGATATGAGGAAATGACCTATGTCCGCCAGCATAAGACGTCATGGCGGTAGGTAGACACTAATGGAGTGGACATTGCCATTGGAACGCATTGTGTCTTTGGCGGTCATGGGCCAATGACGATGTCCGCCTGCGGTGATGGTCTCCTACATCGCTGATATGACTGTCTATTAGAAGTGGGGTCTCTAGTTGGCAGTCAGTTTACACTCTGTCCAAGCAGGGACCCTCACTCTAGTGAGGGCAATAGAGATACACACTTAAATAACCCCTGCTCACCCCCTTGGTAGCTTGGCACAAGCAGTCAGGCTTATCTCAAAGGCAATGTGTAAAGTATTTGTACCAACACACACACTAATACAGTGAGAACACTACTTAAAGGACACCACACCAGTTTAGAAAAATAGGCAACATTTATCTAAATCAAACAAGACCAAAACTACAAATATCTAACATACACAAGCCAAGATATTAATTTTTAAAATAAAAAGAGTATTACTCCATAGAAAACAATGGAAAGGTTGTTGTTATACACAGTACCTGGCTTGCATCAAACATAAATCTGCATGGGTGAGTGTGCATTGAAAAAGTCAGTGATGCTTTGATCCTTTGCTCGTAAGTGAGGCCGTGCATTCTTTCTTCTTCGGTTGGGTAGGTGATGCATACATTTTCCCTTAAGCAAGGGAGCGATGTATCGATTTCCAGATGGGGCACCTCTGATCCATGCAGGCCTGGGGTTTTAGTCATTATCAGCAGCTACAAGCAGGTGTTGTGTCATTTCTCCAGCCGCAATGCAGGTAGAGCGGGTGGCAGGTGGTGCGCCAAACTTTTCCCCGAACAGTGTCCTGTGCATGGATTTCAGTCCTTGTTATGCCAACTTCACCTCAAGGTTCCGGGGACTGGATAGGGCACCACTTGGCAGGGCAAGAGTCTAAGCAGAGAGTCCAGGTGCTGGCAGAGGAAGTATTTGATGGCCCTGAGACTTCAAAACAGGAGGCAAGCTCAGTCCAAGCCCTTGGAGATTGTTCACAAGCAGAAACATACCTCAAAGTCCAGTATTTGTCCTCTTTCAGGCAGAAGCAGCAACCTCAGGCCAACCCAGAAAAGCACAGTCACAGGCAAAGGGGCAGTATTCCTCCTCCAGCTCTTTGGCTCTTCTCGTTGGCAGGAGTTCCTCTTGGTTCCAGAAGTAATCTAAATATCGGGGGTTTTGGGTCCACTACTTATACCCCTTTCTGCCTTTGCAGTTGGCAGACTTCAAAGGAAGTCTCTGTTGTTGCCAAGATCCTGCCTTACCCAGGCCTGGCTCCAGACTCACACCAGAGGGTTGGAGACTCCATTGTGAGAGGGCAGGCACAGCTCATTCAGGTGTAAGTGACCACTCCTCCCTCCACTCTAGCTCAGATGGCCCATCACGATATGCAGGCTACACCCCAGCTCCCTTTGTGTTACTGTTTACAAAGGGTTCACAAACAGCCCAACTGTCAGTCTGATCCAGACAGGGAATATACAAGCAGGCAGAATCAATGGTTTAAGCAAGAAAATGCCTACCTTCTAAAAATGGCATTTTCAAACTGACAATTTAAAAACCATGTTTACCAAAAAGTTTTTAAAAGTTCAGAGACATCCAACTCCGTATTTCTATCTGCTCTCAAAGGGAAACTGCATGTAAAATATATTTAGAGGCAGCCCCCATGTAAGCCTATGAGAGAGATAGGCCTTGCAATGGTGAAAAACGAATTAGGCAGCATTTCACTGTTAGGACATGTAAAACACATCTGTACATGTCCCACCTTTAACATACACTGCACACTGCCCCTGAGACCACAGAGGTTCATTACATATATACTAAGGGAAGGTTTAGGCCTGGCAAGTGGGTACACTTGTCATGTCGAATTGGCAGCGTAAAACTGCACACAGACATGCAGTGGCAGGTCTGAGTCATGTTTAAAGGGCTACTCATGTGGGTGACACAACCAGTGCTGCAGGCCCACTAGTAGCATTTGATTTACAGGCCCTGAGCACCTCTAGTGCACTTTACTAGGGACTTACTAGTAACTCAAATGGGCCAATCATGGAAAAGCCAATTACACATACAATTTACTCAGGGAGCACTTGCACTTTAGCACTGTTCAGCAGTAGTAAAGTGCCCAAAGTACCAAAAACAGAAAAAACAGAATCCAGCACACAGTTAAAACATGGGAAGCAGAGGCAAAAAAGACAGGGGATACCATCCCAAGGATGCTAGGTCTAACACCATCATTTCATGCTTCAACTCTCACTTGACTCCTGACACTGCTGCCAGCAAGACCTCTATGACCTGAGTTGCTGTGTACTGCCTCTGGGAGCAATCATGCCAGGTCCTACAAGAGATAAGGCCCCTGCCTTCTTACTGAGGAGCTGGAAAAGCTGGTGGAGGAGGTCCTATCCCTGTACGGACAGCTTTGTTTCCACAGATTAGCAGGTAAGTGCACCATGTGCACAAATATGTCTTTAGCACAATTATAGTTTGTCATACTAAGCAAAGGCTGATGGGCAATGTTATTGATTGTGTTCCTAAAGGTCTGTAGGGTGCCAAAATTGATGTATGTTCCCTGATCCAGCTTGTGACTGTTGCACAAGGTTAGTGGAGTTGGTATACCAGACTCTTCCTGAAATACCATATTTGCATATGTGTTTGGTGTCTGGTCATAAGTGATAACAAAAAAGCTGGTGCTGGAGATGCATTTCTTCTACCTGTGTCTACCTCACATATGGCCTGACTGCATTGCTCATCTATCAGTGAAGGGGATGGTCAAGAATGTCTGTGTTTGGCTAGTTGTACTAAATAGTTAGTAACTCTGTCTGTTATATGATGGGACATGTGGACATGACATTCTTTTTTTAGGGTTGAGCCTGCGTTGCATGCGCTCGCGCATGCGTATCGCAGCGAGACGCTTTTGTATTTAGAAAAGGGCTCAGAGCCCTGTCAACTTCACATCAGTGTTTTTTATTGGTTCGTGGGCTTGCATAATAAAATCTGCTTGCTTTCATTAGTTGAAGGCACGCATACGTCATGCCTTTTCCGGTGGCTAGCCCTCCTCGAGCGCAGCGACCAAGTACAGAAAACATGCGAGGCTCGTTGTTTTCCATCGGGCTCGTGGACTTCTTTTTCTCTAATTTACGAGCTCGATCTCGCTTGGCAGAAGTCGAGCGCTTTACATAGTTAATTTCACTTTTTCGCGTTATGTACATAAATGCACTTTTGCCCGATAGGTGAAAAGTCGGGTTAGGAGTTTACAACGCGATCAGCTCTAACATGAGCAAACGTGAGACTCGTTGCATTGTAAATGCTTCTTTTCTATGTCATCCATGTATATCAGAGGAAGGGAATCTGGTGTGCTATTACCAAGAAAGTGTGGAACCTGGGGGTCCACAGCCGGCAGAGCTTCGCAAGATGTGGGAGGACGTGAGACACTGGGTCCAGAAAATCCTTGATACATCACTATTGGTGGTTGTGTGAGAGCCATGTGTTCTGACTCCTTAATTGGTATGAGTGGCAATTTGAGTTGTTACAGATTTCCATATGTCCATGGTGTATGGTTGTTACTATGTGAAATAAAGGGTTTATGGCTTGTATACACTAGGCTTGCTTGCCTTTGCTTTACAACCTGGGTCATACCCTGGTATATTACATCACATTAAAATATGTGTATGTGTTGAGTAGGTGTGTTTGATTAGTTGTAAGCAATTTCACATTACTAAACTATTGTTTGATAGATGCTTAATAATGTTGTTGTGGATTGTGAACCTGTATCATGTGTCAAAATCAGTGTGACTGGCCAACTTCATTCATGGTATTGTAGATGACAATTAGCTAGCTTAGCTGGTGTATAACAAAGTATGTATTTCGGTACCTGCTTTGTATTTTGTTGTGCCATGATGTTGGCACTTAACTTGCACTACCTCGGGTGTTGGTGAACAGGTTGTAGTGAGACTTATGTTAACTGTATGAAGAAATTGTTATCCTGTGAATGTTATGACCGTACATGACTTTCTGTTTTTCAGCATCAGCACTGGCAGGTGAAGGAGACAGGGCACAGCTGAGTGGGGAAGCAACTGGTCACGGGACCTCTAGTCACGAGAACACCAACACCAAAGGGCCCAGTGGCCTAGAAGGTGAGGGGAGTGCCACAGGGAGACCAGATTGACTACATCTTCTTCAGAATGCCAGTGGTGGTGGAACCATCTGGATCCACCCCAGTACCATCTATGCCCACCACCACCCATTCTATCACCGTCCTCCCTGTAGCTCCCTACCCAGTTGCCCGTGTCCGCCCACCTGAGAGGGTGGCCGTCTCCTTTGCCACAGGCACCTCTGCCCCTGTTAGTTCTTCTGCCCTCAGTGAGGAGGCTATTAACCTCTGAGGTTGATCTCTATGTGTCAGTCGACCATTGTGAATGCCATACAGACACTCGCAACTCAAATCCAGCAGAGCAATGGAGTCTTGGAGGCTATTCACAGTGCACTGGCTGGCTTACAGAGATCTTTCTGGCTCTGGCCTCCACAACGATGGCAGATAGTCACCCCTTGTCTACTGCCTCCCCTCCATCGTCCTCTTTCCAGTCCTAAACCCCCTTACCTGACCCAGCCAAAGCATACAAACAGACAGGCATGCATTCACCTCAATATCCAAGGGTAGCTCAAACAAACACAGCACCACAATACACACCACAGGCATGCTCACAGACAACATCCACCTGCAGACCCAGCAACAGTCACAACCAGCCCTGATAACTCCACCATCACAGACACAACACCTGCCACACCTACAGACACCACACCAACATTCACAGATCCAGCCACCACACACATCCTACCTGCGGACAGCACCCCAGCAGACCCTCAGACATCCACCACTTCAGCAGACTCCACAACCATTGACACGCCTACATGCAGCACAACCATCATACCTGAAGTCACCACCCCAACAGACATCCAAACGTCCACCCACCCACAAGCATACCTCCCACAAACACACACCTAAGACATGGACACCTAAACGTCATACAACCACTCCCTCTCCCTCCACATCTAAACCCCCTTCTGATGACCGTTCCCACATGTCTAAGGAACTTTTCCTATGTGAAATTGGCCCTTTCCCTACTCCTCCCTTGTGACACACCTAAACATTCTGTGTCCCTCCCAAATGCTATCCCTTACACCTCTATGGTCTCCCCTACCCTCTGCCAGCACCCATGCCCCTCCCCTCCCCAAAAAGAAGGCCACCCCTCCCAAAAAGGTCCAACTCTCTCCCAAGCCTAAGCCCAAACCCCCTATCCCCCAGCACCTCCCATGAATCCCTGAAGTGTCGGCCTGCCCCCTTGATGCCGCTTCCTGTGGAGGTTACTGGCAGTCAGGCGTCAAGTAGGGGTACCATTTAGTGCCTTTGGTGCTGTTTTTCTACCAACAATGGACTGGCCTATGGCCTTCGACATTCTTATTTTAAGAGCTATATTTTAGCTAAGATTAAACCAATGAGTTGTTGGTACTTCTGGTTACATCTTTGTCCTGAATTTACTTTCAAAGGTTACAATTGTTCATGGCTGACATTGGCAGTGTGCCACTATTTGTGTGTGTTGCTTGATGCTTCCGGTATTGTCTAAGCAGACTGTCAGGCTTTATGGAGTCCTGTTATCTCGCACGGATATGGTGTGTTTTGTGTGATGGGTATGTTTGTGTCCCTGAGATGTTGCTGTCATGGTACTGTGTTGTGTTAGTGATTATATGTGTTTGTTGTAGTGCCGTCTGGCTTTGTGTGTTTAGACTGTTTGAGTATGCGTGTATTGTGCATGGCATAATAGGTTTGGTATACTGTGTGTGTGTGATGTGTGTGTCGATTACTAGGTTGTGTGATGATGTAATTGTGTGTGTTCCATCACAGATAGATGTATATTGTATGTGTGAAGTCCCTGGCCAGTGTTGGAAGTCAGTGTTTGACATGTTTTTCTATTTGTGCGGTTGTGGTGTTGTTGTTACGAGTTTGTATGTTATATGTGTATTTGTCAGGCTGGGCCTGTGCTGTGTTGCTGTGCGTAACTGTGTGTCCTTGACTTGTGGTGTGCATGTGCTGGCTGCAGTGTTTGTGCTGTGTATGTGTGGGTGTATTTGTTGGTGTGTGTGAGTGTGTGTGTCACTGTACTGTTACAAGTATGTATAGCCCTTGCACCTCTCTCCCTATGGTTTGTTATATTACAGTTCAAATGTATACCTTTTACAAATGTAACAGGAGAGTGTGTGCTTAAGGTTGTTGTCTTCCTTGTCGGCGGTGATTCCGTCTTTCTGTGAGCAGGAGCAGTGGGATGGTGTCTCGTTGTGGTTCCATGGAGGCTCTGGACAAGTATGGCGTTCTGGAGGCGGCTGACTCCTTTTAAACTGTTCGTTTCTACCTGGTATTCTGTGGTGGTCCAACCGTGGCGGAAATGCTGGTGGTGTGCAACCTCATAATGAGTCCGGCAGATACATGGTCTCTGCCAGACTGGTGGTGGCTCCAACTGTCCATGGTGGTTTGACAGCACTGGCTGTGCCGGCAGTGCTTAGGTGGTCTTCTGTATGGATCACCGTCAATGTCATCATTTGGCGGTCTTCTCTGCTAGCCCGTTGATAATTGGACCACCACCGCCAACATGGCGGTCCTCTGACCACCAAACTCGTAATGAGGCCCGATATGTCATATGTTTGCTTGTGAATGTGTGAATATTTGTTGCTGTATGTCAACTTATATGTCACTATAAGTGTGTATGTGTGAATTTTGGAATGGTTATGTGAGTGGCTCTGTCTGTCTTTTATTGTTTGCAATAGTGGTTTTGTGGGTGTGTGAGTGTGGTATTGGAAGTGTGAATGGGTGTCTGAGTGACTGTGTGGGTGTGTGAGCAAATATGGTAATGGTTTTCTGAGTGAGTGAGTGTTTGAGTGTGTGAATGAGTGTGTGAGTGTGTGAATGGGTGTGTGAGTGGGTGTGTGAGTAGGTGTGTGATTGTGTGGATAGGTGTGTGAGTGTGTGAATAGATGTGTCAGTGGGCGTGTGGGTGTCTGTGTGGGTCTGTGGGATGGTGCAGTGGTGATTTTGTGGGTGTATGAGTGCATATGTAAGTTTGTGAACAGGTGAGTGAGTGGGTGTGTGTATCAGTGTGACTGGAAGTGTCAGTGGTTGTGTGAGTGTGTAAGCTGGTATGTGTGTGGCTGTGTAGGTATGTGAGTGGGTAAGAGACTAGCTGTATGGGTTTGTGAGTTGGTGTCTGAGTGAATGTATGAGTGTTTGAGTTGGTATCTGAGTGATCGTATGGCTGTATTAGTGGATGTGTGAGTGTCTAAATGAGTGTGCAAATGGGTCTTTGTATGTGAGTGTCTGTATATGTGTCTGAGTGGGTGTATGAATTGCTATGTGGGACTATAAGTAGGTGTCTGACTGTGTAAGCAGGTGTGTGCTTTTTTAATTATAGGATGGAACACCCTTACAATGTAATCTAATGGAACAGCACTGGAAGAATTAATTTGTAAACCACATTACTCCAACAGACAGTGCCATCCATCTGTATAAAAAAGATAAAGATAAAAAAAATGGATTAGTATAACAACTTATAAAAGTAGAAATTAAAATAAGACATTTTAGCAATGCATAAAGTTATCAAGAAATAAAACACCACACATTTCCCAAGCTCTAATTCCTTGTTATAATAAAAATCAACATTTACATTTCCCTTTTTTACTGTTCTTTGGCTTTGTACTTATGCAACATCAATGATTTGCTGTATGAATATTCATCCTTGAACAGAGAGGAAAAAGCAATCTTATAGATCAGTGGTCCCCAACCTTTTGACTCTTGAGGACCCCCACTGACTCACTACTGGAAGCTGGGGACCCCCAAGCAATTTGTACAACTTACATTTCAAACAGTAATTCACCAAAAGTACGCAAACAAGTACGCACCAAACAAATACTCCAATTACTAAAGATATAATTGTTATTGAAATAATATGTAAAAATAGAAAAGCTTTAATGGGAAGGTTGGCACTGCATGTCAGGAACTAACTTTTCAATGTTTAATTTTATTTAGGAAAGCTAAATCCTCAGGTCAGACTCTACTTTTTCCAAGAGATTTCTGTTTTTGTCTAATATGTACATTAGATCTTAGAAAGCTTTTTCACATAAATATGTGGTGGGGAAAGGAGGTAAAACCAAAAGGGCCTCTCATCTCTCCATAGCCTGTCACATGTAAGGTATTTGTTTCATAGGACCTCTCATACCAGTATAGGGTGTTGGAGCACTTTACAGGGGACTACAAGGGCTAGAATTCATAGCTCATCCACACTGGTAGGCATATTCCAAGAGTGCTTGGTTTGGGGATGCAGAAACCTAGGATTCAGAACAAATCACAGTGGTTAGTGTTGGCTTTAAAAATAAGAAATTATTTCTACATAAGCAAACTTTTTTCAGTAGCATAAGGATAATGAAAGACTGGGGAAAAAGCTTAACTTTCTAATTTTTGCCATGCAGTTTGCATGTAGCTGTTTGATTGCAGTTCATAGCTCACTGTGCTAGATTACGACTGTAACTTATCAACAGTACAGAAACAAAAGAATCTGTGACAAAAGCAGTAAATCACTGCGCTATGCACATAAATGACTGTTCTTTGCAGCAGGCATATTAATCACCTGCACTACTAGATGAGTCAAAACTGCCACTGGGCCAAACGTCCATCTTTCTCCAGCAGGTACATTAATCATCAGAGTTATCTTGATGCTTTTGGGTTTCCCAGAAAGCTGCTGGATGTACGTGGAACATTGAAGTGCTTTTCAAACTGCTGCACAAATGAAGTAATAAATATAAAAACAAGCAGTGAGAGGCCCCATCTGACGAAGTGTCTTTCTGCCCACTGGGGCCTGTGGACCCCCTGGCAATGTGTTAGGGACTCCTGGGGGTCTGCGGAAAAGCTGAGATAGACTGAATAATTCCCCATAGGAACTGCACAGTAGAGTATTGCAAATAAGCAACACAGTGCATTACACACACACTATCATTTTTAAACAATAATTTTAGCTATACTTGCAGTACTAATCTAAACAAACATATGCTGAAAATGAGACCCTCATGATAAGAAGTACTACTAGATATATAAGGCTCACCAGCATAGTGAAAACACTATAAAGACACCACCCTTGGTAGGCTGCATGATGGCATAAATCCTGATCATGCATGTACAATAACTAGACTATTCCACATTTACAAATGTGATCCTCCTTACAATGTTGGTACCAAAAACAAACAATAGGAATATTGTAACTTCCAAAGGCAATTCTTGTATGAATTTAAGATTCCTATCATTTTATGCTGTCCAACCACTGTGAGATAGACAGTATAACAACTAGATCTAATACTAATTCTTGAAAAATAATAGAGATAGCGGTGTATGTTTTAACAGATACAGATATTCATCCTACTTTTACGTTAGATATCTAAGTATCAAATTTACTACCATCTGCTCTGTAATTTTGTAGATTTAAAATGACATACTTGCCAGTTCTTACTACATTTAAAGTTGACCAAACATTTGTTCAACAATTTGGACATACATAAATTGTTGTAGCTGTTCTCGCTAATCTTACTACGATTCTATTTGTGTAATTGATGTGTATTAGCAAATCTTCACATTCATGGTGCCTCAAGTAGCTAAGGGCCTGATTTAGATCTTAATGATAATGGTCCTTGTTAGAAATGGGGTTTTTGGTTGGCAGTCAGGTTACCCTCTGTCCAAGCAAGAACCCTCACTCTAGTCAGGGTAAGTCACTCACAATCCAAAATTAGCCTGTGACCACCCTCTGGTAGCTTGGCACGAGCAGTCAGGCTTAACTTAGAAGGCAATGTGTAAAGTATTTGTGCAATAAATCATACAATACCACCATATAGCACCACAAAAATACACCACACAGTGTTTAGAAAAATATATAATATTTATCAAGATAATTGTAGGTCAAAACAAATAAAGTTGCAATGTGAATTTGTAGAGATATGACTGAAAAGTGATATAAAGTGTCTTAAGTCTTTAAAAAGCAAACAAAGTCACTCTCAAGCACAAAGTACCTGGTTTGGAGTGGAAAATCATCTCAGAGGGCCACAGAAGAAGAGATACGTAGAAAAATGGTGTGTGCGTCGATTTCTCCCCAGCAAACACGGACTTGCGTCATTATTTTACACGCGGGGAAGTCGTGCGTCGTTTTCCGGCGCGCGGACAGTCTCTTTCTGTGGATCGCGGGGATTACCAGATGTCCCGGGTCTGTGCGTGGATTTCCCAGCTTGTTTTCCGGCTGCGCGTCGTTCTGGAGGGGCCCTGTTCAGCGGTTCTTGACTTGAAGGGCCCTGTTCAGCGGTTCTTGACTTGAAGGGCCCTGTTCCGCGGTTCTTGAGATGGCGGTGCCCTGTTCAGCGGTTCTTGAGATGGCAGTGCCCTGTTCAGCGGTTCTTGAGATGGTGGTGCCCTGTTCAGCGGTTCTTGAGTTGGCGCACCTTCATTGCCCAGCTGGGCTGTGGCTGGCGCTCCTTCATTGCCCAGCTGGGCTGTGGCTCGCGGGGCCCTCCTGTGCAGCTGGCCTGTGGCTGGCGGGGCCCTCCTGGGCAGCTGGGCTGTGGCTGGCAGGGCCCTCCTGTGCAGCTGGGCTGTGGCTGGCGGGGCCCTCCTGTGCAGCTGGCCTGTGGCTGGCGGGGCCCTCCTGGGCAGCTGGGCTGTGTCTGGCAGGGCCCTCCTGTGCAGCTGGGCTGTGGCTGGCGGGGCCCTCCTGGGCAGCTGGGCTGTGGCTGGCAGAGCCCTCCTGTGCAGCTGGGCTGTGGCTGGCGGGGCCCTCCTGTGCAGCTGGGCTGTGGCAGGCGGGCCCTCCTGTGCAGCTGGGCTGTGGCTGGACTTGTCGGGCGTGCTGCCCTTGCCACCCTTCCCTGCTCATCTGTGGCCCTTTCCTCCCTTTTCCGGTGTGCTAGGTGGCACCCCACTCCCAGACGGTGCCAGGGTAGTGCTTTTGGAGCCTGCTGTCTTTGGCCTCTCGCGCAGGGCACTGGCTTTCTTGGCTTTTTTTGCAGGGGGTGGGCTGGCAGTCTCTTTACTCCTAGCCGAAGTAGCTGGGCTTGAAGGTGGTGGACTCCAAAATCCTTGGACTATTGTCTTTGTAGGTCCAGGTTTTGTGGTGGCTGAGGTGCTGATTGGAGTCTTATGAGATGGAGGGGGTGGGTCAGTTGTTGGAAAGAGGTCAAGGTTGGAAAGGAAAATCAATTTAGAAAGACAGGGACGGGTAGTTGTAGTGGGTATGGGAGTGGAGGAAGAGGATGTGGTTGTAGGAGAGTGAAGTCTGGTGTCTTTGGGTGCAAGTGCTTGTGCTGGAGGCTGTCGTGAGGTGGATGGCTGTTGGGTGGGTGGCTGCCTGCGTTTGTGTGGTTTGGAAGAGGGGGTGACAGACACACTGGGAGAGGACACAGGGGACGTGTAAATGGTAGTGGGGGTGGTGACTGCACGTGTGCGGAGTGTTCTGGTGGGTGTGCTGGTGATGGACGCAGTGGCTGAAGATGTTGTGCATGCAAGTGTGAGTGGAGACGTCACAGGGAGGGAGGAGAGAGACGAGGAGGAGGTGGACACAGAGGAGGCAGTGGCTGTTGGCATGTCTGCATGTGGATGTTGCTTGTGTGAATGCTTGTGTGATGTGTGGTGCTTATGTCTAGATGAGCTTCCCTTGGGTGTTCAGGTGTGTGCAGGCTGGTCTGTAGGTGTGTCTGGGATAGGCAGAGGTACAGGGGAGTGGGACTGGGTTGAGGAAGTTGGAGGAGGGAGGCAGGAGACAGGGACAATGGCTGCCGTCAGTGCTGAGGCCAGAGCGTTGAACGATCGCTGATGGGCAGCCTGACCCGAATGAATGCCCTCCAGGTATGCATTACTCCGGTGCACCTCCCTTTCTACACCCTGGATGGCATTCAAAAGGGTAGACTGCCCAACAATGAGCGTCCTCAGGAGGTCAATGACCTCCTCACTGAGGGCAGCAGGGGTAACTGGGGCAGGGCCTGAGGTGCCTGGGGCGAAGGAGATGCCCACCTTCCTGGGAGAGCGGGCACGGGGCGAAGGCTGAGGGGCTGCCGGGAGGGCAGAGCTGGTGCGCTGGGTGGCGGCTGTACCTGTTGTTGCAGTGGGCACGTATGTTGCCGCCACCACAAGGGAGCTCCCTTCCGAGGACGTGTCTGTGTCGCTGGTGTCACCACGAGTCCCCGCTGTGGAGCTCCCCTAGCCCTGCGTCTCACTGGTGAAATCAGAGTCAGTTGCATGGCCCTCCATGGCCATGTGGGATGCAGCTCCCTCGTGCTCCGATGCCACTTCTCCTCCGCCTGATGATGCTAATGCACACATGAACATGAACAGGAAGTCCACAAAAAAATGGGGGGGGGGTGGAGAAACAAAGACATGTTGAGTGCATGCATTGGCGACACCGTTGGCGGAGAGGACAGACACAGAAGCTCCCTGCACTACGCCACGCACTTGGGGTACACTACTCAATCCGTGGGACATGGCCTACAAGCCTATGGACGACAACTCCACACATAGGTGACACAGGGCCGTGATTAGCCGTACTAGGCAACCTACAGAGGTGGGGGGTGGGAGTACAGGGCCATGCCTAACGGAGGGGCCTAGCCTACAGAAAACGCCCTGGCCTAGGGATACCCACAGCCCTCCTCCCCCACCCAGACACCTCCAATGTGCGCAAAATCAGCAGAATGTGCTTGTACTCACCCCCTTGTGTCTGCTGTGATATCCTCACGCGCCCATCCAAATCGGGGTAGGCCATCGCCAGGATCCGGGACATCAGGGGGGTCAAAGTACGACTGGCACCCCTCCTACGTTGGGAGGCCATCCCCAGCAGAGCCTCTGCGGTCTTCCTGCTCCCGCGGCGGATGTCCTCCCACCTCTTCCGGCAGTGGGTGCCCCGTCTGTTGTGGACCCCCAGGGTCCGGACGTCCTTGGCGATGGCACGCCAAATGACGATTTTCTGATGGGCGCTGACCTATGTGACATGTGCAGGGGGAGAAAATGAAACAAACATCACCTTCTGCATGCTCGATGTGAGTGGCCCCCATCCCCACCCTTGCCATGTGGCACATGCTCTCATCTTTCATTTGATGCATGCCTCATTCGCTCCCCTCCCCACCATCTTTCATTCACCCCACTCAACCCAGGCATTGGCCACAAAGCATGGTCCCAGTGCATTTACCTGTTTGTCTGGAGGACCGTAGAGTAGCGCATACTGAGGGAGGACCCCATCCACGAGTTTCTCCAATTCTTCAGAAGTGAAGGCAGGGGCCCTTTCCCCAGTCGCAGCAGCCATTGTCTCTTCCAGACCTAGGTCACAGCAGCACTTGCAGTATAGGTCCTCTCCTGTTGGATGATCAGGTATCGAGTGATTAAGCAGATAGAAAATGGCGGTCACGCCCGCGGCGCTGCGTACCGCAACCACCGGCGCACATCCTCATTGGCTCCTGAAACCCATAGGGTTCAATGTTAACCAATGCGCCTTTGCGCCGCGGTCTTCGACCGCCTACCGCCACGGTGTGCCACGCCAGCGCACTGACCTCACATCCCACTGTCGCACTTCACAGGTCAGGCAGCTGCCATTTCAAGGGCCCCCATATCTTATTTTCTACTGCGTCACACATACCTAGGCCGTGCATCAACACTCATACAAGCCATTCAATGCATTGAGAATTGTGTACTGTGGGAACGTACCTGTGGGTTGATTGACTCTGTGCTCCATGTTGTCCTTCCTAGGCACCGTCCGCTGGGACTTGCGAGGAGATGGAGGAATCTTCCCGTGTACAGACCGCTGGTGGACCTGTCGACAAAGGAAGAAAGACATGTCATACTGACATACAGGCTTGACAGAGCCACTATACAGGAACTGTGTGCCCAGGTGGAGCCAGACCTGATGTCACCCACAGGGATCCCCCCTCTAGTGCAGGTGCCGTCAGTACTCCATTTTTTGGCAAGTGGGTCATTTCAAACAACAGTGGCCATTTCATCAGGGATGTCTCAGCATATGTTTTCCAAGTTGTTGTCCAGAGTGTTGTCTGCCCTGCTGAAATACATGCGGAGCTACATTGTTTTCCCTGAGGTGGGCGATTTGGCTACAGTGAAGGGTGATTTCTATGCGCTTGGACATATTCCCAACATCATTGGTGCAATTAATGGGACACATGTTGCTTTGGTCCCCCCCAGCACGAGTGAACAGGTGTACAGGAACAGAAAAAGTTATCATTCCATGAATGTCCAGGTGGTCTGTTTGGCTGACCAGTACATCTCCCATGTAAATGCCAAGTTCCCTGGGTCAGTGCATGACGCGTACATCATGCGAAATAGCAGCATCCCTTACGTGATGGAACTACTTCAGAGACACCGTGTGTGGCTAATTGGTGACTCTGGTTACCCCAACCTGTCATGGCTACTGACCCCAGTGAGGAATCCCAGGACAAGGGCAGAGGAACGTACAATGAGGCCCATGGGCGTACTAGGAGGGTGATCGAGCGGACCTTCGGCCTCCTGAAGGCCAGGTTTAGGTGCCTCCATCTGACAGGTGGATCCCTAATGTACTCACCAAAGAAGGTGTGCCATATCATTGTGGCCTGCTGTATGCTTCACAACCTGGCTTTGCGACACCAGGTGCCTTTCCTGGAGGAGGATGGTCCAGATGGTGGTGTTGTGGCAGCTGTGGAGCCTGCGGAGAGTGAAGAGGAGGAAGACGAAGAGGACGACACAGACAACAGGGACACAGTGATACAGCAGTATTTTCAATGACATACAGGTAAGAATCAACACCGGCATTTTACATTTACTTAAAGTCTCCTGCCTCTCTACTGTCTGAGTTTCCCCCCAGTGTATGTTAACTGAGTTGTGACTTTCCCTTCCAATTTCAGAGATGTGGGCCCCACTCCGTGACCTCTGCTTTGTTTCCCCATGGACTACTGCTGTGTGACAGTGGTATGTTGGCATCACAATGTAACTGGACATTTTGGCACGGTTCTGTGTAATACATTTGTTCAAAAAGACAGGCAGACTCCAGATTATTTTTGTGCAATGAGTGTGTTTATTAAAGTGCTCAATTTTGGGTAATGGTTGCAATTCGGTGATGGGTGATGGTGGAGGAATGTCCATGGCAGAGTCCAAATTTTCAGTCTCACAGGTGCATTGTCCATATGCCTGTGGAAGGTGGAGCAGGGGCAGTTTAAGGTTGGACAGGGTGACAATGTGGGACAGTGGGATGACAATCAGGGGGTATCCTTTCCAGGTGGGGGTCTTGGCATCCTACTTTGTCTTCTTCCTAGATCTCAGGCACCGCTTGCGGGGTGGTTCTCCTTCTGCAGGGGGTGGGGTTCTGGTGGCCTGTTGTTCTTGTGTCGGGGCCTCCTGTCCACTAGCGCCGGCGGAGGTGGTAGCCTGTTCTTGGTCCATGCTAGTGACAGGGGCCCTTTGTGGTGCCACATGGTCCCGCAATGTGCTGACAATCTGATTGAGAGCCACAACGATGGTGCCCATTGTGGAACTGATGTTTCTGAGTTCTTCCCTGAACCCCATAAACTGTTCCTCCTGCAGTACCTGGATCTCCTGGAACCTGGCCAGGACCGTCGCCATCGTCTCCTGGGAGAGGTGGTATGCTCCCATGATGGAGGATAGGGCCTCGTGGAGAGTGGGTTCCCTGGGCCTGTCCCCCCCCTGTCGCACAGTAGCCCTCCCAGTTCCCCTGTTTCCCTGGGCCTCTGTCCCCTGGACCGTGTGCCCACTACCACTGCCCCCAGGTCCCTGTTGTTGTTGGGGTGGTGGGTTAACCTGGGTGCCCTGTAGTGGTGGACACACCGCTGATTGACGTGTCCTGGAGACAGAGGCATGGGCCCGCTGGGTGGGTGCTGTGCTGGTGTTCCCAGAGGGGGGTAGGTCTGCTGTGGCCTGTGGCTGTCTGAGGGGAACCGACTGTCCCGAGGTCCCCGATGGGCCGGGCTGGTCATCTGGGTCCAGGGAGACAGAGGTGCTGTCATCACTGTGGGCCTCTTCTGGGGGTGGAATGGACATTTCTGGACCCTCCTGGGCGGTGTCGTGGCGTTCGGGTCCTGCAGGGGTATAAGAGTATGGGTATTGCTTCTGTGTGTGCCATAGCGTGCAATGGGTGGGTGCCCGTGTACCCCAGTGCTGGCATTCCCTTGTGGGGGCTGTTGTGACGGTGGGTTGGGGGGGGGATTGGTATCTGCAGTGGGCATGCTTAGGTGATGGGTGTCCATGGTTTGTGGTCGCATGCAGGGCTTGGTGTTGGGATGGGTGGGTTGTGATGGTGAGACATTAGCAAGGAGGATGTATGATGGGGGTGGGGGGGAGGGTGGGGGTATGATTTGGCATGCTGGTGGGTGGGGGGGATGAAGTAGTTGAGATTAGACTTACCAGAGTCCATTCCTCCGCCTACTCCTACGAGGCCCTCAGGATGCAGGATCGCCAAGACCTGTTCCTCCCATGTTGTAAATTCTGGGGGTTGAGGTGGGGGTCCGCCGCCAGTCTTCTGCACCGCGATGTTGTGGCTGGATACCATCGAACGCACCTTCCCCCGTAGGTCGTTCCACCGCTTCCTGATGTCGTCCCGATTTCGTGGATGCTGACCCACAGCGTTGACCCTGTCCACTATTCTTTGCCATAGCTCCATCTTCCTGGCAATGGTGGTGTGCTGCACCTGTGCCCCGAAGAGCTGGGGCTCTACCCAAACTATTTCCTCCACCATGACCCTGAGTTCAGCGTCTGAAAACCTGGGGTGTCTTTGGGGTGCCATGAGGTGTTGGGGATGAGGTGTGGGGTGGCGTTTGTGGTGATGAGTGTGGTGAGTGTGGTGGTGTGTGGTGTTTTGTGTGTGGATGTTGTGTGAGTGATAGTGTTATGTGCCTGTGAATGCTCTGTACTAGCTGGTGGTGTATCTCTCTGGCCTTCGTCAATAAATGGTGGTCGTAGGGGTTTGTGGGTGATGTGGGTGTGTGTTTTATATTGTGTTGGGTGTGTGGGAGTGGTGTTTGTATGTGTATCAGGTGTGTGTGTTTCAAAATGACCAATGTGGCAGTGTTTTGGAGCTGTGTATGTATTTTGACAGCGGCGGTGTGTACCGCCAATGGAATACCGCGGTTGAAAGACCGCCGCGTGGATTCGTGGGTCGTAATGGAATAGGCGTATTTCTGTTGGCGTGACGGTGGAGGTTTGGTCATCGCCAGTTTTTCGCTGGCCGTTGGTGTGGCGGACTTTTGTGGATGTCGGGTTTTTGGCGGTTTGCCTGTTGCTGGTCAGAATGACCGTGGCGGTTTGCCGCAGCCGCGGCGGTGTTATGGCGGTCTTCTGACCGGCGGTAAGTGCCTTTTACCGCCGAGGTCAGAATGACCACCTTTGTCTCCAGGTTGAAACTCTACCAGGGTGGCCTTCTGGTCATACCAGCGTTTTATTACCTCTTGACTGGCCTCAAGGTTACTTTGGGCCTCTTTCCAGAAGCGGGTCACCTGGTTGCGGAGGGCCAACATGTAGCTGACCACATCCTGAGGGGGTGCCTTTGGAGCTTTCTCCAACCCCTCCTTGACAATGCTTAAGGGTCCTCTGACAGGGTACCCATAGAGAAGCTCAAAGAGACTGAACCCCACCCCCTTCTGAGGGGACCTCTCTGTAAGCAAAGAGAAGGCATGGTAAGAGGACATCCCACTTACGCCTCATGGCTTCAGGGAGGCCACCAATCATGCCTTTCAAGGTCTTGTTGAATCTCTCCACAAGACCATTAGATTGGGGGTGATAGAGTGTGGTGAACTTGTAGGTTAAACCACACGCATCCCACAGAGACTTCATGTATGCAGACATGAAGTTAGTGCCTCTGTCAGAGACTATCTCCTTTGGGAATCCCACGCCGGAACCTTAGGCTCACTGTAGAGGAAATCATTCTCCCAATATAGGCGGTGATCGCCAGAGGCTTCACCTGTTTCCTGGTCTGAGGCTTGCTTCCTCAGACCCTCTAGAGTGGGACATTCTTTCTGTGCCTTGCAGAATTCCTCCCTGGTGGGTCCACCCTCAACTTGCCAGCCAGCAAGCTCAGGTAGGTCACCTAGGGTGGCAATGTCTTCCCCAGTTGGCTCGGGAGCCTCCTCCTCAGGAGCCCCGTCAACCACTGCGGGAACTTCTGGGACCGGTTTTCTGCACCCCGTGCTCCTCCTCTTGGCAGTTCTCTGGGCCATTGTTCCAGGCTCCGGACGCTCTTGACTTCCCTCTCGGTCAGCCATGGATCATGTGGTCATGCAGACCCACTCAGGTAACCCTAACATCTCCAGGTGAGATCTGAGCTCTACTTCTTTCCAAGCAGTATGCTCAAGATCATTGACTAACAGACAATCTACAGGCATGGCAGGACTCACAGCTACTTTCAGAGTACCAGAGACCCCCCCACTCAAAGGGAACCAGAGCCACCGGTACGTGACTCTCACGATTGTCAGCAACTATGACCTGGTGGAATGTATTAGGGACTATCTGCTCTGTTGACACCAGCTGACTCTTGATAGTAGTCATACTGGCACCTGTGTCACGCAGAGCCTCCACCTTCTGCCCATCGATGGTGACCCACTGCCTGTACTTGGAAGTATTTTGGGGCATGTGGGCTTTGGGCACCATTTCTCCTTCTCCCAGGGACACTAGGGAAATCTCTACCTGTTCCCCAAAGCTATCTGGGTCCATCTCCCCCTGAGCGCTACACTAGTCAACCCAGGTGTCTGTCCAGTAGTGGACGGTGCCCTCTTGGAGCACTGGGGGGTCGCCTTTATAGTGACCATATTGGTAGCACTCTAAACATTTGGGGTTGTATCTCCCTGATTTGTCATAAGTCCCTGGCTTTTTCCCAAATCTGGAAAAAGAATGGTTTCCACCCCCTCCCGGGGAATTCTTTTGGGGGCCTTTTGAGAGTTCCTTATCTGTAAGTTTATCTCCTCCCTCTTTCTTCTGTTGGGAACCCTGACCACCTTTGTGGGTGTCCCCCCCAGGTACCTTTTTGGACACTCTGGTGCTAACCCAGATTTCCGCCTCCTCAGCAAGCTTCCTGGGATCAGTCAGCTTACTATCTACCAAGTGCTGGCGCAACTCTGTATAGGTAACATTGAGTATATGCTCTCTCAGAATCAAGTCATATAGCCCTTTATAATTATCTACTTTGTTGCCCCGCACCCATCCATTCAGTGCCTTACTAAAAAAGTCAAAGAAATCTACCCATGTTTGTGTGGTTTGTTTGGTGCTGTCCCTGAACCTCTGACGGTATCCCTCAGGGGTCAGCCCAAACTTGGCAAGTAAAGTGGCTTTCTGAAGTGGGTATGTGTTTTGATCAGGTTGATCCAATGTGAGAAGTGTGTCCCTCCCCAATGGCGGCACATAACCCCACATAGCTACCACCCATTGTCCTTCAGGAACCTCATGAGCCCTTATTGCAACTTCATAAGCAGCTAACCATTTATCTATGTCATCTCCCACCACAAAACTGGGCACCACATTTTTGGGTATACGAACCTTCTTTTCTCCAGCAGGTCCTGTCTGTATGCTGCCACCATTATTGCTGGATTCAGACTGTCTCGCATTGATCTCCAGCTCCTTGAGACTCAGTTCATGAGCCAACAATAGTTTCTTTTCAGCCAAAGCTCTCTCAGCTTCCACCTGTTTGGCTGCTCTTTCAGCTTCAGCTTGTTTGGCTGCCCTTTCAGCTTCAGCTTCTTTGGCTTCTCTTTCAGTTTCAATCTGTTTGGCTGCTCTTTCAGCCTCAGCTTGCTTGGCTTCTCTCTCAGCCCTTCTTTCCTCCTGTTGAGCCTCAATTTCCAGTTTTGCCATTTGCAATTGGAACTCCTTTTCCTCTCTCCTTTCCTCTGCGGTTAGGCTTTGCACAGAGACACTGCTCCCTGGTCTGGAAGGGGGCACAATTGTAGTGGTAACATCATCCACAGATAGCAACAAATCCTCTGAGGGGCCATTTTCTGGCTCCTCTTCCTCATCATCCTCTTCTAAATGGGCTTCTGCCCAGGCCCTCAGCGCCACTTAAAAGTCCTCCTTTTTGGAGGCCCATTGGGTGGGTACCCACATTGCCCTGCAGAACCCTCTTAGCTGGTTGACCGTAAATGTATCCAACAGGACTAGGTCAAAGTCTCCCATTTGAGACCCAGTCAGAGACATGTTGAGTGAGGATTTAGTTTTTGAAAATTGTCAGGAAAAAAAACGAATTTTGCAAAAAAGAGATAAAAATCAAGTTGACCTTCAACTGTGGGTAGGTAGTGAAATACTTAGCTACTGTATGTCACTGCACAAATACAAGTCCTATTGTCACCGCTGATCACCAATGTTAGAAATGGGGTTTTTGGTTGGCAGTCAGGTTACCCTCTGTCCAAGCAAGAACCCTCACTCTAGTCAGGGTAAGTCACACACAATCCAAAATTAGCCTGTGCCCACCCTCTGGTAGCTTGGCACGAGCAGTCAGGCTTAACTTAGAAGGCAATGTGTAAAGTATTTGTGCAATAAATCATACAATACCACCATATAGCACCACAAAAATACACCACACACTGTTTAGAAAAATGTATAATATTTATCAGGATAATTGTAGGTCAAAACGAATAAAGTTGCAATGTGAACTTGTAGAGATATCACTGAAAAGTGATGTAAAGTGTCTTAAGCATTTAAAAGGCAAACAAAGTCTCTTTCAAGCACAAAGTACCTGCTTTGGAGTGGAAAATATCCTCAGAGGGCCACAGAAGAAGAGATACGTGGAAAAATGGTGTGTGCATCAATTTCTCCCCAGCACACACGGACTTGCGTCGTTATTTTTCACGCGGGGGAAGTCGTGGGTCGTTTTCCGGCGCGCGGACAGTCTCTTTCTGTGGATCGCGGGGATTACCAGATGTCCCGGGTCTGTGAGTGGATTTTCCAGCTTGTTTTCCGGCTGCGCGTCGTTCTGCGGGGCTGCGCGTCGAAGTTTCGCTCTCACGGCAGGCGTCGCGTCGATTTCTCCTCTGGAGGTCGGGCGGCGTTGTCCTCGCGAGGCCGTGCATCGAAGTTCCGGTCGTCCCGAAGGCGTCGCGTCTATCAGCGTCAGTGTGTGGCGTTTTTCTCGCCGCGGAACAAGCTGTGCATCAAATGTTTCGGCGCACAGAGCGTCCAAGTAAAAATGAGAAGTCTTTTTGGTCCTGAGACTTCAGGGAACAGGAGGCAAGCTCTATACAAGCCCTTGGAGAGCACTTTCACAGCCAGACAAGAGTTCAGCAAGGCAGCAGGCAAACAGCAAGGCAGCAGTCCTTTGTAGAAAGCAGACAGGTGAGTCCTTTGAGCAGCCAGGCAGTTCTTCTTGGCAGGATGTAGTTTCTGGTTCAGGTTTCTTCTCCAGCAAGTGTCTGATGAGGTAGGGCAGAGGCCCTGTTTTATACCCAAATGTGCCTTTGAAGTGGGGGAGACTTCAAAGAGTGGCTAAGAAGTGCACCAGGTCCCCTTTCAGTTCAATCCTGTCTGCCAGTGTCCCAGTAGGGGGTGTGGCAGTCCTTTGTGTGAGAGCAGGCCCTCCACCCTCCCAGCCCAGGAAAACCCATTCAAAATGCAGATGTATGCAAGTGAGGCTGAGTACCCTGTGTTTGAGGTGTGTCTGAGTGAATGCACAAGGAGCTGTCAACTAAGCCCAGCCAGACGTGGATTGTAAGGCACAGAAAGATTTAAGTGCAAAGAAATGCTCACTTTCTAAAAGTGGCATTTCTAGAATAGTAATATTAAATCCTACTTCACCAGTCAGCAGGATTTGATATTACCATTCTGGCCATACTAAATATGATCTTCCTACTCCTTTCAGATCAGCAGCTACCACTCCAATACTGTATGAGGGCAGCCCCAACGTTAGCCTATGAAGGGAGCAGGCCTCACATTAGTGCAAAAACAAATTTAGGAGTTTTACACTACCAGGACATGTAAACTACACAGGTACATGTCCTGCCTTTCACCCACACAGCACCCAGCTCTAGGGGTTACCTAGGGCACACATTAGAGGTGACTTATATGTGGAGAAAGGGGAGGTTTAGGCTTGACAAGTACTTTTAAATGCCAAGTCGAGGTGACAGTGAAACTGCACCCACAGGCCTTGCAATGGTAGGCCTGAGACAAGGTAAAGGGGCTACTTATGTGGGTGGCACAACCAGTAGCATTTAATCTACATGCCCTAGGCACATATAGTGCACATTACTAGCGATTTATAAGTACATCAAATAGTCCACTCAGGTATGATCCAAGGTTACCATGTTTAAAGGGGAGAGCATATGCACTTTAGCACCGGTTAGCAGTGATAAAGTGCGCAGAGTCTAAAAGCCAGCAAAAACAGTGTCCAAAAAGTGGAGGGAGGCAGGCAAAAAGTTAGGGGTGACCACCCTAAGGCTGTCAGGTCTAACAGTCCTGCCGTCAACATTTTGACTGAAAACCAGCTACTGTCGCAATGCTCCATCTGTCGTATTAAGATGTTGGCAGACCTGTAGCCAAAAGCCCACATTTGAACACCGATCTCTACCAAGAAAGGGAAAATTGGATGCTAGCCGGACCAAGCCACCGTTATCCCCATGCCGATTTATATGTGCCTTACTGACAAGAAAAAAGGGTTGTCTCCGAATTGGCAGATTGGGGGGAAGGAGTAAAAACTCATCTTTTTCTGATGATTACACTTCTGTTATCAACGGGACACGACTGGAAAAGACCTGGCATCACTACTGCCATCAACCTAAAGGACTTCCACAGGGTGAAAAAAAGTTTTTTTATGTGATGGAATGTCTTACAGGAGTGGTTTGGTTAAAAAAGGAGTGTTCGAGGGGAGTAAATTATGTACCTTGCCTCCTAAGCGGTCTACATGTTTTGGAATCTACCCCTAGACTCCTCATCAGGATCAAGGTGGACTCCCTAGTGTCACTCCTTGCATACCTACCACTAATGAAAGAACCAATACTACATCCTCTGTGGTGTGGTCTTGTAAATACAACAAAAATAAAGTAATACCCATTAGTATTGATGTTCTGCTGGAGAATTTTTAGGGCCAGATGTAGCAAAGCTTTAGCGACTCGCAAATGGCGAAAATCGCAGTTTGCGAGTCGCTAAAGACACTTTGCTATGTGAAATGCATTTTGCGAGTCGGAACCGACTCGCAAAATGCATTTCCGAGTCGCAAATAGGAAGGGGTGTTCCCTTCCTATATGCGAGTCGCACTGGTATGCAATTTCATTTGCGACCGCGATTGCGGTCGCAAATGAAAGCGCAGTTACCATCCACTTGAAGTGGATGGTAACCCAGTCGCAAACGGGAAGGGGTCCCCATGGGATCCCTTCCCCTTTGTGACTGGACCAAAAAATAATTTTTTAGAGCAGGCAGTGGTCCAATGGACCACTACCTGCCCTGAAAAATACCGAAACAAAAGGTTTTGGTTTATTTTTCAAAGTGCAGCTCGTTTTCCTTTAAGGAAAACGGGTTGAACTTTGAAAAAAAAAAACTGCTTTATTTAAAAGCAGTCACGGACATGGAGGACTGCTGACTACAGCAGGCCTCCATCCCCGTGAGTGCCCTGACTCGCTATGGGGTCGCAAATTGCGACCCACCTCATTAATATTAATGAGGTGGGTCTTTGCGACCCCATAGCGACTCGCAGAAGGTGTCTGAGACACCTTTCTGCATCTCAAATTGCGACTTGCAATTTGCGAGTTGCAGGGACTCGCAAATTGCAAGTCGCAATTTGGGAATTTGCTACATCTGGCCCTTAGTGTCTATGCTGTTCGCCTCTTAGTTTCTCGGGGAGGGGTGTGTGCTTCTAGTCACACATTCGTCATAGCGACACCCTGGGGAGGTAAGAATTAGGCTGTAAGCGGGAGTGTACCCCCCTCCAGCACCCCTTTTTTAACCATACCATGCCTGTGAGACATGTTCAATCAGTAATACCATCCCTGGTCACCAAAGACCCCACCACTCCTATACCTCCTAGCATTCACACTGATGAAACCATAAGTGCTCCCACGCATTCCGTCGGTCGCATCACGCCTCATTCTGCAGCAGAATGAGAGGAAACCTAATGATGAAGTATGCCACCAAGGGGTAACCCTGGTGGGTGAAGGTTTTTCATATAAAAGAACTTTTTTTAACCCTGTGGAAGTCCTTTAGGACTGGGCCTTTTTGTAGAATTACCAAGGTTCTAAGGAGGACAGACCCAGCCCTATCAAATCCTCCTGCTCCCTCTTTGTTAACAGTTCCACAACAAGACCTAAATTGGGTCCTAAGTCCAAATAATGTATTAACAGTTATTTCTTCTTCTTCTTCTACAATGACAAACATCACCATTAACACTCCTGTACATACTTTTGAGTATTGTGAGTAAACTTAAAATCTTTACACTGTACTATACACTGTGACCCATATTTACAAATGGCCTGCACCACCGTCCTATCACTTTTTGTGATGCACTGGCGGCGCAGGCTGCACACCCATATCTACAAGGCCACCCAAAGCCACTTTGCATGGCTTTACATGGCCTTGTAGATTTGGAGTTAGACAATACAGCACAATTCGCTGTGCTGCCTTACTTTGCACCAGGGAGGCATTTCTATGGGTGTTGCGTGGGTGTTACCATGCAACATCAATTGATCTTGACACATTCCCCGATTTACAAGGTTTTGGAAACCTGGGAATGCATCAAAAGCCTGGCATAAGAGTGGCACAATGAGGAGAAAAATCTTTATTTCTCCCTGTTCTTTCCTTTTTCTTGCATAGATGTATATATTTCTCCAATCCAGCAATTTCTGAAGCAGATTTTTCTAATGAATTCAGTTTGCTCATAACTTTTCATTTAGCAATAAAGTGACACCCTGGTGTTCCATTTTATCCATGGATTTCAATTGCAAAATATATTCTTTACCCAATACAAGCAATTCATTGTTGAATGATGTGCACTCCTCCAAAGTAGGCATTAGGCACACAATATGCTTACCTTCTTGCTGAAAAACCGAACATTTGTTTTGGTGCTGTCTTCATTGTTGAATACAGGTTTTCATGAACACGACTTTCTAGAACATGCCTTGTCTCTTTTGACAGAACACCTTCTCTAACATCTTTCAAAATATTACCATATTCAATGTCAGGTGCTTACAGCATATTCCTGATTTATTCTTTGTATTCAAAATGTAACCAAATATTCACATGTCCAGTGCTTCCCAAATAATTCCTAGTTTCAAAGGGAGCGGTGTTTTGAACACAGGTTGATCTTTCACTGGTGTGAGTTGCATTAGATCCCCAAAAACAATCAACTGTTTTCTTCCAAATAGGACATTGTAATCCATTCGCAGAAACTCTTGCATTGTCATATATGAAAAAACAAGCATTAAGTATGAGACCATGGTCACTTAATCATTGATTAAATGTTTCAACATTGTTAACACTCTTGACACTTCATGACAAGCTTCACTGGATAACTTTTTATAATCAAGTTTGGTGTCATGATCCACAGGCAGCATCGAAAGTTGATGTAAAATATTACCTTTGATATTGTGTGCAGCTATTCTGGTAGGTACTTTTTTGGAAATTGGCCTTTCTTCAGGGTTTGCCTCAAATCTTTTGCCTCCCTCTTCCTATTTTTTTTATCTTCTTTTTGTTGGCTTTAGGACTTTGGGCACTTTACCACTGCTAAATTACATGTGTTCTCTCTCCTAAAACATGGCATGATTGGCTTACATCTGTTTGGCATATTTAAATTATCTTTAAGTCTCTTGTAAGCTGGTATTCAATATACCTAGGGCCTGTACATTAAATTCTACAAGTAGTCCTGCATCTCTGATTGTGCCGACCACAAAAGCAGCCTTTGAAACCTGTCTCAGGTCTGCCACTGCAGTGTCTGTGTGCACAGTTTGCTGTCACCTTGAATTAGAATTTCAAGCTACCTGCAAGGCCAAAAATCCCCTTTTATTGTCCTAAGTCACTCCTTGGTAGTCCTAATGGCAGGGTGCTGTGTAGGTAAAAGGTAGGACATGTACCTTTATGTTTAGTATGTCCTTGTAGTGACAAATAGCCTATTTCATTTTTCACTACTGAGAGGGCTGCTCCTCTCATAGGTTAGCATTAGGAATTCCCTTATATATTTTTAAGTGGTAGTTTCTGATATGAAAGGAGTAGTGTTGCCATGTTTGACATATTTGGAGTTGTAGTGAGAAATCCTACTTACTGGTGTATTTGGATATTATATAGTATTTTAAAAATTACATATTTAGAAAGTAAGCAATTTTATGTGCTTATACCTCTATGTGCTTTGTAGCCTGACATATCCATGTCTAGGTCTGAGTGACAGTTATACTTTGTGCATACTTTCCAGACAGCCACAAAACAGGAAAGGCTTGTTGTGACTGGAGACAAATCTACATTCATCTGCATACTGATAGTCTTCCTGTACTGGGAGAGGGAGAGGTCGGTTACACCTTACATGTCAATAGGTTGTGTCCTTCCCTCACACAAAGGGCTGATTTATCCTGCACTAATGTCTGCAGCAAGGGCTGGAAAGAGAGGAGTTTGTTCTACACTTATAATGGTTCCTTTGAAGTCACCCCCTACATCAAAGACATTTATGAGTATGAGCAAAGGGACTCTGACCCCATATTTTGAGAGCACTCTTGGAACTGGGGCTGAACCTCTGTCAGAAGAACTGCTGCACTGCTCAAAGGACTCATCTGGACTGCTGTTGCCCTTCTGCCTTCTACTTGCCGGGTGGCCTAAAGCACTCACTGGTTTACTTTTCTGTTTTGTTGTCCTGCAGCCAACTGCTCCTTGACTCTGTTCTGCCAAGGCACTGTGGTGCTGCCATTGAAGTTACTTGCTTTGTTGTGTTGACCTGTTACCTGCGGTGTTCCTAGAAGGACTGCCACTTTGTTAAACAGTAATCTTATGTGCTGTTCGACAGCCCCCTTTGTGACCATAGTGCTCTTCTGGGACTGATGGTTGCCACAGAATTGGCCGTGGGAGGCTAAGTCCAGCCCTTTGAGTTATTTTTAATTAGTGCTTGGTAAGCACATTTTTCTCATTGATCATGGGGAGCACTCTTTATAATTACCAGCGCATGTTAAGTGCTTCAATCTCCCCAGGAGTGGCACCAAGGGGGACCCCGTGTTGGTGGCCCTCCAGTGAGGAAAACACTTGTGGCCCACCTAGTGAGGAAAACATGACATGCGGGCCTACAGGGAATGGCACCAGCCTGAGTCACCATCTCCCTGAACATCATCTTCTCATCAGGGTTAGGAAACCCCCTTAGTAAGGCCCTTCTACCATGAGGAACATAGAGAGTAGGACTCACATGCCACCAGGCTCAGAGGAAGGATCGCTGCTGCTGCCAGTATCCCCGGTGCAGGAGGAAGAACTTGGGCCAGATGTAGCAATGTCAGAATTTGCGATTCTGAAGTTGCGAGTCGGTGCGACTTGCAATTTCCGAAATCGCAAATCCTGATGCAGAATGGTGTCTCAGACACCGTCTGCGAATCGCTATGGGGTCGCAAAGACCCACCTCATTAATATTAATGAGGTGGGTTGCATTTTGCGACCCCATAGCGATTCCCTGCACTCACAGGGATGGTGGCCTGCTGAAGACAGCAGACCTCCATGTCTGTGACTGCTTTTTAAATAAAGCAGTTTTTTTATTTTATTTTGCAGCCCGTTTTCCTTAAAGGAAAACGAATTGCAAAATAAAAAAAATAACGAAACCATTTGGTTTCGTTTTTTCAGAGTAGGCAGTGGTCCATTGGACCACTGCCTGCTCTGAAAAAACCTTTTTGGCAACATTCACTTTTGCGAATGCGTTACCACCAGGGTGACACTGGTGGTAACTGCGAATTGCTTTGCGACCGCATTCGCGGTCACAAAGCAACTTAGCATCGCGATGCGAGTCGCAAATAGGAAGGGGACACCCCTTCCTATTTGCCAGTCGCATTCACAATTTGCGAGTCGGTACCGACTCGCAAATTGTGAATGAGCATCGCTAAGAGCATCGCGACAAGCATTTTGCATGGCGCAAACTGCGATTTTTGCAGTTTGCACCATGCAAAATGCTTGCTGCATCTGGCCCCTAGTGCCTGTCGTGGACCGCTGAAGCTGCTGCAACCACAGTAAGCCAGCCCTACATGATACGCCTGTTTCCCTGCCACTCCGGCCGGCACATACGGAAACCCAATGTTGGACCTCCAGGGCTTTGCTGGAGCCGTCCTGCACTCCCTCGCGGGTGGCCCTATATGGGTATTCTTTCCTTCCTCTCAGTTACCAGATGTATTTGGGTGAATCCCTGATTGGGATCCTGGTGCAAGTACTGCCTTGAGAGACAATGGCAATCTCTGAGGAGAGGAAGAAGTCCTGCACATAATTGTGTGATTATTGCTTAAGAAAGGAATACCCACGCTAAACATATGGTTCCTGACAATGCTTACCCATTACCTCTATTGTACCGTATTACCTGGATGGCATTCAAGATGACATGTGGAGACTTACGTGTTTATGGGTGTAGTTGGAGAAACATGTATTTATGGTGACATATAGGCCCTCATTCTGACATTGACGGTGAAAACCGACTACAGCTGCGGTGACTGCCACCAATATACCGCCACAGAGGCAAACATCCGTCTGCCAGATTATGACACACACACCCAAAACCGACACAATTTAGCCACAACCACAAATCCGCCAGACCCACTGAATGTGATAAACTGTCAGTACTACCACCCATACCGTTACGCCACCAAAACAACGCCCTCCAAATAATGACCCAGCAATCACCACAGTGGACATTCAACAGCAGTAAACCATTGGTGGTGCACACCGCCATGGCGGATATAGCCACAAAAAAAAAAAACAAGACAACAGTGGCCAGAACAAAAAACCCACACCTGACACAAATACACCCACCCCACACACCCACCACCAGCACTATAAAACACCCCCCACATCACCCACAATCCTTTGCAAACACGAGAAGACCGCCACACTTTGCCACGCCAATCCCAGAGAATGCTGCACACACACATATCCCAAATACCCATTCATCCTTCACACACCACACACCCCACCACTTCACACATCACCCTCTGCACAACACACTCCATACAACACCAGTGTCCCTACAAAGGCACCGGGTTCACTGAAGAGGAGTTGAGGGTCATGGTGGAGGAAATAGTCAGGGTAGAGCAACAGCTGTTCGGAGCACAGGTACAGCAGAACTCCATTGGCAGGAAGATGGAGCTATGGCGGAGGATCGTTGACAGGGTGAACACTGTGGGACAACACCCATGCATGAGGGATGACATTCGGAAGAGGTGGAATGACCTACGGGGGAAGGTGCGTTCCATTGTAACAAGGTACCAGAGCGCCACCAGGAGGACTGGCGGTGGACCCCCACCCACTCCCCCACAGCTGACAGCATGGAAGGAGCAAGTCTTGGCAATCGTGCATCCTGAGGGACTCACTGGAGTAGCCAGAGGAGTGGACACTGGCGAGTCAACATTTACTACCTATCACCCCCATGCCCGCATGCCACCTCGACCCCTCACCCTGACTCCCATCACTCCACTCCATCCCACGGAGCACCACCCCAATTAACAAACCTAAATGACAAGCCCTGCTTGCCATACGCACTGCATGCACATGCCTCCCAGCTCTGCATGCACACCCACCACCAATGCATGCATCAAATGGACAACTAACAATTGCACAATCCATCACCATACACAATCAAAGTTGGGAGACAACAGCAATTACACAGGAAAAGCTAGTAATGCGGAATATGTCTTTGACATGTACTATAACACATCACTTACATCCCCACAGGTGCCCGAACCAATGTCAATGGCGAGAAGGTGCCATGGCTACCCAGTCCCCCACCAGAAGATGCCCCCAGTGATGACAGCAACTCAAGAGCTCTGGATATGGATGAACTCCCTGGCTGATCTGGGATCACTGGTCAGTCGGCTACCCCATCCCACAGCCAGTCCACCACAGGGCCCCCCTCTGAACACCACAGCAGCCAGCCAACGCCTCCACACCTCTGTCCCAAGGACATGTCAATTAATAGTGTGCTCACCTGTACAGGGACCCGAGTCCATAGCACACAGGCAAGACAATGAGGGTCCTGGTATCAGAGGGAGTGGGCACACCGTTCAGGGGACAAAGGCACAAGGGGCCAGGGATACTCAGAGGACAGCTGTGTGCCAGGGGGAGGACAGGCCCTGGGAACCAACTGCATAAGAGGCACTTACATATGTCCTGGGGGCATACCAACAATCCCAGGACAGGATGGGTCAGGTGATCATCACTGTGCAGGAGAAGCAGCAGCTGCAGGGAGTACACCACCAGGAGGTCATGCAGCAGTTTCAGGGCATAAAGGCCAACATGGCCTTCATTGTAGGGTACTGGGTGACATGGCCAAAACCATGCGGGAGAACAGAGCACACCAGCGGGCCACTTCCACTAGCCACTCCACCCAGCAGCCCTCCACATTTGCTGTAGCTAGTGGACAGGAGGCTCTGCCACAGGACCCTCAGGGCACCTCCACCTCTTCCCCTGCAGAAGGTGAACTACCCCGCAAACGTTCCCTGTGACCCAGACAGACACCAGAGATAGTTGCCAAGACCAAGACTACATCCAGGAAATTAGCCCCTCCTGAATGTCACCCTTGTGTTCCACTGTGTCTCCTTGTCCACTTTCAACTGCCATTACTCCCATTCCCATGGCCCCTTGGACACTGGACCTGTGGTACAAAGAGAATGGACCACTACACTGGACTATTCCCAACCATCACCCCACTCCATTGCACTTTGCATTATTTACCAAATTTTCAAAAAAACACCCTTAGACACAACGTGAGCAATAGTGCTTTATCTGAAGTAAATGTACAATGTATTGTAATGTATTGAACTGCATGATCCTGAGCAAATGCCCAGTAATATGTTGATCCATACTACATATGTGTCTCACCAGGCTGTACACATCACAGCATTACACTGTTGAAACCACAGCAACATCTGCAATAAGGGAAGGCATAGGTGACAGTCAGGTGGGATGCAAAGTTAGTGACTGGCATTATGCTACAGTCAATCAGCACAGCACATATATGGAGTAATATACAGTTCAAAAGTCTTGCCTGAGTATCACTGGAAGTACTGCAGTATCATAAGTGTCCTGTTGTCCACAGCCTTCTCCTCTTCCTCCTTCTCACTGTGCTCAGTGTCCACTTCTGCCACAGGTGCATTGTTACCCCCTCCTCCTGTAGATAAGGCACATGGCATCTGAGGGCTAAATTGTGCAACATGCAGCACACAACAACAATCTTGCAGCCCTTCTCAGAGGAGTAGCATAGGGATCCACCTGTTAGATGGAGGCACCTGAACCGGGCCTTCAGGAGACCAAAGGTATTTTCAACATACACCCCGGAGCATCATTGTACCGATTCTCAGCCCCTGTTCTTGGATTCCTTACAGGGGTCCAGAGCCAGGACAGATTTAGGAAGCCGTAGTCACCTGGAAGAAGTGAGGGACACACATTAGCCTTGCACAATGGCATGGGGTATGGCTCCTAAAGGCATACACTGACATATATTGGGTGGGGACTCAGGATCACCTATAAGCCACCCATGTTGTGCCATCAGCTGTAGGACACTGCTATTCCTCAGAACAAAGGAATCATGCACTAACTCAGGATACTTGGTAGTGACATGGGAGCATGGCACACCATCTGGACATTGAGTTAGTGGAAAGTCTTCCTATTCCTGTACACCAGTTCATTGGCTCGGGGGGGGAACCAAGGCAATATGGGTCCCGTAAATGGCCCCATTCACATGTGGTATGTGTCCCATTGCATGGAAACCAGACTTCACAGTGGGCAATTCATCTACCTGGGGGAATGTGATGTAGCTGCACATGTGTTTGAGCAAGGCAGACAAAACCCTTGGAAGCACAATGGAGAACATTGGCTGTGACATTCCTGCAGCCAAGCCTACTGTCACCTGGAAAGAGCCTGTTGCCAGGAAATGGAGCACTGATAGTATCTGCACAAGAGGAGGGATTACGGTGGTGCAACAGTTAGCAGGTCACAGCTCTGTGATCATGGCACTGTCCAAACGATAGGTAAGTATGATGTGCCTGTCCTCCAGTGTGGCCAAGTCCACAAGGGGTCTGTACACTGGTGCATGACTCATCCTCCTATTCATCGGCAGTGCTTGGTAACTATGTGAACCAAAACGAAGAAGGGAGTGACAACAGGAACTATGAGCACACAACATCAGTGTACACAGAGCATGTTTGTATGTCGGACACTGGAATTGTCTAGGTGTGTACATTCGACACCGATGACGCACTATCAAATATGTACATGTGTACTAAGAGTAGAAAATGGCAACCGTCTCCTCTGTATGCAGGGAAAGGTGCAAGTGACCTCACTCCGCCAGCATTAGGTGTCATGACGGGTGGCGGTCAGCGCTGCCATGCAATTCCTTATTGGCTAACATGGGGTTCCATGGAGTATAGGAACTAATGATGATCAACGCCGGCGGTGTTCACCGCCACGGACATAACTACCATTTTCTGTCTATCACTTCACTTGATTCCTGACTTTCCACAGGACTAGATCTCCACTGTGTGTGTTGCTGTGACCTGTGTCTGGAACCTGCCATGGCCTGTGCAACAGGGGAACAGAGGAGTTGGAGCGGCTCGTGGATGGGGTCCTACCCCTGTATGAGTAGTTGTATGGGCATCCAGGCCAACAGGTGAGTACATGATGGGTACGTTGCATGCGACATGGCTGCATGTAAATGTGTGTGTGCTGGCAGTGTGTCATTTGGAGAGGTATGGCAGGTGGCAGTGTAAATGTAGAGGTACCGGTCATGTGTGTACCTGATGCGGGGCAAATGCAGTATGTAAGCCACATGTGTGACAGGCTGAACTGTGTGGTTCTTGGTGTTCCTCTGTTTGTGTTTGCTCTGCAGGTCAGCGCCCATCAGAAGAATGGATTGTGGAGTGCCATCACCAAAGACGTGCGGACCCTGGAGGTCTATAGCCGGCAGAGCACCCATTGCAGGAAACGGTGGAAAGACCAGCCACACTGTGCATGGAAGACCACAAAGGCCAGCTGGGGATGACCTCCCAATGAGGGAAGGGTGCCCTTCGGAAACTGACTCCCACCGATGGCCCACATATTGGCGGTGGCCTACCTAGATCTGAATGGATGCTTGAGGGCATCACAGCAGCCAAAAGGGGGTGAGTATGTGTCAACCATTTTTGTTGCCTGGCATGGGATTTTGTTGCAGGGTTCTAGTCAGTGGATGCCCCAATGTGCCAGCTTAGACATTGTTGCATTGTCCAGCTTAGGTATTGTGGGTGTACTGCATATTTTTTAAAGCTAGGTAGTTGGTTTTCCATGTCAGACAGGGCTTAGTGGGTCCCAGTTGGTGTGCAGATGGCAGTGTTTGGCTCCTACCTGCTGTGGTACGTAGCCAATGGTATGCCAGTGTGGTTCATACTGCCGATTCTTACTCTCAGTGTGTGACAGTGATGCGTATGCCATATGTGCTGTTGTTGTTGTGATTGACCCTGTGCTTCCTTTCTTTCCCCCTCCCCTCTCATTTTGTTATCCTGTCCATGTGTGCATTAGCATCATCTGGTGAAGGAGCAGGGGCACTGGCGAGTGAGGGAGCTGCACCCCACGGGACCCAGGAGGCTGTGTCCAGCTATGGCAGAGGGAACCAGTGGGAGCACCACAGGGGAGACAGGAGCTGATTCAACTGACTCAGATTCCTCCTCTGATGGGAGCTGCCTGGGGTGGTGGACCACTCTGGGACCACCCCAGTTACAGGTTCTACTGCCATCCTCTGTACCAGCACCTCGCTCCCAGTAGCCCCGCACCAAGTTGCCCGTACCCACTTCCCCAGGAGGGTGGGTGTCTCATTCTCCACAGGCACCTCAGGCCTTGCACCAGTCACACCTGCTGCCCTCAGTGAGGAGGCTATTGGCCTCCTGAGATCCATCTCTGTAGGGCAGTCAACAATACTGAATGCCAACCAGGGGCTGGCATCCCAGATGTAGCAATGCAATGCCTTCCTGGAGGGCATTTGCGGTGGCTTGGCTGCCCTACAGAGATCGTTTCAGGCTCTGGCCTTCTCTCTGATGGCAGCCAGTGGCCCTGTTTCTTCCGTCCCCCCTCCAACTACCACTTCCCATTCCCAATCTCCTGTCCCCAAACCCATCCCACGCACACATTCTCACATGCATCCGCCTAAAACATCAGACACGCCTTGCACAGACAAACAAAGGCAGCACACTTGGGTCCACAAGTGCACACATAGACAACACCCAGATGCACACACAACATCATTCACTGCCTCCACTGTCTTCCCCTCTTCTTCCTCCCTAACAGTCACATCAGCACTCACACCTGCATGCACAGCATCAACAGTCCCAGATCATGCCACCTGCACAGCTTTGCCCACAGTCACCACAACAGCAGACCCGCAGACATGCACCCCACACACCACATGCGCAGTCACTACCATCACCATCACCACCTCATGCAGCACACCCACCTCACTTGCAGACACCACCACAACATCCATCCACACGTCCTGTTTGACCTCCCCCACCCTGTCTACCCCCTCCTCCAAGATACACAAACGCTCCCACTCAGACCCCGAACAGCCATCCACCTCACACATGCACACTGTCCATGCACCTGCATCCAAGTCTGGCACACCTCCTCCTCCTCCTACAACCACTCCCTCTACCTCCACTACCATTCCTCCTCCCACTGCCCACCCAGCTGGTCCTAAGAAGCTTTTCCTTTCCCGTCTTGACCTCTTCCCTCCCCATACCCCCATCCTGTCCATAAGATAAAGGACTCTGCCCCCCGCCCCAAACCCACTTCTCCTGCCCCAAAACGTAAGGTTACAAAGCAGCCTCCTCCCAAACCAAAGCCCAAGGACCCTCTCCCAAAAAGAAGCCCCCCTCCCCACCACCACCCCGACTGACCCTTGCCCCCTGAGATGCATGACTATTTCCAACATGGTGCCCAAGCTTAGAGGAGTCCCGTTGTTGTCAGGGGTCAAGTTGGGTCTTGGACTTTGCCCTATGGGCATTACAGACTTTGAACTGGCCAGTGTCCCTGACTGTACATATGTTTATATTTTTTGGTTGGATTTGGGCTCTGCATCCTACTGCATTACAATGATTGGAACAGAGGTATGTGTCCTGGCTTTCTTTGCTCCTGGGTTCTGTTACTGTTGATTTACTCTGCAGATAGTTCTGGGTGTGTGGTGTGTGTGTATGGTGTTGCTGTGAGTGTGTGTGTCACTCTCCCCTCCCTTCCTCCCTTGTGTGCTAGATGGTTGTACTCACCATCGTCATCTTTGTCGGCATTGGTGCTCCAGGACGGCCATGGTACAGCATGGGGAAGACTTCCAGTTCTGGTTCCATGGCGGCCGCAAACTCCTCACTGTCCCTGGAGGTGAGGGTCTCCTTTTATATGTTTTATTTCTTCCAGGCTTTTGTTGTCATTGCTACTGTCCCATAAATTCTGTCAGTGTGCTATGTCATAATATAGTGGGCATATCCTTGTCTTCCACTTGCCTGTAGGTGGCAAACGCCGTGTTCAGCGGTCGTATCACACTGGCGGTTGAGGTGGTACATTGGCTGTCTATGGGACGAATCACCGCCATGGTAATTTTATGGTGGTCATTACAGCCGGTCTGGCAGCGGTACTACTGTCGTCACCAGAGTGGCAGTCAGCTGACTGCTATTGTCGTAACGAGGGCCATAGTGTTTTCGGAGCCTGTCTCTAATTAAGTATTTCATTCCATTTGGAAGGTATCTGACACATGCATGTAAAGTGATACTCTTGTAATGTTACTCGCTACATTTATGGTGACACGTTATTCCTGCATCACTTTTTAAAATACTTCCTGATGTAGGCTGCTGTCCTAGAACAGTAAGTGCATTTTGTGCACCTTATTATGGTCTATGATATATATTTCCAATATATTCAACATGTTTTATGTTATCCTGGGTGGAGTCTCTTTCGTGGTGCATTTATTGTGTCACTGGTGTGAGTGTGCTGCTCAAACGCTTTACGCAGTGCCTCTGTAAATACACCTTACTGCTCTATGCCCAGCTACCAGGGGGTGAGCATGTATTATTATCTTTGGTGTGTAACTGACTTGCCCTAGCTAGAGCGGTAGGTTCTGCCTGGCTTAGATGCATACCCTAACGAGTCAGAAGCCCCATTTCTAACAGTGCTATAACCATACATGATAAATCACAGTCTGTAGTCTTCTGTAGAAAAGCAGTGAGAACTTATATTAAGAAACATTTACCAAGACCAGCTTGACCGCTGACATAAAACAGTATAGGCTTAAATGTTGAGTATGCACACTCTATCTTCTCAAGTAGCAATTCTTGCTCAACTGTAGCTTTCGATTCCATATATATTTCCATTTGATCATCATTTAATTGTTTAACTAAATCAGCTGCACTTGCTCCATTGAAATCTCCACCTCATTTGTTGCAATAGCAGCCTCATTTCCAGTTATTGGCTGTCCAACTAGGCCCTTACTTTGAGGACCTGTTGTTTGGCTGCTTTGTGAACTCTGCTTGGCTAACTCAGCAGAAATTGCATCTTCCTGTTCAATTTCATCATTCAACATTTTCAAGTAGTTTTGAAATACTGAGACTCATTGCCATCCTTTGCTGCGTTGAAAGAGTCCTCATAGCAGCCAAACTCTCCTTGTAATTCTGTTTCAGAATGCCCAGGTATAAAAAGCTGCAAAAATGACTAATAAAACAATTCTCTTTTTTCAGTACTCTGTCAACTCAGGGGCATAACTAAGAGCCCCAGTACTACTTCAAAACAACATTAGCATAATTGGTTTATGCTAATGTGGAGTTAGAAGGCCAAAAAAGGCTCCACCATATTTACAAAGTGGTGCAATGCACGCAGCACAGTTGGTGAATACAAATATATGGGAGTCATCATAGACAAAAATGGATTAAGCAACGCCCAGAAAGCAGCCTTGAAGAGGAAGGTAATGCATTGGCCCTAACTCTTAAAAATATGAATTAAAAACTAGCTGGCCCAGTGCTTACACCCCTAATCTGGGTGAACCAAGCAAAGTTGGTACCAACAATAACATATGGGAGTGAACCTCTGCAAGGAAGAAATGCACCCCCTTGGCTTACATCATGGTTGGGGCATAGAGAATGATCCTTAACCTCCCTAAATACACCTCTTCAGTGCAGATTATGCTCACATCTGGACTCCAGAAGCAGTCCCTGGCCAGACGGGGGGCTTACATCAACTGATGGCATATAATCAGGCGGGAGAGCCAAACTCTTTGAACTCATCACTCTGACTGGAGCTGGAGTGCAGGGACAACTCTCCCACAGATTACCTCAATTGGTCGTTGACCTAAACAGGTCTTTTTTGTCTCTGGGAAACTCCTTCTACCCACGCATGTTTAAAAAAACTGGTTAACAAAACATCAAATCCCTTTCAGTAGTTGAGGATAAGGCAGCTCTGTCAGGAAGAGCCCATGGCGGCTTGATTTGATCAGCTACAGAACTGCAACAATACACTCCTTCTTCCATACGGGGTTCACGAACTCTGTCAAGGAGAACTTTTTGAAATATTGTCTTGGTATACTCCCATCGTTATTACACCTACCACACTGGAAATGCAATCCATTTATGATTAGCTTCCATGTATGCGGTGCTGATAGAGAAGATCTGCCTCACCTAATGTGCACTGGTAAGGAGCTACTAGCAGAACAACGTTGAAATCTAAATCAAGCCCACATACTGTTTTAACTAACTCTTTAGTTCTCCTACCAGAACCTCTTGTTTTACAGTACATTCTCCTCATCATGTTCTTTCTCACTATCAATGTTAAGCTGATAATACAGTTTCCTCAATTATGTTCTCCTTTGTATCTTTTTCAGCATTATAAATACTCCTCTTTAAACAGAGGAAAATATTTGGAAACCAAATATAGAATACTTTTAATTTTACAGTGCATACTTTTAGATACATTCTATAAGAAAATCATAGGTACATATGTTCTTATGTCAGTCTCTAACAGGCTAAGGGCCTCATTTACAAGAGTCCTGCACCACCAGAGCATCACTTATTTAGATGCTCCTGTGGTGCACGACTCTCAATCATATCTATGAGGCAAGGCAAAGCCAACCTGTGTGGCTTTGCCTTGCCTCATAGATATGGAATGAGGCAAGGCACTGCGTTGTCTTACTCTGTGTCAAGGAGGTGTTCTATCGGTGTTACGCTGGGTGTTCTCACGCAACACCCACGGATTTTCACACTGACTCAAATTTACAAAAACACACAAACCTGGGGAAGCACTAAAAACCTTACAGCTCCCCAGAGCATGTGTAAGGAGAAATGTTTTAATTTCTCCTAGTTTTTTCTTCTTTCCATGTGTGCTGCATTCTGCATCACACATACAATGATGAAAACACCTCCATGGATTGTTTTTGTATAGGAAGGTGTCCCTTTATGCACAAAAATAATCCTGCCCACAATGTAGACACCCTTGCACGATCGTGCAAGGGTGCCTGCATTAGCGCTAGGCAACAATTTCTGCACTGGTGGTGGTTGAAAGGCGTGGAATGCACCATGTCTTGTAGAGATGGTGCATTCCTGCACTTTTTATTTGACATAGAGTAGCCCAGCTAAAAGACTTGCTGTTGTTGCTGTACACCCAATCTTTGTAAATGAGACCCTAAGGGCCATATTTATACTTTTCGACACACAACTGCGCCAACACAGTTGTGCGTCAAAAAATCTAACGCCAGTTAACGCCATTCTGAAGCGCCATGCGGGCGCCGTATTTATTCAATGACGTTAGCCGGCGTTAGCCGGCGGCGCTGCCTGGTGTGCGTAAAAAAAAAATGACGTACACCAGGCAGAGCCGGCGTAGGGGAATATGGAGCTTGGGCGCCAAAAAATGGGGCAAGTCAGGCTGAGGCAAAATTATCGCCTCAACCAGATTTGCGCCATTTTTTTCGACTCCCAACCCCCATTGAAATGACTCCTGTCTTAGCAAAGACAGGAGTCATGCCCCCTTGCCCAATGGCCATGCCCAGGGGACTTCTGTCCCCTGGGCATGGTCATTGGGCATAGTGGCATGTAGGGGGGCACAAATCAGGCCCCCCTATGCCACAAAAAAATAATAATAATAATACTTACCTGAACTTACCTTATGTTCCCTGGGATGGGTCCCTCCATCCTTAGGCGTCCTCCTGGGGTGGGCAAGGGTGACAGGGGGGGTCCCTGGGGGCATGGGAGGGCACCTCTGGGCTCTTTCCGAGCCCACAGGTCCCTTAACGCCTGCCCTGACCAGGCGCTAAAAAACGACGCAAAAGCGGCTGGACGTCATTTTTTTTGACCCGCCCACTCCTGGGCGTTATTTTTGCCCGGGAGTGTAAATACGGCGCACATGCATCGGAGTCAATTTTTTAGACGGGAACGCCTACCTTGCATATCATTAACGCAAAGTAGGTGTCCACGCTAAAAAGTGACGCAAACTCCATGGACTTTGGCGCTAGACGCGTCTAACGCCAGAGTATAAATATGGAGTTAGTTCTGCGTCTGATTTGCGTAAAACAAAACGACGCAAATCCGGCTCAAACGGAGTATAAATATGCCCCTTAGGGCCATATTTATATTTTTTGACGCAAAACTGCGCTAACGCAGTTTTGCGTAAAAAAAATTAGCGCCGGCTAACGCCATTCTGAAGCGCCATGCGGGCGCCGTATTTAATCAATGACGTTAGCCGGCGTTAGCCACCGGCGCTGCCTGGTGTGCGTGGAAAAAAACGACGTACACCAGGCAGCGCCGGCGTAGGGGGATATGGAGCTTGGGCGCCAAAAAATGGGGCAAGTCAGGCTGAGGCAAATTTTTCGCCTCAACCCGATTTGCGCCATTTTTTTCGACTTCCAACCCCCATAGAAATGACTCCTGTCTTAGCAAAGACAGGAGTCATGCCCCCTTGCCCAATGGCCATGCCCAGGGGACTTCTGTCCCCTGGGCATGGTCATTGGGCATAGTGGCATGTAGGGGGGCACAAATCAGGCCCCCCATGCCACAAAATTTTTTAAAAAATATACTTACCTGAACTTACCTTAATGTCCCTGGGATGGGTCCCTGCAGCCTTGGGTGTCCTCCTGGGGTGGGCAAGGGTGGCAGGGGGTGTCCCTGGGGGCTTGGGAGGGCACCTCTGGGCTCCTTCCGAGCCCACAGGTCCCTTAACGCCTGCCCTGACCAGGCGCTAAAAAACGGCACAAAAGCAGCCGTATGTCATTTTTTTTGACCCGCTCACTCCCGGGCGTGAATTTTGCCCGGGAGTGTAAATACGGCACACATGCCTCGGAGTCAATTTTTTAGACGGGAACGCCTACCTTGCATATCATTAACGCAAAGTAGGTGTCCACGCAAAAAAATGACGCAAACTCCATGGACTTTGGCGCTAGACGCGTCTAACGCCAAAGTATAAATATGGAGTTAGTTTTGCGTCGGAATTGCGTCAAAAAAAAAGACGCAATTCAGGCGCAAACAGAGGATAAATATGCCCCTTAGTGTCTATGTATAGGTGTATAAATGGGTATATAAGTTTGCTGTATGGGTGGGTGACTGGGTGTGTGAGTGGATATGTGACTGAATGTATGAGTGCCTGTGTGGTCGTATCACTGCATATGTAAGTAGATGTGTGGGTATCTGTGGCTCTGTTTGTAGCTGTATGGTGTGTAAATGGGTATGCAAGTGGCTCTATGGAATGGTAACTGGCTGTGTTAGTGAATGGGTGTGTAACTGTGTGCACTTGTCTCTGTCAGTGGTGCATACATAACTGCTGTGTTGGGTTGTGAGCGGATATAGCATTGCCTCTGTTGCTGACTGACGGGGTGTGTAAGTGGCATATTGGTTTTGTAAACAGGTATATAACTGGATATATGTGCAGGTGACTAGGTGTGTAACTGAGTATATGTGTGCAAGTGTGTGTTTAACTAACTGGCTGAGTGCTGGGTATGTGAATAGCTGAATAGATGTGTGAATAGGTGAGTGGGTGTGACAGTGTCAGTATTGTTCTGTGAATGACTATGTAAGTCAATGCATAGGAAAGTAAATTGATGTATGTGTTTCTGAGTGTGTCAGGCACTGTCTGGGTATATGAATTGTGGGTACAAAAGTGCTTATGTGGGAGTGCAACTTGGTGTGTAAGCACCTGCCTGACTGAGTGAGTGGGATTGACTAGCATACTATTAAATTGCATACTATAACAAAGCACCCATTTACTGGCTACCCTTCACATTGTGCTTTAACCCATACTCCTGTACTTATCAAATCACAGGATTCCTTTTAGTTTTTAGTTTTGTTTAGTGTGGTCGATCATTTTATCCCTTTGCAAGTTTCCTTTAAAGAAGCCCTATTTAGTAGGTTTTTGGGTGGATCTGCAGTGGTGCTCAGCGCAGCCCCCCATGTAAATCAGCCGCAGATCCATGAATCCATGATTCCACATGGAATCCCTTAGAAGCACTGACAATATCCTTTCAATGCTTTCCATTCATATTATACTTTCCAAAAAGTACTCAATTACAATTACAAATCATGCACTCCCTACTGAGTAATTTGTGTACACCAGTCTGCTTTTGACTTTTATACTGTAGGCTCTCTTGTTCCCTTCCCCCACACTCTTTTACCTCCATTTCCATTGTAACCATGTTTGCTACACTCTAAGACTAGCCTCAAGTTCAACTGTAGCAGGTGTAGTTGACTGTTTGCAATTCCAAGCATATGCAAAACAACATAACATTTTTGAATTTTTTCAAAGCCGATCATAGAGCTAGTTAGTTTTTTCTTAAAACCACTATCTAATTTTAGTTCCCTGCACATCTCCACCATTCAGTCTTTTGTATTTTTGGTGATGTCCTCCACTTTAACTGCCTTTCATCTTCAAAACTGCCTTATTTTGCTGCAGTCTTTACCTGAGACCAACTCCTGCGTGTCTCCAAAATGGTCAGAGTGTGGATTGTGGACCATAGGTTTGTGTTTTGGGCCAGAGAGAGTGCTAGATAGAGTAATAGGTACAGTCACCTAGGTTTACCTACTGTACATGTTACTTAGGTTGGCCACAAAGGATTAAAGTGGCATCAATTGCTGCCTTTGGTTGAAAGCATTGAAGATTGCCAATATCAAGATCTCAGGATTGTGCACTGTAGTGGCAATAACCTAGGCACAATTACTGGGGTATGACTAGAAAATCTAATGAAGGATACCTTCTGTAAATAAATGACACTTTTCCAACATCCTGCCTTGGTTTTCTCCAACGATGTCAACTGAGTTTTGTCCAGGCATAGAAAAATCCATTAAACATGTCAATAAGACTACTTCTGAGTTCTTATGAGACCACAACATGGGCTCTACATACCACAACAACTTATGCTTCAATGTGGATGGAATATATAGAAACAATGATGTTCACTTCACAGACGGAGGCAACTGGATGTTCATCAACAACTTGAAAGACTACAGCCTGCTCTATGGGTACAACTCATCTACACATCATAAACACCAATGCTCTTTTCAGAACCAACCCTTCTCCCAAACACTGGTTTGTTTTGTTTTTAAACCCTTTTTTTAATTTCTCACTTGGATCCACAGATCTGTCATGGATTCTCAAACCAAAAGCATACTTTCAATACAAAACAGCAACTTATTTTGGCTGTGCAACAGATCCACAGATCCATTACCAACCAAGATAACTCATTCAAAAGAACATCACATTTAATACAGTTGGAGTGTCTGGAGGGGTAGGTGAGAGAGTGTGTCAGTGTTTATGTGGGTGTGAGTGAGTGTATGAGTGGCTTTGTGGGTCTGTGAGTGTGTGAATAGGTGCATGAGTGTGTGTGTGTGAGTGTGTAACTGGGTGTGTAAGTAGGTGTGTGAGTGTGTAAATGGGTGTGTGTCTCTGTAGGTATGTTAGTGGGTGTGTGAATGTTTTTGTGGGTTTGTGAGTAGGTAAGTAGGCTTTGTGGGTCTGTGATTGGGTGTTTTAGTGGCCGTGTGATTGGGTATGTGATTGTGTGGGTTTGTGAGTGGGTGTGTCAATGTTTTTTTAGTTCTGTGAGTGGGTGTGTCAAGGGCTGGGTTCGTGTGTGGGTGTGTAAATGGGTATGTGAGTAGATAGATGGGTGTCTGAGTGGAAATGTGAGTGTGTGGGTATGTGAGTGGGTATGAGTGGCTGTGGGGCCTGTGAGTGGGTGTGAGTTGTTTGGGTTTGTGAGTGGGTATGTGAGTGTCTGAGCGGGTTTGTGAGTGGTGTCAGAAATGGGGTTTTTGGTTGACTAGGGTATGCACCTTAGAAAGGCAGATTCCATCCACTCTAGTCAGGGTGAGGGAGTTACACACCTAAGATAATACCTGCTTACCCCCTTGGTAACTGGTCAGGCCTATTCTAGAGGCAATGTGTAAAGCGTTAGCACAACGCACACAACACACATGACGCAGTGTGGCCCCACCACAAAGGAAACACAACACCAAGGGCCAGATGTACGAAACGTTTTGCATGGCGCAAACTGTGAAATTCGCAGTTTGCGCCATGCAAAACGCGCATCGTGATGCTCATTCCCATTTTGTGAGTCAGTAACTTGGTTACCGACTTGCAAAATGAGAATGCGACTCGCAAATAGGAAGGGGTGTTACCCTTCCTAGTTGCGATTCGCATCGCGATGCAGAATTGCTTTGTGACCGTGAACTTGCTCGCAAAGCAATTCGCAGTTAGCCCCCATGTGAAGTGGGTGCTAACCCATTCGCAAAAGGGAAGGGGTCCCCACAGGACCCCTTCCCCTTTGTGAATGGCTCTAAAAATATTTTTTCAGAGCAGGCAGTGGTCATATGGACCACTGCCTACTCTTAAAAAATGAAACCAAATGGTTTCATTTTCTCGAGTGTATTGCAACTAGTTTTCCTTGAAGGAAAACGGGCTGCTATACCAAAAAAAAAAAAACTGCTTTATTAACAAAGCAGTCACAGACATGGAGGTCTGCTGTCTCCAGCAGGCCACCATCCCTGTGAGTGCAGGGAATCGCAAGGGGGTCGCAAAATGCGACCCACCTCATTAATATTAATGAGGTGGGTCTTTGCGACCCCCTTGCGGTTCGCAGATGGTGTCAGGGACACCATCCTGCATATGGGATTGCGACTCGCAATTTCCCAATCCCATTTCTTCCTACATCTGGCCCCAAGTTATATAAAAATAAACTGTATTGCACACAACATCATTAGACCAAACATAATATGTCAGTAATATCCTGCTACCCAAGCAGTTGTCAGAACATTACACAGTATTGTTACCCTGCAGTCAGCAGTAGTCACATTTAACACACAGGTTACTCATAATTCTGCCACATAAGCAGTAGTCAGGAAAACATTACCATAGAAGTGCACTTGTCATAAAAGTATTATAAATGCCCATACCAGAAACATTAGAAAACACATGACAAGTCATGGAAACATAGAATGCCCATAAAAGGAAGATTAGCAAATATATGGCACATCATAAAAAAGTTTAGCATATATGTTCATAACAGGAACATTAGCACACCTATGACACTTGTCTTCATGATACTTTCCTAGAAAGAAATGCACAGGTTATGGAGCATGTAAAACCCTCAGAGCCTCAGCCCTCCTATTAGGGAATATACAGTAACCGGGGACACCCTTGTCCCAATCGCGGGGCTCCTGGTATTGTATTGATGGGGTAGTGCGGGGGCAGCTGGGACAGGGCCTCCAGTGACAACTCGGTTCCCACTGGTTTAGGTCCGCAGCTCCCTGAAATCACCCCCCCTCAACAGGAGGGTACACTCACCCAAGCAGGGAGAGGGGAACCCTCCCTGGGTTCCCCGTGCAGACGTCTGGGTGCTACTCCCTTTACAAGGGATACGATAATTTGTGGGAGCCTCCTGGCTCCAAAATTTGCTGGCACCTCCGTTGAGGATCCTCCCCTGGCCTTGTAGAGAGATGTTAATGACCCACTGGGGTGAGCACCTCAGCAGCACGTCTTCCCTGGTGTCTCCTGGGTGGCAGCAATATGCTTCAGGGATGCAGCGAGTCAACCGGTTTGAGCCACACCTAACTTCTCCTCGCTCTCCTCAAACACCCAATCTCCAGCGATAGCACACTGGGGCAAAGTCCATTGGAGAGCTCGTCTCACCCTCAGCCCCCTACAAGCACCTCACATGCTTGGCAGGGCAAATACAGAACACCCTCCAGTCATCAGATGAAGTGCTCTTCCTGCACTAGGGTAATACTGCAGTTGCAACGCTCCTCAGCACTGGGAGGCAAAGGAGAGTTAAAGGGGAACAGGAGCCCTGGAAGACACCATTGGAGCACATGGCGGGGGGGTCCAACAAGCAGGCCAGCGCAATGGGGGATGCAGACAGTGGCAGTTCCTCCAAGTGACCCTGCAGGTCACAGGTCAGCACAACAGCAGCAGTCCAAGGTGGTTCATGGTGAGTCCCTCCAGCAGCATTCTGTGTCCAGTTCCAAGTATGTTTCTTGTGTGTCTTTATGGGGAAAGATCACCTGTACTTATACCCAGTTTTGCAAAGGTTTAAAAAAAGAGGGGGAGAGGAGGTTCCAACCATTTACAACAGGTTCTGGGAGTGCCCCCTCTCTTCTCCAGCACATGCTCCAAACATCAGTTGGGGGTAAACTAGTCCTTTGTGTGAGGCCAGGACACAGCCTTTACAAATGCAGGTGTGCCTCGCCTCCCCTTCTCTCAGCCCAGGAAGACCATTCAATATGCAGATGCACCTCTATGATACCTCCATCCTCCATGTCTACAGCTTGTCTGAAAAGCCCGACTGTCCCTCTGCCCAGACGTGGATTGGAGTCAAGATGCAATAGACCAGAATGATAAGCACAGAAAAATGCTCACTTTCTAGAAGTGGCATTTCCATAATGGTAATAAAAAATCCACCTACACCAGTAAGCAGCATTTCTCACTACCATTACAACCGTACCAAACATGCCTATGCTACCCCTCATAAATCAGACAATTGCCCCTAATCACAAGGCAGGGCATTTCCAATGCAATCCTATGAGAAGTCAGCACTCGCAGCAGTGAGGAACCAAATATGCTGTTTGTCACTACCAGGACAGGCCCCACAACCAAGCACATGTCTTGTCTCCTACATACATAGCACCCTGCCCATAGGGTAGCTAGGGCCTACCTTTGGGATGAATTACATGTAATAAAAGGGCAGTTTGTGGTCTTGCAAGTAAATTTAGATGCCAGTTCTCTGTGGCAACAAACTGCACTCGCAGGTCTGAGACAGGTTTGAAAGTCTACTTCAGTGGGTGGCGCAAGCAGCGCTGCAGGCCCACTAGTAGTATTTAATTTACAGGCCCTGGGTATAGAGATACCACTGTACAAGGGACTTATAGGTAAATTAAATATGCCAACTAGGTATAAGGCAATCATACCAACTTTAGATGGGAGAGCACCTGCACTTTAGCACTGGTCAGCAGTGATAAAGTGCTCAGAGTCCTAGAGCCAACAGCGAAAGGTCAGAAAAACCAGGAGGAAGGAGGCAAAAAGACTAGGGATGACCATGCGTATGGCCAAAAGTCCAACACAACCCCCTACCAGCCAAAATCCAGGGGAGAACAATCAATACCTTGATGTACTTTCCTGATTGGGGTGATAGAACAAGGACCCAGGCCCACAACAGCAGGGGCATGCTCCAGTTCTACGCCTTCCTGACTCCACTGGGATCTCTCTGTCAATGCGTCCCAGGCAGCCTACACCAACCCACGGGGATTCTCTAGCTGCCAATGGCCAGAACCAGGCCCCAGGCCATCTAGGAGCCTCTGGTCTCTGAAACCATAATGAGTGGGGGGCGGTAGCCCCAGGTGCAAAGCAACCTGTCTCCACTCCATTTCCGATCAGTTCAGGGGCTCTACCCTGCCACTGATCCACCAACCTGGGGTCCGCACCCATAGGTTCTACAGGGGCTAGAGGCGAGGCTCTCCTCCCTCTACCCCTCCTTCTAGGATCCCGCCCTCCTCTCCTAGGAGGGGTATCACCAGAATCCACAATTGCCAGGGTGCTGGGTACAGCAGCCCTGCACAACTTTCTCGCCAGCCCAGGATCACTACCTGGCGACTGACCACCCAACCTAGGGACGACACCCTTGGGTTGCACCGGGGTCCGGGGTGGGCTTCCCCCTCCCTGAACCCCACTTCCAGAGTCCTGCGTCTCCCCACCTCGGGAGAAGCCACCAGAAGTTTCACACGGGGGGTGAGCACACTAACCGCCCCCCCAACCAGATCAGAGTTTACCCCCTGAACCTTTCTATCTATTCCAGGGATGACACCCTTAGACTGGACCATTGCCCAGCGAACCAGGACTTCCTTGGGAGCACACCTACCCCCTACCAGATCAGAGCTTACCCCCTGAATCTGGCAATCCAACCCAGAGTCACTACCCTGCGGTTGAACCACTGCCTGGCGCACCAGGACTTCCTTGGGAGCACACGTACTCCCCATTAGGTCAGAGTTTACCCCCTGGACCTGATCATCCAACCCAGAGTCACCACCCTGCGGTTGAATCCTTGCCTGGCGCACCAGGACTTCCTGGGGGGCACACCTACCCCCCACCAGGGAAACACTTTCCCCAAGGGCCACACAAGAGTCTGGCTGGTGCAGGTCTCCTGACCTCTGCCCATCGGACAGAGTCTGGATTCCCCCCAGCCCAGAAATGGTCTCACCAAGGTCATTCCTGGGAGGCTCTGCTCTCAGAGCTGACCCCTGACCCTCCAGGTTCTCCAATGGGGCCCGCAGCCCCCTCTCAACCCTATGCCTGGATTTCCGCCTCCTCCGCTGTAGAGCGAGACTACCAGACACCAGGACCGGCGGAACGCTATCACCAGCCACCCGCCTAAGTCCTAATGACAAAATGGGATCCTTCTGAACAGCTGGCCCTACGGCACAGGTTAGGCTCACCTCCTGGCGTTCACTCATGGAACCTTCAGGGGCCTGGGACGGTATCTTGGGCACCTTGGGCCTCAGCCCAGCCCCATTCCCTCTCCTCGGAGACGGGACATGGGGTCCCTCACCCATCCCAGTACACTGGGACCTACCTGGGACACTCCATTCCTTTCCCACCACACCTTGTTGGGAAACACCTAGACCACTTTCATTAGGAACACCCCCTAATGCCACACCAGACCCTCTGGTACGCAACGAGAAGTCTGCCTCCTTTGCGAGCTCCCTGGGGTCAGAGAGCTCACACACTGACAAGTGTTGGCGTAACTCTGAAAAACAACAACGAAACAGGTGCTCTCTGAGAATCAGATTAAATAGCCCTTCAAAATTGTTTACTGTGCTACCCTTCACCCATCCATCTAGTGCAATGCAGCAATCCTCCACAAACTCCTCCCAAGACTAGTGGGACAGTTTCTTACCACCCCTAAACCTTTTTCTGTATTCCTCAGGGGAAAAACCATACTTCATAATCAGTGCGTTCTTCACAGCGGAGTACCCCTCCCTGTCACTCTCTTCTAGAGTCAGTAGGGCATCCCTCCCCTCCTCAGGAATAAAACTCCCTAGGCCAGTTCCCCAATCCTTTTCAGGGATCCTGCGCTCTACCAGAGCCTTCTCATATTCCTTTAACCACTGACGTATGTCACCCCCCTCTTGGAACCTAGGTACCAGATCTATGGGTATGTGAGGAACATCTTTGCTACAGCACTGTACATTGCTGCCACCACTGGACTCCACCTGCAGCGCTGGTGAGTCCAGAACCTTCAGACTGCGCTCTAGAGCGAGTCTTTCTCTGGCAAAGGCCCTCTCTGCCTCTGCCATTCTCCCCTGTACTAAGGCCTTCTCTACCTCAGCCCTTCTCTCCTCAACAGCTAGGCGCGCTAACTGCAACTTCAGGTCCCTCTCTTCCCGCCTATCTCTTAGCTCATCAGGCGTCAAGGAATGAGAGGTAGCCCTGCTTCTTACACTGGACCCAGCAAGGGACTCCCTATCACTGGGGCCTTCCCTGTCAACTGGCGTCCCCAACCGGTCATTCTCACCCTCCTGATCAGTCTCTCTACCACTCTCTAGGGATGAGGTCTGGGAGCCCTCCCATTGGGAACGCTCGCTACACTCAGGATCCTCTGGGTACCCCCTATGCACACTCCCTCCCTGGGTAAATGTCACAAACCTTTCAAAGAAATTCAGAGATCTCCTGAGGTCCCCTTCTACAGGCAGCCCTCTCTCTCTACAGAACCCCTCTAATTCCCCCTGCGTGTAAAACGGCAGGTCCTCTAAATCAAAGGTAAGCCCCATCTTGAAAAGGTACAAATAACTCAACCGTGACAACCACAATACCCAAGTGTGAGAACTGAAAACAGGAAAAATGACCAAAGAGAGAAAGTTAAGAGAAGCCAAACATGTGATGGTCTAAACGCAATCCCTGTAGTGAAATAATGAGTCACAATGGTATTGTGCAAGCGCAAGTCCTATCCTCACCGCTGACAACCAATGTTAGAAATGGGGTTTCTGGTTGGCTAGGGTATGCACCTCAGCCAGGCAGAACTTACCCACTCTAGTCAGGGCAAGGGAGTTACACGTCCAAGATAACCCCTGCTCACCCCCTTGGTAGCTTGGCACGAGCAGTCAGGCTTAACCCGGAGGCAATGTGTAAAGCGTTTGCACAACACACACACACCTGTGACGCAATATCCCCACCACAAAGGAAACACAACACCAGATTATATGAAAATATACTGTATTGTACACAACGTAATTATCAGACCAACATCACATAATAGTACTATCCTGCTACCTTAGCAGTTGTCAGAACGTTACACATTAGATACTCTGCAAACTAGCAGTAGTCACACATAACACACAGGTTACTCAGTATTCTGCAACATAAGCAGTAGTCAGGAGACACGTAATCACATTAGAACACTTGTCATAAGAATATCATAAAACGCCCATAGTAGGAACATTAGAAAACCTATGGCAAGTTAGGGAAACATATTAGCAAGTCACGCCCATAAAAGGAACATGTGCACACATATGTAAAAGCATCATAGAACAGGTAGGCAATATATCATAATAGCAAAGTCTGTAGAAAGAACTTTAGATTAGGAACATATTGGTCCATTTAAAAGTACCTGTCTTGATGGGGAGGCACTTCCAGTGCCTAAAACAACTAATGGGGCCCCCGGCGCTCCTCTGCGCAAAAACGGGGGCCTCCCTCAACATGGCAGACCGAGAGGGGCGGCACGCACCCTCTCTGAATTTTTGACGGGCCCCTTCTGGGACCCGTGATCACTGGGGGGCCCCCCGGGCCTCCACCGGCCCTCTCCAAGGGGGGGGCCCAAGTCAGGGAAATCCTTTAAAGGGGAGGGGGGCGCCTCGCGCTCCCTCCTGGCAAAGATGTAAAAGATCGTTGCAGGGGTCAGGGGCCACAGCACCCTGCCCCTAGGAACAACTAAACAAGAAGGAGCACAGGGCTGGTGGGCCCAGCTACAGGCCAGCACAAGGGGTGCAGATGGTGGCAGTTCCTCCTAGTGACCAGGCAGGTCACAGGTCAGCACAGCAGCAGCAGTCCATGGCGGTTTCCTGGTGAGTCCATTCATCAGCGTTCTGTGTCCAGTTTCAAGTTCCAAGAATGTTCAAATTGTGGGGAAAATTCCCCTGTACTTATAGTCAGTTCTTACAGTGTTTTACAATGGTAGGGAGAGGAGGTTCCAGCCAGTTACAACTGGTTCTGGGAGTGCCCCCTCTCTCCTTTCAGCACAGGCTCCAAACATCAGTGGGGGGTTAACGACCCTATTGTGTGAGGCCAGGGCACAGTCTTTACAAATGTAGGTGTGCCCCGCCTCTCCCTTCTCTCAGCCCAGGAAGACTATTCAGTATGCAGATGCACCTCGGTGACACCTCCACCCTCCCTGTGTACAGGCTGTCTGAAAAGTATGCACAAACCCCAACTGTCACTCTGCCCAGACGTGGATTGGAGTCAAGCTGCAAAACACCAGAATTATAAGCACAGATAAATGTGCACTTTCTAGAAGTGGCATTTCTGTGATAGTAATAAAAAATACACCCACACCAGTAAGCAGTATTTATTATCACCATCACAACCATACCAAACACGCCTACGCTACCCCTCATAAATCAGACAATACCCCTTACACATAAGGCAGGGCATTTCTAATGCAATCCTATGAGAAGGCAGCACTCACAGCAGTGAGACACCAAGTTAGGCTGTTTGTCACTACTAGGACAGGCCATGCAATCTGGCACATGTCCTGCCTTCTACATACATGGCACCCTGCCCATAGGGCTAGCTAGGGCGTACTTTAGGGGTGACTTACATGTAGTAAAAGGGGAGTTCTGGGCCTGGCAAGTAAATTTAGATGCCAGGTCCCTGTGGCAGAAAACTGCGCACACAGGCCCTGCGCTAGCAGGCCTGAGACAGGTTTGAAAGTCTACTTCAGTGGGTGGCGCAAGCAGCGCTGCAGGCCCACTAGTAGTATTTAATTTACAGGCCCTGGGTATAGAGATACCACTGTACAAGGGACTTATAGGTAAATTAAATATGCCAACTAGGTATAAGGCAATCATACCAACTTTAGATGGGAGAGCACCTGCACTTTAGCACTGGTCAGCAGTGATAAAGTGCTCAGAGTCCTAGAGCCAACAGCGAAAGGTCAGAAAAACCAGGAGGAAGGAGGCAAAAAGACTAGGGATGACCATGCGTATGGCCAAAAGTCCAACAACAATCTTGGAGACTTGTAAAGAATTTGTTGTACTCACAGTATCAATCATGCAACTCACATGCTCAAAGGAATAACTCAAGACCAATTTATGAAAATACTTCAGATTTTTAAGTAATTTTAAGACCAAGAGTTTCAAAATTGGTTAAGCACTTTGAGATATGAATTTTTGAAATTTAAGATTTTTTTTTTTTTTTGTGTCTTTACGCACCATAAGAATCAATAGAAAGTCACCTTTAAATATACATATAAAATCTTACAGTTGGTTTCCCGAGTTCTTCGTTTGCAGGTTGGTCGAGGTCGTTGGAGGACAACTTTGCACCCTGGAAAATTTGGGCGGCTCCCAGTTCTGGTGGGAGCAGCGATGAAAGGTCTCTGGAGCTGGTACAGGGCCACTGTGAGGGACTACTTGTAAAAGCGGTGCGCAGGTGAGTTTAGAGGTGGTTACTTGCAGCCCCCTTGGAGTGTTTAGGTCACAAGGGGTAAGGGACCCTTAAGGCACAGCAGGTTCTTCTTTGCAAGGCAAAGGGCAGCCGGGTGCAGAGCGAATTGGTGAGCCATGAACTGTGCGCAAAGAAGTTCTTTATAGCTGGAGGTTAGTCTGTTCAAGGGTCATTTGCAGGGCAACTGGGGCACTCTGGTGGGAGGTCCAGGTTGTTCCTGAAGTCACTCAACAGGGGCTTCCTCCTGGTCCTTTTTCAGCCTCAGGCAGGCTGGTTTTCCTGGTGTCCAATGTCAGCTGACCCACACCCAGGGTATTGGTATGGGTCGACCACTGGAGGGTGCAATGCCACCAAACTTGGCACACTTGCATGGTGTCTCCTTCTAGTTGTTGGTATTTTATTGGGTCCAGCTGTAACTCCTGGTTCAGGAGTAAGCAGCTGGTCATTGGTTTGCTGGTTTATTCTTGTTTCAGAGTGGTACCTCCACTCTCAAGGGAGTTCTTGGGTGACTTTCAAAGCCTTCAGGTCCTCTGGGGTTCTTGAGTGTTTTTACAGCTGTCCAGCAGCTCCTCAGCGGCGATTGTCGGGACCTGGGTGCAGCAGGCAGGGCTTAGCACATTTTCCTTTATGCAGCAGGTCCACACTTCTTGTGACTTGGATCTTCTTTGTACTGGTCTTCTTTTGTCCATCAAATCTGATTACCTGATCTAGGGCTGCCCACCAAATACTGAATTTAGTTGGTGTTTTAGGGGCAACTTAGTAGTGTCCAATGGGATACCTACCTTTGGGTGGCTACACCAACTACAGTGACCACTCCTGGTGGGAAGGGTGACTTCCCTATCCCTGACTGGCAATTTTCCTTCCATCTGAGATGGAGGAGCATTAAATGGAGTGCTCACCTTGCAGGCAACACCTTAGGGGTGGTGCATGCCAGGTGGGGCCACTCCTCTGACTCTTTTTGTAGTTTTCCACCTTTTCTCCAACCAAAAGTGAGGGTTTGCAAGGGGGTTGAGCATCTGGTGCTAGCAGCAGGCCCAGGGGTTGAGTTTCAAAGGAGGTAAGCCTTTTGAAGTTCGAAGCCAGGGCAGGGCACATTCATGAGGGTGGGTATGTGCAACACCTCCTCCCAGGAAGGGTATTGTTCTGCAAGCCAGAGAGACGCATCCCTCCTCCAAGGTTTGCAGATTGGGTATCTGGAGGTGGCAGTCTGGACAGGACCAGTCAGCAACCATGCCAGGGTAGTTAGCTTTTGCCAGGGGCACCTCTAAGGTGAACCCTGGGTACATTAAGGGATAAATCCAATACCAGTACCATTTTGGATTTATCATCCTGATTTGTTTGATACCAAACAACCCAGGGTTCAGAGTGGCCATCATGTAGCTGGGAAACATGTGTTGACCAGTGTCCAGCACATGTATTAAAATGACTGCTCTGTTCACTCACTATGTCCCAGGTTTGACAGGGACACAGTGGGGGCTTATTGCTCATGCAGCTATGCCCTCACATCTCATATAGTGCACCCTGCCTTATGACTGTAAGGCCTGCCAGAGGGATGGCTTATGCATAGTATTGCAGTGTATATAGGACAGGGTAAACAAGCAGTGTGCTATGTCGAATTTGTGTTTTAGATTTGCACCAGTACACCCAGCCCAGGCACAGCTGGGCCCAACTGGATGCATGGCCCTAGAGAGTGGCACAATCAGGGCTGCTATCCTTAGGAGCTTCAAATGCAAAAAGAACAGTTGATGGACGGAATGTAGACCAAATCAAACATTCACACTCAGTCACAGATCTGGGTTTAATCCATCATTTTTTTTGCTCGCCATGCCATTCCAGTTTGGCCCCAGCCATATGCAAATCAGTCTTGACCCTGTTCCCCATGGGAACAGTCCAGCCCGAACTGCCAGGCCAGGTCCACCCTGGACCAGAAACAAGCATCCTGGGACCGGTTTTGGGGTATCACCCACTTCAGCCAGGCTAGTTTGAATCTGGTGGCATAGTGAGCACAGGACCAATGTGTGGACATACCCTTCCCACTTCAGGCAACAAATGCAAAAAAAACAGTTGATGGACGGAATGTAAACCAAATCAAACATTCACCCCCAGTAACAGATCTGGGTTTAATCCATCACTTCTTTTGCTCACCATGCCATTTGAGTTTGGACACAGCCATATGCAAATGAGTCTTGACCCTGTTCTCCATGTGAACAGTCCAGCCCGAGCTGCCAGACCAGGTCCTCCCTGAACCAGAAACAAGCTTCCTGGGACCAGTTTCAGGGTATCACCCATTTTCATCCAGACTAGCTTGAATCTGGTGGAATAGTGAGCATGGGACCCACATCTGGGAATACCCTTCACACTTAGGGCGGCAAATGCAAAAAGAACAGTTGAAGGACAGAATATAGACCAAATCAAACACTCTCCCCTAGTCACAGATCTGGGTTTAATCCATCCGGTTTTTTTGCTCACCATGCCATTCCAGTTTGGACCCAGCCATATGCAAATCAGTCTTGACCCTGTTCCCCATGGGAACAGTCCAGCCCGAACTGCCAGGCCAGGTCCTCCCTGGACCAGAAACAAGCATCCTGGGACCGGTTTTGGGGTATCGCCCACTTCAGCCAGGCTAGCTTGAATCTGGTGGCATAGTGAACACGTGACCACCGTCTGGGCATACCCTTCCCACTTCGGGTGACAAATGCAAAAAAAACAGCTGATGGACGGAATGTAGACAAAATCAAACATTCACCCCAGTCACAGATCTGGGTTTAATCCATCTGTTTTTTTGCTAAATCATGCTATTCCAGTTTGGACCCAGCCATATGGAAATCAGTCTTGACCCTGTTCCGCCTGGGAACAGTCCAGCCCGAACTGCCAGGCCAGGTCCTCCCTGGACCAGAAACAAGCATCCTGGGACCGGTTTTGGGGTATCACCCCTCTTCATCCAGGCTAGCTTGAATCTGGTGGCATAGTGAGCATGGCACCCATGTCTGGGCATACCCTTCCCACTTGGGGTGACAAATGCAAAAAGAACAGTTGATGAACGGAATATAGACCAAATTAAACATTCACCCCCAGTCACAGATCTGGGTTTAATCCATAATTTTTTTTGCTCATCATGCCATTCCAGTATGGACCCAACCATGTGCAAATCAGTCTTGACCCTGTTCCCCATGGGAATAGTCCAGCCCGAACTGCCAGGCCAGGTCCTCCCTGGACCAGAAACAAGCATCCTGGGACTGGTTTCGGGGTATCACCCCTCTTCAGCCAGGCTAGCTTGAATCTGGTAGCATAGTGAGCATGGCACCCATGTCTGGGCATACCCTTCCCACTTGGGGTGACAAATGCAAAAAGAACAGTTGATGGACGGAATGTAGACCAAATCAAACATTCACCCCCAGTCACAGATCTGGGTTTATTCCATCAGTTTTTTTGCTTACTATGCCATTACAGTCTTGACCCTATTCCCCATGGGAACAGTCCAGCCCGAACTGCCAGACCAGGTCCTCCTTGGACCAGAAACAAGCATCCTGGGACCGGTTTCGGGGTATCACCCCTCTTCAGCCAGGCTAGCTTGAATATGGTGGCATAGTGAGCAAGGAACCCACGTCTGGGCATACCCTTCCCACTTGGGGCAACAAATGCAAAAAGAACAGTTGATGGACGGACTGTAGACCAAATCAAACATTCACCCCCAGTCCCAGATCTGGGTTTAATCCATCAGTTTTTTTGCTCATCATGCCATTCCAGTTTGGACCCAGCCATATGCAAATGAGTCTTGACCCTGTTCCCCATGGGAACAGTCCAGCCCAAAATGCCAGGCAAGGTCCTCCCTGGACCAGAAACAAGTACCTTGGGACCGGTTTTGGGGTATCACTCACTTCAGCCAGGCTAGTTTGAATCTGGTGGCATAGTGAGCATGGGACCCATGTATGGGCATACCCTTCCCACTTGGGGCGACAAATGCAAAAAAAACAGTTGATGAACGGAATATAGACCAAATCAAACATTCACCCCCAGTCACAGATCTGGGTTTAATCCATAATTTTTTTTGCTCGTCATGCCATTCCAGTATGGACCCAACCATGTGCAAATCAGTCTTGACCCTGTTCCCCATGGGAATAGGTCAGCCCGAACTGCCAGGCCAGGTCCTCCCTGGACCAGAAACAAGCATCCTGGGACTGGTTTCGGGGTATCACCCCTCTTCAGCCAGGCTAGCTTGAATCTGGTAGCATAATGAGCATGGCACCCATGTCTGGGCATACCCTTCCCACTTGGGGTGACAAATGCAAAAAGAACAGTTGATGGACGGAATGTATACCAAATCAAACATTCACCCCCAGTCACAGATCTGGGTTTATTCCATCAGTTTTTTTGCTTACTATGCCATTACAGTCTTGACCCTATTCCCCATGGGAACAGTCCAGCCCGAACTGCCAGACCAGGTCCTCCCTGGACCAGAAACAAGCATCCTGGGACCGGGTTCGGGGTATCACCCCTCTTCAGCCAGGCTAGCTTGAATATGGTGGCATAGTGAGCAAGGAACCCACGTCTGGGCATACCCTTCCCACTTGGGGCAACAAATGCAAAAAGAACAGTTGATGGACGGACTGTAGACCAAATCAAACATTCACCCCAGTCCCAGATCTGGGTTTAATCCATCAGTTTTTTTGCTCATCAAGCCATTCCAGTTTGGACCCAGCCATATGCAAATGAGTCTTGACCCTGTTCCCCATGGGAACAGTCCAGCCCAAACTGCCAGGCCAGGTCCTCCCTGGACCAGAAACAAGTACCTTGGGACTGGTTTTGGGGTATCACTCACTTCAGCCAGGCTAGTTTGAATCTGGTGGCATAGTGAGCATGGGACCCATGTATGGGCATACCCTTCCCACTGAGGGTGGCAAATGCAAAAAGAACAGTTGATGGACGGAATGTAGACCAAATCAAACATTCACACTCAGTCACAGATCTGGGTTAATCCATCAGTTTTTTTGCTCACCATGCCATTCCAGTTTGGACCCAGCCATATGCAAATCAGTCTTGACCCTGTTCTCCCTGGGAACAGTCCAGCCCGAACTGCCAGACCAGGTCCTCCCTGGACCAGAAACAAGCATCCTGGGACCAGTTTCGGGGTATCACCCATCTTCAGCCATGCTAGCTTGAATCTGGTGGAATAGTGAGCACGGGACCCACATCTGGGCATACCCTTCCCACTTAGGGCGACAAATACAAAAAGAACAGTTGAGGGACAGAATGTAGATCAAATCAAACATTCACCCCTACTCACAGATCTGGGTTTAATCCATCCGTTTTTTTGCTCACCATGCCATTCCAGTTTGGACCCAGCCATATGCAAATCAGTCTTGACCCTGTTCCCCAGGGGAACAGTCCAGCCTGAACTGCCAGGCCAGGTCCTCCCTGGACCAGAAACAAGCATCCTGGGACCGGTTTCGGGGTATCACCCACTTCAGCCAGACTAGCTTGAATCTGGTGGCATAGTTACCATGGGACCACCGTCTGGGCATACCCTTCCCACTTCGGGTGACAAATGCAAAAAAAACAGCTGATGGACGGAATGTAGACCAAATCAAACATTCACCCCCAGTCACAGATTTGGGTTTAATCCATCTGTTTTTTTGCTCACAATGCCATTCCAGTTTGGACCCAGCCATATGGAAATCAGTCTTGACCCTGTTCCCCATGGGAACAGTCCAGCCTGAACTGCCAGGCCAGGTCCCCCCTGGACCAAAAACAAGCATCCTGGGACCAGTTTCGGGGTATCACCCATCTTCAGCCAGGCTAGCTTGAATCTGGTGGCATAGTGACCACAGGACCCATGTCTGGGCATACCCTTCCCACTTGGGGTGACAAATGCAAAAAGAACAGTTGATGGACGGAATGTAGACCAAATCAAACATTCACCCCAGTCACAGATCTGGGTTTAATCCATCAGTTTTTTTGCTCACTATGCCATTCTAGTTTGGACCCAGCCATATGCAAATCAGTCTTAGCCCTGTTCCCCATGGGAACAGTCCAGCCCAAACTGCCAGGCCAGGTCCTCCCCTGGACCAGAAACAAGCACCCTGGGACCAGTTTTGGGGTATCACCCCTCTTCAGCCAGGCTAGCTTGAATCTGGTGGCATAGTGAGCAAGGGACCCACACCTGGGCATACCCTTCCCCTTGGGGCAACAAATGCAAAAAGAACAGTTGATGGACAGACTGTAGACCAAATCAAACATTCACCCCCAGTCCCAGATCTGGGTTTAATGCATCAGTTATTTTGCTCATCATGCCATTCCAGTTTGGACCCAGCCATATGCAAATGAGTCTTGACCCTGTTCCCCATGGGAACAGTCCAGCCCAAACTGTCAGGCCAGGTCCTCCCTGGACTAGAAACAAGTACCTTGGGACTGGTTTTGGGGTATCACCCCTCTTCAGCCAGGCTAGCGTGAATCTGGTGGCATAGTGAGCAAGAGACCTACGTCTGGGCATACCCTTCCCACTTGGGGCAACAAATGCAAAAAGAACAGTTGATGGACGGAATGTAGACCAAGTCAAACATTCACCCCCAGTCACAGATCTGGGTTTAATCCATCAGTTTGTTTGCTCATCATGCCATTCCAGTTTGGACCCAGCCATGTGCAAATCAGTTTTGACCCTGTTCCCCATGGGAATAGTCCAGCCCGAACTGCCAGGCCAGGTCCTCAACGGGACCAGCAACAAGCATCCTGGGACTGGTTTCGGGGTATCACCCCTCTTCAGCCGGGCTAGCTTGAATCTGGTAGCAAAGTGAGCATGGGACCCATGTCTGGGCATACCCTTCCCACTTGGGGCGACAAATGCAAAAAGAACAGTTGATGGACGGAATGTAGACCAAATCAAACATTCACCCCCAGTCACAGATCTGGGTTTATTCCATCAGTTTTTTTGCTTACCATGCCATTACAGTTTGGACCCAGACATATACAAATCAGTCTTGACCCTATTCCCCATGGGAACAGTCCAGCCCGAACTGCCAGACCAGGTCCTCCCTGGACCAGAAACAAGCATTCTGGGACCGGTTTTGGGGTATCACCCCTCTTCAGCCAGGCTAATTTGAATCTGGTGACATAGTGAGCATGGGACCCACGTCTGGGCATACCCTTCCCACTTGGGGTAACAAATGCAAAAAGAACAGTTGATGGATGGAATGTAGACCAAATCAAACATTCACCCCCAGTCACAGATCTGGGTTTAATCCATCAGTCTTTTTGCTCACCACGCCATTCCAGTTTGGACCCAGCCATATACAAATCAGTCTTGACCCTGTGCCCCATGGGAACAGTCCAGCCCAAACTGCCAAGCCAGGTCCTCCCTTGACCAGAAACAAGCATCCTGGGACCGGTTCACAACAGTTGTAAGGAAAGAGCTTTGGCCCATGGAACCTGGTTAGTAGGGGGCCACGGGCACTACAATTTCCAGGCTACATCATCCATCAGGCAAAAAGTAGGGGATAACCATGTCAATAAGAGGCCTTTTCTCACAGCTACATCTCATAACTACCAACTGTTAAGTAAGTCCAACATGTGACATTTCTGCAGTTACAGTCCCCTCAAAACTCAAGTACTTAATTAGACACAAAGCACACACAAAGCCCTCCACGACAAGGGACCGGAATACCTCAACAGACGCCTCAGCTTCTACGTCCCCACCCGCCTCCTCCGCTCCTCTGACCTCGCACTCGCTGCTATCCCTCGCATCCGCCGCTCCACGGCGGGTGGGAGATCTTTCTCCTTCCTGGCGGCCAAGACCTGGAACTCCCTCCCCACCAGCCTCAGGACCTCCCAGGACCACTCCGCTTTCCGGAGACTCCTAAAGACCTGGCTGTTCGAGCAGCGATAACCCCCCCTTTTTCCCCTAGCGCCTTGAGACCCGCACGGGTGAGTAGCGCGCTTTATAAATGTTAATGATTTGATTTGATTTGAGAGGAGTTTGGCATTTGAATCAGCACACTACTCTCAATTTCCCAAAGCAACTCACCCCTCTCTACTTTACAGGGCAGAAAAACCATTGAATAGTCATGTTGTTTCCAAATGAAGTGGACAGGCATTGTTCATAACTTCCTTATTCTGGCTGTTGGGGCAGTCCTGTGACTGACTTCAATTCTCGAATGAGATGGAGTGAGAAAGACCTGTGAGAAGAGAAAATGAAATATATCATTTGAGCATTGCTTGGTTTTTCTAACTAAAGTGACTGGTCTGGTCTTTGAAGAACCCACAAAAAAGAAGTACAGCAAGGACTGGAACATGTAAGTAATTCTAGCCAATTGTGAAAAGGGCAATCATTCAAGCAAAATGAATGATCCTTTAGGCCACAAACATGGCAGATAACGTTTACAAATCATACAAACCACTATCACTCACTCAAAATATGACTCATTGATGTACAATAGTTAATCACTTGTTCCAACAAGCAAGTGGTGCATATTTGTCTATTGTATTGTATCTCCTATTTTCCAGTGGAAGCAACAAACAATGGCACTATTGTAAATTAATGATTTTTACTGCCACCCCAGCTAGGAAATGATGAAAATAAGGATAGGGATGGGAGGCATTGCCTTTATGTCTTTTAAGCAAATGGTGAGGTTGCTTCTGTGCACACTGGTCCAACTCCACTCCTTACATGTAAATAAATGCAGTGCAGCATGAGCCAGACATAAAATGTATACATGTTCTCCAATATCCATTATTTTTGCAATTGTGAAACATCCCCTTCGGTAAAAGTAATGAAAGTGCCCAGTACTTTTTTATACCATGTCACAAGTATTGTAGAACGGACATATTTTTTAGAAGACATAGGCACTCATTATGACATTGGTGGAAAGTGCTGCTTACCACCATGCTGACTGCCACCAACATACCACGACACACACATAGAAATCTACCACTATACAGTCACCCACACAAGTTCACCAACCCAAAGGTCAGTGATAAAATGGCAGTACCAAAACCCACACCGTTACGCCAACAGAAATGCGCCCACAGCATCGTGACCCACGAATCACTGCGGTAGTCATTCAACCACGGTAAACCCTTGGCGGTACATGCCGCCGCACTCAAAATACACACACACTAACAAAAGAACACCACATTGGACAACTCAAAATACACACATACACACACCACACCCACACACCTACACCACTATAAAACACACACACACACACACGCCCGACAACCCTTTATGACCCAAAGATTTTGGCAAGTGAGAGAAAGACAAGCCAGGAGCCCCCACTGAATCTGAGCCACAAACATCACACACCCCAACACATCACCCCACACACCCTCACACACACTACTCACACTACACCCATGGCACCACAAAGACACCCCAGGTTCTTTGAGGAGGAGCTAAGGGTCATGGTGAAGCAAATCATCTGGGTAGAGCCACAGCTATTCGGATCAGAGGTGCAGCAGACGTCCATTGCAAGGAATATGGAGCTATGACGGAGAGTCGTAGACAGGGTCAACCCCGTGGGATAGCAGCCAAGAACAAGAGTTGACATCAGGAAGAGGTGGAATGACCTACGGGGGAAGGTGCGTTCCGTGGTTGCAAGACACCAGATAGCTGTACAGAGGACTGGTGCTGGACCCCCACCTCCTCCCCCACAACTAACAACATGGGAGGAGCAATCTTGGCGATCATGCATCCTGAGGGCCTGACAGGAGTAGCAGGAGGGCCTGGCAGGAGTAGCAGGAGGACTGGACTCTGGTAAGTCAAATCTTTACTATTTTATCCCCCACCCTACCTGCATGCCATCACAAACACCTACCCCTACCCTCACAACAATCACCTCACCACCTCACATATACCCCACCATCACAACCCATCCTTCCCAAAACCAAGCCCTGCATGCAACACCAATGCTTGGACCCACATCAGAGACCTGCATGGACACACTTCACCACAGCATGCACACTAGTGACAATAACTTAGCCAACCGAATCACAACTCACACAAGCCAAAGCTGCCTTGGTAATAACAACCATAGAGGGAAACATACCCATGCACAAGATGGCACATGCAGAAAAATAACACTGCATTTACATCCCCACAGGACCCCCACTCAACGTCACCTGAGAGGAGGTGCCAGCCACATCCAGTCCCCCCCCAGAAGAGGCCCACAGTGATGACAGCAGCTCTGCATGCCTGGATCAGGATGACCAACCTGGCCCATCAGGGACCTCTGGACAGTCAGTTACCCAGGCACATTCCCAACCCACCACAGAGCCTCCACCATCAGGAAACACCACCACAGCACCCACCCAGCGGGCCTATACCTCTGTCCCCAGGACACGTCAATCAGCAGTGTGTCCACCACTACAAGGACCCCAGGAAACCCCACAAACAGAGGACAATCAGGGACCTGGAGTCAGTGGCAGTGGGCACACAGTTCAGGGGACAGAAGCACAGGACAACAGGGAAGCTGGGAGGACTGCTGTGCGACAGGGAGAGGACAGGCCCAGGGAACAGACGAGGCACTCACCAACATCGTAGGAGCATACCACCATTTCCAGAAGACCATGGGCCAGATACTGGCCAAGCTGCAGGAGACCCAGTGGCTGTAGGAGGGACAGAACCTGGGGATCAGGGAGGACCTGAGAGACATCTACACCACCCTGGTCGCCATTGCAGGGGTGCTGGCAGACATGGCCAACACCATGAGGGAGGCAGTGGCACGCCAATGGGCCCCTGACACTAGCCACACCGATGAAAAGCCCTCCGCTGACGCTAGTGGACAGGAGGCACCACCACAGGAACAACAAGCCACCAGAAACCCACCCCCTGTAAATGGAGAACCACCCCGCAAATGGTCCCTGCAATCCAGGCAGACGCCAGAGAACATTGTCAAACCCCCACCAGGAAATAAGACTCTCCTGATTGTCATCCTTGTGTCCCACTCTGTCACCCTGTCCACCTTGAACTGCAATTGCTCCACTCCCTATGGCCCCTTGGACAATGCACCTGTGATACAAATAGACTGGACTCTGTCCTGGACTTTCCTCCATCATCAACCCAGCCCCTAGCACATCCCCATTTACTTTTCAGCACTGAAATAAACACCCTTGGAACTATTACAAGTATGGAGTCTGTCAATTATTTGAAACATGTATTATTTCAACAAACTGTAAACAGTGCAATTCAAATGTACCATAATATTTACATAGGTATGACCTATAGTGGGCATCAGTAAACACACCAGGAGCCAGACTGGGGCACAGAGATCTGAAAATAGAGATGCCAAAGGGTACAGTAAGTGGCCTTAGAAATAGGAAAATCAGGCTGCCATGTTCAATGTCCAACACAAAACTGCAATGGAAGGTGAAGTGACAGTGTCTTACCTGTGTGTCACTGGAAGTACTGTTGAATTAGTGTGGTTCTGTTGTCCAAATCCTCTTCCTCTGCCTCCTCTTCGACACTGTCCACAGGCTCCACCGCTGTCACACGACCATCCCCAGGCTCATCCTCCTGCAGAAAAGGCACCTGGCGTCTCAAGGCCAGGTTGTGCAACATGCAACATGCAATGATGAGCTGGCACACCTTCTTGGGTGAGTAGTACAGGGATCCCCCTGTCACATGGAGGCACTGGAATCTGGCCTTCAGGAGGCCAAAGGTTCGCTCAATGATCCTCCTTGTTCGCCCATGTGCCTCATTGTAACGTTCCTCTGCCCTTGTCCTGGCATTCCTCATTGTGATCAGTAGCCATGAGAGGTTGGGGTAACCAGAGTCACCTGCAAATATCGAGGGACACCTGTTAGCCACATATTCACCCTTAGGGCCAACCCCACACCCATATATCAACAGACACTGGGTGTGGACCATGGGCTCACTTATTAGCTACACCCTGTGCCTCTGGAGTTGAGCCATCACATATGGGATGCTGCTATTCCTCAGGATATAGGCATCATGCACAGACCCTTGATACTTAGCATTGACATGGGAGATGTACTGGTCCACCAAACACACCATCTGCACATTCAGAGAGTGAAAGCTTTTTTTTCTGAACACATGTTCATTTCTTCAGGGGGTGGACAAATGCAATATGTGTACCATCAATGGCACCAATGATGTTGGGGATGTGTCCCAGTGCATAGAAGTCAGCCTTCACTGTGCTTCACTGTGGCCAAATCCTCCACCTGGGGGAAAATGATGTAGGTGCGCATGTGTTTCATCAGGGCAGACAACACTCTGGTCAGCATATTTGAGAACATAGGCTGTGACATCCCTAATGCCATGGCCACTGTCACTTGGAAGGAACCACTTGCCAAGAAATTGAGCACTGCCAGGACCTGCACTAGAGGGGGGATACCTGTGGGGTGGCAGATAGCTGAAATCAGGTCTAGCTCCAATTGGGGGCACAGTTCTTGGATTGTGGCCCTATCAAGTCTGTATGTTAGGATAATGTGCCTGTCCTCCATTGTTGCCAGGTACACCAGGGGTCTGTACACGGAGGGATGTCTCCATCTCCTAGTCATCCTCAGTGGTTGAACTCTAGGGTAAAAAAGTGTTAGCAGAAGGTCATATTCAAAGATTTTCTCAGATTAATTTGCAATTCTTGCTTTACAGAAACAGTATGTGAACTCATAAATCAGTTGATGTGCCAATGTCTGCTGTGATGCAGTTAGGTGCCACGGACTGTGCCCCCCTGAAATGGCAGCTGCCTGACCGACCTGTGAGGAGGGACAAGTGTAAATGAGGTAATTCCACTGGCTTTGCGCGCTATTGACATCGGCGCTCGATGACCGCCGTGAAACCCCACATTGGTTATCATTTGGGAGTATGGGTCCCAGGAGCCAAAGGTGATGTACGCCGGCGGTGACGGCATGCACCGCCGTGGACGTGACCGCCATTTTCTATCTGTTCACTCACTTGCTACCTGACCTTCAACAGGAGAGGACCTACACTGCAAGTGCTGCTGTGACCTGTGCCTGGAAGCGACAATGGCTCGAGTGTCTGGGGAAAGGGCCCCTGCCTTCACTTCAGAGGAATTTGGAGAGACTGGTGGATGGGGTCCTACCCCAGTACACTTTACTCCATGGTCCTCCAGACAAACAGGTGAGTACACTGTGAGCATGATGTGTGGGGCATGAATGTTTGGATTGCTGTGTGTGTAAGCCTCATGTAGGGGGGGTCTGAAGTGTCCTGTGCAGAGTGCTGCATGTATGGTGGTCAATGTATGTGCGTAAGGGGATGGGGGATGTGGTGGGCCATGAGTATAAAACTCAGGACGGTATGACTAATGCCTTTTCTGCTGTATTTTTGCTGCAGGTCAGCGCCCATCAGAAAAAGGGTATTCGGCGTGCCATCGCCAAGAAGGTGCAGACCCCTGGGGTCTTTGACAGGCAGAGCACCCACAGCTGCAAACAATGGGAGGACCTGTGCCGCTGGGCAAGGAAGACGGGGAGGCCCAGCTGGGAAGGGGTGCCTGTCGTACTCTGACCCCCCTGATGTTCTGTATCCTGGCGGTGGCCTAGCCGGAGTTGCATGGGCGCTTGAAGGCATCATAGCAGCCACAAGGGGGTGAGTACAGATTCTGAATCATGACTTATGCGCGTTAAGGTATTCCCTGAGTTGGGGATGTGGGCTGTGGCTGCACCTAGGCCAGCGTAAACTTGTCAGGGTAGGTTTAATGATGGGCAAGCTCAGATGGACTCCAACCCCAATAATGTTAGTGGGCATCTACTACTGGGCAGGGTCCTGTGGGTTTCAGATGTGCAGCTAATGGCGTTAGGCATTGTACCCCATAGCCTGGCGACTAGCATTGTAACTGGTAGTGTATGGCCTAGTGCATAGGGCTGTTCCCTGTGAGTTGTGTATGCCAACGGTAGTGTTGTTGCTGGCATTGACCAAGTGTATCCTCTGTCTCCCCCACTTTTGTTTTGTCACCCTGTCCTTGTGTGCATTAGCATCATCTGGCGGAGGAGCAGAGGCACCGGCGTCGGACAGAGCTGCATCCCATATGGGCCTGGAGGCTTAATCTACCGACGGTGAGGGCACCAGTGGGACGGAGGGCAAGGGGAGCACCACGATGGAGACAGGAGGGGACAGTACCGACAGCGACACCTCCTCCGATGGAAGCTCCTTGGCGGTAGCGGACAACTTTGTGCCCACCCCAGCAACAGGTACAGCCGCCAACCCTGTACCAGCACCGCCCTCCCAGCAGCCCCTCAGCGTGTTTCCCGTGCCCGCTCACCCAGGAGGGTGGGCATCTCCATCGCCCCAGACACCTCAGGCCCTGCCCCAGTCAGCCATGCTGCACTCAGTGAGGAGGCAATTGACCTCCTGAGATCCCTCTCTGTTGGGCAGTAAACCATACTGAATGCTATCCAGGGTGTAGCAGGGCATTTGCAACAAACAAATGCATACCTGGAGGGCATCCACTCTGGCGTGGCGGCCCAACAGAGAGCATTCCAGGCTCTGGCCAACTCACTGATCGCAGCCATTGTACCGGTCTCCTGCCTCCTCCCTCCAACTTCCTCTACCCAGTCCCAATCCCCTCAACCCCAGCCTATCCCAAGCACACCTTCAGACCAGCAATCACCCAAATTAACACACAGAACTGGCTCAGGCAAACACAAGCACCACACTTCATCTCAGAGGCACTCACACAAGCACCATCCACATGCAGACACACCAACATCCACTGCCTCCACTGTGTCCCCCTCCTCCTCGTCATCTTCCTCCCTCCCAGGAGTGTCACCAGTCACACCTGCATGCAATACATCCTTATCCTCTACCTCCATCACCAGCACGCCTATCACTACATGCCCCTCACTGGCAGTCACCACCCCCACATCCATGCACACGTCTCCTGTGTCCTCTCCCACTGTGTCTGTGACCCCTCCTCCCAAAGTACACAAACGCAAGCACTCAGATACCCAACAGCCATCCACCTCACAACAGCATCCAGCCCATGCATCTGCACCCAAACACAGCAGACTGACACCTACTACAACCACTCCCTCTTCCTCTTCCTCCACACCCAAACCTTCACCCTCTTCCTGCCCCAGTGTCCCTAAGAAGCTTTTCCTCACCAACATTGACCTATTCCCCACCCCTCCCACCATCCTTCACCTCGGGCCAGGGAGGCCAGAACCCAGCCCAGCACCTCAGCAACCCAGTCCACGGCCACTGTGGTTTCTGCAGCAACTGCAGGTGTGAGAGGCTCCAAAGAGGGACCCGTCAGCCCAGCCAGTGTGCCAGCACCCCCTGCCAAGGCCAAGAAGGGTACGCCACCTAGCAAGGGCAAGAAGGGGACACCAGCCAACAAGGGGAAGGAGGCACAACCAGCCAGCAAGGGGAAGGCGGCACCACCAGCCAGCAAGGGGAAGGAGGCACCACCAGCCAGCAAGGGGAAGGAGGCACCACCAGCCACCAAGGGGAAGAAGGCACTACCAGCCAGCATGGGCAAGAAAAAGACACCAGCTGGCAGAAGCAAGGAGGCACCACCATCTGCTAAGGGCAGGAAGGGGCACACTACACCAGCCATGGCACTTCAGCCGTCTGAGGCTGCAGGTGAAGGCCTGGAGGCTACCACCACCAAGGCCAGCACCACCAGCAACAGCAGCCCCAGTGGGCAGCCATCCATGGCTGTAGATGAAGGCCTGGGGGCCACCAGCACCGCCACCTGCAGCACAAATGACATCCACTGAGCAGCTGTCACCGCTGGCGAGCAGTGTGTAGTAGTGACTAGTGCAACACCTGTCGGTGTGACACCGAGGTGAGAGACTGTGACCTTGCCCCATCCAGGATGAAGCACAGTGGACCCACAGCCCCCTCTAGAACCAGTGGAAGAAGGCATCCACTTACCCCCTCTTTGGCAGGATGAAGCACACTGTGTACAAGGCCCCAGTGGAAGAAGGCATCCACTCACCCCCTCCTTGGCAATATGAAGCACACGGGGCACAACCCACTCCAGAACCAGTGGAGACGCCATCCACTAGAGAGACTGTGGCTTTACACTCCCCACGACCAAGCAGTGGGCAACCCACCCACTAGAGAGACTGTGGCTGTGCACTCCCCAAGACCAAGCAGTGGGCAAACAACCCACTAGAAAGACTTTGGCTTTGCACACCCTAGGACCAAGCAGTGGACAACCCACCCACTAGAGAGACTGTGGCTTTGCACTCCCCAGGACCAGGCAGTGGGCAAATCATCCACTAGAGAGACTGTGGCTTTGCACTCCCCAGGACCAAGCAGTGGGCAACCCACCCACTAGAGAGACTGTGGCTTTGCACTCCCAGGACCAAGCAGTTGGCAAACCACCCACTAGAGAGACTGTACCGCCCGGGTTGTAATGAGGGTCATAGTCTTTCTTTGCAGCCTTATAATAACAGTCAAACGAAGGATTAAGCTCTGAACCAACTCATATGCTTCTTTGTTCACACCAGTGAACCTTTGTGACACTTTTTAACTGGCTTTGCACTCCCCAGGACCAAGCAGTGGGCATGGAACCCCCTCCAGGGCAGTGGCGTTGTACCATCTTCCGGCTGAGGTGCCCCCATTCCCTGTCCCCCTGAGGTGCCTGTGTTTTTTCTACCTGATGCCACTGCAGTGTTCTCTCTGTATTGAAGCAAGAGTCAAGGGGGACCTTGGCCTCTGTGTTATGGCCCCTGGGGCCACAAACATTTTGGAGTGGGCATTCTCCCTCCTTTTGTATATATTGTATATATTGTACATACTGTTTATTGTTTAAGGACGTATATATCTAAAACTGTACTATTACACTGATTTTATTCCATTCCTTTTGTCCTTGCGTTATTCCTGAGGGTTACAGGGTGTATATGTAATGTTGTTGCATCTGCTTGTGTGTATGGTGTTGGGGTGGGGGTGTTGTGTGTTGCGTGTGTGTGTCACTCTCTTCCCCTCCTTGTGTGCTAGGTGCAGTACTCACCTTTGCCATCTTCACCGACGTTCATGTTCCTGGTGTATGAGAAGGTAGACCAGCATTGGAAAAAAGTGCAGCTCGGGCTCCATGGCATTGTGGTTCTTCCTTGAGTGTTGAGAGGTGAGTTGTTTCCCTTCAGAGTACAGTTTCTGCCGTGATTTTGATGGCCTTGGTACCGCCCCAGAAAAGGTGCTGGATAGGACTGTTGTAATGCAGTGGCCGGTACATTATCTTCGGCATGGCTGTTGGCGGTTTCCGCCGCAGTGTTTGTTGCTACTGCCGTGGCGGTCGGTGTGTTAAAGTGTCTGCCTGTGTTGGCGGTTTCTGCCGTGGTCATGATTCAATTTTTTTTACTGCTGGCCTGTTGGCAGTGTTACTGCCGCTTTATAACCGACCGCCAGGGTTGTAATGAGGGCCATAGTCTTTCTTTGCAGCCTTATAATACCAGTCAAACGAAGGATTAAGCTCTGAACAAACTCATATGCTTCTTTGTTCACACCAGTGAACCTTTGTGACACTTTTTAAACTAATCTTTCAGCAGATGTAGCAACAGGATTTCTTGGCTCATCCTACTGTCCTCCTTGCTGACTTCTCTTGAGAAAACCTCAAAAGAAAGTGACATTTGTGTCAGGCATTTGACTAGCCTCCATTTGTCCATTGCCATGGTCATGACATTCTCAGGTGTATCCTCTACTCTTTGAAGGACATAGTCGGTGATATATCTGCACTACTCAAACAGACTTTGCAACATGTAATAGATTGCGTTCCAATGTATTGGGGCTTTAACTGCTACTCTATTAGCACCCTGAATGATTCTCATCTGTTTCTGGGCTTTAAAACAATGACTGAAATGAGTGCAGGTTATTCTTCAGGTGGTAAGGATATTGATGATTATGGGGGTCATTACAACTTTGGCGGGCGGCTACTGCCGCCCGCCAAGCTGTAACCGCCGGGCGGCCGTCAATGCGGCCGCACTCCTGCGGTGCTCATTTGGACATCCCCACTGGGCCGGTGGGCGGAAACCAAGTTCCCGCCCGCCAGCCCAGCGGGGATGGGGGCCGCAACATGGAAGCAGCAGTTGCACCCGTCGCGCTTTTCACTGTCTGCATGGCAGGGGGCATGGGAAGTGCAGGGGCCCCCAGGGGCCCCACGACTCCCCGTACCGCCAGCCTTTTCCTGGTGGTTCATACCGCCAGAAAAAGGCTGGCGGTCGGGGACTCATAATCCCCTGGGCAGCGCTGCCCAGGCAGATTTTCACCACCGGGGCTAAAGTGGAGGAATACCGTCCTGCACAATCAGGATGATACAATGCCCTAAACACAGGACTTTGAAATCCACCATCTGTCATGGCCTTGACTATATTATGGCCATTGGCTGTAGCCTAAAATCCAATTTTGAGACCTCTGGGTTGAAGCCAGTCAAACATCTTGCTGTTAAAGTCTTTCAAGATGTGTGCAGCTATATAGGATTTTTCCATGACGAACATCGCTATTGTTGCATGCTGCAGAATGCCTTCTTCAGTGCTGAGACATGCATATAGCTGTTGCCTAACCCCCACAAAAGAGATCTAGTGTGCAGTGTTACACATGTAATCAGCTGCTTGACAACTCGTCTATGTCTCTTGTCAGGTGATAGTGTGAACTGCTCTCTACTTCTTAGCTTGGCCAACCAATTGCAACACATAATGATGGAACACTGGAACAGAAATTCAGGCAAATCCAGCTGAGAACCATCCATTTTGGCAGATGGCTGCAAAAAAAATCTAAAATCCCCACCCTTTCCACGAAATAAAAGGGAGGAGGTGCAGTAATAACATTTTAGCCAGCTTGCCATTGTACAAACATTCTTTAGGATGTTTGTGTTTGTAGGGCCCTTTCTGCCAAAACATGCCCATATTAGTAGCTTGGATTTTTTTCTTTTTTGGTGCAACTGACACAGACGACTTATGGAGAGAACCAGGGGGTGGGAAATTCAATGTGAGGCTTGGGGAAATCATTGAATGCAGTGGTATCTGCATCTGAGTCTTTTGCCTTTTGAAGGATGTTGATGCGGGTGATGTTGGTACACCGCAGGGGACAGGGCTGCTTTGTATGCTTTGTATGCAGCTATCATCCTCTTCTTTCCCATCACCTCTTTCTATCACAGTGATTGGGACTGCTTCCCATCTCTCTTCACTAACACTAGCAGCTGCTTTTTTAAGGTTCTCCTTCCACCAGATTGCATGATTTTTTTTTTTCATATTGGATGCTTGCCACCCAGTACCGTAGTGTGAGCCTGGCATACCTCAATGAACACTCGGGTGGCAAAGGGATCATATTGCAATGTGATTCTCCTGCTTGCTTATTGTAAAGAAGTCACAAACCAGGTGAGAGAACTTTTTTAGTGTTCTACTGCCAACGCCTAAAGAACTGTAGGTAGGTTGGTGTGTTATTTGCCTCTCTGCAGAGTGTGCTTTGACTGAAGTAGTGGTGGGTGTCGGTCTCAATGGAGCCTTACAAATAAGGAAGCTGGGAGTGGTGGTGACAACAGTGCTGCATCCCTTTGAACAGGCTGAATAGGAGGGTTAATCCTCATTATTGTCACTTGCCGTAATTTTAAGGGTTTCAGACACTTTCCTTTTCCCTTGTTTCTCATGGAGGTTCTTGGAATCAGCTGTGTGTAGGAGGCCGGCCCTCTATGTAGTGTGCAAAACCAGGCACACTGTGTAGAGGGTCCGGGCAACCACATGTTGGTTTACAGAGGTAAATACTAGACCATCAATGGGTGGTGGAACTTTATTGCACAGCAGGATCTTTGGTGCAGGGCACAGGGCTGCCAGGTGTAGAGTGAATCGGTGAGCCAGGAGCTGTGAGCAAAGGTGCCCTTGGAAGCAGGAAATAGGTTGCTTTGAGGGTCATTTGCCACTGAGACACCTGTGGCAGGGGTAAATAAAAATAGTCTTTAAAAAAAAGAATGTTGGTGTGTGCCTATGGCAGTCAGGGGATGTAGAGGAAAATGGAGTAAGCCTTAAAACATTTATGCTAGTGTGAACCTATGGTACACAGGAGTGCAAGGGAAGGTAAAATAATCCATAAAACGTTATTGTTGGTGTGCACCTATGGCCTAAGAGACCTATGACAGGCAGGGGGTGCAGGGAAAAATCAAATCATGTAAAAAAATAATTGCTGGTGTCTCATTGGGGACTATGAGCAATTCTTTGGGAAACAATGAGGAGCAAGGCAAATTGAAAAAATATATATCATATTCTACAAACACAGCATGTACATACTACAATCATCCTCAAGCACATTCAACGGATATCAGGGAAAAAGTAAAACAGATTAACAAAAAGGCATAGCCCTCTTCTATCAATGTCCCTGGAAAATGGCTTTGAAAACTTGAAAAAAAAGATTTAAGACACTGGCTGACTACACAAAACGTTTGCTGGCACTTGTTCAAACAAATGCAAAAACAACAAGTGATGGACGGAATGCTGAACATTGTCAAACATTCACCCCCAGTCACAGATCTGGGTTTGATCCATCGTTTTTTTGCTGCCCATGCCATTCCAGTTTGGACCCAGCCATATGCAAATCAGTCTTGACCCTGCTCCCTATGGGACCAGTCCAGCCCGAACTGCTAGGCCAGGTCTTCCCTGGACTGGAAACAAGCATCCTGGGACCGGTTTCGGGGTTTCACCCCTCATCAGCCAGGCTAGCTTGAATCCAGTGGCATGGGAAGCACGGGACCCACGTCTGGGCATACCCTTCCCACTTAGGGCAATAAATGCAAAAACAACAAGTGATGGACGGAATGCTGAACATTGTCAAACATTCACCCCCAGTCACAGATCTGGGTTTAATCCATTGTTTTTTTGATGCCCATGCCATTCCAGTTTGGACCCAGCCATATGCAAATCAGTCTTGACCCTGTTACCCATGGGAACAGTCCAGCCCGAACTGCTAGGCCAGGTCTTCCCTGGACTGGAAACAAGCATCCTGGGACCGGTTTCGGGGGTTTCACCCATCATCAGCCAGGCTAGCTTGAATCCAGTGGCATGGGAAGCACGGGACCCACGTCTGGGCATACCCTTCCCACTTAGGGCGACAAATGCAAAAACAACAAGTGATGGACGGAATGCTGAACATTGTCAAACATTCACCCCCAGTCACAGATCTGGGTTTAATCCATCGTTTTTTTGCTGCCCATGCCATTCCAGTTTGGACCCAGCCATATGCAAATCAGTCTTGACCCTGTTCCCCATGGGAACAGTCCAGCCCGAACTGCTAGGCCAGGTCTTCCCTGGACTGGAAACACGCATCCTGGGACCGGTTTCGGGGTAGGCCTACAGCACAAACACACTGGCTAGCTGCAGAAAGTCTCCGGCCACATGTTCTATCAACAACAACAAACAAGAAGGCATGGACAACAAAGATCACATGCAGGCCTATGGCAAAGCACATTGACTGGCTATACAAATTAGCTGCTGGCCACATGTTCAAACAACAGCAGGCAAGGAGGCGTGGACAACAAAGAACAAATGCAGGCCTGTGACGAAAATACACTGGATGGGTACACAAAATAGCCACCGGCCACATTTACAGACAACGACATGCAAGGAGGTATGGACAACAAGGAACACATGCAGGTCTACGGCAAAAGCACACTGGCTGTTACACATAATGGCCACTGGCCGCATTTTCAAACAACAAGGAAGAAGACATGGGCAACAAAGAATACATGGAGGCCCATGGCAAAAGCACACTCACTGGCTACACAAATTGGCCAACAGCCACATGTTCAAACAACAACAAGCAATAAGTCATGGACAACAAAGAACAAATGCATGCCTATGGCAAAAGCAGCACACAGGCTGGTTACACCAAATGGCCTCTGGCCACGTGTTCAAACAACAACTAGCAAGAAGGCATGGACAACAAAAAACACATGCAGGCCTATGCAAAGGGACACTGACTACTACCCAAAATCACCACAGTCCTCAAGTCCAAACAACAACAAGCAAAGAGGCATGGACAACAATGAAAATCTTTCAGTGTATGGACACTGACTACACAAAATAGCTGCCGGACACCTGGCAAGGAGAAAAAAGACAAAATGCTGGCCTATGGTAAACACACTCACACGTCACACACATTGACACACACACACACTGACTAGACATAAAAATGGCCACTTGGCCAGCAAGCAAAGGAGGCATGGAAAACAAAGAAGAAAACACTGCCATTAATTCAGCAATGGCAAAAACAAAAATGACATCAACTATAAAACATTTTCAGCAACACACATCCTTCCAAGGCATCAAAATATTACCCCACCAAAATACAATTTTTACAGCAAAAACCTGAATAAAAGGTACAAATATACAGTGGTGCTCTACCTGTATCAAACAACACTGTTATCCAAATATTTTTTTAACCTTCTTTTTGTGATGTCATAAAAACAAAGTCCTTGAAATCCAATGGTATATGCAGCGGAAATTGCAGGCAAAGAGAAAGATCCTTTCAACTCAAAATTGAAATCAAAAGTGACCAGGAGAAGAATAGGAAGAGAAAGTTGGAGTTTTTGTGTGATTTCCTTCCTGTTGAAAAAAAGTAAAAATGAAAAAAAAAACTCTCGAACTGTGTGTTTGAGTAGAATGTTCGCTCAAAAAGGTATTTTTTATTTGATTTAGCTGATTCTAGAGTTGAAAATCTACTTGAGAAGCAGCCTTGATCGTTCATGACTGCTGGAATTTCTAAAGGCTGCTAAAAGGCTCTTGTGGTGATCAGAAATTGCCTCAAGGGCTGGCAAATCTCACACGTGCTCACAAGTGTGCACTCATGGAGCCTTGCATTGTTCCTGTGAACATCACAATGCTTAAACAGCATAATTATTTCCCCACACATCGAATGGCAGAATTTGGCAGGAACTCCACATTACAAGCATAATGAGGAGTTATCAAATTCTACCAATTCCTCAAGTAGAACTATAATTCATGCAAGTCTCAATACAAAACTAGTACCTCACTTGTGTGGGTAGGACTAATGCCCACAACTGGAAAAGCCTAAAATGCAACATGGACCCATCACGTTTCCACTGAAAATTTGTATTTTTTGTACTGATGCTAGCTGTGGATTTTAGGCCCTAGCTCAGCCGTTATCTGGCGAAACCTAGCAAACCTGCACATTTGTAAAAGCTAGTCTCTTGGGAGAATCCAGGGTGGCATGACTTGTGTGGTCCTTTCCAGAAGCCGTTGCAAGCCCCAAAGTTTGACTAAGAAAACACACACACATTTTCCTCATATTTCCGTGAGGAAAACATCTTCAACAGCAACAAATTTCCTACCACCCAGCATTCCGCCACGTCTCTAGATAAAAATGGTACCTCACGTTTGTGGGTAGAGCTCGTGCTCATTACAGGAAAGGACCCAAAACGCAACCTGGACACATCACAATTTTCCTCTGAAAAATGACCCCTTTTTGTGATATTGCTAATTGTCAATTTTGGGCCCTAGCATTTCCAGCATCAAAGGATACTTGACATAACTGCACATTTTTGACAACTCGACACCAAGGGGAATCAAGGGTGGGTGACTTGCATGGTTCTCACCAAGTTTTTTTATCGAGAAGCTCTTGCAAATTTCAAACTTTGACTTACAGCATATTTTCCTCCCACCTAGCATTTCCCCAATGGTCCCAATAAAATGATACCTTACTTGTGTGAGTAGGCCTGGTGCCTGCAATAGGAAAGGGCCCAAAAAATAAATACAATGTGGAGATATCATCATTTCCTGTCAGAAAAATGATCAGATTTGGCAGCTGTGTTTTTTTGGCCAGGGCTCCATGGCCACCCAAGGGAAGCCTACAAAATCCAGTGTTTTATGAAAAGTATACACAGAGGATTCCAGGTGGTGTGTTTTGCATGGATCCCACCAAGTTTTCATACTGATAATCTTCTTCAAAATTAAACATTTGCCTAAAATGCCTGAAATGCAACAAACATTTTCATTGCATTTCTGTGACCTAAACTTCAGAAGGAATACACACAATTGCTACCTACAACCAAACATTTCCCCACTTGTCCTGTTACAATATCTGCCCCATTTGCACAGCTGAGCCTAGTGCCTGCAACAAGAGCAGATGAAGCCAAGGACACTGAAAGTCCCTTTGCGAGGTCTCCCATTGACTTTAGTTTGATCTGTTCCTGTCGGGGGCCGGAGGCCACGCAACACTGTTGCTGAAAATATAGCAATTGCATTCTAGGGACTTGTAGATGAACGTAAATACAGTGATGGCTTCCTAAGCAATCCAGTCACCAAAGTTAATCCTAAAAATGTCTTAATCTCATGGAGATTTGTGGGAATATTCCAGGTGGGTCTTAAGTTTGGCACTGTTGTCTATCAAAAGTTGTTCTGCACTCCAATTAGTCTGCTCAACAATCTCATCCAAAAACACATCATTAAAAACAGTTGGAAGACATGGGTAGGCAAAAAGATCTCTGTATTGACTCTGCACCTTATAACACCACTAAGGCCAGGCAAAACAGGCTGCAACATAATAGGGGGAACCCAGAGTTTATTGCTTCCAAAGGGAAGCTTTTCAGCCATTGGCTGCAATACAGCTCTCCCTTCTTTCACTACTGGCAAATCAGTGTCCTCTAAAAGAGGCACTTCATCATCACAAATAGTGGATTCATTATCAGATGATTCCTCTCAGAAAGAAAATTTAACTCCAGAGTCTTCAACTCGTCCTCTATGTCAGTTGCAGAGTCAGTCTCAGAGCCATGTTCAGAGGCATCTTCAAAAGGCAAACCAACAACCTGCTGGGTGGTCAGCATGCAGGCAGCCATAACGCTTACTAATGAAACTAACACAACAAGTAAGAAAACAGTGTAACAACATTGTAACAAATTAGAACTCAACAACCGGAGGCTATGTCAAACAGTAAATATAACTGTTGATATTTACTGACTTGGAAAAAACAAAGAAACCACACAATGAACTTTATAATCCAAAAAAGATGTCTCTCACTTGCCACAGAGAGCTGTACTTAGGACCAAATTTACCAACTCTGCACAGACCCAGCAAGCACCAAAGATATCCCACTAACAAGGAACAGCAAAAGAAATTACACACAAGAAAACACAATACAGATCTTACACAAATCCAAACGGGAATTTGAAACGCAATAAAACATATGCTAAATTTACTACAATGATTAGAACTGCTAACAAAAACAAATTGAAGCAAGGCAACTGTACTCTTTTGAAGTAAGCATTACAAAAATGTTTCTTTAGCAAACACAAACAATTACACAAACTGCAGATCTACCAATGTCATAACTACAAGCAGGCAGGAATCACCAGAAAGGAAATCAAAAACTTTGAACTACAATAAAAAAAGAGAAAGAAAACAATTAGTTCACAAATGCAAATGGCAGCAATAAATAGTGCAAAGTCTGTGCAGACAAACGTCTGATCTGCCTCAAAGGAAGGCACAAAGCAAAGGCAACAACATTTGCACTCCAGATGGAAGTGACCCTTACTTCAGCCGCCAGGTACACACTAGCTAAATGACAGTTTACACACACCACCTTCAAAACGCAATCACACACTGCCGGCCAGGTGCTGGTCCACACACATCACCACACAAATGCCAGCCACACACTCTGGCAGTCACACAGCAGTCTGCACACACTGCCAGCCAAACACCAGTTCTCACACTGCCAGACTAACACTGGTCCACACACACACATACACACAGCCAAACACTTCTCACATACACTGGCAGCCACACACACCACCAGCCAAACACCAATTCAAGCACACCACAAGTTGAATGCCAGTTCACAGTCAGAAACTTATTCCATGGTACTTAGTGGTTTTCTTCCCCCCTGGGGCAGATCAGCAACTGTTGCCCAAGAGGTTGCTCCTATGAAACATACTTACGGGGGGCGTGGCCGGGCCACGAAACAAGATGGCCGCTTAGAGCGAGAGCTCCGCGCCGAGGCGGTCCCGGAGGGGCGACGGGGGCGAGAAGACAGCCGGACAACACACCGGGTTCGGTGCCCCTCCACCCCTACAACAGCGGCGACACGGAACCATGTCCGGGGACCCCGTAGGAGCGGGACGCAAGGCAGGAAACTCGCGACTCGCCCCAGGCCGATAAGGCCTGGAGAAAGGGGCGGAGTCGCGTCTTCGGAAGACCGCGGACGGCGTGCCCGTAGCGGCAAGGAGCAAGCTGAACAGGCCGCAGGGACTGCGGGAGCCGTGACGACCCGCATCCATCTCCCTACAACGCCAACAAACACCCGTGGGCCTTCCCCCCCCCACAGGGAGACGGGAAGACGCAGCAAAGGGGTGCGGCCCCTTCGACAGCCGGGAGAGAAACCCAAAGAGAGGTGGGATCGAATCTCTTCAAAATAAGAACGGCATCGCCGGAGGCAGAGGCACGACTTCTCCCCTCTTTTCCATCACAGAGGGACAACAAAAACCCTCCCGCTGAGATAATAAACTTTCTCCCCCCCCCTCCAGACAACTAATACTGAGGAGGGCAGAGAGGCACGACGGGAGGCACGTGGAGGCGAGGGGACGAGAGGGGTGAGCGACTGGGGGGGCACCGGAGATGAGGAGAGCCAGAGGGAGCCAAGAGAACAGAGATACAGGAGAAGGGAGTGGACTGACACCAGTGTAAGCCACCGAACATCTATATCCTTATCGGAATCTACGGAGGGAATCTCGGGCCCCACGTGGTCAGACTCTGTAGACAATTGAGGCGATGCCCGGCAACAAACCGAACCATAAACCTGTCAGCAAGCCTGCACGACAACTATTATTCTCAGAAGCGCTACAACACAAACGCCTAACCCCCACGAAGATAAACCCTCAAACATCGCCACCTTTAAACGAGTCCACCACGATGCCTGATAAAGATCAATCCACGACTATGGACAGGATACTACAAGAGATCACCACCGTCAGCCGCCGCATAGAGGGGATGGACGCCTCTATAACTTCATTGACACTAGAAACCAAATCCATGCGATCTGACATTGCCGGCTTTCAATCTAGAGTGACAGGGCTAGAACAACGCATGGGATCACTAGAGACGCAGATCAACACGTCTCAGGTGCGAGAACAAGACTTCATCTACCTCAGGAGCAAACTAACGGACATGGAGGACAGGAGCCGGAGAGACAATATCCGCATACTTGGGATCCCGGAAAACGAAGAAGGCTCGGATATGCAGACTTTTCTGACCTCCACTCTTCCAAAAATGATTTCATTGGACTTTGACCCGCCGCTAGAATTCCAACGGGCACACAGGATAGGCCCAAAACGCTCTGACAACTCCTCAAGGCCCCGCCCAATCATCGCATGCTTGCTGCGGCATAATCAAACCCGACAAATACTCCAAGTAGCACGCAACCACGGCCCTTTCCGAATAGACCAGCACGAGATCCGAATAACCGCCGATTACTCCAAGGAAACCAACGAACGTAGAAAGGCTTTCCTAGCCCTACGACCCCGGCTTCGCAAACTAGAGATGAAATACGGTCTCTTTGACCCTGCAAGAATGTGGGTTACAAAAAATGGAGTATCCAAGGACTTTTATAACCCCGACGAATTGAGACTCTTCCGTGACTCTTTCCAATCCCAGCCTATGGACTCTTACAACACAGACAGTGAGCATGACATTGTAGGAGGCAGTGATAGGGCCGAAACCCCCCACTCGGGAATAGAAAAGGTGAAGACGGCTCTACACGACACCGGAGCCAGTCATAGAGGTAGAGACATGGAGAGACTAACTAGATCATATGATGACAGGGGTCAGATTTTACACGCAGTAGTAACCCACACCCAATTATCGGAAAGAGACAAATCCCGCTCCCCTTTAAAGCCTACAACTGGGTCTTCTTGAGAAGGTAACGCGACAAGACGACTTATGGGACTATCGCCAGAGAGTCGAAAATAACAACTATAGACTCCGCGGAAGGATGAGTACCTTTCCAGATCATATGTGTATTACTATTGTAATTGTCTAAGACTGCTAGTATCAATGTTAAAACCAGATACATGAAAAATCTATGCTCTTTATGACTAGAGCCGAGACCCTATAATGGAAACTACCAGTAAATCGTTATTTGCCCTCAGTACACAACAGATGATGATTACTAGAACAGGGATCAGACCCCACCAACTCACTGTATGTTGAATAAGGGCCCGGTCCCGACCCTATAACCCTATAACAAGGTAACAAGGTAACAGGGGCATTAAACAGATAACAAAAAATAAACACTAATTAACTATCATGGAACTTACCTTACATTCCACACACTACAAAGTATCTCATGGTAGTAAACAACAAAGTATGTGAAACTTTCCTAATACACACCACACTCGACCAGCGCCGACATTAGAACCGTTTAGCCCCCATTATCACCCCAAGGGATGGGACTAGACCACGCAAAGATAAATTAATTCCAATACAGGGACACACAATACGATATAACCTGAAACATATCAAAGCTCCCACTACTTGACTTTACCTTATTCTACAATAAGAAACTGGGGAAAAAAAAAAAAATAGAACACGAGGACATAATACAACATAATACCGCATAACAAAGTGAAATATTATGACATTCTACACTGCCACTCCACACCACATTATAACATCACAATGTAAATTATAAACTATTAGCTATTCTTTTCCCCAGATGTTCGTACCTACCCCCATCCTAATCATTATTACTATCTTAAATTATCATCAACAACAGAACGACTATGATGGTGGCACATACCAAGTAAGACCTTAGTAGGTCAGTATTATGATGTAATAATACACGGCAAGGAGCTAGTAATAGGATGAGATACGCACTATCCTCGCGTAACCCGGGGCTCAGCTACACTCATTACCTATCCTACGATTAATAGAGAGACGTTTGGCATAATGGCTCCTAACATGATAATGTGATAAGATGCCAGGATATGTTATGTTGATCAACCTAATATGTCATTGAACAGTTGTAAGGCGAGACGAGACGAGGCAGTGTTATAGTTGAAAAGAAATGCTCAGGAAGTATTATATTATACTGTATATTGGTATCTTTATGTACCCATGCATACGCGAGAACTATAATACTCTGTTTGAGCTCTCTCCCCCCCATCCTCTGCCCTGCCCCCCCCTCCCCTCGCCAGCCGGTCTCGGTCTTTCTGTCTGCCCAGTCCCTACTTTAATTTACGACCCTATCTTATGAACTCCTAAACACCCTACGATACCATACAACATCAAGTACTAGACACAACATCCTAAACACCATACCCCATCAACACCCGACACCCCCTCCCTCCTCTCCAGCGCCGCTCAGGTACTATAGTTATTAACCGATCATTACTTTTGCCAATATACACTTTAGTTATATAACTAATACACTAGCCACTAACCACCGATGAACAGACCCACTTCCCGATACATAAACATAAGCACTGCTGTGTGCCCCCCCCCCACCCCTCCTTATCACCGACATATCGATGACTGGCTGTCTGCTGTTTCCCCCCTTTGCCCCCCCCGATCGAGACCGCCCGACGGCACGAGAGCTCCGAGAGAAATCGGTCCCGCCGTTTACAGACTGGACTCCTAACCTCCCTCATCCCTACCCTTCTCCACTTCTTCCCCCAAATTGCACGCTCTCTTGCTATACTCTCAATCTCAACTTCAGCACACGCATCCATCCCTTCCCCCCCTTCTCCCTCTTTTCTTCTCCCTCTCATTTCTCCTTGCCTTCTTTTTCCCTCATATTTCCCCTCCATCTGGCTCTCGTCCTACTTACATTACCTCTCTTCCTTCACCCTCTCCTCTCTCTTCTCTTTCTTCTCCAGAGGATTCCCTTGGCCTCCACCAGCTACTAACCCCGTATAAAATAAAATAAAATAAAACACCGTATCATATCGAAACACAACTCCCACTCTAACTACTAAGTCAATATCTCCCACCCTCCCTCCCCCCCCCACCAACACCAACCCCGGATCGAGGGTGCTTACTTACTCACAATTATCCAATATGTCGAAGCCCCACCCTCAAGCGACGCGACCATTACGCATACTCTCTTGGAATGTACACGGCATGACGAGCTATGTTAAGCGGAAAAAGATATTGTCCTATCTTCAATCCAAAAAAACAGATATAGCTCTGATTCAAGAGACTCACCTTGACACTCTGGAATCCAGTAAACTTAAACGGGATTGGGTAGGGAGGGTTGCCTTCAGCTGCCGTCCAACGAGTCAGGAATCTGGAAGTAACGGACCCCGCAAATGTGGAGTGGCGATACTAGTGCTTAAATCCCTCCCGGTCACTATCATTAAAACCTGGAATGATACGGAAGGAAGGTATATATTTGCTAAATTAAAACTAGGGGACACTGTTTTATGCGTGGGATCCGTTTACGCACCAACCGGCCCAAAACGCCCATTCCTTCTACAGCTAAATCGCCTCCTGACAGAAATCGGAACTACTCGATACATAATTGGGGGAGACTGGAATCTCGTCCAAGACGCCATAATGGATAGGACAGGCCCTGTCGATGTATGTAACAATCACGACAGAGCGCTTCTGACAGACCTGACCACTGACGTCGGTCTGGTGGACTGCTGGAGAATACAACACCCGAAAGATAAGGAATATACTTTCTTATCCACCGTCCATGGCACCCAATCGAGTCTGGATTATTTCTTAGTATCACACACTGTAATCCCTCATATACAAGACACCTGTATCCTAGACAGCAGGCTCTCAGATCACTCCCCAATACTAATCCGGATCCAGGTGGGACTCTCCTTCTCTGGTCGTAAACCACGGCGACTGGCTGTACACAGATATCGCTCTCCACAAGGGAAGGAACAATTAAAAGCTCATGTAACCACATACATGGCCGAGAATTCAGGCACTGTATCCTCAAAAAGGATCCTATGGGCGGCAGCAAAAGCAACCCTAAGAGGGAATATGATGCGAGATGCAGCACTGGCCAACAAAGACAGAATAGCCCGCCAAACCACCTTAGAGACCACGATACAGGACCTCACTAAACAATATACCGCCCAACCATCCCCTAGGCTGCGACACGCCTTAGAACAGGCCCGCATGGCACACAATGAACTCTATACATCTCAGGCGGAATACGCACTGCAAAAATTGCGAGTCCGCCATTACGAACAAGGGGAAAAAGCAGGTCGCCTCCTAGCGGCGCAGCTCCGACAAAGAGAGGCAGCCTCTGCCATTGCGGCCATAACATCTTCTTCAGGAGCAGTGCTAACTCGCCCACAAGACATTGTAAACGAGTTCGCCAAGTACTACCGACATTTGTACACTCCTGAAACAACGACAGATCAAACACAAATGGAGACATTCCTTGCCGCGGCCAATCTACCCCGTCTGTCTGAGGCAGGCAGGGCCCTCTTGGACGGTAACATAAGCAAAGAAGAGATAACCCAAGTTATAACAAGCCTCCCCTACCATAAATCACCAGGAGAGGACGGATTCCCTGCGGAATTCTATAAATGGGCTGGGGAGGAGGCAATAACCGCAGTACATGAAGCACTGACGGAAGCATTTCAAGAAGGCTCCCTGGGCGCTCTATCCAATAAAGCCACGATTGTCATCTTGCCTAAGCCAGGGAGAGACCCCCTTCTTTGCGGCAGTTACCGTCCTATCTCCCTTTTGAATGGGGATGTCAAACTCCTAGCCAGTGTTCTAGCAGCGCGGCTCCGCAAGGTGATACCATCATTGATTCACAATACCCAAGTAGGATTTGTACCAGGCCGTACCTCCAGAAATCATATGCGAACTCTTTGCCATACACTGTTAGAATCCATACAATTACCTGACGAAGCCCTAGCCCTGTCCCTAGACGCGGATAAAGCATTCGACCGCATTGAGTGGCCCTACCTATTCACAACCATGAAGCATTTTGGCCTGGGGGAACAATTTATCTCTAAAGTACGTTTATTATATGACCACCCACAGCACAGGTTAACTGTGGGGGCATCATGTCAGACCCATTCCCTATCGGAAGGGGCACACGCCAGGGATGCCCCTTGTCGCCACTTCTATTTTTATTGGCCATGGAACCCCTAGCTGCCACCATACGAAATTCTCACCAAATAAAAGGGATCCATATCACCGGGGGCATATCCAAAATATATCTCTACGCAGACGACATTCTGTTAACAATGTCCGATCTAGAAACCTCGCTCCCAGCACTACTTTCCACTATAGAAGACTTTGCATCCCTATCCGGATATCGGGTAAACTGGGATAAAAGTGAGGCACTCCCATTATCCCGCATAACGACGAGGGTAGCGATACATGGCCTTCAATTCAAATGGACCCCGACCCGCCTTAAATATTTAGGAACGTTTATTAACAGAGGTCTAGAACATATGGTCAGGGACAACATAGACCCCCTTATATCTAAAATGAAACAAGACTTTGCCAAATGGTCCCTACTAGGCCTGTCCATGTGGGGCAGGACACAGGCGGTCAGAATGGTCACCTTACCACGCTTCACATACGTGTTAGGCATGCTTCCCCTACAGATACCTCTTTCCTCACTCCGATTAATAGACGCATCCATAAGGGCCTTCGTCTGGGGCTCCTCACGCCCAAGACTGAAACCTGCAATAATACTGGCACGACGGCTCTACGGGGGATTAGGACTACCCTCGGTAGAACAATACTCTCTGGCCCTACAACTCTCACAGCTAATATATACGCTTCCGGATATAGCCGATCCACCGCAATGGGTGATCACAGAGAAACTCCTATATGGACAGTATACGGAGATGGGAGGAACATACGCCAACCACGTTCCCTTAACTAACCCCATCCTCAAGGCTACAAACACAGCGTGGTGCAGAGCCCATCGACTAATAGGAGTACACCCCTCCCTGCATACCCAGGCTCCAATAGCAGGGAATAAAAGCGTTAAAATAGGAGGGACTATTCTCAGATGGCCCCAATGGTCCGAGGCAGGTATCCACAATATATCTCACATAATAGATGGAGATAGCTTCCGCACATTCGCCTCCCTCCAGGAAGAATTCGGTATCCAAAGTAACCAGGAGTGGCGATATCTACAGCTCAAACACTGTATGCGGAGAACATTAGGAACCCCCCCGTGGCTGCTCAAAACCTCACCCATCGTCACCTATCTTCAGAAATGGGGCCGACAAAAAGGCGTCTTGGCTGGCCTCTATGCCGAATTAACTAACCACCTTTACTCTCAGCCTTTACTTGAACGACTACGCTTAAAGTGGCAGGACATACTAGAGATAACCTACACGGACGAAGAATGGCCAGACATACTAGAAGCCCTCGACAGGGGCGTACGTGAAGCACGCCTGAAATTTTGCCTATTTAAAATCCTTCAGGGATGGTACTGGACCCCCGTTAAACTCTTCAGGGCAGGGCTGATACCTCACGCGAACTGTTGGAGATGCACAGAGCCATATTGCGACCAACTTCATATTTTATGCCACTGCCCCACAGTACAGTCACTATGGGACGCGGTACGCCTCGCCTTATCGGACTTCATACAGATACCAAAACCGACCCCACCAGCATTTATCATTCTTCATGACATTCGCCCGTATCCCTCACTATTGCGGGCACATAAACGATTAATCCACACGCCACTAGCCACGGCCAAAATATGCATACTCCGGCACTGGAGATCTAGCATTGCCCCCACACCCATGGAATGGATGACGGCCATGTATCAAACGGCTACCCATGAACGAGTGATTTATAACCTACAGGACCAAGCAGAACAATTTGAGGAGGTCTGGCGCCCATTCTTGAAGAGACCATGAAGCGCCTGGTGGATGACCAACGGATGATCAATGTTCAATGATCAATGATTAGGGAATATTAATTACCAATCACCCTCTGAGAATCCTAGACTCCGGAAACACATTTAATCTCCTACTGCCCCCTCTCTCTCTCCCTAGCTACGCTATCCTCTCTTCTCTCTCTCTTTTTTCTCTCTCTCTATCAATCCACAGGCCTCTAATTTTGTCACATGCCCGAGACCCTGAACTACCCAACATAGTAATACAAGTCGCTTCCTAACACAAACAAGGACTGAGAAATCAACTCATATAAGATGTAGACACTCTCTAACCGACCTTACCATATCTATCATACATATTATCTACCCCTAGATAATAACTTGCTACAGACGGAGAAGTACAGAACGATCTACTCTTAGGCCTGAACAAGCTAGTCTCAGGATACAAAGACCCCCTGCCTACCTCGAGTCTCTTCATTCTACACTCCCCCGCGATTACCCTTCCTCTTTCTCCCTCTTTCTTTCCCTTCTCTCCCCCTCCCCATTTCATATGACTATTTTGTCTCTCCCCTATACCAAGACCAACCCCTCCTACACAACCCTATCCTCGCTCCCCCTCCCCTTACCAACCCCCCCACCTGTTTTCCACTCTTCTTCAAAATAAGGGTACACAACTCAACTATGCAACTGGGAATTTTTACTTACCTGACAGTACATGTATATATGCTTACAATGGAAATAATTGTGGTAAACGAACAAAAACAATGTTTTGAAAGCTAAACAGTTTGTTTATATGCTGTATAATATATATTCTTAATAAAACTTTTGAAACTTTAAAAAAAAAAAAAAAAAAAAAGAAACATACTTACACCGCATTCCCCAGTTACCCATGGCTTTCAGGCCCACAGTGGCAGATCAGCATAAAAATGGCCAATCTACACCCAAAGGGAAGGAAGAAAATTGCCAAAAGAAATGCTAAAATATTTTGTCCAAAGGGCCGCTCCCTGACATGACTACATGTGAAATCCCTTCTGTCTAGTGGCGTCCCAAACAAAACACTCAGGGGGCAGAAACAAAGGAAAATTCTCCCCCATTAGTTAAGTGACCCTTGCCCAGAGGCTGCTCCCGAAAACACATATTCGGACCACAATCCCTGGTGACTAGTGGCATTCCACCCCTCAAGGATGGAAATGGCCAAACAAATTCCCAAAAATTTTAAAAAGCGACATGAATTTTGCCCATGAAGCCGATCCCTGCACCAAAAAGACATCCCTGGTATCTGGTGGTTGAATTCCTGTTGTGCGATCATGGTCCCTGCTGCCATCCCACAGCAGGAATGCAAGAGAGACACCGGGGAAAAGTAAAAACTCTTACCTTTGCTCGTATGTGCCTCTTCAACCCTGACCCTTCCCCTAGTATATGGACCTACCAAAAAATGATCCAGGTGTCACAATCCGCTGGAAGCAAATGGGTTCCAGAATGCCCTGGCTCCTTATGATGATGGCAGCATGGGGGCCGGGTGGCAGTGGAAGCGCTCAGCTGCCATCCTTAATATGGGCAAGTGGCACGCGGGCCCACATGAGGAGTATCATAATTTCCCCCATGGGAGGGTGTAGTATGTGCTGGACACGTCTTCGTGGTAGACATATCCTCAGCACCCAAACACCAGTGCTGAGGATGTGTCCAACACATCCTTAGCACCCAACAAGCTAATATTTATTTTAATATTTTGTTTAGCATAAAAGGTAGTTGTTTTATGTTTATTTATGATACTGTAATTATTTTTGACAATAATATTGTAATTGATATTGTGTGAGGTGATATTTGTTCAAATGAAACAATGTTTTTGGTTCTGATACTTTTGTTTTCAGCATATGTAAAATACAATATGTTTGATAGCGATATATGTGTTCTCAATACTTTTAGTTAAGTACAGGAAGTCATTTTTTTAATGACATTTAGGGGACATTACAATCCCTGGCTATTCAGACAGCCATGGCTGTGGTGGGGGCAAAGATCACCACTGGCACAGCAGTCTGAACCGCCATATTATGGAGACAGTGCTGCCGTCGACAGGGCCCTCGGATAATGATCCCTTTTTCCACCAGCCTTTCCCTGGCTGGAGGAAGGGGTGCCCCGGGGCTCCCTTGGGGGCCCCTGCACTGCCCATGCACTTGGCATGGGCAGTGCAGGGGCCCTCATGCAGTGTCCCATCGCACAGGTCAATGGCCGATTTAGGGGCAGTGATCTGCACGATGGATGCTGCTGCACCCGCCACACACCAACTTTGTCGGTGCTCCATTTGGAGCCGCTGTCAATGTTACAGCCCTTTTCCCCGCTGGGCCGGTGGGCGGAAACACTGTTATTATATGGCCGGCAGGGTAGTCGCGCTGGCAGTCTTCTATTTTTACCGCCAAGATCATAATGAGGGCCTTAATGTCTGATATTTTTGTTTATCGATATTATGAGCATTGATATTGTGTCATTGGACCCTTGGGAATCCTCATATTTTCCTGTCGATGTTGTACATCTGAAGATTTAAAACAAAAATATTGCCTTGCATAAATATTCTAACTTACATAGCTTTTACAAAAAATCTCGTCCTGTGAGATGCAGATGTGCTATTATTAACTACAGTGGGACAATATTTTTGAAGATGATATTTAACATACAGTATTTGTGTCACACAATATACAATATGATGTTATGCTTGGATTTTCGTAGGCAGGTTGACTATATTGAACTCAATTATTCACAGACTTGGGGGCAAATTTATCAAAAGTGGAATATCATATCATGATGCGCTGCTTTTCTTGCGCTCCATTGTGCCCCCATAATTCCACCATGTGTGTGCCATATTTATGATAGCATGCACCATGGTTCACATTAGGGAACTAGCGTCATAAATGTTGGCGCTAGTTTGGAGCTTTGCAGTGTTAGCACCAATAATATTGACGCTATTTCTGCACAGTAAAAGGAGGCCCATTGAAAACAATAAGAGCCTTATTTTAACACCTGCCTCAGGCAGATGTTAAAAATGACGCTAGAAATGGTGCAGTAGAATTTCATACATTCCACTGCGTCATTTTTCTGGGCCTCCTAATGCTGGTGCAGGCATAATGTGGCGCAAGGATTTACAAAGTGGTGCAATGCACGCATTGCACCACCTTGTAAATATAGGGCCTGATTTATGAAAAGGTAGTGCCGCCTTTGTGTCATTTTTTGACTCAAAAGAGGCATAAACTTACAAAATATAATTATGTTTTGTATATTTGCGCCACTTTTGCGTCAAAAAATGAATCAAAGGAGGAGCTAAGTTTTCATAAATCAGGCCCATAATGCGGTGTTTACGCCAAACTAAAGCCATATTAGTGTAAAAAAATGACGCTTATGTGGCACAAGGTGGTGCTAGGGCCTTCTTAAATCTAGCCCCTAAATCTAGACAGTACAGTTCTTGGTTGATGATCTTGGTTGTTTTGGGTCTGGCAAGCATGTTTTTTTTTCTATAACCATATTGCTGCACACTGCCTGTCCCACATTTGTGAAGGAAACTTTGGTTTCAGTTCCATTTCCTATTCATCAGAATTACTTTTTTATACATATCGCATGACACACTTTAATACTTGGCCAGGGCATTTTTTATGCTGGGAAATCTCATGAAATTCACATAATGCAAATTTGGAAAAAAGATGTTAAACTTCATAACTATAAAAGCAGAAAACCTATTTAGGGGCAACATTTTCTCCTTGAACAGTCTCCTCTACAGTGCATGGAGGTACGGCCTGAGCGCTCTGAGGCCGTGCTGGGAGGGGTTGCACTCAGTGATTAGAACCTACAGCACAGGGCAATGGGACAGCTGGAGACGTGATTTGAAGTAAAAGCACCCTCAATACTGAAAGGATTCAGCTGGGGGTGGTGAGCAAGAAAAGGGTAGTTAGCTTCGTTAAGATGGTGCCAAACAGGTTTGATCCCTTAATGGAGAGATATGTGACCTGGTGAGAAAATCCATGAAAGTAACCACTACCGATTTGTCCACGGGACAATACTTTTGAAATAACCACAGCTTTTTTGCTAAAATATTTTTTTCCCTAGCAGTACATATTATTAAATTATTGTTCATGATATTTGCACCATATCCTAGCTTGTGAAGATATTGCACAACATTCCTTCAATGATTGAAGCACAAGCCAAATTTTGTTTGCTCATTTGAAGTAGATGCTTTTTAGAGCACCACATAGTACCTTATGGTCACTTCAGTATGCAACTTGCTGTTATCCATAAGGGAAATGGTGTTGGACAGAAGTGTGCTTCTTAAATGTTGAAGCTTTGTCTCTCTTTGTGCCCTATTTGCTAGTGTTTGAAGACTGCTGTCTCAGTTTGCCTTTCTTCAAATGCTGATAGCACATAGGAGCAAAATAAGGGCCATCTGTTCGCCAAATTATGACATACACACACACACACCAATCTGAAAGAATACTGCCACATACACAAATCTGGCAGCCCAAAGGTCAGTGCTAAAGTGGCGGTACCAACATCCATACCGTTACGCTAACAAAATAACACCCACCACATCATGACCCACGAATCACTACGTGGGACATTAAATGGCAGTACACACCATTGTGCTCAAAATGGACACCCAAATACTAAACTATACAATATTGGCCAATACGAAAAACACACACCTGACACTCATACACAAACCACACCCACCCACAGCACTATAAAACACACACCCACATTACCCACAACCCTTTCCGAATACAAATTACTGCCACCAGACTGACAAGACCACTGCGACAACTAGACATACACCACATACACGTACACATCCCTCATGCACCCCACTTCGTACACCCAACCACAGTACCCAACACCCACATACTTACACACACCACGCAACACCCATGTCCCCACAAATCACCCCCGTTTCAAAGATGAGGAGTTGCGGATCATGGTGGAGGAAATAGTCAGGGAAGAGCCACAGCTGTCTGGAGCACATGTCCTGCACAAATCCATTGCCAGGAAGATGGAGCTATGACGGAGAATCATGGACAGGGTGAACGCCGTGGGATAGCATCCAAGAACAAGGGACGACTTCAGGAAGAGGTGGAACAACCTACGCGGGAAGGTACATTCCGTGGCAGCAAGGCACCAGCTCGCCATACTGCGATGGACCCCCACCTCCTCCCCCACAGCTCCTAGCATGTGAGGAGCAAGTCTTGGCATTACTGCATCCTGAGGGACTCAATGGAGTTGTCGGAGGACCGGACATTGGTGAGTCAACATTTACCACTTATCACTCCCCATACCTGCATGCCATCTCACCCCCTCACCCTGACTCCCATCACTCCACGCCATCCAACACAATGCACCTACACATATGACTAACCCCAATGCCAAGCCCTGCATGCCATACCAATGCATGGACAGCCCCCCCAGCACTGCATGTACACCCATCACAAAAGCATGCACAGCATAGGGGAACTAACAATCCCACAATGCATCACCATACACAAACAAAGGTGGCAGGGCAACAGCAACGATAGAGGGCAAGCTAGAGATGTACAATATGTCACAGACATGAAGCATAATACATCAATTACATTCCCACAGGTGCCCCAGCCAATGTCAGTGGAGAGGAGGTGCCACGACAAACCAGTCCCCCAACAGAAGAAGACCCCAGTGATGACAGTAAATCTGGACTTCTGGATCTGGATGAACTACCTGGCCCATCAGGGACCACTGGTCAGTTGGTCACCCCAGCCCACTCCCAGTCAACCACAGAGCCTCCCCATCAGCATCCAACACCACAGCACCCACCCAACATCCCCCACCTCTGTCCCCAGGACATGTCAATCAGCAGTGTGCCCACCTGTAAAGGGACCCCAGTCCACACCTCACGCCTAGACAATCAGGGACCTGGGCCCAGTGGCAATGGGCACACCGTTCAGGGGACACAGGCACAGGGCAACAGGGACACTGGGTTTACCGCTGTGCACCGGGGGAGGACAGGCTCAGGGAACCGACTCTCTAGGAGGCACTCACCAAGATCCTGGGGGCCTACCAACAATCCCTGGGAAAGATGGGCCAGATCCTTACCAACATGGAGGAGAACAAGCGGCTGCGGGAGGAACACCATCAGGAGAACAGGGAGGACTTTCAGGCTCTCAACACCACCATGATCTCCATGCAGGAGTGCTGGCAGACATGGCCAAAATCAAGTGGGTCCCTACCACTATTCAGTCTATTTACCAGCCCTCCACTTCTGCTGCAGTTAGTGGACAGGAGGCCCTGCCACAGGAACCACAGGCCACCAACACCCCTCCCCTGCGGAAGGTGAACCACCCTGCAAACATTCCCTGCGACCCAGACAGAAGCGAGAGACACTTGCCGAGACCAAGACCACAGCCAGAAAATCAGACTCTCCTGATTGTCCCCCTTGTGTCCCACCCTGTCACGTTGTCCACTTTGAACTGCCTTTTTTCCTCTTCCTATGGCCCCTTTGACACTTGACCTGTGCCACAAACAGACTGGAACAATACACAGGACTTTCCTCTACCATCACCCCATTCCAATACACTTTTCAGTCAATTATTTTCACTGCAATAAACACCCTTGAACACAACTTGAGTGACACCGTTGGTTTTATGTGTTGAAAATGTGCATTTATGGGAACAGTCACATCAAGTGCAAGTGATCTGAACACTGTGATAGTTTACAACTAATGTCCTGTAGCTGTCTGCAGTAAACCCATCAGGACACTGTTGTCATTTCACCAACATTCGTAAAAGGAAAAGCCATGGGTGTTGAGATGCAAAGGAAGTGAATGCCTTCATGCTACAGCCACACAAAACATCCATAGTCAGAGTAATGGTCAGTTCCACTGTCTCACCTGTGTGACATTGGAAGTATTGTCGTATAACTGATGTTCTGTTGTTCTCACCCTCATCCTCTGCCTCCTCATCCTCACTGTCCTCAGGGTTCACTACTGCCACAGGGTCATCTCCAGTCCCCTCCTCCTGCAGAAAAGGCACATGTCGTCTGAGGGCCAAGTTGTGCAACATGCAGCATGCCACTACAATCTGGCAGACCTTCTCGGGTGAGTAGCAGAGGAATCCACCTGTGAAATGCAGGCATCTGAACCTGGCCTTCAGGAGGCCAAAGGTCCTTTTTATTATTCTCCTGGATTGCCAATGTGCATCATTATAACGGTTCTCAGCCCCTGTCCTGGCATTCCTCACAGGGGCCAGGAGCCACAATAGTGTTGGAACCCAGAGTCACCTGCAAGTATTGAGGGACAACATTTAGCCTTCGACAATGCTATGGGGATAACACTTGAAGCCATACACTGACATACAGTGGATGGGGACTCTGGCTCACCTATTAGCCACACAATGTGCCTCTGTAGTTGGGCCATCACATTTGGGATGCTGGTATTCCTCAGAACGAAGGTGTCATGCATGGACCCAGGATGCTTGGCAGTGACGTGGGAGATGTACTGGTCAGCCAGGCACACCATTTGCACATTCAGTGAGTGGAAACTCTTCCAATTTCGAATACCTGTTCATTCTGGCGGGGGCGGACAAATGCAATGTGTACCATCAATCGCCCAAATATTATTGGGTATATGTCCCATTGCATGGAATCCAGTTTTCACAGTGCCCAAATCTTCCACCTGGGGGAAAGCAATGTAGCTGCACATGTGTTTCACCAAGGCAGACAATACCCTTACCAGCATGAATGAGAACATTGGCTGTGACATTCCTGCTGCCAAGCCCACTGTCACTTGGAAAGAAACAGCTGCCAGGAAATGGATCACTAATAGAACCTGCACAAGAGAGGGGGATCCCAGTGGGATGACAGATCACTGATATCAGATCAGGCTCCAATTAGGCACACAGCTCTGTGATTGTGGACCTGTCCAGTCTATAGGTGATTATTGTGTGCCTGTCCTCCAGTGTAGCCAAGTCCACAAGGGGTCTGTCCATGGGGATTTGGCTCCTCCTCCTATTCATACACAGTGGTAGGTATCCAAGGGACACAAGAGTGAGTAGGCTGTCACAATTTGAAGAATGGAACCACCACCTCAGTGTGCATCGAGCATTAATGTGATGGGACAGTGGGAATGGCAATGTATGTGCAATTTTCAGCAATGACGCAGTTATGGAAGATCTGTATGTAGTCTGCCACCATGAAATGGCGACCACCTGTCCTGTATCTAGGGACAGGTGGAAGTGAGGTAACTCCGCCGAAGGACGTGACTGCCATTTTCTGTCTATAACCTCAAATGATTCCTGACTTTTAACAGGACAAATTCCACACTGCGTGTGCTGCTGTGACCTGTGTCTGGAACCTACCATGGCCCGTTGTAGGAAAGTACCATCTTGCCTGGCATGTTACCCCGATTTTCACATGTATGTCAGTTTGATTTTGCCTGTCTCACTGGGATCCTGCTAGCCAGGACCCCAGTGCTCATAGTTTGTGGCCTGAATGTGTGTCCCTGTGTAGTGACTAACTGTGTCACTGAGGCTCTTCTAATCAGAACCTCAGTGCTTATGCTCTTTCTGCCTTTAAAATTGTCACTATAGGCTAGTGACCATTTTCACCAATTCTAATTGGCAAACTGGAACACCCTTATAATTCCCTGGTATGTGGTACCTAGGTACCCAGAGTATTGGTGTTCCAGGAGATCCCTATGGGCTGCAGCGTTTCTTTTGCCACCCATAGGGAGCTCAGACAAATCTTTCACAGGACTGCCACCGCAGCCTGAGTGAAATAACATCCATGTTATTTCACAGCCATTTTACACTGCACTTCAGGAACTTATAAGTCACCTATATGTCTAACCCTCACTTGGTGAAGGTTTGGTGCAAAGTTACTAAGTGTGAGGGCACTCTGGCACTAGCCAAGGTGCCCCCACATTGTTCAGGGCAATTTCCCTGGACTTTGCGAGTGCAGGGACACCATTACACGCGTGCACTACATATAGGTCAATATCTATATGTATCTTCACAATGGTAACTCCAAATATGGCCATGTAACATGTCTCAGATCATGGAATTGTCCCCCATGCCAAATCTGGTATTGGGGTACCAATCCCATGAATCCCCGGGGCTCCACCATGGACCCCGGATATTGCCAAACCAGCTCTCTGGGGTTTTCTCTGCAGCTACCCCTGCTGCCAATCCCACAGACAGGGTTCTGCCCTTCTGGGTTCTGGGCAGCCCAGTCACAGGAAAGGCAGAACAAAGGATTTCCTCTGAGAGACGGTGTTACACCCTCTCCCTTTGGAAATAGGTGTTAAGGGCTTGGGAGGAGTAGCCTCTCCCAGCCTCTGGAAATGCTTTGAAGGGTACAGATGGTGCCCTCCTTGCATAAGCCAGTCTACACCGGTTCAGGGAACCCCCAGTCCCTGCTCTGGCACAAAACTGGACAAAGGAAAGGGGGGTGACCCCTGCCCTGTCCATCACCCCCCAGGGGTGGTGCCCAGAGCTCCTCCAGTGTGTCCCAGACCTCTGCCATCTTCAATCCAGAGGTCTGGGGGCACAATGGAGGCCTCTGAGTGGCCAGTGCCAGCAGGTGATGTCAGAGATCCCTATTGGTAGGTCCTTACCTTACTAGGTGGCCAATCCTCCTCAAAGGGCTATTTAGGGTCTCTCCACTGGGCTTTTCCTCAGATCACGACTTGCATGAATTAACCAGGGTTCCTCTGCATCTCCCTCTTCAACGTCTGCCATGGATCGACCGCTGACTGCTCCAGGATGCCTGCAAAACTGCAACAAAGTAGCAAGAAGACTACCAGTGACATTGTAGCGCCTAATCCTGCAGACTTTCTCAACTGTTTCCTGGTGGTGCATGCTCTGTGGGACTGTTTGCCTTCAACCTGCACTGGAAGCCAAGAAGAAATCTCCCGTGGGTCGATGGAATCTTCCCCCTGCTCCAACAGGCACCAAACTTCAGCGTCACCGGTACTCTGGGACCCCTCTCATCCTGAAGAGCATGGCCCCTGGAACACAGGTGGTAGAACCACGTGACCCAGTCTGACCAGTGGTCCAACTGTCCAAATTTGGAGAAGGTAAGTCCTTGCGGCCCCTCTCAAGACAGTAATCCTGTGTACTGAGTGAACTGCAGTTGCTAGGGCTTCTGTCCTGCATTGCTCAACTCGCTGAGTTGACCACCGGCTTCGTGGGACCCTCTTTTGTAGTGTTGAGACGACTGCCATGCTCAGTTTTATTCAACCCGTGTTCAAGTACTTCTGCGGTTGTTGCCTTCTTGTGGTTGGGCTCTCTGTGTTGCTGAGTGTCCCCTCTATCTCCTCTTCCAAGTGGCGGCCTCCTGGTCCCTCCTGGGCCCAGGCAGCCCCCTTTTTCTTCAACTGTGACCTTTGCAGCTAGCAAGGCTTGTTTGCAGTCTTTCTCCAAAGAAACAGCTCTGCATCCTCCAGCACTCCGTGGGACATCTTCTGCACAAAGGAGAAGTTACTGGCACCTTTCTTTGTTGCAGAATCTTCAGCTTCTTCCATCCGGAGGCAGCCATTTTGCACCTTCATCCGGGGTTTATTGGGCTCCTGCCCCCCCTGGACACTGTTGTGACTCTTGGACTTGGTCCCCTTCCTTTAGAGATCCTCAGGTCCAAGAATCTGTCTTCAGTGCTTTGCAGTCTGTTGTGGTCTTTGCAGAATATCCTATCACGACTTTAGTGTGTTTCTTGGGAAGTAGTGTCAGTTTACTCCTACTTTTCAAGGTCTTGGGGTGGGGTATCTTGGACACCCTTAGTGTTTTCCTACACTTCTAGTGACCCTCTACACACTACACTAGACCCGGGGTCCCTAAGTGGTTCGCATTCCACTTTCTTAGTATATGGTTTGTGTTGCCCCTAGGCCTATTGCATTCTATTGTATTCTACAATGTTTGCACTACTTTTCTAACTGTTTACTTACCTGATTTTGGTTTGTGTGTATATTGTGTGTATTTAACTTACCTCCTAAGGGAGTATATCCTCTGAGATATTTTTGGCACATTGTCACTAAAATAAAGTACCTTTATTTTTAGTACCTCTGAGTATTGTGATTCTTATGATATAGTGCTAGATGATATAAGTGGTATTGTAGGAGCTTTGCATGTCTCCTAGTTCAGCCTAAGCTGCTCTGCTATAGCTACCTCTATCAACCTAAGCTGATAGAATACTACTGAAGTACTAATAAGGGATAATTGGACCTGGCACAAGGTGTAAGTACCATCAGGTACTAACTGTAAGCCAAGCCAGCCTCCTACACCCATGTGATGGGAGAAAGGGCCCATGCCTTCACTTCGAAGGAGTTGGAGCGCTTGGTGGATGGGGTCCTGCCCCAGTATGGACAGCTGTATTGGCCTCTAGACCAACAGGTCAGTACACCTTGGGCACAATGCATGTGGGAGGGTTGCATGGAGATGTGTATGCAGGCAATGTGTCATATGTGGGAGGATTGTCTGGTGGTCGTGTACATGGTGTGCGCCGGGAGATGTGTGTGCCAATGGATTTGGAAACTGGATTTTTGGGCCATATGTGTGACAGGATGGATTGTATGTGTAGTGCTGTCCTCCTGTCTGTATTATCTCTGCAGGTCAGCACCCATCAAAAGAAGGGATCATGGTGTGCCATCGCCAAGGACATGCAGACTCTTGGGGTCTACCGCAGGCGTAGCACCTACTGCAGGAAATGGTGGGAGGACTTGAGATGCTGGGTGTGGAAGACCACGGAGGACAGCTGGGGATTGCCTCCCAACAAGGAATGGGTGCCCATTGGAACCTGACCTCCCTGATGGCCCGCATACTAACAGTTGCCTACCCAGAGCTGGACGGGTGCTTGAGGGCATCACAGCAGCCACAAGGGGGTGAGTACAGTGGGCATTACTACAATAATTGGTAGGTGGCATGGGATCCGGGTGGTGGGTGTGAGTTAGTGGGTGCTTCTTAATGCCAGGACAGACATATCAGAGTGATCCAGCTCAAGGCTAATGGGTGTATGGCAAATGCAGGTTACCTTGCTCAGTTGCATTCCATGTCAGTCAGGGCTTTGTGGGTCCCAGGAGGGGTGCAGTTGGTGGTGTTTGGTCCTCATATTGCTGTGGCATCTAGCCAGTTCAATGGAAGTGCAATGCATAGTGCTCAATCCTGATCCCTTTGTGTGATGGTGCTGGGTATGCTAACTGTGTTGTTGGTGCTGTAACTGACCCAGTGCTCCCTTTCTCTCCCTCACCCCATTCTCCTTCTGTCATCTTGTCCATGTGTGCATTAGCATCATCTGTCAGAGGAGCAGGTGCACCGGCGACAGTGAGAGCTGCGTCCCACAGGACCCAGGAGGCAGAGTCCACCGACGCAGAGGGAACCAGTGGGACAGAGTGCGAGGGGAGCACCAGGGCAGAGACAGGAGGTGACAGCACAGACTCTGATTCCTCCTCCGACGGTAGCCCCCTGGTGGTGGCAGACACCTCTGTGACCACCCCAGCTGCAGGTACAGCCGTCACCCCCATACCAGCGCTGCTGTCCCAGTAGCCCCTCAGCGAGTTGCCTGTACCTGCTCACCCAGGAGGGTGAAGCATCTCCTTCACCCCAGGCACCTCAGGCCCTGCTTCAGTGCATCGTGCTGCTCTGAGTGAGGAGGCTATTGACCTCCTGAGATCCATCTCTGTAGGGCAGTCAACAATTGTGAATGCTATACAGGGGCTGTCATCCCAGATGCAGCAATGTAATGCATTCCTGGAGGGCATCCATGGTGGATTGGCAGCCTAACAGAGATGGTTTCAGGCTCTGGCCTCCTCTCTGATGGCAATCATTGTCCCTGTTCCTAACTTCCCCCTTTGAACTATCACTTCTCAGTCCCAGTCTCCTCAACCCCATCCCATCCCATGCACACATACAGATGAGCATACACACATGACATCACACAAGAGTGGCCCAGCAAACACAGGCACCATACTTCAGTCCACAGACACTCACACAAACAACAGACAGTTGCACACACATCCACTGCCTTCACTGCCTCCACTGTCTCTCCTTCCTCCTCCTCCTCCTCCACCTTCCTCACAGTCACGTCCACACTCACACCTGCATGCACCGCTTCAACAGCCACCACCAGCATCACCACACCAAGCAGCACACACACCTCACTAGCAGACACCTCCCCAACATCCACACACGCGTCCCTTGTGTCGTCTCCTACCCTGTCTGTCCCCCCTCCTAATGGACACAAATGCTGGCACTCAGACACCCAACAGCCATCCAACTCAAATCAGCACACTGCCCATGCACCCAAGTCCAGCAGACATACACCTCCAACAACCACTGCCTCAACCTCCACTCCCATCCCCCCTCCCTCATCCCGCTGCACCGTCCCTAAGAAGCTTTTCCTTGCCCAACGTGACCTCTTCCCTCTCCATTCCCCTGCACCTGTCCTTAAGAGCAGTGTTCCAATGACCCAGCCCAGCACCTCAGCCAAACAGTCCACAGGGACAGTGGAGGCACCTCCTGGTCGTGGAGGCAAGACTGTGAAGGATCCCACGCCACCAGCCAGGAAAGGGAAGGATCCCACTCCACCAGACAGGAAAGGGAAGGATCCCACTGTACCAGCCAGGAGGGTAAGGTTCCCACTCAACCACCAATGACAGAAAAGGTTCCCACTCAACCACCAATGATAGAAAAGTTTCCCACTCAACCACCAATGACAGAAAAGGTTCCCACTCAACCACCAATGACAGAAGAAGTTCCTACTCAACCACCAATGACAGAAAAGGTTCCCACTCAGCCACCAATGACAGAAAAGGTTCCCACTAAACCACCAATGACAGAAGAGGTTCCCACTCAACCATCAGTGCCAGAAGAGGTTCCCACTCAACCACCAGTGACAGACAAGAAGCCCTCACCTCCAGCTGCGACACAGTAGCCCTCACCTCCAGAAGAGGCTGCCCAGGAGACACCCCCAAGCAGAGACAATGCAGCCCTCACCTCCAGCAGAGGCTGCCCAGGAGACACTTCCCCCAGCAGAGCTAATGCAGCCTTCACCTCCAGAAGAGGGCATGTAGGCCAAGGAGCCCCCTCCAGACTGTGATCTTCCACTCACCAGCTTTGGGAAATGGGTATGGAGCCCCCTCCAGAACCTGGGCAAGTTCCCCACCTCAGAGACTGTGACCTTGCACTCCCCAGCCTTGGGAAATGGGCATGGAGCCCCCTCCAGAACTGGTGGGCAAGTTCCCCACCTCAGAGACTGTGACCTCGCACTCCCCAGCATTGCAAAATGGGCATTGAGCCCCTTCCAGAACCATTGGGAAAGTTGCCGACTTCAGCTGAGGTGCCCCCCACCCTCCTTTTCCCTGAGGTGCCTGTCCTCTTCTGAGATGTTGCCCTTGCACAGGATTGTGCAGAGTTAGTCAAGATCAAGTTGGGGCTTGGACTGTGCCCTGTGGCCATGTGGGCCTTATGTACTTTGGACTGGGCATTGGTCCTTTCTGGATAATTGTTCATGTATCTTTTTTTAAATTGATTCATATGGTGGCTGTTGCCTTGACATTATAATTTCAGTACTGCTGACCTGTAGTCCTTGTATTATTATGCCATGTGTCCTGTGCCATTGATTTACGTCTGCAGCTGGTTGTGTGTATGATGTGTGTGTATGTCTGGTGTGTGTCCTGCGTATGTGTGTCACTCTCCTTTTCCTCCCTCCCTCCCTTGTGTGCTAGGCAGCTGTACTCACCGTCGTTGTCTTCGTCGGCGCTGGTGTTCCAGGTGGAGCATGGCGTAAAAGAGCATTGGGAATATTTGCAGTTCTGGTTCCATGGCAGCTTTGATCTTCTCTGTGAATCTGTTGATGAGTCTTTGGTCTTCTATGATGTGTTTCCACTAGGCTTTTGATGGCGTTGGTACCACCCTGGAAATCGTGGCAGTTTGCAGTGTCATAATATGGTGGGCGCTACCCTGTCTTACACCTGGCTGTTGATGGCTGCCTCCGTGATCAATGGTGTTAACGCCCTGGTGGATGGTGTGGTACATTGGCTGCCCATGGGAGTTTTCACCGCCATGGTCTTAATTTGGCGGTAATCACTGCCAGCCTGTTGGCAGTATTACTGCCACTTTAACAGTCACCGCCATTGTCATAATGTCCACCAAAGTGTCAGTATTAAGAGCTAAAAATCTACAGCTCTTCTTGTGGGGACTACCTGTCCCGGGAGGCCAGCAGTTCAAGGGGGAGGGGAGCCAGGACACCAGCGCTTATAGCGCATTTTTCCACCCAGCACTGTGGGTCTACAGCTCGTCTTGTGGGGACAACCTGTCCCAGGAGGCCAGCAGTTCAAGGGGGGCGGAGCCAGGACACCAATGCTTATAGTGCATTTAGCCACCCGCAATGTGGGTCTACAGCTCTTCTTGTGGGGACAACCTGTCACAGGAGGCCAGAAGTTCAAGGGGGGGTTGAGCCAGGACCCCAGCGCTTATAGTGCAGTTTGCCACCCCGCAATGCGGGTCTACAGCTCTTCTTGTGGGGACTACCTTTCCCAGGAGGCCAGTAGTTCAAGGGGGATGTAGCCAGGACACCAGCGCTTATAGTGCATTTCGCCGCCCCGCAATGCGGGACGCGCGTGGGCCAAGGGCAGACCCATCTGCGCCTGTCAGAAACTGGAAGAGGCCGGGCTGGGCCACTGGCATTCTACTCATTTCTGGTTATATCTACTGGCTTCTACAATACTTCCTCAAAATGGGGAAGCGTAAAGCACAAGGAAGTCCTGTGGCAGCAGTCACATCATCTAAAATCCCTAAATGTAATAAAAAATTGAAGAGATTTTCCAACTGTGACACCAACAAAACTGATACCTTAATTGAGGAGGTGGAGTCTATGTTAAATGGGAAGGAGAGCCGAGCTACAAAAGGGTCAACCAGTCCCCTCCTTTCATCCTTTTTTAGGCGTAGAGCATCTAAAAAAGCCAATCCAGCTAGCTGCACGGATCCTGCCCCAAACTTGTTAACTGTAGCGGGGTCAGATGATGCAGCTGATTAAGGGCCGAAAGACGAAGTCTGACACAAACGGTAGATGTGGGTGCTGCTGATGGAACTATTTCAGTGTATGATGTACCTTGTTCAAATCATTTTTCTGCATTAAGAGACCTTGATCAAAACTCAAAGGATGGTTGTTTGGATCCTAATTTGTGAATGTCAGGCAGACAGGCTACAGGTGGGAATTTTCAGATAGAAGTTGTCAACCTAATCATGGACCTAAAACAAGAGGTAAAGGACTTAAAACGTATGCTGACTGAGGCTCTCACCTTACTTCACCTGAAGGATAAGAAGAGGGTCAGGGAGAGGGTCGGGGAGATTCCATATGTAAAAAGTCCTAAATATACCCTGTTGGAAATGGCCCTTCTGGAGGGTTATCCCCAGACTTTTTGCCTCCATCCTTCTCTTTTTCTGACCTCATTTTTGCTGGTTTTAAGACTCTGCGCACTTTACCACTGCTAACCAGTGCTAAAGTGCATATGCTCTCTCCCTTTAAACATGGTAACATTGGATCATACCCAATTGGACTATTTAATGTACTTATAAGTCCCTAGTAATGTGCACTATATGTGCCTAGGGCCTGTAGATTAAATGCTACTAGTGGGCCTGCATTTCTAACATACCCCACTTACTGCTAAAGACTGGAGCAAGGAATCCAGAGTGGGTCCCGACTAATAACTGACCAGAACAGGAGCACCATTGGGAAGTTTCAAAAGCCCCCAGAGCATCTAGCCGTAGCATCCATACTTTGCAGTCCAGCTCCTGTATAGGAGAGCCATTGAATACCCCCGCTAGGCAACTTGTAGGGAAATATTATAAAAGTGACCATTTAATCTATATGTCCAACGTCCTGAAACTAGCAACAAACATACACGAAGATAGTCTATCATTAAAAAACAAGGCTACCCATTGGATAAGGCATGTCTGGAAATGTGGCTCTATCATCCACTCAGATATTATGTTTGCTAAGTGCCATATAAGCAAGCTAGGCCATCTGGACATTGTTGAGCTAGCATTAGCTACTCCTGATATGGTGAAAGGCCTGATATCCTTGGAGGCCTGGAATCCATTACACAATGGATCGAACATTGTTCTTCAAATAAACTGTCCCATTTGGGATACCTCAGTTAAGGAATCATCTGTTACCCCTAAAAGTGGGGTCGTTATTTTGGGCTTTATTGAGCCAATTTCTTTTATTCCAATGGTCCCTTCTGCGGACACTCCTTGGAGGGAGAGCGAGACCCGGCGCAAGCGGCAGAAATCTCTAAACAAAACACTAAGCTCCAATTTATCAGACATTGATTGACTAAAAGAAGCAACGGTCCCCCGGAACATTACTTCATTGTATGGTGGGAATTCATGTAGGAACTTTGATGGTAGTTCCCAGGAGTCTATTGTGGGGGGTGTCACTCAGGATCAGAATGTAAGAATACCAGATGATCTAGAAACCTTGCCTTTAGTGCCACGCCATAAGGTTGCCAATGTCACCCATTCCAGAGTTAGGCCTTTTCATTCTTCTTTAATTTCCTGGAACATAGCGGGCTTAAAGAACAAGATTGGTGATCTGGACTGGGGTTCCTTTATCGACTCCTGCAGCATTTGTCTCTTCCAGGAAACTTGGGCTATTACTAATGTACACAGACAAGGGTATGTTTAATTTTGTAAAGAGGCCATCCCTTCATCTGTGGGACGGTGGGAGGGGGTCTTATTACGTGGGTAAAGATTTCCCAGGCAGGGGAAGTGAAGGAAATCTATGTGAACTCACCTGATATTTTGTCGGTTTCAATTAAACCAAAATTGGGTCCCCTGTTTTTGTGTCAACCTCTACAATAGGCCAGGTCCCTCTAGTAAAATTTCAGAAACCATGTCCTTGCTAAACACACTTGTGGCTGATTTACTTCCCTTGCATTTTGTTATCATAGCCGGCGACTTTAATGCTTTCTTAGAGCCCAATTCCTTTTTTGCAGGGTTAACCCAGGAAGAGGATGCAACATGGGGAATTCCATCCTTTTCCATGTTGAGAAACCAGTCTAAAACCAGCCCAAGGGTGTTGCAGTTTATTGAGCTAATGCTGCCATATGACCTACACCCAGGAAATGGGTGTTTTCCCTCAGATATTCCAGCACATTCCACTTTTTTCAGAGGGTCCTACAGTAGCCTGATTGACTATCTGCTTATTGATGCTAGGATCTGGCATGAAATTAAGGACTTCAAAGTGAGAGACCAATGTTATAGTGATCACTTCCCCCTTTTGGTAGAATGGGATAGATGGGCCCCTGGTTCTGGGTCAAATAAGCAAGACCAGAGAGTTACGCCCTTCTTGGAGGTAGCTAGTAACCAGCGTGTACTAAGATGGGAGAATTTCACAAATAAAGGTGCTCAAATGATTTGGTTTCTAGGTATGTAGTTGCCCTGGTATCTAACCCTTACTCTCCTGACCAAATCATGGCCAAGCATGTTGAACTCTTTGCTTCCCTGAAGGCCCTTTTTATTAGGGAAAACAGGGGAAGCGGGAGGCATAGAGTGCTTAAACTAAATCTGTGGTTCAACAGTGCCTGAGGGGGGCCATGTACAGCCTCTTGAAAGCAGTTAGACAGTAGGACAGACCTGCTATAATGATGGCTAGGCATGATTACGGTGCTGTAATCAAGACTAGTAAGGCACAGTGGGCGGAGGGCATGTGGCAAGATTTGTTGGTAGCAGCCAAGTATTCAAATGCCAACCGTTTTCAGTCCTTGGTTTCCCAAGAAGGACGAAATCTGAGCTCTAGGCCTGATTGTCATATCCCTTTAGAAACCTGGACCTCTTACTTTACTAAACTCTATAGCTAGGATCCTGTTCTTCCAGCGGACATAGAGGTTGTATATATGGATAAGATCGATGGGGCAAGTGTTATTGCACTGTTCACTAGGAAAGAAACAGAGATAGCTATCATGGCCCAAAAATCAGGGAAGGCTCCCTGGTTAGATAGGATTCCATCCGACCTGTACAAGTCTGACTTGACACTATGGGGCCCTGATATTAATCAAGTCTCAAATGCTATTCTGGAGAGTAACATCTTTCCCCATTCGTGGAAGGGTGCAATAATTGTCGCTATCGATAAAAAAGGGGACAAATCTGCTCTGGGAAAATATAGATCGATCAGCCTTTTAGACAATCTTCAGAAAATCTTTTCTTTCCAGGTTTTGGGTAGGCTTGGAGCCTGGATAGAAAAGAATGGGGCTTTTAGCCACTTGCAGGTGGGTTTTAGGTGATGGAAGGCCATGGTGGACCAGGTCTTCTGCTTTCTTATAATCAAATGGAAGGTGGTGGACCTGGACAGTGGTAGGCTGTTTGTCGCCTTTGTTGACCTCTGATCCGCCTTTGATCTGGTCTCCTGTGGCAAGTTATGGGATACTCTGGCTAAAACCAGAGTCCCAGGCCCCTTGCCAAATTTGATTAGGGAACTGTACTCAGAGAGTTTTGCTAGAGTAAGGTGGGGGAAGGGTGGAGAATTATCTGACGAGTTTCCTATTCAGAAAGGTGTTAGACAGGGATTTGTTCTGGCTCCAACTCTTTTCTTACTTTTCATAAACGCCTGTATCCCTTATTTACCCAATAGCTCAAACGATGCTCCAAAATTGGGTGGTGTCAAGACACTGTGGCCCTCATTCCGACCTAGGTGGGTGGCGGGCGGCGCCTGCCGGTCGGTAACCGCCGAAAGACAGTACTGCGGTCATAAGACCGCGGCGGCCATTCCAACTTCCCCGCTGGGCCGGCGGGCGCCCTCCAAAAGAGCGCCCGCCGGCCCAGCGGGAAAGCCCCTGCAACAATGAAGCCGGCTCCGAATGGAGCCGGCGGAGTTGCAGGGGTGCGACGGGTGCAGTGGCACCCGTCGCGATTTTCACTGTCTGCTAAGCAGACAGTGAAAATCTTTGTGGGGCCCTGTTAGGGGGCCCACGACACCCATTCCCGCCAGCCTGGTTCTGGCAGTGAAAACTGCCAGAAACAGGCTGGCGGGAAGGGGGTCGGAATCCCCATGGCGGCGCTGCAAGCAGCGCCGCCATGGAGGATTCCCTGGGCCAGGGGAAAACCGGCAGGAAACCGCCGGTTCCCCTTTTCTGACCGCGGCTTTACCGCTGTGGTCAGAATGGCCCTGGAAGCACCGCCAGCCAGTTGGCGGTGCTTCCGTGGTCCCCGCCCCTGGCGGTTTGAAACCGCCAGGGTCGGAATGACCACCTGGGTCTGTTATTTGCTGATGATACTTTGCTGTTGTCTCAAGCCGCCTCTGGATTATCTAGGCTTTTGGAGAAATGTTTGGAGTTTTGTAAGAATTACAGCTTACAAATAAACTGCACCAAAACCAAATGCATGGTATTTGGTGACCCACAATTAAGAGCAAAAAAAAGTATAGTGCTGGATGGTGAGGTCCTTGAACGTGCTAGTGACTTAGACTATCTGGGAATTAGACTAGAAAACTCCCATAAATGGACATCACATCTGACAAAGTGTATTATGTCCCGTTAACAAAAGACAGGGCATTTTGAGATTTGCTGCTAGAATGCCTGCCTTTCCCATTACACCAGCTGTGGATATTTATTAAGTGCAGGCTAGAGAAGGTGCTTTGTATGATGCTGAGCTGTGGGGCCATGGAAAACTCCACGATATGGAAAGAGCAGAGAATTGTTTTATCAAGGCCCTGCTAAAGTTTCCCTCAAGTTCTCCTACTCTCCCTATCCAAATGGACTTAAATTTATACACTATTGCTGATATTGCTGCCTTGAGACCACTGCAATATTGGATTTGGATTTGGTCCACAGGAGCGCTAGATCCTTATAGGATGTGGCTAGGAGCGCTCCTAGGAGACTCTCAGGTTGGTAAAATTCTATGGTGCCATTATGTAAAAAGAGGCTTTTTTAAACTTGGGTTGGGCTCCTATTGGGCGGATCCTCTGCATCGTCCAAAAAATGCCTCACAGACTTTGAAGGATGCATACTGGGTGAACGTACAAACATCAATCCTATCAGCTGTTCTGTTGGGTAGTATGACAGACAGTTTTTTATCAGGAGGAGAACAACATCTTAATCAGTGAGGTGACGGAGCATCAACAACAGCACCTGCAAATTGCTGTTAGGGAAGAAAGAGGCAATATGGCAGTCCATAGTGGACAAAGTCAACAGTGTGGCAAAGGCGAAGAGGACAATCATTGACAGTAAAAAGCTCTGGCAGAATTGCAAGTGCAGAACAAAGGAGAAACTGACCTGCAACCGCTAGACAGTGTTGCAGTCCGGAGCTAGAAATCCAGTACGCTGGAGAAGCAGGATGAAATGGAGGACATGGTGCCAGCTGTCATCCCTGAGGAGTTGGTGACAGCACTCCCAGGACACAACAGTGCAGCATATGATGAACTACAACAACCACAGGATAAGTCACAGTGGGGGGCAATGTGGTAACTATACAATGTCAAAAAGGGGAGGCGTCCATGTCACAGCGCTAAAATGCACTGTCTGCAGGCTAAAGGTTAGTATGCTGGCACACATATGGTTAAACAGAAAAGATATGTAATGCCCACTGACGTTCCACAGTTAGCACATCCCAGGCCAGAACCATCACCTCACTTTCTTCATTGTGTGAAGTGCAGCATCATTCCACGTTTACCTCACTTTGAGCTTCACTTACGAGCCCCTAGTAGCAAACTGCGTCACTGGACCTTCATTTTTTTTACCCTCCAGTGCTCAATGTGCCAGAACAAATTTACAAGGACCTGCAAACCCACCTAATGTGGCTTTTCATGGCTTTGTAAATATGGACCCCTTTCACACATAACACTGCGTGAAAGGGGTGTTCCATGGCTGTTGCTTTCCCATGCAACACCCATGGAAACCGAAGGAATCTGATGCATTCCCATATTTACAAGTCTGGGCATGCATAAGATTCCTTGCCACCTCAGGAAACACAGCAGGGAAAAATATCTTCATTTCTCTATGCTTTTTCTTCTTTCTAAGTGTGCTGCATTTTTTGGTGGCAAAGGTTGGTGCAGCAAGGCACTTGCTGCGCCGCTCTATGTCAGGGGCCTCGAAATGAGACCCTTTGTGACTCATGTAAGAGGAGATGATGCAGTGCAGAGAAGCCAGCTTGCTGCACTGTGCTGTGTCATCTAGAAAGTGCAGCAATGCGTTGTATTCACTGAAATCAATGCATCCCTGTACTTTCCTCGGTAATGGCGCACAAACCGCTGCTTAGCTCCAATGCAGGCATCCTTGCGCCATGTAGCTACTCGGTCTCACATGGGCCCTTTCACACTAATCTAGTATGTAAATCCTCATAATGGAATGGCTGAGTCAGAGAACAAATAACTCATCTGGGAAAAGGGCAGGTGTGGGCGATGGGAGGAATACACACATAGGGGCATGGCAAGAGAAATGTCTGTTGTATGTTGCTTGAAGCTAAATTGCACCTAGCTGACATGGATGAAAGAGACACAGGCATCAGCTGCCATAGAAGGGACCATAGGAACTCATCACAAATAATCAATTAGAGGGTGTGCAGTGTGAAAAATACACAACACTGGACCATGTGTGTACAAACTAATGAGTATGTGTGGGAATGGTGGGGCATTGCTACTGCTCTCAATGGTAGGTGCTGACTTTATGGCAAAATTAGATTTGGTTTGAACGAGGAGTCTGTTTATACTGGGGAAGATGGTAATGGACATGTGCACTTCAGGGTATCTGCACCAATACACATGCTTCACTGGGTCTGACTGTGCAACGCTTGTGGCACACCTGCAAAGGGATGGCAGAGAAAAACCTATTGGGGGACTACAAACTACATGTCATGTGGACCGGGGGAGCATGTGGCGCATGCCAGGAAGGAGTGTGATGCAACAATGTCTCACGGTGCCACATGTCCAATTTGGAGGATGTCAAACAGGGATTTGACAAAGGGATACCAAGAAACACCTAGCCACCGCAAATTATAGGACCCATGAAGGAACTCAGGCTGAAGTGGGTGGGCCTACTAATTTGGGATTCATATGTAGAGACTTGCCGCCAATCCCACCACTACTACAATGTGGGGTGAGGCAATTGCTGTCTATAATGAAACAAAAGGTAGTCCCACTTGATATGGATATGCATGATCGATTTGTCATAGTCATGTAAGAATGAATGTTTGATCTGGGTAGGATCACTGTGTACCACTTACCTGTGTACCAGGACCCAAAAGTGGGTAATCTGATGAGATCTGTACACATACAATGGTGTGGGCCCGAGTCATATGACGTGTGACACTCTGCAGATGAACAAGTCATATCAGGATGTTATGGGGGAAATGGAAGTGAGCTAAACTACATAGTAAGACATGGCCCATTGACCAACAATCCATCTGTAATGCACTTCTTGGGAAACAGTGCATCAGTACACATGCCCAACAGGTGTACTACACATCACTTTTCTACTCAGGGCCCGATGTATGTAGAAATGATGCAGCGTGGTGCTGCAAGCCAGCTTGCTGTGTTGCATCATTTTGAAAGTGCATGGATGTGTTATATTTACCAAAATGCAATGCTTACCTGTACTTTCTTCATCGATGGTGCACTAACTGCTTCCAAGTACCAATACAGCCACCCTTGCACCATGGTGTAGGGGTGCCTGCATTGCAGAGATGATTGCTCATGTGCTGAAAGGGACATTTTTCTGAACTTGAACAATCATGAATGCTGTCTTCCACTTTCTCTGTGTGCTGCAGAATGCAGCAGATATTGAAATATGAAAAATGGGGACTAAAATGTAAATTCTCTCCATTGCACCTCTTCAATGCCATCCCTGATGTGAGGTAGGAATCTTATGCATTTCCAGATATCTAAATCTGGGAATGTGTCACATTTCTTTGGATTCCAGGTGTGTTGCAGGGCAACACCCACAGCAATACCCATGGAACTCACCTTTTATGCAGTGTAATGTGCGAAAGGGCCACACATCTACAGGGCCATAACAAGCTACACAACTTGGCGTGGTGTGGACTTATAAATTATGGGCATGCACACTGCGCCATCAGAGCATCAAATACAATGCCACTCCAGTTGCCCAGTGTTCTGCTAAAGCCTTTAAAATGAGGCCTTGAAAGTGCTCCTTTGGAAACCTTGATTGTAAACCTGATTACTCCGTGATTACCGTAAGTGCTCCCTGCGCTACCCCCTGTCCAGCCCCTCCTTACTCACCTCTGCCCTCTGAGCTCTCTCTCTTCCTAAATTCCTCGTACCTCTGCTGTCCTCTCTCTGTCCATTTTCCTTCTTTCTCTGCCTTTCCTCTGGTGTCCATTTCGTTCATGTTCTGCTCTTCTTCTTCAGTCTTCTGTAACCCTTTTTCCTTCGTGTTCTGCTCTTCTTCTTCAGTCTTCTGTAACCCTTTTTCCTTTGTTTTCTGCTCTTCTTCTTCAGTCTTCTGTAACCCTTTTTCCTTCGTGTTCTGCTTTTCTTCTTCAGTCCTTTTTCCTTTGTGTTCTGCTCTTCTTCTTCAGTCCTTTTTCCTTCGTTTTCTGTTTTTCTTCTGTTGTCCATTTTTCCTCTTCCTTCTCCGCTCTCTGCCTCGTACATTCTTCTTCGCTCTTCCTCTGCTCTCCTCCTGCCCTTGCTCCTCGTTTTCTGCCTCCTTCTCCTGTGGTTTTTCCTCTTTTTTCACACTTTCCTTTCTCTCTCTTTTTCCCTTCTATCTGACCCCCCGACCACTGCCCTCTGCTTTACCGCCGCCACCACTCATGCAGCCCCGCCCACCCTGCTCCCATTTGTCGCTCCCCCTCCCGCCTCCCGCCCCCAGCTGACCCCTCCTCCCCCCCTCCCTCTTATGGCAGCCGCTGCGCGGCAGAGACAGCGACCCTTGACCCTAGGGTAGGTCGCTTCCCCCGCCGCTGCAGCTCCACCTGCCCAGGCTCCTGCCACCTCCCAGCAAACCGTAAGTACTCCCTGCGCTCCCCCCTGTCCAGCCCCTCGTTACTCACCTCTGTCCTCTGAGCTCTCTCTCTTCCTAAATTCCTCGTACCTCTGCTGTCCTCTCTCTGTCCATTTTCCTTCTTTCTCTGCCCTTCCTCTGGTGTCCATTTCCTTTGTGTTCTGCTCTTTTTCTTCAGTCCTTTTTCCTTCGTGTTCTGCTCTTCTTCTTCAGTCCTTTTTCCTTCGTGTTCTGCTCTTCTTCTTCAGTCTTCTGTAACCCTTTTTCCTTCGTGTTCTGCTCTTCTTCTTCAGTCTTCTGTAACCCTTTTTCCTTTGTGTTCTGCTCTTCTTCTTCAGTCTTCTGTAACCCTTTTTCCTTTGTGTTCTGCTCTTTTTCTTCAGTCCTTTTTCCTTCGTGTTCTGCTCTTCTTCTTCAGTCCTTTTTCCTTCGTGTTCTGCTCTTCTTCTTCAGTCCTTTTTCCTTCGTTTTCTGTTTTTCCTCTGTTGTCCATTTTTCCTCTTCCTTCTCCGCTCTCTGCCTCGTACATTCTTCTTCGCTCTTCCTCTGCTCTCCTCCTGCCCTTGCTCCTAGTTTTCCACCTCCTTCTCCTGTGGTTTTTCCTCTTTTTTCACACTTTCCCTTCTCTCTCTTCTTTCCCTTCTACCTGACCCCCCCGAACCCCGCCCTCTGCTTTCCCGCCGCCACCACTCGTGCGGCCCCGCCCCCCGCTCCCATTCGTCGCCCCCCCTCCCGCCTCCTGCCCCCAGCAGACCCCTCCTCCCTCTTATGGCGGCTGCTCGGCGCGCCAAAGGCAAGCCCGTCTGCGCCCGTCCGCGCCTGGACCGCGCCCAGCACCACGACCCCTGGCCCCAGCACTCCCAAACCCCGCAGCGCCGCTACGACCCCGCCTCCCTCCACGCACTCAACCCGGGACGTTCTACAACCTGCTTCCAAGCCAACCCGAAACGCACTCATGGACCCTTCACATGTCTTACCTGCAAGCATACCTTCCACCGCGACCGCACCCTGCCCGCCAGCCCACTCGCTAATAACTACCTCAAATGCATCCTCATCAACGCGCTCCGTCCGCAAGCACACCATCGAACTATGGGATCTCCTGGAGGCTACCGCACCGGACATCGCCTTCATCACTGAGACCTGGATGAACGCCTCCTCGGCCCCCGACATCGCCATAGCCATCCCCGACGGCTACAAGATCGCCAGGAGAGACCACACCAAACAAGTTGGAGGAGGAATCGCCATCATATTCAAGAACTCCATCAACGTCACCACCTCCACCGAAGACACCCCCCTCGCCGCCGAACACATGTACTTCCAGATCCACACCGACCACAGGACCACCCTCAGAGGAACTCTCATCTACAGACCCCCTGGACCATGCGCCCCCTTCAGCGAATCCATCACAGACTTCATCTCCCCGCACGCCCTAGCCTCGCCGGACTTCATCCTCCTCGGAGACCTCAACTTCCACCTGGAGCAGAACAAAGACACCACCACCCTGCTCGACAACCTCGCCAACCTCGGTCTCAAGCAACTGGTGAACACCCACATCGCCGGACACACGCTCGACCCCATCTTCTCCGCCAGCAACCACGTATCCTTCAGCCACTCCTCCGTAATACACTGGACTGACCACAGATGTGTCCACTTCACCTTCAGACGCAAGACTCTCCACCTTCTCACACAACCCATCCCTCGCAGACATTGGAACAAAATCTCCACGAACAGCTACTCTCCTCTCTCAGCCACAAGCAACCTACCATCACCACCGACGCCAACAACGCAGCCCTCAGCCTCACACAATGGATCACCACCTGCGCTGACAACCTCGCACCCCTCAAACGCCTCCCAAGACAGACCAACACCAGGAAACCTCAATGGTTCACAGACGCCCTCAAGGAATCCAAAGAACCTGCCGTACCCTTGAGAAAACCTGGCTCAAAGACCACACCGTAGAAAACATGTCTGCCATCAAAATCGCCACCCGCAAACACCATCAGCTGATCCGCGTCACCAAAAGAACATCCTTCAAAGAGAGACTGGACAAGAACACTCACAACAGCAAAGAACTCTGCAACATCGTCAGAGAGCTCTCCAACCCCAACGCCAGCTCCAACTCCATCACTCCCTCACAAGAACTCTGCAACTCCCTCGCTACCTTCTTCCATCGAAAGATCACCGACCTACACAGCAGCTTCGGTCCACAGACCCAGCCAACCACCACAGAACCCACAGCACCAGCCATCACCCTCAACGCCTGGACACACATCAGCGCGGAAGAGACCAAGACTACCATGAACATCATCCACTCCGGTGCCCCTTCGGACCCCTGCCCCCATTTCATCTTCAACAAAGCCGACGACATCATTGCCCCCCATCTCCAGAACATCATCAACAGCTCATTTGCCTCTGCCACCTTCCCCCAGAGCTGGAAACACACGGAAGTCAAAGCTCTCCTGAAGAAACCTACGGCGGACCCCAGCGACCTGAAGAACTTCCGCCCCATCTCGCTCCTCCCCTTCACAGCCAAAGTCATTGAGAAGACCGTCAACAAGCAACTGACCAAATTCCTCGAAGACAACAACCTGCTCGACCCCTCCCAGTCTGGATTCCGAGCCAACCAAAGCACGGAAACCGCCCTCATCGCAGTCACCGATGACATCAGAACCCTGATGGACAACGGAGAAACAGCCGCCCTCATCCTCCTCGACCTCTCGGCTGCCTTTGACACTGTCTGCCACCGCACCCTAATATCCCGCCTCCGCTCCACCGGCATCCAAGGACAGGCCCTGGACTGGATCGCCTCTTTTCTCTCCAACTGCTCCCAAAGAGTCTACCTCCCGCCGTTCCGCTCGGATCCCACCGAGATCAGCTGCGGCGTCCCACAGGGCTCCTTGTTCAGCCCGACTCCCTTCAATGTCTACATGAGCCCCCTCGCCGACATCGCACGCAAACACAACATCAACATCATCTCCTACGCCAACAACACCCAGCTGATACTTTCCCTCACCAAGGACCCTACCACCGCCAAGACCAACCTGCAGGACGGAATGAAAGACGTCGCAGAATGGATGAAATGTAGCCGCCTGAAGCTGAATTCAGACAAAACGGAAGTCCTCATCCTCGGAAACACCCCGTCTGCCTGGGACAATTCTTGGTGGCCCACGGCCCTGGGCACCGCACCTTCCCCCTCAGACCACGCATGCAACCTCGGATTCATCCTGGACCCGCTTCTCACCATGACCAAACAAGTCGACGCCGTCTCATCTTCCTGCTTCCTCACTCTCCGCATGCTTCGAAAGATCGTCCGCTGGATCCCCGCCGACACCAGAAAAACTGTGACCCACGCCCTCGTCACAAGCCACCTGGACTACGAAACACCCTATATGCAGGAACCACCGCAAAACTCCAGAAACATCTTCAGCGAATACAAAATGCCTCCGCACGCCTCATCCTCGACATACCCCGCCACAGCCACATCTCCGCCCACCTGAGACACCTGCACTGGATACCCGTCAACAAAAGGATCACCTTCAGGCTCCTCACCCATGCTCACAAAGCCCTCCACAACAAGGGACCCAAATACCTCAACCGTGGCCTCAGTTTCTACACGCCCACCCGCCAACTTCGCTCCACCAGCCTCGCACTCGCCGCCGTCCCTCGCATCTGCCGCACCACGGCAGGTGGGAAATCCTTCTCCTACCTGGCAGCCAAGACATGGAACTCCCTCCCCGCCACCCTCAGGACCACCCAGGACCACTTCGCCTTCCGGAGGCAGCTCAAGACCTGGCTCTTCGAGCAGCAGTAACCCCTCAATCCCTAGCGCCTTGAGACCCTCACGGGTGAGTAGCGCGCTTTATAAATATGATTGATTGATTGATTGACTCATGCAAACATCTAGCGGAGCTCAACATTAACTAACCTCAATTTCATTTCAGAGGATGACACCATACCTCATGGCCAGCTGCTTTTCCTGGACTTTCCGATTATGTGGAGAATAGCTGAAAACCATGCATCTGGATACCCTCCAGCAACTTGTGGATGCCATCCAGACACCATCTCTGGACAAAGGAGTCTAGAAAGCATTGCTGAGTCTCCAACATACACCATCAGCCAGCCCACCAAGAGCCCTGGACTCCCAGGACCCAGGACTTACATTCCGAAAACCTGTAGCAGAAGTCCAGCTGGAGCTGGCAGATACAGTGTGGGTGGGGACAGAGACTGTGGGGGTAGCCTAGACACAGACCACAGGTGCCTCATTCTGAATAAGGACAACTCGGCTTCCAAAGGAGGCACCTACTCTCTGTTTTTTGGCCTCCAGTGGTCATCTCTGTCACAGGAGGTACCACATACATCAGAGGATGAAGATGTAGAATGAACATCTTTAACCGAGAAAACTACCTGGTAGCATTTCTCTATGGCATATGCCCCCTTTCTTCTTTGCTATGTGCTTAAGGCATTAAAATGACTCACTCGTTTAAATCAATGGGCCTCCCTTCACTTTGCTGCACTAACGTCAACATTTTTTATCCTAGTGCAGCAAAGTGCCACAATAGCGTCAAACAATTTAATGCTGTTGTGCTAACGACCAACATGGTGCACCGTATTGTAAATACGGCATACCCCTGGTGTCATTAGGTGGGCCAGGGGCGACGCAATAAAACTGGTGCATCTGTGTTGATGCACAAGTTTCTTGTAAATCTGCCCCTATATATTTTGTCAGCTGCACTGTGAGTTGGAGTGGGTTGGGGGAATGGTCATAACAGCTAATGATCCCACATACATATACAAATCATTCTGGTGGCCATTACAACCCTGGCGGTCGGTTTTAAAGTGGCGGTAAGACCACCAACAGGCCGGCGGTAAAAAGTTTGCAATTACGACTTTGGCGGAAACCGCCAACAAAGACAGCCACTTTAACACTCCGACCGCCACAGCGGTACAAACAAACAGTGCAGCGGTCACCGCCAACAGACAGGCGGAGGACAAAGTACCACCCACAGTATCACAACAGGCCAATCCGCCACCTTTTCCGGGGCAGATTCACCGTGGATAAAAAACACGGTGGAAACAGGATTCCAAAGGGAAAACGCTCACCTCTACACACCCCACGATCAACTAGGACACCATGGAGCCAGAACTCAAAATTCTCCCTGCGATAGTCTTCCTGCTCCTCTGCCAGGAGCACAAATGCCGGCGGAGAAGACCACAGTGAGTACTGCACCTACGACACAGGGGAGGGGGGAGGGAAAAAACAGGGACACGCAACACGCAACACCCCCACCCTCACTCACTACAACACACACACTAATACATAATGATACATCACAGTTACACCCCCTAAGCCCCCCTGGAAGAATGCAAAGACAAAAGAAAATGAGTGTAACCATTGTAATATATTAAAATCAAGTAGGCAAAAATATATATATACACCATTAACAAAACATACACCAAGCATAGTAGTCCAGGTAGTGCTCCAATTAAGTCTGTGGAACACTGGGCCTACACGGTATGGGCGAGGCCCACACAAGATCCCCGACCATGATGGAGAGAACACTGCAGGGGCATCAGAGAGCAAGAAAACAGGCACCTCAGGGGGAGGGAAACGGGGGGCACCTCAGCCGGTCGAGTGCACAATGCCAAATCCACGAGAGGGCCCCATGCCCACTGTTCAGTCCTGGGGAGTGCAAAGCCACAGTCTCTCAAGTCTCTACAGTGGGTGGTTTGCCCACTGTTCAATCCTGGGGAGTGCAAAGCCACCGTCTCTCATGTCTCTACAGTGGGTGGTTTGCCCACTGTTCAATCCTGGGGAGTGCAAAGCCACAGTCTCTCAAGTCTCTACAGTGGGTGGCTTGCCCACTGTTCCATCCTGGGGAGTACAAAGCCACAGTCTCTCAATTCTCTACAGTGGGTGGGTTGCCCACTGTTCCATCCTGGGGAGTGCAAAGCCAGAGTCTCTCAAGTCTCTACAGTGGGTGGGTTGCCCACTGTTCAATCCTGGGGAGTGCAAAGCCACAGTCTCTCAAGTCTCTACAGTGGGTGGGTTGCCCACTGTCCAATCCTGGGGAGTGCAAAGCCACAGTCTCTCAAGTGGATAACAGTCTCCACTTGTTCTGGAGGGGGCATGGTGCCCAGAGTGCTTCATCCTGCTAAGGACAAAGGTAGTGGATGTATCTCTCCACTGGTTCTGGAGGTGGCTTTGTGCCCAGAGTGCTTCATCCTGCTAAGGACAGAGGTAATGGATTTATCTCTCCACAGGTTCTGGAGGGGGCATGGTGCCCAGAGTGCTTCATCCTGCTGAGGACAGAGGCAGTGGATGTATCTTTCCACTGGTTCTGCAGGGGGCTTTGTGCCCAGAGTGCTTCATCCTGCTAAGGACAGAGGTAGCGGATGTATCTCTCCAATGGTTCTGGAGGGGGCATGGTGCCCAGCGTGCTTCATCCTGCTGAGGACAGAGGTAGCGGATGTATCTCTCCACTGGTTCTGGAGGGGGCATGGTGCCCAGAGTGCTTCATCCTGCTGAGGACAGAGGTAATGGATGTATCTCTCCACTGGTTCTGGAGGGGGCTTTGTGCCCAGAGTGCTTCATCCTGCTAAGGACAGAGGTAGTGGATGTATCTCTCCACTGGTTCTGGAGGGGGCATGGTGCCCAGAGTGCTTCATCCTGCTAAGGACAGAGGTAGTGGATGTATCCCTCCACTGATTCTGGAGGGGGCATGGTGCCCAGAGTGCTTCATTCTGCCCGTGACGGACTCAGTAGCGTCAGTGCCCTTGGCGCTCATGGGCCAGCGTTGCTTGAGACGGCGGTGCCCTGTTCAGTGGTGCTTGAGACGACGGTGCCCTGTTCAGCGGTGCTTGAGACGGCGGTGCCCTGTTCAGCGGTACTTGAGATGGCGGTGCCCTGTTCAGCAGTGCTTGAGACTGAGGTGCCTTGTTCAGCGGTGCTTGGAGCGGCGGGCTCCTTTGCAGTGACTCAGCTGCTGGCAGTCCTTTATGGCCCAGCAGGGCTTGTGCTGGCGGTCCTCTCTGTCCCAGCGGGGCTTCTGCTGGCGGTCCTCTCTAGCCCAGCGGGGCTTGTGCTGGCAGTCCTCTCTAGCCCAGCGGGGCTTGTGCTGGCGGTCCTCTCTGTCCCAGCGGGGCTTGTGCTGGCGGTCCTCTCTGTCCCAGCGGGGATGACGGCTGTGGCCTCCTGGGCAGCTGGGCTGGTGCTGACGGTGGCCTCCTCGGCAGCAGGGCTGGTGGCGGTGGCCTCCTGGGCAACAGGGCTGGTGGCGGTGGCCTCCTGGGCAGCTGGGCTGGTGCTGGCGATGGCCTCCTGGGCAGCAGGGCTGGTGGCGGTGGCCTCCTGGGCAGCGGGGATGATGGCGGTCTTCTCCACCGTGCTGCTCTTCCCAGACCTGCTGAGTTTCTTGTGCCCCTTCCCCACCTTGGAAGGTGTCGCAGCTGACTCCACACTCCCACCTGTAGCCCTGGGAGCGGCATTGGTGGCTGGGGTCTTCCCCCTCTACCGCCGGGCACTGGCCAACTTCTGATGCTTGACAGGTGGGGGACTGTCTGTGCTGTGGCTCCGTGCCACACTGGCTGCCCTGGTGGCCGGTGCACTCCAGATTCCGGTGACTACAGGCACCACTGGTCCCGGAGATGTTGTGGCTGAGGTGCTAGTTCTGGACCTAGGAGACGGAAGGGGTGGGGGAGGTGTGGGAAAGAGGTCAAGGTTGGACAGGAAAAGTTTTTGGGAGACACTGTGACGGGTAGCTGGAGGAGGTTTGGGAGTGGAGGAAGAGGTTGTGGTTGTAGGAGGTGTTCGTTTGTTGACTTTGGGTGAAGGTGCATGCGCTGGAGGCTGTCGTGAGGTGGATGGCTGTGGGGTGGGTGTGTGCCTGCATTTGTGCATCTTGGAAGGGGGCGTCACAGACACACTGGGAGAGGACACAGGGGATGTGTGAATGGTAGTGGGGGTGGTGACTGCACATGAGAGGGGTCTGGTGGTGTGTGTGCTGATGATGGCAGTAGTGGCTGTAGAGGTAGTGCATGCAGGTGTGAGTGTAGACGAGACTGGGAGGGAGGAGGGAGACGAGGAGGAGGTGGACACAGTGCAGGCAGTGGATGTTGGTGTGTCTGCATGTGTGTGATGCTTGCGTGAGTGCCTGTGGGATGTGTGGTGCTTATGTTTGCCAGAGCTTCCTGTGTGTGTTGACGTGTGTGCATGCTGGTCTAGTGGTGTGCTTGGGATAGGCTGGGGTACAGGGGATTGGGTCTGGGTGGAGGAAGTTGGTGTGTCTGCAATGAGTGCTGAGGCCAGAGTCTGAAAAGCTCGCTGAAGGGCCGCCTGACCAGAATGAATGCCCTCCAGGAATGCATTTGTTTGTTGCAACTGCCTTTCTAAACCCGGGCTGGCATTCAAAATGATAGACTGCCCAACAGTGAGGGACCTGAGGAGGTCAATGGCCTCCTCACTGAGTGCAGCAGGGGTGACTGGGGCAGGGCCTGAGGTGCCTGGGGTGAAGGTGATGCCCACCCTCCTAGGTGAGCGGGCATGGGGCAAAGGCTGAGGGGATGCTGGGAGGGCAGTGCTGGAAAGGGGGGTGGCGGCTGTACCTGTAGATGGGGGAGGCACAGATTTTGCCGCCACCACCAATGAGCTCGCATCAGAGGACGAGTCCATGTCACTGGTCTTAGCTCCTGTCCCCGCCGTGGAGCTCCCCTCGCCCTCCGTCCCACTGGTGAAGTCGGATTCCGTAGTGTGGCCCTTCATGGCCATGTGGGATGCAGCCCCCTCGTGCTCCGATGCCACTGCTCCTCCACCTGATGATGCTAATGCACACAAGAACAGGGAGAACACAAAAAGGGTGGGGACGACAGAAGAAAGACATGTTGAGTGCATGCATTACCGGTACCGTTGGCGGACACGACAGACACAAAAGCCCCCTGCACTACTCCGCTCTCTTGGGCTCCACTGTTCAATCCCTGGGAAATGGCCTACTAGGCTATGGACGACATCTGCACACATGGATGACACAGGGGCATGACTAGGTGTACTTGGCACTCTACAGAGGTGCGGTGGGGTGCCAAATGGCCCGCATTACAGAGGGACCTTGCCAAAGGAACTCACCCTGGCCTAGGGAAACCCACAGCCCACCTCCCCCACCCAGACCCCTCCACTGCGCGCAAAATCATCAGATTGAGAGTGTACTCACTCCCTTGTGGATGCTGTGATGCCCTCAAGTGCCCATCCAACTCCGGGTACGCCAACACCAGGATCCTGAAAATTAGGGGGGTCATGGTGCGACGGGCACCCCTCCCACGTTGGGAGGCCATCCCCAGCTGAGCCTACGCCGTCTTCTTACTCCAGCGGCGGATGTCCTCCCATCTTTTCCGGCAGTGGGTTCTCCGTCTGTGGTAGACACCCAGGGTCCGGACGTCTTTGGCGATGGCACGCCAAATATATTTTTTCTGGTGGGCGCTGACCTACATGATTTGTACAGGGGGAAGAGAAACTTATTACCAACTCCACCGTCACAGTCATTGGCCCCCATCCCTACCCTTGCCATGTGGCACATGCACTCCCCGTCGTTTCATGCACGCCGCACTCTCCCCCCTTCCTTCTTACATCCACCCCTCTCCACACAGGCATAGCCCATACAGCATGCTCCCAGTGTACTTACCTGTTTGTCTGAAGGACCGTAGAGTAGCGTGTACTGGGGGAGGACCCCATCCACGAGTTTCTCCAACTCCTCCGATGTGAAGGCAGGGGCCCTTTCCCCAGACACTCGAGCCATTGTCTCTTCCAGACCAAGGTCACAGCAGCATTTGCAGTGTAGGTCCTCTCCTGTCGAAGATCAGGTATTGAGTTATTGAAGTGATAGTGCGTACCGTCACCGCCCGCGTACATCGTCATTGGCTCCTGGGACCCATAGGGTCCAATATTAACCAATGCAGTATTGAGCAGTGGTCTTCGACCGCCTACCGCGACGGTGTACAACGCCAGCGCAGCTACCTCACATCCCATTGTCCCACTTTAGAGGTCAGGCAGCCGCCATTTCAGGGGCCCACATGGCTTCATTTTCAACTGCGTCACACATACCTAGGCCTAGACTCAACACACATACAGGCCACTCTTTAGATTAGGATTGGTGTTCTGTGTAAGCTGTGGGTACGTACCTCTGAGTTGTTTGACTCTGTGCTGTTGTCCTTCATAGGCACCGTCCGCTGGGACATGTGAGGAGATGGCGGCATCCTCCGGTGTACTGACCATTGGTGGACCTGTCGACAATGGAGGAAAGACATGTGATCATCACATACAGGCTTGACCGTGCCACAATCCAGGAACTGTGTACCCAGTTGGAGCCAGACCTGATGTCAGCTATCCGCCATCCCACAGGAATCCCCCCTCAAGTGCAGGTGCTGTCAGTGCTCCATTTCCATGCAAGTGGGTCATTTCAAACAACAGTGGCCATAGCATCAGGGATGTCCCAGCCTATGTTTTCCAACGTGTTGTCCTGAGTGTTGTCTGACCTGCTGAAACACATGCAGAGCTACATAGTTTTCCCTCAGGTGGAGGATTTGCCTACAGTTAAAGGTGATTTCTATGCCCTGGGACATATCCCCAATATCATAGGTGCCATTGATGTTCACATATGGCTTTGTAACCCCCCCACAGGAGTGAACAGGTGTACAGAAACCGGAAGAGTTATCATTCGATGAATGTACAGATGATATGTTTGGCAGACCAGTACATCTCACATGTGAATGCCAAGTTCCCTGGCTCAGTGCATGACGCCTACATCTTGCAGAATAGCAGCATCCCTTCTGTGATGGGTCAACTCCAGAGGCACCGTGTGTGGCTATTAGGTGAGCACCTGGAAGCAAGACAGTGGGAATGGTTGTCTGGGTCTGGGGTTATCCCTACAGGTTAGTGTGTGTATAAAAGTTGTCCCTTGCCATTTGCAGGTGACTCTGGTTACCCCAACCTGTCATGGCTACTGACCCCAGTGAGGAATCCCAGGACAAGGGCAGAGGAACGCTACAATGAGGCCCATGGGTGAACTAGGAGGGTGATCGAGTGGACTTCCGGCCTCCTGAAGGCCAGGTTCCGGTGCCTCCATATGACAGGTGGATCCCTATTCTACTAATCAAAGAAGGTGTGCCAAATCATTGTGGCCTGCTGTATGCTTCACAACTTGGCTTTGCGACGACAGATGCCTTTTCTGCAGGAGGATGGTCCAGATGGCGGTGCTGTTGCAGCTGTGGAGACAGTGGACAGTGAAGACGAGGAAGCTGAAGAAGAAGACATGGACAACAGGGACTCAGTGATCCAGGAATATTTCCAGTGAAACACAGGTAAGAATAAAACCTGCCTACTACATGTACTTTAACACTACTACCTCTCTACTGTCTGTCGTTTTTACCCAGTGTATGGTCACTGAGTTGTCACTTTCCCTTACGATTTTCCAGATTTGGGTCCTACAGTGTGACATCTGCTTTGTTTCCTCATGGACTAGAGCTGTGTGACATAGGTATGTTGACATTACATTGGAAAGTGCATTTTGACACTGTAATTGCTAATACACTGTTTCGAAATCACAGACTGACTCCAGATTGTTTTGTGCTTTAAGGGTGTTTATTTTAGTGCTCAAAATTGGAGGGGGTAGCAAAATGGTGAGGGGTGATGGCGGAGGAATGTTCATGGCAGAGTTCAGTCTATTAGTCTCACAGGTGCATTGTCCAAATGGGCATAGGAAGTGGAGCTGGGGCAGTTTAAGGATGGACAGGGTGACAAAGTGGGACAGTAGGATGACAATTAGGGTGGTCTCATTTCTTGGAGGGTCTTGGCATCGTTCTCTGTCTTTGTCCTGGATCTCAGGGACCGTTTGCGAGGTGGTTCTCCCTCTGCAGGGGGTGGGGTGCTGGTGTGGTGGTCCTGTGGCGGTGCCTCCTTTCAACTAGCGCCGGCGGAGGTGGTGGGCAGTTCATCGTCCAGGCTAGTGTCAGGGGCACCGTGTAGTGCCAGAGTGTCCCGCCTGGTGTTGAGTACTTCCTTCAGCACCCCTACGATGGTGCCCAGGGTGGAATTGATTGTGGTGAGTTCCTCCCTGAAGCCCAAATACTGTTCCTCCTGCAGGCGCTGGGTCTCCTGAAACGTGGCCAGTACCGCTGCCATCGTCTCCTGGGAGTGGTGGTATGCTCCAATGATGTTGGAGAGGGACTCGTGGAGAGTGGGTTCCCTTGGCCTGTCCGCCCCCTGTCTCACAACAGCCCTCCCAGTTCCCCTGTGTTCCTGTGCCTCCGTCCCCTGGACCGTGTGCCCACTACCACTGCCCCCAGGTCCCTGTTGTGTTGGGGTGGTGGGTTAGCCTGGGTTCCCTGTAGTGGTGGACACACTGCTGATTGACGTGTCCTGGCGACAGAGGTATGGGCCCGCTGGATGAGTGCTGTGCTGGTGTTTCCAGAGGGGGGAAGCTCTGTGGTGGCCTGTGACTTGGTGAGGGGAACCGACTGTCCCGAGGTCCCTGATGGGCTGGGCTGGTCATCTAGATCCAGTTGGACAGAGGTGCTGTCATCACTGTGGGCCTCTTCTGTTGGTGGTGTGGACATTTGTGGACCCTCCTGTCCGGTGACGTTGGGTAGGGGTCCTGCAGGGGTATAAAAGGATGTTTATTACATCTGTGTGTGGCATGGTGTGCAATGGGTGGGTGACCGTGTACACCAGTGCTTGCATTCCTGTGTGGGACCTTGTGTGATGATGGTTTAGGGGGGTGTATGGGTATGTGCAGTGGCCATGCTTTAGTGATGGGTGTCCATGCTTTGTTGTTGCATGCAGGGCTTGGTGTTAGGATGTGTGGTTTATGATGTTGGGACACTTGTGAGGAGTTAGAGTGATGGGGGTGAGGGTGAGCGTGGGGGTATGTGCTGGCATGCAGGTAGGATGGGGGATGTAATAGTTAAGATTTGACTAACCAGAGTCCATTCCTCCACCTACTCCTGCGAGGCCCTCAGGATGCAGACTCGCCAAGACCTGCTCCTCCCATGTTGTTAGTTGTGGGGGAGGAGGTGGGGGTCCGCCGCCAGTCAGCTGAACCGCAAGGTGGTGTCATGAGACCACGGAACGCACCTTCCCCCGTAGGTCGTTCCACCTCTTCCTGATGTCCTCCCGATTTCTTGGGTGCTGTCCCACTGCGTTGACCCTGTCCACTATTCTTCGCCATAGCTCCATCTTCCTAGCTATGGAGGTGTGCTGCACCTGTGATCCGAATAGCTGTGGCTCTACCCAGACGATTTCCTCCACCATGACCCTGAGCTCCTCCTCCGAGAACCTGGGGTGTCTTTGACGTGCCATGGGGTGGTGTAGGTGATGTGTTGGGTGGTGTGTGGGGTGATAAGTGTGCTGATATGTAGTGGTGTGTAGTGTGAGGTGGGTGGAAGTTCTGTGGGTGATAGTGTTGTGTGCCTGTGGATGCTAGTATTGTTGATGGTGGTGTCTCTCTCTGGCCTTCGTTCGTGATTTTTTGTCGTAGGGGTTTGTGGGTGATGTGGGTGTGTGTTTTATATTGTATTGGGTGTGTGGGAGTGGTGTGTGTATGTGTATGAGGTGTGTGTATTTCGAATTGCCCAATGTGGTAGTGTTTTGTATATGTGTGTGTATTTTGAGCGCAGTGGTGTGTACCGCCAATGGAAGACCGCCTCGTGGATTCATGTGTCGTGATAGTGTGGGCGTATTTCTGTTGGCGTGACGGTGAAAGTTTTGTTATCGCCAGTTTATCACTGACCTTTGGTGTGCCCGACTTGTGTGGGTGTCTGAATTTAGGCGGATTCCGTGCTGTGGGTCATAATAGCTGTGGCGGTTTTCCACGGCGGCGGCGGTGTGTTGGCGGTCTTCTGTACGGCAGTATGCGGCTTTTACCGCCAATGTTGTAATGACCGCCTCTGTATCCTGACGTACTCAGACATATTGGCATCAGTATGAGATATGCTATGTCATTAATTGCCATACATGCAAAATGATCACAGATTTTTTAGACACTGCTACACATACAGGTGTACTATCCTTTCTGAAACACTTACTATGTGTCATACATGTGAGTGCAAAAGATGTGAATGTTGTGAGTTGTCATGAATCTTTCACTCATTGATTTGACACATATCTCACACTGATCCACTGTTGCAGTTTATGACTACTAATTACATACCTTGGCATATAGTTTAGCTCTAATCCATTACATAACAATTCATATCTATCAGTTTTCCTTTTGTCCCAACAATTCATTGTCGGATATGAGTGTTTTCAGTTCAACATGTTTATTCAAAAGGCAATGCATACATTACACACTTTTCACAGAACAGTGCTTTATGGCCCTAATTACAACCCTGGTGGTCAGTGTTAAAGAAGCTGTAATACCGCCAACAGGCCAGCGGTAATAAAAATGGAATCACAATCACGGCGGAAACCGCCAACACATACAGACACTTTAACACTCCTACCGCCACTGCGGTAGCAACAAACACAGCGGTGGTAACCGCCAACAGACAGATGGAAGACAATGTACCGCCCACCCCATTACAACACGTCCATCTGCCAGCTTTTCTGGGGCAGTACCAACGCCATCAGAAGCATGACGGAAACAGTACTTGGAAGGGAAACCACTCACCTCTTTACACTTAATGAAGAACCAGGACACCATGGAGATCGAGCTGCAGGTCCTGCCCACGCTGGTTTACCTTCTCATACATCAGGAGTACCAATGGCAGCGACGACGAAAAAGAGAGTGACACACACACGCAACACTCAACATCCTCATCCTCACCCCCAACACCATACACACTAACACATGCAACAACATTACATAACCACCCCGTAACCCTATGGAATAATGCAAGGACAAAAGGAATTGAGTCAAATTAGTGTAATATTAGAATTCTAGAGAAATATGTTCATAAATAAATAAACAGTATGTACAATATATACAATATGTGTAGCCTCCCAAAAATAAGTGTCCCATTGGACACTACCAGGCTCCCCCTGGAATGCCCACTAAATTCAGTATTTAGTGGACATCCCTGGATCAAGAAATTAGATTCAAAAGGACAAAGAAGACTAGCCCAAAGAAGATCCAAGTCAATAGAACCTGCTGCACAAGAAAAAGGCGCCAAACCCTCCATGCTGCACCCAGGACCCAACAAACGCCACTGAGGAGGGGCTGAACACTGAACTGCCTTCAAGAAACTCAGAGGACATCCAGGCTTCACAAATCACCCAAAATCTCCCTTCAGAGTGGAGGTACAACTCTGCAACCATGAAAGAACCAGCAACCCTGTGAAGGTCACTTCAATGATTGACCAATACCTCTGGAATTGGAAGTTGAAGCCAGACTTGCCAACACACTGACAACCGCCAGGAAAAACTCTGCAAGTGCACCAAGTTTGGTGGCACTCTACCTCCTGGTGTCCGTACCATATCAATACCTTGGGTACTGGCCAGTGGACAATGTACACCCGGAAAACCAATTCCCACAGAGCTAAAAAAGGATCAGGAGGAAACCCCAGCCAAGGGACTTAAGGAACACCCTAGACCTCCCACCATAGTGTCCCAGTTGAATTGTAAGCAGCCCTCAAATAGACCTACATCCAGCTCCAAGGGACTCCATTGCACACAGCTTTTGAACCAAGAACTCTCCCTGCACCCAGTTGCCAGCACTCTGCAACGAGGAACCAGCTGTGCCCCCAGGGTCCCACACCCCTTCTGACCACAAGGGTACCCAAGGGCTCCACGTTTAAATCTGCAAGAACCACCCTTTTTCAAGTGGTTCTCCCGAGTGGCCCTATATATGCTCCAAGAGACTTTCCAAATGCTGCTTCTGCCAGAACCGAGAGCTGACCGAGTCTCTCCAGCTGGAACAATATGCCCACCGATGACCTCGACCAACCTGTAGAAGCAGAACCTGGTAACAGAACTGTACGATTTTATATGCATTTTAAAAATGACTGCCTATTGATTTCTACGGTGCGTAATTACGCTCAGAAAGGCTGCATTTTTTAAAACTTAAAAAATGAATAACTCTAAAAGTACTTAACTAAGTTTGATAATCTGGGTCTTAAAATGTATATAAATATCTGAAGTATTTTTAGAAATTGGTCGTGAGTTATTCTTTTAAGTGTGTGAGATGCATGATTGATACTGTGAGTACAACAAATGCTTTGCACCTCTCCAAGATTAGCCTAACTGCTCGACCATGCTACCTCATAAATTAGAGCATTAGGTGATCTAGGTTTTGAATCTGGAAACCAATGTGTGGTTGCCTGGACCCCCTACACTCTGTGCCTAGTTTTGTGCACTACATAGAGGGCCAGCCTCCTACACCAGGCAGTTAAACCGGCCCTTGAGTAGATCAAAGGTCCGCTCAACAATGTTTCTCATATGACTATGCACCTGGATGTAGGCCTTTAATACATCAGTTTGTGGGTTTCCAAATGATGCCATGACCTAACGTTGGATGCCATATCCTTGGCCAGCTGAAATGCAAGAGAAATTAAACAATGTCATTGTTTTGGATTGCTGTATTTGCACACACCTTGCCCGTCTGAGTTATGTGTATTAGATTTATCATGCACTTCTCCCAGTTATGACCACATGATATGTTAATAATGCCAGTGTACTGCCATTTCTAGGGGCATGTTCACTCACTGTCTGTTATGTCAAATGCAGTGCATGGGCAGACTCATCATGCAATTCAACTTCCTGACTGTCATATTTCTGCAGCAGATTTAGTTGGTGACTGATTCCCAACGCTCAAGTCCACTCAATGTTTTGTGTTCACAATCCAATACATGTTTGGTGAGACATAATGTGGTTTTGAATCTTTTTATAGGTCCAGACTAGGGTGCTGGTGACATGCCAGACATGGCCTGACACAGACACACGTATAGGTCCATGATTATGACCAGGTGTTGGTGTTGCCATGAATTATATTTGTCCATGCCTTGATTGCCCTACATTGTCCATGACATTTGACATGATGCCATCCACAGTGTATGTACTCACACATCCCAATTGAGTGACATGACATGACATCTGCCATTTCCCAATAAATGGTTGCATGTCACAGTGAGGAAACATTGTGCACATGTGTGATAGTATTGTGCCCAATTTGTGCACACAACACATGTATCCTGCCAAATTGTTTCTAGTCACCTAAAGTCCAGCTACACAACTTCCTGCACTGTACTACTCCTCTAAGAATGGAAACTGGTACACAGTACTATGGGCCTTCTGCAGATTTGGGGGGGACTAGAATTTCAGCTTAGAATGTGTGTATGTGGGAGCACCTTCCAGCAAAGGCTGCTGCCTAAGAAGCATAGTAAGTAATGCCTGTGTGTAGCATTATACCTCACACATGTGAGATGGGAGTTATTTTATATACCATTAAACATTCGTACAGTTACATGTCACCTGCCTCTGGGCCGCTAGCACCTAGGGCCTCATTTACGAAGCCCGGAGGGGTACAGCAAGTGTTGGTGTGATGCCATGCACCACCAGGAAAGGGCAGAAATGCACTGTATCTACAAGATATGGTACCTTTCTGTCTTCTCCCCCTGCAGTGGTGCACAAATTGCTGCCTAGCACCAACACAGGCAGCCTTGCACCATGGTGCAAAGGTGTCTGCATTGTGTGTATGATGGTTTTTGTGCAGGAAGGGACACCTTCCTGCACAAAAACCATCATAAGAGGTTTTCCCTATTTCTGTGTGTGTGAAATAACATTTCTCCCTGCGGCATCACTCTTATGCCATCCCTGAGGTTTGATTCTGCTGCATTCCCAAGCCTTGCAAATCTAGAAATGGATCAGATACCACGAGTTACCATGGGTGATGAAAGGGTACACCCCAAGCAACACCCATGGAATGCCCCTTTCATGCAGTGTTATGCATGAAAGGAGTCCATATTTATAAGACTATGAAAAGCCGTGCAAGGTGGCTTTGCATGGCCTTTTAAATATGGATTGGCACACTGTGACACCGGAGTATGAGTAAAATGTTGCACTAGTGGTGCATTGTGCTGGTAGGGCTTTGTACAAGAGGCCCTGAGTTCCTGATGTGTGATCCATGACACGGCTGATGGCCCATGTGTGCTGCATGGGACCACTCCACAGTGTACATGGTACACCTCCCTTGCACACAGAGATGTGAAGCAGATTTCCTAGCTGCCATGCATGGCTGTGTTCCTTTACATCATGCAGCATGTGCAAAACTGCGATGAGATGTCTTCACCTATATGTCAGGGTGATTTGCATCACATATGTGTATTGGCTCATGGTGCATGTATGTGTCACAGGCCTCATCCTGCAGTCCCCATCTGTGCAGGCAGACAGTTATCTGTGTTTCGTGTCCCCCATATCTATTTGTTATTGTGTCAGTTAAGTAGCTGCTGTTGCTTACCTACACGTAGGTCATTTCCACATTGTCCATCCTGGAATCTCTTGTTAGTGGTGGACTGCCAGAAGATGTAGGCATTATGTACACTGCCCAGGTATTTAGCCCCCACATTCAGGATCAACCCACAATGGTCAACAATGGTCTGCACATTTATTGAGTGGGTATATTTCCAGTTCCTGTTTAAGTGTTTGGTTGGAGCAGGAGGAACAAGTTGCACATGTATGCAGTCCTGGTCACCCAACACATTTCAAAATCCAGCAATGGCAGAAGCATTGTTTTATTTCCTGCTGCAGCTGCTGGGAGTTAGAGAAGAGGAAGTGGTGGGGTGTGAAGTGGATGATGGCATCCAGGACAGAGGGGGAGGAATGCTGGCAGGGATGTCTGTGATACTCCTGCTACTCGTGTTGCAGTGGTCTGGAAAGAGCCTGACTTAAGCATATTTAGCACTGCCAGGAGCTTGGTCAGTGGTGGTATGTTGGTCACCCTGTCAACCATAGCCTGCAGTCTGGGTGCAATGAGGTGGAGCAGTTGGATGATGGACTTTCTGCACAGCCGGTAGAAGGTGGTGACCTCTTCCTCCGTGAGGGCAATCAGGGATGTCTGTTGGTAGTATATGCGCACCTTTCTCCTGAGCTGCTTCTGATGTATGGGTGGTGGTAATTGTGGTGGTGCTGGTAGTATTATTAGGAAAACATTATTTGATAATACCTGGAGAAACAAAAAGTTGTTTCCACCTGATCTCCATCCAGGAGAATATTCAGGACACAAAATTAATTTACGGGGATACTTTTGAGTGGACCTAGCATTTGGAAGGAGGAGGACAAGAGATAAAGTATACATGACACATAAAGGTGATGCTAACTAATAATGGCCCCACCAACAGAGATGGCAAAAGATTTGACCCTAATGCTTCTCTGTCAGTGTATGTAATGAAATCTGATAACAATGATTTTGTTTCCAACATACATACATCATTTCCATATTTTTTTAAGAAAGTTTGGGAAAAAAATCCAATTGCAAGCATAAGATCATATTGAATAAAGAAGCAACACCTGTCAGGCACAAAGTTAGGATCTTGCCATTAGCATATCGAGACACACTTGAAAGCATGTTGAATGGCCTAGTTGAAAAGAAAATGATAGAACCCAAAGAGTCTTCATCTTGAGCATCCCCTGTTGTTTTGTCCCTAAAAGGGTATGGTGAACTCCACTTATGCTCAGCTCTGCATAGCCTTAGTAAGGAAATGGGGGTAGCTAAACATCCCCTTCCTAATATTCATGAGATTATGTCCACTTTAGCAGGTTCTACAGTTTTTTCACAGTGGATTTAGCAAGTGCCTACCACCAAGTGGCATTGTATCAAGACTCTAGACATCTTACGGCATTTGTAACACTTTAAGGCAAGGTTCAGTACTTACGCATACCTTTTGGTTTAACAAGTGTAACCTCAATATTTCAGAGTTTGATAAAGAATGTGTTGGAAGTAGTTGAGGGAGCTGATGGAGCCTTTGCCTTCCACAACGACATTTTGATTTTTGTAATAACGCAGATAGAACATGACAATGCATGCAAAAAGTAGCAAAAAGATTGCAAGACAAAGGTCTGACATTGACATTTTCAAAATGTCAATTCAGTCAAGATAAAGTTGAATAATTAGGTCATGAAATTGCAAAGGGGGGCATAAAACAAAACACAACCATGTGGAGAACATTTTAAAAGCTCCTGTGCCCATTTCAGAGACCAACTTTTGTCATTTTTGGGTTTAACAGAATTCTATGGGAAATTTGTACAAGATTATACAACCAAAGTGTATCCCCTCAGGCAATTATTAAACAAAAATGGCAAGTACAAATGGGGTACCAAACAACAAGAGGCTTTTGACTTACTAAAAAAAGAAATTGCTGGTGCATCATTTTTTAAATCATATGTGGTAGGGAAGGAATTTATTGTATCAGTAAATTCCAGTTGTGTAGGTTTGGGGGCTGTACTTGTGCAGAAAGACAAACCAGAAGAATGGGTTGTTTCTTATGCCTCCAGATCACTAAGAAAATCTGAGTGTTAATATTCTACAATAGAAAAATAATTGTTACCCTGCATCTGGGCAGTGCAACATTTTCATCAAATTTTATGAGGGATGACATTTTTTCTAAGAACTACCACAAACATTGGTCAATATATTTTGCTGTGGGTATTGGAGGAATGTTAATGGCTCGTTTGGCAAGATTGGCTGCCAAATTGCAAGAATACCAATGTATAGTGGAGTCTGTTCCTGGTAGAGTCAATGTCCATGCTGATTGCATGCCTCAATTTCCAACATTGGATGAAGTAAAATTTGATGATGAATGTGAATATGACATAGCTTACACCCTGGATGGTGTCAATGCTGGAAGCGTTGATGAAAATTTGATGAAAACTATATCTGAGGAGAAATGAAACAAAGCCATGCTTAGCGATTATGTTTTGAGGGATGTTCAGACTTATGTATATAAAGGGTGGCCAAAAGAAAGGGAGCTAGGTGGTGACGTAGAACCAGTTTATAAAGTGAGAGAAGATTTAACGATTTTTAACAGAATAGTTGTCAGGGGTGACAAAATTGTTCCATCACAAAACTTAAGGAAATCTCCTTTCAAGTTGGTCCATGAGGGTCACTTGGAAATGTCTGTCACAAAGAGGGGAATATGTGAGTTTTACTGGTGGTCTGGAGTTGAGAGGATGGTTGTTAATTTGGTGAAAGAATACACACCTTGTGCAAGTAGTGATAAATCAGCTAAAGCATTATTAGTAGAGGTAAGTCTTATTGAATATGTTCAGGGACCCTAGAAGAACTTGGGAGATGAAATACTGGGTCAGTTTGGGTATTACCTAGAAGGGAAATGTATGTCATAGTAGATTACTTTACTAATTGGCCAGAGCTGAAGATGGTAGATAAGGTTACTTTCACTCAAGCCACTGAATTTCTGAATGACATAATTTATTGTGAAGGGATACCTCAGGAACTTATACCAGACAATGGACCTCAATTTGAAAGCAAAGAAATAGACACAGTTTTGAGGAGATGTGGAGATGCACATTAGAGTGTGTCAAACGGCCAGCTAGAACACTTCAATAGGGGGGTCAAAGAGTTGATTCAATTGGCCATTAAAAGTGGTTTGCCTTGGAGAAAACTTTAAGGGCTACTTTACTGACATATAGAACCTCACCTAATTTGGTTACAGGTTTGTCTCGTTCGAAATGTTACGGGAAAGGAAGCCAGGTTTGAAGTTAATGCCATGGTGGTTGAGAGTTAAAAATGCTAATGATGTTGAGATAGATTTTGCCAAAATCAGAGAGCGAGTGGAAAGATATCAGATGTGTGAATGGAGTCTATAATATCTTATGTGAGTCGAAGTTGAAGGTTGGTGATTTTGTAAGATGGACTGAATGTCAATAGGAAACTGGCCAGATGGTCGTATCCTGTAGAAATAGTGTAAAGTTTCAGCAAAGTGGAGGGAGGTACGATATGGAGTTTCTATATACAAAGGAGCATCGATGAAGAGACAGGGTTTGATGAATAGAAGAAATAAGGGCCATAGGATGGGTGTAACTAATGATGCAGATGTTTCTCTTCATCCTGATGTCAATGCTATAGATAAAGCAAAAAAGTTGAGATCCTTACGAGTATCTGAACATAGAACATTCGCAAGAAATTGAGAGATTTAGGGGGTCATTCTGACCCCCGCCGCCGGCGGAAGCCGCCGGCCTGGCGGGAACCGCCAGAAGACCGTACCGCGGTCAAAAGACCGCAGCGGTCATTCTGACTTTCCCGCTGGGCTGGCGGGCAACTGCCAAAAGGCCGCCCGCCCGCCCAGCGGGAAAGCACTAGCAACGAGGAAGCCGGCTCCGAATGGAGCCGGCGGAGTTGCTTGTGTGCGACGGGTGCAGTTGCACCCGTCGCGATTTTCAGTGTCTGCCAAGCAGACACTGAAAATCTCAATGGGGCCCTGTTAGGGGGCCCCTGCAGTGCCCATGCCATGGCATGGGCACTGCAGGGGCCCCCAGGGGCCCCACGACACCCGTTCCCGCCATCCTGTTTCTGGCAGTGAAAACCGCCAGAAACAGGATGGCGGGAAGGGGGTCGGAATCCCCATGGTGGTGCTGCTTGCAGCGCCGCTGTGGAGGATTCTCTGGGGCAGCGGGAAACCGGCGGGAAACCGTTGGTTTCCCTTTTCTGACCGCGGCCTTACCGCCGCGGTCAGAATTGCCCCAGAAGCACCGCCAGCCTGTTGGCGGTGCTTCCGCGGGACTCTGCCCTGGCGGTTTTCAACCGCCAGGGTCAGAATGACCGCCTTAGTCTGTTATTGACCCTGCACTATTTATATTGAAATGGGTGTTTTACAATATTCTCTGTACTATAGTTTAACTGTCAATATTATTCAGCTAGAATTATTGTGTTCTTATTTTTATCTTCCCCTTTTGTTTATTTTGGTTTCATTATTGAAAGGGAAGATGCAAAGTGTTTTACTAAGTGTAGAACAGTTTTACCATTTTGGAATGGAGGAGAAGGGAAACTTTGTCATAAGCAATGGTTGAGGAGGAGAGGGAGACAGCAGAGAGCATGCGAGGTGTTTGCTAAGCTGCTCTACCATTTGCACAATAAATGCCTTAAATAATTGCCCCATGTTGTGTGATTCCTCACACAAACATTTACCAAGGATGTCAGGTCTAACAACAGCCTTCAGTAACCAGGAATGCCAGAAAGGATGCAGATTCTACATAAAGATTGGGCAGAGACAAATAGGAACACTTGTAAATGATGGTGGCCTCCATTGCCCTGTTCTCTGAGTGCAAAGCCTTGAATATTTGGTGAACTGACAGCTTCTGAATCCTGGTGTAGATGCTGAGGGAATGGCTTCATTAGCTCAAAGTCAGGGAATAGGCATACAAGCAAGAGCAGACTCCTTCTAGGAATCGCATGTGGGTATTCGTCATAGCCTGAAAAATAGAAGGAAATGGTGTAAGGAGGATTGGCCTCTGACTATGCTGTTGCAGCAGACCCCACTGAAAAATAATTCTATCACAGCACAAACACACCTACTAAATGTTTGCTAAATATGTGCATATTATTCTGATATTCACACCAATAAAGGAGACTTTCCTTCCTAAATGTCTTTAAAATATGCTTATCAGAAAATTGTTGTGAAAATATCAAAATACAGAACTGAGTTTCAAATTTGAAAATATGTCAATCTAAGACATGTTTAAGTAACCAACCTTTTAAGATTTAAACATATGTTACAAGCCTCATGAGGAGTAAAGGCCTGAGAAAAAAGTGGTTAATGTACTGTAATCCTCCGTAAAGAAACAGTAACAGAATTTTCTCTAGCTGAATGAGAGTTAGAAGTGCTTGAATGTAAATGCACTATTGACACTATACTGTGAAAATCGCTGTAAAAATGAATGTGGGATTTAGTCCTTAGATAGACACATGCTAAAATCCTATTGTGTCATTTGTGTATAATACCTTAATAAATAGACAATGTATCTCCTGTAATTGGCAGTAAGAGCCTTTTATCAGAAACCCACCTCCCAGGTGAGGCATTCACACAGTACTCATTATAAATCATGTACCACATACTATAATCAGAAATATAATCTGACATAATTATTGTGCCTTAATTATTGTTTAACATATTACCCATTGAAAGTAGATGTTCTATTAGCTTCCACTGGGCAATATAGTTGTAAATATAATAGAGGACACAATGGGGGTCATTACGACCCTGTGGAAGGCGGAGAACCGGCGGTAAGATCACCAACAGGCTGGCGGTCTTACCTTGTGGAATTATGACCATGGCGGTTACCGCCATGGTCATCCGCCGGTTCTCCGTTCCGCCGGCCAGGGCGGAGACGACCGCCAGGCTGGAGACCTGGGTCTCCAACCCGGTGGCCGTCACTATACCACCGGCGGTATTTCGACCCGGCTTACCGCTGTGGATTTCCAGCGGTTTGAACCGCCATGAAATCCATGGCGGTAAGCACTATCAGTGCCAGGGAATTGCTTCCCCGGCACTGATAGGGGTCTCCCCCACCCCTCACCCCCAACCCGACTCCCTCCCCTACACCCCCCACCAGCCCTGCCACCCCCCAAAGGTATCAGGGCCCCCTCCCCACCCCGACCCCCAACATCACATAACTCACACACACCCGACACGCAGGCAGGCACCACCAACACACACACGCACACACACCGACATACATGGCAACATCCACACACACAGTCAGACACGCACACCCACTTTCAAACATACACGCACACATCCATACAGACATACCCACAGACATACACGCACTCATTCCCAAACACGCATCACCCCCACAAGCAGACACACACTCACACACCCCTCTACATACTCAGACACACACCCCCATGCACGCACACAACACACAACAGCCCCCCACCCCCCTCCCCTAATGGACGATCGACTTACCTGGTCCATCGATCCTTCGGGAGGGGACGGGAGCCATGGGGGCAGCTCCGCCGACACCACACCGCCTGTTCTGTTGAACACCGCCACGGCGAATCCCAGGACGTGATTCGCTGGGCGGTGTTCTGTTGGCGTGGTGGTGGAGGTGGAGCAACCTCCACTTCCCCGCCTCCAGCCAGTATGGCTGTTGGTGGCTCTCCGTCCGTAAAGGGACGGAGAGCTGCCAATGGTCATAAGAGGCCGAGCGGCAAACCGCCTCCACTGGCGGTCTTCCGCACGGCGGTCCCTCGGCGGTCTTTAAAAAAGACCGCCGAGGTCAAAATGACCCCCAATGTTTATGTCATACGATTTTCTGACAATAATATTCTGGTACCATACTTGATGGCACCCTCAGGACATTAGGAGGGCTCACAATCCATCACAATCCTACTTGACCCTACATCTCAATAGAAACATATTAAAGACCTTTGAGCTAATCACCTGCACATTTCTACTCTCTCTGTCCCAGATTGTCACTTTCAACCTTAACTACTCGTCATCTTGACCCAAGAAGAAGTTGACACAATAAATCCAAAGCCTCATCATCTTTGCCTTTGTGTGACATTTCAACTCCTCATTTTTGATCACTTCAACATCCCAGGTGGTTCAAACACAAAAAACTAAAAGCCTCCATCAATACATTCCTCAATACCCTCATCAACATGTAACATACAACCATACCTGTCCACTTTGAATGCAAAATTCTTGACATCATTATAATTGCTTCCCCAATATTCTGCTTTGAGCCAACAATACGCTCTGATAGGACTGACCATCCTACCACCAACAACTGCCCCCTTCATGCCACAAAAATTCATTGAGGCCACAGAAATTAGTGAATTGTGACGGGGGGTGTCCTCCGACACCACCCCTCGGTGCCCTGGTGGCACACCTCAGAATGCAGAAGGCCCCAAGGAGCCTTCCACTGACGTCCTTCCAGACCCAGAAGACATTTTTAGTGCTGCCGGCGGACCAGACCAAGAAAACGCTGCATGGCTTTTTAAGGGCCCCAGCCAGCGTACTGAGGGCAAACCACCAGCCACAGAGGAGGGATCCTGGCGCCTTGTCTAAGTCATCCCAGAGGAATGGGGTCCGCGGATGCCGAAAGAAGCCAGGAACCAGAAGGAAGCCTGCACTGAATCTGGCCACGCTCTGGAGAGTGTGGCCACACCAGGTATGGGAGGGAAAAGATAGTAGGGGGAAGGGATCGGGAACGGTATGTTTTTTTTTTTTTTTCATTTTCTCTGGTTGTATTGCGTTTTGGGGACATCTGTATGTTTTGGTGACTGAGCGGTCCTGGAGCATTGCATAATGGGGCCAGCAATTGCAGACACCCACGTTTGCTCCTTGAGCCTCCAAACCATTTATTTTTGTTATTGAGCATCCATATGTTAAACCAAACCCACCCTGTACACTTACGTAGCGGCAGGAAGTCAGATAAAGTATTGTTTTTATTTTATATAGCACAATACAGGTGCAGTACTGGTAAATAGGAAGAAGGCGACAGTTATGTTGACATAAAAGATACAAGACATGTACATTGCAAATCCAGAGTATGCCAGTGAGTACAGAGAATAGATAAAGTGGAGAATAACCTCTTTAAACGAAAAGGAGAGAGAGAGGAGAGACAGAGAGTGAAAAGGGAAAGAAGAGACAAGAAGGAAGGAAAAGTGAGAAGAAATAAAGTAAAGGCAGAAGAAAAGCAGCAAAGGAGATACTAGTAACAGGAAAACAAGAAGGAGAGAAAGAAGAAAGAGATACAGACAAAGAAAGAGCCTATTTCAGACAAACGAAAGAAGAAAGGAGGAAACAAAAAGGGGAGGAGGTGAAAATAAGAACTACTTGCCCACTACCTGTCTTCTTGTTTTCCTTTACATGCTCCTCCTGAGTTGACCCTGGGGAAACGAAAGAGAGACAAGAAGAACAACCGTGACGACCCAGATAAGAGGATAGAAAGAAGGAAAGAATTCAGCCATTGAAGACAAGTGTATAAAGGACTGACATTATTTTATGTCCATTTAATGAAACTCTTTTGAACGATACATTCGCATCCCTCCATTTTCTGACGCCTCTCACAGGACTCAAACATAGTGGTTCTTCAGAGACTTCCCTTTTCACTGGCTCCAAAAGGAAATCAAACTCACCACTTTCAAAAGACAAACAACAGATGACAACTCTTTCATCGGCATATATAACACCATTGTAAATAACACAAGCTTCTGGCAGACCATTGACAACATAATCTCTGAAAATCAAACACTCCACAAGATTAGTATTCTAAAGGCCATACCAAGAACAAGCACACGAATTGCAGACAAAAAATAAATGGAGATGGACATTATCCACTGACAGATTTTGTCAGATCAAAACACTGCTCAGCATGTAGACTGTAAATATTCTCAGCTCAAAGCACCTACATAAGCAAATTATTCATGAATAAGTCAACCACTGCATTACTCCTGACAGATCTTCAAGATCCACATTCAACTGACAAGAGCAATTCAGTAAACACTTAATTACCAAAACAATACACAAGAGTAGAGCTCACATCATCAGAACTAAAAATACATCTACTTTCTTGATTCCTTAGCAGTGTCTTTTAAACTCCAATTTGAGATAAGAGGGGACAAACTGTCTAAGGACGATTATCCTTGCTTCAAGCCTCTCTGCAGTACTGAAACCACTGCCATGCACATAGCAGACTGCATCCACCTCATTACCAACACGAGTGACCTATGTCTCCTATTCTTTCTTGATTGCCCATAGACGTTTACACTGTCAACCACCGATGACTGATTCTCACATTGTTTGGAATTCTATCAAATATGCCTTCAATGATTAATGTCCTCATTCAACAGACACCATTTGTTGGCCAAATGAGACACACAAGATCTCAGAACCTCCATATTGGCAAACATTGTTAATCAGAGATCCATCTTGTTCCCCATCTTGTCAAGCTGTCCATTGAACACTACAGAACCTTACTCAGAAAAGCAGCATCAACATCCATCAATTTTCTGATAACACACAAATCTGTCTTAACATCTCTACTATGGAGAACATTGATTAATATGGGGTAGCTAAGTCTACCTAGAATGCAACAGAACCAAGACTGAATTCCTCTTGTTGGCCAACAAGGAAACCTTTATCCAAATCCTGATCTCTGGAATGAAAATAGACTGCATCAATCAAACCAAATGAAAGAATCACAAGGATCCACGCTTGATTGTGCCTCCATCTGAGTACACAAACACAACCAAGAAAGCATAGTACCAGCTCTATATCATTTTTTATTTTTTATTCTTCCACCTTGAAATCAAATTCAAAGCTTCAATACAACAGTCAAAGCCAGTCCTCTTACATCTGCATGAAGGCAAAGTTCTGCTCCATGGTCTCTTTCACTCAGCACAGGGACCGTTAAAAAGCACTTAAAATGTTGCTGTTCTTCACCTGTGAGACTTGGTGAAGTCTGAGTGTATCACACTAAGCCTGAAGTAACAATAGTGCCTCACCTAATTATCCATTGTTAGAAATTGGGTTATTATGCGATGGGGTGCACTCTACTAATTTAATTAATATTTGGTTAGGCTAAACACAAATCCCAGGAAATCTCTGCGCAATCTCTGGTAGCTATGGCACAAGCAGCAGGCAATCCCCAGAAAAAAGTCTGTTTAGAAAATAACATTGGCAAAGCAATTGAGAAAATGAAATAGGTATTTAATGAAAAATTATAAAAATGCGATGAGAGGAACCAGAGATCTGATTTAGTTAATGTTTTAAGGCAAAAAGTGCCTTAACAACCTAAAGCTCCAATATGAACTAAAAGTCCGCTATTGACTAGGACACACTTTCAGATCAACTGCAATGTAATTCAGGTTTGATGCACCTAACAGGTCGCAAGGGTCATAGTTTTTACTTGATTACAAGTCAGGCAGTGTGGCATTCTCCTATATAAATTGGTTTTGTCTAATCACAAATGGCCAGGTTTTCCCACACCCAGTTATCCAAGTTGATCAACTATTGGGCACAGATTCAACAGCCAGCAATTCTGACCAGTAAAGCTTGGCTGCTACATCAGCCAACCTGATCCGCTGATCCGCCCCAACATTTTTCTCTATCAAGTAAAGACAGTCAATGCTGCCCCTTTCCAGAACTAATCTTTTCCTCACCCTCTACTCCTCCTTCATCCCTCTCTGTTAGACTAAGTAATACAGACAATTGGAAAGTAAGTTCAGAAACTTGCAAAATAACATGGGCAAAGCAATTAAGAAAATGAAAAAAGTACTTAATGAGAAATAATCAAACTGATATTAGAGAAACCAGAGATCTGATTTTTTAAAGTTATAAGACAAAAAGTGCCTAACAACCTAAAGCTCGAATATGAACTAAAAGTTCACTATTGAATAAGACACAATTTAATATCAACTGCAATGGAGCTCAGGTTTGATTCACCTAACAGGTCGCAAAGGTCAAGGTTTCTACTTTGATTACAAGCCAGGCAGAGTGGAATTCTCTTATGGAACTCTGCTTGGCCTAATCACCAATGGCCTGGTTTCCAGGTGCCTTATTGCATGTAGGATTGTTTTTGAGCAGGAAGGGGCACCTTCCTGCACAAAAAAAACAATCATCTGAGGCATTGTCCTCTTTCTAAATGCAGTACACTTAGAAAGAAGAAATATGAGGATAAAGATATTTTTCCTTGTTACGACTCACCTGGGAAGGCGCAGGTTGTTGGCGCATTCCCAGGTCTACCACTCCTGGTAAATCTGGGAATGTGTCAAAATCAATGAATGTTACTTGAGAACACAAACACAACACCTATGGAATGCCTCCCTGGGACAGAGTAAGACAATGCAGTGATTTGCACTGCATTGCTTTACTCAAGATTTACAAAGACACTCAGGGCCACACAAGGTAGAGGTGTGTGGCCTCATAACTCTCATTATTGAGTTGTGTTGCGCTTGCATCATGTTGTGTGGTCATAGAGTGACACAGCAGGGCTCAAAAATATGCCCCTATGAGTCCTATTTTACATTTTCATGTGTAGATCTTCCACATAAGTAGATGAACATGTACACCTACTTGTGGACAGAGTTCATGTTTTACTTCTACAGATTTACACCTAGATATAATATACATGTATGAATCTCCACTCCACAGCGTGGGGTTGCGACTGTTTTGACTGAATACACAACTCAGAAATTACTATCAGTAACTTTTTGCTTCTATGAGGAGTGAGGTGGAGATCTTCCTAAAGAAATTAATCAGACATTTTAAGAGAATTAATTCTCAAAAGAAAAATATCTTGATTTCATTCAAAAATATTAAAACACATTTCTGTAATTCCTGTTCTCCCAGAAGTACCATAGTAACAAGGGGGGAACCCAATTACATGAAGGTTGGCAGATTACTAAATGTTCACTTAGTTTTTTATTCTTATTTAAATTATTTATAATTCGAATAAGTTACATTTAATTACAATTAAATACATTAAATGTTAATTTCTTCTCCACCACCCCTGCAGTATCACTTGTACTAAATGTCTCACAACCTTGGATGCAATTTTTGTATTCATATATTTTTCAATAAGTTACTGTTTATTTTATTGTTATGTTATCATGTATTGTAAGTGATTAACATTTACTTTCATTTATTTAAAAATTAATAATAAACCTAATTACTATATAGTTTAATGTAAGATGCTATGAATTTTAATTTATTTTTCATGGTTCCTTAAGTGTTAGTATTATTGCCTGCTTCTACTGATTTCAGTGTGAATGTGTTGCAATACCAGTGCCTGGCCGTGTGTTTTGTTGGACTCGACCAGGCTGGACAAGGGTACATTTGATTTTGTTTTGTCAGTAGAACTGCTTCAGTAGATGTAAATATGGATTTGTAAATGACAATTGCCTAACTTTTATGTTGGTAGATGTTTTGTACTAGCATGTTTTTCTCTACACCCCTACTTCAATTTCACTTAACCATGCGCTTTTTATAGTAGTTATTGATTTGTTACATTTTATAGGAAGCTTTTGTGAATAGGCCCCTATATGTTTCAATGATATGAAGCCTATTATGATTACCCTACCTATCTATAAAAGAGCTCGATATATACTCTGGGGTTCTGAACCACGTACCCCTTCTTACTCTCTACTGTGGTTGGAACAAAAGTTTCAGCCCCTGATCATTCACTCGTTTTTGATATAGCTAATGCATTTCTCCTTTGCCCCCACTGTGGACTGGGTAAGTTGTGTCCTTCCACTTCTGATGAGATGGAACTCTGGGACATAGTTACAAGCCCCTACCTAGCGTCTTCTTATGCCACATTAGTGTCATTTGTGTTACGCTAATACGTAGGAATGCATTTTTGCCATGCCAAATTTACAAAGTGGCACAATGCATGTATTGAGCCACTTTGCACCCCCTTGCGCCATTTTATGCCTGCCCCAGGCACAATGTATGCAAAGGGGGCGTTCTGGCGCAGGGAGGTCTAGAAAAAATGGCACAGTGAAATCTACAATATTTCACTGCACTGTTTTTTTAATCATTTGTAAGAACCGGCATTAAAATAACGCACCCATTGAAAACAATGGACCTCCCTGCACTTTGTTGCACTAGCGTCAACATTTTTGATGCTAGTGCAGCAAAGCGCCACAATAGCATAAAAAATGTTGATGCTATTGTCCTAACGACCGTCATGGTGTGCCGTATTGTAAATATGGTGCACCCATGTTGTCGTTAAGTTGGGCAGGGGCGACGCAAAAAAACATGTGCATCAGTGCTGATGCACCAGTTTCTTGTAAATCTGCCCCTTTGTCTCTTTTTTTTTTTTCTTTCAATTTTCATTTAACTCTTCCTGGAGGCGCATGTCCTATTCTTCTTACCCTGTTGAGCACGCTCACTCTGATTACTGTCTTGCTGATGTCCCATAAATCTCAGGCTTGACCAGCAACAATACATGTTGGTGCTTGGGAAGATGAGGTGGTCTTAAAAGAGCTTTCACTGTATGCCAAGGTTGCATTCCTGACGTGGCACTGTTATGGCGTTGCTGTTTTTGAAGCTTTTTTGCTGTGCCTGCCCCAGCTTTGTTCTTTGTAGTCCTTACTGTGTTTTAATGTGTGTCTTGCCATCATTCTTTTGCACCATGCAACATGTTCAATGCAGGTTTTTCAGCCCTTTCCAGTAGGTGCATTAAACTACTGACCTATCTTGTTTATTAGCTGCAGAACATAGTGGACATACTTTTTGCATCAAATGTTTGCATATGTACAGCGGCAATCCACCCCCCCGACTTTCTTTGCAAATTGACGCCCTGATTTATTCTCTTTTTTGCGCTGCATTTGTGTCATTTTTTTATGCAAAAGCGGCATAAACTTACAAAATACAATTGTATAAATCAGGGCCTAGCTGTCCATTGTGCCTGCTAAAAATGTAAAAGTTATTCAATAAGTCGTTTATGAATTTAGAGAAGAGAAACCTAACTTCATTCTTTCTAAAGAACACCAAATAGGACACAAATTAATTATTGGCTGGTTCTTACTTACAGCTATTAATATTGGTAAAGCCTTTAAGTTGATGATTGTGTGTTCTTTCAAACCTGTTCAGCGTGACTTGCTTTCAAGAGAGAGATGAAGCCTTGTAGCAAGCAGCTCCAGTGCAAGAATTAAATTGTGTTAAAGTGTGTTTTGGCACAAAAATATCGACGTTCCTTCTGTGTCGATCCCTCTTCTCTGCGTTTAGGGGCATTCGCAATTACAGGCTGTAAGCCCGGAAAATAAGCACAAATATATCTGTTTTTTGAAGCTCTGAACTGTAGTTGCGAAAAATAGAATCAAGCATTAATGCCCTGTCTGAAAGGAGCACCAAGGACATGAATCCTGGCACATTATCTGCGGTCGAGAAATAGATCAGTCTTCATCATCTCAATTTGAAGCAATTATTTTGTATGTGAGAAACTGTTAACCTTGCTGATTTTTCACTTTTTTTCTGTTACTTTAGAAAAATTATTTGGTTGGCTAAGTAGTAGGTTTAAAACTTTTCAAGCAATGACGAGAAAGTGGACAATATAAGTAGCTGAAACAAATATGTTGCACATCATTATTGATCTAGCCTAATGTGGATCGATGGGTAAGATGGCCTATATAACGCACAGCAAGAGAGCATGACCCTTTTTTAACAATGCAGAAAATCTGGGAAACAATAATCCACCAATAATGACAGCAATCACACCATGTAGTTCGTCTACATAATACAGCCATTTTACAATTGACCCTCGATTTCACTAGTGTACAGCAGGAGTTTTTGAAAATGCTAGAAAGCAGACAGACGTTTCAGCAAAATGACTACTCTTCAAAATCGTATTCTTTTTTCAGAACGTTAAACGTTCTTAAACAAGTGTTAACTAATCAAAATCAGCGTCACTCTGTTTCTCAATTCCGTGACTTACACTTTAATTCAATGAGCTGTCAGAATCTCAATAGGCAGGTACCCCTGTGCCAGTCACCTACTAGTTCAGGAGTCAATATGAAAAGACGGAAAAACAGTCATAGAGGGAGCAAGGAGGAGCCTGCAAGAGTGAAATAAAGGGCAAGGAGTGTCCGACAGTCGATTATAGAGGCATTAGTGGATTACCGACACACGGCCTTGGTATTTGGTGCGCACTCACGTACTATAACCGGCTGCTGGGTTCTAAGTAGAGGTTTGAGGGCCGGCACCCTTTCTTTTACAGTTTAAGCACTGATTACACTATTCTCTTACCCAGTCCTCCTTACGTGACAATATAGCTTGACAGCAATTATTTGTCTCATCCTCTAGGCGCATACCATAACATTTACTTTTATTGCACGTCAAACCAGGCCAAGAAGCAGAACCTATTTAGACCAGAGATGAGAGTATCCTTCTCCTTTTTAACATCCAGAAGGTATACACAGTTCTTGAAGGAGCAGCCAATGTGGCTGTCATATGTGGAAGGAGGAGCCAGTGTGGCTGTCATTTAAATGCCTTAAAGTGGACCCCTTTCGCATGTGAAGCATTCATATTTCTCAAGGATCTCTCTTGAGCCATGTCTGGCAGTACTGCCCTGCCTAGCAAAAGACGAAGATATCACAAGCTTTCCCATTAAAGGCTGCTGAATGTCAGAATGTTAAGAGAGGATAGAAACTTTGAAGTAAATACGATCCCAGATTTCTGATATCCAAAAGGTAATGTTTAGATTCCTTTTCTAGATCAAACTGGGAAGACAGATGGCAGCAATATTTGTAATGCCTATAACGGTGCAACTTTCCACTTGCACTTGAAATTGGGGCTCAGATTTACTAAGGACTTGCTTCCCTACATCACACAAGTCGATGAAGGGCAACAGAAGTCCATAAGTAAAAATTACAGTCACGTAAGAGGGGATTTTTGCCAGCTTGTGTGACTTTGTAAAGAAATGTAGCACAATGCAGTGTGTTTTGTAGTTGTAGAGATTACATTGGAGGAGCATGGCCTCTCCCATGCATCCACCAATCCCTGAAGTCATTTGAGATGTCATTAGTGATGTAATCAATGTTGTCATAGAAGGTCATGGGTGATGTAATATGTGAGGTCACAAGCAGTGCATGGTGGGGGTGCAAGTTATAATTAGCCCTGCTAACTATAACAGGTGAATATCTGTGGATTTGTTAGCTCAAAACGTTAATATTGTCCCTGATATATTCACCTAATTATAGCTTTATTTTAATCTTAGTTTTTTCAGTTCATTTCCAGGGATTTTTACCATAAGGTAATATTTTACTACCATACTTAAAGCCAGTACCCTGCCGCGCATGGCCTTTGCCAGGTACAGCATAAGGTTTGCCACCAGTCCCAGAGGACACCATTTGGAGCCAAATACAAGAATATTGAGGAGGTAGGCTAGGAGGTCCCCCTCCTCAAACCTCATTAGGCACTGAAGACCCCACCTCCAGCACTTTTTTTTTAAAGGGGAGGGAGCTGCTTGCCCCCCCTCCCTGATCCTCATTTATCCCTGGGGATCCCATTCCCCCAGGGTCCTATGTCTTTTCAAGTGTGGGGGCACAGGGCCCATCTCCCCAAGCCTCATTAGTCCCTGGGGACCTCATCCTGAAGGGCCATATGTATTTTAAGGGAGAGGAAGGCCATGTGGCCCCGCTCCCTGAGGCTTATTAGGCCCTGGGTACCACATCCTCCAGGGTCATGTTTGTTTTTAAAGGTTGGTAATGCATGCTGCACGGCCATCATTTCCCTGCAACATACACATGCATCACAGGCAATTGTGCAGGGTTTTTAATAATAAGGCAGATATTTTTATCACACCTAACTATAATATTCCTTTAACCTCTTTTTCCAATGGGAAAAAAATACATATGACTTTTACTTACCTTATCATACTCTCCGTATGTTGTAAAGGCATGCATCGTAAAGGCATCTGTGCAGTAAAGACATGTGATAAAGGCTGCATGTAACAGGCATGTGTGATAAAAGCAGGCGTTGTTTCGTCATACAACCCCTCTTAGGATTGTTTTTGTGCATGAAAGTATCTCTTCCCTCAAAAAAAACATTCCTACCTGTGACAGAGGTGTCTTTTCACCATGGCACTAGTGTGCCTGCATTGGTGCTAGGCAGCACACAGTGCACCAGTAAAAGAAGGAAGCAATTGCATGCCGTATCTTAGTAGATATGGTATATTTCTGCTCTGTCTATTGCACAAAGCACAGCAAGTTCCCTTGTTGCATTACGTTGCATAAAAGTTTAGTGAATCTGGCCTGGATGACCAGGGCATTCTGAATGAAGCCTTAGTTTGTAGCTGGGGAGCAGAAGAGCAACTCAATGTACTGTATTCTCAAAAGTTTCATTCTTTTCTATTTTAAACTTGGACATACAGTCCTACTAAAGCCCTAGACATGTGTATTATATACAGCTGAAGTACTGGACTATTTACATATAATCACGTTCCGTAAATGACAGTGATATTAATGCTACTCCACACAAATGTGGACTTGCTATCAGATGCTTGCAGGGATCATTGAGATGCCTTTAGAACATCAATGCTGCACTCGGGTTGGAAGTGATTGCCCTGGTATGCTATATTGCATTGCTTTTCTAGCAGCAAATCCCTGTAAGAAGAAACAGGTCGACAAACAAATGTGAAAGGCGGTGCCAATTACTGCATCAGTCAGAGGGAAGAAAAACACTTGTGCTCTATAAAAGTCGCGAGCAGTGCAGGATAAATGTGTTGAGCTAACCATTAGAGGGACAGGATTCAGCAAGTGCTGGTTAATAATTGTCTCTTCTCTGTTTCCTGCCAGTTATAGAAACTTTTGGACTTTACAGTGAGGTAGTGCTCTTCTGAAATTCGCCTTAAGATATCCCTTCTTTAATGTAGCAACAGTCATTACACTCTTTTTAGAGATAGACGTAAGCATTATTCGTGTATCTGCAAATACAAAGGGTGGGTAAGTCTGTAGAGACTGCATACAATGTGGAGTTGAGATAAAGCCTGTGACATTTAAAGGTTTACCACTTCGAATGCTATATAGTTCAATTTCATTTTTTAATGATACTATCTGACAGAAAATATAATTATGACTGCAGTGTATGTCAGAACAAATATCAACAAACTATAAGTTGAGGCGTGGAGGTTTTTTGTATGGTTCACATTAAAATCATGGGAAACAATTTATGAAACTCAAAATGTGTTTCTGTAGTCACAAAACAGCTACTGGGGCCGTGTTATTTATTTCCCTACGATATTTTTGATAAAAAATAACAGATTTATAAAAGGTTGCAGGGGAGGTGAGGCAGCGCTGATACAGTGAAAGGGAATGCACGAGGGACCTTCGGTGATTGGTGCTGAGAGGGTGTGGCGTGGAAGCAGCCAGAGTAAGTCTGGTGCGGCTTGCACCCACCTCGCAGCCTGTAACTTCATGCAGACCTTCCAAATTTAGGAGCTCCACAGGAAAATACAGAGAGAATGCACAGAGCCGCAAGAAGGAATATGCATTCTGGCAAACCTTGTGGGCCAGTGGGGCCTCAAAGCAAAAAACTCTCTGCCCACTAACTCCTGCGGATATGTTGCTTGGGACAGCAGCACATGTGGCGGCACTGTGTTCTCCGGGATGGGTAACAACAATTCAACTTCAGCCCAAAATCACAACAAAATTTAGCTTACTAAAAGACGCCGGGCAGCGATCTTTTCCAACAATGACAACATGGAAGAACTCCCCACCTCCCTAAACCCCACAGTGTTCGTTTTCCAAAGCGTCTCACCTTCCAGCTTCCCGGTAAGGGAGCCCAGAGAGCTCAGGTGGAAGAAAGGAGAACAAGGGCCCAGTAACAAATCTTGGCTCTCCCCTCAAAATGCCCGATCAGACCATTTTGGTTATCATTCTTGCAGCCTGTCAGCCAAACTCCTTCACCAGTCCCTTGTCGGAGTAAAATTTGTGGCTCACAAGTCAATAGCCTCTGAAAGTGACAACACCTTCTTGGATGGGGAAATTGTGCCTCAGCCTCTTCCTAGTTCATAGCTGGGCAGGGAAGACCTTCCTCCCCTGATAAACCAACTAGAGTACAAGGATACAAAGCACATAGGACCCACTATTGAGAGGGTAGCTGACCAGAAGACAGAGCGTCATGGCACTAGTCCTGCCGCTTGCACACAGATGGATGATGGGTAACAAGGATATAATAATTTGCAGGAAAGCAGAGCTAACCAATCTGTCCTGGATGAAGAAGACTCGGGAGTCCTCTCTAAGGAACTCTCCTACTTACACTCTTAGGAATGGAAAAGCATGCTGGCAGCATATGGCAATGATGCACCATTTAATTCCGGTCCCTTCCCAAATGGCAAGAATCACAATGTCCACAATAGTTGGAATATTGCAGAGATCCGTGGAGGCAATGATTTTCCAGGCCAACAAAATGAACTTACAGATCAGCGTCTTGAACACATTAGTAATGTACACATCTGGTATTGAAGAGTAGATTGCCATGTTAAACAACCTAATCATTGGAGCTCAGGTGGATGCACTGGCCCAAAACCGGGGATGCAATTGCTCTCCGGTCCTTGACATGTTTTGAACTTTACCAGAGACACTGTCAAAAAATCATCTCAAAGTTGTGGCAAGCAGAGAGCCTCCAAAGGCTTGGCACACCTGTAGGAAGGCTGCGACGTAGCCACTGAAAATCTGCAACTGAAAAGAGAGGCCACAAACAAGTTAAGGCACGAAGACTCCATTACTGAGGCAACTAGTCATGTGGTTGGGGCCGGGCTTCCCAGAAACTATAGCACCAATCTTAATGAGCCCAGCTTCCAGAGGGCTCCTTTCACAGCAACAGGCACTGGGGATACGCTAGTCCTGACTCCAAGTACCCAGGAACCTAAATGGAAGAGAGTAAGAAAAAGGTAGGGTTGCAATAAAAATCTGCTACAGGCCCGCAACATAGCAGTCTATTATTTTTTTAACTCAAGAAAAATCTCAGCCCCTCTTGTCCAGCATCAGGCACATGAAAAATCCAGTAGGGCCCAAGCAGAAGCCTCCGCCAATTCAGGCCTGGTGCATGGGATTGTCTAGGGTGCACAGCAATGCAACAAGGGTGAAATGGCTCGGAAAATATCACAAGGGGCAGCCTCTCGGGGCTCTACGAAGTTACCAAAGGAGTCCAAAATAGTACAAGGAACTATCCAAATGGGGATTGCAGCATCAGTAAAATCTGGCCACTTGGGCTGTGCCGCAATCTCCACCCAACCAACCGTCCAGGAAACTCTTCCCCTAGGACCACATTCTAGCACTGAGGAGTCTTACCCCTCCTCAAATGCTGTTACTGGTAGAAGGGTCAAGATGAAAGCCACAGGTCCAGGAGCCTCGAGGGACATACATAGCCAACAAACTTCATCACCATTAGTAACAAGGGATTTGGGAGTAGCTCCCCCTCTGGTCGGCTGGGAACAATTCTCATTTACACAACCAAGCTGACCCCTGGCAGAACCGTGCCAGATAACAAATACAGTCTGCACACTTTTTTATCCAGAATACATTTCTAGGGGACAATTTGACATCCTAAACAGGAGTAACATTTTAAAGCTGGCTCAATCAACGAACAAGCTCAGAGACATTTCATCACAGGATATCCTCATGATCAAATTTATAAGGCTGGGGCCCAGGCAGCTCAATGATACAACCAAGGTTACTGGGGGAACCAATGAGCTGGCTCGGAGGGTTCTAAAGAACGCTGATTTTTTCAAGCATTGGGGGATCATTGTCATCCTCTAAGGAACCTGGGATACCTGCACCTCTTGGAAGGTCTGAGGCAACTAGATTTTACTTACCTTCACCTCAGAACTTTTTTTGTGGTTCTCGTAAATGCCCTATGCAAATAACCAGGCCCACTAATCCAACATTGAGGTGGACCGTGAAGCAAGCTTACTAGGGGCCGTAAAGCAGCCACTGATTCCAGTTGGCTGTCGGGAGCCGTGAATTCAACAAGACTGTTACAATGACAATGTACTCAGATACTGACCTTGTTGGAGGGATGTTAAAGGTTTGCTCTGGGAAAGAAAAACGGATTGGCCAAAAAATTGACAGACTTTGAAACTCTTCAATATCTTTGGTCTTTTCATACAGTACTCCTGCAAGAGATGTGGTCACAGACATGCTCTACTTGGAAGGCTTTTTAAATTATTCCATCCCAGCCACTAGGACTCATAAACAGGGGCACAGTAAGGATAGCCTTGCTTTTTATATAACAGCTACCAGCAAAATCGATTGCTGTGAATTGGATTGCAAAAATACAGGCCTCCAGGCAGTGGCATTATTGCTCAAAGCACTTAATCGCCAGACCAAGGAAATGTTCTGGTATATATGTACAAACAACCAAATACAAGGTCAAGGACTGAGCTCTCTAGAAAGCTGGTTGACACTCTAATAGGCCTAAGGGCAGGGAGGGCAGGTAATGACTTCATTACAACTTGAGACTTCAACAAGGTCCTAATGAAGGAACCCTCAGAAAATGAAATGCAGATGAACGCAACAGAAACTGGGTGGCTCCACCTCAAGACATCCCTGGCTTGTATAAAGAAGACAAGATGGGACAGGCCCTACACGTTAATTTGGAAAACCTTGGCCTTAGGGTGCTCAAGGGGGGTATATCCCTGGACAAACCAGCAGGTTTATCATATGTATCAACAATGGGGGGGTGTTTCTCTGATTGATTACACCCTTCCAAGGCTAACGTTAGTGAGTAGTATTTCCTCCTTTTGCCTAGGGGCGCAACTGGAAAGTGATCACCGGCCACAGGACCTGGCCCTCGATATCGATTTGAACAATTTTGTAGAAGTGGCAGACTAAGAGACTGAGCTTGAAACAATCAACCTCAAACACATTTGTTGCATCACTGAGTCATGCCCTGAGTTAGCCCTTGCAGCAAAACAGCTAATACCTTCAACATTTAATATATTGAGAAGGGGGAGGGGTCATTTTTTCAGCTGCAAAACCTTTACAACAGAGTTCCACAACCAATTCACTGTGCCAGTTAGGGCAAAGCTAATGCTCTATAGAAACAAAATGCCTACCCCACAGGGTGGAGTCACAAGCTCATAAATGATGTCATAATAGGGACTAAAGGAGGGCAAATCAACTGTGGAGAGCAATCAAAAGGCCACCTGATCAGCCAACTTTGCACAAGCTACGAGCGATGAGGTCAATGCTTAGGAGGGAAAAAGAAAACTGCTAAAGGGCAGCTTGGAATACCTTTTGTACTAAGTTGTAGCACGACATTAAGGGCCAGATTTAATGAAAAATGACGGTGCATGGCGCAGCACCAAATTTGGCAGTGTCATGCACCTTTATTTTGAAAACACAGGAATGCACCGCACTTAAAAGAATATGGAGCTCCTGTAATAGTAACCCCACTCCAGAAATCTTGAAGTAACCGTTTATTGGAAATAGGAAAGAAACATCATATACAGAAGGGGCACAGAGAGTAACTGACAAAGAGAAGCATGAAACACTACTACATCACAAACCCTGATGTCATCGTGTTCCATGCATTTTCTAGTGACATCAGATTTCTCCATTCTTTAAAACAAGATAACAAATGCACCCCAAACAATACAATAAGAAAACTTGCCACATCTGAATAACCCTACATTTCTCCCTTTTGTTAAATATAAAAGCTCTGTTGAGAACATTCACAATTTTTTCTTTATATAAACATAAATGCAAACTGCACATACATTCATGTCACAGTGTAATCTAGAAATTTCTTTGGTTTCATATGAACCCATGTGCTTTTCCTGTTTATATAAGTTTTGTCAAAATTACCAACATTGCATTTTCTGGTTTTCTTAATATATTGAGTCTTCTCTGAATTCTGAAATTGTACACCTAGATCCAATGCTATGCGAGAAGTACTCCACCAACTTCCATCTGATAGTTTCACTGCATTCGTGCATGTCTCACATATTTGTTGAGATTCTTCTAATTTTTACAAACCTTTTCTCACTAACAAAAGGTTTTTTACTCTTACCCAACCACACACCTGCCACTTTTGCCACAAACCTCATCTAACTTCTCCCTACTCATAATAGTGGAACCATGTTCTGCTGCTTGCCAAATTCCCTTTTACATTACTTCCTTCATTAAACAGTTTAACCATCAAAAAAAAGATACAATTCAGTGGAAGCTATTCTTTCTCTCATGAGTTCAAAAGGACTCTTACCAGTGGCCACATGTGGTGTAGTGCGATAAAATCAGACTAAATCTTTGATGGCTTGATCTATACACATGTTGTTTCTATAGGCACTCACCTGACCATACAAATGTAGCTCCTCTTTCTAACACTGACCTAAAACATTCAGTGTTCTTAGCAAAACCTTTTAAAAATTTCACGTAAAACTCACCCATGACAAGGAAAGACAATAACTGGTCTCTAGTTTCAGAGCAGGAGCTTCCAAAATACATTTCACTAGACTCGGTTTAGGTTTGATCCCATGCTTTGAAAAAATGTGCACCAAATAATCTATTTCTCTGGATTTGAAAATACATTTATCTTTTCTTAAAGTCACTCCTCTGTTCTCCAATGTACCAAAAACATCCTCCAAAATGTTATCATGTTCCACTTCATTATCCAAAAAATACAAAATGTCATCTTGGGAAATTACACCGTTGGGATTATCATGAAACATGTCCAACATTACTCTTTCAAAAAGTGTGGCTCCTGATGCCAGTGCAAAAGGTAGTCTGCAAAACTGAAAAGGTTCCATCAAGAGTGAAAAAAACAGTCAAGTGTCTAGATTCATTATCTAATTCCACTTGATAGGAAGCAGATTTTAAATCCAATTACGTGAACCAACTAAAAGAACCAACCTTTGTTATTAAAACCTCAATTCTTGGTTGTGGAAAATTGTCTACCCAAATTGCCTCATTCAAGCTTCTTAAATCAACACACTTCTTGCTAAAACTATAGGAGATAACCATAAATTTGCTTCTACTTTTTCAATTCTGCCCTGTTCACACAAATCTTTCAATAACTTAGTTAAATCTGTTCTTACACTTAGAGGCACATTTCTCAACTTATATTTGACAGGAACTGTACCTTGCTTTACCTTTATGGTGTGAGTGAAATCATGTATTTTTCCCATTGCTTTTAAAATAATGTCTTGAATTTTCTCTGTAAGTCATTAATGTCACTAGGAGAACTTTTAACAGAATTTACATCATTTTTGTCAATAAAAACAGGTTTTTCCCATCCCGGTTTGATAGTTAAATTAAATTGGGCTCGTTGTAACAAGTCTAAGACATTAATACCTCTTTTGGCCACATAAACGTTCCCACGAATGACTTCCTCTAAAATGTCTAATGAAGCCCAAAAAATATCCAATTAAATCAATCTTGCTTCCTTCAAAAGCTACTGTGGAAACATCAGGAGGATGCAGAGTTTTGAAAACCGAAAATTCATTGAATTTGTTTTGTGATACAATTGTGATACAAGCTCCTGTACCCACTAAAATTTGTATTACTATACCATTAATTAATACTTCAAAGTCAGGATCTACTAGTGTTTTGTTTGTCCATGTTTCTGTATCTTTCTGTATCTTTAACCACCAACACAAACTGTGGTTAGCTTGCTCACCACAATTGTTGTCAACATCCTCATTCAGCACACAGCAAACACTACATCTTTTTGTTCCTCTATTCACTCTGGAAAAATATCAAATTTTTCCACAATTTCTACATTGCTGATTTATGGCTGGACAGTTCCTAAAAGAAAAATGACGACCCACATCTGTAACAAGTAACTTTCTGGTTTAGTTTGGCTTGTGTGATATTTCTACTACCACTAACTACTAACTGTTTTTTTCCTCAATATGCAGTTGTGTTTTTGTTGTCACTGTTTAGACCACTACTAACTACTCCTGAAACTGTGGTGTTGGATAACCACACTTCTAACTGGCTAGCATCTTCCCGTGAACACTCAATACTCTTTGCTATGTCAGTAGCCCTATCTGACAAAGGATTTTCACATGCTAATAACTTCTCTTGAATTCTCTTAGAATGGCATCTAGCAACTAGTTGATGTCTGATAAGTTGAAAGTAAAGTTCTCAAATTCACATTTTGCTGCTAGTACTTTCAGAGCAGTAACAAAAGTGTCAATACTCTCATTGGGGCTCTGTAATCTAGTGAAACATGTATATCTGTGAACCACAATGTTTTTTGTTTTAATAAAATATTTGTCTAGATGCAAAATCACCACCTCAAATTAATCTAAATCTTCTCCCTCACCCATATCGTAAATAGGTAAGTGATCAAATATGTTCTGACCTTCTACACCCAAATAATAATACATCAAACTTTTCTTCCTTTCAGGTCTAAACCTATGCCCATACATGGCTCCTAAGTAAGCTTTGAAAGATCGTAGCCATAACTTCCATTCAAGAGGTGGATCACCAGGATCTTGAAGAAATGGTGCCGGAGGTGATATGTTCTGCATTGTGTAGGCCTGCGTGAATTTCTGTTACTCTAGCATAAATTGGGCCAACCAAATTGAAAATAACAAATGCCGATAACCAATTTGCGAACAGAAAATGGATGGAAAAGAGTTACACTGACAAGACTGGTACTTTTAAATTAGTGAATTATCCTAAACATATGATTTTCTAAAAAAAAAATTGTGTGTGAAAAATCCAGTAAGTATAGTCCAAAACATGGAAAAAATGCCTTAATAAGTACTGAGTTCTCCACTTGAAACCTCCTTCTAAAATGGCCGACGTTTACACTGCTCCAAAAGTTCCTTTGCAATGTTGGTAGATATAAACACCTTTTCTAAAATGGCTGATCTCTTTCTATTCTATGAAGTCCATTTTCTATGTTGCTGGCTAGTACTTCTGCTTCCGTTCTAAACAGGCACAGTGAAGAACCTAAAAACGAGTGTGCTGATAATTGCAGAAATGCTATTAATCACTGTAAGAATCATCCAAATGGTACTCCATAAGAACAGCAATGGTGCCTTTAATGTCTGTAGTGAACTCAATACTCTTTGCTGTGCTGAAACTCTTTGCCGTGCTTGATCACTCACGCAAGCCAGGAACAATGGACCACTCTGTGCGTGCGATTCACCACGCTCAAAATGTGCTCAGAGAAACCACTAACTGTATCCTTAAATGTCAACCTCTGACTGCATCCTTTCTCCACAGATGTCGCTGTATCAACTTTGTGCCCCCAAAAACAGCAGCGTAAAGCAACTGCAAAGTCAACCGCTCAATTCGCACACTGTAGCCCAGTATGGTCCGTGTTGTTTACTCACAGTTACAGAGTACCAGAGGTTTCCCTCACTGTCCGCTGTCCAGCTTGATTGTCTTCTCCTCATTTGTTTTGTAATCCTCTGCCTATAATCCTCTGTTGTTCATCTTCAATGCCACTTTTGTAATAATACCTTCACTCCAGAAATCTTGAAGTAGCCGTTTATTGGAAATCGGAAAGAAACATCATACACGAAAGGGGAACAGAAAGTAACTGACAAGGAGAAGCATGGAACACTGCTACATCACAAATCCTGATGTCATTGTGTTCCATGCATCTTCTAGTAACATCACCACAGCACCCCTGTGTTTCCCCCTGCACCGGCATTGTATTTGCTGATGTGCGCCAACGCAGCCACCCTTGCACCATTGTGCAAGGATGACTGCACAAAAACAATCTTAAATGGCAATGTGCTCTTTCTTTGTGTGCTGCAGAATGACAGACAACAGGCTGGGGGCTTTACAGTATACCCTGGAGTCCTTACAGTGGGAAGTGACCTCCCTCAGGGAAAACATGGCTACCTACCATTGTGATGTTGCTGCGGTGTTGAGAAATCAGCAGTTCCTCCTTGCTGCAGTGATGCCTTATGTGTTCCCACAAATTGCAGCTGCCAGGACCTTTGACTCCACATCCCTAGCCTCTGTTGAGTGTATGGCCCCCTCAACCTCAACAACAGCACCACCCATGGCACAGGAAGCACCACACACATCAGAGGATGAAGATGTGGAAGGAACAACATTCACAAGGAAAACCACCCAGTAGCACCAGTCTGTGCACAATGGATAGGATCTCCTTAGTTCTGTGCTTAAGATCATGCCAGTGTTGTGACAGCAGGCAATGTGCCCTCTTCACTCAGCTACTGTTGACCTGCCTGTTTTATATTGTCAATTGGTAATCTACCCAGATGCAAACACCTGTACAACTAATATGTGATGTTCAGAAGAGACTAATATTATCAATGATGGGCACCTGTCGGTGTTGCATGATACAGTCCCAAATTTGGCTGTTGCCATAAGTGCCACACCTTCTGTTAGACCTGACAGCCAAAGGGCGGTCACCCCTAACCTTTTGCCTGCCTCCCTCCACTTTTTAGATGCAGTTTTTGCTGGTTTTAAGACTCTGCACACTTTACCACTGCTAACCAGTGCTAAAGTGCACATGCTCTCCTCCTTTAAACATGGTAACATTGGATCATTCCCAATTGGACTCTTTAATTTACTTATGAGTCTGTAGATTAAATACTACTTGTGGGCCTGAAGCACTGATTGTGCCACCCACATAAGTAGCCCCTTAACCTTGTCTCAGGCCTGCCAGTGTAAGGATTGTGTGTGCAGTTTCACTGCCAATTCAACTTGGCATTTAAAAGTACTTGCCAAGCCTAAAACCCCCCTTTTTCTACATATAAGACACCCCTAAGGTATGCCTGAGGTAACCCATAGGGCTGGGTGCTGTGTAGGCAAAAGGCAGGACATGTACCTATGTAGTTGACATGTCCTGGTAGTGGAAAACTCCTAAATTCGTTTTCACACTGCTGTGAGGCCTGCTCCCTTCATAGGCTAACATTGGGGCTGCGTTCATACATTATTTGAGTTGGTAACTGCTGATCTGTAAGGAGTAGGAAGGTCATATTTAGTATGGCCAGAATGGTGACATTAAATACTGCTGATTGGTGAAGTTGGATTTAATATTACTATTTTAGAAATGCCACTTTTAGAAAGTGAGCATTTCTCTGCACTTAAATCTTTCTGTGCCTTACATTCCACGTCTGGCTGTGTTTAGTTGACAGCTCCCTGTGCATTCACTCAGACACACCCCAAACACAGGATACTCAGCCTCACTTGCATACATCTGCATTTGGAATGGGTCTTCCTGGGCTAGGAGGGTGAAGGGCTTGCTCTCACACAAAGGACTGCCATTCCCCCTACTGGGATCCTGGCAGACAGGATTGAACTGAAAGGGGATCTGGTGCACTTCTAAGCCACTCCTTGAAGTCTCCCCCACTTCAAAGGCACATTTGGTTATATAAACAGGGCCTCTGCCCCTACCACCTCAGACACTTCCTGGAGAAGAAACTTGTAACCAGAACATGCATCCTGCCAGAAAGAACTACCTGGCTGCCCAAAGGACTCACCTGACTGCTTTCTGTGAAGGACTGCAGCTTTGATGTTGCCCTGCTGCCTTGCTGCTCTCTGGCTGAGGTGAAGAAATGCTCTCCAAGGGCTTGGGTAGAGCTTGCCTCCTGTTCCCTGAGGTCTCAGGACTAAACAGACTTCATCTCTTCAAGAAGGACTCCTTGTGCGGCGAAATTCGACAAACAGCCTGCCAGATTTGACGCACAGCCTGTACCGCACTCCAAGACAACCAAATTTTATCCCCTTTACAGGCCGGTTTTCGGCCAAAAACTAACAACATGGACCAAGTCTTCAGGCTGTCATTACTATTTTGGAAGTATGTCACCCTATCCAAGCAAAAACTTTATGTTGCTTTTGTAGATCTAAGATCTGCATTCAATTTTGTCCCAAGAGAGAAACTATGGGGAGTATTAAACAAAATTGGTATCCCAGGAAACTTAGTGCATTTAATTCAAAGATTACATGAAAAAACATTTGCACAAGTCAGATGGGGTAGTCAGGGGGAACTCACCGACAAAATAGATATTAGGAGAGGAGTGCGCCAGGGCTGTGTTCTTGCCCCAACGCTATTTACATTGTTTATCAGTGAGGTGGTGCAAGTTGTTACCAACTGCCAAAATGATGCTCCATCCCTGAATAACCATAAAATTCCAATTTTGCTATTTGCTGATGATTCCCTCCTGATCTCCAGAACTCCCATGGGTCTTCAGGTACTTGTGGATAAGTTTAGTTCGTTTTGTGGTGACTATGGACTTGAACTCAACCATAGCAAAACTAAACTTATGTCCCTGGGCTGTGGCCCCACTAAGAGATACTCAATTTTCTATAATGGAACCCCCCTGGGTATGGTAAGCTCCATAGATTATTTGGGGGTGAGAATTAGCAACAATCTGCATTGGGGGACCCAAATCGATAAAAGCTTAGCTCTTCTGGCACAGAGATCTGGGGCCATTTTACGCTTCCACAAGTCTACCTCTGAGAGAGTGTTTACTCCAACTATTAAAATTTACCGAGCAAAGGCACAGAGTGCTGCGGTCTATGGGGCAGAAATTTGGGGGTCCTCGAACACTGGCAAGCTTGCAGTGGGGGAAAACAACTTTGTAAGGTCAACTTTGGCCTGTCCTCGCAGTACCCCACTGCTGCCAATGTTCTGGGACCTTGGCCTTTCACGCATCTCAGATGTAATTGCCCTACGACCATTGCTTTTCTGGGTTCGTGTATGGACCACCCCTGAGCTATCCACATACAAGGAGTCTATTCAAGACATTCTAGATAAACCAAATGTACTTACCATTTCCTGGTTTAACCACATCTCAAAATGGTTTCATAGATTGGGTCTTAGTGAGTTTTGGAGTCATCCAGAAAGTATAAGGAAGGATCAGAAGAATCATTTGAAAACTGTTTACTGGATATATGTCAGGGAAAACTACCTGCTGTGTTCAACACACGGCAGATTGACTTCACAATTTTTTGATTTTAAATGGTACCCGTATCTGGAACCATTTATGGATACAATTCTTGACCCATTAAGTAAGAGTCTATATATTCAGTTCAGATATGGTTGTCTGCCTCTTAAATCCTATGGTAGTACGCGGAGTGCGACTCCAAGACCTGATCTTTGTCCGAGTTGTAATCACATTTCAGAATCTATTGTACATTTTATGTTTATATGCCCTGCTTATTTGACTGCGCGACGGAAGTGGTTACGACCTGTGTGCAGGAATATGGGGGCAAGACACTGTATTGTTGCCTTAAAGATCATGATGAGGGAAACTTCTCTCCCCCTATCCTGTGCGGTTAGCAAGTATATTGTAGCTGCTTGGCATATACGTATTACATTTCTGGGGAAAAATGTTGATGAGGAACAAATTTAAAAAAAAAAAAAAAAAAAAAAAAAGAAATGTTTAGCTGCTAAATTTTAACTATACACCTAGACTGAAATAAAACCCCATGTTTAATTTAAATGATAGGTATTAGGGGGTTAGGTGCATTTTTAAGGAAGTAATTTTATGTGTTTTAAGGCTGAAACATATGTTTTTTTACTTTTCTTATCCCTTTTTAACTTAAATCCTATTTTCTTTTCATTCAATTTGTTGGTTGTTTTTGCTTTTATGGTTGAAAATAACCGAATAAAGCTATGTGATGATGAAATGCTCTCCAAGGGCTTGGGTAGAGCTTGCCTCCTGTTCCCTGAGGTCTCAGGACTAAACAGACTTCATCTCTTCAAGAAGGACTCCTTGTGCGGCGAAATTCGACAAACAGCCTGCCAGATTTGACGCACAGCCTGTATCGCACGCCGAACCGGTGCGACGCAGCCTGACTTCGCAACAAGAAGATCGAAGCAGCGCCAGGGTAGCAACCGGAAATTCAATGCACGGCCCACTGGATTGATGCACAGGCAAGTCGGAACAACACAGCCTGACTTCCAGAGAGGAATCGAAGCAGCGCCTGCCGTGCGGTAGAAAATTCGATGCAACGCCCACCGGATCGAAGCAGCTCCTGTAACTTCGTCCTGCCAGCACAGGAAATCCACGCACCGTCCCCGGGGCATCTGAAAACCCTGCAACCCAAAGAGGATCCATGACCAAGAGCCCGAAATCGATGCACAGCCATTCCTGCGTGGAAACTAAATGACCCATTGCCATGTGCGGCCCAAGAAATCAACGCACCCCCACTTTGTTATCACACTTCTTCTCCTCTGCAGTTCTTTGCGGAGATTTTTCACATCAATCAGGTACTTTGTGCTTGAAGGAGACTTTAGCCCTGATTACAACTTTGGTGGAGGGGGTTAATCCGTCCCAAATGTGACGGATATCCCACCCACTGAATTAAGAGTTACATAGGATATAATGGAATCGTAATACGGCGGGCGGGATATCCGTCACATTTGGGACGGATTAACCCCCTCCACCAAAGTTGTTATCAGGCCCTTTGTTTGCTTTTAAAAGACTTATAGCACTTTGGCCCTCATTACATCCCTAGCGGTAGGTGATAAAGTGGCAGTAATACCGCCAACAGGCCGGCAGTAAAAAAAATGGGATCACAACCACAGCGGAAACCGCCAACACAGACAGTCACTTTAATACACTGACGGGCACGGCGGTAGCAACAAACACCGCAGCGGTCACCGCCAACAGAAAGGAGGTAGACAATGTACCGACCACCCCATTACAACACACCAATCCGCCAGCTTTTCCCGGGTGGTACCAATGCCATCAAAAGCGTGGCGGAAACAGTGTCTGGAAGGGAAACCACTCACCTCTCGACACTCAACGAAGAACCAGGACACCATGGAGTCCGAGTTGCAGGTCCTGCCCATGCTGGTCTTCCTCCTCATACACCAGGAATATCAAAGGCGGTGTAGACGATCACGGTAAGTACTGCACCTAGCACACAGGGAGGGGAGGAGGAAAAAGAGAGTGACACACACACGCAACACGCAACACCCCCAACCCCACCCTCACCCACAACACCATACACACAAACACATGCAGCCACAGTACATTTACACCCCGCAAACCCCTGAAAGAACGCAAGGACAAAAGGAAAAGAGTCCAGTCAGTGATATATATTAGAAATAGGCAGATATAGATAACAAACATAAAAACAGTATTTACAAATATTTACAATATGTACAGAATGCCGTACATTGTCCTTTGTAAATGTCTGTGGGCCACTGGGCCAAAAATCATGGGCCAAGCCCACACTTGACTCCTGCCTCAATACGGAGAGAACACTGCAGGGGCATCAGGTCATAAACACACAGGCACCTCAGGGGGATGAGGAGGGGGGCACCTCAGCCAGAAGATGGAATAATGCCACTGCTCCTGGGGGGGGCTCCATGCCCACAGCGATGTCCTGGGGAGTGCAAACCCCCAGTCTCTCAAGTTTCTCAGGTGGGTGGGGTGCCCACTGCTTGGTCCTGGGGAGTGCAAAGCCACAGTCTCTCAAGTGGGTGGGTTGCCCACTGCTTGGTCCTGGGGAGTGCAAAGCCACAGTCACTCAAGTCTCTCAAGTGGGTGGTTTGCCAACTGCTTGGTCCTGGGGAGAGCAAAGCCACAGTCACTTCTGTGGGTGATTTGCCCACTGCTTGGTCCTGGGGAGTGCAAAGCCACAGTCTCTCATGTCTCTCAAGTGGGTGGTTTGCACACTGCTTGTTCCTGGGGAGTGCAAAGCCACAGTCTCTCAAGTCTCTCAAGTGGGTGGTTTGCCCACTGCTTGGTCCTGGGGAGTGCTAAGCCACAGTCTCTCAAGTGGGTGGTTTGCCCACTGGTTCTGGAGGGGGCTTTGTGCCCAGTGTGCTTCATCCTGCCAAGGATAGGGTGAGTGGATGGCTTCTTCCACTGATTCTGGAGGGGGATTTGTGACCAGTGTGCTTCATCCTGCCAAGGAAAGGGTGAGTGGATGGCTTTTTCCACTGGTTCTGGAGGGGATTTGTGCCCAGTGTGCTTCATCCTGCCAAGGATAGGGTGAGTGGACGCATATCTCCACTGGTTCTGGAGGGGGCTTTGTGCCCAGTGTGCTTCATCCTGCCAAGGATAGGGTGAGGGGATGCATATCTCCACTGATTCTGGAGGGGGCTTTGTGCCCAGTGTGCTTCATCCTGCCAAGGAAGAGGGTGAGTGGGAGGCTTCTTCCACTGGTTCTGGAGGGGGCTTTGTGCCCACTGTGCTTCATCCTACCAAGAATAGGGTGAGTGGATGCATATCTCCACTGGCTCTGGAGGGGGCTTTGTGCCCACTGTGCTTCATCTTGCCAGGGATAGGGTGAGTGGATGCATATCTCCACTGGTTCTGGAGGGGGCTGTCAACACCAGGACAGTGCGCGCTCTACGGGCATCTAGAATGCAAAAACCCAACACTCGCAAGATAATGTAATTTATGCATTGTGATGATATGTTATTGTTTAACCTTTTGCATTGCAGAATTCCATCCAAAAGATTCATTTTTAAGGTGCTTATAAATACTGTACATTTGCAATGTATTGCTGCAGACATTCAGAGTGTGTTAGGGTGTGGTCCCTTTCCAGGGCCTTCTAGAGACTTTCCCTGCAACATGCCTGGGCGTGGTTCTAGGCTGGGCCAAGACTCTATAAAAGAGACTCAGCCCAACTTCCAGTGCTCACTATTCAGAGGTCCCGGTGCAGAGCAGCAGCTTCTTCCTGAGCTCCTGTCCCGGAGGCCTATTTGGATTTTCCAGTCTTCTGCACTCATCTCTCATTGGTGATCACTGTTTCCAGGCGGTAAGGCGGTGTTTGGACATTTCCCAACACCGTAAATGAGAATTTTCATATTCTTGACTTTAATTCTTAAATGAATAACAGATTACTTGTGCGCTGCCATTTTTTGACATTTGTATGGTGGTTTTCAAATAGGGAGGACGCGCAATTTATTCCATAAAGATTTGACTTCGGTATTACATTGTTGTTCATTGCGCGCTGATATTTCTTGACATTTACATGATGTTTTACGAGTTGGCAAGACGTGCAACTCGTTTCATGAGCATTTAACTTTGTTGTTCATTGCGCGCTACCTTTTCTTGACATTTACATGGTGGCATTCGAATCGGCGAAACGCGCAATTCACTTCTTGTGTGTAATTCATGCTGTTCATTGTGCGCTACCATTTTCTGGCATTTACATGGTGGCATTCGAATCGGCAACACGCGCGATTCTTTCCTTGAGTGTTTTTTCATGTTATTCATTGTGCACTACCATTTCTTGGCATTTGCATGGTGGCATTTGAATCGACAAGACGCGCGATTCTTTCCCTGAGTGCTTTTCATGTTGTTCATTGTGCGCAACCTTTTCTTGGCATTTGTATGTGGCATTTGAACCGGCAAGATGCGCAATTCTTTCCTCGTGTATAAATAATGTAAATTACTGTGCGCTACTATTCTAAGACATTTTCTTGGTAGCATTTCAAGTTGACACGTTGCACGATTTATTCCTTGAATCTACGTTGTGTGATTTCATGGTGCGCATTCCTTTATGGTGTTTAATACTCATATAAAAATCTGCAATGTGCTCAATTCACTTCCCAATGTTTTTTCTGAGAAGAACACAACAATACCAGAGTTGTAGATGTAATGCTGTGTGTTACTGATATGTATTCTTAAAAGGAGATTCATATGGTTGTTTAGAAATTGCTCAGAGTGTTTCCTGATTCTCATGCTAAAGAAAGTATTCGAATCTGAAAGTCCTATTTAACTTTTCCTGTTTCCTCCTCAGGTATTCGGTCATCTAAAGCCTAGTCAGTTTTAGGACTATTCTAGGGTTGTTCATGTTTTTCGGAAAAAAGACGAAGCTTAGAGTTGTAGCATGGTACTGAATTCATGAGATGTAATTTTGATGTTGTGTTTTAACCTTTTGCTTCCTACAGGTCTCCTTCCCAGCTGTTCCCGTCTTAATCCCCTTTTCCCCACTTGGACTCTCTTAGACTCTGTGATAAATCTAATCAGAGTATTGGAGCTGTCTTGTGGTGGAAGTGTTGGGAACGTGCACAGACCCTGAGGATCTGGTGACTCTGACAGGGGCCTTGTGCCCAGTGATGCAGCACTTGGGGTGCAGCAGTTCACATTCCCTCACCTGGGTGTCTGAGGCACGAGATTTGCAGGGACTAGGTAGCATGATATTCCATGGAGGCAGGGCCAGACTCCATCCTGCGGCGACTAAGGCTGCAAGCTGGTGGTAGTGCCGGTGCTGGTGGGGGTGCTGCCAGTGGTGGTGGGGGGGCTCCTGCCCGTCTCCTGCAGCCTCGGACGGATGCACACTGGGGCTGCTGGTAGTGGTCCTACAGTCAGCGGTGCAGGTGGCAGTGCTTGCGGCGGGGATGCTGGCGGTGCTGCCCATGGTGCAGGTGCCGGTGCTGCCAGTGGTGGAGGGAGGCACCAGCCCATCTCCTGCAGCCTCGGTCGACTGGCCCCTGGGGATGCTGCTGCTGGCAGTGGCAGGTGGCGGTGCTTGCGGCGGGGATGCTGGCAGTGCTGGCCATGGTACAGGTGGCAGGGTTGTTGGTTCTGGTGGTGGCCACCAGGCCCTCACCTGGAGCCGCCAACACCTGAAGTGCCTTGACTTGGCTTTTCTGGCCCTTCCTCACCTTGGCAGATGCTGCTGGGACCTTGGCTCTGGCAGCTGGAGTTTTGGAGGAGGCTTTGCTGGGTGGGTTGTGCTCCTTGCCCTTGCTGCATGCGGTCCCCTTCTTCACCTTGGCAGGTGGCAGAATGGTTTGGTCCTTTGCAGGGGTCGGTGGCACACTGGCTGGCATGACGGGTGCCCCCTTTGATACTCTGGGAGTTGCAGGTACCACAGCTGACGCCGACTTGGTGGCTGAGGTGCTGGCCTGGGTTTCGGACACCATGGCCCGAGGGGAAGGACGGGGAGTAGGGAACAGGTCAATGTTTGCCAGGACAAGTTTTTTAGACACACTGGGATGGAAAGATAGAGAGGGTTTAGGGGTGGAGGAAGAGGGAGTGGTTGTAGGAGGTGTCTGCTGAGTTTGGGTGAAGGTGCATGGGCTGGATGCTGTTGTGAGGTGGATGGCTTTTGGGTGGGTGGGTGCTCAAATTTGTGTACTTTAGGAGGAGGGGTCACAGACACACTGGGAGAGGACACAGTGGACATGTGCATGGTTGTGGGGGTGGTGACTGCCAGTGAGTGGTGTGTTGTGATGGGTGTGCTGGTGATGCATGCAAGTGTGAGTGGATATGCTACTGGGAGGGAGGTGGATGAAGAGGAGGAGGGGGACACATTGGAGGCAGTGGATGTTGGTGTGTTTGCATGGGTATGGAGCTTTTGTGAGTGCCTGTGAGATGAAGTGTGGTGCTTATGTTTGCCTGAGCCACTTTTGTGTGGTGATTTGGGTGAATGCTGGTCTGAAGGTGTGCTTGGTATAGGCTGGGGTTGAGGGGATTGGGTCTGGGTAGAGGAAGTTGGAGGGGAGGCTAAACACAGGGACAAGGGCCGCCATCATTGCTGAGGCCAGAGCTTGAACTGCTCTCTGTTGGGCCGCCATGCCAGAGTGAATGCCCTCCAGGTATGCATTTGTATGTTGCAAATGCCTCTCAACACCCTGGATAGTATTCAGTATGGTTGACTGCCCAACAGTGAGGGATCTCAGGAGGTCAATAGCCTCCTCACTGAGGGCAGCAGGGTTCACTGGGGCAGGGCCTGAGGTGCCTGGGGCGAAGGAGATTCCCACCCTCCTGGGTGAGCGGGCACGGGAAACATGCTGAGGGGCTGCTGGGAGGGCGGTGCTGGTAGGGGTCGTGGCGGCTGCACCTGTTGTTGGGGTGGGCACAGAGGTGTCTGCCACCGCCAGGGAGCTTCCATTGGACGAGGAGTCACTGTCTGTGGTCTCCCCTTCAACTCCGGATAGGCCACCGCCAGGATGCGGAACATCAGGGGGGTCATGGTGCGACGGGCACCCCTTCCTCGTTGGGAGGCAAGCCCCAGCTGGGCCTCCGCCGTCTTCTTTGCCCAGCGGCGCAGGTCCACCCATCTCTTGCAGCAGTGGGTGCTCCGCCTGTCAAAGACCCCCAGGGTCCGCACCTCCTTGGAGATGGCACGCCAAATACCCTTTTTCTGGTGGGCATTGAACTGGAGGGAAAAGTCAGCAGAAAAGGGAATAAGTCACAATTAGTCACCCATCCGGACCGTCAGACTCATTGCCCACCAGATCCTACCCATCCCCTGACGCAGATACATTGACCACCTTACATGCTGCACTCAGGCCAGGACGCCTCTGCCCCCTCCATATGTGGCTTACACACACAGCAATCCCTACATTCATGGCCCATGCATCATGCTCACAGTGTACTCACCTGTTTGTCTGTAGGACCAAAGAGTAACGTGTACTGGGATAGGACCCCATCTACCAGTTTCTCCAACTCCTCCACAGTGAAGGCAGGGGCCCTTTCCCCAACACATGAGCCATGGTCGGTTCCAGACACAGGTCACAGCAGCACTTGCAGTGTAGGTCCTCTCCTGTGGAAGGTCAAGTAGCAAGTGAGTGATTAGATAGAAAATGGCAGTGACGTCCACGGCGGTGCGTACCGTCACCGCCGCCAATAATAGCCATTGGCTCCTGGAACCCATAGGGCCTAAAGATAACCAATGCGATTTTGCATGGCGGTCATCGACTACCTACCGCGGCAGCGCACAGCGCGAGCGCAATTACCTAATTTCCACTTGTCCTTCCTCACAGGTCAGGCAGCCGCCATTTCAGGGGGGCACAGGGCATGGCACCTAACTGCGTCACAGCAGACATTGGCACATCAACTGACTCTTGAGTTCACATACTGTTTCTGTAAAGTAAACAAATCATCATTAGTGCAACAGATGTGTGAATATGACCCTCTGCTCAAAATTCTCTTCCATAGGCTTCAACCACTGAGGCAGAATATGAGATGGCGGCATCCTCCAGTGTACAGACCCCTGGTTGACCTTGCGACAATGGAGGACAGACATATTATCATTACCTACAGACTCGATTGTGCCACAATCCAAGAACTGTGTGCCCAATTGGAGCCAGACCTGATGTCAGCTATCCGCCAGCCCGCAGGAATCCCCCCTCTAATGCAGATCCTGTCAGTGCTCCATTTCCTGGCAAGTGGTTCCTTCAAACAACAGCGGCCATGGCATCAGGGATATCTCAGCCAATGTTCTCTAATGTGTTGACCAGAGTGTTGTCTGCCCTGCTGAAACAAATGCAAAGCTACATCGTGTTCCCCCAGGGGGAGGATTTGGCCACAGTGAAGGCTGACTTTTATGCCCTGGGACATATCCACAACATCATTGATGACATTGATGGTACACATGTGGCATTTGTCCCCATCCCCCTCCCACCCCGGAGATATGAACAGGTTTACAGGAATAGAAAAAGCTATCAATCTATGAATGTGCAAACGGTGTGTTTGGCGGACCAGTACATCTCCCATGTGAATGTCAAATATCCTGGCTCTGTGCATGACGCCTTTTTCTTGAGGAGTAGCAGCATCCCATGTGTGATGGGGCTAATAGGTGAGCCAAAGGCTAATAGGTGGGGCTAATAGGTGAGCCAAAGGTCTCCACCCAGTAGAAATTGGTGTATGGGGTTGTCCCTAAGGGTGAGTGTGTGGCTAACAGGTATCCTTCAATATTTGCAGGTGACTCTGGTTACCCCAATGTAGGAGGCTGGCCTGGCTTATAGTGGGTACCTGATGGTACTTACACCTTGTGTCAGGCCCGGTTATCCCTTATTAGTAGATTATTAGTGTTCTAGCACCTTAGGCTGATAGAGAGAGCTATAGCAGAGCAGCTTAGGCTGAACTAGGAGACATGCAAAGCTCCTACTATGCCACTTATATCATATAGCACTATATCACAAGAAACACAATATTCAGCGTTACTAAAATTAAAGGTACTTTATTTTAGTGACAATGTGCCAAAAATATCTCAGAGGATATACTCCCTTAGGAGGTAAGTAAAATACACAATATACACACACAAACCAAAATCAGGTAAGTAAACAGTTAGAAAAGTAGTGCAAACACTGTAGGATACATTAGGATGCAATAGGCCTAGAGGCAACACAAACCATATACTCTAAAAGTGGAATGCAAACCACGAATGGACCCCTGGCCTAGTGTAGTGTGTAGAGGGTCACTGGGAGTGTAAGAAAACACTAAGGGTGTCCAAGATACCCCACCCCAAGACCCTGAAAAGTAGGATTAAAGTGACCCTACTTCCCCAGAAACACACTAAAGTTGTGATAGGAGATTCTGCAAAGACCACAACTGACTGCAAAGCACTGAAGATGGATTCCTGGACCTGAGGACCTGCAAAGGAAGGGGACCAGGTTCAAGAGTCACGAAAGTGTCCAGGGGGGCAGGAGCCCACTAAACCCCAGAAGAAGGTGCAAAATGGCTGCCCTAAGGAGAAAAAAGCTGCAGATTCTGCAACAACAGAAGAAGCCAGGAATGTGTCCTTTGCACAGATGATGTCCCACGGCTTGCTGGAGGATGCAGAGTTGTTTCACACAGAAAGATAACAAAAAAGCCTTGCTAGCTGCAAAGGTTGCAGTTGAAGAAAATGGGTGCTGCCTGGGTCCAGGAAGGACCAGGAGGTTGCCCCTTAGACAAGGACACAGAGGGGGCGCTCAGCAGCACAGAGATCCCATGCAGAAGCAGACAGCCCCCACAGAAGCACTTGAACAGGCATTCAAGAAATCTGAGAACAGCAGTCATCTCAACACTACAAAGGAGGTTCCCACGAAGTTGGTGGTCAACTCAGTGAGTTGAGCAATGCAGGACTGAGTGCTAGGGACCTGGGCTATGCTGTACATGAAGGAGTCCTTGCTAAAGTGCGCAGAAGCCCAACCAGCTGCAGTTCACGCAGTGCACATGATTACTGTCTGGCGTGGGGAGGTAAGGACTTACCTCCACCAAATTTGGACAGAAGAACCACTGGACTATCAGGGTCACTTGGATCTAGCTCCTGTTATACAGGGTCCATGCTCGTCAAGATGAGAGGGGACCCAGAGGACTGGTGAAGCAGAAGTTTGGTGCCTGCGTTAGCAGGGGGAAGATTCCGTCGACCCACTAAAGATTTCTTCTTGGCTTCCAGTGTGGGGTGAAGGCAGACAGCCCTGAGAGCATGCACCACCAGGAAACAGTCAAGAAAGCCGGCAGGATTAGGTGCTACAATGTTGCTGTTAGTCGTCTTGCTACTTTGTTGCAGTTTTGCAGGTGTCCTGGAGCAGTCAGCGGTCGATCATTGGCAGAAGTCGAAGAGAGAGATGCAAAGGATTCTGGTGAGCTCTTTCATTCGTTAACTGACGAGAAACCCACAGGAGAGACACTAAATAGTCCTCAGAGGAGGATTGGCCACCTAACCAGGTCAGCACCTATCAGGAGAGGTCTCTGTTGTCACCTGCTGCCATTGGCCACTCAGATGCCTCCACTGTGCCCTCACACCTCTGCATTCAAGATGGCCAAAGTCTGGGACACAATGGAGGAGCTCTGGGCATAACCCCTGGGGTGGTTATGGACAGGGGAGTGGTCACTCCCCTTTCCTTTGTCCAGAGCAGGGGCTGGGGATCTCTGAACTGGTTTAGACTGGTTTATGCAAGGAGGGCACCATCTGTGCCCTTCAAAGCATTTCCAGAGGCCAGGAGAGGCTACTCCTATCAGTTTGGCAGTACCCGGGGTCCATGCTGGAGCCCCAGGGATGCATGGGATTAGCAATCCAATGCCAGATTTGGCATAGGGGGACAATTCCATGATCTTAGACATGTTACATGGCCATATTGGGAGTTACCATTGTGAAGCTACATATAGGTATTGACCTATATGTAGTGCATGCGTGTAATGGTGCCCCCGCATTCACAAAGTCCGGGGAAATTGCCCTAAACAATGTGGGGGCACCTTGGCTAGTGCCAGGGTGCCCTCACACTTAGTAACTTTGCACCTAACCTTCACTAGGTGAGGCTTAGACATATAGGTGACTTCTAAGTTACTTAAGTGCAGTGTAAAATGGCTGTGAAATAACATGGACGTTATTTCACTTAGGCTGCAGTGGCAGTCCTGTGTAATATTGGTCTGAGCTCCCTATGGGTGGCAAAAGAAATGCTGCAGCCCATAGGGATCTCCTGGAACCCCAATACCTTGGGTACCTAGGTCTCATATACTAGGAAATTATAAGGGTGTTCCAGTGTGCCAATCAGAATTGGTAAAAATGGTCACTAGCCTGCAGTGACAATTTAAAAAGCAGAGAGAGCATGAGCACTGAGGTTCTGATTAGCAGAGCCTCAGTGATACAGTCAGGCACCACACAAGGAACACATTTAGGCCACAAACTATGAGCAATGGGGTCCTGGCTAGCAGGATCCTAGTGAGACAGGCAAAAACAAACTGACACACAAGTAAAAATGGGGGTAACATGCCAGGCAAGATGGTACTTTCCTACACCCAAACTCTCATGGCTACTGACCCCAGTGAGGAATGCCAGGACAAGGGCAGAGGAACGTTACAATCAGGTACATGGGCGTACAAGGAGGATTATAAAAAGGTCCTTCGGCCTCCTGAAGGCCAGGTTCTGGTGCCTCCATCTGACAGGTACTACTCACCCAAGAAGGTGTGCCAGATCATCGTTGCATGTTGCATGTTGCACAACCTGGCCTTGAGATGCCAGGTGCCTTTTCTGCAGGAGGATGTGCCTGGAGATGGTCTTGTGGCAGAAGTGAAGCCTGTGGACATTGAGGAAGAGGAGGGAGAGGAAGAAGATGTGGACAACAGAACCAATATAATTCTGTATACTTCCAGTGACACACAGGTAAGACACTGTAAGTTCACTTTACATTTGAGTTATCTGTTGGACATTGTACAAGGCAGCCTCTTTCCATATGTCTATGGCCACTGACTGTACCCTTTGGAATCTCTATTTTCAGATCTCTGTGCCCCACTCTGGCTCCTGCTATGTGTACTGCTGCCCACCAAAGGTCATCCTAAAGTATATTTCACTGTACATTTGAGTTGCAATGCTTTGTTAATGTTATACTAATACGTTTGTGAATAATTTGACAGACTCCAGATTGGTATTTGTTCCAAGGGTGTTTATTTAGGTGCTCATAAGTAGAGGGGGATGTGCAAGGGGTTGTGCTGATAGTGGAGGAAAGTCCAGGGTAGAGTCCAGTCTCTAGGAATCACAGGTGCATTGTCCAATGGGGCATAGGAAGGGGAGATAATGGCAGTTCAAGGTGGACAGGGTGACACAGTGGGACAGAAGGGTGACAATCAGGAGAGTCTTATTTCCTGGCGGTGGTCTTGGTAATGTTGTCTGGCTTCTCCTGGATCGCAGGGACTGTTTTCGTGGTGGTTCTCCTTCTGCAGGGGGTGGAGTGCTAGTGGCCTGTTGGTCCTGTGGCAGGGCCTCCTGTCCACTAGTGCCGGCAGAGGTGGAAGGCTGTTCCTCGGTTTGGATAGTGTCAGGCGCCCGTTGTTGTGCCACTGCTTCCCTCATGATCTTGCCCATGTCAGGCAGCACCCCTGCAATGGTGACCAGGATGGTGTATATTTTTGTTAGGTCATCCCTGATCCCCGGTACTGTCCCTCCTGCAGCCGCTGGGTCTCCTGCAACTTGGCCAGTATCTGGCCCATCGTCTCCTGGGAATGGTGGTATGCTCCCAGAATGTTGGAGAGTGCCTCATGGAGTGTGGGTTCCCTGGGCCTGTCCTCCCCTGGTCACACATCATTCCTCCTAGCTTTCCTGTTGTCCTGTGCCTCTGTCCCCTGAACTGTGTGCCCACTGCCACTGACCCCAGGTCCCTGATCGTCCTGTGTTTTTGGGGTTGCCTGTGGTCCCCAGTGGTAGACACACTACTGATTGATGTGTCCTGGGGACAGTTGCATGGGCTCACTGGGTGGGTGCTGTGCTGGTGTTTCCTGAGGGGGGAGGCTCTGTGGTGGGTTGTGACTGTGGCAGGGGAGCCGACTGTCCAGAGGTTCCGGATGGAACCGATCCAGGCGTGCAGAGCTGCTGTCATCACTGTGGGCTTCTTCAGGGGGGGACTGGATGTGGCTGGCACCTCCTCTCCGGTGACGTGGAGTATGGGTCCTGTGGGGATGTAAATGTATTGTTAATGTGTCTGTGTGTGCCATCTTGTGCATGGGTGTGTTTCCCTGTATGATTGTGATTTCCCTGTCAGCTTGGCCTTGTGTGAGTGGTGATTTAGTGGGCTGGGTGAGTCTCTCTACTGGGCATTCTGTGGTGATGTGTGTCCATGCAGGTCTGTGATGGGTATCCATGCATTGGTGTTGCATGCAGGGATTGGCATTTGAATGGGTAGGTTGTGTTAGTGGGGTATATGTGAGGTGGTAGAGTGATGGGGGTGAAGGTAGGGGTAGGAGTTTGTATTGGCATGCAGGTGGGGGGGAGGATAAAGTAGTTAAGATGTGACTTACCAGAATCCAGTCCTCCTGCTACTCCTGCGAGGCCCTCAGGATGCATGATCACCAAGACTTGCTCCTCCCATGTTGATAGTTGTGGGGGAGGAGGTGGGGCTCCACCGCCAGTCCTCTGTACTGCTACCTGGTGTCTTGCTACCACGGAACGCATCTTCCCCGTAGGTCATTCCACCTCTTTCTGATGACATCCCTGGTTCTTGGGTGCTCTCCCACGGCGTTGACCCTGTCCACGATTCTCCACCATACCTCCATCTTCCTTACAATGGACGTCTGCGGCACCTGTGATCTGAATAGCTGTGGCTCTACCCGGATGATTTCCTCCACCATGACCCTTAGCTCCTCCTCAGAAAACCTGGGGTGTATTTGGGGTGCCATGGATGCGGTACGAGTGATATGTGTGAGGATGTGTGGAGTGATGTGTTGGGTAATGTGTTGGGGTGTATGCTGTGATGTGCGTGAATGGTGTATGGGTAATGGCGTTCTGTGCCTCTAATTGAGTGGGTACACCTGGCTTGTCTCTCTCTGCTTGATATCCATTTTTTCACTGTAAGGGGTTGTGGGTAATGTGGGTGTGTATTTTATATTGTATAGGGTGTGTGGGTGTTGTGTGTGTATGTGTGTCAGGTGTGTATAGTTTGAATTGTCCAATGTGGTGTAGTTTTGTAAGTGTGTGTGTATTTTTAGCGTGGCAGTGTGTACCGCCAATGGTTTACCACGTTTGAAAGACTGCTGCAGTGATTTGTGGGTCGTGATACAGTGGGCTTATTCCTGTTGGCGTAACGGTGTGGGTTTTGCAATTGCCAGTTTATCACTGACCTTTGGTGTGGCGGACTTGTGTGGTTGTCTGTATAGTTGCTGATTTCTCAGTGTGGGTCATAATACCTGTGGCAGAATACCGCTGCGGTCACGGTATGTTGGTGGCCGTCAGCACGGCCGTAGGCGGCATTTACCACCATGGTTGTAATGAGGGCCTTTATATCACTTTTCAGTGATATCTCAACATTTACTTATTGCATCTTTGATCATTTTGACCTGCATTTATCCAGATAGATATTATATATTTGTCTAAACACTGTGTGGTGTATGTTTGTGGAGCTATATGGTGGTATTGTATGATTTATTGCACAAATACTTTACACATTGCCTTCTAAGTTAAGCCTAACTGCTCAGTGCCAAGCTACCAGAGGGTGAGCACAGGATAATTTAGATTTTGTGTGTGACTTACTCTGACTAGAGTGAGGGTCCTAGCTTGGACAGGGGGTAACCTGACTGCCAACCTAAGACCCCAACATAACCACTCACCTAACCCCTTCAAAATAAAAAAAAGCACTAAAACTAATCCCCAACTATACTTATTCTAACATATGCCTACCCTATACTATTTCCCTAACCTATTCCTACCCTTCTAAAACTTCTGTGGCACTGACACTACACATGCTTTCAATTTTCTTTTACAGTACTTTAGCAACTTATGATTTTTGGTACCCTCCTTCTCCAAAGGAACTATCCAACACCAGCTCCAACACCAACAACTTCTGCCCATCCCAAGACCTCTGCAACTCCCTAGCCTCCTACTTCCACCAAAAGATTGCAGACATCACTACAGCTTCAGCACCCAGCCCCCCCAGCAACCATCAACACCTCAGATTCACCTCTGACCAACCTCCTGCTCTCCTGGCCCCCGTCAATGACAACAACACCATTGAAATCATGAACACCATCCACTCTGACTCTTCATCTGACCCCCTGCTCTCGCCACATCCTCAACAAAGCAAGCTCTGTCATCGCACCCCAACTACGGAAGATCATCAACAGCTCCTTCGTGTCTACCACCTTCCCAGAGAGCTGCAAACACACCGAGATCAACGCCCTCCTCAAAAAACCCAAGGCGGACCCAAAGGACCCCAAGAACTTCCGGCCTATCTTCCTGATCCCCTTCACAGCAAAAGTCATTGAGAAGGCTGTTAACAGACAAATAACCCAATCCAGATTCCGCAGAAACCACAGCACCGAAACCGCCCTCATCGCCGCCACCAACGACATCAGAACCATACTGCACAGTGGCAAAACCACGGCCCTCATCCTCCTGGGCCTCTCGTCGCATTTGACACCGTCGGCCACCACACCCTATGCTCACGCCTCAGCAATGGTGGAATCTTTGACAGAGCCCTGGACTGGGTCACCTCCTTTCTCACCGGCAGAACTCAGAGAGTCCGCCTCCCCCATTCCGCTCAGAGGCCACCAAAATCATCTGCTGTGTACCCCAGGGTTCGTCCCTCAGCCCGACCCTCTTCAATGTCTACATGGCCCCACTTGCTAACATCGATCCCACAACCTCAACATCATCTCATATGCCAACGATACCCAGCTGATCTTCTCCCTCACCAAGGACTCTGCCAAGACATATCTCCACAAAGGAATTAAGCCATCGCTGAATGGATGAAGAACAGCTACCTCAAACTCAATTTCGACAAGATGGAAGTTCTCAGCTTCTGCTCCACCCCTCCACATGGGATGACTCCTGGTGGCCTGCCACTATCGGAACCACTCTGACTCCCACCAACCACGCATGCAACCTAGGATTACTCTTGGACTCCTCACTATCCATGACCCAGCAAGTCAATGCCATCTCCTCTTTCTGCTTCAACACCCTCTGCATGCTCCGAAATATCTACAAAGGGATACCCACCAAAACTAGATGACCATTCACCCATGCCCTCGTAAGCAGCAAACTGGAGTAGGGCGATGCCCTCTACGCAGGAACCATGGCCAAACTCCAGAAGAGGCTGCAATGCATTCAGAATGCCTCTGCATGCCTCATCCTGGACATCCCCACCACTGCCACATCACAGACCACCTGAAAAACCTGCATTGGCTCCCAGTCAACAAGAGAATCACCTTCAAACTTCTCACCAATGCATACAAAGCACTGCACAACACCAGACCAGAATACCTCAACAGACGACTCTCCTTCTACACCCGACCCGGCATTTCCACTCTGCCGAACTCGCCCTCGCAACCAACCCACACGTCCGAAGAACTACAACCAGTGGTAGATCATTCTTGCACCTCGCCGCCAAAACGTGGAACACTCTTCCCACCCACATGCACCAGACCAAAGACCTCCTTACATTCAGGAAACCTCTCAAGACCTGGCTGCTCAAGCAGTAGCACCACCTTCCCCCCCTTCTTGCCCCTCCCCTCCTCTGCCCCTTGAGACCCGCATGGGTGAGTAGTGCACTTTACAAATTCCTGATTGATTATTGATTGAAATGTATATCTGAAAAGTACTGTGTCACCAGTGGTGCAAGTGTCTCCTACACAGAGACCTCAATACATTTTCTTCATCTGTACTGTTTTATGAGTAACTGTAAGCTATGTGTGGCACACAGTGCTGTCAAAAGTGCTGTGACAAAGTTGTTGCCAACAGGCATGCTATCACATAAACAGCAACTTTGACACCTATCATGATTGAAATCAAGGTATATGTGGGCATGCTTTCCATTTCTTAACACCCACAATTCCATAGCAGCATACACTGCCACTTGTGCAACAATCAAGCCAAACTCAATGGTCACCATTGCATCAGACACAATGTCAACATCCTAACTCTGATGATTTCATAACATTGGTCATGCAAAACTTTTAATCATTGCATTGCACACATCAGACTGCCTCACACAAAACCCTGGACTGCCACACGTTACACACAAGGTGACACTTACTGTCAGCATTGGGGTCTTCAAATCTGGGTACCACTCCCCTGGTGTAGGGTGGAGACCCACCTGCAATATATGAAAGGAAAACATAGCTTTGTGATATTTGAACATTTCTGTGCATGGACAACAGAATAAAAATCAACTTGTTAAGTTGAGTAAGCTAGTCAACCCGGTGGTAGATCAGAACAACTATCAAACATCTATAATCTGTCATTCAGGCATAAGGTCAGATAATGGAGACCCTGGCACTTACAAATCATCACTTTCCCTGACACTCCTGTGGTGCATTAAAATGCACCATATGTACATGTTATTGACATGCAGGTGTGTTGTTGCTTTACGTCTCCATGAGCATATGGGGATGCATGACACAGTATTCTGCATTTGAGGGGTATGTGATGGTTGTTACAGTAGCCATCCCATCTGGTGTAGGGTCAAAATCTATGGGTGTAACAATGGGATGGTTACTGTAACAACCATCACATGCCCCTCAGAAGCAGAATACTGTGTCCAGATGTTGAAGACATCTAACTCACTATCACCATGCAAAAAAGACGGACAACTGCCCAGGGGTTGTGTGAGTATTGCAAAGTGTTGAGGAATGCATTGATGCATCCCTGTTTCTTGTTTCTAATATGTGTGTGCTATTACAAGGCACACACACTTTAACTATTGTGCCATGACAGTTTACTTATGCTCATTCAGTTGCTCATACCTGCACACTAAACTGAATGAAATTACTAATGTCTTGCCAATACAATGTGGCCAGCCATTGTTGCCATGGTATACCATTTATTTTCCAGGAAGGGATACCAGCATGCGCATGGACACTTGCTCTGTGGTCCAAGGATGCCTGTGTTGGTGCAGGTTTCTGAGTAATGTTCTGGTGCTGGTGCAGATGCAGGCCTGTCCCATACTGTCTGTAAGACACAGCAGGCCTGTGGTACAAATTCAGCACATGTGTGTGGGGTAATAGACACATTTTGGGGTTTATGTGATACACAATCCACAGGAAGAGGAAAGTGCAAGTAGACTTGACCCAGTGCATAGACAAGCTCCCTTAAATGGCATTGGTCAATGAGACAAAGGGGCAGATTTAAGGAAAGTGGCGCTTCACCAAGTGCATCATTACAGTTCTTGTGGCCCCTTAGTGCACCCGTTTCCCCACCATGTGTGCGCCTTATGAAACATGTGGTGCAGCATGGTGCAGGTGGGGGGGCAATTGCCCCAACTTATATGGCTGCAAATGATGTACGCAAATGAGTAGCAACAAAAAGATTATCACGACTTTTGCTGAGTGCATAGGGGCCAATCGTAAACAATGATATGGACCCTTTTAAGACCTGTTCTGAGCAGTCATTCAAAGTGCAGGAATATGGCAATAGGAAATGTATAACAAAAATCCCTAAGCCATGTACTTTAGCACCCCCCCCCATACAGGGGTAGGGCCCACATCCCATACATGATGCCTGGTGCATGCCTCATGTTGTGCTGGTGTAAACTGAGTGGTGCTAAGCATGCATCGTACCACTTTCTTATGATTGCACAGTGAAGATGTCACTTCTGCCCTGGCTCTGCTTCATAAATGTAAATCACAGTGGCAGCCCTAAGGTGGCACTGGGGCTTTTAATACAGGCCTAATACAACTTGTCCTGATCCTTTGACAAAAATTGCTTCACTCAACCTTATTTCCACTTCTCCTGCTCATACAAATAATGATGTTGTTATGCAAATGAGATTCTCACCAACTACTCCACCAATATGAATCCCCAGGTGGTCAGTAGGTCTTGCTCCCTTGAGATCAGGTCAGCCCAATGGTGTTTAAATTGGTGGTCATTGCACCCAGCTCCAAAAATTCTTGTAATGTGGTGCAGTACCTTGGCCCACCACAACTTGCTGGCCTCTGTGGGGTAACCCTGGATAACGCGACCACCCAAAACCAGCATCATTGGTAGGTGATGCTGCACAAGCCATATAAAGCCTTCCAGTTCATCAGCCGTCCTCTTCAACATCCTCCCTTTGCTAGATATAATGCAGTTTTGGTCTGCAAATGTAATAGCACAAAAAGTAAATCTAAAGTGAACCTGGCTACCCCAAATACACAAAAAACTATACTTCCCCCAGACAAAACTCCACAATACAGTGACAGATATAGTACAAAAACACTACAAAAGACTGATGAAAATACAAATATGACACAACAGCAACAGGACACAGCACTAGAACAATCCAAAAACTCCAATCCAGCACCAACACCAGCTCCACACACCCTCACACAGTCACAGCCAATAAGACTGTGAAGTGAAAGTGAGAGTGAGTTCACTGTACCATGTATGCAGACAGGATGTCTAGTTCCATCACTCTCTGGGCCTGTGCGTCATATTTTCAGATATACGCCATTTTTTTTAAGCATGACGGTCATGTGTCCATTTTTTCCCCATTGTACCTGGCAAGGCGTGGGGACTTGTAGTTGTGCTCAGGGTCCAGGTATCATTTCTCTGCATAGGAAAGTATGAAGTTTTGAGCAAGATGGCCGACGCGTAGAGAGGGGGCAGGCTCTGCTGCCACGCCCACCCCGGATCTCGGATGCCAGCCGGCGCCGTAAAGCAGCAGCGGACGCAGTAAGAGCGGAGGGAAGCTCTCCCCTCCATGGATTACCGGAGCCATGCCGTGACTTCAAGGCGGCTAGAAAGGAAGCGCTGGGGACGGCCCCACGGGCATAACTTGGTGCTGGAGAGCGCTCCGCTTCTGGCCACGCGAACGTGAACGGAGTACCAACGACAGCCATGGGGGGGGGGAAGGCTTCCCTCTAATTTTTGGAACGACGCAGGAGAAGATAAGGTGGGAGTAGCTTGGAAGTTACCCCCACGCCTGACCTGCTCTGCACTTTAGACTTTTGACTCTGCAAAAAGGAGGAAAAGAAATTCCAAGAAAGAAAAGTTACCCCCACGCCTGACCTGCTATGCACTTTTGACTTTGGACTTTGTAAAAAGGAGGAAAAGAAATCCCAAGTAAGAAAAGGGGGGAAAAGGGGCTTGAAATTACAGATTTAGACCCTTGAGAACACGTTAGCAAGATTCTTATCTTCTTCACCTCTACAAGTAAAAACCCTAATAGACTCTAAAATGTAAAGATAAGGTGTGTGGATCCTGAGGGCACCTACCCTATTGAATTTTGTGAGCATTTGAATTATAACAAAAATTGAAAATTAGAAGTTTTACTGTGTACAAGCTTAACAAGAACTGGGTGCCCCCAATGCTATTGATTACCAAGGCGAGTACTGACCGTTCTTGTACCCATTTTCGGCCTGCAACGGGCGTTATTAAAAGAGTGATATATGATGTGATACATGACGTGATAGTAGTAATTGTAGGGCTAGCCGGATTTGTGAGAGCACTCCCCCATTCCTTGAAAATAAGTATGGCGCCAAAAATGGCTCGGAACTCTGGAGATAAGGCAGAAGGAGCAAAAATGCTGCGGTCAGGAAAGGATAAAGGGGACCCTGCCGGGGTAAACAGACGGCCCGTTTCGACAATGGGTAGACAAACAGGGAGAAACATAACTAGCCAAGGTAAAGATGTAAAGGTAGACGATAACATAACCCCCCTCCCGGAAAATAGGGGGAAAAGTAAAACCCAGGCTACCATCAAGTCTTTTCTTGCAGGAGGGACATAAGAAAGTGGAACTACGCTTATAACCCCCACTTCGGGAGAAGGTCAGACTGCCGCAGAAAGCTCACTCGGGGGGTCTCCAGTGAAAAGACTTTTAAGGAAGCAGCACCCCAACCCAGCGGTGGGGGATTAGTGGGCTCAGACAGTTGCGCAATTGTAAGAATGAAGAAAAAGGATCCTCCCATTAGTCAGGAGTGTCCCCCTGCACAGCAGCATGCGACCGTGATGCAAAGAGAAGACTTAAGTAATATAAAACCCACCCAGGATGTCGTAGATGTGCAAAATATTTCGCAGAGCCCAGGAGGGGGTGATAAGGAAAATGAAAAAGAGATGAAAATCTTGGACTGGGCGAAAGATACTGGGGACATTGACAGAGGAATCGGATTTCAGTAGTGCTGACGAGCATAGCCTTAGCAAATCTGGTAGTAGCATATCCTCCGAGAGGGGAAATGCTTCATCAAGTAACGAACTCACAGTACAGCAGAGGCGGCGGCAGCGCAGGTGCACAAAAACAAGGTCTGGATCACAGGATGGCACCGAATTTTCCACATCAAGCGGGAGTAAGACTTTAAAATGGGATTATTCCAGCATTAGTTTAACGGATATAACACGCACAACAGATAAATCTGCCATGGGCGGTCAGCAGTTGGTGAACAATGACATGGAAGAAAACAATGGGGGTACGAAGAATGATACATGCATAGCTGGTACTGACTCTGGGATGCTACAATCAATATTTAATTCAATTAAATAATTCCAAACAGAAACCCGGATTGAAAGTCGTCGAGCCAGGGTAGCCACGAAGCGGCTGCAAGGAACAGTGCGTAAGGTCGCAAAATCATGTACCGAGATAGAAGCCAAATTAGGCACAATGGATCAGAGGATAGTAACAGTTGAAGAGGATGTCGACACGCTGAAGCAACAGAATGCCATGCAGGAGGGTCAACTGACTGACATAATGTGGAAGCTGGAAGACTTTGAGAACCGGCAGAGAAGAAATAATCTACGCTTTTGGGCATAGATGAAGGGCTGGAAGGGAATGACATCCGGACTTACATGATTAAGTTACTACAGGGGGAATTTCCCGAACTGAACCATTGGGACTGGGATAACGAGATTCAGCGTGTCCACAGATTTCCCCCAACCAGGAGGGAGGGGGTACACTCAGCTGTCTCAAAATATCCAAGAGCTATTCTGGTGTTTTTTGGTAATTATCTGCTGCGCCAGGCTATTTTTGACAAATCTCGCCCTAACGCCCCGCGCAATTTGGAAGGGGTAACTTTTTATACTCGACCAGCCTTTTGTCATACAACTGTGGAGCGTAGATGGCGTCTCCGACAGCTGATCAAACCATTTTTTGACAAGGGAGGAGAAGCTCATTTGATTTCCCCCACTCATCTAAAAACGGTTGTGAATGGGAAAGTGAGATGGTTTATGTCAGAGATTCAAGCAAATAAATATTTGACGGGTCCAAAATAATGACGTGGTTTCAGATGGCAATTATCTCGGCGGTGGGCGGGCACCCTATATCTACGTTACGCCAACATTCGCGCCAAAGATGATTCGATTTCTCTACAAGAAGGGGGGGGGCTGGCTGGGAGGAAGGGACCCCAACCAGCCCTTGTGGGGAGGGAGAGGGGCGGACGGGTGTGGTGTGGGGAGGGTCATGTTTGGGAGGGTGGAAGAGGGGGAAAAGGGGGGAAAACGGGGAAGGAAGGGATAAAGAGATTGGAGCAGAATATAAGGACTAGAGAAGGAGAGAGGAAGGGAAATCTATGTAAGATTGCATATAGCCAGGATGAAAACCAAACAAAAAGACTGGGAGGATTGGAAGGGGGGGAGGGTTAAAAAGAGATAAAAATGACTAGACTCCGAATAGCCTCTATTAACATCTGTGGTCTAAATGACCCCTGAAAAAGAAGGAAAGTCATGGAAGATTTAAAAACCCTCAGGGCAGATATTTACTGCTTACAAGAAACTCATGTGGAATATGGAAACCGTGGAATCTTAGGGTCGCTTGGCATGAGGATGATAGTATGCTCAAAACAAGAGGTGAAAACTAAAGGGGTGGCAATATTGGACCGGAGCAATAGAGTGAAATTTGCCAGGCAGAAGGCTGACAGGAATGGGAGATGGGCTATTGTAGAATGTTCCTATGGGGGAGGTAGTTTTATGCTGTGTTCTCTATATAGGGCAGTAACGGATGATCCAGTTGTAATGGATACTATGGCTGTAGAACAAACTGTATGGCCTCCCCCGTATATTTTATGCGGGGAATTTAACTTTAATGGCTATTGGGATGGCTTGCAGGATCTTTTAGCGCCCGCAGCAAAGAAATATCAGGGGCGGAAGCCTCGTGTATTCAAGGCAATGGTAGGTCTGCAGAAAGAGTTAGGACAGGTGGATGCTTGGGTTAAGCTATGTGATTCAGATCCTGGGTACACTTATTTCTCTGCCCCTCATGTGAAATTGCCCTGATTAGACTTATTCTTGACATCTCCTGAATTGTTAACACAGGCTAGCATGGAATTATACCCACGGATTATGTCTGATCATAACCCATTGGTATTGGACTTGGAGCTAAATGGTCTCGAGTACAAAACCAGGAGGTGGACCTTCGAAAGAGGGCTTCTCAATGACCTTGAATACTGTGACTACATGAGGAATTGGATAGTGGAATTCTTAGAGATTAACGTAGGGTCTGCCCCTATAGAGATAGTCTGGGATACTCTGAAGGCAGGAGTGCGGGGAGCAACTCTGAGCTTTAGCCTGAACAAACAAAAAAGGGTCAAAGAAAAATAAGAGACTCACATTTGAAGCTCAGAGATTTAGAAATGCAGCTGATTGCAGCCATAGAAAGGGGGGAAGACACAAAGAATACACAGGAGCGGATTGCTATAGCATGGGCAGCAATAAATGAAGTTAATGCAGAAAGAGTAGTGGGAAAATATCTTGCGCAACGTTCTGAAATGTATGAGTTTGGAGAAAGAACTGGTCACCTGTTGGCGGTAAGGGCAAGCCATAAAGCAGCAGCTGGGGTCATTAGAGAGATTTAAGACCAACAGGGACAAATAGTGACAGATATGGATGGTATTAGGAAGGTGTTTCAGGGATTTTATACTGACCTCTATAATGATACAGACGGATTTTCATTGACAGAGATGCAGGAATTTCTCAGCCCCATTAGGTTTAATAAAGTTTTGGAAGAGGATTATTTGCAACTGGAGGGACAGATCGGTAGTCTAGAAATAGACAATGCATTAAGCGAATTGGCCACCGGTAAAGCTTCTGGCCCTGATGCGATTCCGTTAGAGTTCTATAAAACTTTTAAAATATTGTTACATCCACTGATGTTCAAGCTGTTTATCCAGGTACAGAACGGTGGAGAAACCCTGCCATCATGGGGAATGGCCAACATAGTAGTCTTTTTAAAGAAAGGGAAGGCCCCACAGAGCCCGGCCTCATATCGGCCGATAACATTAATTAATAGTGATGCTAAAGTTTATTCCAAAATATTCGCTGCTCGTTTATCCTTGGTAATTAAGAAATTGGTAATACCTCAACAACATGGATTTGTTCCTGGTAGAGATACGGTAGAACATATTCAAAGAGTCATTACACTGTTTGATGCAACAGAAGTGGCGGAGGAGCCCATGGCTGTCGCCCTGTTAGACGCTGAGAAAGCATTTGATCGAGTTAGCTGGAAGTATCTTTGGCAGGTTATGGAGAACTATGGCTTTCGGGAAAAGTTTATCTTGGCAATAAAAGCCATGTATAAGTCCCCGGGAGTGAGAATACAATTAATGGGAGGGGAGTCTGTATGCATTCAAGTGGGGCGAGGCACTAGGCAGGATGCCCATGCTCTCCGCTATTGTTTGCTTTATATATAGATCCTCTGCTCAGACAGCTTGAAGGGAACAATCAGATTATTCCGGTACGCAGATATGGGTGGGATACAAAAGTCCTGGCATATGCAGATGATATAGCCATTATAACTTCCAATCCGGACGCAGCACTGAAAGAAATTGAAGAGGTTACGACCAGTTTGGGATATTTGCCGGGTATTTGTTAAATAGAACCAAAACTCAGCTCTTGGTTAACCAATATACGAATTCACAGGACAATCGGAGGGTGGATCATGCAGTGTACCTGGGTATCAATATCTCCCCAAGAGTAGGAGAAATCATCAGTCTGAACTTAGATCCAATACTTGCGAAGGCTAAAAACGATATGCATATGTGGAACAATTTGCATATGACTATAATAGGGAGGTGTAATATGGTCAAAATGATTCTCCTCCCCAAATTATTGTACTTATTCCGGACCATACCCTTGAATTTTACAAAATCTCGGTTTGAAGATATGGACAGGATAATTATGAGATTTATCTGGGCATATGGCAAGTTTAGAAGATCTGTTAAATTTATGTCTCTACCTCGTGAAAAGGGAGGGTGGGCCTTGCCTAATTTGAAGTTATATCAAATGGCAGTTGCATTTCAAAACATGCGACCATTATGGGTGGAAAGACCAGGGGAGAATGAGGTGAAAGGTATCCCCAATATCTACGAACTGCTTATGGGTTCTGCCTCTAAGAGGTGTCTGTTAACCTTCCATGAACCGGGGTATTATAAGATAGCCCAATACAAGGTACTAGAGGCGGCCTATAAATGCTGGCGGCCGTGGCGCATAAAGAACGGGCTTGGAAGATTTAATTACTATACCCTAATTAAGAATAATCCGTCGCTTCCGGAAATATTTAAGGATAACTATATGGTAAAATGGGCCTCCAAAGGTATAGCGAGGTTAGGAGACTTTTTCGACGACTTTGGAATAAAGACATTTATGAGACTTCAAGAATGGTACGGCTTAGAACAAAGGGATTTTTTGTAATTCTTACAGGTACGAGACTTTTTGGGCAAGAAAACGGGCGGGCCACAGGGGTTCAAAAGCAATCAATTGTTAAAAAGTATTCTGGGGGAATCTAATATGACTATTAAAGTAATCTATTCTTTATTGATGGCAGAGCAACCCGATGATTTGGGGAAGCATAGTGAAAGGTGGAGCGGTAAACTGGTGGATGGAAGTGCTAATTTTCTCAAATCACTTGAGTTAGGTCACACTATGTTACTCTCTTCGTCTCTACAAGCACAACACTATAAAACCAGGTTTGACTTGTATTATACCCCGGCCCTCCTTGCCAAGTGGGGGGCTTACGAGGAACCAATTGTCCAACGTGTGGGGTCCTCGGAACAGATATAATCCATATGTTTGCTACGTGCAGGGAATTAAAAACATTGAGAAATGGTATGCAACTCGTGATAAAAGAAATATTGGGGTATGATGTGGTCCTCACCCCGGAGATCATGGTCCTAGGGGTTGCTGAACAAACAAGGGGACGACATAGGGCGTTTATTTTCCTTGCCATGGCGGTTTATCGATTATGTATCTCCTCTGCATGGTTGAACACGCAACCACCATCATGGCAGCAGTGGTTGGGCCGGTTATTATCAGTGTATCATCTGGAGATTGCCCTGTATGAACGGAAGGGGAGATTGACTAGGAAGAAATGGAATACTATTTGGGGACAATTTCGGAACTGGCTTATGGCTAATGATTGAAGGCCTAATTCAATGTTTTGTCGGGATGATAAACGGGGGAAATGTCCCTCTCCAGCCGAATGGGAAGATGTAATCATATATTTCACTTTTTATGGTGTTTTTTCTTTCCCTTTTTTTTTTTCTCTTTTCTTTTCCCACGAATTGTTTGTTCATTGGCAATGATGTATGAATGTAATTATCTCTCTTCCTTTTCCCCCCCCAAAAAAGGAAATTATAAAGTTTAGGCGTTTGCATCTAAATTTTGGACGCATGATGGCCACTCGTGGTATTCCTTTGCATACAGCCTGACAACGCCTGTGTCTGTGCAATTGATGTGCAGGGGCCAGGCATCATTTTTCTGGGCTTGTGGAGTATGGAATTAGCCCTTTTGCGTCAACATTTTTTGACGCATGACAGGAATGCGTGGGAATTATTTAGAAAGGCTTACAGTGTACCCAGATTCACATACCATGTCATAGGGGCTATGCAATTCTGTTGTCAGTATGGTATGGCTACATGTGTGTCCATGTCCGTTCATATCTTGACAGTGACATCGCAATGTTTTACCTATATGTTTGTATGTGTGTGATGCATGCGATGAATGATACTGTGTGCATATGTGCATGTGTAGCTAGACTGTGTCCACATACATGTTAGCACATTGTAGGAGGCTGGCTTGGTTTGTAGTGGGTACCTAAGGTACTTACACCTCATACAAGGTCCAGTTATTCCTTATTACTGAAATGTAGGCAGTGCTCTAGCAGCTTAGGCAGTCTAGAGGTAGCAGTAGCAGAGCAACTTAGGCTGAACTAGGAGCCATGCAAAGCTCTTGCAATACCACTATAGTTACACAGTACTTATACACAATAAAAAGACAATACTCAGTGTTACCAAAAATAAAGGTACTTTATTTTAGTGACACAAGGCCAAAAATTCTTAGAGGCAATACTCCTTCTGGAGGTAAGTATTATACACAATATATACACTAGTAAACAAAATCAGGTAAGTAAACAGTCATAGAATAGTGCAAACAGTAGAAAATACAATAGATTGCAATGAGCCTAGGGGCAGCACAAATAATATACTAAAACAGTGGAATGTGAATCACAAATTTCCCCCTAGGCAATGTGTAATGTATAGAGGGGCCCTGGAAGTGCTGGAAAACACCAAAGGTAAGTAAAGTACGCCACCCCAGAGCCCAGGAATACAGGAGTAAAGTACAGCAAGTTTCACAGGACATACTACAAGTCGTGATAAGAGATTTTGCAAGAACCAAGCAAGACTGCAAGCAACAACCAATGGATTCCTGGACCTGAGGACCTGTGAAGAGAGGAGACCAAGTCCAGAAGTCGAGGAAGAGTCCAGGAAGGACACGGACCCCTGCCACCGTAGAAGATGGTGCAAAAGTGGATTCTCCAGTAAGAAGAAGAGTACAGAAGAGCACCAAAGAAAGATGGCTGCTGGTTCCTGCTTGGTGCAGGTGGTGTCCCACACCGAGTTGTTGGATGCAGGCTGTTTCTGTTGCTAGATTCTGTCAACAAGCCTTGGTTCAAGCAAGTATGCGGTTTGCATCAAAAAGGAGCTGCCCGGACTAAGGAGGGATCTGGGGTCTCAACTTGGAATGAGGAGACAGAGCGGGCTCTCAGCAATTCAGAGAGCCCTCAGAAGACCAGGCAGCACCTCCAGGAGTCCCAGAACATGGGGACAAAGAAGATGCAAAGTACAGTCATCGCAGCACTACACAGGAAGGTCCCGCGCCACCAGAGAACAACTCAGGGAGCTGTGCATCGCAGGCTAGAGTACTGGGGACCGGAGTTACACTTTGCACAAAGGATTCTTGGAAGAAGTGCACAGAAGCCCAAGGAGCTGGAGAAGATGCAGTACACAGGGGTACTGTTGCAGCACAGGGAGGCAAGTTCTTACCTCCACCAAATTTGTACAGCTGGACCTTTGAACAGTCTTGGTCACTTCGGTCCACCACCTGTGTTCCAGGGAGCACGCTCATCATCAGGAGAGGAGTCCCAGAGTACCGGTGGTCATCGCAGAAGGGTGCCTGCAGAAGAAGGGAAGTAACTCTGTCACTCCACAGGAGATTGCTTTTGTTCTTCTGGTGGAGGGTGAAGACAGTCAATCCACAGAGCATGCACACCTTGAAAACTGTTGCAAATGCTGGCTGGAGCTGAAGTTGCAGGTCATAGGAGTCATCCTGGATACTTTGTAGCAGTTACAGCGGTTCCTGGAGCAGTCTGCAGTTCATCCGACAGTCAGAAGCTGAAACCGAGGAGGCAGAGGATTCCCGGAGGAGTCCTGCAAGCTGAATCTGAGGAAACACCCAGAGGAGAGACTTTAAATAGCCCTGTGAGGGGGATTGGCTACCTACCCAGGTATACACATATCAGGAGGGGTCTCTAACGTCACCTGACACTGGCCACTCAGAGGTCTCCAGAGGGTCCCCACACCTTGGAATCCAAGATGGCTAATGCCAGGGACACTCTGGAGGAGCTCTGCGCACCACCCCTGGGGTGGTGATGGACAGGGGAGTAGTCAATCCACTTTACTTTGTCCAGTTTTGCGCCAAAGCAGGGACTGGGGGTCCCTGAACGGATGTAGACTGGCTTATGCACCATCTGTGCCCTTCAAAACATTTCCAGAGGCTCTGGGAGGAAATGCTTTGATCTGCCTTCCTGGGATTGAGCTGCTCAGTACCCAAGAAGGCAGAAGTCTGTCTGTGAGGTGGAAGCAGCTGGGGCTGTAGTGCAAACCTCAGCGAGCAGGTTTGGCAGTTCTGGGGGTTCATGGTGGAGACCCCAGGATGCATGGGATTGGCCCCCAATATCAGACTTGGAGTGGGAGGACAATTCCATGATCTTAGACACCTCACATGGCCATGTTCAGAATTACCATTGTGAAGCTAAATATATGTATTGACATATGTGTAGTGCACGCGTATAATGGTATCCCCGCACTCACGAAGGCCAGGGAATTGGCCCTGGACAATTTGGGGCATCTTTGCTAGGGCAAGGGTGCCCTCATACACAGTAACTTTGCACCTAGCCTTCAGTAAATGAAGGTTAGACATTTAGGTGACTTATAAGTTAATAGTGCACTATTTCACTCAGGCTGCACTGGAGGTCCTAAACAAAGGTTTGTCTGAGCTCCTTATGAGTGGCAAAAGAAATGCTGCAGCCCATAATGATCTCCTGAAACCCCAATGCATTGGATACCTAGATATCACATATTAGGGACTGATAAGGGAGGTCCAGTGTGCCAAACAGAATTGGAATATGAATTCACTAAACTATACTGACAAATTTGGTAAGTAGAGAGAGCGTAAGCGCTGGAGTTCTGGTTAGCAGAACTTCAGTAACAGAGTTAAGCATACTGACAACACACACATAGGCCACAAACTATGAGCACTGGAGTCCTGGGTAGCAGGACCCCAGTGAGACAGGCAAACCCCACTGTCAAACACTCACAAGCTGGCCAAAAATGGGGGTAACCATGCTAGAAAGAGGCTACTCTCACACACACATGTGTACTATGAGTGTACATATGTGTTCTAACACTTATTTGTGGGTGTATCACCTGTAATGTGTGATATACAAATGTACTCATACCAACAACACAATAGATATGATTGGCTATGTCCAATACATGGTAAAGCATGTGACAACCATGACAAATTGTACTCAGAGGATGCAGTGGACTATGGCCAAGTTAAAATCATGTTACCCCTGACAATGTGTGTGCATGTGTGTCCACTCTGTGGTGTGCTGTTAGGTTCAGCCTTCATGATGTTCTGCTATATGTGTGACATATAGTTCCCCATGCATCTTAGTTGCAGGAGATGGTGTACACACATGTCAATGAAGGTTACTATGTGCTGTGTGTGTGGAAAGACATGTGTAGTGACATTTCAGTAACATATGACGACAGTGGTATGTTCATGGGATATGAAACCTCACATATCTATCACATATCTATCTTCCTGCATGGACACATGTTGTACTTTGACAAATGCCTGCAGAGACATATCAGTGGCACCTACATTTCCATGTGTCGGAACACATGGGAAGGTCATGTTTTTCTGTCAATTATGTTGTGATGCATATGCATATGCACTCACATTTGTGGAATGTTGCCTTTTTTTCAGACTCCAATACAAATTATCAGGTCTCTGTCATTTAAGTGGTACATGTGTACAGAGTTATCTGACATTTGTATGCATGCCACCAACTAGGTACTCATAATTGATCACATCATGTTCGCTATGACAATAACATACAATGGCACTACTGTGTAGCAGTGTTGCAGTCTGGCAAAGATGGCAGCCTAGTCATCATCACTACATTGGAAGTTTTTATGCCCATACAGACCCCTGGTTGTATATGTAGGTGCAGGTTTATGGAGCTACACACTACTTAGTCCACTGTGCACATGCATCAGGCCACTGACAATGTAAATAGTTTATGTAGCGTGAGCAGTGGTGTTAGGGTGTTTTGGGCAGGGATCTAACCTGTTCATGATTGCTCTTCAGAAGAGCAATGCACAGCCCCCTGCAACCAGATACATGCACAATTGTGATCAAACGGACTGGGATATAATTTTTCCTCTGGGGTACTTGATGTCAGCCTTCCCATATCATGTACTGAGGACCGGCTATTTGCACATGTGGGACGTCTTATCATTTGGCATAGTCTGACAGGCATGATTTCATGCCCTTTGTAATTTCAGTGGGCAGCTTGTTAAGGGGTTATATCTCTGTTGTGACTAATTTGGGAATGTGCAGCGGGGCAGATGGTGTTATCTGTCACTGCCTCCTGTCATTTTGTTATTTGATGGGCAACTAACAGGTTATTTTAGTGGCAAATGTGAGTGTGGAATATACTGACCTAGCCACCCCCTCTGTACATATGTTGGGTGAACACATGTTGACATTGATGTGCTGTCTGTCAGTATTGGTCTATGTGTGTACCTTCTCCATGTTTTACCACATAACATGTTAGGAATAATTTGTGTCCTACATTGTTGCCAATCTTTAGGCTATTTATACTTTGCATACATCTTCTACAGCAATATTGTACGGTCATACATGAACAGGATGCAAAGTGTGACTTGTGTTAATGGTAGATGTTCACATCTTCTACCACTGGCTACATGATAGTTACCATCCCATTGATTTCATGACTTCCACACACACAACATTACACCTGCCACAGCACCTGGGTTGTCTCCAAGGTTCCTCCCATGTAGTATCTCCAAGTATCTGTGGGTACCTCTCAGCTGTCCATATACATCCCTCGTTGAGCATCGGTATGAATTTATTTGTGCATTCCACGACCTATGTCCCTCTTGCCATGAGTGTTTAATGTTATTGTGTGAAATCATCTCAGTGCTGTTTTTTTATTAGCCACATGCAACATTTATGTCTACTTCTACTCCCATTCATTTTTTAATGGGTATGTGACATGTTTGGACATTGCTAGGCATTCTGGCACATCCCACACCTGATTGTCCTGTTGGAGACCTAGACATATTAGGGAATTTTGTAACTTTCTCTTGGTCTGGAATGTGAGTGACAATTAGTGCTGTGTATTAATATGTGCTGTGTGATATCTAATGCAGACTCTACTAGGTTACCTTGCAGACACATGTCAACCATCGTTGGTACTTCCAAACCCTTTTCTAAATAGTTCATACACCCATACATCAGTCTTCACATGCATATCCTGTAGGAGGCTGGCCTGGTGTGTACATACCAGCTCCATTTCGCCCTTATTAGTATAGTGTCAGGAGTGTCTAGAAGCCAGGCTCTCTAGAGGTAGCTGTGGATGAGCAGCCAGGGCATATCTAGAAAACATGCAAAGCTCACACACAGCACTCACACACATGAAAGAAAATACTCAGTGTTAAAAAAATAAAGGTACTTTATTTTGGTGACACAAATACCAAAAATACCATAGAGACCTTACGAGGTAAGTAATAAACACATTATATACACTAGTATGTAGAATTAGGCTTGAAAACAGTTAGAAATCAGTGCAATTAGTGAAAATCACAATAGTTAGAAATGCGCATGGGGGAACACAAACCATATACTAAGAAAGTAGAATGCGAATGTCAGTTTCCCACCTAAGCAAGTGTAGTGTGTAGACAGGAGCTGGGAGTACTAGAAAACCCCAAAGGTAAGTATTAGAACCCCCTGTACCCAAGAAAGCAGGAGTAAAACATAGTAACTTTCCCAGAACACACAGAGAAACGAGTAGAAAAATTATGCAAGAACCAGAAGTGACCACAAGACACCAACAGTGGATTCCTGGACCTGAGGACCTGTGAAGGAAGAGGACAGAGTCCAAGAATCACAGAAGAGTCCAGGAAGAACAGGAGCACCTACTAACCTGGATGAAGGTGCAAAAGAAGAACCACGGGTGGAAGAACAGTCAGTACTGCACCCAAGAAGACGGAATCGGGTTCCTGGCTGGTACAAATGATGTCCCACGCTGGATGGAGGATTGCAGTCTGGTTTGCATCGCTGGAGTCTGCCAACAATACTTGGCACACGCAAATCTTGGGGTTAGCAGGAAGTGGCACTGCCCGGGACCAGGAAGGACCAGGTGGACTCTACCGAGGAGGGGGGAGTCATAGGGGGCTCTCAGCAACTCAGAGAGCCCACAGAAAACCAGGCAGCAAGAGTCCCACAGCATGGGGATAAAGAAGGTGCAAAAGAGGCCCATGCAACATGACGACAAAGGCTCCCACGCCGCTGGACAACCACTCAGGAAGCTGTGCATTGCAGAATAGAGTGCTGGGGCTGGAGCTGCAGGATACAAGAAGAACTTTGTGAAAGGATGTCAACAAGCTTTGGAAACTGCAAAACATGCAGTGCATGGGGGTACTGTCTTGCGTGGGGAGGAAAGCTCTTACCTCCACCAAAGTTGGAGAGTGGAACAACAGGACCTTCGGGACCCCTTCAATCTACCACTCATGATGAAGGATTCATGCAACTCAGCAGGAGAGGGGATCCATGCAACTAGTTGTCATTGCAATAGGTGTCTGTTGAAGCAGGGGAGTGACTCCTTTAACCCAAAAGAGATTCCTTCGCTCTTCTGGTGCAAGCTAAACACGGGCTGTCCTCAGAATATGCATGACTGGGAAACATTTGCAATTGGTGGCAAGAGCTGATGATACAATGTTGCAGAAGGCATCTTGCTTCTTTGTTGCAGTTTGTAGTGTTACTGGAGGTCCAGATGCAGTTTCTTTGGTCATAAGAGGATTCCTGCTGGAGTCTTGCAATCCAAATATGAAGAATCACCCAAAGGAAAGACCCTAAATAGCCCTGAAAGGGGAATTGGTCAGCTAACTAGGTAAACACCTATCAGGGTGGGATCTGACATAACCTGCAGGCACTGGCCGCTTTGATGCTCCCAGAGTTCCCTGCCAACTTAGAATCCAAGATGACAAAACCAAGGGACCCTCTGGAGGGGCTCTGAGTACTACCCCTGAGGTGGTGATGGATAAGTGAGTGGTCACTCCACCTTTGTTTGTCCCTGAACTGGTGTAGACTGGATTATGCAAGGAGGGTGCCAAATGTGCCCTTCAAAGCATTTCCTGTGGCTTGGGGAGGCTACCCCTCCCAATCCTGTAACACCTTTTTCCAAAGGGAGAGGGTGTAACTCCTCTCTCCCACGGGAAATTCTTTGTTCTACCTTCCTGGGCTCAAGCTTTTCGAGGAAAAGGAGGGCAGAAACCTGTCTGTGAGGTGGCAGCAGCTGGGGCTGCCTGGAAAACCTCAGAAGGCTGAAATGGCAATACTGGGGGTCCTCTAAGGACCCCCCAGAGTGCAGGGTACCATGCAACCAATGCTTGCAAAAGCCTTGGGGTATGATTCCAACATGTTTGATACCAAACATGCCTATGTTCAGAGTTACCATTATGTACCTGGACATAGGTAGTGGCCTATGTTCAGTACACGTGTAAAATGGCACCCCCGCACTAACAAAATCCGGGAAAGTGGTCCTGGAGGTCTTGGTGGCACCTCTGCTAGTGCAGGGGGGCCCTCACACATTGACACTTTTCACCCTGTCCTCAGGGCTGGAGGGCCTGCTATTGGGGTGACTTATAAGTGACCTGGTGCAGTGTAAATGCAGTGTAAATGCAGTGATGCACGCACCTTTTCATGCAGGCTGCAATGGCTGTCCTGCAGAAGCCTTTGCATGGGCTCCCTATGGGTGGAAAAATATATGCTGCAGCCTTTAGGGATCCCCTGGAACCCCAATGCTCTGGGTACATAAGTACCATATACTAGGGACTTATACGGGGGCACCAGTATGCCAATTGTGGGTGAAATACTGTGTTAACAGTATCCAACAACCATTTTGAAGGGAGAGAGCATAACTACCGGGGTCCTGATTAGCAGGATCACAGTAGACACAGTCAAGCACACTGCCATCAGCCAGAAAATAGGGGTAACCATGCCAACAAAGAGGGTACTTTCCTATATATCTGGATTTGCTGTAGGCATGTGTCAAGAGAGCAGATTTGTGTGACAAGTGTGTATAGAATGTACATAGGGAGTGGAAAATACTCGGTCTACATTCTGCCCAGACATTAATTTGGTGGTACATTGTCCCATTTTATTGTTAAATCCTGACAATGAGCCTTATATTTGAATAGTGGTTCAGCACCCATTGCTGCTCCATTAGTCTGGCAACCCATAGCACACTCCACAGCCAACGTGTGTGTGCCATAAGTGAGGTCAAGGACACAATGTGTCAGGATTGGGCCCAATGGCAGTGCCAGGACATAAGCCCATGGATATACAATGCAGGCTCTGGCTATAATGTTGGTTACTAACCCTGTACAGTGAATGAAGGTGGTTGGTTACTAATGATGTTCCCCCTTGTCACACATGCACAGTGCTGGTGTAGCAGCAAACCGCCAGAGATGTAACATTGTTCAGTTCCTACATTACTTAAACACCATTTGGTAACAGCCCCTACCTTATGTTTGCCCCCCTGGCACACATCCTAACAAGCGTGGAGATGATGTGGGGAAAGGGCTAGGAATTTTCACATTGGCCACTTACCAACACATTGGTGGTCATTACAACCCTGGCGGACGGTGTTAAAGCGGCAGTAAGACCGCCAACAGGCCGGCGGTAAAAAGTTTGCAATTACGACTGTGGCGGAAACAGCCAACAAAGACAGCCACTTTAACACACAGACCGCCACGGCGGTACAGACAAACAGCGCGTCGGTCACCGCCAACAGACAGGCGGGAGACAATGTACCTCCCACACTATTATGACAGGCCAATCCGCCACCTTTTCCGGGGCGGATTCACCGCGGATAAAAACACGGCGGAAACAGGCATTTCGAATGAAACACGCTCACCTCTATACACTCCACAAGGAAGGAGGAAAGCATGGAGCCGGAACTTCATATTCTCCCAGTGCTAGTCTTCCTGCTCTTCTGTGAGGAGCACCAACTCCGGCGGTGAAGACCACGGTGAGTACTGCACCTATGACATAGAGGAGGGGGGAGGCAAAAAATAGGGACACACACACTCAACACCCCAACCCCCACCCGACCCTCACCCACTACAACACACACACCAATGCATATCTATACATTACAGTAACACCCCCCAACCCCCGGAAGAATGCAAAGACAAAAAGGAAATGAGTGTAACTATTGTAATATATCAAAATTCAGTAAGCAAAAATATACATTTATACATACACTATAAACAAAATATACACCACGATTAGTACTCCAGGTTTTGCACCATTCATAGTCCGTGGACCACTGGGCCCAAAATGCAAGGGCGAGGCCCACACAAGATACCCGAACATGACGGAGAGAACACTGCAGGGCCATCAGATAGAAATACAACAGGCACCTCAGGGGGAATGGAAGGGGGGGCACCTCAGCGGGATGAGTGCACAACACCAGATCCACGAGGGGCCACCATGCCCATTGATGTATCCTGGGGAGTGCAAAGCCACAGTCTCTCAAGTCTCTACAGTGGGTGGGTTGCCCACTGATCAATCCTGGGGAGTGCAAAGCCACAGTCTCTCAAGTCTCTATAGTGGGTGGGTTTCCCACTGTACCATCCTGGGGAGTGCAAAGCCACAGTCTCTCAAGTCTCTACAGTGGGTGGGTTGCCCACTGATCAATCCTGGGGAGTGCAAAGCCACAGACTCTCAAGTCTCTACAGTGGGTGGGTTGCCCACTGATCAATCCTGGGGAGTACAAAGCCACAGTCTCTCAAGTGGATGCATGTCTCCACTGGTTCTGGAGGGGGACTGGTGCCCAGAGTGCTTCATCCTGTGCAGGACAGACGGAGTGGATGCATGTCTCCACTGGTTCTGGAGGGGGACTGGTGCCCAAAGGGCTTCATCCTGTGCAGGACAGACGGAGTGGATGCATGTCTCCACTGGTTCTGGAGGGGGACTGGTGCCCAGAGTGCTTTATCCTGTGCAGGACAGACAGAGTGGATGCTGTTCTCCACTGGTTCTGGAGGGGGACTGGTGCCCAGAGTGCTTCATCCTGTGCAGGACAGACGGAGTGGATGCTGTTCTCCACTGGTTCTGGAGGGGGACTGGTGCCCAGAGTGCTTCATCCTGTGCAGGACAGACAGAGTGGATGCATGTCTCCACTGGTTCTGGAGGGGGACTGGTGCCCAGAGTGCTTCATCCTGTGCAGGACAGACGGAGTGGATGCTGTTCTGCTTCATCCTGTGCAGGACAGACGGAGTGGATGCTGTTCTCCACTGGTTCTGGAGGGGGACTGGTGCCCAGAGTGCTTCATCCTATGCAGGACAGACGGAGTGGATGCATGTCTCCACTGGTTCTGGAGGGGGACTGATGACCAGAGTGCAGCACTCACCCCGTGACGGTCCCAGTTGCGTCACTGCCCCTGCCGCTAATGGGCTAGCGGTGCTCGCCTTGGCGGTCTTTGCCCTGTTCGGCGGTCCTTGCCCTGTACAGCAGTGCTTGCCATGGCGGTCGTTGCCCTGTTCAGCGGTGCATGCCATGGCGGTCTTGCCCTGTTCAGCGGTGCTTAAGTTGGCAGTTTCTGACCTGTTCAGCGGTGCTTGCCCTGTTCAGTGGTGCTTGCCATGGCGGTCTTTGCCCTGTTCAGCGGTGCTTGCCCTGTTCAGCGGTGCTTGAGTTGCCAGTCTCTGACCTGTTCAGCGGTGCTTTCCCTGTTCATCGGTGCTTGAGTTGGCGGTCTTTGCCCTGTTCAGCGGTGCTTGCCATGGCGGTATTTGCCCTGTTCAGCTGTGCTTGCCCTGTTCAGCGGTCGTTGCCCTGGCGGTCCGTCATTGCCCAGCTGGGCTGTGGCTGGCGATCCTTCATGGGTCAGATGGGCTGTGGCTTGCGGGGCCCTCCTGGGCAGCTGGGCTGTGGCTTGCGGGCCCTCCTGGGCAGCTGGGCTGTGGCTTGAGGGGCCCTCCTGGGCAGCGACGATGGGGCTGGCGGTGGCCTCCTGGGCAGCGACAATGGCTGGTGGTGGCCTCATGGGCAGCAACGATGGGGCTGGCGATGGCCTCCTGGGCAGCGACTATGGGGCTGGCGATGGCCTCCTGGCCAGCAGGGATGATGGCGGTCTTCGCCGCCGTGCTGCTCCTCCCAGACTTTGCAGGTTTCTTCTGCCCCTTCCCCACCTTGGGAGGAGTCACAGCTGAGTCCACACTCCCCCAGGGACCCCTGTGAGCGGCTTAGCTGGCTGGAGTCTTCCCCCTCTCCCGCCAGGCACTGTCCAACTTCTGGTGCTTCACAGGGGGGGGACTGGCTGTGGTGTGGCTCCGTGACAGACTGGCTGGCCTGGTGGCCGGTGCACTCCACATACCTGTAACAACAGGCACCACTGGTCCCGGAGATTTTTTGGCTGAGGTGCTAGTACGGGACCTATGAGTTGGAGGGGGGGTGGTGGGAAATAGGTTAAGGGGGGACAGGAAAAGTTGTTTGGACACACTGGGACGGGTAGCTGGAGGGGGTTTGGGAGTGGAGGAAGAGGTGGTGGTTGTAGGAGGTGTAACTTTTGTGGATTTGGGTGCAGGTGCATGCGCTGGAGGCTGTCGTGAGGTGGATGGCTGTTGGGTGGGTGTGTGCCTGCGTTTGTGTATCTTCGGAGGGGGCGTCACAGACACACTGGGAGAGGACACAGGGGACGTGTAAATGGTAGTGGGGTGGTGAGTGCACGTGAGCGGGTGTGGCGGTGGGTGTGCGGGACGTAGTGGCTGTAGTGGTAGTGCATGCAGGTGTGAGTATAGACGAGACTGGGAGGGAGGAGGGAGACGAGGAGGAGGGGGACACAGTGGAGGCAGTGGATGTTGGTGTGCCTGTATGTGTGTGATGCTTGCGTGAGTGCCTGTGGGATGTGTGGTGCTTATGTTTGCCTGAGCTTCCCTTGTGTGGTGAGGTGTATGCAGGCTGGTCAGATGGTGTGCTTGGGATAGGCAGAGGTACAGGGGATTGGGTCTGGGTGTAGGAAGTTGGAGTGGGGAGACTAGACACAGGGACAATGGCTGCCATCAGTGCTGAGGCCAGAGTTTGAAGGGTTCAATAAAGGGCAGCCTGACCAGAATGAATGCCCTCCAGGAATGCATTTGTGTGTTGCAACTCCCTTTCTACACCCTGGATGGCATTCAAAATGGTAGACTGCCCAACAGTGAGTGACCTGAGGAGGTCAATGGCCTCCTCACTGAGGGCAGCAGAGGTGGCAGGGGCAGGGGCTGATGTGCCTGGGGCAAAGGTGATGCCCACCCTCCTGGGTGAGCGGGCACGGGGCGAAGGCTGAGGGGCTGCTGGGAGGAGGGTGCTGGTAGGTGGGGTGGCGGCTGTACCTGTTGAAGTGCGGGGCAGAGATGTTGCCGCCACCACAAGGGAGCTCCCATCGGAGGACGAGTCTGTGTCGCTGGTTGCAGATCCTGTGACAGCCGTGGTGCTCCCCTCGCCCTCCGTCCCACTGGTGTATTCAGAGTCCGTAGTATGGGCCTCCATGCCCATGTGGGATGCAGCTCCCACGTGCTCCGGTGCCACTGTACCTCCGCTGATGATGCTAATGCACACAAGAACAGGTAGACCGCAAAAAAAGGGTGGGGAAACAGAACAAAGACAGGATGAGTGCATGGCTTACCGCTACCGTTGGCGGACAATACAGACACAGCAGCCCCCTGCACTACGTCGCGCTGTTGGGCTCTACAGTGCAATTCCTGGGAAATGGCCTACAAGGCTATGGATGACATCTGCACACGGGCATGAATAGCTGTACTTGGCACTCTACAGAGGTGGGGTGGGGGGCCACAGAGCCATGCCTTACGAATGGGCCTAGCCTACGGAACTCGCCCTGGCCTAGGGGAACCCACAGCCCTCCTCCCCACCCAGACAACGTCACTGCGCGCAAAGTCAGCTGAATGATAGTGTACTCACCCCCTTGTGTCTGCTGTGATGCCCTCAAGCGCCCATCCAACTCAGGGAAGGCCACCACCAGGATCCGGAACATCAGGGGGGTCATGGTTCGACGGGCACCCCTCCCACGTTGGAAGGCCATCCCCAGCTGAGCCTCCGCCGTCTTCTTGCACCAGCGGCGAATGTCCTCCCATCTCTTCCGGCAGTGGGTGCTCCATCTGTGGTGGACCCCCAGGGTCCGGACGTCCTTGGCGATGGCACGCCAACATCCTTCTTCTGGTGGGCGCTGACCTACATGAAATGTACAGGGGAAGAAGAGAAGTCATTACAAACTGCACCGTCAAAGTGAGTGGCCCACATCCCTACCATTGCCATGTGGCACATGCATTCACCGTCTTTCATGCACGCAGAACTCTGCCCCCTTCCTTCTTACAACCAGCCCTCTCCACACAGGCATAGCCCATACAACATGCTCCCGGTGTACTTACCTGTTTCTCTGGAGGACCGTAGAGTAGCGTGTACTGGGGGAGGACCCCGTCGACGAGCTTCTCCAACTCCTCTGCAGTGAAGGCAGGGGCCCTTTCCCCAGACGCACGAGCCATTGTCTCTTCCAGACCGAGGTCACAGCAGCACTTGCAGTGTAGGTCCTCTCCTGTCGAGTGATTAAACAGTTAGAAAATGGCGGTCACGTCCGCGGCTGTGCGTACCATCCCCGCCGCCGTACATCGTCATTGGCTCCTGGGACCCATAGGGTCCAATGTTAACCAATGCAGCATTGCGCTGCGGTCTTCGACCGCCTACCGCGACGGTGTACAACGCCAGCACAGTTACCTCACATCCCACTGTCCCGCTTTAGAGGTCAGGCAGCCGCCATTTCAGGGGCCCACATGGCCTAATTACCAACTGCGTCACACATACCTAGGCATACTCTCAACACACATAGAGGCCAGATTTTGTGCATGATTGGTGTTCTGTGTAGACTGTGGGTACATACCTCTGAGTTGTTTGACTCTGTGCTCGGTGTTGTCCTTCATAGGCACCGTCCGCTGGGACATGTGAGGAGATGGCGGAATCCTCCGGTGTACCGACCGCTGGTGGACCAGTTGACAATAGAGGAAAGAAATTTGATCATCACCTACAGGTTTGACCATGCCACAATCCAGGAACTGTGTACCCAGTTGGAGCCAGACCTGATGTCAGCAATCCGCCATCCCACTGGAATCCCCCCTCAAGCGCAGGTGCTATCAGTGCTCCATTTCCTTGCAAGTGGGTCTTTTCAAACAACTGTTGCCATGGCATCAGGGATGTCCCAGCCGATGTTTTCCAATGTGTTGTCCAGAGTGTTGACTGCCCTGCTGAAACACATGCGGAGCTACATTGTTTTCCTTCAGGTGGAAGACTTGCCTACAGTGAAAGGTGACTTCTATGCCCTTGGACATATCCCCAACATCATAGGTGCCATTGATGGGACCCATGTGGCTCTGGTCCCCCCCCCCACAGGAGTGAACAGGTGGACAGGAACCGGAAGAGTTATAATTCCATGAATGTACAGATGGTATGTTTGGCAGACCAGTACATCTCCCATGTGAATGCCATGTTCCCTGGCTCAGTGCATGACGCCTACATCATGTGGAATAGTAGCATCCCTTATGTGATGGGTCAACTACAGAGGCACCGGGTGTGGCTATTAGGGGACTCTGGTTACCCCAACCTGTCATGGCTACTGACCCCAGTGAGGAATCCCAGGACCAGGGCAGAGGAACGCTACATTGAGGCCCATGGGTGGACTAGGAGGGTGATCAAACGCACCTTCGGCCTCCTGAAGGCCAGGTTTAGGTGCCTCCATATGACAGGTGGATCCCTATTCTACTCACCAAAGAAGGTGTGTCATATCATCGTGGCCTGCTGTATGCTTCATAATTTGGCTTTGCAACGACAGGTGCCTTTTCTGCAGGAGGATGGTCCAGATGGCGGTGTTGTGGCAGCTGTGGAGCCTGTGGACAGTGATGAGGAGGAAGCAGAGGAAGAAGACATTGACAACAGGGACTCAGTCATCCAGCAATATTTCCAGTGAAACACAGGTGAGAATACATTCCTGCCTACTACAAGTACACTTTACCTTACGGTTTCACAGGTGTGGGTTCCAACGTGTGTCATCTGCTTAGATTCCTCATGGACTAGAGCTGTGTGACATAGGTATGTTGACATTACTATTTCCTGAAAATGTTGTCACTGTAATTGCAAATACACCATTTCAAAATCACAGACAGACTCCAGATCTTTTGGTGTTTTAGGTGTGTTTATTTACATACAAAATATTGGAGGGGGAAGTTAAATAGTGAGGGGTGATGGTGGAGGTGTGTCCATGGCAGAGTCCAATCTATTTGTCTCATAGGTACATTGCCCATATGGGCATAGGAAGTGGAGCTGGGGCAGTTCCAATATGGACAGGGTGACAAAGTGGGACAGTGGGTTGACAATCAGGGTGGTCTCATTTCTTGGCGGGGGTCTTGGCATCGTGCTCTGTCTTGTTCCTGGATCTCAGGGTCCGCTTGTGGGGTGGTTCTCCATCTGCAGGGGGGGGTGTTGGTGTGGTGGTCCTGTGGCGGTGCCTCCTGTCCACTAGCGCCGGCGGAGGTGGTGGGCAGTTCATCGTCCATGCTAGTGTCAGGGGCCCCTTGGAGTGCCACAGTGTCCCTCCTGGTGTTGAGTATTTCCTTCAGAATCCCTACGATGGTGCCCAGGGCGGAGCTGATGGTTCTGAGTTCCTCCCTGAACCCCAAATACTGTTCCTCCTGCATGCGCTGGGTCTCCTGAAACTTGGCCAGGACCGTTGCCATCGTCTCCTGGGAGTGGTGGTATGCCCCCATGATGGAGGAGAGGGCCTCGTGGAGAGTGGGTTCCCTTGGCCTGTCCGCCCCCTGTCGCACAGCAGCCCTCCCAGTTCCCCTGTGTTCCTGTGCCTCCGTCCCCTGGACCGTGTGCCCACTGCCCCCAGGTCCCTGTTGTTGTTGGGGTGGTAGGTTATCCTGGGTTCCCTGTAGTGGTGGACACACAGCTGATTGACGTGTCCTGGGGATGGAGGTATGGGCCCGCTGGGTGGGTGCTGTGCTGGTGTTACCAGAGGGTGGAAGGTCTGTGGTGGCCTGTGCCTGTGTGAGGGGTACCGACTGTCCCGAAGCCCACGATGGTCCGGGCTGGTCATCTGGATCCAGTTGGACAGAGCTGCTGTCATCACTGTGGGCCTCTTCTGTGGGTGGGGTGGAGATGTCTGGACCCTCCTGTCTGGTGACGTTGGGTAGTGGTCCTGCAGGGGTGTAAAAGCTTAATTATTGCATCTGTGTGTGTCATGGTTGGCAATGGGTGGGTGACCGTGTACCCCAGTGCTTGCATCCCTATGTGGGGACTTATGTGATGATGGTTTAGGGGGGTGTATGGGTATGTGCAGTGGGCATGCTTTAGTGATGGGTGTCCATGCATTGGTGTTGCATGCAGGGCTTGGTATTGGGATGGGTGGTTTGTGATAGTGGGGTATATGTGAGGTGGTGGAGTGATGAGGGTGAGGGTACGGGTAGGAGTTTGTGATGGCATGCAGGAAGGGTGGGGGATATAGTAGTAAAGATTTGCCTTACCAGAGTCCATTCCTCCACCGACTCATGCGAGGCCCTCAGGATGCAGAATCGCCAAGACCTGCTCCTCCCATGTTGTTAGTTGTGGGTGAGGAGGTGGGGGTCCGCCGCCAGTCTGCTGAACCGCCAGGTGGTGTCTGGAGACCACTGAACGCACCTTCCCCCATAGGTCATTCCACCTCTTCCTGCTGTCGTCCCGATTTCTTGGGTGTTGTCCCACTGCGTTGACCCTGTCCACTATTCTTCGCCATAGCTCCATCTTCCTTGCAATTGAGGTGTGCTGCACCTGGGATCCAAATAGCTGTGGCTCTACCCGGACGATTTCCTCCACCATGATCTTGAGCTCCTCCTCCGAGAACCTGGGGTGTCTTTGCCGTGCCATGGGGTGGTGTAGGTGATGTGTGGGGTGGTGTGTGTGGTGATAAGTGTGCTGATATGTAGTGGTGTGTGGTGTGTTGTGCGTGGAAGTTGTGTGGGTGATGGTGTTGAGTGCCTGTGGATGCTAATTTGTGGATGGTGGTGTCTCTCTCTGGCCTTCTCTCTGTAATATTAGTCGTAGGGGTTTGTGGGTGATGTGGATGTGTGTTTTATATTGTAATGGGTGTGTGGGAGTGGTGTGTGTATGTGTATCAGGTGTGTGTATTTTGAATTGTCCAATGTGGCTGTGTTTTGTAAATGTGTGTGTATTTTGAGCGCGGCGGTGCGTACCGCCAATGGAATTCCGTGGTTGAAAGACCGCCGCATGGATTCGTGGGTCGTGATAGCGTGGGCGTATTTCTGTTGGCGTGGTGGTGGAGGTTTTTTTTTCGCCAGTTTCTCAATGACCTTTGGTGTGGCGGACTTGTGTGGGTGTCTGAATTTTGTCAGATTTCGAGATGTGGGTCATAATAGCTGTGGCGGAATTCCGCGGCCGCGGCAGTGTGTTGGCGGTCTTCTGCACGGTGGCAAGCGGCTTTTACCGCCAATGTTGTAATGACCCCCATTATATTTTGTGGTGCATGGATCTAGGCCTTCAAGAGCCACATGCCTGTGAGTTATGTGACACTGATGTGTGACATGGAGGCACTAGACACTCTAACATCACAAACTATGTTGCAACCATACTTGTAACTGTTGTATTTCTTTCCTGCTCTCTGAGGTATGAGTTACATTCCAATGGTATATGTAGTGGAGAATGAGTAGACCATAGAGATTCAGGTGCCAAGTAATTTTTTGGTGATATTTACAAAGTGATTATATTTCTACAGTGACTATGTGTAGAAGTTATGTGCAATTTGTAGTCTCCTGCAGCAGTGTTTTGTATTTCTCCCTCCAAATATGCTGCACCATTGTCATCCTCCTCTTCTTGAAGACATCTACCCATTCATCCCAGGAAACATTGGTCCGTATACATATATTATACAAGATTGGACATACCAGTATCATCTTATGTAGCTTTGGAAGAGTATACAACAGTCTTCCTCCTGTCAGGGCTAGGCACCGGAACCTTGACTTCAGAAGCCCAAATGTCCTCTCCACCATATTTTGTGTTCTTCTGTGCCCTTCATTATGCCAGCCATCATTTATACTAGGGTGTGAATCACACAATTGTAGGCTGAGCAAAGGTTGGTACAGTGGAATCTCCTAAGTTCCTATACCTAATTTATCACAGACACTTTCAACAGATGCACAGTGCAGGCATTGAAAGGGGGCACACCATTCTTTTACATGGGTGCTTCTGCACGGTGCATGAAAGGTCATGTATGTCCACTATACTGGTACAGAGACCTACAATGGCATCCATGATCTTTACAGTATTGCACAAACTCTGCGCCATGGTAGACCGTTTCTTGTTTACGGCATACACATGGTGGTGTTAGGGGGTGCTAAGGGGTGCATGTGAGGTGGCACTGGACTAGGTGCTACTCAACGTCTCTTCATTCTGCCCCATGGCTTTTCATGGCAGGTAATGTTGTATTCCTGTGTATGCGACACAATGCAGCAGACAAGTGAATTTGCACACTACAGGTATGTCAGGTACATGTAGGTCAAATGTAGTTGGTCATGGCAACACTTGCGTGGCACTTGAGATTGGTGCTGCCAAATGCTTGAACTCCATGACTGATGTTGGGCTGTGCCTACGTGTGACTTTCTTTACATTGACATGGCCTATGCCATTCACATTGCTGAGCTATACATTATTAGGTTAATGTGTGTGGGATCTGTATTTTGGTGTCACCCAGTGGACACTTGTAGTGGTTTGTGCCCAGCTTCTGTTCTTAAAGGGGACATAGCTCCACCTGTCCTCACATGGTGTGCCAGTCAGGTTGTGACTATTTGATGTACATCTGGGTCTATATGTGTGTGTGATGTGCAATGATTGTGATGTAGAATGGCATGTGGCATATGTGTTGTTGCCTGTACATCTGTGTTCCCCTGTCTATGTCTGTTTAGTGTGGTGTATGTCTTGTTTATCCTACATGTTAGGTGTGTTATCTGTGTTCTCATTGGTATGGTGACTTACCTACGAGTAGGCCATTGCCATATTGCCCATCCTAGAACCACTAGTTGATGGTGGAATGCCAGAATGTGTATGCAGGAATATGTAGGCATCATGTATGTTGCCGGGGTATTTGGCAAGGATGTTTGAGAAAAGCCCACAGTGGTCCACAATGGCCTGCACATTTATGGAATGAATGTGCTTGCGGTTCCTGTTTAGGTGTTCCGTTGCTGCAGATAGCACCAGTTGGACATGGATGCAGTACATTGCACCCAGTACATGTGGTAACCCAGCAATTAGATAGAAACCTTGCTTGGTCTCCTGCTGCAGTTGCTGGGTATTTGGGAAGCAGATGTGGTGGGGTGTGAGGCATATGATTGCGTCCAGAACCTTTGGAAGGAAGACCAAGAAGGATGGCTGGGAGATACCAGCCACTTGAGCACCCGTTGTCTGAAAAGATCCTGACGCCAGCATATGGAGGACAGCGAGGAGTTTGGTCATGGGTGGTATTTTTGTGGGAGTTGCCACCCTTGCAGTGATGTTTGGTGCAATGTGGTGCAGCAGGCGTACAATTGATTCCCGGTTCCAACAGTTATTCCTGATGGCATCTTGTTCCCTGAGCCGAAGGATGGCTGTAAGCTGTCGAATGATCCTCTCCTGCCTTCTGCGCTGCAGTGACTATGGCCCTCATTAAGACATTGGCGGTAAATGCCACCTATCACCGCGGCGACGGCCACCAGAAGACCGTCACCAAGGCTAACATCTGTCTGCCAAATTATGACCACAGCCGGATTTCCACCACAAGAAGGGCGGAAATCCGGCTGTGGCCATACTGGCTGATGGTGTCAAGGTGGCGCTGCTACCACCAGCAGCGCCACACCACTAGACTGCCGCCAGACGTATTATGACAAATAATACGGCCTGGTGGTGTTCTGCTGGCAGGCGCTGCTGGCGGTAGCAGCGCCTCATCCTTTCCCCTGATGGAAGAACGCCTGGATGCAGGTAAGTTGAGTTTCCGACAGGGGAAGGCGGTGGGGGTGTTGTGGGGGTGTACGGGGATGTGTGCATGAATGTGTGAGTGTGTGCGTGAATGTGTGTGTATTGTTCTTTGCTTGTGTGTATGCATGTGTCAGAATGCGTGTATGAATAGAAAAGTGAATGCGTGCCGGCATGTCAGCACAAATGTGTGTACAGATGTGTGCGAGAATGAAGGGATGCATTTGTGTATGAATGTGTGTATGCCTGTGTGAGTGAGTGTGTGTATGCGTTGTGCGTGCCTGCCACTGTGTGTGAATGGGGAGGTGGGGGATTGGAAGGGGGAAGCGTGGATGGAGGTGGGGTGGGAGGGATCTGGGTAGTGTTTGGGGGGATGGGTGTGTCTCCTAGCAGTGACAGTGGAAGGAATTCACTGTTACTGGTAGGGGCTACCGCCATGGTTTTCGTGGCGTTACGAATGCCACGAAAACCATGGCGGTAGGCAGGGTCAAAATGCCACCGCCGGTGCATTAGCGGCCGCCGGGCTGGACATTGCTATGTCCAGCCTGGCAGCTGCTACTGCCATGGCGGTCGGAGTGGTATATTGGTGGGTTGGGTGCAGCCAACCCGCCAATGTCATAATGTGGTGGTATGTACCACCAACCTGTTGGCGGTACTACTGCCATATTATCACCAACCGCCGGGGTCATAGTGACCCCCTATGTGTGGAAGTTCTGTACAATTTGTAGTCTCCTGTGAACTCCTGCAGCAGTGTTTTGTGGTTCCCCCTCCAAATGTGCTGCACCTTTGTCATCCTCCTCCTCGTTGGGGACATCTACCCGTTCGTTTGAGGGAACATTGGTCCATATACATATATTATGCAAGACTGCACATACCAGTATCATCTTACATACCATTGGTGGAGCATACATCAGGCTTCTTCCTTCCAGTCCAGGCACCTGAACTTTAACTTCAGAAGCCCAAATGTCCTCGCCACCACATTTCATGTTCTTCTGTCCCCATTATATGCACACTCTTCCACCATTGTGGGATTGCCAAATGGAGTGATCACCCATGGCTGTATGTTGTAACATTGGTCAGCTGCAAAGGAATGAGAGAAAATGTGTTGGTAATGCTTGATAGTGGTTTGGCATGTACCTTGGCAGTTGTATGTTTTAGGTGGATTGGTGATAAAGTTTTGCTTCTTGTATAGTGCATGTTCCTGTTTTGTGAAATGGTTTCATAGTTCTGAGTTGATGGACATGAAAATCTTGGGTTGTGGCTCAGGGACCTGGGGATTGTAATTGCAATCCAAACTGATGGTTCAGCCAGTGCAAATATATGTTGTGTTGTCCATATTTGTACCAGTGTCCTAAAATTGGTAGAACTGTCCACCTCCTTGCACCACAGTGGTGTCATATGTAGAGACCTGGCCTAGCAGTTTGGGCTGGACTGTTCCCATGGGTAACAGGGTCAAGACTGATTTGCATATGGCTGGGTCTAAACTGGGGTGACGTGGCGAGCAAAAGAAAGATGGATTAAACCCAGATCTGTGACTGGGGGTGAGTGTTTGAAAATTGTCAACACTTCGTCCATCATTTTATTTTGTTTTGTGATGTTGCTATGTAGAGGCACTATGGTAGCCCTACAAAGCCAAACTCTGGCCTCCATTTTACCATGTAGCACTAAGCATGCAGTGCAACACATAGTGACCCTTTGAGGCAGGTGATAGATGTGCCAGCCATCAAGTGTACTAGGGTGTGAATCACACAGTTGTAGGATGAGTAAAGGTTGATGCAGAGGAATCTCCTAAGTTCCTATACATGATTTATTACAGATACTTTCAACACATGCACAGGGCAGGCATTGGGAGGGGGCACACCATTGTTTTACATTGGTCCCTATGCACCGTGCATGAAAGGTCAGGTATGTCTTCTATACTTCTACAGAGTCCTACTATGGCATCCATGATCTTTACTGTATTGCACAAACTAACACGCATGGTGGTGCTAGGGGACACTAAGAGGTGCATGTGTGGTGGCACTGGACTAGGTGCTGCACGACTTCTCTTCATTCTGCCCCATGGTCTTTCATGGCAGGTAATGTTATATTCCTGTGTGTGCAACACAGTGCAGCAGACAAGGGAATATGCACACTACAGGTATATCAGGTATGTGTAGGTGATATGTAGATGGTAATGGCAACACATGGGTGGCATTTTATATTGGTGCTGCCAGACGCTTGAACCCCATGACTGATGTTGGGCTGTGCCTATGTGTGACTTTCTTTACATTGACATGGCCTATGCCATTCACATTGCTGAGCTATACTTTATTAGGTTATTGTGTGTGGGATCTGTATTTAGGTGTCAACCAATGGGCCATTGTAGTGGTTTGTGCTCAGCTTCTGTATGCAAAGGGGACATAGCTCCACCCATCCTCACATGTTGTGCCATTCAGGTTGTGGCTGTTTTATGTACATGTGGGTGTGTATGTCTGTGTGTGTGTGTGATATGCAATAATTACGGTGTGGTGTGGCGTGTGGCATATGTGTTGTTGCCTGTACATATGTGTTCCCCTGCCTATGTGTGTTTAGTGCGGTGTATGTCTTGTTTGTCCTACATGTTAGGTGTGTTGTCTGTGTACTGATTGGTATGGTGGGTTACCTACGAGTAGGATATTTCCATATTGCCTATCATTCATGGTGAAATACAGGAATATGGAGGCGTCATGTACGCTGCTGGGGTATTTGGCAGGGATGTTTGAGAAGAGCCCACGGTGGTCCACAATGGCCTGCACATTTATGGAAAGGGTGTGCTTGCTGTTCCTGTATATGCGCTCCGTTGCTGCAGGTGGCACCAATTGGACATGGGTGCAGTCCATTGCACCCAGCACATTCGTGAACACAGCAATTTGGTAGGAACCTTGCTTGGTCTCCTGCTACAGTTGCTGGGTGCAGAGGGAGCAGATATGGTGGGGTGTGAGGCATATGATTGTGTCCAGTACCTTTGGAAGGAAGACCGAGAAGGATGGCTGGGAGATACCAGCCATTTGTGCACCCATTATCTGAAAAGATCCTGACGCCAGCATATGGAGGACAGCAAGTAGTTTGGTCATGGGTGGTATGTTTGTTGGAGTTGCCACCCTTGCAGTGATGTCTGGCGCAATGTGGTGCAGCAAGCATACTATTGGCTCCCGGTTCAGAGGGTAATTCCTGATGACATCATGTACCTGGAGCCCAAGGATGGTTATATGCTGTCGAAGGATTCTTTCCCGCCTTCTGAGCTGCCTTTGTGGCTGCTGTGGTGGTTTTGGGGTTGCTGAGGTGGAGGGACCTGTTGTCATCGCTGACATCGAGGGCGTGTGCTAAGCTGTTCCATGTTGTCCTGTAGGTTGCCAATGCTCCTTCTGTGTGTTTCCTTAAGTGGTGATGTGTGGTCCTCTTTTTAACTTCTGGTCCTACCAGGTGTTAAAATTTGACACAAATCAGACTTTGCAAGAGAGGGCTTAATTCAGTTGGGATTAGCTAGTTGGTAGTCAAGAATATTTCTTGGGAATTCTTACTGCACTATAAAATGTCTGTTCACCTAATCTGAGCAATAGAATTGTTCTCTCAAAGCGGTGGTATTGTGACAGTTTCCAGATAGCTTATCTTCCTAAGCTGCTAGGGAATGTTACTCAGAATGCTAAGTATGCTGTACAGTTCATCAAGGGTACAGGCAGGGTGCCCCTTCAGTCCAGGCCAGCTAGGAATCTTTAGTAAGGGGTGAAGAAGGATGAGAGCCTGGGTGTCAAGTGGCACTCTTGCTCATTGTCCTGAATGTCTCCTCACACCAGAGGAAAACATTTCAATCATGGCCCCAAGACACCAACTCTCATTTCCTCTTAACTTAAAGCACTTTACAGAGCTTCCCATAGTTTAAAGAAATAGGAGCCTTTAGAGTAAACAACTTTGCACACCCATAGCTAGCATCATGACTTGCACCTAATGGTGGAGCTGGATATCTCTCCACAGCTGGACAGTCACCTCACATGGATCATGACATTCTAGGACTCAGGATTCAGGCTTGCAGATGAGGACCCTCCTTCTTTGTGTGTTATCTATTATTGGCCTCTTTTACATCAGTCTCTAGGATTTTGAAATATGATAAAAACCATATGACAATTCTTCATTTTAAGCTACCAATCACAAGAATGTGAATAAAAAGCCCTGAGCTGATATACCCAGAATAGTGACTTAATTTTACAAATTTTCACTTAACTGAGTTGCATTTCTCCCAATACCTGTCCATTTATAAAAATAAAGCAAGTGCACAAAAGAATATGCTATCTATGTAATTCACATTCTGTTGCTCACATAGAAAGAGGAAAATGCCTCTTGAGGAAGGGATACCTTTCTGCCCGAAAACAATCCTGACTGTAATTCAGGCACCCTTGCAAATTAGTGCAAGGGTGCCTGCCTTGGCGTTTGACAGCCACTAGTGCTTAAGGGCAGAGAGAGAGCAAGAATGTGTTATATCTCATTATTAGTCCTTTCCATTTGGCGCAGTGCAACAAGTTGTCTTACTGTATTGCACTGGAACAGATATTAACAAATGTGTCCCTAGGTGTTACTAGTGTTTTAGCAATAATATTGTTCAGCAAGTAACTAAAGCAAACTTGAAACGAGAATTGTGCTCCTAATTGGAGCTGCACAAGTAACATTATATAAAGGACTAATCCTTAAGCTAGGCCACAAATTCTAAGTATATTGTTTACATATTCTTGTCTACAGAATGTGTGCTTTCATCTGGTCATGAATTTCAGTACTGCAGCGCCAGTTCAGAATTGTTGTCTTAAATATTGAGTTTACTAAATTGAATATCAGTACCTTGGGTGTTATGGACTTCTGTTACTTCCAAAGCATAGAAACAGCAATGGCTACAGTATGAAGTAAGAAAGTCGAATCCTGTTGTATGTCTGAGACAATGACACAGAATGCCGAAAAGAGTACTAGAGTTGGGTAATTGTTATATTAATGATGACTAGGGTGAAAGAAAAACTATCTAGTGCAATTTATTGTCAAAGCATAGTGAAATCTGGAAAACATTATTATGTTAATATTTATATTTCACAACAATCACACGGCTGTGCGATCAGGGTGATTCAGTTTGCACATTGTTCACTTGCTTTTGAGGACAATACAACATGTTGACAATGTCAGAAGGGTAAGATATTTTGGAAAAATATTGTGAAACAAGTATATTGTGTCAAAAATACATCAATTGAAATATATGTTCAGAATAGAGACAAAAAGAATATAGTTTTTTTGTGTTTACTATATTGTTTATTTAAATATAGTTGTTTACAATATTGTTTAATTTAAAAGAGTTGTGTTAAATATAGTTTTTAATTAATGTAATTTATATTACTTATCATATTGTTTTATAAGTATAATAATTGTTTTTGTTTTTGGTAAACTTTATAAACTTCAAAGTATAATTTAGTATTTTTACATGTAAATAGCACGTAGCTACTATGCAGAGAACCAAATGTGAAATAATGCTGGCTTATATTCACCATCTGCCTTTGTCCCTGTTTTTGGTTATGATTTAAAAATGTGTTGAGAAGATGCCTGCAGGAACTGATACGGCACTGGGAGACAAATGAGTGATTATCATGAAATGCAGGCATTTGTCAGGAACCACATTTTGATTGTCTATATTATTTTTTGTAAAACAGCTTGCATTTAGGAGTGTGCAGGTCTGCAAAACTCCTTGAAGTCGGCTTAGTGTGGGAGGCCACCAGTTTAGTCTCTGTAGCAGTAGCGAGGAGAAATTGGTTTTGTGCAGCCAGGTGAAGTATATTCTGAAATTCTGATATTTTACCTCTAAAATGATAATATTCCCCTTATTTGTGTGTGACAATGTATTTGCTTACAAGTTCCATTTATGATCCCTTATTTCATGTAGCATCTGCTGACATCCTAGAGACATTACTTCCATTTAGTACTCACCGGATTGGTGTTACTTACAAGTTTGAATGTTCAGAAAGTCACTTAACAAATCAGTTTTAGAAAACTGTTAGATTTAGTTTTAGCCAATTAGAAATGAGTTTAGACCTCCTAGCTAGACTCACAGGAGGATTTTTTTTCTAGCTTTCTTAGTAAAGGTACCTTCATATTTGCTCACCAACAGATCTGAACATTTGAAATCCTACTGTTGGATTGAAGGACAGTTAGCCCTTTTGTCAGTACCCTCCATTTGTACTAGAAGTGGAGAATGATGACCAAAGGAAACCATTTTGGATTCCTTAATTATGAATTATCCTACACTGGGAGTAATAGATTTATTAATAAACTATCAGTAACAAAATGGCTTGCTTTTGATTATGTAGTTCTGCTTAAAAATGAGGTATGTAATAAAAAATATAAATATTAGGAATTACATTCCTAAACATATAAAAATGGTAGCAAATCGAGTAGAAATGGAGATTGCACAGCAAAAGTGTTCTTCGAGTTTATACCTGCCATAAAATGTTTAAAACAAATTGTTGTGTTCCTATGTGAACTTCACAAGAATATGGGCATTATTCATAAATCGGTGTTTTTAGCAAAGTCCTCCAATGTGTGGAGAGGTTGTTAAATCATGTGTTTGCAAAGTTTTACCACTGAAAAAGCTTCCAATAGAATTACATCTGCCACAGTACCACTGCTACCATGCAGAATGTTCAAGAGGAAGATTGACCACCTCCTTCATAAACCGAAAACATTTCACTTAGTTCCCAGCTGCCATTCAGGCTTTAAGGGCTTAATGAAAATATGACTTTCCACATTTGCCAACATTTTAAACATCCTTTTAAGCGTTAAAATCCTTTTTCGACCTTTGCTATGTTTAATTCGTAATTTTACATTAATAAGGACATTTTTTGGGAGTGTTACACTGTGGTAGACAAATGTTTTTTTGAGGACCGTCCATTACCATACTCCATATACAAAAGTTTCTTGAACTAATATAAATGCGAAGAAAACGTTTTCCCCCATTAAACGTGAACCTCTGTATGATTATTTTATTCTCTGGTGTCCTAATACTCTAAAACATCGACACAATAATTTCTCCAAATGAATTAAAGATGTTGTTAATAAAAATCTGGACCTATGATGCTGAAAAGCTCAATAAATGGTCTTATCTGTTCCTTAGATGATGTGCCGAATTGAAGCAGTGAAAGTGTTTATTTTTGCACAAATTGTAGCTTTGTTTTCAATGTTTCCTTACATTTCCTACTACTTTTACATAATGTAGAAAAAATAGTTCCTAAATTTGTCAGGCATAATAAATACCTAAAGTATCATCATAAACTCAAAAATTGCACGATAAATGGATGTTTAAATCTAACAGATATTTGCCAGTGTAATGTATCCTTCTTGTTTAGTTTTGGTGGCCTTTGGTTTGATTATGCTCCTTTCATTACCAGCTTTGTTATTAATTTCCAATATGAAGTTAAACAATGTACCTCCAATAAACAAAACGACCAGCCCGTTTAGAATTTGACTCTATTTTCCCTTTGATTTCTACATGTTCTAATGAATGATTTCTTTGTTATAATCCTCATTTAAAGTTAAGGGATTATACCTTTTTAGAAATATTGGATACATTCAGGTATGTATTGTCACCTTCGTGGGAAATGTCAATTAAATAGTTTATATAATTTTATGAAGCTGACTGATGTATTTGTGCTACATAAATGTATATGGATTTCCAACAAAATATATTGAGCCAATATAGTGAATTTACCTTTATATTGGCATCAGAAACTGAATTACTGCGCCCTGAATAATTTATTAACCTTTTATTCTAGAACTTTTGAGGAATATATAGGAGACTATTTTGAATATTTCAAATAGTATTTCATATAATATACTAATAGGTAAATCATTTTTTCATACTACCTGCCCATAATTCAATGTAAACTCATTTCATTGAGTATAAAACCTATTACCACTAACTGAATGGATCTTTAATTGTTTTCTGTCCCAAACAATATAGGCTTGGATTATATTTACTAGGAAAGTGAAGATGTTTCCCTAATTGATAACAATAAAATGACTCCTACTCGTCACTTTTTTATGGCTATAACTGTTTAAGTAACACATTTTTCTTTGAACAGTGATTAATATTTTACTTTTATTCTGGTTCTGTTTTTGGATGTATGCCGGTCAATGCATTTTATTAATATCACAAATTGTATTTTGTAATTAGCCTACATTTATTTAATCTGTCGTATGTTCACTGACCTGGCCACTAACTTTACACTGATACTTGTATTTCTTTTTCAGTTACTATGGTATTTGTTTTGAACTTCAATATATTTTTGTGTACTTGTTCATTTATATATATTTTATAAAATTAATAAAATATGTTTCAACATAAAAAGAAACAAGCTGAAAATACGACCCAAGTTTAAATTGTGAGGAACTGCAGATTAGCATAGGCTGGATGAGTACTGAAAAATCTCACAACTTCATCACTTGATTATGTGCAGGTAATCTCAGACAATAATTGACTGCACCTCACATTGACTTACATTTGCATTTACTTGTTGCAACACTGAGATTCTCATATGAAGTGATTATGATTTATATTCAGTAACATATCAATAATTGCTATTTATTCAGAAACAAATGCAACTTAATAGGTCTTTCGCAAAATATGAAGGCATATTGTCAGAAATTGGGTTGTTGGCTGAGTGATTTGTTAACCCTGCTGCAACAACACTATCCTTTGTCAGGGCGAATTACTAAAGTCACAAAAATAACCTGTGCTTATCCCTCAGCTAGCTGGGCACAAATCAGTCAGGTCTAACATAGAGGCAATTTGTAAAGTATTTATGCAGCACACAAACAACAATAAAGGGAAAGGAGAACCCAAGCAAACTCCCAAACCAATTAAAAAAAACTAGAGTAACTTTTAATACATTATTTGACACCAAAGCAACAAAAATCAAATCAATAGAGCCTGAGCTATAATTTTTTTAAACTTAAAGTAAAAACTATCACCTAAAAGATTAAAGCACCATCAGTGAACTTGAGTCACACGAGGCCGGGTTAAAGTCTCTTATCTTCAGACTTACAAGAAATTAAAAACAATATTCAGTGAATATAGACCTTCAGTGAGGCAAGCCTACAGGTGGCGTCCAAGGAGAAGGCATCATCACCTGGGGCAGCAGCTGAGTCAAGTTGCTGTGAAAATCCCCACCTTGAGACTTAGACTCTTTTTTGGAAGTTGAAAATTTCTAGTGGGATGAAGCTGAAGGCTGTCGCTGACGAGGGCTCCATGAGGCCAGATACCACTTCTGAGAGGATCAGCTGAACAGGGTTTGCTGTTAACAGTGCAGTAACATTAAATTTAACATCACTGTTGCTTCACTTTTATTATAAAGACAATTGTAAGCCATGGTGGGTGTGTGTTGAGGATGGTCCCTGGCTGTCCACTACTTCACAAAGGTTATAACCTTTATGTGGACAATTTCTATACAGGAGTAGAGCTACAGAATTTTACTTCATCCACTTCAGGAAACCATGGACTTCCTTATTGCCTGCTCGACATTTTTATCCGCTGTCAGAATGTGGTAGGCGTTCTAACATGCATTAGAGGCCCAGACTACACATACTACTGGACAGAGCCTCTTTGTCACGGAGTACCATGTGTGACAAAATGTTAAAGGCGTGACTGAATTCTTAAGTGCTTGTTAGGGGTCTAATGTATGCTACACATGGACCACCATAATTGCCGACAAGAACCAGAGTAAGTGTAATAAGTCAAACAAGTGTCCTGTGAGACATATTCACCAACATTTCTACTTGTTTGAAAGTGTGCAAACTCAATTTGTAGCTTCACTTTTAAAGCAAAAGTAAAAGTGTTGGTGAATGAATTCCACAGCATATTTGTTTGACTTTTTACTTTAGAGACCTTTCGTAGTTTTCACCATCATGTCTGCCTTAGATTCAAAGGTAAATATGCTTGCTCAGTTCAAGGAATAGGCCTCACAAGGCATACCTGGACCCCCCCCAACCTGCATCCACAAACTGTAAGAAGTTGTATTTAGCACAGTCAGGGCCCAATTTAAGAAAAGTGGTGCTGCACCCAGTGCAGCTCTACTTTTCCTGTGCCTCCAAGTGCCCTCCTAACCCCACCATGTGTGCACCACATCTAAGATACGGAACACTATGGGGGTCGTTAGGGGAACTAGCATCAAGATTTTTGACACTAGCTCTGAGCTTTGCACAATTAGCATCAAAAACGTTGATGCTAATCCTGCAAAGCCCATTGAGACCCATTTTTTTCAACGCCTGCTCTGAGCGGGCGTTGCAAGTAACAAATAAATTACACAAAGAAATCTATTAGATCTATTAGATTAGAGAAATATCTTAAATCTGCCCCTAAGTACGCTGATGGTGCACAAAAGCCATGTTTTCTTGAGTTTCTCATAGCTAATGGCGGAAGGCATTAGTTTAAGTTCACTTAGTAATTATACAGGATTAGCCAGGACTCTGATGAGGACAGAGACATGAACAGGTAAGAAAAGTATATGGTAGGTGTGCTTTCCCAGGGATATTGCACGGATAGAAGGCAGATAGTAAAGGTGGTGCAGATGCACATCATCTACACCTCTGAATTCAAACCCATTGGTGCCTCGTTGGTACTGAAGGATAATGACATGTATGGTTCAGTGTTTGACTTCTTTGCCATTTTCATGCTCTGTACCAAACACTACCTTTCATCATAGTTTATGATGTTCTATTTAGGAAACTTCACAAAAACTTCCCAGCGTGACTACCTTAGTTTCAATGATAGATATGCTGACTCATTTCGATGAATGGGCCTGACAAGGTATTTTCGGACAGCCCCAGCTTTCATCCACAAACTGTGAGGAGTTGGATTTAGCACAGTGAGTTCACAAAAGGCGCATGAAAAACATGTCTTCCTGAGCCTCAGGTAGCTGGAATGGGAGTTCTTAGTAGAGGTCCTTATGCATGCCTTTGGTAATGTTCAGAAGATGGAGACAGTCACTTGACAGTTGATAAAATGTAGTCAAACTTATTCTGTCCTGTGGTGCATGAATGTGATGGGCCCTTGTCTGGCAGCAGTAAGTTGATGCAAGTGCAGTGATTAGTTGGATTGGGTTGGTGCCATGAAGTGGCTTTATGGCTCATCTTCAGAAGGCTTCAGAAGGCTTGGTTTCAACATTCAGATACTTTTGTCGCGCAGGCTCTCATTATTCTAATGAGACTACTGGATTACGAGGGGCAGAATCATCTGCGGTGTGGGAGATTGAGTCTGACCGACTACAGGTGACACTTGTCACTCCAATCCGGGTTTTGCTCTAGCTAACTAGCAGTGCCTCATCTCCACCCGAGGGCGGGATGATTGGGCAGCCGAGCCCATGACATAATTGATTTCTCAGGGAAACCGTGGTCAGCCAGGTCTCATCAGTTTCTCTCAGTTACATTAATCTCACATATACAATGATGAACAGAGGCAGTATATTTTTCAATAATACTTTAATGAAGCAACTGCATTTTAGATAGCAACGCATTAGATGCAATAACCAGGACGATACAGCATGTCACAATTAAAATTGTGACAAGGAGAGTAAAGCATTGCCTCACTTGTGTGAGTGGGCAAGTGACCGCAACAGGGAAATGCCCAAAATGTATTGTGGAGACATCAAAACTACCTATCCCAAAACAGACTGGTTTTGTAAGATGATCACCTGTGTCTTTGGTCATGGACTCAGCCGCCATATAGGGAAATCTATCTAACTCAGACATTTCTGAAAACTAGACACCCGGGGCAGTCCATATAGCTGTGGCATGCATGGATTCCACAAAGTTTTCTAAACCGGTATACCCTGCAAATGTAAAACGTTAATTAAAACAATATATTTGCTTAATGTTTCATCACATAAACTACAGGAAAGTGCAGGGATCCTTAAAATTCCTACCACCCAATGTTTCACCACTTGTCCTGCTAAAAACACAACCCTACTAGTGTGCCTGTGCCTAGTGTCTGTATTAGAAATGGATAACTCCAGGGTCTTCAGAAGCCCTCATGAAAGGACAACCATAGGCCCAGGCACACCAGTAGGGTAGCATTTCGATTGGGATAAGTTGGGGATCACTAGGTGGTAAGATGTTTGTGGATCCATCCATATTCCTGTAGTTTACTTCACAGGAATGCAAGTAGAAATACTGTTTTTGTTCAAAGTTTCACCTTTGGAGGGTATTCTGGGTAAAACAACTTTGGGGAATTCACACAAGCCACACCTCTGTGGACTCCCATGGGTGTCTAATTTTTTAGAAATGTCTGGGTTTGGTAGGTTTCACCAAAGGGGGTTCCAGATCTCAGGACTAATTAGTACACTCACCTCAGATATCTTTATCGCCACAGTACGTTTTGGGGAATGCTGGGTGGAAGGAAGTTTGTGAATCTGGGTGACAGAACCCAGTGAGAGCCCCAAAATTCACCCCATCCTGGACTCCCATAGGTATCTATATTACAAAAATGTACAGGTTTGGTAGGTTTCCCTATGTGCCAGCTGAGCTAGAGGTCAACATTCACAGCTATGCACTTTGCAAAAAAACACATCAGTTTTAATTGGAAAAATGTGATATGTTCACGTTGTGTTTTGGGGCATTTCCTGTTGCAGGCACTGGGCATACCCACATAAGTGAGGTACCATTTGTATTGGGAGACTTAGGGAAATGCTGGGTGGAAGGACGTTTTTGGCTCCCCTCAGATTCCAGAACTTCGCAGCACCGAAATGTGAGGAGAGAGTGTTTTTTAGCTGAATTTTGAGGTTTGCAAAGAATTCTAGGTAACAGAACCCAGTGAGAGCCCCACAAGTCAACCCATCCTGGTTTCCCCTAAGTGTCTACTTTCGAAAAATGTCCTTGCTTTTTAGGTTTCCCTGTGTGCAGGCTGAACTAGAGGCCAAAATCCACAGCTAAGCACTTTGCAAAACCACATCAGTTTCCATTGGAAAAATGTGATATGTCCATGTTGCGTCTTGGGGCATTTCCTGTCGTGGACACTAGGCCTATCCACACAAGTGAGGTACCATTTTTATTGAGAGACTTGGGGGAACACAGAATAGTAAAACAAGCATCATTGCCAATTGTCTTTCTCTACATTTTTGCCTTCCAAATGTAAGACAGTGTGTAAGAATAAGTCATTTTGAGAAATGCCCTATAATTTACATGCTAGTATGGGAACCCCCAAACTCAGAGATGTGCAAATAACCACTGCTTCTAAACTGCTAATCTTGTGTCTATTTTGAAAATACATAGGTCTCCTTGATATCTATTTTTCACTCTTTATATTTTTCCAAATGAGTTGCTGTATACCTAGTATTGCAATGTGCAGCTCATTTATTCCCTCTCTGTACCTTGGGTTCTTGATGAGCATACAAGCCCTATTTATCCCTGCAACCAGAAAGGTCCAACAGATGTAATGGTGTATTGCTTTCAAAAATCTGACATAGTTGGAAAAAAGTTACAGAAGAAATCGTGGATGAAATGGCTGTTTTTTTCTGTAGGAAAACCTTGAAGGATTTACACAAATGACCCCTTGTTGGATTCAGGATTTTGTCTACTTTTCAGAAATGTTTAGCTGTCCAGGATCCACTATTGGTTTCACACCCATATCTATCACTAACTGGAAGTAGCCAGAAATGCCAAAAATAGTAAAAATGGGGCACGTCCCAATAAAATGCCAAAAATGTGTTGAAAATGTCTGCCTGTTCCTGAAAGCTGAGAGGACGGTGATTTTAGCACCACAAACCCTTTGTTAATTTGCTGGGAAAAAGCCAAATGATTTCTTCTGCAGCACTATTACCCCATTTTTCCATTTAAAAAAACACATTTTAGTTGAACTTTGGCTAATTTATTGGTCTCCTCCAGGGGAACTCACAACCTCTGGGTACCCTTAGAATCCCCAGAATGTTGGAAAAAAGGGATGCAAATTTGGCATCGATATCTTATGTGGACAAAAAGTTATGGGGGCCTATGAGCGAATTACCCCAAATAGCCAAAAAGCACTCAGCACAGAGGGGGAAAAGGCCCAGCAGCTAAGGGGTTAGATATTTCAATGGGATTGATAAAGAAGCAGTCATTGTCTTCATATTGGTCAACTAATCCCTTGATGGCAACTACTATATATCCTGCAACCATGAGTTGTGATTGGTATTTGCTTCTGCTTTGGATGCTGGATGTTGTTGGTAATGCTTCAGCATAGCCAAGGGATCACCCTTATAGTGACTGTCTATTCAAGATTCGGCTTGTCCTTGATCATTTTACAAAATCCTCTTCAGGGATCTATGTTCCAGGGAAAGAAATAGCTGTGGATGATTCTTCGATCCTGTTCAAGGGTCATTTGTTTTTTGAAGCAGTGCATTCCAAGCAAAAGGGCACATTTTGGAATTAAGATATATATGTTGTCGGAGAGTAGTACTGGATATGTCTTATATTTAAAGTGTACACAATTCTTCTATTATCCCACCCTGGTTGTCTGTCTCCTTTGGGAATCATTGAGAACATTGAAAGGGAACTTTATGAGAAAGGTCACAATTTATAAGTAGATAACTTTTAAAATGAGTGTACAATTGTTCAAAGAACTCTTCCAATGGGACACTGTTGCATGTGGCATTATCCTCTATAACCATAAAAGTTACCCTAAATAGCTTTCATGTACAAAACCTCATAGGGGACAGTGCAGTGCCTTGCGAACTGATGAACCTCTAACTGTCAAATTTCCAGGCAGAAGAAATGTTCACATGCTGACAAACATTCATGATGAAAGTATTTCACCTATGATTGTTTGGAGCTAGGTTGCTGAAGTGTGCAAGCCTGTGTGCATTTTAGACTACAATAAGCACATAAGTGGTGTAGATAGAGCAGATAAAATGTTGGAGCCTCACAGTGCTGTTCGTACAACAGACATATGGTATTAGAAGTTGGCTGTACATTTGTTCCATTTGGCAATCTTCAATGCTTTTGTTGCATTCAAAGATTGTTCTGCAGATTCAAAGGTGACTTTTGTTTAGTTTCAGCAGTCTGTAATAGGCAGCCCTGTTGTAGTTGTGTGGGTGGGCCTAGTGCCCTCAAAAGTGCAGAGTCTAAGACACAATGTGGCAACATCATCAAAAAAGGTAGCTGCAGTTTCTGGCACTGGGTTTGGCAGCCACAAAGGAAATCCTACCGGCCCACACAAGTAGGGGAGTATATTTATTGAGATAAGTGAGAGAATGCTGGCAGAAAGGAATTTTGTGGATTCCTGCTGACTGCAGAACTTTCCATCACAGAAATGTGGGGAAAATGTGTTTTTAGTCAAAGTATGAGGTTTGCATTGCATCTGGGGAGAAAAGCCTTTTGGGAGCAACAAAAGTTACCCCACCCTGGATTCTCCTAGGTGTCTCCCTAGGTGCCCGCATAGTTAGTACCCCAAATCCTCTGCTAGCCACATTGCAAAAAAGGATTTGTTTTTAGTGGAAAATGTGATGTGTCCATGTTGCATTTTGCCAACATTCCTGCTGTGGCCACCAGAACCACCCACACAAGTGAGGTGCCATTTTTATCTGGAGACTTAGGGGAATGGTGTGTGGTAGGGAATTAGTTGTTCCCTATAGATTTCAGAACTTTCCATCACAGAAATGTGAGGACATTGCATTTTTAGTCAAAGTGTCAGGTTTGCAAGGGCTAGTAGGTAGGACCACCTGGTGGAAGCCAAACAAGGAACCCCATCCTGGATTCTCCTCGGTGTCTAGCTTTGCTAAGTTTCCGTATGTGTCGGTTGAGCTAGAGCATAAAAACTAGCTACATTGCAAAAAATGTGTCAGTTTTTTGTGGAAAAAATGTGATGTGTTCATTTTGTGTTTTGGTGCCTTTCCTGACACTGCCACTAGCCCTACCAGTGCAATGGAAGTACTACTTTTATTGAGAGACTTGGGGGAATGGTAAGTGGCAGGAAATTAGTGGCTCCCTGCAGATTCCTGAACTTTCCATCACAGAAATGTGAAGACAGTATATATGTTTAGTCAACGTTTGAGGTTTACAAGGGTTTCTGGGTGAGAAAACTGGCAAGAGTCACCACACTCTGCATTTCCGCAGGTGTCTAGTTTAAAAAAATGTGCAGATTTACAAGTTTTCCCTAGGTGCCACTTGAGATAGGGCGCAAAATCCACAGCTAGCCATACTGCAAAAAAAAGGTCAGCTTTGTGAGGAAAATGTGTTTTTTTGTTTGTCAAAGTTTGAGGTTTCCAAGAACTTTAGGGTAAAAAAAGCTGTTGGGAGGCATGAAAGTCACTCCACCCTGAATGTCTCCAGGCGTCTAGTTTTAAAACATGCACAGGTTTGCAAGTTTACCCTAGTTGTCAGCTGAGATAGGACCCACAGTCCACAGCTATTCACATTGCAAAAAAGGGGTCAGTTTTCAGTGTGTAAATGTGATGTTTCCATGTTGCATTTTAACACTTTGCCTGTTGCGGCCACTTGCCCTACCCACAATGGTGAGGTATCATTTTTATTGGGCGACTTGGGGAAATGGTAGGTGGTAGGAAATGAGTTGCTCTTTACAGATTCCAGACCTTTCCATCACAGAAATGTGAGGAAATGTGTTTTTTAGTTTTTTAGGGGTTCTGGGTAAGAAACCTTGATGAGAGGCATGCAGGTCATCCAACCCTGAATTCCCCAGGAGTCTAGTTTAAAAAATTGTGCAGGTTTGGTTGGATTTCCTAGGTGCCGGCTGAGCTACATCCCAAAATCTACACTTGGCACAATGCTAAAAAGCGTTAGTTTTTAGTGGAAAAATGTGATGTGTCCATGTTGAGTTTTGGCATCCTTCCTGTCATGGCCACTACCCAGCCCACACAAATGAAGTACCATTTTTATTGGAAGGCTTGGAGGAGTAGGTGCCAATAGGAACTTAGATGCTCCCTGCAGATTCCAGAATTTTCCTTTACAGATATGTGAAGAAAATGTATTTTTGGTCAAGGTATGAGGTGTGCAAGGGCTTCTGGGTAAGAAAATCTGGTGGGAGGCATGCAAGTCTCTCCACCCTGGGTTACCCCAGGTGTCTAGTTTTAAAAAAATGTGCATGTTAGCTAGATTTCCCTTGGTGCCAGCTGAGCCACGGCCAAAAACTCACAGCTAGCCACATTTAAAAAAAGTTAAGCCCATATTTCTACTTTTTTAGTGCCGCATTTGCACCGTATTTTGACGCAAAAACGGCGCAAACTTACAAAATACAATTGCCGCTAAAAAAGTAGAAATATGGGCCTTAGTTTTCAGTGCACAAATGTGATGTGTCCATGTTTTGGTGCCTATGCTTTTGTGGCCACTAGCCCAGCCACACAAGTGAGGTACACCTTTTATTGGGAGACCTGGGGGGAAAGGAAGTGGTTGGAAATGTGTTGCTCCCTGTAGATTCCAGAACTTTTCATCACAGAAATTTAATAAAAATGGTTTTCTAGTCAAAGTTTGGGATTTGCAAAGGATTCTGTGTAGTAGTCCTGGTGGGAGCCATACAAGTCACTGTACCCTGGATCCTACTTGGTGTCTAGCTTTCAAAAACCTACAGGTTTTTTTGGTTTCCCTAGATGCCATCCACAGCTAGGCACATTGCAAGAAAGGGGTCAGTTTTCTTTGGAAGAATGTGATGTGTCCACATTGCATTTTAGGGCCTTTCGGGCCACATGTAATAGCCCTACCCACACAATTGAATGTACCATTTTTATCTGGATAATTGGGGTAATGGTAGATGGTGAAAAAATAGTTGCTTACTGCAGATTCCATAACTTTCCATTACAAAAATATGTAGAAAATATGTTTTTAGTCAAAGTTTGATGTTTGCAAGGGCTTCTGGATTGAACAACTTGGTGGGAATCACACAAGTCACCTCACCCTGAATTCTCCTAGGCATCTAGTTTTCAAAAATGTACAGGTTTGCTAGGTTTCCGTAGTTGTCGGAATACAGATAAGAAATACAAATACAGAGCTAAGCACACTGCAAAAAAAGTGGTGCCAGTTTTCAGAAGGAAAAATGTGATGTGTCCGTGTTGAGTTTTGGGGCCTTTCTTATTATGAGCACTAGGCCTACCCCCACAAGTCTGGTACCATTTTTAGTGGGAGACATAGGGGAACACAGAATAGTAGAGCAAGTATTATTGGCAATTGTATTTCTCTGCATTTGTGTCTTTCAAATGTAAGTAAGTGTGCAGGAAAGAAGACATTTTGAGCATCCAGATCAAATAACCATTGTTTTTAAACTCCATATCTTGTGCCCATTTTGGAAACACATAGGTTGCCTTCATTTCCTACTTTTCACTCTTTTTATTTTAACTTATTGCTCGATACCGGGTACACAAGGAAACACTATTGCAAGGTGCAGCTCAGTTGCTGGATCTGTTTACCTTGAGTTCATGGAAAACCAATAAACCCTATATACCCCCGAAACCAGAAGGGTCTTGAAGACGTAATGGTTTATCACTTTTGTAAATTGGCTTTTGTGACGAGAAGTTATAAATAAAAATGGTATCACAAATGAACATATTTTCCTACTTATTTTCAATATTTTTTTTATTTCAACAGTTAGTTCCCTTTGGGAAAAACTTGAAGGTTCTACACAAACTACCCCTGGCTAAATTCAGAACTTTGTCTAGTTTTCAGAAATGTATGGGCTTTCTGGGATTCCCCATGGGTTTCACACTCAATTCCACCACAAACTGGAAGAACAAACAATAGGAGAAATGGGCTAACTCATAAAAAATGTTGTTTTCGGAATTAAGTCTGCCTGCTCCTTAAAGCTGGAAATATTGTGATTGTATTACCACAAATCTTTGGTTGCTGCCATTTGCATGGAAGAAAACAGACACTTTCATCTGCAACATGTTTTCCCATTTTTCCGCAAAAATGAAAATGTTGCTATATTTTGGCGATTTGGTCAGTCCTCTCTAGGGGAATCCACAAACTCTGGGAACCTTTAGGATCCCCATAATCTTGGAAAAAAAGATTTAACAATGGTGTGGATAGTTTGAGGTATATTTACAAAAAGTGGTTCAACAACATTGATGCACCACTTTTTTTGTTTCCCCCGGCCCCCCTAAAGGCACCATGGGTGTTCACCATGGTGAACAGTACCACAATAGCGTGGGAACTCCCCCCTTGCATACATTATGCCTGGCGAAGGCATAATGTGGCACAAGGGTTTACAAAGTGGCACTTTGTAAATATGGCACTAGGAAATTGCCTCCTTAATGCCACATAAGCATAAATAAAATGATGCTAGAGTGCCATAAGGAAACGCAAGGGGCTTGTAAATATGCCCCCCTATATGGGAAATCTTTGAATAATGAGCTCCTGAAAGTCATTGACCAAGAGTGTAGGAAAGTACCATCTTTCTTGGCATGTAACACCCGAATTTCTGCCTGTTTGTCAGTGTGATTTTACTAGCTCACTGTGATCCTACTAGTCAGGACCTCAGCGCTCATAGTTTGTGGCCTATATGTCAGTATGTTTTACTGTGTTGTCAGTATGCTTAACTGTGTCACCAGAGTTCTGCTAACCAGAGCTCCAGTTGTCATGCTCTTGCTGTTGTTAAATTTGTCACTGTAGTCTAGTGACTTCATATTCCACTCCAAAATGGCATACTGGACCCCCCTTATAAGTCCCTAGTATATGGTACATAGGTACCAAGGCATTGGGGTTCCAGGAGATCCTTATGAGCTGCAGAGTTTCTTTTGCCACCCATAAGGAGCTCATACAAACATTGCTTCAGGACTGCCATTGCAGCCTGAGTGAAATAGTGTAAGTGCTATTTCACAGCCACTTTCACTGCACCAGGTAACTTATAAGTCACCTATATGTCTAACCTTCAGTTTCTGAAGGCTGGGTGCAAAGTTGCTGTGTGTAAGGGAGCCCCTGCACTAGCAGAGGAGCCCCCACGTTGTCCAGGACCAATTTCACAGACTTCGTGAGTGCGAGGACACCATTCTAAGCATGCACTACATATATGTCAATACATATTTGTAGCTTCACAATGGTAACCCCAAATAGGGCCATATGAGGTGTCTAAGATTGTGAAATTGTACCCCAAATCCAATTCTGGCATTGGGGGGCCAATTCCATGCACCCTCTGGGCTCCACCATGGACACCCAGTACTACCAAACCAGCTCTCTGACGTTTCCAGTGCAGCCCCACCTACTGCCACTTCACAGACAGGTTTCTGCCCTCCTGGGGCTTAAGCAGCCCAATCCCAGGAAGGCAGAAAAATGCATTTCCTTTGGGACAGGTGTGTTACACCCTCTCCCTTTGGAAATAGGTGTAACAGGCATGGGAGGGGTATCCTCCCAGAGCCTTTGGAAGTGGTTTGAAGTGCACAAACGGTGCCCTCCATGCATAATCGAGTCTACACTGTTTCAGGGACCACCCGGCCTCTGCTCTAGCACTGAACTGGACAAAGGAAAGGGGAGTGACCACTCCCCTGTCCATCACCACCCCAGGGGTGGTGCCCAGAGCTCCTCCAGAGTGTCCCTGGTGTTAGCCATCTTGGATTCCAAGGTGTTGGATATTCTGTGAGCATCTGAGTGTCCAGTGCCAGCAGGTGATGTCAGTGACCCCTCTTGATAGGTGCTTACCTGGTTAGGTGACCAATCCCCCTCTCAGGGCTATTTAGGGTCTCTCTTCTGGGTATTTCCTTAGATTCTACTTGCAAGATTCCAGCAGGACTCCTCTGCAACCTCTGCTTCACCTTCTACCATTGGATCAACTGCAGTACTGCTCCAGGAACTCTACAGCTGCAACAAAGTATCTAAGAAGGCTACTGCAACTCTGTAACTTCAGCTCCTGCCAGCAACCGCAACAGTTTCCAGGTTGTGCACACTCTGCCTGTCTTCATCCTGCACCAGAAGGACCAAATGAATCTCCCGTGGAGTGACATAGCCACTTCCCTGCTTCAGCAGCCACCTCTCTGCAGCGACAACCGGTACTCTGGGACTCCTCTCCAATTGACAAACGTGACCCCTGGACCATGGGTGGTAAACCATAGTGATCCAGACACTGTCCAAAGGTCCAGCTGTCCAGATTTGGTGGAGGTAAGGGCTTGCCTCACCTAGCCAGACATTACCCCGGTGCATCATGTGTTTTGCGGCTCTTAGGGCTTCTGTGCACTTCTTCCCAAAATCCTTCATGCACAGCATAGCCGATGTTCCCAGCACTCTATCCTGTGACGCTCAGCTCCCTTAGTTGTTCTCTGGTGGTGTGAGATCCCTTTGTGTAGTGCTGAGAGCCCCCTTTGTCTCCTAAGTCCAAGTTGAGGCCCCCAGGTCCCTAATGGGCCCAGGTACCGTCTTTTCCCATCAAATGCAACTTTTGTGTGAGCCAAGGCTTGTTGGAGGAATCCAACAATGAAAACCAGCCTGCATCCAATGACTCTACGTGGGACATGTCTTGCACCAAGCAGGAACCCACAGCTGTCTTCTTTGGTGCATTTCTGACTTTCTTCCAACTGGAGAATCCACTTTTGCACCCTCATCCGGTTTAACCGGAGCTCCTGTTCTTCCTGGACTTTTCATCGACTCTTGGACTTGGTCTCCTCTCTCCACAGGTCTTCAGGTCCAGGAATCCATTGTTGGTGTCTTGCAGTCTTGCTTAATTTTTGCATAATCCTTTACCACGACTCCTAGTGTGTTCTGAGGAAATTTCCTGTACTTCACTCCTACTTACTCCTACTTACCTGGGCTCTGGGTAGAGGTATTTTACTTACCTTTGGTGTTTTCTTATACTCCCAGTACCCCTCTACACACTACACTTGCCTAGGGGGGGGGGAACCAACATTTGCATTCCACTATTGTTGTATGCCCATTATAGTCTATGGTGATTTTCACTGTTTGCACTATTCTATGACTGTTTACTTACCTGATTTTGGTTACTACTGTATATTTTGTGTATAAAACTTACCTCCTAAGGGAGTATAGCCTCTAAGATATTTTTGGCATTGTGTCACTAAAATAAAGTACCTTTATTTCTGGTAACACTGAGTATTGTCTTTCTTGTGTGTAAGTACTGTGTGACTTCAGTGGTATTGCACGAGCTTTGCATGTCTCCTAGTTCCGCCTTCACTGCTCTGCCTACACCTACCTCTAGACAGCCTAGCTTCTAGACACTGCCTACATTTCACTAATAAGGGATAACTGGACCTGGTATAAGGTGTAGGTACCTTAGGTACCCACTACGAACCAGGCCAGTCTCCTACAAGGAGTGGTATAAATGCCTTCCAACTTAATTCATACTATTTCAGGTTATTTTCTGTTGCATAGCTAGTGTATCTGAAATTATTCAAGAAAAGAACATACTGGAGCTAGTTTTGACAGTAATCATGGCTACTAGTAACATAACCAATTGTTTGTCGCTGGGCAATATCTGTGACCTTTGAGAGGCATATGTTCTACCAAGCAGCATGAAATCTGGATCACTATTGATCTTGGTATGAAACACTCTCTCCAGTTCTGAAAGGACCTCTTCCCAATATCTACCTAACTTGAAGCAGTGCGTTAGAGGATGTGACTTGGTGACTGTCACCTCTAAGTCTTCCCAACATATATCTCACTTTGATGATTCCATTTTGTAATTTTGACTGAGGTTCTATTCCACAGTGCCAGATGCTTACAATATGTTTCTTATTGTCGCACCTTCTGTGTGAATGTATGGGCTGTGTCATGCCTCATTTTTTATGTTACATCTCATGGCCTAGTTATTCCTATCTCTTTTTGCCTGGTGTTTTATTGTCCTGCAGGTAATCTATCAGGAACCAATAAATAGAGATGAGGGCCTTACTGTGTCGAGAACGTTAAGCCAAATTTTACGCTCATGACTGGTGTGAACACACCATCAGTCATTGGTGGAAGAAGAACCCAATGATGAAGCTCGAATGTAGGTTGAATAATTTAGACTCCAGGATGCCGAATTTCAGTATAATCTTTTCAAATTGTAATATTTGCTGATTTGAGAAGAGAGAGTCAACCACAAGGCATTTCTCCTCTCACCATATCTTAAATTGTGGGGGGAAGATGCTGGTGTGAAATCTGACTAGTATGAGATAGGAGTGAATGGTGAGGGAAAGAATGTAAAGCCTGGTCTTAAAGCCAGAATTATTTTGTAGTTTGATTCTTAAGAAAAATATTTTAATAATATTGTAGTATTTTTAGCTTGTTCTACATTTAAAATAAATACTTTAAATTAGATTACATTACTATTTATCTTAAAAGTGCTTTGATTTTTTTTCACATTTGTAATATTCTTTTAAACCTTCCTGAAATTTTACAATAGTGAGAGCTCTGCTCAGGTGGGAACGATGCCCGCCTACCTGTAAAAGTTACAAGTAGAAACTTTACTCTTTCAAAGAAGGCTCTACCTCCTGAGGTCGGGGTGGATACAAGTAAGCCCACACTTTGAAGCATATTTGCATTTGTAAGTGCTGAATAGCCTAAACTGGCAAATTTACTACAAGTGTAAGAGTAAACTTAAATGATGGGTTTTATTGATGTTTAACTTTACCTTTGTGAATGCCTGTCACAGAGTTCTGATATGGAATGTTGTGCTAGGTCAATGAAGCAAATAAGAGCAAAAGGTATAGAATGTGCTGCTCCAAAGTGTTATGATGTTTGTGAAACAGTGACAGAACGTCTGAGATTAGAAATAGCCAGGCCTATGGGTGACCCTCTTTATGAATTAAGTAAATATGTGGCCAGGTTGAAAGCAATCCAAAGGAAGCCTGATATACTGATGTTACAGTACTGGGACATTACAGGTGCTTAATTAATCCTGGTGTTTGCATCCTTTAAGCACCCACCAGGTTTGACCAATTTGGAAGTTCTCCATTTGGACTTAGGGGCATATTTATACTTTTTGGTGCAAAACTGCACAAACGCAGTTTTGCATCAAAAAGATTTGCGCCAGCTTGCACCATTTTTGAGAGCCAGCCGGGCACCATATTTATGGAATGGTGCAAGCCAGCGCAAAGTGTAGGCTAGCGAAAAAGAATGATGTTAGCAGGGTGGGGGTGGCGGTATGGGAGAAGGGGCTTTTGCACCAAAAAAGTACGTTAAGCAGGTTAGAGTAAAAAAAAAAATGACTTTAACCAGCCTAGCGTCATTTTCTGGCGCAAGACCATCCACACCATGACTCCTTAGAAAAGACAGGAGTCATGCTCACCACCCAAAATGGCCAGCACAGGGGACCAGGGTCACCTTGGCATGGCCATTGCACCCAGCACCATGTAGGGGGGCCATTTCAAAATAATAATAATACTTCCCTGTACTTACCTATACTTACCAGGGATGGGGTCCCTCATTCTCCGCTGTCCCTCTGGTGTGGGTGGGGGTGTCCCTGGGGCCTGGGAGGATGCCTGTGGGTTTATTCCACGGTGTTCCACCATTAAAGTAGGCTTACAAGACTTTGCACCATTATTTGACCCCTCCTCTCCCGTGCAGATTTTAGCACAGGGGGATAAATATGGCCATAGAGTCATTTTTTCTACGGGAATACCTACCTTGCATCTCATTGACGGAAGGTAGGTATCCATGTCCAAAAAAGTACTATAACTCCATAACTTTGGCGCTAGACAGGTCTAACACCAAAGTATAAATATAATTTAGTTTTGCACCGAAGTTGCATAAATAAATGACGCAAATTTGGCGCTACACAAGTATAAATATGACCCTTAGTCTCCGAAATGGAAGTCAAAAATCCTCAGTGGGGCAAGGCAGTAGGCTGTGGCCACAGAAGGTACCATGTTGTCAGATTGCCACTGGACCTGTTCTCCGTAAAGCCTTTGACTTTTGATGAGAAAGCTCTAAGCAGGAGAAATTTGAACTTTGAGCCCAGAGAAGGTCCCTCGTTGGTAGTATAATTTTCACTCCTTTACCTAGTAATGATTTGCACCTTTGTACTTAGTCACTTTTTTGCAACTCAGATGCTTCCTGTTGGGAGAGATGCACATTGTAGCCAAATAGGGCTCAATGAGGCTTGATACCTACTCCCCTAAGTCCTGCCAAATTTGATTTGCTGCTGTGGAAAACATGAGTAGGAACAACCTGTTTTTCTGGCTCAGTGGCAATGCACCTTTGTTGGATTAGCTTTGCTGGTTAGTCCTGGTCCTCCAGAGATCTTTGGAGTCAATATTTCTAAGTCTTAGATTTCAGGATATGTTAGGAGGAGTACAGTTTGATACCAGCCAAAGGTCCAGGAACTTGAGGATAGCTCGGGGGGGGGTCAACATTGGCAGAGGCCAGCAGCAAGGCCCAGGGAATATCTACTTAGAACTGGTCATCTGGGCAGTTCCAGAAATGGCCTTGTGCTGCTTGTTGTGTCCCTGTAACTTGAACAGAAGGTCAGCCTTATGCCACTTGGAGCCCACTTCATTGTGCTGAGTACAAGAAGGAAAGAAGGTTCAGTCTTTTACAACCTTTTTAGATCCCAGACTGCAGGTCCAGTCCTCTTCTGTTCTTTTATAGGTACAGAAAGTGTTCTGAGGAGGGTACTGGGGTGCCACATTTATGTCAGACACCAACCTGTGGGTGACTCACTTCCTTGTGTGCCCTACAACAAACAATCCACAGTGATCCTCCCCGCTAAATTAAAGATGTTGAACCCTTCTCCCATTTTTCACAGTCTATGCCTATCTCAAAGGTGTGGCCAGAGAGATGAGTAACTTCTCCCTTGTGGTCACTGTGAGAAGGTAGCCTCTTTCTAGCCTTGTTACCCCCACTTTTGGCCTGTTTGTGAGTGTATGTCAGGGTGTTTGTCACTGTTTTCACTGTCTCACTGGGATCCTGATAGCCAGGCCTCAGTGCTCATAGTGAAAACACCATGTTTTCAGTATGGTTGTTATGTGTCACTGGGATCCTGCTAGTCAGGACCCCAGTGCTCATAGGTTTGTGGCCTATATGTATGTGTCACTGGGACCCTGTCACACAGGGCCCCAGTGCTCATAGGTGTGCATGTATATGTTCCCTGTGTGGTGCCTAACTGTCTCACTGAGGCTCTGCTAACCAGAACCTCAGTGGTTATGCTCTCTCATTACTTTCAAATTGTCACTAACAGGCTAGTGACCATTTTTTACCAATTTACATTGGCTTACTGGAACACCCTTATAATTCCCTAGTATATGGTACTGAGGTACCCAGGGTATTGGGGTTCCAGGAGATCCCTATGGGCTGCAGCATTTCTTTTGCCACCCATAGGGAGCTCTGACAATTCTTACACAGGCCTGCCACTGCAGCCTGAGTGAAATAACGTCCACGTTATTTCACAGCCATTTTACACTGCACTTAAGTAACTTATAAGTCACCTATATGTCTAACCTTTACCTGGTAAAGGTTAGGTGCAAAGTTACTTAGTGTGAGGGCACCCTGGCACTAGCCAAGGTGCCCCCACATTGTTCAGAGCCAATTCACTGAACTTTGTGAGTGCGGGGACACCATTACACGCGTGCACTACATATAGGTCACTACCTATATGTAGCTTCACCATGGTAACTCCGAATATGGCCATGTAACATGTCTATGATCATGGAATTGCCCCCTCTATGCCATCCTGGCATTGTTGGTACAATTCCATGATCCCAGTGGTCTGTAGCACAGACCCTGGTACTGCCAGACTGCCCTTCCTGGGGTTTCTCTGCAGCTGCTGCTGCTGCCAACCCCTCAGACAGGCAGCTGCCCTCCTGGGGTCCAGCCAGGCCTGGCCCAGGATGGCAGAACAAAGAACTTCCTCTGAGAGAGGGTGTGACACCCTCTCCCTTTGGAAAATGGTGTGAAGGCAGGGGAGGAGTAGCCTCCCCCAGCCTCTGGAAATGCTTTGTTGGGCACAGATGTGCCCAATTCTGCATAAGCCAGTCTACACCGGTTCAGGGACCCCTTAGCCCCTGCTCTGGCGCGAAACTGGACAAAGGAAAGGGGAGTGACCACTCCCCTGACCTGCACCTCCCCTGGGAGGTGTCCAGAGCTCCTCCAGTGTGCTCCAGACCTCTGCCATCTTGGAAACAGAGGTGCTGCTGGCACACTGGACTGCTCTGAGTGGCCAGTGCCACCAGGTGACGTCAGAGACTCCTTGTGATAGGCTCCTTCAGGTGTTAGTAGCCTTTCCTCTCTCCTAGGTAGCCAAACCCTCTTTTCTGGCTATTTAGGGTCTCTGTCTCTGGGGAAACTTTAGATAACGAATGCATGAGCTCAGCCGAGTTCCTCTGCATCTCCCTCTTCACCTTCTGATAAGGAAACGACCGCTGACCGCGCTGGAAGCCTGCAAACCTGCAACATAGTAGCAAAGACGACTACTGCAACTCTGTAACGCTGATCCTGCCGCCTTCTCGACTGTTTTCCTGCTTGAGCATGCTGTGGGGGTAGTCTGCCTCCTGTCTGCACCAGAAGCTCCGAAGAAATCTCCCGTGGGTCGACGGAATCTTCCCCCTGCAACCGCAGGCACCAAAAAGCTGCATTACCGGTCCCTTGGGTCTCCTCTCAGCACGACGAGCGAGGTCCCTCGAATCCAGCGACACCGTCCAAGTGACTCCCACAGTCCAGTGACTCTTCAGCCCAAGTTTGGTGGAGGTAAGTCCTTGCCTCACCTCGCTGGGCTGCATTGCTGGGAACCGCGACTTTGCAAGCTACTCCGGCCCCTGTGCACTTCCGGCGGAAATCCTTCGTGCACAGCCAAGCCTGGGTCCACGGCACTCTAACCTGCATTGCACGACTTTCTAAGTTGGTCTCCGGCGACGTGGGACTCCTTTGTGCAACTTCGGCGAGCACCGTTTCACGCATCCTCGTAGTGCCTGTTTCTGGCACTTCTCCGGGTGCTACCTGCTTCAGTGAGGGCTCTTTGTCTTGCTCGACGTCCCCTCTCTCTGCAGGTCCAATTTGCGACCTCCTGGTCCCTCCTGGGCCCCAGCAGCGTCCAAAAACGTCAAACGCACGATTTGCGTGTAGCAAGGCTTGTTGGCGTCCATCCGGCGGGAAAACACTTCTGCACGACTCTCCAAGGCGTGGGGGATCCATCCTCCAAAGGGGAAGTCTCTAGCCCTTGTCGTTCCTGCAGTATTCACAGTTCTTCAGCCTTGTAAGAGCTTCTTTGCACCAACCGCTGGCATTTCTTGGGCATCTGCCCATCTCCGAGCTGCTTGTGACTTTTGGACTTGGTCCCCTTGTTCGACAGGTACCTTCAGACAGGAATCCATCGTTGTTGCATTGCTGATTTGTGTTTTCCTTGCATTCTCCCTCTAACACGACTATTTTGTCCTTAGGGGAACTTTAGTGCACTTTGCACTCACTTTTCAGGGTCTTGGGGAGGGTTATTTTTCTAACTCTCACTATTTTCTAATAGTCCCAGCGACCCTCTACAAGGTCACATAGGTTTGGGGTCCATTCGTGGTTCGCATTCCACTTCTGGAGTATATGGTTTGTGTTGCCCCTATCCCTATGTTTCCCCATTGCATCCTATTGTAACTATACATTGTTTGCACTGTTTTCTAAGACTATACTGCATATTTTTGCTATTGTGTATATATATCTTGTGTATATTTCCTATCCTCTCACTGAGGGTACACTCTAAGATACTTTGGCATATTGTCATAAAAATAAAGTACCTTTATTTTTAGTATAACTGTGTATTGTGTTTTCTTATGATATTGTGCATATGACACTAAGTGGTACTGTAGTAGCTTCACACGTCTCCTAGTTCAGCCTAAGCTGCTCGGCTAAGCTACCATTATCTATCAGCCTAAGCTGCTAGACACCCTATACACTAATAAGGGATAACTGGGCCTGGTGCAAGGTGCAAGTACCCCTTGGTACTCACTACAAGCCAGTCCAGCCTCCTACATTGGTTGTGCAGTGGTGGGATAAGTGCTTTGAGACTACTTACCACTCTTGTCATTGTACTTTTCATAAGAGAAAAATATACAAAACAAGGTCAGTGTATATACACATAGCCAAAAAGTTTTGCATTTCCTCTTTTCACTCTTTTCTAAGTGCTGAAAAGTACTTCTAAACTTTCAAAAAGTTCTTAAAAGTTTAAAAAGTTTTTTTTCTGTCTTTCCAAAAAGTTCTGAAAACTTTTTTTTTCTTTGTCTATCACTTTAACTCTCTCTAAAAATGTCTGGCACAGGCCAAAAAGTTGAACTGTCCAAACTTGCATATGATCACCTTAGCTGGAAAGGAGCAAGGAGTCTCTGCATAGAGAGAGGTTTGAGTGTAGGGAAGAATCCTTCCTTAGAACTGTTAATTAATATGCTTAGAGTACAGGATAAGGCCATAAGTGCCCAATCTGTAGAAAAAGTAGCTAATGGTTCTCAATCTGATCCAGGGACTCCCCCAGGAAAAGGTTCAGGAAAGAAACTTCTCAGCCTGCCCATTACTAGACAGTCTAGCATAGTTGGTACAGAGGTTGAATCACACCATACTAATGGTGTGCTCTCACATTATACTGGTAGCCAAGCTGTTAGGGTGCCCTCTGTAAGGGACAGGTCTCCTTCTGTTCATTCCCATCATACCTCTGTATCTAGAAATGTCCCTCCCACCCACCCTGATGACAGATTGTTAGAAAGGGAGCTCAATAGATTGAGAGTGGAACAAACCAGACTGAAGCTCAAGAAGCAACAGCTGGATTTGGATAGACAGTCTTTAGAAATAGAGAGGGAAAGACAGAAGTTGGGTTTAGATACCCATGGTGGCAGCAGCAGTATTCCCCATAGTCATCCTGCAAAAGAGCATGATTCCAGGAATCTGCACAAGATAGTTCCCCCTTATAAGGAGGGGGATGACATTAACAAGTGGTTTGCTGCACTTGAGAGGGCCTGTGCTGTACAGGATGTCCCTCAAAAGCAGTGGGCTGCTATCCTATGGCTATCATTTAGTGGAAAAGGTAGGGATAGGCTCCTTACAGTGAAAGAAAATGATGCCAATAATTTTACAGTTCTTAAGAATGCACTCCTGGATGGTTATGGCTTAACCACAGAACAGTACAGGATAAAGTTCAGAGAGACCAAAAAGGAGTCTTCACAAGACTGGGTTGATTTCATTGACCATTCAGTGAAGGCCTTGGAGGGGTGGTTACATGGCAGTAAAGTTACTGATTATGAAAGCCTGTATAACACAATCCTGAGAGAGCATATACTTAATAATTGTGTGTCTGATTTGTTGCACCAGTACCTGGTAGACTCTGATCTGACCTCTCCCCAAGAATTGGGAAAGAAGGCAGACAAATGGGTCAGAACAAGGGTGAACAGAAAAGTTCATACAGGGGGTGACAAAGATGGCAATAAGAAGAAAGATGGTGAAAAATCTCAAGATAAGCATGGGGATAAGGGTAAAACCAAAGATCCCACTTCAAATATTAAACACTCTTCAGAGGGTGGGGATAAAACAAATTCTTCCTCTTCTTCCCAACCTGCACACATTAAAAAGCCCTGGTGCTTTGTGTGTAAAAACAGAGGCCATAGGCCAGGGGATAAGTCCTGTCCAGGTAAACCCCCTGAGCCTACCACCACTAATACATCAAGCTCTAGTGCCCCTAGCAGTAGTGGTACTAGTGGTGGGACTGCTGGCAACAGTCAAGCAAAGGGTGTAGTTGGGTTCACTTATGGGTCCATAGTGGAAACTGATGTAATCAGTCCCAAGACAGTTTCTGTCACACCTAGTGGCATTGGCCTTGCCACACTGGCTGCTTGTCCCCTTACAATGGATAAGTACAGGCAGACAGTGTCAATAAATGGTGTTGAGGCCTTGGCCTACAGGGACACAGGTGCCAGTTTCACTTTGGTGACTGAAAACCTAGTGCCTCCTGAACAACACATCATCGGACAACAGTATAAGATTATTGATGTCCATAACTCCACTAAGTTTCTTCCCTTAGCTATAATTCAGTTTAGTTGGGGTGGAGTTACTGGCCCTAAGCAGGTGGTGGTATCACCTAGATTACCTGTAGACTGTCTCTTAGGTAATGACCTAGAGGCCTCAGGTTGGGCTGATGTAGAGTTTTATGCCCATGCAGCCATGCTGGGCATCCCTGAGGAATTGTTCCCTCTCATTTCAAGTGAAATGAAAAAGCAAAGGAGAGAAGGCCTGAAAACTCAGGATCCCTCTCCATCAACAGGTAAAAAGGGTATCACAGTATCCCCTAACCACCCTACCATTCAGGATACTATTCCTGTGGTGGGAGAAACCTCTCCTGGGGTGGCACCTGTTCCAAGGGAATCATCAGCTGGCAAAGCTGGACTCCCTGAGGTGGAAGTACCTCTCTGTGGGATAACTAACATTGGTGAGAAAAACAGCACCATTTTAGTTAACATGGAGCATCCCTCCAACCCTCCCAGAGAAACTTTAGTGCAGAAACCCTGCACTACCTCACAACACTTAGGACAGCATCCCTGCCCTAGTGTAGAGCTGATAGGACAGCATCCCTGCCCTGCTCCAACCCAAGAGAAACAGCATCCCTGTTCTCTCTTCCAGCCATATGGACAAAGTTTTTGCCCAGCTATGGCTTTTCTGAGACAGCATCCCTGTCTGGCAATTCCATCACTACAAATAGGTTCAGTGGACAATTCCCACTGCTCTAAACTAAAACTTACTGATAGAAACTCTGAAAATACATCTTCACATTGTTGCTTAGCTAAAAAACTTCAAACAGGGTGGTTTACATCCCCACAGGGAAGTAACCATTTAGTGGATGATAAAGGGAGTAACCAGTCTATTGCAGAGCTACTCTCTACTTATCACCACTTAGACAATAAAGTCTCAACTGGCCAAGGTTAGCCTTATTGTCCTTCGTTTGGGGGGGGGTTGTGTGAGAAGGTAGCCTCTTTCTAGCCTTGTTACCCCCACTTTTGGCCTGTTTGTGAGTGTATGTCAGGGTGTTTGTCACTGTTTTCACTGTCTCACTGGGATCCTGATAGCCAGGCCTCAGTGCTCATAGTGAAAACACCATGTTTTCAGTATGGTTGTTATGTGTCACTGGGATCCTGCTAGTCAGGACCCCAGTGCTCATAGGTTTGTGGCCTATATGTATGTGTCACTGGGACCCTGTCACACAGGGCCCCAGTGCTCATAGGTGTGCATGTATATGTTCCCTGTGTGGTGCCTAACTGTCTCACTGAGGCTCTGCTAACCAGAACCTCAGTGGTTATGCTCTCTCATTACTTTCAAATTGTCACTAACAGGCTAGTGACCATTTTTTACCAATTTACATTGGCTTACTGGAACACCCTTATAATTCCCTAGTATATGGTACTGAGGTACCCAGGGTATTGGGGTTCCAGGAGATCCCTATGGGCTGCAGCATTTCTTTTGCCACCCATAGGGAGCTCTGACAATTCTTACACAGGCCTGCCACTGCAGCCTGAGTGAAATAACGTCCACGTTATTTCACAGCCATTTTACACTGCACTTAAGTAACTTATAAGTCACCTATATGTCTAACCTTTACCTGGTAAAGGTTAGGTGCAAAGTTACTTAGTGTGAGGGCACCCTGGCACTAGCCAAGGTGCCCCCACATTGTTCAGAGCCAATTCACTGAACTTTGTGAGTGCGGGGACACCATTACACGCGTGCACTACATATAGGTCACTACCTATATGTAGCTTCACCATGGTAACTCCGAATATGGCCATGTAACATGTCTATGATCATGGAATTGCCCCCTCTATGCCATCCTGGCATTGTTGGTACAATTCCATGATCCCAGTGGTCTGTAGCACAGACCCTGGTACTGCCAGACTGCCCTTCCTGGGGTTTCTCTGCAGCTGCTGCTGCTGCCAACCCCTCAGACAGGCAGCTGCCCTCCTGGGGTCCAGCCAGGCCTGGCCCAGGATGGCAGAACAAAGAACTTCCTCTGAGAGAGGGTGTGACACCCTCTCCCTTTGGAAAATGGTGTGAAGGCAGGGGAGGAGTAGCCTCCCCCAGCCTCTGGAAATGCTTTGTTGGGCACAGATGTGCCCAATTCTGCATAAGCCAGTCTACACCGGTTCAGAGACCCCTTAGCCCCTGCTCTGGCGCGAAACTGGACAAAGGAAAGGGGAGTGACCACTCCCCTGACCTGCACCTCCCCTGGGAGGTGTCCAGAGCTCCTCCAGTGTGCTCCAGACCTCTGCCATCTTGGAAACAGAGGTGCTGCTGGCACACTGGACTGCTCTGAGTGGCCAGTGCCACCAGGTGACGTCAGAGACTCCTTGTGATAGGCTCCTTCAGGTGTTAGTAGCCTTTCCTCTCTCCTAGGTAGCCAAACCCTCTTTTCTGGCTATTTAGGGTCTCTGTCTCTGGGGAAACTTTAGATAACGAATGCATGAGCTCAGCCGAGTTCCTCTGCATCTCCCTCTTCACCTTCTGATAAGGAAACGACCGCTGACCGCGCTGGAAGCCTGCAAACCTGCAACATAGTAGCAAAGACGACTACTGCAACTCTGTAACGCTGATCCTGCCGCCTTCTCGACTGTTTTCCTGCTTGAGCATGCTGTGGGGGTAGTCTGCCTCCTGTCTGCACCAGAAGCTCCGAAGAAATCTCCCGTGGGTCGACGGAATCTTCCCCCTGCAACCGCAGGCACCAAAAAGCTGCATTACCGGTCCCTTGGGTCTCCTCTCAGCACGACGAGCGAGGTCCCTCGAATCCAGCGACACCGTCCAAGTGACTCCCACAGTCCAGTGACTCTTCAGCCCAAGTTTGGTGGAGGTAAGTCCTTGCCTCACCTCGCTGGGCTGCATTGCTGGGAACCGCGACTTTGCAAGCTACTCCGGCCCCTGTGCACTTCCGGCGGAAATCCTTCGTGCACAGCCAAGCCTGGGTCCACGGCACTCTAACCTGCATTGCACGACTTTCTAAGTTGGTCTCCGGCGACGTGGGACTCCTTTGTGCAACTTCGGCGAGCACCGTTTCACGCATCCTCGTAGTGCCTGTTTCTGGCACTTCTCCGGGTGCTACCTGCTTCAGTGAGGGCTCTTTGTCTTGCTCGACGTCCCCTCTCTCTGCAGGTCCAATTTGCGACCTCCTGGTCCCTCCTGGGCCCCAGCAGCGTCCAAAAACGTCAAACGCACGATTTGCGTGTAGCAAGGCTTGTTGGCGTCCATCCGGCGGGAAAACACTTCTGCACGACTCTCCAAGGCGTGGGGGATCCATCCTCCAAAGGGGAAGTCTCTAGCCCTTGTCGTTCCTGCAGTATTCACAGTTCTTCAGCCTTGTAAGAGCTTCTTTGCACCAACCGCTGGCATTTCTTGGGCATCTGCCCATCTCCGAGCTGCTTGTGACTTTTGGACTTGGTCCCCTTGTTCGACAGGTACCTTCAGACAGGAATCCATCGTTGTTGCATTGCTGATTTGTGTTTTCCTTGCATTCTCCCTCTAACACGACTATTTTGTCCTTAGGGGAACTTTAGTGCACTTTGCACTCACTTTTCAGGGTCTTGGGGAGGGTTATTTTTCTAACTCTCACTATTTTCTAATAGTCCCAGCGACCCTCTACAAGGTCACATAGGTTTGGGGTCCATTCGTGGTTCGCATTCCACTTCTGGAGTATATGGTTTGTGTTGCCCCTATCCCTATGTTTCCCCATTGCATCCTATTGTAACTATACATTGTTTGCACTGTTTTCTAAGACTATACTGCATATTTTTGCTATTGTGTATATATATCTTGTGTATATTTCCTATCCTCTCACTGAGGGTACACTCTAAGATACTTTGGCATATTGTCATAAAAATAAAGTACCTTTATTTTTAGTATAACTGTGTATTGTGTTTTCTTATGATATTGTGCATATGACACTAAGTGGTACTGTAGTAGCTTCACACGTCTCCTAGTTCAGCCTAAGCTGCTCTGCTAAGCTACCATTATCTATCAGCCTAAGCTGCTAGACACCCTATACACTAATAAGGGATAACTGGGCCTGGTGCAAGGTGCAAGTACCCCTTGGTACTCACTACAAGCCAGTCCAGCCTCCTACAGTCACTCTAAATCAGTTCAGGAGGCACCAGCTCTCTCACTGGGATTGGGGGGAGACTAAGGGTGTCAGCTAACATTTGTCAATGACAGAGTAGGCCTCTTTGAAGTTAATTTGGTTACTGGTCACAGCCCAGGTGGTCACCCTGTCAAGGGAGCAGGACATCTCCTCACACCCACGGCTTCTGCCTAAATTATGGGAGCAAGTTCAGATCTCACCAAGGGAGCTATTCAGATGAAAGGTGACAATGGGGATCCAGCAGATGGGTATCCAGAGGCTTCACAAAGGAACAAGATAACTTTTTTAAAGGTATTGTTTCCAAAATATTTGTTACAAGTCAACCTTTGCCAGTAAATTGGGCATGTAATACATTTTTTTTTTTATTACATTTGAGTTGCTTCCTAGCCATAGATAACATTAAATGTAATATTGTATCCCAATGCTTTCATATGGGGCATCCATTCCTGCAACAGGGAAAATAGTTTTTAGGGCTTCTTCTCTGTATGAACATGTCTAACAATAACATTTTATGTGTCCTACTTTTACATACATACACCCTGCCTTATGGCTATTAGGTCTTCTTTGCGGTTAAACTAATCTTTAAAAGAATGTTTAGGCCTGTCCTAATTGACTATTTTGAAATGCCAAATTGGCATATTAAATCTGCACAGTCATGCTAAATCTGGCAGACCTGCAGTCATGTTTACATTGCCACTGTAGTGGATGGCACAATGGATATTGCAGTCAACAGCCATCCAAAACAGTCAAAGCAAATATCTGGGAGAGTACCATGCAAAAGTTGGCCATTTCTAACATTGTTCATCCTCAGACTTTGACCCAGGGTAAAAAGGGAGAAATGCAAAAAGGGAAAAGTAATGAGAAAGGGAGAGATTGGAAAATAGTGACAAAGGTAGAAAGGGGGAATGACACAGAGACTAGAAAAAAAAGACATGCACATGAAGCAGCCTTATTCACAACCACAGACTTGACAGGCCCTACAGCACGCTTGTAAGGAAAATCTTTAGACCAGCTGCTATTACTTTGCAAATTAAGCACATGTCTTTACCATAGTGAATATGCTTTCCTTTTGCTGTTTAAGTATCAACTAAGGGAAGTAGTAGTTGACGAATTAATAAATAAATAAAGCATGAACGAAAGAAATGTGGCATTCGCCTCTTGTGCAATACTTGGGAAGCGTTTGGCGCAGCAGGAGGTAGAATGCACTCTCTTTTTGAGTCCCATGGAATTCACTAGCTTTTAGGGTTCGAAAATAAAGTGGAACCTTTAAAATGTCCAGCTGCACAAACTATAAAACCTGTTTTCATTTTCAGTGCATTCTCCATGCTTCTTATTTTTTTTCTCGCCTTTCACAGTGAAGAATTGCTGACAGTCAGCATGTGGCGTACTGTGTTGCTTTCCCTTTATGGATTATTGGTCTTTAAGTAATCTCTAAAAAGGTACTGCATAGTCCTTTGCATTTTAGAAACGCTTCGCTGAGGTGAACGCTAACATGTTGCTCTTTCAGAAGAAATGTCTGGGGAACTCTTAGTTGCTTCTGTACTTGCTATGAACAGTAAGCACAGCATACACTCTGCAGCGGGCTCATCAACTTCATTTTTAAAGGCACTGGGGACAATTAGCGGCATAGATGTGGGAGATAACTGCACGGTTAAAAGAGCGACGGCTTCCCTCATCGTACATTAGCAGTTGTATGTTTTATGGATAGAGTATAATCATAAGAGACAGTTAAATACTATTCTGACATTATCTGGAAAGGTTGCATGGAGTCAAAAAACATGAAACGGATCTTTGCTTTTCAGGAATTTAGAAACATGACATCACACTTTAGGGCAGACTTACAAGAAATTGTTTCATCAGTTTGATGCACCACTTTTCTTCTGTCCCCTACCACCACCCAATGATACTATGTTGCACCGTATTTATAATATATTGCACCATGGCAGTCGTTAGCACAATAGCGTGAACATTTTTTACGCTATTGTGGCTCTTTGGTGCACTAGCGTAAAAAATGTTGATGCTAGTGCTGTAAAGCACAAGAAGGCCCATAGGTTACTAGAGGTGCTTCATTTTAAAGCCTGCCTTGGGCAGGATTAAAAGTGATGGAAAAAATGGCACAGTGAAATGTTGTAAATTTCATTCCGCCATTTTTTTGGGCCTCCCTGCGTCGGAATGCCCCTCTTGCATACATTATGCCAGACGCATGCATAATGTGGCGCAAGTGGTCGAAAGTGTTGCAATGCAAGCATTCCACCACTTTGTAAATGTGGCATGGGTAAAAGGCCGACTTAGTGCCACCTTAGCATAAAAAACAATTATGCTAGGGCACGCATGGTGGTGTAAGTGGCTTGTAAATATGCCCCTATATAGGTAGTTTGTTACATAGCTGTAACATTTGTCGTAAGGTGTGTTTATTTTCTGAAATTGACAGTTCTATGCACAGCACTTCAAACATTCCGTTGTGCAAAAAGAAAAAAAACCAGTACCAATGATGAATTCAGAAAGTGATGAATGGATAATGGTATTAAAGCTCATTCAGCAAAATATTAAAATACATGAGAAATAAATATAGTTGCAAGTATTTGACTGTTCCTGTGGCTATAAAAGGAAATGCTGAGTAGAGCAACTAATGAGAAATTGACCAACCAAAGTGTACTAATGTGCTTCAGAAAAATCAAACATGCCAAAAAGGCTGATTGATAACTAGCACACAGTAGCAGGATGCTGCAGCAACCATGTAATCTAATGGATAACAGTGGAGATGAGTCGGTTATAGGAAAATCAGTAGCAGGCCATCCCAGACGACATTGGCTTCTTGCTGGGTCATTGGAGTTCAGGGAAAGGGCTGCAGTTCAGAGCAAGAGCAGCTTGAATGCTAGCAGAAGTGGCCATGGGTTCCATCAGAATGAATGTGACAGTTTGAAGTTAATTCCAGTTTGGCCAGGAGGTCTGCGGCAGAGCCTTGGCTTTCGTAAAAGAACAGTGATATCTAATGCTCCTGTGAACATATGATATGGAGGATAATGTGCCTCAGTTTGAGCCATTCTCACTCACTGCAGTCAGATATCTTTAGAATATACGATGGACCTTTAAGCCCTAAATAAACAAACGTCCCACTCATTGCTTCATTGTTTTTCTCAGCGAGATACAACAAGTGCCCTGGCTAGAATAACATGTTTGCAGTGCCAAGGGAATTAAGCTGCACCAGTTAATAAGGCTCAATTACTCCTTAGAATGCCTGGGGTTGCCTTTGCCCCATGCAGAGCGAATAGGCTACTATCCATTTTGGAGCAGGGCTGCAGCTAAATAAGGATGGGTCCTGACTAGAGTGAGCAAATAAGATGGACACGAACATGAACAAACGTGCCACCTATCACTTTTTAAAGTCTTTTTCTCACTGCTTTTGACTTCTGGTATGATGTTCTCACCACAAGTTTGAACCTTTCAAAGACGAACTCGTTCCTTTTTCCTTAAATGGTTGATAAATTGAGTATGATTTAACTCCTCAGTAACATTGCAAACTGCATACGCATCCTTCTAGATTCTGCACAGTTATAAACTGTGTGTGTGTGCTGCACAGCAACCTCAGTAATTACAATAATTGGGGGTGCCCTGCATGACTAAAACACACCTACCAATCATTCCATTGATCTGTCACTTGGTTTCCTGTAGTGGCTCCTCATCCAGTAGCATTAAAAAAAGAATTGCCAGCGCCAGTATGTCTTGGTAGTGAAATCTGATTTTAATGAGCTACATAACTGCTGAGAATGTGCCTATTTGTGGAGAGATTTACTAAAATAATACAAATACATTAAACCATGGCCACAGCTAATGCACACACATCTCCGGCGAACATCTTTCAATGCATTTATAATGCTTTAACAAATGCCATTCAAAGATATTCACAGTGGTTGTGCGTGCATCCACTGTGACCATCACTGAATGGGTTTATTAAAATAATATATATAAATCCAGGTGCGTGTGCTCCCATCTTGAAGTGGTCCAAAACACATCTTAAGATGCACGTCACAGGCACAGCACTCGGCAAAGGTATCAACAAAAAAATGAGTTGGTAAGGGGCAGGGGAAAGGATGTCTAGCGGGGAGGGCTGAGGGTGTAATGAGAGAGCAGTGATCGAAAGGGTATATTAAGAAAAGAGAGGTATCGGGGAAGGCAGGGAAGCAATAGAGGAGCTGGGGAGAGGGAAAGCAACACAGAGTACGAGGGGTGTGGAAAAATGTGGTGAGATGTGCAGTGCATGGAGGAGTTAGAGGAAGAAAGCATGTACACTCCAAAGGAGTGAACAAATAAAATAGTAATTTCCTGAATGCAAGCTGTGTCAGTAATGGAAGGATACAAATTAACCAATCAGATCACTATGAGAATGAAATGCTCCTGGGCAGGGCACATGATACAGAGAAAATCCATTGAAGTAAATGATACAGCTGACATGGACAAACAATATCCAATTGTGGGCCATGGGCTGACTTACAGCATACTAAATGGATATTAGAAATTATCGCCCAGATGTACAAAATTCTAAATTTGTAACTCGCAAATAATGGCTCCATAGAAATAGCTATTTGCAAGTTGCAAATTAGTATGTAAAAAGCTAGCAATTTTCTAATAGCGATTTCTACAGAACAGAAATCACAATTAGGAAATTGGTATTATTTAAGAAATTGCAAAATTGTGATTTCATTTTAAGAAATCACAAATAAAGAAATGAAGCCCAAAATGTACCTGAAAGCTATTTGATGATGTCACAGCCCAGTTGGAAGGTAACTACAGGGCATGGCCACCCCCCAGAGGCCTGAAACACCTGCTGGAAGCAGGGAGTGGCACAGATAAACTGACGCAGGCTCAGGGAAGCCAAAACACACCACATCATGGATTCAGAGGAGATCAGGGAAGCTGGGGGCAGCAGGAAAAGAAAATAACAGCTTTCTGAGAGGGAGCTGGAGGTCCTCACTGTGGAATGCATGGCAAAAATGGACCAGGTGTTTGGAAAGGCCTCCTTTTCTGTTACTGAGGCCCAGAAAAATCAAATATGACAAGAGACTCAGGAGAAAGTAAACTCCTTGGGGGTCACACAGAGGACCATGGCTGAACTGAGGAAGCAATGATATGATCTCAGCTTCACAACCAAAGATAAGCTGGCCCACAGGATGGTTGAGGGGCATGGGGCTGGAGGAGGACCATCTACCCAAGCCCTCTGTCTGCTATGGAGCACCTGATAGAAAGATACTCTCGAACCACTGTGTGTCAGAGGTGTTGGGAACATCAACATGTCACTCCCAGCAGACACCAGACAGGGTAAGTTATATACCTTCATGTTCCATCCAGGCCATGCTGTTAAGCAAACCACATCACATACATTACAGTGTGAAATATTCCATTGAGATGTTTGGCCCACCCAGCCAATGCTTCAAGGGAGTTGTAGTGCACTCCATCAGCATGATGCAGAGAGTGCTGATGGCTATATCTAACAATTAGACACATCTCTAACAACTCATAAACACATGTAGCAATGCCACAGCATTGTAGTGCCCAAAGACATTACATTTATTTTCAAATGTTTGTACATATATGTTCCACAGATCACAGCTCATATGTCTCTGCACAGGCTACTATTAGTGATGTACAACAGGAACCACCAACACCAACATCACCTCAACTATGTCCATCCACCTCAACAGGAAGGAGAGTCAGGACCTCAACACTGCCCCTGTTTCCCAACAGGGATGGTAACCAGTCCACCACAAGGGAACACACCACAGCTGAGTCCGGGCCTGTCAGTATGCCCACTGAACTAAACCCATGTAGGATTGGCGGCAACATCAAGCATCTATGGTAGACTTGAGAGAGGCATTCTCAGGTCACAGGGTCTACAAAACAAGAAAATGAGTGGTGATCACATGGAGCTGCAGCGCCTGACCATGGCAGTGGAGAAGAGGCAGGAGCATTGGCATACAACACTGGCATACATCAATGGTGCCAAATCCCTTACAATAGTCACTACACCCATAGAGGACAGGGCAGTAAAGGTAATATCTACTAATGTGTTGGCATCCAAAGAGACTGACCTTTAATTTCTTCATACCATACCATCCCCAGACCAATGGGCCAGTAGCAAGAGATTCAACAAGACCAGGAAGGGCATGATTATGGGCATATCTGAGCCATTGAAACATAGGAGGAACATCCTGGTGCTATGCCTCTTGTTTGCTAAAAGGGAAGTACCCCACAAAGAAGAGAGCTTCAGCCACTAAGGTACTGTTTGAGCACCATGTGAAAGAGGGAAGGGAAATAGCTTTCACACAACCACGACAATATGTTGTTGATTACATATTAGCCCTCAGAGTGAAGATGGGAGGCTACATGAAAGAGCAAACTGAGAAGTTAGAAGCCAGCCAGGAGATGATAAAGCAGTCCTTTCACCAGAAGGTGACTCTGGTCGAATACCAACCTGGCCAAAACATGTGGGTGACGAAGTTCATGGAACCCAATATCCTTCAGGACCAGTTAAAAGGATCCTATGAAGTAAAGGAAAATAAAAATAATGTGACCTACTTGGTGTACCACAAAACACTGACAAATCTCCTAAGGGAAAACACCCTTTGATAGGTCAAAAATCACGATGAATGTGATGACAGATGGTGGTGAGGGGGAGACATGTCAACCGCCCAAGACCTCCTGTCATACAAAGAGCAGAGAGGGTCAGTGAATGGAGTCGGCCTCCCTCCACTTTGACAGAGGGCCAACAGAGGGAACATTGGCTGTTGGTGGGGCAATTTGCTTGCCTATTCTCACTAGCACCAGGACACACCAACTAGTACACCAGTGATACTGATACAAGTACAGTATGCCTGTCAAAATTATGATTTACAGGATATCTGACAGAGTGAAAGCCAGCTTCAAGTTTGAGGTGTTGAAGATGTTGGAGCTAGGGGTGACTGAGCCTTTCTGTCATCCCTAGTCCAGCCCAAAGGTACTAGTATCAAAGGTTGACCCACCAGCCCCCACCACTTTTTCAGTCCTACTTTTGACCTAGAGGTAACTAAGAGAGAAGGTGCTCACAGCAATACTTTGCCTGAGCAGGCCTTTGAACAGGACAAGCTGCTCTTGACGGATGCCAAATAACATAGAGGCAGACCTCCATGAATTATTTTGTCTTTGGGGAAACCAAGCTGCACAGCAGATTTACCCCTTTCCTGGCTTGAGAAACAGTGTAATAAAAGCTAATTGGTGATGAATGCCAGGGCTTCAGCTAATTCCAGGTCAGTAAGTGCTCACTAATCAATTATTTTGTTTTAAATTTAGATCTTTATTGAATTTGCTACATTTAAAATTAATTCTGACAATTTTGTTTGCTTATTAGCTATGCATTATAAGGATATCATTCATATTGTTTTCTAAGCCAACGTTAGTAATAAATAGTGTTTGGAAACTACATAGTTTTACCAATGTGTAAACTGTTGCAGGTGGTGTTAAAAATGTGTACTAATGGTGGTATTATGTGTGTACTGTGAGCTCGTCAGACTGCAAGAGTTCAAGAGAGCTTGGTGTGCTCAGTATGCATTTTGGAAACATGCTTCTGGACAACACACTCAGCATGGAATTAAATGTACTCACCGAACAGACCCACTAGAATTTCTACATTTTCCAGCTCACAGAGCTGTGCTTCATGAGCTGCGCAAAGTGTCACACAAGCAAGGCAGCAACAGTACAGCAGAACTCAGTGCTGGGAAAAGGTTGTCAAACTTGGGTTTCTTCTTTATGTGACAGACCATCGCCATATGTTTAATAAAAGGGGCATAAACAAACTTTATAACATTCACTTTCCAAGAGTGTGGTCTGTCCAAAGAATGCTACCTGAGGTTCTCAGTCCAAGATGAATTAAATTATTCTCCTATTGTTAGAAACTGGGTCATTGGTAGGCAGTCAGGTTACCCCCTGTCCAAGCAAGGACCGTCACTGTAGTCAGGGCAAAGGAGAAACACACCTGCTTAACCCCCACTCACTCTCTTGGTAGCTTGGCACGAGCAGGCAGGCTTAACTCAGAAGCAATGTGTAAAGTATTTGTACCAACACACACAGTAATACAGTTAAAACACTAGAAAATGGACACCACAAAAGTTTAGAAAAATAAGCAATATTTATATAAATCAAACAAGACCAAAACAACAAAAATCCATCATACACAAGTTAAAATATGAATTTTCAAAAGAATAAGAGTCTTACTCCATAGAAAACAATGGAAACGATTATTTTGCACAATGTACCTGGTTAGCATAAAAAGTAAAGCTGTACGGGTGACCGTGCATCGGAAAAGGCAGCAATGTATCAATTCCTTTCTCGCAAGGGGAGCCATGCGTAGTTTTGTCTCTACTCGGGTCGGCAATGCCTCATTTTTCTCCCTCATAAGAGAGAAATGCGTTGATTTCTGGATGGGGCACCTCAGATCCGCGTAGAGAGCGATGCATGGGGTTTGCATCATTATCAGCAGCCGCAATCAGGTGTTGCGTGTCGTTTCTATAGCCACGATGCGTTGATCTCCCAGCCACAATGCAGGTTGAGCATTGATTTTAGCCTCAAGGCCAGTGGCGCTTCATTTATCAGCCACGTTGCAGATGGTACGTCAAACATTTCCCTGTGCGGTGTTCTATGCATGGATTTTCACATCTTGTCTGCCAACTTCACCATTCAATGGCCCAGGGATTGGATAGGACACCATTTGGCAGAGCAGGAGTCTCAGCAGAGAGTCCAGATCTTAGCAGAGGAAGTCTTTGATGACCCTGAGACTTCAAAACAGGAGGCTAGCTCAACTCAAGCCCTCGGAGATTCTTCACAAGAGGAATATACCACAAAGTCCAGTCTTCGTCCCCCTTTCACAGGCAGCAGCAGCAACTGCAGGATAGCCCAATAAAGCACAGTCACAGGCAGGGGCAGCACTTCTCCTCAGCTCTTCAGCTCTTCTCCAGGGCAGAGGTTCCCCTTGAATCCAGGAGTGATCTAATTTTCAGTGGTTTTGGGTCCAATACGTATACCTCTTCCTGCCTTTGAAGTAGGCCTACTTCAAATGTAAGTCTCTGTTGTTCACAAGATCATACCTTGCCCAGGCCAGGATCCAGACACACATCAAGGGGTTGGAGACTGCATTGTGAGAGGGCAGGCACAGCCTATTCAGGTGTAAGTGACCACTCCTCCCTCCACTCTAGCACAGATGGCTCATCAGGATATGAAGGCTACACCCAGCTCCCTTTGTCTTACTGTCTAGAGGGGATTCACAAACAGCTCAGCTGTCAAACTGACCCATACAGGGAATCCACAAACAGGCAGAGTCAAGGAATGGTTTAAGCAAGAAAATGCAGACTTTCTAAAAGTGGCATTTTCAAACTAACAATCTAAAAACCAACTTCACTAACAGATGTAATTTTAAATTGTGGTTTCAGAGACCCAAAACTCCACATTTCTATCTGCTCTCAAATGGGAACCAAACGTTAATAAAATTTAAAGGTAGCCCATATGTTAACCTATGAGAGAGATAGGCCTTGCAACAGTGAAGACAGAATTTATCATTATTTCACTGTTAGGACATGTAACTCACATCAGTACATGTTCCTCCGTTAACAAACACTGTAACCTGCCCAGGGGGCAACCTAGGGCCTACCTTAGGGGTGCCTTACATGTATGAAAAGGGATGTTTTAGGCCTGGCAAGTAGGTAGACTTGTTAAGTCGAATTGGCAGTTTGAACTGCACTTACAGACACTGCATTTGCAGGTATGAGCCAAGTTTACAGGGCTACTAATGTGGGTGGCACAACCAGTGCTGCTGGTCACTGGTAGCATTTGATTTACAGGCCCTTGGCACCTCTAGTGCACTTTACTAGGGACTTACTAGTAAATCAAATATGCCAATCATGGATAAGCCAATTTATACATACATTTTACATAGGAGCACTTGCATTTTAGCACTGGTTAGCAGCGGTAAAGTGCCCAGAGTATCAAACACAGCACAAACAGAGTCCAGCACACATCAACAACCTGGGAAGCAGAAGCAAAAAGATAGCGGAGACCACGCCAAGGATGCCAATTCTAACCACTATGATAGTGCTTTTGCATGATATAATATGGAGGCATTTACAAGTGTTTAGTGCAGTATGCACTTCTTCCCCTCTTTTCATACCATTTTTAACTTATTTGAAACTATTTTTTGTCTATGATGTTTTGCTTTTTGCATTTGGAACTTCTACTGGACCAATTCTTGCTCTGATCTTTCCTCTTTCCGGATGTCATATTGAGTTCAGTACCATGTTAATAACTTAGGTCCTTATTACAACACAGGCGGGCGGTGATAAAGTGGCGGTAATACGGCCAACTGGCCGGCGGTAATACCTATGAAATTATAACCATGGGGGGAGGCTCCAGCACATCCCATGCAGCCTTGGTTGTCTGCACCACCATAATTGGTGGTGGGGGCTCCGTCTGAGTCCCAGCACCAGGCCCCTTGTCTCTACTGCCTGCTTTGCAGTCCCCTTGTCCTTCCTTACTGCAGCTGGGGCTGACTCCTTGCCCTTCCTTCGTGCAGCTGGGGCTGACTCCTTGCCCTTCCTTCCTGCAGCTGGGGCTGCCCCCTTGCTCTTCCTTCCTACAGCTGGGGCTGACTCCTTGCCCATCCTTGACGCCCTTCGGGCAGGCACCCTTTCCGTCTGGCTGGCTGGTGGCCGGGATCATTTCCCACCTGGAGTAGTTGGGGACACTACTGTGTCTGTGGACTGGGTGGCTGAGGTGCTTGCCTGGGTTTTGACCACCCTGGCCTGACGTGAGGGACGGGGAGGGCTAGGGAAGATGTGGGAAGAGGGAGATGGTTTGGGAGTGGAAGAAGAGGGAGTGGTGGTTGGAGGTGTCAGTCTGCTGTGTTTGGGTGCAGGTGCATGGGCTGGATGCTGTTGTGCAGTGGATGGCTGTTGGGTGTCTGAGTGCTTGCGTTTGTGTACTTTGGGCGGAGAGGGCACAGACACAGTGGGAGAGGACACAGGGGACATGTGCATGGATGTGGGGGTGGTGACTGCCAGTGATGGGTGTGTACTGATAGGTGTGCTGGTGATGGTGGTAATGGATGAAGATGTAGTGCGTGCAGGTGTGAGTGTAGACGCAACTGGGAGGGAGGTGGTGGATGAGGAGGAGGGGCACCTGTGGAGGCAGTGGATGTTGTTATGTCTGATTCTGGATGGTGTTTGTGTGAGTGCCTGTGGGATGAAGTGTGGTGCTTGTGTTTGCCATGTCCACTCTTGTGTGTTGTCTGACTGTGTGCTTGGGGTTGAGGGGAATGCGATTGGGAAGAGGAAGTTGGAGGGGGGAGGGTGGAAAGGGGGCAATGGCTGCCATCGCAGAGGAGCCCAGAGCCTGGATTGATCTCTGTTGGACCGCCAAGCCAGTGTGAATGCCCTCCAGAAATGCATTGGACTGTTGCGTTTGGGCTGCCAGCCCCTGGATGGCATTCTCAATGGTTGACTGCCCAAGAGAGATGTATCGCAGGAGGCCAATAGCCTCCTCACTCAGGGCAGCAGGGTTTGCTGGGGCTGGGCCTGAGGCGAAGGAGATGCCCATCCTCCTGGGTGAGCAAGCATGGGAAACTTGCTGAGGGGCTGCTGGGAGGGCGGTGCTGGTACAGGGAGTGGCGGGTGTACCTGTAGCTGGGGTGGGCACAGAGGTGTCAGCCTCCAGGGAGTTTCCATCAGAGGAGGTATCCGTATCCGATCTCTCCCCTCCAGTCTCCACTGTGGTGCTCCCCTCGCCCTCTGTCCCTCAGGTGCCCTCACCATTGGTGGATTCGGCCTCCTGGGTCCTGTGGGATGCAACTCCCTCCATTGCCGGTGCCTCTGCTCCTCCGCCAGATGAGACAAATGCACATAAGGACAGGGTGACAAACCAAAAAGGGGGGGAAGAAACAAATGATACACTTGGTCATTGGCTGCAGCAACATCTCCATTGGCGTACACAACGTACTCACACACAGGGAACAGCCCTACGCATTAGGCAATGCACTACCAGTCACAATGCTTGTCACCAGCCCATGGATAGGGACATCTAACACAAATTGCAGCATACCTGAGACCCACAGACCCCTGCCCAGTAGTGGATGCCTACTAGCTTGGTTGGAGGACTTTCACATCAGAATCCTGCCCAACATGGGACCTACTCTGCAATGTCAGGCCTGGCCTAGGGGCACCTACAGGGCCCCCACCCCTCACCTGGATACCACCCCACCAGATGTAAGTTGTAAATTAGGGCACTGTATTCACCCCCTTGAGGCTGCTGTGATGCTGTCGAGCACCCATACACCACCAGTATGTGGGCCATCAGGGAGGTCAGGGTTCGACGGGCACCCCTTCCTCATTGGGAGGCCATCCCTAGCTGGGCCTCCGCCGTCTTCTGTGCTCAGCGTCTCAGGTCCTCCCACCATTTCCTACAGTGGGTACTCCTCCTGCTGTAGATCCCCAGAGTCCGCACGTCCTTGGTAATGGCACGCATTATACCCTTCTTTTCATGGGTGGTGACCTGCAGTGAAATAGACATAGTGAAAGGTATTAGTCCGACCGCCCTGCCTGTTACACTCATGGCCCACCGTGCCCCTTCCCATCCACATTAGCACAGACATGGCACAGCATACATACTGTACCCTGCTCAGGGCCCATCCACCAATCCCCCCATATGAGGCCTTCACACACAGTACTCTAGGCATTCACGCCCCATGCATCGTACTCACGGTGTACTCACCTGTTGGTCTGGAGACCCATACAGCAGTCCGTACTCGGGTAGGACCCCATCCACCATTTTCTTCAGATCCACAGAGCTGAAGGCATGGGCCCTTTCCCCAGTAACACGAGCCATGGTCGCTTCCAGAAACAGGTCACAGCAGCACACGCAGTGTAGGTCCTCTCCTGTTGAAGGTCAGATAGCAAGTGAGTGCACAGATAGAAAATGGCAGTCACGTCCACAGCGGTGTTTAATGTCACCGCCAGCGTACATCACCATTGGCCACTGTACCACATAGGTCCCATTAATAACCAATAAGGAGTTGCACTGCGGTTCTCGACCGCCTCCCGCAATGGCGAACAACGTCAGCAGAATTACCTCATTTCCACCTGTCCCTCCATACAGGACAGCCGGACGCCATTTCGGGGGGGGGGTGCAGGCCATGGATCCTAACTGTGTCCCCATACACAAAAGCACTGTTTGGACATTTCCACAAAAATAATGTAACAATCACAATATGTATTGAACTATAGTGGTTGGAATGTAGAGATAATGACAGCTGCTCACTCTTTTGCCCCATAGATTGCAACCGCTCCAGATGAATAGGAGATGGAGACATCCCCCGGTGTACAGAACCCTGGTGGACGTGGCAACAATGGAGGACAGGCACATTATCATCATCCATAAGCTTGACAGGGCCACAATCACAGAGCTTTGTGCCCAATTGTAGCCTGACCTAATATCTGCTATCCGTCACCCCACCGGGATCCCCCCTCTTGTGCAAGTCCTATCAGTGATCTGTTTCCTGGCAACTGGCTCTTTCCAAGTGACAGTGGACTTGGCTGCAGGAATGTCACAGCCTATGTTCTCAATAGTGCTGACCAGAGTGTTGTCTGCCCTGATTAAACACATGTGCAGCTACATCGTTTTCCCCCAGGTGGAGGATTTGGCCACAGTGAAAGCTGACTTCTATGCAATGGGACATATATCAAACATCATTAGGGCAATCGATGGAACACATATTGCATTTGTCCATCCCCCCTGGCAAAATGAACAGGTGTTCAGAAATCAAAAGAGTTTTCACTTGATGAATGTCCAGATGGTGTGCCTGGCGGACCAGTACATCTCCCACTTCAATGCAAAGTATCCTGGGTCTGTGCATGATGCCTTTATCCTGAGGAATAGCAGCATCCCAAATGTGATGTGTAGGAGGCTGGCCTGGCTTATATTGGGTACCTGGTGGTACTTACACCCTGTGCCAGGTCCAGTTATTCCTTATTGGTAGATTAGTAGCATTCTAGCAGCTTAGGCTGATAGAGGTAGCTATAGCAGAGCAGCTTAGGCTGAACTAAGAGACATGCAAAGCTCCTACTATACCACTTATATCATATAGCACTAAATCAAAAGAATCACACTACTCAGAGTTACTAAAAATAAAGGTACTTTATTTTAGTGAAAATGTGCCAAAAATATCTCAGAGGATATACTCCCCTAGGAGGTAAGTAAGATACACAAAATATACACACAAACCAAAATCAGGTAAGTAAATAGTTAGAAAATAGTGCAAACACTGTAGAATACAATAGGATGTAATAGGCCTAGGGGCAACACAAACCATATACTAAGAAAGTGGAATGCGAACCACTTAGGGACCCCTGGCCTAGTGTAGTGTGTAGAGGGTCGCTGGGAGTGTAAGAAAACACTAAGGGTGTCCAAGATACCCCATCCCAAGACCCTGAAAAGTAGGAGTAAAGTGATACTACTTCCCCAGAAACACACTAAAGTCGTGATAGGAGATTCTGCAAAGACCACAACAGACTGCAAAGCACTGAAGACAGATTCCTGGACCTGAGGACCTGAAAAAGGAAGGGGACCAAATCCAAGAGTCACAAAAGTGTCCAGGGGGAGCAGGAGCCCACTAAACCCCGGATGAAGTTGCAAAATGGCTGCCTCTGGATGGAAGAAGCTGAAGATTCTGCCACAACAAAAGGAGCCAGGAGCTTCTCCATTGTGCAGAAGCTGTCCCACGGAGACCTGGAGGACGCAGCATTGTTTCTTTGGAGAAAGACTGCAAACAAGCCTTGCTAGCTGCAAAGGTTGCGGTTGAAGAAAAAGGGTGCTGCCCGGGCCCAGGAAGGACCAGGAGGATGCCACTTGAAGAGATGACAGAAGGGTCCCTCAGCAACACAGAGAGCCCATGAACAAGAAAGCAGCACCCACAGAAGTACTTGAACATGGGTTCAAGCAAACTAAGCATGGCAGTCATCTCCACACTACAAAAGAGGGTCCCACGAAGCCGGTGGCCAACTCACTGAGATGAGCAATGCAGGAGGGAGTGCTGGAGACCTGGGCTAGGCTGTGCAGGTAGGATTCCTTGCAAAAGTGCACAGAAGCCCTAGCAGCTGCAGTTCATGCAGCACTCAGGATTAGTGTCTGGAGAGGGGAGGCAAGGACTTACCTCCTCCAAATTTGGAAGGTTGGACCACTGGACAGTCTGGGTCACTTGGGTATACCGCCTATGTTCCAGGGGCCACGCTCGTCAGGATGAGAGGGGCCCCAGAGCACCAGTGATGCTGAAGTTTGGTGCCTGCTGGAGCAGAGGGAAGATTCTGTCGACCCACAGGAGATTTCTTCTTGGGTTCCAGTGCAGGGTGAAGGCAGACAGCCCCCAGAGCATGCACCACCAGGAAACAGTTGAGAAAGCCGGCAGGATTAGGAGCTACAATGTCGCTGGTAGTCTTCTTGCTACTTTGTTGCAGTTTTGCCGGTGTCCTGGAGCAGTCAGCTGTCGATCCTTGGCAGAAGTGGAAGAGGTAGATGCAGAGGAACTCTGGTCAATTCTTGCATGTTGTTATCTGAGGAAAAGCCCACAGGAGAGACCCTAAATAGCCCTCAGAGGAGGATTGGACACCTAGTCAGGTAAGCTCCTATCAGGAGGGGTCTCTGACATCACCTGCTGGCACTGGCCACTCAGAGGCCTCCATTGTGCCCTCAGACCTCTGGATTGAAGATGGCAGAGGTCTGGGACACACTGGAGGAGCTCTGGGCACCTCCCCTGGGGTGGTGATGGACAGGGGAGTGGTCACTCCCCTTTCCTTTGTCCAGTTTCGCGCCAGAGCAGGGACTGTGGGTCCCTGAACCGGTGTAGACTGGTGTATGCAAGGAGGGCACCACCTGTGCCCTTCAAAGCATTTCCAGAGGCTGGGTGAGGCTACCTCTCCCCTGCCCTTAACACCTATTTCCAAAGGGAGGACATTGTTTGTTCTGCCTTCCTGGGACTGGGCTGCCCAGACCCCAGGAGGGCAGAACCATATACTAGATTATAAGGGTGTTCCAGTGTGCCAATTAGAATTGGTGAAAATGGTCACTAGCCTATAGTGACAATTTTAAAGGCAGAGAGAGCATAAGCACTGAGGTTCTGGTTAGCAGAGCTTCAGTGACACAATTAGGCACTACACAGGGATACACATACAGGACACAAACTATGAGCAATGGGGTCCTGGCTAGCAGCGTCCCAGTGAGACATACAAAACATGCTGACAAATAAGGTTTTCACTATGAGCACTGGGATCCTGGCTAGCAGGATCCCAGTGAGACAGTAAAAACACCCTGACACATACTCACAAACAGGCCAAAAGTGGGGGTAACAATGCTAGAAAGAGGCTACCTTCTCACATGATGGCCCTACTCCAGAGGCACAGTGTGTGGCTAATAGATGAACCCTGGTTCCCACCCTGTGGATGTCGTTGTATAGGTATGGTATGGGCCCTAAGGGTGATTGTGTGGCTAACAGTTCTCCCTCAATATTTGCAGGTGACTCTGGTTACTCCAACCTCGCATGGCTACTGACCCCTGTGAGGAATGCCAGGACAAGGGCGGAGGAACGTAACAATGAGGCACATGGGCGAACAAGAAGGATTATAGAGAGGACCTTTGGCCTACTGAAGGCCAGGTTTTGTTGCCTACATCTAACAGGTGGATCCCTGTGCTACTCACCCAAGAAGGTCTGCCAGATCATCGTGGCATGCTGTATGTTGCACAACCTTGCTTTGCGCCGCTAGATGCGTTTTCTGCAGGAGGAGGAAGCTGGAGATGGCCGTGTGGCAGCAGTGGATCCTGTGGACAGTGAAGATGAGGAGGCAGAGGATGAGGTTGAGGATAACAGAAGGGCAATTATGCGTCAAAACTTCCAATGATTCACAGGTAAGACAGTGTTAATACACATATAATTGACAGTTTGATGTGTGACATTGTTACTGGCAGGCTGTGTATTCCTACTTCTATGCCCACTCACTGTACTCTTTGGCATCTCTTTTTGCAGATGATGGTGCATCACTATTGCTCCTGGTGTGTTCAGTGCAGCCAACCACAGGCCTTCCAATGTAAATATTACTGTAAAGTTGAATTGCAATGTTTGAACCTGGTTAAACAAGTACATTTTGAAAGCATTTGACATACACCATAATTGTATTTTATCAAAGGGTGTGTATTGCAGTGCTCTGAAGAAGAGGGGTAGTGCAATGGCCTGGGGTGATGATGGAGGAAAGTCCAGCTTGGAGTCCAGTCTATTTGTATCACAGGTGCATTGTCCAAGGGGGCATAGGAAATGGAGCAATGGCAGTTCAAGGTGGACAGGGTGACAGGGTGGGGCACAATGGCGACAATCAGGAAAGTCTTATTTCCTGACGGGGGTCTCGGCAATAGTCTCTGGCATCTGCCTGGATTGCAGAGAACATTTGCGGGTTGGTTCTCCTTCTGCAGGGGGAGGGGTGCTGGGGGCCTGTTGGTCCTGAAGCGGGGCTTCCTGTCCACTAGTGGCAGCTGAGGTGGAGGGCTGTTCAGTGGTTTGGCTCGTGTCAGTGGCCCGGTGGTGTGTCACTGCTTCCCTCATACTGTTGGCAATGTCTGCCAGCACCCCTGCAATGGAGACCAGGGTGGTGTTGATGGCCTTCAAGTCCTCCCTGATCCCCAGGTACTGTCCCTCCTGCAGCCGCATGTTCTCCTGCAACTTATCCAAGTGTGTGTATTGCAGTGCTCTGAAGATGAGGGATAGTGCAATGGCCTGGGGTGATGATGGAGGAAAGTCCAGGTTGGAGTCCAGCCTATTTGTATCACAGGTGCATTGTCCAAGGGGGCATAGGAAATGGAGCAATGGTAGTTCAAGGTGGACAGGGTGACAGAGTGGCACACAATGGTGACAATCAGGAGAGTCTTATTTCCTGACGGGGGTCTTGGAAATAGTCTCTGGCATCTGCCTGGATTGCAGAGAACATTTGCTGGGTGGTTCTCCTTCTGAAGGAGGAGGGATGCTGCATTATCTTCTGAAAGATCGCAGCTGCTGACGCCAGCCCAAAAGGCATCCCGTTGAACATATAAGAGCCTAAAGGAGTAGTAAAAGCCCTAAGCCATTTGGAATCTGGTTGTAATTCTACCTGGTGGTATGAACTAGAAAGATCGAGAACTGAAAAACATACTGCCTCACCCATGGTACTAAGAATTTCATGGATTCTGGGAAGAGGATGACTTTCAACCCAAATGTTCTTATTTAAGTCTCTTAAATCCACGCAAATTCTGATATCATTCCAGTTATTTTTTTTTTGCAATTACAATGGGAGATAACCATTCTGAACTCTCAATAGGTTGTATTATTCCCAGAGTTTCTAATCGTTCAAGTTCTTTTCTGACAGCATCTTTGAGTAAATGCGGTATGGGTCTGGTTTTATGTACTATAGATTTAAATTTGGGTTTCAACTTAATTTTATGTTGGTAGTCTTTTAGCAAACCCAGGCTCTCCTTAAATATTTCTGGAAACTCTTGCACTATGTGTTTTCCAGAGATGGATGTATCAAAGCTTAACACTTGCTCTGGGTTGTTTAGATCCAATTTAATTCCTAGTTCTCTTTGATGCTGGCACTCCAACAAACTTGAGCCTTCATCTACTACATACATTTTTCCTACTGTAGAGCGCCCCTTAAATGAAATGAATGCTTTGAACATACCTTTGAGATGTATAGGATCCTTGTTGTACCCTTTTGGGCTAACATCTGGTTTTAATAACTTAATATCATTTCCCTCATCAACTTTGAGAAAATCTGAATTATTTATGATAGTGAAGGGTGAACATGAATCAGCATATACCTGCATGAGCTTATCATTAATAGATATCCTACATTCAAGGTACTGTGAATTAGCAATTCCCTCAGTTTTGACTGGTAATACAATTTTCTTGACCGATTGAGAATCATCATCCTGCTTCTTATTGTCCGCATATTTGTCAAATCTGGACATATCCTTGCAAACCCTTGCATAGTGGTCTTTTTTGTAGCATCATCTACAAATTGCCATCCTGGCTTGGCAAGAGAGAGAGTTGGCCAGATGGTTGCTGCTCCCACAACGGTAGCAATTTAACCCAGATTTTGCATTATTGTTCTTTTGAAACAAATTATCACTCGTTTTGACTTTGAGAATCTTTTCATCCTCTATGTTATCTTTTATTTCAGAGATCTGCTCACTCGATGGAGATCTAATTTCTTGTAAGCATATTCCTTGTAAGCATATGCTATCTCTATAGCTTCTTGTAAATGTGGCTGCTTTTGTAATAATTTTTCTTGTATTTTGATATTATTAGTACATCAAACCAATTGATCCCGTATTAGAGAATCATTTAGATCCCCAAAATCACACAATGCACTTAACCCCCTTAAAGCAGCAATATAATTAATTACACTTTCTTGTTTGCCTTGAGTGTGACAAAAAAAATTATGACGCTCTAGAACCACATTAACTCTGTCACCAAATTGCTTTTCTAATTTTAAGTATGTAGTGACATGCTCATCTTGTGCTTGTCCTTCCAATATATGAGGTTCAGGTAGAGTTTCATAAATGTTTCTACCATGTGTTCCTAAATTGTGTAATAATATATGTTGTTTCCTGATTGGATTAAATTTGTCCCCTCCAATAGCAATTAAATATGACTCAAAATTTTGTATCCATTCTTTCCATGGAACATTAGGTTCTCCTATTTCGTTTAAAAATGGAATTGGTTGAGACATTCCCCCAGCAGCCATCTTGATATATTGCACAAAACAATGCTTAAGAAGAAAAAAAAAAAAAAACGTCTTCAATCAACTCTAATATGAAAATGTCATGAACAACATCAACATACAGTTTAGTAAATTGAAAAGTCTTTGAGAAAATAATTTTAGCCGTAGCACTTCCTCTTAATATTCAGTATGCCTAAATCATCAAGTATCAACAATAATACAAGAATTAGATCAAAAATACTCATACACAGACTAGTCTTTTATAAAGACTTAGAGGAAAGGTCTTGAGCAACAGTATTTTCCCAGTATGCTGGGCCTCAATAAGGAAACAGTCAATGTGATTTAAGTTGTACGTTGTATTTTAGTAGCTGTGCCTGTCAGCGATGTACAAACACCGTACAAAGATAAGAACGTGGATCCTTCCACGATCGGTGCCGAAATATCGCTGTGGGATTCTTCACTGCTGTGCCTGTCAGCGTTGACAGGCAAATTGAATAGCCACCTTGAATTTATTTTGATAGCTGTGTCTGTCAGCGTTTCCTGCAGAGAACCTGGCAGGCAGCCCGAAGAACTCTGATTCGTGAGAAGACGCGACCAGCAGCAAGTCGCGTTCGCTGTCGGCGTTCATCAAAAGATTAGATCGGCAATCTGACAAGCGGCCGCATCCGTTGTCCGCGTTCGTCAGAGAGTCTTGACCGGCAGTCTGACAAGCGGCAGACCCTTGTCAAACAACGTCGAATTCACTGCGCGGCTCCAGCTGGCAATTTACTTCAAAAGAGAAAGTCTGTAAAAGAGTTGCTCACTCAATAAAAGTTCACCAGTCAGGAACACAACAGCCAGTGAGATTCACTTAAAATTACTGGTAAACTCAAATATGCAAAATAAGTGAATACATGTGCAGAATAAAATAAATGTCATGAAATGACCATGGAACGATGCACACCATGAAGAAACATGAGTGGTAGAAAAGTTTCATGTAAATGTAGATAACAGCTTCTGCGTTGTATTAAGTTGATAAAAATGACGCTGTAGAATGCTGGATATTAGAAAGAAAGTACCTTGAGATCACATGAATCAGAAGATTGAAGCGGTACCACAGAAGGGGTAGAGATGGAAGTGCCCCCTTACACACTCCTCGTCGCCAGTGTTATAAAGACTAATACTCAGCTTACGTTTCCAAGTCAGTCTTTATTTTTCCATCTCCACTGCTTCAATCTCACAAGCTTAGTAGAACACTTTCTCTTTCCTCTTCCTTCAGGACTCTCCCAACATTCTACTGTCAGCTCCCTTCCACAACTGTCAGAATGTTCCATTCAACCAGTCAAAGGGGGAATAGGAACATACTAACTGTCAACGAGCATTACCCTTGTTATTTATAGTTTAAGAGAATATATATATTACAACAGATTGTTATGTTGGCGTAATGGTTTGGGTTTGGATACCGTCAGTTTATCACTGACCTTCGGGCTGGCGGATTTGTGTGTGTGGCTGTATAGTGACAGATTGGTATGTATGTGTCATAATATGGTTGTCGAATATCCGTTGCAGCGGCGTTATGTTGGTGGCAGTTTGCATGGCGGTAAGTGGAATTTACTGCCAATGTCATAATGAGGGCCTTAATAAGATTGCAGAGGAAATGTTTCCTTTATGATATTTTCTCCTAACTAGAACCCAGTGTGTTATTAAAAGTGGCTATGGGATCCTTTGCTCAGGAAAGGAAAAATGGGACTTAACAGACCTTTACGGTGTCTATTCCTTGACAAATGAAACCACTGTACTTTAGTACATTTTACCATTTAAACAATTCAATTGGATACATCTTACATGTTTTTTTAATTTGAACACTATAAAACCAGGCCTTACCTTTGCAAGAGCTCTGGAAAGTTGCCTTAACTAGTGCCAAACATAGACTTTTAAGCTGAAAAACAGGATTACTTCGCTTTTTGATGCTGTGGCCTGGTCTGTAGTTCCCCATAGCATTGCAGTAAAAAGAACAGATGATGAATGTACTGCACCACTGGCTTCAAGCTGGATTCAAGGTAGCTTAGCTGATGAAGGGTGATACCTTGAAACCGGTCCCAGCATCCTTGCTGGCGGCCCAGGGAGAACCTGGCTTGTCAGTTCGGGCTGCACTGTTCTCATGGGGAACAGGGTCAAGACAGATTTACATATGAAAGGGTCCAAACTAGCATGGCATGGTGGCAAACAAATAATTGATAAAACTCAGATCCTTGTGACTAGGGGTGAATGTTTGCATTGTTCAGCATTCTGTCCACCATCTGTTCTTTTTGCCATAGCTGTACAGCATTAAGGTGACATCTTGCTACATGTGAGTGGCCAAATACCAACACTGCCTCTCTTTTTGACTATTATGCAGACTACATGGTTTGTGTACAAGTGTGGACGATTTTCACAAAAGTAAAACTGGACTCTTAAATAGCCAATAATCATTTGGGGAAGCTGAACATTTGTGTATTATTTTGTGAATCAATAATTTGAATATATGCATGCACTTTTACATTGATTCTTTATTGATTTAAAAAATATGTATTTAAAACCTTAACACCAAGTGGAGATTGAGAGATTGTGATTAGATTAGAAACATTTTACATTTTGAGTTAATTCCAAGGATAATTAGGTCATACAATAAATAACATGACAGTGTGGCACGAATTGTGGGGGTGCATATCTGCTGGTGTCTTTTGGTGGCTTAGAGAGTACCTCAAACTGATGGACAGGATAGAATTGTTTTAAGGCTGGATGTGTTGAAATGTCTTACCTCATTCAGCCAAAATATATCAGTGATGGAATTATAGCAGATGTTTCTGTAGCCATGTGGTTGACTTATGACAATCAAGAGAAAATGTAGAATCAAGAGAAAATGTGCAAGATATTGGAACTATTTATTGTCTGTTTATAAATCCTGTGACTTTTTAGCAAATTTATTTGAACGTTAGTGCTGTAGTGTATGCTTCAACATCATTTTATAAATCTTAAATTCCCAAAATGAACCCTCCTGTAGAAGCACAGACTCAATTGGTATTTTGGTGTTCTTTATCCATCGAGAAGATGGTAATAAACATTTTTGCAGGCTCTTTTTAGCTCCTATTCCAGCACTGTTTGCTAACCACTGATATTTTCAGCTTTTCAAAACTGTATAGTTGTGCAGTAATTTCATGGTGTCAGCTCTTGGAAGAAAACTCAGCATTCAAAAATGGGATATGCCAATCTGTCCAGAAGCCTTGTAAGTTAGCTGTAATATATATTTGAATATCAGTCCTACCAAGGCAAAGTATTGCACGAAGATCAGAAGAAGGTTATTGTCAGCCTTCCATAGGTAATAAATACATCTGATGTAGATCAGTATGTCATTTATTAAGACTCGTTCATTGGTGGATGTGATGCTACCATTAAGGTTTCGGAGCTTGGGCAATGGGTTACTTCTTACTGGTTCTTACTTAGTCTGCCTTGTTTTAATTAAATGTTCTGTGAATACTTATAGAAATTTATATTGTATATATAGTTTGTAGTCCTGAAGAAGTAGAAAAGATAAAACACCCCAGGTATTACAAATCAAATGTTTCTTTGGTCCATAATTAATTTGCTATGGAAATGGAATATGAATAAAGAATTTATTGTATTTCTACATCAGAACTTCTTATAATATATTCAACTTGGAGAGACTGATACTTAAATATATACAACATCTATCTGATTGGACAGAATGGAATATCACAATTTTGAGTGCTGAGTTTCTTTCCAAGTTCTCTTATGGACATTTCTGGTGAAGAGGTTGTTATGTCCTTGTAGCTTACACAGGTCAGCCAACTAGCCTGTGGAGCCTATCTGGTAGTCTTGGGATCAAACAGCAAGTCAGGCCTCAAGCAGCAGGGCAGTTCTCTGAGGACACATGGCAAGGGTCTAGCAGCAGATCAGTCCTTTGGTAGGAGCAGGGCAATTGTCTCAGGTACAAAGAAAGCCTCAAGAAGTAGGACAGTCCTCTGAAGTAGAAGCGCTCCTTCTGGGGTCCCATGCAGGTACAGTCATGTATGAAAGAGTTGGTTGTAGTATCTAATATTTATACCTGGTGCCATCCCTTGAAGTGGGAGAAACTTCTAGGTAGTCCCCGCAGCTGGTTCCGGATATTTCCTTTGTCCTTCAAGTGGTCTAGGGTAACAAAGTTCTGGTAGCAAGTATCTTTTTGAGTGTGCTGAAGGCAAGCCCTTTGATATGTAAGTGAGGCAGGGGGCTGCACTGCCCCACCTATCCTAGCAGGTGGCCCATCTTGCCAATACCTCACTATCAGGGAGAAATACACAAAGGCCAACTATTCATAGTCATGTGACCCAGGACACAGGCTGCAGGCACTGAATGGTTAGGAGAAAAAAATGCCATCTTCCTATTAGTGGCACTTACTGAATTGTGACTTAAAATCTGACTTTACCATTCAAAACAATTTGAAATAACAATTCAAGACCAAACATTTTTTCCTATTCCGAATCATATGTTAGTATTTTAATAAGGTGTTATCCATTGGGAGAGATAGGCCTTACTATAAAGAAAAGTGAATTTGGGAGTTTTCAATACAGGACAAGTGAAAATGAAAGCTGCATGCCCTACTATTTGAATACAGTGCATTCTGCTTTATGAACCTTTAGGGCCTATTTTAGGAATGACTTATATGTATTATAAATGAAGGTTTAGGCCTGCCAAAATGTTTATTGCACCAGCTTAAATTGGCAGTCTCAACATTGCACGACAGGGTGCAGGTGGCAGGCCTGAGACATGGTTTGAAGTGCCACTTAAGTGGGTGGCACAATGAGTGCTGCAGGTTCCATAGTAGCATTTCATTTACAGGCGATGGGTACATGAAGTACGATTTACTAGGGAAATACATGTACATTAAATGTGACAGTTGAGTGTAGGCCAGCTTTACCATGTTTATGGAGAGAGCACACATACTTAAACACTAGCTAGCAGTGGCAAAGTGTGTAGAGTCAAAATGCCAATTAAAACAAAATCCCCAAAACAGGGGTAAAGGCAAAAGGTTTAAGAGTGACCCTGAAGAGAGGGCCATGTCTATCAACATCTACTCATTGAAACTTGTGCTAACGGGAAATGGTTGAAAATAAATAAACAGAAGTTAAAAAATATGTGAAGTAAATAGATTTGTCTCAGGATGATATATATGGACAGTGTGTTAGTTATCCATTATTCACTATTGACAAAAGACTGTCTAGCCAAATGGATGCAGCAACCATGAATACAATGTGCGGCACACCTAAGAACAAAAATTCTTCGATATGTGAATTGAACTGGATGTTTCAACACACGTAATAAAAAATAATGGACATTTTGATTTTCTCTAGACTACTCATGTAGTTCTTTGATGTACAATCAATGTTGTTGTTAGGTGTGCCGCACATTGTATTCATGTATGTTTGGTTTTGTTTAAACCTGTAAGGGATGGGTGTGCTCCCTTGTGCGGGCACCCTTTTCTTCTTTTTTCTTATTGTATTTCTCTTTTTATATTTGAATTATTTTTGCCATTTATGATCCTGAGCGCCTGCATAACCCTAACTTTTCACCCCATTAGTTTATTTCTGGATGCAGCAACCAAACTGTTCTATTGGGGCCAGCAGCTGCAGCCACTGCTCATGAATCAGCTTCCAGTGCCTGCCCAGAAGAACTAGATTTAAGGGACAATTCTGCCCATAATATCCCACACCACTCTTCTGCAGCTTGTTCTTTCTCCCTTAGTGTTAACAATTTGGTTTCTAGTTGGCAGAGGTATGCACCCCGTCCAAGTAGGGACCACAATACTAGTCAGGTAAGTCACAGCACCCCCTAAATTAGCCTGTGCTCACCCCTTTATAGCTTGGCACAGAAAAGTCAGGCTTAACTTTAAGAGGCAATTTCTAAAGTATTTGTGCAACTCCCAAACAATAAAAGAGTGAAGACACCACAAGAACACTCTACACTAGATTAGAAACATAGAATATATTTCTGTGAACAAAACAATACCAAAAGGGCAAAAATACTATCAGCAGAAGTTGAGATATGAATTTTAAAGAATAAATGAAACTGTAGTGCTTAGAAGCAGAAAGCACCAGTTGGGGATGTCAGGTTGCACTAGACCAGGACAAAGTCAAATGTTCAGGCCAACCGCGATTTGGTGACGGCCCTGTACAAGACCGACACAGGGCCTGCTGAGCAAAAGTACCTTGGTCTTTGAGATGCATTTGCTCAGATCGGTGCAATGATGTCAGTGCATCCGTTCTTAGTCTACGCTAAAGAAAAGAGTGTAGCAATGCATGGGCATTGATCCAGAGGATGGAGGTGATGTGTGGATATTCTGGGCCATGCAGAGGGGACTATGCATAGCACAGTCGGCATTGCGGTGTTCCAATTCTTGCAGCAGCGGTGCGTTGTCATCAACAGTGATGTGGTGTCCTTGTTCCTAGATGTAGCGGCGATGAAGTAGTGAAGCTATCAATGGTGATGAGTCACTTTTGATAGGTGCAGCAAGGTCAATGCATGGTTCTTTACAGAAACAGCCAGATAAATCCACTTCCAAGGTTCCAGGACTGGGTTGGCACCACTTGGCAGGGTAGGACTCACAGTTGGCAGAGTCTGCAGTCTGCAGTAGGATTGTTGAAAGTCTTTTGTGTCCCTGAGACTTCATAAAACAGGAGGAAAGCCAGAATGTGTTTGGGGCAGTGAAATGCCCACTTTCTAACAGTCAAATTAATAAAATAGCAATGATAAATCCAACATTATCAGTGAAGAGGATTTATCATTACCATTCCAATGATATGAACCATGAAATAGCTACTCTTTCTCAATCATAAATGACAATGTAAAAGTGTATAAGCAATTCCCAGTGCTAACCTATGAGAGTGGTAGGCTCACAGTAGTAAAAAATGAATTTGGGAGGTTTTCACTACCAGGATATGTGAAAATTAAAAGTACATGCCCTACCTTTTACCTACACAGCACCCTGTCCATGGGCTGCATAGGACCTATTGTAGTGGTAGTAAAAGCCTTGGCTCACACAGGCTCTGCAATGGCAGACCTGAGCCATGGTTAGGGGGCTACTGGAGTGTGTGGCACAATGAATGCTGCAGGCCCACTAGTAGCATTTAATCTACAGGCCGCAGCACAAGTAGTGTACTTTACAAGGGACTTATAACTGAATTTAAATATGCCAATTGGGGTTAGGCCAGTGTTACAATGATTTAGGGGAGAGAACACAAGCACTTTAGCACTAGTTAAAAGTGGTAAAGTGCACATAGTTCTAAAACTAGTCCTAAAACTAGTCCTAAAACTAATCCTAAAACTACCACAAAGAAGGTAAAAAAATGGAAGGAGACAGGCAAGAATGTGGGGGCAAGACAACCCTAAGGCTGTCAGGTCAAGCACTGAATATGTGTCCTTGGCAGATCTCAAGGCGGCCCTTAGGCAACTGTAGAGGTTCAGGGAGTTATCTATTGGGATAACTGGGACTTAGCTGGAAAAGTGTAGATACTCTAAAAGACGGTCATTTGGATGTACACTGAACAACTCTGAATTTTATGTGACCTTATGACCTCTTGATAGCAGTTCTTATGTCTTTTGTCCCTCCCAATTGTGTCCCACCTCCTGTTGTGCTATCTCCCATTTCCTCTGTGAGCCCTGCTTCTCCTGTTTCCCTCCATGTAATTTTTTCCATGTAGTGTCTGGCCCTGTCATGGCCAGCCATTGGACATCCTTGTCTACTTTAACATCATTTTGAATCCAGAGAGTGATGGTGGTCAGTTACTTATGCCCCTAGCCTGGAACATGATTTAACACAGACTCTGGCTCGGGTACATGAGTGTATTATGATTTGGACTCTTGTTTTTGGACCCTTTAAGGACTATGGACTTTTTCCCATTTGTGTATGGACTTGTCCCCCTAATTGATTTTGGCCCTTCCCGATGACAGTACTTGGTTTGACAAACATTTTAATTTGTAGGCTAAATACTTTAAATGTCATGCTTCATAAAATGTGCTTATTTTTAAAAGTCTTGCTTGCTGATTAATGCATTGCATCTCAGGCAACTTAAATGTTTTATTAGTTAGAAGATGCTATTAATGTCAAAATTAATTATTTATGTGCATTACGCTTTGAAGACAAACCATCAACCAAACACAAATAACACTTTACTACAAATTAAATGCAAAATCAAAGTTCCAGCACACATTAAAGTTAGAAATGAGATTGTAATCACAAACACGTATATCGTTTTATTAGTAAAATGGTGATAGTAACTATGTGAGAGATGGAGTTGCTATTTTTTAGACAAAAACTTATTTATGGGGTTTTCTCCTACGACTCCTACCAAATGCTGCTGATGAGAATGAGTGAAATTGGGTTTGTTTTTGTGGGTGGTTGAGCTAATGGTGTTGAAGATTCAGGAGGTGGGAATGGTGCAGTTGATTGTGGCAGGAGTATCAGGTTGGCAGGTGTTGTGCCCTCCTACACGGAGGTGCTTCTATAGCATTTAATTTCTGAATTGGCCATGAAGAGAGACAATGCATGCATTGCACCACTTTGTAACCCCTTGCCCCACATTATGTCTGCACCAGGCATAATGTGTTCCCCCATCAGGAAGGCTGAAAAAATGGCACCAAGAAATCTAAAAGATTTATGTGCCATTTATTGTGGCATTTTTAATGCCTGCTCAGAGCAAATTTTGGCGCTAACTGCTGAACAGTACATAAATAGCATTAGAAATTCTGATACTATTGCCCCTTACCCTGTGCCATGGTGCACCATATTTTAAATACTGCGCACACATGACGGCAGTATGGGGGTGCAAAGGGCCACAGGAAACAGAGTGCTACATGTAATGTAGGGCCACTTCTCTTAAATCTGGCCCTTAGAATTCAGGTGTGGTTTCTTGATGCCTTTGGCAGAAGTTTTCCTTTTTCTGAGCATTGTTGATGAAAGAACTGACAGTGTAGGGGACCGTTTACCTTCCACACTGTCAACAGTTACAACTAATTGATCTTTGAATTAATGACTAAGTTAGGTTCTTTTCTTAGAATATATTAAAACTATTAAAGTTTAATAATGCTTTACCTTTATTACAATTCATCAATCTTCCCACATAATTAGCCGTATTTACACTAAAAATGGAGAGAAATAATTACATTTTTTTCTTTCAAATTTGGAACTAATTGTCAAGATTTATACTAATCTTAAAAATAAACGATTTTATCTAAAGATGTGATTGCTTAAGGTCAAATGTGGTGCGCTTGAAATAATTAAAATGAATTTGGATGGGAACAAATATGGATGTTGACTTGATGATAATAAGTATGACTAAAATACTGGCTGTTGTTTCTTTATATTTTTAAAATTACTTCTGACTTCTAAAGATTGGAGAATACGTACACACTCACACACCACTTTTTTATTTACAAAGCACATGGTTCAGTAACCCGGAATTCCAAAGCCAAGCAGTACCTTGAACAGTTGTATTTAAGGGATTAAATAAGCTGCTGACCTTGAAACAAATGTTGCTCCCTATTGAAACAATAATTTAACACAGAAACAAAGAGGACAAACAATATGTTAATGCTGTGATATCGGTCTTAACCTAAAAGTCAGTAACATGTTTCTGTGGAAACCTAATCAAGAAAAATAGGATGCTCACTCATGAATACATATGTTGGTAACATGTAGTGGGTCTGATTTAAGAAAAGTGGTGCTACATCAAATGCAGCACTACTTTTTCTGGGCCCCCTTAAAGTCCCCCTAATGCCACCATGTGTGCGTCGTATCTAAGGGCCATATGTACGAACACATTTTCCCATTGACACAGAATGGGAAAAACCCTTTGCTACACCTGGCCCTAAGTTACAGTGCAACATGGCAGTAGTTATGGAACTATTGTCAACATTTTTGACGCTAGTTTTGCGCTTTTCAGGATTAGCATAAAAAATGTTGACGATAATCGAAAGCACAGTGAGGCTCATTATAAATAATGGTGTGCATCCTTTAATGCCTGCTCTCTGCAGGTGTTAAAAATGCCACACAAAATAGCACAAAGAAATCTTTCATATTATGTCTGGCACAGGCATAATGTGGCACAAGTGGTTACAAAGTGGCACAATGCATGCATAGCGCCACTTTTTAAATCTGGTGAGGCGATTTTGGCCTCATTGGGCCACATTAGCATAAAAAATTACGCTAATGTGGCGCAAGGAGACGCCAGGCCTTCTTAAATCAGGGCCTACGTTCCTTTAATAAATATTATGCCTATGTGATGTAAATGCAAAAAAGACAAAAAAAAGGTGTGTTACAACTTGTCACACACAAGGAGGAGCTGCAGATCTGGGGAAATAGTTGCTGTTAAATGTAAACAATGCTCACCAAGACTAACATACTAGAAACTGCAGTTTTGTTTTTTGTACAAGAACATGTGTGTACAGAGTGATGTTTGCAGTGAATGATTATTTTGAAATTTCCATTCATTTTTTGCCTCTTCAAGGCAAATTGAAGTCCTTTAATTTTGGTTTAAGCACCATGGATTTAGCACTATCAAACCCAGCGTCATTAGTTCAGTTCTCAGTTCAAAAACATGTGTTTATTTTGACTGTAGTCTTTAAAACAATTTCGAAAATCAAATCGCGCACAAATCCTACTAAATAATTAAAATAAACATGGCTTTAAAACTGTAAAATCTGTAACTTTAAATGTAAAATACATATAATCTAAAATGTCTCAGTTTCTTAGGAGGGCTCTACGTAAATTGATTAGCTTATCACCATTTGAATATAGTTGGTCATCCACAGACATTAAAAATCACTCTAAGTCAACCGTCACATCAAAATCTAGCATTTCAACCAATAATTTAATAGCTTGTCCTCTACCCCATATATCATATTTAAAAATATTGGCCTTAATAAGATCTTCCTTTGGGCTGAAAACCACAAACAATCGATCAGGACATGCATTGAATTTCCATTTACACTGAGACCACTTTGGCATATTTTCCCTTTGCTTAGAAGAATGCCCTGATTTCCTGATATTACAACTTGATCCACATTCAAATCTAAGCAGACTGCGGTGCATCTTTATATTCGTTAGTCCCTCTAAGTAGCGGAAAGTCTCTCCATTTGTCTGTGAGCTTAATAAATGAGAGACCGATTGCTTTTTCCCCACACAAGTGAGATCCCCATCCCTTGAAACCTGCTGTATAACTTTTTACAACTCTGTCTTACTCACTCCTAATTGGTCGATGCACTCTACAATACTTATTTTTAGTTCTCCAGCACATGTTTTGATCCTAGTTCTACCCCTGCAGGCCCAATGCAATTAACTGTGCAATATCTCTTTTTTGCATAACAGGGAAATTTTAGGGTATTCTATACTATCAAGTCTTGACCAAAACTGTATTACCTCGGCCTGTGCTAGAGACGTCCACCCTAAAAAGCAAGTTTCCAATCTAACTGCCTGCAACATGGAGGAGGGGGGGAGGGAGAGTAACTTTTTTAGGCACCTTCCTTCCTCAAGGTCCTAACTCCTTTCACCCCCAATACTGACCACCTCTGCTCCATACTGAAACTGGGACCTTATCATGGCTTGGTAAGCCTTTAACACTTGGCAGCACGAAGGCCCCCCATGTTGATTATTGAATATCTTTAGACCTGCTACCGTCGTAAGTGCTTTGACTTGTGTCGCGCCCAAATGATCCTTCCACTCTAAATTATGGGAGACTCATACCCCTAAATATTTATATTTACTGACTCTCTCGAGCTTAATCTTGTTAACTGCCCAACTCATACTTCGCCTTTGCCTCCCTGGAGCACTTTAGCTTTTTCCATGTTTATTTTACATTTTTTCCCCTTGCAGTACTTCCCAAAAACATCTAATTTCCTTTCAAGCCCAATTCCAGTCAAATCAAATTTCACTAAGTGATCTGTATACAAAAGAAAACTAATGTGTTTACAATTCTTTTTTAGGCTAAACGTGTTTGGTTGGCTTTGACCTTGAGGAGATCTGCAAGAAACCTTGCCTTAGACCATTTCTTATTTGTATTCACTTTGAAAGGGATCCTTCACTATCCAGTTTAACTTGGGCCCAATTGTCCTTGTTAAGTTCCTGCAAAACTGATCAAGGATCCCAAGTTCTTTTAACACATCCCACAACAGTACTTGATCAACAGAGTCATAGGCGGAGCTAAAATCAACAAAACCTCAGTAAAACACTCTACCCAGCTCTATCACTTAATCACTTAATCCTTCCAGGTATCCATGAATCTACCTGATGAGAGTATCCCCTGAAAAAGGCTATAGAACAGACTGGACCACCATGCAGCATTTGTTTTTACTATTACTGCTGGTACATTATCAGGGCTAATAGCCCTTCTGAGCTTTAACATTTCAATTGTTTTATTATCTCCTGACACAGAGAACCTCTCCTTTGTCTCCCTTGTAACAAAGACTCATGTTGGGTGCTGAGCAGCAGTGGCATTATTACTATTATAAATATCCTCCAAATACTTAACCCACGTATCTTCCCTCACATGGCCTGATGAATGTCCCTTGGGGTTTCCTGTCCTGCTCTGCACCAATACTTCTTGAAATTATTTGTCTCAATGGCATCCATCATGGGTGCCCAGTACTTTGTGTTTTGTTCCTGTTTCTTACTTGTCACCAGATTTTTAAATTATTTTTTTAAGCTAAGAAGTCACAACTCCCCAATTGTATTTCTTAGGTGTCTTAAGTGTCTTTCAAGTTTCAGGATATTTCTTTTTAATATTCTACATTCTTTATTTTACCAACCATTCCGGGGATACTTCATAGATTTATTTATAATTTGAGTAGAATTAAATCTATAACTTCTCTTTTAAGACACACAACCACCTTATTTATTATTTCTTCATACCATACTAAAGAAACCATGGCTGCCTTCCCAGACTTCATTCCTCCAATGTAGAACTAGAAAGACTCCAGTAAATCTACATGTTTCTCTGAGACCCTTGTTCTTAGGCGTTTAGAGCAACCTAACTTTAAAGGTAAGTCCCTCATCTGCCTGGGTACCAAATCCATAATAACCCTTTTATATAATGGGTAATGATTACTCCCCTCCAACTGAAGGACCTCAGATTTCTCAATTAGGACAAAGGCCCTTAGGGTAACAAAGACATAATCAATTGGATAATTCTGATTGCCATACAGAAACCTTTTTTTAGCAGGGGTATCTTCAGGCATTCATCCATTCAGACTCAGCAAACCATTTAATAGCATTTAATAAGAGGAAATCCAACAAGGCAACATCTCTTCCTGAAGCAGCATTAGATGGTGCACAAACGTAGTATATTGAAGGAGGCTAAGCGGTTCTCATATTTCCTATCCACTGTCTCAGAAAACAATTTGTGATTGAAGTCCCCCATCACAATCATCAGTTTATCGGGATACAGACCAACTATATTGAGCACATTCTCATTAAACCGTTCAATAATCTCCTCATAATGAAAGGAACTTCGTGTGGGTATATATTTAGAACAATAATACATTGCTCTTCCCTGTTTCTATTCGCCAATTGCATGCAATAGGCCAAAATCCACTTACATTGTGTTTTAACCTGCCAAACACTAGAGGAAAGTTTGGGAGCTACTAGTGTTAACAATACCCCCATACCTAAATCCTTCCTTCTGGGGCAAAGTGACTTGAATTCTGCCTTCACTACTTTCTTTAATGTGTCTGTGGCAGACGTAATCCTCCTGCAAACCCCACTTAACTTGACTGGCCTTTAGGCCACTATGACAATTCAAAACAGCCAACCCTTGGTGTTTAAACTGTTCCCGCACTAAATCCCCCCCATATCTTCACCCCTTGAAGGTTCAGTTCACTTTCCTCTTCAAGAAAAGTATCTCTCACAAGTCTACAATACAGCAAAATGTTTGTGACAACCTTGCTCTCCCTATTTTGCAACAATTCCACTTTTCTCAGGTCAGTGGATGAAATTGAGTATAAACTAGGGCAAGCAGAAAATATTTTGAGAACCTGGGGTCAATTTAAGGGGTTCAACTTCTTTGATATTTTCCTATGCGGACCTCCATGAGCTAGCTCTAAATAAACCCACAAGGAGTTTACCTCCCTTTCTTTCTCCTTTAGTCCAAAGGGTGGAGGCACCAGCCACCTAAATTTTACTAGAGCTTTGTTCCATTACAGGAGCAAATCTAACTTCATTGATGTGTACCTTTCTTGCTCTTGTGGGTTCCTCCCGTACTATACTCCCTTTACTGCCCATCTTTGTATTTCACAGGCCTTCTTTAATCTCTTTTTTCCACTCCTGACTTCTGTCAGCCTGATCTTCATGCCAGGTCCAGGAAGAGGACTGTTTTACCTTTTGTTTACAAACATTTTTTACGGGAAAGGCCTGGTGGGGGATAGGTTGTCTACTCTTAGTTTGGTTACTACCTATACCCTCAGCTGGACTTTTAATTACAGAAGAAGATTAACACCTAGCACTGTGGTCTCTCTTTTTCCCACCTCAACATATCACCCCCTGCTCTCCTTTTGTAAGACGATTCTTCCTTCATTAGAAACCATGGTCTGTGCAATAGCCCTAACCGGATTGGCTACACCTTCTTTTAATTAACATTGGAGCTTTGGAGATATACACCGAAGGCTGCCCTTCTACCATTGAGGCCTTTTCCATATATTAAATAGACCTGCACTCCTCATGCCTTCTACCTACCACCCCAACATGACCTGCCAAGACCTCTCGGTTCATGATGGGTCTCACCAGCTTGGTCAGATAACCATTTATCTGTTTTAAGTCTGAGACAATAGACTGAAGAGTTCACAACCACTACTTTAAGGATACCGTTTTTTTTTTGCATCAGAACAATAATGTCCAGAATTGATGACGAGGGGCATGGGTCAACATCAAAGTTAGAAGATAGCATGGGAGGAGGATCACGATTCCCAGGTTCATATGACTTAATGGAAGATGCCCCCTACTCACCACCAGAACTGCCATCAATAACTTTTTGAGCCTACGGTAGTGATCCTTTAATAACAAACTCTTCCAGGTCCAAAGTTTCATGATTCAACAACTTTGGACTTCTTCTTGAAGACTTACATCCCCAAAACCGAATAGCAGGCAAGGTCATGAAGACAATCTTGGTTCTGGCTGACCTAAACCTTGTCCCGTAAAGGATCTGGACATGAGTAACTCTGTCTTATTTACATCTAACAACAATGAGGAGGGGCCTATTGGGGTGCAGGATGGATTTCCCATTCTCTTTCTGGGGGGCACGCCTCTGTAGTACATCCCCACAAACTCCTTAATAGGTTTTGCTAGGGGGAGGCCTTTTGGGGTCCATTACAAGCTACTACAGAAGTATTTCCCAGCCCTGAACCACCATTCAAAGCGCTTCCCAGCATTCATCAATACAATACTGGCAGAATTAGTGTTTAACTTCACACTTGCATTCCTCCCCTTCCTCACTCCACAGGCCCTTGAGGCCTTACTGGGAGCCATTTGATGATGAACGTAGCTTATAATACACAATTAACAGTAAGTAAAATAGAGGCCCATATTTATACTTTTTTTTTACGCCGAGTTTGCGCCACTTTTTGGTGCAAAAGTGACACAAACTTACAAAATACAATTGTATTTTGTAAGTTTGCGACGCTTTTGCGTCAAGAAATGATGCAAATGTGGCGGTAAAACAGTATAAATATGGGCAAGAGTGTTTTCCCTTACCCGGCCGCCACCACCACCTCAAAAATGCCACAAATAACAGCGTTTGATCCTCAGGCCTTTCCTGGTTCCATGAACTAAGTACTGCAAAAACTCGCCAACTTCACCAACTGGGCTTTTATGGAGTTACCATCCCAAAACAGCTTTTCCTGTGGAGTTCCAATATCTACACCACGGAGGAAACACTTTTCCCAGAAGGGGGCAACAGGGGCAATAGGAATCTGTGCCACAGGCAACAGGTACTACAACAGAGGAACCAGACACACCGTCGTATTCTCTGCTCTGTCTTGGCTCCCTGAGGTGAGCCGGCACAGTTGCAGCCGCCTCCCCTTGTACTTTCCCTAAGCTCCTATAGTCACTATAATGAAAGCACCATTGCCATGGTACCTCCTTCCGCTTCTGACACTCCTGCTGCAAAAGCGCACATGGCCACAAATTAACCAAGAGCTATTAAATCTACTTCAACAGTGATGATGGGTTCAATGAAGCAGCTGTACAGTGCTTACTGCTGCTGCTGTGCACCGCAAGAGGCGGAGTGTCACGAGGTCGAGCATCCTGACTTCCAAAGATGGTGCGGAGTCCTCGTTTTTCTGGTCGGCATGAGCAAGTACGAGCCTTTGTTATCTGAGAAATCTGTACTCATTAGATACACAAAGTGACAATTTATTCGGCATGATTATTTTTGCCCAGTTGGCTTTATTTTCTTGATACAATGCAGAAATACTTACATTAATAATGTGAAGGAGGTCATGGGAAGGGAGTAGCGAAGGCGAGGTACATTTTTTTATCATTGCATATTTTGTTAAAAAATTGCCCTCTGTACACTTTTCCTTCTTAGTACATTCACTTCAAATCATAATATGTAAAAGCTACAACTCTCCTTCTGAGAGGTTCATGTCCTGTCCCACTTTAGAACAGCACTGTCCCATCGAGTCCTCAAAAAACATTAATAAATTCCTTTTTGGTGGTCAAATACAAACCAATGTCGACTGAATTATTCAAAATATTCATAGACAAGGTCATAAAAAGAAAGTCCCTACTCAGGTCCAAGAATGATGTGACCCAGACTGTCAAATAAAGAGATTTAAATGTATAATGCATAATTTACACATCCGTGGCTTTTAACCGTCTTTACCTTGTTACACTCATGCAAAGGAGACTGCAGTTGCCTATGTGTGTATTTTTTATGTACTATGCTGACTTACACCTGTTTTCCTAAACTTATGTAGGAATGCTCTAAGTAATGTCTATGTTACATCTGTCTAACACTATGGAACACATGAAATTTTACACTAACGTTCCCACTATTTTATATTGAATATGCTTATTTAACAGAAAGGTGTCAGTTTCTATCCATGTTCTATACATTTTCTATAAAAACGACAAGACAGGGTTGTAGTGTCTTGCATGATTTAGAACTAAACCTTTATAGCTCCCAGTAGATTCTGTATCAGTGAGTAATCAATAGAATAAAATGCAATGAAAGTTTGGTTTAGAATGTTGGAGTACACAGGTACATGCAGAAGAATGAAGAAGTTTAATTTACAGCTCAGTGTGTGGCCTAGTCATTTAGCGGGTACCCAGGCTGCGGAAGACGCTGCAGGGGTCACTTCATCATTGTTTTTTACACACACCATGCCTAATTCTATTGGGTGTAAGAAAGTCACTCAAATAGTTGTGTGACATGCATTTCTGAAACTTCAAGAATTCCTGGAAATTAATTGCTTTTACGTGTATTCCTAATTTACACAAAATGCCCTTTGTAGATTTTCAGCTATTTTTACATTGAATGACTTTTAATATAAATATGACAGCCAACTAAAAATTCTTACATTTGCATATCCATTTTGAAAGGGAGTGTGCCTAATGTAAGCAGGACATATACAGTAGATACAGCTAGACGAGATAGAGGCATCTTCAACAGATCATTTTAAGTCAAGCCTACTTTATGAGAGGCAAAGGGAAAATCTTGCCTTTTCCAGGTACAAATCAAACTGACGCCATGACACAACTTCATTTATCCGTCTATGTGCAATCCCCCTTGTAGACAATTTGAAACTTTGGCTCACATGTTTGCGGAGTGAAGAGCTTGGAGAGGAATCTATCATGCCTAGGAGAAGTTGATCTTGCATGACCTAATTTTAGCAGTTAAAAAATATATCATTGTCATAAATGCAGGACTGCTTGAACCAAATCTCTGCATTGGATTCCATTGCTTTCCAAGTAATGGCATTCATCGGTAGGACTGGGCAATTATTAATCATCCAAAGCCCTGAATCACTCCATTTATTTACCCAAAAAGGAAGGCAGGAATGTGGCTCTTGGATGTACTGTAATCATGGCATGCTATGTTCGGTGTGAGAAACTCCCTGTTGGCTATTGTGAGCCCTCAGAGTCCTATAATTAATATAGCCTGGTTTGCAATGGCCAGTACTGACTGGAACCTCTATTTCGGTGCCTTCTTTTGTGATAGAAGCCACTTAAACCCAGTTATAGCCACACTCATAAAACTAGAACTTGATTTGGACATTTTGTTTTATTTCCAAATGCATGTTTTGTAAAGAAGATGCAATTGTGAAATTACTCTCATCATTAAATAAACAACCACTCTTCTGGCTAGGATAGTGGCTGGAACATACTGATTTATGGATGTTAGAGAACACCAAGGAATTCACACTCAACAGCAAACATCTTTACCCTGAGGACACTGATAAATGTGTTGTGTTGGTATGTATGATATTTTGTATTCTGTACTACCTTTCCCTATGTTAGACGAGTTATGTATTTTGTTGATAATTTTTTTAGCTCTCTTGTGGGAAATGCTAGCAGTGTTTTCTTGACCATTGGATTGTTATCATTTTTCAAGGTTTAGATGCTCACGGGTGCTTGGTCGTGTAGAATTGTCTGTTTCAACTCCCTTACATGTGGCAATGGGTGATGGAATTCTGATGCCCTGCTAATGACCAAGGGAAGTCCGACACCTAAGCGGGCTCATTTGTGCTCCCTTAGACTGTGTTGGTGTAACAAGCAAGTCTAGATTTTGATCATTTGGAAAGAAAGATTTTCCTGAAATGTTACTTTATTTTCAAGAACTGCACCTGCCTCACCAGTACAAGTGACTGAACACAGCCAACTACCCAGTGCAGTGGTGTACCAAAACGAGAGGAGACCCCCTGCAAAATATATGGAGGGGGCCCCCTTCATCAGCCCACCACCTACCACTTTGGCTGAGGAGTCTGCCTCCAGCGTGGGGGCCCCCTGCACCACAGGGGCTGCAGGGTCTTATATTATACCACTGACCCAGTGCAAGTACACACATCAAAGCATAACGGCTAACAGCTTCCAGTGATGCATAAAAAAATGAAACACATGACAACTAACTTATGATTGAGCATCCTTATGGTTTGACAATCGTTTTGAGCAACAATCAGGGGTCTTGGCATATAAAATGAAATGAAATTCTTGTTTTTCCTCAGACCATGAAATATTGCAAATTAACTTTAGGTAGGCCACTGAACATTCTCAGCCATAACGGTAGCTTTGTAAACAATAAGAAAAACACAATTTTTTGAGTAATAGAATCCAGGATTTGTAAAGCGTAGCAAATCACCCATGAATGCCCAGAATCACAGGATGTTGACCCCAGGCCGAGACTTGAGCCTGGTCCCTCATCACCAAAGTCGGCAGCTCAGGTCATTATGCCACCCCGTCTCCCGTTACGCCACACCCAGTAGTGAGCAGTAAGGCCATCTAATCTCATGCAATGGAATGACCCTAAAGGAAAATGTATTGGCGCTATCAGTGAAGTCCCTGCTCCATGTAATAAAGATAAATTTTAAGTATTTGTGAATACTGTGTGCACTTCTTCGCTAGGTTCACATTTGTAACTACCCTATTTAGCCAATTTAAAAGGCTTCTTCACAAAGGTGTTGTCTACGAATGGGATGTGTTTGAAAACAAGCTTAGGTTTTTGAGGATGTTAAATCACTAGTGATGCTCTGATATTAATGTCATACAATTTTTAATGGGATTGTCTCGTAAGAGCAGATTATAGCAGTACAGGGACTGTTGCTGTTTAGACACAAATAGTTGTGGGTAAATAACATACATATAGTTTTGCATCAACATGTCTAAAATGTCAGTACCAGTCCTAAACATATAAATTCAACAATGCTGGAAAACAAATAGGTACTTGTTCAAAACAATAAGCAAAATCATTTTACTTGTAAAAACCATGTGCAACAGTGCAGTAGGTGTGGGTGAAAAAAGTTCTTTAGTGCTCTCTCATCAATGATACATTTGTGACAGTGGTGATAAAAAATGTGCACCTAAAAACAAACATCGCGTGGCCCGTTCATGACTTATAAACATTATAAATGAGGGTCCATTGCTTAAGTTGAAGTTTCGAGCCCTCAAAATATACCAAGATCATCATCAGAACTGTAGATATAATCGAGCCTGAGATTACAGCTGAAAAGAAAAAAAGCTAGAGATAACAAGGAAATAACAGATAGGAAAAGATTATTAAGTGTAAGGTACAAAAGGTATATATAAAGAAGTACTCACAGTACTAATGAACCTTTGCAAAAACTGCAAAAAAAACCAGAAAGAGAAGACATGAACCTACTGTGAAAAAGAGGCAATGGACATGGCTCAACTCAAATAGTGGTGAAGGAGTAACAAGGCAGGAACATGAAGTTTAAAAAATGGCTTATTAGACTAATGGCAGAGGCTGACACATAATCATGAGAGAGAATATACCAAAAAGGCCAAATTACCTGAAGAAGGATCTCACAGTCCTTGATGAAGCGGTTCAAAGCGCCCAAAAACGTTTAGGAGAATGGCTGATGCTAATCTTATCAGATAATGCTAGAATTTTTAGTTCAACAGATGGATATCAGCAGGCATGATAAAGAAGTCTTGATGACCAGCTTACATACTTGTGGTACATGATGTCTAGAAATACCACAATGAAAATAAATATCGAAGTTTTAATAGATTGGGGAATAAGATAAAGCAATGGACTGTGTTACCAAGGTTGCAAAGAAATATTTCCTGACATGGTGCTGCTGCAGGAAATGTGTCTGATCGAAAATTAATGTTTGTGGTTGGTTAGGGTGAATATATATTTGGTGCTTTATGTCTCTCTTTCCAACTGCAAAGACTAATATTTGAAAAAACAGGAAAAATGATATTGCATTTTCCTGAGGAACTTCCTGTTAAACTGTGGCAAGTCTATCTTCATCATGGACATTCAACTGGACCAACACTCCCCAATCAGGACAGGGTAGATTACATAATGGTCAGTGAGAAATTTAATAGACTGCTTAAGTTTGTTCAACCTTCGAAGGGTGGAAATTCATGGATAATCTCATTTTGCCCTGGATCCCATGTATCTCTTTTGAAACTTTGTTATAACTATTTAGGCTTTGAAAATACATTGTCAGTTTCAGGGACTCCCTACATATTGGCAGGGGTATCCTAGAACACTCCCTTGGTATTGAACATATCTTGTTTTGTAATTTTAACACTTCCCTCTGTGTGCAATCCCTCATAGCTGCTAATAGGTACCTACAGGAGATACTCAATTTTAAGATGAGAGGGTAACTGCTACATGCATGTAGGCTAGCATAGCATCCAATCGCTTTCCTAAATAAAGAAGATACCAATTACTCATATTTTACCATTAATTTAAAATCAATGCATCAATGCTAGCATTCATGTTACTTTAAGTATAGAATACCGCGACTCACAGTAGCCACAAAATTCCATATTTTTTCTAGAAGAAAAGGGCCAGAAATGTATTTATGCCAGGTGACTACCCCATTTTCTTTTTATCTAAATAGACACATCTAAAGTAGAAAAGTAGAGAAAGAAATTGAAATGTAGAAAAATATTTGTATTGCAAACCTTCTGATGTTTTGCTTCAGTGAAGCATCCACATTTTTCTCCCTACATCATATGACAATGCCATATAATAATCCACAGAATTCCACTGATACGTAACAGATAGGGCTTCTTACTCCCCCTCTAAAATGTCTTCTAACAGCTTATATTCAGCACGATGGCATACAACATGGTTGGAGAAGTTGTATACACCTGTTGTGCACAACTGCTGTCCATGCAATGCCTTAAGCTACTAGTTCATCAATGTGTTTCTGTTGCCATATTTACATCAGGTGTCCTTTCAGAGCTTCTTCTTGAACCAGGTGCAATACTGAAATTTTTGTTCAGTTGATTCTGGTGGTGATCTGGAACCCCCATCCACACTAACATCCAGTTCTTCTTCCCTCTCTTGTTCTGCATTTCACCTGTCTTGCCCAGAAGCCATTTTTGAATAACAACAACTATTGTTTTCTCCACAAATGAAAGCAGAAGAAAAAATGCAAAATCTCCTTTGCTGTAGGACAGCGCAATAGCAAGGAGTCTACAAAACTGTGTCTGATACCCACCAACTATTTGTATGAAAGTGAGTTCTTGTTAAGGAAGAAAACAAACCCCTGAAATGGTCCATAAGGATTCACCAATTGTCTGCAAATCTGCAAATAGGCAAGGTAGAGACCAGCACTTTTGACATCTAGGTACCGGTACGAGGAACTGTGAAACTTGCAGGGCCAAAAAGAGCTAAAATTAAAATGTAATTATAGAATTTTGATTTGTTCTATGTATTCACATGATTGTCACTTGCAAATAATGTAGACAAGCTTTTTTTTTTAAATTGCAAAGTTTGTGGTTCCAGTTAATGGCATGAGCTACTCACAACAGATATTCTGTCTCAACAAGGGTGTGAAAGCCATGAATCCAAAATGAGCACTGCAAACATTTATCAGCTGAACATTTATCAACAGAAGTGCTGAAATTAAAAACAAAGTGCACATATAAGTCTCTTTGTTCTTCTTACCTTATGCCTACTTTTAAGGTGCATTCCAGAATAAGGGCCTGATTACAATTACAGCTGACCCTTGGACCACTGTATTAGTGGTGGCAGTCCGACCGCCGCATCCTTGGCAGTCTGCCTGCCAGATTACAACGATGGTGGTCAGACTGCCACAACACCGCCAACGCTGCCAGGATCATAGATCCTAGGGTGCTGGTGGTGCAGGAGAGTGTGGCCAAGCATGGCGCTGCCCATGGCAGTACCATCGTAGTGATCGTGACATTCTTTTTTGCCAGCCTGTTAAAAAAAGTCTGAGTTGGGGCCACATGGCAGACAGTGCGCATTCCGAGTGTGATGTGTGCGATGGCATTTTCCTCGGCTCTCTCTGAGAGCCAATGACGTTGCATTGTTTCCATGGAACCATCACAATACTGCAGTGGGAGGCTGCCAGCTTAGTGCCCACCTCCCCACCGTCGTATTGGCAGTCGAGCAGTTGGAGCACCTAAAACATAATCAGGCTCTAAGTGTTCAAACTTAATTGTGATAATAATTCATGAGATTTGTGGTGCTCCTTCCATGATGCTTGGAAAAGACTCCACAATCTGCAGAGGAAGAAGAAGAAACCCCTATAAGAAAAATGCTCTTTTACCCACTCAAGGGGAGAGATGAAAATTAATAAATGTTAGGTGACGTGCAGATATTGCGGAAAGAATACCAATGAGATGAAGCATTAGGTTCAGGAGAATGAATAACAAAAATGAGAAAATTAGGTAGTTATAGTTAGGTCTACTTGTCCATAGATGAAGAATTTTTTATTTGCTAATAATTTTGGCCCTCTTTAATGAATCTTCACAAAACGTTCTGAAAAAAGTTAATCTACCTCATCTCCTTCCTCAAATGTTTTGTGGCGATCTATCAAACGGGGGCCGAGAACATAAAATCCCCATGCATTTCCCATACAATACTTTAGTAAGAACTACAGCAAAAACTCCTGAAAATAATGACTTTACATTTGGAAGAAAGCTGGAGTTTCACGGATTGTGCTTTTGTGATTTGGTGTAAATCCATTTGACAGTTTTTGAGAAATTAAGATCTGATCTAAAAGGAGTAGGAAGGTCAGGAATGGCCAGAATGGTAATACAAAATCCTGCTGGCTGGTGAAGTTGGATTTAATATAACTATTTTAGAACTGCCACCTTTAGAAAGTGAGCATTTCTCTGCACTTGAATCTTTCTATGCCTTACAATCCATGTTTGGCTGGGTTTAGTCGACAGCTCCTCGTCCATTCACTCAGACACACCCCAAACACAGGATACACAGCCTCACTTGCATACATCTGCATTTTGAATGGGTCTTCCTGGGCCTGCAGGGTGGAGGGCATGCCCTCACACAAAGGACTTCCACACCCCCTACTGGGACCCTGGCAGACAGGATTGAACAGAAAGGGGACCTGGTGCACTTCTAAGCCGCGCTTTGAAGTCTCCACCACTTCCAAGGCACATTTTGGTATAAAAACAGGGCCTCTGCCCTACCACCTCAGACACTTCCTGGAGAAGAAACCTGAAGCAGAACCTGCACCCTGACAAGAAGAACTGCCTGGCTGCCGAAAGGACTCACCTGACTGCTTTCTGAAGAGGACTGCTGCCTTGCCTTTGTCCTTCTTTCCTGCAGTGGAAATCCCCATGCAGCAAAAATTAAACTCACCGCCTGCCAAGAACGACGCAGAGCCTGCTTGCTGTGAAAATTTCACCACACGCCGAGTCCGGAATGACGCGGGCCCGACTTCGCAACAGAAGATCAACGCAGTGCCAGCAACGCGACCCGAACTTCAACGCACAGCCCCACTGGATCGATGCAAGCTGACTCAGAATGACGCTGCCCGACTTCCTGAGAGAAATCGACACCGCGCCTGCCGTGCGGAAGAAAATTCCATGCATCACCTACCGGAATCGACGCAGCTACTGTGACTTCGCTCCGCAAGCCCAGGATTCTACGCATCATCCCCGGGACATCGGAAAACCCCACAACCCGAAGAGGATCCAAGTCCGCGTGCCGGAAATCGACGCAGCGTCTTCCCCGCATGAAAAATAACGACTCAAGTCTGTGTGCGAAGTGGCGAAACTGATGCACACTCACCGTTTTCCACGCATCTCCTCCTCTGTGGTCCCTTGAGAGGATTTTTCAATGCAAACCGGGTACTTTTCCCTGCAAGAGACACTTATTGTATCTAGGAGAACTTAAGATACTTTTTATTGCTTTTATAGTAATCTTTTAACTCTAAAGACACTTGATATCACTTTCAGTGATATCCCTGCATTTGCTTATTTCATCTTTAATAATTTTGACCTGCATTTATTCAGATAAATATTATATTTTTCTAAACCCCGTGTGGTGTATTTTTGTGGTGTTATATTGTGGTATTGTATGATTTATTGCACAAATACTTTACACATTGCCTTCGAAATAAGCCTGACTGCTCAGTGCCAAGCTACCAGTGGATGGGCACAGGATAATTGGGATTGTGTGAGACTTACCCTGACTAGAGTGAGGGTCCTTGCTTGGACGGGGGTAACCTAACTGCCAACCAAAGACCCCATTTCTAACAAAATATAATTGTATATTTTGGAGGTTGGGCTCGTAAGAGTCCCGCAAGCCACCTGTGACAGTGCAAAATAAAAAACAGAGCCCTGTGATTGGTCAAAAGGCCCATTTTTCCATGAACCTTCACACTCTTGTGAGAGCCCAACACTCCTCCGAGTCCTGCAAGAGTGAGCATGTTTATTGGCTGCCTGTTGGAATGTTAGAAATGAAATGGTGGCCATTACTGTTCACTGTGAAAAACTTGGAGATGTTCTGAAAAAGAAGTAAAAAAGCTATTTCAGGGCACACAAAAGGGCAGGCTGTCCCCATAGATCTAGACAGGAGGGGTCATATTTATACTTGTTTTGCACCAAATTGGTGTCATTTTTTTTACACAAATTTGGTGCAAAACGAACTCCATATTTATACTTTGGTGTTAAACCTGTCTAGCTCCAAAGTTATGGAGTTAAAGTCATTTTTTGGACGTGGAAACCTTCCTTGCATCAATGAGATTCAAGGTAGGTGTTCCCGTGCAAACAATGACTCTATGGCCTTAGCGCCATATTTATTCCCCATGCTAAAATCACACATGGGGGAGGAGGGGTCAAAGAAAGTTACAAAGTTTGCTTTACACCATTATTTAACGCCTGGGTCAGGGCAGGCATTAGGGGACCTGTGGGCCCACAACTGCCCTTCCCCGGTCCCAGGAACACTGCCACCACCACCAGAGGGAGAGCGGAGGATGGGGGACCCCATCCCAGGTAAGTATTCTACAGGTAAGTATTATTTTTAAAGTGTCATTCGGGGCCCTGAATTGGGCCCCCCTGCATGGCACTGGGTGTAATGGCCATACCCGGGGGACCCTGGTCCCCTGTGCTGGCCATTGGGGTGGTGGGCATGACTCCTGTCTTTTCTAAGACAGGAGCCATGTGGTATGGATGGTTTTGCATCAGAATATGACACTAGGTGGGTTAGAGTAATTTCTTTGCCTCTAACCTGCCTAACATCATTTTTTGGTGCAAAACCCCCTTATCCAATACTGCCACCCCCACCCAGCTAACATCATTTTTTTTTACGCTAGCCTACCCTTTGCGCTGGCTTGCACCATTCCATAAATATGGTGCCCTGCTGGCGCTCAAGAATGGTGCAAGCTGATGCAAAACATTTTGATGTAAAACTGCGTTAGTGCAGTTTTGCACTAAGAAGTATAAATATGCCCTGATGTGTCTAAGGGACAACTACTGTGATGGTTATAAATGGACATGTACATTTTTTATCTTCACTGTGTATATATTGTTTTTAACTAATTTTTATGATCTTACAGGACTCTTGCAGGATGCAGAATAGTGAGAAGAAGTATATGAGTTCTCAATACACTCTACTAGTAGAAATACATATTCTATTGCTTGTAATTGAGCGGAAGTATGTAAGAGATAAGTACTGTGACGAGTAAAATGTTCTTTTTTTTTTTTTAAAGCTACTATCATGTGAGACGCTTGCGGGATCAAAGAAAGTAGAAAGGGGTCGATGATCTTTGAATACACTGTAGTATACACATTAGCTTGTGCAGGAATGAGCCTTACTGGATATGGTGTTCACCACAGTCTACTATTTATGTCAATTGGATTGGGAAGAGTTGTGAGCAGAGTTAAGGCTCTTCCCATACCATACTATGACAGCCATCATCTGATAGAAAGGTTTGAAAGGAGAGGCCAGTCCATCCACGTGCACTACTACACATACCCATCATTTGAGAGAGAGGTTTGAAATGAGAGGCCAGCCCATCGACATACCCTACTATGCACATCTGTCATTTAGGAGACCTTTGACAGGAGAGGGCAGTCTCTTCCCTAGCAATACTATGCACACCCATCATTTGAGAGAGAAGTGTGAAAGGAGAGGTCAGTTAGTTCACATACCCAACTACACATACCCACTATCTGAGAGACTCATCTGGCAGGAGAGAGCAGTCTCTCCCCTCACAATACAAAGCATTCCTGTCATCTGATAGAAAGTGTCTGAAAGGAGATCCTAGTCCATCCACACACCCTTCTACATACACCCATCGTCTGAGAGAGAGGTATGAAAGGAGAGGCCTGTCCATCCACATACCCTACTATGCACATTTGTCATTTGAGAGAGACATCTGTCAAGAGAAGGATCTCCCTTCCCATACACTACGATGCACACTCATCATGTCAGAGAGAGGTCTGAAAGGAGAGGCCAGTCCATCCAGACACCCTACTCTCACACCCATTATCTGAGACAGAAGCCTGACAGGAGAGGTCAGCCCCACCCCACACACCAGTATGCACATCTATCATCTGAGATAGTCATCTAAAAGGAGAGGCCAGTCCATCCTCACACTATATGAAGCACAACTGTCATCTGAGTGAGATGTCTGACAGGAGAGGCCTGTCACTCCCTTCAAACTACAAAGCACACCCATCATCAGAGAGAGATATATGAAAGGAGAGACTAAACTCTCCACAAGTAGTACTATACATGTCCGTCATCTGAGAGAGAGGTGTGAAAGAATAGGCTAGTCCCTCCACACATCCTACTATGCATACCTATCATCTGAGTGAGAGGTGTGAAAGGAGTGGCCAGTCCATCCACACACTGCTTTGAACACCCGTTATCTGAGAGAGAGGTCTGACACAAAACTTCAGTCCATTACCACACACTATTACACACAATCATCATCTAAGAAAGAGGTCTGAAAATAGATGCCAGTACATCCAAACACCCTACTATGCACACCTATCATCTGAGAGAGACATGTGACAGGAGGGGGCAGTCTCTCCCCACACACTACAACACACACCCATCATCTGATAGAGAGGCTTGAAATGAGAGGGTAGTTTATCCACATTCCCTACTACACACACACATCATCTGAGAGTGAAGTTCGACAGGAGAGGACACTCCATGTGCACACTCTAATAGGCACACCTATCATTTGAGAGAGGCCTGAGAGGAAAGGGAAATGTTTTTCCACTCACTACTAATCTCAACGGAGTGGCTATTCTCTCTTTACACACCCTACTACGTGCACCTGTTATATGAGATAGACGTCTCAGTGCAGATAACAGTCTCTCTCTAGGCAGCCTACTATGCACACCCATCACCTGAGAGAGTGGTCTGTCAGGAGAGGCCAGTCCATGTACACACCCTACTCTGCACACTCACCGTCTGAGAGAGAGGTCTTTGAGGAAAGGGCACTCCCTCTCAACTCACTAGTACATACACCCATCATCTGTGAGAGCAGTCGCAGCAGAGCGGACAGTCTCCCTCCACACGCCATATTGCACTTACTCTTCATTTGAGAAAGAGGCTGAGTGGAGAGGCGAGTTCCGCCCCTACAGACCATACTACACACACCCATCATCTGAGAGAGAGAGGTGTCAAAGGAGAGGCTAGTCCATCTACATAGCCTACTATGCTTACCTGTCATCTGGGAAAGAGCTTTGAAAGGAGAAGGTAGTCCTCCTCGTACCCTAGTATGCAGAACTATTCTCTAAGAGACGGTTATCAGTGGAGAGGGTAGTCCCTCCAATACAGTATTATCGTTCTACAGTTGTGTTGCAATCTTGTGAGAGATTCAAAAGAGTAGTGTGCAAGCTTCAGGGAATGACGGTTGCCACATGGGATTAATTCGATCTCATGACTATATCGTGTGACCTCGCAAAAAACATTACTGGGCCTGCCATGAGATGTTTTACGATCATGCGTGCCTCTCACAAGTTCTGCATGTAAAATTACTGGGCCTGCCATGAAGTGTTTTACAGTCCTGAAAAAGTCTTGTGAGATTGCATGGGGAGAATTTAAAAAAGGGCCAAAGCTCAAACAATAGTTACCTTTTTTATGACGTGGCTGAAGAAATGCTGTGATGTGACTGAGTGCAGAACAAAACAAGAGATAACTCAATTTGTCCATAGTGCTTTGAAGAGGAAGGAAGTCTGTTTAACTTGTGCTTAGCAGAAGTGAAGTTGTGTGAGACTGAAAGAGACTGGTGTGTTTATCTGCACTTCAGAAGTTCAGGTATTTAATAATATATTTTACAAACTTTGCTGTGAAGTGCCAGTTACAATACTAATGTTGACAAACTTATTCTACACCATGTTGACAGAGTGGACAGTGGGTTGGGAAGGTATAGATGTGTTCATATAGCTTTTGATAGGTACAAATTATAATGCAGAGAGATGTGAGCAAGGTTTGCAGGTGGTGTTAAACAACTAACATTTTTCAACTATGTATACTAGTCAGTAAATGGAGTGCTGTTTCATAAATTATGAAAGAAAGAATGTTCTAATACAAAATCTACTGTTCTTATGAACTTCATTGCATATATACACACACATACATGTATATATATATATATATATATATATATATATATATATATATATATATATATATATATATATGTATATGTATATATATATATACACACACACATATATATATATATGCACTAAAATGTTTGAGTGATGATATTGCTGTTTCAAGAGTGAAACACTGTTGAGTGTTAGCTAAGGTGTGTCAAGATGATTGTGTTACTTTAGAAACTGTTATGGGAGCAAAGTTCATGGTGTGTCATAGTTTAATTGCAAACATGTAAAAAGAGACTCGTGGAGGGTGTTATTTTTCAGGGGAAAGGAATAACTAGTTACTGGAGCACTAGATGTAAATATGTGATTGTGGGTGAAAAATGTCGAAAAGCTTTGGCAATATATTGATGTATCACTGTTATGAATTATTGATCAGTATGTAACTTTTATCTTGTTTGTTATTTTGTTTTGGAAGAAATAGAAACTTATCTCTGAGGAACTAATTATCTGCTTACATAAGCAACAAAAAAAGATCCTTGTTAACACAAACAGTATTATTGTACTGTAGTGGGATAACTGCGATTTGAAGCACAGGTTTTCAGGTTGAAAGCATGTTGTAGTGACTGTACAATTGTGCAGTTCAGCGGCATGAGCTAACTCTGCACAAGCTAGGCTTTGTGAACTGTAATTTTTAGGGATAGTGCTTTGCTGAAACTTTCTTGTCACCTAGCGTGCTAATATATATCAGGAGAAAGAAAACTCTTTATGCAGGCTAGGGTGGTTAAAAGACCAGAAAAGAACTGCTACATGAATTGAAATCCAGTACGCAAGTTAAACAAAAAAGCGGGGAGACATTAGTGCCTGCTGATGATTGAAAAAAAGTTAAAAGTTATATAGTGTGTTTTGCTTGTTTAATAGTTGTTGACATAGTTTGTTAATATAGTTGGTGTCGTTCTGTATTATTCTTAAATTTCTTTGTTGGTATAAAAAGGTATAAAATTACTTAGGATTTCTTTGCTTAGTACTTATTATACATTTCAATGTATTTAAAGTAGTGCTATATTCACCAAAACTTTCAGTTCCATCTATCTTCAGGGAATGTAAGCATGCTTGTTGTTTAGAAATGGAGAACCAATTGTTTTGTTATGCAGCTGTGGTGACTTGCCATGCAGCAGTAAGGTGTAAGTAAAGAGATCAGCTGATAGAATAGAGAGACAATGGCACCGAAAGCTCTTCATCTACATAGTGTAATACTCATTCCTATCACCTGCTGTGCACACAGAATTATGTATGACTTTCGACGTTGGGAGATGTCTGAAGGAGACGTGCATGGACAATCAAGCATGGACACCAGTTGTGCAAGACACAGTTTACAACAGAGAGGATACTTCATTTTATACTCTACTAGGGACATTCCTCAGTACGAAGAGGGTATGCACAGAGAGAACAGTCTCCATCCACAGTCTGTCTGGCACAAATGTTACTACGGGAAGATGTCTCAGCTGACAGGGCTGTGTGTTCTATGTCCCTGGGTGCCCACTACTGAGACATAGCTGTTTGCTTTTGCTTGACGGGACCTGTAACAGCTCCCACCAAGTGAAAGCAAGCACTCCGGTTCCAGAGGGTGGAAGCTGACAAAGTGCTCCCATTTGCTAGAAGCGGAGGTTTCATCTCTTTACCTGCCCGTAAACATGCTGTCAGGGAAAGATATGCAATGATTGCTTTTGCACACAGGGAACTGCATTTCCAGCAGTTCCCTGTGTGCAATAGCAATGTTGGCTCCTTGAAGTGGTTGGTAGCCGGCTGGGGCTGAGGGGGCCTCAAGGCTGTCCTCGCAGTCTTAATTCTGCACACTGGGTGCCAAAGGGCATCTAGGAGACAAAGCCAGAACCTGGGGGATGCGGTCCCCAAGGTCAAAAACAGCCTGAGAAGGGGGTTCATCTTACCAAAAGCCCCCCAGTGCATTTCCCAGTGATTTTAGCAACACACTCTTAAATCTGAGGAATATGAGAATATCTCCACAGAATAAAGAAGCACTTACATCATATACATAACAGGAAGAACCCTGCTTTGGTGGAGATTTACGCCTTTGTAGTCTTGTTGGCCCCTCTAAATGAGGATTCATATTATTACATATTTCTGGATAAAGACGCACAAGGTTCAATCATATTGCCAAGATACACACAAGGTCAATAGTGACATTTCCTTGCGCTCTATTATGCAGCTGCTGTGTAGAATACGTACTGAACATTTATCCAAAGGGGCAAGAAGAATTCCACTTGGGAAGATGTTTTGTGCAAAACTGTGTAGTCTTGTTGGATAAAAGAGCAGGTGAGGTTCCATTGTGGCTGGGTCACTGACACAGCTACTGACATGGAGAGTGATTGTCAGCCTGTGTCTGGAATAAAAGATGCAGCCACATGTGCAAAACAGAATTCCCGGAAGTCAATCTAAGCAGTGGCTCCTCCCAAACTCTTTGCACTTTTAGAGTCTAGCAAATGTAAAGTCATGAGTGGATCCCAGATCTCACATCAAGCCCACAGAATCGCCCCACCCCAGCCTTGATTCTCCCTCCCACCCTCCCCTAGCTGTCTATGCTCATCATACGTTACCGGGCCATACAATCAGCACTTGGGGGAGAACAAAATCCAGATCACTGAAAGAAGGCCACGCCCAAAAGCTGATGTTACATCCCCTTTCTTAAGCACCATGGGCAAGGGAAGGCCTTGCCTGAGTCTGCGCAGTTACATGCCCACCCAAAAAATTTAATCTCCAATCTATCTCAGTAAGGAACAACCAGTCAATGGCGGTGCTCATCTTGCCTGCCCACCTGTCTTCTCCTTGCTTCGAAGTAATGGTGGGCCACGCCCATCATGCTCATGAACACAGCCATCACTAAGATTTGAGTGATACAAGAAGCTCATGCACAGGTCGGTCCGCCTCTTAATCAGTACTTTTTATGCTGCTGGTGGAGCCACCAGCACTTTATTTTAGGACCGATAGTTATTTTCATCTACCAGATATTTGCCGAGAGCGAAAGAGGGAAAACCTTATAAAGCAGAAAGAAGAAGGAAGAGAAAGACAGAAAGACAGAAAGCAGGAATCTGCAAGAGTGAGATAAAGGTTCAGGACATGTCTGGTAGTGGATTAAAGAGCCTGAGGTGAATTTAAAAATGCCAGCCTTGGTATTGTCGCTCTGACATTTAATTGCACCAGCCCTGGCCTACTGAGCGCGACTCGGACACTGGCACTCATTCTTTTGCAAATTAGGCACTGTTCTTATATATACTGAAATCATCTGTGGTTTCACATAACTTACAAACGAAACTTTGTATCAACATTAAAACAAATATTTAATATGCTTCTGAAATCTAAATGTCATGAAACAATCTAAGGAACATGATGTTGGGCTACAGAAGTGTCTTACCAAGTTCATTGCTCTTTTTCAAACTAACGTATCTGATGTGTAAAGGAAACACAGTGATCTTTTTACAAGCAAAAAGTGACAAGCTAACGGGCTGTCGCTTCCCCTTGACTTTACATGCGATGTTATGAAGTTCGACAGACTTCATTCGGGGAGTGAAGTCCCAGGAGTTCTGCGACGCGCTTGATCTGCTGAGGATCCGCTGCTCCAAAAGGAGTTTATTTCGTTTTCGGTGCCATGTTTTAACTACCATTAAGCTATTTCAAGCAGCATATTATGCCAAGGTAGCAGCCCTTCAGACAGTTGTCTGCTCACAAGCAAGGGGTAAAAATGTTCTGATGCAATTATGAATGACCTTGTAACGCTCTACTGAGACTGTGAATCAATAACAAGAGAGTATTCCAGGGCAGATAACAAATGGAAAGTTTGCATTGCGGGTAAAAATGAAGTGCTATGAAGTGGATTAAAATAAAACGCACATAACTAAGGCTTCTCTCATGACAGCTTTTTCAAACTAGGCTGAGAAACAAAATCTATTCATATGAAATGACAGGCGTTTGCAATTTGGGTCAAATAAAGGACACGAACACGAAATGTTATGCACTGTCTGACGTACATCATATACTTCCATCTAAGAATGCGTGTCAGGTATAACTCATTCAAAACTTCTCATTCCAAGCCTATTTGAGAAATGAGTTTGGCAAATAACTGCAGGATGTTTAAAATATAATCAAGCTTTGTCGAAATCTAAGAGGTATGAGTTCATTCTACTGCTTGCACAAAAGCACAAACACACAGTCATAGACCGTTTTATAAAAGACACATGCATGCACAAAGGTAGGGAGCGCATACCTACAAATATTCATCCACACTGACCAACAACACGCCTACAGAAACACAGCCACGCAGACTAGTAGAGAAGCGGTCACCCAGACAAAATTATCAACTGATATGCAGTTACAGTAATACACAGTCCAGAGAATTCCATATCTTAAGTTTGCTGTTTTACAATGCTTAATGACACTCTCTACACTGTAAAAGTGCTACAGATTATATGAAAACACAAAGGGAACAGGAGACGACGAATAGGGAAACTGTCTTTTGTATGAAATGATCTACTCCAAATGAGGCAGAAGTGGGCAGGCAATCTTTGGCCCAAAATTACAAGAAATGGTGCAAAACCGCACTAGCACAGTTTTGCACAAAAAACACTACACTAAGACATTTCCTTGTGCCATGTAAGCGCAATATGTACAATATGGCGCAACATGACGTTAAGGAAAGCTTAGTGCCACAAAGAATGTTGCTAAAATTAGCGACATCTCACAAAAAAATTGTGCAATTGCCGGAAAAGTGCCACTAACCTGATTTGCGGGACGTTATGTGAAACTAATCATAAAAGCATACATTTTGCCTTAAAGCATCTAGGAAAGGCCCAGGAAAACACAAAAGAAAAGCCTGAAAATAGAAACAATGGGGAGACCCCAGAGATAACTCAATGAGCCAGGTACAGCCAGGATGACCATGCGGAATGGAGAAGGGGAAAATGAAGAGGAAGTGTAGGTTCAGTCAGGAAGAAAATAAAATACTGATCACAGAGGTGACAGAGCACCAATACCAGCTCTTTAGTATCTCTAAATTGCCACTAGGTAGGAAGTAGGCTATTTGGCAGTCTATTGTAGTTAAAGTCACCAGTGTAGCTGAGGTTAGAAGAACTGTGGTGGACTGTAAGAAGCACTGGCATGATGGCAAGATCAGAGCTAATGAGAAACTAGCAAGACAGAAAAGCAGCACCCTCAGGCTAGAGGTGGAAGCCCCTCACACCAGGAGCAGCTGGATGAGCTGGAGGAGATAGTGCAGAGGTCATCCCAGATGAGGTGGTGGAATGAGTCCAAGGAGAGGAAACTGCAGCAATTGAGAAGCTACAACAAACACACATTAAGTTGCAGTTGGATTAATGTTATAATTCACAAATGACACAAGGGGGAGGCACTTTGGAGGCACTGGGGTGCAAGGGGGCACACTTATGGTTAAACATCAAATGTATGTAATGTCCAGTGACACCTCCTCCCACACCTATATGCACAGACCACTTCTCTACCTTCACATCACTACCTTTCTTGTTTGAACTGTACCATCTAGCTATGTCTGACTCACAATGGACAGCATGTACCAGGCATGTTGCACATGTGGGGGGGCTCCAAGGGCTGGGAAAGGCCTGCTTGTTCCACTCGGAAAGGTCACTAATGCAACTTGCACACAACAGATGGGGGCTCCACTGTCTTCACCATTTGAGCAAGAGCACATTTTGCTGCCATGTGCCTACGCAGGCACATCTGCATCATACTGCAAGGGGGCCTGTGTTGAGGGGATGACTGCTTTTGTGCATAAAGGGACAGCTTATTTTATGGACACATGCACACAAGGTGGGTGTATCTTACCAAACATGAGATCATATGGAAAATGCACATCGACAGTTACCCCCCTTGAGTTACTCTTACAGCACATGTGGGGTGTCCCTCGCCTTTTTCAGGTGACTCTGGTTACCCCAACCTGTCATGGCTTCTGACCCCAGTGAGGAATCCCAGGACAAGGGCAGAGGAATGCTACAATGAGGGCCATGGGCCATGGGCCTGAAGGCCAGGTTCAGGTGCCTCCATATGACAGGTGGTTCTCTATTCTACTCACCAAAGAAAGTGTGCCACATCATCGTGGCCTGCTGTATGCTTCACAACTTAGCTTTGGAACAACAGGTACCTTTTCTGCAGGAGGATGGTCCAGATGGAGGTGTTGTGGCAGCTGTGGAGCCTGTGGACAGTGAAGACGAGGAAGCAGAAGAAGAGGACATCGACAACAGGAACTCGGTTATCCTGCAATACTTCCAGTGAGACACAGGTAAGAAGACAAACCTGCCCACTACATGTACTTTAACACTACTACCTCTCTACTGTCTGTCCTTTTCACCCAGTGTATGGTCACTGAGTTGTCACTTTCCCTTACGATTTCACAGATGTGGGTCCCACTGTGTGACATCTGCTTTGTTTCCTCAAGGACTAGAGCTGTGTGACATAGGTATGTTGACATTACAATTGAAAGAGCATTTTGTCACGGTAATTGCTAATACACTATTTCGAAATCACAGACAGACTCCAGATTGTTTTGTGCTTTAAGGGTGTTTATTCAAGTGGTCAATATTGGGGGGTGCCGTAAAATGGGAAGGGGTGATAGTGGAGGAATGTCCATGGCAGAGTCCAGTCTATTAGTCTCACAGGTGCATTGCCCAAAGGGGCATAGGAAGTGGAGCTGGGGCAGTTGATGGATGGACAGGGTGACAAGGTGGGTCAAAAGGATGACATTCAGGGCGGTCTCATTTCTTGGCGGTGGTCTTGGCATCGTTCTCTGTCTTTGTCCTGGATCTCAGGGACCGTTTGCAGGGTGGTTTCTCCATCTGCAGGGGGGTGGGGTGCTGGTGTGGTGGTCCTGTGGCGGTGCCTCCTGTTCACTAGCGCCAGTGGAAGTGGTGGGCAGTTCATCATCCAGGCTAGTGTCAGGGGCCCCTTGTTGTGCCACAGTGTCCCTCCTGGTGTTGGGGACTTCCTTCAGCACCCCTACGATGGTGCCCAGGGGGGAATTGATGGATCTGAGTTCCTCCCTTAAGCCCAAATACTGTTCCTCCTGCAGCCGCTGGGTTTCCTGAAACTTGGCCAGTACAGTTGCCATCGTCTCCTGGGAATGATGGTATGCTCCCATGATGTTGGAGAGGGCCTCGTGAAGAGTGGGTTCCCTGGGTCTGTCCTCCCCCTGTCGCACAGCAGCCTTCCCAGTTCCACTGTGTTCGTGGGCCTCTGTCCCCTGAACGTTGTGCCCACTGCCACTGCCCCCAGGTCCCTGTTGTTGTTGGGGTGGTGGGTTAGCCTGGGCTCCCTGTAGTGGTGGACACACTGCTGATTGACGTTCCTGGGGACAGAGGTATGGGCCCGCTGGGTGGGTGCTGTGCTGGTGTTTCCAGAGGGGGGAAGCTCTGTGGTGGCCTGTGACTGTATGAGGGGAACCGACTGTCCCGAGGTCCCAGATGGGCCGGGCTGGTCGTCTAGATCCAGTTGGACAGAGCTGCTGTCATTACTGTGGGCCTCTTCTGTTGGTGGTGTGGACATGTGTGGACCCTCCTGTGCGGTGACGTTAGGTAGGGGTCCTGCTGGGGCGTAAAAGCATGATTATTGCATCTGTGTGTACCATGGTGTACAATGGGTGGGTGACCGTGTACCCCAGTTCTAGCATTCCTGTGTGGGACCTTGTGTGATGATGGTTTAGGTGGGTGTATGGGTATGTGCCGTGGCCATGCATTCGTGATGGGTGTCCATGCTTTGGTGTTGCATGCAGGGCTTGGTGTTGGGATGTGTGGTTTGTGATAGTGGGACATGTGTGAGGGTGAGGGTGGGGGTATGTGATAGCATGCAGGTAGGGTGGGGAATAAGGTAGTTAAGGTTTGACTTACCAGAGTCCATTCCTCCAGCTACTCCTTCGAGGCCCTCAGGATGCAGAATTGCCAAGACTTGCTCCTCCCATGTTGTTAGTTGTGGGGGAGGAGGTAGGAATCCGCCGCCAGTCCTCTGAACCGCAATGTGGTGTCTGGATACCACGGAATGCACCTTCCCCTGTAGGTCGTTCCACCTCTTCCTGATGTCATCCCTATTTCTTGGGTGCTGCCCCATTGCATTGACCCTGTCCACTATTCTATGCCATAGCTCTATCTTCCTAGCTATGGAGGTGTGCTGCACCAGTGATCTGAATAGCTGTGGCTCTACCCAGAGGATTTCCTCCACCATGACCCTGAGCTCCTCCTCAGAGAACCTGGGGTGTCTTTGCCGTGCCATGGGATGGTGTGGGTGATGTGTGGGGAAAGTGTGTTGTGATATGTGGGGTGATATTTACAGGTGTGTTGTGTGGGGTGTGTGGATGTTATGTGGGTGATGGTGTTGTGTGCCTGTGGAAGCTTGGTTGTAGATTGTAGTGTCTCTCTCTGGCCTTCTTTCGGGATTTTGGTCGTAGGGGTTTGTGGGTGATGTGGGTGTGTGTTTTATATTGTATTGGGTGTGTGGGAGTGGTGTGTGTATGTGTATCAGGTGTGTGTATTTTGAATTGTCCAATGTGGTAGGGTTTTGTATATGTGTGTGTATTTTGAGCGCTGCAGTGTGTACCGCCAATGGAATACTGCGGTTGAAAGACCGCCGCGTGGATTCGTGGGTCATGATAGTGTGGGCGTATTCCTGTTGGCGTGACGGTGGAGGTTTTGTTTTTGCCAGTTTATCACTGACCTTTGGTGTGGTGGACTTGTGTGGGTGTCTCAATTTTGGCGGATTCCGAGCTGTGGGTCATAATGTCCCTGGCGAAATTCTGTGGCTGCGGTAGTGTGTTGGCGGTCTTCTGCACGGCGGTAAGCGGCTTTTACCGCCAATGTTATAATGACCCCCACAGTGTTGAGGGGTCTCCATATGACCCTCCCTACAGAGCACACAAACCAGCTGCCAGCTCAAACAGAGCCCTGGACTCCCAGGACCCAGGCAATGTTTTCCAAAGTCAAGCTGTAGTCCAAAGGGAGCTGGCACAAAATGTGCAGGTGGAGATGGAGACCATGGCCGGCAGCCTAGCTGAAGCCTCAGTCTCAATAGGGGCAATTGTGCTGCCATCAGAGGCACCCACTAGCCGCTGCATGTGCTGAAGCAGTCCCTGACCAAAATCGCTGGTGTCATGAGGCAGAGGCACAAACAAATGCCCTACCAAAGTGGTGCCATCAAGGGTGCCAACAAGCTGGGTGAAATGCTCACTGTCATGCAGTCAATGCTCCAGGATCTGGTATCCATCAAGGAGTACTTGGCTGCCTACCACCATGACTTTGCTGCCATGTTGGAAACTAGCAGTTTCTCTTTGCAGAAGTGATGCCTCACATCTTCCCACCGACGACAGCTACTCAGACCCATGATTCCACTTTTTCTGCCCCCGATGTGTGTGTGTCTCCCTCAACTCCAACTCCAGCACAATCCTTGGCACACGGCGCACTGCACACGTCAGAGGATGCACATGTGGAATAAATATTTTTCACCCATAAAACAGCCCGGTAGCTACAGTCTGTGGCACATGGACAGTTTCATTTTAGCTCTGTGTTTAGAAGTATGCCAGTGTCGCTAGAAAAATCTACATCTCTACTTCTCTTTCCCACTGTTGTCCAATCAGACCTATGGACTGTCAATGTGCCCCATCCCACAGAATGCCAATGTGATCACCTCCTGACTGAAGCACTCCTCTTCCACACATGTCTGAATACGTGTTTCCTTACCTCCAGATTCTGTTTGGGCATCCAGTGAATTGGGATCTCTCATGGGGTCTATCCCCTGTGCAATGAACTAAATCAATAACTCTCAATAGCACATATAAATAAATGCTTTACACATGATCTGTGTCAATTCTGTGTCTGAGGTTGAAACTATTTAAACAGAATGCCTCATGTGACGCTAAAACAATGAGGGGCCCATGTACATAGAAAGAGAGCTGTGCATTTCCACAAGTGAAATTAATATACTGAGGTGTGGCATTCCCAAAGTGCAGGGTAGGGACATATGGAAAAGAGCATAGTTAAAGAGTGTGCCTATAGCAGCTCTTGTGTATGATCTACAGCCCTGTCCCAATGCAGGCATCCTAGCACCATACTGCAATGTATGGCAGTCTTACAGGTAATAGTTGCGGTATCTGCAGGAAGGTGTCCCTTTCAGAATGATAACAGTCCCTAATTTATCTTTGAAATCTTGATCTGTGTTGTAAAATTGTGCAGACACAGTCAACGTTAATCTGTGAAGCAATGATCATGTCAATCCAAAATGTGCCATGAAAACCACTCCTTGGGCTGGTGTCAGTGTATTTTCCATTGCCTGAGGTACATGTATCATTGTATAGATGATGCAGTGTCAAACACAATGGATTCTGCTTGGGTATGGCCAAAGCACTACCCATCGACTGCCCCTCTGCGGCATCACCCTGCTGCAGGGGAGCTACACCTGTAAAATGGCATTGTGTCACCCACATTGCCACAATACATGAGGGCATGATGGTGTCAGTGTGTAGGAGGCTGGTCTGGTTTGTAGTGAAATGTAGTCAGTGTATAGAAACCAGGCTGTCTAGAGGTAGCTGTAGGCAGAGCACCCAAGGCTGCTCTAGGAGACATGAACAGTTCTTGCAATACCACTGTAGTCACACAGTACTTACACACATGAAAGACAATACTCAGTGTTACCTAAAATAAAGGTACTTCATTTTAGTAACACAAGGCCAAAAATTATTTGGAGACTAAACTCCCTTAGGAGGTAAGTAAATAACACAATATATACACTTGTAACCGAAAACAGGTAAGTAATCAGTCAGAAAATAGAGCAAATAATGAAAATCACCATAGGTTGCCATAGGCCTAGGGGGAACACAAACCATATACTAAAATAGTGGAATGCGAAATTCGATTTCCCACCTAGGCAAGTGTAGTGTGTAGAGAGGAGCTGGGAGTGTAAGAAAACACCAAAGGTAAGTAAAATACCCCATCCCAGAGCCCAGGAAAGCAGGAGTAAAACACAGCAAGTTTCCTTAAACACACTAGAAGTCGTGGTAGAAGAATTATGCAAAAAACAAGCAAGACTGCAAGACACCAACGATGGATTCCTGGACCTGAAGACCTGCAGAGAGAGAAGACCAAGTCCAAGAACAGCTGAAGAGTCCAGGAGTAAAAGGAGCCCCTGCCTACCCGGATGAAAGTGCAAAAGTGGAACCTCCATTTGGAAGAAAAAGTCAGAGATGCACCAAAGAAGACAGCTGCGGGTTCCTGCTTGGTGCAAGAGATGTCCCACGTTGAAGAGATGAACGCAGGCTGGTTTTCATCACTGGATTCCAACAACAAGCCTTGGCTCATGCAAGAGACACATTTGGAGGGAAAAGGCGCTAACAGGGCCCAGGAGGGACCTGGAGGTCTCAACTTGGACTGAGGAGACAGAGGGGTCTCTCAGCACTTCAGAGAGCCCTCAGAAGACCAGGCAGCACCCACAGGAGTCCCAGTACACGGGGACAAAGGAGTTGTAAATTGTGGTTGTCGCAGCACTACACAAAGGGATCCCATGCCACCGGGGAACAAGTCAGGGAGCTGAGCGTTGCAGGGCAGAGTTCTGGCAACCTGGGCTACGCTGTGCACAAATGATTCTTTTGAGAAGTGCACAGAAGCCCGAGGAGCTGCAAAACATGTGGTGCATAGGGGTGCTGCCCGGCACGGGGAGGCAAGCTCTTACCGCCACCAAATTCGGACAGTTGGACCTTTGGACCGCCAGAGTCACTTCAGTCCACCATCTGTGTTCCTGGATCCACGCTCGTCGTCAGGAGAGGGGACCCAGAGTAGCAGTGGTCACTGGGGAGAGGTGGCTGCTGAAGCAGGGAGGTGACTCCGTCACTCCACAGGAGATTCCTTCAGTCCTTCTGGTGCAGGATGAAGACAGGCAGTCCTTGAAGCGTTCACGACCTGGAACCTGTTGTAGTTGCTGCCAGGAGCTGAAGATACAGAGTTGCAGTAGCCTTCTAGGATACTTTGTTGCAGTTGTAGAGTTCCTGGATCAGTTCTGCGGTTGATCAGATGGCAAAAAGGTAAAGCAGAGGTTGCAGAGGATTCCTGCTCGAGTCTTGCAATCCGAATATGAGGAAACACACAGAGGAGAGACCCTAAATAGCCCTTAGAGGGGGATTTGTCCCCTAACCAGGTAAGCACATATCAGGAGGGGTCTTTGACATCACCTGCTGGCACTGGCCACTCAGATGCTCCCAGAGTTACCTGACCATCCTGAAAACAAGATGGCAAAGCCCAGGGACACTCTGGAGGAGCTCTGAGCACCACCCTTAGGGTAGTGATGGACAGGGGAGTGGTCACTCCCCTTTCCTTTGTCCAGTTTCATGCCAGAGCAGGGACTGGGGGTTCCTGAACTGGTGTAGACTGGAGTATGCAAAGAGAGCACCATCCGTGCCCTCCAAAGCATTTCCAGAGACTCTGGGAGGTTACCCCTCCCAAGCCTATATCACCTATTTCCAAAGGGAGAAGGTGTAACACCCCTCTCCTAACAGACATGCATTGTTCTGCCTTCCTGGGATTGAGCTGCTCAAGCCCCAGGAAGGCAGAAGCCTGTCTGTGAGGTGGCAGCAGCTGGGGCTGCAGTGGAAACCTGAGAGAGCTGGTTTGGCAGTACTGGGTGTCCAAGGTAGAGCCCCCAGGGTGCATGGAATTGGCCTCCAATACCAGAATCAGTATGGGAGTACAATTTCCAGTTCTTAGATACCTTACATGGCCATATTCTGGGTTACCATTGTAAAGCTACATATATGTATTGACCTGTATGTAGTGCTCACTTATAATGGCATCCCATCACTCACAAAGTCCAGGAAAATGGGCCTGGATGATGAGGGGGCACCTCTGCTAGTGCAGGGGTGCCACCCCACACAGGTACTATCATTTGGCTGAAAGAGAGAAAAAGGGTTGCTGTTTCTCTTGAGTTGGAGCAGGACAGGGCTGCTATCCTATAGGCTCCACACAAGAACAGGGCTGTTGTCCCATGTGTTTAGAGGTAGTGCAGGGCTGCTGTACTAAAGTTTCTCTGGGAAGGTTGGAGGGTTGCTCCAGATTTACTAAAACAGAGCATTTTTGCTTATCTGTTGTAGTGGTTCCACAGAGAGGGCCTTTTACTTCTGGGAGTTCACCTGTGGCAGCTGTGGGTTCCCTTCATACAGGTTCCACCCCAGGAGAGGTATCTTCCGCCACAGAAATGATATCCTTAGTGGCAGGGTGGGGAAGGGATACTTTAATATCCTTTTTACCTGTTTGGTGAAGAGGATCGTGAGGCTTCAGGGCTCCTTCTCTTCTTTGCTTTTTCATTTCACTAGAAAAGAGAGAAAGCAATTCCTCAGGGATACCCAGTATGGATGCATGGGCCCTAAACTCTACCTCAGCCCAACCTGAGGCCTCTAAGTCATTACCTAAGAGACAGTCTACAGGTAAGCTAGGTGATACCACCACCTGCTTTGGGCCAGTAACTTCACCATAACTAAGTTGCACTAGACTGAGGGGAGAGACTGAGTGGAATTATTGACATCAGTAACCTAGTACTTCTGTCAAAGGAGGTGTTGTGCAGGTGACCCCAGGTTTTCAGTCTCCAAAGTGATACTGACATCTGAGTCCCTGTAAGCCTGGGCCTCAACCACATTTATTACAATTGACTGCTTGTACTTGTCCATATTAAGGGGACAAGCAGCCAAGACGGCAAGACCAATGCCATCAGGTGTGACAGAAACTGTCTTGGGGGTTTCTTCACCTCCCCCAGTTTCTATAATGGACCCAAAAGTGAATCCAACTACACCTTTGGTTTGACTATTGCCAGTAGTCCCACCACTATTACCACTACTTCTAGGGGCACTAGAGGTTGAAGTGGATGTACTAGTGGTGGTAGGCTCAGGGGCTTTACCTAGACAGGACTTACCCCCTGGCCTACGGCCTTTATTTTTGCACACATAACACCAAGGCTTTTTGGTATGTGCAAAAGAGGAAGATGTGTTTTTATCCCCACCCCCAGAGGAGTGTTGTGAACCTGAAGAAGGATCTATATGTTCATGTTTGTCCCCATGCCTGTCCTGAGATTTTTCACCATCTTTCTTGTTTTCTTTGTCACCCCCTGTATGAGCTTTTCTGCTCACCCTTGTTCTGACCCATTTGTCTGCCTTCTTATCCAATTCTCAGGGAGAGGTCAGATCTGAGTCCACAAGATACTGGTGTAACAAGTCAGATGCACAATTATTCAATTTATGCTCTCTCGAAATCAGATTATACAGACCCTGGTAAAGAGACACCTTACTGCCATGTAACCAACGTTCTAAAGCTTTGTCAGAACAGTCCACAAAGTCAACCCAATCTTGTGAAGATCCTTTCTTGGTTTCCCTGAACTTAATTTTGTCTGAGTCCTCCTCCCTAATTGTGAGGAGTCTGCCCCTCCCTTTGTCAGAGAAGGAATGTAGGAGGCTGGCCTGGGTTATAGTGGGTACCTTGTGGTACTTACACCTTGTGCCAGGTCCAGTTATCCCTTATTAGTAGATTAGAGGTGTTCTAACAGCTTAGGCTGATAGAGGTAGCTATAGCAGAGCAGCTTAGGCTGAGCTAGGAGACATACAAAGATCCTATTATACCACTTATATCATATAGCACTATATCATAAGAAAACACAATACTCAGAGTTATTAAAAATAAAGGTACTTTATTTTAGTGACAATATGCCAAAAGTATCTCAGAGAATATACTCCCTTAGGAGGTAAGTAATATACACAAAATATACACACACAGACCAAATCAGGTAAGTAAACAGTTAGAAAAGTAGTGCAAACACTGTAGAACACAATAGAATGCAATAGGGAGAAATAGGCCTAGGGGCAACACAAACCATATACTCCAAAAGTGGAATGCGAACCACGATTGGACCCCAGGCCTAGTGTAGTGTGTAGAGGGTCGCTGGGAGTGTTAAAAAACACTAAGGGTGTCCAAGATACCCCACCCCAAGACACTGAAAAGTAGGAGTAAAGTTACCCTACTGCCCCAGAAAGACAGTAAAGTCGAGATAGGGGATTCTGCAAGAAAAAGAACTGACTGCAAAGCACTGAAGATGGATTCCTGGACCTGAGGACCTGTAAAGGAAGGGGACCAAGCCCAAGAGTCACGCAAGGTCCAGGGGGGGCAGGAGCCCACTAAACCCCGGATGAAGGTGCAAAAGGGCTGCCTCCGGGTGGAAGAAGCTGACGATTCTGCAACAACAGAAGGTGCCAGGAATTTCTCCTTTGGTCAGAAGATGTCCCACGGCGTGCTGGAGGATGCAGAGTTGTTTCAACGCAGAAAGACCGCAAACAAACCTTGCTAGCTGCCAGAGTCGCGGTTGAGGATTTTGGGTGCTGCTAGGGCCCAGGAAAGACCAGGAGGTCGACCCTTGGAGTAGGAGACAGAGGGGGCACTCAGCAATAAGGAGAGCCCACCCGAAGCAGGCAGCACCCACAGAAGCACCTGAACAGGCACTTAGAATATCTGAGGACGGCGGTCAACTCAGCACAACAAAAGGGAGTCCCATGAAGTCAGAGTCCAACTCAGCGAGTTGGTCAATGCAGGACGGAGTGCTGGGGACTTGGACTAAGCTGCGCACAAAGGAAGTCTTGCAAGAGTGCACAGAAGCCCTAGCAGCTCCAGTTCACGCAGTACATAGGATTACTGTCTGGTGTGGGGAGGCAAGGACTTACCTCCACCAAGTTTGGACAGAAGGACCACTGGAATGTCAGGGAATCTTGGACCCAGCTCCTGTGTTCCAGGGACCACGCTCGTCAGGATGAGAGGGGACCCAGAGGACCGGTGATGCAGAAGTTTGGTGCCTGCGTTGGCAGGGGGAAGATTCTGTCGACCCACTGGAGATTTCTTCTTGGCTTCCAGTGCAGGGTGAAGGCAGACAGCCCTCAGAGCATGCACCACCAGGAAACAGTCGAGAAAGCCAGCAGGATGAGGCGCTAAAGTGTTGCTGGTAGTCTTCTTGCTACTTTGTTGCGGTTTTGCAGGTGTCCTGGAGCAGTCAGCGGTCGATCCTTGGCAGAAGTCGAAGAGAGAAGTGCAGAGGAACTCTGGTGAGCTCTTGCATTCGTTATCTGGTGAAATACCCACAGGAGAGACCCTAAATAGCACACAGAGGAGGATTGGCTACAGAGAAAGGTAAGCATCTATCAGGAGGGGTCTCTGACATCACCTGCTGGCCCTGGCCACTCAGAGCTGTCCATTGTGGCCTCACACCTCTGCATCAAAGATGGCAGAGGTCTGGGACACACTGGAGGAGCTCTGGGCACCTCCCCTGGGACGTGCTTGTCAGGGGAGTGGTCACTCCCCTTTCCTTTGTCCAGTTTCATGCCAGGGTAGGGCTGGGGGGATCCCTGAACCGTGTAGACTGGCTTATGCAAGGAGGGCACCATCCGTGCCCTTCAAAGCATTTCCACAGGCCAGGAGAGGCTACACCTCCCAGGCCCTTCACACCTATTTCCAAAGGGAGAGGGTGTAACACCCTCTCTCAGAGGAAATCCTTTGTTCTGCCTTCCTGGGACTAGGCTGCCCAGGCCCCGGGGGCAGAAACCTGTCTGAGGGTTGGCAGCAGTGGTAGCTGCTGTGAAAACTCTGGAAAGTTAGTTTGGCAGTACCCGGGCTCTATGCTGGAAACCCGGGGATGCATGGAATTGTTCCCCCAATACCAGAATGGTATTGGGGTGACAATTCCATGATCCTAGACTTGTTACATGGCCATGTTCGGAGTTACCATTGTGACGCTACATATAGGTGTTGACCTATATGTAGTGCACACCTGTAATGGTGTCCCCGTACTCACAAAGTCCGGGGAATTTGCCCTGAACAATGTTGGGGCACCTTGGCTAGTGTCAGGGTGCCCAGACACTAAGTAACTTTGCACCTAACCTTCACCAAGTGAGGGTTAGACATATAGGTGACTTCTAAGTTACTTAAGTGCAGTGTAAAATGGCTGTGAAATAACATGGATGTTATTTCACTCAGACTGCAGTGGCAGTCCTGTGTAAGAATTGTCTGGGCTCCCTATGGGTGGAAAAAGAAATGCTGCAGCCCACAGGGATCTCCTGGAACCTCAATACCCTGGGTACCTAGGTACCATATACTAGGGAATTATAAGGGTGTTCCAGTGTGCCAATGAGAATTGGTAAAATTAATCACTAGCCTGCAGTGACAATTTTGAAAGCAGAGAGAGCATGATTAGCAGAGCCTCAGTGATACAGTTAGGTACCACACAGGGAACACATACAGGGCATACTTTATGAGCACTGTGGTCCTGGCTAGCAGGATCCCAGTGACACAGGCAAAAACAAACATACATACAGAAATGGGGGTAACATGCCAGGCAAGATGGTACTTTCCTACAAGGACAACCAAATTATAGCAGCCCACTGCTTTTGAGGGACCCTTTACACCTTACAGGCCCTCTCAAGTGCAGCAAAGCACTTTTGGATATCATCTCCCACCTTGTTGTAGGAACAATCTAATGTAAGTTTCTGGCCTTAATGTTGTCCCCCCTGACCTCATCACTTCTGAAACTTTCAATGATGCTGCCACCATGGGGAACTAACCCAACCCCTGTCTTTCCCGTTCCACAGATAAAGTTTCCCTATCTAAGGTCAACTGTTGCTGTTTCAGCCTCAGTCTAGCCTCTTCCAATCTCTGCTTTCTGAGTTCCCTATTTAGGGAGTTATCATCAGGATTGGATGTGTGAGACCCTTCAGAGACTGAGGTGATATGAGAAGTGGATCTTTCCCTAACTTGTGTAACCCTACTGACCTGGCCTCTAGGTGTGAAGGGAGCTCTTCTTGGGTGTGACCCCCCTCCCACTACCAGCTACATTAGATGGTCTGTTAGTGGAAAGATTGTGAGAAGGACCCTTCCCTGCATCTTCAGGACCCTCTGCGGAATCTACCTGGTCAGAATCTCCCTCTACCTCGTCTCCTACCTGGTGACCAAACTGTTCTTGGTCATCCTGGAGAAGGAGGTTCAAAAGGAAATCTTTGATTGGGTTCTTCCAAATCCCTAGGCTTCTCACCAAGCAAAGCCCCTTCAAACTTTTAAAGTTTAAGTTTTCATAAGTAGTTTTCATAACCATAGGAGTGGCCTCAGAGGAAGGCATAGGCCATCATTACAACCCTGACGGTTGGTGTTAAAGCGGCGGTAAGACCGCCAACAGGCCGGTGGTAAAAAAAAAATGGAATCACGACCATGACGGAAACCGCCAACATAGACAGCCACTTTAACACTCCGACCGCAACGGCGGTACAAACAAACACTGCGGCGGTCACCGCCAACAGACAGGCGGAAGACAGTGTACCGCCCACACTATTATGAGAGGCCAATCCACCACCTTTTCCAGGGCGGAACCAACGTGAACAAAAACACTGCAGAAACAGGACTTGGAAGGGAAAACACTCACCTCTCCACATTCCAGAAGGAACCAGGATGCCATGGAGCCAGAACTCCAAATACTCCCTGCGGTGGTATTCCTGGTCCTCTACGAGGAGCACGAAAGACGGCGGCGATGACCACCGTGAGTACTGCACCTACAACACGGGGGAAGAGAGTGACACACACACATGCAACACGCAACACCCCCACCCTCACCCACAACACCATACACACAAATACATGCTGCAACATTACATTTACACCACCCCACGCCCCTGGAAGAATGCAAGGACAAAAGGAAATGAGTTGAACGATTGTAATTAATAAAAATCCATTAGTCAAAACTTGAAATACAGTATCAACAATTATGTACACCAACTACACGTGTCCGGATAGTGCACCATTTATAGTCCGTGGACCACTGGGCCCAAAATGCATGGGCGAGGCCCACACTCGATACCAGACTGCAAACGGAGATAACACTGCAGGGGCATCAGATCAAAATGAAACAGGCACCTCAGGGGGAAGGAAGGGGGGGCACCTCAGCCGGATGAGTGCATGACACCAGCTCCACGAGGGGGCCCCATGCCCACTGCTGTATCCTGGGGAGTGCAAAGCCACAGTCTCTCAAGTCTCTCAAGTGGGTGGGTTGCCCACTGCTCTATCCTGGGGAGTGCAAAGCCACAGTCTCTCAAGTCTCTCAAGTGGGTGGGTTGCCTACTGCTCTATCCTGGGGAGTGCAAAGCCACAGTCTCTCAAGTGGGTGGGTTGCCCATTGCTCTATCCTGGGGAGTGCAAAGCCACAGTCTCTCAAGTCTCTCAAGTGGGTGAGTTGCCCACTGCTTTATCCTGGGGAGTGCAAAGCCACAGTCTCTCAAGTGCATAACAGTCTCCACTGGTTCTGAAGGGGGCTTTGTGCCCAGAGTGCTTCATCCTGCCAAGGACTAAGGAAGTGGATGTGACACTCCACTGGTTCTGGAGGAAGCGTCGTGCCCAGAGTGTTCATCCTGCAAAGGACTGAGGTAGTGGATGTGATACTCCACTGGTTCTGGAGGGGGCTTTGTGACCAGAGTGCTTCATCCTGCCAAGGACTGAGGTAGTGGTTGTGATACTCCACTGGTTCTGGAGGGGGCTTTGTGCCCAGAGTGCTTCATCCTGCCAAGGACTGAGGTAGTGGAGGTGATACTCCACTGATGGTGGTGCAACATGCAAGCTGCCCAGGCTCCTGGAACTGACCACCAGCCTCGCACAACTGACCACTGGGGATGGCAGCCATGTCTGCAGTGGTGCCACTGGCTCAGGATGTCGCAGGGCCGCAGGCAGTGCTGGCGGCGGTGTCAGTGTCATCGGTGCTTGCGGCGGACTCTGTGGCATCGGTGCTGGTGGCGGGCTCTGTGGCAGCGGTGCTGGCGGCGGTCTTTGTGGCGGCGGTGCTGGTGGCGGGCTCAGTGACTGCCGTACTGACGGCGGGCTCAGTGACTGCGGTGCTAGTGGCGGGCTCAATGACTTGGGTGCTGCTGGCGGGCTCAGTGACTGCAGTGCTGGTGGCGGCCTCAGTGACTGCGGTGCCGGTGGTGGTGCAGGTGATGGTGCTGGTGGTGGTGCAGGTGGCGGTCTTGTCCGCCGTACAGGATGGCGTCAACATGGACCTGCCCTTGATTTTCTGGCCCTTTCCCACCTTGGATGCTGGCGCAGCTACTATCCACTTTTGTTTTGCCTGAGCCCTTGGTGGCAGGTCTTTTAGTCTTCGCCCTCCGGGATGTGGGCAACTTTTTTACTTTTGGAGGTGGAGGAATGTCCTTGCCATCGCTCCGTGGAACACTGGCAGCCCTGTTGCTTGGCGCACTCCAAAAGCCCACAGTAGCTGGCACCACTGTGCCCGGTGATGTGGTGGCTGAGGTGCTGGGTTGGGACCAAGAAAGGCGGGCCCTAGGGGACGGACAGGGGGGGAGGTGTAGGGAAGAGGTCAATATTAGACAGGAAAAGCTTTTTAGACACACTGGGATGGGTAGATGGAGGGGGTTTGGGAGTGGAGGAAGATGTAGTGGTTGTAGGAGGTGTACGTTTGCTGACTTTGGGTGAAGGTGCATGGGCTGGAGGCTGTTGTGAGGTGGATGGCTGTTGGGTGGGTGTGTGGCTGCGTTTGTGTACTTTGGGAGGAGGGCTCACAGACACACTTGGAGAGGACATAGGGGATGTGTGAATGGTAGTGGGGGTGGTGGGTGCACATGAGCGGTGTGTGGTGATGGGCGTGCTGGTGATGGAGGTAGTGGCTGAAGATGTAGTGCATGCAGGTGTGAGTGGAGGCAAGACAGGGAGGGAGGAGGGAGAAGTGGAGGAGTGGGGCACAGTGGAGGCAGTGTATGTTGGTATGTGTGCATGGGTATGATGCTTGTGTGAGTGCCTGTGGGATGTGTGGTGCTTATGTTTGCCAGAGCCACCCTTATGTGTTGAGGTGTGTGCATGCTGGTCTGATGGTGTGCTTGGAATAGGCAGAGGTACAAGGGATTGGATCTGGGTGGAGGAAGTTAGAGGGGGGAGGCTGGACACAGGGACAATATCTGCCATCAGTGCTGAGGCCAGAGCCTGAAATGCTCTCTGTTGGGCTGTCTGGCCTGAATGAATGCCCTCCAGGTATGCATTTGTTTGTTGCAACTGCCTCTCTACACCCTGGATGACATTCAGAATGGTAGACTGCCCAACAGTGAGGGATCTCAGGAGGTCAATAGCCTCCTCACTGAGGGCAGCAGGGCTGACTGGGGCAGGGCCTGAGATGCCTGGGGCGAAGAAGATACCCACCCTCCTGGGTGAGCGGGCACGGGACACACGCTGAGGGGCTGCTGGGAGGGCAGTGCTGGTAGGGGGGTGGCATCTGTACCTGTTGATGCGGGGGGCACAGAGGGGCCCTCCACCGCAAGGGAACAACCATCAGAGGAATGTCACCTCCTGTCCCTGCTGTGGAGCTCCCCTCGCCCTCCATCCCACTGGTGGCTTCAGACTCTGTTGTCTCGCCCTCCAGGGCCATGTGGGATGCAGCTCCCTCCTGCTCCAGTGCCACTGCCCCTCAGCCTGATGATGCTAATGCACACAAGAACGGGGAGACCACAAAAAGGGGGGGGAGACAGAAGAAAGACATGTTCAGTGCATGCAATACCACTACCGTTGGCGGACACTACAGACACAGCAGCCCTCTGCACTATGCCATGCACTTAGAGTTCCCTAATTAATCACAGGGACTTGGGGTACAAGGCCTATGCCCGATTGCTGCACACATGGAAGTCACAGGAGCCTGACTAGGTGTAGTTGTCTCTTACCACTGGTGGGGTTGGGGTGCCACATAGCCTGCCTCACGAAGGGACCTTGCCTACAAAACGTGCCCTGGCCTAGGGGAACCCACAGCCCACCTCCTCCACCCAGACACCTCGTAATGCGCGCAGAGTCAGATGGATGTGACTGTACTCACCCCCTTGTGGCTGCTGTGATGCCCTCAAGCACCCATCCAACTCCGGATAGGCCACCGCCAGGATCCGGAACATCAAGGGCGTCATGGTGTGATGGGCACCCCTCCCACGTTGGGAGGGAATCCCCAGCTGGGCCTCTGGCGTCTTCTTGCTCCAGCCGCGAATGTCCTCCCATCTTTTACGGCAGTGGGTGCTCCATCTGTGGTGGACCCCCAGGGTCCGGACGTCCTTGGCGATGCCACGCCAAATATTCTTCTTCTGGTGGGCGCTGACCTAGAGGAATCGTACAGAGGAAAAGGAAAAACTTTAACCGTCCGGGCCGTCACAGTCATTGACCCACGTTCCCACCTTTGCCCTGACAAACATACACTCACCGTCCACTCATGCAGGCCTCAGTCCCCCCATATCTTCCATCCACACCACTCCAAACAGGCTTTGCCCATATAGTATGCTCACAGTATACTCACCTGTTTGTCTGGAGGACCGTAGAGTAGCTTGTACTAGGGGAGGACCCCATTCACTAGTTTCTCCAACTCCTCTGAAGTGAAGGCAGGGGCCCTTTCCCCAGACACATGAGCCATAGTCGCTTCCAGACTGAGGTCACAGCAGCACTTGCAGTGTAGGTCCTCTCCTGTCGAAGGTCAGGTTTCAAGTGAGTGAACAGACAGAAAATAGTGGTCACATCCACAGCGGTGCGTACCGTCACCGCCGGCGTACATCATCACTGGCTCCTGGGACCCATAGGGTCCAATGTTAACCAATGCAGGATTGTGCTGCGGTCTTCGAGCGCCTACCACGACGGTGTAGAACGCCAGCACAGTTACCTTATTTCCCCTTGTCCCACCTTACAGGTCAGGCAGCCGCAATTTCAGGGGGCCAAATGGCATTATTTTTAAATGCATCACACCTATCTAGGCCTTGCATACACACAGTGACAGGCACATTGTGGATTGACAAATGTGTGAAATAATACATTTTTTAATACCTCAGTGTTGGCTGACTCTCTGCTCGCTGCTCTCGTCCATAGGGCACGTCTGCTGGGGCAGGTGAGGAGATGGCAGCATCCTCCGGTGTACAGACCGCTGGTGGACCTGTTGACAATGGAAGAGAGACACGTAATAGTCACCTACAGACTTGACCTTGCAACAATCCATGAACTGTGTGCCCAATTGGAGCCAGACCTGATGTCAGCTATCCGCCATTCCACAGGGATACCCCCTCTAGTGCAGGTCCTGTCAGTACTCCATTTCCTGGCAAGTGGGTCTTTTCAAACAACAGTGGCCATTGCATCAGGGATGTCCCAAACAATGTTCTCTAACGTGATGTCCAGAGTGTTGTCTGCCCTGCTGAAACACATGCGTAGCTACATCGTTTTCCCTCAGGTGGAGGATTTGCCTACAGTGAAAGGTGACTTCTATGCCCTGGGACATATCCCCAACATCATAGGTGCCATTGATGGGACACATGTGGCATTGGTACCCCCGCAGGAGTGAACAGGTGTACAGAAACCGGAAGAGCTACCATTCAATGAATGTGCAGATGGTGTGTTTGGCCGACAAGTACATCTCCCATGTGAATGCCAAGTTTCCAGGCTCAGTGCATAACGCTTTCATTCTGAGGAAAAGCAGCATCCCTTATGTGATGGGGCAACTCCAGAGGCACTGTGTGTGGCTAATAGATGAGGACAAGGACCCTAAACCGTGTGAATAGTTGTCTGGGGTTGTCCCTAAGGGTTAGTGTGTGTCTAACAGTTGTCCCTCGATATTTGCAATGACTCTGGGTACCCCAACCTGTCATGGCTACTGACCCCAGTGAGAAATCCCAGGACAAGAACGCTACAATGAAGCACGTGGGCGAACTAGGAGAATGATCGAAAGGACCTTTGGCCTCCTGAAGGCCAGGTTCCGGTGCCTCCATATGACAGGTGGCTCTCTCTACTACTCACCAAAGAAGGTGTGCCAGATCATCATGGCCTGCTGTATGCTGCCCAACCTGGCTTTGCGACGACAGGTGCCTTTTCTGCAGGAGGATGGTCCAGAAGGAGGTCTTGTGGCAGCTGTGGAGCCTGTGGAAAGTGAAGAAGAGGAGGCAGAAGAAGAGGATATTGACAACAGAAACAACGTTATCCAGCAATACTTCCAGTGAGACACAGGTAAGAAGATGTCACTGGCTCACACATCTCATACAATTGTTAGACCTATCATATGTCTGTCACTTTCACCCAGTGAATGGACCCTGATTTGTCACTTTGCCTTTACATTTCACAGATGTGGGTCCCACTGTGTGACCTCTGCTATATTACCTCATGGACTAGAGCTGTGTGATATAGGTATGTTGACAATACAATCGACATTGCTATTTTCCTTAGTTATTGCATATACACATTTGTGAAAGCACAGACTGACTCCAGATTGTTTTGTGATTCAAGGGTGTTTATTTCAGTGCACATTAGTGGGGGTTGTAAATTTGGCAGGGGTGATGGTGGAGGATTGTCCATGGAAGAGTCCAGTTAATTTGTTTCACAGGTGCATTGTCCAAAGGGGCATAGGAAGTGGAGCTCGGGCAGTTGATGGATGGACAGGGTGACGAAGTGGGACTGAAGGATGACATTCAGGGTGGTCTCATTTCCTGGCGGGGGTCTTGGCATTGTTCTCTGTCTTTGTCCTGGATCTCAGGGACCATTTGAGGGGAGGTTCTCTATCTGCAGGGGATGGGGTGCTGTTGTCGTGGTCCTGTGGCGGTGCCTCCTGTCCACTAGCACCGGCGAAGGTGGTGGGCTGTTAATCATCCAGGCTAGTGTAAGGGGCCCCTTGTTGTGCCACAGTGTCCCTCCTGGTGTTCACAAGATCCTTCAGCACCCCTACAATGGTGACCAGGGTGGCGTTGATGGACTTGAGTTCCTCCCTGATCCCCAAATACTGTTCCTCCTGCAGCCGCTGGGTCTCCTGAAATTTGGCCAGTACAGTTGCCATCGTCTCCTGGGAATGATGGTACGCTCCAATGATGTTGGAGAAGGCCTCGTGGAGAGTGGGTTCCCTGGGCCTGTCCTCCCCCTGTCGCATAGCAGTCCTCCCAGTTCCCCTGTTTTACTGTTCCTCTGTCCCCTGAACCGTGTGCCCACTGCCCCCAGGTCCCTGGTGTTGTTGGGGTGGTGGGTTTGCCTGGGTTCCCTGTAGTGGTGGACACACTGCTGCTTGACGTAACCTGGGGACAGAGGGATGGGCCCGCTGAGTGGGTGCTGTGCTGGTGTTTCCTGAGGAGGAAGGCTCTGTGGTGGCATGTGCCTGTGTGAGGGGAACCGGCTGTCCTGAGGTCCCAGATGGGCCGGGCTGGTCATCTTGATCCAATTGGACAAAGCTGCTGTCATCACTGTGGGCCTCTTCTGTGGGGGGAGTGGACATGTCTGGAATCTCCTGTCCGGTGACATTGGGTAGCGGTTCTGCAGGGGTGTAAAGGCATGATTATTGCATCATTGTGTGCCATTGTGTGCAATGGGTGGGTGACCCTGTACTCCATTGCTTGCATTCTTGTGTAGGACCTTGTGTGATAGTTGGTTTGGGGATCTGTGTGGGTATGTGTAGTGGACATGCTTTGGTGATGGGTGTCCATGCTTTGTTGTTGCATGCATGGCTTGGTATTGGGATGTGTGGGTTGTGATAGTGGGGCATATGTGAGGTGTTGGAGTGATGGGGGTGAGGGTGTGGTATGTGATAGCATGCAGGTAGGGTGGGGGATGTAATAGTTAAGATTAGACTTACCAGAGTCCATTCCTCCTGCTAGTCCTGCGAGGCCCACAGGATGCAGTATAGCCAAGACTTGCTCCTCCCATGTTGTTCGTTGTGGGGAAGGAGGTGGATGTCCGCCACCAGTCCTCTGAACTGCAATCTGGTGTCTTGAGACCACGGAACGCACCTTCCCCGGTAGGTCATTCCACCTCTTCCTGATGTCATCCCTAGTTCTTGGATGCTGTCCCACTGTGTTGACCCTGTCTACGTTTCTGCACCATAGCTCCATCTTCCTAGCTATGGAGGTGTGCTGCACCTGTGATCCGAATAGCTGTGGCTCTACCCGGACGATTTCCTCCACCATGACCCTAAGCTCCTCCTCAGAGAACCTGGGGTGTCTTTTCGGTGCCATGGTGTGGTGTGGGTGATGTGTGAGGTGGTGTGTGTTGTGATGTGTGAGGGGATGTGTTTGTGTGTGTTGTCTGAAGTGTGTGGATGTTGTGTGAGTGATGGTGTTGTGTGCCTGTGGATGCTAGTATTGTTAATGGTGGTGTCTCTCTATGTGCTTCTTTCTCAATTTTTGTCATAGGGGTTTGTGGGTGATGTGAGTGTGTGTTTTATATTGTATTGAGTGTGTGGGAGTGTTGTGTGTATCTGTATCAGGTGTGTGTATTTTGCATTGTCCAATGTGGTTGTGTTTTGTATATGTGTGTGTATTTTGAGTGTGGCGGTGTGTACCGCCAATGGAATACCACGGTTGAAAGACCGCCGCGTGGATTCATGGGTCGTGATAGTGTGGGCGTATTCCTGTTGTGGTGACGGTGGAGGTTTTGTTATCGCCAGTTTATCACTGACCTTTAGTGTGGCGGACTTGTGTGGGTGTCTGGATTTTGGTGGATTCCGGCCTTTGGTTTGTAATAGCGGTAGCGGAATTCCGCCGCCGCAGTGGTGTGTTGGCGGTCTTCTGCACGGCGGTAAGCGGGATTTACCGCCAATGTTGTAATGAGGGCCATAGTGATAGAAACATTAGAGTAAAGTTGAGAAAAGAAAAAGCCCTACTTTATCTAACTTTTAGAAGTTTTAGAGTTCTTTTAGGATGCAAGTGAGACTGCTAGGTATATCTATGTATAGCTCTAAGTACAGTGTACACTTCCCGGTGGAAAGTACCAGTGACGGAGTGATAAGGCAATTTAAAGTATTTATCCCACCACTGCACCTCCAATGTAGGAGGCTGACCTGGTTTGTAGTGGGTACCACAGGTACTTACACCTTATACCAGGTCCAGTTATCCCTTATTAGTGAAATGTAGTCAGTGTCTAGAAGCCAGGCTGTCTAGAGGAGGCTGTTGGCAGAGCAGCCAAGGCTGAACTAGGAGACATGCAAAGCTCTTGCAATACCACTGTAATCACACAGTACTTACACACAGGAAAGACAATACTCAGGTGCCCATTATGACCCCAGCGTTCAGTGTTAATATGGAGGAAAGTACTGCCAACAGGCTGGCTGAACTTTTCTCCATATTATGACATTGGCGGTTTGGCTAAAGCCAAACCGCAAATGTACCACACCGACCTACACAGCAGTTACGACCTCCGGGCTGGAGACTTCACTCTCCAGCCCGGCGAATGTCACTTACCCACCTGCGGGTTTATGACCCCGCATACCGCCACGGTTTTTGTGGCATCCTTACAGCCACAAAAACCATGGCAGTAGGCACTATCAGGGACAGGGATTCCATTCCCTGCCACTGATAAGGGTCTTCCCCATCTGCCTCCCAGGTTCCCCTCACCCCCCTTCCTCTTCAGACCAACCCTTACACGTTCCTTCCTTCATAAACGCACACACGCATATGCATACCCATTCCAACATTCATCCATGCATGTATAAATCCATTCACACACACATCCACACACACTTACATACATACACGCACATGCGCATTCTCACAACTCAACATACATGCACTCACACATCCATACATGCACACACACACACAACATGCAACACACACCCGCATACTTGCATGCACAACACAACACCCCCCTCCCCTCCCCTGTCAGAGCACCCTACATACCTGTAGTCAGGGGGTCCTTGGGCAGGACACGGGACGGGCACTGCTGCCAGCAGCAGCGTCCGCCAGCAGAACACCGCCAGGCCGTATTATTCTCATAATACGGCAGGCGGCATTCTACTGGCGTGGCCACCTTACCACCATCCGCTGGCATAGCCACTGCCGGATTTCTGCCATCCTTCTGGCAGAAATCCGGCTGTGGTCAAAATCAGGCAGATGGCTGGTAACTGCGGCAACGGTCTTTTGACGGCCATTGCAGTGGCGGTAGACAGTTTTTACCGCTGGGGTCTTAATGACCCCGGTGGTAAATACCAAAAAAAAAGATACTTTATTTTAGTGACACAAGGCCAAAAATACTTTTGAGACTATACTCCCTCAGAAGGTAAGTAAATTACACAATACATACAAAGGAGGACAAAGGAGTTGCAAATCACGGTCATCACAGCACTGCACAAAGGATCCCACACAGCCAGAGAACAACTCTTCAAGCTTCATGATAGAGTGCTGGGGACCTGGACTAAGCTGTACATGAAGGAATCCTTGAAGAAATGCATAGAAGCCCTAGGAGCTGCAAAATATGTGGTGCACATGGGTGCTGTCTGGCACGGGGCACCAAGCTCTTACCTCCACCAAATTTGAACTGTTTGACTTTTGGCAGTCAGGGTCACTTCAGTCTACCACCTGTGTTCCAGGATACATGGCCGTTGTCAGGAGAGGGGACCCAAAGTACTGGTTGTCACTGCAGAGTGGTGCCTGCTGATGCAGGGAAGAGACTCGGTCACTCCATGGGAGATTCCTTCAGTCCTTCTGATGCAGGATGATCAAAAGCAGTCCTTGGAGCATGCACAACCTGGAAACTGTTGCAGTTGCTGGCAGGAGCTGATGTTACAGAGTTGCATTGGCCTTTTTGGATACTTTGTTGAAGTTTTAGAGTTCCTGGAGCAGTTCTGCAGTTGATCCGATGGTAGAAGGTGAAGCAGAGGTTGCAGTGGATTCCTGTTGGGACTGGGGGTGTGGTCTGGCCGTGGGAGAAGATGGCCGCCTAGATTGGGAGCTCCACAAGGCTATGGGCTTTGGTCGGGGCGGAGGCGCTTCAGATGCTGCGCACCCTTACATTTGAGCCTGGGAGACCCTCCTGATGTTGGATGCTGCTTGGGGAGCTAAAGTGGGGGCACGTTACTTCGCACTGGAGAGAAGGAGCAGAGAGGAGGCCTGCTGAGGGACTAAAAGCCACGGCCCACAGTGAGAACAGGGCGTGATAGCTGGAGCATGCTGGCGGCAAGGCAACGTGGCACCGTATGACTGGATGCCACACACCCTTACCTTTGTGCCTGGGAGGCCCTCCTGACACCGCTGGGAGGGCTGAAGTGGGGGCATGGTGCATCGTATCAGAGAAGAAGCGAGGAGATGAGGCCTCCTGTGGGACAAAAAGCAGCGACTCACAGTGAATATGGGGCACACTCGTTGAAATAGGGTGGCGGCAGGGTAACGCAGTGACAGAGGGACGGACCTGATGGTACCTGCCTCCTCCCTTCCATACCCCCGGACTGAGAGCTTCACAGTGATCTTGGAGTGGAGGTGGGGGCACTAGGGATCACAGGCGCTCCCCCACCTGGCCTCCAAGGGGACTCCTCATCTTGTCCAGAGGAGCCAGGTAAAGGATTTGCCGTGTTATTCCGGGAGGAGGACACAGCAAAGAGTAGGCCTAACGGCCTAACGGACTACATGAGGCTGGGCTTTGGGGCAGAGAAGAAGCACACCGGTGAGATGGACCTGGCACTGCCCCCCCGATATCAAGCTGCAACCACGGAGGGTGGGGATCCTTGCCCTCTACATCATATATATTCGAGGCCTCTCCGCCCTCTGGCCCTCTCATCTAGATGTTGGGCTGACGCCACTAATTCCTATGGACTGTAGCAGTCTTGTAGGCCCCCTCTCTTCATTTTTTTACCTTCTCACTTACCGTACCTCTCCACGATGTGTTTCGGACAGTGAAGGATGAAACCACGGTGAAGGGAACCGCCTCTATATTACCACTGCTGCGACCAGCGACGAAGGGTCGCAAGGATTTACTCCCTCCTCCGACGCTTTAAGGGGTGCCATGCTGACAAATTGGCATGACATATCAGATGTGGAGTGAGGGGCGGGCACGGATACCAGCACCCAGTATTTAGTCACCCCAAACCGCTTTAGTTTGCCTCACCGCTCGTTATGTCCCCAGCATCAAAGGTGCTTCTCTACATACTGCCCGCACTGGGGACGCCTGCCCCTTACCAATGCAGATCTACTGCAAAGAAGTGGTCTTGAGAGAGGCCCCACATTGGATTCTTTGATTCTTTCAGTACCCCAGACAGTCCCCATGACAGATTGGGTCGTAAACCTCAAGTCCTCAACATCGAAGTCCTGTGATGCCCGGTGGAAGAGCGTTAGGTAAACCCTTAGGTAAACCGGTGCAGCAGTTACTCTTTTCTGAAGCCCTCCAGCTTTCTAAACCTGCATCCCCACCCATACAGTCTCACAATATGACTGATCTGGAGCAAGTAACAACCATGGAGTGAATACTACAGGAGATCACAGTGGTCAGCCGTAGACTTCAGGGTATGGATACAGCTAAAACCTCACTGACAATGGAGACAAAATCTATGCGCTTCGATATAGCAGGTTTCCAGTCTCAAGAAACAGGACTGGAACATCGAATGGCAACCAGGGAGGACCATGTTCACACAATCTGAGACAAGGACCAGGAACTCCTGTTCCTCCGTAGTAAGCTCACAGACTTAGAAGACAGAAGTTGTAGGGATAACATCTGCTTTTTTAGATTTCCGGAACACGTAGAGGGTACAGACACTTCATCTTTCCTTCGAGCCATCCTCCCCAAAATGACTGATATAGTCTTCGACTCGCCATTGGAATTTCAGAGAGCACATCAACTGGGTCGAAAGAGGAAAGATGAAACCTCCAAGCCCTGTCCGATCATCGCCTATCTCTTGAGACATGAACAGGCCTGTCAACTCCTCTTAGTGGCTCGAGCACATGGACCCCCCAAGCATAAGACTACGAGATTCGCATAATGGCTGACTTCTCCAAGGAGACCAACGACCGCCGGAAGGCATTCTTACCACTCAGGCCCAGGACGCATTAACAGGAAGTGAAATATGGCCTGTTTGAACCAGGGAGACTGTGCGTCACCAAAAACGGCATATCCAAGGACTTCTATGGTCCAGAAAACCTGCAGCTTTTCCTGGACAACCTACAACCCCAGTCCATGGACACCACAACCCCAGACTGGCCTCTGAGACCACCTAGTGCCAGCCGAAGGACTTCGCCTCCACCAACTACCCAGGAGGGACCAGACCGACGCGACTCAGACCACTGGCTCAGAGGTAGATATCTAGAGAGACTCGTAAAGACTCACAACGTGAGGGGGCAGGTTCTGCTAGCAATGGTGCTCCACACACAGCTTACAGACAGAGACAAATCTTGTTCTCCCTTGAAGCCCATCTCGACTTCCACCTGAAATTGCAGCTGCGATGCGAGAGACTCGAAGACCCCGAGACTAACCGAGGGACCAGAGAGTTCAACAAGAAATCGTCGGACAGATGAGTATCTGCCTGTATGTTGATGTTACAATGTTATGTAATTATAATATTTTTGGTACCTTTCATCATACTCTAAGTGTATAACAATCATTTTTGATTGAGCCTTACATGTTGGCAGTGTATACATAGACACATGTACCGTATCCTACTGTTTCTTGTATACCATTGTTCCATTTCAGCGCCCTCCAGAAACATCCTCTTCTCTACCTACCACCCCCCACCTCCCTCCCTCTCACTTCAACCTTCATGAGTATGACCACTGTACAGATAACCCCTTAAATTGAAGCTGCGATCATAGTAGTGGTACATTACGGCCCTTACACGGTATTCTAACACGTGTGACGGACAAGCCCCCTAGACATGACGCACGGATCACAGACTCACTAACAACCGAACCACAGGGCGCTAAAGAGCATGATAAGTAACAGCAACGCACTCCTTCCGATGAGCTGACCGCTCATCCTACCGTCAACTTTGGGAAAACCAAACCCTCTCTGGTCCTCTCACAATCATTGTACCCTCACGACCCAGGAGTATCAGTGTCACTCATGACCATGTAGTATCCTCATGTCCATAGAACTGCCGCCTACCCTCCTTACATCTCATCTCCCCCCATTTAGGCTCTAGCAATAACTGTTTAACACAGCGGCTCGCCCCCTCCTGACGGTTCGGCACTCTCTGGTCCTCCAAGGCTCTGCTCACTCCCAAGGACTATTCTTTTGTGATTCTCCATGGCGACAGACCCTGGGTGTCTTGTCCCAGACAGAGGCCCACATAGCTGAGTGTGTGGGCCCCATAGGATTGGACCCGCAGTCCACATATCCAGTTCCTTGGAGCTTTGCTCCTCTCACTAGCTCACTAGCCCACTTCTATCTCTCTCCTTCCTTCCACTCTTCCCTCCGTCTTTCTCCCTTCTCTTTCCCCATCCCCTCTCTATCCCACCCACATTCTTTATCCCCTCTACCATCTTCCTCTTCCCCCTGCTTATCTCCACATACCCACCCACAGGGAGACATCTAATGCCTGCCACTCCCTCCCCTCCTTTTCCCTAACCCACCTTGTTACTAATTCCATTGCCCTGCACGGCACCCCCCCCATCTTAACAGTTTATCTTGGTCCCATTACCACGGCCGGCCCTGTCTCTACTTAGGCACACCCCCTACAGATCGGCTTCCTGGAATGTTAATGGCCTGACACACTTTATGAAAAGGAAAGAAATATTGTCCTAATTTCAATCCAAACGGGCTGATATAGCTCTTATCCAGGAGACGCCTCTTGACAGCATAGAATCCAGGAAACTACGAAGAGACTGGGTTGGAAAGGCACTCTTCAGCTGTTGCCTTAGGCATCAGGAGCCGGGAGGTGGTGCCCCACGGAAATGCGGGTTGCGATTATGTTACGTGAGACACTGCCCATAACTGTCATTAAATCATGGGAGGACCCCAAAGGGAGATATGTGTTTGTTAAATTAAAGCTGGGAGACTCCTTGATTTGTGTGGGTTCATATACGCACCAGCTGGTCCTAAAAGACAGTGGGGGTCATTCTGACCCCGGACGGCGGCGGAAGCCGCCGGCCTGGCGGGGACCGCCAGAATACCGCTGCGCGGTCAAAAGACCGCCGCGGGTATTCTGGGTTTCCCGCTGGGCTGGCGGGCGACCGCCAGAAGGCCGCCCGCCAGCCCAGCGGGAAACACCCTTCCATGAGGATGCCGGCTCCGAATGGAGCCGGCGGAGTGGAAGGGGTGCGACGGGTGCAGTTGCACCCGTCGCGATTTTCAGTGTCTGCATGGCAGACACTGAAAATCTTTGTGGGGCCCTGTTACGGGGGCCCCTGCAGTGCCCATGCCATTGGCATGGGCACTGCAGGGGCCCCCAGGGGCCCCACGACACCCCATACCGCCATTCTGTTCCCGGCGGCCAAAACCACCAGGAACAGGATGGCGGTATGGGGGTCAGAATCCCCATGGCGGCGCAGCAAGCTGCGCCACCATGGAGGATTCCCCAGGGCAGCGGGAAACCAGCGGTACACCGCCGGTTTTCTGTTTCTGACCGCGGCTGTACCGCCGCGGTCAGAATGCCCATGGGAGCACCGCCAGCCTGTTGGCGGTGCTCCCGCGGTCGTTGGCCCTGGCGGATTTTACCGCCAGGGTCATAATGACCCCCTGTTTCTCTTACAACTCAAATATCTTCAGGCCGAAATAGGAACAATTTGCTATTTTATAGGGGGAGATTAGAACCTGACACGAGACGTGGTATTGGAAAGGATAGGCCTTCTCGATGTTAGCAATAATCATGACAGAGCTCTCCTAACTGACGTGATGGCAGATACTGGACTGGTGGACCACTGGAGGCTTACACACCCAACTGACAAGGAATATACTTTCCTATCACCAGTACACGGCACTCAGTCTCAACTGGACTTTTTTTTAGTGACGCACAACATAGTGGCCCAAACACAAGACACTAGCATACTGGAATGTGGTCTCTCGGACCACTGCCCGATTCAGTTATTGACACAGTCGGGTTTAACGTATCCCGGCTGCAAACCCTGGTGCTTTACCGTTCCACGCTACAGATCTCCCCAGGGTAAGGTACGCCTGCAGACCCATATGTCTACTTACGTGAGTAAAAATATCAGCACTGTTGCCTCCAAGAGGGTTCTATGGGCTGCAGCAAAGGTGACCCTAAGAGGACCAAATGATGCGAAATGCTGCAATTGACAATAGAGACAGGAAAGCTCACCAAACGACCCCAGAGGAAGACATACAACATCTTATGAGACAGTATACCATTGAGCCATCTCTTGATACAACCCGCTCACTGGAACATGCCCGCATGGAGCATAATGAGCTCTACATGTCCCAAGCCGAATAAGCGCCACTACGCCTGCAGGGACAAGACTATGAGGAAGGGGAGAAGGCTGGATGACTGTTAGCGGCACAGCTCCGACAAAGGGAGGCTGCCCTAGCTATCCCGGCCACTACATCCATGAATGGAGAGATACTCACACGCCCACAGGACATCGTTAATGAATTTGTGACTTTCGATCATCATTTGTATATCCCAGAATCGATGTCTGACTCCCCCAAATAAAGGCCCTCCTAAACAAAACTAATTAATCTGCCCTGCCTCCCGGCTGAAGGCTGTTCCCTCCTCGACGGAGAGTTAAGTACGGCTGAACTAGAGCAAGCCATTTCCAATCTCCCATACCATAAAGCGCCAGGTGAAGATGGTTTTCCTGCGGAATTTTACAAGTGGGCCAGCAAACAGGCGATTAGTGCTGTCCATAAAGCACTCAGTGAGGCATGCCAAGAAGGCTCCCTGGGCGTAATATCCAATAGAGCAGCGATAGCTGTCATACGAAAACCAGGACAGAACCGGCTACTCTGCAGCAGTTATCGTCCCAGATCTCTCCTGAACAGGGATTTTAAGATACTAGCTAGCGTTCTGGCGGCCCGCCTGCGTAAAGTAGTCCCGTCCTTGATCCACCATGACCAGGTGGGATTTGTGCCGGGACCCCCCTCTAGGAACTACTTGCGCACTCTTGGCCATACCCTGTGGGAATCCAGGAACATACCGGAAGAGGCTCTTGCCCTGTCCCTAGATGCTGAGAAAGCGTTTGACCGAATTGAATGGTATTATCTGTTCGCCACCATGTCAAAATTTGGATTGGGCGATCAATTCATTGCCAAAGTTCACCTGCTCTATGACCACCCCATGGCAAAAGGTCAACTGCGGGGGCTTTCTATCAGATCCCTTTCTAATTAGAAGAGGGACGCAGGAGGGTTGTCCTCTCTCTCCGCTTTTGCTTTTGCTAGCAATGGAGCCCCTCGCAGCTACTATCTGCCAATCTCCACAGATTACAGGAATACCCCTGACAGGTGGGACCACCACATTATACCTGTATGCTGATGATGTGCTACTCACTCTGACTAACTTGACAAGATCCCCGTCGGCTTTACTTGAGATCATAGATGGATTTGTGATTTTATCCGGCTATCGGATGAACTGGGACAAGAGCGAAGCGCTGCCCCTCTCATTCATGACAAAGAGAGCTCCATTACATGGATATCTCTTTCGCTGGACCCTGAACCATCTCAAATATCTGGGAATACTTGTCAACCAGGGTTTGGAACGTTTGGTGACAGATAATCTGGACCCCCTTGTAGCACGCATGAAACTAGACTTCGCGAAATGGTCGCAACTGGGCCTCTCCATGTGGGGCAGGGTATAGGCGGTGAGAATGATCACGCTTCCGCGTTTTATCTATGTTCTAGGTATGATCCCCCTTCAAGTGCCCCTCTCAATCCTCAGGCAGATAGGCGCAGCGTTGAGGGCTTTTGTGTGGAGTTCTACATGCCCACAACTGACACTGGCAAAGATAATTGCACTTCGCTCCTACGGGGGCTTAGGACTTCCTTTGGTGGAACAATACTCCCTTGCTCTCCATTTCTCCATTTACCACAACTGGCATACATGTTACCGGGAACCCGGAACAACCAATAATGGGTAGCCACAGAGAAACTACTGCTTTCCCATTTTGGTGGTCTCAACGGCCTGTATTGTAATGAACCTTCATAGTCCTGCCCAGCCAACCAGATGCTAACAGCAATGCTGCAGCATGGTGCAGGGCCCACCACTTACTAGGAATACATCCCTTTTTACACACCCACGCCCCTGAGGATAGGGGGAATTGCCCTCAACTGGCCACAGTGGAGCCAAGCTGGTATTGCTTTCATGGTTCAGATTGTCGAAGAGGGGTCACCCAAGTCATTCGATAGCCTATGACAGGAGTACAATCTCCACTCAAAGCAAGAATGGCATATCCTGCAACTCAAACGCTGTCTCTGACAAAATATGGGTGCCACCCCCTGGGAGCTCAAGGCCTCACCAGTGATTAGCTATCTAAAAGCATGGGGTCACCATAAAGGCGTACTGGCAGGCCTACATGAAGTAATTATGCGTCACCCCTATTCTCAACCCCTCCTCGAAACGCTGCACTCCAAATGGCATGCCCGATTGAAGACAGACTATACTGTTGAGGACTGGTTGGACATACTAGATACCCTAGATAGAGGTACTAGGGAAGCTCAACTGAAATTCTGTCTCTTTAAGATAATGCATGACTGATACTGGACTCCTCTGAAACTGCACAGAGCAGGACTCCTACCACATGCGAATTACCTGCGATGTCCTGAGACTCGATGCAGTTTACTCCAAATCATCTGTGAATGTCCTTCAATCCAGCCCCTACAGGAAACAGTGATTCCACCCTGAGGGATGCCATACCACTCCAATCACCGCTTACCCCTCGTTCATTCTCTTACATGATACTGGCCCTCTTCCCATCTTGTCGTGACCACAACAAAGATTGTTGCATACGGAGCTAGCAACAGCTAAGATCTGCATCCTTCGGCACTGGAGGTCAACGGCTTCCGCGGCCCCAGAATAATAGATGGCGGCTATGATTCGAATAGCCACCCATGAACGAGTCATTTATAATCTACAAGACCAGGCAGCCTTATTTAACCAGGTGTGGGCCTCCTTCCTTACAGAGGTATCATGATTCACTCATCATTAACCACCCTTCCTCCTCACCCTTCCCAGTTACTGATGCCTCAGATGGGACATCATTATTCCTCCTCCTCCTCTCCTTTTTTTCCTAGACTGCATCCCCCCCTTGTTTTTCCAACTCTCCCCCCCACCTGCCCCTGCTCCTTGAGTACTTCCTGACTTGTTTTACCATCACTGCCTCCCACCACCACACCGATTTCCTCCGTTCCTCCCCTTATTTATCTCTTCCTCCTTTATCCCCCCAATCAGTCTCCCTCCCCTTTCCCCCCAGCACACAAGCATACCTCCTCGGGATGCACTTAATCCTCTTTTGCAGGCGCTAAGCTCCACCCATACACTTCCCATGCAGGGTACTGAGGAACTTAAGCCGCAGCCTCATTATACCCATTACCCTCTGACTTGCGAAAGTGTGCCCATGCTTATCCACCCCCTATTCTACTTTCCTCCCCCCTACTTCTTCCCCCTTCCCCCCTCTTTTCTTCTCTTCTCTTTTCTTCTCCTTTCTTTTCCCCACCTCTCCCCGTCCCTTACTCAGCCATCAAAGGTCCTTCAACAGCCCATTTGTGGAACACCTCACTTGCAAGCTAGAGGTCATGGCCTGTAGACACATACTACTGTGGACTGCACCTCTCAGGGACCAGCGTCCCCTCATAAAGCCTTACCCTGACTGCCAGCATTCAGCATCAGAACTGTGGATAGAACGGACAGCCTTCTCACTGACTACTGCCCCGGAGATGTGCTGCTACTGGGCATCACGATCATGATTCTTGTCCTTATGGTCATACAGAACAACCACATGTCAGGAATGACTTGAACACTCAGGCATGACAGCCTATGGGATGCCATGCCCCAAGAGACAGCGTACGCTTCCCTCAGTCTGCGAATGTATACTCTCGAAATCCTAATTCCCCTCCTTGATTTTGTAATCTCACTCCTCTTTCGCCCCCTTTGACCCTCCCTTTCCCAAGAATTGTTTTGTCCCACAGGTTTGAACAGTTATTAACCTCCCTCCCTCACTGACTGTAATGTGTGTCATGATCATTGTGGTAAACCTCAATATGTGTTTCAATCTGTACAGCTTTCATTTGTACTATTAAAATCCTATAATAAAGAATTGCAAAACAAAAAAAAGGATTCCTGATGAAGTCTTGCAATCCGAATCTGAAGAAACACCCAGTGGAAAGACCCTAAATATCCCTGAGAGGGGGATTGGTCCTCTAACCAGATAAGTACCTATCAGGAGGGATCTGGCCACTCAGATGCATCCAGAGTTCCCTGACCATCCTAAAAACAAGATGGTAGAACTCAGGGACACTCTGGAGGAGCTCTGGGCACTACCCCCTGGGGAGGTGATGGACAGGGGAGAGGTCACTCCCCTTTCCTTTGTCCAGTTTTGCGCCAGAGCAGGGACTGGGGGTCCCTGAATCGGTGTAGAATGGACTATTCAAGGAGCGCACCATCTGTGCCCTTCAAAGCATTTCCAGAGGATCTGGAAGGATAACCCTCCCATGCCTATCACATCTGTTTCCAAAGGGAGAGGGTGTAACACCCATCTCCTGAAGGAAATGCATTGTTCTTCCTCTCTGAGATTGAGCTACTCAAGCCCCAGGAGGGCAGAAGCCTGTCTGTGAGGTGGCAGCAGCTGGGACTGCAGTGGAAACCTCAGAGAGCTGGTTTGGTAGTACTAGGGGTCCATGGTGGAGGGTGCATGGAATTGCGCTCTCCCAATACCAGAATCAGTATGGGGGTATAATTTCCAGTTTTTAGACACCTTACATGGCCATATTCGGGGTTACCATTGTGAAGCTACATATATGTATTGACCTAAATGTAGTGCTCACTTATAATCGCGTCCCCGCACTCACGAAGCCCAGAAAAATGGTCCTGGATGATGTGGGGACACCTCTGCTAGTGCAGCACTGCCCTTCCAGACAGATACTGTGCACCTAGCCTTCAGGGTCTGAAGGTTAGATATATGGGTGACTTATAAGTGACCTGGTGCAGTGAAAATGGCTGTGAAATAGTGCTTACACTATTTCACTCAGGCTGCAATGGCAGTCCTGAAGAAGTGTTTGTATGAGCTCCTTATGGGTGGCAAAAGAAATGCAGCAGACATAAGGATCTCCTGGAACCCCATTGCCCTGGGTACCTAGGTACCATGTACTATGGACTTATAAGGGGGTCCAGTCTGCCAATCTGGAGTGAAATTCTGGATTACCAGTATGTAAGTACAAATCTGGAATCAGAGAACATAAGCACTGGAGTTCTGATTAGCAGGACTCCAGCGACACAGTCAAGCATACTGATAAAAGCGTAAAACATACTGACATGAAGGCCACAAAATATGAGCACTGGGGTCCTGACTAGCAGGATCCCAATGAGACAGTAAAAGAACACTGACCACCACTGACAAACAGGCCAAACATGTGGAAGGGCTAAGCAGATCTGGTAGTTACATCACACCATTAATATGACAAAAACATGCATCGATAAGAATGTGAGGGCAAGGCTTGTGGAACTCTGTACCAAAGCCTTGATTTAGGGGGATTTCGAGGGAGTGTATTTTCAAATATTTTCAAATATCCCATTGACAGTGCAAGTCACATACCTTCAAGACACAGTAATTTAGATTGCCTGTCAGGATGTGCATCCTTCCACAACCAGAGTGCCATGTACCTTGCAGAAAATGTATTTGATTAGCTGATATTACACTATTTGAAACCTGCCAGGAACCTCCGCATAGGGCTTCATATTGTCACATATGTGTAGAAGGCTGGACTGGTTTGTAGTGGGTACCTTGGGTACTTACACCTTATACCAGGTCCAGTTATCCCTTATTAGTGAAGTAGTAGTGTTCTAGCAGCTTAGGCTGATAGAGGTAGCTATAGCAGAGCAGCTTATGCTGACCTAGGAGACATGCAAAGCTCATGCAATACCACTTATAGTTACACAGTACTTATACACAAGTAAAGACAAAACTGAGTGCTACCAAAAATAAAGGTATTAATTTGGGTGACACAGTACCAAAAATATCTTAGGGACAATACTCCTTCTGGGGGTAAGTATTATACACAATATATACACTTGACACCACAATTAGACAAGTAAATAGTCAGAGAACAATGCAAACAATAGGAAATGCTATAGAATGCAATGGGAGAAAATAGGTCTAGGGGCAACACAAACCATATACTAAGAAAGTGGAATAGGAATCATGAATTCCCCCCTAGACAAGTGTAGTGTGTGCAGAATCACTGGGAGAGTAAGAATACAGTAAAGGTAAGTAAATTACCCCACCCCAGAGCCCAAAAAAGCAGGACTGCAAGTTTCCTTAGGACACTCTACACCTCGTGATTGGGATTTTGCAGCAACAAACCAAGTCTGCAAACAAAAACTGCTGGATTCCTGGCCCTGAAGACCTGCAAAGGAAGAGAACCAAGTCCAGAAGTCGAAAGAAGTTCCAGGAAGGACAGGAGCCCCTGTCAACCCAGAAGAGGGTGAAAAAGAAGAGTACACGGTTAGCCGAAGACTTCAAGAATGCAACCTAGGAAGATGCCAGCAGGTTCCTGCATGATGCAAATAATGTCCCATGTGGAGATCGTTGCAGGTGTGATTTCATGTTGGAAATCACCAACAAGCCTTGGTTACAACAAAAGTGTGTTTTGCATCAAAATGGCTCTGGTTGGGCCCAGGCCGGACCTGGGGGCCTCAATTCTGTGTGAGGAAAATGAGGAGGCTCTCAGCACTTTAGAGAGCCCTCAGGATGCCAGCCAGCTCCCCCAGGAGTCCCAGGACACAGGGACAAAAGGTGTGCAAAACACAGTTGATGCAGCACAACAAAGGAAGGTCGCACGTCGCCAAAGAACAACTCAACAAGTTGAGCATCACAGGATGTAGTGCTGGGGACATGGGCAAGGCTGTGCACGAAGGAATTTAGCAAATAATGCACAGAGGCCTCAGGAGGTGAAGAAGACGCAGTACACAGGGGTACCGTCGCTCTCTGGGAATGCAAGGTCTTACCTCCTCCAAATTGCATCAGCAGGACCTCAGGACAGTCTATGTTGATGATGTCCACCCTCTGTGTCCTCAGGAGCAAGCTCGTCGCTGTGAGAGGAGTCCAAGGGTACCGGTCGTCGTCTTGGAAGGTGCCTGCTTGAGCAGGGGAGTGACTCCGTCACCCCACAGGAGATTTCTTCGGTCCTTCTGGTACAGGATGAAGACAGGGAGTCCCCAGAGTGTGCAAACCGTGAAAACTGTTTCTGACTTGGAACTGAGGTTGCAGAAGAAAAGCATCCATTATGGATACTGTGTTGCAGTTACAGCGGTTCCTGAAGAAGGCTGCAGTTGATCTGCCGTTGGAGGATGATGAAGTAGTTGCAGAGGATTCCTGCAGGAAACCTGCAAGCAGAATCTGAAGAGAACCTACAGGAGAGACCCTAAATATCCCTGAGAGGAAAATTGGCTACCTTATCAGGTCTTGACCTATCAGGAGGGATCTCTGATGTCACCTGTTGGCACTGGCCACTCAGAGGCCTCCAGAGTGCCCCCACACCTTGCAAAGCAAGACGGCTGAAGTCTGGGACACATTGGAGGAGCTCTGGGCACCACCCCTAGGGTGGTGATGGATAGGGGAAGTGGTCACTCCCCTTTCCTTTGTCAAGTTTCGTACCAGAGCAGGGGACAAGGGGCCCCTGAACCGGTGTAGACTGGCTTATGCAAGGAGGGCACCATCTGTGCCCTTCAAAGCATTTCCAGAGGCTGGGGTAGGCTACCCCTCTCCAGCCTGTAACACCTATTTCCAAAGGGAGAGAGTGTAATACCCTTCTCTCAGAGGAAATGCCTTGTTCTTCCTTCCTGGGACTGGGCTGCCCAGACCCCAGGAGGACAGAACCCTGTCTGTGAGGTGGCAGTAGCTGTAGTTGCATTGCAAGCCTCAGAGAGCTGGTTTGTTAGTACTGGGGGTCCATGGTGTAGCCCCCAGGATCCATGGAATTGGCTCCCCAATACCAGATTTGGAAAGGGGGGACAATGCCATGATCTTAGACAAGTTACATGACCATATTCAGAGTTACCATTGTGAAGCTACATATAGATATTGACCTAAATGTAGTGCACACGTGTAATGGCGTCCCCACACTCACAAAGTCTGGGGAAATGGCCCTGAACTTTGTGGTGGTACCTTTGCTAGTGCAAGGGTGCCCTCACCCTTATGGACTTTGCACCTAACCTTCAGCAAGTGAAGGTTAGACATATAGGTGACTTATAAGTTACTTAAGTGCAGTGAAACAATGTGTCCGTTATTTCACTCAGGCTGCAATGGCAGGCCTGTGCAAGGGTTTGTCTGAGCTCCTTATGGGTGGCAGAATAAATGCTGCAGGCCATAAGGATCTCCTGGAAGCACAATGCCCTGAGTACCTGGGTACCATATACTAGGGACTTATAAGGGGGTCCATTGTGCCAATTGAATTTGGTAAATGAAGTCACTAGCCTACAATGACAAACATAAAGGCAGAGAGAGCATAAGCACTGAGGTTCTTGTTAGCAGAGCCTCAGTGACACAGTCAAGCACTATACAGACAAACACATTAGGCCATAAACTATGAGCACTGGGGTCCTGACCAGCAGGATCCCAGTGAGACAGGCACAAACATACTGACATACAGGTAAAAATGGGGGGTAACATGCCAAGGAAGATGGTACTTTCATACAATATGTCACAAAGTAATACTGTTCATTTCACTGGAATGTGTCATAAATTACCTGTATAGACATGCTATCCCCTACACAATAGACATGATGGAGGGCAAACTGTATGGTATAAAAAGATTTATTGAACTATATACTTAAGTCTAAATAAACACTAACTAAATTCTCTAACTAAACTATGCCACCCTACACTAACGTATCCTACCTTATAACTACAACTATCTTAGCTTATCTTAACCTATTCTAAACATCAGACACCACAATTAAACTCAACCCCCCCCCCAGTCCCCTTAAATTATATCTATTGACAAAGGCAATTTTTTGTATTTTTTGAAACTATATGCATTGTTGAGGTTTCATTTTTTTATACATAGCACATTGACGTAAAACATTTTCCCTCACCCCCACTCCTGACTATCACATGTATAACCACCTACCTCACTCCCCTACTACTATACAACTATAGCCTGAAAACTTACTATGCTACACTAACTTAACTATACCAATCTACCTAAAAAAAAAACTGGAAAATAATAGTTGGAACAAGGGGAAGGGAAAACTGTCCTTGTCACATATCTTCCAGATCAATATCTCTGCTGGTTGGCCTGTATGTCCTTCACAATGGTCAAAATCTGTTCAACCTTATACTCACGCTGAGCAATACTGTATTTTTGATCAGCCAGTTCAGTACACAGTTCCTGGATGTAAGGTGGAACCACATGCTGCTGGCCTGGCTGGGATCCTGCAGGTGGAGGTCATAAATTAAGTGGCATAGGTACCGAGGATGGTCCTGCTCCTGATGTCCTCCAACATCAGGTGCAGCTGACCTGCCTGTTCGTTGAGTGGCGGGTCCACTATCGTCTTTTCTTGGTCCTCCATGTGGGAATGCCCTCCAGCTCCATTATGCTTTTTCCCGGCCATAGAGAACCTCTGTTTACCTATACCCCTGAGGTGTCAATACCGTTCAGCTCGTTTTGCAAAATTCCTTTTATTTTGGCAGGGGTCATGTTGGTAGCTGAATGAAAAATAGGACTTTAGGATACTGTCTGTCAGGCTAAAGACTAACAGGCATGCATTGAAAATAGCAACTGCAAACCTCTGACATTGATATGCACATATAAATAATGTGACCGTATGGGCAATGTGTAAACAATTTGACCCATCTTCAACCTTCCTACAAATGGGACTTGTTTAATGTGCCACAGCTATCCACTGTGGAACAATACAAAATCACCATCCTTGGTAATCTTCTAAAGACTATGACACCATTAACTACTAGTGTCCTATACACTAACCATGTGACCATGGTATGTTATTCTCATCATGTGGGATAGCTCTTCTATGTCCCTCATTCATGCAACATAGACCCCTGCTCTGATTGCCTGTACAAAACCCATCTGAGCAAAGAGCACTACTGACAGGTAGGCTCACAAAAGTTGGTGCCTGCTATAGCAAGGATAGTGTCTGACAACATTGCTACATGGAACATGTCTGTGACACATATAATAGGAGACATTGATGGGAACAGCAGTCACCCATATCACATGGAGGAGGGTGACACAATACTACTATCCACACAGCTCTGTACCTGATATATTGTGCCATAACTGAAGGGAAAGTCCAAGAGTACCTTTTTGTGTAGCACTATGTTTACCATACTTTGTATACAAGTCAAAAACATATGTGTTGCATGTAGCACTACAGCACTTAGCGTAACCATCTTGTATGTGGGTGCACACATGTCAAAGACCTATTCTGCAATGGGAATTCGGGACAGCACTGAATAATGCTGTATACGGTGTGGAGCTGTTTGCTTCACATCATGAATACTTACAGGTCCAGCACTAACAAAGAATGTATGACATGATGGCATGAGGTCTGATAAGGTTGTATGGACAACTGTCAGCCCACACACACAGGTCAAGATATCTGAGGGTGACATGTGTTGGCAATGTAGTAACTAATGACACTGAGTATGGGGTATGCCACTGTCATGCTGGTTGAGACGTGGGTAGTTCCGAATTGTTGGACATTGTCCACTATACAGCATAATGAGGGAAGAAATCACATGGTGACATATCTCACCACGAACTTAGTTGGCGTGTGCCATGTGGGGCACACAGTATATTCACATATTTAGCAAACAACATATACACAATGTCTGACCCTATACATATGTCTGACCCTCAAATACATGCACATTTAGCAACAGTCAACAGTGTTATTGGCACTCTTACACATGACAAATATTTTCAAGTCTCTAGCTGTACATGTTGACACCAGTGCATTGTGTACTAGGGATTCACATAATAAACACAGGTGCAATAAATCAGTCCACATCCATGTTTTGCATATGAGGACTGTAATGGCATACATGCAATTGTTAAAGAGTATCACAGATAAACAAGGCACATCGCACAACATACTTTCACCACAGAAGATGTAAAGAGATTGAAACTTACTGGCAGATTTGGGGTCAGCAAAAGTGGAGACCTCTCCGATGGTATTGGAAGGGGGACCAACATCAAAAGAAAACATAGCATTGTGAATGTTGATCAAAGAACAGCATGGACACATATTGCACATCACAATGATTTTTTTAAAGTACATAAGGGGCTTAGGCTAATGATAACTCAAAAAGGCCACATAAACTGCCTTTATGGCATACATTGGATAAGCCAGCTTGACATGCTAACATGTGTTCAGGTACAATGCATACATGTCTCAGCCACATTGTGCACGCGTTGCAAATGTCTCATTAGTGCATCATTTTCAAATCATAGACAATTGTCATGTCACTTAGCACATACATGACTCAAGGGACACACTCAAGCATGTTTCCTTTACTCCTGCCTCACTTCTATCATCACATGAACATGACTATGCAATATACAACATCTGTCACTCCCCCAGTGGTCAAGGACATATGTTCCTGTGAAAGTATTTCTGTACATCCATGACACAGATGCGCAAACATTGCTTCATATCAACTCTGTGCCATAAAGATCATACATACAATATGGGGGACAAGGTGAGGGATGTGCAATTTGCCTACTGTATGTTGCTTCACTGGCCTTTTCATGGATGCATATATTCAAATTGGATCCCACTTACTAGGCAGCCCTGATGCTTTACTTTGTAAATGTTGGCATATGTCAAACAGACATGCATTAGCATTGGTACAACAGGAGTCACCCACAAAGTTGTCACCAACTGTTCTGCCGTCCTCTATTACAGGGAAGTCCAGCAGGTCCCATCACGAGCAATGAGGTCTGCCAAGCGATGTTTAAGTTGCCAGACAGTCCAACAACTTAAAGATCCAGTTCATATGGGACAGAACTTTGACCCAACACACCTTTCTGGCCTCATTGCAGTAACCCTGGGCCACCATGTAGGGGAGGCAGGGCAGGACCAACCAGATAAAAAAAAACACATCATCAGCTACAAAATCATGGGCCCTACCCTTCCTTGACATTGTACCCTCACAAAGCAATTTGAAGTCCCCAAAACAATACAAACCCTACCCTAACCCCAACTGACCCAACTACTTAACTACCCCAAATACAAACATCACACAATATAATGACCAAACAGTACACAGAACAAATAATATACACTAAATGGATACAAGGAACACTACAGGGACACAACACATCCCTCCAACTGCACTTCAAATCTCTGCTCACAATTATAACAAACTGCATCCAAGACAGACAAAAAGACTGTGAGTTGAAAACGAAAGTGAAAGAAACTTTGCAGATCCTGTTGTGCAGCCTGGCAGCTCCATAACATCACTTCCTGTGCATATGCAGCACGTTTTCAGCAATGTGTCATTTTTTACGCTTTGTTCAAAAGCGGGATTTTCCCATGTTGTCACAATAGTGAAACATACGGAAATACATATGTATTGTATGGTATTTGTAACATATTTTACGAGCAACGGGTGTAAAAAAACAAGCATTTGAATCATGTGTGGCTTTTTTGGGTAGAAATGTGTGTAATGTGTGTTTGCAGATTATGATGCCATGTTGTACACATGTTTACATTTTTCCAGTCATTTGGATTGATGTTCTGCTTATGTATATTCATATAGTGCATACTGTTCTCTCCAAATGTGTACAATATATGTGTAAACAGTTTACAGGGGCAATGATACATGCCTTACAAGGATATGTACATGCTAAGACTACATTTTGTTATATTCTTGTACATGTGAATCACAGATATTCGTTTCATGTATAAACTTTGTGTTGTCATCAAATTCTAATGCCCATGTCATACCCATGAATGGCATACACTTGACATGAAATATGGACTGCATACTTACACATAGACTTGTGCATATGCCATATATTATGTGCAGCATCCTGAAGCATAAAGTGCATGCTGCCATGCAAGGTTGTAGTGGGATGAGGGGTTCATTTAGGGCTGCAGACAAGTTTTTGGATGTGATGGACGGACACTTGCAATGGTTTATTTATTATTGATGTGACATGCATGTGATTGGCATTTGTTCTTCATGTATCTTTATCTTCTTCAAACTAAAGTGGTGTATTCTGGGCTGTCACTTCTACAATCCATGTGTTCACTAATGTGGCAATGTAGTCTTTCTGAGCACTATCTTTGCTAGTTATGGTATGTGACATGTTTTCCAATGTTGAAAGATCTCTCCTGTACCTAAGTGTGCAGAGGTGATTCCCCATATACTAGGCCCTATGATGCATCTTTGCATTTGCCCATGTTCAAAGTTATGATACACACAATGCAGGGGGCAACAAAGGAGTACAATTAGGTAGTATTTTGTGTAAATGTTCCTTACATATACACTTTGATGGTGGTATTCATTTTCATGTATTATTTTACAAACTTACTTTTGAGACACACTCAGATAAGATTTGCAGACTACACATTAGTGCACACTAAAGTCAGTAACACAAAACATTGTCTACACTCCCCTGCCCTATCATCTACTAGAGACCTATAGGTCTGTTGGTGTCAGCTATACCCTACTATCTACTGAAACTTAGGCGGTCATTCTGACCTTGGCGGACGGCGGAGGCCGTCCGCCAAGGTACCGCCGTCAGAACACCGCACCGCGGTCAAAAGACTGCGGCGGTGATTCTGAGATTTGCCCTGGGCTGGCGGGCGGCCGCCAAAAGACCGCCCGCCAGCCCAGGGCAAATCAACCTTCCCACTAGGATGCCGGCTCAGAATTGAGCCGGCGGAGTGGGAAGGTGCGACGGGTGCAGTTGCACCCGTCGCGTATTTCAGTGTCTGCTAGGCAGACACTGAAATACTTTGTGGGGCCCTCTTACGGGGGCCCCTGCCGTGCCCATGCCAGTGGCATGGGCACGGCAGGGGCCCCCAGGGGCCCCGCGGCACCCCCTACCGCCATCCTGTTCCTGGCGGGAGAACCGCCAGGAACAGGATGGCGGTAGGGGGTGTCAGAATCCCCATGGCGGCAGAGCGCGCTCCGCCGCCATGGAGGATTCTGACGGGCAGCGGAAAGTCGGCGGTACACCGCCGGCTTTCCGCTTCTGCCCGCGGCTGTACCGCCGCGGTCAGAATGCCCGGCGGAGCACCGCCGGCCTGTTGGCGGTGCTACCGCCAACCTCTGCCATGGCGGTAATTACCGCCGGGGTCAGAATGACCCCCTTAGTGTTCAATTGGTGTTAGCCATGCCCTATTATCTACTAGGTGCTTTCATGACATTGTGATATTTGGTGATCATGTATTCCTTCTGTGCTATAATACTTATTTTGTAAATATTGAGACAGGGACATGGGTTGCAACTTGGGGTACAAAGAGTGTCAGTGCCAACATGCCTCACTCATACTTGTTAGTGCTGGGCTACCACACTGGGAGACTTGCTGACAATGGGGATGTTATGTAAAGTAGCATATACAATGTGTAAGCTTGTGTGTAGGCTCAAATGGCTACAGTGTTGATTTGTGGACTAAATATGGGTATTTTGTTGTGATTCCCACATGTTGCAGTTACCTTGTCAACTGTTGGTTTCCATTGTCACTTGGCTGGCACTGTTTGCAGATTTTAAAACAGCTACTCATCTTCCTCATCCTCACTGTCCAGCCCTTCATGCACACAGTAAGTACTTACTGATACACTTTGGTTCATCTACAGGACTTTCACTATTTACTGTGATATTTTCATTGTACGCAGGATTAGTGGCTGACTCCCACACATTTACAGACTTCAGCCACAACACTTGTGCAGTATGTGAGTAGCCTCCACAGAGTGCCTGGGCCATTTGAGTAGAGAAGTGTTCCAGATGTCCTTCACAGTGTGTGTTTCACGTGTTCTCCCATACATCTGCAGCCAAAGTCCTTTGTCAGATGCACAATGAGCGTGGGTTGCCTATATGATTACTTCTGACAGATATGAATACAACATGCCTGTGGTTATATGTTTGTGTCCTGAGTACCATATGCATTCTTCCGAGGTTTTGAGACATGCAATCTCATATTTTGACATATATGCAAGAGGACAACTGATTTGAGGGTGAAAGGGCTAGACAGGAAGATGCAGTGCCTGCTGAATTTCAGTCAAAATCTGTCATACATGTGAGTACCACTGAGGGGTGTGTTGGTAATTTTCACCTGTGATAGTGGCAGTCACACATTGATTTGTCACATAGCTCACAGTGACCCACTGATGCTGGCACTGCTTACTGCTTTCCTCCCTATGCCTAGCATATAGATGGCATTCATCAATTGGATATGATTTTTTTCTGCTCTTCATATTTCATTCTGACCGACTTGTGTGACTGAGGCGGTCATTCTGACCACGGCGGTCGCCGCCCGCCAAGCGGTTCCCGCCGAAAGACCGCTCCGCGGTCAAAAGACCGCGGCGGCCATTCCGGCTTTCCCGCTGGGCCGGCGGGCGACGGCCAGAAGAACGCCGGCTGGCCCAGCGGGACAGCCCCTTCAACAATGAAGCCGGCTCGGAATGGAGCCGGCGGAGTTGAAGGGGTGCGACGGGTGCAGTGGCCACGGCACCCGTTCCCGCCATCCTGGTTCTGGCGGTGGACACCGGCAGAAACAGGCTGGCGGGAAGGGGGTCGGAATCCCCATGGCGGTGCTGCAAGCAGCGCCGCCATGGCGGGTTCCCTGGGCCAGCGGGAAACCGGCGGGAAACCACCGGCTCCCCTTTTCCGACCAGAATCGCCCAGGAAGCACCGCCAGCCTGTTGGCGGTGCTTCCGCTGCACTCCGCCATGGCGTCATGGACCGCCAAGGTCAGAATGACCCCCTGAGTGTAGTTATGTGCTAACATGTGTGAGTTCTGGCTACAAACGGTTGTGGGCTAGTCATGGTTTCAGATTTGTGCCTGATTTGCTGTTGTATCCTATTGTCAAAAATACACTAAGATAGTTGAGTGAAAAAGTGTTTTATTTACAGCACTGTTGCACAGTGGATAAATTATACCAATATTCATGAAATAAATTGCACTGCATTTGCACCTTCTGTGTGCCCCAGCAGCATTATTATTATGTTCTCCTCCTTCATGTGGTGGGACATAATTGTCCCCATTCTCCTACCTGGGGCCATCTACCTGTTCTCCCAAGGGGACCTTGGTCTTAACACATATATTGTGCAATATGGCAAACACAACTATTATTTTACACACAAGTGGTGGTGAGGACCACAGTTTGCCTACAGATAAATCAAGGCATCTAAAATAGCCCTTCAGAATGCCAAATGTCCTCTCCATCACATTCCTGGCCTTTTTGTGTGCCTCATTCTATGTCTTCTAAGAGTTTGTTTGTGGGCTGCCAAATGGGGTCCTCACCGACGGTTGGGTGCCATATCCCTGGTCCACTGCAGTGGAAGAGGAGAGACACGTTTAGACTTGTCCTAATGTATCTTTTCATCTGGGCTGGCACAGTATTGGTGTATGAATTAGGGAATCAGACTTTCTTCTTGTGTTGTGTGAGTTCCTGTTTGCATACATGATTATATTGGTCTGTTGCAACACTCCTTCCAGTTGAAAATGCAGGCTCAGGGTCATGGGGACTGTGTTATTTAAAGGGCATTACAGTTCATCCATGAAGGATATGTGTGAAGTAGAATAATGTGGAAGAAATTTGTTGTAAAATGTGACTTACCAAAGAGCTCTGCTGTGTGAGTTTGATCCTTTTTTGTGTGTACTGTGCCATAAGACAGGTGCTGGGCCCTGAGTGTAGTCTGCAAAACCACCCCTCTGACATGGTACTCCTCCCTTGCACAAATGGCTGGTTTCCATATTTCCAGACAGCACGCAGACGCTCATTTAAGGATATTTGGATAGACAGACTGCAATACGAATGAATGAATGAATGAGGTCATGACACTGAGCCTCATTTAAATGCTGAAGGACAGCCCAACAGAACATCAGAAGCCATGGACTCTGTTCCCTGCCAGACGACAAGCCATCAAATATACAAGTCCCTGCCTGGTAAGTAAGGAATTTTGAGCCTTCAATAGAGCAGCTGTGCTACTGCCCCACTAAAGGCACTCAACCTTTTCTTCCGAGATGCTATTTGATCTGTCAGCTCAGCAAAGTACTTTCTTCTTTAAAAATAATCTCCCAAAGCAAAACAACAGCAAACCTGATGTACAGGGAGCTTTCTCCATGCATGTGTGGGTAATTGTATGTATCAGTACTCAGGACCACAATGTCTCACATTTCAGTACTGGGTGTGATGGGTGCCCCACTTTAAATAGGGAGGCTGGCTGCCAATTTGACATCCCAGCTCAGTGGCAAATGTACTGTCAGCTCAGGTGACATCATTAGAAACCAACTCATTGAAAGGAGGAACACTGAGTTTGGTATCTGCTGTTTAAGGGTGGGAACACTGTTTCATCAAAATAAATAACCTGTTTCAAATACACACATGACAAAACAACTCGCATTTGAGGTGGAGATAAGATTAGTGTCAGTGTCTATTAAATTCTTGGATTCTCTTTTGAGAAATTACATCTATTAGGAGATGGAAAATTTTCCATGCCCACTCAATGATTGCCCAAGTTCACTATTGACACTTTAAGCAGCAATGTAGTACTCTGTTATGCCTAATAAATTTTTGGCATTCCTTCTATAATCATAGATAAACACCATATCAATTAAGTACACTACTTTCTTTAATGCTAACATATGACACACTTAGGTTTGCCAATTGACTGCATCGATATCAAACACTGTGTAAGATCTTAGAGTGTTGCTTTTCAAACCATTAGATGAATTGGTTAATTGAGACAAAGAAAGATGATTAGTTCATGAATGCATACATTTGTTAAAAGAAAGTCCAGGACAAAAATGATCTACTATGTGGTTTCTGAGAAAAAACAAAAAGTCAGTGTTATATATTAGAGACTTGGAACCAGTTGTACGACATTTTGTTTTGTGACCTGTTTGGGAATCACAAGTTGTGAGTCACAAAACAAAACATACAACAGTGTAAAGCTCACTGTTTGTGATTCCCAATGAGGTCACAAATGACCTACTTCATCAATCTTCATGAGTTAGGTCACAATTTGCGACCCGATTGGGAATAGCTACACTCACAGGAATGGTGGCTTGCTGGAGACAACAGACATGTCTGTGACTGTTTTCTAAATAGAGCAGTTTTTTTCTAATGCAAGACATTTTCCTTAAAGGAAAAGTGGATGCATAACAAAAAAAATGGCAAGTTTTCTTTTCATTTTTTCAGAGTAGGCAGTGGTCCAAAAAGTTTGCACCCTATTCCAGTTTGCGAATGGTTACCACCAACTTGAATTTGATGGTAACTACAAATTTTTTGGAATCGCTTTCACTGTCACAAAACATTCATACATGCCAGTGTTTTTCAGTTTTCAGAAGGGACGCATAAACACACCCCTTCCTAATACTGAATCGCGAAAGCAAAATGCAATTCAGTAGCAAGTTATTAAATCACATTTTGCCTTTTGTACATGGCAAAATGCATTTTACTGGTCACAAATGGCCCAGGGGCCCTTTCCCATTTGTGAATGGGTTACCACCATCTTAAAGTTGGTAGTGACTGTGAATGTTTTGCGACCACATTCTCAGTTGAAAAATATTCCTACATTCCAGTGTGATTCAGTATTAGGAAGGGACGCCCTAAACACACCCCTTCCTAATACAGAATCGCAAAAAGCAAAATGTGATTTGGTAAACAAGTTACCCAGTCGCATTTTGCTTTTGTACATAGAAAAAAAAAAAATCCCATTGCACACAGCCCTCTGGCCTGTTTACGACCGGACAAAATCTTCGTACATCTGGCCCCAAAACCTTTAATTTTCAATACAGAGAAAGCAGCTGAAAAGAAAGTTGATTAAAACAAACTTCCAACATTTGTTAAACAAATAGGGTATTTGAAGATATATGAAATATATGAAGCATATACCAACGTATATAGTAGACATTGCTGCTGGTAAATGGTGATATGATCATAAAAAAGATTGTAAGTCATAGAATTCAGGACTTTCTTAGGTTAATAAAAGGAATGACAGAAGAAAATCAGAAAAAGAATGAAAAAATGCAAAGGAAAACACAGCTCGGCACATTATTTGCAAGTAGTACATAAATAACCATGGACATAAGAAAGAAAAGAAAAAGAAGATTAAAGTGAAGAATTAGGTACTGGTGGGGGTGAAATGGAGGGAGTAGGAGTCAATGCACTGATGTATCGACTTAAAAAGAAACCCATTGGAAATAATGGTAAATTAATGTAACTTAATTGAAGATAGTTGAAAATATAAATATAATTGTAAAAATTAAATACAAACAAAATAAAAAATATATTAGCCTTGTTTGCAATCAAAACTAACATGAAATTGTAATTACATTACAGTGAGTTAAATGTTTACACCAATTTTAATACGTGTGCAGGGATAATAAAACATGTATTTTGCTTTGGGTGTAAATTTTAAACTTGAGAATTTGTTTTCACTCAAGGGATTCCCTGTCACTGATAGTGCCTTCTGCCATGGTTTTCGTGGCGGTAAGGAATAACGAATACCATGGCAGTAGGCGGGGTCATAATCCTGCGGGTGCAACAGTGACAGCCGCCTGGCTGGAGACTGTAGTCTTAAGCCCGGCGGCTGCTACCGCCCTGGCAGATGGAGTGGTACATTAGAGGTTTGGCTTGAGCCAAACCACAAATGTCATATTTTGGGGAAAGGTACCGCCAGCCTCCTGGCAGTATTTTTCTCCAAAATACCGCCATCCGCCAGGGTCATAATGACGGCCATTATGAATTATCACTGTATTGGAAAAAAGTGTCAAAATTCAGGAAGCATATTCTTCAACAAAACCTGAATGAGATGCTTAAAGTATGCCTAACCAGATGGATTAGCAATCAAATCCTTCCTCAGCTGCTTTTTATGCTGAGTGCCATTTTATCCTTCCTTTTCACTGGCATGACATGTTAATCAGATCTTGCCAAAGTTTGTTCTAAAAGGTAACAGTTGGTGATGAGTTCATCTGTACTACAGACCCACCAGTTCAGGCCCTTGATTTCATATTCATTTTATCAGATGGCCGAAGTCAGTGTTCAATTGATCAGCACTACTCAAAAATGGTATTACTTTGTTTATAGCAGCAACAGATAAGCCCATGTTAATCAATATCTGTTTAGGATGTAATTTAGTATTTAGCAGTATTGCCTCTCTCCATCAGTGTGGATGGGGACATTAAGAGCTTGTTTACGAATTGGGCGTTTGGACTGCCAGACTGCTATAGTGGTGGCCACCAAAAGACTGCTATGTTGGCAGTCATACAGACTGCTGTATTATGAGTTACATAGGCAGGTCAGACAAGGGACAGTTAAAAAACCAAAACCACCAGCGGGAAATAGGCAATCTGACCACCAGCACCGACAGCCCGTCAACCAACCACCGAAACTAAAACAGGTACAAGGTCGCAGTGGCTATCAGCAAATGGTGGTACGAACCATGGAGGTTTGTGGTCAACAAACTAAAACACAACACCACATAGGATGGGTTTGAAAGCAAAGCACACTATAAAACACATCACTTCACACACCACAATCCTTTTCATCTGCATCACCAAACACTGTAGCCAGAGTACATAATTAAAACAGATAAAATCAAAATATAGGCACCCCTCCAACTTTCAAAAAGCAAACATCCCACACCCTCACATCCATTTGTAGGTCTCTTCTCCATTTGCTCACCGTCAATTGTTTAATTCCCACCACCTATCAATTTTATTATTATCACCACCATGTAACCCCAGATAAATACCTGTTTCATTGAAGATGAGATAAGAGTCATGGTGGATGAAATTGTTAGAATAGAGCCACATCCATTTGGATCCCAGGTCCATCACACTACTATCACCAGGAAAATGGAAATGTAGCAAAGGATAGCAAAGGATAGTCAATAGAGTGAATGCTGTAGGCCCCTATCCGCACACAAAGGACAACATCAGGAAGAGGTGGAACGACCTCAGGGGCAAGGTCCGTTCCATGGCATCCAGACATCAGCTTCATGCCCAGAAGACTGGCAGTGGGCCTCCACCTCCTCCCATACAACTCACATCATGGGAGGAGAAGGTCTTGGTCATCCTGCATCCTGAGGGCTTGACAGGAATACCTGGGAGAGTGGAGTCGGGTAAGTCACAGCACAAAAATATCACCTATCTCTATTGTTATACATGCTTACTGATCACCTTGTGCCAATTTCTCTGCCACCTCACTTAACAGCCCAGTGTCCACGTATCCATAGACCCCTGTGTGGCCTCCAACATGAGAACTAGTCTCAGCTGGGGCAACATTTTCTATGTACAGTGTGTGTAGTACAGGGATTGAAAACACTACAATTCCCAGCAGACACTGTTCCACCATTACAAAAAACCAGAACAGTGTATCTAAAATGTACCTTGTTTGTCAACTCCCCTTTGGAATTTGCACACCTGAGAGGATGACATCTGCATAGTGTGTGGGTAGAACAGGCACTGACAGGAATGCTAAGGCCAGGATGCACTGCTACTGTCACTACACTCAGCCACTACAGTGCCCTCTGTTCAAATGACCCTTCCCCCTCTAACCAGCCTTTGAACTGTACTCTTCTGAGAGGATGACATCTGTATAGTGTGTGGGTAGGACAGGCACTGACAGGAATGCTAAGCCCAGGAGACACTGCTACTGTCACTACAAACAGTCACAATGGTGTCCTCTGCTCCAATGACCCTTCTCCCTCTACTCAGCCTTTGAACTGGACTCACTTGAGAGGATGATATCTGTATAGTGTACGTAGTACTTGGAGTAACATGACTGTAGATTGCAGGAGGGCCAGTCCTTGTAAGTCCAATAAACAGGTCAGTGTCCATATGACATTGTACATCTGTCTGTAAACTATCAAATGAGGTTTACCTACCTGGGATGGACCAAGAAACATATCATGGTGCACTCTGTGATGTGGCTAAACACCTAGATCCATCTTCAGCAGCTATGCCAAGATGAAAATATTGTGGACAGGAAGAACAGCTCAACTTGTGTGACAAAATATTTTGAGGCAGATCAAAGACCCCTAGGTGCATCATATGAATGCTATTGGCAACTAACACATGCACAATGCACTGAGCATATGGTAACACATATCACATATACAACAAGGTTCTGGGTCTGCCTACATTACAGTCAACTAGGTCTCAAAATGGCCTAAACCACATCCTACCCAGCCACTGTTTAGCAAAACACCTCCAACAATGATGGCCCTATAGTCCTGGAACCAGTGGTAGGTGGCAAGCTGTGTCAAGGGTGCAGGGATGTAGGGGTAGAGTGAATGGGAGGGATTGTGTGGGCCTGTGGAATGAGGCTGCTGGGGATGGTTCTAGCCAGGACACCATCATCCAAATCTTGGGAGCCTACCAACAATCCCAAGGCATGATGGGCCAGGTACTTGCCGACCACCTGGCACCTGGGACTTCCATCATGAGTCTCTGGAAAAATGGGAGGCCACCAACACCATCCTGGCCTTCCTAACTGGGGTGTTCAGGGAGATCACTAGTACCCTGATCAGGTACTGTGAGCAACACAACACCCCTTCCTTTGCCAAGCAACTCCAACACCTTCAACATCTGTGGCAGCCACTGCAAGGGAGGCCCTGTCAGGGGAAGGACCCGCCTCGGACACCCATGCCTTGGTAGCAGCAGATCCCCCCACAAACAGGGACGTCCACCCAAGACTCCAGGAGGTGCAGATGGAAAGACATTAACCACTGCCAGTAAGTGACCCCTTTCTGAAGGAACTCATTTGTGTGCCACAAATGCACTCTGTTGACTGTTCTTTAACCAATTTCCATTTTCCATGGTAGTATGACACTGGTCTTTGGACTTCAACTGTTGTGGCATCTACTAATTTTATTTCGTCCACCATGACTGATACCTGTGAATAAACATGCCTCTCACAAACACACTGCCTATTACCAATGTTTTAACATTTTGAAAGGTTGAATTGTAAACCCAGGTGATGCACATGTGGAAAACATAGGATGGTAATGGAAGGAGGGATATGACTCAAGGAGAATTAGCACATGTGTCTGGTCACCCCAAACATCGTTTTGCACAGTACAACACATAGGTGGTCATTCTGACCTCGGCGGTAAAAGGCGCCTACCGCCGGTCAGAAATCCTCCATAATCCCGCCGCGGTCGCGGAAACCCGCCACGGTCATTCTGACCCGCAGCAGCCAAACCTCCGAAAATCCGACAGCCACAACAGACCGCCAGACCAGCGGTCGGCGGAAAAGTGGAGGTGACAAAACCTCCACCGTCACGCCAACAGAAATACGCCCATGCCATTACGACCCACGAATCCACGCGGCGGTCTTTCCAACGCGGTTTTCCATTGGCGGGACACACCGCCGCGGTCAGAATACACACAAACGAACAAAACTCAGCCACATTGGCCGATTTGAATTCCACACACCTGATACACATACACACACCACTCCCACACACACAATACAATATAAAACACACACCCACATCACCCACAATCCCCTACGACCAAAAATTCAGAAAGAAGGCCAGAGCGAGACACCACCATCCACAAACTAGCAGCCACAGCCACTCAACACCATCACCCACACAATATCCACACACAAAACAACACACACCACCACACTCAACACACTTAACTACACATACTCCACCCCACACATCATACACACCACCCCATGGCACCCCAAAGACACCCCCGCTTCTCAGACGAAGAACTCAGGGTCATGGTGGAGGAAATCGTTCGGGTAGAGCCCCAGCTGTTCGGCACACAGATTCAATACACCAGCATTGCCCGGAGGACGGAGCTATGGCAGAGGATTGTCGACAGGGTCAACGCTGTGGGACAGCACCCCAGAAATCGGGAAGACATCAGGAAGCGATGGAACGACCTACGGGGGAAGGTGCGTTCCATGGTATCCAGGCACAACATCGCCGTGCAGAAGACTGGCGGAGGACCCCCACCTCAACCCCCACAATTTACAACATGGGAGGAGGAAGTCTTGAACATCCTGCATCCTGACGGCCTCGCAGGAGTCGGCGGAGGAATGGATACTGGTAAGTTGAAGCTTCACTACTGCTTCCCCCCAACCTGCATGCCAAATCATACCCCAACCCTCACCCCCATCCTCGAACCCCACCCTCACCCCCACCCCCATCCTCACCCACACCCTCACCCCCACCACCATCCTCACCCCCACCACCATCCTCACCCCCACCCCCAGCACACCTATTCCCTGCCAATGTCTCACCATCACAACCCACACATCCCAAAACCTAGGCCTGCATGCGTCCACTAAGCATGGACACCCATCACCAAAGCATGCCCAATGCATATACACATCCCCCCCACAAGCCACCCTCACCAAAGCCCCCACACACGAATGCCAGCACTTGGGGACACGGGAACCCACAGATACACCCATATGCCACACATTGAAACTATAACCATACCTCTATACCCCTGCAGGACCCGACCGTCAACACACCGCCGCGGAGGGCCCAGAATTCTCCCCACCCCCCACCCAAGAGGCCGTCAGCGATGACAGCAGCTCTGTCGACCTGGACACCGATGACCAGCCCGGACCATCGGGGACCTCTGGACAGTCGGTTCCCCTCACACAGGCACAGGCCACTACAGACCCAAACCCCTCTGGGAACACCAGCACAGCTCCCACCCAGCGGGCCCATGCCTCTGTCTCCAGGGCGCGTCAATCTGCGGTGTGTCTACCACTACAGGGCACCCAGGATAACCCACCACCCCAACAACAACAGGGACCTGGGGGCAGTGGTAGTGGGCACACCGGCCAGGGGGCAGAGGCCCAGGGAAACAGGGCAACTCGGAGGGCAGCTGTGCGACAGGGGGGGGACGGGCCCAGGGAACCCACTCTCCACGAGGCCCTCACCACCATCATGGGAGCATACAACCGCTCCCAGGAGACGTTGGCGACGGTACTGGCCCGGTTCCAGGAGATCCAGGTACTGCAGGAGGAACACTATCGGGGGTACAGGGAGGACATCAGAGCCCTCACCTCCACCCTGGTTACCATGGTCGGGCTGCTGCAGGACCTCATCAACACCAGGACGGACACTCAACAACAACAAAGGGCCCCTGCCACTAGCCTGGACCAAGAACAGCCAACCACCTCCGCCGGCGCTAGTGGACAGGAGGCCCCCGCACAACAGCAGCCCACCAGACCCCCACCTCCTGCAGGAGAAGAACCACCCCGCAAGAGGGCCCTGAGATCTCGCAAGAAGACAGAGTAGGATGTCAAGACCCCCGCCAGCAAAGGATACCACCTGATGTCATCCCACTGTCCCACATTGTCACCCTGTCCATCCTTGAACTGCCCATGCTCCATCTCTCCACAGGCCTCTGGACAATGCACCTGTGTGACTGTTACTCTGGACTCTGCCATGGACATTCCTTCACCATAGCCCCCACCCACTTGAAACCACCCATCCCATTTTGAGCACTGAAATAAACACCTATTTTGCACAAAACTATCTGGAGTCTGGCTGTGATTTCAAAATATTGTAATTGACATGACAGTGCAAATATGTCCTTGTACATAGTGAAGTCAACAAACAGCTGCCACAAAGCTGTAGTCCATGGGGAAACGAAGCACAGGACTCGTAGTGGGGACCCCAGATCTGAAATAGGGAGGGAAAAGCCACAACTCAGTCATCATACACTGGGGCAAATAGACAGGCAGCAGAGATGCAGGAGAGTAGTTCAGATTTACTAAATTATCTTTGAATTGTTACCTGTGTCCTATTGGAAGTACTGTTCAATGATTCTGTCCCTGTTGTCTGTTTCAGCCCCGTCGTCTTCCTCCTCGTCACTCTCCACAGGTTCCACCGCTGCCACAACACCACCGTCTCGACCATCCTCCTGCAGGAAAGGCACCTGGCGGCGCAAAGCCAGGTTGTGAAGCATGCAGCAGGCCACGATGATGTGACACACCTTCTTAGGTGAGTACATTAGGGATCCACCTGTCATATGCAGGCACCTAAACCTGGCCTTTAGGAGGCCAAAGGTGCGTTCGATCACCCTCCTAGTACGCCCATGGGCCTCATTGTACCGTTCCTCTGCCCTGGTCCGGGGATTCCTTACTGGGGTCAGTAGCCACAACAGGTTGGGGTACCCAGAGTCCCCCAATAGCCATACACGGTGTCTCTCTAGCTGTTCCATCACGTAAGGGATGCTGCTATTCCTCAGGATGTAGGCGTCATGCACTGACCCTGGGAATTTGGCATTTACATGCGAGATGTACTGGTCAGCCAAACACACCACCTGGATGTTCATGGAATGGTAACTTTTTCTGTTCCTGTACACCTGCTCCCTGTCTCTTGGGGGAACCAAAGCCACATGGGTCCCATCAATGGCACCAATGACGTTGGGAATATGTCCAAGGGCATAGAAATCACCCTTCACTGCAGCCAATTCGCCCACCTCAGGGAAAATGATGTGCTCCTCACGTATTTCATCAGGGCAGACAACACTCTGGATAACACCTTCGAAAACATGGGCTGAGACATCCCAGAAGCAATTCCCACTGTTGTCTGAAATGACCCACTTGCCAAGAAATGGAGTACTGACAGGACCTGCACCAGAGGGGGAATCCCTGTGGGTTGGCGGATGGGGGACATCAGGTCGGGCTCCAGCTGGGCACACAGTTCATGTATAGTGGCACGGTTAAGACGGTAGGTCAGGATAATGTGGCGTTCTTCCATTGTCGACAGGTCCACCAGCGGTCGGTACACGGGAGGATTCATCCGTCTCCTCGCCAAACCCAGCGGACGGTGCCTAGGAAAGACAACATGGAGTACACAGTCAAGCAACCCACAGGTACGTACTCACAGCTAGCACAGTAAACGATTCTCTATGCAGTGAATGGCGTGTCTGAGTGGCTATGCAAGGCCTAGGCCTGTGTGACGCAGTTGAAATTGAGCCATGTGGACCCTCGAAATGGCGGCTGCCTGAACTGTGAAGTGTGACAATGGGATGTGAGGTCAATGCGCTGGCGTGGCACACCGCGGCGGTCAGCGGTCGAAGACCGCGGCGCGAAGCCGCATTGGTTAACATTGAAGCCTATGGGTTTCAGGAGCCAATGGCGAAGGGCGCCGGCGGTGGCGGTACGCACCGCCGCGGTACGCACCGCCGCGGACGTGACCGCCATTTTCTATCTACTTATCCACTTGCGACTTGAACTTTCACAGGAGAGGACCTATACTGCAAGTGTTGCTGTGACCTCGGTCTGGAAGGGACAATGGCTGCTGCGACTGGGGAAAGGGCCCCTGCCTTCACTGGAGAGGAGTTGGATAAACTTGTGGATGGGATCCTCCCCCAGTATGCGCTACTCTACGGTCCTCCAGACCAACAAGTGAGTTTAATTCAATATGGATTTGGGGCCACTGGCTGGCTTGGGGGCCTGGCGGGGGGCCTGGCGGGGATGGGGGGCATGTTGGGCCTGGCGGGGTCATGGCGGGGGGCCTGGCGGGGATGGGGGGCATGTTGGGCCTGGCGGGGGGCCTGGCGGGGATGGGGGGGCATGTTGGGGCTGGCGGGGGGCATGGCGGGGGCCTGGCGGGGATGGGGGGCATGTTGGGCCTGGCGGGGGGCATGGCGGGGGGCCTGGCGGGGATGGGGGGCATGTTGGGCCTGGCGGGGGCATGGCGGGGGGCCTGGCGGGGATGGGGGGCATGTTGGGCCTGGCGGGGGGCATGGCGGGGGCCTGGCGGGGATGGGGGGCATGTTGGGCCTGGCGGGGGGCCTGGCGGGGATGGGGGGGCATGTTGGGGCTGGCGGGGGGCATGGCGGGGGCCTGGCGGGGATGGGGGGCATGTTGGGCCTGGCGGGGGGCATGGCGGGGGGCCTGGCGGGGATGGGGGGCATGTTGGGCCTGGCGGGGGGCATGGCGGGGGGCCTGGCGGGGATGGGGGGCGTTGGGCCACTGGCAACGAAAATGCAGACAAACTTGAACGTGGTATTTCTCCCTCCCTGTACGTGTCACATAGGTCCGCGCCCATGAGAAGATCGGGATTTGGCGTGCCATCGCCAAGGAAGTCCGGACCCTGGGGGTCCACCATCGACGGGGCACCCACTGCCGCAAGAGGTGGGAGGACATCCGCCGCGGGACCAAGAAGACCGCTGAGTCTCTGCTGGGGATGGCCTCCCAACGTAGGCGGGGTGCCTGCCGTCAACTGACCCCCCTGATATTCCGGATCCTGGTGGTGGCCTACCCTGATTTGGATGGGCGCGTGAGGGCAGCACAGCAGACACAAGGGGGTGAGTCCAAGCATTATCTACTCTGTTGTCGCGCAGTGGAGGTGTCTGGGTGGGGGAGGAGGGCTGTGGGTCCCCCTAGGCCAGGGCGATATCTGTAGGCTGGGCACCCCCGTAAGCCCCTGTGTCCCCAGCCACCACCCTCAGTAGTGTGTCAGTACAGCCATCCCTGGGCCGTGTCATCCATGGGTGCAGTTGTCAACTCTAGGCGTGTAGGGCATGTTCCACGGAATGCGTAGCGGACCCCAAGTGCGCAACTTAGTGCAGGGGGCATCTGTGTCTGTCATGTCCGCTAACTGTACCGGAGATCCATGTACTCAATATCCCTTTATTTCTCTCTCCCCCCCCCCTTTTTGTTTGTCTTTCTGTGCTTGTGTGCATCAGCATCATCAGGCGGAGGAGAAGTGGCATCGGGGCAGGAGGGAGCTGCATCTCACATGGCCCAGGAGGGCCATGCCACAGAGTCTGACTGGACCAGTGAGACGGAGGGCGAGGGGAGCTCCACAACGGGGACGACTGGACCCTGCAGCGAAACGGACACGTCCTCGGAAGGGAGCTCCCTTGCGGGGGTGGCACCATCCGTGCCCCCCGCCATTACAGGTACAGCCGCCACCCAGCGCACCATCTCTGCCCTCCCAGCAGCCCCTCAGCGTTCGCCCTGTGCCCGCTCTGCCAGGAAGCCGGGCATCTCCTTCGCCCCAGGCACCTCAGGCCCTGCCCCTGTTACCCCCGCTGCCCTCAGTGAGGAGGTCATTGACCTCCTCCGAACGCTCATTGTTTGGCAGACTACCCTTTTGAATGCCATCCAGGGGGTGGAGAGGGAGGTTCATCGCAGCAATGCGTACCTGGAGGGCATTCATTCGGGTCAGGCTGCCCATCAGCGATCGTTCCAGGCTCTGGCCTCAGCACTGACGGCAGCCATTGTCCCTGTCTCCTGCCTCCCTCTACTAACTCCCTCCTCCCAGTCTCCTGTTCCTCTGCCTGTCCCACCCACACCATCAGACCAGCCTGCACACACCTCAACACCCAAGAGAAGCTCATCCAAACATAAGCACCACAGATCACGCAGACATTCACACACGCAACATTCCGATGCAGACATGCCAACAGTCACTACCACCTCTGTGACCCCCACCTCCTCGTCTCCCTCCTCCCTCCCTGTGACGTCTACACTCACACCTCCATTCACCTCACCATCAGCCAGTGTTTCCATCACCAGCACACCCTCCAGTCCAGTCCGCACACGTGCAGTCACCACCCCCACTGCCATTTACACGTCCCCTGTGTCCTCTCCCACTGTGTCTGTCACCCCCTCTTCCACACCACACAAACGCAGCCACCCACCCACCCAACAGCCATCCACCTCACGACAGCCTATCCCTCCTGCACCTGCACCCAAAGACAGCAAACGTGACTCACCTACAACCACATCCTCTCCCTCCACTCCCATTCCCACTGTACCTACCACTCTCCATTGTCCCAAGAAACTCTTCCTCGCCACTGCTAACTTCTTTCCTGACCCTGAGCCCCCCCCTCCTTCTCGTCGGGGTAAGAAGAGCACCTCAGCCACCACCAGCCCTGCAGCCCCCTTGACAAGGGTGCAGGGGTATTGGAGCCCACCAGCCCGCATGTCTGGATCTTCGCCCAGCAGCAAGGGGACAGCCAGCCCACCCCCTGGGAAGAGGAGCAGAAGGCGGAAGGGGCGCCGCAGGAGCCCGGCTTCTACATCCCCCCCGGACACCACCCAGACACAGTCACCAGCCACAGCTCCAAAGGGAGGAAAGGGCCACAGACTCCCGACTAAGGAGGGCAAGGGCAGCAAGTCGGAGAGGTCAGGCTGCAGGCCTGCTGCCCAGGAGGAGCCCACCACCCCCATAGCCGCTGGCCAGGGAGGACCCAGCCCAGCTGGCCAGGAGGGCCCCACCACCCACAGCCCAGGTGGGCATTGAAGGAGCACCATCCCCGCTGCCCAGGAGGGCACCACCAGGCAATGAGCAGTTGGCCATAGACCGGCCACCGTCTCAAGCACCGCTGAACTGGGCCCCGCCGTCTCAAGAACCGCTGAACTGGGCCCCGCCGTCTCAAGAACCGCTGAACTGGGCCCGCCGTCTCAAGCACCGCTGAACTGGGCCCCGCCGTCTCAAGAAACGCTGAACTGGGCCCCGCCGTCTCAAGCACCGCTGAACTGGGCCCCGCCGTCTCCAGCACCGCTCCGCTGGGGACCGCCGTCTCAAGCACCGCTGAACTGGGCCCCGCCATCTCAAGAAACGCTGAACTGGGCCCCGCCGTCTCAAGCACCGCTGAACTGGGCCCCGCCGTCTCAAGAAACGCTGAACTGGGCCCCGCCGTCTCAAGAACCGCTGAACTGGGCCCACCGTCTCAAGCACCGCTGAACTGGGCCCCGCCGTCTCAAGAAACGCTGAACTGGGCCCCGCCGTCTCAAGCACCGCTGAACTGGGCCCCGCCGTCTCCAGCACCGCTCCGCTGGGGACCGCCGTCTCAAGCACCGCTGAACTGGGCCCGCCGTCTCAAGAAACGCTGAACTGGGCCCCGCCGTCTCAAGCACCGCTGAACTGGGCCCCGCCGTCTCAAGAACCGCTGAACTGGGCCCCGCCGTCTCAAGAACCGCTGAACTGGGCCCGCCGTCTCAAGCACCGCTGAACTGGGCCCCGCCGTCTCAAGAAACGCTGAACTGGGCCCCGCCGTCTCAAGCACCGCTGAACTGGGCCCCGCCGTCTCCAGCACCGCTCCGCTGGGGACCGCCGTCTCAAGCACCGCTGAACTGGGCCCCGCCGTCTCAAGAACCGCTGAACTGGGCCCCGCCGTCTCCAGCACCGCTCCGCTGGGGACCGCCGTCTCAAGCACCGCTGAACTGGGCCCCGCCGTCTCAAGAAACGCTGAACTGGGCCCGCCGTCTCAAGAAACGCTGAACTGGGTCCCGCCGTCTCAAGCACCGCTGAACTGGGCCCCGCCGTCTCCAGCACAGCTCCGCTGGGGACCGCCGTCTCAAGCACCGCTGAACTGGGCCCCGCCGTCTCCAGCACAGCTCCGCTGGGGACCGCCGTCTCAAGAACCGCTGAACTGGGCCCTTCAAGGCAAGAAGCGCTGAACTGGGCCCTTCAAGGCAAGAACCGCTGGCCCTTTGGCAGACGTGGCAGGGCAGGATCTGTCTCGGGCAGGGCTGCAGGATGTCCTCTGGCCAACATGCCTCCTCCAGTGGCAGTGGAGTCTGTTATGGACTGTTTGGACTGTGGCTTTGCTCTCCCCAGGATGGCCCAGTGGGCAGGCCACCCACTGTATGGACTGTGGCTTTGCACTCCCCAGGATGGCCCAGTGGGCAGGCCACCCACTGTATGGACTGTATGGACTGTGGCTTTGCTCTCCCCAGGATGGCCCAGTGGGCAGGCCACCCACTGTATGGACTGTATGGACTGTGGCTTTGCTCTCCCCAGGATGGCCCAGTGGGCAGGCCACCCACTGTATGGACTGTATGGACTGTGGCTTTGCTCTCCCCAGGATGGGCCAGTGGTCATGGAGTCCCCTCGTGGATCTGGCGTCGTGTACTCAAGTGGCTGAGGTGCCCCCCCCTTCCCTTCCCCCTGAGGTGCCTGTCCTATTTTCTTTCTGATGCCCCTGCAGTGTTCTCTCCGTGGAGTTCTTGTCGTGGGACTGGGCCTTGCCCCTTTGCACAGGACCCCTGTGGTCCACGGACAGTGGTTGGACTACATTTAGTAGCTGTATATATTTTGTACATAGTTTATTTATTTATTGGGATTACTGGTGTCCATATTTCAATATATCTGCCCGTTTATGATCTCTTCTTTTGGTCTTTGCATTATTTCGGAGGGGGGGGGTTGTGGGTTGTGACAGTGATCTGTGGGAATGCATTGATGTGTGTGTTGTAGTGGGTGTGGGTGGGTGGGTGTGTGCCGGTACTCTTTTCCCTCCCCTGTGTCGTAGGTGCAGTACTCACCGATGTCTTCCGCGCCGCCGGGCGTGCTCCTGGTACAGGAGCAGGTATAGGAGTGCGGGGATGACCTGCAACTCGGGTTCCATACTGCCGGAATCTCGCGTGGAGTGCGTAGAGGTGAGCGTTTTCCCGTTCGTAGTCTGTTTCCGCCGTGTTTTTATCGGCGGTGCTCCCGCCCCGGAAAAGGTGGCGGATTGGTGGGTCGTGATAGGGTGGGCGGTACATTGTCTGCCGCCTGGCTGTTGGCGGGGACCGCCGCGCTGTTTGTTTGTTCCGCCGTGGCCGGCGGAGTGTTAATGCGGCGGGCTGTGTTGGCGGTTCCCGCCAGGGTCAGAATTGCATATTTTGGACCGCCGGCCTGTTGGCGGCTTGGCCGCCGCATTATCACCGACCGCCAGGGTCAGAATGAGGGCCATAGGCTGTTAGAATGTCTAAACTGTCATAGCCTAGAATGGCAGAACCAACTTGAGCCAGGCTAGATTTCACAAAGGTGCTATCCCCAGACCACCGAAGAAAGGGCTTTGTCAGACCGTGTTCCGTAGGATAGGCTAAGAGATTGGTGCATGTTGTCACTAGCTAGAGCCTTATCACATACCAAATCCATGTCTGCCAACTTAAGATAGCCCGGGCACAGACAGAGGGCAGTACAGCAGTCCCTGATCACAGGTCCATCCTTTTACAATAAGCAAGCATCTAGTGGCATGACACAAACATATCAGAATTGTGGCACATGCACTGTCGCCTGCAATGAGGAAACACATTAACACCTACACAAAGTTTATACAGGATCATTGTCAAAACAATTTGAAAGGAGAATGCATGGATTGCGGTGGATGACATGTTTCAAGGCCACATGATCACACACATGAGAGAATTGGACCAACTCACCACATCACAAAAGTGTATTTGCACTTCAGAATTCCATCCACCCACTATCCAAGCTGGATCAATCCATGTCCACTTTATATATCAGAACACACCACAATGACCTGCCAATGTCACAACTCTGAAATGCCCACATGAGGATGATATGGTGAAGAGATCTGGATAAAACACAATACAAGAAGTTTAGGCAGGAACAATTATACATATGACTCAAACTTCAGTAGATGCACTCAGATTGCAATGAGACTGACACAAATAAGCAGATCAATGTAGTAACATTTAAATGTCTAACTTAGCAACTAAACCTTGGTTGTACTGCATAGCATGAGATCCCCTGGCTATTGGAAAGAAATACCCTACTCAACACATCCCGACTTCCTGTTATGATAGACTTGTTCAGTGCCATGTGCTGGAACCAAGGCAACAGGTGTACCATCAATGGCTCCCACAGCATGTGGTATACATGCCAAACCATTGAAATCAGCCTTCACATGGGCGACTTCCTCACATTGAAGAAACCAGATGTAGCTGTCCAGGTGTTTTAACATTGCTGAGAGTACATCTTTAAATAAATGAGTGAACATAGGCTGGGACATCCCAGCAGATAGGGCCACTGAATTTTGGTAGGGCACTGTACCAGGAAGTGCAACACTGCCATGACTTGTGTAATGGGTGCTATACTGCTTGAATGAAAAATAGAAGGCATCAGATCTGACTCCAACCGATGACAGAGATCCACAATTGTTTGTCTATCCAGGTGATAGATCTGGATAATGTGTCTTTCTTCCATGGCCTGAAGATCTGACAGTGGATGGTAGACAGGAGGATGTCTGATCCTTCCCCTCCCTGGGTACCTATGTAGGGCAAGTAATGAGTTTAGCCATCACTCAGTTTGTCTATTGCAATATACATTATCCTTGTAAATGACAAACTGTGACAAGGCATGTAATATGTTGAGGACATGATACACAGCACACATTACCACTGTAAATAACACCGTATCAACATGGTCCCCCTTGCTTTGCCACAAATGTGTACACATCCTCTATCTAGACAGCAAGAAACTTACCACTCAGACTGTGACTTGATGTCTCAAGACTTCAATTACTGAGGGGGACCATGCCAACAAGCAAGTTTGCATATGTGCTAAGCAATGTACAAAAATGGTGTTCAAATTGAAGGAACCACATGACAGGACGAGGCAAGCACTTATTATTGGTATAAACAACCTTTTCGGAGTTGTGATCCATTTTTCTTAGTCTTATATTGCATTTTATGCCTCTAAGATGGTGACTTTCTAACCTAAACCACTGGACATTAGGAACGTAAGTCATCATGGTGGTAGGTAGTTGCAACCCCAGAGTACACAGCCATAGGCCAATGTTGTTGCCAGGTGGTCGCAAGCCAACGGCTGTGTCCACCAGCAGTGACGGTTACGTACGTGGCAGGTGTGACTGCCATGTTCTGAAAAATCCCTCACTTGACTCCTGACACTGCTGCCAGCAAGACCTCTATGGCCTGAGCTGCTGAGCCCTGAGGAGCTGGAGAGGCTAGTAGTGGAGGTCCTACCCTTGTATGAAGAGCTTTATGATGCACCAGAGGAGCAAGTAGGTACCTCATGTCTGCTTTTTTCACTTTATTTCACCAAATTGCCCCTCCTCACAGGCTAGGTTGTGCCCATGTGTGCCAGAATGAATGGTCAAGGCGATGGAGGTGGAGTCGGTGTGGCATCAATGAGAGAGTCAATGTGCATGTAACTCTGTTCAGTGCCAGATGTTGAGTCCTTAAACTTTGGTGTGTGTGTCTGTTTTGAGTGTGCCCTGTTGTTCCTTATGTTGGATGCCCAAAACTAGGTGAGGTGACATCACAGCCATCCCCAGAGAAGACTTGATACATGGATGTTGTCAGTGTGAGACTACATGTATTGCATGAGAGCATGAGCTGTGTATGCATGTTGTTTGTGTCGTGTGTGTATAGTGAGCTATTTGTATGTTGACATGGAGATTTCAAACCACATCTGGCCTTACTGAACTGTTATTCTCATTCTAAAGGCATATCCTGACTCACTCTGCCCTGCAGGTTGCCAGATACACACCACAAGCCAAATTGCTGTAGGCTACATGAAATACTGTCTTGCATGGTAGTGATGGGCCTGCCAAATGTATCGCCCGTTATGGGTCAAAGTCTAGGGTAGTGTTGAGTCATTTTGACTATGCAATTGTGACACTGTGCCCACTCCCTGTACCCCAGTTTATTCTGTTATGTGAACCAATCTAGGATCTGTGATAAAAAGGAAACTTATTGAGTTGTTTTTATCTCATGAGTATGTAAATGGTTTTAGTGGGGTGCCAATGACGTGTGATTAATGTGCTCTTGGCATCACTGTCAGTGTGTGACTCTGATCCCTGACAGGTCCCTTACTCCCATAGCCCTGTTGACATCATCACACATGTCATAATGGTCCTGTGCAGACCTATTGAAAAAATAATAGTCTTGCAGTCTAGACAGTGTCATGAATTATGGGAACCCATGATATGTGACTCATTTGTTTGGTCATATAGCAGAAAATGGACAATGCATGTATTGAATGTTGGATGCCATCTATGTAGGATGGATACATATGTCTAGAAGTATGTTCTGTGGCACAGGTACATGATACAGAACCACACCCTCTGAGGTGGCATGAGTATGCATTTGTCAGTCCACATGTACACACTTGGACAGGTTAGACACCTTCTATAACCACCATGCCAGTCCCTTCATTGTTACCCAGGTGTAATGTTTGAGTTTTTACTCAGGCAGTAACCTGTAGGAACTGCATGCAGGGAATCATTCTCACAGAGTGTGAGTGTTTTAAGGTATTCATGCCTACGGAGTGTACCATTCAGAAGCCACAGAGGTGTGATGTGTCCCACAGTTCCTTAGCTCACAGTCAGAATGCTAGTGCATCTCCCACAAGATGTCAGTTGGCCTACCTAGTCAGTGGAAGGTCTGAGCAGGGTGGTGGGTTGATCTGCAGATTGGGAAGTGTTTGTAGTCATGTCCCTGTACTCAGTGGCTGGTATGTGACACACTTGGGCAGTTTGGGAAAAAAGGAATGTGAACTGACATGTATATGACTAAGCCATTTTGGATGGGACTTGTGGCATAATTTCTTGTCTTGTCTTTTACATCCATGCAGGTCAGCGCCCATCAGAAGAAAGGGATTTGGAGATCAATTGCCAAGAAGGTGTTGACCCTGGAGGTCCACAGCCTGCGGAGTGCCGACTGCAGAAAGAGGTGGGAGGACCTGAGACCCTGGGCTGGAAAAATTGCGTAGGCCCAGCTGGGTCTGTCCTCCCAACATGGGGTGCCTATCATTTCATGACCCTACTAATGGCCCACTTTCTGGTGGTGGCCTACCAGGAGCTAGATGGTCATTTGAGGGCAGCACAGCATCCACAAGGGGGTGAGTAGACAACAATTTCCTGCCTGTCCCATTGTCAGGTGATTGAGTGGGGTACTGACTGCTCCCCCTCACAATGAGGGATGAGCCATGTATCACACAGTAGATGGGAGACATGTGTGTTGACATGTCATGTGTATCAAACTGGTTTACCTTGACTTCTGAACCTGTGATCAAGTACAAACCTAGGGGGAATCCTCAAACAACTTTCTCTACAAGGATCACACATGAATGTCTACAGTGATCTTTCATGTACTTTTTGTTGTAGTGGGTGTAATTTCTGTCCCACAGATCACTTCCCCTGACTGTCACAGACCAAAAGGTAAGTGGGTTATGGATCATTGTCCTCTGCCATGTGTATGAGCATAAGCATAAGAGACATCTGCCACCCAGAAGCAAATTATCTTCAGTGTATGATTTGTGCTGGTGCCTCATTGCCGTCTGTGATGTGTTTGTACCCAGCATAGATGTGACATGGCTTACACGGTTAAGGGTTTACAGATGTAGCAAACTACTTTCCCTTAGTAGGTGGGGAATGTCCATTGAGTAGAATTATGTCCCATGACTGGAGCCAACATTCCTTGTGCCTACATGTCAGCATGTGTCCTTTTCTCTTTAGGAAACATTCCTATTCTGCAATTTCAGGCATGTGCTACCCATGCTGATGGGATGATGTTTGTTTTCCCTCACATAAATATGCATTGAAAACTGTTAGTGGAATAATACATTTACAATGCTGACCCATTTCATGTCATGCCATAGACAGAAGTTGTTGGCATGGCTAAGATGTGGATAGTGATATTGCTTCTCGGTGGACAACAGTGTGGGGTCCTTCTATTATTTCTTGCAAATTCACTGTCTCTCTAACATGCAACGTACAGATGTTTACTACAGACACACTCAGATGATGTCTTTGCAATGGGTGTCAGACATTAGTGGGGACTATCCTGGGGATAACTGATTTATTGTTTTGTGTATTCTGGAGAAATCTCTCCCTGACACATTAGACCATTCATCAATGTTGTTCCTTTCAAAGACACATGTGACGCCTATCTTAGTGATATTGATACTACCTACTTGCCTTTATTGGGGCAGGTGGCACTTTTTGAGCTGTACATTGTGGAAATGTGTCCATTGTGATATGGGTATTTCCATGTCAACTACTCCAGGATATTGCACTTTTGTATCTGAGATACCTGTATTTCAATGACACCATCTCAAATTGTTGTCACATCATGTAAGTGCCAAATAGATGTGTGCAGAAACCTGTGTCTGAAATATGGGAAGATACTTTACAAAGGGATAGTATTGTTGGCTACAAAATCACTGAGGTCTGCTGCATACTGCACAGCTGTGAGGATGGGGAGGTCACCTAGTTGTTCTATGGTTATTGTGGTTTCAAAACTTCAACCATACAATTGTAGCTGTCTGGGATCCTGATTAGCCAGTGGGTAATGTTGGTAAGTCCAGATGGCATACACATGAATGTGCCACTTTGGTGAAAGATTTTTATGGCGCTTACTTGACATTATGGTATTAATTGTCAATCTGAGTTTTGTTGTCATGTAGATGTTATGACCTTATTTCTTTCTTTTTGCAGCATCAGCACAGGCAGGCGAAGGAGACAGGGCACAGCCAAGTGGGGAAGCATCTGGCAATGGGACCTTGGGTCAAGATTCCACTGGGACAGAGGGACGCAGTGCCACAGGGGAGACGGGACCTACATCCTCATTATCGCATTTCTCCTTTAGAGGCCACTCTCTAGTGGTGGTGGACCCATCGGGGACCTTCAGTACCATCCTTGTCTGCCACCCTCAGTTCTATCACTACCCTCCTTGTTGTTCCCCACATAGTTGGCTGTGCCTGATCACCCAAGATGGTGGGCATCTCCATTGCCATTGGCACCTCTAACCCAGCCCTGTTACCCCTTTTGCCCACAGGGACAAGGCTTTTGACCTCCTGAGAATCATCTCTGTGGGTCAGACTGCCTTTGTGAGTACAAACTAGTGATTGGCAAGCCAAATCCAATGGACAAATGCATTCCTGGAAAGGCATTCAAGGTGCAATATCTGCCTACAGAGATCTTTTCAAGCTCTGGACTCCACATTTGTGGCAGTCAGTCACCTCATAACTTCTGTCCACTTTCCACCTCCCTCTTTCCAATCCAAATCCTCCCTTCCCATACCTACGCAAAGCACACAAACACATCCTTATGCATCCACCTCAACAGACAAACATAGCACACACAAACACAAGCACCACAACACACACCGTCACGCACACAAACAAAACCCGCCCACAGACCCAACAACATGTACAACTTCCCCTGACACTGCCACCACCCCCAGCATCACACAACTGACATCAAGCATACCTACAGAAACCACTGCAACAGTCACTGAAACAGCCACCATACCCATCCTACCTGCAAACACCACCCCAGAAGACCCTCAGACATCCACCACAAGCACCACACCAACAAATACCACAACTACAGACACACCGACATCCAGCACATCACCATACCTGCAGTCACCACCCTACAGATAAACACACACCAATGCATCCCCCAGCTCCTCTATCCCACCTAAGCCCAAGGCACATACACACCCTCACTCACCCACCCAACAGACACCCACCACACTTAAGCATACCTCCCATAAGCATGCACCCAAGACATCCACACCTACACAGCCTACGACCACTCCCTAAACCTCCAAATCCTGTTTCCTTCTGATGAATGTCCCTGTGTATCCCAAAAACTTTTTTTATTTGACCTTAATCTTTGCCCTGTTCCCCTGCATCCCAGACCCAGAAGGAACCCACCCAGCTCACAGTCCATCCCTTCCACCTCCAAAGCCTTTCCTGCCCCCGTGCAAGTAGTCATTCCTCTTCCCCTTGAAGAAGTCCACGCATCCCAAAAAGAAGCCCACCCCTCACAAGAAGAAGATTACCCCTCCCCAGCCCAAATCTGATCGCCCATCCCCCACAGAAAATCCCTGAGGTGCCTGCCTGTCCCCTTTATTTCCCTTCTTATGGAGGTTACATGGCAGTCAGGTGTCAAGTATGGGCACAACAGTGTGCCATTCATGGCATTTTTCATGGACTGTCCTATGGCCTTTGGACTTTCATAGTTGTTCCAGTTAATAAACCCAACAATTTTTTTGTCTTGGGTATACCTTTGTCTTGCAGTTCATTTCCTAGCTTTTCGTTGTGCCTGAGTGACTTTGGTTGTGTGCCTCTAGTTTTGTGTGTCTGAGCCTGCTTGCTGCTCCAGATGATGTTGTTAGCAGTATGCGAGTTTGTGTGCAGTGCTGTTGTCCCCCAGGAGAAGGGCATATGTTGAGTGTATGGATATGTGTATGTAAATACAATGGTGGTGTCATGGCATTGTGCACTGTTTGGTATGGTAAGTATTTATTTTTATGATGTTCAATGTAAACATGTATGGTGTTAGACGTGTCCCCCTGATCTGACTTATTTACACATGTGATGTGTGTCACTTTGAGTTTTGCAAGTGTGAACATGGAGTGTGTTGAATTGTGCTACCTTTGTTTGCCTGTGCATGTGTCTATTTAGGTGTGTCCCTTGCAGATGAGTCCTGTAGAGGTATGTCCTATGCAGTAGCAGTTGTATGCGCATTGTTGACTTCCCCTTCCCCATTGTTTAGACGTGCATGACAATTGGTTTTGTTATTGTTTGTCCCTGAGACCCATGTAGGGCCATTTCCCATAGACTGTTGTTTCAGGGCACTGTTTAAAGTGTTATATGCCCCAGTGCATTCTCCTTCCCCATCTGTCCCAGATGGCCCCATCCAAATTGTGTAGGTATAAATTGTTATGTTGTTCTTGGTGGATTTGTCTTGCTGGGTTTTATGCATGCCATTGCCCTTCCATTGTGCTGTGATGTGTGTGTCCATTGCAGGGCTGTTGACAGGTGGTGTTGCTTGTGTCCCATGTCACATTAATAGATATGTGTGTTGTATGTGTGGACAGTCTCTGGTCAGTGTGGAATGTGAGTATATGAGCTGTATTTGTATATGTGGTGGAGGTGTGTTGTTGCTGCTATGTGTGACAATGTTGTGTAGCCTTTAGTGTCCCTGTTTTTCACCTGTATGGCCGTGTGTATTTGTGTAGTGTTGCAGTGCAGTGTGAGTGTGCGTGCCAAAGTGTGCTTATTGTGTGTGTCTATGGTGCTGAATTATGGGGGTACTGCAATTATAGCTGCTTGCCGAAAGTGGAAAATCGCTTTATGCGTAATTTTCTGCACTTACCAACAAGTACCCCACTCACACCTTTAAGACTGGAGTTAGCCTTAAATGAGATCCACAATGAGGCTGCCTTCAGACCCCTTATTTATTGGGTCCACCTTTGGACATCTGAATACTTGTCCCCCTACCAAACAGCTGTTGCTGAGTTTTTAGCGGATCGCGGTGTGTTAAAAGTTCCTTGGCTTAAATACATCAGAGACACGTGCCAACTTATTAAAATGGACGAGGTGTGGTCAGACCCCCATAGCTTGACGAAGGAAGCAAAGGCACGAATAAGGCAGTGTTACTGGGAGTTCATTTTGACCCAACTTTGGTCCAAAAACGACCATGGTAGTAGGACGTTAAAGTTTTTGGACCACTAGTGTAGCCCTAAGTTTGAGGCTTTTATGGATAATATCAATCCACCTTACGCCAAAACACTTTTTATTAAATTTAGGCTGGGGGTATTGCCTCTTAATACGTTTACTACAAGATGGTGCAGCGAGGTGCATAAATCGAGATTCTGACACTTCTGTCCTGAGCAATCTGAGACATTGGCCCATTTTATGTTTTTTTGTCCTAGGTATTTGATGCCCAGGAAGAAGTGGATAATCCCCTTATGTAGATCAATGGGGATAAGGAAACATAGTATATCCTTGCAAATCCTTTCTAGTGACACAAGGGATAAGGTGGTCTTTGCCGTTGCCAAGTACCTACAAAACGCTTGGGCCATCAGAACTAGAGAATACACTGCCGACTGATTGGATTAGCTATAATTACCCTAGGCCTCTGTTGACCATAATGGGAAAAGGAAACTTGATGTTAGTAGTTTGTTTTACATTGTAGCTATAACTGTGTGTATCAAAAGCTTATTTCTGCACAATCTCCCTTCTAGGAAGAAATAGACTATTTTATGGAATCAATTTTGGGTAGGTTTTCAGATCTATAAAATTAGATAGTTATCCGGTAATTGATCTAAAAAATGAGTTTTATATTTTAATTCAGTATAATTATTGTTCCTCTTTTTAATGTTTTATGTGGAAATTGTGTTTTTTATCATTTATAACCTTATTGCATGGTAATTGTCTGTTATTTATTGGATACTTTTATGGCTTTCAGCCAAAATAAAGTTATTTATTGAAATATTGTGTGTGTGTACGTGTGTGTTGATGTATGTCAGTGACTGTGTGTTGTTTGAGACGAGTGCCTGCTGCTCGTGGCGTTCCCTCTCATGATGTGTTTCCCCGTGCTATAGGCTTTTTTTAAAGGTTAATGATACAGGTAGGTGTGAGTACTTGCGGCTGATGGCATCCATGCCAACATTGATTATATTTCCTTTCGACGAGCAGCAGCAGCGGGATGGAAGCCTCGGACATGTAAAGTTGCCTGCAGGTGAGTGTCTCTCTTTATACTGTCCATTTGCACCAGCTTGTACGTGGTGGTTGGACTGCCATGGTCAAATTGGAGGTGTGCTGCCTTGTAATGGGTTCGGCAGAAACACTGTTGAGTTTGTGCTTCCTTTGCACCATGGTGGTGTGTGCTGCCTGGTGGTGCAGGAGGACCGCTGGTGGTCTTCTGTTTGTACGTCCGCCAAACTCGTAAAGAGGCCCTATGTCTGCAACCCTGATGTACAGACATCCTCTATATTTAAATAAAACTGTTGGCTCAGAAGTGATCTCTATACTTTCAGCATGACCACTGTCACAATGGTTCCTCTGAAGTTGTCTACCAAATGTTTTGCTTTTTATTAATAAACTCCTAAACTATGAGTTTGTTTTGGAAAGAAAATCTGATGATCTCCTTACCCTGGGAGCTTTTTTCGTGGGTGCACGGGGTAATTACTTCAAGTTTTTACATTTGTCACTGCCAGGACATCAGAACATCCACCCTAAATAGAGCAGTCTGTGTGATGCCTTTACTCTGATGGCAAGTATTTCATCAGGCTTTTGGAGTAAACCGTCCATCAAAGGAACTCACTAGGGCACTGCTGACTGAAAGATGATGGTCTGTCTGACTAGGCATAAGTAGGGCCTGTAGAAAAAGAGCTTAGTGGACATGGTACTCCATCAAGTGCAGAGTAACAAAGTCACCGATCTACTAAATTCTAAATCAGGCCCTTTCTCACAGACCTCAGCCGGTTTCTAGTCTCAATCAGTTCTGCATGAGTAGCCCCATGGCCAAAGTGACCCTCATCTTAAAGCAAAACCCTCATTGAGTACATGATAAGAAAGATGCATTATGGCCCTCATTACAACATTGGTGGTAAAAGCCGCTTACCGCTGTGCAGAAGACCGCCAAAACGCGGCCGTGGAATTCTGCCACAGCTATTATGACCCACATCTCGGAATCCGCCAAAATTCAGACACCCACACAAGTCCGCCACACCAAAGGCCAGTGATAAACGGGCAAAAACAAAACCTCCACCGTCACGCCAACAGAAATACGGCCACACTATCACAATACACTAATCCACACGGCGGTCTTGCAACCGCAGTATTCCATTGGCGGTACACACCGCTGCGCTCAAAATACACACACATCTCCAGAACACCACACCATTGGACAATTCGAAATACACACACCTGATACACATACACACACCACTCCCACACAGCCAATACAATATAAAACACACACCCACATCACCCACAAACCCCTAAGACAACTTTACCGAGAGAAGGCCAGAGAGAAACACCACCAGCAAAAACAACACCATCCACAGGCACACAACACCATCACCCACACAACTTCCACGCACCTCACACAACACACTACTACATATCACCACACTTATCACCACACAATCCACCCCACACATCACCCACACCACCCCATGGCACGGCAAAGACACCCCAGGTTCTCGGAGGAGGAGCTCAGGGTCATGGTGGAGGAAATCGTCCGGGTAGAGCCACAGCTATTCGGATCACAGGTGCAGCACACCTCCATTGCAAGGAGGATGGAGCTATGGTGAAGAATAGTGGAAAGGGTCAACGCAGTGGGACAGCACCCAAGAAATCGGGAAGACATCAGGAAGAGGTGGAACGACCTACAGGGGAAGGTGCGTTCCGTGGTCTCAAGACACCACCAGGCGGTTCAACGGACTGGCGGCGGACCCCCACCTCCTCCCCCACAACTATCAACATCGGAGGAGCAGGTCTTGGCGATTCTGCATCCTGAGGGCCTTGCAGGAGTAGCTGGAGGAATGGACTCTGGTAAGACAAAGCTTTACTATTACATCCCCCACCCTACCTGCATGCCAGCACATACCCCCACCCTCACCCTCTCCCCCAGCACCCGTACTCCTCACAAATGTCCCAACATCACAAACCACACATCCCAACACCAATCCCTGCACGCAACAACAAAGCATGGACACACATCACCAAAGCATGCCCACTGCACATACCCATACACCCCCCTAAACCATCATCACACAAGCTCCCACACAGGAATGCTAGCACTGGGGTACACGGTCACCCACCCATTGCACACCATTACACACACAGATTTAATAAGCATCCTTTTATACCCCTGCAGGACCCCACCCAACGTCACCGGACAGAAGAGGCCCACAGTGATGACAGCACCTCTGTCCAACTGGATCTAGATGACCAGCCCGGACCATCGGGGACCTCTGGACAGTCGGTTCCCCTCACACAGGCACAGGCCACCACAGACCTTCCCCCCTCTGGAAACACCAGCACAGCACCCACCCAGCGGGCCCATACCTCCGTCCCCAGGACACGTCAATCAGCTGTGTGTCCACCACTACAGGGAACACAGGATAACCCACCACCCCAATAACAACAGGGACCTGGGGGCAGTGGTAGTGGGCACACGGTCCAGGGGATGGAGGCACTGGAACACAGGGGAACTGGGAGGGCTGCCGTGCGGCAGGGGGTGGACAGGCCAAGGGAACCCACTCTCCACGAGGCCCTCTCCTCCATCATGGGAGCCCACCACCACTCCCAGGAGACGATGGCAACGGTACTGGCCAAGTTTCAGGAGACCCAGCGCCTGCAGGAGGAACAGTATATGGGCTTCAGGGAGGAACTCAGAACCATCAGCTCCACCCTGGGCACCATTGTAGGGGTGCTGAAGGAAGTACTCAACACCAGGAGGGACACTGTGGCACTACAAGGGGCCCCTGACTCCAGCATGGATGATGAACTGCCCACCACCTCTGCCAGCGCTAGTGGACAGGACGCCCCGCCACAGGACCACCACACCAGCACCCCACCCCCTGCAGAGGGAGAACCACCCCGCAAATGGTCCCTGAGATCTAGGACAAAGACAGAGCACGATGCCAAGACCCCCGCCAAGAAATGAGACCATCCTGATTGTCATCCTACTGTCCCTCCTTGTCACCCTGTCCATAATTAAACTGCCCCAGCTCCACTTCCTATGCCCATATGTGCAATGCACCTGTGAGACTAATAGACTGTGCTCTGCCATGGACACTACTCCGCCATCACCCCTTACCATTTCACTACCCATTCCAATTTTGAGCATTTAAATAAACACACCTAAAGCACAAAACGATCTGGAGTCTGTCTGTGATTTCAAAATAGTGTATTACCAATTACAGTGACAAAATGTTGTTTAAAATAGTTATGTCAACATATCTATGTCACACAGCTCTAGTCCATGAGGAATCTAAGCAGATGTCACATAGTGGGACCCAAATCTGTGAAACCGTTAGGGAAAGTGACAACTCTGTGACCATACACTGGGTGAAAACGACAGACAGTAGAGAGGTAGTAGTGTTAAAGTACATGTAGTAGGCAGGATTGTATTCTTACCTGTGTCTCACTGGAAATATTGCAGGATCACTGAGTCCCTGTTGTGCATGTCTTCTTCCTCTGCTTCCTCCTCATCACTGTCCACAGGCTCCACTGCTGCAATAACACCTCCATCTGGACCATCCTCCTGCAGAAAAGGCACCTGTCGTCGCAAAGCCAAGTTGTGAAGCATTCAGCAGGCCACGATGATCTGGCACACCTTCTTTGGTGAGTAGAATAGGGATCCACCTGTCATATGGAGGCACCTGAACCTGGTCTTCAGGAGGCCGAAGGCCCGCTTGATCACCCTCTTAGTTCGCCCATGGGCCTCATTGTAGCATTTCTCTGCCCTTGTCCTGGGATTCTTCACTGGGGTCAGTAGCCATGACAGGTTTGGGTAACCAGAGTCACCTGCAAATGGTGAGGGGCAACTGTTAGATACACACTAACCTGGAGGGATAACCCCAGACCCAGACACCCATTCCAACTGACTTACTTCCAGGTGATAACACAGTGCCTCTGGAGTTGACCCATCCCATAAGGGATGCTGCTATTCCGCAGGATGTAGGCGTCATGCACTGAGCCAGGGAACATGGCATTCACATGGGAGATGTACTGGTCTGCCAAACATACCATCTGTACATTCATAGAATGATAACTCTTCTGGTTTCTGTACACCTGTTCACTCCTGTAGGGGGGGACCAAAGCCACATGGGTCCCATCAATGGCACCTATGATGTTGGGGATATGTCCCTGGGCATAGAAATCACCTTTCACTGTAGGCAAATCCTCCATCTGAGTGAAAACGATGTAGCTCCGCATGTGTTTCAGTAGGGCAGACAACACTCTGGACAATACGTTGGAAAACATAGGCTGGGACATCCCTGATGCCATGGCCACAGTTGTTTGAAAAGAGCCACTTGCAAGGAAATGGAGCACTGACAGCACCTGCACTTGAGGGGGGAATCCTGTGGGATGGCGGATTGCTGACATCAGGTCTGGCTCCAACTGGGTACACAGTTCCTGGATTGTGGCACGGTCAAGCCTGTAGGTGATTATCAAATGTCGCTCCTCTATTGTCGACAGGTCCACCAACGGTCGGTACACCGGAGGATGCCGCCATCTCCTCACATGTCCCAGCGGACGGTGCCTATGAAGTACAACAGCAAGCACAGAGTCAAACAACTCAGAGGTACGTCCCACAGTTTACCCAAAACACCAATCATACACAAAAGGTGGCCTGTATGTGTGTTGAGTCTAGGCCTAGGTATGTGTGACACAGTTGAAAATGAAGCCATGTGGGCCCCTGAAATGGTGGCTGCCTGACCTCTGAAGTGGGACAATGGGATGTGAGGTAACTGCACTGGCGTTGTACACTATTGCTGTAGGCGGTCGAAGACCGTGGCGCAAAGCTGCATTGGTTAACATTGGACCCTATGGGTCCCAGGAGCCAATGACGATGTACGCCGGCGGTGACGGTACGCACCGCCGCGGACGTGACCGCCATTTTCTATCACTTCAATCACTCGATACCTGATCTTCGACAGGAAAGGACCTACACTGCAAGTGCTGCTGTGACCTCAGTCTGGAAGAGACAATGGCTTGTGCGTCTGAGGAAAGGGGCCCTGCCTTCATATCGGAGGAGTTGGAGAAGCTCGTTGATGGGGTCCTCCCCCAGTACACGCTACTCTACGGTCCTCCAGACAAACAGGTAAGTACACAGGGAGCATGTTGTATGGGCAATGCCTGTGTGGAGAGTGCTGGATGTAAGAAGGAAGGGGGCAGAGTGCTGCATGCATGAAAGACGGTGAGTGCATGTGCCACATGGCAAGGGTAGGGATGGGGGCCACTCACTTTGATGGTGCAGTTGGTAATGACTTCTCTTCTTCCCCTGTACATTTCATATAGGCCAGCACCCACCAGAAGAAAGATATTTGGCATGCCATCGCCAAAGACGTCCGGACCTTGCCACAGACGGAGCACCCACTGCCGGAAAAGATGGGAGGATATTCGCCGCTGGAGCAAGAAGATGGCTTCTTGACCCCCTGATATTCAGTATCCTGGCGGTGGCCTACCCCGAGTTAGATGGGCGCTTGAGGGCATCACAGTAGACACAAGGGGGTGAGTACACTCTCATTCAGCTGACTTTGCGCGCAGTGGAGTTGTCTGGGTGGGGGAGGTGGGCTGTGGGTTTCCCTAGACCAGGGCGAGTTCCATAAGCTAGGCCCCTCCGTAAGGCATGGCCCTGTGGCACCCCACCCCACCTCTGTAGAGTGCCAAGTACAGCTATTCATGCCCCTGTGTCATCAATGTGTGCAAATGTCATCCATTGCCTTGTAGGCCATTTCCCAGGAATTGAACTGTGAAGCCAAGAGCGCGGCGTAGTGCCTGTGTCTGTCTTGTCCGCCAACAGTAGAGGTAATCCATGCACTCAACATGTCTTTATTCTGTCTCCCCTCCCTTTTTTTGGTCTTCCTGTTCTTGTGTGCATTAGCATCATCAGGCCGAGGAGCAGTGGCACCGGAGCACGAGGGAGCTGCATCCCACATGGCCCTGGAGGGCGAGACTACGGACACGGAATTCACCAGTGGGATGGAGGGCGAGGGGAGCTGCACGGGGGGCACAGGAGCTGAGACCAGCGACACGGACTCGTCCTCTGAGGGGAGATCCCTTGTGGTGGTGACAACATCTGTGCCCCCCGCATCTACAGGTACAGCCGCCACCCCCCCTACCAGCACCGCCCTCCCAGCAGCCCCTCAGCCTTCGCCCCGTGCCCGCTCACCCAGGAGGGTGAGCACCACCTTCGCCCCAGGCACCTCAGGCCCTGCCCCAGTCACCCATGCTGCCCTCAGTGAGGAGGCCATTAACCGCCTCAGGTCACTCACTGTTGGGCAGTCTACCATTTTGAATGCCATCCAGGGTGTAGAAAGGCAGTTGCAACAAACAAATGCATTCCGGGAGAGCATTCATTCTGGTCAGGCGGCCCTTCACCGAGCTTTTCAAACTCTGGCCTGAGCACTGATGGCAGCCATTGTCCCCATCTCTAGCCTCCCCCCTCCAACTTACTCCACCCAGACCCAATCCCCTGTACCTCTGCCTATCCCAAGCACACCATCAGACCAGCCTGCACAACCTCACCACACAAGGGAAGCTCAGGCAAACATAAGCACCACACATCCCACAAGCACTCATGCAAGCAACACACACATGCAGACACACCAACATCCTCTGCCTCCACTGTGTCCCCTCCTCGTCGTCTCCCTCCTCCCTCCCAGTCTCGTCTACACTCACACCTGCATGCACTACCTCTACAGCCACTACGTCCTTCACCAGCACACCCACCAGCACACCCCGCTCATGTGCAGTCACAACCCCCACTACCATTCACACGTCCCCTGTGTCCTCTCCCAGTGTGGCTGTGACGCCCCCTCCGAAGATACACAAACGCAGGCACACACCCACCCAACAGCCATCCACCTCACAACAGCCTCCCGCACATGCACCTTCACCCAAAGTCACCAAACGTACACCTCCTACTACCACCACCTCTTCCTCCACTCCCAAACCCCCTCCCGCTACCCGTCCCAGTGTGTCCAAAAGAATTTTCCTGTCCAGCCTTGACCTTTTTCCCAAACCTCCCCCACCCTGTCCATCTCATAGGTCCTGAAGTAGCACCTCAGCCACAACATCTCCGGGACCCAGATATGTGGAGTGCACCGGCCACCAGGACAGCCAGTGTGGCACGGAGCCACAGCACAGCCAGTCCCCCCCCTGTGAAGCATCAGAAGTTGGCCAGTGCCCGGCGGGAGAGGGGGAAGACTCCAGCCACCAAAGCCGCTCCCAGGGGTCCCGGTAAGAGTGTGGAGTCAGCTGTAACACCTCCCAAAGTGGCAAGTCTGGGAAGAGCTGCACGGCGGAGAAGACCGCCATCATCCCCGCTGCCCAGGAGGCCAGCCCCAGCCCAGCTGCCCAGGAGTGCCCCGCCAGCCCCAGCCCAGCTACCCAGGAGGGCCCCGCCAGCCCCAGCCCAGCTGTCCAGGAGGCCACCGCCAGCACAAGCCCACTGGGCCATGAAGGACCGCCAGCACAAGCCCCGCTGGGCTGGGCACCGCCAACTCAAGCACCGCTGGGCCATGAAGGACCGCGAGCACAAGCCCCGCTGGGCAATGAAGGACCGGCAGCACAAGCCCCGCTGGGCCATAAAGGACCGCCAGCACAAGCCCCGCTGGGCCATGAAGGACCGCCAGCACAAGCCCCGCTGGGCCATGAAGGACCGCCAGCACAAGCACCGCTGAACAGGGCACCGCCAACTCAAGCACCGCTGAACAGGGCACCGCCAACTCAAGCCCCGCTAAACAGGGCTCCGCCAACTCAAGCACCACTGAACAGGGCACCGCCGACTCAAGCACGGCTGAACAGGGCACCGCCGACTCAAGCACCACTGAACAGGGCACCGCCGACTCAAGCACGGCTGAACAGGGCACCGCCGACTCAAGCACCGCTGAACAGGGCACCGCAGACTCAAGCACCGCTGAACAGGACACCGCCGACTCAAGCACTGCTGAACAGGGCACAGCCGACTCAAGCACTGCTGAACAGGGCACTGCCGACTTAAGCACTGCTGAACAGGGCACCGCCAACTCAAGCACCACTAGCCCATGAGCGGCAGGGGCACTGACACAACTGGGTCCGTCACGGGGTGAGTGATGCACTCTGGGCACCAGTCCCCCTCCAGAACCAGTGGAGACATCCATCCACTACCTCTGTCCTTCACAGGATGAAGCACTCTGGGCACCATTCTCCCTCCAGAACCAGTGGAGACATCCATCCACTACCTCTGTCCTTCACAGGATGAAGCACTCTGGACACCAGTCCCCCTCCAGGACCAGTGGAGACATCCATCCACTACCTCTGTCCTTCACAGTATGAAGCCCTCTGGGCACCAGTCCCCTCCAGAACGAGTGGAGACTGTTATCCACTTGAGAGACTGTGGCTTTGCACTCCCCAGGATATAGCAGTGGGCAACCCACCCACTGTAGAGACTTGAGAGACTGTGGCTTTGCACTCCCCAGGATATAGCAGTGGGCAAACCACCCACTGTAGAGACTTGAGAGACTGTGGCTTTGCACTCCCCAGGATGTAGCATTGGGCAAACCACCCACTTGTGAGACTTGAGAGACTGTGGCTTTGCACTCCCCAGTATATAGCAGTGGGAAACCCACCCACTGTAGAGACTTGAGAGACTGTGGCTTTGCACTCCCCAGGATTAAACAGTGGGCATTGAGCCCCCTCGTGGATCTGGCGTCGTGCACTCATCCGGCTGAGGTGCTCCCTTCCCTTCCCCCTGAGGTGCCTGTTGTATTTCTATCTGATGCCCCTGCAGTGTTCTCTCTTTTTTGATCGGGTATCAAGTGTGGGCCTCGCCCATGCATTTTGGGCCAAGTGGTCCACGGACTATAAATGGTGCAATACCTGGACTTGTATTATTGGTGTATATATTTGTTTATAGTGTATTTATATTTTGGAGTACTGGATTTTAATATATTACATTCGTTACAATCATTTCCTTTTGTCTTTGCATTCTTCCAGGGGGCTTGTGGGGTGTAACTGTAATGTATCAACATGTATTAGTGTGTGTGTTGTAGTGGGTGAGGGTGGGGGTGTTGCGTGTGTGTGTCCCTGTTTTTTGCTTCCCCCCTCCCCTGTGTCGTAGGTGCAGTAGTCACTGTGGTCTTCGCCCCAGCGTTCGTGCTATTGGTAGAGGAGCAGGAAGACTATCGCAGGTAGAATTTGGAGTTCCGGTTCCATAATGTCCTCGTTCCTCGTGGGGTGTGTAGAGGTGAGCGTTTTCCTTTTGAAATTCCTGTTTCCGCCGTGTTTTTATCTGCGGTGAATCCGCCCCGGAAAAGGTGGCGGATTGGCCTGTCATAATAGTGTGGGCGGTACTTTGTCCTCCGCCTGCCTGTTGGCGGTGACCGCCACGCTGTTTGTTTGTACCGCTGTGGCGGTCTGAGTGTTAAAGTGGCTGTCTTTGTTGCCAATTTCCGCCACAGTCATAATTGCAATTTTTTCACCGCCGGCCTGTTGGCGGTCTTACTGCTGCTTTAACACCATCTGCCAGGGTTGTACTGACCACCTATATTCTTCAAAAAATTCCCCATAATGTCACTGTAAGATCTTTAACCACCCTCACACAGACAGGAGAATTACATTGTCTGTGTATAAGAATGATGAACAAGGCCTGCATAGTGTCCATCACCTACTATTGGTACAGGTATTAGATTCCCTTTGCTCAGAAGAGCTACTTGTCTAGTAATCCTATACTAGGCCTTCCCTAGGAGCCTGAGTCTATGTGTTTTTAGAACGACAATCAGCGTACATGATACACTGATGTCATTAATATGAAAGTGAAAGTAAAATGAGTCAATTGGCCTATTAGAATATTTCATTTTCACTTGCATTGGTGAATGCTGGAAAATCTCAGCTCCATGAGCAATGATTTCAATGGAGAGATGTCATTGAAAAGAAGAGAATCTACTCTTTCCAATGAAATCTCTCTTAAGTAGATACCAGCTTAGTGAATTTCAACTCCAGAACAGGAAAAGCAGTCTATCTGTCCCCTGGGAGGATCAGAGGTCTTCCCCCAGCCGGCCCTCTGGAGGGGCAGAAAGTCGACTAGACCAGAGGGGAAAAATAGGCCCAAAAAAGTGGGTAATGACAGTACACCAAGCCATGGGGCCATGTCTTGACCTTAGAATGGGTCAGCACTCTTTCTGCCTCATGTAGGGGCTGATTAAGATGGTTTAACCCCAATCAGCTTCCCAGTGGGAAGAAACACCAACAAAGTTAAGAGAAAAAAGCCCCTAAAAAAAAGAAGTGGTTAGAGACCCAAGCATCAGCCCATATATGACCAAGAATGGGAGCAGCTGTCTTTCTGGCCCCTGGTGGAATAACTTAACCCTAATCTGCCCCCTGCCTGCAAGGCAGAACTCCTTTGGGCACCATGGAAAAACTAGGTCCCAGAAAATGGAGGGGGTAGTGCGACTCACCCAGGCATGAGGCAGTGCTCGACCCAAGAAAGTGCGCAGCAGTCTTTCTGCCACCTCTGGAGGAGGATTGTGGGGGGTTCATTCTGACCTATCTCCCAGGAGGGCAGAAATCTCACTAGACAGTAGATGCAAAATAGGCCCACAAAAGAAGTAAACTGCCACAACCAAACTAGAAAAAATGCACTACTACTTGTAACAATTCAAAAACTGTGGTAAAAACGTTTTTCACAGCACTGCTTGTTCTTGATAGCTGTGTCGAAGGTAATCGCACCAGGCCAAATCAATTTGATGCTATTTATAGAAATCAATATGCTTTCTTACACAGCATTTTTTCCCAATTAATTTTTTTTTTACTATATTTTCGCCATTTTTTCAGTTTCCTAAATGGGAATCGATAATCCCTAGATACTTTTAGAATCCCCAAGATGCTGAAAAAAAGGGTGCATGTTTCGCCTGCATACCTTGTGTGGACACACAGTTATGAAGAGTTAACCATGAAGTGATTTAAGTGTCAAAAAATACTGACTTAGCATTCCTGGAGTAGTGAGGGAGCGGGGAAGTGGGGGAGGAAGAAGCTTTACAGCTAAATGGTTAACCACTGCATGTTAGGACAGAAAGCAGGAATCAAGTAAATGACATGATGGACAAAGTCTATACTTATTAGTGCTGGAATATATACTTGAAAGCCATCAACGTAAAAAATTTCCCCAGAACTGCTTCAGTCATTTATCTACATGACCTGCAGTCCTACCCAATCCAGCATCAGAATGAACACAAGGGGGCATATTTTAGAAAAGTGACGCTGCACAAAGTGCAGCTCTTCTTTTCTTGCACCCTTTAGTGAAACCCTACCACAACCAACTATTGGCTGTATTTAAAATACGCGAACAATAGAGCAAGGTAGGGTCAATAGGATTATTTTTTATGACGCTATTGATGTATTCTGCAGGAGTAGCACCAACATTTTGGCGTTACTCCTGCAGAGTACATAGGAACCCATTGTATTCAAAGGCATGTCCTCTTTTAATGCTCGCTCTGAGCAGTCATTAAAAGTGCTGAAAAAAATGGAGCAAGGAAATCTGGTGGATTTCCTTGCAACATCTTTTTGCGCCCTCTCCCCCCCCCCTTCACCTAACAGGGAATGCCCCTTTTCAATACATTATGCCTGGCACAGGCATAATGTAGCGCAAAGGGTTGTATTGCGCCACTTTGTAAATATGGTGCAACGTTTTGGGCCTTCTAACCCCACATTAGTGATAAACAATTACGCTAATGTGGCATTAGAATTGTGCTAGGGGCTCTTAAATATGCCCCAAGGTCTTTCAGTTGAATGACAAGCTGCCAAATGGGGTCTTCTATCTACTTCTATCTAGGAAAACGCAGTTTAAGGAGCACATCTCGTTCTCACCAGCAGCTCCCTGATTGTAAGACAACCTGCAGAATACGAGATTGCAGACCATCCTTCTTCTCATCCCATTAGTGGCATCCTGCACTGATTGGTTACAGCCACCTATGCTGGAACTGCCGTTCTGCCACTCCGGCATTTCCGCAGTTGGCTGCAGGGTATAGGGCTGCTTTCAGAGTAGGATGAACTGCCATGACCCAACCATACTCCGATTCTAGCCATAGTCTCAGCTGGTGTTTGGCTGATTGAAAATTGTTACCTGGCCTGCCTGCCATCCAGCCCTAAATTTGCCTGCCAAAATTAGAGATCTTGTCTACAATAAAATAATACATCCCTTTACACCTGCCTGCTTACAGATATTTAGATGCCTATCCTGACCGTCAGAGTATTTTTCAGACTGTGTACTTTGAATGATGATTTCTGTGAACCCTGAGTTTTCTCCTATTTAGAAAGCTTTTTATTTCCTGTAATTACCCACTCCCGGGAACTCGGCCAAAAAAAAAGGTTTATTTATTCAGTGTTTTGCAGCACACAAAAAGAGTCCTTCAGCAAATGGGAAAATTGCATTTCTTATGCCAAACTGCCTTAAGGAGATGAGAGGCTTGGATGGTAAATTATAAAAGGACCAAACGGTTTTATATGAGGCGGATGGTCAAATGAGAAGTAACGGTTTTTACAGGGTTTTGAGGTGCAAAATATGTTTACATACGACCAAAATTCGTGGCCATCAATCATGTCGGAAACATCACGTACTAGAAGCGTAAGGAAAATGGTTGTAAATATTAGAGAAGGATGAGTTTGAGAAAAACCAAAAACTGCGGGCATTCTGAGTGAGAGGTTTAAATATTGAGATTTATCATAATCAGGTATTATCAAAGCTGTTAAGGGACAAAACACGACGGCTGATACTCTTCCAAGAACACTGTTAATAGAATAAAAAGTCTTGATTTGCAAAACGATGTATTCATTTCATGTTTAAGTGATTTCCTTTTACTTAAGGAAGAGATGCGTTATTTTTCCACATTGAGCTACACTAGCTTCTCAACTTTCAGCTTGCTTGCAGAGAGAAGTGGCATTGTATGATTTGGCATTTACAGCAAATGTAACGCAGCAACATAAACCACATGTTAAGATAAATTCAGCTATCTAGACGTTTTATAGTTCTCCTATTTTTTGTTTTGTGTAACATATATATAAATCTCAAAACAAAGCCCTTTCAGGGTTAGAGTGGCGCATAAGTTATGCAAAAAAGAACAGAGAACTCTGGGTAGTTCCCAGGTCTAGCTGAAGAGCAGCTCCAGTAAGGACCACCCTGCAAAACCAACAACCCTCTAGATTTCATCACCTTAAATGTCTGTTTATCTAGGAAAGTAATAAAGCACAGGATTAGCAAGTGCTATCCATGCGAGCTAGATAGGGACAAAGGTCCTCATTACAACCCTGATGGACGGCGGTAATTTGGGGAAAGATACTGCAAACAGGCTGGCGGTACCTTTCCCCAAATTATAACATTGGTGGTGTGGCTCAAGCCAACCTGCCAATGTACCACTCTGTCCGCCAGGGTGGTGACAGCTGCTGGGCTGGAGACTTCGGTCTCCAGCCAGGTGGCTGTCACAATCCCACCTTTGGCATTATGACCCCGTCTACCACCATGATTTCCATGGCAAGCCTACCGCCATGTAAACCATGGTGGTAGGCACTATCAGTGGCAGGTAATTCCTTCCTTGACACTGATAGGGGTCTCCCCCACCCACGTCCCCCTCCCCAGAGTCCTCACCCACCCTTTCCCTCCCTCTCCTGCCCCCACACATTTAAACACCCATACGTGCACACATACACACTCATACACACACGCATACCCACATCCACCCACGCATGCACACATGCATAGCAACACAAGCATTCACAACGCACAACATACACACATTCAGTCATTCATGGACACATTCAACGCAACTCACAAAAACAGACACACAACACCCACACACACACACAACACCCCCACACACGCACACACCACCCCCCACCCTCCTCTCCTGTCGGATAACCCAACTTACCTGCTTACAAGGGGTACTCTGGCAGGAGACGGAACGCAGCGCTGCTGCCAGCAGCAGCGTCTGCCAGTAAAACACCGCCAGGCCGTATCATGGCTCATGATACGGTCTGCGGTGCTTTGCTGGCGTGGCGCTGCTGCTGGCAGTAGCGCCACCTTATCGCAGTCCGCAGCCATGACCTTTTACAGTATTCTGCCAGCCTTCTGGTGGAATTCCGTCTACGTTCATAATGCGGGGGGGCGGATGGTAGCAATGGCATGTTGGCGGACGTCGCTGTAGCGGTAGGCGGCAGTTACTGCCAAAGTTATAATGAGGGCCAAAGTCTGTTGCCATTTGTACAGCAAAATCTTTAAGAATAGGATTGACACAGTGTAATTCTTGCCAGCTGTAAAGTGACAAAAGCCATTCACCACTCCAGGCACAATATTACAGCTTTGTTCTGGTAAAAAACCATCCAAGCCAACCTGCAATGAGAAAAAACAACCCCTCTTTGTCACCGACAACCTCCAGTAGGTTATGTAATATATATATATATATATATAACCTACTGGTGGTTGCCACTAGGCAGCTATTGTTAGGGCCTAGTTTCTATAGAAAAAAAAGGTGTTTTCTTGTCTATATCTTTGGTGCCGTTTGATGAATCTTCACAAAAGTTTCCCAAAAACATGACTGTCAATGGAGCTGCTGTCTGGAAAGTTTCGGGGTGATTCATGAGGTGGGGGCCGAGATAAAGGGGTAGGTGAAATTTAGAGCTTTTCCAATGTTAATTCCCATAAGAAAACTTCAAAATCGATAGTGTCAAAACCACTGGACGGAATTACACCAGATTTAGCAGAGAGGTAGCACTGGGTCCAGAAAAAGCATTTTTTTGTTATTTGGTGTAAATCTGTTCAGTAGTTTTTGAGAAACTGATAAAAATCGAAACATGTATATCTAGAGACATGAAGGATTCGTGACCCCTTCTGATCTCATGCTGAGATTTGATTGGCTGCCAACCACCTCCCTGGAGCTCTATTAAAAATATATCATAGGGGGTCCATTTTCAGACTTCCTTAGCCCCAGGGACCACCACGTCCCCAGGGTTTTTGTTGTTGGAGGGGGCTGTGTGCCCTCCCCCCCCGGATGTGCCACTGATGGCCCTGGTGATTGCCACCCCCCACGGCTGGCTCCTGCTATGTCCCAGGGTGTCCGCCGCTGAGATAACTGTTTTCTCTGGCTTTGGCTGAAGCATTGACAGCTACAGCCATGTCACAGCAAACACCCTGCTTTCTGACAGCAGGATCTGTCAAACAGCTCCACTGTCAGAAAGCAGATATGCATGCAGGTAACAGAGATGAAAGCTCTGCTCCAGCAACCATGGAGTTACTACTTAAAGCAGCTACTTGGTTGCTGGAGCAATGGGACCACGGGTGAGGCCTTGAGTTTCTCCTCACAGTCCCAGATGGCTGTAAAAGGCACAATATAAAATAAATTTAAAAAATAGGGAAGGATCGCAGCGGATCCCTTGACGACTCTGCTCTTGGTTTCAGATAGCCCATGAGGGCTAAAGAAATGCATCAAAAATTTATAGCTCAAGTGTAAAGGTCACATACCTTTACACTGAGCGTTAAGGGTTTGTGTCCGGGTGTATCCCTAGACCAGAGGTCTCCAAACTTTTTAATGCCGCGCCCCCCCAGTTGAAAAATAAAAATCATTGGGCCCCCCTCAGAATTTTTCACAAGTATTTTATAAACATGGAAATGTTTAAATATGTCTAAACCTATTTAAACATTGCAGTTAAGTACTGTTACCTTTTTAAAACTGCAATACCATGCTTCTGCTTCAAACAAAGGCCTGTTATCTGTATAATATTTATTTTGGCCACAGTCTGGGGCCCCCCCTGGGATCACTTCAGGCCCCCCTAGGGGGGCCCGCCCCCCAGTTTGAAGACCTCTGCCCTAGACATTTCCTTCCTTTATTTTTTTTTAATTCAAAAGTTTAAGGCTCATATTGAAAGATGATCTTACTATTTGTAATTGACAAATACATTCTTCTTTTCAATTTGTGCAGAAATATCTCATTCTAAATATAACATCCATCAAACCGTACAAACTCTCTATCTCTATTTCTCTCCCTCTCACTCAATTTCTCTCTCTCTCGCTCTCTTTCTCTCTCTCTCTCTCTCTCTCTCTCTCTCTTTCAATCACTTTCTTCCACTCACACACCCACTCAAACCTTACACAGCCACTCACAGACCCACTCAGACCCTCAAGCACCCACTCACAGACCCACTCAGACCATACTGCATCACTCAAACACCCACTCAGACTCTCACACACCCACTCACAGGCCCACTGACGCCCTGATGTACACATTCACAGACCTGCTCTGACACTGATGCACCTACACTGATGCATGCACTCTCACACCCAGACACTCTCACAGCTATTCTTATCTCGAGATACACTCTCTTACACCTATTCTCACACCCAGAGAGATAGGGTGCAGTCAACTCCCTCCACACACCACCAAAGGGCCTTGCACAGAGAGGGGTTTGGTTGTTAGTGGGGTTGGTGGCAAGGTATGGTTGCAGGTCAGGCCTTTCGGGCAAGCCCTAACAAGTACAGGGGAAGGCCGTAGAGGGTGCAAGTTTGGGTGCTTAGAGGGGGTTGGCCACAAGGGGCGGTGGCAAGCCAGGCCCTGTGGCCAACCTCCACAGCACATGGCCAAAGGCCATGCGCAGTGGTAGTTGGATTAATGTGTAGTAATGAAAATTACTAGATAAAAAAAAAAAAAAAACATAACAATTTACTGAAAAAACAAAGGTTACACGGATGTTATAATTAAGAAATACAATTTGAAAAAAATTAGAAATTCACTTAAAAAACAAGGTTACAGGGGCCTTACATTTAGGGTCACATTTTAAACATACAAAACTACAGAAATTCACCAGTTAGAGTTAGAGTTATCTCATGTAACTACAACTCGTGCCCTAAGATAACTATAACTCACGCCCTCACCATGCTATTTACCCCACAAATTACAGCACTCAGGACATCTTTAATAACATAATTGATAATATCACTGTAATATATGCAGTACATTTTTTGATGAAATAACTGTGCATTGTGAACCCGTGATTTATAGTTACCTTAGCACATGCGTTATAGTTAATTGAGATATATATATATATATATATATATATATACATATATATATATATCACCATTTGTTTCTCCCCTCCAGGAGCCTCTCTTGCACGAGGCTGGTTGAAAATTCCAATCCCAAGATGAAGAAATAAGGCGGCACCACCAGGATGAGATTCAAAATCCTTATTATTCCATTTATTAAATTTTAAAGTGCTTGTGCTCATCAACATGGTAATGCATTTCAGCCATAGCCTTCAACAGACCATAGATAGACTGCCCTTTTAGATATGGAAGAACTGAACCCTCCTACTTCACACCCATGCTCCACACCCCTTGGAGTGTTGTTGATCCAGTCCTGATTTTACATGTTATTTTTGTTGTTTTATTTCATTATTTAAAGTACTTTGGTGGGAATACTAATAGAATATGGGCTTGTTACATTATAATACATGTTCATATAATATAAGGGGTATTTTAATGAAATTATTCCACCTGGTAAATAACACTCTAGTGATCATATCTTTTGCTACCCCATAATTATTGCATTATTGTAACCATATACTAATGATTCATTGCCTCATCTATATATAAGTCCCATATCCGTTCCAAAATATCAAGGACTGGCGTATCCTATCAGTCATCATTTTGCCTCCACTGAATTTTAATTTATCTGTCATCTAGGGAATATTTGGAGTGAATTGATTGACATTCTTATCGCTGAACCATGTTGTGCTATAGTTACATTGTATCTTTATAGAAAATTATATATATTCAAAAGTACATAAATAAAAAACAAGATTTCAAAAGTTTAATATCACTATATATTGAATGTGTGCAGTGTTATTTATCTTTGCAATCATACTATTATGATAAAGTATCTATCAAAGGTGCAGATGCATTGTTATCTAAAGAACGTTTAAAATTACTTTAATGAAATATAACACTCCAATAACTCACACTAACTGCAATGCATTAGAACTCATTAGTTTGTAAAATATAATGAAGAGTTTCTTCTCTTTTGATGTTAACAATCATTTCACAGATTGTTTTGGGTAAAAAAAATGATACCGGAAAGGATTTTGATGGCTCAGAAAAATATGTTAAAGGGAAAATAGCCTATAAAGTGCCTGTGCTTTACCTTTACATTTTTTTATTCCAATCAAATGCCCTATAAAGTGCATAAATTTCAATTCATTCTATATGTTACTGATAATTATCAAAAAGTAAATTCTTACAGAGGATGCTTATTGACCTTATTTTTACTATCTTCTCTCTATCAGATTTTACTCATAAAGACATGCAATTTACTTTTGATATTTAATAACCTTCATGGGATCTAATGTTACAGATGAACATGTAACTGTGCATCTGCATTCAACCCCCATGGGCTCTAAGTTCCAATTAGGATAACCCATCTTGAATCTAGATTCAGTTCTCCGCAAATGTTGTTCTTGATTTCCACCTCTGGGGTTGAGATTGATGTGTTGTAGCCCATAATATTGTAGTGCCGTGTATTCCCCATTAATTTGTTCCCAAACGTGTGTGTGTGTGTGTGTGTATATATATATATATATATATATATATATATATATATATATATATATTTATATTTATTTATATATATATATATATATATATATATATATATATATATACACATATATTCATTAACTCATATATATTGAAGTCTAACTTATATATGTGTATTTATGTATATTTTTTCACTAAAAAATTCAAAGGTTAGAGGAACATTATAGTTGAGTTCAGAATTTAGATGCACAAAACCATAGAAACTACTGAAATTCAGCTGTTATAGTTATAGTTATTTCAAGTAAATATAACTCACACCCTAAGGTAACTATAAATTGTGCACCTGCCATGCCCAGCTTTCTCATAAATTTGCAAATATTACAGTGATAATATCAATGATGCAATAGAGGATGTCATGAATGATGTAATATGTGGGGTATTTAGCTGTGCATGGTGAAGGCACAAGTTATAGTTTACCTTTGAGTAGGAATTATAGTTACTTGAAATAAATCTAACCATAACAGCTGAATTTCTGTGATTTTGTGCATATACATTCTGAACCTAACTATAATGTCACTGTAACCTTTATTTTTCTTAAGTCCATTTTTATGTTTTTTTCAATGCTAAATCCTAGCTATAATGTCCCTGTAACCTTTGGGATTTTCAATGAATTTCTTTGTTTTTTTAACACAGCAGGGGATGGACACATGGTCTGTGTTAGACTTTTCAACCTTGGTGTGGTCTCTCTTAACTCTTTGCCTCTGTTTCCCAGGTTGTTGATGTGTGCTGGTCTCTGTTTTTGCTGTTTTTGTTACTCTGGGCACTTTACCACTGCTAACCAGTGCTGAAGTGCAAGTGCTCCTTTACAAAATCTGTATGTAATTGGTTCATCCATGATTGGCATATTACATTTACTAGTAAGTCCCTAGTACAGTGCACTAGAGGTGCCAAGAGCCTCTAAACCAAATGCTACTAGTGGGCCTGAAGCACTGGTTGTGCCATCAACATAAGTAGCTCTGAAAAGTGACCTTTTTGTTATTTGGTGTAAATCCACTCAGTAGTTTTGAGAAATACAAAACATAAAAGTTGTATATATAGGGAAGCGAAGGCTTCGCAAACCCTCCCAATTTTGTGCTGAGATCTGATTTGCTGCCAACACTTCAACAAGGAAGTGTTGCCAGCCATCTTGGGATATGTTTTCAGCCAAGTCCCAGAAATGTAAAAAAAAAAGAAAAGGGGCCAGGGTGCAGTCACCCTGACCCCTTAGCTCTGGTAGTGGGGTCCTAGAGGATCCCCCTAGACCAAAAAAGCCATATTGTTTAATTTTCAACCAGAGATGCAGGGGATCTTCCAAAAACTGATTTAAAAAAACAAGCATGGATTCCTGTTCTTGTTTGACTGCAGTGCTGGGTGGGCCAGGTCCTGGGGGCATTGGATTTATCAATGCAGGTGGGCCATCCAGCCCCCTTGCAGCCCAGGGGGCTTCCACCTCCCCGTCTGGTCACTCTGCAGCTCCGGGGACTGCCAACTCCCAGGGGCTTATCGACATGAATGCAGGGGACTGTTCATCCCCTTGCACCCTGGGGACCACAATCTCCCCAGGGCATTGACACATCTAATGCGAAAGCCACCCTGTCCCCCCCTTGCAGCCCCAGGGACTGCCACCTCCCCAGGGCTTTCCATAAAATCTGATGTGGGTGGCTGCCTGGCCCCCCAGAAGCCCTGGGGAATGCCATCTCACAGGGGCTTTAACGTTATCTTCTGCGTGGAGGTTGCCTGACCCCCTGCCGCCCCGGGGATGGTCACCTCCCTGTGGCTTTAATAAATATAGTGCTGGGGGCTGCCCGGCCCTTCCACAGCCCCAGGGACTGCTACTTCCCCAGCACTTTACCAAATCTAATGTGGGGGCTAGCCAGCCCCCCGCAGCCTCGGGGACCACCATCCCCCAGGTCTTCAATAAAAATATGAAGGGGGTCCATTGCGGAACCACAGGCCCAGGGACCACCAGCTCCCTGGGGTTATCTTAGTTGGAGGTGGGCCATTCAGCCCCCCTTGAGGAGCCACTGATGGCCCTGGGAAAGACCACCCACCAGGGCCGGCTCTTGCTATGTCCCAGGGTGCCCACCCCTGGGACATAGCTGTTTGCTCTGTCTTTTTGCCAGCTTTGACAACTGTCACCAATTCAGAGCAAACACTCCGCTTCCAGCAAGTGAGAGCTGTTTGGCAGCTCTCACTTGCTGGAAGCAGAGTTTCCTCTGTTTCCCTCCCTGGAGAGATGCATGCAGGGAAAGAGAGGAAACATTACTCTCACAAAGAGGAAGCTGCATGTTTAGCACCTCCCTTTCTGTGACAGCAATGATGGCTCCCCTAGGAGGCAAGATGCCAGCTGGGACTGCGGGGGCCTTCAGGCTCTGACCCAGTTTCCAACATTGTGACTGGAGGGCACCCAGGTCACGTGGCTGAGCCTCATGGGATTGTGTGCCCAGGGTTGAGATTGGCTCTGGGGAGCTGGCTCCCATGGCCCCCATCCCCAGTAAAAATTTGAATAACTAGGTAAATATGAGCCTGGGGAAGGGGGCTGCGTGGCTTCACTCCCACAAAAAAATAATAATAATGTTTCGGCCGAGCCTCATGGGATGGGTTGCCTGGGGCCGGCATCGGCCCAGGAGGGGGGGCGCCCCACCCAGAACAAATTAAATGTTTAGTCTGGACCCCAGGAGATGGGGCCCCGGGGCTGAGTTCGGCCTGAGGAGGGCAGCCGTGGAGCCACTTCCCCGGAAAAAAACATTAAGCAGCAGATTTAAGGGCCTCTAGCACCACCGAAGCATCACCTTTCAAGACCCTCAGCTGGTGCTAACCACTGCTTCATATTTAAAAGGCGGTGTTACACCACTTTTTGTGGCATTACACCGCCTTGTAAATTTGAACCCTTCCGAGGCAGTTTTCTGAGTCAGAGGGACATGCAATGGTTGTTGCAGTGGGCATTCCACCACAATGCCCATTGTTTTTGACACTGCCCCAGATTTATGAGTAATCGCAAACCTGTGGCAGCACCAAAACCTAACGACACCCTAGTGGTGCCTTTAGCATGACAACACGAGGAGGAATGCTTTCATTCCTCCTTGTTTTGGGCTTTTTCCATGTGTGCTACATTCTGCAGTACACATAGAAAGAGCAAAATGCCATGGGTGATTGTTTATGTGCAGGAAGGTGTCCCGTCCTGCACTTAAACAATCATTCCAAAATAAAGCTTTGGTACTTATATTTGTGCTGCATTTTACAACACACAGAGAAGTGCCAAATCACCATTTTAGATTGTTTATGTGCAGGAAAGGACACCTTCCTGCACATTTGCAATCTGTCCCCTCAACACAGACACCCTTGCACTATGATGTAAGGATGCCTTTGTTGGCATAGGCAGCTAAAATCAGAACCGGAGCAATGGGAAATGCAGGGGTGCACCATATTCCTGTGAATATGGCACATCCCTGTGTTTCAAAAGTGGCACAGTGTGGCAGTGCGATTTTTGGCACAGCACTGCGCTGCTCCACTTTGGAATAAATCAGGGCCTAAAATTTTAGGCCAGGCTATAGGGGATGGGGTCCCAGGGCCCGAGATCCACCTGGGGGGGGGGCAACGTGGCCCCTCTCTCCAAAAACTAAATATTTAGGTTGGGCCCTGGGAAATGGGGTACCCGAGGATGAGATTGGCCTGGGGAGAAGGGCCATGTGGGGTTGGGTTGTTATTGTTGTTAGCCACATGGAAATAGCATGTATGCAGTGCGAGGTAGGTGGTTATAGGGGTCAATCATTGGAAGGCCATGCACTGTGGTTTTTCCATTAATATATTTTAATGAAAATTACTTTACATTAAAAAAAAAAATCAAAATTTACTGGAAAATACAAATGTTACAAGGACATTATAGTTAGGAAATAGAAATTTTTAAAAAATAGAAATTTACTAAAAAACAAAGGTTACAGGTATGTTATAGGTAGACTCTCATTTTAAATGCACCAAACCATAGAATTTCACCTGAGAGAGCATAAAGGATTGTGAAGCAAATATCATATACATCTATATGTGTATATTTATGTATATGATATTTGCTTGACAATCGTTTACACTCCCTGCATAGAGTGTACTCTAAGTAGATTATCATTCATTTAAGTATTGGTCTGAAAACAAGGTCACTGGAATCGAAATGAACAATAGCACCAGTTTCAGTATTATTCTCAGAAACATATTAGAACATACTAAGCAGTTTTAAATAGTAGTTTAGAGTTATAAATGAAAAGAGAAATGTGTACATCTAGAGATCCACATGCCAAAGCAGGCCCTAATTGGCTGAATGCAACTTGAGAAAGTTGTAGCCACCCTTTTGTTTATCGGCTTGGTGCAGGTGGAAAAATAAAATTGAAAAGTGACATAAAGAGTCAGGATAAAGGTATCCTGACCCCCACAGGACAGATGAAGGTGCCCATGAGGGACCCCATATGGGCAAGAATTTATCTAAATATTTTTGTTGGCCAATCCACAGATCCATGGGTTTACCACAGGTCTCAAAAAATATATCTACTCACGCACTCACTCACCAACCCAATGTGAGGTTACACTGGGAGTTGGCTGCAGGGGATGGACGCAAAAGCTGTGAGTGGTGAGGGTTGGTTGCAAGTAGGGGGGTTAAGCCAGACTGTTAGGATTGGGGTCTGTGATTGGCAGTCAGGTTACCCCCGTCCAAGCAAGGACCCTCACTCTAGTCAGGGTAAAAGAGAATCACCCTCATCTAACACCTGGTTACCCCCTTGGTAGCTTGGAATGAGCAGTAAGCTTAACTTCAGATTGCTAGGTGTAAAGTGTTTGTACCAACACACACAGTAACTTAATGAAAACACTACAAAATGACATAACACAAGTTTAGGAAAATAGAAAATATTTATCTAAATAAAACAAGACCAGAACAAAAAAAAATCCACAATAAACAAGTCAAGTTATCACTAAAAATGCAAAAAAGAGTCTTCATGTAATTTTAAACACCCACTAATGCTGTTAACGTGAAAATTTACCTTGGACACTTCAAAAATAACCCCGCACGGGTGAGTGTGTGTCTAAAAGGGCTTGTGATGAGTCAATTTTACTCATGAGCAAGACCTTGCATCGTTTCTCCTTTCGTCGGGTCAGCGTGCGTCATTTCTTCTCTCTGCAGGAGAGGGATGCGTCGATGTGGTCAGCACTCTTGGGTCCGGGCAGGCCTTGCGTAGTTCTTACACACCCAGCAGTGTTTGCATCGGAAATCCAGCCGCAAGATGATCCGAAAACCACGCAGAGCGGGTTGTGATATCACCCGCGTCCATCAGCGATGGTGTGTGTAGTTTCTCCAGCCGTGAGCATCGATCTTCCGGTCGTGTTGCAGGCGAGTGTCGATTTTCATCCGTGAAACCGGCGGCGCATTGATTTTTCAGCTGCAGATCGGAGATTTGACAATCTTTTCCCCACACGGTGGTCTGTTCATGGATTTCTCACTCTTGTCCTGCCAGCTTCTCCTTTCAGGGCCCCAGGAACTGGATGGGCACCACTTGCCAGAATAGGAGTCTCAGCAGAGGCTCCAGGTGCTGGCATAGAGAAGTCTTTGCTGTCCCTGAGACTTCAAATAACAGGAGGCAAGCTCTAAATCAAGCTCTTGGAGAGTTCTTCACAAGAAGGAAGGCAACACAAAGTCCAGTCTTTGTCCTCTAGCACAGGCAGAAGCAGCAACTGCAGGATAGCTCCACAAAGCACAGTCACAGGCAGGACAGCTCCTCTTCCTCAGCTCTTCAGCTCTTCTCCAGGCAGAGGTTCCTCTTGATCTCCGGAAGTGTTCTCAAGTCTGTGGTTTTGGGTGCCCTTCTTATACCCATTTTTTCCTTTGAAGTAGGCTTACTTCAAATGAAAGTCTCTATTGATTGTGAAGTCTGCATGCGTGTCGGGTGTGTGTTTGTGAAGTGATGCCCAGGCCAGGCCCCAGACACACACAAGGGGGTTGGAGACTGCATTGTGTGAGGCAGACACAGCCCTTTTAGGTGTGAGTGACCACTCCTCCCCTCCCTCCTAGCACAAATGGCTCATCAGGAAATGCAGACTACACCCCAGCTCCCTTTGTGTCACTAACTAGTGTGAGGTGCAACCAGCCCAACTGTCAAACTGACCCAGACAGGGAATCCACAAACAGGCAGAGTCACAGAAATGGTTTAAGTAAGAAAATGCTCACTTTCTAAAAGTGGCATTTTCAAACACACAATCTTAAAATCAACTTTACTCAAAGATGTATTTTTAAATTGTGAGCTCAGAGACCCCAACCTCCACATGTATATCCGCTCCCAAAGGGAATCTAAACTTTAATCATATTTAAAGGTAGCCCCCATGTTAACCTATGAGAGAGACAGGCCTTGCAACAGTGAAAAAATAATTTAGCAGTATTTCACAGTCAGGACATATACAGCACATTACTATTTGGGTCATTTCAACCTGAGCAGTCTTTTTACAAGACCGCCGAGGGACCGTCGTGCTGAAGACCGCCAGTGCTGGCGGTTTTCCGGTCGGCGAATTATGACTGCTCACAGCCCTCCGTCTTTTTCCGAATGGAGAGCCGACAGCAGCAATACTGGTGGTCAGCGGGGAAGTGGAGGTTGCTCCACCTCCACCGCCCCGTCACCAGAACACCGCCCACCGAATTACATTACGTGATTCAGCGCGGCGGTGTTCTGTTGATGGGGTGCTGGCTGCGGAGCAGCACCCATGGATCCTGTCCCCTCCTGGAGGTTCAATGGACCAGGTAAGTTGATCGTCCGTTAGGGGAGGGAGTTGGGGGGGTGTTGTGTGTTTTGTGCGTGCATGGGGGTGTGCGTGTGAGTATGAAGAGGGGGTGTGTGAGTGTGTGCATGCATGCAGGGGTGTAGTGTGTTTGGAAATGTGTGCGTGTCTGCATGTATGTATGTCTGTCTGGATGTGTGCGTGTACATCTGAATGTGGGTGTGCGTGTATGACTGTGTGTGTGTCTGTTGGCATGTTTGTTCGTGTGTGTGCGGATATGTGTGTTGGTGTTGTCTGCATGCGTGTCGGGTGTGTGTCTGTGTAGTGATGTCGGGGTAAGGGTGGGGAGGGGGGTCCTGCCACCTTTGGGGTGTTGCAGGGGGGTGGGAGGGTGGTGGAGACCCCATCAGTGCCAGGGAAGGCATTTCCTGGCACTGATAGTGCTTACCGCCATGGATTTCATGTCGGTGCCCAACCCCATGAAATCCATTGTGGTCAACAGGGTCATGATACCGCTGGCGGTCTTGTGACGGCCACCGGGCTGGAGACCCAAGTCTCCAGCCCAGCGGTCGGTTCGGAGAAGTGGCGGGTGACCATAGCGGTAACCGCCATGGTCATAATTACAATTTTTTTACCGCCAGCCTGTTGGCTGTAAGACCGCCACTTCTCCACCAACCGCGAGGGTCGTAATGAGGGCCTATATGTCTTACCTTAACCATACACTGCCCCCTGCCCTCAGGCTACATAGGTCCTACCTTAATGGTGTCTTACATGCAAAAAAAGGGAAGTTTAGGCCTGGCAAGTGAGAACACTTGCCAAGTCGAATTTACAGTTAAAACATTTTGGACCAAGTGCTACCTTTTTGCCAAATTTGGTGTAATTCCGTCCTCTGGTCTGGGCGCTATCACTGTTCAAAATCAATTTGGAAAAATATAGTGGAAATATGACTTTTGGGACCCCTCTATTTATCTCCGCTTGAGGAATCACCTCAAAAATTTCCAGAAGGCAGCTCACATCAGCATCAATAATCTTTGGAAAATTTATTGAAGTTTCAATAATAGGCACCAAAGATTTAAGCAAGTAAAAAAAAATGGTTCTGTTGAAACTAGGTCCTAACTATAAGTACCTAGTGGCGACCACAACTAGGTAATTTATATATATATATATATATATATATATATATATATATATATATTTCCTACTGCGGTCACCAGTAGGTAGCTATAGTTTGTTCTCCTTTTCCACAGCCAGAGCACTTTTGGGTATGTTAATAACTTTGGCCCCATTTGTCAAATCTTCCCGAAACATTTGAAAAAAAGTTTATTCACCTCAGCTCATTCCTGTTATAATAAACTAAATTTGCCCTGTGGAGATGATTTGTTTTTTGCGTGGCTGCTTCTTGACTTTCACACATTTCACTTCTTTCTCCTCACTGGTGCTTGCTTTCCCTTGTTCTTACTCCATTCTTTCAGCCCCATTTAGTGCATGCCTGGTGCTTGCCATTCCCTCCTTCTCATTGCTTTCTCTTTGCTCTCAATCCACTTTGTGTGTGCCTGTTCCTTGACGTTCCTTTCTTCTAAATGCTTTCTCCTTGCTCTCAGCCCAATTTGTACGTGCCTGCTCCTTGACTTTCCGACCTTCTCACTGCTTTCTTCTTGCTCTCAACCAATTTTGTGTTGCCTGCCACTTGGCTGTACCTCCTTCTCACTGCTTTCTCCCCTGTTTTGCTTGTGCCTGCTGCTTGCCTTTCTCTAATTCTCACTGCTTTCTTTTTGCTTTCCCCCTATTTTGTGTGCGCCTGCTACTTGGCTTTCCAGCATTCTCACTGTTTTCTCCTTTCTCTCAGCTCCGTTTTGTGCTTGCCTCCTACTTACCCGTCACTCCTTCTCATTGCTTTGTCCTTGATCTCAGCCTCATTTTGTGCATGCCTGCTGCTTGACTTTCCCTCCTTCTCAATGATTTCTCCTTTCTCTCTGCCCCATTTTGTGCATGCCTGCCTGCCTCTTACCTTTCTATCGCTTTTAGTGCTTTCTCCTTGCTCCCCTCTGTTTTTTGCATGTCTGCTTCTCAACTTTCCCACATTCTCACTGCGTTCTCCTTGCGCTCCAATGCATTTTGTATGTGGCTTCTGCATGCCTTTCCCTCCTTGTCACTACCTTCTCCTTCATCTCAGCTCTGTTTTGTGTGAGCCTGCTACTTTCCTTTCCCTCCTTCTCACCGCTTTCTCCTTGTACTCAGCCACAATTTGTGCATAACTACTGCTTGCCTTTCTCTCTTTCTCACTGATTTCTCCTTGCCCGCAGCCCTGTTTTGTGTGAGACTGCTCCTTGACTTTTCCTCCTTCTCACTGCTTTCTCCTTGCTGGTTGAAGTGTTGGCAGACAATCAGATCCTAGCACGAGATCACCAGGAACCAGGGCTCTAGATATCTATATTTCTTTCCCCTTGAATATTTCAAAATCTACTAAACGGATTTACACCAAATAAACAAAATCCTGCTTTCTGTACCAGAAGCTACCTTTCTACCAAATTTGGTGTAACTCTGTCCAGCGTTTTGTGCTGTAGTTGTGTTCAAAATCAATTTGGGAATTCAATGGGAAACACACTTTTTTGACCAACCCCCCTTTTTCTCGGCTTGACGGATCACCCCAAAACTTTCCATGTAAAACAAGATGTTGGGCATACTTTTGTTGGAAAATTTCATAAAGATTCATCAAACTGCACCAAAGATATCGCCAAGTCCAAAAACGTTTTTTCAATGGAAACTAAGTCCTAGCTATCACTACCTACTGGTGACAAGCAGTTGGTAATATACATATATATGTATAAAATACACAAAACCATAGACTTCAGCGGTTTCAGTTATAAGTATCTTCTCTAGAATCTATAAATTGTGCCCTAAGGTAACTGTGAGTTAGACTTCTACCATGCACAGTTTTCTTATCAATACTTTTATTGCAAATGTAGCAGTGATAATATCAATAATGTTATAGAAGATGTCATGACTGATGTAATATGTGGGGTAATTAGCAATTGTTTTAATATCAGTCATTCATGCATATCAATTAATCAACATGGTGGGATCCCCATTTTTTTTACAATCATCTACAACCTTCTTTATCCTTCCATTATATTTCGACCCCTGTTATTGTTCTCACATTATCACAGGTATTAATACAGTGCTTAGGCTATTGTATTGTATGTAAAAGGAAATCCTTATGTTTTCAAATTAAATAATTTTATTTTTAAGTATATACAACTGCAACACAAAAAGTACCTAGTGCTATTCAAAAGGACAACTAATTCCTAATCACATCTTAAAAGCACCCCAATTATGTAGACTAGTCACGTTTAAGGAGCGAATGTCCAATATTTACGAAGTCATTATGCGAGAGTGAGGTCTTCCTAAATATCTCCCTAAATATTTCCTTATCGTAATATCCAAGGAAAATAAAAGGAAAACAATGTTATCCTTTCTAGGAATATGTGCTACATAGAAACAGCCTAATGCCAATAAAAACAACAATTTCCTACTGGCATCTTAAAAAACACCACAATTGCAAAACGCCCAATATCCCTAAAGTACATGTCAGAATAATAAATACTGAATGTTAGTCCCATATTCATATATAGTGCATATCAGTCAAAGTACATATAATTTAAAGGGAAGGGAACATATGGGGAGAACATTCCATTTTTCTATGTAGAAGCCCAAAATGTAGTCACTAATGCACATACAGTTCTGCATCAATATTATGGCCCCATGGTGCTTAAGTGCCCAATGCTATGATTAACTGCAATTGTCACGACTTACGTGCTGCTTTACTCTGGCAGCTGCAGAGCGAGTGGCGTGGATCCTGTTGTTGAATGTTCGGCCTTGGCCCAAGTAGGGGCAACACTTTCTGGTAGCCACGTGTCCCTCAGAAGTAGCTCCAGATGGAAAAAAACAGAAAAGGGGAAAAAACCTCCACAAAGATATGTTCCTAAAACAGGAACAAAAAAGAAGAGATATCAGCAAGAGCAAATACAGGAAAAAGTATTCCGAACTGTTGAGAACCAGCACAAGAATACGAGAAAGCAGGAGTGAAGACACCATCCAAACAGAAAGTGTTGCAGCGCAAGGAGAGAAAGAATCACAGCCCTTAAAAACCAACAAACAGGAAACGACCAACAGGAAGTAAAAGGACACCATCTTAGATAGGGAAAGTACATAGAACAGAATGGACTAGGAACCATAGAGAATAGGGAACAAGGAATGCTGGAAGAGAAAGGTAACATGGGAAGGGGGAAAAAACATAAAGGAAGGCACAACCAGATATCCAAGAAAAGAAGAAAAGAAAAAAGAGAAGAAAAGAACAGGTTAGTGGGGTTTAGAAATGCCTGAAAACGTGGTGCATAGCAAAAGAGCGAGGCCCCATGCCCAATTTGGAGCCTCGGAAAGCACACAGCAGACCGAATGTTCGGCTTGTGCCGCGTGCAGCGACGCAACAGTAGGTCCCCCACCGAAGGCCCAGGTTTGTGCGGAAACAATCGGTGAAAATGACAAATCAGAAGAGGTGCATGAACAGAAGATGCATCTTCCCAAGAGTATTCACTGAGAGGGTAACCCTTCCAATGAATCAAGTACTGAAGACGTTTGTGAAAGATACGAGAATCACAAATCTCCTGTACCTCATATTCAGGTACATCATCCACTAACACAGGAGGAGGACAGGGAAACTGACGAGAGTAAGGATGAGGTACATAGGGTTTTAGCTGAGAAACATGAAAGACCGGGTGAATCCTCCAGGTACGAGGCAAGTGAAGACAGACAGTGACGGGATTGATCAGCTGAAGGATTCGGAATGGACCATAGTAACGAGCTGTGAACTTATTCTGAGAAAGGCGTAAAGGTAGAAATTTAGATGAAAGCCAGACTTTATCCTGAAGGTGATATTCTGGAGCATCCCTCCGTTTTTTGTCTGCTATTCTCTTCATGTATCTCTTGGTGTTCAACAAGTTGGAGCGAATCAATCTAGAGATCTGTAAAAGTCATCTGGAGAATGAAGTAACAGCAGGAAGAGAAGAGATAGACTGAGAAGTAGTAGGAAAAGAGGTAGGATGATAGCCATAAGAACAGAAAAAAGGAGTGACCTTGGAGGCACTATGGACAGAGTTATTGTAGGAGAATTCAGCAATAGGGAGGTAAGTGTTCCAGTTGCTCTGAGTAGAATTACAAAAGCAGCGAAGGTACTGCTCCAATCCTTGGTTGAGACGTTCAGTCTGTCCATTGGTTTGAGGATGGAAACCCGATGAGAGTGCTATGTTGATATTCAGTGTCTTACAAAAATGTTTCCAAAACCAGGAGATGATAGATAGTTAGAGGCCTCTATGACCAGCAACCAGTGAATCATGGCACATATGTAGTGCCTTTTCTGTGACTCCATTAGTAGGGAGAAACAACAAGTTCTTATTATAATAATATCCTTGCATCTTACATATGTTCAGTTTCTTTATTTCTTGATCAGTCAGATTGGAGTATTCCAGTTGTACCTCATCCAGGAAAGACTGTGCTACTCCGATGATTTTACTGGGCTCAAGAAGATACTGTGATGGGGTAGAAGTACAATCTGGATAACGGCGAGATAGGGCATCAGCCAGAATGTTTTGGGATCCAGGAATATAAGTGACATAAAAGTCATACTGACTGAAGAAGAAGGCCCAACGAGCCTGACGACTGTTCTGGCATAAAAAGTTACGTAAACATTGTAGATTGCAATGGTCTGTTCGTACCTCGAAGGGCTCTTTGGACCCCATAAGAAACTGTCTCCACTCAAGGCAGGCTGTTTTCAGGGCTAACAACTCCCTTTCAAGTACTGAGTAATATTGTTCTGACGCTGAAAGTACATGGGACAAATAGAACACATGATGTTCAAGACCGTCATCTTCATGCTGTTGGAGTAAGGCAGCTCTAATGGCTCTTTTGGAAGCATCTGTAACAACAATAAATTGTTTGTTGGTATCTGGGTGCCTCAATATCGATGCCTGAGTGAAGGCCTTTTTTAAACTCCGAAAAGCTTGTTCGGCCGCCTTCGTCCCGGCGAAGCCTTTCCTTAGATTTTCCTTTTTTAATGTTTGTGTTATGTGGCTGGTTTGTTCTGCAAAGTCCAAGATAAACTGTTGATAAAAATTTACCAATCATAAAAAACATTGTGTTTCCTTAATAGAGGAAGGAGAAGGCCAATCTAGAATGGCTTATACCTTTTCTTGGTCCACAGCTATGCCAGTGGGACTAAGGTGATATCCCAAATATTTGACTTCGGTCTTGTCAAACTCACACTTTTCGGGCTTACAGGACAGTTGATGTTCCCGGAGTCTTTGGAGGACTTGTTTAACGTGAGAGAAATGAAGTTCAGGACGTTTAGAATAAATAAGGATATCGTCTAAATAGATGACGACCGTATGGTTCAAGAGATCAGAGAATACTGAATCCATAAATCTCTGGAAAATGGAGGGGGCATTAGTAAGACCAAAAGGCATAACTCTGTACTCATAATGACCAAATGGGGTCCGGAAAGCAGTCTTCCACTCGTCTCCTTCTTTAATACGCAAAAGGTGGTAGGCTCCAAGAAGATCCAGTTTGGTAAATCGTTGAGCCCCTCTGACTGCCTCTAGTATATCCTCAATGAGAGGCAAAGGATAACGTCCTTTATAGTTATTTTATGTAGCCCGTCAAAATCCAGGCAGGGACGAAGATCCTTCGTTTTCTTGGGTACAAAAAAGAGAGGAGCCCCAGCCGGAGGGGACAATGGTACAATAAGACCGCTATGTAAGTTTTCTTGCAGATATTCTTTTAGTACTTCTCTTTCAGGTTCAGTGAGTGAATACATCCTCCCAAAAGGAACAATAGCTCCTGGTTCCAAGGGAATAGCACAATCGTAATCTCGATGTGGGAGTAACACAGGTCTGGTTGGTTTTTGGAACACATCTTGAAATTCTAGATAGTGATCAGGAACTCCTTGAACTGTATTGATGGAACATCCAGTAATACTTTCAGTAGGCATCAACCTCTTGGGTGACCAATAAGTGTCTGAAGCAAAGCAGTTCTCATGACAAAACTGAGAGGACAGGGAAATAGTCTGGGTTTCCCAATTTACATAATTGTTATGTCTTATGAACCATGGAATTCCCAAAATGATAGTATGACTGGGGGATGATATTAGATCAAAAGAGATGTGTTCTTGATGGTTTCCAAATTGTAAACTCAGTGTCATGGTGGTGGTATCAACTGGACCAGAGGATATTAAAGACCCATCCACTGTGTGAACTTGTTCTGGGGTTTCTTTGGGTCGTGTTGGTATTTGTTGAGTCATGGCCCAAGTCTTATTCGTATATATGCCACTGGCACCACAATCAAGTAAAGCCAGTGTTCTCTCTTGACGGCCGGCCGGTAAATGTCACGTCACAGGTAACATAAACAAAGTAGTGCCATTCTCCTTGAAGGAACTGATGGAAGGTATAGCTGATGATCCCGTCCCCTCCCTTCTTTCAGAGGACGGGAAGTGGCGTTTCCCGATGGCCTTTGAGGACGAACGGGCAGGTCCGGAGCATGTGGCCAGCAGCACCACAATACAGGCATAATCTCTTCCTACGTCTGTCTTCCAGCTCGCTACCGGAAAGTGATCCTCGAGTGGTATCCACCTGCATAGGTTCGCCTTTGGCGTCTCTGGCGGGAGGACGAGGTTCCTCAGGACGATGCATAAAGACACGTGAAGTGCTTGGCTGAGATGATCCTCTACTCTTTCTCTTCTCTATACGTCGCTCTTGGAGACGGTATTCGATGGAAAGAGCCTGATCCATCATACCACAAAGATCTTCAACTCGGGTGGAGTGTACTAACTCGTCTTTGACTTCTTCTTTAAGTCCTCTACGAAATAAAGTCACCAGAGTTCGTTCCACCCAAGTGGTCTCAGCCGCCAGCTGTTGAAAGCGGGTAATATATTGGAGGACATCTTGTGAGCCTTGTTGGATGTCACATAAGGCTTCTTCCGCAGAGGCCTACAATCCTGGATGACTGAACATCTATTTAAACCGACTCACGAAGGCAGGATAGTCTGATAATACTGGGTAATTGGAGGATACCATCGGGGTTGCCCAGGCGAAGGCAGGACCGGATAAGGCACTGATAAGATATCCCACCTTTGTCTTGTCGTGGGAGAATTGGGTAGGTCAGAAGGTGAAATACCCAGTTAATGCATTGAGGAACTCTCGCAGCTTAGTTGGTTCACCGGAGAAATGAGGAGTAGAGGTGGAGACGGCCGGAACATCCGCACTGCAAACGGCCAAAGCTTGTCGTAAAGCAGCATTCTCGTTGCGTAATTGTTGCAGTTCCTGAGCCTGTTGCTGAATGGTTTCCAGAAGAGATTGATCAGGATCTGCAGCAGCCGCCACTGTATCATCCATGATGTTAGACGACGTTGGGAGTATTGGGCGCTGCAATCTGTCACGACTCACGTGCTGCTTTACCCTGGAGGCTGCAGAGCGAGTGGCGTGGATCCTGTTCTTGAATGTTCAGCCTTGGCCCAAGTAGGGGTGACTCTTTCTGGATGCCACGGTGCTGCAGGCAATGGGTATGCCAAGAGCAGGCCGTGTCCCTCAGAAGTAGCGCCAGAGGGAAAAAAAAACAGAAAAGGGGAAATAACCTCCACAAAGATATGTTCCTAAACCAGGAACAAAAAAGAAGAGATATCAACAAGAGCAAATAAAGGAAAATGTATTCTGAACTGTCGCAAACTAGCACAAGAATATGAGAAAGCAGGAGTGAAGACACCATCCAAAAAGATAGTGTTGCAGCGCAAGGAGAGAAAGAATCACAGCCCCTAAATACCAACAAACAGGAAACAACCAACAGGAAGTAAAAGGACACCATCTTAGATATGGAAAGTACATAGAACAGAATAGACTAGGAACCTTAAAGAATAGGGAACAAGGAATGCTGGGAAGAGAAAGGTAACATGGGAAGGGGGAAAAAACATAAAGGAAGGCACAACCAGATATCCAAGAAAAGAAGAAACGAAAAAAGAGAAGAAAAGAACAGGTGAGTGGGGGTCAGAAATGCCTGAAAACGCGTGCACAGCAAAAGAGCGAGGCCCCATGCCCAATTTGGGGCCTCAGAAAACACACAGCAGACTGGGGGCGTGCCGCGTCTGGGAAACGCGTGTTGCGGCCTGAGCCGAATGTCCGCCTCGTGACGCGTGCAGCGGCGCAACAGCATTTCTTGTTTTCTTAATTCTCTTTTTTAGTCACCACCTCTAGAATGGGCCCACACATGTTTGATTCCTATAATATCTTAATGTTTCCAATTATCGATCATGATGCTTATCGTAGTAGCAAGCCATTGAGCAGTTCCTATCCCCATATGTAATAGCTCTAATGTGTTGGAGTCCCCTGATCTTCACCATATTTCTGGCACTCCACACATAAAGCTTATTGCAACCACATTTAATAACATATACTACATACTCCGTGTTGCAGGTTATTCTATCATTAATTGGCATTATTTGCCCTTTAAATGTCTGATAATCCTTGCTATTTAGACCATATTTACATGCCTTGCAAGAACTGCACTTTATGAAACCTTTCATGTTCCATGATAGCCAATTATCTTTTCCAGAATTGAAGTGGCTGGTTATTAAAATATCCCCCAAGGATCTTGCTCTCCTCCAAGTTACTCTTGCACCTATACTTATAATGTCTGTAAGATGTACATCCTTTTTTAGGACATGCCAGTTTCTTAGTAAAATCCTATTTATGGTGCGTCGGGCCGAATTAAACTCTAAAAATAACCTTTTTACTTCAGCACTCACTCTGTCTTTATCCACGGTTTTGGATTACAACGGTTGTTCTCTAGTTTTTCCACCAACTCTCTGACATTGCAGGGTCAACCAAAATCACTCAAGATCCAAACCTAGATTAATTGTTTGAGAAACTTTGATATCATCTGCCTACAAGAAACTTTGCATGTGGATGAAAGTCCATTAGCAGGATTCCAAGAATTAATTAGCCCAGCAACAAAAGCAAAGAGCAAGGGACCACCCAAGGGAGGCCTGTGAGAAAGTAGCCTCTTTCTAGCATGGTTACCCCCATTTTTGACTTTGTTTGTCAGTATGTTTTGACTGTGTCACTGGGATCCTGCTAGTCAGGACCCCAGTGCTTAAGCTCTCTCTGGTTCCAAATTTGTCCTTACGTAATGGTAACCCAGTATTTCACTCCAAAAAGGCATACTGGCTTCCCATTCTAAGTCCTTAGCATGTAGTACCTAGGTACCCAGGGAATTGGGGTTCCAGGGGATCTCTATGGGCTGCAGCATTTCTTTTGCCACTTATAGGAAGCCCATGCAAAGGCTTCTACAAGACTGCCATTGCAGCCTGTGTGAAATAGTGCATGTACTATTTCACAGCCATTTTCACTGCACCAGTACACTTATAATTTACCTATATGTCAGGCTTTCAGACCCTAAAGGCTTGGTGCAAAGTGTGTGAGGGCATCCGTGCACTAGAAGAGGTGCCCCTACATTGTCCAGGCCCATTTTCCTGGACCTCGTGAGTGAGGGGACACCATTTTAAGTGTGCACTGGACATGGGTCAATACCTATGTCCAGCTTCACAATGGTAACTTCGAATATGGCCATGTAAGGTGTCTCACAACTGGGAATTGTGCCCCACTACTGATTCCATTATTGGTTGCACAATCCCATGCACTCAGGGGGCTCCACAGTTGACCCCAAGTCCTGCCATACCAGCCTTCTGAGGTTGAGAGAGCGTAGCTTATATATAATCTATATTAGCATGAAATGTTTATGAACCAATGTATAATAATGCTGCATAGAAATTGTGTCAATATATTTTTTGCTATAACGTGCGCTAGAAAGGTGCCCACGGGGAGTGGCCACCAACATATACGGGGACTAATAAAACTGACTAATAATGTTGAAATGATATGTTATTATATGATTTTACACTAATAATAATAGACATATGTAAGAATTTTGCCAATAAATCATTAGGCCTTAGTTAGCATGAGTCGAGGCCTCGCTGCCTGACTCTCATATTAAATGTATTTTTCTATCATGCAGTGTGCTGACTTGCTGAAGGACATGAACTCTTGTTTTTCTCCAAACTAGAAGCTGAATGTAACCGTAGTAGATCCGTTCTCATGAAATTCGACTTGCTTGTAGAAACATTTTAGCTGAATGCAACACTGTAGACCAGTCGTAGGTACAAGATCGCCTGAACCGCTACAGACAATGGAGCCACTGACTGAAGATGTGCAAAGGACCACAAGACTATGAAATCATACCGGACATTCCACCCGCTAAAGACGTCAATAATAAGGACCAATACAATATGTGAGAACTGTTATGGGGTGACAAATTTCATGAGCTAATGTGAAGTTAATTGGTGAAAGATAGTGGGGTGCAACCCCTTGTCCAACCAGATTTTAGGGGAATGTACAACGAAAAGGGAATAAAAACCCTTGACACCAGGAAGTAAGTTAGAACACGAGGGATAGGAGAGAGTTAGGGGAGATGCTGATGCGATATGCTATGAACCAGACACTTTGTCACTTTTGCTTAGTGAATTGCTAATTTTACTTAGAACCATACTTGCCCTTAGATTGCCCGTTTACACTTTACCTCCTTATGAGGGAAGTGCCCCTTTTTCCCGATTGCTGAATTCCTGATGACAAATCAAGTGATGTCCTGAGGACGAAGACCGAACCTGAGTGCTGACCCCAAATTCGGAGGGTAACTATATGACAATGAAATTGTGATTGTCTGTTTGCTTTTCCTTTCTAGGTACCAACTGCTTCTTTTGACAGAGACCATAGTTAGATGTTTTCCAAATTGGTGTTACTAAATTGTTTTGCATGAAACCCAACATGCTAATGCTAATCCGAGGTTAGGTGAGGGGTTCACTACATCGACACAAATAGACAAATGATTAAATCTATGCTTTGTTGAATAACCTTATGATGATACTCTGCTAAAGATAACCTATGCTGACGCCGTGTTATATTCTAATGTTTGTTATTTTTGCTTTGATGAAATCTTATCAGAGTTGCCATAATGTGACTATGCTAATGTGCATCTTGGTTTTGAGACTAATAAACTTACTAGTAGAATTGTAATCAATAGGGAATACATATCATAAAATTCATACTAAACTGGTGTGGTTATTCATGACTGAAAGGTCATGGTGGTTTCTGAGTCTTATTAAATGTCATTGACTAAGGTGAATTGTATTGTTGTAATGAATATTGATGACATTATTGACGTATTGATTGACATGTTGATTGGCTATCTTGTCCTAATGTGTCTTCAATCAGGGTCAAAAGATTCATTGGCCTAAAACGAGTCCCAACGTGAGTAAATTAGTCATAAAGGGACGCGTTAGCAAGGTTTTCCAGGCAGCCACAGCTGCTGCCACCTCACAGACATGCTGCTGCCCTCCTAGGGCTTTAGCATCTCAATGTTACACCCTCTATTTTGGAAATAGGTGTTACAGGCATGTGAGGGGTATCCTCCCAGAGCCTCTGGAAATGCTTTGAAGGGCACAGATGGTACCCTCCTTGCATAATCCATTCTAAACTGGTTCAGGGACACCCAGTCACTGCTGTGGCATGAAACTGGACAAAGGAAAGGGGAGTGACCACTACCCTGTCCATCACCACCCCAGGGTTGGTGCCCAGAGCTCCTCCACAGAGTACCTGGGTCTTTCCATCTTGGATTCCAAGGTGGTGCGGCACTCTGAGAGCATCTGAGTGGCTAGTGCCAGCAGGTGACGTCAGAGACCCCTCCTGATTGGTGCTTACCTGGTTAGGTGACAAATCCCCCTCTCAGGGTTATTTAGGGTCTCTCCTCTGGGTGTTTCTTCAGATTCGGATTGCAAGACTCCAGCAGAAATCCTCTGCATCCTTTAGTTCATCTTCCACAGATGGAACAACAGATAACCGCTCCAGGAACTCTACAAAACTACAACAAAGAAGATAAAACAACTTCTGCAACATTGTATCTTCAGCTCCTGCCAGCAACTGCAACAGTTTCCAGGTCGTGCATCCTCCAAGCCTGTCTTCAACCTGCACCATAAGAACCAAAGGAATCTCCAGTGGAGTGACGGAATCACTTCTCTGCTTCAGCAGGCACCTCCCTGTAGCAATGATCAGGGCTTGGGTCCCTTCTCCAGATGACAGGCATGGATCCAGCAACACAGGTGGTGGACTAAAGTGACTCCAAAAGTCCCAACGTCCAGCTGTTCAACTTTGGTGGAGGTAAGGGCTTGCCTCCCCAAGCAAGACAGTACCCCCATGCACCATGTGACTTGCAGTTGCCAAGGCTTGTGTGCAACCTTCGAAGAAGTTCTTCATGCACAGCACAGCTTAGGCCCCCAGCACTCCATCCTGTGACGCATAACTTCTCGAGTGGTTCTCCGGTAACGTGGGAATCCTTTGTGTTGTGCTACATGGGCATCCATTTCTACCTTCTTTGTCCCTCTGCTGTGGGACTCCTGTGCACATTGCCTGGTCTTCTGAGGGCTCTCTGAGTTGCTGAGAGCCACCTCTGTTTCCTCCTCCTGGGAAGAGGCCATCAGGTCCCTCCTGGTTCCGGGCAGTGCGAGTTTCCACTAACCTTAAGCTTTGCGGGTGGCAAGGCTTGTTGGCGGAATCCAACGACGCAAACTAGACTGCATTCATCCATCCGGTGAGGGACATCTTCTTCACCAACCAGGAACCTGCATCTTTCTTCTTTGGTGCAATACAGACTTTGTCTTCTCACAAGTGGTTCTTTTTTTTGTACCTTCATCCAGATTAGCAGGGGTTCCTGTTCTCCCTGGACTCTTCGGTGTTTCTTTAACTTAGTCCCCTTCTTCCACAGGTTTTCAGGTCCAAGAATCCATCATTGGTGTCCTGTAGCAACGCAAACCAGACTGCATTCATCCATCTGGTGTGGGACATCTTCCGCACCAAACAGGAACCTGCATCTGTCTTCTTTGGTGCAATACTGACTTTGTCTTCTCACCAATGGTTTTTCTTTTGCACCTTCATCCAGATTAACAGGGGCTCCTGTTCTCCCTGGACTCTCCTGTGCTTCTTGGACTTAGTCCCCTTCTTCCACAGGTCTTCAGGTCCAGGAATCCATCATTGGTGTCTTGCAGTCTCTTCTGGTTCTTGCATAATCTTCTATCCTGACGTCTAGTGTGTTTTAGGAAACTTGCTGTGATTTACTCCTGCTTTCCTGGGCTCTACGTTGGGGTCTAGTACTTACCTTTGGTGTTTTCTTACATTCCCAGTGCCCATCCACACCCTACACTTGCCTAGGTGGGAAACCGACTTTCGCATTCCACTATTTTAGTATATGGTTTGTGTTCCCCCCAGGCCCATTGAAACCTATTGTGATTTTCACTATTTACACTGTTTTCCTATTGTGTACTTACCTGTTTTTGGTTATTAGTGTATAAAGTGTGTAATTTACTTACCTCCTAAGGGAGTATAGTCTCCTAAGTATTTTTGGCCTTGTGTCACAAAAATAAAGGCCCGTATTTATACTCCGTTTGCGCCGAATTTGCGTTGTTTTTTTCGACGCAAATTCGGCGCAAAACTAACGCCATATTTATACTTTGGCGTTAGACGCGTCTAGCGCCAAAGTATGAAGAAAGAGCGTCATTTTTTTGCGTGAACGCCTTCCTTGCGTTAATGAGATGCAAGGAAGGCGTTCCCGTCTAAAAAAATGACGGCGACGCAAATGCGTCATATTTATACTCCCGGGCAAAAATCACGCCCGGGAGGTGGCGGGTCAAAAAAACCCGCATTTGCGCCTGAATTTAACGCCTGGGTCAGGGTAGGCGTTAAGGGACCTGTGGGCTCAGAATGAGCCCACAGGTGCCCTCCCCTGCCCCCAGGGACATCCCCTGCCACCCCTGCCCACCCCAGGAGGACACCCAAGGATGGAGGGACCCATCCCAGTGAAGTACAGGTAAGTTCAGGTAAGTATCATTTTCTTTTTTTTTTTTTTTTTTTTTGTGGCATAGGGGGGCCTTATTTGTGCCCCCCTACATGCCACTATGCCCAATGACCATGCCCAGGGGACACAAGTCCCCTGGGCATGGCCATTGGGCAAGGGGGCATGACTCCTGTCTTTACTAAGACAGGAGTCATGAAATGGCGTCTGGGCGTCGTAAAAAAATGGCGCAAATCGGGTTGAGGCGATTTTTTTGCCTCAACCTGACTTGCCCCATTTTAAGACGCCCTAACGTCATTTTTGCCCAACGCCGGCGCTGCCTGGTCTACGTGGTTTTTTTCCACGCACACCAGGCAGCGCCGGTCTGATTGCGCCGTCTAAGGCCATTCCATAAATACGGCGCCCGCATGGCGCTTCAGAATGGCGTTAGACGGCGCTAAATTTTTTGACGCTAAACTGCGTTAGCGCAGTTTAGCGTCAAAAAGTATAAATATGGGCCAAAGTACCTTTATTTTTATAACACTGAGTATTGTCTTTCGTGTGTGAGTACTGTGTGGCTACAGTGGTATTGCAGGAGCTTTGCATGTCTCCTAGTTCAGTCTTGGCTGCTCTGCATATAGCTACCTCTAGACAGCCTGGATTCTAGAAACTGACTACATTTCACTAATAAGGGATAACTGGACCTGGTATAAGCTATAAGTACCTTTGGTACTCACTACAAACCAGGCCAGCCTCCTACAAGGCCTTTCCACCTATATAACCACATGCAAATCTTTAAAGGCAAATAAAATCAACCAGCTTCCAGCCCACATGTTAGCCGTCATCAAAACTGGCTTTGGACCAGGTTTCCACTTTGGTCATAATATTAAACATCTATATCAATGCGACCCACAAACTGCAGTTATTAGACACTTCGGAAAACAAACTGAAATCTCTAAATGCCTAATACTGGAATGCATCCTGGCTAATCACAGGCAATTTAAAACTAAATATGGCCAAACATGGGTATAGAAGTACCAGAGAAGGAGCCTTAGATCAATGCCTGGGCATTCCACAGCAAGTATCACACTTCAGTGTCATGGACAAATGCGATGACCCACTGCTGAGAGCCTTGGAGGCTTTAGGACTGAGAGCCTTGAATGGTCGTTTTCCCACAGACAGCCCAATGAATCCAACGCACATATGAAAGAAATCAGCTAGCTCCCTGGATTACACATTTACACCTATAACATTCTACAAATACATTCAAGGTTTTAGCATAGAAGTAAGATGCGAAAGTGATCATCACCCGCAAGTCATGGAAATCACGAACAACAACCATTACATGGCACAAATGCACAACATAGGGGCACAAGATCCAGGTAGCCATCTCCGCTGAACAAGATGGTAAAACCTGGGCTTGGGAAAATATGAGGTTTGGAAATCGAGCTTGTTGTTCATCCTAGGGACCCATCCGGATATAATCATCAGATGGGAAGCAATGCTAACATTACTAAGGAACCAGCTGGCTCCCCTACAATTGCACAGGCTTAGACCCCCATGCAACAAAAAACAATGGTTGACACAATCTCTAAAGCAATAAAGGCAACAGCTCAACAAAGCTGCAAGAGCCCTAAAGAAACAACACATGAACACAAGACATCACAGTACCTTCCAAGTTTTGGGAAAGAAATATAAAAAGGCAGTCTGGGAAGCAAAGCAGACACACCAAGATGAGGAATGGATCAAAGTTGTTGAGGCATGCAAACAAAAGAGCAACTGCCCCTTTTGGTCCATCATCAACCAACTGAAGCGTGGGGTGGCAGAGACCTTAAGCAACACTGTGCCTGAAGCAAAGTGGATTGAGTAAATCTCCAAACTATACGACTGTCAGGAAGTGGTGGAATGCAACACATGCTTAAATTACAAGCCAAATCACCTATCCATCGAAGTACAAAATATGGGAGGACACTTTAGGTACTGCAGAACCAATGGGGCCCCAGGTCAAATGGCCTCCCCACGGAAGTCTTAAAACACAATCCAGAATTTTGGTCCAACCAATTTAGTAATCTGTTCACCTCTTGCGTCACAGAAAATAAAATCCCTGATTCCTGGAAAGGGGCAATTCTCCACCCAATTTACAAGAAAGGCCCTTATGGGAACCCCGACAGCTATCGCTTGATCATCCTCCTCAACACTGATGCAAAAATATTCACGGAGTGTCTTCTAGTGAAAATAAACCACTGGGCTACTAGACAGAACCTAATCGCACTGAACCAAACAAGTTTCTGTCCCTCATTAGGAACCACTGACAACTTGGTAGCACTAGCATTGCTGGCAAAAAAGTATACAAAAAAGAAAATGGCCTTGTAGACCTGCTTTGTGGATCTTTCTAAGGTCTTCAACTCTGTGGAATGGCACAAATTATGTATAAACTTAGTGGATCTTAAATATTCCATCAAACTTGCTAATGGGATTTCATCTCTTATGTTCTGACAACTGGGCCAGGTTCAAAGTTGGCTGCAATGGAAGAGACTGCAAAAATTCTGATAGGAAGAGGAGTAAAGCAAAGCTGCATCCCAGCCCTGATGTTATTCAATCTATATCTTGCAGACCTGTGTGCACCGCTGAACTCTGCCACCTCCCATCCCCCCAATTTAGGCTACCAACTTCTAACTGGACTGCTTTACGAAGATGATGTCATCCTCTTGAACCTATCAGACGCAGGACTGCAAAAAACTGCTAAACATCCTGGATCATTATTCCAAATTCAACAAGTTGCTCTTCAACCTGGAGAAAACCAAGGTAGTCATCTTCGTAAAGTGCATAATAAAGAATAAGCAGTGACTCTGTGGAAACCAGCTTGTCGACATAAGCAATATCTTCAAATATTTAAGAGTCTGGTTGCAGAAAAGGTGGTCTCACCACCTGTATTTAAACACTCTGAAAGCCAGAGTGGAATCACAACTTGCAGCCCTTCAAAAACAATCAACGAATCTGCAAAGTCCAACCTGGAGGTGCTCCTCACTGTGATCAGAGCAAAGTTCCTGCCCTAACTGATATATGGCTTAGAAAGTTATCTGGGCAAGTTTAATGATTTCTTACACATCGCTCAGAGTATAGTTCTCCGACTTCCCTTCAGCCTACCATACAGCTCCTCAACAGCACAAATCAGACTGGAATTTGGGCTACAAGACCAAGCCCTGGTACAGAAAGGAGCTATCCTCAAATATGCCTTTCTATTAAGATAAACACCCCCAAATACACTAAAAGCACTAATTAGGGAGGAATCAGGCCTGAACTTGCTGGATGATGCAAATTCATGGTCTGACACAATTGCCTTTGCAATCAAGCAACTTCAGGCAGAAGAGCTGTAGCAAAAGTCCTTACTGTGTAAAACGTATAATAAGCTAATAAATAAGCAAATCAAACAGCTATTGAAAAGCAAGGACAAAGACAAGTTCAGGTCAAAGTCCCACTCATGGATGACTATGAACACGTACAAGACAATGACAGCACAGGTATACATAAGAGAAACACAAACTAAATTTCTAAAATTAAAGATGCTGCACACCAGGTTGGGTCTTCTCCCCTCACTAGACATGGTCCCAAAATGGAGCAAACCCTCAGAAAATGGGAAATGCAGGCTATGCGTATACCATCAGGAAGACTTTCTACACCTTCTATGCATATGACTTTCACTGACACCTTGACGCAAACTGTTCCTCAAAAACATGTTCAACGCAAACAGCATTCAATCATGCAGACAAGCTAACCTATTTTACCTCAAAGTAGCGAAATTCATATTAAAAACAGAACTCCTGTTAAAGCATGCGTTAACAAACTTTGAAAACTGAGGGTGGACATCGTATACCTTGGCTAGAGTCCATTGTTTTTACTCTGTGTGAGCTAGAAATCCTGTTGGTTGTTTCTGGCCTAACAATTTTACCATTTATGTATGTTGCTGACTGCAACAATTTGTATTAATTATGCAATAAAGGTATATCGGATTTACCAGATATCACCTACTCCCTTTTTTCCATCCTCCAGGATATTTTTGGGATATCCTCTTGCTCTAAATCGTTCAATCATGTTGTGTATTTCCTCATTGAATAACTTATCCGTTAAACATATTTTTCTAGCTCTCAACATTTGACTGTACAAGATGCTCCACTTAAGAGCATCTGGATGTCCACTGTTAGCATGTAATAGGGAGTGTGTGGCTGTAGATTTTTAATGGATTTTTATCATTAATCCATTATTACTCACCCCATCTAACTCCACCACAAGAAATTCACACTGAGTGCGACTCAGGGTACTAGTCAATTATATGTTAAGATTATTCTGATTACGTTTTTTCAGGTAGCCATTCAGTTCAATCTCATTCCCTTCTCACAAGATAAACAAGTTGTGAACCGAAGGGCAACTTTTTGAGTAAACTCCTCATTCTCTGCGGCCCAGGCCACCTCCATCTCGCACCACCCCATGAATAAATTCACAGTGTTGGGGGCGAAAGAGGTGCCCATTGCTGTGCCCTTTTGTTGTAAATAATAGCTGCCATCAAAAGAGGAAACATTGTAGGTAAGGCAGTACCTTAGCATCTCCAGTAACATCCTAGTACGGTCCAACCATTCTATATGGCAATCTCTTTTGAAGTATTCACATGTTTTAATCCCCTCCTCATGACCAATAACTGTATATAAAGATGTAACATTAAACGTGGCCATTCTATAGTCCTATTTCCATGGGAAATTATTTATGTTCTTTAAAAAATCAGTTGAATCTATTAAATATGATATCAAATTCATAACATAACTGTAAAAACAGGCCCAAAAACTGTGAACTATTTTCCAACAAGGATCCTATAGAGCTTACGACTGGTCTTCCTAAGGGGATTTTGCTTATCCTTATTGTTAGACCTGACTGCCTTAGGGTGGTCACCCCAACTTTTTGCCTGCCTTCCTCTCCTGTTTATACACTGTTTTTGCTGGTTTTAGGACTCTGTGCACTTTACTACTGCTAATTAGTGCTAAAGTGCATATTCCCTCTCCCTTAAGACATGGTAATATTGGTACAAAAGATTTTCCAACACATTTTTCACTACCTTACAGTCTCTTCCAGCACTACCATTTCCCCGCAAACACATCCATGTGTTACTGATGATGAGCTGAGGGTCATGGTGGACAAAATTGTCAGAGTAGAGTCATACCTTTTTGGAGTACAGTTTCAGCAAACATCAATGGGCAGGAAATTCGAGCTTTGGCAAAGGATAGTCAAAAGGGTGAATTCTGTAGGCAGTTACCAACACACAAGGAAGGACCTCAGAGGGAAGATATGTTCCATGGCTGCCAGACACTATCTGGCAGTCCGCAAGACTGGTGATGGACCCCCACCTCCTCTCCCTACTTTCAGATCATGGGAAGAGTAGGTCTTGGACATCCTGCATCCTGAGGGCCTGACAGGAATAGCTGGGGGACTGGAATCTGGCAAGCCATTACACCATTCATGTCCCCAAAGAGTTTTGTCTTGCATACTCACTGATCACCTCAATGCCCAAACCACCCACCACCCCTGTGTTCAAATGTCTAACTAGCCCTCTCTGGCATGCCACATGTCAACTAAACTCACCTGGGGCCACAGTGTTTGTATATGGCATGTAAAGTACAGGGACTGATAGCACTGCAAACCAGAACAGTGTAGTATTTTTTTAAATGTCTTGCATGTGAAACTAATAATCAATATAACCCCTCATGAATGCACCACTGCCTTACAGTCCATGACAATGGCAGCAATTCTATGAGCCACAACCAGTACTATTGCAAGCAAAACACAGCTACAGCTATGTACCCACCAAAGTGGCCTTTGGGAAAACCTTCTTAGTAATGTCATTCACTCACCTAAGGGAAAGACTCTATGGAACACTGGATGGACTTGCAGTATATCCATACAGAGGCCCAGGTCAAATGGTAACTCCCATACTATGCGCCAGCTCTGTCACCATTGTGCATTGTCCAGCTACCAGTTGAATTAATGATGCTATACACCTTACTAAGATAGAAATGTTCATTGTCATGTCTTTACTCAGACAAAATATGAGGGTATCAGCAGTCATCTAAACACCAACATACTCCAAGAGCTTGGAGCATGGTGTATGGAATCGTAGATCTTTGGGGTCCCACATTGATCTAATCCGGATTTGGAAGCAGCTGTCATTATCATATCAGGGGATCATGTAAAGGCAGCATCTGCATGTCACATAGCATGTCTAGTTGTCAAAGTTAAACATCACTTGTTGCATCACTAACAGCAACTGTGTGTTCCACTTCTCCTATAAGTAACCTTGCCATTCTCAACATGGAGAGGACACCAGAGACTGACACTACCCCCCTGGATAAAGGCCCCATTTAAGAAAACACCCCTGAATGTTTAGACGCTGAGGACAATGCTGACCCATCAGGGATACCTGGTCAGTCAATAACTGTGACCATCACCCTGCCCACATCGACCCCTCCCAGCCCTGTTGCATCCACATCACAGGCAACCATTCACCCTAAACCTTTGTCCCAAGGACAGTGCCTTCCATCATGTGCCTCCCAGTAGAGGTACCTAAGTCTCCTTGTCGTCACCTCTTACAATGATAGTCCTGCCACCAGTGGGCACACTATGCAGGGGCACAGGTATGACGGTATGATGTGTGAGAGGGATGCTGTGGCCCAGAGGATGGGGGCTCCAAGGGATACAACTGACCAGGACACGATCTCCCAAAACTTGGGAACCAACCAACATTCCCAAGGCACAGCGAGCCAGGTACTGATCATGATGGGTAGGATCCCACAGCTGCAGAGGGACAACCACTAGGAAGTCAAGCAGCAGTGACAATCCCAAAATACCATAGTGACTTCCATTGCTGGGGTGCTGATGAACATGAATACCACCCTGAGTAGGTTTTGTACTCAACATCAGGCCTCTTCCACTAGCAATGAAATATCAGGCCATTCTACATCTATGCCTTCTAGTGGAATGGAGGATGCCAATTACCACATAGTGAAGTACTGCTGCTAACTTCAGGGTTGCAGCATAGGTGTCAAACACTACCAACCAACAGACTTCTGAAGTTAGGGACATACCAGTCGTTCAGTATCCCAGGAGGAAATCAGATTGGTTCAATGTATCGTAAGGTAAAGCCTTATCATAAACCCATACCACAGTTTCCAAACAACCCTATCCCATGAAACAGACAGAGGTCAGTACTAATGCCCCCAGTCATGGAACCTCCCGCTTATCGTGGTCAGGTATCTTTAGTCTTTCCGCTCACCTATGTTAGTCTTCAGACACATGCACAATGGTCCGCAAAGTGGAAACACACTGACAGGTGTATACAAGTTAGTTCACACACAACACAAATCATAATGATGTTAGAGGGTCTGGATACAACATAAGGACATGTGTCCATTGGCCCCACCTCCATTACCAAACAGGTCTTTAGTGTGGAAAAGGACGCTACCACTCCACTGTCCTGACAGCTTGGGCATAGAACTCACACTCCACCAATCTCATGCCAGATAGTACCTGTTTTAATCCATGTTCACTTCACATGTCAGTCTGCAAATCGCATCTGCCTATGACACTGTCTGATATTGCCAAATGAGGATAAGCCAAGCAGTCAATCTGCATTCTGGAATTGACAAACATATGGTATAGGTCTCATTGATAAATGTACATTACACTGCCAAATCATATGTACATTTGTTACTTTGATTGTGCATTGTGAAAACAATAGATTATGTACATAACAGTTCTGTGCACAGCTCCAAGTAACAATCTGCATGCATATCTGGGCCATTGGTTTTGAAGCAACTTAAGACCTATCCGAAGGTCATAATAAAAACACTTTCTGGCATTCTTAACCTCACCAATGCTCCATTAAATTCCTTTTATTACATCACATCACATAGCTTGATTCAGTTGAATTACTGATTAATGAGATCAGCCCGGATATCTCCAGCTTCATCCTCATCATGCTCATCATCACTTGGCAAATCTGCATTTCCATCCACAGGATTTTCTGGCTCCCCCTCATCTGGCATGAATGGTATCTGATGTCTCAGGGCAAGGTTGTGGAACATGAAGCAGGCAACAACAATTTTACAAACCTTGTTGGGTGAGTATAGGAGGACTCCTCCAGACTCATCAGTACTTCAAGATATTGCCTTCAGGAGCCGAAAGGCTGCTTCACAACATGCCTTGTACTTCCATGGGCCTCACTGAAGCAGACTTCACTTGGCATGGTTAGGTACCTCACTGGTTTCAACAACCAAGGTTCATTTGGGTAACCAGAGTCCCTTGTAAGTTACGGTTGCAACAATCTAAACATTAATCTTGGACAGCAAAGATTAATGGCAAATACAAGGTACAGACACATATTACAAATATGACTTACCAACCAGCCAGGCCCTCTCTGTGTACAGTCCTGTCAGTAGCAGTGGGATATTGCTGTTCCACTTGATGAAGGAATCATGGACTTATGCGTGGTTCTTAGCACAAACTTGTGAAATATAGAGGTCAGCCAAACAGACCATTTGGACGTTGATGGAGTCGAAGTTTTTCCTGTTCCTATGTAACTGTTCATGGGCACCTGGAGAACCAAGGCAGGATGGATGCCATCTATGGCTCCAACCACATGTGAAATGTGTCCCAAAGCATAAAAAACACAGTTTACATGGGCAAAATCCTCACGGTGGGGAAATCTGATATAGCTGGCCAGGTTTTTCAACAATGCAGAGAGTACAGCCTCCAAAACCATACTGAACATGGGCTGAAACATCCCTGCAGTTAGGGCCATTGTACTTTGAAAGGACCCAGTGGGCAGGAAGTTCAGCACTGACATGATATGGACAATGGGAGGTATGCAATTGGGATTATGAATGGCAGGCATCAGATCTGGCTCCAACTGACGACCGAGATCCATGATTGTCTGTCCATCCAGGGAGTATCTTTGGATGACATTTCGCTCCGCCATTTTGTGCAGGTCTGCTAGTGATTGGTACACTGGAAATTGTCTTGCTCTTCTCATGCCAGGGTAACTATGTGGAACAGCACCAGAAAGTATGTGTATGACTCAATCTATACAGCAAAAGTATGAGCACGCCAGTGTCACTGATAACACTACATTATGTCAAATTAAACAGTGAAAAAGTTGTTCTCAGCACACACCTAGGCTACATATGCCTACATACTGTAATCAGTTCTCCTTACCCCTAGCATGTTCTTTCAATGGAGAAGCATGTCACTGACTGTAAATGTAAAGTCAACTTATTTCACATGTGTAACATAATTGGAACACCTCTACTATGATCAGATCATCATTACTCTTCTGGCACTACTGTTTCATCTACATAACTCAAGATACTTCATTTTCACATCTGATACATATTACATGCATATTGATACATGTTTGCATTAAGCAAGCAGTAAACACATTATAACAAATACAATTCTTAGTTAATGATGCAACTTTCATAACCTTAACGTAAATATATGAACCTCAAAATGGTAGCTGCCTGACCTACTGTACTGGACATCAGGAAGTGACCTATCTCCACTGGTGGATATTGTCATGGCGGTAGGTGGTCATAACCATGGTGGACGTTGCCATTGAAACACATTGCTGCCTTTGGCGGACTTGGCCAATGGCGACGTCTGCAAGCGGTGAAGGTCCTGTACGTGGTGGACATGACTGCAATCTCATGCTTCATGCCTCACTTGACTCCTGACACTACTGCCAGCAAGACCTCCACGACCTGAGCTCCTGTGTACTACCTCTGGGAGCAATCATGCCAGGTCCTACAGGTGATATTCCAATTAGGTTTTAAGGGAATGTACAACAAAAAGGGGATAAAAACCCTTGTCACCAGGAAGTAAATCAGAACTGAGGGGAGAATAAGGGAGTAGGAGATTGGTTAGGGAAATGCTATTGATTTGATCCAGAAACTTTGTCACTTTGTTTGGTGATTTGCTGGTTTTACTTAAACCATCCTTGCCCTTAGATAGCCTATTTTCACTTTACCTCCTTATGAGGGAAGTGCCCTTTTCCTGAGAGATGAGTTCCTGACTGATGGCGAATCAACTGATGTCCTGAAGACGAAGACTGAACCTGAGTGCTGACCCAATCCTTGGAGGGTAACTATATGACAATGGAATTGTGATTGTCTGGTTGCTTTTCCTTTCTAGGTACCAACTGCTACTCTTTTGACAGAGACCATAGCTAGATCTTTTCCAAATTTGTGTTACTAAGTTGTTTTGCATGAAGCCCAACATGCCAATGCTAATTAGAGGTTAGTTGAGAGGGGTTCACTAAACTGACACAATAGACAAATGACTGAATCCATGGTTTGCTGACGATACCCTGCTAAGGATAGCCTATGTTCACACTTTGCTATGTTCTGATGTTTGTGATTCTTGCTTTGATGAAATCTTATCAGAGTTACCATATTGTGACTATGGGGGTCATTCTGACCCTGGCGGTCATGGACCGCCAGGGCCAACGACCGCGGAAGCACCGCCAACAGGCTGGCGGTGCTTCCTGGCCAATTCTGACTGCGGCGGTAAAGCCACGGTCAGAAAAGGGAAACCGGCGGTTTCCCGCCGGTTTTCCTGCCGGTTTTCCCCTGGCCATAGGAATCCTCCATGGCGGCGCTGCAAGCAGCGCCGCCATGGGGATTCCGACCCTCTTCCCGCCATCCTGTTCCTGGCGGTTCTTACCGCCAGGAACAGGATGGCGGGAACGGGTGTCGTGGGGCCCCTGGGGGCCCCTGCACTGCCCATGCCACTGGCATGGGCAGTGCAGGGGCCCCCAAACAGGGCCCCATAAAGATTTTCAGTGTCAGCAAAATCGCGACGGGTGCCACTGCACCCGTCGCACCCCTTCAACTCCGCCGGCTTCATTGTTGAAGGGGCTTTCCCGCTGGGCCGGTGGGCGGCCTTCTGGCGGTCGCCCGCCGGCCCAGCGGGAAAGTCAGAATGACCGCCGCGGTCATTTGACCGCGGTACGGTCTTCTGGCGGTTCCCGCCAGGCGGGCGGCTTCCGCCGCCCGCGGGAGTCAGAATGACCCCCTATGTTATTGTGCTTATTGGTTTTGAGATTAATAAACTTGCTAGTAGCACTGTAACAAATAGGGAATCAATATTACTAAATTCATACTAAACTGGTGTGGTTATTCATGACTGCAAGGTCATGGTGGCGTCTGGAGTTGATTAATGTCTTTGACTAAAGTGAAATGCAATATTGTAATAAATATTGATGATATTATTGACATATTGATTGATATGTTGATTAGCTAGCTCGTCGTAAGGTGTGTCTCAACTGGATCAAAAGATTCATTGGCCTAAAACGAGTCCCAATGTGTAATAATTTATTATAAAGGGATGCATTAACAGTTCTGGTAGCAGAGCAATGGTTTGGCCCTTTGGGGCCCTAGGACAGAGAATCATTGTTCAATCTTGTTTTCTGAGATTATGCAAACTGGAGGTATGATGCGTTTCTAAATTCCCCATGACTTTCCCAGGATCTCAGAGCCTGCCTAAGTGAGTTGGGAATGTTCTCGGCGTTTTAGCATGTGTGGTATAGAAATTTGAGCTTGCTTAGCTTATGCATATTGCAAGTGATTTGGGAGGATTATGTGTGTATAGGCCAGGTAATGTTGTTTTAGCAGGAGTGGGCGTACTCCGCAGTATGAGAGTAGGGTAGTCGGCGTACTTCATATGAGTGTGGCGCTTTGTGCTAAAAAATTATCCACATGGTTGGTGGTAATGTATGGACCCGTCGTGGTCAAAGACTCTGGAGTATATTGACAAGTGTAGGAGACACTTGGGTTTATGTTGTAATTTGTGTGGTTTAATAGGTAAATCGGGCGTGGTTGACAAGTCGAGTTTGAGTCAAATTGTGTGAGTGAAACCTTCGATGGAGATTTGGCAAGTTCTAAAGTGCACTAGGACAAACCATTGACAAGTTGAGAGTAGGATTTGCGGGTAGAATTCTGCTTGCGTATGCAGGAGCTGAGAAGGAGAGAGTAGCGGCCGAGGCTTCAAGTGAAATCTCTGTAAAGTTCTGAAGCAAATGTGTTACCCCTCCTGTAGTAAACCGGCAAATTTGAGTTGTTGTTGTTGTTAAAAGTGCTCGCAATATATTGCATTAGTTTGGTGAGAATCTAGTGTAAGGAGGACAAGCCGCAAGACTTTGTCAGCTGCTGTGTGTGTGAGTGTGACGTCAGTGGTGCCGCGCTGGGATAGGTCAGTTGCCGAGAGGGGTCGCACACGGATTGGCAGCCGTACGTGAGAGGCAATAGGTTGAGAAAGGCGGGTGAAGAGTGTCCTGGGAATTAAAGTCACTTCCTGATTAGTTTAAAACAAAATAAAAGATTCAAAGATGAATTTTTTCAAAGCTTTAAAGAGCACTTTGAAAGGAGACGCATATATTATGGCGAGTGAAGGGGAGCCGACACCGCCTGAGGGTACTCCAGCTTACATAGTAATGGAGGAAAAGGGAGTCGCACCTTGCTTATGGATGAAACAGTGATGCAAATTAACAGAGAAGGAGGGATGTTTAGCGTTTCCGGAGCACGGAACATTTAATACGAGAATTTTAGAAAATTTGAGGTGGATGTTAAGTGTACATAAGCCACCTCCGTAGCCAGCTCAGTATGAGGCATTAGCAGTCTGGGATTTAATGGCCATAAAACAAAGATAGCAGAAATTTGAGAGGAGAATGAAAAGCAAAATGTGGAGAAGGGGAATAGTTGACGGACTCAAATTGTTTCCAGCAATATCACAAGAAGATGAGACACAGGGAAAGAAAGCTACTTGTAAGACAGGTAAGGGCCCTAGCAAGTCAAAAGAGACTAAGAGGTCTTGGATAGAGGAAGACGATTCAGACGATGAAGAGTTTCTTAAACAGTTGTTGCATGATCGCCTGCCACCTTATGCAATAGATGACAATGCCCCGAGCACTAGTGCAGGTCCTGGGAACCAGACGCAGAGCAAGGAAGTTGCAAATACAGTGCAGACTAGTGATATGGTTTTGAGACAAAATGGTGTCAGTGTACCCACTGCGCCAGACATGCAGATACAGTTGCAACCTCCGCCACAGATACAGAGGATTTCTCCAGATGTCCCTGTACTAGAGACTACTACGAGTCTGATAGTGCCGCCTGATCCGATATATACAAAGTCGAGGTTAGTGCAGATTGAGCCAACTCCACAATTGCTGCCCCAGCCGCAGCAACAGCTGATTCCATGTTATAGTCCAGCGGCAGGACCTCAGTTTGTACCTGTACCAACTACAGTGAGTCAAGCTTTGGTAGACACTGCTGCACGGAGTTTGGGACCAGGTCAGACACCAGCTGCCATATCATTACCAATTACAGTTGGTCCCCCGGCACCACTGTATGCGCAGGGTAAGTCTGGTATGTGTGATCTGGGAGTGATGACCCAAGAAGCAATAAGAGGAGGGTCCATAGGAACTCCCCAATTGATGGCACCAGGAGAGCAATCAGCTGAAGGACCCAGGTCCTTGTTAGACCTCAGTCCGATTGGAGCTCCTTTAGAGTCAATGCGACAAGCAGGGTTAAGTGTGCTAGCCCCACAGACAATGAGTGCGGAGACATCACAGTCACCCTTGATGCAGTCAGGAAACATTTTGTTGCAAGGCTTTTCCGTGCAACAGTTAAATGAGTGGTTAAAAAAGACTCATGCTTCCCAAACTACTGCAGTGACCGCAGAAAGGTCAGAGAGGGATGAGTACTTAAACTTTGTGAGATTGGGTGTGGAAGCTGCAGAACTAGTAGAAGGGACAATGGGGGTAAACTGATTAGAGTCTTACACAGAAGCAGAATTGAGGTATCTGTGCCCTAAATTCACTAAGGAAGTGGGCAAGGTGCACCAGAGGTTGGCGGACCTGGCGGATAAATACAACATAGACATTGAGAATACTACAAATGTTTACATTTGAAAAGGAGCTATAGATTAGGCTTTGATTCTAAAGATTTGGATCACATGAGGAAGGCTGGAATGAAAGCGCATCTTAAAGAAATATTGCAAAGTGCGCAAATCTGGGGAGCCTTAGAAAAATGGGAGGGCAGATGGGCAAAGAAAAGAGATAAGGAGAAAAGTGACAGTCCGGAATCAAGTCAGGCTAAAGCTTCACTGGAAACGGGGACAGTAAAGATGTTACCAATGAGAGAAACAGCTGGAGGGGTTCTAGTCCATGTACCATGGTCTAGGGGAGACATTCTGTCATTTACAAATGATTATCCCAGGTTGAGGGAGAAACCAATAGAGTGGTATCAGCAGACAGACAGGTTTGTGAAGCTTGCGAAGTGTCTCTGGGAGGACTTGAATACCTTGTTTGAGATCATTGTTCCACCTGACTTATGGCTTGAGTGCAAGAGAGGTGTGGACTGGCCGACGCAGGAACCAGCAAGGGATAAGTTGGCTGGATCACCATCTGAGGAGGTGATGAAGTACTATCATAAAGTGATTGAGTTTTTGAAACAAAAAGTGTCGCCGAAAGTGACTGATTGGCAGAAAATCGACCGGACCTCACATGAGGTCAAAGAGTCAATCCATGCTTATTATGAGAGGTTGTTGAAAGCGTTCAAGCATTACAGTGGCACTGAGACTATTGAGCCGAAAGACATGAACCATATTGTGTTCAGATTTGTTGAAGGGCTAAGACCAGAGGTTAGTCAGCTGATTAAGAATCATTTAATCTGTTGGCAGGCAAAGCCGATTGATGAGGTTTTACAGTATGCAAAATACTGCAGTGATGAGACTGAGTTGAAGCAGAGAAAATTGAAGGAGAAAGTGATGATGATGCAGATTAAGGCAGGGCAGGCAGGTATGCAGGGAAACGGAATCAAACAGATGGTACAGCAGCAACCGCAAGGGAATAGCATGTTTCAGGCACAACCGAGGGGCCGAGGTCGAGGCTTTGTGAATCGCGGTCCAGACTTGAATACTGTTGTGGTTCAAAATGATGCACAGGGGATATAAAAGATGTCACCATGTCACGCGTGCGGGGTCGTGGGGCATTGGAAGCGGGAATGCCCAAATGTGTCCACTGCTGTGAAATGTGCAGGAGTTCCAAACTGGATCATGGCTTACACTAAGAGTAAGAAAGGTAGAATGTGTGGTTGGCTGAGTGTTATCTTAGGTATTGTGTGTGCAATAATAATTGTAGGTGTGATTGTGGGAATGCCTTGGTTAGATAAGAAAGTGACTACAATGCTTCAAAACCTGAGACTGCTACACTAACACCGTAGGAAAAGTTTGAGCAGAATACAAAATATTTGCATGAGGGAACTAATTCAAAGGGGGAACTTTCTACTAATGTCTTCTATCGCTTGCTGAATGAGTATGTTGATACTATGGATGCGAGAAACTGTTATGTGTGCACAAAGATTCCTTCATCAGTACAAGAGGGGGTCACCTACCATAAATTGCCTTTAACATATGGAATAATCTGTAGTTTGCTACTAACAAGATTCTATGATCAGGAACATGTGCATTATTTTTATTCTAATTTAGATGTAGTGTTTTCCTTTGTGCCTGTGATTGAGTTTTTAAACAAGCTAGCTGAAGAGCATAGTATAAAATTAGTTTGGGGTTTCTTTGAGCCAACACTAACATTTGGGACAGCTTTTGCGCACCGCAACAATCTGACCTGCTTATTAAAACCTGCAGAGAAAAGCTTTTTAGATCACACTGATAATAGACGCAAAGCACTGAAAGAAAGGTTAGAAAAGGGATTAGAGAAACATACATATGCAAATGATTATGCTTACACCGCAATAAAGACGCAGGGCAAATTATCTATAAATGCATTACATGTAGGAAGGCTTTGTATATATAGGCCAAAATCTGAGCACAACACTTTATTTGTGGGAACGAGTGAATGCAGACATGTGTTTTTGTTTCAGAGTAAGTGGACATTCATGTTGAATGGACAGGATCCAGCGATCCCTGGGATCTATTATATCTGTGGACTTAATGCTTATTACCGTCTCCCAGAGGGATGGTATGGGACATGTTATTTGGGGATAGTTTTCCCAAAGATTGATGACTTAAAGCAAATACCTAAAATGTCTGAACTACAACATGCTAGACAAAAAAGAGAGACAGCGGCTGATGTTGTTGGTGACATATTTGGAGACATAGGCCCTCATTCCGCACGAATGACGGAAGCACCGCCAACAGGCTGGCGGTGCTTCATTCGTCATTCCGACCGCGGCGGTACAGCCACGGTCGCCCAGCCGGGGATTGTGGCCCCCTTGGGGATTCTGACCCCCTTCCCGCCAGCCCGTTTCTGGCGGTTTTCACCGCCAGGAAGAGGCTGGCGGGAACGGGTGTCCTGAGTCCCCTGGGGGCCCCTGCACTGCCCATGCCACTGGCATGGGCAGTGCAGGGGCCCCCTAACAGGACCCCATGATGCTTTTCACTGTCTGCCTAGCAGACAGTGAAAAGCGCGACGGTTGCAACTGCACCCGTCGCACCGCTCCAACACCGCCGGCTCCATTCGGAGCCGGCTCCTGTGTTGCGGCCCCCATTCCCGCTGGGCCGGCCGGCGCTAACTTGGTTAGCGCCGGCCGGCCCAGCGGGAATGTCTGAATGCGGGAAGCGGTATTTTGGCCGCATGACGGCCAAATGCCGGTTCCCGCCTGGCGGGCGGCTACCGCCGCCCGCCAGTGTCGGAATGAGGGCCATAATTCCTTCAGTAGGGGTTATCTTAAACTCCATAAAAATTCGGAAGTTGTCTACTATTGTGGATAACATGCTGACAAACTTCACAGGGGCTATGCTCCTGATGGATACTGAACTTGCTGCAGAAAGAGCTAAGACTCTTCAAAACTGGCTTGCTTTAGACATTCTTCTAGCGAAGATCGGCTGAGTCTGTAAGATGCTCAACGAGCGCCATTGCTGCTCGTTCATTCCTGATAATAGGAAAAAGATTAGAGGTATGCTTACTAACCTAACAAGAGATAGTGCAGATTTCAAAGATTTGAAGGAACCTGGAGTTTGGGAGAAAGTTGGGAGAGGAATTGCCAGAGAAGGGAGTTGGTTTAGGAATATTTGGAATGGGGTTCTTGCAAACATATTAGGAAGTCTATTAATTGTCCTGATCTGTTTATTGGGTTTATGGGGAGCATGCAAAATTAATGAAAGAATTGAAAGGAATTTGACAAAACGAAGTAAAAGAAATGAAGAAAATGAAAGGGAGAAAATGTTTAATGGGGAAAGCTCACACAAGGGGCAAGATGTTGAACTGCGCATCATGCGCAAGGTGAAAAATTGAAAGTGAAAGGTTGAAAAGGGAAAGGTTTGTGTGATGACGAGCGTCATCAGAGGAGGGACTGAGAGAGCGTAGCTTATATAATCTATATTAACATGAAATGTTTATGAACGAATGTACAATAATGCTGCATAGAAACTGTATTAATATGTTTAGCTGAAAACGTGCACTTGAATTGTGCCCACGGGGAGTGGCCGCTAAGATATATGGGGACTAATGAAAATGACTAATGTTTATAAATTATTGCATTTAAATGGTTTTATATTAATTATTATTGATTATGTTATTAAAGTTTTGCTAATAAATCTTGTAGGTCTTAGTTAGCGTGAGTCGTGGCCTAGCTGCCTGGCTCTCATATTAAATGTTTTTTTCTAATGTGCAGTGTGCCGACTTGCTAAAGGACATGAACTCGCGTTTTTTCCTTCAAACTAGAAGCTGAATGTAACTATAGTATATCCGTTCTCATGAAAATTCATATTGCTTGTAGAAATGTACTAGCTAAATGCAACAGTGTAGATTAGTATAATTTACAAGGTCGCCCAAACCAGTACAGACAATGGAGCTACTGACCAAAGATGTGCGAATAATTACACAAGGATGAAATCATACCGGACATTCTACCTCTGAAAGACGTCAATCGTATGGACCAATAAAATGTCTGAGAACTAATGTGGGATAAAAGATTTAATGACATAATGTGTCTTTTAATTGGCTAAGGACAGTGGGGGGCAACCTTTGTCCAATTAGGTTTAAAGGGAATGTACAACAAAAAGGGGATAAAAACCCTTGTCACCAGGAAGTAAATCAGAACTGAGGGGTGAATTAGGGAGAAGGAGATTGATTAGGGAAATGCTATTGATTTGATCCAGAAACTTTTTCACTCTGTTTGGTGACTTGCTGGTTTTACTTAAACCATCCTTGCCCTTAGTGTACCGCTAAACTGCTATATGTTCTCTGCTGGTTGTTACTTGCCACCTACAGATATATACTAGCAATATCATGATGGTAAATTGTTCAGGTATTTGCTCTCTGACCATTCCGAAGCCCCTTGATCCATGGCTATGTGCAACATAGAGTATGAGATGTTTTAGTCATACCTACATTTCATGAGGTTTCTGATGAGTGACAATTTCATTTGAGGCTTTGATGTCCATCTGATATTTCACATGCATACTTGCTAAACTTACTCAGAGCTGTTAGGAAATGAACCCATTTGGTAGTGAGGGCTGTACATTATCCCCTGTAACGTGTCATTTGAGTGGACATCCTACATGTTGGAAACCATAGAGGTATCGCTAGACTACTATTGCAACACATACATTGTCATCAGAGCTCTGAATGTTAGTATCAACTATATGTTATTTAAATGGTAAGTGGGTACACAACTAATTCCTTATTCATTGTGTTGTGGGCATGTTAAATAGGCCAAAGCATCTTATGAACAGTTACATTATTCACAGGTTCATCATGTGTACATTGTAAGCTTCTGTCATCAATTAACATTGTAAAGTATCATAGACATACTTTCCTTTGCTATATTGGCTATTGTTAGAAATTTGGTCTCTGGTTGGCAGTCAGTTTGCACTCTCTCCAAGCAGGGACCCTCAATCTAGTCAGGGTAAAGGAGAGACACCCCCTTGGTAGCTTGGCACGAGCAGAAAGGCTTAACCTCAGAAGCAATGTGTAAAGTATTTGTACCAACACACATTGTAATACAGTGAAAACACTACAAAATGGACACAACATTAGTTAAAAAAATAGGTAATATTTATTTAAATCAAGCAATACCAAAACAACAAAAATCCAACATAGGTAAGTCAAGATGTGAATTGTAGAAAGAATAAGAGTCTTAATCCATAGAAAACAGTGAGAAAATGCTGTTGTTACACAAAGTACCAGGCTAGCGTAAAAAATAAAGCCGCACGGGTGAGCGTATGTCGAAAAAGGCCAGCAATGTGTCAATTTTTCACTCACAAGTGAGACCGTACAGTGTTCCTTCTCCAGTCGGGTCGGTGTGCATCATTTTCTCTCTCTCACAAGAGAGCGATGCATCGATTCCCAAATGGGCACCTCGGGTCCGGGCAGGCTTTGCGTTGATTTTTCACACCCAACTATGATGTGATTGTGTTTTTGTGTTATATGTTGTCTTGATTGTTATTTGTGTATATCTATGTTGTGTTGTTATTTATTTATATTTAATATTTTCTTGGATTAAATATGTTATATCAAAATTGGAATTGAATGTGAAGGTTTGTTTAAAATCGATATAGGAATAAAGGCATTTATAATATGTTTGATTTGCTTTTCATTCATACAATTTGTTCATTAATTATACAGGAGAGTAATTTTTCTTAAAAAATTTGTGTCTACTTCCCTGAACTTCTCTCCTTATCATTTCAGGGACGCTTTTTGTGTGTTTTTCCTTAAGTAAGAAAATGCCTACTTTCTAAAAGTGGCAATGTCAAACTAACAATCTAAAAAACAACTTTACTAAAAGATGTATTTTTAAATTGTGAGTTTAGAGACCACAAACTCCAAATTTCTATTGCTCCCAAAGGGAATCTGCATTTTAATCATATTTAAAGGCAGCCCCCATGTTAACCTATGAGAGGGATAGGCCTTGCAATAGTAAAAATGAATTTAGCAGTATTGTACTGTTAGGACATGTAAAACACATCAGTACCTGTCCCACCGTTAACATACACTGCACCCTGCCCAGGGGCTATCTAGGGCCTACAGTAGCGGTGCTTTACATGTATAAAAAGGGGCGATTTAGGCCTGGCAAGTGGGTACACTTACTACGTTGAATTGGCAGTTTAAAACTGCACAGACACTGCAGAGGCAGGTCTGAGCCATGTTTACAGAGCTAGTCATGTGGGTGTCACAACCAGTGCTGCAGGCCCAATAGTAGCATTTGATTTACAGGCCATAGTCACCTCTAGTGCACTTTACTAGGGACTTGCTAGTAAATCAAATACGCCGATAATGGGAAGCCAATTACACATATAATTTACCTCAGGGAGTATGTGGCCTTCATGCACATGACAGATGTCCATTATATTTAAGGAGCGGTTATGCTACCTGTCGTTGTCATTGGGTAAATGCTATGTGCTAATTAGGCCCCTATGAGTGAGCAAGATTTTGTTTACAGGTAGAGAATGACTAAGATGAGTAGGACAACAAAGTATGTATCATCCTTTCCTACATCACTATTGGTACATATGTTGGTGACAGTTGTTTATACTCTGTCATACTCAAAATTAGGAAATGCCAAATATAGTGGTTACATGTATGCAATTTTCAATTGTGAAGGTTGTGGACTCTGTGACATGAAAAGGTTTTGGCCTGTATGCAACATGCTATCTTGTGTTTGTCATATGATAAGGTTCTTTTCCTGGTGCATGATATCAGCTAATAATGTAGGTATGTGTGTATGTGGAAATGAATGTTACCACTATTTCCCATTGCTTGGTTGTTGGTTATCTATGTTGCTGTGGATAGGGACCCAGGTTCATAAGGCCAAGTCAGGTTGTCATGGAATGGTTAGTGTGATAGCTCCATTGATATGATGGTATAGCAGGTGTGTAATAGGTGGCTTTGCCGGTGTGTGACATTGTTGTAATGTAGGGGTGTGGACAGTATCTTGTTGTGACATGATGTTAGCACTAACCTGATTCTACCTGGGGTGTAGTACAACTTGATGTAATGTGAATGATGTGTACAGTGTGATGTTGGTGTCTGAAAAGAATGTGATGGCTCTACCTCTCTGTCTGTACTCCAGCATCAGCATCCCAGATGAAGGAAATGGGGGACAGCCAAGTGGGGAAGCTGCTGGCCACGGGATGTCAAATCATGATATCACCGATATCAAGTGAGCCAGTGGCCCGGAGGGCGAGGGGAGTGCCACAGAGGAGACAGGATCCACATCATCATCTCTGGAATCTTTCTCCAGTGGACACTCCCTAGTGGTGGTGGGCCCATCTTGGACCACCCCAGCACCATCTCTGTCTGCCACTCCCTTTCTACCACTGCCCTCCCTGTAGCTCCCCAGCAAGTTGGGCGTGCCTGCTCACCCAAGAGTGTAGGTTTCTATTTTGCCACAGGCACCTCTTCCCCAGCCCCTGTTAGCCCTGCTGCCCTCAGTGAGGAGGCTTTTGACCTCCTGAGGTCCATCCCTGTGGATCAGTTGACCATGGTGAATGCCATCTAGGGACTGGTAACTCAAATCCAACAGAGTAATACATTCCAGGAGGGCATTCATGGTGCACTGGCTGGCCTACAAAGATCCTTTCAGGCTCTGGCCTCCACACTGATGGCAGCAAGTCACCCTTTGTTTACCCTCCCCTTCCACTTTCCTTTTCCCAATCCCAAATCCCTCTTCCTCGACCCAGACAAAGTACACAGACAGGCATGCATCCACTTCAACATCCAAGGGTAGCTGAGACAAACCACAGCATCACAGGATACACCACCAGCATACACTCAAGCAACATTGAGATGCACACACAGCAACAGTCACAACCTGCCCTGATAACCCACCACCACCAGCATCATGGAAAGCACACCAGACATACCTGTAGACACCACACCAGCATTCACAGATTTAGCCACTATACCTATCCTACCCTCAGACAGCACCAAAGCAGACCCTTAGACATCCACCCAAGTCACCACACCTGCAGATACCACAATCACTGACACTCCTATATGCTGCATTCACACCACAACAGACAGCCATTCACCCACCGTGGCATCTCCCAGCACCTCCACTCCAGCCCAAAACACATAAACACCCTCACTCACCCACCCAACAGACACCCACTAGCATACCGCCCATAAACATGCACACAAGTCATCCACACCAAGACCTCTTACAACCACTCCCTCTCCCTCCACACCCAAACCCTTTTGCTCTGACTGTCCCTGTGTGTGTAAAAAACCTTTGCTTTCTGAGTTTGCCCTTTTCTCTACTCCTCTCTCCTGTGAAACCCCTAAACATTCTGCTACCCTCCCCAGGTCCATCCCTTCCTCCTCCAAAGCATCTTCTACCCCCTGAAAGTACCCATGCCCTCCGCCTAGATGTCTACCCCTCTCATTAAGATTCACCCCTCCCCAAGCCTAAACATAATCCCCCCTCAAGCTAAATCCCAAAGCCCCCCTCCCAACCCTAAGCCCGATTCCCCCTCCACTACCTCTCCCATATAATCCCTGAGGTGCCTGTCTTCCCCCTTGATGCTCCTACTAGTGGAGGTTACATGGTGTCTTATCCAGGTGACTGGTTGACACCTGTTCGGTAAAAGTCAATAAGGACGCTCAATGAAGGACCACACGCCAATTATGAATACTATTTAGCTTTACTAGAATTTCGGGTAAATGTAGGCATTTAGCACATTAACAATAGTGGAATAAGAATAGCAATGAAAATCATCTATTTATATATAAGTACACTACAAAGAGCATCTATGTATACATATGAGCAAAGAGTTAATTTACAGATATAAGCTTGGAAAAACTGTATACCAAAAAGTGTTACACTACGATGTTCAGGAAGTAAAATATAAACAAGTTGAATACTTCAGATAAGCTTTGATTTACTGCACACCAAAATGCATGTTTCAATTACTGCAGCAGGCTCACACTACGATGTTCAGAAAGCAAAATATAAATGAGCTGAATTCTTCAGATTAGCTTTGCTTAACTGCATACCAAAATGTATGTTTCAATTACTGTAGCAGGCTTACACTACGATGTTTAGAAAGCAAAATATAAACAAGATGAATACTTCAGATTATAAACACAGTGCAAGCATAATAATCAATCATAATAATAGAACAGAGAAACAAAGGCCTTTCATCCCTGTGTGGAACTTAACTTAGTCCACGAAATGCTGGGAAGCCCTCTACCGCCTGCCTGGACCTCTCTACCCCTCAAGCATCACAGTCTCTAAACAGCAAAACAGGGAGGCAGCGCTGGGCCATGGCAGTTTTCACAACCCCATCTGCGAGCTTCAAATCTCTCACCCGCACTTCAGTGCTTAAATAACTCGAAGGTTGGATTCTATCTCTTTCTGACATTTTCTAGCTACGTTATCAGCACTTGTCTGCTCTGCCCTTCTCCAGCCTTTGTTTTCATTCCATCTTCTCCCTGTACTCTCGTTCTCAAGGTTGAGACGGAGTCTTCTACACAAACAAGCTTGAAAATATTATCATGAACTTTTCCACATTGTTCAGTGATTTCAGCAGGCATCACGCTCATCTACACTGCTCAAGCTAATTAACTCTTCGCGTCACAATGTCTTCCGCACCTTTCCCTATACTGATCACTCCACCCCTTAGATGAGCGCGATGCATGCAAAACAGATATCATTTGCTTTGACATTCCGCTATCTAGGTTGCTACTAATACTTGTCAGTGTTATTCAGAGCACCTGCATCTTAGTATAAAGCTGTTTTGTGCATACGTATAGTCTACATAGTATAGTCATTAGCGTAACACAAACAATCAATAACCAAATTAGCTGTTGTAACACTATATTTAGAGTCTTCATAGCTCCTAGTGCCCAGCCTAAGAAAATGTCATACCAATAATGCTCAGTTATTTGCTGGATGCATGAAGCAGGGTGCATAAGCTGTTTAGCGTTTATGGTCATCAGTATGGCTGTATCCTTGGTGTATTTAGCTGCCATATCAAATTTAGCAAAGGTAACTTGTGGGTAGTGCCTGATTGCATCTAATCTGGGTAGCTTAACAACAAGCGAGATGTTCCACTCTAACTGCGTACGCATTTGCGTCTGTAATGTGGTTATGGTGAACTTAGTCGGTCGGTACAAGATGTGAGTGCTTATATCAATAATGCTGGTAATATTGCACATACACATTACTTGCTCTCCGGTGGTTTGTATAAATCCATTAATAAGTAAGGGATGATTAATGACATAACACATGCTCTATGTCCCTATCTGATAAAAGTCTGTGCCATTTAATAGGATAAGGTAACCATTCACATTCTCCCGGTATTGTGTGAAGACATGGATCTAGCAACCGTCCAGTGTGGGTACATACACACCCCTTAGACCAATCTGCACATCTAGTGGGTTCTACAGTGTGATTTATTTAATCAATCCACTTTTTTTCAGTGTGAGGTATCCACCATTCTTTTACTTATCACCACGGGGAGCAATATAAAAGGCCCCATATGTCAGGAGGAGGATCACTTCTTGCTATATCAAAAAGAGCATGACACATTTCTTCCTCACAGTGAAACTGTATGGGCTTTACCCAAATTTCTTCAGGCAAATGTAATTGTTGTCTCCAATATTCACCCTGAAGCTGTCCCCATTCTGCTTTAAGGTCTGCATACTATTGATTAACAATGCTTTGCCATAGTATGCACTGGATGCCCTTAGTCACTGTTTGTGTGTTTTAAAAGCTTTTTTTTTTTCCTTTTCCGAATTGTTCATAAGTGAAATTATGCCATTGCCAATCGCGATACAACCCACGCAGGACTTTCCATACTTCTTGTGAGTGTGTGGGGCCCCATTGAGAAATTACATTTATGGCCTCTCCTGTACTATATCCTGTAGAAGATAGCTTATTCCTAATGGCTTCAACATCAAAAGAATTCAGGGCCCCTACCCCGATTCCGGTAGCCCCAGCTATCAAGGACCCTAGATCTCTTCTAATGCGTAACTTTGGTAAGGGCCATAACTGTGGTGTCCATGGTGCACATAATGGATCATACTTTGAGACATTCCCCTTGGCAATATTTATCTGTAACACAATACGATTAATTATGCTTGCATGCATAGCTTGCTTACATCCTATTCTATATCAAACTATAGAAACGTTGCTTAAGTTGCTAACCATGCGTCTTTCAGTTCCATAAAACATGAAGGCTGGTGGTTTGGAGTATCGAACTCCTTTGGGTCCATTGTTCATTGTAACAACCACCATGTGTCCTGGTATCACAATATTTACATATCATTTTTAGTATATAACTCAAAGCCTGTACTGTTGCTGGCTTCCCCTGCAACTCGTTCAGTCCATTGACATGTCGGATTTGCTTTCCAGTTACCTTCCAGGTCACAGCTTTGGCAGCCATCCACTTGCCTCCAGGTACCTCCACGTTGCAAAGTGAAACATTTCCCTGGTCATCAGTTACATTAGAGGTTTGAGGTGCACAAGTGACATGAAGGTCCGTAACGACATTCTCTGCTATCATCAATGCAGATGTCAGCGTTTATGACCGTAGGGTAAGTCTCACTGCAGGTACAAATACAGGTACATGAGAGTTCTTTAAAAGTACAATATACGTTCTCCCACCCCTTGACTCAATAGCTCTCCTGCCTCTGGCTTTTTCCCTGGATGGTTCACCCATACTTTTCTTCCTGTGCTTCCAAATCCCCCTTCACCTCTCTGGGTGTTATCGGGGGCAGATCTTTCTTCAATGTGGGGGGTGTACGCTTGTTCACAAATCACTTGTGCAAGTCTGTCATGTGCTGATATCTTTTTTGGTTGTTCTTTCACCAATCCGTTATATCTCCGAATCATGCCTGCAGCTTGTGGATAATAACTAAGGTGCACAATCCACCAAATTCCCTGTTCCTGTGCCCAGCCCTGCACTGTTTTCCCTGAAAAGTGTGTGCCCCTATCTGTTTGGATCTCATCAGGTGCCCCATAATGTTTTATCAGGTAGTTTAGCCCTTGCAAAGTGGACTTTTGATCTGCAGACTTACACGGCATACCCAACATAAGGCCAGAGTAGGTGTCCACATTGTCAATATGTAGCTTTTTCCTCCTTCTTTTGGTAGTGGCCCGATATAGTCCAATTGCCACACCGTAGCAGTTGCAGTTCCCCTTCTGATATGGCCGCTAGGCTTCTTTTGCAGGGGCATTTGTCTAATCTGGTTGCATATGGGGCACTCCTTTACTGCTTGTTGCACTTGTTCTTTAGTAACTGGAATTTGTCGTAGCTGTGCCCATGCATAAATGCCATTCTCTCCTGGATGTCCGGATGTTGCATGGGCCCTGTTTGCTAATGCAGCTTCAGCTTTCTCGTTGATGACCACTGTTCGCATTTTGGCCATTTGATCTGCGGTGTTGTTGAATAGAGATGCAAGTGAGGAATCTGATGGGCAATGGGCATCCACATGTCCCACATAGATTTGACATTTTTGCCCTTTCTCCCACATCTCTTCCCATAGCTGCTCGCCTCCCGAAATGGGGGTGCCTTTAATTTTCCATCCATCCCTGCGCCAAGTCGGGGCTCAGCTTACTAGTCCTTGGTAAGTGGCCCAACTGTCAGTGTACACAAATGTTTTCTCTCCGATGGGGGCTTGTTTGATCACTGCTGCTAGCCCCTGCAGTTCTGCAAGCTGGCTTGATTCATTATCCCCTCCTCGCGGCAACATCGTTTCTGTAGCAGGCTGGAATGCGACTGTTTGCCATTGTCTTTTTCCTTGATAGTACCGGGCGGTAACATCTGTGAACCATGCATTTTGCTGTTTTCTTCGGTGAGTCGTTCAAAAGGAGGGGCTGTCTTAAATGGTGAGGATTCCATTTCAGAGGGCTCTGGCGCAGGGGCCATTGCCTGCAAGTCCACTGCCCCTAGCTTATCTTGTAACTTCGACACTCCTGCGGGTCCCGGTAATGCCCTCTGCTGCAGGTACCATTTCCACTTCATGATGGCAAACTCCTGTGCTCTGCCTACTTTATTGCCAACCCCTCCTTCTCTTGTCCAACCTAGTAAGGGGACCCATGTTTTTAAGGTGACCGGCCGATCATCAGTTATGGGTTCTGTTTCCACTAAGGCCCAATCTTGTGGCACCCTCTTTTTTCCCTGCATCTGCCATAGGCTCCACATCACTACATCATCTACATCATCCTGTACTATCATTTCCAGCTCAAACGGGTCTCCTTCTGTGATGGGACCTAGCGTAAAAGGATTCTGTAATGCATCTTTTGCTCCAGTGTCCCACAATCTCACCAACCATTTAAACAAAGGCTCTGCAGGCATCTGCCTAAACATACGGGTTATCCCCAACAACTCACTCTGCGTCTAATCTCTTACCAAACGAGAATTCTGTATTTGCCCACCATTCACTCCCTTTTCACCTTCAATTTCACCTACACGTCCTTCTCCACTTTCAACTCCACCTAGTTCTGTTACACGTACTTCAACCTCATCTTCCCAATTCCAGTGATCATTGTCTGAGACTGTTCCATCCCAAGTATATGGATCCCAATTTTCTTTGCGTACCAATGCCCTCACTTGCACAGTTGAGGGTATTTTAGGCTTCTGCCTACTCTTCTGTTTGCGTACCAGTGCCCTCACTTGCAGAGTTGAGGGCATTTTAGGCTTCTGCCTACTCTTCTGTTTGCGTACCAGTGCCCTCACTTGCACAGTTGAGGGCATTTTAGGCTTCTGCCTACTCTTCTGTTTTGCTACTCGTACTGCTAATGCGGTGCACCTTGCCTCCATTTGATCACCAAGTCACTGCACTTTCTATGGCCTCTTTCATAAGTAACTGCCTTTCCTGCAAGGCTGCAACCTCATCCCGCAGTTTTCTTATCTCTGCATCTTGTGTTAACGTTTTCCTGTATACCGTACAGAGCGCAGACAGGAATAGCCATTCCACTTGCCCTGCTGCTTTCAGCTCCAGCTTCGCCCCTCTTAGCTTCACACTTTCAACCGCATCTTCCACTAAGAGAGGAGTCACTTTCTCATCTAATGCCTCCCATAACACTGGCGCTGCCCACCGGTTCAGGAGTCCTGCCACACCATAGAACGGGTCAGTTGCTAACCACCCGGGAATGGATCTGGCTTCTGCCCCATGCTGCCTTCCGCTGTCTGCCTCACTTTTCTTACATCCCCAAAGAGGCATTATTGACTTATGCCCCACTTCTGGTACCAAAATGTCTTATCCAGGTGACTGGTTGACACCTGTTCGGTATAAGTCAATAAGGACGCTCAATGAAGGACCACACGCCAATTATGAATACAATTTAGCTTTACTAGAATTTCAGGTAAATGTAGGCATTTAGCACATTAACAATAGTGGAATAAAAATAGCAATGAAAAGCATCTATTTATATATAAGTACACTACAAAGAGCATCTATGTATACATATGAGCTAAGAGTTCATTGACAGATATAAGCTTGGAATAACTGTTTACCAAAATGTGTTACACTACGATGTTCAGGAAGTAAAATATAAACGAGTGGAATACTTCAGATAAGCTTTGATTTACTGCACACCCAAATGCATGTTTCAATTACTGCAGCAGGCTCACACTACGATGTTTAGAAAGCAAAATATAAACGAGCTGAATTCTTCAGATTAGCTTTGTTTAACTGCATACCAAAATGTATGTTTCAATTACTGTAGCAGGCTCACACTACGATGTTTAGAAAGCAAAATATAAACAAGCTGAATACTTCAGATTATAAACACAGTGCAAGCATAATAATCAATCATAATAATAGAGCAGAGAAACAAAGCCCTTTCATCCCTGTGCGGAACTTAACTTAGTCCATGAAATGCTGGGAAGCCCTCTACCGCCTGCTTGGACCTCTCTCTCCCTCAAGCATCACGGTCTCTGAACAGCAAAACAGGGAGGCAGCGCTGGGCCATGGCAGTTTTCACAACCCCATCTGCGAGCTTCAAATCCCTCACCCGCACTTCAGTGCTTAAATAACTCGAAGCTTGGATTCTATCTCTTTCTGGCATTTTCTAGCTATGTTATCAGCACTTGGCTGCTCTGCCCTTCCCCAGCCTTTGTTTTCATTCCATCTTCTCCCTGTACTCTCGTTCTCAAGGTTGAGACAGAGTCTTCTACACAAACAAGCTTGAAAATAATATCATGAACTTTTCCACGTTGTTCGGTGATTTCAGCAGGCATCACGCTCATCTACACTGCTCAAGCTAATTAAACCTTCGCGTCACAATGTCTTCCACACCTTTCCCTATACTGATCACATGGCATTCACGAGTCAAGTTTGGTGCACCAATAAGTGCTTTTGGTGCACATTATTGTGGCTATGGACTGGACTATGGCTTTGACTTTCTTAACATTTATGGTTAAAAATACATTAACACCAACCAGTTGTTGGTTCCTTTGTTAAATTTTTGTCCTTCATTTCTTTAACTAGGTTAGAGTTGTTCCTGGCTGACACTGGTTGTATATCAGTATTTGTGTGTGTGTGGTGCTTGTGCTCCTTGTATTGTATGGCCAGTATGTGTGGGTGCGTGCATTGCTTTTGTCACCCAGGGATAGGGTGCGTGTTGCGTGATGGGCATGTGTATGTAGTAGACATGTTGTTGTCATGGTATTGTGTTATGTTTGTGTTGACATGTGTTTGTTGCTGTGTTGTGTGGCTTTGTGTGCTTTGACTGTGTGCGTGTGCATGTTTGGTGCATGTGATGATAGGTACGATGTGCTGTGTGTTTCGATTGGTAAGTTGTCTGATTGTGTAATTGTGTATGCTTGTTCCATTTTGGTTGTAGGTTGCATTGTATGTGTGATGTGTTCCTGGGTAGAGTTTATTGTGAGCGCTTGCCAATGTGTTGATGATGGTACGGTTGTGGTGTTGTTGTGATGTGTTGTGGTGTTGTGTGTTATTGTGGAGACTGGGCCTGTGCTGTGTTTCCATGTGTAAGTGTGTGTTTTTGACCTGTGTGAATGTGCTGGCTGTGGTATGTGTACTCTGTATGTGCGGTTGTCTGTGCGGCTGTATGTGAATATGCGTATCAGCAAACAGTCATGTGTGAGTGTCACCCCTTCCTGATGGTATGTTGTGTAAGTGTAAAAAAAAAAAAAAAATGAACAATATACAACAATAACAGGTAAATGTGTATACTTACTGTAGCTGTTGTCATCAGTGGCGAAGATTCCAAAGTCTTTCGGTGAGCAGAAGCAGCGGCATGACATCCAGTTCTCGTTCCATGGAGGCTCTGGACGTGTATGGCTTCCTGAAGGAGAGTGTCTCCTCTTATAGAGTTCGTTTCCACCAGGGTTTCTGTGATTGTGTGACCGTGGCAGAAATCATGGCAGTGTGCAGCCTCATAGTATATCCACAGATATGTGGTCCCGCCAGCAGGTGCCTTCAGTTGTCCGTGGATGTCTGACCGCAGGAATACAACCAAAGTCATTATTAGAGTGATCTTCTCCGCCAGCCTGTTGGCGTTATGATTGTCACCACCAACATGACAGTCCTGGGACCGCCACACTGTAATGAGGCCTAAGTGTGCATTGTGTAAATTAGGAGGTAAAGAAACGCACCCCTGAAATGATCTCATGATCCCCAACCCCTGCGATCATCCCTTCCACTCCCTCTCCCCAAATCTGAAACATGTAGTTTGAGTGGGGGAGCAACACCAACATATTTTGCTTATGGGGGGCTCACAGCAAAAAAGTTTGAAGACCTCTGCAATAAGTGTAAGAATTTTGAGAACATGATTTGACGTAGATGAGTTATTCTTCAGTGCACCCTCTGATAGAAAAGAAATATATGCCTAATTTGCAGATTAATAAATTCATACTGAACTAATCCCTCAATTTGCCAATCAATACAAAAGGCTACATTCTCAGCTTTGGATTTGGTCCCCAGATTAACTGCAGACTCATTGTAAGAAAAGATTTCTCATATCATCTGTATGATAAAAGGAACTGTCTTATGTCATCCTCCCAATTTTGAATGAAAAAAAACTGACATTGCATAATTAGCATTCTAATGGGTGAATAATCTTGGGTAGACAAAACCTCTGATAAAAATTAAACTTCAAAAACATTGTAGTTAAAAAACGATGGTGGACTACACACGTAGGTTACATTACTGAGGGTTAGGTCAGAGGCAAAGTAAAAGGGAACAGTTGATAAGGTAGGGCGGAGATTTTAGGATTAGTGTAAGACTAAGTTAATAAGAAAGAACTCACATTAGGCTGATAGTTTAAGTAATTTACTAAGTTAAAGATATTGTTAGGTTGAGGTAAAAACGAATGGGCATATTTACAAGAAAGTTGTGTATTATAGATGATGCACCATTTTTCTTGTGCCCCATTGCGCATGATACCATGTGTGCGCCAAATTTACAATACGGCACACCATGGCGCACATGAGATAAATAGCGTCACAAATTTTGACGCTATTGTGGCGCTTTGGTGGATTAGCACCAAACAGTATGGCCTTCATTACAACCCTGGCAGTCGGTGATAAAACAGGTCGGTGGTAAAAAAAATGGAATTTTGACCATGGCGAAAACCGCCAACACAGACTGCAACTTTAACACACCGACAGCCAACAGCCAGGCGGAAGACAATATTCTGCCCACTGTATTATGAGACACCAATCTGCCACCTTTTCCGGGGCGGTACCAACGCCATCAAAAGCACAGCAGAAACAGTACACAGAAGGGAAACGACTCACCTCTCCACACTCTAGGAAGAACCACGATTCCATGGAGCCCGAGTTGCACATATTTCCCATGCTGGTCTACCTCCTCCTACACCAGGAACACGAACTACGGCGAAGACGACCACGGTGAGTACCGCACCTAGCACACAAGGGAGGGGGGAGGAAAAAGAGAGTGACACAAACATGCAACCCCCCCCCCAACACCATACACACAAACAGATGCAACAACATTATATAAACACCCCGTAACCTTCAGGAATAACGCAAGGACAAAAGGAATTGATTAAAGTGAGGGTAATATTAACAAGTTAGATAAATGCTTCTTTAAAGTACAAAACAGTATTTACAAAATATACAAATGGAGGGACAATGCCCACTCCAAAATGTCCGTGGCCCACTGGGCCATAACACAGAGGCAAAGGCCACACTTGACTCCTGCCTCAATACAGAGAGAACACATCTGGGGCATCAGGTCGAAGATACACAGGCACCTCAGTGGGAAGGGGAACAGGGGGCACCTCAGCCGGAAGATGGTACAACGCTACTGCTCCTGGAGGGGGCGACATGCCCTCTGAAAAATGTCCTGGGGAGTGCAAAGACACAGTCTCACTAGTGGGTGGTTTGCCCACTGCTTGGTCCTGGGGAGTGCAAAGCCACCGTCTGTCCAGTGGGTGGTTTGCCCACTGCTTGTTCCTGGGGGGTGCAAAGTCACAGTCTCTCAAGTGGGTGGTTTGCCTACTGCTTGGTCCTGGGGAGTGCAAGGCCACAGTCTCTCTAGGGGGTGGTTTACCTACTGCTTGGTCCTAGGGAGTGCAAGGCCACAGTATCTCTAGTGGGTGGTTTACCCACCGCTTGGTCCTGGGGAGTGCAAGGCCACAGTCTCTCTAGTGGGTGGTTTTCCCACAACTTGGTCCTGGGGAGTGCAAGGCCACAGTCTCTCTAGTGTATGCCTTCTTCTGCTGGTTCTGGAGGGGGCTCTGTACCCAGTGTGTTTCATCCTGGCAAGGAGTGGGTGAGTGGATGCCTTCTTCCACTGGTTCTGGAGGGGGCTTTGTGCTCAGTGATCTTCATCCTGGCAACAAGGGGGTGAGTGGATACCTTCTTCCACTGGTCCAGGATGGGGCATTGTGCCCAGTGCGCTTCATCCTGGCAAGGAGGGGGTGAGTGGATGCCTTCTTCCACTGGTTCGGGGGGGGGCCTTGTGCCCTGTGATGCAGATCCTGGATGGTGCAAGGTCACAGTCTCTCACCTGGGTGTCATACCTACAGTTGTTGCAGGGGCCGGGACGCACTACAGTCCATGTAGTCATGACTACACAGTGCTCACCGGCTGTGACGGCTGCTCAGTGGTGGCAGTTGAGGGTCTGGCGGCGATGCTGCCAGTGGTGGGGGAAGGCTACAGACCTTCCCCTGCAGCCTCAGACAGCTGCCCACTGGGGCTGCTAGCAGTGGGGCTGCTGGCAGTGGTGTTGCTGACAGTGGGGCTGCTGGCAGTGGTGCTGCTGACAATGGTGCAGTTGGCGGTGCAGGTGGCGGTGTTGGCAACAGCGCATGTGGCTGTACTTTTAATGGTGGGGGAGGCTCCAGCCCTGCCCCTGCAGCCTCGGACGGCTTCCCACTGGGGCTGCTGCTGCTGGCAGTGGGACTGCTGGCAGTGGGGCTGCTGGCGGTGGTGCAGGTGGCAGTGCTTGTGGCGGTGTTGTCAGTGGTAGGGTGAGGCTCCAGCCCTTCCCCTGCAGCCTTGGATGGCTGAAGTGCCACGGCTGGTGTTGTTTGCACAGATGCTGTTCCAGCCCCAGGCACCAGATCCATCCTGCCTTCAGCATCTGTTCCTTTTACATTGGACTTGGCAGCTGTTGTTCCCTCCCTGCCCTTGGCAGCTGGTGGTGCTTCCTTGCTTCTGCCAGATGGTGTTCCCTTCCTGCCCTTGCTAGCTGATGGTGTCTCCTTGCCCTTGCTAGCTGGTGGTGTCTCCTTGCCCTTGCTAGCTGGTGGTGTCTCCTTCCCCTTGCTGGCTTGTGTTCCCTTCCTGCCCTTGCTAGCTGGCGCCCCTTCTTGCACTTGTTAGGTGGTGCAGGCACACTGGCAGTGCTGACGGGTGCCTCCTTGGAGCCTCTCACACATGCAGTAGCTGCAGACACTAGAGTGGCCATAGAAAGGGTTGCAGAGGTGCTGCCCTGGGTTCTGCCCACCTTGGCCTGAAGTGAAGGATGGGGGGAGGGGCGAAGAATAGGTCAAGGGTGGAAAGGAAAAGCCTTTTAGGGACACTGGGGCTGGAAGAGGGTGAAGGTTTGGGAGTAGAGGAAGAGGGAGGAGGTGTCTGTCTGCTGTGTTTGATACAGGTGCATGGGCTGGATGCTGTCGTGAGATGGATGGCTGTTGGGTGTCTGAGTGATTGTGTTTGTGTACTTTAGGAGGAGGGGTACATACACAGTGGGAGAGAACACAGGGGACGTGTGCATGGATGTGGGGGTGGTGACTGCCAGTGAGGGGCGTATAGTGATAGGAGTGCTGGTGATAGAGGTAGTGGATGAGGATGTAGTGCATGCAGGTGTGAGTGGAGACATTACTGGGAGGGAGGTGGATGAGGAGGAGGAGGGGGACACAGTGGAGGCAGTGGATGTTGTTGTGTCTGCATATGGATGGTGCTTGTGTGAGCACCTGTGGGATGAAGTGTGGTGCTTGTGTTTGCCTGAGCCACTTCTGTGTGTTGATTGAGTGCATGCTGGTCTGAAGGTGTGCTTGGGATAGGCTGTGGTTGAGGGGAATGGGACTGGGTAGAGGAAGTGGGAGGGGGAGGCTAGAGACAGGGACAATGGCTGCCATCAGTAAGTTGGCCAGAGCCTGGAATGATCTCTGTTGGGCCTCTACACCAGAGTGAACACCCTCCAGGAATGCATTTGTTTGTTGCAAATGCCCGGCTGGACCCTGGATGGCATTCAGCATGTTTGCCTGCCCAATAGAGAGGGATCTCAGGAGCTCAACAGCCTCCCCACAGAGAGGGCTGACTGGGGCAGGGCCTGAGGAGCCTGGGGCGAAGGAGATGCCCACCCTCCTGAGTGAGCGGGCATGGGAATCTCGCTGATGGGCTGGTGGGAAGGGCCGTGCTGGTATAGGAGGTGGCGGCTGTACCTGTAGTTGGGGTGGGCACAGAGGTTTCCGCCAATGTCAGGGAGCCTCCATCGGAGGAGGTGTCATTGTCAGAACTGTCCCCTTTTGTCTCCGTCATGTGCTCCCCTCGCCCTCCGTCCCACTGGTGCCCTCACCGTCAGTGGATTCGGCCTCCAGGCCCATGTGGGATGCAGCTCCCTCGTCACCGCTGCCTCTGCTCCTCTGCCAGATAAAGCTAATGCACACAAGGACAGGGTGACAAAACAAAAAGGTGGGGAAGAGACAGAGGATACACTTGGTCAATGCCAGCAACAACACCACCACTGGCGTACACAACTCACATAGCATTGTAACTGGTATTGCATGGCCTAGTGCTCTATGCACAAGGCCATGCAATACCAGTTACAGTGCTAGTCACCAGGCCATGGGGTACAATGCCTAAAGCCATTAGCTGCACACCTGAAACCCAAAGGACCCTGCCCAGTAGTAGATGCCCACTAGCATTATTGGGGTTGGAGTGCATCTGAGCCTGCCCATCATGGAACCTACCCTGCCATGTTCGTTCTGGCCTAGGGGCACCCACAGGCCCACATCCCCCACCCAAGTAACACCTCAACACGTGCAAATTCATGATTCTGAATCTGTACTCACCCCCTTGTGGCTGCTGTGATGCCTTCAAGCGCCCATCCAACTCCGGATAGGCTACTGCCAGGAACCGGAACATCAGGGGGTTCAGGGTATGATGGACACCCCTTCCTCATTGGGAGGCCATCCCCAGCTGGACCTCCGCCGTCTTCTTTGCCCAGAGGCACAGGTCCTCCCACCGTTTTCGACAGTGGGTGCTACACCTGTCAAAGACCCCCAGGGTTCACACCTCCTTGGCGATGGCACGCCAAATACCCTTTTTCTGATGGGCACTGACCTGCAGAAAAGATATGTTAGAAAAAGTATTAGTTATACCATGCAGATTGTTACATTTATGGCTCACCATATCCCTCCCATCCCCTTACGCACAGACATTGCCCACCAAACATGCAGCACTCTACCCCGGATCCCTCAGCCCCTCCAACATGAGGCTTACACACATAGCACTCCATACATTCATGCCCCATGCATCGTGCTCACAGTGTACTCACCTGTTGGTCTGGAGGCCCATAAAGTAAATGGTACTGGGGTAGGACCCCATCCACTAGTCTCTCCAACTCCTCAGAAATGAAGGCAGGGGCCCTTTCCCCAGACAATCTCGCCATGTTCGCTTCCCGACACAGGTCACAGCAGCACTTACAGTGTAGGTCCCCTCCTGTTGAAGGTTAGGTAGCAAGTGAGTGAACAGATAAAAAATGGCGGTCACGTCTGCAGTGGTGCGTACCATCACTGCTGGCGAACATCACCATTGGCTCTTGCAACCCTTAGGCCCCAATGATAACCAATGATGTGTTGCACGGCGGTCGTCAACCGCCTCCCTCAACGGCGCACAACGTCAGCGGAATTACCTCATTTCCACTCGTCCCTCCTCACAGGTCAGGCAGCCGTCATTTCAGGGGGGAACAAGCCATGGCACCTAACTGCGTCACAGCAGACATAGGCACATCAACGGACCTACACGTTCACATACTGTTTCTGTAAAAAAATGTAAGGCATATTAATTTGAGGATATGTTTGAATATGACCATCTGCTCACCGTTTTTCACCCTAGAGTTCAACCGGTGAGGATGAATAGGAGATGGAGACATACTCCCGTGTACAGACCCCTGGTGGACCTGGCGACAATGGAGGACAGGAAGATTATCCTAACCTACAGACTTGATAGGGCCACAATCCATGAGCTGTGTGCACGATTGGAGCCAGGCCTGATCTCAGCTATCTGCCACCCCACTGATATCACCCCTCTTGTGAAGGTCCTGTCAGTGCTGCATTTCTTGGCCAGTGGGTCCTTCCAAGTGACAGTGGCCATGGCAGCAGTGATGTCACAGCCTATGTTCTCAAACATGCTAACCAGAGTGTTGTCTGCCCTGATGAAACACATCTGCAGCTACAATGTATTCCCTCAGGTGGAGGATTTGGCCACAGTGAAGGCTGACTTTTATACACTGGGAACTATCCCCAACATCATTGGTGCTATTGACGGTACACATATTGCCTTTGCCTCCCCCCCCCCGGAGAAATGACCATGTGTACAGAAATCGAAAGAGCTATCACTCTATGAATGTGCAGATATTGTGCCTGGCGGACCAGTACATCTCCCATGTGAATGCAAAGGATCCTGGGTGTATGCATGATGCCTTTATTTTGAGGAATAGCAGCATTCCATATGTGATGTCTCAAGCCCAGAGTCACAGGCCGTGGCTAATAGGTGAGCCCATGGTCGCCACCCAGTGTCTGTTGGTATATGGGTGTGTGTTTGGCTAACAGGTATCCCTCGATATTTACAGGTGACCCCAACTTCTCATGGCTACTGACCCCAGTGAGGAATGTCAGGACAAGGGCAGAGGAACGTTACAATGAGGCACATGGGCGAACAAGGAGAATCATTGAGTGCACCTTTGGCCTCATGAACACCAGATCTCTGTGCTTCTCACCGAAGAAGGTCTGCCAGCTCATTGTTGCATGTTTCACAACCTGGCCTTGAGACGCCAGGTGCCTTTTCTTCAGGAGGATGATGCTGGAGATGGTCGTGTGGCAGCAGTGAAGCCTGTGGACAGTGACAAAGAGGAGGCTGAGGAAGAGGATATGGACGACAGAACAACCGTAATTCAAGAGTACTTCCAGTGACACACAGGTAAGACGCTGTAACTTCACCTTCCATTGCAGTTTTGTGTTAGACGTTGTACATGGCAGCCTGATTTTCCCACTTCTATGGCCACCTACTGTACCCTTTGGCATCTCTATTTTCAGATATCTGTGCCCCACTCTGGCTCCTGGTGTGCTTACTGCTGCCCACTACAGGTCATACATATTTATGTATAATTTTACATTTCAATTGCAATGTTTACAGCTTTTTAAACTAATACATATTTCAATCAATTGCAGACTCCATACTTGTATAAAATCCAAGGGTGTTTATATAAGTGATAATAAGTGTAGGTGGTATTGCAATGGGCTGGGTTGATGATGGAGGAATGTCCAGGATAGAGTCCAGTATATTGTTATCACAGGTGCATTGTACAAGGGGGCATAGGGAGTGGGGCAATGGCAGTTCAAGGTGGACAGGGTGACAGAGTGGGACACAAGGGTGACATTCACAGGAGTCTTATTTCCTGGCGGGGGTCTTGGCAATGGTCTCTGGCTTCTGCCTGGATCGCAGGGACATTTCACATGGTGGTTTTCCTTCTGCAGGGGGAGGGGTGCTGGTGGCCTGTTGTTCCTGTGGTGAGGCCTCCTGTCCACTAGTATCAGCAGAGGTGGAGGGCCTTTCATCGGTGTGGCTAGTATCAGGGGCCCGTTATGTGCCACTGCCTCCCTCATGGTGTTGTCTATGTCTGTCAGCATCCCTGCAATGGTGACCAGGGTGGTGTGGATGTCCCTCAGGTCCTCCCTGATCCCCAGGTACTGTCCTTCCTGCAGCCGCTGGGTCTCCTGCAACTTGGCCAGCATCTGGCCCATGGCCTCCTGGGAATGGTGGTATGCTCCCAGGATGTTGGTGATTGCCTAGTAAAGAGTAGGTTCCCTGGGCCTGTCCTCCCCCTGTCACAAAGTAGTTCCCCCAGCTTCCCTGTTGTCCTGTGCCTCTGTCTCCTGAACCGTGTGCCCACTGCCACTGACCCCAGGTCCCTGATCGTCCTGTGTTTGTGGGTTTGCCTGGGGACCCTTTAGTGGTGAACACACTGCTGATTGACGTGTCCTGGGGACAAAGGGATGGGCCCGCTGGGTGGGTGCTGTGCTGGTGTTTCCTGAGGGGGAGGCTCTGTGGTGGTATGGGATTGTGCCTGGGTCACCAACTGTCCAGAGGTCCCTGATGGGCCAGGTAGGTCATCCTGATCCAGGTGTGCAGAGCTGCTGTCATCACTGTGGGCCTCTCCGGGGAGGTGGAACTGAATGTTGCTGGCACCTCCTCTCTGGTGACCTTGTGTGGGGGTCCTGATGTAAATGCAGTGTTTTTGTGTGTGACATCTTGTGCATGGGTATGTTCCCTCTATGGTTGTTATTACCAAGGCAGCTTTGGTTGTGTGAGTTGTGATTTGGGTGACTAAGTGATTGTCACTAGTGTGCATGCTGTGGTGATGGGTGTCCATGCAGGTCTGTGATGGGGTCCTTGCATTGGTGTTGCATGCAGGGCTTGGTATTGGGATGGGTGGGTTGTGATGGTGGGGTATATGTGAGGTGGTGGAGTGATGGGGTAGGGGTAGGAGTTTGTGATGGCATGGAGGTATGGTGGGGGATAAAGTAGTAAAGATTTGACTTACCAGAGTCCAGTCCTCCTGCTACTCCTGCCAGGCCCTCAGGATGCATTATCGCCAAAACTTGCTCCTCCCATGTTGTTAGTTGTGGGGAGGAGGAGGTGGTCCACCGCCAGTCCTCTGTACAGCTATCTGGTGTCTTGCTACCACGGAGCGCACCTTCCCCTGTAGGTCATTCCACCTCTTCCGGGTGTCATCCCTTGTTCTGGGGTGCTGTTCCACGGCGTTGACCCTGTCCACTACTCTCCGCCGTAGCTCCATCTTCCTAGCAATGGACGTCTGCTGCACCTGTGATCCTGGATGATTTCCTCTACCATGACCCTTAGCTCCTTCTCAGAGAACCTGGGGTATCTTTGTGGTGCTATGGGTGTAGTGTGTGTGGTGCGTGTGAGGGTGTGTAGGTGATATGTTGGGGTATGTGCTGTGAGGTGCATGGATGGTGTATGGGTGATTGTGTTCTGTGGCTCTGATTCTGTTGGTGCTCCGGGCGTGTCTCTCTCTCTCTCTGTTGTAAACTGTTTGTAGTGGTAAAGGGTTGTGGGTGAAGTGTGTGTGTATTTTATAGTGCTGGGGGTGTGGTGTGTGTATGTGTGTCAGGTGTGTGTATTTTGAATTGTCCATTGTGGTGTCTCTTTGTATATGTGTGTGTATTTTGAGTGCGATGGTATTTACCGCCAATGGTTTACCGCGGTTGAATGTCTGCTGTGGTGATTCGTGGGTCATAATACTGTGGGCGTATTTCTGTTGGCATAATGGTGTGAGTTTTGGTACCGCCATTTTATCTATGACCTTTGATGTGGCAGACTTGTGTGTGTGTCTGTATAGTGGGGATTTCTAAGTGTGGGTCAAAATACGCATAGTGGTATGCTGCTGCGGTCGCGCTATGTTGGCGGCAGTCAGCAAGGCGATAAGCGGCACTTACCGCCAATGTCATAATGAGGGCCTATGTCCCTAATCCACAAAAGTCAAGGGAGGCCCATTGAATACAAAGGGAGCGTCACTTTATAGACTGCCTAAGGCAGGCATTAAAAATTATGCTAAAAATGCCGCAGTGAAACCTTGTATATTTGACTGTGCCATTTGTCTGGGCCTCCTAATGGGTGAATGCCCCCTTGCATACGTTATGTCTGGCGGATGCATAATGTGGAGCAAAGGGTTACAAAGTGGCGCAATGCTTGCATTGCATCACTTTGTAAATATGGTGCGGGGAAAATGCTTTCTTAATGCCACATTAGGGTAATAAAATTATGCTAATGTGGCACAAGGAGGTGCAAGGGCTTGTGAATATGCTCCAAAGTGTTATCAAAAAGAAAAAGTAAATTTTATGCATTGGAAATAGAAAATGGATGGTGGGTGTTACATGGGATTTTCCCCTTTATAAAAAGAATAGAAATTGAGATAAACAAATAATTTTCCAAAAATAAAGGACTTGTTAGACTTTTCATCCTTGGTATGGTCTCCCTTAACTTTTTGCCTCTGTTTCCCAAGTTGTTGATGTTTGCTGTTTTTGTTACTCTGGGCACTTTACCACTGCAAACCAGTGCTAAAGTGCAAGTGCTCCTATACAAAAAGTGTATGTAATTGGTTTATCCATGATTGGCATATTTGATTTACTAGTAGGTCCCTAGTAAAGTGTACTAGAGGTGCCCAGGGCCTGTAAACCAAATTTTACTAGTGGGCCTGCAGCACTGGTTGTGCCACCCACCTAAACAGCTCTGTAATCATGTCTCAGACCTGCCACTGTAGTGTCTGAGTGTGCACTTTTAAACTGTAAATTCGACTTGGCAAGTGTACCCACTTGCAAGGCCTAAACCTTCCCTTTTCTTACATGTACGGCACCCCTAAGGTAGGCCCTAGGTAGCCCCAAGGGCAGGGTGCAGTGCATGGTTAAGGTAGGGCATGTAGTAATGTGTTTTATATGTCCTGACAGTGAAGTACGCCTAAATTCGTTTTTCACTGTCCAAAGGCCTGTCCCTCTCGTAGGTTAATATGGGGGCTACCTTTAAATATGATTAAAGGGTAGATTCCCTTTGGGAGTGGCTAGACATGTGGAGTTTAGGGTCTCTGAGCTCACAATTTAAAAATACATCTTTCAGTAAAGTTGATTTTGAGATTCTGTGTTTGAAAATGCCACTCTTAGAAAGTGAGCATTGTTTTGCTTAAACCATTTCTGTGACTCAGTCTGTTTGTGGATTCTCTGCCTGGGTCAGTTTGACAGTTGGGCTGTTTGCACCTCTCACTAGACAGTGACACAAAGGAAGCTGGGGTGTAGTCTGCATTTCCTGATGAGCCATCTGTGCTCGGAGGGAGGGGAGGAGTGGTCACTCACACCTGAAAGGGCTGTGCGTGCCCTCACACAATGCAGGCTCCAACCCCCTGGTGTGTGTCTGGGGCATGGCCTGGGGCATGGCCTGGGCAAGGCAGGATTTCACAAACAAGAGAGACTTTTCTTTGAAGTAGGCCTACTTCAAATTTCAAAATGGGTATAAGAAGGGCACCTAAAACCACAGACTTTAGAACACTTCTGGAAACCAAAAGGGACCTCTGCCTGGAGAAGAGCTGAAGAGGTAAGGAAGAAGAGCTGCCCTACCTGTGACTGTGCTTTGTGGAGCTATCCTGCAGTTGCTGCTTCTGGCTGTGCTGGAGGACGAAGACTGGACTTTGTGTGCCTTCCTTCGTGTGAAGAACTCTCCAAGGGCTTGATTTAGAGCTTGCCTCCTGTTGTTTGAATCTCAGGGACAGCAAAGACTTCTCTCTGTCAGAACCCCTGGAGCCTCTGCTGAGACTCCTACTCTGCCAAGTGGTGCCCATCTAGTTCCTGGGACCCTGAAAGGAGGAGCTGGCAGCCCAAGAGTGAGAAATCAACGCACCGACCGCCGTGCGTGGAAAAGATCGACGCAACTCCGATCAGCGGCTGAAAAATCAATGTGCTGCAGGCTTCGCAGTTGAAAATCGACACTCTCTTGCAACGCAACCAGAAGATCGGTGCCCGTGGCTGGAGAAATGACGCGCAACATCGCTGACGGAGAACGGTGAGATCGCAACCTGTGCTGCTTGGTTTTCAGATCATCGTGCAGCAGGATTTCTGATGCAAACATCGCTGGGCGCAAGGCCTGCACGGACCAGAGAGTGTGGTTAAAAACGACGCATCTCTCTCCTGCAGAGAGAAGAAACAACGCACGACAACTAGACTGAAGGAGAAACACAAAAGGTCTTGCTCATAAGTGATATCGACACATCACAAGCACTTTTTGATACACACTCGCCAGTGCTGGGTTATTTTTGACTCACCCAGGTACAGTTTCATGCTAACAGCATCAGCGTTGTGTTTAAAACTACATGAAGACTCTTTGCTTTTTAGTTGATAACTTGACTTGTGTATTGTGGATTTATGTCATTGTGTTGTGTCATTTTGTAGTGTTTTCATGGAATTACTGTGTGTGTTGGTATAAATACTTTACACCGAGCACTCTGAGGTTAAGCCTGTTACTCATGTCAAGCTACCAAGGGGGTGAGCGGGGGTTAGCTGAGGGTGATTCTCTTTTACCCTGACTAGCATGAGGGTCCTTGCTTGAACAGGGGGTAACCTGCCTGCCGACCAAAGACCCCATTTCTAACAGGACTAAAATAATTGCAAAAACAACATAGCTATAAGACTACAATAGCAATTTCCTGAGATAATTCTTGAAGTGAATGACAAAACAAGCCAGACATGGCTTCTTTTTGCCAAGGTTTACTCGTCCATTACTGCGAGTAGATTTTAGCACTTTCCTTGGTCACTCACTTGAGAAGATTATATGAACTAAGATGGGCCCATTGATTTGTTAGACCCATTGCTGTTAGGCAGGACTGGAGGTAAAGCTGGGCAGGAGAGCCAGATTCCCCAGGTATAATAAAGTTCTCACTAATTATTGGGCCGTTCATTTTCAGGGCCTAAGAATGGCACACATTTCCTCAGAAATACCCAGAGTCAGGCTACACAGAAAAAAAACAATTGAAACATTCTCCTATAAAATACATACAAAAGAAGACTATAGAATTGAACATCATTATGAGTCCATATTACATGGATTATATTTTCAATGCAAGACCCTGGAATTACAAGATTAGCAAGGAAAATGTTTGGCCCACTCAAAACTACAACATCATGACAAATCACATCAGCTGCTAGGTACAGCACATATTATAATAGTAAAATGAAATATTTGGGATAATTTAATAAAGAAGTCAGAATTCTACTTCTCCTTGTATATGTTTAGAATAATGTTGGTGCATTTACAGAGAACTCTGGAGTTCTTCTTTAAATATGCAACTTTTCAAGATTTTCAAGAGCACTGTATAGACAGTTATAGCATATAGAACTAGCAAATGGAGATTTATGCAAGTATATATGCAACACAATGTGTATATATGCATTTGAAAACATATTTTTTCAATGAGGTGAACGATTGTCATCATGCAGAAAGTCGTTCCTTTGTACTGCGATCAGTTAAGGGGATGTTTCATCCTCATTTACGCATTGAATTGAGACTAATTATTGCCCTTGGCAGGAGTAAATATAAACAGTCGTCATGAAGGGGAATGGACAAACAAAAAGTTTGTGAATACTGACAAAACCACACTTTTCTTGGTACTCACATACTTAGGCATATAGCCCAGCTCTAGGACACCCACTGGGAGAAGATATGCTGTGTTTTATACCATGCTCATGAAATGTTAGGTGCATACAAAACCCTTTACAAGCATAATATCAAGTTGTATGAATAGGAACCAAGGGCCAGATGTAGAAAAATGCTAATTTGCGACTTGCAAATTGCGAGTCCCTGCGACTCGCAATTTGCAACTCGCAAATTGGTATGCAGTACGGTGTCTCAGACACCGTCTGCGACTCGCTATGGGGTCGCAATGACCCACCTCATTAATATTCATGAGGTGGGTTGCTAATTGCGGCCCCATAGCGAGTCTAGGCACTCGCAAACATGGAGGCCTGCTGTCGTCAGCAGACCTCCGTGTTTGTGACTGCTTTAAATAAAGCAGTTTTTTTTTTTTTAAGTGTAGCCCATTTTCCTTAAAGGAAAAATAGCTGCACTTAAAAAAAAAAAACGAAACCTTTAGTTTCAGTATTTTTTCAGGGCAGGGAGTGGTCCCTTGGACCACTCCCTGCCCTGAAAAAATATTTTTGGGTCCATTCACAAAGTGGAAGGGGTCCCATGGGGACCCCTTCCAATTTGCGAGTGGGTTACCATCCACTTCAAGTGGATGGTAACTGCGACTCCATTTGCGACCGCGTACGCGGTCGCAAATGGAATTGCATCTCACTGCGAGTCGCAAATAGGAAGGGAACACCCCTTCCTATTTGCGAGTCGGAAATGCATTGTGCGAGTCGGTCCCGACTCCCAAAATGCATTTCTGCATAGGAAACTCACATTTGCGACTCGCAAACGGCAATTTTTGTCGTTTGCGAGTCGCAAATCGTTTCCTACATCTGGCCCCAAGAGATTTAACTTGCAACTCAAGTCATTTGTATTTGCACACCTTTAAAAATAAAACATCCTGGCAAACATCCAGACGTACATAAACATATTGCCAAAACTAAACTTTGGTTGTGACATGAATAATGCTCTAGAAAAAGAGATGACAAAACAATTTTAAAATGAGATGGAATAAAGCTCGCTTCCACATGATCACTTCATAGGTTCCAAGCCTCAATTTGGAAATGCATCATATAGTGGCTATTGATCTGCAATCGGCTCTCATGTTTCTTAACTCCGCCATGCATACTACACAATGACCACACTATACTTTTGAATAGGCTCCTGAGATTGCCTGGGAACAATCGGAGAGCTCTAGATTGCATCCTCTCCTTCCTGAGTAATCAGAGTCAAATAATGAAAATTGAGTCCGCAGCATCATCTGCCCAAAAAGTGTCCTGTTGAGTAAAGCAAGGTTCAGCATGTTTGTAATTATTGCTCACCTTAAAATGTATCCCCATCATAAATCCTAGGACTGCATGTAGTACACTTCCACTTGTGCTAACACCTTCATAGACATCTGCTCTAGAAAACCCCACTAAAAATAAAATCACTTCCTGCCTTAACCATGTGTACCACTATGCAAGAACAGTTCATGTGTTTTGAACAAAGACAGATCGTTGTGTTATATTTGTGACAGTAGACCAGAAATCCATGCCATGGCTATAAAATCCTGGAGGCAGATTTAGGAAAAGCGGTGCTGAACCCAGTGCAGCATCACTTTTCTTGCACTCCTTAGATCTCCTAATGCCACCATGTGTGTGTTGTATTCAAAATAAGGTGCTCCATGGCGGTAGTTAGGGGTACTAGCCTCGTAATTGTTTATGCTAGTCCAGCCATTTGCAGGATTAGTGTAAAACAAATTGACGTTAATCCTGCAAAGCAGCCAGAGGCTCATTAAAAACAATGGGAGCCTCCCTTTAGCACCTGCTATGTGCAAGCGTTAAAGATACCGATAAAAATGATACACAGAAATCTCTAGCACTGGAATGCACCCTTGCATATCATGCCTGGTGCACGCATAATGTGGCACAAGGAGTTACAAAGTGGTGCAATGGAGCAGCATTTTTGGACTTCCAGCGCCACATTAGTGTAAAATAAATGACGCTAATGTGCCGCTGGAATGATGCTAGGGCCTCTTAAATTTTGGCCATGGTGTTCCCAACCTGCACATTCTCAAAGGGCACAAATGTCTTGTGTTCTATCAGATATCGGCACATCTTTTTCATTTCTATTCAACGCTATCAACTAAAATGTAAATCTGGAGCTGTAATTGCTGTGAAGGATCCTACTATTACTCCATTTCACCCATTTGGTTAATCGTACACGTTTCTTGGTATTGGTCTACTGTAATGTCACATATGACCACAAAGTGCAAGAACTACAGAATCATGCAGCAAGAGAGTATCTAATGCTTTGAAAGCAGGAGCATGTAAAGCCAGCATTGAAACCAATTCACTGGCCACATGCAGAATAGAGAATCAAATTGAAAGTTCCCCGTACGTAAGAAATGCATACTGGAATAAAGTCCACAACAAAACTGTAAAGAGTAGGAGAGCTGGGATCTGCACACAATGCCCCTAGCATGCTTGGCAGTTGGTGATAGTTCTCCTGGGTTCATATGCCTCTGCCTACATTCCCCATCAAGAATGTGGCTTCAGTAAGGCTGTATTCTTTTGACTATCTAGATTCAACCACTACTATAATATAAAGTGCTGAATCGCTCTCAGTAACGATCATGTTCTATGTAGGAACTAATCCAGTTACCAACTAGTATCAAACACTATGGCCCTCATTCTGACCCTGGCGGTTTGAAACCGCCAGGGCAGAGGGCAGAGGAAGCACCGCCAACAGGCTGGCGGTGCTTCCTGGCCAATTCTGATCGCGGCGGTAAAGCTGCGTCAGAAAAGGGGAACCGGCGGTTTCCCGCCGGTTTTCCCCTGGCCAAAGGAATCCTCCATGGCGGCGCTGCAAGCAGCGCCGCCATGGGGATTCCGACCCCCTTCCCGCCAGCCTGTTCCTGGCGGTTTACACCGCCAGGAAGAGGCTGGCGGGAACAGGTGTCGTGGGGCCCCCTAACAGGGCCCCATAAAGATTTTCAGTGTCTGCTTGGCAGACACTGAAAATCGCGACGGGTGCCACTGCACCCGTCGCACCGCAGCAAATCCGCCGGCTCCATTCGGAGCCGGCTTCATCTTTGCTGGGGCTTTCCCGCTGGGCAGGCGGGCGATCTTTTGCAGATCGCCCGCCAGCCCAGCGGGAAAGTCGGAATGTCCCCCGCGGTCATCTGACCACGGGGCGGTGTTTGGGCGGTTTCCGCCCGGCGGGCAGTGCCCGCCGGGGTCAGAATGACCCCCTATGTGTGGAAATACTAGTTAGGCGTCAGTCTGGGATTAGGCACAGAAGAAAGTAGGCATCAGCGATTGACAAATGCAAAACAAAATAAGATGGGATCCTAGACAATGATAAATTTCCTTCTTACATACCTCTCAGGACATCATGAAGTTAATCACATGAGATTTTACTCTGCAGTGAGATGCATGTATTACCTATAGCCAAAACGAGTCATTTGTTGTGGGGACTGAAGATTAACTTTTTTTTAAAAATCTTGTTTATTGAATAATTTGGGGCTGCTAAAGTGGCACATCAAGTAATATCAAAAGTTCTTCACCTGGTAGGAAAAAGATGCACATCGGTGACCAACATTTTAACAAACGGTAAATGGTGGTAAAGAAGCTCAGATACATATTGCTTAAGGTGCAGAGACATATATAGGCAGCCAGACCATGCCTGCTTAAATAACGTAGGAAGATTATTGCAGCATGCAGTGCAGAACCCATACCCTGTGTGCTAGTCCTTTCTTGGCATCCCATGCAGGGAGAGACCAGCAGAGGAGGTGGCAAAGGTCATCTTGCGTGGGGAGTCCTTGGAAGTGCCTGGGATTAGGGGCTGACTATTAACTTTGAAAGAAATCCTGGTATTAGAAGAGTATATAGAGCTCTCAGACAAAGTGCTTTGATGGTTGTCTAAGGGATCCATTGGAGGGGAAACCCGTGTTCCTACTGAGGTCTATCCATGTTCTGCTTCCAGATGTCTGAAGTGGACATGGCGAGGGAAGGCCTCCCTCAATTTGAAGGGGTCCGCTGTGACTACATGCTGTTCATGCTGAAAGACCACAAGAACACCTTTATACAGCCCAGACAGTGCTACTAATGTGTGTTGTTCAACGCAGATGGTGTGCATGCTACTGCTAATCCAGGAAGACTTTTGAGAAATGTCACTTTCCTCTCTTGTGAAGTTATTTCACGGAATTATAAACGCAAGAATTTTCAAGTAATAGCTAAAGGAAGTTTTGCATGACATGATCATCTTACTAGTTGTTTTTAATTGGAAATGTGGTATTCAGTTGTTGAATGCGTTATTCAACCCACCTCAAATATAATATCCTGCTACACATTAATCAGTGTTAATAGGTGTTAAGAATCTGAGTTCATATATATCTACAAGAAGCACACAAGCAATCAGCACAATCAATCAGCTCCTTTCATCAGTTTTCAAAATTAAGTTAACCTTGGATCATGTGATCCGAAGCCGTACAAAAGCTACATTTCATCTGTAAAAGCAATTACATAAAGACAACTCTATTGAGTATTAATTCCATCATTGTAGTTCAAACAATCTTCGAAAGATACATTTGCACCCGTTACGAATCATGTAAGAACTTGCACAATAGTCTGTATTTTGTTCGCCTAAGACCTTTCTAATTAGTACATACAAAACGAATGCTTTTAGCAAAATGTCCATCTAAGTGGTTTCTTTCCAATGCAATGTGAATATAGAGTAAGACACATGTAAATATAAAATAAGATACGATGTCTTAATTTTTAATTTAGGTACTTTCCACATTGGAATTTTCACTTCTTTTAGTGAAAGGTTAGCTTAATTTGACCGTTTAACCATTTCAGGGGCGTGATTACATTTTCTTTTTAAACTTTTCTTTTTTTTTCCTCAAAACGGTAACTAATCAGATTGGCATTTCGATTAGCCTTTGCACCCATGTGATATAGAGACTGATGTACAAAATAATGGGTTTGGGATGTCCTTATTATGAATTTTAGTAATTCGCTACTAGGATATTGCAAACAGTGATGTACTACAGTGTGTTTGACACTCAGTGGGTAGTAAATGGACCTGCCTCAACAATTATCATGAGGCTGGTTGCAATTTGTGAACCATTGGGAATGGTCAAAAGCCACAGACATGGTGGTTTGCGGGGGTCAGCATATCACCATGTCTGTGATTGTTTTTTCAATAAAACGGGATGCATTTCAAAAACAAAAATGCTAAGTTTTCTTTTCATTTTTTAAGATAAGGCAGTGTTCCGTGCCTGCTCTTAAAAAATGTTGCACCCACATTCACAAATGGGACCCCTTCCCATTTCCAAATGGATTACCACCAACTTGAATTTGGTAGTAAACTGTGAATGTTTTGCAACCGCATTTCGGTCGCAAAACATTAAGACATGCCAGTGTGAACCTCTAATATGAAGGGATGCCCTTAACACACCCTTCCTAATACTGAATCACAAACTCTTATGGGATTCGGTAATAGTTTACCAACTCGCAAAACAGGGTTATTACATAGAAAAGGCTTTATGGCTGTTGCAAACGGCCCGATTCTGTGAATCAGACCCTTTGCAACTGCTAAGTACCTTTGTACATTTGGCCCATTATAAGAAGGACATGGATGAAATAGGAATTGGGAGAGGAGAAGCAGGAGTGAAGGGGTGGGCCATTCATCTCAGCCTACGGCACTCCAAATTGCCCCTTGCCCAACCCACCCAATTCTCTCCCTTTTCTCTATTCCTAAGATTCCTGAGTCGCTCCTCCTAGCCTCTCACTTGCCCCCCTCCCTAGGCAGTAGAATCTCTGTGCTTTCCAATTCCCCAGGCTTCCAGAGTCTCTCCTTGCTGCACCTGTCACCCAAATCTCTCCTGCTTGCCATCTGTTCAGTCTCTCTTGCTGGCCTTCTTATCCCAGGCATGCTTAGTTGCCCATCCTCAAGAATTTCTCTCTTGTCCCTTTCCTAAGGGCAACTCAAGGCATTCCAGCCCATCATGTCTCCTGGCAGAAGCATAGATAGCAAGGGGCAGCCAGTAATGTGACAACCAGCATCCCAGAGCATGTCTTAGGTTGACAATGCCCAGCAGAAGTTAATTATAAAAGAAAATGTTGATGCATATGTATTTCTCTGTGTTTGCTGTTGGTGTGCCCAAGTGTATGTTTGTCTCTGAGTGAGAATGTGTGTGTTTGTGTGCACATGCTGTCCTTCACAGAATTTCTGAGCATCTACAGCATGATGTCCATCGCTGCACCCTAGTAAAATGCTCACCCTTAACAATGGTAGTGTTTCATTTCAACTTGTGTGAATTCATGGGAAAAAATATAAACTGCTTGCCAAGGTATAAAACACTAGCCCTGGCTCAGTGGTGATAATTATTTGGCAACTACTAGCCTCCAGATGGGAAATCTCTATGGCACAGGACCTTGGTATTGCAATCCCACTGTATAATCAGGTGTGGTTTAACTTTCAACCACTGCCTTTCTTTTACAAATTTCGACAGGTAACATAAGCTCATCTTACTGAAGGCACAACCTACCTGCAACTCCCCATCAATCACTTTTCACTCTCTCACCAACCTATTTTTTGTGAAAGGACAAGGAGCCTTGAAAGGGTAGCTCATATGAAACATATATCGGCTATACTGCCCATTTAAAAAGATTTGAATTGAATTTACAACAGAACACAGAATGAACAAAAGATTCTGTCAGATATGGCATCCTTGTTGTGTGATCTCGCCTGTCCTTTTGCCTCTGCTTCCTGTCTTTTGACTCTGTGCTGGGCTCTGTTTTTGCTGTTTTTGTTACTCTGGGCACTTTACCACTGCTGACCAGTGCTAAAGTGCAAGTGCTTCCTGTGTAAAATGTGTTATTGGCTTTTGTATGGTTGGCACATCTGATTACTCGTACGTCCCTAGTAAAGTGCACTAGAAGTGCCCAGAGCCTGTAAACTAAATGATACTAGTGGGCCTGCAGCACTGGTTGCCTGCTTCTGTATTCCGTGTCTGGGTCAGATTGACAATTGGCCTGTTTGTGAACCTCTACTAGACAGTGACACAAAGGGAGTTGGGGTGTAGCCTGCATATCCTGATGGGCCATCTTGGCTAGAGTGGAAGGAGGATTGGTCACTTACACCTGAATGGGCTGTGCCTGCCCTCACTTAATGCAGTCTCCAACCCCCTGGTGTGAGTCTGGAGCCATGCTTGGGCAAGGCTGGGTCTTGTTAACAACAGAGGCTTTCCTTTGAAGTGTGCCTACTTAAAGGTAGAAAGGGGTGCAAGAAGTGGAATCAAACCCCTAGATTTTCAGATTATTTCTGGAGCCGAGAGGAACCTCGGCCAAGGAGAAGAGCTGAAGAGGTGGAGGAGAAGTACTGCCCCTTTGCCTGTGACTGTGGCTTGCTGCATTGGCCTGCAGTTGTGGTTCTGCATAAAAAAGGACAAAGCCTGGACTTTGTGGTATATTCCTGCTTGTGAAGAATCTCCAAGGGCTTGGACTGAGCTTGCCTCCTGTTTAGAAGTCTCAGGGCCATCAAGACTTCCTCTTCCAGCACCTGGACTCTCTGCTGAGATTCCAGCCCTGCCAAGTGGTGCCCAATCCAGTCCCTGGGACCTTGAAAGGTGAAGCTGGTAGAACAAGGACTGAAGTCCACGCACAACAAGCCGTGAGGGGAAAATGTTGACACACCACCTGCAACGCAGCTGTAAAAACAATGGCCCTTATTTATAATTTTTGACGCAAAACTGCGCCAACGCAGTTTTGCATCAAAAAAATTAGCGCCGGCTGACGCCATTCTGAAGCACCATGCGGGCGCCGTATTTATTGAATGACGTTAGCCGGCGTTAGCCGCCGGCGCCGTCTGGTTTGCGTTAAAAAAAACGACGTACACCAGGCAGCGCCGGCGTAGGGGGATATGGGGCTTGGGCGTCAAGAAATGGGGCAAGTCAGGTTGAGGCAATTTTTTCGCCTCAACCCGAATTGCGCCATTTTTTTTCACTCCCAACCCCCATAGAAATGACTCCTGTCTTAGCAAAGACAGGAGTCATGCCCCCTTGCCCAATGGCCATGCCCAGGGGACTTCTGTCCCCTGGGCATGGTCATTGGGCATAGTGGCATGTAGGGGGGCACAAATCAGGCCCCCCTATGCCACAAAAATTAAAAAAAAAAAACACTTACCTGAACTTACCTAAATGTCCCTGGGATGGGTCCCTCCAGCCTTGGGTGTCCTCCTGGGGTGGTCAAGGGTGACAGGGGGTGTCCCTGGGGGCATGGGAGGGCACCTCTGGGCTCCTTCAGAGCCCACAGGTCCCTTAACGCCTGCCTTTTGCAGGCGCCAAAAAATGGCGCAAAAGCGGCCGTACGTCATTTTTTTTGACCCGCCCACTCCCGGGCGTGATTTTTGCCCGGGAGTATAAATCCGACACACATGCCTCGGAGTCTATTTTTTAGACGGGAACGCCTACCTTGCATATAATTAACGCAAAGTAGTTGTCCACGCTAAAAAATTATGCTAACTCCATGGACTTTGGCGCTAGACGCGTCTAACGCCAAAGTATAAATATGGAGTTTGTTTTGCGTCGAAATTGCGTAAAAAAAAACGACGCAATTCCGGCGCAAACGGAGTATAAATATGCCCCAATGTGCCTCCCATCTTGTGGCTGAAACAGATGCACCGCCTGCATTACGGCTGGGAAATCGATGCATCACCTGAATCACTGCTGGAGAAATGACACAACACCCAGTTGCAGCTGCTGAAAATTACACAAACCCACACATCATGGTTTTCAGTCACCATCTGAACGGATTTCTCACGCATCATCGCTGGGCGTCAAACATCAAAATAAACCTGCGCGGACCCGAGGTGCCGCATCCGGAAAATGACACATGGCCTCACTTGTGAGTGAGAAATCAACGCATCACTGACTTTCTCGACTTACGCTGCTCATGGTGCGTTTTTTTTCATGCAAACCAGGTACTTTGTGTACCAACAACTTTTCCTTTGTTTTCTATGGAGTAACAATCTTTTAGTTTGAAAATTCATAAGTTGACTTGTGTATGTTGGGTTTTTGTCATTTTGGTCTTGTTTGATTTAGATAAATATTGCCTATTTTCTAAACTGGTGCGGTGTTCATTTTGCAGTGTCTTCACTGTATTACTGTGTGTGTTGGTACAAATACTTTACACATTGCCTTTGAGATAAGCCTGACTCTTTTTGCCAGGCTACCAAGGGGGTTAGCAAGCATTGTCTCAGGAGTGTACAAGAGTGAGGGTCCCTTCTTGCAAATAGTGTGAACTGACTGCCAACCAGAGACCCAGTTTCCAACATATTCAATAACAAGTATTAATTTTAATCCATTGGCTACATGATATTGCTGGCTCTGAAGTTGAATTAACTCACTGTATACAAGGTTAAACCTACCCTGGATACTGTTTTTGTTTGACAAATATGAAATATAAATAACATGTGAAAACAATACCTCATGTGGACAACCTTTGGGTTCCAACTATTATCATTTTTGGACAGTATGTATTGGTGTGCTCCAGACCTTTCTTCTATTTTCTTGAGCACTGTAAGGAAATGACTCTTTTTGCATGTTCACCCCCACATTTTTACATTGATGCTGCTGGTTTTTTTTTTACTTTGAGAGTGCACTGAGGATTGCTAACAAGACCTCTGTGCCAGAATGCTAACTGCTTACCAAGTGTATGTTGAATTGGGTATTCCCAATTGGCATGTACTAACTTACTTAGAATTTGCTAATATATGTTACCCAGGATACCAAGGACATGTGAGGCAGACGGTCCAACCAGGGCTGTAGCACTGATTGTCTCACCCTCTGTGTGACAAGGTACAAAAAGGCTCCCAGTCTTCCACTTGACCCTTCTGTTGGGTGCAGGACCCATGGGAAGGGAGCCACAACACTTAGCGTGCTTTTCCTGTGCCCAGAAACCCTTGTGGAAGCAGGGCAAGTCAAGATTGACCTGACAAGGGCCACAATACACGGCCCTTTCAACTCCGGCAGCCATGTCAGAGAGGCCCTGCTGGATCAGGGCTGACAGTGGAGGTGGGACCCCAAAACATTTTTCTGAGTCTGCAGTGGCCCTGAAGGGCCTTGATACAAGCCTTTCCTCCCACATCCTCCCCAAGAGACTGGAACAGACTCAGCGCTGGCCTGCAGGACTGCTGTGTTGGGAGGACCTCAGCCCATGGGCTTCCTGGAATAGACAGTGGGGGACCTCCTTCCTCTTCTCTAGGGAGACCAGGATGCCTCAAGGTGACTGGTCTCCTTCCCCGTCATCCCGACGCGGCTTGTGGAGCTCCCATGTAGTTGAAGACTCACAGAACTTATGCCCAAAACTGGGTGGAGTTCCCCCTGATGATGCTGAGACACCCTGAAAAGACCCGGAGTGGCATCACAGAAGTATTTGGCATCGGTGTCCGTCACCCGTACTGCACACCCATTGACCTGGTTACGGTTCCAAGGACTGATAGGCTGGCAATGCCCACATACATCAACACATACTCCTAAGAGATGACACACAGACCAGATTTTTAACACTCAATGCCAGGGATATGCACTCAGTCTGGCTTTGGTATTCCATGTACTCATATGTCAAGAGGCAACATACAGATATATGCTTCCTCCAGGGAACTTTAGACATTGAGGAACGGTTGGTGAGGCATAATTTACAGTGTCACATATTCAGTATAGGCATGAGGGGCACTGCTCTGGATCCACCCTTGTACCCTCTTTCAACCACTCTCCCCAGTTACCAACAGTGAGGGGAGATATATCTCTGTTGAGGGCCGCCTAGATGCAACCCTGGAACCCATGCACTCTTGGGAAGTATTAATGCACCTAACACAAACTAGCCCAGGTTCTGGATCTCAATGTCAGAGATCCTGGCACAGTGGACAGGCATCCCATTGATTCTGGGGGGAGACTTCAATAGCGTTCTAGACATCCACCTCAACAGGTCACACCTGCCCCTCCCTAGGCCCTGGCCCATCTCCATGCTGAGCACTTCACCGGCTGGGTCGGGCACTGGGCACTGTCAGATGCCTTGAGAGAACATAATCCTACCCTCAAACAATATTCACGTTATTAAAGCCTGTGCATCATTTATTTGCCCACATTGATCACTTCTGTTGCTCCATTCATCTCCTCACTTAACTCAAACATTCCTACTACCTTGGACGCATAATCTCTAACCACGTTGCACACATCATTGACATTAATTGTCACACAATGCCGCCACCAGTCTCCATTTGGAGGCTCCCCGAGACTTCATAGATGACCCACTCTCTTGTGACTTACAAATTATACATAGCCATTACTTCATCCATGCCACAGCTACCACTCGCATTATAGAAAGGGGCTCCTTAAAGGTAGTCACCAGGGGGATCTGTATTCAGGGCACAGTGGTGGTCCAGGGTGAATTAAACCAAGATGTGGCACAGGCAATGCTGGAGGACCTTGAACAACGAACTATACATGACACTAACACCTGCAATGCATTAGGGGAGGCCAAAGACTTCCATGCTGTTGTTCTGGAACACTTCTGCTGCTATATCTTTGTGGCTTATAGGGCCCACATGCACTCCTCAGGAGATAAGCTGGACTGCCTCATGACGTGACAGGAAGCAATCACTCCCCTTAGCATGGAGATAGACCCAGGCCAGGCCTCTACTTGCATACACAACAAGACACACTTCAAGAATGTTATAGCTAATACTCCACCCTCTATGGGGGCTTCCCCAAAACACCCAGCAGCAACAGACAACTTACTGTTGGGTCTCACTCTGCTCCCCTTCACAGTGCTTGAACACGAAGAACTCAATACCCATATCATGGTGGAGGAGGTGAAGAAGGCCATCCACGACCTGGCCTGGAACAAAACGCCAGGACTGGATTGACTAACGCTGGAATATTAAGACAGCTTCCCTCTTCACTTAGCCCCCAGACTAGTGGACGTATACAAAGAGGCCCTTGACACAGGAACGCTCTAGCCATGCCTTCAGAAATCCCTGATTTTTAATCTGCTGAAGCCCAGCAGAAATGCTGTGCACCTGTCTTTCTACTGGCATATAGCTATACTAGGCACTGACTATAAAATATTGGGAAAGATACTTGCAGACCGCTATATCCAAATACTGTCCCCGGCCTCAGCACATCTCACAATCTCCGATGCTTCTTCCATGTGAAGGACCAGGTGTCATTGAGATTCCCCCACATAGCAAATCTCATACTCATCTTGGAAAAAGCATTCACTGTTTTTTTCTGGGACTACCTCATTCAGTTATTGGCCAGGCTGGGCACCGGTGAATGTGTTCTAGCTTACACAAAATTATTGCATACTGATCCAACATCCGGAGTGCGAATCAGCACCTTCTTCTCGATTGACCATAGCACCCACCATGGCTGCTCCCTTTCACCCATCCTGTTTGCCAATGCCATAAAGCCCCTAGCCATTCGTCTTTGGACAGAGGGGGATCACTGGGGGATAGCAATTGGAGGGATCACTGCATGCCAGCAATCTACTGTTGTATTTCCATGACATTGGAGCCGATGTCCCAGCAATATGCACCATCCTCCAGGTGTTTGAGGCTGTAGCTGGGGAACTGGGCGAAGTCCTATGCCTTCCCTTTCTGCCAGGATGCTGCCTGTAGGACCTACGACTACAACTGGCCTGGGCAGGGGACATGGTACAATATCTCGGGATACAGTTATACCACTTGCAGAGCAAATTGTATGAAGGCAAACTGAAGCGGGCCCTCACGGCCCTCAAATCCCAGACTACATTCTGGCAGCTTTTCCTCCTAGCAGTCACAGGTAAAATTGTCCTCTCCAAGATGGTGATCCTCCCCCGCCTGCTCTACAGTTTCGCCAATGTGCAGGTTTACCCACCAAGGTCTTTCTTTTAAAAGTTGGGCACCATGCTGGGGGAACTTATATGGGCTGACAAATGACATAGAATAACTCTCCATAAACTCCAGTTTTCTGTGGGTCAGGGCAGGCTGGGAGCCCCCTGCTTTGAAGAATACTACCTAGCAGCTTATATGAGACCTGTACCAGCGATTGACCCTCACAATTTAATACCCTCTGCCAATTTTTGAAACCCTTGACTAAAATGAGTCACTTGTAAGTACTGCACATATAGGTGGCCCTCATGTGTCTTGCCCAAATGCTCCAACTATCACTCCATGACCCCCCATGCTCCCCTTTGATCCATTGGCACAATAGGGAATCTATTCCAGGACCACCACATCCTAGCGTTCGACCAGCTGATTCAGGACTACAACATCTCCCACTAACAATTCCTCCTCCAGAGCCAACTATTGGTCATGTGCCATCCCTAGTGGAAGATCATTGATGAGGAACCCCCACTATGGCATTATTCTTACCCCATACACCATGGGTTCTGAGCAGCACCTGATTACTTGGCTCAATAAAATCATTAGAGAACACACAGGGACCTCTCTTGCACCCCTCTGGCATGTGAGGGAGGATGATATTGGACTTCCTCTTAATGAACCTGAAAGGTCACTGGTACTCGAATCCTCTCAGATGGTCTACCACAATGACAGATTCAAGAGTATCCAATACACAGTACAACACATGACCTACCTAACACTGTCTAAGGGAAACTACATTTTCCCAACAGCCAATTTCATGTGCATTAGGTGCAATTCCCATGCAGCCAGTTTCCAGCACATGCTCTGGACGTGCCCTTCCCTGACACAGTACTGGTGTTCTATCCATGATACCCTTGCCACAGTCACGAAATTCAAACCTTTTAGCACTTCGGTGGCAACCGCCCTCTGAAGTTATAGGCGGGGCAAGGAACATGTCACCTGAGCCCACTTCGCATACCTCGCTATGTTGCTAATGAAATGCACACACTGCCTTGGTGAGTATCCAAGCCACCGCCTGCAGTACTGTGGCACATGGCACTCCTTCACTGGGGCAAAGCCGAAAGCAACAACCTGCACTATGAGGAAGTGCACCGCCTTCACAAATGGTCCATTGCAGCGGCCTGGGGTGTCATAATAATGCAGTTCTGTGAACTAGTGTGTGACGCTGATCCCCCCTAATTAACTGCCCAAGATTGTCTCACCTGCCTTAACACTCAACCTGTGCTTTCGGCCCTGACCAACACCCCGAGGCCATTCAAGTCCCTGACTCCTCCACGCTACTGAAAGCCTGCCCCTTCCACCCTGACCCCAGCCAACTCTGTCCCTTCAACATACTGTATGCCGGTCATGCCTGTGCTGCTTCCTGACCACCCCACAACCTGCAATTATGTTAAAACAGCACATGTATCCTACCCAAGGTCCCCCATTGCCCAGGAACTCTCCAGACCTAGGCTGCATGGCCCCCAGACGTACTCCTGACCTTGGTGAGTTCCCACTGTGCTGCCATTCCCCCGCAACCAGATATACTCCCACCTTCGACAATGGGCTGGGTCTCAAGGATTGTGGTGGTGAACCATATTGTAACAGCAATCATTCTATTGTTACTGTTTTGTTGCTATGAAGTGTGGAAAAGGTTTAATAAAAAGAGTTTAAAAAAAGTATGTAGCACTACGCAACGGGGTACGGTACAGTATCAAATTAATCATGGCATTAAACTCAACCTTATGCTCATGTGGAATTTACTATTGTTACTAAGGTCAAGTAACTTTTAGAAAGTTGCCACTCTGTGACCCAGCTCGTCCAGTAGCCTTGCACGGGCACTGCCCAACAGACAGCTTTCTGCCATCCAGCATAGTGTGAATCACTTCTAGGTTTAGGAACAATAACAGCCTGCTGCAAGAAAAAGTGCTACCTGCCCTTCACAGGAAGACACTTAAGGTGATAGCCCAGAAGGCGAGCTTCAAAGGGGAAGCTGCATTTGGCATGCAAATCACTATCATACTTCTGAGGAGCTGCCCTTTGTTCAGGTACACGGGCAGGCAAAACAATAGAGAGGGGAAAACCAGTGTCCAAACCAGTTTTCCCATTGGTGTGTAGCCCATAAGTGCCTCACTTCTAGTGTGGGCTACTAAGCTCCTAACCACGAAGTAAGGGTGCCTACATCTTAGGGGTGGGCAGAATAGTGTAGTCTTGGATTGTTAGATGCCACACATTGCTGGAAAGTCTTCACCAGAAGGAAGGGGACCTGATAGCTCATTGGCTAGTGACTGTGTGGCCTCCTCAGGGCACTTTCAGGGATAAATATGGCATCCCTGGCTCCTAAACCTCAGATCATAATGGAACTCGAAAATGGACCGAAGAAGGACAGCCCTGCTGACCCCTTGACCCCATAAAAAGAGACTGGATCGTCTATTGTACTGCACCTGATGTGCCTGCAGCTTGCAAAGTTGGAACTATGCCTGTGGCTCCTTGTGTAGTGAAAAGTTGTGGACCTGTCCAAAGCAGTGACTCCAAGTATAATTTGGAAGATCTTCAGGAACCTGCACCAGGGACTAAAGAGCTGAAGAAGCCCAACCTGATAAGTTAGTAGCAACATCGAGAAGCTCACCGCTGTCTGCTGCTTGGTGCACCAACACTGATCCTCAAAGGCCAAAAGTTGCCCCCGAGTCAGCCAGACCTGAGAGTGTCATCAAATTCTGGATTGGTCACCCAAGAGGGACACTAGCCTCCACTAAAGGATTTTCCTTCAACTGTTGTGCTGGGAGACCAGTAGCCCAGCAACAGCTGGCCTCTTCTGTCTTGAAGAGCATTTTGTGGCCAAAGTCAGCCCACATCACCCCTGGACCGTGTTATTACCACAAAGGCACCCCTGCTGACCACCGGAACAACCGGAGCATCTTTGAACATCTTTTCATCAATGTGTCACCAGCATCAGAATCACTCCATTAAATTCTAAGGCGATTGTGCTGTAAAGTTTGAAACTGGACTGGAAGGCTCTCTGGTGGCCATGTAACTTTCTAAAGACACCCCATAGGCAGCCCAGACTTTCATTCTGTAGGATTTGGTCACCCAAGACGGGCCAGAGTAGTCAAACTAACTTTTATAAACTTTTGAAAAGTTTCCACATTTTTTGTTGACCATTGCTTGTTTGCGGTTGAAATTAAAAGTGATAAAACCTTTGAAAATTCTTATCTCCAAAACTCTCCAATGGATTTTATTCATCTTGGACTCTAAAAAATCCTAACATTACAATCTATTTTTATAATTTGGTGTTGTGTTTCTTTCATGTTGTGTGGCTTTCCTATTTAGTTGCTTGGTACAAATCCTTTAAATACATTTCCTTTGTGCAAGCTTTGCTGCTCAAAGGTCATAGTTATCAAGGTTTGACCTTCAAATTGTTCAAATGAGCCTGACTGGACCCAAGACAGTTTTTGCGAGTGTATTCCACAGTAAGGCTACCCAGTCATACTATGTAATACACCCAAATTCTCACAAGCATGGGCATTTAATACACTCTATGCCTCCTGATGTGGCACCCGCATATCTGTAATTTTCATATGTATTTATTTACTGTCCTCTTTTACATTGCCTTATGCCTGTCTGCACGTGTGATAAATGTGAACACTGCTTTACAATTGTAATAGTTGTGATATTGTGGGGCTCCTTAGGAAAGTACTGGTTCTACTAGCATGGTGATAATTCTTGATATAAAATCGACCTCCATTTCACAATTGTGGTTGTAACTGACATCTGGACATCATGCACCACATTGGCTAGAGTGCCACCCCTGAATTATGTAGGCAATAAAAACCTTCTTTGGGTGTTCCTGACATGATGATGCCCACCACATAATGCCGTCCCTGGCCTAATGATGGGAGTTTCTAGTATATTGTGAGCAGCCATGGCATGTTGTGTTTTACATTTTAAATACGTTATGTTTCAGCCAAGTTCAGAGAAGAGTGAAGACAGTGAAAGTAAATGGCCCCAATGTGTGTGTTATTGTACTTTTTTATAGAACCCTATCTTTAAAATCTAGAACAGGAGCATTTTTGCTAATGCATGGGATTTGGTGAGAGGGTTGGGCAAGTCGAAGCCTATTACACTAGCAAACGCTGTTTATTACATTTGTGAAAACAGCTCACAATGCAAAACATTACATCAAATACACAAACAATAATGTAAACACATTTTTATGTGCAGTTTTTCCAAATTTACAGTAAACGTTTGAATTCACAGCATTTCGCAAAATGCTAAGAAAGACATGGGAGTAGACATAGACAAAACACATACACAGGAAGACCAAACACAACCCTTCAGAAGAAACACCATATTCATATCACAAATTAATCTTAAAGTCAGCATGTACAAAAGTGACTTTGAGGCATTGGAAATCTAGACACACAGTTATCAGTTAATAATAACTAATTTAAAAAAAGTAAGGAAGTGCTATACGAAAAAACTTGGGACCAATGGACAAAGAGTTGGTTGCAGCACACATTTTGATTTGCTCTCAGAGTGATTGCTCCATTTATGATGCTAAAAGTCCTCACCCAAAATATTTAGGAGTAGATTTAAGGAAAGTGGCACTGCAGCCAGTGCAGCCCCACTTTCCTTGGGTCCCATAGGGCCCTCCTACCTCCACTATGTTTGCGACGTATCTAAGATGTGGCGCACCATGGTGTAGTTTAGGGGACAATAGCGTCAAAATCTTTGACGCTATTGATGTACTGTTCAGGGTTAGTGACAAAATGTGATGCTAACCATGAACAGTACATAGAACCACATTGTAAACAATGGTGTGCCCTCTTTTAATGTCTGCTCTAAGCAGGCGTCAAAAGTGCCGAGAAAAATGACACAAAGAAATCTTTTAGTTTTCTTTGCACCATTGTTTTGTCCCCATAATGGGGCAACACACACTTTGCATCTATTGTGAATGATGCATGCATAATATAGAGCAAAGGGTTACAAAGTGGCGCAATGCGTGCATTACGCTACTTTGTAAATATGGCTTGGGGAAAAGGCCACGTTAGTGACACCTTAGCATCATAAAAATGACACAAAGGCGGCGCTAAAGTGGTTATAGACCTCCTAAATCAGAGCCTTATTTTAATAAAAAGTCACCATCCGCTCGCCTCATGAATGTTAATGAGCCTGGGCTTGGGTTGTGACACTTTTTGAAAAGCAGCAATTGCAGGATTGGTGCCTTTCTGGGGATGAAGTCCTAGATCCCAGGATTCAGGAGAAAGGATACAGATAACCGTGCCACAACAATTGGCAGATTGTCAGTACAACACTCACTGGAGAGTGTTTTGTAACAACAAATTGATCACGAAGCCTGTGTGCATTCCCTTGAGATTTACAAGGGAGAGCAATGCCATCTGAATGCTCGCTTTCCTTTAAGGCTGACTCATAAGGGACTGCACAGCTTGCACTGCAAATAAGAATACTGATACATTTAAACTTACATTTACAAAAACTTTTGTGCATCCAGCCCGTAGTATAGTAATACAGGGTTCCAGAAAAAGCATGAGTGGTTATAAAACAATTTTGTAGATGTTAATGATTTATTATTATTTAGTTTTTGCTTGTATGTTCACGTTTTCCGTTGCTTTGTGCAAGTAAAGTCTGTATGATTAGTTTAGGTGACTGCCATACATAGAGATCTTGTTTTCTAACTGCAAAAACTGTCACAGCTTGTTGGAAGACTGATAACACTGGACGGTTTAGAGAAATGGGGCCTTCAGGGCATATCGAAATTTGGGGACATGTGGAGTCCTGATAGACTACTCCCATTTGATGAACGTCAACAACAGCATTAGCTGACAGAAGCCCAGCAATTCCACTGCCTACAGCTTAAACATGCACTGAGCGGTAAAGACCCAGCTTAGGCTTTATCGTAGATCAATCTCCTCTGAGGTGGGCAGATGACTGATAGCCCTGCTACAATGAAACACAATGGGCCAGATTTACAAAGCTCTAGCACCACAGGAGCGTCACTTTTTTAGATGCTCCAGTGGCGTTAACCACTTCTCCATATTTACAAAGAAGTGTAATGCCACTTTGCGTGGCTTTACGCCTCCTTGTAAATATGGGGCCCTCCAACACAGTTTTCTGTGTCAGAGGGGCATGCAATGGGTGTTGCAGTCAGTGTTCCACTGCAACACCCATTGCTCTTGATGCTGCTCCAGATTTGCAATAATTTGTAAATCTAAGGCAGCTCCAAAATCTAACGCCAACCCGGGGTGGCGTTAGCATGGCACAACAAGGAGGAATACTTTTATTCCTGCTTCTTTTTTGCATTTTACTTGTGTGCTGCATCCTGCAGCACACATAGAAGAGGATGTAGCACACATAGAAGAAGCAAAATGCCATGGATGATTGTTTATGTGCAGGATGGGACACCTTCCTGCACATAAACAATCACATCCCTCAACGCACACACCCTTGCACTATGGTGCCGGCCAGTTATATTTAGCGCCGGCACCGGGGGAAACACAGGGGTGCGCCATATTTTTGTAAATATGATGCATCCCTGCATTTCTAAAGTGACACAGTGCCCCTCTGCCAATTTTGGCGCAGCAGCACCCTGCGTCACTTTTAAGGAAATCTGGCCCAATATCCCAAATATACAGGACGTTCATCACTAAAACCATAAACTCTGAACCTCAACTACAAATGGTGAGGACAAGGACGGGGAGGCCTGTTGGTACCCCATAAAGGTGGTGATTAGAGTGGGCTTTTGACTTACACAACTAACAATAATCCCTAGAGCATACTTTACTAGAACACACCTGTATCAAATAGGGAGAATAGCCACTGCTACCTGCTTATGCGGCTGTCAAATGTTAGGTTCCCTAATTACACATTTTCTGGAGGTATCCAAAGATCCAGGGGTTCTGAGCTGGATTTCAACAGGAGATATCCGGAGCCCTGCAGACCAATATGTCCAAATACTACCCAACACCATCCTCCCTGATCAGAACAAGTTCGTCCCGGCCTCAGCACATCTCACAATCTCTGATACTTCTTCCATGTGAAGGACCAGGTGTTGTTGAGATTTCCCAATGCCACAAGTCTCATACTCTCATACTCGACCTGGAAAAGGCATTCAGGGCCATATGTACAAGAAACTGGCGCATCACTGGGGATTGGCAACTTTTCTTGTGGCTCCCTCGCATCCCCTAACGCCACCATGGTAGCAACGTCTTTACAATATGACACACCATGGTGCATGTTAGGGGCAATAGCATAATTGTTTTGATGCTATTTTAACACTATACAGGATAAGCATATAAAAATGACGCTAATCCAGTAAAGAGTTAAGAGGCCCATTGAAATCAATGGGAGCCTCATTTTAACGTCTGCTTTAAGCAGGCAATAAAAAATTACGCTAGAAATGGTGCAATGAAATCGTGTAGATTCCATTGTGCCATGTTTAGCGATCATCGAACGAGGAAACTCCCCCTTCGTCAACATTATGCATATATTATGCATGATGCGGCGCAAAGTTTTTACAAGGTGGAGCAAACCTAGTTTGCGCCAGGTTGTAAATATGGTCCCATGGTAGTGGCCTGTTACCATCACATTTGCTACAAAATGTTTTCCGCAACTGTGGCACTAAGGGACACAAGGGTCTTGTAAATCTGGCCCTCAATGTGTTGTTCTGGCACTACCTTATTCAGTTATTGGCCAGGCTGAACACCGGTGAACGTCTTCTAGCTTACATAAAATTATTATATACTGATCCTACATCCCGAGTGTGAATCAGCACCTCTTTCCCAATTGGCCGCGGCACACACTATGGCTGCCCCTTTCACTCATCCTGGTTGCCATAAAGCCCCTAGCCATTTGTCTCTGGATGGGGGAGGAACACTGGGAGATACGGATGGGAGGGATCACTGTATGCCAGCAATTTACTGTTATATTTCCATGACATTAGAGCCGATGTCTCAGCAATACGCACCATCCTCCAGGAGTTTGATGCTTCTGTAGGCTCACTAAGCAGTTGACTGCCCAGGGGATCGGGACTAATCAAACTCTTTCCAAGCATGCTTTACTATTCTACAACCTTACTTTGATGGTGGCAAAGAAAGACATTGTTCGATTATGGATCAGCAGAACTCTTCCAGGAGTGTCCTGCTGAGCCTGCAATATGGACTGGTGCTTGCATGCTGAGGAGATGTGTACCGGGCATGGAGCTGGCCGCAAAAATACTCGAAAATATGGGGACCATTGGAAGAATTGAGAGACACTTTCTGAGTGAGGACACTCAGACCACTTGTAGGATGTGCAGCTCCCTGCATGAACATTATAGGTCATTGTCCTGACAATATGCTGACTGCGGCCTGGGCCCCCAAGCCTGATCATGATATGGACTAATGCGATGTCTGTTGGTGCCCTGTCAAATATTTGTATTATGTATCTATATGGAGGTACTAATATGTACCCTACTGGGAGAATGCCATTTTTTAGTATTATGGATTAATTTTGCAGATTGAAAATAAATAACGAGAATTTTTAAAACTTCACTGATTCGCAGTAGAATCAGATGACAGAGCAAATGAATATCAGATACTCGCATGAAATGTAAAATGAAGGAAACATGACCGTATTGTTGGATTTTATTGTTATCCTCCTCAGCAAAAATCTTTATTCCAGTAGAATATATATTTAGAGAATTAGAAGCAGCACCAGGTATTACAATCCCACCAAATGTTCGGAATACAGAATATGTTTTTCAAACGTTTTGTACACTATGCTTATTTTGTATAGTATGCAGCATACTGCATTAAATAATGCTTACAGATGAATATTTAACCATGAAAATTACAGATTGGTTCATAACAAGTATGCACATAATAGGGGAGGGACACAATGTCTCCATGACTGCATAAATACCAGCATTTTTTCCCTAGATTTGTATGGGTCACAAGGGCTTTGGAGAGTGATAATGCACTCTTTTCCACTGTGGTTTCAACCTCCCAAGCCTGATTATTAAGGACGTCCCCTTAGTCCATAGTTTATAGGAACTCTCTGAGGGTGGTCTTATGACGTGTGTGCTTTCAGGTGGCTCGGGTTGATAAATGGTCTACACGTTGCCACATTAGAGTGGACTTGTGATGAGATAAGCCTATGTTCAAAATAGTGACACAGCTGCTCATATCTTATAATTGGCTAAAGTGTGCACCTAGTGGAGGGGGACCCTTTCTTATTTCTGCAAAAGCAACCTTACTGGGGCCATAATACAGGAAGAGAGCATTGTTCCTTCTAGTGCCATGGTGCACCCTTAACTAGGTGCACTATGCACAAACTGGGACAGTGTGCCCTATTATTGATAATGCACTGCCCCTGGGGCACCCACAAACGTTTACTGCCATTGGGGAAGTACACTAGTAAATGATGATTTGGTTGATTAAACCAATTGCACCACCTTTCATTATGTAGGCTGCAATTGGTATGCTGTTTCAAGAGAGAGAGAGAGAGCAGCAGTTGCAGTGAGAAACTGCTCACACCAGCTTCCGGGCCATTGTACCCCCTTTACTATCTCCAGATGGGGCATCTTTGGAATGTGCACTGACTGTGCTCCACCTCTTTGTGGTATACACAGTTGGTGCACCTCTTGATGACTTCTATGCCTCTGTGCCAAAGTCTATAATATGGCACAAGCAGAGATAGATTACCCTCATTTTCATGGGGCCACACCCACATGCAAATAAAGGAACAAACTTTCAGGATAGCAACAGCACTACACATATTCTGGTGCTATCTGTTTTACAGAAGGGGCTACACAGGCATCTGTGAGGACAGAGAGCAGACATACAAGTATGTTGCACTGCCACAGGACTTTACATAGTGCTTCCCCCAGTATTTGTCTCTAGCACTCATAGGGCATGAGATCACTATCTAAATAGTATTATTTGTTCAAAAGTGTTTTTTTTCAGCTACCCGTGACAGTTTTACTGTGGACTTTCTGTGTTTCAGGCAGCTTGACCTTTTAAAGTGGTGTTTTTTTAATTTTGTTTTTGCCGTGACTGTGTGAATTACCTTTCTAGTTTGTGGCACATGACTTCAGAACCCCCCCTCTTTTCTTAGTAAAAAGGCTACACACATCTTGCAGAGTGTGTTTTAGGAGACTGTTTAATCTGTTTCTGTGATTTAAATTGTGTTTAGAAACTGTCTGCTCTCCCTGTTTTTTGCCTTAAAAAAGCCACATTTCTGAGCGCGCGACAAGCAGTATTCCAGTGTTTGTTTTTAAACAATCTCTCCCTTACCTGGAAAGTAGACTCTGCTAGCTTAGAAGTATGGATTCAGCCTGTCTGTATCCAAGGAGATTCTGAATTTAGCAGCAGCTGCCTCCTCCCTGGCCACAGGGACTGGACTTCAGTTAACTTGCTCCTTATATATGTTCCTATAGGTTGTTGCATATGTTGTTGTGATAGGTTGTTGGGAGCTGGTCTTTCGGTGGGTTGCTGGCTCCAGGGCTGGGGCTGTGATTGGTGGATGGGGCTGAGATTCTGATTGGCTGTTGGTTCTAGAGCTGTGATTGGTGGATAGGGTTGAGATTCTGATTGGTTGCTGGTTCTAGGGCACGGCCTGTGATTGGAGGTCAGGATTAGGGGTATGAATGGTGATTAGGTCTGGGTCTCCCGTTAGTTGTTTGAATCAGAGTTACAAATTGGATTGGTTAGGGTTAGGTCCAGGTTCCTATTGGCCAGTAGGGCTATTTCAGCCTAGGACTCAGGGTATCTCAGCCCGGGCGTCAAGGTGAAGGGTGGAGAGGACAAGGGCAGTAGCCTGTTTGGGCCTGTTCATGACAGGTAGGGACTAGGGACTAGGGCCAGAAATGCTGGCCAATTCTCAATTGACCAGGAATGATCTCAGTCCCTACACATCTGTCAACATGCAAACACATTATCTGCAAAGACATCCAACTCATGCATCACAAACTGACCGCAGACAGATTGCAATGTCCCATCACCCAACACAATACCCATTATACAGCACATATACACATATCCTCCACAACTACAACAGTCAAACACCTGCATTCTCACAACAAAGACTAATCTGCCCACTCCCATTAACACAACCTGCCATCACCCACACAACACAAAACCACACTATACATTTCTCTGTCTCAGCCCTCCAGATACACACTCCCTGCTCATACTAACCAACAACACTATCCTCTGTTTGCTCCACATATACCACCTTTCATCATAACAATGCCCAAACCCAGCCTTCCAACACACCATCTACAAACACCCTTGCCCTTTCTTCACCAATTGCACACAACCATACAATCCCCACACTTCACTCCACCGCACATATTACCTCTTCCAGTCATCACAACTAACACTAACTCCCCTGACACACATCCATCACCTCTTACACACCTTGTACATTAATCTCCAAAACATATCAACACCCCATCTAACACTCTAATTCTACTCATCAGCACTATCTCACATACAAATCCCTCACCAAAAACAACTACATCCATATCCCCTCTTACTATTCCACAAAAAAAACAATACAGACCACACACTTCAGCACATCAAACCAACACAAACTTTCATTATACTTATCGTCACACCCACTCCCACCCTCAGGACTACACAAAGAATACAAGTCCCGTCCTATCTTTACCCCTACTTTCTCACTCGTCACAAACACCTACCACAAGCACCCCAAACCAGCAACTTTCATTCACTCGCCTCTCCTCCATTGCACAATTTAGAGCCTTGCATCATGATCCACATGCTCCTCCACCACCCCTAACCCATATTCCATCCACACTAAACAGATGTAAACAAAATAAACAAGATGCCACTCTTAACAACCTCGCACCCCCTTGTCTATTACATAATAAGACTACCCTACAAAAAACACTACACTCTTCATGTCTCTCTCAGCCACCAAGTCCACCACCAACACACACAGACCCACCAAAATGCCTCCCTAACCTGCTGGAAGAGGAACACTATATTGAAAAGCAAGACTATTGTGAGCCTCACACAGTTATCACAACTAACAAAACTCCTGCGTCAAGCTCATATTATACTACTTACCGTTCTCCTAAACAAAACAACACTACCACTAACACACCTTTTCTAAACTGCCAGCTCATAAATGCTCACTCACTCTCATAAAACAAGCACCACATTTACGACCTGCTCACAGACACACAACCTGACTTACTATTCATAACTGAATCTTGGTTGGGAGATGACATGGCCCCAGTGTTGCATGAAACCCTTCCTCCGGGCTATCAAACCATCACACAAAACCGCATAGGCAAGGTAGGAGGTGGACTAGCTATTATATTCAAACAGGCAATAAAGCTCAGTAAAACAGACAACATTTCCATACAAGGTTGTGAAGCCCTCCTCACCAAATGCCACCCTACTCCAACTTCCTCCTGTAACTTTCTCCTCCTTTACAGACCTCCACCTAACAACTCCACATTCCCAGATGCTTTTCAAGATACTTGCTCAAACCTTATTACACTATACTCCAACCTATGCATTCTTGGGGATCTAAACATTTGGTTTGACAAACCCAATATGCCACATCCAGAAGCTATCACCACTGGCCTAGTCGCATTGAACCTACATCAGATTGTACACAATCCCACACACATCGCTGGACACATCCTAGATGTCATTTCTGCTAAGCAGCACGCCAATCACTTGGTCAGACCACCATTTGATAACTTTCCAACATAAAACTCCACAAATCAACACACCCCACAACTACTTACATACATGCACCTATCGACCATGTAGAAAACTCAATTTTAATGACTTAGAACCACAACTAACAGCCAACACAGATCTAGATACAATTAATTCTGTTCCAAAACTTTATGAGTGGCTACAGGAAGCTTTTGATATCCTAATACCACTCAGAAAAACTAAACACGACAAAAGAAAACCAACACCTTGGAGAAACACAGAACTTAAAAAGATAAAGCAACAAATCAGAAAGTTGCAGCGGACCTGGCTCAAAACAAACAACAGTCAAGACAAACTGCAGCTACACAAACTTAACAGAATATTCAAATCATCAATCAAAAAAGCTAAAGAAAAAGGTACTACTCAGACAGAATTCAATATGCTCAATCTACAACCAAGGATTTTTACAAATGTTTCAATGAATTTCAAAAATCTACATGCATGAAAGTAAGTCATCCCACTACTCCAGATTTTACAAACATATTTGCAACTCACTACACAACCAAGGCAGACACATTGGACTCCTATTTAAAGCAGAAGAAAACCATCAGCTCCAACCCCTTTCCTAAAATACCCTCTAAGAATAAACCAACCCAGCCTCTACAGTCCTTCCAACAAATATCCCAAGTTGAATTTATGGATTTGGTCAAAGCTAGCAGGCCTTCTGGTTGCCCTTCTGACCCCTGTCCACCACAAATCTTTAAGAACATTCTTTTATCTACTTCTGCTGCCACACCTGTAAGAAGAATCATCAACAACTCTTTAACTACAGGAACTTTTCCTGTAGACCTGAAAAAGGCATACGTACAACGTTATTAAAGAAAACAAACCTAGACCGGCAGGACCCCAACAACTACAGACCAATCACAAATGGACCTTTCTTGGGCAAATTGATAGAAAGAGCAGCATTCGCCCAGATGTCACAATTCAGTGAAGACAGTTCTATAATTTCAGACTTCTAAAATGGATTCTGCCCAGGAAGAGGCACTGAATCGGCACTTATAGCAATCTGGGATGATCTTAAAAACACAGTTGACCGCAATGGAGTTGCTGCACTACTTCTCTTGGACCTCTCGGCTGCCTTTGATACGGTTGACCATGACACCCTAATACAAAGACTCCACGAAGCCGGCATACAAGGGACTGCTCTCGACTGGATTACTTCCTATCTTCAAAAAGATCTAATATCATCTACTCGCCCCCCTTTCATCCAAACCCTACCTCACAAAAGCAGGGGTCCCCCAAGGATCAATCATCTCACCTTTGCCTTTCAACATCTACATGATATCGTTACCAGAACTGATCAATGATTTTCATCTCACATGCTACAACTATGCAGATGACACACAAATACTACTTCAATTAGAATGCCCCAAAAACACTGAAAACTCAGAAATCTTCAGTTGCCTCAAAGCCATTAATCAGTGGATGACCTGGAGCCATCTCAAACTAAATACCTCCAAAACAGAAATACTCATATGTGGTGACTGGAAAAATTATGACCCTCTCTGCGTCTGGCCTGACTATCTCAGACTACCTCATCAATTATCCAAGGAAGTTAAAAACCTTGGAATCACCATGGATTCCAAGTTAACTATGAATGCCCAAGTGGACAAATTAACACGCTTCATCACCTTGAAGACTCTACGACGCATCTTCCCCCACCTCGGATTTCCACACAAGCTGCAAGCTACTATCTCGCTTGTACTGTCCAAACTGGATTATGCCAATGGCCTCTACCATGGATCATCTCTCTCTATTATGAAAAAACTACAACATATTCAGAACTCCGCAGCCAGCCTACTATTACATGTAAAGCCGAAGCCCACATCTCCCCTGCCTTGAAAGCACTACACTGGTTACCCGTTGCCAGAAGATGCACTTTTAAGCTGCTTTGTATCACTCACAAAGCTATACATGGAACAGCACCGCTTTTTACCAGAAACAAAATAACCAAATACATCCAACAAAGAAACCTCGGCTCAAGATTGGCACCCTGCCTTAGAACACCACCATATAAGAAAAAGACTATAGGTGGTACATCCTTCTCCGTTCAAGCAGCCAAACTATGGAATTCATTACCCCCAACTATAAGAGCCACAGATAACTTTCTTGTCTTCAGAAAACTACTCAAGAGTTGTCACTTTCCTTCATAACCACCATATTCAAACAACTATGGACTGTGTATGCCTATGTTGATAAATATTTTTTCTGATTATGTGTATATTTCTAGTTATGTATGGTTCTTTAGAAAATATGTATCGCTACTATGTCATAACAAAAAAATACACACACACACTTTAAACCTGTTTGACTAAGTATATTTACCCATGGTTCTAATTATGTATTGTATGTACATATATGTGTGCATATGTGTGTGTTTTCATGCGTGTATGTATGTGTGTGTGTGTGTGTGTATATATCTATATATGTAAAAACTTTGCTAGATAAGCAGACATGTGAGGTGAGCACATCTAGAGTGTCGCTGTTGTTGCAGGGTGCTCCTTACTAGAGCTGCTCTCCACCTAAATTTGGGAACTTCCCAAAGTTCTCTCTTGTTTTTTGCATAAGTTATGCGTCACTCTAACCCTGAAAGGGTCTTGTTTTGACTTATACTGGGTGCTCCCTTGTGTCTGGACAAAGCTAAACCCCTCTCAAGAGCTCTAATGAGAGTGAAACACGTGTCAGGGGTTGCTTTACTCATTCCAGGTTGGCTTGGACAGTATTTGACCAGTCCAAAGCTGTAATACTGTGCCTGGAGTAACAAATGTCTTTTGTCATTTTACAGTTCGGTGAGGATGACACTGGGTCAATCCTATGCTTAAAGATTTTGCTGTATAAATGGAAAAAGACTTTGTCACTATCTAGCTCGGCGAGGATAGCATTGTGCTGATCCTATGCTTAAAAACTTTGCTAGATAAGCAGACATTTGAGGTGAGCACATCTAGAGTGTCGCTGGTGTTGCAGGGTGCTCCTTACTAGAGCTGCTCTCCACCTAAATTTGGGAACTTCCCAGAGTTCTCTCTTGTTTTCTGCATAATTTTATGCATCACTCTAACCCTGAAAGGGTCTTGTTTTGACTTATAATGGGTGCTCCCTTGTGTCTGGACAAAGCTAAACCCCTCTGAAGAGCTCTAATGAGAGCGAAACACGTGTCAGGGGTTGCTTTACTCATTCCAGGTTGGCTTGGATGGTATTTGACCAGTCCAAAGCTGTAATACTGTGCCTGGAGTAGTAAATGGCTTTTGTCATTTTACAGCTCGGCGAGGATGACACTGGGTCAATCCTATGCTTAAAGATTTTGCTGTATAAATGGCTAAAGACTTTGTCACTATCTAGCTCGGCGAGGATAGCACTGTGCTGATCCTATGCTTAAAAACTTTGCTGGATAAGCAGACATTTGAGGTGAGCACATCTAGAGTGTCGCTGGTGTTGCAGGGTGCTCCTTACTAGAGCTGCTCTCCACCTAAATTTGGGAACTTCCTAGAGTTCTCTCTTGTTTTTTGCATAATTTATGCGTCACTCTAACCCTGAAAGGGTCTTGTTTTGACTTATACTGGGTGCTCCCTTGTGTCTGGACAAAGCTAAACCCCTCTGAAGAGCTCTAATGAGAGTGAAACGCGTGTCAGGGGTTGCTTTACTCATTCCAGGTTGGCTTGGATGGTATTTGACCAGTCCAAAGGTGTAATACTGTGCCTGGGGTAGTAAATGGCTTTTGTCATTTTACAGCTCGGCGAGGATGACACTGGGTCAATCCTATGCTTAAAGATTTTGCTGTATAAATGGCAAAAGACTTTGTCACTATCTAGCTCGGTGAGGATAGCACTGTGCTGATCCTATGCTTAAAAACTTTGCTAGATAAGCAGACATTTGAGGTGAGCACATCCAGAGTGTTGCTGGTGTTGCAGGGTGCTCCTTACTAGAGCTGCTCTCCACCTAAAAGGGTCTTGTTTTGATGTATATATATATATATATGTATGTGTGTGTATATGTGTATATGTTGTTCTGTGCTTGGCATGTTCGTGAGTCATTGCATGGCTCCTGGGTGGGTTGTTATACTAGATATACTAGATATCTATGAATCCCTGCTCTTGTCTTATCTCACTCATCTACCCATCATCATATGTCATGTCTCTATCAATCTATCCTCCATTCCCACTCTGACTCATCCCACATCCATTCTACTACTTTCATCTCCTAAAAAACTCTGCCTAAGCTCTTCCCTCCGCTTCTACATCGTACTCACCAAACCTCACTCTACTACCATGACCTCCCAAACAACCCTACTAAATTCGCCCTCATTTATCTCACCCTGCTACTATGATCTCCCTAACCCTTCCACAGACTCTTCCCTCCTCCATCCCCCTTTACTCATCCCAAATCTTTGGGATGAGTAAATGAGGGATATACTCCCAATTAACACTTCTGGATTTCTTTCCTCCTCCACCCCTGCATCACTCCAGTCAATCTAACTAACAAACTCACATATCCACGGCTCAATTTAACTCAATAATACTAAAACTGTACTCATATTTCCTGACACTAATCCATCACTAATTCTTTTTGGGTTCCAGAGTACCGTGCTACTCGCCGAAAAGCACTTTGGCGCCTTGTCAGGGGTAGTAAGCGCTATATAAATACTATTACAATTACAATTTTATATGGTGATGTAATGGAAATCAAGGAAAATGACTTAAGGAGCACCTACCTCAACTCTACAGCTTATGATAGTATTTGAGAGTTACATCTGTATTCTGTGAACACATTCCTAAGCTATATTGACATTGGTTGTGGTGTTGACTTGCCAACATTTGATTGCATCTAGGCAATGCTCAAATTCACTAATCTTTTTTGCTGTCATTATTTTATGAACATGAAAGCTGCATTCCAAACTAACATGAAATGTTGTGATATTTATTAATTTTGTTTTTAAAAAAACTAATCAAGTATAATACATTACTCATTATAGATCTATCTATCTATCTATCTATCTATCTATCTATCTATCTATCTATCTATCTATCTTTATATCCCTCTCTCTCTCTCTCGCTCTCTCTCTCTGTCTTTCTCTGTGTGTGTGTATATATATATATATATATATATATATATATATATATGTATAGGGGCACATGCGGTCGCCATCTTAGGGCTCTTTTAAGCCACAGAAACCACCACCTCCCTGGGGCTTGATTTGCATATTGAAAGGGGCCTGTATGGACCTCCCTCTTGTGCCTCTTCAAGACTTTGAGGGGCTTGATTTTAAAAATTGGAGGGGAGATGCGCAGACTTCAGAGTAGGGACCCACAGACCATCACCTCCCTGGGGCCAGAAATCAAAAGAACATGGGAGGAGGGTCACACATCCCTCCATTGCCCCTCCCAGGACATATACAGCCCCCGGGATAATCACCTCTCCAGAGCTGGCCAGTGCAAACTGCAAAGAAGGGAGGCCACATGGCCCCCCTCCTTGAGCCATTAATGCCCTGGGGACGCTACCCCCCAGGGCTGGCTCACTAACTGCTGAGGTGCCCACCCTGAGGAGATAGCAGAGCAAACTGTAATTCCGTTTCCAGCGGAGTGGGCTTTTCATCTGTTTTCGGGCCTACTGCCAATCGGGCAGGAAATCAGATGAAAGGATTGCTCCTGAAAGCAAGGAACAGCATTTTTAGCCTCTCCGTGCATGCGTGAGCAATGAGGGTTCCCACTGGAGGCTTGTGCTCGTCCCCTAAGATAACAATAACCTGCCGCCTTTCAGTGCACAGCTGATTACCCCACATATTACATTATTCATGACATCTTCTATGACATCATTGATATTATCACTGCAACATTTGCAATAAAATTATTGATCAGAAAACTGTGCATGGCGGGTCACACACACACACATATAAAACTATAAATATTATGTTAGAATCAAACATCTACATATTCATGTATCCTGACTCACTGCATATTTATGAATGTAGCAGGAAACATAATGATATGAAACAATAGCAAACACTTACACATCTGTCAGCTTAATAAATCTAACTTGCACAATGCAAATAAGTAAATGGTTACTTACCTTAAATATAAATAAACAAAAGGAGTGGAAATGGAAAATAGGATGAAAGAGTATGAAAGAAGAAATTGACATGATACAAAGAAAGGAGGGCTGTATTGGTTTGACTACGAGTTGCATGGTCCAGATGGGGTGACAACTGCACAGACAAAACTAAAGTTGCTGTGCCACAAAATCAGTGCCTAGTTTGTGCTTGTTGTTTCTGGTGCGGGGGGCCGGCACTTATTTTCTGTTCAAGCATTTACTGCGAACAAAAGACACTTATGGGAAAGACGGAGGAAGAGAAAAACGAAAAAGCGTCACGAAGGGGGAAAGAAGAAAGCTGCAAGAGTGAGCTAAAGAGGCAGGTAGTGGCTGTAAATGGATTGAAGATGCCGGAGATGGCTTCAGGATTATGCTGCCTCAGTATTCCATGTTCACACATTTAATTGCCGCAGTCGCATGGGCACCAGCACCTTTTTGTTTACAAATTAAGCACTGCACAAAACTTTACCAGTTCATTGAAATTATAAGCTTGTCCACCTATATTGGGGAATAACTTTGCAGACCTTGTATTATGATGTAGGTGCAAGATGGGTCTGAAGGCAGATGGATTGAGTGGGTAGGCGTTAGGAGGGAACTGTTCCCTGGCAGGGGAGATCATTGTATGCTCCCTACATGCCAGTACCAAAAACCTGTCAGGGTAGGTCCTTGGATGCTGTAAAAGCCACAGTCACAAGTGTTTTCATTGGCTGTTTTTCCAGAAGGTAAAAATCGGGTCTGGTTTCCACACCTGGGGAACCGGATTCGGGAACACTGGCTCACATGTGACTGGGTGTAGCAGAATTACACCCAGAAAATCTGGTCCACCGAACTTGTAATGGGGTTAATAAAATATTAAATTAGGATGTTGTTTGAAGAAGGAAAAGGTACAGTTATTTCAAGTTGAGAATCTTTGGACAACTATTAACCAATTATGTTAAAGTAATTAGCGTGGATCATAAACATTGGTTAAACTAGCAGATATATTATTACACCATTATTACATGAATTAATCTATAGAAGTTAGAATCCATGTCTTTCAACGTTGCTATGAATAGAGTAAGTATTTCAAATATCTACATACGTGTCTTTACATGGGATGTTATATGTAATAACTGTGAGTAAACCTGCCGTTTTAAAATTATTACAATCAGTAGCATTTGTTAATATAAGGAACCTGAGAAAATCCTAACAAAACAGAGAGGCACACTCATTTGGAGAATGCAATTATTTTTTGTACATACTGCATTCTAAAAAAGGAACCTTTCTACTAGGAAAAAACATAGATAATAAATTGCATTCCTTCGATTTACAAAAACAAAACTGGCACAAAAATATATTTATCTTAGAAATTGTATTTAGTTTATCCAGGGTATATACAAGGCTGGTATAAATGAAAAATATGGTTTGAGTTATGTTTGTAGCTTTAGATAGTTCAAATAATTTAATTAATACTTTTTTCCCTAAGTTTGCAAATCTGTTTTCCAATTACATACTTACTCAAAAGTAAGTTTTACCATTTTAAGATATGAAAAAACCAATGGACATATTTAAGGAAAATAGCGCTGCACGCAGTGCAAAGTCATTAACTTGCACCCCTAACGCCACCATTTGTCTGCTGTATTTAAAATATGGCACTCCATGGCAGTAGTTAGGGAACTAGCTTCAGAATTGTTGAAGCTAGCCCAGCGTTTTGCAGGATTAGCGTAAAGAATTCTGACTCTAATCCTGCAAAGCACCCAGAGGTCCATTGTAACAAATGGAAGCCTCCTTTTAATGCCTGCTCTGGGCAGGCATTAAGGGACTTATTTATACTTTTTGGTGCAAAACTGCACTAATGCAGTTTTGCACCAAAATGTTTTGCACCGCCTTGCACCATTTTTTAGCACCAGCTGGGCACCATATTTATGGAATGGTGCAAGCCGGTGCAAAGGGTAGGCTAGCGTAAAAAAAAAAATGACGTTAAGCAGGTTAGAGTCAAAATAAATGACTCTAACCAGATTAGCTTTATTTTTTGATGCTAAGGGGCATATTTATACTCTGTTTGCACCAAATTAGCGTCATTTTGTTTTACTCTCATTCGGTGCAAAACTAACTCCATATTTATGCCTTGGTGCTACACCCGTCTAGCACCAAATTTATGGATTTAAAGTCATTTTTTGGAAGTGGAAACCTACCTTGCCTTAATGAGATGCAAGGTAGGCGTTCCCGTGCAATAAATGACTCTATGGCCTTAACGCCATGTTTATACTCCCATGCAAAAATGGTGCAAGGAAGGGAGGATGGGTCAAAAAATGAGGCAAAGCTTGCTTTGCCCGATTTTTTAAAGCCTGGGTCAGGGCAGGCGTTAGGGGACCTGTGGGCATATTTCCATGGTGGAACACCATGGAATAAGCCCACAGGTGCCCTCCCCAGGCCCCAGGGGCACCCCCAACCACATCATAGGGACTGCAGAGGATGGGGGACCCCATCCCAGGTAAGTACAAGTAAGATTCCTTTTTAGTTTTTAAAGTGCCATAGGGAGCCCTGGAATGGGCCCCCATACATGGCACAGGGTGCAATGGCCATGCCCAGGGGACCCTTGTGCTGGCCACTGGGGTGGTGGGCATGATTCCTGCCTTTTCTAAGGCAGGAGTCATGTGACATGGTAGGTTTAGCACCATAAAATGATGCTAATCTGGTAAGAGTCATGTTTTTTTTAATTCTAACCTGCCTAAAGTCATTTTTTGGTGCTAAACCCTCTTCTTCTATACTGCCAGCCCCACCCAACTAAAGTCATTATTTTTTTACTCTAGCCTACCCTTTGCACCGGCTTGCACCATTCCATAAATATGGTGCCGTTCTGGTGCACAGAATTGGGGCAAGCCGGTGCTAAACCTTTTGGTGCAAAACTGAGTTAGTGCAGTTTTGCAGCAAAATGTATAAATAAGGACAATATTTTGTAAGTTTGCGCCACTTTTGCATCAAAAAATGATGTTAATGCGGCGCAAAAAAAGTATAAATCAGGGCCTTAGTGCTAGACGGGTCTACCACCAAAGTATAAATATGGAGTTAGTTTTGCACCGAATTAGAGTTAAAAAAATGACGCTAATTTGATGCAAACAGAGTATAAATATGCTGCAAAGTATAAATATGCCCCTAAATATGGCGTTAAGGCCATAGGGTCATTTTTTGCACGGGAACGCCTACCTGGTATCTCATTAAGGCAAGGTAGGTCTCCACTTCCAAAAAATGACTTTAACTCCATAAATTTGGCGCTAGACGGGTCTAGCACCAAAGTATAAATATGGAGTTAGTTTTGCACCAAATTAGAGTAAAACAAAATGACGGTAATTCGGTGCAAACAGAGTATAAATATACCCCTAAATGTGCAGAAAAATTGTACAAGGAAATCTCTTAGATTTCCTTGCACCATTTTTTTGTCCCCCCTAAAGGGGAAATGCCCCTTTTGCATACATTAGGCCTGGCGCAGGCATAATGTAGCGCAAAGGGGTTACAAAGTGGCACAATGTATGCATTGCACCACTTTGTAAATATGGCACAGTTTTTTGGGCCTTCGAATGCCACATTAGCATAAGAAAATGACACTGGGGCTCTTAAATATGTCCCCAAAGCCTTGTCAACAAAGTATTGGCACAAGTCAACACCGCAAGTCATCTTGCTGAGCTGCCCTATGCCATTTTGAAAGGGCAGGAATTCACCTTATCTACAAGATATGGCGCATTCATGTCATTACAGCCAGCACCAGTGCTCAAACTGCAGGTGAGCCCCAACGCAGGTATTCTTGCACCATGGTGCAAGGGTGCCTGTGTTGCTGTCTTGATTGTTTTTGTGCAGGAAGTGGCACCTTCCTGCACAAAAACAATCATGAGAGGCGTTTTCCGCATTCTATGTGTGTTGCAGAATGCAGCACAGGTGGAAATCGGAAAAAAACTATGAGAAATGTAAACATTTCTCCTCATTATGCCTGCTCTAGGGAGGCATAAGGTTTTGGCTCTGCCCCAGGTTTAAGCTATGATTTAAATCCGGGGCAGTGTCAAAACCATGGATGTTGAATGGGAACAGCCAACGCCCATTACTCACCTTGCTGACACAGTGTGAGGCAACGCAGTGACTTGCGCTGTGTTGCCTTACATGATATCTACAATGCCATATACTGCCACACAAGGTGGCTTTGTGTGGTCTTGTAGATATGGGTCTGCACTGCGGACCACAGGAGTGTCAAAAAAGTGACACTCTAGTGGCGCACTGTGGCTGGTAATTAAGTCCCCAAGTGTTACTAATAACTATTTAATAGTATTTAAGATATAAACTTCAGAAGTGTGATTTACTGAGATACATTGTTGGGATCTGACCATGTCCTACAGGGTGGACAAAACAACAGCAGAAAGCACTAATTGTAAAATCAAAATAAAGCGAATGAGATAACACACTGAAAATAATCATTTTTTGGTGTATGGCTTCCATTGGAGGTTTTTATTATGTATACCAGATTATAAATCTGTTCACTAATCAACAGAGGTTAACAAAAGTTGTTACCCACTGTTACTATGCCATAAAAAAATTCTAGGTTGCTTTGACAAGGAACTCTCAGAGCCTTTTAGTGCTGGCTTCAGTGGTTTTTGTAGGGGAGGGCATAGAGCATTCTGGGGGTGGGTAGCATGGGGCTTAATACTATCTGGGTTAGGGAGAAGAGACCATGGTATGTATGACTCCCTCATTAATGCCTGCCCCCTGCACAATACCTGGAACTGCTGGCGGATGATTGTGGGGACCACACATGACATACAATTTTAGATGCGTAAAAAGTGACTAATAAAGATTTATTTTTACCTAAGGGTTCCGGGTGACATCATAGCAGCTAGGGCTTCACTCAAGTTGTCTACTTCACATCACTCAGAAGCCCCAGTGAAAATCACCAGTTTTTACTGTCAGGTGTGGATCACTCATATTCACAACTGTAGGTAGATTGGACATTCATGTTCAGTAATGTGGGTTGCTGGCCATTAATGCTGAATACTTCACGGAGGCTGTACAATGATATTCCTTACTGAAAATGGCCTGGTTGCTGATGATTCATATTCTTGTGGACTGGATTAGGCCCATGCCAAGTTTAATTACGTTTACAAAATGTATTGTATTTGCAAAATTTCACATTACAAATTCTCTGTGGACTGTTTAAATAAAGCAAACTATGTTTTCTTGAGAGACATCTTCTCTCAAACAAAAGCTCTATTGAGAGAAGCCGTCAGCATCAAGTGGTCTGCACAGAAAACGTTATGTATCTTTGGGTCTTATTTTAGGTGACTGCTCTTAGCTATTTGGTCTGCCAGTATATCACCAACAATTTTTAAATGTGGAACCATAACATTTAGTTTGAATTAAAAGTTAATTTAATAATGTATTCAAATAAGGAAAGAAAATATAAAAAATGAAAATAGGTCTACCTCCATGACCCTATTTTCACCACATTCAACAACATCTGAGTCAACAAGCCACACCAGACTCAGAAAATACCATGCCCTCATCAAGTTCAGCATTCCTGTCCCAGTCTAGCATACACCCACCACTGCCGGAAAGGACTGAGAACTGCAACAGCATCACTGACAAGGACAGACACACTACTCTCACCACCTACCAACCCAAAAACTAAATAATACAAAGGCATCAATAATTTCAACAGTTGAATCATCTCTGATGCTGACTTTCTGGCCTCCCTCAAACAGAGCAATAAAACAAGGTCTAGACCTAGACCGGCAGGTACGTAGAGTAACATAGAACGAAGAAACACAATTGCAAAGAACTGGAATGGAAATGGACAATGAACCAGGATAATGAAGACAGGAACAGGTACAAATCCGCTCTGAGACGCTACCACCGAATGATGCAGACCACCAAACTCACCACTTGCCAGTACCAACAGAAGTAAAGAAATCTTCACTATTGTGAAGGGTTACACCTCACCAGCAGCCGGTTCCAAGTTGGTCACACCCTCGCAGAACCTCTTCAACAATCTCTCTCTATTCTTCAGCAACAAGATCAGTGCAATTTACAGCCACTTCAAACCACAACTCAACAGACCCTGACAAATGTCTCCCTATCTTATCTAAATAACGAATGCTAAACACATGGTCTGTCATAATCCCAGAAGAAACTGCCACCACCATGAAGTCCACTCACTTAGGGGCCTCATCGGACACCTGCCTCCATCATGCCTACTGCATATGACTGCAACCCACTAAGCACCATGCTAACCCCTATTTTGAATGTCTAAATCTCTTCTGTAACCTTCCCAGAATCTTGAAAACATGCAACTCTCCTCCCACTGCCAAAGAAACCCTCCGCCGACCCTTCTACACTTCAAATCTCCCTGCTACCTTTGCCGGCCAAGATCTTAGTGGAAATTGTAAACAAATGCCTCACCAAATACCTCAGTGACCACAAACTCCTCAACACCAATCAGTCTGGTTTCAGATCCAATCACCGCATGGAAACTACCCTCATCATCACCATGGATGAAATGCAGATGCCTCTGCACAGAGGAGACACAACAACCCTCATCTACCTGGACCTCTCCACAGCATTTGACATAGTCTTACACCACATCCTCATCCAATGCCTGCACAACATCAGAATCCAAGCACATGCACTCTGATGGAACTGTTCCTTCCTGTCTGGAATGACCAAGTCAGTCAGTCTGGCACTGTACACCTTGGACAATCTTATCTGCAGAGTTCCCCAAGGATCTTCCCTGAGCCCCACCCTCTTCAAAACATACATAATCCCTATAGCTAAAATCATACGCTCTCACCAAATGAAGTCCTCTTCTACACCAATGGCACTCAAACAATTCTCTCCTTCATGGAAAATATGCCCAGTACCTGTATCAAGTACTTGCTTGATTGAAATTGTCTGTTGGGTGTAGAGGAACAGTCTGATGTTGAACACTGAAACTGTGATCTTCAGGAAGATCATTTCACTGTGGGAATCAAACTGGTGGCCAACAGAGCTTGTGCTTACACCCTTGCCCACCACGAACAACAAGAAACCAGGGACAGTCATGAAGAGCAAACTCGACATGACTGCTCAAACTAGCTCTGTCACTGCCTCATGCTTGATACCCTGAAGACGCCGAGGAAGATTTTCAGGAGGCTCCCAATTCGCATTTTAGCATATTAGCATATTTAAAATATTGCACGCCATGGTGTAGGGGAGCGGAAAATAGCATTAGAATTTATGATGCTATTGATGTACTGTTCAGGGTTAGCAGCACAAGTTTAGTGCTAACCCTGAACAGTAAATAGGGGCCCATTATAAATAATGGTGTGCCCCATTTTAACACCTGCTCTGAGCCACTATTTTGTGGAATCAGTTAGTATCTGTGTTCTTGGTGGCCCGTTTCATCTTTGTTTTTCATTACTCCTTCTTCAATGGCCTTGCACTGGATAAGCTAGCTTCCACTATTTTATGCAGCCTTTATTTTACTCCTGAAAAACATTTTCTAGGAACACAGTAAAAGCCTATGATCTATGTGTTAATATATTTCTTACTTCTTGGTATATGTATTTATGCTTGTGGTTGATTGCAGTACACTGTTATTTGTATTAATTTTTATGATTTTTGACTTCCTCCTCCAGCCCCCCACAAAGTACCCCTGGGCCCTGGTGGGGCACCAGCAGGTATTTCAATTATATTCCATGGAGGAATGCTCCATAGAGCTGCAGCATCGCAGTTCAGCTCTGCACTTAGAATGGACAATGCTAGAAGAATGCAGACGCCCCATCCATTTGTATACAGTGTCATTTTTATTTTCCATAACTATAATTATTCTTTGAACTGTGTGGGCCCTCCCTGTTATGCATTTTGGAAGACATAGGTAACAAATCGATATGATAATTTAGACGTCTGAAAGATAGAGGACTGTTTGCATTTGGTAACTGAACTGTCATCTTCCTTCCACAACTGATGTGTTGGACTCATTGACTTGATGAATGTTTTATCTTTCACCTTTCTTTAATTTCCCCTACCAATCCAGTCACAAACCCCCTAACCCTCCTCCTCAAGGTCTTGTGGTCAGTTCAGTTGAGTTGTGTAGATCTCACACCTTCTGGGGAGGATGTGGTTAAAGTGATGCCAGCTGTTAAAGGAGGAGGTTAGCAAAATTGACATTTGCTCATCGAACCCCTCATACCAAGACATGAAAGGGACATCATAGTTCAGAGATGTAATTACAACACTGTGTGTCCAAGGAAAGGGAGTGTGCATTTTTCCATAATCTACTCCTCATGCATTCTACTGAAGCAACTTTCTACTGAGTCCTCCTGACTCTCCTGTGACTTGATGGATCATTATACTTACTTTAGTATGTAATTCAATGCTATAGTGCATATCTAAGAGCCCCTTTCACCACCTTAGCGGCAATAGCATAATTTTTTTATGCGAAGGCAGCGCTAAAGTGGCTTTTCTGCCATGCCATATTTACAAAGTGCTGCAATGCATGCATTGCGCCACATTGTAACCCCTTGCACCCCATTATGCCTGCAACAGGCATAATGTATGCAAGGGTGTGTTCCAGCGCTGAGGGGTCCGCAGAAATAGTGCAGTGAAATGTAAAAGAGTTCATGACACCATTTTGGTGTCATTTTTAATGCCTTCTCAAAGTAGGCATTAAATTGATGCTCCCATAGTAACCTATGGGTCTCCCAATCCAAAAAGGGAGCACCCTGTCTTACATTTCAGCTCGAATAGCCGCAAAGCTTCATGATAAATGCAGTCATTAGAATGAATTTGAATAAAATTTCAAAAAGTCTTTCACCAGAAATGGGTGCAGCAAGTACTGTAATGTTGTATAAAGTTTTTCACCATAAGTTGGTGCGGCGATTCCCGTATCTCCGAACACGTGTTTCTGGCTTTCGGCCGTCATCAGCAGAAAGCAAAGTGTGGCAGACAGGGTTGCTTGAAATGCTGCCTAAACGTATTCTCAGGTTTATGTACCACTCAGTAGGCGCACAGGTGCTTCACCAGAGCTTGTCAGCTCTAAGGCTCACGGGAGCCATTAAATACACAATCCAAAACGGGAGCACCCTGTCTTACATTTCAGCTCGAATAGCCCCAAAGCATCATGATAAATGCAGTCATTAGAAAGAATTCAAATAAAATGTCAAAAAGTCTTTCACCATAAATGGGTGCAGCGAGTGCTGTAACGTTGTAGAAAGTTTTTCACCATAAGTTGGTGCGGCAAATGCCGTATCTCCGGACACATGTTTCTGGCTTTCGGCCATCATCAGCGGAGAGCAAAGTGTGGCATATGGGGTTGCTTGAAATGCCGCCTAAATGTATTCTCAGGTTTTTGTACCACTCAGTAGGCGCACAGGTGCTTCACCAGAGCTCGTCAGCTCAAAGGCTCACAGGAGCCGTTAAATGTACAATCCAAAAAGGGAGCACCCTGTCTTACATTTCAGCTCGAATAGCCCCAAAGCATCATGATAAATGCAGTCATTAGAATGAATTCGAATACAATTTAAAAAAGTCTTTCACCGTAAATGGGTGCAGCAAGTGATGTAACGTTGTAGAACGTTTTTCACCATAAGTTGGTGTGGCGAATGCCGTATCTCCGGAAACGTGTTTCTGGCTTTCGGTCGTCATCAGCGGAGATCAAAGTGTGGCAGACGGGGTTGCTTGAAATGCCGCCTAAACGTATTCTCAGGTTTTTGTACCACTCGGTAGGCGCACAAATGCTTCACCAGAGCTTGTCAGCTCAAAGGCTCACAGGAGCCGTTAAATACACAATCCAAATCTTGTACTTTGCTGCACTAGCGTCAAACTTTTTGATGCTAGTGTAGCAAAGCACCACAACAGCATCACAAAAGTTGACGCTATTGTGCTAACGGCCACCATGGTGCACTGTATGATAAATATGGTGCCACCATGGTGTTGTTAGGTCCCGGTAGGAGGCACAAGAAAAGTGGCGCATTATAGCTGATGCGCCACTTTTTCTTAAATATGGGCCTATGTTGCTAATTGTTGTTTTATCATGGTAGTCTCAGTTTTGGATTTTCCACTGATTCTGTTTTCTTTTATTCTAGTGACTACGATGAACTAGTTCACCTCAGAAGGTCTATTTTGAATAAGAATGACGTCATGTTGCAAGTCCTGTGATGTTGTCCTTGCTGCTGTCATTGATCCACCACCAAATACATTGAGAAGGCCCTTTGGAAAACCCTGCTTTAAGGAATGGACCAATTATAGGAGATGGTGTAGCCATAACTTTCTCTACTCAAGTAGGAAAAGAAGTTCTCGGGAAGGAGGGATTGTTGTTTTTGCTGTATGTCACCAGACCCCATTAGCAGTCAATAGTTACAGAGGGTGTGGCAGGGGCAGCAAGCAGGATGCAAATATTACAACACTGATGGGAGGGAGGGTGCTGCTCAACCTACTCAAGCAATTGTGGGAGGGTTTGAATGGTCACTCATACTTTGTTTTACAATACTGTTTACAGGTAGGGTTCTGGACTATAAGAAAGGGGATGGACACAATAGGACAGTTGACGTGTGATGTGACAGGTGTGGAGAACAGCTTCTTTGTCACTGCATTAGTAACACTTCCTTGTTAACTGTGTTTGGTGCAACTCTAACTGGTGATGCAAAGACAGAGATATTCATGATGATGTATCCATTTATTTCAAAATAAATGCTTAAACACCCTACAGTCTCTTCCCACAACAGGTTCACCCCCTCTCTCAAAACCAAAAAAACAAAAAATACACTGGGCCAGATTTACAAGGCCCTAACACCTCTTAGCACCACACTAATGCTAATGTGCCATAAAGAAGGCCATTCTCATTTGCCATATTTACAAAGTGCTGCAATGCTTGCATTGTGCTACTTTGTGATCCCTTGTGCCACATCATGCCTGTGCAAGGGATAATGCATGCAAGGGGGCATTGTGGCAGTGGGAGGCCCATAAAAATGGCGCAGTGAAATTTACAACATTTCACTGCACCATTTTTAGCGTCACATTGTTAAAATGACGCAAAAAATACATTCAATGGGCCTCCCTCTGCTTTGCAGGATTAGCGCTATTATTTATGCAAAGTACTACAATAGCATCATTTTTTATGACCCTATTGTCCTAACATACGCCATGGTGCGCCATATTGTAAATAAGGCACTACTGTGGTGTCGTTAGGCACAGGCACAATAAAAGTGGCGCAGGAGAGCTGATGCACCACTTTCTTGGAAATCTGTCCCACTGTTCCTAACTGTCCTTGCTATTCTCTCCTGTCACAACAGGCCCGCTCCCTCACTTAAACCCAGCATAACCCAGCATACCTCTGCCCCCAACTGTTCTTCCCATTTTCATCACTTGCAATAAGTTTCACACTTCCTTACAAAAATAGGACTCTACAGTCTACACTCAGCACAAATGGGCCTGCTGGCTGTGCTTTATTTCCTCCTGGCCCTGTCTGATTTGCAGCAGAAGGGCTGAGTCGGTGGTGGTTGTGGTGGCTGGGTGATTGGCTTGGGTGATGCAGCCTGCGGTGGCAGGGATGTTGTTGCCGGTGTTCCTCCGGCTGGTGGTCCGAGGCAATGGTAGCTGCCTCCTCCTCCTTGAGCACCACCAGCAGGTGTTATTACACCAACATTGCTCCATTTTCAGAAGGCACAGCTGAGTGGCTGTGCTCCAGTGGGAGTGGACCTCTGGGGAAGGTCCTCTGACAACAGTATCTAAATGATTTTAAGCAAAAAGAAAAGAACTTGAATTCTTGTACTCAATACATTGTACAGTAGCCAAAACATTGCTTTTCTCCTAGGGCCACTGGAATTTTTTTGATGTGATTCAGATGTGTAGTCAGATGCCAATGTTTTGTTCTATACATACTTCCCAAAATGCAGTAGGGTGTGTGGTATGAATTTTCTAAAGATCTCCACTATAATCAAACATATATATTTTCCTAAAAAATTAGAAATCGTAAAATGATTGCATGTGGTCATACCTTCAACACACACTTGCTGTGTGTTAAATAAAGAATAAGCTGCCAAAAATAAACATATATTGCCATTGATGTATATGGCACATTAAATTTATGCTGCACAATTTACTTGACTATAACATGCAACATAAATGGAGACAACCTGGAAGGGCAGTGTGTTTTTTTGGGGTGGCTAGTGGCATGTTAACCTAAATTCCAATGGTGCTGCTTTTATTCTTCATACTTCTTTCTGAGTCCCACCCTGAGTATGACTCCAAACTCCACCTTCCACCCAAAATATTATTTTACAAATATTTTTCCCTTGGATCTGCAGCAAGCAAGTGACAGTGTAGGGTAAGGTAAGTTAAACAGAGGTCCTTGGTCTAGGTTTGTGCTTGCCTTGGGACTGTTTGGATGTCATATACTAGTAGGCCTAATCTCAAAGTTAATGGGAGGTAGAAAACTGAACAGTAATAGAAGCCTCGAAAGTAGTCACTTAGGCAGAAACTGAGGAGAAATGTGGTACATGCCAAGATGATATTTAAATTAGTGGTCTGATTGGGACATTAGGAATGGAGTAAGTTTTAGGTATGTGGGCACTGGGCATCGCCGCTTTTCTTCTAATAACTGAATAGTAGAGAGGATGAGAAGTATAGGGGTCTGCCTAATTTCTAAATCATTTCTAAATCATTTCTGAACTTTCTTGGAAGAAGGAGATCAATACCATAACTCATGGAGTAGCTGTCATTTAAAAAAGAAGGGTGATTTGTCACTTGTCCCAGCAGCCACTCATTTACCCTCCTTCTCTGGATTGTCTCTTCTGGCCTCCTCTGCAGGAGCCTGGAATACTTCTGGTCCTTGAGAAAAACACAGCACACTTATATTTAGATACCTGTTACCATCACATTATTTTGCACAAATTACAAAATGGATGCATTACCAATATTTGGTTGTTTATTATCCAAAGTATTGTGTTGAAAGGTTTACTTCATAACGTAGGGACATAGGGGCCGATGTAGGTAAGTTTTATTTTGCAACTTGCAATTTGTGAGTCATAGCGACTTGCAAATTGCAACTTGCAAACGTGCATGCAGAAAGGTGTCTCAGACACCTTCTGCGACTCGCTATGGGGTCGCAAAGACCCACCTCATGAATATTCATGAGGTGGGTCTTTGCGACCCCATAGCGAGTCCATGCACTCACAGGGATGGTGGCCTGCTGGAGACAGCAGACCACCATGTCCGTGACTGCTTTTTGAATAAAGCAGTTTTTTGTTTTTCTTTTTGCAGCCCGTTTTCCTTAAAGGAAAATGAGCTGCAAAAAGGAAAAATTCCGAAACCATTTGGTTTCGGTTTTTTCAGAGTAGGCAGTGGTCCATAGGACCACTGCCTGCTCTGAAAAAATATTTTTATTGACATTCACAAAGGTGAAGGGGTCCCATGGGGACCCCTTCCCTTTTGCGAATGAGTTACCATCCACTTCAAATGGATGGTAACTGCGAGTTGGTTTGCGACCGCATTCGCGGTCCCAAAGCAACTCAGCATGGCGATGCGGTCGCAAATAGGAAGGGAACACCCCCTTCCTATTTGCGAGTCGCAGCCTCAAATTGCGAGTCAGTACCGACTCGCAATTTGCGGTTGTGCATCGCATTTGGCCTTTTGCACCTCGCAAACTGGGTTTTTCGCAGTTTGCGAGGGGCAAAAGGCTTCCTACATCTGGCCCATATTTCTTTAAGTGTTGGAAAAACAACAAATGGGTGAAAGGGAATGGCATGGACATATTGTGGTATCCTGATTTGCTGCACTTTTATGACATAATTCAACCTTGTATGACATGACATCCAGTCCAGTTGGGGTCCATGATAACCATCTCTGTTCCTGTATTATGGGCAGTGTTTACTTAATAAAGTAATCCGTCATCCTACATGTTATGAATAGTAAGGCCTGTGTTCCTCTTTCTTACTCTTATACCTGTCAGCCTTACAGTGGTATTCCCCCAGACATTTTGCCATTGCCATTCACTTTTCCTGAAATTTGCTTTGTTGGCCTTAGGACTCTGCACTTTATCACTGTTAACAAGTGTTTGTGCTCACTCCCCTAAACATGGTAAAATTGACTTATACCTAAATGGAATATTTAATATACATATAAGTCCCTTGTAGAGTGGTATGCCATAATCCCAGAGCTTGTAAATGAAATGATACTAGTGGGCCTGCAACATGTATAGTGCCACCCACTTAAGTAGCTCCTTGAAATATGTCCCAGGCTTGCCATTGCAACCTGATTGCAGATTTAAACTGCCAATTTGACTTGGCAATATAACTCCTTGCCAAGCCTTAAACGTGTAATTTAAAAGTTGAACATGTATTTTTACATGTCCTGTTAGATAAAAGCTCCTAAATGTGTTTTTCACTACTGTCAGGCATTCCTGTCCCATAGAATAACATTGGGTTGCCTAATTAAATTTAAAGAGTGCTGGCTTTAGATTGGAAACAGGTGAGCACTGTTTTGAAAATGGCAATTTTAAAAAGTTGTCATCATTTTCCTGCCCTTACTCTATGGTGCTTGCAGCCTCTTCTAGGTCACATGACTAAGTGTAGTTGGCAGCAGAACAATGTTAATTCTTCTCAGACAGTCACACAATAGAAATATTAGGTGTGCCTGAATGAGCAATTAACTGTCAGGATGGGGGAGTGGGGCTGGTCACAGCCCCACTTGCAACTGTATAGGCTGTGCTCAGTCTTCACAGAAAGAACGTGTCACCTCTGTATTACACTTGCAGCTGGATTGTCAGAAAACTCCAAGCACTTCAAAGGAAACCTTCTAAAAACTTTCCATCCTTTAAAGCAGCACCATGTATAAAGATAGGTTTCTCAGACCCACTGTTCTGTTCACTTTCTGGTTGAAAGACTCTCAGAGGACTGCCTGCTGCTCTGACCTGCTGTGTACTCCACAAGACTGGTATGCTGTACCTTGAAGAACTCAATTGATCAATCAATCAATCAGGACTTAAAATACATGGCTAATCACTCGCAATGGTATCCAGGTGCTGAGAACAAAGATGATGAGGGTTTCAGTTGAACAGCCTGGTCTTGAGTCCTTTCCTGAATTCAAGAAGAGAGGATGGGGTCTGTAGGTGAAGGGGGAGGTTGTTCTAGCATTTGGCAGTGAGATAGGAAAAACAGAGTCCTCCACTGCTGCTTTCGTAGATACATGGGGGGTGTGTAAGAGAGAGAGGGGAGTGGAGTTCATGTGTCTGGAGGGTTGGTGGAAGTTCAGGCGGTTACTAATGTTTGCTGATACTTGATTGTGAAGGGCCTTGAAGGCGTGGATCAGTATCTTGAGTTGACATATTTTTTTGAATGGGTAGATATTGGAGCATCTTGAGATAGGTGTGGCGTGGGTCCATTAGGGTAGGTCAAAAATGAGTCTGGTCACTGAATTCTGTATGGTTTGTAGTCTCTCCAGGAGGTGCATGGTGTTTCCACCCTACAAATGACTAAGGCTTGAGTGATGGTTCTTTTGGTGTGGACGGGGAGCAATTTGAATAACTTAAGGAACATGTTAACAGCGAGGAAGGAAGTGGAAGAGATTGCTTTGATATGGTTTTTCATGGTGAGCTTGCTGTCCAGGATGAATCCAAGGTTGCGTGTGTGGTCTGTCAGAGTGGGTGCTGGTTCTAGTTCTGAAGGCCACTAGGAGTCCTTCCCTGGGAATGGGGTTGCTCCTGAAGATCAGCAGTTCTGCTTTGCTTGAGCTGAGTTTAGGCAATTATTTTTCACCCAGTCAGTGATGCTCATCATACACCTGTGGAAGTTGGCCCTCATTGTGGAGGGGTCTTCTTATAGTGAGAGGATGAACAGGGTGTCATCTGCAAAGGATATTATGTTCATTTCGTAAATTCTGATGGTGTTGGCCAGGGGATCATGTAGTGCAGGGCTGAGGACAAACCTTTGAGGGACTATGTAGTTGATTGTCTTGTGTTTCCAGGTGAAAGGTGCTGGGCGGATTTTCAGAGTACTTCTGGTGAGGAAGGAGGTGATCCATTTGAGGCTGTCTCCTTGAATTCCAATATGATGAAGCCTCTTGATAAGTTGGTGGTGGTGAACGCTGCTGGGAGGTCGAGGAGCATCAGGGCAGCCGTTTCTCCCCAGTTAGGAATAGTTCTGATGACATCAATGGCAAAAATGAGGGTGGTTTTGAATATGTAGTTGGTGTGCAATCTGGATTAGGAGGGGTCCAGAAGACTATTGATCTCCAGGTGTTCTGTGAGTTGGTGGTTGATTACCTTTTTGAGGACTTTGGCGGTAAAAGGTAACAGCAAGATGAAACATTAATTCTTACGTTTTCGTTAGTTCTTGAGTTTTTTTGGGTCAATGGAGGGTTTCTTTTGGGTGTTCCATATTTCGGGGGAGGTGGACAATTTTATGGATGAGTTGAAAATAGTGGTGAGCTTGCTACTGATTATGTTGCTCCCGAGATTTAACATGTGGTGGGGACAGGGGTCGTGGGTGCTCCAGAGTGGACGAAGTTTATGATGGCTGTGGTGTTTATGTGTGATGAGCTGGTCCCCAGCAATGAGCCTGCTTTACTGCCTGTTAACTTGAACTTCAGAGGCCTGCCCTTCTGCTAGAGCCCTGCTTTATCACTTTAACCCAGGACTAACAGAATGACTCCAAGGGCTACTTTGATGGCATCCTGCTAAAAACCTAAAGAATATCAAAGGTTCCCACCATCTTAAACCCCCATCTGGACCCATCCTGAATTCTAACCATGTTGTGCCCATGGAGTCCTGGACCCTTAGTGGGGCGGTACAAAAGGTGCCCAAATAGCCAAAATCCAAACTTTGGGACATAAAAAATGTTTGGCTAAAAAATGCTCTGAGAACGGAGGGAAGACTGGCACCAACTTGCTCGACTATCTGCCGAAGGTGCATCATTGGTCAGCCTGATTTTGCATTAGCTACCACTATATTCTTTTCCACAGCACCATTTCCTGGTCACCGGTCCCTCAGAGAAGGGGTATTCAGCCTTCTGGAAATCTTGCTTTTTACTGCCTCCAGCTTTGTCCACTGAAATCCTTTGGTAACACAAGAGGGGCAAAGGAAATGTTACAGAAAAGGCAGGGAAATAAAGTTACAGACAGGGTGAAGTCAGCTGCAGAAACTGGGGGAACATAAAAGAAAATACAAGTAGACAGGTATGCATGGTTAAAGTAGACACCAAAGTAGATGAGGGAAGTTGGAGGAAATACAGAAGACCCTAAAGCATACTAGTTTAAAATCAGAAAATGTTCAGCATGACTTCCAAGCAGCAGAATAGTATGGCAGAGGTGGAGGCTGCGCAGTGCTATGAGGTGTTGGGTGATCAGCAGTGGTGGGCTGTCCTGAAATGAGGAAATATAAAAAGGAGACCGATCAGTAATTATTAGAAGGTGCTCTTTTAAAATATAGTGCATTTTAGTGGCAAACAAATGTAATGCCTGTCAAAGCAATCCTTTACTTCCACAGTTGCTTAGAAATGCAATTGCTCCTCCCCTTGCTTGAAACAGTTTTGAAATTTTGACACTCTGAAATCAAAGTCATTCTTCTTTAGTGTACTGCATTGCTCAGATATGGAGTAAAGATATGTACAAGAGAGGAAAGGTAAAGTTTTCTGTCATTGTAACACAAAGCTGTGTGGAAAAAAGTCTTTGGGCCTGATTTATAAAAAGTTTGAGCCAACTTTGCATAATTTTTTCACAAGAACCTAGCACAAACTTACAAGATACAATTACATTCTGTAAGTTTGCACCGCTTTTGCATCAACAAATGACACAAAGGAGGCACAAATTTTTCATAAATCAGGCCCTTTGTTCTTTGTGTATATCACCTCATGGAGATGGAAACTCTATGAGTAAACTAAAGTCACAAAGGGCCTCAACATCGCTGATATCAAACTATCCTAGTAACATCCCTTAAATCAGCCCAAGTACACACCTGGCTCACCATGGAACATAATCTTGGTTGTATGATTGACTTGATGTCCATTTCACATACTCTCCAACCCTGCAGTCACACACCTTCCAAGTCAGGCTGGCAGTGGCATTATGCATGCCCCACTACTGTGTTGCACAGTTCACCCTCAAAAGTGTAGAGAGAAACAATGCCCACTCCTATAGAACAAAGCTACTGAATTCAGGCACTCTCTGATCCACAAAGTGCATTTAGTGTTGTGAATGGCACACATTAAAAATAAAAACTGTGAAATGAGCCCCGTTCACTGCTAACATGGTCCCAAAATGCACATAAACAAATGTCCTTTTTGCACCTTCATTATTAACTGGTAGGGCTTTTCTCCCAAAGTGCTAAGCCTTTCTTTGGCTGTTTGGGGTAGTTCACGCTTAGACCTCAATAACGTTTTGTGAACATAACATATCCACGCCAAATGTGCGTTCCTTTTTTCCAACAACCTGAGGATTCAAAAGGTACCCAAGGTTTGTGGATCACCCTTGTGGATCACCTATGAAATTAGCCAAAATGTAGCTAAAAAAGTGCTGTTGGAGCAAGTGTCTGGTTTCTTTGCTGCAAATGGCACCAACAAAAGGTTTGCAGTGATACAATCACCTTCTTCCCAGCTATCAGGAACAGGCAAACTTGATTTAGAAAGCTAATTTTTGTTACCACAGTTTTGGCATTTTACTGGGAGATAGCCCACTTTTCACTATTTTTGTCAACCTCCTTCCAGTTTGTGGTAGAAATGGGTATGAAATCCATGGTGGATCCTGGAAAGCTATACATTGCTAAACACTAGACACAATTCTGGATTCAGCAAAGGGTTATTTGTGTAGATTCTTCAAGGTTTTCACAAAGGAAATAAGTGTTCAAATAAACAAATATATTGAAAATTAGTAGTCAAAAACGGCCATTTGTGACAATGTTTTCATTCACAACTTTTCACCATAATGGCCGATTCCCAAAATGAATATATCATTACATCCACTAGACCCTTCTGCTTGTGGGGACATATAAGGTTTGTGGGTTTTCCAAGACATCAAGGTACCCAGAGCCAATAACCTTGCAATTGTTTTTCATTGTGTAATGGGTATATTGCAATACTTATGGAAAAATATAAATAGTCAAAAATAGGTTTCAAAGAAACTTATGTAATTCCAGAATGGGCACAAGATATGGAGTTTATAGGCAGTGAATATTTGCACATCTCTGAACTTGTGAGTACATGTGAATAAAGGGCATTTTTCTAAATGACTTCTTTCTTACACAGTCTTACATTTAGAAGGTGCAAACACAGAAAAATACTAGCATTCTGTGTTCCTCTAAGTCTCCCGATAAAATATAGTACTGCACTGGTATAAGTAGGCCTAGTGCCTGTGACATGTAATGGCCCAAAACACAACAGGGACAAATCACATTTTCCCACTGAAAACTGACCCTTTTTTGCAATGCGCTTAGCTGTGGATTTTGGGCCCTAGCTTAGCTGGCACCTATGGAAACCTAGAAAACCTATACATATTTTTTAAATTAGACACTGAGAGGAATCAAGGATGGGGTGACTTGTGTGGCTCTCACTAGGTTATGTTACCCGGAACCCTTTGCACCTTAAAACTTTGACTAAAAAACACATTGCCTCATATTTCTGTGATGGAAAGTTCTGGAATCTGCGAGGAGCTACAAAAATCCTTCTACCCAACATTTCACCAAGTCTTGTGATAAAAATGGTATCTCATTTATGTGAGCAGGCTTAGTGCCCATGACAGGAAACGACCCAAAATGCAATGTAGACTCATCAAATTTTTCCACTGTGTCTAGCTGTGGATTTTGGGCTCGAACACAGCAGGCACCTAGGGAAACCTAGCAAAGCTAGACAGTTTTACAAACTAGATACCTAGATGAATTCAGAATGGGGTGACTTGCATGGCTCTCGCTATGATGTGTGTTAGAAATGGGGTCTTTGGTTGGCAGTCAGGTTAGCCCCTGCCCAAGGAAGGACCCTCACTCTAGTCAGGGTAAAAGAGAATCACCCTCAGCTAACCCCTGCTTACCCCCTTGGTAGCTTGGCACGAGCAGTAGGCTTAATGTCAGAATGCTACGTGTAAAGTATTTGTGTCAACACAACGAGGAACTTAATGAAAACACTACACAATGACACAAAACAGGTTTAGTAAAATAGAGAATATTTATCTAAACAAAACAAGACCAAAAATGACAAAAATCCACAATATACAAGTCAAGTTATCACTAAAAATGTAAAAAGAGTCTTCATGTAATTTTAAACACACACTAACGCTGTTAGCGTGAAAATATTTGACGCATCAAAAATAACCCCACCCGGGCAAGTGTGCGTCAAAAAGGGCTTGCAATGCGTCGATTTCACACACAAGCGAGACCTTGCATCGTTTCTCCTTTTGTCGGATCGGCATGAGTCGTTTCATCTCTTCCCAGGAGAGTGATGTGTCAATCCGGTCAGGTCTTGCGTAGTTTTTACATGCCCAGCGGTGTTTGCATTGGAAATCCAGGCGCACGATGATCTGAAAACCACGCAGCACGGGGTGCAATCTCACCAGTGTCCATCAGCGATGCTGTGCGTCATTTCTCCAGCCCTGGCATCGATCTTCGGGTCGCGTTGCAGGCGAGTGTTGATTTTCAGCCGCGAATCCGGCGGCGCGTCAATTTTTCAGCTGCAGATTGGAGTCATGTCGATCTTTTCCCCACACGGTGTTCTGTGCGTGGATTTCTCACTCTTGGGCTGCCAGCTTCTCCTTTCAGGGTCCCAGTAACTGGATGGGCACCACTTGGCAGAGTAGGAGTCTCTCCAGAGACTCCAGGTGCTGGCAGAGAGAAGTCTTTGCAGTCCCTAAGACTTCAAATAACAGGAGGCAAGGTCCAAATCAAGCCCTTGGAGATCTTTACAAGAAGGAAGGCAACACAAAGTCCAGTCTTTGTCTTTTAGTACAGACAGAAGCAGCAACTGCAGGATAGCTCCACAAAGCACAGTCACTGTCAGGGCAGCTCTTCTTCCTTAGCTCTTTATCTCTTCTCCAGGCAGAGGTCCCTCTTGGTTTCCAGAAGTGTTCTAAAGTCTGTAGTTATACCCATTTTCTCCTTTGAAGTTGGCCTACTTCAAAACAAAGTCACTCTTGATTGTGAAATCCTGCCTTGCCCAGGCCAGGCCCCAGACACTCACCAGGGGTTTGAAGACTGCATTGTGTGAGGGCAGGCACAGCCCTTTCAGGTTTGAGTGACTACTCCTCCCCCCTCTCCTAGCACAGGTGGCTCATCAGGAAATGCAGACTATACCCCAGCTCCCTTTGTGTCACTGTCTAGTGAGAGGTGCAACCAGCCCAACTGTGAAACTGACCAAGACAGGGAATCCACAAACAGGCAGAGTCACAGAAATCCAATTCAATCCATCACAAGCTTTATTCGGTCATATTTAATCATCAAAGCGAAAAAAATCACAGCAATTAAATAGTAAAATACACATGATGAATACAAAAGTAAAATGAAAATAAAATCAGCCATCGTACAAATATACTAGCCACCTATCTAAAAAAACAGAACTGTCTTGCGCCAGCTGCCTATTTACACTTGCAGATTCTCATATGACTTTTCCCCCATCTGCTGGAAAAGGGCCATAGCAGTCATAACTGAAAGGAGTAATTAATAAATAATAAGGTAAGAACAATGATCAGTTAAGGGCGAATCGTTTAAATTTTTTAAAAAGCAAGTGCGTATATACCATGCAGCCGCAAGAAACTTGCTGACCGCACAAATAAAAAAAGGAGAAGTGTCTCTCATCAACAGCCTTAATGCAGCTTTACAGTGTCTCAAGCCCATATTCCTACATACTGGGCGAATCCACTTCCACTGAACAGTCCCATAAGCAGAGCAGATAACCATGAAATGTAATATAGTTTCTGCGGTGCAATTACAGCTGGGGCATAGATCTGTAGTCGGGGCAGGTCGCCAGGTGCTAGTTAGAGATTTCAATGGTAAGCACCCATACCGAAAGCGAACATACAAGCTTTTACTTAGTAAGTCTGGAATTAAATCCAGAAAGGGTTCAAAATTAGGATACCACTTGAACTCCAGAAATTGTGATGTCAGTCGACCATATGACGTACATAACAAATACTTGTTCTTAACATGGGACCAATAGACTGACTTCAGATGATGCTTCTGGTCCCTCCTTAAAAGATGTGGTTGTCTCCAGAAGTCCCAAAGTCCCAAGGTGTGCAACCATCTCGAAACATGCTTAAGCCATGAAATAGAAAGCTCATTGGGTCTACCTAAGATGTCTTGTAAAGATTCCTTATATTCAACTAGTTCTGGGGTGGTCCAGATGGTCTTGGTAATGGTCTTAAAGCTATTACATCTGAGCTAACGGAAAACCCGAGGTCCAGGAACACTGGAATCAATGGGGTATTACAAGGACATGCAAGTAGAGATCTTCCCCTACAGATAGTTTACTAACATTAGAAAATCCCCAAATCTCAGCACCATAAGACGCTGCACCCTAAGCCTTTGCTAAAAAAATTGTAATGGCAAAGAAGGGGCATCATTTTGACTGTCAGATACAACTTGCACCACTTTATTGATAAACCGGGAAAAAAGGGTGGAGGCGAGGACACAGCCCTGACGTACCCCATCGCCTAATAGCAATTCGATCGGTGAGTTTACCCTGATTACCTCATCTCACTTGTGCATAGGTGATCCTCTGAACTAGATTAACTAGACTCTCAAGACACCTATTTTAAACAGGACTTCCCATAGCTTCCCTCTAGGGACTAAGTCAAAGGCAGATCTTAAATCCACAAAGGGAACATACAATTTCTGATTAGCTAAAGTAACATATTTCCAGAATAACAGGGAAAACCTAAAGACCTGATCCATGGCACTGGTTTTTGGGCGAAAACCGGCCTGGAGAGGGAATTATACCTGGTTATCTTGGACCCATTCCAGAAGCCTATCTAAGACTTGCTTGGCAACATTTTTTTGCAAATTATCATTAAGACTGATTGGTCTGTAATTAACAGGTGAGCCCACATCACCTTTTTTGTGTATAGGTATTATTTCCGCCCCAAGCCACGTATCCGGAATAGGGCCACCTGCTGCTATGTCATTAGACAATGTGTTTATATACCACGCCCAAATGAACGGTTCCAATTTGAACAAGTCTCCCAGCATCTTGTCTGGACCGGGTGCTTTGGCCAATCTCAGGGAATTAATAGCAGCTGTGGTTTCAGCCATAGCAAAAACAATGTCCTCCCCAGAGCCATCAGGAGATGTTCTACTATCGTCATTCCCATAGCACACAGGGTCCTGTTGTACAGGTGGGGCGTAGATCTCAGAGAAATGGGCCACCCATTTTTCTGGCTGACTCTGCGTACTAATAGTATCACTGCCCCCTCTGTATCTACTGGCCATCAACCTCCAAAAGAATCTATTATCATGATTCTTAATTGCAACAAGCATCCCCTGCCAAGTATCTTGTTAACAATCTTTCTTTGCTGATTTCAGGGCCTCATTGTACATGAGTCTAGCATACCTAATCTCCCCCTGGGAATGAGTTTTGAGATATAACTTTAAATTGGACTTCGCTTGAGTACAGTCCTTATTAAACCATTACCTAGATTGATTGTTATCAGGGGGGACCTGGAAATAGTTTCCTTATTGAAAATGCCCCGTAAAATACTTGCCATTTCTGCATGAATGCTCAAGATTGGGATGTTGCCGGCCTCTGATTTGTTAAAACTACAAAAAAGTTTTAAAAAAGAAAAATAGATTTTCTTGACCAAGTATGGATTTGACATGACTTTAGGCTAGCTAACACGGGTTTGTCTGTGATTCAGAAGAGGACTCAGAACATCAGTGATCTCTAAATTATGGGCTCTTCTAAATACATGACTAGTTAAAGTGAGGCACAAGGGATTGTGGTCACTATCATCGTGAGGTTCTACCTTCATATCCAGAGTGCTTGACCAAAGCCTTACATCTACCAAAAAATAATTGATGGTGCTGGACAAAAACCCCCATTTAAAGGTGGGGGCGTGATTTAAATCAGATCTAGCGCAGCCATTGCATGCTCTTAGTCCAAATCTAAAGCAGAGGGAAGCCAGCTGCGAGGCAGCACAAGAGCCAATACAAGGGGGATTCTCTTTCGATTGAGGAATACCCCAAAATTAATCCTCATCAGTGGTCAAATTGTTCGTAAGGTTATTGGTTGCAAGGGTACAATTCATGTCTCCCGCGACCACCAGAAAACCCAATGGATGCATATGCTCCATATATTCAGCTAACTGAGCAAGTACCTTGGACTCCACACCACAGAAATGGTATAAGCAAGAAAATGCTCACTTTCTAAAAGTGGCATTTTCAAACACACAATCTCAAAATCAACTTTACTAAGGGCCAGATGTATCAATAAACCATTTTGCGGTTCTCTAATAGCGATTTTTCAGGAATCGCTATTTCAGAGTCGCAAAATGGTATGTATCATATTTGCGATTCTGTAATAGCAATTTCTTAAAAATCGCTAATGCTATTATTGAATCGCAAATTGCGATTCTGACACCATTCGCAACTATGGGCCTGTAGGCCCATATTTGCTAATTTTTGGCATTTCCCAAATTGTGAATTCCTAACTGTGAATTTCGGAAATGCAAACCCCAGGGTGCTGGGGGCCTAAGGCCCCCTCTGCTGCACCCCCAAAATGTATTTGCGGACATGTAAGGCGCACACATGCCAAAGGGGCATGTGTGCGTTACATGTCAATTTTAAAAATGCATTTTTAATGCATTTTTAAATTTTTCACATGGTTATCACCAAATTGTACTTGGTGGTAATAACGATTACTTAAAGCCCAATTCACATTAAGCTTGTTACATGTGCCTATTCTCTAAATGGGGTTGCAATTTTAAGGCATTGCTATTTTAGTGATTCCTTAAAATTGCACAGCGAATGCCTTTCATACATATTGAAAGGCATTTTTACATTCGCAAGCGGCCATTCTCACTGTTTGCGAATGCAAAAACGATTGATACATCTTGCCCTAAAAGATGTATTTTTAAATTGTGAGCTCAGAGACCCCAAACTCCAAATGTCTATCTGCTCCCAAGGGAAATCTACACTTTAATCAGATTTAAAGGTAGCTCCCATGTTAAACTATGAGAAGGACAGGCCTTGCAACTGTGAAAAACAAATTTAGCAATATTTCACTGTCAGGACACATACAACACATTACTATATGGCCTACCTTAACCATACACTACACTCTGCCATTGGGGCTACCTAGGGTCTACCTTAGGGGTGCCTTACATGTAAGAAAAGGGAAGGTTTAGGCCTGGCAAGTGGGTACACTTGCCAAGTCCAATTTACAGTTTAAAACTGCACACACAGACACTGCAGTGCAGGTCTGAGACATGATTAAGGGCTTCTTATGTGGGTGGCACAACCAGTGCTGCAGGCCCACTAGTAACATTTGATTTACAGGCCTTGGGTACCTCTAGTGCACTGTACTAGGGACTTGCCAGTAAATCAAATATGCCAATCGTGGATAAACCAATCAACCATACAATAACACAGAGAGCATATGCACTTTAGCACTGGTTAGCAGTGATAAAGTTCTCAGAGTTCAAAAGCCAACAGCAACAGGTCAGAAGAAATAAGAGGCAGGAGTCAAAAAGATTGGGGATGACCCTGCATAATCTAAAAAGTCCAACAATGTTCCCAGAATCCTTTTCAAACCTCAAACTTTGACCAAAAAAAACATTTCCTCACATTTCTGTGATGGAAAGTTCTTGAATTTGTGGAAAGGTACAAACTTTCTTCCACTCAGCATTCCCCCAAGTCTTCTGATCATAATGGTACCCCACTTGAGTGGGTCGTCTTAGTGTTTGTGACAGGAAATGTTTCAAACCACAACATGGACACATCACATTTTTCCAACGAAAACTGACTCTTTTTTTTTTTAACGTGCCTAGTTGTGAATTTTGAGCCCTAGCTCAGCCGGCACCTAAGGAAACGTAGCAATCCTAAATGTTTTTAAAAACTAGACACCTATAGGAACCCAGGATGGTGTGACTTCACTAGGTTGTATTACCCAGAATCCTCGCAAACCTCAAACTTTGAGCAAAAAACTAATTTTCATCACATTTCTGTGATAGAAAGCTCCGAAATCTGAGGGGTACCATAAACTTTCTTCCACTCATCATTGTCACAAGTCTTCTGATAAAAATGGTACATCGGCCTAGTGCTTAGGACAGAGCAAATCAAACCAAGGTCAATGAGGTGCTGTTTTAGAGGACTCCCATTGCTGTTAGTTTGATCCATTCCTGTCACAAGCACTAGGCCCAGCCACACAAGTGGGGCAGCATCCTCATTGCGACCAGTAGGTAAATGCTGGGTGGTAGTAATTTTGTGATTTCCTTCTGATTCTGGAAGAATATGGCACAGAAATGCAAGAAAGTGTATGATTTTAGTCACCTGTTGATGTTTGAAGGGCATGGTGGGTAGGAGGAATTGATGGGATCCACAAGAGGCACGCCCCCCTGGGTGTCTAGTTTATGAAAATATCTAGAGTTGGTAGATATTTTACCTAGAGCCAATGTCCACCCTGGCAGAGAAAGTATGAAAAGACAAACATTACTGCACAGCCATCTATACACACACATGCTGGTTGGATTTGGCATGAGGGTGAGTAAAAGGTTCAACACGTAAATTTTATTAACAAGGGATTTCACAAAAATGAAAAACACTTTTAATATTTGAAAGGTAAAAAACTGAGCCAATGACTCACAGCTCGTCAGCTGTAATAACGCGACAAGGCACCAACTGCTTTACAGGCCACTCACACATCTTTCATGTGTGAAACGCAAGACCATTCATACCGCCAGCCTCTTGCCCAGCACATTACAACACTCACAACAAGAGACAGTACCATTAAATGACTGATCACTTTCATACGCCCACATGTCTGACACAGCAATAACACTGGCTGGTGGCTGATGGAGTGTGTGGACAGGCACTTGGCTAGTAGTGTGTGTAGTGCCCAGCAACAAGTCACTTGTCACACACCGCCATCCACATGCCAGCTCAAACACACCGCCAGGCAAATGTCAGCCCACACACACTGTCAGCCAAGCACCAGCTCCCTCACACCACCGGCCAAGCATCAGCTCACTCACACCGTAAGCTAAGCAAGCCAAGCACCAGTCCACACACATAACGAGCCAAGAGCTAGTCCACGCACACTGCCAGTCAAGCACTAATCCACACACACCGCCTGCCAAGTGCCATTCTATACACACCACCAGTCAAGCACACCACCAGCCAAGCACCAGTCCATGCACACCACCATCATGTTTTTTTTAACAAGAAACAAAACACAAACCAATTGGAAGTGGGTAAAAAAACTATTAATGGAAATACGCTGCTCTAACTAAATACTTTATACTAATGCCTATTGTGAAATCTGAACAAAAAATATAAAATTATACAAACCAGTCAGTTCACTTTTATGCTCATGGTTGCTCAAAATGATTCCATTGTGTGTAGTCCAATTTAAGACGTGTGGGCACACATAGCACAGGATTAGAACAACACCATGGGCAGTGGGTACAACTCTCCTTCCACACGCGTCTTTGGACACAGACTCTACATCTCCTACAGTGAAAGTTTTCATTCTGGTGTGGAAAGAATATAATCAGGAAAGTGGCGATCTTGCAATCTAGCCACATCCTCCAACACTCCACTTGCCTGCTCCACAACAACAAGGCTGCCTATCACAGACTGTTGAAACTGAACAAAATTATTAATCTTTGAATCTGCAGAGCAATCCATGAATACAACAAAAGCATTGAAAGTTGTCGAATGAAACAAATGGACAACCAACGTCTGATACCAAATGTATGACTTATGAACAGAACTGTAAAGATCCAACCTCTGATCTACTATATATACCCCACCCATGTGCCTATTGTAGTCTAAATTGCACAAAGGTTTGCACACTTCAGGAACCTGACCGCAAACAGTCACAGGTGAAATACTTTCATCATGAATGACAGTCAGCATGTAAACATCTCTCCTGCCTGAAAACAAGTAGAAGTTCATGACTATTCAAGGCACTGCATTGTCCCCTCTGAGGTGTTTTACAAACAGGCTCTTCAGGGTAACATATACAGTTAGAGTAGATTGTACCACATGCAACAGTGTCTGCTTTGAACAATTCCTTCCACTGGGGGGACAGAAAAATGGCCAAAATATTGCCTTCATTACCAGAAGAGACCCTTGCACAAGGCGCCACTTCCTGACATAAATAAATGATTTATACATGAATAAATAAGAATATTCCTGGTGTTTAGGGGCTTTCTGGCCCCATTTGGGGCACTCCGGCTGCTCGATTGCAGCCCCACCAGTGATACTGCAGCAGGATGCACAGAAAAGAAATACTGGGGGAAAGGAAAACCACTTTCCTTTCCTGCCGGTGCCTCTTTGCACTGCCAAACCCCTCCTAGGGGTTAAACTTGCCTCCTTCTCTCCACGGCGCTGGGAGCAAATGGCTTCCATCACCTCGGATCTGCTCAGATGATGCCGGAGAGTGCACCAACATCATCAGGTCATCAGGGAAGGGGTCAGGGTTGGCAGCAGAAGGGCCTCTGCTGCCATCCCTGGGTGTGCCATATTGAGGAGTCACCTACTGGGGGAGCACCAGTGCTTCCCCCGTTGGGGGGGTGAGGAGGGCTGGGAGCTATCTTCCACACATGCCCAACGTGTGTGTGGACAGCTTCACGCCGTCCTGAGTACACAAGGGGTTAAAAAAAGAATGTGGTTTGACCCCCTGCAACAGTTATCAATTATGTTGTTTCAGATGTTTCAGTGAAGATATTAATTATGTCATATAGCGTCATGAATGATGTAATATGTGAGGTAATTAGCTGTGCTAGTTACTTTAGGTACAAGTTATTGTTACTTCAGATAACAATCACTTGTGAAATTCAGTTTTTTTTTTTTTTTTAAAGGTGTATTTAAACTGTCTTTGTCACCTAAATATAAAGTCACTTAAACCTTTAATTTTTTTCAGTGAATCTCTAAGTTGTTTTTTAATTTTAGGTTATATATAATTACAATTCCTAACTAGAACTTCAATTTGATGTGCGTTTTCATCAGTGAATTTCCATGTTTTTTTTCCAACATGAAGAAAGATGCCTTTCACTGTGAACAGGGCACTTACAACTTTATTTTTGTTGATGGCTGCAGAGGGAGCGCCAGGATCCCCACACCCCCAGCACCTTAAATAGTTGGTAGGTGCACTGGTGCCCACCCTGGGCACCCACAATGTCTGCATGTTGGAGGCTACTGAGGAAGCCCAGAGCCCTCGCAGCTCCAGCCAGCACTAGATGGGGTACTACTAGGATCCTGCATTGTTCATTTGGTCCCGTCCCGGTGGAAGCAGAAGAGTGCAGGCAGACTAGATTTCTAATCCCTGCCCGCCCTCTCTCATGCAGGAAACTGCAATGTCCCACTGAATGGGGTCCGTTGGATAACGCGATGCCTCTGGGAATGGAATCCCATGCACTGATCATGAAGTAGGGAAGGCCCATGAATGCCCCTTTGCCCACACAACATACACTTGCCCCAGGAAATGGAGTCCCCCTTGCCAGCTCAGGGTTGAGGGTGCACAGTCTCTCCCCATACATTAAAATTATCCCAGGGGTTGGGTTCACTGGCTCAGGATGGTGGCCACACGCCCCCTTCCTTTAATAATAAAGTCACCGAGGGATGGGGACCCTGTGGCCTCTTTGAAGCTCAAGAGAACACCCTCCTCCTCCACTTAAAATGAAACGGCCGCTAAGGATGTGGTCCTGGGGCTTTTTGGAGGGTCAGTGAATGGGGCTGCACACACCTTCCCCTTATTCTGAAAATGGCCCAAGGACAAAAATTAGCTCACAGAGGGGGCCCTATGCACGCCTCCCCCCTCATTATTAAATAAAAAAGAATGTGCTTTGACCTCTGGGCCCTGACCTCATCTAGTAGGACTTGAAGGGTCAGGGTGTCCCTACCCTGACCCCTTATACTCTTTAAGGAAAACTTTTTCAGGACACAGGCTCAAGTCCCTGAGCCCTATAATGACTGCCTCAACTGGTTGGACCACAATCCAATGGGGAGGCGGGTTCCACAGAGATCATCAGTTCATTAGTCTCAGACAGAGCTGAAAATGAGGAAAATAAAGAAACCAACAATTCCTAGCGTGGGCTATGGCAAGAAATCCTTGGTTAATTTCCTTTCTTATGGCATCTACCTTGTCCAGGCGATTTGATTAAACTGCTCATAGGGCACTAAGAAAGGAGCAAGGTTCAGTGAGAAAGTGCATGCATCAATTACATTATAAAGCACCTGGAGATTGCATTTTTTGTATTAAGAACACAAAGACGTTTATTCTAGTAATAAGATGGTTTAGCTAGGTGAACAGTGGAGTTCTAACTATTCAACTCACTTAGCACTCAATGAGTTCTGTGACAGTGAGCAAATTATTCCAGTGGCATTCTAATCTTCTTCAACTAGAACACTAAGGGGGTGGAGCTACAGTGTCTAATTGAATGTGTTTAGTAGCTGGTGCATGTTGATCTATAGCAGTGGCAATCAAATTTTAGAAAGCCAGCCTGTGAGCATCCACTGAAATAGGGGAAGACTGCAGCGATTTAAATTTCTCATAGTAATCTGCCTGGCAGCAGCAAGTTTACTAGTAACCATCAGCAGGGGCGGCTCCTCCTTTAGGGTGGAAGAGCGTCACCCCCCACCAGCATCAGCAGGAGCTGCAAATCTTTAGAAACAAAATAACAATAAATGCTGCTTATTGTTGTTTTATTTGTAAAGGGGCGGGCAATGGGGGTGACGAGCATGGAGAGGAGTGCACAGAGCACTCCCCTCAGTGTGCATGTATGTTCGGCTGGCCGTCTCTGGCCAGTCAAACACACATGCGCACAAGGGCTCTCTCCACCCCAGCACTGTGTAGCCAAGTTGGAGAGAGCCAGCACAGGCTCCCAGTCTGCATTGGAGTGCCAAGCCAGGATGCTTCAGCCAATCAAAATGCTCCTCTGAGCAGCATCATGATAGGCACAGGGCAGGCTGGGAGCCTGTGTCTGGAGTGCGATGGTGTCGACACAGGAGCAGCGCGGTGACGAGGTAAGTACACTTTTTTTATATGTATATATTTTTGTTTTGCCTCCCCCTTGTCCCCACCCCACTACTATACCAAGTTGCCAGCCGCGACTGACCATCAGTATCTTCCACATAATATGATAGTTGGACCAAGTGCAAGGGTAGATTAACAGACTTGCAATTCTCAGGTCCAGTGACCAAGTCTAGTGACTAGCCATTTTTGTCAGGAGATGAATATATGCAGCAATCTAGATTCATGGACGACCAAATATTCACAAACTCTTTAGCAGAGAGATTTTCAGTGACAGCATGTGTCCAGAGGTTAAAATAATCAACAACAAGTAGGCACAAGCAAGTAAGTAGATTGGCACTAACCAGTTTGCTAAATTCAACTAAAACTTTGAGAGGAGAAAGTTCATTTGGAATTGTAAACATTCAGAGGATAAGAGAGGAACAGAGAGAGCAACCACCTTCAATACTTTTTAGAAGATGGCAGGCAGTTCTCTGCTCTTTTTCCCTCTCTAGTGGTTAACAATCAAAATGCTATTAGCTGTGGATAATGCATTAAAAATGTGAGCATTGATTCATCAAGAAACACAGGCCCATATTTATACTTTTTGACGCTAAACTGCGCTAACGCAGTTTAGCGTCAAAAAGTTTTGCGCCGGCTAACGCCATTCTGAAGCGCCATGCGGGCGCCGTATTTATTGAATGGCGTTAGCCGGCGCAAGCAGACCGGCGCTGCCTGGTGTGCGCGAGAAAAACCACGTACACCAGGCAGCGCCGGCGTAGGGGGAAAATGGCGCATGGGCGTCTTAAAATGGGGCAAGTCAGGTTACGTCGAAAAAATCGTCGTAACCCGACTTGCGCCATTTATTTTCGACGCCCATCCCCCATCAACATGACTCCTATCATTGTAAAGATAGGAGTCATGCCCCCTTGCCCAATGGCCATGCCCAGGGGACTTCTGTCCCCTGGGCATGGTCATTGGGCATAGTGGCATGTAGGGGGGCACAAATCAGGCCCCCCTATGCCAAAAAAAATCATTAAAAAAAAATAAAAAAATACTTACCTGAATGTCCCTGGGGTGGGTCCCTCCAGCCTTGGGTGTCCTCCTGGGGTGGGCAAGGGTGGCAGGGGGGGTCCCTGGGGGCAGGGGAGGGCACTCTGGGCTCATTTTGAGCCCACTTGTCCCTTAACGCCATGCCTGACCCAGGCGTTAAAAAGCGGCGCAAATGCGCCGTTTTTAGCCACGCCCACTCCCGGGCGTCTCTTTTGCCCGGGAGTATAAATACCACGTAAAGGCCTGGGAGTCATTTTTTAGACGGGAACGCCTCCCTTGCATATCATTAACGCAAGGAAGGGGTTCACGCTAAAAAATGACGCACATTCCGGGAACTTTGGCGCTATTCGCCTCTAACGCCATAGTATAAATATGGCGTTAGTTGGCGTTAGTTTAGCGTCGAATTTGCGTCGAAAAAAACGACGCAAATTCGGCGCAAACGGAGTATAAATACGGCCCACAATTTCAAAATTATGCCGTTCATAAGCTCAGAGATTTCAAATAATGCCTAAAGAAGAAACGCTTGTTCAGACATGTGCATATAGGCATGCCAGACATCTCCTTGATAGACGTCTTGTCCGAAATTGTCCTGGGTGCTGCAAATGGTACGGTTTCTCAATCTGGTAGGTCAATGTTGGCAAGAGTATGCAGTGGCAAGAGTATGCAGTAGCAGAGAGGCTCCACCAGCTGAAAACTCCAAAAATGAATTGCATGTATAGCACAGCAAGCCAGCAGAGTGACTGGTCCCAAGTCCTAGCTGGTCACAGAGATGATTGTCTTTATTGCACCACTAATGCACCTGCTGTGCACGCCCGCTGTGCAGACACACAGTGGAGTCATATTTATCCAGCTTCTGAACACCATGCATGAACATATCAGCCCTAGTGCGAAAAACAATTAAATCAGCACTGTCAAGACTCCAGGAACTACGCTATGCTAATGAGTGATCCTCTTTGAAAAGGCAGCAGCCCAGGCCCACCAAGTAAATAGCCTAAACAGAAAATTACCCTGATCTCTTATGATTCCTCTTAAGGAAATCCAAAAGTGCAAGCCCCAACCTTATAGAAAGCATAACATGCATGGTCTAATTAGTGAAAACAGATTTATAAGCATACCAACATGGATCTTAGCAGCAGATGTGAAACGCTTTGTCCTTCTTTTTTTCAATTTCAACACAAGACTACTAAATCAAGAAGGTGGACGTAGTAGTCAGCACATGAAACGTTAATAACTGGTGTGACGTTCCCAAATGTAGAATTAAAATAATCGAGCTTGGTCTCATTAGAACACTGCTTTGTTGCTCTCAAGCTTTTCCACCTATTGAAGTGTTGCCAGTCCATTTTCTGAGTGTATGTGTGCTCCAGAGAGAAGGAAGGACAGTACTGACTGTAGAATGGCGCGCTGCGAGCTGGGATTTCTCTTATTTTGTGTCTCTTTGGATTGCTTTATTCTCTTCACTATCACACATTGTCTCACTGTTCCACGAAAGTTGTGAATTATTGTATAATACCACCTCTCACTCTTGTCCTTTTTGTCATGTTAACGGGTCTTTGAGGACAAACTTTCTAATGAAGGTACCAACTTGCATTGTATTCTAACGAGCTTGATGAACTGGGCATCCGTGCTCCTGGGAGCGGTCTTTTCCCCCTTTCCTCACATGGAGTTATTTGACTTTTACTTGTGTCCATTATTAAGATGGGAGGGCTCTCGTCTGAAAATACTCCTATTATGATAGTGTTGCAGGTACAGCCTCAAAGACTTCTACCTTATAATACATTTTATTGTAGAATGGCACTGCCAATAACTAATGGCGTCAGACCTAAGTCACACCCTTTTAATTTGAAATACATCACAGTGTTCTGATTCTGTTTTTTCATCATTTTATGCTTGAAATTACAGTATTGAGACGATGTTGAAAAAGTCCCCAAGTACATGTTTGGATGATTCTCTATCCCTTCCTCTAGGTCTCTTTGCTCCAGCCGTTGACAAGGAGATTGTTTAAGGCTCCTTGGTAGAAAGATCATATGCAAGGGAATTTGTGTAGAATACGCCTGTCCATAAATAAGTTTAATCACCACTTTCCATTACTGACTTGTGTTCATACAGTAATTTATACTCTCCACATTCCTTCTAGTGATTTCCACCACCCTACTTAACAGTAGCTACTGATCAAACTGGAACAATGGAGGCCAGAACTAAGCATCCTCTGTCCTGGGGTCGGTTTTGTTGTCAATTGTGTCTTTTGCTGGAGCTACCAGATGATGCTGCCGCCCATCCATGATGCTGCCGTCCATCCCATTCTCTGTGGCTCACTTCAAGGCCAGTCACACCATGCGGAGTCAGTTCCTCTGGTAGGTGCAAGTGTGCCTCTGCTACTCATCCCGTCCTACTCACAATCTGGTTCTCTGAAGCTGCTCTACTCTGATTCTACACTCTGCAATGGATTTGACATCTTTTCTCTTTGTCTTGAAACAGGGATGCTAAAGTCAAAAAAAATAAATCCATAAATTTAGTAAATAGAAACCAAATATATTAATGTGGTTTTTTAAAGGGCAAGCAAATAATAATTTAGAAGAAAGTCAATTTAAAAGAAAACAAATGAGTAATTTAGAAAGGTGTGTCGACAAGAAGGTGACTCACCCAGACAGACTGCAAAACTCAACCCCAAGTCGCCCGTTGGAGCTCCCTAATGAGCCTTCAATAATACTTTACAGTGCCACCAGGATTCAACTCCTGGTACCTGCTAAGGCAAGAAAGGTGGCATGGTGCAGTCTCTTCCTGTCTCTGAAGGGTAGATGGTTTTACTGTTATTTTGGGCTTTACTTTAGCACATTCAGCCACACCTCGATGTGTCCTGCCCAGTTGGCAGCTGGTTCTTCTTTCCTACAGAATGTGCAGGTGTTGTCGGGAAACATTAAGTACTAATGTTAACGCAGGTTTGTGTCAAAAAGTATATCGCTGGCTAGCGCCATTCCAGGACGCCAGTAAGGCACCATATTTAAGGAATGGCACAAGCCGTCGTTAAGGCACGGTTAGTGGCAAAATACATGACACTAACCGGGTAGGCGAGGCGTAGGGAAAAGTGGAGGTTGTGTGGCAAAAAATGACCCTTGTCAGGTTAGAGTAAAAAAATTGACTCTAACCTGACTAGCATCATTTGTTTGACACACAACCCCCATTGACATGACTCCTGTCTTAGTAGAGAGAGGAGCCATGCCCCCCAGCCCAATAGCCATGCCCAGGGGACTCAGGTCCCCTGGGCATGGCCATTGGCACAGTGCTATGTAGGGGGGCCCAAGGTAGGCACCCCCATGGCACTTAAACAAAATAAAAAAAATACTTACCTGGACTTACCTGGGATGCGTCCCACCATTCATAGGTGTCCTCCAGGCGTGGTTGCAGGTGGGTGGGGAGTCCCTGGGGGAAGGGAACGGCACCTGTGGGCTGTTTCCATGGTCTCTGACCATGGAAAAAGGCCCACAGGTCCCCTAATGCCTGCCCATACCAAGGCGTTAAATAATGGTGCTAAGCAGGCTTAGCCCCATTATTTCAGAACCTCCTCTTCCCTGCCTGATTTTTGCACGGGAGAATAAATAAGGCGCTAGGGCCTTTGAGCCATTTTTTTGCCTGGGAATGCCTACCTTGCTTCTCATTGATGCAAGGTAGTTTCCGCAGGTAAAAAATGACGTTATCTCCAATATTTTGGCACTAGACATGTCTAGCACCAAAATATAAATAAGGAGCTAAGTTTGCGCTGGATTTGCGTAAAAAAAAGTGACTCAAATCCGGTACAAACAGAGTATAAATATGCCCCCTGGAGTCCACTAGCCGCCATATTCCTATGATTCCAGACACAACTCTCTGAATTACACGAAGATTAATGTGGTGTTTCTACTGTATATGGTGAAAACAACAGCCCTATTTGATTGTGCAACTTGTTGTAGCACACATATGACCCACGAAATCAAGTATTATAGAACCCTGTTAAAAGAAAGCGAAGAAAAAGAAAATGTTACTGATACATGGAACATAGGCATGCCAAATGTATGCACAAGTTATCTGCAATAGTAGAACCTTTCAGTGCATAGCCATAAAACATTAAATAAAGTTTCAAAATCTTGACATTGTGAATCCAGTACTAGTAGTAAAAGACACCTGCTATATGTCTCTCGCATGCCTTTGTGGTATCGTTTGAAGTCCTGGGAGAGTGACTTTTGTTATAGTTACTGATCAATGCCAGTAAATTTTTCAGCCTACAATGGCAGTCTGCTCTCAATGCATTCTCTATAGTATGTTTAGTCGAGTGACAAATGGCCATAATTGCTGTTTCTGTCAGTTGTTAATTTTGGCTTTGTGTTTACTGTGTTGACTGCTCGACATATTTTTGTTCTGAAAGAACTTCTCTTGTATATTTTTCCTATTTCCCATGTTATGCTATTCATTTACATGTCTTTTGTGCTGTGTTTCTAAATTTTGAGCACATCTTGCTCCATACGTAGAACCTTCCTTCCTAAGTTCCCTCGTTGACCACTAGATCCTAGGCTCAGTAGTTCAGCTGAGTTATGGGACTCTAGACATGAATGATTGTTCTTTATTTGTTCTGGAGTATCTGGCATACCTTCTAACATCTCACGACACTGAGTGCTTTGCCAGTTTTAATAGCAATGCTACCTGCTTAATTGACCCATCATGGCCAATTTATCGTGCCCATTTTGTTAAAGTAAATAATAACACTTGATTGTTAGTATCCATGATGAAAATCGTAAAAAAAAGAAGGAAAGCATCTGAGGTGTTTAAACGTTGCCTATCACTGTCGACGTTTTACCACCATAAAAGTAAGATGATACATAGGACATGATAAAAAATTAAGATTAAGTTTTTAGTTGTACAAGAAATACATGGGTCTTTCATGAATACCTGATTTTTTTGTTTAAAAAAAAAATTTGTTTCCTGTTATTTTAGATGTCTTACTTCTCCTCCTATACACTTCCACATTCCCTCAGCTATAATTTTTCCCTCATCTTTCATTTTCATAACCTTTCTCAATTTGACACACATCTTCCCACATCACAATTAAACCGACTTTGTCCATTGTTGTCATTATCTACTTTTCTTTCAATTCCCTTTAGTCCATCCAATGCTTACCACTTTCGGTGTGCGTGCACCACCCAATTCCGGCTTTCTAACCCAGTTCCATGAAACCGCACTCTATTCATTATCCTTGCATTCCTATTTTGCATAACCCTTGTTAGCCTCTGAATAGCCCCCACATATTTTCTTCAGAATCTTTTCAAGTGTGTTCTAACGAGGCTTCCTCTTAATTCTCTGTAACCTTCATATTTTTAAATAAACCATACTCTTCACAACACCAAATTCCTCTTCTTGCCCCTAATTGGTCTCTTGAAACATTTGCCAAATACTACATTTTTTACAACATAGATTTTGTCACACCTTTGTTCTTTTACTATGCTCAATTTTCCAAACATATCGATACCTATGGATCATCTGATAATTTTTTACTGCTTTGTGTATGAAACAAATAATGCTCAAATCTTTTTCATAAATAATACCACTGCTCTTCCCTCTGATCATTTCCACAATTTAGGTACGCCTTTCGTCCAACTGCTGTTTCTGCTCAGCTTCACTAACACCCCAAAGATATCCCACCTTGCTAGTCAGTTCCTGGAACTCAAAATACATACCTACCTTTCCATTTTAATAATTATGTTTTCCACCTCTCCCATTTCACCTTTTTATCTCTGCACGATTTTTAGGCTTCATTTTTAATCCATTTCTGTTACTCCTCTTTTCATTATTGTCCTCCAGCAGTAATTTAGCTATAAAAATCATCTCTGTTTTGTTAAATTTACAATGTCAGTCTCTTTTGCCCATATATATGATGGCTATTCCCTAATTGATAGCCTTTCTGCTTAGGGAGAGAACCACACCTATCTGTTTTATGCCTCCATCAATCATGCTTCCTTCAATGCTGGTTCCCCCTTCTTTTTAGGTCGAGCACAGCAGTGTGCAAGCACTGCTTTTCCAACATCTTGGTATCTTTGTGGGCTTTTAACCACTCCCAACTCACGGCCGTCAATTTCACTCATTCCTTGGCTTGCCTTTCAAAAATCCTTTGCTATCATTTGTCAATGCTTTACTTTTGTCCAACCTTGGGGCGGTTCTGTTACCGCCTTGGGGACCGACCTTGTTACATGGATAATTGTACGTTTGTTTATATGTTTGACTGCAAGCAAACTTCTTTTTCCTTTTGTGTGTCTCCTTCATGAACACGCCCATGGCAGCCATGGTCCTTTGAATCGGCTCGCTTTTGTTAACTGTTTTACTTTTCATTTTTTAAAGTATCCAAAGTAATGGGCCTGAATCAGCAAACTGCTCCCTGCTGAACCTTTGTGTGCCACGCACATCATTAACCCTTGTCGAAGATGTGCTTCTTGTTAAAATCAGATAATTAAATTCCTTTCTTTCAAAGGTATCAAAATTGGTTTGTAGTTCCGATTAGCATTTAACAGCAGTTGTTACCTTCTAACAGACCTGTTCAGTATTTAAAATTCTCAAAACACATTAGTATACTTTTTTTAAATGTGCTAGTTTAGTAACTGTAAAACATGTGGGCACTTTAAGGAACTTTAATGTTAAATGTCCTTTGTTTGCTGTTTTTATTTAGTGCGAACTTTACCCGAAGGTATTGGGGTGATTTACCTCAGCATCTGCTACATTACACAAGGTCACATTCATTATTTAGGTATGGGGAGATATACGTAATTTTCCCAGAATAATTTAAGGATTGTTTTCTAATTTAAAAGAAGATTTGTAACTTTTCTATGAGATCTCTTTGCTAGTTCTTGAGCAGTCAGAGACAACTGGGCAATATCTGTGGTGGGTCCTTCACTACTGATCTCGCAGAGCCTCAGGTTAAAGGACCATTCACCAATTGGATTACCAAGTTACTCGAATATACACTTGACTCCATTGTTAGCTTTGTTGCACAATTATACTTTACTCCAGGAAGTGGCAGTAGTGTAGGAACTTGGATACATTATGGTACACTCCTCACACACACTAAACTGAATAGCCATTGAGAGCTAGATCTGTTTATCTTTTAAAAAAATATTTGAATTTACACATAGGGAGTGTGCAGCACTTACAATGATGATCAACCAAGCTGTCACCTTCTTGGGTCTTAATATGACCCCAGGCTCATTTATAGCACTTAGGCTGTAAGGTACTACGTTCATAATGACATTGGGGCTTTAGGTTTCACATCTCTTTCTGTTGTTATTTTAGGAATCCCAGGGCTGAAGGTGCCAGAGTGCTATACCGTAGTAAGTTTCCCATGATATGTCTGGCCTTTGTCCTTGTTTCTCATTGGCTGAGGGTAATGATGGACATCACAGTTGCTTTGAGCCTGGGCATCTGAGACTCTGACAAACATGTCACAAATAAGTCTGTACACACAGTAGCCTACCACTCAAATGTGATCTGGGATTCCCATATGCTAAATAATAATGGCTTTATGGTACAGAATCAGTGTTTCAATGTCCCAGTAAGGGGACTACTGAGCTTAGTTGGCCAGTGACTAATGGGGCACTGGACATGGTTCAGTAGGATGCTAGTTGCTGTGCCTGCCTAGACTCCAAATTCAGTTTTAAAAACAGTAGATGACTAGTGCTGGAAATGGACTTTCACTGAAAGTGAAACACCAGATTTTAGGAGCCCAAATCTCTCAACGGTTGATCACAGTCTATATTTTAAGTGAAATGAGCAAGACTTGCAGACTGACCCTGTTACATGGATAATTGCACAATTGCCAATATGTTTGACTGTGAGCGAACCTCTTTTTCCTTTTGTGTCTCTCCTTTGCGCGTATGCCCATGGTATCCATGACGCTTTGAATTGGCTCACTTATGTAAACTGTTTGACTTTTCATTTTCAATTAATGTGGCAAGAAAAGTCCAGTTAGGAACTTACAAGGCCGATAGCTCTAACTAGAGCACATGCGAGACCCATTGCATTGCAAATGCTTGTTTTTACCATGTTTCCAGCGATCGTTGCTTTGCTATGACCATTGCCACTTCGGTTAATTATTATATTGCTCATCAGTTTTTACATTAGCTCTCCCTCTGTCATGTTCTCCACTCATTAGCCTATATTTTTACATAATACAGCCTAAAATGGAAATTAAACTTGTGTGGAATTGAAACGAAGATTTCAGATCTTGGGTAAATTAATGATCGAGTATTGCTTAACGAAATCAATAGAATGATGAATATTTTGGTTACTTACCGGTCTGCTACATTTTCTAAAATTAACCATATATTTTTTAAAAAGTATTCTTCAATAATGTAATTACTGAAAGCAGGTACGTCAAAGAGGCCCCGGCAGCCTCCATGGTACGGGTGGTGGGGCGTGGTTCCTTGTTTTAGAGGAAGCCCCCTCAGAACTTAAGCCATGCCATTACATACCTGGCAGAATGTGTCCAATGGCATGGAATAAGAAATATATAAACGATCGGAAAGCCACTCTGCATCCCGAGAGAGAAAAAACATAAAAAGCAACACTGTTAATTTAAGATCCCTAGCAGACAGAGACCTAGCAAAGGTACCCCAGGGTGTAATACATGCCCCCGTGGCATAAGGCGGGAGGCAGTTCGTCATAGGCCCCCCATTTAGCCCAAGACCAATAAATATGTCCAGTCTGGGAAACAACGGGCCCTTCATCACATTCTGCGGGAGGGCGGCAGGGACAGGGGTAAGGTGAATGTGAGCATCATTTTGCATTATGCCATTCACTGGAAAGATGTGTTACTTTCTCCCTAATGAAACAAACAGACGTGTGAACATTGTCAACTATTAATTACCTTTTTTATAATATTACAGTGGGATGTGTTTGTCTGAGACAATAACTGCAAATTCAAAAATACAATTATTTCAGATATTATTTTATTCTCATTTTCATAGAAATCTTTCTTTTTCTGTCATTTAATTTAAAGAGTTTAGTGGCCTCATTGCAACACTACTGAATGATAGGAATCTGCTTCATACATCTGAAACACTATTTTGTAACACTGTCGCAAATGTGCCTATGGAGCTTGGAGGCACGGGATATTTAACACATGAGATTCAATAAGAGTTGCAGGAACGTTAAATGTGCTATAATCTGTTTGCTCAAAATCTGATTCTGCTGATTAGATATTTATTTACTCCTTTTTGGCGGCTGAAATAAAATTGTCTTGTTTCTGCTATTATTCGTTTGGAATGACTCTTTGCCTTATCTGAATGGGACATAGCACTATGGCTTGGTAGATTTATAACTATTAAGGAACTTGTTGTTTCTGTGTCCCTTTTTGCTATTACTGCCTAGAGGTTCACATATAGCATTCCAGTTCTACTGCTGCTAAATGTATTAAAGTGGTTGACAATGGTAAAATACAAGCTGAGAAGACAAAAATTGTTGATAATTATTCTGCATATTTGGTGCTATAGTTCGAATGGATTTTAAAGGGATAATAGAAGTCACCAGTTCTGAGGATGAAAGTTCCTCCCCATCTGTGCATCTCTTTCACCCACACCTTTTTTATTGTCCAGGAAACCCCCATGCATTTTTACATTTGAACAGGTGAAGGGAACCAGGGGCCAGATGCATAAACATTAGGAATTCTGATTAACAAATTGTGATTATCTCCAAATCGCAATTAGGGAATTGGTATTGCTAATGTATGATTTTCTTTATTCCCAAATATTTTAGTGATTTGCAATTCGACCGACCTCATGGATATTAATCAGATCTGTCACAATTTGCAACCCATTTAGAATCACAGCCATCACAGGGAAGGTGGTCGGCTAAGACAATATTATTATATACTTGTGTCCCCCCAAACTGTTAAATTCCTTCCAGGCTAACTATCTGAGGCTGTTTAACACAATCACCACTGACCTGCACAGACGGCACAACCTGAAAATCTCATAGTTTGGCTGAGTAGCTGCCATTAAAATGAATTTCTTGCTTGGACTATTATACTTGTTCAAGGTCCTGCTGGTGGAAATACCTGAAACAGACTTGAGGGCTCTACAAAGGGATATAGACTTCTTCATAGGGGCAGGCAAGAGGGTCTGAATTGTGAGATCGGTCTTACAGTTCCATAGATGCTCTGGAGTGCTGAGGCTCCCAGATACAAGACAATACTACTATGCATCAAAGATTTAAATCTTTATCAAAGAGTATCGTATGTATAGAAATCTTTCTGATAATGATGAAATTAAAACATTTAAACAAAAGACCTTCAAATTGAGAGAAACAGATTGCATGAGGAATTTGCAGTTGCAGCACTGGTTTCTAAGCCCTGCTAACAGAGTGACAGCCATTAAACGCCTAACAGACTGGGAGAGGCTCTTTCCTAGCCATACATCACCTACGGGACTCATAACCAACACTTATTTGGTGCTAATGCTCAAAGACCTCGAATAACAATGGCCCTGTATGAGAAGATGGTTGCACATGCTGCAGCTCGAGATTCACATGAAATGGTGGCAGAAGCTTTAGTCAGATATAAAATCCATGTGCAAAAGAGTTCAAAATAGGGGATACCTTTAGAAATATGTGGCATTGTGGTGGAAACACCTGTGAGACTAAGGGATTTTCCTACTGGGCTGTGTTGGATGGAGTGTGGCTAAAAGGGAGGGGAGGCGATATGCATATTTGGTGGACCTGCCCCTTGTTGAAAATGTTCTGGAAAGAAATCCTGAGCCACCTGAAAGTACCACTGGATTGTCCACTGCAACCCTGCTGCAATCCTGTTGCACTTAACAGTCGCTGACTGCAAGTTGCTCACTAATACAATTAGAGAAATGCCACCAACATGATCCTCTCAGCGAAATAAGCTATTGCACATAGATGGAATTTGTCACAATAACAACAATCCATGAATGGGTTTGCAGGTAATGAACCTTGATGGCCATGGAAAAATTTGCATGGAGCTTGCAGTATCTGAGGCAAAAATATAAACAGACACATAGGGGCATATTTATACTCTGTTTGCGTCGGATTTGCCTAATTTTTTTAAGCAAGTCCGGCACAAACTTAACTCCATATTTATATATTGATGCAGACCCTTGCAGCATCAGAATATTGGAGTTAACATCATTTTTTTACAGTGAAAACCTACCTTGCGTCAATGAGATGCAAGGTAGATGTTCCTGGGCAAAAAAAATGATTCTAAGGCCTCAGCGCCTAATGTATCCTCCAGTGGAAAAATCACGTACGGGAGGAGGCGGGCTTTAAATAATGGTGCTAAGCTTGCTTAGTGCCATTATTTAATGACTGTGTCAGGGCAGGCATTAGGGGACCTGTGGGATCATATCCATTGTCAGAAAACCATGGAAGCAGCTCAGAGGTGCCCTTCCCTGCCCCCAAGGACACCCCCACACACCCCTACCCACACCTGGAGGACACCTAAGGATGAGGGCCCCATCCCAGGTGAGTCCAGGTAAGTTTTTTTTTTTTAAGTGCCATAGGGGGGCCTAACTTGTGCCCCCTGCATGGCACTGTGCCCAATGGCCATGTCCAGGCGACATAAGACCCCTGGGCATGGCCTTTGGGCAGGGGGGCAAGACTCCTGTCTTTACTAAGATAGGAGTCATGTGCGTGGGGGTTGTGTGTCAAAAAATGACTCTAGTCAGGTTAGAGTCATTTTTCTGACTCTAACCTGACTAGCACCATTCTTTGATGCACAACCTCCTGTTTCCCCTACGCCTCCCCCACCCGGTTAGAGTCATTTATTTTGGGGCCTTACAGCCAGCTAGCATAATTCCTTAAATATGATACCCAGCTGGCATCCAGGAATGGTGCTAGCTATCGGTAAACCTTTTGACGTAAACCTGCGCTAATGCAGGTTTGAGTCAAAAAGTATAAATCAGGGCCCGAGTTCTCTAGTGGACTGTACATATGCCTAAAAGGTTCCATGAAATACCCGGCATTCCTGCGATCCTTGTGATTAGTCAAGATTCATGACCACTAAGAGATGATGTGGTCTTAAATGATAAATGATGGATGAGCTCATAGATATGGGAAACATGTTCCCAACTACTGTTGTGTCAATTTTAGGTTGAAGTGTGAGAGAGGGTATTCTCTTTTTTTCTCTTAATTAATGGTCTGATTAAGACTTGTTCTATTTAGAAATTAGTAAAACCAATATTTGTAAGAAATGAAGGCAACACACACAGCACAGAAGAATATGGAAAATTAAAAAAACATAGATAATAATCTGTTTATTTGACACTACCTGAAGATAATTATAGGGTGCAGATATCATTGTTTGCAATTTAAATCACTGGACGAGTGTGAGATCTGTTTCCTGGAGCTTCAAGGACATTCAAGGATTACTGGGTTCCAATTATGACAGCTGAAACCATTTACCTCAGGTGTTATGGGGCCACAGTACTAATTAACTCAAACTGAAAGAATAGCTATCCCTCTGTAACATTTTGCTCCCATTGGTAATGAATCAAAGCAGCCCAAGGCTGACTCAAGCACGTGATAAATGCTACACCTTCAGAATACTGTAAAAGTCAGTCGTATGACTTAAAAAAATCATGTCCTGTTAGGACTTCAATTTTTAAAATCAAGCACATTCATAAACAAGGGAAAAACTATTTATAATGAAATGATAAGTAACAAGAAAAAGAGGAGCAATGCTTCTTCCTGACTAAGGAAATGACCTACACATTGGTATACCATTTTTATCAGGAGATATGTGGGAACTCTGGGTGGCAGAAAGTTTGAAGCTACCAGCAAATTCCAGTACTTTGAGGGATACGCAAGAGTCACCCTGGAGGCCCCTGGTGTCTAGCTTACAAAAATATCTAAGGGCCTATTTACAAGAAGTGGTGCATTGCTACATTGAGGTAGCAATGCATCAGAATAATTTCAGTATGCCAGAATCTTATGCCATTTGTATTTACAACGCTGCGCACCATGGCGTAAGGTTCAAGTCTGCCTAAAAAAAATGACGCGTGTCTGTGTATCATTTTGTAAGGAAGAAGTGACGCATGGCTGATTTGTGGCCCTAAAGTAAAGCATTTCAGCCTTGCGTAACTTTTGAGTGCAGAATGCATCAGAAAACCTACAAAAAGTAATGACTTGCAAAAAACATGTTTTTCCCTTTGCAACAAAGGAAAAAAGTTAGAGCAGGCAGCAGCAGCCAACTCAACAACCCCAACAATGAGCCATGATGTCCAGGCAGACACCCAGGGGAGGAGGAAGAAGAAGATGAATTTCAGTGAGGAGGAGAACCAAGTACCAGTAGCAGAGGTGACAAAGTATGAATATCAACTCTTTGTCACCTCTAACTTGCCATTAGGGAAGAAAGACACGATTTGGAAGTCCATAGTGGATACAATCAACAGTAGGGTGAGTCAAGAGGACTGTGAAAGATCGCAAGAAGTGCTGGCACAACTACAAGAGCAGGACTAATGAGAAACTCGCCAGCACCCTGAAGACAGACATGCGCACCAGAGGAGGAGGTCCTGAGCTCCAGGAAGAAATTACACCCATGGAGAAGCAGGTGACATCAGTCATCCTGTAGGAGGCTGGCCTCACCTATAGTGGGTACCTAGTGGTACTTACACCTTGTGCCAGGTCCAGTTATCCCTTATTAGTAGATTAGAGGTGTTCTAGCAGCTTAGGCTGATAGACGTAGCTATAGCAGAGCCTCTTAGGCTGAACTAGGAGACATGCAAAGCTCCTACTATACCAGTTATATCACTTAGCACTATATCATAAGAAAACACAATACTCAGAGTTACTAAAAATAAAGTTACTTTATTTTAGTGACAATATGCCAAAAGTATCTCAGAGGATATACTCCCTTAGGAGGTAAGTAATATACACAGAATATATACACAGACCAAAATCAGGTAAGTAAACAGTTAGAAAGTAGTGCAAACACTGTAGAATACAATAGAATGCAACAGGAGACAATAGGCCAAGGGGCAACACAAACCATATACTCAAAAAGTGGAATGTGAACAACAAATGGACCCCAAGCCTAGTGTAGTGTGTAGAGGGTCGCTGGGAGTGTAAGAAAACACTAAGGGTGTCCAAGATACCCCATCCCAAGACCCTGAAAAGTAGGAGTAAAGTTACCCTACTACCCCAGAAAGACAGTAAAGTCGAGATAGGGGATTCTGCAAAGACAACAACAGACTGCAAAGCACTGAAGACGGATTCCTGGACCTGAGGACCTGCTAAGGAAGGGGACCAAGACCAAGAGTCACACAAGTGTCCAGGGGGGGCAGGAGCCCACCAAACCCCGGATGAAGGTGCAAAAGGGCTGCCTCTGGGTGTAAGAAGCCAAAGAGTCTGCAACAATGGAAGGTGCCAGGAACTTCTGCTTTGGTCAGAAGATGTCCCATGGCGTTCTGGAGGATGCAGAGTTGTTTCCACGCAGAAAGACCGCAAACAAGCCTTGCTAGCTGCAGGAGTCGTGGTTGAAGGTTTTGGGTGCTGCCAGGGCCCAGGAAGGACCAGGAGGTCGCCCCTTGGAGGAGGAGACAGAGGGGGTGCTCAGCAACACAGAGAGCCCATGCAAAAGCAGGCAGCACCTGCAGAAGTACCTGAACAGGCATTCAGAAGATCTGAGGATCTGAGCATGGCAATTGTCTCAGCACAACAAAAGGGAGTCCCACAAAGTCAGAGTCCAACTCAGCAAGTTAGGCAATGCAAGACGGAGTGCTGGGGACCTGGGCTAGGCTGTGCACACTGGAAGTCTTGCAAAAGTGCACAGAATCCCTAGCAGCTGCAGTTCACGCAGTGCACAGGATTACTGTCTCGTGTGGGGAGGCAAGGACTTACCTCCACCAAATTTGGACAGAAGGGCGATTGGACTGTTGGGAACACTTAGATCCAGCTCCTGTTTTCCAGGGACCAAGCTTGTCAAGATGAGAGGGGACCCAGAGGACCGGTGATGCAGAAGTTTGGTGCCTACATTGGCAGGGGGATGATTCCATTGATCCACAGGAGATTTTTTCTTGGATTCCAGTGCAGGGTGAAGGCAGACAGCCCTCAGAGCATGCACCACCAGGAAACAGTTGAGAAAGCTGGCTGGATGAGGCGCTACAATGTTGCTGGTAGTCTTCTTGCTACTTTGCTGCGGTTTTGCAGGCGTCCTGGAGCAGTCTGTGGTCGATCCTTGGCAGAAGTCAAAGAGGGAAGTGCAGAGGAACTCTGGTGAGCTCTTGCATTCGTTATCTGGTGAGATACCCACAGGAGAGACCCTAAATAGCCCTCAGAGGAGGATTGGCTACAGAGAAAGGTAAGCACCTATCAGGAGGGGTCTCTGACGTCACCTTCTGGCACTGGCCACTCAGAGGTGTCCATTGTGCCCTCACACCTCTGCATCCAAGATGGCAGAGGTCTGGGACACACTGGAGGAGTTCTGGGCACCTCCCCTTGGGAGGTGCTGGTCAGGGGAGTGGTCACTCCCCTTTCCTTTGTCCAGTTTCATGCCAGAACAGGGCTACGGGGATCCCTGAACCGGTGTAGACTGGCTTATGCAAGGAGGGCACCATCTGTGCCCTTCAAAGCATTTCCAGAGGCCAGGAGAGGCTACTCCTCTCAGACCCTTCACGCCTGTTTCCAAAGGGAGAGGGTGTAACACCCTCTCTCAGAGGAAATCCTTTGTTCTGCCTTCCTGGGACTGGGCTGCCCAGGCCCCAGGGGGGCAGAAACCTGTCTGAGGGTTGGCAGCAGTGGTAGCTGCTGAGAAAACCCCGGGAAGTTAGTTTGGCAGTACCCGGGCTCTATGCTGGAGCCCGTGGGATGCATGGAATTGTCTCTCCAATACCAGAATGATAGGAAGTGAAGCAAGGGATGCATACTAAATTGAGCTGTGTGTTTTGTAAAACAATAGAGGGTATTTGAGACAAGTGTCCCCTGGTACTGCTCTAAAATGTAAGTGTGGCTGAGGACATTGAACTGTTAATGTGTTTCAATGGGGAAACATTGCATAGCGGGGAGATGAGAAGTGACATGTTTATTGCAAGGTCGCCAGAGCTATACACATGCACCACTGTGTATGACATTGTCTTATCTGTTGCTGCTGGGAAGGGATGATATAGAAGAGATCACAGGTGTACCACATCCAACATGTGATGTGTACCGGGGTAAGATGCAGCATGTGCCAGTAGGAGATGGAAGAAAAAAGTCAGACCACATCACATATGTCAAAGCAGGAGGGTGACAAACAGTGAAATCAGAAGTAACATTTCGAGCTAGGTTGCGAGAACCATGGGAAGGAATCTGTGATGTATTGAGGCTGAGAAGTATGGGTAAAGGTATGTGCCAAACCAGGGTAGGTACATGAAATGCCTAAACTAAAATACTAGTATGTGTCGGTCCAGCTAGATAAATAGTTCACTTAAACAATGTAATTATATGCGTTAGTGTCACATATGAGTCAATGTATGATCATGCTTCCATCTGTGTGTTACAGTAAGTCAAGCCATTGAGCCCAAAAGAGGATGGCCAGATAAGTCATGTACATGCTCAAGTGACTGGGGGGAGCCTAACAGTGTGCGATACTCTACAGATATTTAACTCTGGCAACAATGAAATGCTAGCTAGCTACCTTGTTTCACTAAGTATATCCCCTCAGAGTTCACACACACACAGGCCACCGCTTTGACAGATAGCACACACATGGCAAGAACATGCACCTACACATTCCTGCAGTGTAACAGGTTGCTAGCTCTGTAGTGTACATCCATGACCATCATGCCCCTTGGCAATGTGAATGTAGAATGTGCATTCAAGATAGCACAAGGGGAACTGCCATCAGGTAGCATGTGTAAGGCTGAAGGCAGGTTCAAATTAAAAACATGCACAACCACTGTGTATTATTATAGCAGCTGTGGTCTGAGTAGTGACCTCAGGGAATGACAGGAACACTACTGAGATGGAACATGTTTGTGAAATGTGCTCTAAATACAATGACAAAACGTGAGATATAGCCATCATTAAAAGAAGTGTCAATCGCAAAGCTAGATGTTTCCCTCACCTCAACCTATCTGCACTGGTCGGGCAGATCAGCTAGCTGTGTAACTGAATTGTAATGTGTAGTATGACACAAACAAATACCCTTGTCACACAGTGGCATGTGAACAATGCACACACCCTGTCATTCGAAAGGCAAATACATTGCCATGGCCCCTCAATTCATACAAGTCACAATCGCACCACACATCAATTTTGAGGTAAAAGTGTATGACCTCAAATAGTGCATGTCAGCTAGATAATTACTGTTATCATCCAACATTGAACAACATTGACATATATCCATTTAATTTCAGAGGGAGAAACCACTCCTCCTGACCAGCAGCCTGTTCCAAAAGACTAGCATCCTGATGCCATACTGGCCCCCATGACGATAAATCCTTCTAGCAAATCCTAGAGAACATTGTCTTACCTTGTCTGGGAAGGAAACTGGCTGACAGCTTCTTCGTGTCTCCGGGGGAACCACCTACAACCCAAGCTACACCATCCCAGCTCCGCACTCTGAGAACCCACAGGTTGTGTCTAAACGCCAAGCGGTAGGAGTCCATTGGCAGATGTTCTATGAGGCAGGGGTGGGGATGGAGACCACTACGGGCACCCTAGAGGGAGTCTGTAGGTTCCTTAGTCCCAATAATGACACCTCAAACACAATCAGAGGCACCTACACTCCGCTGCAGAGATTAGAACAGTCCCTGGCTGACATTACTGGTGTCATGAGGCAACAACAACAGCCCTGCCAATATGACACCAGTGAGGTGACCACCCAGTGTGGGGCCATACATAACATCCTAGAATCTATGGAGTGGAAGCAGGACTCCTGTAAATCACCTGTGATGATTGTGTGCATGAATGTTGTAGTTCTCATATGTATGAGTACACTGTGTTGTACTTTGTATGTCTAGGCCTACAGTTCATGAAGGCTGATCTTTTTTAAGGTGGTCCACTATGGGTAACGCCACCAGTAAATGGACTGTGTAATGACCTGTATGCTGACAATACAGTGCAGATATGCATGTGTTCTTGTACACATTTTGCTTTTACTCACAAAAATATTAGAATTGTGTTAGCATGTGTTTTGCTAATGGGTCATTGGGTACAAGAAGACAAGAGTCAGACCTTTACATGCATGTGCAACATCTAGTCATGCCCAATCAGTCTGCACTGAGGTAGGAATCCTCTCATCCTGTGTGACCTTGACTTCGTAAAATACCATACATTTCCATGTGTACAACTACAATAGCAACATGCAACAGACAGACAGATTGCCGTTGACGTAAGGATGACCAGAGGTATGCCATGTTAGAGTGTTTCCGGGTAATACCAGGGAAATAATGTCTCAGGTGCACAGAGTGCATACCCAGTTCAAACACACCACTTATTGCAACATGTTGCACGGTTTTGTGCCTTATATAGCTATGTTCACCAAATTAATGGACAGACCACACTCTGCAGGCTAACTAGCTTCATGACACTTTCTCAAAGAAATACGTGTCCTTTACTATGCAACACACATCAGACTGCAGGCAGACTTCAGTTCACTCATTACATGTAACTACTGCTCAGAAATTGAATCTTATCTTTTGTGGCCCTGTAAGGCTTCTAAAGCTGACATATATGGCAATATGTCAGGGGTGCAACAATTACCCTGGCCACCATGTGACATGATGACATGAGAGTGTGATCACCTGCAATACACATCGAGGGTGGGCCACACAGTGGCAGGGCAGCTGACAACACTCCACTCACAGTGCCAGATGGGTCCTCGAACACCTCATTACCTACCCTGCACTTCAAGGTCTATCTGTGCCACTGATAGGCCACAGTGAACATTGCTCTGTGGCATGTGTTTTACCTAACAGATTTGGCCTCTAGCATGACACCCAAGTCATAACATCAAGGACAGGTATTAGTCAAGGAGGCACATCTATGAGTTCTTGGCATATATGTACTTACCGACAGACCTGCCTCCCGGCTGATGACATCCACCCATCAGTGTTTGATGGGTGGTGCTGTCCACTCCATATATCCGGTTCAGATGGGCCTGCACCTTTTTACACCGCTCCTTCCTGTCACATGTAGGGTATCACCTGCTTATCCTACCCCCTGTGGCTATAAAATTCAGGAGGTAGTGGACGATCAGCCACAGAAGGCCCGAAACGCCTCTTCAGACATATTTCTGGAACTGCTCCTCCCCGACATGTCAACAATGAGAAACAACAGTTTAGCAAACAAACTATTAAAATTTAGAACGACCACCACCCCTAAAAGTAGAAACCCCTATTTGGACAAACACCCAACAATATACTACAGAAAACAATAACAAATACTATTACAAGACAAAATGACAGTTTTTGGACACAACAGGAACAGCACAGACACCAACATTGCCAAGGAACAGGACAAATCTCTCAGACAACCATTAGACACAACCTCCATCCAGCACAGACAAAAAGACTGTGAGGGAAAGTGAAAGTAACTTCACACTTCTTGGGTTGCAGCATGGCAGAGCCATTGCATCATTTCCTGTTGGATGTGTCATGTTTTCTTCCAATACATCCATTACATATTAGGCACTGAGTGAATTACTCACAACGCAAGTCAATGCACAATGCTTCAGTTTTGAAGCAATGGTGTGGTTGCGGGTCTTCAGGATAATGTGATGGGTACAATGCATCCCGCATTAGGCTAATGAGTCTGTTTAAATCAACGCATTGGGCAAATGTGTGTTTTACAGTGTGGTATATTGTGCAATGCATGGAAGCATTTCCAGGGATCAGTGTTTTGCCTGTAAATTTCTGAGGAGACATGGTTGAGGACTTGGACTTTGCTGCATGTGTATGTTGACAGTGCACATACATGTGATTGATTGCATTAATGGCGTGAAAACTGGGGCACACAAAATATCAATGTGAAATAGCATGACATATTGTCTGATCTTGAAAGGTTTACATTAGGGGACTCATTTACAATAGTCCTGCACCCCAGGAGTGTCACTTTTTAGATGCCCTGCTGGTACAGGACTCTCAATCATATGTATGAGGTGACACAAAGCAAACCTGTGTGACTTTGCATGGCATCAAACCTATGGAGTAGTACAAGGCAGCACAAATCACTGTGTTGCCTTACTCAGCATCAAGGAGGTGTTCCATTGTGCTTGTGGTGGGTGTTTCCAATAATTACACATGGATTTTGAAGTTGGCTCAGCTTTACTATATCATGTAAACCTAAAGCAGTGCCAAACCCTTATGCCTCCCCAGACCAGGTGTATCGTGGAGAAAGGTTTTCATTTATCATTGTGTTTATGCTTTCCATGTGAGCTGCATCATGCAGCACACATAGAAAGAGGAAAATGCCTCCATGGATTGTTTTTGTGCATAAAGGTGCCCCTTCCTGTACAAAATTAATCCTGCCAATGACACAGACACCACTGCACCATAGTGCAAAGGTGCTTGCCTTGGCCCTTAGCAGCAATGTCTACACCAACACTGCCTGGAAGGAAAGGAATGCATTGTATCTCGAATATACAGTGCATTTCTACCATTTTGATTCAGTGTAGGACAGCACAGCAAAAAGGCTTGCAGTGCTGCCCTATGCCAAATCTTTGTAAATGAGGCCGTAGATTTATATATTCCTGTTAGTATCATGTTTGGATGAACTTGGCTAGCTGAGTTATTTTCACATTATTTGCAAAGATATAGCTGTTGTATGCAAATGTTGTACACATTGCAATACATGATAATGGACATACTTCTGTGACTTACTATAGTCCATTTTTATGGGCGAGTTCTGGTGAACTGTGCTTCAAGTCTTCTTGCAGCGCTGCATTACACCAATATGAACATGGCAGGAAAGCACCATTTTTACGAACTACAGTACATTCCTTTCCTTCATCACTTGGTAAGCGCAGAATGTGTTGGTAGAGGCACCTTCCTGCACAGTGCACAATCACAAAAGGTTTGTTCCTCTTTCTATGTGTGCAGTATATTGCAGCACAATGGAATGAGTTAAAAATGAGGAATTACAGAACTATAATGCCACGTTAAATCTGCTTGAGGGAAGGCATAAGCTTTTGCCACAGCACTAGGTTTACATCATGAAGTAAATTTGAGCCTGCATAAATATCCATGGGTTTGGCCTGGGAATCCAACCTTCAAGACCCATGGAATGCCCCCACGGTACAAAGTAAACTAAGCCAACCAATTACAGTGCCTAGACTTACAAAGTGATTTAGCGTGGTCTCATTGATATGGTTAAGAGGCTTGTGCCAGCTGAGGTACAAAGGTAGTGAGTCACCAGCGGCACCAGACTCTGGTAAAGAGGCCTATATCTGACTCCATTGCTAAGCTAGGATGGGTTATGGATGCATTACCCACTCAGGGAATGACATACACTGTGTGTTTCAGTCAGACTATAGTGTATGTGGCATCTGGGGGATAGATTGGCTCTCAAGATATGCAATGTTTGTGACTAGGCCTATATGACACATTTTAATATGTGCAAAACAACATTTACTATCCCGAAATACCCAACAACCACCATATCATGTTGTGCTGCACACACATCTGCTGTCTGGCCTTGGGTCTGTAGCAATATGTGTGGCACATGCACAGTACTACAGCACATTAGTACTTACCTGAATTATTGTCCTATATTTTGGAGATCATGGGGATAGCTTAAATAGTCAAAAAAAGTCTGATTACTTTCAAGGAGGTATTTTTTTGCATTTGGTATGCATCATCATAGCTTGCTATACTGAGGGGCTCACTTGAACTTAGAATGTGGGCAGGCATTCACACAAGATGCTCATCGGGGCATTTAATGACACATTCTGCCACGTTAAACTGGACTGCATCAGTGCATGGTAACTTGGCAGAAGTTACCTTGCATATAGTAATTGCTTCAAAGCAGTTGTTTTACTTTCAAACTCGTTGCATCTTGTTTTAAAAACAGACATAGATGGAGTTGCAGGAGTGACCTAATTTCTTGTGTCTGAGTGAGATACCAAGATGGTAACATACACTCCTGCTTGTACCAGTGCATCCTTGCCTACTGGGGCAAGTGTGGCAGCGTTGATCCTAGGTAGCCGGTTGAAATTTACATTTATTTATATGTATTAAGACATGCCATAATGAATTTATTTATGTTCCCTTGCACATATGTGCCTCTGTTCACAGTCGACTATGCCTTTGTTATATTGTCCTCCACAAGTATAAGGCTGTACAAATGGCTAAATGTATGACACACACGTGCAGTCATTGCACACTGGTTACATTTCCACTGCCTTGGATGTTTGAGGGTCAGTATACTGCAGCAGCACAAATACAAGATGCCCACGCTGTGCCAAGTGGCCATCTTTGTTTGGTGTATGTCTTCCTGGTGCCCATGTGTTTGGGTCATGTATTTGACATGCACACATTTTTTGATACACACGATGTTGTTCTGCAGTGTTTGTTACACATTGCTACATACTTTTGTTTTGGCCCACTGAACTAATGGGTGATATGTGAAGGTTTTGATATTTACAGTGGCTATGAGACAAAACTGCTTATGCAAAGATAGTGCTCATTAATTTATTGGCAATTTGGAAGACTTTCTAAAAAATAAGTCCATATGTTTGTGTCCATCTATATAAGTCATGAGCCTGCAAAAAAATCCATACCATGGTGTCTCTCCTCTGGGTCCTGGCAATCTTTTGCACATTTTGGCCAAGGTCCTCATCCTCGTTTTCATACTCATCCAGGTCTTCATTGGTCTTGTGTCCTTCGACCCATGGGACATTGGTATGCACACATATGTTGTGCAATATACCACACACAATTAGGATTTTACATAACATGGGAAGAAGTAGAGCAATCTCCCCCCGGACATGTCAAGGCAGAGGAAGCAGGACTTAAGAACTCCAAAAGTCTGCTCCATTATGGATCGAGTCCTGCATTTTTGTTGCTCCGCGGAGCCTCCGTCTGTGGATGTGCAAATGAGGTCATGACCCCTGGCTGAACACCATATCCTTGGTCAGCTGAAAAGACAGAAGAGCAACAATCTGTCAATTATCATGATCCTGATAGGCCCACATTTATGTGTCCTGAATGACATACACGTTTCCACTAGTATGGTACATGCACTAACATTGTTTGGCATACATGTCCTTTCATTTTTGTTATGACTCACACAGTACAAAACATACATATATACTGGCCTGTGTGACACACTTGATATTTATAATACTTGTTAGAGCCAATGCCATAAACATGGAGAATTTATACTGATATGGAGAGTCACTTCATCATTGAGCAGGCTCTTCTCTCACACTTCTCTATTGTGTTGGTTTAGGACTACTCTTGGCATATCTGACCTACTACATGTTGAAGCTTTCAACAGTTACCCAGTGCATATGCTGTGGTCCCATTAATTCAAACAGAGTTGGACGTGACAGTGGTAGTCACTGTTGTTCTGTAGCTACTGCCAAGAATAGATTAGTGAGTGCATGTCAATGTGGGACATTGTTGTCCACACATGGCAGTGCACTGTGTACACTATGTTGACGGAACACAAGAGGAGAGATATATGGAGAGGTCTTGCACTGTACAGTGCAACTGATATACTGTCAATACTGCATTACCTCACTGATTAAGGGCAGTGTGGGACATATTTTTGGACATACAGCAGAGTCCTGAGTTTGCAGGCTGAACTGGCACACAATGGGCAGTACAGCACCAAGACAAGCACAGTTTCAAAATAATGAATCTGTGACTGCATTTCCTATGTGGTGTATTTTGTGCATGAAGGTCTACCTTGCTGCACAGCCTAGTCCCTTGGAGGACTGATAGAGTAGGTCTGTGTGCCACAAAATGGACCAAAAATAGGATGGCAACAGTACATATGATGACTAGTGTAATTTTCCATGGTGGACATGACCTGGAGAAGGCCAATTATTTGAAACATTTCTCACTTTTGCAGGTATTGGACACATGACATACCTCATGAACATAGGTGTTACATGTGGACATACAGAAAACAGACATGGAGGCCCTTCCTTCCACGTGTTTCAACACAGTATTTTTCAAAGAGTTGCATTTCTGACGACCTTTCCACCATTTTGAGACACACATAGGGACTAATTTACACATTTATGCTGCAGGTCAGTGCAGCCAGTCACTTTGACACGCTGCCCTGTATCAAAAGAAAAGGGCAAGAATGTGGCATACCTATGTGATACAGCACATTCCAGTCCCTTCCAACTGCAGTGGTGCTGTTTTGGCTGCTAGCACCATTGCAGACACCCTTGCACCATGGGGTAAGGGTGTCTGTGTTGTAGGCAGAATTGTTTTCATGCAGGAAGGGACACTTTCCTGCACAAAAAGAATAAATGGAGGAAAGCAGCACACAATGAAAAAATGAAATACAAGGAGAAATAAAGTTAATTTTCCTCATTACGCGTCCCGTGGGGAGGTAGACAATTTAGACTCTTTCCCAGGTTTACACATCCTTGTAAATCTGGGAATATGTTAAAACCCATGGGTGTCGTGTGGGAAAACCCACCACAACGCCCATGGAATGCCTCATTGATATAAAATACAGCAACCCAGCACTTTACATTGCTAAGCCTCACAGGGTGGCTTGCGTTGCTTTTATATGAGATGATTGTGAGTCCTGTGCCACCGGAGCATCATGGAAAGTGATGCTGCACTGGCTAAGGTTTCTTGTAAGTGAGGCCCACACTGGCTTAGAAGGTCCTAACATGTGTGACTTGCAGGATTGTATTGCACATGTGCCATGTTGTATGGTGCAAGTATGAGGCTCAACCCTCCTGCATATGCACTGTCTCAGTCACTCAACACAGATATGGCTATTTTGGCATATATAGATTTTACTGTCATTAGGTCTTTCATTTACTGATCGACTTGCCAACTAGTAGACCCTTTCCATACCTCCCATTCTGGAAGCCTTCATTGATGATGCAGTACCTGAAGATTTAGGCATCATGGACTATGTTAGAAATGGGGTCTTTGGTTGGCAGTCAGGTTGCTCCCTATCCAAACAAGGACCCTCTCTCTAGTCAGGGTAAGTTCACACACAATCCAAATTATCCTGTGCCCACCCTCTGGTAGCTTGGCACTGAGCAGTCATTCTTAACTTAGAAGGCAATGTGTAAAGTATTTGTGCAATAAACCATACAATGCCACAATATAATACCACACAAATACACCACACAGTGTTTAGAAAAATGTATAATATTTATCTGGGTAAATGCAGGTCAAAAGGATTAAAGATGAAATAAGCAAATGTGGGGATATCACTAAAAGTGATATCAAGTGTCTTAGAGTTGAAATATTACAGTAAAAGCAATCAAAAGTGTCTTAAGTTCTCCTGGAAACAACAAGTGTCTCTTGCGGGGCAAAGTACCTGGGTTTGTGTTGATAAATCCTCGCAAGGGATCGCAGAGGAGGAGGTGCATGGAAAATGGTAGGTGTGCATCAGTTTCACCCCTTCACACACGGACACGCATATTTTCCATGTGGGGAGACGTTGCATTGATTTCCAGCACACGGACATGGATCCTCTTCTAACTGCGTGGTTTTCGGACGCCCCGGGGATGATGCGTGGAATCCTGGGCTTGCAGAAGGAAGTCACAAGTGCTGCATCTATTCCGGCCAGCAATGTGTGGAATTTTCTTCTGCACGGCATGCGCTGCGTCGATTCCTCTCAGGAAGTCAGGCTGCATCGTTCTGAGTCAGCTTGCGGCAAACCAGTATGGCTGTGTGTCGAAGTTCCGGTTGCATCAATGGCGCTGTGTTGATCTTCTGTTGCGAAGTCGGGCTGCGTTGTTCCGGACTCGTTGTGCAGTGAATTTCTCACCACGAGCAGGCTGTGCGTCGTTCTTGGCAGGCGGTGCATCAAATTTTCACCGCACGGGGATTTCAGCTGCATGAGAGAAGTCTTTTTGGTCCTGAGACTTCAGGGAACAGGGGGCAGGCTCTATCCAAGACCTTGGAGAGCACTTCTGCAGCACAGCAAGAGAGCTGCAAGACAGCAGGGCAACAGCAAGGCAGCAGTCCTCTTCAGAAAGCAGTCAGGTGAGTCCTTTAGGTAGCCAGGCGGTTCTTCTTGTCAGGTTGCAGGTTCTGGTTCAGATTTCTTCTCCACGAAGTGTCTGAGGTGGTAGGGCAGAGGCTCTGTTTTTATACCCATATGTGCTTTTGACGTGGGGGAGACTTCAAAAAGTGGCTTAGAAGTGCACCAGGTCCCCTTTCAGTTCAATCCTGTCTGCCAGGGTACCAGTAGGAGGTGTGTCACTCCTTTGTGTGAGAGCAGGCCCTCCACCCTCCCAGCCCAGGAAGGCCCATTCAAAATGCAGATGTATGCAAGTGAGGCTGAGTATCCTGTGTTTGGGGTGTGTCTGAGTGAATGCACAAGGAGCTGTCAACTAAACCCAGACAGACATAGATTGTAAGGCACAGAAAGATTTAAGTGCAGAGAAATGCTCACTTTCTAAAAGTGGAATTGCTAAAATAGTAATATTAAATCCAACTTCACCAGTCAGCAGGATTTTGTATTACCATTCTGGCCATACAGAATATGACCTTCCTACTCCTTTCAGATCAGCAGCTACCACTCAAACAATGTATGAGGTCAGCCCCAATGTTAGCCTATGAAGGGAGCAGGCCTCACAGTAATATAAAAACGAATTTCGGAGTATTACACTCCCAGGACATGTACACTACACAGGTACATGTCCTATGTTTTACTTACACAGCACCCTGCCCTAGGGGTTACCTAGGGCACCAATTAGGGGTGACTTATATGTACAAAAAAAGGGGAGTTTTAGGCTTGGCAAGTACTTTTAAATGCCAAGACGAATTGGCAGTGAAACTGCACACACAGGCCTTGCAATGGCAGGCCTGAGACAAGGTTAAGGGGCTACGGAAGTGGGTGGCACAATCAGTGCTGCAGGCCCACTAGTAGCTTTTAATCTACAGGCCCTTGGCACATACAGTGCACTCTTCAAGGGACTTATAACTAAATTAAATAGCCCAATTGGGTGTGATCCAATGTTACCATGTTTAAAGGAAGAGAGCATATGCACTTTAGCACTGGTTAGCAGTGGTAAAGTGCGCATAGTCTAAAAACAAGCAAAAACAGTATCTCAAAAATGGAGGGAGGCAGGCAAAAAGTTAGGGGTAACCACCCTAAGGTTGTCAGGTCTAACAGACTCCTTCCTGAGTCTCTTGTGGGTGATGACCTTCTCCTCCTAGACCTTTGGCAACACATGTGCTCCATTCTCCTGTGCTGCCTCTGTAGTGGTAATGAAGGTGGTGGTGGTCTTGTTGAGCTTTAGATATGTTCTGTTTTTGTATTAGAGCCAATGCAACATTTCTTAAGCCTGGGTTGCAATGCACAGGAATTTTGACACATTTTTGGCTACACATGCCGTTTACCAGTGGTGCATCACTTTTTTCCATTGACTTATAAGTATCAATGCGTTGGTTCTGCGGTGGATTTTACACGGGAATGCCTACCTTGCAAATGTTTCACGTTACATGACGCAGCTGGTTCAACCACAGGAAAACAGTGACACAGGCCAGTGGAAAGTGAAGCATTGGGCCTAACGTGTCATTTTGTAGATATGATGCATGGAATGAGCCGCAGCAGCATAAAAGTATGAGGCAGTGGTGGCACAGATACCTAGTAAAAATGCCCCCTAGAGTTGAAAGAGTTTCCCTAACGTAATGTAGACAGACAGAAAAGTCAAATATTAAGGCACACCCATCTGCTCTTCAAGTACAAACACATTGGCTGGATTTGGAAATAGGGTGAGTGAAAAATTAAAAATTGAAAATTTTAGTAACAAGATAGTTCACATATATGAAATACATTGTTAATACTTGAAAGTTCAAAATACTGAACATATGACTCACTGCTTGTGAGCTGCAAAACCAGGAGAAGGCACCAACCACTTTAAAGGACATTCACACACCTTTCATGCATGACACACAGAAAACCATTCTCACTGCCATCCGCGGGCTCAGGACATTACAACACTCACATCAACAAACAGCACCATTCAAGGGCCCATCACTTTCATATGCCCAAATGATTGACTCAACAATCAGACCACCTGATAGCTGACAGAGTGGGTGAACTGGTCTTTGACAGGTAATGTGTGCATGGTGATGAGCAACAAGTCACTACATATATACTACTAGTCAAATACAAGCTCACACCTACTGCTAGCCAAGTGCCAGTCTACACATACCACCAGTCCACCAGCCAAGTGCCAATCCACACATACCACCAGCCAAGTGCCCAATCCACACATGACGCCAGCCAAGCCCAGTCCACACACACCGCCAGCCAAGATTCCAGTCCACACACACTGCCTACCAAGCGCTAGTCTACATACACCACAGTCACATTGTATTTAAGCAAGGAAGAAAACACATACCAATTTGAAGGAGATTGAAAAGCAAGTATGACTACACACACAACAAGTCTAACTAAGTCGATCGAACAACCACTAACCGTAAAAAAGGAACAAAATATATAAAATGGTGCAAAACAGCCTGTGCAGTTTTACACTCTCAGTTGCTCCAAATACTTGAGTTGTGTGTGGTTCAATTTAAAACATGTGAGCACACATAGCTTAGTATTAAAAGGACACTCCAGCAGTACATACGACAAGGCCTGTTAACTGTTTTTAAATTAATTTAGAACATACCAGTCTGTTTCAGAATGTGTATTAACCATCCATATCAGTCACTATTCTTGTACATATATTTTATAGCACTTGAACAATATATATTTACTTATTTCTGTTTTACTGTGTCATTGAAATATTGGGAGCACCATTTTAACTATAAAAGCCTTTAAAAGAAAAACAAAAACAATTATTTCATCTTTGGATTTCAACAATAAGTAATTGAATAAAATGGTTCCTTTTTTCATCAAAGCCAATCTTTTGGATGATTATACAACATTACGAGGAAAGCAAGGTTCACAATTCCTCTATAGGGACCATTGTACACTTTAATAATTACACCTATAGCAAGCCGGCCTATTACAGACTGCTGAAACTGAACAAAACTCATCTTTCTTCTGCATAACAATCCTTAAATAGAACAAAAGCATTTAAGGTTTCTGTTAGACTTGGCATGCTTGGCGTGGTCTCCCCTAACTGTGTTTCTGCTGTTTTGTTACTCTGGGCACTTTACCACTGCTATCCAGTGCTAAAGTGCAAGTGTTCCTATGCAAAATGTATGTCTAAATTGTCTTTCCATGATTGCCTTTTTTGAATTACCAGTAAGTCCCTAGTACAGTGCACTACAGGTGCCCAGGGCCTGTAAACCAAATAATACTAGTGGGCCTGCAGCACTGGTTGTGCCACCAACATAAATAGCCCTGTAAGCGTGGCCCAGACCGGCCACTGCAGTGTCTAGGTGTGCAGTTTTAAACTGCCAATTTGTCTTGGCTAGTGTACCCACTTGCCATGCCTAAACCTTCCCTTTTTATACATGTAAGGCACCCCTAATGTAGGATCTCGGTAGCCCGCTGGGCAGGGTGCAGTGTATGTTAAAGGTGGGACATGTATTTATGTGTTTTACATGTCTTAACAGTGAAGGACTGCTAAATGCGTTTTTCACTTTTGCAAGGCCTAGCTCTTCCATAGGTTAACATGGGGGCTGCCTTTGAATATTATTAAAGTGCAGATTCCTTTTGGGAGCAAATAGACATGTGAAGATTGGGGTCTCTGAACTCACAATTTAAACATACATATTTTAGTGAAGTTGATTTTTATATTGTGTGTTTGAAAATGCCACTTTTAGAAAGTAGGCATTTTCATGCTTAAACTATTCTGTGACTCTGCCTGTTTGTGGATTCCCTGTCTGGGTCAGTTTGACAGTTGGGCTGGTTGCATCTCTCTCTAGACAGTGACACATAGGAAGCTGGGGTATAGCCTGCATATAAGCCATCTGTGCTAGGACGGAGGAGAGGAGTGTTCACTGAAACTTGAAAGGGCTGTGCCTGCCCTTACATAATGCAGTCTCCAACCCCCTGGTGGGTGTCTGGGGCCTGGCCTGGGCAAGGAAGGATCTTGAAAACAACAAAGACTTCTCTTTAAAGTAGGTCTATTTCAAAGGCAGAAAGCGGTATAAGAAGGGCACCCAAACCCCTGAAAATTAGATCATTTTTGGAATCAAGCGGAACCTCTGCCAAGGAGAAGAGCTGAATAGCTGAGGAGAAGTGCTGCCCCTGCCTGTTACTAGGCTTTGTTGGGCTATCCTGCAGTTGCTGCTTCTGCCTGTCAAAGGGGACAAAGGCTGGACTTTGTTGTACATTCCTGCTTGAGAACAATCTTCAAGGGCTTGAACTATTGTTGAAGTCTCAGGGACATCAAAGACTTTCTCTGCCAGCACCTGGACCCTCTGTGAGACTCCTGCCCTGCCAAGTGGTGCCCTATCCAGTTCCTGGGACCTTGAAAGGTGAAGTTAGCAGACAAGAACTGAACATCCACGCACAGGCCACTGTGCGGGGAAATTTTCAACACACCTTCTGTGACCCAGCTGATAAATGACGTGCCACCAGCTTTGCAGTTGAAATCAATGCTACACCTGCATCACAGCTGGAAGATCGACGCAGAACAGCTGGGGAAACGACACACAACACCCGCTAACGGAGGCTGATAATGCTGCAAACCCCTACGCAGCGCGGTTTTAAGATACCATGCAATCGGATTTTTAACACAACATCGCTGGTTATGGAAATCAACTGAAAGCCTGCCCGGACCCGAGGTGCCTGTCTGGATCGATGCATCACTCTCTTGCAGAAGAGAAGAAACTACGCATTCTGACCCGACTGGAGGAGGAACGATTCACTGTCTCGCTTGCGGGTGAGAAATTGATGCATCGCTTGCCTTTTTTGAGGCACTCTCGCCCGTGCTGCTTTATTTTGATGCTACCCAGGTACTTTGGAGAAGTAACAACATTTTCACTGTTTTCTGAGGATTAAGAGTCTTATTCTTTTGAAAATTCATATCTTGACTTGTTTATGTTGGATATCTGTTGTTTTGGTCCTGTTTTGTTTAGATAAATATTATCTATTTTTCTAAATCTTTGTTGTGTCATTTTGTAGTGTCTTCACTGGGTTACTGTGTGTGTTGGTACAAATACTTTACACATTGCTTCTGAAGTTAAGCCTGCCTGCTCGTGCCAAGCTACCGAGTGGGGAGGTGGGGTTTAACCAAGGGTGATTCTCATTTACCCTGACTAGAGGAAGGGTCCTTGCTTGGAGAGGGGGCAACCTGACTGCCAACCAAGGACTCAATTTCTAGCAGTTTCCAAATGAAACAATTGTATAGCCAACTTCTTATACCAAATGTATAACTGGCAAATAGCACTGTCCAACCTTTGATCTAGTCTACTTACACAGCCAATGTGCCTATTGTGGTCTAAAATGCATACAAGTTTGAGCACTTCCTGATCCCAAACAGTCACAGATTAAATACTTTCATTATGAATGATTGTCAGCATGTGGACTGAAGATTTCACAGCTAAAAGTTCACTGCACTGTCCCTTCTGATTTATTTTTTTACATAGAAGCTCTTTATGGTTAGAGAAGATTGTGCCACGTGCAACTCCAGAAGTGGAAGGACAACCAAGGTGTACAACCTGACATTAAAGGAATAGCCATTCTACTCTTAGACAGCATGGACAACTTAATTCCATAGCATACCTTTTTGCTAGGAAGGCCCTTGAACAGGAACAAAGACTCATCCACACCTATTTCTTTCCCTGGAACACAGATCTCTAAAAAAGTGATCTACAAAATGATCAAGGACAGGCCAAATATGAAAGAGAAGGTCACAATCAGGGTGATCTCTTGGGAATGCTGTAGCATTATCAACAAAATGGAGCATCCAAAGCAGCAGCAAAAACCCATCACCACTCATAGTTGCAGGAACTATAACAGTTACCATCAGGGGACTAGTAGACCAATGTGAAGACAGTGACAGCTTCCTTATCAATCCCCTCAAAAAAGTTAAACCCTAGAACTTCTTCAACTCATCCATATGTGTGAGAGTCCATTGGCTACTCTAGAGTGGGGCTTAAGTCTGACACTTTTGTAGCTCAACTGCTGGTCAGCATAAAAATTAGTCTAGTCACCAACTGCATCCCCAAAAAAGTACATCACCCATAAACAACTGAAAGAAATTTATAGTTAAAGAGTTTTTACTATTAACTGCACCCTGTGACACCACTGAAGGCAGGCAACTGAGGCTGCACTGTTTTTGGGTCAACCCAGAGTTCAACACCTTCAATGGGAATCCTTTCAGCCTCATGCTGCAGAAAAGATTCCTCTTGCTGCACTATAGGTTATCAGTGTCCTCCTCTAAATGGGTACTTCATGTGCACTGAGAGTAGCTGCATCATTAGATGATTCACCTCGAACACAAATAATTATTGCCAGAATCTTAGACTTCCTCCTCTGCTCAGATGCAGACTAAGTCTCAGAACTATGGTCAGAGGAAGATTCGAAAAGCAAACCATCAGCCTACATAGTGGGAATTCCGTTGTTAAACATAATCCTTGTTAACAAAAGAACACAAAAAATAAGTCAGCAATAACTAACACTTTGTAAAATAGGCAATGAACAAACTGTGGCTTTATCAAACAGAAACTAAAACTGTTGGCATATAGTAATCTGGTTGGAAAAGTCAATAAATATGAAGCTCACAAAGACCTATAAACTCCAAAACAATGCTATTCACTTTGCAGAGACAGCAAGACTAAGGATCAACTGCAACTACTCTGTACAGACACAGCAAGCTCCCAAGAAGTCCCTTTGTAAAGAAAAAAACACATTATACATATCAGAAGGCAGTATAGAATGTGCACAAATCAAAATGTTACTTTGAAATACAATCACACAAAAAACAATAGATTCAAACTGTACAGCAGTACCCAAATCATACAAACAGGTCATGGATACACATTAGAGGAAAAAATGACAAAATGAGTTGCTTACCAACCACAACTCCACAAACTACAGATCTGACAAAGTTGCACCTGCAAACAGTATTCACCACCAAGACAAAGGGAACAATTGGCAGTACAATAAAAATAATGGAAATGAAGAATTGCATAGGGAGATAAATTGGGAGAGAGTAAGGTACTTTGAGCTGGGCGAGGGTACTGCCACTGTAGATAACACATGGGATGCATTTAATCAACTATCCGTGGCCATGTATCTTCTAGAGGGATTATGCAGAGAAAGCTGCTTCTAGCCCATAGGACAGGGTTGGAATTAGCGATTTGCCATGCAAGTTCTGAATATTCTCATAATAGATTCACCCACAATAGCTTGGCACATAGACAGTCAAGAGCATGCATGCAAGATTATTATTATGAGTATGGGCATGTTGCCAATGCTGCTTACCTTCAAAAGACGTGTGAGGAAAGTGAATATGCTGGCAAAGTTCTAGTGTGGCAGATCCAAGAACGTCAAGTGCAGAATCTGGTCACTTCTCTCTTTGATGCTGAACCTAGAACTTGCATTGTAGATCCCACTCTGATTCAAGAAAAATTCAAAGCATTACAAAGTGCTATATAATGTGCATCAACTGGTCGATATTGCTTAGGTGTTTTCTATCACAGCTCTCCCTTCCAAAGATGCATGCTAGTTATATTCAAGCTCTGTTAGATAAAATCCTGCTTGAGGAAATTGAGAAGGTGTGAGGTCACTGGCTAAAAGGAAGGATTGTGGTGAAAATTACCTACTAGCAGGTTTTATTTAGAAGCTTACATCGATCTTAAACCCAGAACTTCTAAAACTTGCTAATTATATCATGCCTTGCAATAGTAGTCAGCTTCTTGAAAAAAGACAAAACAAAGAAAATGTGAATTCATACAGGCCCATTAGTATTTTAAATGTGGATAATAAGACTTTTTTTTTAAATTGCTGGCCAACCGCATGAGCAGAATGTTAGTCTCTTGTATTCATCCGGACCAATGCAGTTTTCTTCCCAGTAGGCAGTTATTCTCCAATACAATTTTTTTAATAGAAGCATTAGACTATTTTTCAAAAAGCCGAGTTCCTACCCAGGTTCTCTTCTTGGACGCAGAGAAGGCATTCAATCTAGTATGCTGGGAGAGTCTTTTTGCTATTTTGAGAGAATTTAGGTTCCCTGAGAGACCTGAACAGATCATGTCTCACATATGTAAAGGAGCAATAGCCCATGTAATTATTAAGTCTTACAATATAGGGGCCTGCAAGGTTACTGGGGGCATGCAGCAAGAATGGTCCCTATCTACCATTCTTTTTGCTTTACTTATAGAGCCTTTAACCATAGCAGTGCAAACTGATGCACACATAAAGCAGCCAATTGGCAGCATGACCAGCATTAAATGATATGCTGATGACATAGCTTTATTTCTAAAGATAGATAAAGCAAATCTAATGAGTTTTTTTAAAAGTATTTCAATACTTTAATGTACTGGGTGGGATTAACAAGTTGAAAACAGAGATTTTATTATGTAACTGCACACTAGGCACTTCACCTGCAGAACTTCACTCCCTAGTTAATCCAAGGCCTTAAAGATATTTATGGGTATATTTTACAGAAAATGTCAATGACATGTTTGTATTGAATTATTACCCTTTGGTCTTTAATGTCAAGGATCTTTTTGCAAAATGGATGGATCTACCACTCTCAATAATGGCCTGCGTGACTCTAATTCATATGTCAATTTTACCTCTATGTGATTTTTTTGTTCACAGCTATTCCATGTGCTCTACAGTTGACGTTTTTTAAAGAACTGGAGGGAATGTTTTCCATTCTTGCCTAGGCGAATCAGACACCAAGATTGGGGATAAATTCATTATATAGGCCTTGCTTCGCCTGATTTAAGAGTATTTTATTTTGTTAATTTTGCAAATGGATCACACAGGTTTTAAAATAAAATACTACAATGACTGAGATAGATCATTTTTTTAATCAAATAGATTTTTCATAAATGTGGGATTGTCGACTTTCTGCGCCTCACAAAATCTCCAATAGAGGTTAGATAGAATGTTTTAGGGTGGTCTCTTAAACGTAAAGAACAACTGTGCAAGTAAGCACTACAATACCCCGGCCATTAATGGAGCGACCTCCGGCAGATATCTATGTTTGGAATTGGCCACTATTGGAAAAGAACATTGTTTCTATGTGGGAGGCCTAAGGTTACAGCAAGGTTTCAGATTTTTTAAACTCGAACAATTGGAATGCTTAGGCCGAAATGGAATCTTCTATTAGGCACAATGAAGCATTGGTCTTTTATTGGTATTAGACAGTTTCTCCATAATTTATATGCCAGAAGGATCTGGGCCCCTAGATCTGGTTGAATATTGGATATAAATCGCAACTCAAAGATGTATTAGCCACTGGGTTGGTATTCTTTGACAGCAGAAGGCAAAGGCACTATACTTGAAGGCTCAGGACAAGGAAGGCCTTCAATTTACAGAAGAGACCTGGAAAAGGTTTAACATGTTTACTTTTTGAAAGGTGCACATTTTTGCAGAATGCAATGTTATGCAAAGTGATACTTTATAGAACTCTGGCTTTTTTGTATGGATTCAACTCCCCAGTACCTGATAGATGTTTTAGGTGATCATCTTAGTGGGGAAGTAATTGAACCCATATTATATGGGGCCGTCCTAAAATAACCTCTTTCTGAGCAGTGATTTAGATGCACCGTATACACACTTTATGGCTTGGTCACAAAAAAAAAGATGTTTACAAAGCAGTTCTGGGGTGTTCTCCTGATGTTAATATTGCACCTTTGATGAAAAGACAATTGTAGATTTGAATACTTGTAGCAAGATCCAAACTTTGCAAAATCGGTGGTCAGAGATGATCCCAACATATCAACAATGATGGTCTAAAGTGTTAACAGTTAAGGAACTGGGGTATTGATATGCACTAAGACCTGGATCTTCTAAGAAATTTCAGAGATTATGGGAAGCATTGGGGTGAGGGTTCAGTTATGCTAGATTACCACATGTTTGAAGGGGGTGAATTGTGTATTATCTAGGGAGAAATCAGAACCTGTGAGCAATGTGCAATATATATTTTTTTCAGCTCTTTTAAAGTATTTCATGGTGCTTAAATAATGTTTTATATCATGATGATGCTGGCTCGATGATTTTGCCTTCCAATACAAACTATAATTTAAAAAAAGTGTTACTATCCATCCTGAGGCCTAATCCACTCAAAACAGACTAGAAACCAAAATTATGTCCTCCAAATGGAGGGACTCTTTCCCAAAGTGTTGTCCCCTAGCAAAGACAATTCCTGGGTGTCTCTTGGTTTTCGATGGAGGCTGGAATAAATCAAAAATATAGCCCCCAAGGGAAACAACTGTTGCTAAAGAGCTGCTCGCCTTAAAAAAAGCATTCCCTGGTTACTAGTGGTCTTCCCCGCCCTCTCAGAGGGCACATCAGCATAGAAGCAACCAAACTGCTCTCAGAGAGGGGCACAGACTATAAAAGACTATAAATAAAATCCCCGGTGTCTAGTGGGTTTCAACCCCCGGGGGGTTGTCAGCCAAGAAAATAACCAAACTAGCCCCAATTGGGGTTAAAACATAGATACAATATATCACCCCCAAGGGGAGCGGCCCCTGACCAAGGGTCACTCTCAGCAATTTAATCAAATAAAATTCCAGGCCTCTAGTGCGGTTTGACCCCTGGAGGGCACATTGGTTGAATAAAACAGCCAAATTAGACTCCAAGGGAGACCGAAGCATAGATACAATGTATATTACCCCTAAGGGGAATGACCCTTACCTAAGGGGTCGTTCCCCTCAATTCCATAAAATAAAATCCCTGACGTCTAGAGGATTTAGGTCCCCAAGGGGCAGATAGCTGAACTAGTTACAGGGGTAAAACATAGATATTATATATTGTCTCAAGGGGAGCAACACTTGCCTAAAGGGTCACTCCCCGCAATTTCATTAATTAAAATATTTGGGCCCATATTTATACTTTTTGACGCAAAACTGCGCCAACGCAGTTTTGCGTCAAAAAAATTAGCGCCGGCTAACGCCATTCTGAAGCACCATGCGGGCGCCGTATTTATTGAATGACGTTAGCCAGCGTTAGCCGCCGGCGCCGTCTGGTGTGCGTTAAAAAAAACGACGTACACCAGGCAGCGCCGGCGTAGGGGGATATGGGGCTTGGGCGTCAAGAAATGGGGCAAGTCAGGTTGAGGCAATTTTTTCACCTCAACCCGATTTGCGCCATTTTTTTTCACTCCCAACCCCCATAGAAATGACTCCTGTCTTAGCAAAGACAGGAGTCATGCCCCCTTGCCCAATGGCCATGCCCAGGGGACTTCTGTCCCCTGGGCATGGTCATTGGGTATAGTGGCATGTAGGGGGGCACAAATCAGGCTCCCCTATGCCACAAAAAAATAAAAAAATAAAACTTACCTGAACTTACCTTAATGTCCCTGGGATGGGTCCCTCCAGCCTTGGGTGTCCTCCTGGGGTGGGCAAGGGTGACAGGGGGTGTCCCTGGGGGCATGGGAGGGCACCTCTGGGCTCCTTCAGAGCCCACAGGTCCCTTAACGCCAGCCTTTTGCAGGTGCTAAAAAACGGCGGAAAAGCGGCCGTACGTCATTTTTTTTGACCCGCCCACTCCCGGGCGTGATTTTTGCCCGGGAGTATAGATCCGACGCACATGCCTCGGAGTCGATTTTTTAGACGGGAACGCCTACCTTGCATATAATTAACGCAAAGTAGGTGTCCATGCTAAAAAATGATGCTAACTCCATGGACTTTGGCGCTAGACGCGTCTAACGCCAAAGTATAAATGTGGAGTTAGTTTTGCGTTGAAATTGCGTAAAAAAAAACGACGCAATTCCGGCGCAAACGGAGTATAAATATGCCCCTTGGGCCCATATTTATACTTTTTGACGCAAAACTGCGCCAACGCAGTTTTGCGTCAAAAAAATTAGCGCTGGCTAACGCCATTCTGAAGCACCATGCGGGCGCCGTATTTATTGAATGACGTTAGCCGGCGTTAGCCGCCGGCGCCGTCTGGTGTGCGTTAAAAAAAACGACGTACACCAGGCAGCGCCGGCGTAGGGTGATATGGGGCTTGGGCGTCAAGAAATGGGGCAAGTCAGGTTGAGGCAATTTTTTCGCCTCAACCCGATTTGCGCCATTTTTTTTCACTCCCAACCCCCATAGAAATGACTCCTGTCTTAGCAAAGACAGGAGTCATGCCCCCTTGCCCAATGGCCATGCCCAGGGGACTTCGGTCCCCTGGGCATGGTCATTGGGCATAGTGGCATGTAGGGGGGCACAAATCAGGCCCCCCTATGCCACAAAAAAATAAAATAAAAATACTTACCTGAACTTACCTTAATGTCCCTGGGATGGGTCCCTCCAGCCTTGGGTGTCCTCCTGGGGTGGGCAAGGGTGACAGAGGGTGTCCCTGGGGGCATGGGAGGGCACTTCTGGGCTCCTTCAGAGCCCACAGGTCCCTTAACGCCTGCCTTTTGCGCGCGCTAAAAAACGGCGCAAAAGCGGCCGTACGTCATTTTTTTGACCCGCCCACTCCCGGGCGTGATTTTTGCCCGGGAGTATAAATCCGACGCACATGCCTCGGAGTCGATTTTTTAGACGGGAACGCCTACCTTGCATATAATTAACGCAAAGTAGGTGTCCACGCTAAAAAATGACGCTAACTCCATGGACTTTGGCGCTAGACGCGTCTAACGCCAAAGTATAAATATGGAGTTAGTTTTACGTCGAAATTGCGTAAAAAAAAAAACGACGCAATTCCGGCGCAAACGGAGTATAAATATGCCCCTTGGACCCATATTTATACTTTTTGACGCAAAACTGCGCCAACGCAGTTTTGCGTCAAAAAAATTAGCGCTGGCTAACGCCATTCTGAAGCACCATGCGGGCGCCATATTTATTGAATGACGTTAGCCGGCGTTAGCCGCCGGCGCCGTCTGGTGTGCGTTAAAAAAAACGACGTACACCAGGCAGCGCCGGCGTAGGGGGATATGGGGCTTGGGCGTCAAGAAATGGGGCAAGTCAGGTTGAGGCAATTTTTTCGCCTCAACCCGATTTACGCCATTTTTTTTCACTCCCAACCCCCATAGAAATGACTCCTGTCTTAGCAAAGACAGGAGTCATGCCCCCTTGCCCAATGGCCATGCCCAGGGGACTTCTGTCCCCTGGGCATGGTCATTGGGCATAGTGGCATGTAGGGGGGCACAAATCAGGCCCCCCTATGCCACAAAAAAATAAAATAAAAATACTTACCTGAACTTACCTTAATGTCCCTGGGATGGGTCCCTCCAACCTTGGGTGTCCTCCTGGGGTGGGCAAGGGTGACAGAGGGTGTCCCTGGGGGCATGGGAGGGCACTTCTGGGCTCCTTCAGAGCCCACAGGTCCCTTAACGCCTGCCTTTTGCGGGCGCTAAAAAAGCGGCGCAAAAGCGGCCGTACGTCATTTTTTTTGACCCGCCCACTCCCGGGCGTGATTTTTGCCCGGGAGTATAAATCCGACGCACATGCCTCGGAGTCGATTTTTTAGACGGGAACGCCTACCTTGCATATAATTAACGCAAATTAGGTGTCCACGCTAAAAAATGACGCTAACTCCATGGACTTTGGCGCTAGACGCGTCTAACGCCAAAGTATAAATATGGAGTTAGTTTTACGTCGAAATTGCGTAAAAAAAAAAACGACGCAATTCCGGCGCAAACGGAGTATAAATATGCCCCTTGGACCCATATTTATACTTTTTGACGCAAAACTGCGCCAACGCAGTTTTGCGTCAAAAAAATTAGCGCTGGCTAACGCCATTCTGAAGCACCATGCGGGCACCGTATTTATTGAATGACGTTAGCCGGCGTTAGCCGCCGGCGCCGTCTGGTGTGCGTTAAAAAAAACGACGTACACCAGGCAGCGCCGGCGTAGGGGGATATGGGGCTTGGGCGTCAAGAAATGGGGCAAGTCAGGTTGAGGCAATTTTTTCGCCTCAACCCGATTTGCGCCATTTTATTTCACTCCCAACCCCCATAGAAATTACTCCTGTCTTAGCAAAGACAGGAGTCATGCCCCCTTGCCCAATGGTCATTGGGCATAGTGGCATGTAGGGGGGCACAAATCAGGCCCCCCTATGCCACAAAAAAATAAAATAAAAATACTTACCTGAACTTACCTTAATGTCCCTGGGATGGGTCCCTCCAGCCTTGGGTGTCCTCCTGGGGTGGGCAAGGGTGACAGGGGGTGTCCCTGGGGGCATGGGAGGGCACCTCTGGGCTCCTTCAGAGCCCACAGGTCCCTTAACGCCTGCCTTTTGCGGGCATTAAAAAACGGCGCAAAAGCGGCCGTACGTCATTTTTTTTGACCCGCCCACTCCCGGGCGTGATTTTTGCCCGGGAGTATAAATCCGACGCACATGCCTCGGAGTCGATTTTTTAGACGGGAACGCCTACCTTGCATATAATTAACGCAAAGTAGGTGTCCACGCTAAAAAATGACGCTAACTCCATGGACTTTGGCGCTAGACGCGTCTAACGCCAAAGTATAAATGTGGAGTTAGTTTTACGTCGAAATTGCGTAAAAAAAAAAACGACGCAATTCCGGCGCAAACGGAGTATAAATATGCCCCTTGGACCCATATTTATACTTTTTGACGCAAAACTGCGCCAACGCAGTTTTGCGTCAAAAAAATTAGCGCTGGCTAACGCCATTCTGAAGCACCATGCGGGCACCGTATTTATTGAATGACGTTAGCCGGCGTTAGCCGCCGGCGCCGTCTGCTGTGCGTTAAAAAAAACGACGTACACCAGGCAGCGCCGGCGTAGGGGGATATGGGGCTTGGGCGTCAAGAAATGGGGCAAGTCAGGTTGAGGCAATTTTTTCACCTCAACCCGATTTGCGCCATTTCTTTTCACTCCCAACCCCCATAGAAATGACTCCTGTCTTAGCAAAGACAGGAGTCATGCCCCCTTGCCCAATGGCCATGCCCAGGGGACTTCTGTCCCCTGGGCATGGTCATTGGGCATAGTGGCATGTAGGGGGGCACAAATCAGGCCCCCCTATGCCACAAAAAAATAAAATAAAAATACTTACCTGAACTTACCTTAATGTCCCTGGGATGGGTCCCTCCAGCCTTGGGTGTCCTCCTGGGGTGGGCAAGGGTGACAGGGGGTGTCCCTGGGGGCATGGGAGGGCACCTCTGGGCTCCTTCAGAGCCCACAGGTCCCTTAACGCCTGCCTTTTGCGGGCGCTAAAAAACGGCGCAAAAGCGGCCGTACGTCATTTTTTTTGACCCGCCCACTCCCGGGCGTGATTTTTGCCCGGGAGTATAAATCCGACGCACATGCCTCGGAGTCGATTTTTTAGACGGGAACGCCTACCTTGCATATAATTAACGCAAAGTAGGTGTCCACGCTAAAAAATGACGCTAACTCCATGGACTTTGGCGCTAGACGCGTCTAACGCCAAAGTATAAATATGGAGTTAGTTTTGCGTCGAAATTGCGTAAAAAAAAAACGACGCAATTCCGGCGCAAACAGAGTATAAATATGCCCCTTGGTGTCTAGTGGGTTTCCAGCCCCAAGGTTTACAGACCAGCTGAAAAAAGGCTGAACTAGCAACCAGGGGGGCTGAAAAATGAATAAGATGTCTCCCCAAGGGGAACAACCCTTGCCTAAGGGGCAACTCCCCGAACAATAAAAACAATAAAATAAGAACAATAAAAAAAAGCTAGGGGACGTGGCCAAGTCAGCAATGGAGATGGACACATAGTCCGGGGCTCCGAACGCCGTCCCCATTCTGAGGGGAATTTATCCTGCTGGGCTGCTGTCCTGACCCCATTACAGAAATCCGCCCCCGAGGTTAGGGGGGATGTGGCACAAACCGGAGACGCGCCACAGGAAGAGAAGCGCACCCGAGGCACTGCAGGACGCCGCACCGGGGAAAACCTCGAGCTTTGGCCCGGGCGCCGCACACAAAGCCGCAACCGCCTGAGGCCCGGAGGGGAGGCCTGGCGGCAGGGACCTGCGGAGGGTCCCTCACGGGTGCGGAGGACCGGAAGGCCCAGAAGAAGCTGAGGACACATGGAAGGCCCTGGAGTAGAGCGGTGAGCCCAGAGGTGGAGGAATGGGGCGGCCGCCATTTTCTTTTTTCCTCTCTCTTTCTGCCGTGGCCCGGAGCATGGGGAGCGGGCCCGGGGGAGAGAGAGCACTGAGTGGCAGGAACATTTGGGGGGCTCCCCGCTGCCCCTGCCTGGGTCTAGTCAAACGAACTGACCAAGGCAACAATCCTGGGCCTTGGAACTGGGAAAGGAGTGAAAGCTGGAATCAGGCACATCCATTGACAATATGAGAGGGTGAGAGAGCATCCAGACTCAGAGATGTCGGGGAGGAGATAAAACTATTTTGGCAAGGGAGCCCACACAACCCAGAAAACGAAGAGTCTAACCGGAAAGGTAGAAGGCAGAAAGCTCCTGAACGGGTACATAAATGCAATATAGAGAGCAACTCATGCCACGGGCAGGATGAGACAGGGATACTAGCCTCACAGAACAAACAGGGTAACAGGCAAGGAGGCTCATGGATACAATGTACAGAGGAGCGATAAGGCACGACACAATACGACCCCACCACTGGAGGGTGGAAGTCTCAACGCCTCAAGAAGAACTGAGACGCCCCACTAATAGACCGGCAAACGAACGGCCAGAAATAGTGACGGTCACCGCCATAAGCACCCTGGGTCGAGGTTGCAATAGAATAAACAAGTAAATAATGCTGCAACAACTGTACCTCAGAGATAGTTGGGAACTCCAGGGTGGATACATACCCTTTCAAATCCAGCTGACAATGGGGAAGCAAAAAGGGGGAAAGGAGGCACCGGCTGTGCCTTCCCAGGGGGACGGGCTGTGTGAGAAGACCGGGGAAACAGAAGCACTGATGCAACACACCAAAGTGATCCTGGTGGCCATAGAGGACTCAAAGACTGCTCTGGAGAGTCAAATCGCAACACTAGCAGGGGAGGTGGGACTTCTCCGGGACGATCACAATAAGCTAAAGGACTGGGTAAAGGCAACAGAAGTGACAATGCAGGAGATGACTCCACAGGTGAAAACACTCATGCAAAAAATTGCACTTATGGAAAATGAAGTGAGAACTCTAGTCAACAAGTGGAAGATGCAGAAAGCTGGTCTCAGCATCACAATATACACCTGGTGGGATTCCCGGAGAGGGCTGAGGGCACATCAATAGAACTATACATAGAAACATGGCTGAGTGAAGTGGTGCTATGGGGTACACCCACAAAAGTCTTCTCTGTCGAGTGGGCTCATAGGATCACATCGGTTCCTCCACCACCGTGAGCATATCCAAGACCAATAATAGTGAGACTGATGAACTTCAGGGACAGAGATGTGATCCTCCAAGAGACATGCAAAAGGGCCCCTGGAAAATCGAGGGAAAGGAGATAAGCATATACCCAGACTACACAAATCAAGTACAGAAACAACGGGCAGCATTTGCCACAGCCAAAAAAATCCTCCAACACAATGACTTTAAAATACGCATTGTTGTACCCAGCAAAACTTCGGATCGAACACGAGACAAGAACACACTATTCCTGGGAATGCCTCTAGAAGCCTGGTAAAGGATAGAGATGCGGGCCTTCACCAAGCCAGCGGACATGGACAAGTGGATGTCAAGACTTGGTCGACAAAAGGAAATAAGACAGAGGAACAGGACCCCAGTGGGGACCGACTGCTGCGCCGTCGCAGGGATACAAAATAGTGACAGCTGGAGGGAATCAGAGAAGGACACTGGTAGAACCTGAACAGAGCAGTCGGAGTCAGGGACACCATCAGAGACGGAGCCTCCGCCTCAGGTGACCCCAATGACAGCGGCCATGCTGGGCAAACAGATACTTCAGCAACAGCTGATAACAAATAGCAAACCCTAGACCCACGGCCCGGCGACAAAGGGGAGGATTCAGGGGAGACATGGGGTAGACCTCGAGGGCTCCTGTGTCTGTTCCTGTCTTCTCCTCGTACACCCCTCGGAGATGAGGGAGGTGGATCAAGAACAATGGCAGTCGAACTATGACACTGGCAAAAATCCACACCTCGGAACAATGCACAATGGGTAGAGAAGATCTCCAAACCGGGGTTCGGGTAAACACATACTGTGAATTGGGGGAGGTGCTTAGTTCTAAAATCACAGTACGGTAAGGTAGGGTGGGGGAGAATTGGGTGGTAAAGTTCATAGATTGTTTCATACAGAAGGGGAACAAAGAGTTTGAGGTCGGTAGAAAGGATAGGGGGAAAATAAATGGAAGCATTCCCCAAAAGACCCACAATAGACTAATCTTGCTATCAACATGGTCATGGGAACTGAGAGATTATCCATACTCACCTGGAACGTGAATGGTTTATGAAACAAACATAAATGGAGCCTCAAACACAAAGCCATAAATAGGTACAAATCAGATATAATATTTATGTAAGAAACGCATCTGGTGGATACACAACACAAGGCCATGGAAAGAGGTAAATATAAGCTACTGGGACACACACAGTTCACGTTTTGATCTACGGGGGCCCTGATACTTATTAGGAAGGGCCTCTCACTCCACATCACACGTACATGTGCAGATTCTCACGGCTGTTACATAGCCATGCTAGGGACATATAGACATATGCCTATGCTGTTGGTTAATGCATTTATACCCCTGGGTTTACAAGGAGGGATACTCCAGACAATTGGTAAAATACTCACAACGTCAGCACCAGCATCAATCCTACTGGGAGGGGACTTCAACATGGTGATGAATAGAGTTGGACAGAGCTAGCGCATCGGGTCAGAATGCCTGAATAGAGGGAAACTGGAGGGCTTTACGCAGGCGATGGGCTTATGTGGTGTGTGAAGGTTTCTACATGGGCAAGAAAAAGGGTACTCTTACTATTCAGCCGCTCATGATATGCACTCTCGACTGGACTACTTTCTGGCCACGGCGGACATGCTGCAGAGAATTCAACTGATAGAATATCGAGCTAGTGGAATTTGCGACCATGCACCACTGCAGATGGCAATATCTGTGGGTCCCCGACCACCAGGGAAAGCATGGCGCATGCAAACGTGGCGATTACTAAAAAAAAGGTGGCTGAGGACCTAGAACAAGTTACTCAATGCTACTTCGCCGAGAATACGGGATTGGTACAAAGCCCGATAGTCCTATGGAAGGCCTACAAAGCCACCATCAGAGGGGAGATAATAGCGGGAGAGGTAGCGGATAAACGGCATAGAGAGAAGCGATTAGAAAAACTAGAAACCAAACTCACAGTCTTGGAACAGAGATACCCAACATCAGAAATTAAAAATCAGGTGAATCAGAAGAAAGAGGAATACAATGTAGTAACTCAGGATGAGGTACGACAACAATACCTACGACAAAGCAAACGGCTCTATGAGGCAGGTAATAAAGCTGTTAAATTGTTGACATGGCTGGGAAGGAAGGAACAAAGTGACTCTCATATTAGGGAACTATGGGCAACCGAAGGGCAATTAGTAAGGGACCGTAAGGAAAAAACAGAAGAATTCGCAACCCAAATGAAGGAGTTTTATAAATCCTACATAATAATCCCAGAGACAGAAATAGATAGCTTTCTTAGCGATTGCCCCATAACATGTCACTCCCCGCAACAAACTGCAGCCCTTGATGAGGAGATCACTGGGAGGAGCTGATGGCAGCGTTGGGCCACCTGCAGAAAGGGAAGTCACCGGGGCCTAACAGGCTCCCTGTGGAATTCTTCCAAAGACTCGGGAAGGGGCAAATGCCACAACTGCTTGCGGTGCTGCATCACGCTGTGGAAATAGGGGAACTTCCGCCCAACATGAGAACAGCGACGATCATTCTATTGCCCAAACCAAACAAGCCCAGAGATCAAGGAGACTCTTATCGCCCGATTTTTTCATTAAATGTTGACACCAAAATATTGGTGAAGACGCTGGCAGTCAGACTGAGTGGGGTGATGGCGACCTTGGTCCATCAGGACCAAACGGGGTTTGTCCAAGGACGCTCAACGGCTCTGAATTTCTGAAGGCTCCATAACAACTTAGCCCTAATAGCACGCTCGCCCAAAGGTAGGGCAATCCTTTCCTTAGATGCCAATCAAGCATTTGACTCAGTAGAATGGAAATACATGTTTGGCATGCTGGCCAGGATGCGATTTGGCCCCAGATTTAGTGTGTGGGTAGAGTTGATATATAAAAGACCCACGGCGAGGGTGAGGGTAAAAGGATACACATCACAAGTATTTGACCTTCACAGAGGGACTAGACAGGGGTGCCCTCTGTCGTCAATGTTATTTGCATTGGCGATAAAGGGGCTAGCTAACTGGATAAGGACGGATCCACTGATAAGAGGATGGCCAACAAATAGTGACGAGGAAGATCGGATTTCACTTTACGCAGATGACATATTACTATATGTAACTCAGACGCCTTTCCTGATGGGTCGCCTGGGAGACATGTTTCGGGCATTTGGGGAGGTGTCGGGATTTAGCATAAACTGGGGTAAATCGCTGTTGTTTCCCGTGGGGATATGGGAGAGTGAACAGTGTAGGAAAGTACCATCTTGCCTGGCATGTTACCCCCATTTTTCACTGTATATATGTTGTTTTAGTTGTATGTGTCACTGGGACCCTGCCAGCCAGGGCCCCAGTGCTCATAAGTGTGCCCGAATGTGTTACCTGTGTTATGACTAACTGTCTCACTGAGGCTCTGCTAATCAGAACCTCAGTGGTTATGCTCTCTCATTTCTTTCAAATTGTCACTAACAGGCTAGTGACCAATTTTACCAATTTACATTGCCATACTGGAACACCCTTATAATTCCCTAGTATATGGTACTGAGGTACCCAGGGTATTGGGGTTCCAGGAGATCCCTATGGGCTGCAGCATTTCTTTTGCCACCCATAGGGAGCTCTGACAATTCTTACACAGGCCTGCCACTGCAGCCTGAGTGAAATAACGTCCACGTTATTTCACAGCCATTTTACACTGCACTTAAGTAACTTATAAGTCACCTATATGTCTAACCTTTACCTGGTAAAGGTTGGGTGCTAAGTTACTTAGTGTGTGGGCACCCTGGCACTAGCCAAGGTGCCCCCACATTGTTCAGGGCTAATTCCCCGGACTTTGTGAGTGCGGGGACACCATTACACGCGTGCACTACATATAGGTCACTACCTATATGTAGCTTCACAATGGTAACTCCGAATATGGCCATGTAACATGTCTAAGATCATGGGATTGCCCCCTCTATGCCATCCTGGCATTGTTGGTGCAATCCCATGATCCCACGGGTCTCTAGCACAGACCCTGGCACTGCCAAACTGCCTTTCCTGGGGTTTCACTGCAGCTGCTGCTGCTGCCAACCCCTCAGACAGGTTTCTGCCCTCCTGGGGTCCAGCCAGGCCTGGCCCAGGAAGGCAGAACAAAGGACTTCCTCAGAGAGAGGGTGTTACACCCTCTCCCTTTGGAAAATGGTGTTAGGGCTGGGGAGGAGTAGCCTCCCCCAGCCTCTGGAAATGCTTTCATGGGCACAGATGGTGCCCATTTCTGCATAAGCCAGTCTACACCGTTTCAGGGACCCCTCAGCCCTGCTCTGGTGCGAAACTGGACAAAGGAAAGGGGAGTGACCACTCCCCTGACCTGCACCTCCCCTGGGAGGTGCCCAGAGCTCCTCCAGTGTGCTCCAGACTTCTGCCATCTTGGAAACAGAGGTGCTGCTGGCACACTGGACTGCTCTGAGTGGCCAGTGCCAGCAGGTGACGTCAGAGACTCCTTCTGATAGGCTCCTTCAGGTGTTGCTAGCCTATCCTCTCTCCTAAGTAGCCAAACCCTCTTTTCTGGCTATTTAGGGTCTCTGTCTTTGGGGATTCCTTAGATAACGAATGCAAGAGCTCATCCGAGTTCCTCTGCATCTCTCTCTTCACCTTCTGCCAAGGAGTCGACTGCTGACCGCGCTGGAAGCCTGCAAAACTGCAACAAAGTAGCAAAGACAACTACTGCAACTCTGTAACGCTGATCCTGCCGCCTTCTCGACTGCTTTCCTGGTGGTGCATGCTGTGGGGGTAGTCTGCCTCCTCTCTGCACTAGAAGCTCCGAAGAAATCTCCCGTGGGTCGACGGAATCGTCCCCCTGCAACCGCAGGCACCAAAGAACTGCATCACCAGTACCCTGGGTCTCCTCTCAGCACAACAAGCGAGGTCCCTTGAATCTAGCAACTCTGTCCAAGTGACTCCCACAGTCCAGTGACTCTTCAGTCCAAGTTTGGTGGAGGTAAGTCCTTGCCTCCCCACGCCAGACTGCATTGCTGGGAACCACGACTTTTGCAGCTACTCCGCCCTCTGTGCACTTCCGGCAGAAATCCTTTGTGCACAGTCCAGCCTGGGTCCACAGCACTCTAACCTGCATTGCACGACCTCCTAAGTTGTCCTCCGGTGGCGTGGGACTCCTTTGTGCAACTTTGGGTGAGCACCATTTCACTCCACTTTGTAGTGCCTGTTCCAGCACTTCTGCGGTTTCTGCCTGCTTTTGAGAGGGCTCCTTGTCTTGCTCAATGCCCCCTCTGTCCCCAGACACAACTGGCACCATCCTGGTCCCTCCTGGACCACAGCAGCATCCAAAAACCCAAAACGCATGATTTGCAGCTAGCAAGGCTTGTTGGCGGTCTTTCTTCAGGAAAACACTTCTGCACAACTCTCTAGGGCGTGAGGGATCCGTCCTCCAAAGGGGAAGTTCCTAGCCCTTGTCGTTCCTGCAGAATCTTCAGCTTCTACTGTCCAGTAGCAGCTTCTTTGCACCCACAGCTGGCATTTCCTGGGCATCTGCCCATCTCCGACTTGCTTGTGACTTTTGGTCTTGGTCCCCTTGTTCCACAGGTACCCTCGTTTGGAAATCCATCGTTGTTGCATTGCTGATTTGTGTCTTTCCTGCAGAATTCCCCTATCACGACTTCTATGTCCTTTGGGGAACTTTAGTGCACTTTGCACTCACTTTTCAGGGTCTTGGGGTGGGCTATTTTTCTAACCCTCACAGTTTTCTTACAGTCCCAGCGACCCTCTACAAGGTCACATAGGTTTGGGGTCCATTCGTGGTTCGCATTCCACTTGTGGAGTATATGGTTTGTGTTGCCCCTATCCCTATGTGTCCCTATTGCATCCTATTGTAACTGTACATTGTTTGCACTGTTTTCTAAGACTATTACTGCATATTTTGGTATTGTGTACATATATCTTGTGTATATTTACTATCCTCATACTGAGGGTACTCACTGAGATACTTTTGGCATATTGTCATAAAAATAAAGTACCTTTATTTTTAGTATATCTGTGTATTGTGTTTTCTTATGATATTGTGCATATGACACTAGTGGTACTGTAGGAGCTTCACTCGTCTCCTAGTTCAGCCTAAGCTGCTCTGCTAAGCTACCATTATCTATCAGCCTAAGCTGCTAGACACCCTATACACTAATAAGGGATAACTGGGCCTGGTGCAAGGTGTAAGTACCCCTTGGTACTCACTACAAGCCAGTCCAGCCTCCTACAAACAGCCTACAATGCTGCTACTTAGAGTTGAGGTGGAGAAATTCAAGTACCTAGGCATCTGGATAACAGGCACACCCCACTTACATAATACTACTAATCCCCAACCCCTTCTGCAGAGATTCGGAATGGAGACAAAGCATTGGCAAACCCTCCTGATTTAATTATTGGGAAGGGCAGCACTCTTTAAGTTGGTGGCACTGCCTCACTTCCTGTACACTCTACATTACTCCCCCTACCCAATTCTGGAAGCATTCGTTTGCAAGATAGACTCTTTACTACAAACCTTACTATGGTCAGGAGGGCAACCCAGAATCAAACTGAGCACTTTACAGAGACCAAAGTATGAAGGCGGTATTGCCCAGCCAAATATCCAGAAATACTATGCGGCGACACAACTTAGCACAATAAACCATTGGGCTTTTGCTCCACAAGATGACCCTGCATTTAGAGGAGATAGGAAAATGATGCACCAGAATAGCTACCTGCACTGGCTGTATGGGGGTAAACTAATCCCAGCATTTAGCCCACTGACAAAAATGGTCATGCAATCATGGACACGACTCACTAACGAAATGGGATGGGCAAAACGGCTGACCCCCAAAACACCTTTATGGGAAGGGAATAAGCTACGCAAGATTACTTCTTTAAATGGCTATGAAGGCTGGGATAGCATTGGGATAACATATCTGGCTGACGTATGGGACGCAAACGGAGTAGCACCCGTCTCACATTTTCAAAACGAATACCAAATGTCAGATACACAATGGTTCCAATATGCCCGCCTTTGGGTGGCCCTGAAACATAGTATTCCTGCAGACAAAGAGACACAGGAACATGCTCCATTGGAAATGAACCCTCTAGAGGGGAGGATACAAAAGCAATTGATATCACAAATGTACGGTACAATTATGAGACACACACAACCATCCCTGGATAAGCCATGGGAAAGATGTAAAAGGGACTGTAAAGATCTAGAAGAGGAGGACTGGGCGGAGGCTCTGATGTTTCCGGCGGAGTGGCTATTCCATCATCCCTCAAATGAATACAAATTAAAATACTACACAGAGTATGTTGTACAAGATCCCTGCTCTTTAAGATAGGGAGTGCAACAGACAACCAGTGTCTGCGGGGCTGTGGTAGAGAAGGAACATTCTATCACAGGCTCTGGACCTGCCCCTGGGCTGTTAGGTTTTGGGAGAAAGTGAGGAGAACCCTGGAGCGGGCAACCGAGACTAGCTTGGAAATAATGCCGGAGACAATGATATTGGGGAGTATGGAGCCACACTGAAAACACAAGATTTAATAAAATACTGATTAATGTTGGATGCATGATTGCAAAAAGGGACATAGCTAGGAGATGGGGCTTGGAGATAGTACCTAGCCATTGAGAGCGGATAGAGGGTATGGATAGATGCCACATATTGGAGAGAGAAATATACAGAGAAAGAGGAAATGGAAAAAAATACGAAAAGATATGGGGAAATGGGAAATAGAGTAGTTAAACTATTGTACAGGGACCTCCAGAGCCGTCGGAATGAAGAACAATAGACGAGATAAGCCAGGAAAATTCTAATGCATCGTATGGGGGACCAGAAGATGAGAAAGGATGGGTCAGAGAATCACACATTCTACGCATACATAAGACAGTTCAGGGAAGGGGAATACTTGCTGTAAAACACCGACAGGGGGGTATGGAAAAGGTTCAGGGATTGTAGTTGCAGTAAGATTGTTATGGTTGATATGCCACATCAGAATTGCTGTCTAATACATGTAAAAAAAAACAATAAAACTGTTTTAACAAAAAAAAAAAAAAAAAAAGCTCTAGTGGTCTAGTGCATTTGATTCCTGATCCACGATGGTCGCCCCACCAGGGACTGTGGAGCAGGAATCCACAACATACAGACACAGGTGGAAAGGAAAAGCTCCTTCCTTTCCCCATATGTCTGTATGGCCCATCCACACACCCCGGGAGAAGGACTCACCTGTATGAGGTCCTTTCTCCTGAACGTTGTAAGCAAATGGCTTCCAGCGCGTCCCAGCATCATTTGATGACATTGGAGCATTGTTTATGCACTGATGTCAGTAGATCACTGGGGGGGGGGGTCAGAAGTGGCAGCAGAAGCACTTCCATGCCCACTCCTAATGGATCCATGGAGCGGGGGCCAAGAGGGGAATGCCTAAACAGTAAGTGTGGAATCAATCATAAAAGAAAAAATATTATTTAATCAATTATAAAAATAAAACAAGCAAACCCCAACTTAAATTTAAGTTAAAAAATAAACTCACACAGACCCATAGACTGCTACAAATAGAAACTGTGCCTAAAACAAAACCAAACCTATCTGTAAAGCAAAGTTCTAAAAATAAAAAATAAAGATAACATTTAATACGCAAGTTAAAATGTGCACCTGCATTGTAAAAATGTTAAAATGAATACAAATTCACCTATTCATTTATTTATTTAAAATATAGTCCCTCATTTTAACATTTGTGGTAAAAACTGTCTAATGCCGCAGCGACGGTAGCCAAAAGACCTTTGCCACAGCTGCCATAATATGTCCTCAGCTGGATTTCCGCCACAAGAATGGTGGAAATCTGGCTGTGGCCATACTGGTGGTTGGCGGCAAGGTGAAGCTTCTACCACTGTTGTGTAGGCTCTCATTATTCTAATGAGACTACTGGATTTTGAGAGGCACAATCGCCAGTGGCGTGGGAGACTGAGTCTAACCCACTGCGGATGATACCTGTCGCTCCAATCCAGGTTTTGCTCCGGCTAACTAGTAGTTCCCCTGGGAAGACATCAACCCCCATACCTGAGCAAAGGCTTGCGGTCTGCGTTAGCATCTGTAGCGAAGCATTCAGCAATCAGCATACAGCTGTGGTTCCCTGGCTGGAATCTCCCTCTAACGTGTAAGGGTCAAGGAAGTGTTTTTATAATAACACACATGGTATTCTCAGAAAGTGTCCCTACGTAAGGATGTGTATTTTCTACGAATGTTGGAGACTGAACTTCTGCCATGTTCACCGGCAATGTACTGTGCTGTGCTTGGGAGAAGCACAGAGAGATCAAGAATGTCTTGTTTGAGAACAGAGTGATTGCCTAGGCAAAAACAGTTAGATGGATGAGAATAAAACAAGACCGTAAAAATGGTTATTGTAATAATAATAAGATGAAGCTGAATAAAATATATCTAGGTTAAAGTGCACAGCGGCCTAGTGTGTTAAAATAACGTGCATGGAGCGCTAACTAAAATGGCTACACAACACCCTCCCCTTGTCGGTTGAAAGTGGTTGAAAGCCAAAAATAATGCTAAAAAGCTCAACCTACAATATATATAAAAGCAATGTCAATGATGACAAGTCAAAAGGACACATGAGCATATAATGGGACAATTTTAAAACTTAAGAATGTGGTATAAAACTGAATTCCAAAAAGCAAGTCAATGTTGAAAAGTTCCAATTGATTCTTGGGCCATAGAGAGCAGGAGATCTTCCACTTTGGCCGATGTTAAAGTTAGGAAGTCATCGCCAAGAAGGATCAAGGAGCAGTTGTGTTCCGTAGCCTCAGCCAAAGCAGCATTCCGTGGTGTGCCCAGTGTTGAGTCGTGAGCTACATTCTCCAAGAAGGGTAACTCATAAGTAGCATCCCGTAGCAAACGCAACCTCAAAGCGTAAGTCCAGGAATGAACCCTCAGCGAGAACATCAACAGATCAGTGTCCAATGTAGGCAAGCGCTGCGTCGAAAGACAGACTTCCAGTGCATGTTCGAAAGAGCACCAGAGGCACCGAAACACGGGCTGCACACAATGCAAAACCGGTCTAAATGACAAAGACCAGCCACACTCCAATTGCTCCAGCAGTGTTGTTCTAAAATACTGCATCATGCGTTCACGACATAGCTGCACTGATGGGAGCTCCTTCATTCCTCCTCGTTGCGCCGGGACTGCCATTGCGCATAAAAATTAGCAACAGCATGATGCCAGCTAATAAAGCCAAAGTTATCGGAAATCCCCCGAAAATGCTAGAGAAAATTGAGTGAATTGCTGATGGTATTAAACTGAGTACATAGGAGAAGGTGTGAATGAAACCAGTACCAACAGCTTTGAAAAAATGTGCGATTCCATTTGTACTGGACACATTAAATATCCATCCCACAAGTTCACCAAAGTGTCTTGGAAAATCTGTATTTAAAAGTGACTGTATTTCTGCTGACGACCTTGCCACCTGAAGTGTGTAGGTCTTGCGCACAGATATAAGGGCCACATGCTTTTGGAACAATAAAGCCTTGAGTCTGCTCAACTTGTCAAAATTCACATTTGAAGTAGCAACGTGAGGCCAAATGTCAGCTACCTCTTTAATTTTAGTGGGGGTAAAGAGTACGTTCCCGCAGCATGTAACGACCTTAGAGACCGAAACGATTTAAACTATCCTGGCTTGCATACCACCATTGAAAAGGACGCAGCTGCAGTTTGAAAGCACCAGGATCGTAGGTCTAATCAAGGGGACTGGAACAAGCTAACTTTGCAGCAGAGGCATCACATGCCCCGTACAAGGACAGCTGTGTACAAACCATTGAATGGCTGACTGAAGTTTCGCATTCACTACCGCTAAGAAAGACTTCCTTCATGCCACTGAGGCATTTGTACAGGAAGGGAAGCTCCCACACCTCATGGATGTAACTATCTCCCAGCCTTTCACATCTGCCTACAGGAATGTGTTTTAAACAGGAGGTAAATTGAAGTGTAGAAATAGGCAGATTAATGACCCCTTGTATTAGCCACTCAGCAGATGGTATTTCAGCCACAGTGAAAGGCAGCTTTTCTAATTTCTCAATATTAGGCATGACATAAGTTGCTTCTTTCTTAGCCATTAGTTGTTGTTGTGGGGTTAAATTAAAGGAAGAAAATATCTCCCCCGCACTAACATACTGCCACGGAACGGGACCCGCCTTCAGTGTTTGAAGTGTCCAACCCAACAACTGTGTCCATGATGTAAAGAAGACATATCTGTTTGTAAAATTTCAAACAGGAGACAATATCATTTAAAATATGTATCCGGTCGGACAAGATATTAATCTCACTATCCACAACAGATAATGCCTTTTTTATATTATCCTGATCTATTTGCCTTAACCGGGCTGCAGCCTCTGGTTGACAAACTTCCAAATTTCATTATAAACCTCATATAAGAAACCCTTCATACGGTGTCTTCTGGGGCCCAACAGGAAATCCTGTAAGTCAGTGTTATTAGACAGGAGACTGAGGTGTTCTCTAACCACGTCTGAGGAAGTTCTTAACCATTGCTGACACAATTTTCCTACACTATGGGGGTCATTACAACCCTGGCGGTCTTCGATTGCCAGGGCTGTTTTGGAGGAAGCACAGCCAACAGGCTGGCGGTGCTTCCAGGGACATTATGACTGTGGCGGAAGTGCCGCGATTGCACCGCCGGGACCGGCGGTTTCCCACCACATTGGTCCCGGCAGTTTAAATCCCCCAGGGCAGTAAGAACCGCCATTAAAAGGCTGGCGGAAAGGGGAGCCGTGGGGCCCCTGGGGGCTCATGCACTGCCCATGCCACCGGCATGGGCAGTGCTGGGGCCCCCTGCCACGGCCCCATGGAGCTTTTCACTGTCTGCTATGCAAAGTGAAAGTGCAAAGTGAAAAAGCGCGACGGGTGCAACTGCACCCGTCGCACAGCCGCAACACCGCCGGCTCCATTTGGAGCTGGCTCCTGTGTTGCGGCTGAGATCCTCGCTGGGTCGGTGGGCGGAAACCAGGTTTCCACCCGCCGAGCCAGCGGGGATCTCATAATAGACCCCGTAGGAGTGCAGCGACATTGGCGGCCGCCCGGCGGTTCAACCTTTGCAGGCGGCGGTTGCTGCCCGCCAAGGTTGTAATGAGGGTCTATATGCTGTTACTATACCCGCATGTTCGGATGATATATATTGAGGGTCCGGCCTACTAGTTCTAAATCCCCCGGGGAGTTGATAAAACGTTGATGACACCCATTGGTATCCATTGGCCACAATAACCACCCACCAGGACGTGTCAGTGAAACATTAAATGTACCATTCTGGACTCATTCGTCGAGCTGATCTTCAGTTGCATTTATATATTTTTGCCCTTTATAAAACTTTGCAGGGGCAGGTATACTGGGCATGTTCAATTCCTTAATTTTAGCTAAGCCTGGACAGTTCGTTTGTTGTACTGTTTCATTTAAAAATATAATTTGTACAGGTATGAGGCATGCTCTAAACAAAGCTTCCTTTCTTCTAGTTTGCCAATGTCTTGTTCCCCATACACTTTTCAGATCAATTGACTTCAGTCAATATTCATAACCTTCTATAGACAACCGGGAAACAAATGATTTTGAATATATACATTTTGTATTTATCATTAGTATATGTATATCTTTAGTAGGTGGTACCTTAAAATAATAAGACTCAGCATTCTTAACATTGTGCCCAGAAAAATATGTACACTTTTCAGAATATGTTTTAGAACTCCCTTGTGGTGGAGTCGGACAATGTTCCCATTGTGTATAATTAAAAACTGTTTTTGGACTGCTCGCTCTATGTATGAAATGGTGCCCATAATAATTATAGCAAAACATATCACCATAATTTTGTTTAGATGGATAAACATCCTCGTTTTCAAAGACAGTATAATACTGTAATTCAATCATCATAGAATCAACTGTTTTCACATCCCAATCATCAGAAACAATGCCTGGTATTATAATATCATTCACTGATAGTTTGAACACATATGGTATTTGAATTACTTCAGTGGGACCATATATATCAAATATTACCTTGTCCCAAACAATCCCATCAGGAATTGGCACTGCTGAAATGTTTACAAATGATAAGTTCCTCCGGACCTGATATGATGAAAAATGTGGTTTTAGGACCTCCTCCACCAATTCAACTGTTGATCTCTAGGGAAGAAAATGACTATTTACTAGCAAGAAGAAAGTGATAACAAAACCAATCCAAAGTAGGAAAGCTAGGACAGTCAAGGAGAGCCATAGACAGTTCCATGGAAAAAAATATATGTTTCTTTAAGCCTGTTCGTTAGCTTACATGCTCTTGACAAGTCAGGTGTTAAAGGGGCGAATGAGTCTGAGAAGTCATCGTTGAAGTTGGCAAATATCCAGAAGCAGTTCGAGAAAATGGTGTGGCCGTGGTCAGTGGTGGAGTTGGTGTTTCCCTTGGTGGCACACTGTAGAGAACACCATCCGGCTGGATTGGAGTTGAGTCAACTCGGTCAAATGTTTCTAAATTGTTTGATGTTAGTGGACCCAATGCAAGTTCATTTTCCATCCTCCCCAAGCTCAGAGAGGTGTTGATGTTGGTATAAATGACTTGTAGAGGAACTTCTTCGCCAGTAGTGAGAGTGATTCGGGAGCTACTGGATGTTCCTCTTGGTCGGCTGTGCAGGATCGGCCACATGGTGTAATTTGACATTGTTGATGAAGACAAAACTATTTTCTTTGGCACCTGCCGACGGTAGAATGACAGTTCTGGTACCGTGTATCCCTAGTCCTGGGACTGGTGTTCGATAGGAAGGGCCAAATTCCTTTTTCACATCGACTTTCTCACGTACAAGATCCTCAACTTTGGGAATCCAGCCGGTAGATGTTACAGGTACATCCTTGATTCCTGTGAAGGCATCTCTGATAGAAGAATTATCATCATGGAACTGTTGCAATTCCTGTAAGACAGTGACATGTTCATTTATGTCAAAAGGTGTTTCTGCTGCCTCCACATCAGGACCATCAAGATCCGGAACATACATTTGAGTTCCGAACAGGCACTCATATGAAGTACGACCCTCCAGGGACCTTCCAGGCAGATTATTAAGTGCTCTCTGGACTCCAAATAGGTGGTTAAGCCACCTATGACCCGTACCTAAGACACTGGCTGTTAAGGATTGCTTTAAGTCACGGTTTAATCACTCTGCTCGGGACAAAATGGAGTTGGACCCAAATGAAGCCATGGCGTCCCTGAATGCCCTTGAGGCGAAAGCAGGGCCCTGGTCCGAATGGAAAGCCGCAACTGCTAATGTACAGATAAAGACTCACAAATCTTTAATCACAGTCCGAGCGGCAGCCAAGCATTGTGGCCACACCCATAAAAATCTGGAGCATGAATCAACAGCGAATAAGATATACTTGTATGCACTGTCCGGTGTTAGGGGACTGCAATAATCAAAGTACACACATTGTAATGGTTTGTTTGAAATCAAGAGGGGTGTCTGCGGTGGGCAATTGGCAGTGGAAACTTTAATTTGTTGACAGATGTCACAACAAAAGACATACTGCTTGGTCTCTTTATAGAGACCTGGCTGCCAATAACGGGCCTGCAAAATCAAAATTGTAGCCGCCACACCAGCATGGGCAGATGCCACCCCCTCATGGGCTGCTTTCATCAATTGTGATCTTATATCTTCATTGGGAATGTCTCATACCCCTATGCCTGGTATCTTAACCTCAGCGTTCCGCATACCTCCCATTCGGTAGGAATATTTGTCAGGAAATACTTAAGAATAGGGCGTACCATCATCTATAGGTGTCACGGCAGTCCATATGTCTGCATCCAGTTTTGAACTCAAACGAGTCACTGCAGCTCCAGCAGCCACAGCCACTGCTGACTTTGCAGCTTCGTCAGCCAATGTATCTCCAGCAACGTGTATCCCAACGCGCTGGTGTCCAAGTTTAGTACAACATGGACATTTGGTAGTGTCTCTTTCAGATCTGCTACTTTCCCCCACAGAAGTCTGTGTTTGATGGTGTTGCTTTTGGAATCTCTGAACCCATTCTGGTGCCAATAATGCAGGTATTCATTGAAGGACTGGACACAATAATATGAATCACAAACAATCAGCGTCAGCTGTGCAGGATCTGTATGCTCCAGTGCCATCAGCAGAGCCTTTAGTTCTGCCAACTGTGCATGCAATCCCCTAGGGTTTGCCTAAATGTATGTAGGGGACAAAATGTATAGTCCTCCATGTAGCCTCTTATGATTGTGCAAGCAGCAGAATATTGGTGTTTTGTGCCAATTGCAGGTTGTGCAGAGCCATTGGTGTACATGACTCAATGATATTGTTCAATAGGCAATGTATTCACTGGAACTGGGTATTATGACCAAATGTGTTTTGTTGTCCCTCGTGTGTAAGCGTTGTGCTGCAAGCATGTCTGTTGAAGAATACGTGTATGTTCAATTGTCCAGAATTTACTTGAAAAATCGGGGCGTATCAAATCATATAAAGGTTTTATGCGTGTAGCATAATCTGGAATGTAAGTTCTGCCAAAATTTAGGAAACCCAATAGAGATTGGAGTTTTTAATCGTATTTGGTAGTTGTAATTGTGCACATTTTTCTAAGAATTGTGGAGCTAGGCTCTTTCCTTCACTAGACAGCTCATATCCAAAAACAGGATGCTGAGGAAGCAAATTTTAGTTTTTTTAAAATTTAATTTGTAGCCAAATTCAGCAAATCCTACAACAATGCCGGCTACCCGTCTTAAATGTTGCAGCAATTCATCATCCGTAAGATAGATATCATCTTCATAGGACAATGCTTCAGGATCAATCTTGTGCAAAATTGCTGTCACATGAGCTGCAAACAGTCCTGGACTCTTCCCATACCCCTGAGGTAAAGAATAGATTTTTTTCTGGAAGCCTAGTGCGCTGAAACTTGTTAAGTCTCTACCCTCAGGCACTATATTCTGGCAGAAAAAAACGTTGGAAATATCCAGTGTTGTTTTGTATTTTTTACGCACTATGTTGTTCATTAATGCTAAGACTGTTCTATATCAATGGTCTGGCTTAGCTACTGGGAATAGTGGATTATTCATTGCGGAGACACAGGGTTTAATTACGCCCTGGTACTCTAATTGTGTGAGTATTTCTCTCACAGGTGCTTTTGCTTCATGTTTTATTGGATACTGCAGTTGAGGTTCAGTTTTAATTGGAATTACATGGTAGGGGGATTCTCTATCCCATCCTATGTGATTTCAGTATAATGCAGGTGCCTGTGCCAAAGCCCAATCAATGGCATAGGATTCAGCGAGTTCCTCTGGAACAAGGGGTGAGAAGAAAGACTTAATCACATCTTCCCCATATGGGCAGGTACAGACAAATTCAGGTGGCCAATCTTGTTCAGCAAACAAAACATCATATATGTTTACCACGCAATCCCAAAAGATTGCATCTATCATGCGCTTGATGTCTCCTTCTATCTGCAACGTTACTTTATACACCCTATCAGGCGTGGAGACACGCATGTCTATAGTTTCTACTTGTATAAAGTCATCAGTTGCTTTCACCACCAGATGCTCTAGAAGATTCCGGTGAAATATTGTGACCTCTGCTGCGCTGTCTAGCAGCACTAGTGCCCACTTCCTGTTCTTCAAGAGGACCCTCTTCCTGAGTGGCATGTCGAACTGTGACTGCTGCCACTTTTTTGTTTTTGCCGTGGGATTTTTGTTGGGCGGGTTTCTCTTCCTTTTTAACAGAAGCATCCGATGAGCGTTGTAATTCCAGTCTTGGTTTCACGTACTCTGTTCTTTGCTCTGATCGCCCACCTCTCTCATTTCGTTTTTCTGATGAGTCGTGAAAGAAACGAGATTGGCGTGTATCAATATATTGATATCTATCAGGCGTTTTTATATTATCTCAATTTCTGAGATTATGGTGGTCATTACAACATTGGTGGTAAAAGCCGCTTACCGCCGTGCAGAAGACCGCCAACATACCGCCGCGGCCGCGGAATTCCACCACAGCTTATGACCCACATCTCGGAATCCGACAAAATTCAGACACCCACACAAGTCCGCCACACCAAAGGTTAGTGATAAACTGGCGAAAACAAAACCTCCACTGTCACGCCAACAGAAATACGCCCACACTATCACAACACACGAATCCACACGGCGGTCTTTCAACCGTGGTATTCCATTGGCGGTACACACCGCCGCGCTCAAAATACACACACTTCTACAAAACTCCGCCACATTGGACAATTCCAAATACACACACCTGATTCACATACACACACCACTCCCACACACCCATTACAATATAAAACACACACCCACATCACCCACAAACCCCTATGACCAATATTACAGAGAGAAGGCCAGAGAGAGACACCACCATCCACAAACTAGCATCCACAGGCACTCAACACCATCACGCACACAACTTCCACGCACAAAACACCACACACCACTACATATCACCACACTTATCACGACACACACCACCCCACACATCACCTACACCACCCCATGGCACGGTAAAGACACCCCAGGTTCTCGGAGGAGGAGCTCAGGGTCATGGTGGAGGAAATCGTCCGGGTAGAGCCACAGCTATTTGGAGCACAGGTGCAGCACACCTCAATTGCAAGGAAGATGGAGCTATGACGAAGAATAGTTGACAGGGTCAACGCAGTGGGACAACACCCAAGAAATCGGGACGACATCAGGAAGAGGTGGAACGACCTATGGGGGAAGGTGCGTTCCGTTGTCTCCAGACACCACCTGGCAGTTCAGTGGACTGGCGGTGGACCCCCCACAACTAACAACATGGGAGGAGAAGGTCTTGGTGATTCTGGATCCTGAGGGCCTCGCAGGAGTCGGTGGAGCAATGGACTCTGGTAAGTCAAAACTTTAACTACCATATCCCCCACCCTACCTGCATGCTATCACATACCCCCACCCTCGCCCCCTCCCCTATCACTCCAACTCCTCACAAATGTACTAATATCACAAACCACACATCCCAACACCAAGCCCTACATGCAACACCAACGCATGGACACCCATCACTAAAGCATGCCCACTGCACTTACCCATACACCCCCCTAAACCAGCATCACACAAGTCCCCACATAGGAATGCAAGCACTGGGGTACACAGTCACCCACCCATTGCCCACCATGACAAACACAGATGCAATAATTATGCTTTTCCACCCCTGCAGGACCACTACCCAACGTCACCAGACAGGAGGGTCCAGACATCTCCACCCAGCCCACAGAAGAGGCCCACAGTGATGACAGCAGATCTGTCCATCTGGATCCAGATGACCAGTCCGGCCCATCGTGGGCCTCGGGACAGTCGGTTCCCCTCACACAGGCACAGGCCATCACAGACCTTCCACCCTTTGGTAACACCAGCACAGCACCCACCCAGCGGGCCAATACCTCCGTCCCCAGGACACGTCAATCAGCTGTGTGTCCACCACTACAGGGAACCCAGGATAACCCACCACCCCAACAACAACAGGGACCTGGGGGCAGTGGCAGTGGGCACACTGTCCAGGGGACGGAGGCCCAGGAACACAGGGGAACTGGGAGGGCTGCTGTGCGACAGGGGGTGGACAGGCCAAGGGAACCCACTCTCCACGAGGCCCTTTCCTCCATCATGGGAGCATACCACCACTCCCAGGAGACAATGGCAACGGTCCTGGCCAAGTTTCAGGAGACCCAGCGCATGCAGGAGGAACAGTATTTGGGGTTCAGGAAGGAACTCAGAACCATCAGCTCCGCCCTGGGCACCATCGTAGGGGTGCTGAAGGAAATACTCAACACCAAGAGGGACACTGTGGCACTCCAAGGGGCCCCTGACACTAGCATGGACGATGAACTGCCCACCACCTCCGCCGATGCTAGAGGACAGGAGGCACCGCCACAGGACCACCACACCAGCACCCTAACCCCTGCAGAGGGAGAACCACCCCACAAGCGGTCTCTGAGATCCAGGAACAAGACAGAGCATGATGCCATGACCCCCGCCAAGAAATGAGCCCACCCTGAATATCAACCCACTGTCCCACTTTGTCACCCTGTCCATATTGGAAATGCCCCAGCTCCACTTCCTATGCCCATATGGGCAATGCACCTATGAGACAAATAGACTGGACTCTGCCATAGACACTCCTCCGCCATCACCCCTCACCATTTAACTTCCCCTCCAATCTTTTGTATGTCAATAAACACACCTAAAGCACCAAAAGATCTGGAGTCTGTCTGTGATTTTGAAATAGTGTATTTGCAATTACAGTGACAACATTTCCAGGAAAGAGTAATGTCAACATACCTATGTCACACAGCTCTAGTCCATGAGGAATCTAAGCAGATGACACACGTTGGAATCCACACCTGTGAAACCGTAAGGGAAAGTGACAACTCAGTGACCATTCACTGGGTGAAATCGACAGACAGGATAGAGGTAGAAGTGTAAAAGTACTTGTAGTAGACAGGAATGTATTCTCACCTGTGTTTCACTGGAAATATTGCTGGATGTCTGAGTCCCTGTTGTCAATGTCTTCTTCCTCTGCTTCCTCCTCATCACTGTCCACAGGCTCCACAGCTGCCACAGCACCGCCATCTGGACCATCCTCCTGCAGAAAAGGCACCTGTTGTCGCAAAGCCAAATTATGAAGCATACAGCAGGCCACGATGATCTGACACACCTTCTTTGGTGAGTAGAATAGGGATCCACCTGTCATATGGAGGCACCTAAACCTGGCCTTCAGGCGGACAAAGGTGCGTCTGATCACCCTCCTACTCTGCCCATGGGCCTCATTGTAGCGTTCCTCTGCCCTGGTCCTGGGATTCCTCACTGGGGTCAGTAGCCATGACAGGTTGGTTTAACCAGAGTCCCCTAACAGCCACACCCTGTGCCTCTGTAGTTGACCCATCACATAAGGGATGCAGCTATTCCGCAGGATGTAGGTGTCATGCACTGAGCCAGGGAACATGACATTCACATGGGAGATGTACTGGTCTGTCAAACATACCATCTGTACATTCATGGAATGATAACTCTTCCGGTTCCTGTAAACCTGTTCACTCCTGTGGGGGGGGACCAAAGCCACATGGGTCCCATCAATGGCACCTATGATGTTGGGGATATGTCCAATGGCATAGAAGTCACCTTTCACTGTAGGCAAGTCCTCCACCTGAGGGAAAACGATGTAGCTCCGCATGTGTTTCAGCAGGGCAGACACACTCTGGACAACACGTTGGAAAACATCGGCTGGGACATCCCTGATGCCATGGCCACAGTTGTTTGAAATGACCCACTTGCAAGGAAATGGAGCACTGATAGCACCTGCACTGGAGGGGGGATTCCAGTGGGATTGCGGATTGCTGACATCAGGTCTGGCTCCAACTGGGTACACAGTTCCCGGATTGTGGCACGGTCAAACCTGTAGGTGATTATCAAATGTCTTTCCTCCATTGTCAACAGGTCCACCAGCGGTCGGTACACCAAAGGATTCCGTCATCTCCTCACATGTCCCAGCGGACGGTGCCTATGAAGGACAACAGCGAGCACAGAGTCAAACAACTCAGAGGTATGTACCCACAGTCAACACAGAACACCAGTCATACACAAAATCTGGCCTGTATGTGTTTTGAGAGTAGGCCTAGGGATGTGTGACACAATTGGTAATTAGGCCATGTGGGCCCCTGAAATGGCAGTTGCCTGACCTCTAAAGCGGGACAATGGGATGTGAGGTAACTGCGCTGGTGTTGTACACCGTCGCAGTAGGCGGTCGAATACCACGGCGCAATGCTGCATTGGTTAACATTGGACCCTATGGGTCCCTGGAGCCAATGACGATGTACGCCGGCGGTGATGGTACGCACCGCCGCGGACGTGACCGCCGCGGACGTGCTCGCCATTTTCTAACTGTTTAATCACTCGATACCTGATCTAGGAGAGGACCTATACCCCAAGTGCTGCTGTGACCTCGGTCTGGAAGAGACAATGGCTTGTGCGTCTGGGGAAAGGGCCCCTGCCTTCACTGCAGAGGAGTTGGAGAAGCTCGTCGATGGGGTCCTCCCCCAGTACATGCTACTCTACGGTCCTCCAGACCAACAGGTAAGTACACAGGGAGCATGTTGCATGGGCTATGCCTGTGTGGAGAGGGCTGGTTGGAAGAAGGAAGGGGGCAGAGTTCTGCATGCATGAAAGACGGTGAATGCATGTGCCACATGGCAAGGGTAGGGATGTGGGCCACTCACTTTGACGGTGGAGTTAGTAATGACTTCTCTTCTTCCCCTGTACATTTCATGTAGGTCAGCGCTCACCAGAAGAAGGCTATTTGACGTGCCATCGCCAAGGACGTCCGGACCCTGGGGGTCCACCACAGACGGAGCACCCACTGCCAGAAGAGATGGGAGGACATTCGCCGCTGAAGCAAGAAGACAGCGGAGGCTCAGCTGGGGATGGCCTCCCAACGTGGGAGGGGTGCCCGTCGAACCATGACCCCCCCTGATGTTCCGGATCCTGGCGGTGGCCTACCCTGAGTTGGATGGGCGCTTGAGGGCATCACAGCAGACACAAGGGGGTGAGTACAGTATCATTCAGCTGACTTTGCGCGCAGTGAAGGTGTCTGGGTGGGGGAGGAGGGCTGTGGGTTCCCCTAGGCCAGGGCGAGTTCCGTAGGCTAGGCCCATTCGTAAGGCATGGCCCTGTGGCCCCCCACACCACCTCTGTAGAGTGCCAAGTACAGCTATTCATGCACCTGTGTCATCTATGTGTGCAGATGTCATCCATAGCCTTGTAGGCCATTTCCCAGGAATTGCACTGTAGAGCCCAATAGTGCGACGTAGTGCAGGGGGCTGCTGTGTCTGTATTGTCCGCCAACGGTAGCGGTAAGCCATGCACTCAACCTGTCTTTCTTCTGTTCCCCCCCCCCTTTTTTTGCGGTCTCCCTGTTCTTGTGTGCATTAGCATCATCAGGCGGAGGTATAGGGGCACCAGAGCACGAGGGAGCTGCATCCCAAATGGGCATGGAGGTCCACACTACGGACTCTGAATACACCAGTGGGATGGAGGGCGAGGGGAGCACCACGGCTGTCACATGATCTGCAACCAGCGACACGGACTCGTCCTCCGATGGGAGCTCCCTTGTGGTGGCGGCAACATCTGTGTCCCCCACTTCAACAGGTACAGCCGGCACCCCTCTACCAGCACCGCCCTCCCAGCAGCCCCTCAGCCTTCGCCCCGTGCCCGCTCACCCAGGAGGGTGGGCATCACCTTCGCCCCAGGCACCCCAGCCCCTGCCCCTGTCACCTTTGCTGCCCTCAGTGAGGAGGCCATTGACCTCCTCGGGTCACTCACTATTGGGCAGTCTACCATTTTGAATGCCATCCAGGGTGTAGAAAGGGAGTTGCAACATACAAATGCATTCCTGGAGAGCATTAATTCTGGTCAGGCTGCCCTTCATCGAACCCTTCAAACTCTGGCTTCAGCACTGATGGCAGCCATTGTCCCTGTGTCTAGCCTCCCCCCTCCAACTTCCTCCACCCAGACCCAATCCCCTGTACCTCTGCCTATCCCAAGCACACCATCAGACCAGCCTGCACACACCTCACCACACAAGGGAAGCTCAGGCAAACATAAGCACCACACATCTCACAGGCACTCACGCAAGCATCACACACATACAGACACAACAACATCCACTGCCTCCACTGTGTCCCCCTCCTCCTCATCTCCCTCCTCCCTCCCAGTCTCGTCTACACTCACACCTGCATGCACTACCACTACAGCCACTACGTCCCGCACCAGCACACCCACCACCACACCCCGCTCACGTGCACTCACCACCCCAACTACCATTTACACGTCACCTGTGTCCTCTCCCAGTGTGTCTGTGATAACCCCTCCGAAGATACACAAAAGCAGGCACACACCCACCCAACAGCCATCCACCTCACGACAGCCTCCAGCGCATGCACCAGCACCCAAATCCACAAAAGTTACACCTCCTACAACCACCACCTCTTCCTCCACTCCCAAACCCCCTCCAGCTACCCGTCCCAGTGTGTCCAAACAACTTTTCCTGTCCCCCCTTAACCTAGTTGCCAACACCCCCCTCCAACTCATAGCTCCCGTACTAGCACCTCAGCCAAAAAATCTCCAGGATCAGTGGTGCCTGTTGTTCCAGGTATGTGGAGTGCACCGGCCACCAGGCCAGCCAGTCTGTCACGGAGCCACAGCACAGCCAGTCCTCCCCCTGTGAAGCACCAGAAATTGGCCAGTGCCCGGAGGGAGAGGGGGAAGACTCCAGCCAGCCAAGCCGCTCACAGGGGTCCTGGGGGGAGTGTGGACACAGCTGTGACTCCTCCCAAGGTGGGGAAGGGGCAGAAGAAATCTGCAAAGTCTGGGAGGAGCAGCACGGAGGAGAAGACCGCCATCATCTCCGCTGGCCAGGAGGGCCCTGCCAGCCCCATCGTTGCTGCCCAGGAGACCACCGCCAGCCCCATCATCGCTGCCCAGGAGGCCACCACCAGCCCCATCGTCGCTGCCCAGGAGGGCCCCGCAAGTCACAGCCCAGCTGCCCAGGAGGGCCCGCAATCCACAGCCCAGCTGCCCAGGAGGGCCCAGCAAGCCACAGCCCAGCTGCCCAGGAGGGCCCCGCAAGCCACAGCCCAGCTGACCCATGAAGGACCACCAGCCACAGCCCAGCTGGTCAATGACGGACCGCCAGGGCAAGGACCGCTGAATAGGGCAAGCACCGCTGAACAGGGCAAGGACCGCTGAACAGGTCAGAGACCGCCAACTCAAGCACCGCTGAACAGGGCAAGGACCGCTGAACAGATCAGAGACCGCCAACTCAAGCACCGCTGAACAGGGCAAGGACCGCTGAACAGGGCAAGGACTGCCATGGCAAGCACCGCTGAACAGGGCAAGGACCGCTGAACAGGGCAAAGTCCGCCATGGCAAGCACCGCTGAACAGGGCAAGGACAGCCGAACAGGGCAAAGACCGCCAAGGCGAGCACCGCTGAACAGGGCAAGGACCGCCGAACAGGGCAATGACTGCCAAGGCGTGCACCGCTAGGTCATTAGCGGCAGGGGCAGTGACGCAACAGGGACCGTCACGGGGTGAGTGCTGCACTCTGGGGACCAGTTCCCCTCCAGAACCAGTGGAGAACAGCATCAACTCCGTCTGTCCTGCACAGCATGAAGCACTCTGGGCACCAGTCCCCCTCCAGAACCAGTGGAGAACAGCATCCACTACCTCTGTCCTGCCCAGGATGAAGCGCTCTGGGCACCAGTCCCCCTCCAGAACCAGTGGAGAACAGCATCCACTCCGTCTGTGCTGCACAGGATGAAGCACTCTGGGCACCAGAACCAGTGGAGAACAGCATCCACTCCATCTGTCCTGCACAGGATGAAGCACTCTGGGCACCAGTCCCCCTCCAGAACCAGTGGAGAACAGCATCCACTACGTCTGTCCTGCATAGGATGAAGCACTCTGGGCACCAGTCCCCCTCCAGAACCAGTGGAGAACAGCATCCACTTGAGAGACTGTGACTTTGCACTCCCCAGGATGGTACAGTGGGCAAGCCACCCACTGTAGAGACTTGAGAGACTGTGGCTTTGCACTCCCCAGGATTGATCAGTGGGCAAGCCACCCACTGTAGAGACTTGAGAGACTGTGGCTTTGCACTCCCCAGGATGGTACAGTGGACAAGCCACCCACTGTAGAGACTTGAGAGACTGTGGCTTTGCACTGCCCAGGATGGTGCCCCCCTTCCCTTCCACCTGATGTGCCTGTTGTATTTCTATCTGATGCCCCTGCAGTGTTCTCTCCATCATGTTCGGGTATCTTGTGTGGGCCTCGCCCATGCATTTTGGGCCCAGTGGTCCACAGACTATGAATGTTGCAAAACCTGGACTACTAATCGTAGTGTATATATATATATGTATATTTTTGCTTACTGAATTTTGATATATTACAATAGTTGCACTTATTTACTTTTGTCTTTGCATTCTTCCGACGGGTTTGGCGGGTGTTACTGTAATGTATAGATATGCATTGGTGTGTGTGTTGTAGTGGGTGAGGGTCGGGGTATGGGTTGGGTTGTTGAGTGTGTGTGTCCCTGTTTTTTGTTTAGAACTTTGTTCTCCGCCAGCCTTTTCATGCGGTTTCCCTACCATGAAAAGGCTGGTGGAAAACAAGTGCAGGAAGCCGCAGGTGGGCCCATGCTCATGGCATTGGCAGTGCAGGGATCCCCCTTCCCAGAATCCTTGAAAATATGCACTGTCTGCTGTGCAGACAGTACACATTTCAAGGATGCTGGTGCACTCTGTGTGCGGCAGCATTGCCGCTGGCTCTAATATGAGATGGGGACAATCCTGTTGCACCTTTCCCACTAGCCTGACTAGCCAACACTGCAGCAGTCTCCTCATCTGGAGTTTGGGGGACGGATGTTTCCATCTGCCAAACTCCTAATGACCCCCCAAATACCCACACCTTCATATACCAACCCTAAAATTATTACTGAAACATGGGTATAATCTAAAAAACATACAGGGATCAACTTATCCCAATATTTACCAATCACACATAAAAAGGCACCTTTTTACTTTGTGACAACCAAAATAATGATAAAAATATAATCATTTATGCTAGCTATAACAACTTTTTAACTCAACTCAAATTCAATGTAAAACATGGATGATGGGCGCCATTTTTAATTTGTGTCCTCCACCATTCAGTCAAATACACAAAATACATGGTCAATATCAAAATACAAACATCCCATTAGTGTGCGCATTTTCACATAACAAAAAAAGTACAACTTACAATGAAATGTTAACACATATAAAAACAGGCTAACAACTGTAACCCACAAAAAATCATCATAGATTTTGAACAGAGAATGATGTCCATTATACTCAATAAAATGTACACACTCACAGCAGTTCAGGGTTACTTCTACGGATTTCGTTAGAGCACCGGCGTAGTTGGGTTCTTCACTTGTAGTCAACCACTAGGGATAATTTGGATAGGCAGAATCCCCTTTAAGGAAAAGTGACATGCAAGCAACCATCAGTCCAGAGCAATGTCTCACCAGCAGCAGACATAGCATACATACACACATGACATATGCTACTTACCAAACAACCAGGCAATCTCTAGGTACAGTCGTGTCATCAGCTGAGGTGTTGTGCTTTTCCGCATGACGAAGGCATCATGGACTGAATCTGGGTACTGGGCACAGACTTGAGCTATATAGAGGTCTGCCAAACACACTACTTGGACACTGATGGGATAGAAGTACTTCCTGTTCCGACAGACCTGTTCATTGCCATGGGGTGGGACTAGTGCTACATGGGTATCATCAATGGCTCCCACAACATGTGGTATGTGTGCCAAACCATAGAACTCTGCTTTCACAATGGCAAATTTTTCAAGTTTTGGAAAACATATGTAGCTGTCCAGGTGTTTCAACATTGCTATGAGTACATCCTTCGACACCAAACTGAACATAGTCTGGAATATCTCAGCAGATAGGGCCGTTGTGTTTTGGAAGGAACCTGTGGCCAGGAAGTGCAACACTGACATGACTGGTACAATGGATGGAATGCTATTTGGGTGATGTATGGCTGACATGAGATCTGGTTCCAACTGACGACAGTGATCCATGATTGTCTGCCTATCCAGGTGATAAATCTGTATGAAATGTCTGTTCTCGAGGGTCTGCAAGCCTGCTAGTGGACAGTACGCAGGAGGCTGTCTGATCCGTCTCCTTCCAGGGTAACTATATGGGACAAAGAGTAGAAAAGGCTGTGACTCAATGTGTGCCTAGCAATTTACATAATACATGTCAGATATGAAATGTGCCATGCCATGTGAGTCACTGTAAACATGACACACAACACACACCAGGGCTAACACATGAATGTTTGTGAAACATTAACACTTTGATCATCTACATATGTGTGCAAAACCTCTATCTGGACTGCATCCTCATGTTCAAAAACTCCAGTAACTGCCTGTGAATCAATGCCCCAAAGCCTGGATTACACATGGGGGAGAGGGTGATGACTGTACCCCTAATAATGTAGTCACATCTGCTGGATTACATACCTACAGTACAATGGAAATGACTGACCTAAATGACAGGACAAGGCCAGCACTCAGACTTCGCAAGGACATCATTTATATACTTCTGATGCATCAATACATATCTTGTAATGGCATTGTATAACTCTAAAATGGCAGCTGCCTGGCATTTTCCACTGGACAATAGAAACTCCTGTGACCACCGGGGAAGTTGTCATGGCAGTAGGTGGACGCTACTGTGGACACTGCTATGAGAGAACAATGCTGTCGATGGCAGTCTTGGCCCAATGGCAGTGTCCGCTGGCAGTGATCAGTGACGGTCATGTATGTGGTAAATGTGAATGTCATTTTCTACTGATTCTCTCAACTAACTCCTGACACTGCTGCCGGCAAGACCTTCGTGTCCTGAGCTGCTGTGTACCACCTCTTGGAGCAATTCTGCCACGTCCTATAGGTAATAGGACCCTGCCTTCTCGCTCAAGGAGCTAGAGAAGCTGGTGGAGTAGGTTATACCCCTGTATGGACAGCTCTATAATGCACTAGATGAGCAGGTAAGTGGATCATGTGCACACTATGCTCTCTACCTCAACTTATATCATCTTTAGTCATACTAGGCTTGAGACCAGTTTGTGTGATTGTGTTTGCAAAGTCCTATAGGTGCTGTCAGAGTACATCAATGGCTGAGCCACTGGGCATGTATCTATTTCAAGTGACAGGTTTGTGGTATTGAGGCAATGTGGTGAGTGTGCATTGAGTGTTCTTGGTACCAACTTGCGTTGGATGCACATAGCGAGGTGAGGTATTTTGACGGCCTACCCAGCGTAATCTTGACACAAGATATTTGTAATATTTAGTCACATGTAGTTGTGTGACAGCTGGAGGATTGTAAGCATGTTGTATGTGTTGGTGAGCCACCATATGAGCTTTTTCTGTGTCTGACCGAGATCTCTGACCACTTATAGCCTTTTTGGACTGTTGTTCTGAAGCCAAGTAATGATCCATTATGCCCCTCAGGTCTCCACGTAGGCAGCCAATGTAAATTGGCCGTGGCCTACATGATGTACTGTGGGGCAGATTATTTTTTTAGACATGGTGCACTGTGTAGGTATGTCTGTTCAGCCTGCAGAGAAGGTGGCATATACAGTATATTGTCACTCACTCCATAACTGTATATCTGGGCTGGTATCAATTTACTTTTACACTACCAGTGTGACACTGTGCCCACTCCCTGTATGTCTAGGGATAAGGGGTGTGCCAAACATGACTCACTGCCAAGACATAACTTGTTGAGGCCATGTCCACTAATTACTATGTGAATTGCATGTGAGTAGGGTCATCATTTGTGACTAATATGCTTATAACATCCATGACAAGGTGTGTCACATAGCCTTGACCGAGCCCTTGATCTCACAGCCCTGCTTTCTCTTTCAACCAGCACTGATGTGTTCATTGCAGGCACCTATCATTTTGAACATTTCATATTTGCAGGCAGTGTGCAGTTGAGTGATGTGCCGTGGTGATGGACTCTGAGGTTATGGCTATGAGGCAGATCGTGTACAATGCAGGCCCAGGTTTCTCTTTCAGTACTGTAGGTTTTGTGGACACACATGTGTGGATGTGTTTATCTCAACGTTGATGTGACACACAGACCACCACCAGTAGAAGTGGCAGGTGCCTACATCAGTATCTATACATGACCCCAATTTGTGTGCTATACATGTATCCCCTTTCAATTTGGTCGAGGCACAGTAGGTCTGTATTTTGGCTGGCTGTGACGTCAGGACTGTGTGCAGTGTGTGACATTTAGAAGCAGTAGATGTTTTAGTGCATTGTTTGCAGTCCTATTTAATTGTTAACTGTTACTTTGTGGAATATGTTCCATGAAGTACCTGGTCAATGTCATCTGATTAGCTCATGTTCCACCAAAGTCACTGCTTTTCTACCTGCTCAGTACAGAGCCCGAGCTGGGGAGTGTGTATAGTGCACCCTAAAGGAGAACGGTTGCACTCAGGTTGTGAGTCCAATGCTTGCAAAGTGTCACAGGTGAACAGGATGGTCAGGACAGTATGTAATTTGCTAGGTGCACTGACATGTATGTAACTCAGCCATTTTGTGTGGGACTTTTGGACATAATGGCCCTCATTACAACCCTGGCGGCAAATCCTGCTTATAGCCGTGCAGAGGACCGCCAACATACTGCTGCGGCTGAGGAATTCCGCTACAGGTATTACAACCCACAGCACAGAATTCGCCATAATACAGACACCCACACAAGTCCGCCACACCAAAGGTCAGTGATAAACTGGCGATAACAAAACCGTCACGCCAACAGGAATACGCCCACACTATCACGACCCACGAATCAACGTGGCGGTCTTTCAACAGCGGTATTCCATTGGGGGTACACACCTCCGCGCTCAAAATACACACACATTTACAAAACACAACCACATTGAACAAATCAAAATACACACACCTGACACACATACACACACCACACCCACACACCCAATCCAATATAAAACACACACCCACATCACCCACAAACCCTTACTACCAGAATTCTGAAACCACGCCAGAGAGAGACACCACCATAAACAACACCAGCATCCACAGACATACAACACCATCACTTACACAACATCCATGCACCTCAAACAACACACAACAACACATCCCCTCACACATCACAACACACACCACCTCACACATCACCCACACCACATGATGGCACCTCAACGATACCCCAGGTTCTCTGAGGAGGAGCTCAGGGTCATGGTGGAGGAAATCGTCCGGGTCGAGCCACAGCTATTCGGATTACAGGTGCAGCACACCTCCATTTCAAGGAAGATGGAGCTATGGTGCAGAATTATCGACAGGGTCAACGCAGTGGGACAGCATCCAAGAACTAGGGATGACATCAGGAAGAGGTGGAACGACCTACGGGGGAAGGTGCGTTCCATGGTTTCCAGACACCAGTATGCTGTACAGAGGACTGGCGGTCGACCCCCACCTCCTCCCCCACAAATAACAACATGGGAGGAGCAGGTTTTGGCAATACTGCATTCTGAGGGCCTCACAGGAGTAGCAGGAGGAATGGACTCTGGTAAGTCAACTCTTTACTACCTCATCCCCCCACCCTACCTGCATGCCATCACATACGCCCACCCTCACCCTCACCCCATCACTCCAACACCTCACATAAGCTCCACTATCACAAGCCACCCATCCCAATACCAAGCCCTGCATGCAACACCAAAGCATGGACACCCATCACCAAAGCATGTCCACTACAGTTACCCACACAGACCCCAAACCAAATATCACACAAGGATCAAGCCAAGAATGTAAGCACTGGAGTACAGGGTCACTCACCCATTGCACACGATGGCACACACAGATACAATAATCATGCCTTTACCCCCCTGCAGGACCCCTACCCAACCTCACCGGACAGGAGGTACCAGACATATCCAGTCCCCCCACAGAAGAGACCCACAGTGATGACAGCAGCTCTGCACAACTGGATCAAGATGACCAGCCCGGCCCACCAGGGACCTCCGGACAATTGGTTCCCATGACACTGGCACAAGCCACTACAGAGCCTCCCCCTCAGGAAACACCACCACAGCACCCACCCAGCGAGCCCATCCCTCTGTCCCCAGGACACGTCAAACAGCAGTGTGTGCACCACTACAGGGAACCCAGGCAAACCCACCAACCCAAGAAAATTAGGGCCCTGGGGGCACAGGCACTGGGCACACGGTTCAGGGGACAGAGGCTCAGGAAAACAGGGAAGCTGGGAGGACTGCTGTGCGACAGGGGGAGGACATGCCCAGGGAACCCACTCTCCACGAGGCACTCTCCAGCATCATTGGAGCATACCATCATTCCCAGGAGGCGATGACAGGGGTACTGGCCAAGTTTCAGGAGACCCAGCAGCTGCAGGAGGAACACTATCTGGGGATTAGGGAGGACCTGAAGTCCATTAACCATACCCTGGTCTCCATTGCAGGGGTGCTGCAAGACCTTGTCAACACCAGGCGGGACACTGAGGCACAACAAGGGTCCCCTGACACTACCATGGATGATGAACAGCCCTCCATCTCCGCTAGTGGACAGGAGGCACTGCCACAGGAACACAACACCCGCACCCCACCCCCTGCAGATGGAGAACCACCCTGCAAACGGGCCCTGATATCCAGGAACAAGAGAAGGGAACATTGCCACGACCCCCATCAGGAAATGAGACCCCCCCTGAATGTCACCCTTCTGTCCCACTTTGTCACCTTGTCCATCCTTCAACTGCCATTGCTCCACTTCCTATGCCCCTTTGGACAATGCACCTGTGAAACAAATAGACTGGACTCTGCCATGGACATTCCTCCACCATCCCCCCTGCCCATTTAACCACCCCCTCCACTTATTTGCACAGAAATAAACACACTTCAATCACAAAACAATCTGGAGTCAGTCTGTGCTTTCACAAAAGTGTAATTGCAATAACCATGGAATATAGCAATGTCAATTTACTTGTGCACATACCCATGTAACACAGCTGTAATCCTGGAGGAAATATAGCAGAGGGCACAAAGTGGGACCCACATCTGTGAAATGGAAAGCCAAAGTGACAAGTTAGGGTCCACAGACTGAGTGTAAAAGACAGACGTATGCTAGCCCCAATAACAGTATGAGATATGGGACGCAGTGACATCTTCTTACCTGTGTCTCACTGGAAGTATTGCATGATTATGTTGTTTCTGTTGTTGATACCCTCTTCTTCTGCCTCCTCTTCTTCACTGTCCACAGGCTACACAGCTGCCACAAGACCACCATCTGGCCCATCTTCCTGCAGAAAAGGCACCTGGCGTCGCAAAGCCAGGTTGTGCAGCATACAGCAGGCCACGATGATCTGGCACACCTTCTTTGGTGAGTAGTAGAGAGAACCACCTGTCATATGGAGGCACCGGAATCTGGCCTTCAGGAGGCCGAAGGTTTGTTCAATCACCCTCCTAGTTTTCCCATGTGCCTCATTGTAGCGTTCCTCTGCCCTTGTCCTGGGATCCGTCACTTGGATCAGTAGCCATAACAGGTTGGGGTAATCAGAGTCACCTGCAAATATCGAGGGACAACTGTTAGACACACGCTAACCCTTAGGGACAACCCTATACCCAGACACCTATTCACACTGTATAGGGTCCTTGTCCTCACCTATAAGCCACACACGGTGCCTCTGGAGTTGCCCCATCACATAAGGGATGCTGCTATTTATCAAAATGTAAGCGTCATGCACTGAGCCAGGAAACTTGGCATTCACATGGGAGATGTACTGGTCTGCCAAACACACCATCTGCACATTCATAGAATGGTAGCTCTTCCGGTTTCTGTACACCTGTTCACTCCTGTGTGGGGGTACCAATGCCACATGTGTACCATCAATGGCAGCAATGATGTTGGGGATATGTCCCAGGGCATAGAAGTCACCTTTCACTGGGGGCAAATCCTCCACCTGAGGGAACACGATGTAGCTGCGCATGTGTTTCAGCAGGGCAGACAAAACTCTGGACAACACGTTAGAGAACATTGGCTGGGACATCCCTGATTCAATGGCCACTGTTGTTTGAAAGGAACCACTTGCCAGGAAATGGAGAACTGACAGGACTGGCACTAGAGTGGGTATCCCTGTGGGATGGCGGATAGCTGACATCAGGTCTGGCTCCAACTGGGCACACAGTTCCTGGATTGTTGCACGATCAAGTCTGTAGATGACTATGATGTGTCTCTCTTCCATTGTCGACAGGTCCACCAGCGGTCTGTACACCGGAGGATGCCGCCATCTCATCACCTGCCCCAGCAGACGTGCCCCAGGGAGGGGGAACAGCAAGAGTCAGCCAACTCTGAGGAATCACAAAATGTAATTTGCACACCTTTATTAATCCGCAATGTGCCTGTAACTGTGTGTATTCAAGGCCTACATTGGTGTGATGCAGTTATTATTAATGCCATGTGGCCCGCTGAAATGGTGGCTGCCTGTTCTGTAAGGTGGGACAAGGGGATATGAGGTAACTGCGCTGGCGTTCTACATCGTCGCAGTGGTTAACATTGGACCCTATGGGTCTGAGGAGCCAATGAGTATGTACGCCGGCGGTGATGGTACGCACCACCGCGGATGTGACTGCCATTTTCTGTCTGTTCACTCACTTGATACCTGACCTTCAACAGGAGAGGACCTACACTGCAAGAGCTGCTGTGACCTGTTTTTGGAAGGGAAGATGGCTCATGTGTCTGGGTAAAGGGCCCCTGCCTTCACTTCGGAGGAGTTGGAGAAACAAGTGGATGGGGTCCTCCCCCAGTACACACATCTCTACGGTCCTCCAGACTAACAGGTGAGTACACTGTGAGCATGCTGCATGGGCAATGCCTGTTTGGAGTGGTGTGGATGGAAGATACATGGGTGGGGGCTGAGGCCTGCATGTGCAGACGGTGAGTGCATGTGCGTCAGGGCAGTGGTGGGAACGGGGGCCAATGAGTATGACGGTCCGGACGGGTAAAGTATTTCCTTTCCCCCTGTACTATTCCTCTAGGTCAGCACCCACCAGAAGAAGGCTATTTGGAATGCCATCACCAAGGATGTCCGGACCCGGGTGGTCCACCACAGATGGAGCACTCACTGCCGTAAAAGATGGGAGGACCTGCGCCGCTGGAGCAAGAAGACGGCGGAGGCCCAGCTGGGGATGGCCTCCCAACGTGGGAGGGGTGCCAGTCGCACCATGACCCCCCTGATGTTCCAGATCCTGGCGGTGGCATATCCGGAGTTGAAGGGCATCACAGCAGCCACAAGGGGGTGAGTACACTCTCATTCAGCTGACTCTGTGTGCATTACGAGGTTTCTGGGTGGGGGAGGTGGGCAGTGGGTTCCCCTAGGACAGGGTGAGCTTGGTAAGCGAGGTCCATTGTAAGGCAGGCTATGTGGCACCCCAACCCCATCTACAGTGCCATCTACACCTAATCAGGCTCCTATGACTTCCAGGTGTGCAGCAATCGGGCTTAGGCCTTGTACCCCATGGGCATGTGATTAATCTAGGAACTATAAGTGCATGGCATAGTGCAGAGGGCTGCTCACTGTCTGTTGTGTCCGCCAACGGTAGTGGTGTTGCATGCACTGAACATGTCTTTCTCCTGTCTCCCCCCCTTTTTGTGGTCTCCCTGATCTTGTGTGCAATAGCATCATCAGGCAGAGGAGCATTGGCACCAGAGCAGGAGGGAGCTGCATCCCACTTGGCCCTGGAGGGCGAAACAACGGAGTCTGAAGCCACCAGTGGGACGGAGGGCGAGGGGAGCTCCATGGCGGGGACAGGAGCAGAGACCAGCGACAGCGACTCCTCCTCTGATGGGAGCTCCCTTGTGGTGGCAGGCCCCTCTGTGCCCACTGCATCAACAGGTACAGCCGCCACCCCCCCACCAGCACCGCCCTCCCAGCAGCCCCTCAGCGTGTGTCCCGTGCCCACTCACCCAGGAGGGTGGGCATCTCCTTTGCCCCAGGCACCTCAGGCCCTACCCCAGTCAGCCCTGCTGCCCTCAGTGAGGAGGCTATTGACCTTCTGAGATCCCTCACTGTTGTGCAGTCTACCATTCTGAATGCCATCCAGGGTGTTGAGAGGCATTTGCCAACAAACAAATGCATACCTGGAGGGCATTCATTCTGTCCAGGCAGCCCAACAGAGCGCATTTCAGGCTCTGGCCTCAGCACTGAAGGCAGCCATTGTCCCTGTGTCTAGCCTCCCCCCTCCAACCTTCTCCAACCAGACCCAATCCCCAGTACCTCAGCCTATCCCAAGCACACCATCAGACCAGCATGAACACACATCAACACACAAAAGTGGCTCAGGCAAACATAAGCACCACACATCCCACAGGCACTTCCCCCACTGTGTCCTCCTCCACGTCTCCCTCCTCCTTCCCAGTCTCGTCTCCACTCACACCTGCATGCACTACATCCTCAGCCACTACCTCCATCACCAGCACGTCCAACACCACACAATGCTCAAGTGCACTCACCACCCCCATGCCACTTCCATTCACACATCCCCAGTGTCCTCTCCCACTGTGTCAGCGAGCTCTCCTCCCAAAGAACACAAACGCAGGCACACACCCATCCAACAGCCATCCACCTCACAACAGCCTCCAGCCCATGCACCTTCACCCAAATTCAGCAGACGTACACCTCCTACAACCACTACCTCTTCCTCCACTCCCAAACCCCCACGAACTACCCATCCCAGTGTGTCTACAAAACCTTTCCTGTCTAACATTGACCTCTTCCCTACAACTCCCCCGTCCTTCCCCTAGGGCCAGGCTTTCCAGGTCCCAGCCCAGCACCTCAGCTACCACATCCCCAGGCACAGTGGTGCCAGCAACTGCGCGGTCATGGAGTGCGCCAACCATCAGGGCTGCCAGTGTGCCACGGAGCGAGGGAAAGGACATTCCGCCACCTGCCAAGGTTAAAAAGGTGCCCACATCCCAGAGGGACAAGCCGAAAACACCTGCCACCAAGGGGTCAGCGAAAACGAAAGGGGATAGTGGCAAGACAACTGCGCCATCAACAAAGGTGGGGAAGGGCCAAAAACTGAAGGGCAGTTCAGGAGAGGGCATGGTGGCACCGACTGAGGGACCAGTGTCACACCTTCTGTCCACGTCCACGCCAACCTGTACGGCGGAGAACACTGCCACGTGCACCACCACCTGCACCGCCACCTACACCCCCACCTGCACCGCCGCCAGCACCGCCACCAGCACCGCCGCCACAGACTCCGCAGCCAGCACCGCCGCCGCAGACCCCGCAGCCAGCACCGCCGCCACAGACCCTGCAGCCAGCACCGCTGCCACAGATCCCTCCACAAGCACCACCATGACTGACACCGCAGCCAGCACCGCCGCCACAGACCCCGCCGCAAGCACCTCCACGACTAACACCGCCGCAAGCAGCGCCACGACTGACACCACTGCAAGCACCGCCAGTGGCCCCACAACCTCCTCAGACAGTGGCACCACCGCAGACATGGCTACCATCCCCAGTGGTCAGTCGTCCGAGGCAGGTGGTGAGTTCAAGGACCCTGGGCAGCTTCCATGAAGCATCACTGTCATCACAGTTGTCACCTGCATATAGAATGCGAAGCCGCAGCAGTGTGGGGCATGTCTCTGCCTTCAATGGCGTATCATGCTACCTGTACCTCAGCAATCTCGTGGCACACACACCCAGGAGATTGCATTATTCTGGCCACACTGCACGTGGAGCACTCTGGGCACCATGCCCCCTCCAGAACCAGTGGAGAATGACATCCACTACCTCAGTCCTTGGCAGGATGAAGCACTCTGGGCACCATGCCCCCTCCAGAGCCAGTGGAGAATGACATCCACTACCTCAGTCCTTGGCAGGATGAAGCACTCTGGGCACCATGCCCCCTCCAGAACTAGTGGAGAATGACATCCACTACCTCAGTCCTTGGCAGGATGAAGCACTCTGGGCACAAAGCCCCCTCCAGAACCAGTGGAGAATGACATCCACTACCTCAGTCCCTGGCAGGATGAAGCAATCTGGGCACCATGCCCCCTCCAAAACCAGTGGAGAATGACTTCCACTACCTCAGTCCTTGGCAGGATGAAGCACTCTGGGCACAAAGCCCCTTCCAGAACCAGTGGAGAATGACATCCACTACATCAGTCCTTGGCAGGATGAAGCACTCTGGGCACAAAGCCCCCTCCAGAACCAGTGGAGTATCACACCCACTACCTCAGTCCTTGGCAAGATGAAGCACTCAGGGCACCAAGCCCCCTCCAGAACCAGTGGAGAATGGCATCCACTACCTCAGTCCTTGGCAGGATGAAGCACTCTGGGCACAAAGCCCCCTCCAAGACCAGTGGAGTATCACATCCACTACCTCAGTCCTTGGCAGAATGAAGCACTCTGGGCACAAAGCCCCCTACAGAACCAGTGGAGAAAGGCATCCACTACCTCAGTCCTTGGCAGGATGAAGCACTCTGGGCACAAAGCCCCCTCCAGAACCAGTGGAGACTGTTATCCACTTGAGAGACTGTGGCTTTGCACTCCCCAGGATGGAACAGTGGGCAAACCATCCACTTGGGAGACCTGAGAGACTGTGGCTTTGCACTCCCCAGGATTGAATAGTGGGCGAACCACCCACTGTAGAGACTTGAGAGACTGTGGCTTTGCACTCCCCAGGATGAAACAGTGGGCAACCCACCCACTGTAGAGACTTGAGAGACTGTGGCTTTGCACTCCCCAGGATGGGACAGTGGGCAACCCACCCACTGTAGAGACTTGAGAGACTGTGGCTTTGTACTCCCCAGGATGGAACAGTGGGCAACCCACCCACTGTAGAGACGTGAGAGACTGTGGCTTTGCACTCCCCAGGATGAAACAGTGGGCATGTGGCCCCCTCGTGGATTTGGCGTCATGCACTCAACCGGCTGAGGTGCCCCCCCTTTCCCTTCCCCCTGAGGTGCCTCTTTTATTGCTATCTGATGCTCCCACAGTGTTCTCTCCGTCATGTTCGGGGATTGAGTGTGGGCCTCGTCCATACCGTGTGGGCCCAGTGTTCCACGGACTTCAATGGAGCACTACCTGGACTACTATTCTTGGTGTATATTTTGTTTATAGTGTATATATATATATATATATATATTTTTGCGTACTGGATGTTAATATATTACGATGGTGACACTCATTTCCTTTTGGCCTTGCATTCTTCCAGGGAGTTTGGGGGGTGTAACTGTAATGTATCATGCTGTATTAGTGTGTGTGTTGTCGTGGGTGAGGGTGGAGGTAGGGGTGTTGCATATTGCATGTGTGTGTCCCCCTGTTTTTTCCCTCCCCTGTGTCGTAGATGCAGTACTCACCGTGGTCTTCGCCGCCGGCGTTCGTGCTCCTGGTAGAGGAGCAAGAAGATAAGGGCTGGCAGGATCTGGAGTTCGGGTTCCATGGCGTCTGGATTCCTCATGGGGTGTGTAGAGGTGAGTGTTTTCCCTTCGAAGTCCTGTTTCCACCGTGTTTTTGTTCGCAGTGAGTCCTCCCGGGAAAGGTGGCGGATTGGTAGGTTGTGATGCTGTGGGTGGTACATTGTCCTCCGCCTGTCTGTTGGCGGTGACCGCCAAGCTGTTTGTTTGTACCGCCTTGGCGGTCGGAGTGTTAAAGTGGATCTCTTTGTTGGCAGTTTCCGCCACGGTCATAATTAAATTTTTTTTTCCTCCGGCCTGTTGGCTGTCTTACCGCCGCTTTAACACTGACCGCCAGGGTTGTAATGACCACCTATATGTCTTGTCCTTTGCATCCATGCAGGTAGACACCCATCAGAAGGGGATCTGGCGTGCCATTGCAAAGAATGTATGAATGTAAAACAAATATGCACACTGTTCCTGAAGGAATTTAGAAGAGGGCGAAAGAGGAAAAGAAGGGGGAAAAAAAGGGAGAGAGACTGTGAAGCCAGCGTTGTAGGAGTACCCTCAAGCATCACAGTCGGATGCTAGGCATCATCATCGGGTTTAACTCCTCGTCAGACGGCACTGCAATATCTGACGGGCCCCCACCTGAGGTGGTGGCTCTTCTACCGGGGGAGGACTCTGCGGCTCAAATTCAATCCGCAGATCGTACTGACGGATGAGAGAGAAAGAAAATCTAAAATTAGCTCTGAACACCTAGTGATTTAATTTAATCCTTGAAAAAAAGGGGTCGGGCCAATATTAAAAACAGGTAGGAGTATCCAGGGAATAATGTCACTTTTACTCCTAAAGAACGGAAGTGAGGGAAGAGTTATCTCTCATTACCATAGGACCTATGGATCTGAGTGAATTCTTCCCTGTCTATATGGATGCATCATGAATTGACTTGCAGTGATGTTTGTATGACATGTGTTTGGGGTCAGGGATTCATCCACAGAAAAATACCATGCCTGTCATGTCTGTTATGGGGGTAGTGATGTTGATTCTCATTGTAAAACACTTTGGTATCCTCCTGATAGTGATTGCTAGGTATATGCCTAGCCATCCTGCATGTTAGAGTTGTCCACAACAACTACACTGTATTTTGGAGACATCTCTCCATGAGGTTTGGGACCTGACTTCATTGTTGTTCCATGCAAGACCATGTGTCGCAGACATCTGGATGACCTTGCTACTACCTCCTTTCCTCATTTTGGAAAGGTCTGACTTGTGGAGCTGTAACTTGTTGTCAGATTTTCACTGTGACATGGATGTTTCCATGTCACCTAATGCAGGTATAGAATGTTTGAACAAGTGTTGTCTGCCTTGCCCTTCCAACATCATGTATCGTAGCAACATCATGTTGGTGCAAGTTACATGTGTTCATAGGCTTGTGTGAGTGTAATTGATAGGGTATCTTACAATAGTATCCATTTCTTGGCTATTAGTACCATGTGGTGGACTGCATGTGGCACATGTTTGCTGTGGTGTGGTCAGCTAGTTGGAGTATGGTTAGTGTGGTAGCTAGACTTTGTCCTTGCTATTGTAGTTATTTGAGACCAAGATTTGCTCATGTTTTTCCATAGTGATTCCATATGGCATGCATGGTTTTGTATTGGCATGGGATAATGTCACTTTGCTGTCACTTTATGCGGTGGGCCACTTGACATGATGATATGTTTTGTCTCTAAAAGTTGGTATTGATGTGTCATCATGTACTGAGCCAAGTGGGGAAGCATTTTTCCATGGGACCTCAGGTCACAAGACCACCAACAGCAAGGGACCCAGTGAGCCGGAGGAAGTGCCACGAGGAGACACGATCTGGCTCAACATCATCAGATTCCTCCTGTAGTGGCCACTCCCTAGTGGTGGCGGACCCATCGAGGACCACCCCAGTACCATCAGCCATTTGTCTCCCACTCTCCCATTCTATCACCCCCTTCCCTGTTGCTCCCTACCCAGTTGGCCATGCCGCTCACCCAAGAGGGTGGGCATCTCCTTTGCCGCAGGCACCTCTGCCCCAGTCCTTGTTAAACCTGCTGCTCTCAGTGAGGAGGCTAGTGACCTCCTGAGGTCGATTTCTGGGGGTCAGACAGCCATTGTGAATGTCATCAAGGGACTGACTTGCCAGATCCAGCAAAGCAATGCATTCCTGGAGGGCATTCGCAGTGCAATCTCTGGCCTTTAGAGATCCTTTCAGGCTCTGGCCTCTACACTGACGGCACCAGTCACCCCTAGTCTTCCAACCCCTTCACCTTCCTCTTCTCTTTCCAAATACCCCCTTTCCTGACCCACCCAAAGCACACAGAGATACTCACATGCATCCACCTCAACAGACAAGGCTAGCACACACAAACATAAGCACTACAAGACACACTACCAGACCCCACACAAACAACATCCACTTACAGATACAGCAAACGCCAAGACTTCCCCTGACACTCCCCTAGCATCACACACACATCTGGCACACCTACAGACACTGCATCACCAATCACTGATCCAGCCACCATACCGATCATACCCGCAGACTGAAACCTAGTAAACCCTCAGACACCCATCCAAGTCACCACACCACAGGTACCAAAAGCACAGAAACACTTATCTGCAGCACATCTACCATACCTGTAGTCACCACTCCAACAGATGCCTACCCACACACCACTGCATCCCCAGCACCTCTGCCTCAGCCCCAAACACATAAACACACCCATTACCCACCCAAAGACTCCCATCACACACAAGCACAAGCATACCTCCCACAAACACACACTCAAAACATCCACACCAATACGTCAGACAACCACACATTCAACCTCCCAATCCCGATCTCCTCTGGATGGTCATCCCTGGGTGTCTTAGAAAGTTTTCCTCTGTGGTCTTGACATTGCCAGGTTCTTCCCCTGTACCACCCCCAAAAGATCAGTTTCCCTCCTCAAGGCCATCTCTTCCACCACTAAGTCCTCCCATGCCCCACCCTGAAAGCACCCATGGACCTCTCCCACCAAGAATAAGTCGACCCCTCCCAAGAAGGTTCCCCCCTCCCCAAGCCACCCCACCTCCAAGCCCATACCAAAACCCCTCCCCCCTCCCCTGTGCCCCCAATCCCTAAGGTACCTGCCTGCCCCATTGATGCCCCTACCTGTGGAGGTTACATGGCAGTCAGGAGTCAAGTAGGGGCCAAAAACTGTGCCTTTTGGACAAACCAGTTTGGACTGGCCTACGTCCTTGGACTCAATAGTAGTTTCTTTAATATACCCAACCAGTTGTTGGAGTTTTGGTTACACCTTTGTCCTGGATTTCCTTCCCTAGCTTTCTGTTGTTCTTTTCTGACATTGGTTTTGTGTCTGTATTTGTGTATGTTTAGCCTGTTTGCTGCTCCATGTGGTGTTTTGTGAAGTATGTTAGTTTGTATGCATGGCTATTGTCCCCCAAGGGAAGGGTGTGTTGTGTGATGAGCATGTCTGTTGCTGCAATGTTGGCATCGTTGTGTTATGTTTGTAGCGGTATGTGTATATTACTGTGTTGTGTGATGTGGGTATGTATGGTGTATGACTTGTCCCATGATATGACAATTGTCTACCTGTGGTGTGTGTTCTTGAGTTCTGGCAGCGCACAACAAAGCAGAGGTCAGAGGAAGGCAGCTGCTGCAGACTTGTTGCTGTCCGATGATGAGGTGAGGAAGACCCCCAGGAAGTCCCAGGTAAGTCCTCATCTTTTTTTCATTGTGTACACTGGTGCACAAACAAGGACTGAAACTGCAGCTTTCACTGCCTATGGCCCTGGCCTGAAAGCTCCCATTTCAGGCCTCTTGTGCACTGGCCTGTCCTGTGTGCACTGCACACAGAGAAGGCCAGTGCACAAGATGCCTGGCAGCTTTTGCTACCTACTGCCCTGGCCTGAATTCAGGCCAGGGCTGTAGGCAGCAAAATAAAGTTTCCATTTCAGGCCTCACGTGCACTGGCCTGTCCCATGTACAGGCCGGTGCACAAGAGGCCTGGCAGCTTTCATTGCCAACGGCCCTGGCCTGAATTCAGGCCAGGGCCATGGACAGCAAAAGAAAGCTGCTGTTTCAGACCTATTTTGCACCGGTATGTCCCGTGTGCACTGCACCCTGGACAGGCTGGTGCACAAGAGGCCTGAAATGGCAGCTTTCACTGCCTAAGGCCCTCTTCTGAATGCACCCAATCTTGGAAGCACTAAGCAGGGTCAGCTTGGCTGACCAGGTTCCACCCTGCTTAGTGCTTCTGTAATCGGGTGCTTTCAGGACTCTGCCGGTCACAGAATTCTGCCTCCACGGAATTCCACTGAGTTTTCTTTCAACTCCATCGGACTCTGTGAACTCTGCCCAAGCCTAGTTGTGTAGCCAGGCATATATATGTGGTATTGACATGCAGTGTGTGTGCGCTGGATGAAGTGTGCGTATTGTGAATGTGTGTGTCTGGAATGATAGGTGTAGCAGGTGGCCTTGGCATTTCCCCCTATAATGTTTTAGGTACCATTAGAAATGTGTTCCCTTATCTATCCACGAACAGGAGCAGCGGTGTCTCCCTTTACACTGCTTGTTCCTTAGTGGTTGGAGTGCGGTGGTCACATTGGCGGTGTGCAACCTCATAAAAGATCCGATGGGAACATGGTCTCCGTCGGCCTGTTTGTGCCTCCAGAAGACCGCGGTGGTCTGTGCAGCCTATCCGTGGTAGAGGACCACTGGTGGCCTACATGATCTCCTGTTCCCTCGACCGTCAAACTCCTAATGCAGTGGTCGGCACTTTCAGACTGTTGGCGGTCGGTCATCCACCACCAACATGGCCGTCACGGGACCGCCAAACTCATAATCAGCCCTTAAGTGTCTTGCAATGTATTTAGTTAACAGGAGCTAAGGAGAATTGTTCTCAATTACTTTTCTACACAAAGCAGAAATGTTAGTATGTGTTTCACCATGTCTTTTAGTGCTAGAATATAGAGGTTTGATTTCATCTGTTTTTTTATCCAAACAGAAATGTAAATATGTGTTTTGCCAGGTCTTCACATTTCACTAAAATCTTACCTTCTCATGTATACTGGTCCACTAATATATAGTAATAAATAGTATTTCGATTTTTTTCCTTTTACACTATTGTGCCCTCTACCACCAGCCAAAACATTGACTTCTGCTCCTAGCAGTGCACACTTGCACTGGCACCACACATCAGGTAGATAGCACGCACTAGTAAGTATCAAATCTGCTCTTTGTCCAAGGGTACTACTATCTTTTTTTTTTACTGAAAGGGTAGTTGTATGTGTTCTCTCACACAATTCTGTTGACATCACAGTCAATATGCTATCATATTTCTTTGCATTTTTTAATGCCATCCAATTTGGTCCCTCACAGCAAGGGTAGCACTAGGATACACTAGGCCTTGTTTTGCCTATCAGAAAATCTATTTGGGTGCATCTCAAGGTGAGTAGTGAAACCACATACCTAGCAACTTCTACTTTAATTTACATTGATTTACTCCCCTATGTATGTCTCTTCCTCTCCTGTCAGTTGTTGCCATAAAGTAGCCCTCTTGCCAACCTTCAGAAACCATCAACTCAGACACTAGGGGTCACCCTGGCAGCAGCAATTATGTTCTCTACAATCCAACCGTCAGGTTAGTCTGGGAACATATAACCTTAATGTTTACATTTCATCATTTATACTTTCACTATCTCTTTCGTCTCTTTCTTGTAAATTAAATGTTTGCTGCTAGAATTCATAGTGGTGGACTATTTTTTGTATGTAATGGACCTGCATTTGAGGTCATGATGACTTCAATAGATTGACAATATCAATGATTTCTAAATGCAAGAAGGACATTTTGTTTGAGTTCCCAAAAAGTTATAGGCTTCATTACAAGCCATTGGCCTGCCAACCCTGTGGAGATGAGACCACAACAGAGCTGGCGGCCTCCCCCCCGGGGCCAATTATGAGGTTTCCACTAGGCTGACTGGCAGAAGCCTCTGAAATCAGAGGTTTCCACCGGTCAGCCCTTTGTAAACCGTGCAGCAGCACTGGCCTTAGCTCCTCTGAGGCCAATGTTGTCACACAGACAGTGTGCATTCTAAGGGTGCTGGGCAAGGGCCCCCCAACACTGTGTTTCTGCTGGCCCTTTTATTGTGTGGTCCCCACTATGAAAAGACTGGCAGAAACTGGACTTTTGATCAGCACAACGGTGCTGAACTCAGTGCAGCGCCTTGGCTGACCATGACTCTGGCCGCCATCAGCCCATTGGGAACCATAATGTGGTGGTTGGACTGCTTGGAGTGTAGCATTGCTTGGAGTGTAGCAGTCTGACTGCCACCACAGCAATGGTGGTCCTTAGACTGTCAATATCCTAATTAGGCGCTATGTATATCTTCCAAACAATTTTAACAGAAAAGCATATATATTATTAGTAATTAAAAACTGTCTTTGAGAAGTGTCCGTAAGGAACAAAAATGTTGTCTTAACTAAGAAAGGAATGTGTTTCAGTAAATAATAAAAACATGCAAGAAAGCTTCAGGTAAACCAGTGTATATACAAAGTTAATAACAAAAATGGTCATTGTCCATAAAGAGCCTAGAACAAGAGTCTATTGTCTAAAATTAAAATAAATTCAGACCCCTAAACATGAGGATGTGTCCAAATAGGGTTCCTGACTTTGGACAAAAGCCACTGGCCATCCTCACTCTCTGGTTTAATGCTAATGTGGAGATCCTCCTTTTTTGTGGAATTAAATTGACTAACCGTCGCAATATCATAGAACCCGTGGGAAGAATGAAACAAAGAAATAGCACAGGAAATTGTGAAACAAAATCTAGCATTTGGACTACAGGAGAAGGGTCAGATTGCAGAGGCAGACAAGACATAATAGTGCAATCAAGGAGGTCATGGCACCACATCCATTTCAAAGCTGCTTAGAGTCCGTTTCTCAGAGCATCAGGACACCCATTTAAGTTCCTCATGAAAGCAGCCACTTATACAGATTCTGGGGGAAAGGCCTAGGCAGCACAAGAGTGATGTGGGTGTCAGGGTGAGACATTTCCCTCAACTCAAGTTCTTCTGGGCAGGAGGAGAAGGTTATGTAGCAGGTACAGCTGGAAGCCCCAATGAAATGGATTTATCAAGACTTAAGGAGGGGCTAGAGGCAGGCCATATGGAACTTGGCATACCAAGGGAATACTTGTTCAAGGCTAGGAGGAGAACCAACAACTTCCTCCCCTTGGCTGGTGGTAGCCCCAGTGCCCACTGTGACTGTTCAGCCTTTACCCAGCGTGTCTTGGAGAAAGATCTTGTAACAATCCCGGTGGGAAATATACCCATCCTGCTAGTGGATTCTCCCTCCTCACTGGTGGTATCAAGTTAGCATGCCGAGGATCTTTGTTCTTGTTCCTGGTGCTGCTCCGATCTTTGTAGCCCAGTCCATCGAAAAGGAATGTTAAAAAAAGATTTTCAGAAATCATTGTGCCAATAATGCAAAGCTGCCTAATTCATAACTTTAGCTGCCAATGTAGAGATTTTAACAAACATCTCACTGTCCTCTGCTTTCATACTCAAATGTTGGTAGATTGAACTCATTTAAATTGATAATTCACAGCATAGCTGTGAAATCAGCCATTCATTGTAGGTGAAATGGTTGATAACAGTTGAAGCATGAAAAAAGTTTTCAAGCTATTGGAAAAGTAGATTCAGAAAAGGTTCCACGTATTCGTTGTCTGAGCAGTGAGTTTTCCCACCAAAGCATTTTAAAGGAAATGTAAGTTGTTTATATTTTTGTACACCAAAGGTTCACACATTATTCAATAATTGTGCAGAATGACAAAGTAAAACTCACCAAATACATGATGGTTAGGAAGTAAACTAATGGTACACAATGTCAGCATTTCCAAAACGTCCAAAAAAGATTAGTAGTCAAGGCAAAAAAGTAAATAACAAACATGCAGGCTATTAAATGCAAAGTTTCAAAACTTTCATGCATCAACAAAACATGCTACATATAATAGGTAATGTTATGAAACAGCTCACATTCAACTGAAAAGAGGACAGACTCTCATCTGCTCTAAATCTTCCAGCTCAACATGGAAGGTTGGGCAGGAAATGTAAAGGACTCCATGGCACAGTGTTGTCACTTGGGGAGCTGTGTGTGGCGTTGGGAAGCCCATATTGTCCTGATGAGGCTGAATTTCAGGTTCAACAGTGATGTTCATCCCAGCGCTTGTGGCACAGCATCCACTGCAGAGTGTGGACAGCCTCTATATTGGAGTACATGGCAATGTTTTACCAAATTTGGGCCCGGGCTGAGTTGCTCAGCTGTGTATCTGGTCTGCAAAAACCAGGAGGTACTTGGCAATGACCCCCTCCATGAAGATTATTAATTCACTTTTGGAAAAATTGTAGCCTTCTCGGCTAGATCCTCAGCAAGTCCCTCAGCCATGTTAGGGGCAAAATAATGCCAAGATGCTTCTTGGAGGAGAGGATAGCTCAAAATGAAAATGAGGCGACTTCCTCTTCATGTATGTAATTTCTTGTTTATTTGCAGTAGGCAGACATCTTCGCCGGAGTATGTAGTTTTCGCCACTAATGCGTAGTCTCTGCACTGTGCATGACAGAGAACCTCTAAACATGGGACCTAGGCTCCACATGTCCCAAAGAGTCACCCTATATATAGTAAATGACCTCCAAATGTGAGAAAGTAACATAATCTAAGCAAGGATGGTTTGTGGACCTAATATATTTGTATTTATTTATTGTTTGATACATTTTGCTCCAAACCATGAGCATATTACATGGGATATGGTAGTTTGAGAACATATACAGATGACATTTTTATGTGAGCATAGCTGGTTACTTGGTAACATTATATGAACTAAACAGAGTTGTCGTAGGATGATATACACAGACAGTGTGTTTGAGGTCCACAAGTCATCATTGACATGAGAGTATTCAACCACATAAATGCAGTAACCAGGCTAGCAGCTGAAGAGAAAAAAATGTGGTGACCAGCCAATCCCATGCCTGACCTCTGTTCTGGGCCCTACGCTGGGTCCCTGGATGTATCTGTAGATCAGAGTCAAAATCTATATGCAGCCCCATAATATGTCGATGTTGTGAAACACACATTAAGCTACAACAATATTGCACATAAAGATTGGGAAGTATATTTGCCTACCCCTCCGCTGATCAAGACTGTGAATCATGACTTGAGGAACCAATAGTGCATATAATAATCGCTCAATTGGTCATGCACATACATGTGCCATATTGTACCTCTGCTCATATACTGTGGTTGGACATCTGTAGGGTCTGAAGAGATGGAGAGAGAGAGCATACCTGGCGTCACCTAGTTGTGCGTACTGTAACTATGGGTCTCATTACGAGTTTGGCGGTCGGACTACCAGACTGCCACAGTGGCGGTCTCCAAAAGACCACCATATTGGCAGTCTTACAGACTTACAGACTGTCTGGCATCGCACATGTGAAGTAGGCTTACATGGGGGAACAACATCTGTGTATAGTGTATACAGTACCGAGATTGACAGCACTATTATTCACACCAGGCACTGTTCTTCAATTACAAAAACAAGAACAATGTATCCTTCTTTAAATGAACTTGTCAACTCCCCATTGAAGTGTACCCACCTAGGAGGATGACCTCTGTATAGTGTGTGTGTAGTACAGACACTGACATGGCTGCAAATCTCAGCAAGTATTGTTATTGTCACTCCACTCAGCCATTCCAGTGTCCTCCGCACCAAAGACCCTTATCACTTAACTCTCAATTGAAGTGTCCTCACCTTTGAGGATAACATCTGTATACTGTGTGTAGTACAGGGACTGACATAACTGCTAAGGCATGGAGGTTCTGTCAATTTTACTCCAGTCAGCCAGCCCAGTGTCCCTTGCAACAAAGACCCTTGTTTCACAACCATCTGTTGACGTCTACTCACCTGGGTGGATAACATCCATATACTGAGAGCAGTACAGGGACTGACAGGACTGTTAAGGCCAAGAGGCACTGGTGCTGTCACTACAAACACCAGAACAGTGTCCTCTTCTCTGAAGTCCACAATACTTTTAAATCTCATATGATGTGTACTCATTGGGTGAATAGGCATCTGTCAGGTATTGGTCAGCAGTGAGAGTGACAGGACTGCAAATCACAGCAGGCATTGTTCCCCCAACATAAAGTAAAAAAACTGTGTTCTCCCCAAAATACCCCTGTGTACCAAATCATCATTTAAGTGTATGCACATGGGAGGAAACCATACGTATAGAGTGTGTAATACAGGAAGCAAAATGGCTGCAAATCACATGAGACTCCATTACTATCACTCCAACCACCTTTCCAGTGTACACTTGCAAATTTACCCTTCTTTGGGAATTCACACATGAAGTCCACTCACCTGGGGGGGATGGCATATTACACATGCATGAAGTGCAAGGAATGACATGAATGTCAAGGCCAGAAGGCTTTGTGTCTACAAATTCAAAGATAAGCACAGTGTACATCTGTTCAAAAAATCCTCGTTGGTCTACTCGCAATAAAAGCGAACACCCCTTGGGAGGATGACTTATGTATACCGTGTGTAGTAAATGGAGTAACATGACTGTAAATCCCAGGAGGGCCAGTCCCTGTAACTTCAACACCAGGCCAGTGTCCAGTGATGGGGGCAATCTGTTGCAAGGGTGAAGGCACATTGGGGTAGGGTATGTGGGAGGGATATTGTAGGTCAGTGGCATGAGGCCACAGGGCATGGGCCTGGCTAGGACACCATCAGCCAAGTGTAGGGTGCCTATCAAGAATCTTCAGGCATGATAGACCAGGTACTTACCGAACTCAGAGAAACGAAGCAGCTGCAGAAGGGGTTCCATTGTGAGTCACTACAAAAGTGCAAGACTACCAACACCATACTGGCCTCCCTATCAGAGGTGTTCAGGGAGATAAGCAGTACCCGGGTCAGGGACCATGACCACATCCCTTCCTTTGGCCTAGAAACACCTGTCCCTTCAACAACAGTGGCAGTCACTGGAAGGGAAGCCCTGTCAGGGAAAGGATCCACCTTAGACACCCCTGCATCTGTAGCAGCAGATTACCCCCCACAAGCGGGGACGTCCAGCCAAGAATCCAGGGGCATCGATGGTGCACGGTGTTATTAGTTCTTGCACCAATATCAATAAACCCACCAATCAGAAAAAAAACATTGTCTGCTTGCTTCTGTTCCACATTTTGAAATGTTGAGATATAAGCCCAAGGAATGGACATGAGAAAGACACAAGATGGTAATGGAAGGAGAGCTATGTCACAGGTAGTGCCATGCTGAGGATTACTTGCGACACACACTGATACAAGTGTCTCGTCACACCAAACACTTTATTGCTCTGTATAGCACATATGCTGTCAAAATGTCTGGACTGTCATAGCTAAGAACAGACGAACCATAGTGAGTCAGGATGGATATACCAAGGTACAGTCCCTAGACCACAGAACAAAGGGCTTTGTCAGACCTTGTCCCGTAGAACAGGCTAACAGAATTATAGATGTTATCACTAGCTTGAGCCTTACCACATACCAAAACGAGGTCTGTCAATATAACATCGCCATGGCACAGACAGAGGGCAGCTACAACAGTCCCTGATCATAGGTCCATCCCATTATAAGGACCAAGCATCTGGTGGTATGACACAAAACATATGTCAGTGTTGTGGCACAGGCACTGTAGCTTGGAATGATAAAAACACATCTACAGGTGCGTATAGATCTTACAAGATCATTGTCTACACAATGTGAAGGAAGAATGCATGGACTACACTTGATGATAACATATCTCAAAGGCATATGATCACACACATGAGACAATTGACCCAACACACCACATCAAACCTGTGTATTGTGTACTTCAAACTTCGACTCACTCCTTGTGCAAGCAAGTTTGGCACAGGACTCCTACACCCCAAATCTGTGACCAACATTACCTGGATCAATAAATGTCCACTTCCTATGTTAGTGCAGCATCAGATACCTGCCAATGTCACAACTCTGAAATGCCCACATTAGGATGTCAGGGTAAAGGTACCTGGGAAAAAAACAATACAAGGAGTTTAGGGTGTTAATTCATACCTAGGACCAAAAGCTCACATCAAACATCGGTTGATACACTTACATTGCAATGAGACTGACACAAACCTAGGAGATCATCAAGGTAGTGAATTGTTCACTTCTGACTTAGCAAGTAACCCTTGGCTGTATACTGCAAAGCATGAAATTCCCTATCCTGACAACCACAGTTCCTCATACAGTCATAGTAATCATATCACATCACATTACATACTTACACTCAGGTAAAGTAGTGATTGGTGAGAAATACTTACAAGTCTTCATCTTCCTCCTCATCACTGTCATCCTCACTTAGCATTTCAGGGTTCCCACCGGGTGGCACTACTAGTACCCCCTCACCTGGGATGAATGGGCTATTACTTCACAGGGCAATGTTGTGGAGCATGCAACAGGCCACAATGATCTTACACACTTTTTCAGGTGAGTAGAGGAGGGCTCCCCCTGTTCACCGAGGCTTTGCTAATCAGAACCTCAGTGCTTATGCTCTCTATGCCTTTAAAATTGTCACTGCATGCCACTGACCATTTTTACCAATTCCAATTGGCACACTGGAACACCCTTATAATTCCCTAGTATATGGTACCTAGGTACCCAGGGTATTGGGGTTCCAGGAGATCCCTATGGGCTGCAGCATTTATTTTGCCACCCATAGGGAGCTCAGACAATTCTTAAACAGGACTGCCACTGCATCCTGAGTGAAATAACGTCCACGGTATTTCACAGCCATTTTACACTGCACTAAAGTAACTTATAAGTCACTTATATGTCTCACCTTCACTTGGTGAAGGTTAGGTGCAAAGTTACTAAGTGTGAGGGCACCCTGGCACTAGCCAAGGTGCCCCCACATTGTTCAGAGCAATTTCCCCAGACTTTATTGTGCCGGGACACCATTACATGCGTGTACTACATATAGGTCAGTACCTATATGTAGCTTCACAATGGTAACTCCAAATATGGCCATGTAATATGTCTAAGATCATGGAATTGTCCCCCCATGCCAAATGTGTTATTGGGGTGCCAATCCCATGCAACTCCGGGGCTCCAGCATGCATCCCGGTTACTGCCAAACCAGCTTTCTGGGGTTTTCACTGCAGCTACCGCTGCTGCAAACCCACAGACAGGCTTATGCCCTCCTGGGGTCTGGGAAGCCCAGTCCCAGAAAGGCAGAACAAAGAATTTCCTCTGAGAGAGGGTGTTACACCCTCTCCCTTTGGAAATAGGTGTTAAAGGCTAGGGAGGAGTACCTCCCCAGACACTGGAAATGCTTTGAAGGGCACAGATGGTGCCCTCCTTGCAAAAGCCAGTCTACACCGGTTCAGGGATCCCCAACCCCTGCTCTGGCGTGAAGCTAGACAAAGGAAAGGGGAGTGACCACTCCCATGTCCATCACCACCCCAGGGGAGGTGCCTAGAGCTCCTCCAGTGTGTCTCAGACCTCTGCTATCTTGAATCAAGAGGTGTGAGGGCACAATGGAGGCCTCTGAGTGGCAAGTGCCAGCAGGTGACGTCAGGTGACCCTTCCTGATAGCTGCTTACCTGACTAGGTAGCCAATCCTCCTCTGAGGGCTATTTAGGGTCTCTCCTGTGGGCTTCTCTTCAGATAACGAATGTAAGAGCTCACCAGAGTTCCTCTGCAACTCCCTCTTCGACTTCTGCCAAGGATCAACCGCTGATTGCTCCAGGACGCCTGAAAAACTGCAACAAAGTAGTAAGAAGACTACCAGCGACATTGTAGCACCTAATCCTGCCGGCTTTCTCAACTGTTTCTTGGTGGTTCATGCTCTAAGGGCTGTCTGCCTTCACCCAGCACTGGAAGCCAAGAAGAAATCTCCTGTGGGTCGACTGAATCTTCCTCCTGCTAATGCAGGCACCAAACTTCTGCTTCACGGGTCCTCTTGGTCCCCTCTCATCGTGACGAGCGTGGTCCCTGGAATACAGGAGCTAGATCCAAGTGACCCCAACAGTCCAGTGGTCCATATGTCCAAATTTGTTGGAGGTAAGACCTTGCCTCCCCAGGCCTGACAGTAATCCTGTGTACTGTGTGAATTGCAGCTTCTAGGGCTTCTGTGCACTTTTGCAAGAAATCCTTCATGCACAGCACAGCCCAGGTCCCCAGCACTGCATCCTGCATTGCTCAACTCGCTGAGTTGACCACCGGTTTCGTGTGACCATCCTTTGTAGTGTTGAGATGACTACTGTGCTCAGTTTTCTTGAACCCATGTTCAAGTACTTCTGTGGGTGCTGCCTTCTTCTGCATGGTCTTTCTGTGTTTGTGAGCACCCCCTCTGTCTCATCTTCCAAGGGTGCGGCCTCCTGGTCTTTCCTGGGCCTGGGCAGCACCCATTTTCTTCAACTGTGACCTTTGCAGCTAGCAAGGCTTGTTTGTGGTCTTTCTGCGTGGAAACAACTCTGCATCATCCAGCATGCCCTAGGACATTTTCTGTGCAAAGGAGAAGTTCCTGGCATCTTCCGTTGTTGCAGAATCTTCAGCATCTTACACCAAAAGGCAGCCATTTTGCGCTTTCATCCAGGGTTTAGTGGGCTCTTGCCCCCCCGGACACTTTCGTGACTTTTGGACTTGGTCCCCTTCCTTTACAGGTCCTCAGGTCCAGAAATCTGTCTTCAGTGCTTTGCAGTCAGTTGTGGTCTTTGCAGAATCTCCTATCACGACTTTACTGTGTTTCTGGGGAAGTAGAGTAATTTTACTCATACTTTTCAGGGTCTTGGGGTGGGATATCTTGGACACTCTTAGTGTTTTCTTACACTACAAGCAACCCTCTACACACTACACTAGGCCTGTGGTCCCTAAGTGGTTCGCATTCCACTTTCACAGTATATAGTTTGTGTTGCCCCTATGCCTATTGCATCCTATTGTACTCTACAGTGTTTGCACTACTTTTCTAACTGTTTACTTACCTGATTTTGGTTTGTGTGTATATTTTGTGTATTTTACTTACCTCCTAAGGGAGTATATCCTCTGAGATATTTTTGGCACATTGTCACTAAAATAAAGTATCTTTATTTTTAGTAACTCTGAGTATTGTGATTCTTATGAAATAGTGCTATATGATATAAGTGGTATAGTAGGAGTTTTGCATGTCTTCTAGTTCAGCCTAAGCTGCTCTGCTATAGCTACCTCTATCAGCCTAAGCTGCTAGAACACTACTAATGTACTAATAATGGATAACTGGACCTGGCACAAGGTGTAAGTACCCACTATAAGCCATGCCATCCTCCTACAGATGGTTTGCCTAATCAGGCGGTAGAACTGGATGATGTGGTGCTCTTCCATGGTCTGAAGGTCTGGTAGTGGACAATAGACAGGAGGTTGTCTCATCTTACCCCTCCCTGGGTACCTGTGAATGACAAGAAATGAGTATTGCCTTTATCCAATGTGTCCCTTCCAATTTACAGGATGTATGTCAATGATACACAGCAAACATCACACCTGATAATCACGCAGAAGTCACATTTTCCCCCCTTGCTTTGCAACACGTGTACACATCATGTATCTGGTAATTAACATTTTGTGCATAAAAAATGTCACTCGGACTGTGACTGCATGTACCAAGCTTAAACCTGACCTTTATTGGAGGGGGTGATTGTAGTGGGGTGGGGTGCTGTGCCACAATGCAAATTGCCACATGTACCTAGCAATTTACATCAATGGTGTTTGAATAGTAGGAACTAAATGGCAGAACAAGACAAGCACTCATTACTGCAAATACACACATTTTCAGACGTATGAAGGATAATTCAGAGCTAAATAATGCGTTTCTGGCTTATAAAATGACGGCTGTCTGACCTACTCCACTGATTTGTCTTTGACCACCTGGGTAGGCACAGCCGGTTGAGCGCCCATTGTTCCAACAGGTGGGAGGGCCTGGAAGATTGTGGAGGCTCAGCTCGGGGCTGTCCTCCCAATGTGGGTGGGGTGCCATCAGACCATGACCTCCCTTATGGCCTGCATTCTGGTGGTGGCCTACCTGGAGCTTGATGGGCGTTTGAAGGCAGGACAGCAGCCACAAGGGGGTGAATACTCATCAAGTTCCTGCCTGTCCCATTGCCAGGTGATTGAGTGAAGTACTGACTGCCCCCCCTGACAATGAGGGAAGAGCCAGTGTCACTCAGTAGATGGGAGATTATTTCTGTTGACATGACAAGTGTCTTCAAGTGGTGTTCCTAGCCTTTTTATCCTCGGACCTAGGCCAAAACTGGGGTTAATCAACAAACCACCTGCTTGGCTTAGACCACAAATGGCTGCATACAGTGATCATTCATGTAGAGTTTGATGCTGTAGTGGGTGTAATTTGTCTCCAAGGATCACTACTCCTACATGTTACAGGCCCAAAGGTAAGTAGGTAATGGATCACTGTACCCTGCAATATGTCTGTGTATTTGCGTATGTGTGTGATGGGTGCCAGTGTCTCACTGAAGTGAGTGATGTGTAGGTGTCCATCATACATGTGACATGGCTTTGTCGTGTAGGCTCTTATTATTCTAATGAGACTACTAGATTTTAAGAGGCAGAATCACCTGCGGTGTGGGAGAATGAGTCTGACCCACTACAGGTGACACCTGTCACCCCAATCTGGGTTTTGTTCCGGCTAACTAGCAGTGCCTCATCTCTACCCAAAGGCAGGGATAATTGGGCAGCCGAGCGCATGACATAATTGATTTCTCAGGGAAACCAGGATCACTCAGGTCTCATCCGTTTCTCTCCATTACATTAGTCTCACATAGACAATGTCAAACAGAGGCAGTAAATGTTTCAATAAGGTTTTAATGAAGCGACTGCATCTTAGATAGCAAAGCAAGGGCTGCAATAACCAGGACGATACAGCATGACAAGATTAAAATTGTGACAAGGAGACAAGCATAGAAATAATGCTACCATGTTGTCACTAGAGTCAATAGACTAATTCCTACCTAGGCTATAATAGAGCACAGCATGTTACGCTCTAATTCTGCCCTTCAGGTTCCCCTGGGAAGACATAATCCCTCATACCTGAGCAAAGGTCTGAAGTTTGCATAAGCAGCTGTAGCGAAGCGTTCAGCAATCAACATACAGTTGTGGTTCTTTGGCTGGAATCTCCCTCTAAAGTGTAAGGAACAGGGAAGTGTTTTTATGATAAAACAGCTGATGTGCTGAGAAAATGTCCCTATGTAAGGAGATGTGTTTTTTATGAATGTCAGAGACAAAACTTATACCACGATCATTGACAACCTATCTAACTGCAGCCTTGAAAGAAGCACAAAGTGAGCAAGAATGTCTTGTTTGAGAAAGTAGTGCTGGCCTAGGCAAAAACAGCCAGATAGAGAGAAATAAAACAAGACGCAAAAGTGACTATTGTGAGAATAATAAAACGAAGCTGAATAAAATATATCTAGGTTAAAGTGCACAGCGACAGGCCTAGTATGCTAAAATAATATGCATGGAGCTATAACTAAAATGGCAACACAACAGCTTACATGGCTAATTGTTTGCTTGTGTAGCAGAGTACTTTCCCTTGGTAAGTGGGGAATGCCAATTGGTGGAATTTATGTGCCATCACTGTTTCCACCATTCCCTGTGCCTACATGTCAGCAAGTGCCCCTTTCTCTTTGGGAAACATTTGTATGCTGCAGTTCCAAGCATGTTCTACCTATGTTGAAGGGATAATGTCTGTATTCCCTCACATATATGTGCACGGCAACCTGTTTGTGGAACTGCAAATTCACAACGGGGTTAAATTTAATCTTGTGCCACAGCCTGGAGTGTGTGACCATTGTTTTCTGTCTGACAAATGACTTCATGCATCATAGTATGTATTTTGTTATGTAGAACTACAGTAGCAATGAGGGACATGACAGGTAGTCCCAGCGGGTGTAACCACTTTGTGTATATCTATGCCCTTGATGTGGAATCATATGGAACAGTGCACTGCACATGTGTAATGGATAATGATTGTGGCCTGACTGCTGGCATACATCATGGAGTAACTTGCAGTGAGTGATGTTGACATTACATGTGTTTGAGTACAGTCATTTATCCACAGACAGACACCAGGGTTACCATGTCCAAGATGTGGATGGTGTTATGGCTTCTCATTGGGCAACAGGTTGAGGGGCTTCTACTAGTCCTTGCACGTTCTGTGTCTCTCCAACATGCAAAGGACAGATGGCTTCAACTGAAACACTCAGAAGATGTCACTGTAATGGGTGTCAGACATTAGTGCTGACTATTCTGGGGCTTGCTGATTCCTTGTTTTGTGTATTCTGGAGACATCTCTCCCTGACGTTTTGAACCTGATCAATGCCACATGCATGGACTATCTAAGTGACTTGATACCATCTCCTTGACTCTGTTGGGACAAATGTCACTTGGAGAAGTATCCAGTGTTGATATGTTTCCAGTGTGACTTAGGTATTTCCAATTCACCTACTCCAGGATATTGTAATTTTGTAAGCAACATTGCAGGATGTCAGGGCATCATTTCTCTTTGTTGGTTCATTAGATATGTGCCAGGGAGATGTGTGCCTGACCTTGTGTAGGATATGTGGGAATGGACTATACAACGGGATACTATTGTTTGCCATTATTTGACTGACGTCTGCTGAATGTGAGCCAGTTTTGAGGATGAAGAACGCTCCTAGTTGGTACATGGTTATTGTAGTTCCAAGACTTCAGTCATGCAATTGTAGTTGTCTGAGATCCTGATTTTCCTGTAGGCAACTTTTGGAAATCCACATGGCATGCATGCATATGTAATAGCACATGTATGTATGTCTTAGGTGCATCTTTTTGCTGGGGCCTACTTGACATAATGGTATTGTTTGCCAAGCAGACTTGTGGGTCAAGTGTTATCATCGACAAGCAATGACCCAATTCCTCTCTGTCTTTGCAGCATCAGCACCAGCAAGTGGAGGAGACGGGGCAGAGCAAAGTGGGGAAGCATCTGGCTACGGGATCTCAGCTGAAGGCACCACCAACACAGAGAGACCCAATGGCCTGGACGGTGAGTGGACCGCCACTGGGGAGACTGGATCTACATCCTCATGATTCTCGGATTTCTCCTCCAGTGGCCACTCCCTAGTGGTGGCAGACCAATTGGGGCAACCACCTGTACCATCTTTATCTGCCACTGCCTATTCTATCATCGCCCTCCCTGTTGCTCCCCAATCATTTGGCTGTGCCCTCTAACCTAAGAGGTTGAGTGTCTCCTTCTCCCCAGGCACATCCACTCTACCCCCCTCAGTGAGGAGGCTATTGACCTCCTCAGGAGTATCTCTGTGGGTCAATCAGACATTGTGAATGTCATCCAGGGATTAGCAAGTTAGCTCCAATAGATAAATGCATTCCTGGAAGGAATGTATGGTGCAATGACGGACCACCAGAGATATTTTAAGGCTGCAGTCCTCACTGATGGCAGCCAGTCACCCCCCACCTTCCATACCTCCTCCACCTGCCTCATCCCAATTCAAATTCCCCCCTCCCCTTACACTACCAAGACACATGGACAGATCCACAGATATCCACCTGAACACCAAAACGTGTCACACAAACACAAGCACCACAAAACACACCAGCCTCTACCTACAGACACAACAACCCTCCCTACTTCCCTGGAAACTCCCACCATCCCCAGCATCACATACATAACATCAAACATATGGACACAACACCAACATTCACAGGCACACCCAGTACACCCATCAAACCCGCAGAGACTACCCCAGCAGACCTGCAGACATCCACCACAAGCACCATACCCCCAGATATCACAACTACCGATAGACATACCTTCCATAAGCACGCACCCATGTCATCCACACCTAGACACACTACATCCACTCCATCAACCTCCAAATCCTTACCCCTTCTGATAACCATGCCTGTGTGTCCTAAAACGTTTGTGTCTAACCTTGATCTTTGGCCTGTCTCCTGCCATTCCAGACCCAGAAGGACCCCCACATAGCCCCCCAGGCCATCACTTCTACCTCCAAGGTCTCCTCTGCCCCCCTGCAAGTGGCAATAAATATCCCCCAAAGAAGAACCCCATCCCTCTCAAGAAGAAGACCACCGCTCCCAAGCCCAAATCTCCCCTACCAAATCTGATTTCCCCCAAACCCACACCCCAGATAATCCCTGAATTGCCTGCCTGCCCACTTGTTACTCCTTCCTGTGGAGGTTCCCTGGCAGTTAGGAGTCAAGTTTTAGCACCATACTGTGCTACCTTTGGGACCACATATATGGACTGGCCAACGGAATTTGAACCTTTATATTTTAGGATAGAATAAATCCCAAACAGTTGGTTACTCTGGGTATATATTTGTCCTGCAATTCGTTTTTTCTACCTTGATGTACCTGACTGACTTGTGTTGTATGCCTCCATTTGTGTGTGTTTGAGCCTGCTTGATGCTCCATGTGCTGTTGTTAGCAGTATGTGAGTTTGTAAATAGTGCAGGTATCCCCAAAAAGAACGGTATATGTTATGTGTATTGGTATATATATGTGTGTAAATGCAATGGTGGTATCATTCTGTGCTGATTGGAATGGTAAGTATTTTTTTGTATTGACCAATTTGGGACTGTATGGTGTTAGACTTGTCCCTCCGATATGGCTTATATATTCATGTGTTGTGTATCAGCTGGATTGTTGTTTGCACAGACATGGAATGTGTTAAGCTGTGCTAGCTGTATTTGCATTTTCCTGTACAAGTGTCCATTTAGGTGTATGTCCCTTGCAGCTAGTTCCTGTAGAGGTATGTCCCATGCAGCAGGAGTTGTGTGTGCTCTGTTGACTTGCCCTTCCCGATTGTGCAGATGTGAATGACATTTGGGTTTAGCATTGTTTGTCCCTGAGACCCATGTAGTATAATTTACTGTGTACATGATGTTTGAGGGGCCTGTTAAAAGTGATATTTGTCCCAGTGCAGTCTCCTTCCCTGGGTGTCCCACTTGGCCCCCTCCCAATTGTGCTGGTAAAGTTGGCCTGTGGTTCTTTATGTTTTTGTGTCTCTATGTTTAGTGCATGCCATTGTGCTTCCATTGTGCTGTGTGTATGTGAAGTGTGTGTCCATTGCAGGGTTGTTTAATGTTGGTTTTGTTTGGGTTGCATGACACATTGACATATATGTGTGTTCTATGTGAGGACAGACCCTGGCCAGTGGTGGATGTGAATGTTTGATTTGTGATTTTACATGTGCTATAGGTGTGTTTTGGTTGATGTGTATGACAATGCTATGTAGCCTTTAGTCTTCCTGTGCCTGAGCTGTGTGGCCATGTGTATTTGTGCATTTTTGCAGTGCAGTGTAAGTGTGCTGCCCAAAGGGGGCGTATTGTGACTGTATGCGTGTCCATGTTGATTTATGTTTGTGAGTATGAATGGGTTGAGATATGTACCTGCTGCCCATGCAGTGCCCCCATATGATGTGTGAGCTGGCACAACAGACAGTTATTAAGTATTAGGATATAGGTAGGTGTGTGTACGTATGATTGTTGGTGTCCATGGAGGCATTGATTTCATTGTCTTTTGATGAGCATCAGCAGTGGCATAGCGTTTGTGAAGGGTCCCATGGCGGCACTGGACTTGGAAGGCTTCCTGCAGGTGAGTGTCACCCGTTATACTGTCCTATTCTGCCACCTTGCACATTGTGGTTGGACCGCCACGGTCACATTGGTGGTGTGCAACGTTGTAATGGGTCTGGGGAAAAACACAGACTCAGCCGGTCTGTTTGTGCTTCCTTGTGATAGTACTGTTCTGTGTTGCTTGGTGGTGCCAGTGGAACAGTGATGAGGTTTTGTTGGTACGACCGCCAAACTCATAATACAGTAATCCATCCTCCAGACCAATGATGGTCGGACCACCACTGCCACCATGGCGGTCCGCGGACCGCCAAACCCATAATCAGGCCCTTTGTGTCTCTCCATATGATTATTAGGGAAGGCCAAAGTCTATGCTCTGTCTTACCATGTCCCCATTTCCAGAAATAATTTTCTCAAATTCGCTAAGATTTTAGAGAAAGGGGTGTGGCTTGGTGCCATGAGAAGAAGGCTGTCTACAGTTGGAAATGAAAGAGACAAATCATTTCTTTAGCAAGAAACATGACAGGAAATTGCTTATGAATTTTTAGTCCCTAAAAGCATGTGTTCAAAGGCAATTTTTGTTGTCTCTCTCTAGTAAGTTGCATCCTTTATCTTAAATACACATCTCATGCCAACCATTTTTTTGTGTTTTCTTCACAAAATTAGTACTCCGGCATTTCCATGCACTTATTCTAAGATGCCAGTTACCTAGTATATATGCTTCTAAACTGAATTCCAGGCATTAGAAACATCTCCTTTATCAGTCCTGCTGAATAATGGTATACACATCTCCTTTATCAGTCCTGCTGAATAATGGTATTTAATTGATGAAATTTCAAACTAACCTCCATCTCTAATAAGTTGACATTCAAATACAATTTTCAATGCTGGGCATCCTCATTTTGATTTGGAGATCTCTGTGGCCTTGACTGTAATTGTGAACTTCACTTCAATTATGATCTTTTTACAAGCTCCAATATGTATCATATTATTTTCTTGAATTTTTCTACTTTAATGTTATCTCAAAATTACCAACAGAATTCCACAACTCCTTGTGTCTATCTCAGCAATAATATTTTGTAAACTGCAATATATACCTGTGTGTGTCTTTTCATGAGTCACAATGAATATTGTTTGCAAAGTCAAAATGAGAAAATTAAAACTAACTCCTCTTGCTTAGTGAAATGTTACAAGAAAATGTCACTTAAATCATCCTTATGCTACTTTTTCTGGAATATATTGATCAACTAAAGATATAATGGCTGCCAAACATAATTTTTATGGTTTGCTCATAGCTAATTCTTTGCACAAGATATTACTAAATCTATCACTGAAAGTTGAAAGACATTTTTAGACATGGATCCAGAGCTAAGAACTTTGAAATCACATTTGGGGTCTCATTATGAGTTTAGTAGAGGGGAAGACCCATCCGACGAACTTCCGATGGGGAATTTACCATCTTACTTGCTACCTCCACGTTGGCCCCATTATGACTTTCCCGCTGGGCTGACAGGTGGAAACCTTGTTAGCCCAGCGGGAAAGTGGTGAAATCGTATACGAGCTGACGACAATGCTACCGCCCTCAGGAGGCACCAAGACCCTCATGATGCACACTATCTGCATAGCAGACAGTGCACATTAGGAGTGTTCTGGGCAGGGGTACCCATGCACTGCCCATGCCATGAGGGCCCTCTCCACCTGTTTTCTGCTAGTCTTTTCATGATGGAGAAACTGCCACCATGAAAAGTTGATGTAGAACTAGGTTGTAATCAATAGGGTGGTGCTGCATTCAGCACCATTCTGGCTGATTGCGACCTGCACCCGCCTTCAGCCCGTAGAGATCACTGATCCCGGCAGAGATGGCAGTACCCTGGAAGTCTGACTGCCAGGGTCGCAATCTGGAGGTCCTAACTGCCACCATTAATCTGGTGGTCTAGTGACCACCAGACCATAATGACGCCCTTGGTCTTTCCCAGCCGTGTTTTTTTAATGGCACACATAAAAATGAAACAATGACTCTCGAATATCCAACCAAGCTGCAAATGTTTCTAGGTGACTGCAGGATAGAAGAAATGAAAACCTTTAGCTCCTCTATGGATGCTTCTTATGTTTATTAATAGACTTATAATAGCAGACCTTTTAGTTCGTCAGGAACAGTAGCCTCAGGCCCAAGTTTAGCAGCACCGACTCTGTGTCATAACAAATACCAGAGGATCAGAGTGGCTAGATAGGGAAATGTGTTAGGGAGGGTACTGTGAGGAGGGAGATCTGTAACAAAATTATGTCCTTGATTAATGGATTAGCCTTAAAGTAGGTGCTTTATAAGAGAGATAAGTACAAGTATCAAATCACCAGTCTATGCGATATCTTACCTAAAACGAATATGTAAAGGAAGTACTTAGATAACACCACTGGGTTGTATCAGGTTCACATAAATCCTCCTATATAATACTTGGCATGAAGAGAGAGTACTTTCTCAAAACATGGCACCTTAGCATTTGTCTTTCAAAAATGTTTATGCTATTGATGAATGATATTGTCGACTTTTCTCTGAAGTGGTTAAACACACACACAGTAGATTGCTAAGAGCATGGCAATATCTATTAAGTATTGGGATAGATATCCTAATCTCTATTAAAAACAGCAGAGCTTGTTGTACCACTTGAAAGTATTTACCATATGACCTTGACATCAAGTGACCCATGGATGCAGCATCTTCCCAAGAAATTAAGTCATTGATTTGCATAGAAATGTAGACCTTATTCAAAAGAACTTCACACCTCAGAGATGTCATATAGGAGATAATCAGTAAAGCACACTGAGGTTCAATGTAGTTACACAAGCACATCCTTCCAATGCCAGTTATCCATACAACATAGACATTTAAACTCACTCAACTTAAAACAAAAAACATAAACCCATCTGTGTGACGCTTACCACATCTGATGCTCATCAGAACTATGTACTGCTGCCGAAGCTTGTAGATGCTTTATTGCAAGCAACCAGGACCGTGTGTGGCAGCCTTTTATTGTGAAAAGCATTGCCCTAGTAACACAACAGTCAGCAGGCGGGGAAGCTATGGGGGAATGACAAAAATATATATATCTAATAATAAACAAAAGTATATTTTCCGTCGCTCCAATCCGCTCCTGTCCTCAACTGCAGACACAGGCTCCCAGCCTGCCCTGCATCCAATCCTAATGCTGCTTTCACGCTGCTGTCAGCATGAAAGCAGCATTAGGATTGGATGGAGCGCCCAGCCAGCGCGCTCCACGGCAGAGTGAAAGTCTCTGCCTGCTGTCTCCCACCTGGCAACACAGTGCTGGGTTGGAGAAAGTCCAGTGCGCATGTGTTTGCCCAGCTCAAAATGGCCGGCCAAACATGCATGTGCACTGAGGGGGAGTGCTGTGCCGGTGTCATCACCCCATGGCCCGCACTCTTCACAGTAAAACCATAATAAATATAGTTTACTATGGTTTTACTGGAAAGGTTTTGCAGCTGCTGCAACGCTCCTACAGCATAGCGGAGGAGCCACCTCTGCTGACATCATACTTAGCAGACTACTACTAGGCAGTGTCTCTGAGATCTTGACATGTCACGCAGGCAGGGAAGGGCATGACATATAATTTGCTTTTTAATTTTTTTCTTTTTCTAACATATTTTCCCTTCTCTTGCAGGCTTCTCTATTATCAATTTGTGTTGCTGTGTTGTTATCTTTTGCTTTATATGACTCCCTATACGATCTGTCTTGAAGTATATAAAATGCTTCTACGTACCTTAAGTATAGTGATAGATACTATGGTGGGCAAAATATGGCAGGTGAATTGTTGGGTAACTATTTAGATGTAAATAAATAGTCAAATTGATTGATTGTACAAGAATATGTTCAATATTGTAACGTTATAAAGTTCTGAATCAATAATTCCAACTGAATATATTTAAAATAATTTCACATTGATTGAGGTAAACTTAAAGAAAAAGTTCATTTTTCCATGTGGAAACCAACATTTCTCATGAAAAAATTACCACAACAGCTAACTCATTTAAAAAGGGTGAGGTCCAGATGGGTTTTCCATTGACATTACATTTTTTTTTATCACATATCATTACCTTTATTACATGATTTAATTAACAATTTTTCTTCAATGGGATTACCTTAAGGTTCTTTCCAAAATACTCTAATTTGTGTAATTGCCAAGGAAGGTACAGATACCAAATTATGTCAACATTATAGACCAATTTCACTATGGAATACTGAGTGCACAATATTTAAAAAAAATATGTTCTTCAGCTGGATCACCATTTAATTGATGGATTAAGATGGAAACAATCCAATTTTGTTAAAGAAAGCTATATTTAGCTTTATACAAGGATGTTTTTTTAACTTTCTGAATCAACCAAACAGTTATACATCCTCCTTGGTGGCTGCTACACTTTAAGTTGGGAAGGGGTTTACCCTTAATAATGGGCCTTTAATTTTTCAGGTTTAAAATGTGTCCAGATTTAGCCCTAGAATTATCAATTTATTATCCCTACTATTAGAAATTGTGGCTAATGGATGACTGGGGTGTGAGCCCAGGTTAAGCAGCAAATTGTAGTCAGGGTAAGATACAAGCAAACCCTAAATTGACCTGTACTCGACCCACTGGGAGCTTAGCACAGAGTAGTCAGGCTTTACTTAGGGGCAAGTTGTAAAGTATTTGTGTAACATTTCAAACAATAAAACAGTGAAAACACCTCACAAAAAATCCCACACCAGGTTAAGAAATAGAGTTTAAGTTAATATATAAAACAAGACCAAAACAGCAAAAATTCAATTAGTAGAACCAGAGGTATGAAATTTTAATCAATAATCTATTAAACACCACCTAAAAACAGTAGGCACCAACTGTAGCTATCTGGTCTCACTGGTCTCACTACACTGGTTCAAAGTCAAATACTCCAAGCAACCTGGATGGAGCACAGATCAGTTACAGTCCTAGATTACTCTCGCTTAAGGTTTGCCTTCTCACATTTCGTGCCAAGTGTCCTGCTTGCATTGGAGAGGGTCATGGGAAGCAAGGAGAGTGTCACGGGTGGCTGCCGTGGGAAGAGCAGGCCGGGTATCATGGATAGGCAGGATGCTGCTTCATGTTGGTGGTCCCTCACGAGCTGACAGTGCTTCCGGTGATGGCTGGAGCTGATTTTTAGAGTGAGCAGCACAGTTCTGGCACGAACAGGCCAATTTGCAGTCACAAACAGCCAAAAAGCTTGATTTCAAGAACTTGAAAGCCACACTAAGGGTCCAGGATGTGAAAAGCTCGATGTGGGGGTCAGGAACTCAATTAATATGGGTCAGTTTGCTGTTTGAGAGTCTGTTATGTCCCTGAGGCTCAGATTGGGAGGCCAGGAAAATAGCCCTCTGGGTTACTCTGGGATCCTAGGTTCAAGATGAAGTTGCAGATCCAGTTCTTCTTCGCTAGGGATGAGGGCAGCTTGTGGCGGGTCAACACAGCAATGCAGCAAAACTTTCAGGGTAGCAGTCCAATGGTTGGCAGTCCTTGTAGCAGCACATCAGTCATTCTTTTTGTCAGAGTAGCCACGGGTGCAGAAGTGTAATAAAGTGGTAGTGTCTGAAGTCCTTCTTTTATACACGGCTGCCATGGTCCTGGAAGGTAAGAGAAGCTTCTAGATAGTGACTTTGAAGTGCATGGAACTTTCCTGTGTCTTCTTCTCTGGCACCAAGCTGGCTGAAGTGACAATGCAGGGCTGTCAAGCCCTTTGTGTGAAGACAGGACAAAGTCCATTCAAGTGCAAGTGAGGCTGAGCCCTGATCCTCCTTCCCATCTTGCAAGTGATGTCTCATCCAGTCAAAGCTAAGCTCCCATTGTGTGTGGCTGTCTAGGAGGAGTACACAAAGCCCAACTGCCAACTAGGCCCAGTCATGTGTTCAAAGACAGGCTGCAGGCACCAAATAACTAAGTCAAGAAAATGCCAACTTTCTAATAGTGGCATTTTCGGAATTCTCTATAAGTTAAGATTTTAGACTGTAATTCCAGAGATACCTAACATGAAAGAGTCAACTTTCCCCATTTGGAAATTACACATAAAATGTAACAAGTTAGCTCCAATGTTATCCCCTGGGAGAGATAGGCCTTGCAGTAGTAAAAAACAAATGTAGGAGTTTTTCATGACCAGGAAATGTAAAAGTTAAATGTCCGTGTCTACCTTTCAGATACACTGCATCCTGCCCTCTGGGTTGTCCAGAGCCAACACTAAGGGTGACATATATATAAAAAGGGAAAGTTTAGGCCTAGCAAAAGGTTTATTTTGCCAGGACAACATAGCAATTTAAAACTAGGGAGGGGGTGGCACTTGCAGAGCTTCACTCTGTGGAATTCCACAGAGTTATATGAAAACTCTGTGAGATTACATGGAGATCTGCAGAAGGATGGAATTAGACATGTTCCACTGCTCACGCTGATTTTTAGCACTTGGAGCTCATTCTGCGAAAGCAAAGTTAGCCCAAAGTGCAACTTGTGGCACCACAGAATAGGCATGGGCATAGAAATACACTCTGCTGGAGGAGTTTGTGGAATTTGGGCACTTTGCACTACATGGTCTAGTGCAGAGTTTCCGAATTCCACATGCCAGCGTGGAGAGGAGTTTGTGCGCATGAGATTGGGTTTTAGCACTCCCTTGTGAGCGCCACAATACTCCCTGACCACAGGCGAGCGCAGGCAATACTTTGCATTTGATCACGCTGTTTCTGGCCAGGGATGAAAGACTTTGAATTTACTTGCGCTGCTTCCAGCCGCAACTGCAGCAAAAACAGTCCTGTTTTTGAGTGCAAATGCACCTGGAGTATATTTTCAATTCAAGGTACATCTAAATGTAGTTAAAATTGTTTTTTGAGTGGATGTTCTTCTCCAATGGACTCCTTGAGTTGTTTTTTAGACTGAGAAGCCTTTTTTGTCCCATACAGGAAGGAAGTGCCCCAGAGACTCCAACTTCCTGTTCCTGTCCAGCAGGATCCTCCCAGTGCTTTGTCCACCTCGTGGTCATTTTTCACTTGGATTTCAAGTGGATAGATCACTCTCTTTGTATCCTGGATCTTTCTTTGGATTTAAGGATTTGTTTTTTGTGAAATCACACAAGTAAGTAAAAAAAAATGTTGAATAAGGGTGTGGTCTGAAGTTTAGTTATTTATTTTGCATTTCATAGATTTTTCATCTTTTGTAAAGGAAAATTGTTGCATAGCTCAGTATCTTTTGTATGTTTGTAACATTTGTAATATTATTTTAATATGTGGCCGAGATATCCAAAGGTCCTTCCAGCCAGTAGGCCAGTACCAATAGTCATCAGTGCATGAAATAAATGTTTCAGTGATATATGATTTTAAAACTTTATTTAGGGCACAGATAGCATTGAATGAAATTAAAAATGTTAGGTATTTTTTTCATTTATTTTTTTGGCAAAAAGTGTATTGTGTGGTAATATTTGATGGCATAGGAGTATATGTGTACTTTTTTTGTGAACTTTATATAGCTGAGTTAATTTTCGTGTTTTGCATTGCAGAATTAATGTTAGTGTTTTCTTCAGTGTTACCACCATGCCTCCTTATGGCCAAGGTGTGTGTGTGTTTGTGTGTGTGTTTGTCATTCTCCACCATTTGTCTTTGTTCTTCATGCCGTGTGGCTAGGAGCCATTTTATGTAGTCTATGTTCATAGGCTTGCATGTGTTCTTTGTTCTACATGCCTCCTTGTTCGCAGTTGTTATTTGACCATGTGGCTGGTGGCCATTTTCTGCATCCAGCCAATGTGTTTATGTCATAGGCTTGCATGTGTTCATCTTTGTTCTCCTTGCTCCTTGTTGCTTGACCATGTGGCTGGCAGCCATTTTGTGCATGCAGCCAGTATTCCTTTGCCAAATACTTGCATGTGTTCTTTGTTCTCCATGCCTCCTTGTTCCTATTGTTTGATTATGTGGCTGGCAGTCACTTTGTGAATGCAGCCAGTGTTCCTTTGCTATAGGCTTGCATGCATTCTTTCTTTGTTCACCATGCCTCCTTGCTGGTATTGGTGACCATGTGACTGGCAGCCATTTTGTGCACGTAGTCAGTGTTCCTTTGTATTAGGCTTGCATGTGTTTTTTCTTTGTTTGCCATGCCTCCTTGTTCTTTGTTGTTATTGTTTGACCATGTGGCTGGCAGCCATTTTGTCAGTTCAACTAGTGTCCCTTTACCATAGGCTTGAATGTGTTCTTTGTTTGCCATGCCTCCTTTCTCCTTCTGGTTGTTTGTCCATTTGGCTGTCAGCCATTCCATGCATCCAGTCAGTGTGTTTTTGCCATAGACTTACATACAAACATTGGTAATTAGTGATCATTTGTTTATTTTAAGCTTCTATTTTCTATTTTAATTCTTTATTTTATTTTATTGTTATTTTATTTTTCATTCAATTGTTTTGTTTATCATTATTTTAGTTTATTTAAATTTTATTTTTTATTTTAAGTTTTAATTTAAATTTCTTGTTTTGTATTTTAATTTTTATTTTAGTTCTTTGATTTAAAAAAAAATGTTTTTAATGTTCTATTTTAATTTTCTTTAGTTCTGCATTTTGCCTTAATCCATCCATACACATCCATTCCTCCATCCATCCACCACACATGGACAGCCACACTACAGCATTTGTTTTTTTTAGGGGGTATAATAATTCAATTTCCATCTGGACACCTTGGCTGTGGAGCACTACAGACAAATCAGCAGCATAATTCTGTATTTTAATGATTATTCCATTTCCCCTGGACCACCTTGCCCCCATGGGTTTTTTAAAGGATTATTCCACTTTCCCAAGCACCTCTATCTGACTACTCCAGATGTCCCCTTTAAAACAGATGGAGAAAAAGCAAAGAGCTATATCTGCATGTTGTGCAGCTTGATTTGAAGTGAAATGTCATAGTGTGGTTTGACTTTAAAATGTTTGATTAATCTATTACTTATTACATAAGTAACCAACTGCACTGTGATTGCATTTGTCTGTACTATTTCAAACTGCAACATTGCCACGTTTCACTAACTACATGTTTTTCTAACTTGGTTTCTTTTAGGTGTAAAACAGGAGGGACCTCACACCACCCGCAGTACTGCCAAAGAGAAGTCCTTACACTTACTTCAGTCCTCCAAACTCTTCAGCGTGTGCATCTTAGTGCCTGTGCCAACTTAGAGCTTAACATGGCCTCAAAGAGAGTTGCTCCTGTGAGCCAGTGAGAAGAAGCAGCTTTCCACCAGTGTCGTGCCAACCACAACTTTTGTCAGGAGACAAGTGCCTGCAAAGAGACGAGAAACAACGGCTACAACTGGTCAAATCATGATGGAAGGTGAGGAAGAAGAGGATAACATCCTTACGCAAAGCAGCCCTGTCCCCAACAGTGCGCCAGAATCACCTGCCTCAGTGACCTCACAATAACACAGGAATACTCAGAGTCCGATGATGACACCACATCATACGGTGATTACACAATGAAGTACATTGAGTCTACCACCACCTACATCTCAAAAGTCATCTGCGTCAATGGTCCCATAAAAGAAGAAAATCCAGGCTACAATTACTGCTATGTTTAGGCAGACAAGGCTCTACAACTGCAATCACCCAATGGCAAGTTTGTACAATGGAAAGCTGGCAAAAATGTTAGAGCTGGATCACCTCCCTTTGTCATTTGTGGAAGGATTGGGATTCTTAGAATTTATGGCAGCCATCTGCCCAAAATGGAAGGTTCCAAATAGGACCTATTTTGCCAGAGTTGCTACTCCAGCACTGCATCTCGATGTGCTGCAATTGGTTAGACAAGCTTTGGAGCAAAGTGTTGTCCACACTATCCACCCGATGACAGACATGTGGACCAGTTGTCAGGCGACAGATTGCATGTATATCACTCCATACTGGATCTCTTTTGTGGGGATAAAGCAAAAGCTAACAACAGGTCTTGGCTCTGAAGAGACTTTTAAGAGTGTTAGGGGTCTTGCAAAAGTAGCCATGTTTGCCATGGAGAAATCACACACAGCTGCAAACATCTTGGAGTATTTTAATAGTAAGGTGTCTGAATGGCTGCGACCTAGAGGTCTCCGAATTGGATTTGTTGCTAGGGACAATGACAATAACATAGGGCCTGATTCTAACTTTGGAGGACGGTGTTAAACCGTCCCAAAAGTGGCGGATATACCACCTACCGTATTACGAGTTCCATAGGATATAATGGACTCGTAATACGGTAGGTGGTATATCCGCCACTTTTGGGACGGTTTAACACCGTCCTCCAAAGTTAGAATCAGGCCCATAGTCAAGGCCATGGAAGACGGAGGCTTTTTCAGAGTCCTGTGTTTGGTGCACTGTGTCAACCTGGTTGTGCAAGAGTTTCCCACAAAAGAAAAAATAGCAACATACTGATCACCTGCAGATTAATCTGCACTGATTTCAGCCATTCTTTTAAAGCCGGGAAACAGTTACAGATTATTCAGCATGGTAACAGAGTACCAGTTAAAGCTCTGATACTGTAGGTGTCAACACATTGGAACTCAACCTATTCTATGTTGCAGCATCTGTTTGAGCAGTACAGACAGATCAATGACTATGTCATTCAAAGAGGAGCTGATGCAATTGGAAAACCTATGACCATGGATGTGGGCAAATTGGGCTAGTCAAAAGCCTCTCACAGATGCTGCTCCCTTTTGAGGTTTTCATGTGGGAAGTTAGCAAAGAGGACAGTAAGATGGGCCAAGCTATCCTGTTGTTTCATCTGCTACAGGACCAGCTAAAGAAGGTGTCTGAAAGATTCACACTAAGAGGTGTGAACGAAAACTTAGAAGCACATGCCTTATTGAGAGCCTAAGCTATCACTTGACCTGTAATGCAAGGCTGAGAAATTACATTAACTTATAGAAAGAGTACATCTGTGCCACCCTACTCGATCCACGCTACAAAAAAATTATTCCCTATTTCATTTCTTTTTCTGAAGGGAACATTTCAAAATACAAGAAAGAGGTGGATTGTTGAGCAAGCCGGAGAACTGGAAGAAGAAAGGCTGGAACTTAGAGTGACACTTAGCAGGACTATGTGCCACCTTCAACTTCCAGAGAGGGGAGTCTTGTCTCACAGCAGCCAACACCTGCAACAAGAACACTGGCAACAGCAGCTTGAGAAGAATCAGACCCAACCTCTGCATTGGCCTAACTTCAAGTGGCAGGTCTTAAGACCAGTGCAAAAGTGAAGGCAAAAGAGGTTGAGCAAGTGGCAGCACCAATGACACTTCAGAGGGCGTTCCAGGAGTATCTGGATAACCCAAAAGAGCTGTATGTGGATCAAAACCCATTGGTGTGTTGGTTTTGGAAGATGCACCAATGGCCAGAGCTCAGCAAGCTGGCAATAACGTCTCTGGCTTGTCTTGTAGCAATTGTGTCTGCTGAATGTGTGTTCAGTGCAGCTGGTGCAGTTATTGCAGTGAGAAGGACAAGTCTCTCACCTCAAAACATGGCTAGTTTAACTATGATCAAAATGGACCAGTATGGTGGCGTGGCTGGCCACAAGCAGGATGGCCGGTTGCTGAAGACGCTCCCCGTGCCGAAGGACGAAGAAGGGACGAAAGTGGAGCTAGGGAAGTGGGGAGGGCGCTATATACTCTCCCTGCTGTGTTACCAGGGCAGTGGCGCCCCTTCAAGCAATTGCAAGAGATAGGGAGAGAAGCAGCGAAGTGCTGTAGTCCGGGCACCGAAGGCCCCAGAGTGCGACCCTCAAGGCCTAGTGAAGCCTCAGGCTCGACTTCTGAGCAGCTCGGGCAGGCCTGTAATGGCAGGAGTATAACATTGGGAACTGCCCTGATGAAGGTGGCCTCAATAATGGAAGATTACCGAAATGCGTGTAGGCTATAGGTTCCTATTGTGCCTCATTTGAGATTGTTGCATCATTATCACTTTACTTGGTCATAAGTCCCCATTGTATCTGAGGTTAAGATTTTTGTACCATCACCATTGGATCTTCATCTATCAAAAACCTTTTAGTGATATATGTTAGAATGTATATCTTTTGTTTCTATTTATGTGGTCGTTAGAATTATATGTTAGTAGGATCATCTATTTCCTTGTATTGTATTTTATGCATGTTTTAGTTTGTTGTGAATGTGGGATGATTGAGTTAGGTGAGTGTAATTTTTGTATTAGATGTTATGCCTTTAGTATTTTGTAAATGGATCTAATAAAATCATGTATTACTGACATAACTTGTATTCTGAAATATCATATTCTGATAGACATTTAGCCCTAGCCATACATCTAAGAGTTTAATATTTATGCAACATACATAATTATGTTTATTGACACTAAATGTGAAATGGTTATGGAGGAATATCCACTCTGATGTATTCTTTATAGCTCATAATTTCGATTCACTCTACTGTAATGGCGGGAGTGTCAAGCGGTCGTCACAGGTAGGGCGCAGGGCCCATCAGACATAGATTTCTCCCTGCCACCACACGCATATATTATGGGGGACTGGGGGTGTAATGAAATTGAATACTACACCCCTGCCTCCTTACAAAAAATCAAAGTTCCCTGGTCCCGCGGAATGGGTCCGGCCCGGACTGCAAAACCACTGTCAGCCCCACATCGCATACCCTCTAGACTGTGAGCGGGGAACCGGAGGTCCGAAGAAAGAGGCCAGCATAAGGATAAAACATGCTTCCCTAAGTGAGAAGGTTTGCCGGAGACCATGAAAGCAGGGGAAGACCTCAGAGGGCATTTTTTTGGTGCCTGTCGATTTTTCAAAGCAGACCAGGACAGTAACATAAGTTGAACTAAAAACCCTGGGATCATTTCTTGCCGCATGATGGCTACTTTTCCAGACCGTATCTAAGCACATGTAGGAGAGAATGAAGTAAAGTCAATGTGAACCCAAAATACTGCCCTGGTTTCCCCCTACTAAGTGTATTGCAATTGAATGGTTACCAATGCAAACAGAGAGCATGCTGAGGACATCTTACAAGACGCTTTGGGTAGAGGTGTCTATGTCTTTCCTATGGGATCCAGGGTCCTAACCTCAGTGCATTGTGTCCCGAGAGATTCATCAACCTGAAGCCCCTGCGCACTACCTGTGGTAGATATATGAGGGTGGGACGAGTGAAGCCCTCTGGGTGCTCCTGCCCATATTGACCATCAGTGTGGGTGCAAAGACACGAACAGCACAGAAACACTATATCCTACGTCTGAAAGGACAGACTCGAAACCCTACGTGCCCGGGGTGACCCAAGACAGGCTGTCTGTGGGGAGGTGATGTAGAGTGGTAGATTGGTCTGAAGGGACAAACCGTTGCCATGCACGGACCCACCATCGAAGGCAGTTTGTGTGACAGTTAATTGACAAATGGACCCTAACAGAACCCTTCCCTGCACCGACTTCAGTGGTGCTACAAGAACATTGGGCAGCACGGTCTGTCAACAGCTAAAGGTAGTCAGACCATAGACCATGAACAGGAAGGCCACTGACCAGAATTGACTCCTCTTGCATAGATGTGGTATTCAGAGCTGATATGCCCTCAGACAAATCCACCAGTAAAGCTGCCCACCAATTGCTTTTTTCAGAGGCTCTTGCTCAACAACGTTCAGGACCCCACCAGCAGCCGCCGCCTGTCATCGAGGTGCCAGACACCCACCTAGGTGTGCAACTTGAATCCACAATGGAATGCATCCTGCAGGAAAAAGCAGTGGTGGGTAAATGTCTAGAAAGTATGGACACCAGTATATCCGAGTTGGCCTCGGAATCCTGTTCCCTTTGCACAGATAAGCTGGATTCCAGGACAGAGTGATGGGGCTCAATCAACGCCTCACCCTAGTGGAGGAGAAACTTAACCAACCAACAGCTAAAGACCAGGAACTGCAATACCTGAGAGACGAACTCACAGACCGGGAAGATTATAGTCGTAGAGATAATGTCGGCTTCTTTAAGATCAAGGAAGGCGCGGAAGGCACAGATGTCAGAGCTTTCCTTAACCGGTTCTGTGCCTTGGACGAGGTGACCTTGTCCAAGGCACCAGTTCCCGTGTGCCTTGGAAGAGGTCACCTCGTCCAAGTCACAGGAACTGGGGGAGCACTAGCGCTCCCCCCTGTGCTCCCCAGCCCCCCCCAAGGCAGGGATGGAAGGGGAAGCCCTTCCCCTTTCACCCCGACCCCCTCAACCCCCCCTGTGACCTATTATTAGGCTGATCTGCCCCCAGGGGAGCAGAAACCTCTAGGCGCCAGGGCAAATTCTTTTTTGTGTTTTTTTTTTTTTTGTTTGTTTTTATAGAGATGGGGAGCGACGCATTAGGCAAGGGTTGCTCCCCTGGGGGGCAAATTGTATTTAGACCATTTATGCCCCCCTTGGGGGCAGATTGGCCGATTTTAGGTCAATCTACCCCCAAGGGGGCAGAAACCACTAGGCACCGGGGATTTTTTTTTGGGCGCCAACGTCACGCAGGGGGAGCGACCCCGTAGGCAAGGGTCGCTCCCGGGGGGGGGATTTATTTTAGGCCATTTCTGCCCCCCCTGGGGCCGGCTGAGCTAGAGGCCAAAATCCACAGGTAGGCACTTTGCAAAAAACACCTCTGTTTTCTGTGAAAAAATGTGATGTGTCCACGTTTTGTTTTGGGCCATTTCCTTTCGTGGGCGCTAGGCCTACCCACACAAGTGAGGTACCATTTTTATCCGGAGACTTGGGGGAACGCTGGGTGGAAGGAAATTTGTGGCTCCTCTCTGATTCCAGAACTTTCTGTCACCAAAATGTGAGGAAAATGTGTTTTTTTAGCCAAATTTTGAGGTTTGCAAAGGATTCTGGGTAACAGAACCTGGTCAGAGCCCCACAAGTCACTCCATCTTGGATTCCCCTAGGTCTCTAGTTTTAAAAAATGCACAGGTTTGGTAGGTTTCCCTAGGTGCCGGCTGAGATAGTGGCCAAAATATACAGGTAGGCACTTTACAAAAAACACCTCTGTTTTCTTTAAAAAAATGTGATGTGTCCACGTTGCGTTTTGGGGCGTTTCCTGTCGAGGGCGTTAGGCCTACCCACACAAGTGAGGTATAATTTTTATCGGGACCTTTGGGGGAACATAGATTAGCAAAACAAGTGTTATTGCCTCTTGTCTTTCTCTACATTTTTTCCTTCCAAATATAAGAGAATGTGTAAAAAAGACATCTATTTGAGAAATGCCCTGTAATTCACATGCTAGTATGGTCACCCCGGAATTCAGAGATGTGCAAATAACCACTGCTCCTCAACACCTTATCTTGTGCCCATTTTGGAAATACAAAGGTTTTCTTCATAGCTATTTTTCACTCTTTATATTTCCGCAAATGAATTGCTGTATACCCGGTATAGAATGAAAACGCACTGCAGGGTGCAGCTCATTTATTGGCTCTGGCTACCTAGGGTTCTTAATGAACCTACAAGCCCTATATATCCCCGCAACCAGAGGAGTCCAGCAGATGTAACAGTATATTGCTTTCGAAAATCTGACATTGCAGGAAAAAGTTACAGAGTAAAACGTAGAGAAAAATTGCTGTTTTTTTCACCTCAATTTCAATATTTTTCTTTTTTAGTTGTTATTTTCTGTAGGAAACCATTGTAGGATCTACACAAAGGACCCCTTGCTGAATTCGGAATTTTGTCTACTTTTCAGAAATGTTTAGGTTTCTGGGATCCAGCATTGGTTTCATGCTCATTACTGTCACTGACTGGAAGGAGGCTGAAAGCATAATTATTTTTACAAATGGGGTATGTCCCAGTAAAATGCCAAATTTGTGTTGAAAAATTGGGTTTTCTGATTCAAGTCTGCCTGTTCCTGAAATCTGGGAAGCTGGTGATTTTAGCACCACAAACCCTTTGTTGATGCCATTTTCAGGGAAAAAACCACAAGCCTTCTTCTGCAGCCACTTTTTCCCATTTGTTTGAAAAAAACAAAATTTTCACTGTATTGGTGCTAATTTCTTGGCCTCCTTCAGGGGAACCCACAAAGTCTGGGTACCTCTGGAATCCCTAGGATGTTGGAAAAAAGGACGCAAATTTAGCTTGGCTAGCTTATGTGGACAAAAAGTTATGAGGGCCTAAGCGCAAACTGCCCCAAATAGCCAAAAAAAGGCCTGGCAGAGGAGGGGGAAAAGGCCTGGCAGCGAAGGGGTTAAGGGTACTATTCTTTCCATTACTGGCCTTTCATTTTCACCTCCACTGGACTTCCGGAGGGCGCACAGAATAGGCCCTCCACACAAGGATGCTCATGGGAAGCCTTGTCCGATAACAGCCTGTTTTTTATTACATGAACAGGCATGACAGCTCCTCACTGCAACCCGGACTCATGGACCCCATGACTACGGAGGTCACAAACTGTGTCTATCCCCTGATTTCTCTTGGACACGAACGAGAAACAGAAAGTCTTTCTAGTCCTGCGACCATGGCTCTGACAGCTTGACATATAATGTGGCCTCTTTGAACCTGACCGCATGTGGATCACCCAAGGGGGCCACTCCAGAGACTTTTTTGATCCTTCTGCACTGCGTAGTTTTCTAGATGATCTCCTTTCGCTATCAATGGACCGTTCCACAGAGGGGCCTTCTGGTCTTACGTTCCACTATGAATCATTGAAGTCTTGCCTATAGGGGCATGACCCATCGCTGGGGGCATAAAAATGTTGGGCTGGTTTACTCCTTTTGTATGATTGTTGTCTTTTCCTCTGTTACTTTGATGGTGTTTATGATCATGTGACTCCATTCAACAGTCAGATTTTACATACACTTTTTCCTCCTCTGGGGTAAGCAGATGTCCTTCTGCATGGACCTCAGGACATTTCTTAAATCCATCCTCCCAGACTGACCCGTGTTAGCCCCCCCTTTATTACAGGTTGAAACTTACCTCTTTACCCTTTACCTCTCCAACTGCATTCACTGCCCCTCTACATGGCTCCCAGTCAGACCACATGGGCACTTGCCCTCCTGGGTAGTTCTTAACTGTAAGGCCACTACCTAGTGCTGGAGCCCAGGACTGTCTTACTTGCATGGCTCCCCTGGCCCACTGTCCTAGCGCAGGTTGAATACCTTAGCCCCCCCTTCTACTTCTGGATGCATTGACGTATATGGCCACCCGGGTTGACTAGGCCTCGCTGCCTTTACTTTTCACTATCTTGTGGTTTGCCCAATCACACTTACCCCTATTGAGTACTGGGGCTTAGCACATGCACATCCAGGGACAAATCAGGGAAGTCACATGGACCACTCTTCCCTCAGTTGCGATATCCTAATGTGCTTTTTCGCACTTGAGGGGGGCATCGACTATCAACCCCCCTCAGGAAGCGTTGCCTAGTGATCTTTCCCCTCCCACTCTGTCCAATAAATGACTCTACACCTGTACCATGCTAAATCCCATGACATTCTATTGTCGGCTGCATGAGATTCCTTCTGTTTATCCTGGAGAATAAGATTCTTAATGAGGGGAACAGCCCCCCACTGACTGCCCATATGAGTGTATGGTTAGTATGTGCGGGCTTTTGTTGTGAATTACGGTCCCTAATGGACTTCGTTACTTCCACCACCGCATCTGACATTTGCCATGTTGTACCCACAATTCTAGACATAATTCTTTGTGCTCTTACCTGCAGCTCCACTTACGCATAGTCCATCCTTCTTTCATGTTAAAAAGTTATGGTTTGGACCTTACATCTCACACACCCCCCCAAGCTTTGGGCTTTGTATGTAGAATGGTATGTCCATTTGCTCATTAATGTTCCCGCTTGTCCCACTCATCCTGCTGAGAGAGCGTAGCTTTATATTACATATTATAGACGTGAGATGCTTATAATTAACAATGCTGCATTAAATAAAATATTCATTGAAATATATTCATTAACATAAAGGATTTTATGTTTGTGTAAACTAATGTCAACTATAAGAAATAATCGTTCATAGGTTGCTAAAATCGTGCACATTTAAAACGCATAAAACTGCATTCATTAGAAATCGTATATCTTAAGTTAGCGTGAGTCAAGCAAAGCTGTGTAGCTCTCATATTAAAATGTATTTTTCTGTCTCTTCAGTATGCTGACTTGCAAAAGACCATGACCCAGCGATTGTTCTTTTCCTTTCAATAGTTTGCAACAGAGCCACATTTTCTCATCCGCATGCTAGCAGCTTTTAGTATAGAGCTATGTGCTTTGAAACATTATTTGACACTTCCAAGGACGATGGAGCGAGAAGAAGAGAACTTTTGACCTGATACGTGCAAAGACAATGAAGTAACCCCGGATGAGCCACCTACGAAAATACGTCAATTATGATGACCAATTAGAACATGATGAATTATCAAAAATGACAAAATGCATTACTTAATGTATAATTTGATAGGTTAACAATGGTGGGCTGTATTGACTGACCAATAGAATTTTGGGGGAATGAATCACGAAAAAGGGATAAAAACCCATGACACAGGAAACAGACAGCTCATTAGGTAGGGAATGATATTGATTGCGTCTCGAAACTCTGTCACTCTATTTGGTGACCTGAGACTTAGAGAAAACCATCCTTGCCCATTAGACTGCCCCTTACACTTTTCTCCTTATGAGGAGAGTGTCTTTGCCTTTTAACTTAGATAGACTGACGGCGATCTAAACTGATGTCCTGAAGACGAAGACTGATCCTGAATGCTGACCTAATCAGAGGAGGGTAATTATAATGTTGCTAATAAAAATTCATTTATTTGCCTTTTCTTTCTAGGTACCAACTGCTGTATGTTTTTGATTAGAGACCTTAGTTAGATGTTTTCCAAATTGGTGTTCAAATTGTTTTGCATGAAGCCCAACATGCTAATGCTAATTAGAGGTTAGACGAGGTATTCATTTTGACTGACAAACCGACGTGACTGACGTGATGCTATGCTGAACTTGTATCTTAGAACATTCGATGTATTGTGATCTGGTTAGACCCATCTGATTATCTATGCTTCTGATTTTTGCATTATTGAAAGCTTATTGTGGTTGTCATCTTGTAACTGTGCTTATATGCTTCTTGACTTTAAGATTGATGCATTTGCTACTAGATTGTAATCAATAGGGAATAAAACTCATAAAACTTCATTAAGGTGTGGTTATTCATGACTGAAAGGTCATGGTTGCGCCGAATGTTTATTAATGCCTAAAGCGGGATATATTTTGGTGTTAAATATTGACAATGTTATTGACATATTGATTGGTGTTTTGATCAGTTATCTCGTCCTACGGTGTCTCACCACTGGGCCCAAAGATTCATTGGCCTAAAACGAGTCCTGATGTGTATAAATTAACATAGACGGACGCGTTAACAGTTCTGGTAGCAGAGTACGGTTTGGCCCTTGGGGGCCCTAGGACGGAGTTTCATTGTTTAATTTGTTTTCTTGTGATAATGCAATTTGGAAAGATGATGAGTTGCTAGATTCGCCATGGCTTTCCCGGGATCTCGGAGCCTGCCTAAATGAGTTGGGAATGTTCTCGGCGCCATAGTATGTGTGGTTAGGGTCTTTGCGCTTATTAAATCTTATGCACTTTGCAGGTGATTGTGAATATTTGAGTGTGATTAGGCCAAATTAAGTGTTATTTAGAAGGAGTGGGCGTACTCCACAGTATGAGAGTAGGGAAGTCGGCGTACTTCATGTGAATGCAGCGCTTGTTGCTCAAAATTATCCACGTGGTTGGTTGTTGTATACGGGCCTATTGAGGTCTAAGACTCCGGAGTATGATGTTAAAATGGTTTATGTTGTAATCTATGCGGTTTAGTAGGTCAATCGGGTGTGGTTGACAAGTCGAGTTTCGAGTTATGATGCATGTGTGAAACCTTCGATGGAGATTTGACAAGTTCTAAAGTGCACTAGAAGGAGTCATTGACAAGTCGAGAGTAGGATTTGCAGGTCGAATTCTGCTTGCGTATGAGGGAACTGAGAAGGAGAGAGTACCGGCCGAGGCTTCAAGTAAAATCTCTGTAAAGTTCTGAAGCGAATGTGTTACCCTTCCTGTAGTAAACCAGCAGATTTGTGTTGTCATTTAAGTGCTAGCAATAATTCGCATTAGTTTGTATGAGTTGTAAGGAGTTAGCGAGGTATGGACAAGCCGCAAGACTTTGTCAGCTGCAGTGTGTGTGAGTGTGACGTCAGTGGTGCCGCGCTGAGATAGGTCAGATGCCGAGAGGGGTCGCGCACGGATTGGCTGCCGTCCGTGAGAGGCAATAGGTTGAGCAAAGGGTAGGTGAAGAGTGTCCTGGGAACTAAGCCGTTTTCTGATTAAATATGAAAATAAAATGAATTTTGTTAAGGCATTCAAAAGCGCTTTGAAAGAAGATGTGTATATTGTTGCGACTGATGGGGAACCTACACCACCTGAGGGTACACCAGCTTACACGGTTATGGAGGAAAAGGGTGTTCCACCGTGTTCATGGATAAAACAATGGCTCAAATTAACCGAGAAAGAGGGGTGTCTAGCGTTTCCGGAACATGGAACGTTTAATCAAAAGCTGTTAGAAAATTTGAGGTGGATGTTAAGTACGCAGAAACCACCTCCTTGACCGGCACAATATGAGGCTTTGGCAATTTGGGACCTGATGGCTCTTAAACATAGACAAGAAAGATTTCACAGAAGATTGACAAGGGCAGAAAAATCCTATGCAGAGGCTAGGTGGGATAATGAGAACAAAATGTGGAGACGAGGAATAGTGGATGGGTTAAAGCTGTTTCCGGCAATAACCCAGGGAGAGGAGACACAGGGAAAGAAAGCTTCCTGCTAAACTGACAAAGATTCAGGCAAACACAAAGAGAATAAAAGATCCTGGGAAGAAGAGGGCAATTCAGATGATGAGGCGTTTATGGATAGATTGTTACATGATCGTCCGTCACCATACGCGGCGAACGACAGTGCTCCAAGTACTAGCTTGGATCCTGGGAACCAGACGAAGGAGAAGGGTGTTACTGATACAGTGCAGACTAGCGATACAGCTTTGATACAGAATGGTGTCAGTGTACCCACTGCACCAGACTCGCCGATACAGTTACAGCCTCCACCACAGATAAAAAGAATTTACCCCGATGTTCCAGTACTCGAGACTACTACGAACTTGGTGGTGCCGCCAGACCCGATATATACAAAGCCAAGGTTAATACAGATTGAGTCAACTCCACAGTTAGTATCACAACCGCCACAACTGATACCTGGGTATAACCCAGTAGCGGGTCCTTTGAAAGAACCTGCACCAGGATTATTAGAGCAGACTTATAGTGTTGAAGCTCCAAGAAGCTTGGGACCGGGTCAGACACCTGCCGCTATATCACTACCTATTACTGTTGGTCCCCCAGTGCCGTTATACGCACAGGAGAAAACAAAGACATGCGAACAGGGGGTTATGACTAATGAAATGATAAGAGGAGGGCCTATTAGAACTCCACAAATAATGGCCCAGGGAGGACAGGTTTGCGAACAATCAAGACCCTTAATGGACCTCAGTCCAATAGGGGCACCTCTTGAGGCAATGCGACAAGCAGGGTTGGGAGTCCTGACTCCCCAAACTATGAGTACAAATACCTCATACACTCCAATGATACATGCAGGGAACATTTCACTGCAAGGTTTTACAGTACAACAGTTAAATGAGTGGTTAGAGAACACTTGCACATCACAAAAGACTACAGCGACTACAATCGAACCTGAAAAAGAAAAACAAAATGAATACCTGAATCTAGTACGACTAGGAGCAGAAGCTGCTGAATTGGTGGATGGAACAATAGGAGTAAATAGGTTGGAGTCTTACACTGAGGCAGAATTAAGGTACTTATGCCCTAAAATTACCAAAGAGGTAGGCAAAGTACACCAGAAATTAATGAATTTGGCAGACAAATACAATATCGACATTGGAAACACGAAACATTTGAAACGGAGTTACAGATTAGATTTTGACACGAAAGATTTTGAACACATGAGATCTGCAGGCATGAAGACACACTTGAAAGAGTTGCTGCACAGCGCACAAATTTGGGGAGCACTAGAGAAATGGGAAGGCCGATGGGTAAAGAAAAGAGATAAGGGAAAAAGAGATAGTCCGGGATCTAATGAAACAACAGTGACACCTAATTTAGACACTGAAAATCCTATCTATGAGAGAAACAGCTGGTGGTGTTTTGGTGCATGTGCCTTGGTCCAGGGGAGACATTTTGGGGGTTATTCTAACTTTGGAGGAGTGTTAATCCGTCCCAAAAGTGACGGTAAAGTGACGGATATACCACCAGCCGTATTACGAGTTCCATAGGATATAATGGACTCGTAATACGGCTGGTGGTAAATCCGTCACTTTTCCGTCACTTTTGGGACGGATTAACACCTCCTCCAAAGTTAGAATAACCCCCTTTGTCTTTTACGAATGATTATCCTAGGTTAAGGGAAAAACCGATCGAGTGGTATCAACCGACAGATAGATTCGTGAAGCTTGCAAAATGTCTCTGGGAAGACTTAAATACATTGTTTGAGATTATCGTTCCGCCAGACTTGTGGCTTGAGTGTAAGAGAGGGGTAGATTGGCCCACGAAGGAACCAGCAAGGGATAAAGTGACTGGAGCACCTTCTGAAGAGGTGATGAAATATTATCATAAAGTAATTGAGTTTTTGAAACAAAAGGTGTTGCCGAAGGTGACTGATTGGCAGAAAATCGACCGGACCTCTCAAGAGGTTAAAGAGTCAATACATGCATATTATGAAAGGTTGTTGAAGGCATTCAAACATTACAGTGGTACTGAAACAATTGAACCGAAGGACATGAATCATCTTGTGTTCAGATTCGTCGAAGGGCTGAGACCGGAAGTCAGTCAAATGATTAAAATTCATTTGATTTGTTGGCAAGCTAAACCGATTGATGAAGTATTACAGTACGCGAAATACTGTAGTGACGAAATTGAATTGAAGCAGAAAAAGTTGAAGGAGAAAGTGATGGTGATGCAGATAAGGGCTGCACAGGCTGGTATACAGGGAAATGGTGTTCAGCAAATGATACAGCAACAACCGCATTTGAATGGTGTGTTTCAGGCACAGCCGAGGGGTAGAGGTCGAGGGTTTGTGAACCGTGGTTCGGACATGAATGATGCTGTTATTCAAAATGATGGTCAAGGAGTGAAAAATATGTCACCATGTCATGCGTGCGGGGGCGTGGGACATTGGAAACGGGATTGTCCGAATATAATGCAGGATGGTACGGTTCAGCAGATAATTAATGCCGGTACACTACAAAATTTACGAGGTCCAAGATTGAGACACCAGAATCAGAACTATCAAAATAATTTGGTGAAAATGTCAGGGGTGCAACCCATGCAGCAAATGCAAATGCCGCGTTTCCAAACAGTGCCAGTACAACCAATACAACAGCAGATCCCTATGGTGCCTAGACAGCAAATGCAGTTACCCCTAGCTCCGATGGGACAGCAACAGGTGACGCTTCCTCAGCAGGTCACAGGTGAGGTAACAAACCAAAATAACACTGTACAACAATTCCCATTACGAGGTGAAAATGATATGAATGAGGATTGGTCAGATAACAGCTCAGACAGTGAAGAGTGCAGACTCGCAGCATCCCTAGAGGTAGACCAGAGAGGCCCATATGTGGAGGGAAAAGTAATGGGCTACAAAGTCTCATTTTTAGTTGATACGGGAGCTACACGCTCTACGATTCGCAGTGCAGAGGTACCAAGATCACCTCTCTCAGGGCGCACCATACGAGTGGTTGGTGTGGCTAACCAGTACCTGACAAATCCAATTACTGACCCAGTGCAGGTTGAAATCGGAAATTTCCAGGGCCTGCATAGATTTGTTGTATGTGACTCAAGCCCAGTATCCTTATTAGGAAGAGACCTACTGTGCAAAACCAAATGTTCGATTACCTGTTCCAATGGTGGAATAGAGGTACAGACAAACAGTGATGATGAGGCAGATGAGGGTCAACTCGTAGAAGAAGGAGGAGAGATGAATGAAGATTACCCTCTAATTACTCTCTTCCCAGTGTTTACCCTGATCGATCTACCTGCTGATCTGCAAGGATCAGTAACAGAGAAGGTGTGGGATTTGACTGGAAAGGAGGTTGGATTAATTAAGGGAGTAGGTCCAGTCAAAGTGCAGATAAAGCAGGATGCAGTGTTCCCACAAGTACCACAATATCACATGACTCAGGATGTCCTTATTGAAGTGACACAGATAATTGCGGATTTTCTTAGACAGGGAGTTTTGAAAGAGGTCCTGAGCAGTCCATGTAACTCTCCTATTAATGGTTTGAGAAAGCCCTGTGGGAACGTTCGAATTGTGCAGGATTTGAGAAAAATAAACGAAATTGTGATAAAATGCTGCCCTGTGGTTCCCAACCCAGCGGTAATAATGTTCCAGGTTCCTTGTGATGCTGAATGGTTTACCGTAGTAGACCTATCACAAGCGTTTTTCTCTATACCACTTCACGAAGACAGCCAGTTTTTGTTCAGTTTCAAATTCCTGGATAAGGTATACAGTTGGTGCAGAATTCCTCAGGGGTTTTCTGAGTCACCATCCATCTTCAATCAGATATTGAAGAAGGATCTGGAACCTCTCGTGCTGCCTTACAATTCGACTCTTGTACAGTACATTGATGATTTGTTGATTGCATCCAAAACCAGAGACAGCTGCAAATATGATACCATTGCATTATTGAATCATTTAGGAAAAAACGGACATAAGGTATCACCTAAAAAGCTGCAGTACTGTCAAAAAGAAGTGAAGTATTTGGGGCATCTGATTGAGAAAGGGTCCCAAAGAATATCAAAAGAGAGAACAACAGCTGTTTTACAAATGAATCCCCCAACAACAAAGAGAGATGTCAGGATGTTCTTGGGAATGGTGGGCTACTGTCGCCAGTGGATACCCAACTTCTCGATTATTTCAAAACCATTAATAAAACTGACAGGAAAAGAAGTTAAGGATGAACCATACACAATCACATTGACAAAAGAAGAGCTTGAGTCATTTTTAGAGCTGAAGGAATGCATGTGCAGGGCTCCAGCATTAGGAATGCCTGATTATGAGAAACCATTTCTGTTGTTCTGTCATGAACGTGATGCTTGTTCTTTATCTGTTTTAACACAGGTCCATGGAGATGCAAATCGCCCTGTAGCATATTTTTCAGCTACTTTGGACCCTGTCGCAGCAGCCTTACTGGGTTGTTTGCGAGCAGTCGCAGCAGTTGGTCAAAGTCTTTCACAATGTGAGGGCATAGTCATGGGATACCCTTTGACAGTTTTGGTTCCACATTCTGTTGAAATTCTGCTGACACGAACTAAGACACTACATATGACAAATGCACGACTTACTAAATATGAGACAATTATTCTGGGGTCACCCAATGTTACATTGAAAAGGTGCACTGTGCTGAACTCGGCAACTCTACTTCCCAATGAGAATACAGAAATAAAAGATGGGGAAGAGTTTGAGCATGATTGTCTGGAGGTGACTGAGCTTAGTACCAAACCTCGCTCAGATATAAAAGATACCCAGTTAAAGGAAAACGATTGCATTATGTTCGTTGATGGGTCCTGCTTAAGAGATTCAACAGGAACATTGAGAGCTGGTTATGCAGTATGTACCATATCTGGCATAATCGAGGCCTCTTGGCTTGAGAAAGTGTTTTCTGCACAGGTGGCAGAATTAATAGCTCTCACAAAAGCCTGCCATGCTGCTGTAAATCTGAAAGTCACAATCTATACAGACAGCAGATACGGATTTGGAATTGTACACGATTTTGGTCAACTCTGGTTACAGAGGGGGTTCATGACATCCTCTGGTTCACCAGTGAAAAATGGAGAACAAATAAGAGATTTGTTACATGCGATTCAGTTGCCTTTTGAAATTGCCGTGGTGAAGTGCAGTGCCCACACCAGATCACAAGACTTTGTGTCAATGGGGAATGGTTATGCAGACCAAGTTGCCAGATTTTGTGCATTAAAATGTATATCTTTTAAGGAGCAGTGGGAACTGTTGCCACAACCTGAGAATGACACAACCTTAAGCCTATCATTACAAGTGGTTGATACATTAGACGAATTAAAAACATTACAAAGCCACGTTGGTAAAGAAGAAAAACGTTCCTGGCAGAAAATGCAGTGTGTACAAAGAGCAGGTGATATTTGGGTGTCAGGAGAAGGAAAACTGGTCTTGCCAAACAGTCTTCTATCGCAATTTGCCCGACTGTACCATGGGCAGGCACATTTAGGAAGAGATGCCATGATCAGATCCTTTAAGATTGATTGGTTCAATCCAAAATTCAGACATGCCGCAGAAATTACTTGTCACAGGTGCGTCATTTGTCAACAGATGAACGCTGGAAAAGGAACCATGGTAACTTTGAGCCACATTGGGAGAGCTGGTGGTCCATTTAATAAAATACAAATAGATTTCATTGAAATGCCTGTTTGCGGAGGTTTGAGGTACGTGTTGGTGATTGTGTGTGTTTTTAGTCATTGGATTGAGGCATATCCCACACGTAGGAATGACAGTCTTACGGTTGCAAAACTACTACTCAGAGAATTAATACCCAGGTTCGGGTTTCCGGTTTCTATAGAATCAGATAGGGGAAGACACTTCGACAATGAGGTGATTAAACTTCTGTGTGCCGCACTCAACATTGAACAAAAGCTGCATTGTAGCTATCGCCCTTAAGCCTCAGGACTAGTCGAGCAGATGAATGGTACTCTGAAATCAAGAATAGCAAAAATGTGTGCAGCAACAAACATGAAGTGGCCAGATGCATTACCTCTAGTGCTGATGTCTATGAGAAACACGCCAGATAAGAAAACGGGATTATCCCCTCATGAAATCCTCATGGGCAGAGCAATGAGGTTACCGGCGGTACCTGCAAATGCACTAGTGAATATTACAGATGATATGGTGTTGGATTACTGCAAAAGTTTGGCTCACGTGATTCGCTCTTTCTCTCACCAGGTGGAAGCTAACACGTTACCACCAATCGGCGAACCAGGACACTCTCTGCAAGCTGGAGATTGGGTGGTTGTCAAGAAGCACGTGAGGAAATTGTGTCTTGAGCCGCGTTGGAAAGGGCCATATCAAGTAATACTAACAACCACTACTGCTGTAAAGTGTGCCGGGGTTCCCAACTGGATACATGCCAGCCATACAAAAAGGGTAGCGTGTCCTGTTGAAGAGGAACTTGAAAATTCCAGTACAGCAACTTCAAGAGGAGAAGTCTCAGAGTCAGAGATCAGTCAAGAAAGATCTGAGACTGTAGGAGAGCCTGCTGAGAACAGCCGTGTCCCTCAAATTATCAGTGAGTTCAAGAGAGGTGACGGAGTGCCAATCTCAGCAGAGGCAGCAGGAGAACAAAGACAAGGAGAGGTTCTCCCAGAAGCAGACGATTACAATTCAGAGTCTGAATACAGTGTCGAACAAGAAGGAGAGAGAGACGTAGAAGTGGTAAATTTGAATCAGAACGAATCAGAATCTCCTGAACAAGTTCCAAGCCTATCAGGAGAAAACACCATATCACAAGAGGAGGGTGCTGTCCAAGGTACTGAAGGGAAACGCCGAAACAAGACGAACAGAGATGACAATTGGCCAGACAAATCACACCTTAGAATAAGAGAAATAGCAAACGAAACAATAATAGAGGAAAGCGATACCTCACAAGCAGACGATCTGAGTGAAGGAGAACAACAAGGAGAACGAAAATTTAAAAGAAAGAGAATAGCAAACAGAAGATATACAGGTCCTGAATGGGCATATGCTACAACCTCTGAATGGCAACAAGAATTCTTAGCGTTCTGTTTTGATCGAGAAATACCAGGCCAGTACTACGGTACCTGAAGAATATACAACAAGAAAACTGAGATAAAGATTGAAATTGTGAAAGCTGAAAAATAATAATAAAGAGTCCTAAGAGAAAAAAACTACCGGAAAGTGACATTAAACCTGGATTAGACTTATAGAAACCTGATTACGACAAGCTGCTAACCTGAATTGACGAAAAGGGTCCTGGAGTGAGTGAAGACGCTGTAAAATACGCAGAAAGAGTTTGCTGCTCAGAGTTGATTGTTGATCTGCTATTCTGATTCTATACAAACATGGCTTATAGTAACAAAGGAAGTAAAGTGTGTGGTTGGTTAGGACTTATGATAGGTGTTGTATGCGCAATAATGATTGTGGGAGTAATTGTGGGAATGCCATGGAGAGAGAGTGAAACTATCAATGCAACTTTAAAACCTGAGACTACCACTACAACCAATAAACTATCACCATGGGAGAAATTTGAGCAAGACGCAAGACATCTGCATGAGGGAACTAATACAAAAGGGGAACTTTCTACTAATGTTTTCTATCGCTTACTAAATGAGTATGTGGAAACTATGGATGCGAAAGACTGTTATGTATGTACTAAGGGGCATATTTATACTCCGTTTGCGCCGAATTTGCGTCGTTTTTTTCGACGCAAATTCGACGCAAAACTAACTCCATATTTATACTTTGACGTTAGACGCGTCTAGCGCCAAAGTTCATGGAGTTAGCGTCATTTTTTTGCGTGAACACCTTCCTTGCGTTAATGATATGCAAAGTAGGCGTTCCCGTCTTAAAAAATGACTCCGATGCATATGCGTCGGATTTATACTCCCGGGCAAAAATGACGCCCGGGAGTGGGCGGGTCTAAAAAACCCGCATTAGCGCCGGATTTTAGCGCCTGGGTCAGGGCAGGCGTTAAGGGACCTGTGGGCTCAGAATGAGCCCAGAGGTACCCTCCCCTGCCCCCAGGGACACCCCCTGCCACCCTTGCCCACCCCAGGAGGACACCCAAGGATGGAGGGACCCACCCCAGGGACATTAAGGTAAGTCCAGGTAGGTATTTTAAAAAAAAAAAAAATTGTGGCATAGGGGGGCCTGATTTGTGCCCCCCTACATGCCACTATGCCCCATGACCATGCCCAGGGGACAGAAGTCCCCTGGGCATGGCCATTGGGCAAGGGGGCATGACTCCTGTCTTTGCTAAGACAGGAGTCATTTCAATGGGGGATGGGCATCGTAAAAAAATGGCGCAAATCGGGTTGTGGCGATTTTTTTGCCTCAGCCTGACTTGCACCATTTGTGGACGCCCATACGCCATTTTCCCCCTACGCCGGCGCTGCCTGGTGTACGTCGTTTTTTTTAACGCACACCAGACAGCGCCGGCGGCTAACGCCGGCTAACGTCATTCAATAAATACGGCACCCGCATGGCGCTTCAGAATGGCGTTAGCCGGCGCTAATTTTTTTGACGCAAAACTGCGTTGGCGCAGTTTTGCGTCAAAAAGTATAAATATGGGCCTACAATTCCTTCATCTGTGCAGGAGGGAGTTACTTATCATAGCCTCCCTCTTACGTATGGGATCAGCTGTAGCTTGCTACTAACAAGATTTTATGATCAAGAACATGTGCAATATTTTTATTCAAATTTAGATGTTGTGTTTTCTTTTGTGCCTGTTATTGAATTCTTAAATAAGCTAGCTAAAGAGCATGATATAAAATTAGTTAGAGGATTCTTTGAGCCAACACTAACATTTGGAACTGCTTATGCACACCGCAACAATTTAACATGCTTACTGTCTCCTGTGGAGAAAAGCTTTTTAGATCATACAGATGATAGACGCAAAGCATTAAAAGAAAGATTAGAAAAAGTTTTAGAAAAACGCACTTATGCAAATGATTACGCTTATACTGCAATTAAAACACAAGGCAAGTTAGCTATAGATGCATTACACGTAGGTAGACTCTGTATATATAGACCGAAATCTGATCAAGATAATTTGTTTGTGGGAACGAGTGAATGTAGGCATGTGTTTCTGTTTCAGAGCAAATGGACCTTTATGTTAAATGGACAAGACCCAGCGATTCCTGGAATCTATTACATCTGTGGGTTAAATGCATATTACCGTCTCCCTAAGGGATGGTATGGGACATGTTATTTGGGAATAGTATTCCCAAAGATTTACCAAATTGATAACTTGAAACAAATACCTAAAACGTCTGAATTACAACATGCCAGACAAAAACGAGAATCAGTGGCGGCTGTCATTGGTGACATATTTGGAGCTATAATCCCTTCAGTAGGGGTTATCCTAAATTCTATGAAAATTCAAAAGTTGTCTACTATTGTGGACAACATGCTGACAAATTTTACAGGAGCCATACTTCTGATGGATACTGAACTTGCTGCAGAAAGAGCTATGACTCTTCAAAACCGGCTTGCTTTAGACATTCTTTTAGCAAAGAGTGGAGGTGTGTGCAAAATGCTTAATGAACGTCATTGCTGCTCATATATACCTGATAACAGTAAGAAAATTAGAAACATGCTTACTAACCTGACTAGAGATAGTACAGATTTGAAGGATCTAAAAGAACCTGGTGTTTGGGAGAAATTTGGAAAAGGAATTGCCCGAGTGGGAAGCTGGTTTACCAATATTTGGAATGGGGTACTTGCAAAAATTATGATGGGATTATTAATTGTTCTGATTTGTTTATTGGGATTTTGGGGAATATGCAAAATTAATAATAAAGTGAAAATAAATTGGACTAAAAGAACCAAAAGAAATGAAGAAAGTGAAAGAGAGAAAATGTTCAATGAAATATGGGAAAGTTCACATAAAGGAAAAGATGTTGAAATGCGTATTATGCGCAAAGTGAAAAATTAAGACCAAAGGATTTGTGATGACGAGCGTCATCAGAGGAGGGACTGAGAGAGCGTAGCTTTATATTACATATTATAGACGTGAGATGCTTATGATTAACAATGCTGCATTAAATAAAATATTCATTGAAATATATTCATTAACATAAAGGATTTTATATGTGTGTAAACTAATGTCAACTATAAGAAATAATCGTTCATAGGTTGCTAAAATCGTGCACATTTAAAACACATAAAACTGCATTCATTAGAACTCGTATATCTTAAGTTAGCGTGAGTCAAGCAAAGCTGTGTAGCTCTCATATTAAAATGTATTTTTCTGTCTCTTCAGTATGCTGACTTGCAAAAGACCATGACCCAGCGATTGTTCTTTTCCTTTCAATAGTTTGCAACAGAGCCACATTTTCTCATCCGCATGCTAGCAGCTTTTAGTATAGAGCAATGTGCTTTGAAACATTATTTGACACTTCCAAGGACGATGGAGCGAGAAGAAGAGAACTTTTGACCTGATACGTGCAAAGACAATGAAGTAACCCCGGATGAGCCACCTACGAAAATACGTCAATTATGATGACCAATTAGAACATGATGAATTATCAAAAATGACAAAATGCATTACTTAATGTATAATTTGATAGGTTAACAATGGTGGGGTGTATTGACTGACCAATAGAATTTTGGGGGAATGAATCACGAAAAAGGGATAAAAACTCATGACACAGGAAACAGACAGCTCATTAGGTAGGGAATGATATTGATTGCGTCTCGAAACTCTGTCACTCTATTTGGTGACCTGAGACTTAGAGAAAACCATCCTTGCCCATTAGACTGCCCCTTACACTTTTCTCCTTATGAGGAGAGTGTCTTTGCCTTTTAACTTAGATAGACTGACGGCGATCTAAACTGATGTCCTGAAGACGAAGACTGATCCTGAATGCTGACCTAATCAGAGGAGGGTAATTATAATGTTGCTAATGAAAATTCATTTATTTGCCTTTTCTTTCTAGGTACCAACTGCTGTATGTTTTTGATTAGAGACCATAGTTAGATGTTTTCCAAATTGGTGTTCAAATTGTTTTGCATGAAGCCCAACATGCTAATGCTAATTAGAGGTTAGACGAGGTATTCATTTTGACTGACAAACCGACGTGACTGACGTGATGCTATGCTGAACTTGTATCTTAGAACATTCGATGTATTGTGATCTGGTTATACCCATCTGATTATCTATGCTTCTGATTTTTGCATTATTGAAAGCTTATTGTGGTTGTCATCTTGTAACTGTGCTTATATGCTTCTTGACTTTAAGATTGATGCATTTGCTACTAGATTGTAATCAATAGGGAATAAAACTCATAAAACTTCATTAAGGTGTGGTTATTCATGACTGAAAGGTCATGGTTGCGCCGAATGTTTATTAATGCCTAAAGCTGGATATATTTTGGTGTTAAATATTGACAATGTTATTGACATATTGATTGGTGTTTTGATCAGTTATCTCGTCCTACGGTGTCTCACCACTGGGCCCAAAGATTCATTGGCCTAAAACGAGTCCTGATGTGTATAAATTAACATAGACGGACGCGTTAACACTGCTATACAACACACTTTGCTCCTCACATGCAGGTTGCAAGTATCTGCCACCCCTTCCTTGCTCCAATTCCACCATACTTGTTTTTAACAGTTAAAAGTCACCTGTTACCTGCTTCACCCCTCCTATGTCATAGGTGGGGACCTCCGGCACGCGAGCAGAGCGAGTTTAGACCCACAGTACGAAGTTTTTGGACTCGTGCCACGTCTTCCCCTCCCTGCCTCACAGTAGCTTTTTGTCGCTTTTGTTCCTTATTCACTCCCCTCACACTTTCCCTCCTCCCTTTCCTTTCCCTTTCATTTCCCCCTCCTCAGCCGCTTGCAGCATCGTTTCCCCTTTCCCACACTCAACCACAGTAGACATTGGTAGCCTCCTCCCCCGTGACCGAGGGGCCTCCCACTTATCCTACCTTTCCCTACTTTCTTCCACCTCTCTTACCATCTTTTCACTTGGGCATCTCCCATTGCCGTTACCGGTTCGCGTACTCCCACCACTAAGGGCATACTCATAAGGGCTAACAGGCATGTCCACGCTATCTCTGATATCTTGGAATGTTAATGGATTCATCCACTATATTAAAAGGAAAAAGTTACTTAACTATTTGCAATCCGAAGGTAGACATAGCTTTCCTACAAGAAAGCCACCTTTCTTCTTCCAAATCAGAAAGGTTGCAACATGACTGGGTAGGCCGAGTAGTGCATAGCAGCTGCCCAACAACTCTGACCCCAAACTCAGGTGTATCTCAGAAATGCGGTGTGGAAATCCTCATACCCAGATTCATACCCTTTACCATCCTTAAGACTTGTTTGGATCCAAATGGTCATTATGCACTTATTAAACTAAAGATGGGTAATTATATGCTATGTGCCGGCTCTGTTTATGCCCTAGTAGGGACTAAACGGTCCTTCTTCCTACAGGTCAGACCTCTCTTTATAAAATTTGAGGCTATGCATCTCCTGCTTGGAGGCAACTGGAATGTGGCGCGTGACCTAATCATGGATCGAACGGGTTCCTCTGACTGTTGGAATGCAGCTGAAAGAGCCATAAGGAGTGCTATCATTCTGGATCATGGCTTGATGGATCATTGACACCTTGCACATCTGTTGGAGCTGCACTATCTGACCACGAATCCGTCCTCCTCGCCCTGAACCTGGGCTAGCCAACCCAGGACACAAGCCATGGTATCTTAATAGCTTGCACACCCACACACCTAAGGGCAAAGAGCCACTTCAATCCCATGTTGTCACCTATTTGGAACACAAGAGGGGCTCAGTCACCTCATCGAGACACCTGTGGGCTGCAGCCAAGGTGACTATTTGGGGTCAGTTGATGAAAGATGCGGCCATAGCAAATGCTAAAAAATGCCCCCAACAAACAGAGTTAGAGAAGGCGATATTGACCCTCATGAGACAATATGCTACAACTCCCTCCCCTGCTCTACGCTGTTGACTCAAAGAGGCCAAAATGGAACTTAACGCTCTCTCTACCTCCAAAGCAGAGTATGCTCTCAGCAGGATAAAGGGCTGTCACCATGAGAAAGGGGAGAAGGCAGGCCGCCTTTTGGCGGCTCAGCTGTGGCAGCAGGAAACTGCTTTAGCCATACCGGCTATACACTCAGCAGCTGGCAATACCTCATGCACCCCCAGGAAATTGTTAACAAATTTGCAGCCTTCCACCCCTCCCGATATACGCCAGAAACTGCAGCAGATCCTGCATGCTTATCTGCCTTTTTAACAGATGTCCCCCTACCCAGTCTTAATGAAAATGGCAGAAGCCTCCTGGAGGGGGAAACAAGCAAGGAAAAGATTGCCCAGGCGATCTCTAGACTATCCTACCATAAAGCTCCTGGTGAAGATGGATTCCTCGCAGAATTTTGTAAGTAGACAGGAGAGGATGTAGAACCTTCAAGGATACGACACATATTGGTACCAATTTCCAACAAGGCCTCCATAACCGTCCTTCTGAAACAGGGGAAAAATCCCCTGCTTTGTGGAAGCTATCGGCCCATGTCCCTCTTGAATGGGAACATCAAGATTCTGGCTGGAGTACTGGCAGCTCGATTATGCAAAGCCATCCCCTTTCTTATCTGTCACACTCAAGTGTGATTTTTACCCGGTTGCTCATCTCACAACCACCTCTGCACATTGGTGCATACCTCGAGGTCAGCCAGGGAGCTTCAGGAAGAGGCCCTTGTCCTATCCTTGGATGCTGAAAAAGCGTTCAATAGGATTGAATGATGGTATCTGTTTGAAGTCCTTAAATGCATCGGTTTGGGAAATGATTTCATTGCCAAAGTCAGATGGCTCTACGACTCACCCAGTGAGCAGGTGAACTGCGGGGGCTTCCTATCGAAGCCATTCTCCATCAACCATGGGAACCATCAGGGCTGCCCACTGTCGTCCCTATTGTTCCTCCTGGCCATGGAACTCTTAGCTGCCAAGATCATCAAAATCTGGATATATCGGGAATCCCGATCCCAGGCAGTACATCTACGCTATATCTATGCGCAGATGACATCTTCCTTACACTTACAAATCTTCTATGTTCTCTCCCAAGCTTACAAGGTATCTTTACCAGAATTTGCAGTCCTGTCAGGCTATAAAGTAAACTGGGACAAAAGCGAGCCATTGCCAATCTCCGGGGTTACCACCATATCAGTCATCGCAGGTCTACCAATTCGCTAGACACCCTCTCATCTTAAGTATTCAGGGATTTTTATCAGCAGAGGCATGGAATAGATGGTCTTGGAAAATATTGAGCCATTGCTAGCATGAACACAATTAGACTTTGGCAAATGGTCCAATCTCGGTCTCTCCCTGTGGGGGAGGGTTCAGGTGATGCACATGGTAACACAACCCTGCTTTACCTGTGTTCTTGTTATGCTGCCCTTGCTGACACCCCTACCTCTATTGCGCTCAGTAGACAAAATCATACGCTCTTTTATGCCACCCCGTTTAGCCAAAGCAAAATTACTGGCCCATTGCTCTTGTGGTGGATTTTGCTTACCCTCAGTAGAGATGTACTTGCTTTCGCTGCATCTCTCCCAACTGGTGTACATGCTTCTTGTTTTGAAAGACTCAGCACAATGGGTGCAAATGGAAAAAGGCCTTGTTGCAATGTCTGAGGGGAATGAGTCCACTCAATGGGGATGGGGCAGCTAGAACACATTCATGTAACCCCATTTTGCAAGCCATGATATATTCTTGGAAAAGCACCCACAAACTATTTGGAGTGGATGCTTATCTCCATGAACATGACCCATTATGGGGTAACACAAAGCTGGGAGTTGGAGGGAAGATGTTGGACTGGAGTGTATGGCGAACGGCTGGCATCACACATAGGACAGGTCCTGACAGATGGAGACTTGAAGTCCTTTACTCCCTGTAAGAGGAATTCAACTTCCTTACCCAGCAAGCTTAGTAAAATACTCAACTCTGACACTGCCATGATGGTTGCCAGGTTATGTGCCCCTGGTCCTAGCCATCCTCCCCTTTGGCTTCTTATCTTCGCACATGGGATGGCTACCATGGCGTGCTGTCCAGCATACATGCTCTCTTGACCTGACACCTTTATTCCATACCCCTTTTCCACAACCTATGCACCTCTTGGCAGTTAAAGCTCCAAATGGAATTTAACTAGGAAGATTGGGCAGATATGATAGAAGTCCGCAATCAAGGAGCGAGAGAAGCCCGGATGAAGTTATGCCTCTTTTAAACACTCCACAACTGGTATTGAACACCTGTTAAATTAAAGACGCCAGGCCTTCTGCCTCATGCACAATGCTGGCGCTGTCCCCATGCCCACTGCCATCCCTCTATATTCTCTGTGATTGCCATTCAATTGCCATCTACTGGGATGTGGTAGGATGCACACTGCGAGAAACACTGCCACTACTGAACCCACTACCTCATGCTCTACCATTTCTCCATGACTTTATATGTTCTCCGGCTCTGACACCTCCCCAAATGTGTCTTCTTCACACTGCACTTTCCACTGCCAAACTCTGCATCCTTCAACATTGGAGATCTACAACATTCTTCACACATGGAGAATAGCTGCTATCAAACAGCATCATAAGAACGGGTTATTTACAATGTGCAGGATCAGGCTGACCTATTCTTCCACACCTGGGCCCCCTTTCTTCATGCTGAGGTGGACATCTAGTGAAACACTAGTTCTTGCATCAATAGTTGCTTCTTCCTTGTCTTCCCTTTTGGCCCTCCACCATCTCCCAGTGTACCTTGTACCTGTTCCCTGTCCTACCCATCCCCCTTTCCCTCCCCCCTTAGTCACGCTCCTACCCAACCCATCTCAGTTCAATATTGATCCCCCCATCCTTGCGGCTTCAAAAGCTACCCTTCACTCACTAAGCATCTCCATCCCCTTTAACGCTATTCTCATCCTTGTCTTATCCTGCCTCAAGCCCCCTTTTTACCTTTCCCTCATCTTTGTCACCAAGATACTATCTTTCTTTTTCTTTTTTCCTCAATCACAATCTTCACATATTTATGAAGCCAAGGGTCTATTTCCTTACAGCAGGATCAAGCTATCTACAGCCTTCCATACTACTTCCCTATCTCCTCTACAATCACTATTCTTTGGCAACCACAAAGACTCTGACATAAATTCGATACATTACATACTATAGTTTTGGGGCACACCAGCAAAACCTCAAGCAGTGACAGCACAAAGTTTCTCTCCCTGGGTGCCTTCTTGCGATAATATGACCTAACCCCGCCCCTCCATCCACTGGGCATGCCCTCTTCCCTGCAAAACAGTTTGGATGTCTTATCTCATTTACTGTTGGTACTCAGCAACCTTTGATCCACATTACACCTGAACTGCTTTGAGCTGGTAGGGTACAGACCCTCCAAGTGCTTGACTTTTCTGACTAATATAGGAGTTGTATTATCCCCTTCTTGCTGCATGATCCTTCTCATATCAGCTCAACTCCCCCGAGTTCCCACGCACAGAAGGAATAGCCTGCCTTTTTAGTGCACAAAGGGTTGGGTGCTCTTCTGTACACCAGAGACACATGTATGTATTATGTAGCCGATGTTCCTTCCAAAGCTGCAACGAATGTCATTCTCTTGGCATCAGTGGTATTATGCCATTTGTGATTTACTCCAATAAACAATTCTGAAACTAAAACTAAATGGACCAGAATTATATATCACCTGATTACACTGTTCCGAAACACCACAGGAGGAGGATGGGGATGATTGGTCAGAAGCAAGTGTGTTTGCTGACCAACTTCTGGGGAAACCACCTGAGTTTTAGGATGACCACTGCTTTGTGGGCTGAGTATGCCATTGCTACAATAGAACCTTATTAGTATTTCTCATTGAACTTATTTCTTTCTGTCGCTGCAAACAAAATGGTAGTTTATCATTATATTTCTGTCTGGCTTATGCTGCCTTACCATTTTTAAGTCACATATTATATGGCCGGATTGGAGTTGGACCCATTTACAATGAAGAAGCTCCCACATTCCTTTCCAAACATTGGAGACAATGCCTGCCTCCCTCACATGAGATGGCCTATTCTTGTTTTTTTTTACATCACCTAGCAGGGCTGCCACAGAAGATCATTGATTAGAAACCTGCTAGTGTCAATGCCAAATTCCAATGTGATGCTACTTGCTACCAATGGAGAAGATAGTATTTTGTTCAACCACATGATTGGATTGGAAGAGGTAACTACTAACTATTGTACCAATGAGTGGTGATATATTGAGTGATTGTGGGTGATGATTAATGATATATGTGCTGGCTGACAGTGAAGGAGGGAGTTCACCAAATTTGTAATCTTGATTCTGATGATTTGCAGTGTGATTGGTCTTTGCAACTTAGTGAAATTCACCTGCAGGGTACATTTCTTGTTTCTGGTTCCTCAGACCAGACCAGACACTTTAGTTACCAAACAAAAATCTATACAAAATACTCCTGTTCTGTTTCTCTGTTTGTTCTTCAACAGCAGTGCACTTGACTACTCAGGTCTACCTTACTAGGTTTGGGACTGCAACAAAGTTCTTCAGTATCAGGAGGAGGAGGATTAAAGGACTTAGGATGGGAGTAACTCAACAGCTAGAAAGTTATCGACTTCAAAGAGAATCCATGATGATGGTGAAGACTCTGAGGCCTAGTACTCACTCGGCTCCATGGACTGGAGAGAGGTACACTGTTGGGAAATGCCACTGAGTATGTGTTTTCTGCATTGTTGGGTCAAGTGTTAAACTCCTATTCTTGCTCTGCCTATGAGAATTCTTGGTACACTCCTGACTCCTCATGAAGTTTACCTTGCTTCCTTTTGTCCTTCTCTTTTACTCTATGATGGAGTTACTGGTTTTTTTCAAATGCAAGCCTTATCCTAGTCCTCTCCTGCACAAACAAAACTTGGTGAATGTTCAAGACTACAGCTTACCTACCGGACAGGTTTAAGCCAGGCACCCAAGAGTGACAGATATTCAAAGGAAAATCGAGATACACCAATATTGTAATAGAGGATAATTTTCTTTTGAGCAATAGTAATGTTCACAACTAGGTGGGTTAACTTCAGTCCTCCATAATTTGCATTTTTCAAACCTAGAAGACATAACATTGAGAGATATACTATCTTGGGTCTCTCTAGGACAGAAGAAGGATGGTTTGCAATGCATTTAATTGAGCTGTATCATACCTATCCCTTCATCATTTCATTCCACAACAGATTGATGATGGTGTGCTGCTCGGCACATTGGTAAATATTGTCATGATTTTTTTGCACAGTGTTTCTTAAACTCCTTTTTCCATCCATTCATCTAGCCCCCTAACCCTCGTCCTCGGGCTGTGTGATTTCTTAATTTCCTCCCATAAATGGTTCAGAAACTTGCTTGGGGGGATGTGGGGAAGGCGACAGCGACTCACAGCATTACCTCCTATTACCTGAGCAATTTTTCACTCCGGCCCAATCAACATCATCATTAAGGCATGTTGTGTTTTGTGTTGTGTAAACATTTCACCTTGTCCAACCAGTCTTGACTCTGAGCCAACTTCTCCTGACTCCATTATTTAATTTCCTCAGTTTAGTTTTTGAATACTTGCTCCTCACCATTGCTTAGAAGAAGTTGATTTTACTCGTTTTTTTATTATCATATCAGGTCTTCTTTGTTGTGTGTCAAATACTGTCATTGCGGTAGTCTGGTCTCCATCTTCTTAAAGTTATGACATAATATGACCCACTAACTCTCTGTTTTCTTTCAATGTAGTTGCCAGTGATGGATATCCCTTTGATTAATCCTGCAGTTGGAACTTGCCTACGTAAGAGTGGCACCTTCTTTCTTCCCTGTTAGTACGCTAGCCTGCTACTTCTACTACCTACCATCCCCTTAAGATGCAACTTTTGGAAAAACTCTGTAGTAAGTAGACTCCCTCGCTTCATCTATTCAGGTAAGAGAAGAATTATGGTATGAAGTTAACCTGTTTAGTTTGTAATTAACTCCTACTTATGAAGATGTTTGTGTGTATTTAGTTTTTTGTAGGCAAAATAGGCAATGGCAATAATCCCCTAGGGGTCAATATGGTTGCAGAAGGCAGTAGTATAATAGTATAAGTAAATTGCATACACTTTTTTAGCAGATTTAGAAAACATGCTACCCTAAAAGAGAGCAGTGCAAACCAAAACACCAAAATAGACATTTAAGGTATAAATCAAGTAAAATAATTAGCCCCTTTTTATCTTTAACAAATACAACAACTCACCCTTTTCACTCACAACAGGTTACCCCTCTCCCCAAACAAATAGCCCTGTCCCCGAAAAGTCCAACTAAAGTCCAAAGTGAAGCCCTGTCACAAGTCCCTCCCCTCCCTCTTCACTCACAAACAAAACATTGATTAAGGGCTTAGCAGAGGGCATTGTCTATATGGGTTTGGATCGTGCCCAGGCTCTGATCAATGCTCCCTAGCTCGCTTTCAATGTGGTTGAGCCATTGCAGGACATGAATATGGAACAGCCTGTCCTAGCAGGAGGGGTGGCAGCAGTGTTAGTCAGGGACCCTGACCACTGGTGGCAGCACGGACAATGGGGGTTATTCTAACTTTGGAGGAGTGTTAATCCGTCCCAAAAGTGACGGTAAAGTGACGGATATACCACCAGCCGTATTACGAGTTCCATAGGATATAATGGACTCGTAATACGGCTGGTGGTAAATCCGTCACTTTTCCGTCACTTTTGGGACGGATTAACACCTCCTCCAAAGTTAGAATAACCCCCAATGTTTTGACCAGGTGACTGGAGGCTGGCACTGGCATGGTGCTCTGCTGGGTCCTGAGTCAAAGGCAGCTTTTTCAGCCTCTTCCTGCTCCAGGACTACCACCTGCTGGTATTCGGCCTGGATGTTCTCTAGCATCTGTCACTGGAGACGTGCCTCTAGCTCCTGCTTCATTGGTGGTCATCCAGCAGGAGTAGCTATATCGAGAAAAACTAAAATAAAAAGACAAATTGTAAATAATGCTCAGAAGTATGTAGTGAGTGGCACAGTGGCACTACATTACTGGTGCCATAGGGACATTAGAACTTGATGTGATTATGATTAGGAGAGTCACAGGGCCAATCTTATGTGTTTACCCACACATGTCGCACAGAAAAAGCACTGTCTGGTTGAAAAGAATTAAGCCAGATTTAAGGTAGAATAACACAAGATTACAAAACAGTGACTTAATTTTTTTCTTTTAAAGGTTTTCTAGTAACTAAATAAACACTGTTTAGTAGAAAAATAAACTTGAATTATCTCTCATTTATGAGTAAGGCATTATGCACTACAGAGTACAAGTTTTTGTGTCAAATTAAAGGAGGCATGCTACCCAGTGCTGCTGTCTGCAGCCAGGTCAGCTGTAGTTGACAACTATCTCTCTTTAATTCCAATTGCCCTGCTCTTTCCCAAATGCCTTTCACTTAGTTTCTACCCTGACTCTAAAGAGGCAGATGAGTAAATAAGATACGTCAAACATGTCATGTATAAAATGTGGATGTTCTATTTATACTATCTGACGGTGGAGAAAATGGTGCACTGCATGGCAGGGGAATGAAATGGCTCTATTGATTGTATTTGGCACCTTTGTCACAGAGTATCCCTTACTCCAAACATGAAATCAAATTGGGCACTTACTAGTCCCACTTTACTCACTGGCCTCACCCACCACCACAAATTCTTTCCAACAAAATAATTCACTGGGCAGTAAGGAAAGGAAACTTGACTTACTCTACTGCAAAGTAAGGCAGAGGGATGGTTGAGCTTTTGCTACAGAAAAGAGGGCTGTAAACAGTCACAGATTCCTCATGTGCATAAGCTTTGGCTTACTCAGTCAATTTGTAGACAAAAGTGTGAATGAACAATTATGTAAAGCGTAAAATAAATCTGTCATGCAAAACCATGAAATGTGTTTTGGAAACACTGCTCATAGCCATAAAAATTGTGGAATGTGCCAAGGATGGATTTTTCAATTTGTTTGGTAGGCTGGGATGGAAGAACTTTGGAAAGATAAAGGAGTGAAGTACTAAGGGGTGACTGTGTGGGCAAAGGGCAACCAAGATACCTTGGCCAAGATTTAAGAAGGCCTAGGGCCTCCTTGCACCACATTAGTGTCATTTTTTACTACTCAAAGTCAAAGAGACAAAATTCACTGTGCCAGATTTACAAACTGGAGCACTGCATGCATTGTGCCACTTTGTAACCCCGTGTGCCACATGTTACCTATGTTTTAGGCCATAGGTACTCACAGACAATTACCCAAGGGCCAAAAATGTTGGTCTGTTATATGACCGAGGGCCACATTGATGCCAGCACAGTGGTGGTCGGGGTTGGGGAATGGCAGCCAAGTAGGTGTAGGGGAAACTACAAACATGCATCTAGTGGATGAATTGCACAATGTGGAACCAGAAAACCTGGGATTAAGTTCAGTTTTCCCACCTAACCAGATGATGTGATCCTAGTCAATTGTTTCACATTCCTTCTCTTTTCTTTATTCACATACAAGGGGACATTGAAATATATGACTTAAGGATGTGCGCTGTGAAAATCTTATCCTGTGTTTAATTTAATAATCTGTTTTTCATGTGTAATAATAACCAAGGCTACCCAAAGAGTGCACATAACAAATCAATTGCCTTTTACTTCATTACTGGCATTTTTGTCATTGTGGGGGGAAGAATGAATCTAAATCCATAATTGAAAACTATTACTATTAAAAAATACTTCTCTTTGCACTTATGAGCTTATGTACTAATGTGAAATGGTTCTGGATGATAATGGTAATGTAATACAATTTTTGAATGGTAAAGATATGTTATTATATGTGTATACTTTTCCTGCAAGATGTCTTTATAAATGAAAGTGTTCTTAAAGTTATGGGCATCAGGCTTACTTTCTTTCTTTAACCCCATTAAACTTTAAATAAACGTTTGCCTGATTATTTAACATCTTTTTGATGTTAATGCTGAGTCGATTAAGAAGCAGCCCAGTGCTGCTGTTGACCAGGGGGCCGCATGTAAAGGTCAAGAGGGCCTCATGTGGCTCCAGGGCCCTAGTTTGAGCATCAATGTTTTAATCAGAGCGTACTAAGGCCAACAAAAATGAATTCAGCGAAAATGGGAGGAGAAAGGTGAAATGTTTGGGGATGACCCCATAAAAAAGGGCCAGGTCCACACCTAATCCCCAATCTTAGCTTTTTTTTTTGTTAACAGCCTTGTCTCATTACCTTTCAAAATAATTAGAGGCATAAAACAGGGTTTTCCACTCACTCATTTATTATTTATATACCCTCTAAACCAATCTCATCTAAGATTAAACAAAAAGCATGCAAGGCTTTTGAGATGACGCATACAATATTAAAGTGTCAAGTATTTTGGATGACTTAGGGTCTGATGTAGAACTTGGCAGAAGGTTTACTCCAGCACAGTGGTGAGGGATATCTCATCCATAAAAATCGATATACTTTAGGATGTAATGGGATTTAGATTTCGGCCGATGGGATATCCATCACTGTTACGATGGAGTTCTAAATCGGGCTTGTTTATTTCAAACTACTTACTTTTATCTCATCTTTTTTGAGTGAAGTCAAAAGTTTCACTCTAATCACTGCTTATAAATTAAATTCAGATAAATGTTGTTCTCTACTTGACAAGTTCCGTTTCAAACATGGTTCAAACAATTCTCACTTCAAATGGAATCCCCCCTTAAATCAAATTTTTTTGGAATGTGGCTCTCCAACTCTTTAAAACGTAAAAATGTATCTAAATTATACTAATGATAAAATGAGCTCTCTCCTTAATACATGGAACCCATTGTTCCTTTCTTGGTGGGTGTGGGAAAGTGGATTATTAGTCGGTGGGAGTTTTCACCCTCAGCATGTAATAATATGACGAGTGCTAATAGGTCCAGGCAAGTCTCAGTAAATTCAATTTTGCTCAACCCTTCTTAGCTTGGTAAACAAGCAGTTTAGGATTAAATTAGAAGACAGGCATGTGTAAAGCATTTTACTCCACCAAAACAGTAGATATGTAAAAGACACAATAACAATGTAACATCAATATTTAAAACTAGGAAATAGTTTTATTTTTAAAATGACACCAACAGGAAAAAGGCCAATACAGGAAACTGGAAACATGAATTTCTAAATATTTATATAAAAATAGCACTAAAAGGCACAAAGCACCAACTGAGGGTATCTATTTTTGCTGGATCATAACAAAGTCACATGTTCAGGCTGGCCACAATTGAGTGCAGGCCAGGGACAGGACGGAATTAGGTCTGCTGCCCATTGCACCTTAAGTCTTTGGTTGTGCCATAATATCACCACATTAGCATCATTTAAAAGAAAAATAATGTGGCGATAATATGGCAAAAATTCGGCGCAAGATTTGCAAAGTGGACCAATGCATGCATTGCACCACTTTGTGACCCCTTGAGCCACATTATGCATGTGCCAGGCATAGTGTATGCAAGGGGGGGTGTTCCCTCATTAGGGGACCGAAAACATGGTGCAAAGAAATCTGAAAGATTTCTGTGCATTATTTTTTTTTGGCATTTTTAACACCTGCCCAGAGCAGGTGGTAAAAGGGGGCACACCATTATTTATTGTGCTAACCCTGAACAGTACAGCAATAGCGTCAGAAATTCTGACACTATTGCCCCCTCTCTTGCGCCATGGTTCACCATATTTTAAAATACAGCGCATTAATGGTGGCGCTAAGGGGTGCAAGAAAAGTGGTGCTGCACTGGGTGCAGTGCCACTTTTCTTAAATCTGCCTCCCTATCTTTTGGTTGTCAGAGAATGTTGATGGAAATTATCCTTAAGTTTTGGACTGGAAAAGTCTGTCATTTCATTTTCATTGAAAGACTTTATAACGTTTCCACAAAGACCGTGTACATTGAGGCATTATAGTTAGCTTCACATTTTACACACACAAAACCATACACATTTAGCAGTTATAGTTATACTTATGTTAAGAAACTATGGGCCTGATTACAACTTTGCAGGAGGTGTTAATCCGTTCCAAAAGTGACGGTAAAGTGACGGATATACCACCAGCCGTATTACGAGGCCATTATATCCTATGGAACTCATAATACGGCTGGTGGTATATCTGTCACATTTGGGACGGATTAACACCTCCTCCAAAGTTGTAATCAGGCCCTATAACTCATAGTGTAACATTACTTTATGGTACAAGTTCAAGCTTCTTTAAATAAGTTAAACTATGACTATTTAATGTATATGTTTTAGTGTGTGTAAAATGTCAACCTAACTATAATGTCTCTGTAAACTTTGGGGTTTTTTCGGTGATTTTTCAAACTTTTTTAAATTCTATTTCCTCACTATATCATCCCTCTAACTTTAGTTTTTTTACAGTGAGTTTCTACATTTGTTATGTAAACTAATACTTATCATCTTAATCCAACTGCCACCATGCACAGCCTTCACATGTGTGATAGAGAGTTAGCCTCACGGCCTGGCATGCAACGAGGGCCTGTGACCAACCCCCACATGGCCCCAGATCCATGCTGTGAATGGCTTTCAGCCATGTGTGCCGGGGGGTTGGCCTGCAGCCAGACCCTTCAACCAACCTCCCTCATGCAGCCAGCCTGCCAAATGCACACTATGCACGGCCTTTCACTGCGATTGAGTATGGGAGTGGGTGTATTTTTTGCCATTTGGGATTTGATCCATGGATCCATTGTGGATTTACACTAGAGCGCTGTGATGAGCATTGCAGTAGATCCATGTATCCACATGGGTCCCTCAAAAAAAAGCTTTTGGCCAAGTTCTTGCCCATGAAAAGTTCCTCAGAGACCCTTCTATCAGTCCTATGTCGTCGGGATACCTCTACCTTGGCCCCTTATGTCACTTTTCATTTTAATTCCCCTGAACTGAGCCAATAAACAAAATGGTGCTGCAACTTTTCACCGTGGATCTGCATCCATAGGTTTAAATAAAAAAAATTCTTTACTAACTCCAAAACTACTGAACAGATTTGCACTAAATTACAAAAAACACTCTTTCTTGGCCAAGATCTAGCTTTTTCCTAAATTTGGTTTAATTTCATCCAGCGGTTCAGGGATCTAGTTGTGTTCCAAATTCCATTGAAAAACTGCATGGCGAAAAGGTGTTTTAGGACCACCCTTTTTTCTAAGCCCCTGCTTGATGAATCACACCAAAACCTTTTAGACAGCAGCTGAACTGAGTGGCAGACTAGTTTTGAAACTTTTGTGACGATTAGTCAAAAGGCGGCAAAGTTATAGGGAAAACAAATGATGCTTTTCCTATGGTAAGTAGGTCCTAACTATAACTGCCTATTGGCATGGTTAAAGTTAAGACTGAGTTTCCATACATGAAGAACAATTTCAAAGCTCCCGCCATTCGTGAACAAGTACAAAATCTGCTCCCAGAGCGGGGGGATTTTGAAAAATGCTCCCGCCTGCTGGGATGGAACTTTTCATCTGTTTTCTTGCCTGCACTGCAGTGAGCATAGATACACATGCAAAAATCCCCCCACACACAGGGATCAGCATTTTTAGCTCCTCCCTGCAGGCAGGAGCAATGTCAACTCCTGCTGCAGACGGGGAGCCACCTGGGGCAACATGGAAACTGGGGCTTCCCCAGCGACCCCCAACAATGATTCCCTGTGTGGGCTCCATGGCACCCACCCTCTAATGGTCAAGCCCAGGGGGTTAGGGTCCCCGGGGCCAACTATTGGCCAGGGAAGGGGGGCTGCGTGCCTCCCCTTCAGACAATGGCCAGTAGATGGGCTCCCCGGGGCCAAAATCAACTCAGGGAGTGGGGCTGTGTGGCCACAACATCCCTATAATTAAATGAACATGCCCTGGGAAATGGAGCCAAGGGCCCATTTTTGGCCTGTGGAAAAGGCCTGTGTGCCTCCTCTCACTTTTAAATATGGCCGGTCCCCTGGAGATGGGATCCCCGGGGCCAGACATTGGCCTTGGGAGCGGGGCTGAGTTCCCTCTCCCTAATTACAGTAAGGCCAGGTGCTGGGAGATGGAGTTATCTGGGCCAAAATACAGCCTGGTGAGGGGACACATGCCTCCTTCCCCTTCTAAATATTGCCAGGCTCCGCAAGATGGGGCCCCTTGGTTCAGAAATCAGCCTCAGAGGGGGCTGTGTGCCTGCCTCATTTACAATAAGGCCAGGCCCTGGAAGATATGCGATGGGGTCCCTGGGGCAAAAATTCGGCCCACAATTGAGGCAATGTACCTCTTTACTAAACAAATGTGGCACACCCCAGGGGATGGGGTCACTGGGTCTTAAATCTGCCAAAGGAGGGGGGGGGCTGCATGGCCACCCACTCAAGCTGACCAACTTTGGGGATATCGGCCCAGGGCCTGGCCACAGGGCCCCACATTCGGCAATGCTCGGCATGGGGTTGGCTGCATGAAGAGAGGTGGACACAGGACCAGGCTGCAGGCTGATGCCTCACCATGCACGGATTTTGGGCTTGCTTGTTGTTGTGGCCAACCATGCACTACAGTGTGGGGTTGACTGCATGTGGGGAGTTGGCCGAAGGGCCTGGCCCGGACCTTTGGCCAACACCGCACTGATTTTAAAAAATGATTGAAATTCACTGAAAAAGACCAAAGGTTACTAGTACCTTATAGTAAGGAAATGGAATTTACTAAACCTTCAAAATTCACTATAAAAAACAAAGGTTACAGAGACGTTATAGTTAGGTTCAGAATTTATACACACATACAAAACCTTAGAAATTCTGCTGTCATAAGTTGAGTTATCTCATGTAACTATTACTTATGTCCTAAAGTAACTATAACTCATGCCATCACCATACACTGCTAAGTGCCCCACATATTACATCAATCATATCACCTTCTATGAAATCATTAATGATATCACTACAACATTTGCAGTGAAATTATTGATATAGAAAACTTTGCATGGTAGGGGCACGGGTTATAGTTTTCTTTTTTTCTCTACTACCTTTCGTTAATTCTTTTATTTCGCTTATTTACTCTTTTTTATACTCCCTAATTGTTACGTAGAAGTCATCTTGAAATATTTCTATATATCATTCAGTTCCATAGATAATTTCCTATTTTAGTTATTACTCTATTTTTAAAAGTGCCTACTATCAAATAGGATATTTTTATTTTCTCGTTTTCTGATTTTCAAAAAACTTTTAAAACTGGAAAATGAGATTTTAAAAATGTTTAAAAGAAGCGTTTGAACTTGGTAGTCCTCTTATGGTCCATAGAAACTATGAGCCTGATTATGAGTCCATTGGACAGCTGTACCTGCTGTCACAGTCTGACTGACACATCCCTGGCAATCGGACTGCCAGGAGACCACTGCCTCCAGATTCAGACATCCCAACAGGTAGGCAGTGGTGAAAGTCGTGCTCAGCAATGACGGTGCCAAGTTCAGCACTACCATGCTGATCACAACTTTTATTTCTGCCAACCTTTAAAAAAGGCATCATCTTTGCAACTGCATTGGCCTTGGTTGAGCGACCCGAGGGCAATGACGCTGCACTATTTCAGAAACATCATAATACGGCGGTGGTGAGGCCTTCGGCTTGACACCCACCTCCCCACCGCTGTATTGGAGTTTAGGCGGTCTGACCGTCCAACTTCTAATTAAGGCTTCTGTGTTCTTGGGTGTAGCTATTATTATTGAAGCATATGCAGTGGCACCTGGGCACGGAGGTGGGACGGCCTCACAGAACCCCAAATGCGAACATCTTACTACCGAACCAAGCATGGGTGGGCAGCCGGAGAAGACATATTTTTCTTTGTGTTAGGTCCCATTATACACTTGCTGCAAGCTTTATATTTACTAGGAAATTCATCACCTAAACAATAAAATGGGTTGCGTTCTATGCCATGCAGTGTTTACTTTCACATGTTCTATAAACAGGGGCAGCTCCTCCACAAAGGTGAAGGAGCGTTGCCCTACTGGATTGTGGGGAAAGGAAAAATAAAATGCTAATAACGCAATGTTATTATAATTTTATTTTTCCTGGGAGTAAGGGACGGAGCTGGGCTGGAGGGAGGGGGCTGGAAGAGGGTTATTGGATGGTTTTGCAGCACAAAGTGAGCATGTCTGTTTAGCCTATCATGTTGTGCTGGCCAAACAAACGTGCACTTTGCATGTTCTCTAACCAGCTGAGTGGAGAACAAGCAGAGGCTTCCACTTCCAGTCTGAGCGACGAAGCAGGCTGCTAAGACCAATCACGACTCTGATGTCATGCTGGAGACAGCGGCATCGTGTTTGGCTGGGATCCTATGTGCAGCTGAGAAGAGGAAGAGGACGAGGATGGAGGAGAAGCAAACACATCTCCTCCAAAGATAAGCATTTTTTAAATATTTTTTATTCTTTTTTACCTCCCCACCCTGTCCCATCCTGCCCCGCCACCCCCATTGAGTGGCAGCAGCCACTGACTATAAATGTAAATGCATGTTTGTGTATTTTATTCTCCGCAATCTGCAATGAGCTTTAAATATTATTTAGTGGCTACTGAACACAACTAGATGCCAAGCCTGTTTTAAGCAATCACCTCTCACCTATGACCTTTCCAGCACACCTTTCGTTTAACACCTTTTTCTCTACAGTCATAACGTGTGTGACATGCGCGCATTGAATAAGGTTCAGAGTTCTGTCCTGCATCATTTTCCAAAATATTTTGCAACTCTTCATTATTCCCTTGCAGAAAATGCAGATCTCATTTGAAGCAGTAGGAACCTTCCTCGTCTTATTTATTGAACGAGTTTGAAGGTAAAAGTCCCAGCATACCCATACTGCTTTCCAGTCCTTTATTCCTCAGGAAAGAAGGCAAGAAGGAAACATTAGCGTGTTAACTATCATCAAAGAAAAGGGACCTTTCGGGGGGCGTATCATTTACAATTGCAACTGTCTGAACATTTCTTTTTAATTGCCATTGGTGAGATGCTTCAACTCTGCTGATATCTGTTCTGCCTTACAGCAATTAAAAGTGAGCAATAAGGGTAAACTATGTGCACATCAGGTGCCAGTATTGTATACTTTATGAATCAAGGAACATTATACGTTTTTCTAAAGTCATTCCTACAACAGAATCAGGCGTCATTTGCCCGTTGTTTCTTATACTTAGCAATCTCAGTTACCTGTCACCCTCATTTTTAAACTCTTATTTAGGTTGAGTATAAATGTTTAATAAGTCTGACTACTTTATTTACAGAAGCTTTGGAACACAGCATACTTATGTTTCCAAATACAAATTGACAAACATTTGTAATTCGTAATTATTCAGCGCTTTTATTGCACAATTCTATATGCAGTTGACAGAAATTGCACCTATTTACAATAGTCTTTAGCTTTTATTTGAGGGCCCGCTCTTGCTACTAACATATGAGATTTAATGCGTATCTTCTTTGTAAGTACTTAAGTACATGGTTAAAATCCTAGCCTTAGCATTACTGTTTGTAAGTATATTTTTGTCTGGAAAACTATTGACCATCTGTGGTTAATAAAAAAAGTAAATATAGTGCCTTTCAACAAACTGCAAAAACAATCTTAAATGGCGATTTGCTCTTTCTATGTGTGCTGCTGAATGGTGCACACATAGAGCAGTAATTAAAGTATTTCTCCTCGTTGCGCCATGATAACGCCACCCCTGGGGTTGCATTGGATTTTGGTGCTGTCTCAGGTTTACGAAAACCCCTTAAATCTGGGGCAGCGTCAAAATGCAATGGGTGTTGCTGTGGCATGCCCACAACAACACGCATTTCACGTCCCTTCCACTCAAAGTGCTGTGTGTGAAGGGGCTGTATTTAAAAGGCATCATTAAGCCACAAAAAGTGGCTTAACGCTACAGAGCGTCTCAGAAAGTGACACTCTGGTGGCTCTAGGGGCTCTTGAATATGCCCCTGTGTTTTGTAGTATCTTTTGTGGTCCAACAATAGTACTACACAGGTACAACAAAATGCTGTTCACAAATCTATGTGCCAAGATTTCACCCTAAATGTGGAATCTCTGCACACATAAGTATATGTTTTTGTAGTAAATGTGGGAGGGACACTGGAAATGACTGGAAAATGAAGAATATGTACACTTAAAGCAGAATGGATTAGGAAGGAGTAGGTAGGGGTTTAGGATGGTAACTGTTGGCAAGGGAGGACCTGAAGGAGGGAAAACCAACACCCACACAAAGGTAAGCTCAGTGCTAGTCAAACACTACCCTCCTAAAGTTACTACAACCAAAAAGGGATTCAAAACACTGAAAATTACTCCATCTCAGAGCTGAAGTAAGTCCATCGCCACACATGGCCAACCATTGGTCCTGCAACACAATTCCATAAGAAATTATGGATTGAGTTAAAATAAAACTTTATAGGTTTAAGTTAAATTAAAGTAAATTGATTAGGATAGGAACACGGGTAAATACATATACTTGAATGTAAGAAATTATAAACATTGTATATATTTATAAGTTAATTATAAACTATTTTGAGTTTAAAATTTAATGTGACAATAATTAAGACAATATAAATACATTGCATCTAATTAAGTATTTACATCATTTTTAACATTTATTATTGTGTGGTAAAAAAATGTACGTTTTACTGTCGGTGGAAAGATCTATATTTAATTTAATCATTAGGAGAATAACTGTAGTTTAATGTGATATATTTAAATGAAAGATTTGAAGCAAAATTAAGTTACCAGCTCTGTGGCATTTAATTCTACATTTAAAGTAAATATATAAACCAAATTTACATTAAACAATTAATCTAAAAGCAATTTTTTTTACTATGGTAGACTTTTTTACTTTTTCCCATACTTAAATAGAGGAAGTCTTTGCAGCTGGGGTGGAGATCTCCAAATGGTAAACTATAGGGATTTTTTTTTTTAAAGTTATTCCTTTACTTCACCATAGGGAGTTTTTTGCTGTTGGGATGGAGATCTCCTAATGGTAATGTATAGGGAAAAATGAAAAAAGTTTATTAAACCTATAAAAATATTTCTATGATTTATAATATTGTAAATTATTTATACATTTATTATATATTTATTTTAAATGTTAAAAAAGAAAAAAATACTAGAACACTATTAATTTGGAATTGAAGCTACATAAAAAATTTAATTCAAATCATTTTTCTGCAGCTTAAATTAAAAAACTAAATTCCCACTTAAACTGAAAAGATGCATTAGTAATTATTAAAAGTGATGTACAGAATGAATTAAAATCTTCGTTATGAGGCTGCCGGTCCAAGGACTGCCAGCCTCCAGTTGATGGTCAGACAGCTGCAACTGTGGCGGTCCAACTGCCACATTACAACCGTGGCGGGCGGACCTGTCAGGGAACCGCCGTCCCCGCCACTAACATGGTTCCTGAAGGGTGGACAGTGGCCAGAGTTGTACTCAGACATGGTGGCACTGAACTCAGCACAGCCTTGCTGATTACAACTCAGCTTTCCGCTAGTCTTTCCATGGGGGGCACCCCTCCATGGGAAAGCTGTTTGGACTCCTCCATAAAAAGGCTGGCAGAAAGCCAGTGCCAAAGGCCACAGGGTGGCCTTGCACTGGCACTGGCTCTCCTGCCCAGCACCATCAGAATGCGCACGGTCTGCTTTGTAGACAGGTGTGCATTTCAATGGTCCTGGGGAGCTATGGTATTGGCCTCGGTTCCTTTAAGGGAGCCAAGGCCAATACCGAAGCACTGTTCCCGTCAGGCAGCCTAGCCAGAAGCTGTAATACAAGGTTCGTGATGGTTAGCCTGGTGGGAACATTGTAATACAGTCGGGGGATGCCACAACCATAGCAGTGGCATCCTCCCCACAAGTTTGACAATCGGCTTGTTCGACCACTAAACTTATAATAATGAGGCCCTAAGGTATTTAATTTATTTTCATAAAAATATTGTTAGGTTGTTGTTTTAATTTAAAAAAGTTAATAAAATAATTTATTTATTAAATAACAAGTATTTACCATTTTATTTGTTTAACATAAAATTATATTTATTTATATTTTTCACCATTTTAAATAATTTAATTTAATTTAACACAGGAGGCAGTGTCAATGGTTGGCCAAGTGCAGTGTTGTTCCTTTTTTTGGAAGTAGTAACTTACAAGCGTAACCTTGGATCCACCCCTTGTTCAGGGGGTGGAGATGTGTAAGTCTACACTTCTGAGTAACTTTACACTTAAATTTTGTGAATAGCCCAAATTAGTTAAGTTACTCAAAAGTGTAAGAGTAAATTACAAGTGGACATTTTTTACAAGTGTAATTTACCTTTGCCCCACTAGTTTAGAATTGTTTGCATGTACTCTGAGTTTTTGTCCTTTTCTCATCTGCATATTGAATGACTTTGAGTTATATGATATACGAAAGCCAAGTTGAAAGCAATATATTGAAAAGTGCAATGCTGACTAAATGCAGCATTTTGGAAAGTCATGCACCTTTGCAAGGGTGTACGGGTGTGTGCAGGTGTAGGTACATGTTACTGAAGATGTACTTGCATGCTAATATGTAGCTGCCCATGTGCCTGTGTGCAAATGTGCCTCTGTATGCATGTACCTGTGTGTACCTGTTATTTTTATTGCATATGGGTAAAAGAATATTCGTAAGTCTATGTGCATTCAAGTGAATGTGGGCCTGCATGCTTATTAGTTTTGTGTGTGTATGTTTATGTAGATGAGACACTAAGGTCTTTCTGTGCACATTTACGTGAAGAAGCCAATCTGCCAATAAATACTAAAATAAAATTCACCAAGAATCAGTTGGCAAGCTAAAGGGACACTAAACTGTGAGGTCACTGATATCACAGTGGTGCTTCCCTAACAAAAATACATGTTTAAAAAGCAGTGAGGAAAAGGATTTACTTTCATAGATTCACGTTTTGATGCAAGGAATTTTCAGAGTGTTTAAGTTTGGTTATTGGATGCATTTTAAATGAGCAGGTTGGTTATATAGGTCCTTATTATGACCTAGGTGGTAAATGCCACCTACAGCCACAGCGACGGACTCCAAAAGACCATCGCCGTGGCTACCTACTGTCTGCCATATTATGACTGTAGCCGGAATTCTGCCAGAAGACTAGCAGGATTCCGGCTACGGTCATGGAGGCGGACAGCGGTAAGGTGGCACTGCTGCCAGCAGCAGTGCCACCCCAGTGGAACGCCGCCGACCATATCATGACACATGATACGGCCTGGTGGTGTTCCACTGGTGGACGCTGCTGCTGGCATCAGCGCCTCATCCCATCTCCTGCCGGAGGACCCCGGGCAAGCACGTATGTCGGGTGCTCCAACAGGGATTGAGGGTGTTGTGTGTGTGTGTGTGTGTGTGTGGGGTGTGTGACTGTTTTTGTGTGCATGCATGCAGGTATGAGGCATGTGGAATGCGTGTGTGCAGGAATGGGTGTGAATGTGCGTGTATGTTGTGTTGTGTGAATGTGTGTGTGCTAGGATGTATGTCAGTGTGTGTTTTGTGTGTGTGTATGAATGTATGCATGCGAGGGTGAATGTGGGTATGCGTGTGTGTATGCGTGTGTATGTCTGTGCGTGTATGTGTGTATATGTTGTGGGGGTTGGGAGGGTGAGGGGGAGGATGACGGAGGACTCTGTGGAGGAGGAGGTGGCGGGGGAGACCCCTATAAGTGCCAGGGAAGCAATTCCATGATTCCACTGATAGTGCCTACCGCCAAAGTTTTTGTGGCGGTAAGATTGCCACGAAAACCATGGCAGTATGAGGGATTAAAATCCTGAAGGTGGGACTGTGACGGCCGCCTATCTGGAGACCAAAGTCTCCAGCCCAGCGGGTGTTATCGCCCTGGCCGACAGAGTGGTACATTGGCGGTTTGGCTTGAGCCAAACCGCCAATGTCATATTTTGGGGAAAGGTACCACCAGCCTCCTGGCAGTACCTTTCTCCAAAATAAAGCTGTCCGCTAGGGAGGTAATGAGGGCCACAGTCATGAAACATGCCATCTTATTCCGGTCCTCCAGAAAGGAAAACGTCCGAAAGGTTTTAGAAAGTATAGTGACAGTAACTTATTCCCTGCTGCCACGGATTACACTTATAGGCAGCATTCACACAAATCCAGTTCGGATCCAGAGAAAAATGCTCAGTTGCAACCGATTCCTGGTATTGTTGTGCAGGCAGTATTATAAATTAGCAGTAACTGTTGTCTCCTTCAAACCCACGGTGTGTGCTGGTGTATTATCAATGAATTCCTGCCAGAGTTATTTGAGTGTCCCCTGCACACTGTAAGAAAGGCTCAACTGATGAGCACATGTTTGCTATAGTTGAAGTGAGGGCCTCAGATTGGATTACAAAGCGCATTCCAGTCTTTGTAAAGTCTTAAAAAATAAAACTATGCTGCCAGTAGGTCAGTTCCTGATGTGCAGATTCCCTGCCAATACAATGGAGTGCATGTGGGGCTCCATTGACAATAAGGCCCTCATTATAATCCTGGCGGTTGGTGTTAAAGCGGCGGTAATACCGCCAACAGGCCAGCGATACAAAAAATGGGATGACGACCATGGCGGAAACCGCCATCACAGACAGGCACTTTAACACTCCGACCGCTACGGCGGTAGCAACAAACACTGGGGCGGCAACCGAGAATATCCTGGTGTCTTGAGGACCCGCTTGCACCCTCCGACTCCTGTGGGGTTGCAGCACGAGCAGTCCAAGAACAATGCTCTGGTGTACTGGGGAACCCGCGTACACTCTCCGACTCCTGTGGGAGTGTAGCACGAGCAGTTCCGTCAGTGTTGGCTGGTGGCGCTTGTTGAACGAAGGTTGTACCGCTGTGGTGAAGGTGGCATTACTCTCATCGGCAACTTTGTTGGCGGCTGGTCGTCCTTTGGTCCAGCGGCCTTCTTGGTGTGTGAGGTATGGACCCAGGATGTGATGCCCTCACACTTGACTGCTGTGGCTGTTGTCAACAGGACTTTGTATGGTCCCCTCCACCGTGGTTGAAGGCAGTGACGTCTGGTGTGGCCTTTACCCACACCCAGTCTCCAGGATGCAATTGTGTTCCGGTGGTGTACCTTCTTGGTGTAGTAGCAGTGGATCCAGGAGGTCGGTCCCTCCTACTTTTCAGGAGACCCAAGCCCAATCTCCCTGTTGGAGATCATGTACAGGTAGTGTTGTCCAGCCAGGAAGGACCTGCAGCACCTAATGCTGAAGGTAAGGCAAACTGCTGTCAAAATATCTTATCAGGCAATAACTTCTCAGCACCAGAAATGTTCATAGGCCAGTCAAACAGTATCTCAGTCGGTGCTCACTTTGACAACTTTGTCAAGGCTGCCTTTCTTGACCAATGAAGCAAGCGGTAGTGCATCAATCTAGAACCGCTCAGCAGATGCACAAAATCTTATAATGGGACATATCTGACTTGTTTATGGAGTAACTAGCACACTCTTAAACTCAAATAAACACTAAAAAAATAAATAACAATTACACTCAGTAACAGTGGAATATTCACACAAACTATTTCACCAAACAAATGGTGATCCAAAGGTCAGGCGAAAACACGTTACACTGGTATACAGCCAGTAAAAAAATGTTAACATAGCATTTTATCCTATTATTCTATTTCAACATCCAGAATATCTGCATCAATGCTGGAAGGGTTGGGACTTTGCAGGCATCACCGCCATCAGAAGTCACTTCCCCTTTCTTGTACAAGTGTGATGTTCTGAAATGCTGATGTTCCTTTAAGATATTATATTTATTTTATTTATTTATATTTGGCACCCTCATCATCAGAGGTATATTACTCATAGCTGTATTGCAGTACTACATAGCACATCCTAAGGTAGTAATAACTCTATCCTAATATAGGTATTTTCAATACCAAAAACCAGTTTGGAGAATATTTAGTTGCAATCTACCAACACATGAAGGCAATCCATGTGACTGCGCTCATTAAGATGTACCACGGAAGACTCCCATTAATTATGAAAACATAAAACGTAATATAGACAGACGGATACTGAAACCACATCTTCTCGTCCATGTTCTGAAACCTAGGAAAAAACATGGATAGAAAAATACTCCTCCTGCCGCCAATTATATTCACATATATATTATATTAAAATTGACTGTAACATTCAGCTCTACATTTATTTTACATTTCTACTTGGAACGTCATGGTAACATATCGCAACAATCCGTGGCTTTGCCCTTGGAGTCATGCCCAGAGTCTGTGGTTTTCAGAAATGGGGAAGGTAATCTTAACTGCTACAATTTAATATAGGGACGGGACCTGGCAGATAAATGCATAAAATAAAATACCATAAAAATAAAACACATTTGTGACAAATGTGCTGCATTTTTTTTTTTTTTCATTCATTGCCCTTTTGACACCCTGGTTGCACTCACATGACTTCAACATACTACATGTACTTCAGATGTTTAAACATCCACTTGTGTTATTTTCTTTTAGCCTCTCATTAAGTGAAATCGATCATTCACTAACACGTCATGTGTAATCATTATTACTGCACTAATGTGTTTATTTTAAATATCAATACACCTTAGTAGAAATTTGCTATTACATCATTAACTCACTCTACACCCCAACAACAACCCACATTTTTATATATCTGTTATTTCCTTATATTATTTACAATTCATCACATTTAACACTTCTTTTAATTTCTATATCACTTCTTTCATTGAACATGACTACATTATTAGTATGTACTCTATAGAGCTATGAAGAAATACACAACCAGGGGTATGGAACTACCGTAAACAAATGCCCAGCACAATTCTTCAGGAATGCTCTCTCATCAGATGCAAAATCTGCAGAAGCTCGAAAGCCAAATTTTGCTTTTCCTTGCTTTCAAAATACCTTCACAAACAATGTAACTAGGAAAGAAACATTCTGCTAAACTACCATGATATTTTAGGTGTCATTTCTTTGAAGCATCATTTAGTAAAATGTGCGGATGCATGGTGGTATTTCCAACATTTATATTCATAACAGGAAAAATCAATGTAACCTTTTCATCGAAGTTACACATTGCCATAGTAGTTCCTGGCATGAACAAAACTACTTTGTGCCAAAACTACTTTGTGCCAATATTCTTCGTATGGAAGAGCAGAATTGTGTCACTACCACTGAAGCCAGTCAATAAACAGAGAGACAGAATTCAAATAACAAAAGATCTGTGATAACCAGCTTATGGCAGAATTCTCAAAGAAAATCACAAAGTGCACCCATGGTATCTGTTCCTGCATTAGTGCAGATTTACAGCTTTTATACATGAGCTAGCATTTAATGAGGCAGACCAGGAAATCGAACTCCTAGACAATATTTGTAAACACCATTTTAGCAGGAGGAAAATATGCATGTCTTTTTACAGGACAAGTAGACTGATGACACAAACTGTCCCATGGACAATTTAGACATTTTATAAAATTCCACACTCCTGACAACATATTGTTAACTGCTGCAAATGAATCCTCTGTTCCCTCCAGACTAAATTTGTTCACTGTAAGAATTCTGGCAACCTTTGCAATGGTCAAATATTTTTAAATGTAATCCCTACATAAGAAAGTTCTAATTTGTTGTACACCTGTGGTTCCTAACCTTTTTACTCCTGTGGACCACCAGTGAAACGTTACTGGAAGCCAGGTACCCCCAAGCAATTTGCACAATTTAAATTTCAAACATGAAATCATTCTTTTTGTATTGAAAAAATATGCAAAAATGTAAACATTTTATTGGAAATGTTGGTGCTGCATCTTGGCGACCAACTTTTCAATTTTTAACCATAAGTGCCTCTCTTCTCTCCCTATCCTTTTTGTCACATGTAATTAATTTTTATTATAGCATCTCTCATACCAGTGTAGGTGCTGGAGCACTCCCACTGTGCCATCCACATAAAATACTGTTTTTTTTTCATGATACACATCCTTTGCAGCCTGCATATTAACCATCTGCACTATCTTTCAGTCAGAAATGCCACTGTCCAAAACTCTCATTCCTCCCCAGCAGGTACATTAATCACTGGAGTTATCTTGACGCTTTTATTTTCGCTGTACAATGCTCTTTGCAGTGCTTTTAAAGCCATTAACAAGTAATAAAGTCTGAATTTTGTGTCTTATTACGTGTGATAACTTAACAATTAAACTTAAATTTTCTACAGTGTGTAGGCATGTTACAGCCATCCCTTGTCTACTTGCAAACCTTTCCCATACTCAGTCTAGTGCCAAATGATAGTGTAGTAATTGGAGTAGTGGTCACATATTTCATGCCAGTGTATCGCCTTCTTACAATCCTCCCACAAATCTCATGGTACAATAATGCTAAACAATCTATCCAGATCCTTCCAAAGCAGCCCTTCCCACGGCTGTTATTCTGTTTAACTCTGTACATTTTTATGTACGTCGAGAGACTGTGTTTTGTGATCTCCAGCTGTGTGTTTGTATTGCTGAGCACCTCCTTCCACATCTTGATGTTATGGATTGTGTGATGTGCATACATGGACATATCCCATAGTAAATTGTGTGATCCCTCTCGCCCCTTGCCAATACATTTTTCCATTTCATTTGATATCTGTTCGTACTTCTGTTCATGTTTTCTAATTGCGTTAGCCACTTCCTCTTTACCCTGGCTATGGAATAACTGTCTAATTCTTTCACAAGGTCTCTTACGTTTTGCTTTTATTTGTCACTTCCTCATCCATCAAACGCCATGCCAGGGTGCGGCTTTCACGTTCCGTCTCTGCCTGCTGTTGTAGAGGCAGCTCAGAGTGTTTGGTCCCTGTTGTGGTGCCCTCACGCTGTAGTGTATTTCCCAAATGTCTTCAAACAAAATCGATGTTTTGTTCCTGTGACTGTGCACTTGTCACAGGAAGAGAGCTTGACAAGCCCCTATTATCTCTCCTTTTTTTTTTTTTTCTTCGTCCTCCAATCTTCCCTGCCCTTGTCAGCCCCCCCACCATGTGGAGGAAACCATTCTTCAGTTCAGTTTATTTTTTTTTTATTTTTTTTATCCTCCACATACAGGACAGCCCCACATTCAATGGACATCCCATATGCAACTAGCATGTAGGCAGCATTGTAAAGCACCACACATGTCCGCAAAGCCACAGAAACACTACTGTCAGTTTCCTTGCAAAGTCAAAGTCTAAGTACAGTAGTGCCTATAGGCCTTCTTTCACCTCTATTTGGTACGCTGGACTGTCCTTGGGCTATGTTGATGTGTCTCTACTTTGCCTTTACTAAGAGGGTTCCTCGTGACTGTCTTACCCTAGCCTTTTGTTACATAACACGAAGACAATTACAATCGTTCCAGAAAACAGTAGGATGTCGGTGTATTTTTTTTACACCGCTCATACCCCGTGACACAGAAGGGATAACAATGGGTATATTCACACACGCAGCCTCTCTTTGCCAGCCGCAATTATTGATTAGTAAAAGCAGGAAGCAAGCCGGTCTGCATCCATGCCACAATTTCAGCCAGCCATGTCCACCTTAGCTCACACAAAGTTTGAAATCAGACAGTACCCAAGGTGCTAGTGACGGCGTCCACACTGGCATCCTTTGGGGTGAATCAAGAGATGACAGAATAGTCAGGAGGGACAGGGTGCGGCTGTATGATATTGGAAGCTGGACCAGATCCTTGGCCAGTGACACACAGATAATGCAATAGCGGTGAACAAGTCAAGCAACCACATGTGACGACAGAACCATAGACCAGGGTCACAGTACAACTATCCCTGTGGGGTGATCCTACTCCCACCCCTTGTATCAATATGTAGTGAGTGCAGGTGGGGGTTTGTACTGTGTGATGTTTGCAGATTAAATCAGTCAATTGTCATAAAAATCTGTATTATGTCTCCCAGGAGTCCACCCACCTAGTCTTAAATTTTCTAAAAATTCTTATCCTAAATCGCAAATGCATGAAGTCAAAATAAATCACAGTACACCACCTTGTTGTCAACCCTTCCTTCATCAATCAAAAACCACTTTCGCACACACACGTATTTATATCTCAAAAACCACTTTCAGACACACACACGTATTTATAGCTCAAAAACCACTTTCGCACACACACGGATTTATACCTCAAAAACCACTTTCGCACACACACGGATTTATACCTCAAAAACCACTTTAGCACACACACGGATTTATACCTCAAAAACTACTTTCGCACACACACGGATTTATACCTCAAAAACCACTTTCGCACACACACGTATTTATATCTCAAAAACCACTTTCAGACACACACACGTATTTATAGCTCAAAAACCACTTTCGCACACACACGGATTTATACCTCAAAAACCACTTTCGCACACACACGGATTTATACCTCAAAAACCACTTTTACACACACACGTAATCAAACCATCATCCATAGTTTACACCATTTCACATGAGTAGCCGATAGTTCAATATGCCATAAGCATTGTTCAAAGAGCTGCAATATCACAGGAAACAGATAACATAACAATTTTTTAACATGACAAGCAGAGCCTGCCTGCTCCACTGGAATGAACCACTATCATCCAGTTACTGGAATGAACCACTATCACTCCTATACACATAGACCCTGGAACGGACCACTACCATTCCATTTCACATCTGGGCAACGCCCTTTTACCACACCCTCTCTGGCCAGAGTTATCCGCCCCAGCCCCTCCGGCTGGGGACTGCAAACAGCGACTCACGCTGTGTTCTGAAGCAACACCACTAGTTGCCTCTATTCCTCTGACTTCTTTTTTTAACAGTAACAAGCTACATGAAATACAGGAAGCTATTCTAAGTATACAGCTGCAGCGCAGGGAAGAAGGAAATGGTGTAATACAATGGAAGGACCAAATTAACACAGAATGCTAGCAGCCTGCGGACGGTTATAGTTAACTATCTGAATGTTTTCACGAGGTGCATTATCGGAGCCCGCAACAGAAGACAACAGAGGAAGAAATGCCCTTGGCATGCCACCGGAGACAGAGAAGAAAAAAAAGATATCATTACAAAAAGCTGGCTAAGGGGTACGGCAAATAGAAATATTAACCATAAATGCATAACCACTCTATGCAGGAAACATATTAACGAAACACCAGTTACCTCCCTGTTTCGCAATATTTACACCGAAAACACAGTAGAGCAAACAGTGAGAGCAGGACCACGAAGCAGCAATAGATACTCACGACAGCTCCAGCCTCCGTCGCAGGAGGGGCCCTGTCAAATGGGTCAGCTGTCGCCCCAACTGAAACAGGAGCTGGGCTGAAGGAAGCCATTCGCTGAACGAGACCGCAATTCTTCCACCAAATGTAGAAGCCTAATTATTCAGCACCCATTCAGGATACAAACGACCGTTAGCCAGCTCTTCTAGATAAACATAATGAATTTATTAGGGATAGAATAGAAAGACTTGTACATGGAGGATGCTCTGTACTAGTGTTCACTCAAGCAGCCTAATACAAGGAAGTAATACACGATCTTTTATAGTATTAAACCACAAACATAATTCAACGTCTTATTGGTTCTTTGGCTTTGACGTATGACTACTTCTCCATTATGGCTGAGGTCGTTTTTCATATCATACCATATATAGTAACAAAAAGCATAGAAAAGGATTTTACACAAGGTGGCCTACGTGCCTAATATCACATGGTCCATCTTGTGACAGAACTTGAGAACATCACGTACTCAGACTGGTACTTTCCAGAAGGGAGATTGCTTCAGCTAGCATGCAATGACGATGATATTTCCTGATGGCTGTTCAGAGGGCAAGCCTTGCAACATAATGTGTTCCTAGCAGTAGCGAATTACATTTGTAGGCCTCTTTACTTAATGCTAGGCCTGTGCAGAGATTGTCATTGTGTATCACAGGGGCCACTAGGCATAGCATCCCTAAGAACTGTAAAATGGGATTCCACAGATATTGACAACTGAACCAGCATCATCATGCAGTACTTCCAGTGACACACAGGTAAGAGACTGTAACTCCTCCTCACATTTCAGAAAACTGTAGGACATTGTATAAGTCAGCCTCTTAACCTCTGTCTATGGACACTGACAGTTCACTTTGGCTTTACATTTTTCAGATCTGGGTACCTCATTCTTCCTTCTGCCCTATGTACTGCTGCCCAACAACTACCATACATTGGTATGAGCAAATGAACATTTACATTGCTATTTGTTGCTAATGTTGTAATAATACATTTGTGAAAGATCAGACTGACTACAGATTGTTTTTTGATTAAAGGTTGTTTATTTAGGGACTACTGAGAATAGGAGTATGTGCAAGGGGCTGGGGTGATGGTGGAGGAAGGTCCATAGTAGAGGCCAGTCTCTTGGTATCACAGGTGCATTGTCCAATGAGGCATAGGAAGGGGAGTAATGGCAGTTCAAGGTGGACAGGGTGACATAGTGTGACAGAAGGATGACAATCAGGACAGTCTTATTTCCTGGCGGGGGTCTTGGCAATGTTCTTTGTCTTCTCCCTGGATTGCAGGGACAGTTTGCGGGGTGGTTCTCCTTTTGCAGGGGGTGGGGTGCTGGTGGCCTGTTGTTCCTGTGGTGGGGCTCCTGTCCACTAGCACTGGCAGAGGTGTAGGGCTGTTCCTCGATTTAGCTAGTGTCAGGGACCCTTTATTGTGTCACTGCCTCCCTCATGGTCTTGCCTATGTCAGCCAGCACCCCTGCAATGGTGACCAGGATGGTGTATATGTTGGTGAGGTCCTCCCTGATCCCCATGTGTTGTCCCTCCTGCAGCCGCTAGGTCTCCTGAAACTTGGCCAGTACCGTGCCCATGGTCTCCTGGGAATGGTGGTATGCTCCCATGATGTTGGAGAGTGCCTTGTGGAGGGTAGGTTCCCTGGGCCTGTCCACCCCCTGTCGCACAGCAGTCCTCCCAGCTTCCCTGTTGTCCTGTGCCTCTGTCCCCTGAACCGTGTGCCCACTGCCACTGACCCCAGGTCCCTGATCTTCCTGGGTTAGTGGGGTTGCCTGTGGTCCCTGTAGTGGTGGACACACTGCTGATTGACGTGTCCTGGGGACAGTGGCATGGGCCCGCTGGGTGGGTGCTGTGGTGTTGTTTCCTGAGGGGGGAGGCACTGTGGTGGATTGGGACTCTGGAAGGGGAACCGACTGTCCAGAGTTCCCTGATGGGCCAGGCTGGTCATCTTGATCCAGGCATGCAGAGATACTGTCATCACTGTGGGCCTCTTCTGTGGGGGGACTGGATATGACTGGCACCTCCTGTCCGATGACGTTGGGTAGAGGTCCTGTTGGGATGTAAATGCATTGTTATTTTATCTGTGTTTGCCATCCTATGCAATGGGTTTGTTTCCCTCTATTACTGTGCTTGCACTATCGCCTTGGCCCTTGTGTGAGTGGTGATTGTGTGCCCTGGGTGAGTCTCTCTATTGGACATGCTTTGGTGATGGGTGTCCATGCATGTCTGTAATGGGTGTCCATGCATTGTTGTTGCATGCAGGGCTTGGTTGTGGGAGTGGTGGGTTGTGATGGTGGGGTGTGTGGAAGGTGGTGGGGTAATGGGAGTGAGGGTGAGGGTGGGGGTTATTTAATGGCATGCAGGAAGGTTAGGGAGGGATAAAGTAGTAAAGACTTGACTTACCAGAGTCCAGTCCTCCTGCTACTCCTGCGAGGCCCTCAGCATGCATGATTGCCAAGACTTGCTCCTCCCATGTTGTTAGTTGTGGAGGAGGAGGTGGGGGTCCACTGCCAGTCCTCTGTACGGCTACCTGGTGTCTGGATACCATGGAACGTACCTTCCCCCATAGGTAGTTCCACCTCTTCCTGATGTCATCCCTTGTTCTTGGATGCTGTCCCACTGCGTTGACCCTGTTCACAATTCTCTGCCAGAGCTCCATCTTCCTTGCAATGGACGTCTGCTGCACCTGTGATCGGAATAGCTGTGGCTCTACCCGGATGATTTCCTCCACCATGACCCTGAGATCCTCCTCAGAAAACCTGGGGTGTCTTTGAGGTGCATTGATGTGGTGTGAGTGATGTGTGAGGTGATGGTTGATGTCATGTGTGGGGTGATGCGTTGGGGTCTGTGGAGTAAGGTGCGTGGATAGTGTATGACTGGTGGAGTTCTGTGCCTCTGGATGCTGGTGTGGTATTTGCTTTACCCTCTCTCTGCTTCTTTTTGTGTAAGGAGTTGTGGGTAATGTGGGTGTGTATTTTATAGTGGTGTGAGTGTGGGGGTGTGGTGTGTGTATGTGTGTCAGGTGTGTGTAGTTTGAATTGTCCAATGTGGTGTAGTTGTGTTCGTGTATTTTGAGCACGGCGGTGTGTACTACCAATGGTTTACAGTGGTTGAAAGACCGCCGCGTTGATTCGTGGGTCGTGATACTGTGGGCGTATTCTCGTTGGCATAACGGTGTGGGTTTTGCTATCGCCAGTTTATCACTGACCTTTGGTGTGGCGGATTTGTGTGGGTTTCTGTATAGTGGTGGAATTCTCAGTGTGGGTCATAATACCCGTTGCGGATTTCTGCCGTGGACACAGTATGTTGGCAGCCATCGGCACGGCGGTAAGTGGGATTTACATCCAGGGTTGTAGTGAGGGCCTAAACCAGCTTTGTACTCCTTGACACAGGTCCTCTGCACAATGGGCAATGGGTGCCAATTGATATCTTGGGTTTCAATGGCCCTCTTTCACACAGACCAGAACCCAATGGTGCCCTTGCAATGGCACTGGGAATCTGGCATTGGGCTTGACCTGTTGCATAAGCAGTGGGACAGGGCACTGGTGTACCCACAAAAAGTTTCTTGTAAAACCTCATTCTATTACATTCAGTTCAATATACTGCATAGGGCCTTCCTCACGCCTGCCAAGCTGCATAAGATATACCCTACAACATCCAGTGATTTCCTGCCATGTCCTGCTCCTGCAGCGGACATGCTGCATATGTTTTGGTGCTGCCCGAGCACTTGCACATTTTGGGCAGAGGCATGCAAGACCATACCTGTGTTACAGGCAGTCCAAGTTTGGACAGGGCAGAAACTTGTATATTGGGCTTCTGTAAGCGCTGACAATTAGGAGGTGCCCCAAATCGCTTCATCAACCTGGCAAGGTTTTTGGGCTGCCAGTTGAAAGCAATGCACGGGATGGTTGGCTTGTGGCTACTATCAAATGGGGCATGGCAGAGGCCATGCCATTTTGGTACTAAGAGGCTAGAGGCCTAAGGAAGAAACCCATAGTGGCAGCATAGGATGAATTACTGTCTTCTGTTCAGGAGCTCCCAGACAGCAAGGAGGTCCCTAAATAGCTCCTCCCAGCATTCTCTTGTGTTTGCAACACCTCCCCCAATCATATATTGTCTACCCTACCCCCTATGAGTGAATAGTTCTATAATAGGTAAAGGACCCTGCCAGCCCAGTGGGGCGGCATGCTGCTATTACTAGTGCTGATGTGGTTGTGGCTGGACATACTTCCCTACTGCACCTTCCATGATACCCCACGCACCCTGTACCGGGGGTACTTCGGTTGTTTCTATAATGTGTTTCAGTTTCTTGCTTCTTGATATGGGAAATGAGGCTTTAGGCTCATGTTATATGTGCTCTGTTGGGTTACTGAATATTGAAATGTTATGCTATTGTGCTATTGTATTATGCCAGAATTTCAGACCCATGCCACAGAAAGCTTGCTAACTTTGCTTGGAAATATACTCTTTGTTCAGTAAGGAGTCTCTAGAGTGCATTCAAAGCTGAGAATGTGCACTTTGTAATGTAATTTAAAAAAAAAAAACAGTTTTAGTTTGGAGACTATCAGTTCAACAGTTTAGTGTTGATATGATGATTGGTTTTCACAGCCAGAATCAAGTAATGGGGTTACTGTTCTTAAAATGTTCAATATTTGGTTGTTGCACTTATCCAATGCTCGAACTGCTGAATTAAAGATAACTCCTTGTCAGTTATGATGGAAAGGTTTCTGGCTTCCACCACAGTGAGGGCATTGCTTAATGACCCTGATAGGTTTAACAATATGGTGTCAGTAATAGAAAAAGTTAATTATCATCACCTGTGTCAGCTCCATTGAGCCAAAGAGTGGCCCTATTTCTACTATGAGATGGATAGATTGTCATCTGTAATGAAGGACTTGCAATTTCAATGGGCTCTCACACCCTAGCAGTTTTCTAGCAAGGAAAGGAGGTCCTTATTTTTCCCTACCCCTCTCAGCCAGGATTTTCATGGCAGTGATGGACAATAAAATAGCCATTACACTGCTCACCCTAAGTAGGATGGGTGAAGTATACTTCTTTCTCTGATGGCTCCTACTCAGGTGGGTCATTACATGAGGTATTGCATTGACAGACCCAACAGGAGGGAATGTTAATAAATAAAACTGATACCAGAAGAAAACAAATCCAATCAGTAGAACCAGAGATACCCAGTTTTACAATCTTTAATGGAAAAAGTGCCTAAAAAAGCCAGTCGCTGGTCATCTGGTCATGCTACACCTAGGACAATTCACAAGTTCAGGCTGACTGCAATTGAGCACAGGTCAGATACAGGGATCAGGTTAGTCCAGCTGAAAAGTTACCTTCAATGTCTAGTGGAAAGAGTTCCATCCACATTGGAGGGGGGCTGTGTGAAAAGGCTGAGTATTGTGTATGTCCCGTTGCTGTAGTATGAGGAGCAGGTCTGGTATCATGGATAATTGTCTCTATAGTGCAGAGAGCCAATCAAGCATCAGACATGGCTGTGAACTACATTTAGGTCAATACCTATGTGTAGCTTTACCATGGTAACTCCAAACATAGCCATGTCATATGTCTAAGATCATGGAATTGTCCCCCCAAGCCAAATATGGCATTGGGGTCGGGGGTACTGCCAAACTAGCTCTCTGGGGTTTTCTCTGCAGCTACCGCTGCTGCCAACCCACAGACAGGTTTCTGCCCCACTCCCAGTCCCAGGAAGGCAGAACAAAGGATTTCCTCAGAGAGAGGGTGTTATACCCTCTCCCTTTGGAAATAGGTGTTAAGGGCCTGAGAGGAGTAGCCTCTCCTGACCTCTGGAAATGCTTTGAAGGGCATGGATGGTGCCCTCCTTGCATAAGCCAGTCTACACTGGTTCAGGGAGCCCCAGCCCATGCTCTGGCCCAAAACTGGAGAAAGGAAAGGGGAGTGACCACTCCCCTGTCCATTACCACCCCAGCGGTGGTGCCCAGAGGTCCTCCAGTGTGTCCCATACCTCTGCCATCTTGAATGCAGAGGTGTGAGAGCACAATGGAGACCTCTGAGTGGTCAGTGCCAACAGGTGACGTCAGAGACCCCTCCTGATAGGCTCTTACCTGGTTAGGTAGCCAATCCTCCTCTGAGGGCTTCTTAGGGTCTCTCCTGTGGGCTTCTCTTTTGATAACAAATGCAAGAGCTCACCGGAGTTCTTCTGCACTTCTCTCTTCAACTTCTGCCAAAGATCGACCGCTGACTGCTCCAAGACGCCTGCAAAACTGAAACAAAGTAGCAAGATGACTACCAGCAACATTGTAGCACCTAATCCTGCAGGCTTTCTCGATTGTTTCCTGGTGGTGCATGCTCTGAGGGCTGTCTGCCTTCACCCTGCACTGGAAGCCAAGAAGACATTTTCCGTGGGTCGACGGAATCTTCCCCCTGCTAACGCAGGCACCAAACTTCTGCATCACCGCTCCTCTGGGTCCCCTCTCATCTTGACGAGCGTGGTCCCTGGAACACAGGAGCTGGATCCAAGTGACCCCAACAGTCCAGTGGTGTGAGAAAGTAGCCTCTTTCTAGCCTTGTTACCCCCACTTTTGGCCTGTTTGTGAGTGTATGTCAGGGTGTTTTCACTGTCTCACTGGGATCCTGCTAGCCAGGGCCCAGTGCTCATAGTGAAAACCCTATGTTTTCAGTATGTTTGTTATGTGTCACTGGGACCCTGCTAGTCAGGACCCCAGTGCTCATAAGTTTGTGACCTATAGGTATGTGTTCCCTGTGTGATGCCTAACTGTCTCACTGAGGCTCTGCTAACCAGAACCTCAGTGGTTATGCTCTCTCTTTACAAATTGTCACTAACAGGCTAGTGACCAATTTCACCAATTTACATTGGCATACTGGAACACCCTTATAATTCCCTAGTATATGGTACTGAGGTACCCAGGGTATTGGGGTTCCAGGAGATCCCTATGGGCTGCAGCATTTCTTTTGCCACCCATAGGGAGCTCTGACAATTCTTACACAGGCCTGCCACTGCAGCCTGAGTGAAATAACGTCCACGTTATTTCACAGCCATTTACCACTGCACTAAAGTAACTTATAAGTCACCTATATGTCTAACCTTTACCTGGTAAAGGTTGGGTGCTAAGTTACTTAGTGTGTGGGCACCCTGGCACTAGCCAAGGTGCCCCCACATGGTTCAGGGCCAATTCCCCGGACTTTGTGAGTGCGGGGACACCATTACACGCGTGCACTACATATAGGTCACTACCTATGTGTAGCTTCACAATGGTAACTCCGAATATGGCCATGTAACATGTCTAAGATCATGGAATTGCCCCCTCTATGCCATCCTGGCATTGTTGGCACAATCCCATGATCCCACGGGTCTGTAGCACAGACCCGGATACTGCCAAACTGCCTTTTCAGGGGTTTCACTGCAGCTGCTGCTGCTGCCAACCACTCAGACAGGTTTCTGCCCTCCTGGGGTCCAGCCAGGCTTGGCCCAGGATGGCAGAACAAAGGACTTCCTCAGAGAGAGGGTGTTACACCCTCTCCCTTTGGAAAAAGGTGTTAAGGCAGGGGAGGAGTAGCCTCCCCCAGCCTCTGGAAATGCTTTCATGGGCACAGATGGTGCCCATTTCTGCATAAGCCAGTCTACACCGGGTCAGGGACCCCTCAGCCCTGCTCTGGCGTGAAACTGGACAAAGGAAAGGGGAGTGACAACTCCCCTGACCTGCACCACCCCTGGGAGGTGCCCAGAGCTCCTCCAGTGTGCTCCAGACCTCTGCCATCTTGGAAACAGAGGTGCTGCTGGCACACTAGACTGCTCTGAGTGGGCAGGGCCAGCAGGTGATGTCAGAGACTCCTTCTGATAGGCTCCTTCAGGTGTTGCTAGCCTATCTTCTCTCCTAAGTAGCCAAACCCTCTTTTCTGGCTAATTAGGGTCTCTGCTTTGGGGATTTCCTTAGATAACGAATGCAAGAGCTCATCAGAGTTCCTCTGCATCTCTCTCTTCACCTTCTGCCAAGGAATCGACTGCTGACCGCTCTGGAAGCCTGCAAAACTGCAACAAAGTAGCGAAGACAACTACTGCAACTCTGTAACGCTGATCCTTCCGCCTTCTCGACTGTTTTCCTGGTGGTGCATGCTGTGGGGGTAGTCTGCCTCCTCTCTGCACCAGAAGCTCTGAAGAAATCTCCCGTGGGTCGACGGAATCGTCCCCCTGCAACCGCAGGCACCAAAGAACTGCATCACCGGTCCTCTGGGTCTCCTCTCAGCACGACGAGCGAGGCCCCTTGAATCCAGCAACTCTGTCCAAGTGACTCCCACAGTCCAGTGACTCTTCAGTCCAAGTTTGGTGGAGGTAAGTCCTTGCCTCCCCACGCCAGACTGCATTGCTGGGAACCGCGTGTTTTGCAGCTACTCCGGCTCCTGTGCACTTTCCGAGGGAATCCTTTCTGCACAGCCAAGCCTGGGACCACGGCACTCTAACCTGCATTGCACGACCTCCTGAGTTGTCCTCCGGCGATGTGGGACTCCTTTGTGCAACTTTGGGTGAGCACCATTTCACTCCACTTTGTAGTGCCTGTTCTGGCACTTCTGCGGGTGCTGCCTGCTTTTGAGAGGGCTCCTTATCTTGCTGGGTGCCCCCTCTGTCACCTGACGTAATTGGTGACATCCTGGTCCCTCCTGGGCCACAGCAGCACCCAAAAACCCCAACCACAAGCTTTGCAGCTAGCAAGGCTTGTTTACAGTCTTTCTGCAGGAAAACACTTTTGCACAACTCTCCACGGTGTGTGACATCCCTCCTCCAAAGGGGAAGTTTCTAGCCCTTGTCGTTCTTGCAGAATCCTCAGCTTCTACTGTCCAGTAGCAGCTTCTTTGCCCCCACAGCTGGCATTTCCTGGGCATCTGCCCACTCTCGACTTGATTGTGACTTTTGGACTTGGTCCCCTTGTTCCACAGGTTCCCTCGTCTGGAAATCCATTGTTGTTGCATTGCTGGTTTTGGTCTTTCCTGCAGAATTCCCCTATCACGACTTCTGTGCTCTTTGGGGAACTTTAGTGCACTTTGCACTCACTTTTCAGGGTCTTGGGGTGGGCTATTTTTCTAACCCTCACGGTTTTCTTACAGTCCCAGCGACCCTCTACAAGGTCACATAGGTTTGGGGTCCATTCGTGGTTCGCATTCCACTTTTGGAGTATATGGTTTGTGTTGCCCCTATCCCTATGTGTCCCCATTGCATCCTATTGTAACTATACATTGTTTGCACTGTTTTCTAATACTATACTGCATATTTTTGGTATTGTGTACATATATCTTGTGTATATTTGCTATCCTCATACTGAGGGTACTCACTGAGATACTTTTGGCATATTGTCATAAAAATAAAGGGCCATATTTATACTCTGTTCGCGCCGGATTTGCGTCGGTTTTTTTTACGCAAATTTGACGCAAAACAAACTCCATATTTATACTTTGGCGTTAGACGCATCTAGCGCCAAAGTTCATGGAGTTAGCGTCATTTTTTAGCGTGGACACCTTCCTTGCGTTAATGATATGCAAGGTAGGCGTTCCCGTCTAAAAAATGACTCCGAGGCATGTGCGCCGTATTTATACTCCCGGGCAAAAATGACGCCCGGGAGTGGGCGGGTAAAAAAAAATGACATCCAGCCGCTTTAGCGTCGTTTTTTAGCGCCTGGTCAGGGCAGGCGTTAAGGGACCTGTGGGCTCGGAAGGAGCCCAGAGGTGCCCTCCCTACATGCCACTATGCCCAATGACCATGCCCAGGGGACATAAGTCCCCTGGGCATGGCCATTGGGCTAGGGGGCATGACTCCTGTCTTTGCTAAGACAGGAGTCATTTCAATGGGGGTTGGGAGTCTAAAAAAATGGCGCAAATCGGGTTGAGGAGAAAATTTTGCCTCAGCCTGACTTGCCCCATTTTTTGACGCCCAAGCTCCATTTTCCCCTACGCCGGCGCTGCCTTGTGTAAGTAATTTTTTTTCACGCACACCAGGCAGCTCCGCCGGCTAACGCCGGCTAACGTCAGTGAATAAATACGGCGCCCACATGGCGCTTCAGAATGGCGTTAGCCGGCGTTAACTTTTTTGACGCACAACTGCGTTGGCGCACTTGTGCGTCGAAAAGTATAAATATGGCCCAAAGTACCTTTATTTTTAGTATATCTGTGTATTGTGTTTTCTTATGATATTGTGCATATGACACTAGTGGTACTGTAGGAGCTTCACTCGTCTCCTAGTTCAGCCTAAGCTGCTCTGCTAAGCTACCATTATCTATCAGCCTAAGCTGCTAGACACCCTATACACTAATAAGGGATACCTGGGCCTGGTGCAAGGTGTAAGTACCCCTTGGTACTCACTACAAGCCAGTCCAGCCTCCTACAAGTGGTCCTTCTGTCCAAATTTGGTGGAGGTAAGTCCTTGCCTCCCCGCGCCAGACAGTAATCCTGTGTACTGCGTGATACAGAATGATGCATGTGCACTTTTGCAAGACTTCCTTCGTGCACAGCACAGCCCAGGTCCCCAGCACTCCATCCTGCACTGCCCAACTCGCTGAGTTGACCTCCGACTTCGTGGGACCCTCTTTTGTTGTGCTGAGATGACCATTGTGCTCAGATTTCCAGAACGCCTATTCAGGTGATTCTGTGGGGGCTGCCTGCTTCTGCATGGGCTCCCCGTGTTGCTGAGCACCCCACTGTTTCCTCCTCCAAGGGTTGACTTCCTGGTCCTTCCTGGGCCCTGGCAGCACCAATAATATTAAACCGTGACTCTTGCAGCTAGCAAGGCTTGTTTGCAGTCTTTCTGCGTGGAAACAACTCTGCATCCTCCAGCCCACTGTGGGACATCTTCTGACCAAAGGAGAAGTTCCTGGCACCTTCTGTTATTGAGAATCTTTGGCTTCTTCCACCATGAGGCAGCCCTTTTGCACCTTCATCTGGGATTTAGTGTGCTCCTGCCCCCCTGGACACTTGCGTGACTCTTGGACTTGGTCCCCTTCCTTTGCAGGTCCTCAGGTACAGGAATCTGTCTTCAGTGTGTTGCAGTCAGTTGTTTTCTCTGCAGAATCCCCTATCTCGATTTTACTGTTTTTCTGGAGTAGTAGGGTAACTTTACTCCTACTTTTCAAGGTCTTGGGGTGGGGTATCTTGGACACCCTTAGTGTTTTGTTACACTCCCAGAGACCCTCTACACACTACACTAGGCCTGGGGTCGATTCATGGTTCGCATTCCACTTTTGGAGTATATGGTTTGTGTTGCCCCTAGGCCTATTGTCTCCTATTGCATTCTATTGTGTTCTACAGTGTTTGCACTACTTTTCTAAGTGTTTTACTTACCTGATTTTGGTTTATGTGTATATTTTGTGTATTTTACTTACCTCCTAAGGGAGTATATCCTCTGAGATACTTTTGGCATATGGTCACTAAAATAAAGTACCTTTATTTTTAGTAACTCTGAGTATTGTGTTTCTTATGATATAGTGCTATATGATTTGAGGGGTATAGTATGAGCTTTGCATGTCTCTTAGTTCAGCCAAAGCTGCTCTGCTATAGCTACCTCTACCAGCCTAACCTGCTAGAACACTACTAATCTACTAGTAAGGGATAACTGGACCTGGCACAAGGTGTAAGTACCACAAGGTCCCCACTGAAAGCCTACAAGGACCAGTTGCAATAGGCCATGAGATGAAGGCAAGCAGATCCAGTATTTCTTCTACACCACCAGGGCAATCAGTAAAGCAGAAGGGTAGTCCTCAGGCAGCAGGGCAGTCCTCATACTTAGTGTCTCTGGAGGTCCAATGTTTATATCTGATGCCAGCCTATGTGTAGAGGTACTCCATGTCCAACCCACATCTGGTTCTGGAAAGTTCTTTCCCTATAAATGCTTCAAACTAGCTGGTGGTGTCAAAAGGAATGGAAGCCATGGTGTTGGAATTCTTTGTGTGTATGGGAGAAAAAAAAACTATGAAGTCTAGGTACAGCCTCTCACCAGCCAGCCTGCCAGCATTGTCCATCCTTTCCATACCTAAGCCCCCTTCATGTTGCTGTTTTTAGGCAATACACAAACGTTGCATTTTCAGAATTGTTACTTAAAATTCAACTTTCCAGTTAAAGAGAATTTTAAACTGAAGTTCATTAGAGTCTAAACAGCATATTGCTATATGTCCCCAATCAAAAGTTAGCATTTTATTGAATGAAAAAAAGTAACCCAATTTTAGTCAGTGGGAGAGATAGGTCTTACAACAGTGAAAAATGACAGGGATATTTCTTTCTTTCTATGTGTGCTATTACAGTACACGTAGAAAAAGGAATACACCTCACAGTATTATTTTTTTGCAGGAAGGCGTCCTTTCCTGCACAAAACAACCCTGCCTGTGTTGGTACAAGGCACCAGTGTGTGCTCCAGCATAGGCAGAGAGCAGGAATGTGATTCCTGCCCTCATAAATTCACATACCGCAGGCCAGCAAGGTGTCTTTCTGTGCTACATGAAGTAATGATAAATATGGCTCCTGTTTTCTGTCAAAGTTAGTGTAATTCTGTTTAGTCATCATTCTGTATCATTGTCTATGGAATCTGCATTGGGAAAAAGTGTTTGGTGAACCCCATTTTTTTCAGCCCTCACTTGACAGATTACCCTGAAAATTTTACAAGTAAGGGTGGATGAACTTTTTAGGTTGGCCCTTTTACCAATAAAGACACATGAAAAAGGCACAAACTATATATTAATTTCATATTCTCTGCAACTTTCACAGGTCCAACCACCCGGTCCAGTGGAACACCGTCTACCTGGAAAGACACCTCCACTCCCGCCCAGGAGCAAGCCTTCAGTAAGGACTCCACTGCTGTAAATCTGGATGATCAGGAGCCAGCTGATCAGTGGGAAACTGGCACTTTGTTCCCCCCACACTTTTGCTTGGCTTTTGGATGTAACTTGGACTGGGGTTCACTCGGATCCTGCTAACCAGGTTACCAGTGCCAGTGTTCTTTCCCTAAAAGTGCTAAGGTAATTGGCAACACATTTAGCTGCCACTATAAGTCCCTAGTAAATGGTACTTAGGTACGCAGAGCATGGGGTACTAAAGGTAGGCCCCTGAGTGCAGCATCACTGATTGTGCCACTCTCTAGGGCCATGCATCCAGATGTACCCAGCACTACCATAGCAAGATTAATGTCCTGGTTCAATCCTAAAATGCTAATTCAACCTGGCACACTGCCTGTGTGCCCTGTCCACTATACACTGCATACCATATAGGTATGTCACCCCTCTGGCAGGCCTTTCAGCTCTAAGGCAGGGTGCACTATATTGTATGTGAGGGCATAGCTACATGAGCAATATGCCCCTACTCTGTACTTGCCAAACCTGGGACATAGTTAGGAAACAGAGTAGTAATTTTAAATGAATGTGTGATACTGGTCAGTACGAGTTTCACAGCTACATGATGCCTACTTTGAACCCAGGGATGTTTGGCATCAAACAACTCAGAATGATAAATCCAACCTTGTGCCAGTACTGGATTTTTCATAAAATGTACCCAGCGGTCACCTTAGAGGTGCCCCCTGCAATAGATAACTATCCTGGCATGGTTGCTGGCTGGATCCAATCAGCCTGGCTCCTCCAGACGCCAGTCTGAACCCCTGGTATGAGCGTTCCTACTCTCTGAGATTCAGAACAATGCCTTTCCTAAGTGGAGGCGATACCATCCCCTCTCCCAGGAATGTCCACTGCCCTGCTGGTGTGCTTCAAAGTGCTTAACACCTTTGAAACTCGACACCCAGGCCTGCTGCTAGCAGCAGATGGTCAGCCACTTTCCAAGACACCCCTTTTGGTGGGAGCAAAGGCAGGAAACCACACAAAGAGCAAGGGGTGTGGCCCCACTGACATGCACAACCCCTAAGGTGTTGCCTGTGAGGTGGACACTTCGTTACAATTTCCTCCATCATTGTTAGCCAATCAGGGTTAGGAGAGTGACCCTTCCCACAGGAAGTGGGTGTAGCCACCCAAAAGTAAGTGTCCCATTGGATACTACCAGATTTCCCCTAAAACGCCCCTATATTTAGTGGACACCCCAGACCGGATAATCAGTTTCATAGGACACAATGAAGACCAGCACCAAGAAGATACAAGGCACGAGAACTGTGACCTGCTGCACAAAGAAAAGGTGCAAACCCTGTCTGCTGATCCCAATGCAACGACAATCACTGCTGAGGAGCTGCTGGACAACTGGACTGACCTCAAAAACCCCAGAGGACCTCAAGGCTTTGCCAATTGCCCAAGAACTCCCTCCAGAGTGGAGGTACCACGCTACGACGAAGAACAAACCGGCAACTGAGTGAGGGTCACTTTACTGACCAGCTGCTAACTCACGAACCAGAAGATGCAGCTCGACCCAGTAACACACCAACAACCATGAGGACAAACCCTGCAAGTGTGCCAAGTTTGGTGACACCGTGCCCTCTAATGGCCTAACTATACTAATACCCTGGGTACAGGTCAGCTGACATCGGACAACAGGAAAACCAGCCCCCTGGAACAGAAAAAAACTCAGGAGTAAACCCCAGTCAAGGGATTTCAGGAACACCCCAGACCTCCCATCAGAGTGCCGCCGTTGTCCTTCAAGGGATCCTTGAAGTGACTTACCACCAGATCCAAAGGACATCTTTGCACACTGCTCCTGGCTCACCGATTCGCTCTGCACCCGGCTGCCCTGTGCCCTGAAATGAAGATCCTGCTGTGCCCTAAGGGTCCCTCACCCCTAGTGACTGTGGCACTCCAAGGGGACCCCGAGAAACCACCTCTAAACTTACCTGCACAGAACATTTGCAAGTGGTCTACCGCAGTAGCCCCACACTAGCTCCAAACACTTTTTACAGCTGCTCCTGCCGGAACTGGGAGCCACCCAAATGTCTCCAGCTGGCTCAGTGTGCCCACCGACGACCTCAACAAACCTGCAAAAGATTATTTTGGTAAAACAACTCTGTGAGTTTATTTGTATTTTAAAGGTGATTTTTCATTGATTCCTATGGTGGATAATTTTACACAAAAAGACAATTTTTTATTAAACTTCAAAAATCCATATCTCTAAAAGTACTTAACCAATTTTGATAATCTTGGTCTTAACAATTAGATAAAAATCTGAAGTATTCGTATAAATTGTTTTTAAGTTATTCCTTTGAATGTGTGAGTTGCAAGATTGGTACTGTGAGTATAACAAGTGTGTTGCACTTCTCCAAGATTGGCTTAACTGCTCAACCAAGGTACCTTAAAAATTAGAGCATTAGGAGATCTAGTTTTTACCTCTGTAAGCCAACGTGTGGTTGCCTGGACCCCTGCACAGTGTGCCTAGCTTTGCACACTACATAGAGCACCAACCTCCTACAAGGTCCATCTGGTCTATCTGGCCAGTCAGCTCCAGTGAGTCACACTTAGCCCACAGCCACACCTCCCACCACAGCTGCAACACTGTCTCAACATGAAGACACCTCCACTTCCTGTGTACCAAGGAGGTATATTCCAATCTTGTACTCCCCCAGTCCAGGCTGCTGTTGAGACAACAACAACACCATCCCAAGCTATGCCATGACCCAGTGGGATGGAGCACACTTTTTCAAGGGCACAGGGTAGTGATGGTAAGGGTCATAGGAGGGAATCTGTGGGCTGGCAACGTGAGGCCTCTGGTGTCTCAGTCAGTCAGATCACCATTGCCCAAGTGTTGGTAGTAGTACAACAGTCCCTCGACATGATGGGCCAGGTTGTAACTGAACTCCGGGAGATCAAGAAGGTACAAAGGGAGCTCATCTTGTAAATACGCAATCACAATGAAAATAATAGCTCCCAGACTGGGGTGCTTTATGACATCTACCACCATGTGAGCAGGGCTTTTCCCATTCCATCTGCCCCTGTCTGTGGTCCCTCCACATCTGGACCAAGTAGACCACTGCCAGCCACAGACAGGGAGGCCTTGCCACACGAGGAAACTGCTCCTCACGTCCTAGTCCCTGCCCTGTGCCCCGCACCTTCCCAGAGGGGATGGTCACCTGGACAGCCAGCAGCAGATAGCAAGACCACCACCACCTCTAAGGGACACAGATCTGAATTCCCTCAAGTGCATGTCTACCATTCACTTTGTGGACTACTTCAGAGACACATTTATCTTTTCTGAGGACAGTTATATTTTGTACATTTGACTCCGTACTTTTTTGGCTCCACTACCACATTACCATCCACCATGACAGACTTTTTTTGTTCATTTCATAATTTTATGAATCACCTTGATGTTCATTTGTGTGATTGTAAATAAATGGTAGCGACACAGACTACAAGAGTCTTGTTGGATTATTTGTGGCCTTTCATTTGTCATTTCTGTCCTGCACCATCATTTGGTCAATTCATCTGAACATTAATTTGCTATTGAAAATTAGAAATGATGAAGAGATAAAGTGTTACCCTTTTTAGTCAACAAAAAAAGAAAATACATAATGTATTGGAAACATGTATATGTAGCTAACAAGCCCTTAATGAAATCAGAGCTGTCTTTCAATAACCATGCCTAACCTCAATAGTCTGTGCCATTCAGAGTTAGATGCTCCAAGACCCTGACACCATGGAGGAAACAGAATATTTGATGGTATCAAATTAAGCAGGCAACTATCTCTGATGTATGACCTGAGTTCAAGCCATACATCCTACCTTCACAATAGGAAACCCAGATCAATAACACCAATCTACTTCATGGCAGTAAGAACATATAAGACCACATGACCACTATAGGACGCTGTGGCAGTATCTAATACAATTACACATTCACCATTCAGTGGTGTTCTATCAAACAGTTCTATCAATTATGAGGAGACACATCAACAACTACCTCAACTCTTCACAAATTGATGTTTTAGCCAATATGAAGGAAGAACAGTATGCTAGGGCATGATTTACATATGCGGTTTGAGGAAGTTATGTGGCACATATTGACTTGATGGCACCATCACAAACTAAACAGGTCAGATACATTCTCCTGAACTTCCATTCTATCTGAGTGCAAGTTGTCTCTGCACAAGATCTGTCCATCCCAAGTCGGTGTCTATCCCAGGATCAGCACATGTTCATTTTGTACTTTTAAACAGCAACATATAATTGCAAATGTCACAATTTTGGAATATCCAAATGAAGATACCATGGTGAAGGACCCTGAAACAGAACAACAAAGGCTAATTTGGGATTTCGCATATTAAATCTGACCCAAATGACAGGTTAGGAGGATACACATACTTAACACAAGCAAAGTTAAGCTATGTCAGTGACCACAGTACTCAATGTAAGGAAACTCTCATCCACTAACATCTTTGCCTTGGACTTTCTTGCACTGACAAGTCCTAACAAATTACTATTGCAGACTGATATATTCCTTTATGTCACAAGTTGTTCTGACATGGGAGGTTACAATTTGGAAAGGTAAAAGTATACTCAGGTGAAGAAGTGGTCAATCACATCTTGACGTAAGTCAACTCCTACTTCTTCACCACTGTCATCATCATTGGGCCTTTCAACATGCTGACCCAGTGGCTCATCATGGTCATCCTCCTCTATGATTACAGGGTTGTTCAGTTACAGAGTGATGTTATAGAAAATGTAGCAGGCAACTGTGAAGTAGAACACCTTATTGAGTGAGTAGAGGAATGCTCCACTGGACCTGCCCAGACACTGAAACGTGTCCTTCAGGAGCCCGAAAGCCCGCTCCACTGGCCTCCACATTGTTCTATGGGCCTCACTGAAGCAGACTTCCCCTGGCATTGTTGGATTCCTCACTGGTACCAATAACCACAGTCGGTTAGGCTATGCTGAGTCTCCTACATGAAAGCAACACATCTACAGATTACTTACATATCAAGCGATTGTCTCTCCCTAAACTAGGATTCAGGCAAAAGATCATCAAGTCGCATCATACTTATCAACAAGCCGGGCCCTCTCCAGTCCAAGTTGTGATATCTGCATGGATATGGTACTGTTCCCAAGTACAAATGAATTATGTGTTGACCCAGGGAAGCGGGCACACACACTTGAGATGTATTAATCCAGTAAGCAAGTTCAGATGACACTGGCTCACATTCATCCATCCCAGTATCCCAGTCCAACACACACTTGTTCATACATCCCCCACATTTCTGCTCTCACTGATACATAGCTGCCCTTCTATACTACCCTCAGTCCCTATATGCAGTTCAGACCATGGATTCTGACTCTTGAGAGTTTAGACATGAGGCCAATTTAGCTGTCAGTGGAGTTGTGTGCATGGATTGCACTGGTTGTTTAGCCTTCAGTAGCTCACAATGATTGTGAGTAATCAGGAGTGACTCTCACAATTGGATGGGTTTCATAGCCATTGCCTAGATGATGCTGTAGGCCTGATTTGGTAACATGAGGAGCTAAAAAGTGTTTCAAGGTGCTCATTAGATTCCTGAAACCCAGTATTTCCAAGCTACCTATAAAGATTTTTGTTAAAAATGGATTTACTGTTTGGTGAAGGCATGTGTGCAATGGCAAATAATTATGTCACAGCAGTACTGCCAAAATCAATCATAATGTATTTTCTTGTTCTTTTCTGTCATCACAGGTCAACATCCATCAGACGAGTGAGATATTGAAGGCCATCACAAAGAGGGTGTGGACCGTAGGGATCCCCAGGCAGAGCAGCCTGCACCATCAGAAGAAGTGGGAGGACCTGTGTCATGTGATAGCTGCTGAGAGCCAAGTCGTGCAGTCCTCCCAGCGATCCAGGCGAGTGCAGTGCATCCTGACCCCCCCTAATGTCCCACAACCTTGTGGTGGCATACCCAGAACATGGTGGGCTGTTGAGGGCCCAACAGCAGCATCAGGGGGGTAAGTCATTATTTGAAGAAATTGTTGTTGCCTAACCTCTTTCATTTCCAGCAATGTTGTGTGCCATCACCATTAAGGCACACATCCAAAGCCCATGACGATTTCTAGAGCTGCAAGTTAGTCAGACAGTGTCTGATGCTGTGTGTGGTGTATTTGTTAGTGCTGAAGTTTGCCAATAGATTCCTCATCACATGGAAAGTATTGTTGTAAGCAGACACAGGACTGCATACCAAACAAGCATTTCCAATGCAACGGGTCTCTTGTTTGCTCGACTTAGAGCTATTCACATTGTAAATTCCTAGCTGGACTATTTTTGCCACATAAATTTAAAATGAAAAGTAAAACAGTTGACATAAGCGAGCCGATTCAAAGCGCCATGGCTGCCATGAGGATGAGAGCAAAGGAGAGACACAAAAGGAAAAAGAAGTTTGCTCTGACAAACGTATAGGCAAAAGTACAATTATCCACATTTCAGGGCCGATGGCCAATGCTGTAACAAAACTGTTCCAAGGAGGGACCAGCGTAAAGCATTTGTCAATGATAACAAAGGATTTTTGAAGCGCAAGCCGATGAATGAGTGATAGTGAGGGGTGTGCGGTGGGCGTGGTTAAAAGCCCACAGATTACAACAGGCCAGAGCGTGTGCATGGTCCACCTAAAAAGGGGGTAACTACACTTTCTCAAAGTCATGAGGGACAATTGCGCAAAACATGCCCATGTCATCATTGGGTTAGGTTGGATGCTCCATCACAAGTGTGAGTAGGTAATGTAGGTCTTCTGGGTATTCTAGTGATTATGGCAAAATGTGAAATTATGATGCAGTTGATATATCAGACTTTACATTGGTGAGGTTGTGCTGTGCTAAGATGAGCATGTGCATCTGCACCAAATGGACTGGAATTCTGTGTGCAGTGGCATCATACAAAATTTGAAACAAGTTGGAAACAAGTTTGTCCAGCAAACTTCTAGTCAGTGCACGTGGACAGTGGAATGTTGACCAGAGGCATTTTTATTTTACAAATGTGCATGTAAGCCAGACGGTGTCAAACAGTGTGGATTTGAATGCCACACTCAATTGATTGCAACTGACAGGAGTGTGTCCACATTTGTGAGTGAATCACAAGTACCCCAAACAACATTTTGGTGACCTTAGTTCTGTCCAGTGGAGAAAGAAATGATGGAGAGCAATGTAATAGTTAAAAGGACATTTACAGATAGAAGGTTATGTCACATAGATGCTGTAGTGTCCCATCTTGAGAAGTCAATTCCTAGCCCAACACCTGGCCCTTTGGGGAATGTGAATACACTTTAGCTCTGTACTGCAGTGGTTCAGAGCTAATACAAGATCTATGCATTTACTCATGCTGTCAAAACACTTTTTCAAGGAAAGACCTATACATGTTTAAGTGAAAAATGCATAAATGATATGGGAGTTGGCATTGGGGATTACTGAACTGTGCACAAATGTTGTGTGCTGAACATTAAGGTTCAATTGTACTTGCACAGATAGCCTCAAACTGTAGTATCTGTGTTTTCAGCATTATCTGGGAAAGGCAAAGGTGACAGTGGCCACATTGGTGGGGAAGAAGCAGGCAACTGGGAATCAAGTGTGAACACCACCAACACTGAGGAACTCAGTGGCATGGATGGTGAGCGAACTGGGTTGGCAACCAGTGACTCTACATCTTCTCTTGAGGCCTCCAATAAAGACCAGACCATTGTGGTGGGATTCCATGGAGTGACTGTGACACCTTTGTTGTCATCCGTCACCCACAGTCCAAGCTTCACCGTCCCACTTGCTACCCACCCAGTTGTCCATAGACGCTCCACTAAAAGGGGGAGTGTCACCTTTGCTGCAGGAACCTCTGACCCTGCCTTAGTACTCCAGTCTATATTCAATCAGGAGGCTGTTAGCCTATTAGGGACCATCTCTGTAGGCCAGACACTTCTGAGTGCCATCCATAGGCTGGCTGGCCAGAACACCCAGATGCTTGCTTATCTGGAAGGCATTCAGGGTACCATGTCTGGCCTACTGCAGTCATTCAGGGTTTGACCTCCTCTTGTGGTGCAGCCTCTCACCCACCCCAAACCCATCTCAAGTCTCCCTCCCCTCCCTATCAAAAATATATCAACCAAGCCCTATCACAAGCATATGCAAACATTAGTACATAACCGCTACAACACAAGAAGCAGCACATTCTCACACCAACATAGCATAGACAAAAACATGCAGACACCACACACCCCCACCACAAGAATAATCACAAGCATCACACCCACCATGACACAATCACACACACCCACAACACCCATCACTACGACAGCCTCACATACCACCAGCATACCCCCAGTCAGCACACCCAGCACTTCACCAACACCTACATGCACCACAAGCACACCCCCAGTCAGGGCACCTACCACTACACCCACACACTCAACAAGCACACCTTCAGTCAGTGTATCCACTACCACACATCCATACACCAGCACACCCACAGACACCACACCAACACACACCACATCCACAACACACACATACAAACATACTGAACCCAAATGCCCACACTCACCCACATAACAGACAGTCAGTAATAGACACAAATCTAAACATACAGCACATACACCAGACCCTCAGGCTGCCATACCTTCAACACACACATGCACAACAGACATAGGCCCTCATTACAACATTGGTGGTAAAATCCGCTTACCGCCTTGCAGAAGACCGCCAACACAACGCCACGGCCGCAGAATTCTGCCACAGCAATTACGCCCCACTGCTCGGAATCTGCCAAAATTGAGACACCCACAGAAGTCCGCAACGCCAAAGGTCAGTGATTAACTGGCGAAAACAAAACCTCCACCGTCACACCAACAGAAATACGTCCACACAATCACGACCCATGAATCCACGCAGCAGTCTTTCAACCGCGGTATTCCAATGGCGGTACACACCGCCGCGCTCAAAATACACACACATTTACAAAACACTGCCACATTGGACAAATCGAAATACACGCACCTGATACACATACACACACCACTCCCACACACCCAATACAATATAAAACACACACCCACATCACCCATAAACCCCTATGAGCAAAATTCCGAAAGAAGGCCAGAGAGAGACACTATCAAGCATCCACAGGCACACAATACCATCACCCACATAACTTCCACGCACTTCACACAACACACCACTAAATATCACCCCACTTATCACAACACACACCACCCCACACATCACTCACACCACCCCATGGCACGGCAAAGACACCCCAGGTTCTCTGAGGAGGAGCTCAGGGTCATGGTGGAGGAAAACGCCTGGGTAGAGCCACAGCTTTTCGGAGCACAGGTGCAGCACACCTCCATAGCTAGGAAGATGGAGCTATGGCGAAGAATAGTGGACAGGGTCAGCACAGTGGGACAGCACCCAAGAAATAGGGATGACATCAGGAAGGGGTAAAATGACCTACGGGGGAAGGTGCGTTCCGTGGTCTCAAGACACCACCTTGCGGTTCAGCGGACTGGCGGCGGACCCCCACCTCCTCACCCACAACTAACAACATGGGAGGAGCAAGTCTTGGCGATTCTGCATTTTGAGGGCCTCGCAGGAGTAGATGGAGGAATGGACTCTGGTAAGTCAATTCTTAACTATTACATCCCCCACCCTATCTGCATGCTATCACATACCTCCACCCTCGCCCTCACTCTCATCACTCCAACTCCTCACAAATGTCCCAATATCACAAACCACACATCCCAACACCAAGCCCTGCATGCAACACCAAAGCATGGACACCCATCACCAATGCATGGCCACTGCACATACCCACACACCCTCCTAAACTACCATCACACAAGGTCCCAAACAGGAATGCAAGCACTGGGGTATACAGTCACCCACCCATTGCACACCATGGCACACACAGATGCAATAAACATCCTTTTATACCACTGCAGGACCCCTACCCAATGTCACCGGACAGGAGGGTCAACACATGTCCACACCACCAACAGAAGAGGCCCACAGTGATGACAGCAGGCTCTGTCCAACTGGATCTAGATGACTAGCCCGGCCCATCTGGGACCTCGAAACATTCGGTTCCCCACACACTGGCACAGGCCACCACAGAGATTCCCCCCTCTGGAAACACCAGCACAGCACCCACCCAGCGGGCCAATACCTCTGTCCCCAGGACACGTCAATCAGCAGTGTGTCCACCACTACAGGGAACCCAGGCTAACCCACCACCCCAACAACAACAGGGACCTGGGTGCAGTGGCAGTGGGCACACGTTCCAGGGGACAGAGGCCCAGGAACACAGGGGAACTGGGAGGGCTGCTGTGCGACAGAGGGAGGACAGGCCCAGGGAACCCACTCTGCACGAGGCCCTCTCCAACATCATGGGAGCCTACCATCATTCCCATGAGAAGATGGCAACGGTACTGGCCAAGTTTCAGGAGACCCAGTGGCTGCAGAAGGAACAGTATTTGGGCTTCAGAGAGGAACTCAGAGCCATCAATTCCACCCTGGGTACCATCATAGGGGTGCTGAAGGAAGTCCTCAACACCAGGATGGACACTGTGGCACAACAAGGGGCCCCTGACACAAGCCTGGACAATGAACTGCCCACCACCTCCGCTGGCGCTAGTGGACAGGAGGCACTGCCACAGGACCACCACACCAGCACCCCACCCCCTGCAGAGGGAGAACCACCCCACAAACGGTCCCTGAGATCCAGGACAAAGACAGAGAATGATGCCAAGCCCCCCGTCAAGAAATGAGACCGCCCTGATTGTCATCCTTTGTCCCACCTTCTCACCCTGTCCATCCTTAAACTGCCCCAGCTCCACTTCCTATGCCCCTTTGGACAATGCACCTGTGAGACTAATGGAGTGGACTCTGCCATGGACATTCCTCCACCATGACCCCTCACCATTTTACAACCCCCTCCACTATTTAGCACATAAATATACACCCTTAAAGCACAAAACAATCTGGAGTCTGTATGTGATTTCGAATTAGTGTATTAGCAATTACAGTGTCAAAATGCTCTTTCAATTGTAATGTCAACATACCTATGTCACACAACTCTAGTCCATGAGGAAACAAAGCAGATGTCACACAGTGGGACCCACATCTGTGAAATCGTAAGTGAAAGTGACAACTCAGTGACCATACACTGGGTGAAAACGACAGACTGTAGAGAGGTAGTAGTGTTAAAGTACATGTAGTAGGCAGGTTTGTATTCTTACCTGTGTCTCACTGGAAGTATTGCAGGATCACCGATTTCCTGTTGTCGATGTGCTCTTCTTCTGCTTCCTCGTCTTCACTGTCCAGAGGCTCCACAGCTGCCACAACACCTCCATCTGGACCATCCTCCTGCAGAAAAGGCACCTGTCGTCGCAAAGCTAAGTTGTGAAGCATACAGCAGGCCACGATGATCTGGCACACCTTCTTTGGTGAGTAAAATAGGGATCCACCTGTCATATGGAGGCACCTGAACCTGGCCTTCAGGAGGCCGAAGGTCCGCTCGATAATCCTCCGAGTTCGCCCATGGGCCTCATTGTAGCGTTCTTCTGCTCTTGTCCTGGGATTCCTCACTGGTGTCAGTAGCCATGACAGGTTGGGGTAACCAGAGTCACCTACAAATATGGAGGGACAACTGTTAGACACACATTAACCTGTAGGGATATCCCCAGACACCATTCCCACTGACTTGCTTCCAGGTGCTCACCTAATAGCCACACAAGGTGCCTCTGGAGTTGCCCCATCACATAAGGGATGCTGCTATTCCTCAGGATGTAAGCGTCATGCACTGAGCCAGGGAATTTGGCATTAACATGGGAGATGTACTGGTCGGCCAAACACACCATCTGCACATTCATCGAATGATAACTCTTCTGGTTTCTGTACACCTGTTCACTCCTGTGGGGAGGTACCAAAGCCACATGTGTCCCATCAATGGCACCTATGATGTTGGGGATATGTCCCAGAACATAGAAATCACCTTTCACTATAGGCAAATCCTCCACCTGAGGGAAAACAATGTAGCTCTGCATGTGTTTCAGCAGGGCAGACAACACTCTGGACAACACGTTAGAGAACATAGGCTGGGACATCCCTGATGCTATGGCCACTGTTGTTTGAAATGACCCACTTGCAAGGAAATGGAGTACTGACAGCACCTGCACTAGAGGGGGCATTCCTGTGGGACGGCAGATAGCTGACATCAGGTCTGGCTCCAACTGGGCACACAGTTCCAGGATTGTGGGCTGATTAAGCCTGTAGGTGACGATCACATGTCTTTCCTCCATTGTCGACAGGTCCACCAGCGGTCTGTACACCGGAGGATGCTGCCATCTCCTCACATGTCCCAGCGGACGGTGCCTATGAAGGACAACAGCGAACACAGAGTCAACCAACTCAGAGGTACGTACACACAGCTTACACAGAACACGATTCTTAATCTGAAATTGGCATGTGTGAGTGTTGAGGCAAAGCCTAGGTCTGTGTGACGCAGTTAAAAATTAAGCCATGGGGGCCCCTGAAATGGCGACTGCCTGACCTGTAAAGTGGGACAATGGGATGTGAGGTCACTGTGCTGGCATTGTACACAGTTGCGATAGGCGGTCAAAGACCCCAGCGCAATTCTGCATTGGTTAACATTGGTCCCTATGGGTCCCAAAAGACAATGACGATGTACGCCGGCGGTGACGGTACGCACTGCCGCGGACGTGACCGCCATATTCTATCTGTTCAATCACTCGATACCTGATCTTCGACAGGAGAGGACCTACAATGCAAGTGCTGCTGTGACCTCAGTCTGGAAGAGACAATGGCTCGTGTGTCTGGGGAAAGGTCCCCTGCCTTCACATCAGAGGAGTTGGAGAAACTCGTGGAGGGGGTCCTCCCCCAGTACACGCTACTCTACGGTCCTCCAGACAAACAGACTAGTACACAGGGAGCATGCTGTATGGGCTATGCCTGTGTGGAGTGGGGTGGATGAAAGATGGGGAGGGGGGAGATTGAGGCGTGCATGAAACGACGGTGAGTGCATGTGTCACATGGCAAGGGTAGGGATGGGGCCAATGACTGTGATGGTGCAGTTGGTAATAACTTTTCTTTTTCCACTGTACAATTCCTGTAGGTCAGCGCCCACCAGAAGAAGGATGTTTGGCGTGCCATTGCCAAGGACGTCCGGACCCTGGGGGTCTATCACAGACGGAGCACCCACTGCCGTAAGAGATGGGAGGACATTCGCCGCTGGAGCAATAAGACGGCGGAGGCCCAGCTGGGGATGGCCTCCCAACGTGGGAGTGGTACCCTTCGCACCATGACCCCCCTGATGTTCAGTATCCTGGCGGTGGCGTACCTGGAGTTGGATGGGCGCTTGAGGGCATCACAGCAGCCACAAGGGGATGAGTACACTCTCATTCAGCTAATACAGTGTGCAGTGGAGGTGTCTGGGTGGGGGAGGTGGGCTGTGGGTTTCCCTAGGCCAGGGCGAGTGTGCTAGTTAGGTCCCCTTCTTCTGGCAGAACCTGTGGCACCCCACCCCACCTTTGTACAGTGCCAACTACACCTAGTCAGGCTCCTGTGAACTCCATGTGTTCAGATGTCGGCCCTAGCCTTGTAGGCCATGTCCCAGGGATTGAACAGTGGACCCCAAGTGCGCGGCGTAGTGCAGGGGGCTTCTGTGTCTGTCGTGTCCACCAATGGTAGCGGTAATGCAAGCGCTCAACATGTCTTTCTTCTGTCGTCCCCTCCCTTTTTGTGGTCTCCCTATTCTTGTGTGCATTAGCATCATCAGGCGGAGGAGCAGCGGCACCGGAGCAGGAGGGAGCTGCATCCCACATGGCCCTGGAGGGCGAGACTACGGACTCGGAATTCACCAGTGAAACGGAGGGCGAGGGGAGCTCCACGGCGGGGACCGGAGATGAGACCAGTGATACGGACTCATCCTCTGATGGAGCTCCCTTTTGGTGGCGGCCACATCTGTGCCCCCGCATCTACAGGTACAGCCACCACCCCCCACCAGCACCGCCCTCCCAGCAGCCCCTCAGCCTTTGCCCCGTGTCTGCTCACCCAGGAGGGTGGGCATCACCTTCGACCCAGGCACCTCAGGCCCTGCCCCAGTCACCCCTGCTGCCCTCAGTGAGGAGGCCATTGACCTCCTCAGGTCCCTCACTGTTGGGCAGTCTACCATTTTGAATGCCATCCAGGGTGTAGATAGGCAGTTGCAACAAACAAATGCATTCCTGGAGGGCATTCATTCTGGTCAGGCAGCCCTTCAGCGAGCTTTTCAGACTCTGGCCTTAGCACTGATGGCAGCTATTGTCCCTGTCTCTAGTCTCCCCCCTCCAACAACCTCCACCCAGACCCACACCCCTGTACCTCAGCCTACCCCAAGCACACCATCAGACCGGCATGCACACACGTCAACACACAAGGGAAGCTCTGGCAAACATAAGCACCACACATCCCACAGGCACTCACGCAAGCATCACACACATGCAGACACACCAACATCCACTGCCTCCACTGTGTCCCCATCCTCCTCGTCTTACTCCTCCCTCCCAGTCTCGTCTCCACTCACACCTGCATGCACTACATCTACAGCCACGACTTCCATCACCAGCACACACACCACCACACCCCGCTCACGTGCAGTCACCACCCCCACTACCATTCACACGTCCCCTGTGTCCTCTCCCAGTGTGTCTGTGACACCCCTTCCCAAAATACACAAACGCAGGCACACACCCACCCAACAGCCATCCACCTCACGACAGCCTCCAGTGCATGCACCTTCACCCAAAGTCACCAAACGAACACCTCCTACAACCACAACCTCTTCCTCCACTCCCAAACCTCCTCCAGCTTCCCATCCCAGTGTTCCCAAGAAACTGTTCCTGTCCACCCTTGACCTCCTTCCCTCACCTCCCCCACCCCGTCAGTCTCCTAGGGCCCGACTCTCCAGGTCCCAACCTAGCACCTCAGCCACAACATCTCCGGGACCAGTGGTGCCAGTAGTCACCGGATTCTGGAGTGCACCAGGCAGCAGGGCAGCCAGTGTGGCAAGAAGCCACAGCACGGACAGTCCCCCATCTGTCAAGCATCAAAAGTTGGCCAGTACCCGGCGGGAGAGGGGGAAGACTCCAGCCACCAAAGCCGCTCCCAGGGGTACAGGTGGGAGTGTGGAGTCAGCTGCGACACCTTCCATGGTGGGGAAGGGGCACAAGAAACTCAGAAAGTCTGGGAAGAGCAGCACGGCGGAGATGACCGCCATCAGCCCCGCTGCCCAGGAGGCCACCGCCATCATCCCCGCTGCTCAGGAGGCCACCACCATCATCCCCGCTGCCCAGGAGGCCACCGCCATCATCCCCACTGCCCAGCAGGCCATCATCCCCGCTGGGCCAGTCAGGACCGCCAGCACCAGCCCCGCAGGGCCAGAAAGGACCGCCAGCACCAGCCCCGCAGGGCTAGAAAGGACCGCCAGCACCAGACCTGCAGGGCCAGAATGGACCGCCAGCACCAGCCCCACACGGCCAGACAAGACCGCCAGCACCAGCCCCGCAGGGCCAGACAGGTCCGCCAGCACCAGCCCCGCAGGGCCAGAAAGGACCGCCAGCACCAGCCCCAGCCCCGCATGGCCAAACAGGACCACCAAGAGCTGAGTCGCTGGGCCAGGCAGGACCTTCAGCAGCTGAGTCGCTGGGCCAGACAGGACCGCCAGCAGCTGAGTTGCTGCCAAGGACCCCGCCGCAACTAGCACCACTGAACAGGACACCGCTGAACAGGACACCGCCGCCAAAAGCACTGCTGCCAAGGATACCGCTGCCACAAGCACCGCTGAACAGGAAACCGCCTCCACAAGCACAGCTGCCAAGGACACCGCTGCCACAAGCACCGCTGAACAGGACACCGCCGCCACAAGCCCATGAGCGCCAAGGGCACTGACACTACTGTGTCCGCCATGATCAGGATAAAGCACTCTGGGCACAAAGCCCCCTCTAGAACCAGTGGAGAAAGGCATCCACTACCTCTGTCCTTGGCAGGATGAAGCACTCTGGGCACAAAGCCCCCTCCAGAACCAGTGGAGAAAGGCATCCACTACCTCTGTCCTTGGCAGGATGAAGCACTCTGGGCACAAAGCCCCCTCCAGAACCAGTGGAGAATGGCATCCACTATCTCTGTCCTTGGCAGGATGAAGCACTCTGGGCACAAAACCCCCTCCAGAACCAGGGGAGACTGTTATCCACTTGAGAGACTGTGGCTTTGCACTCCCCATGATTGAACAGTGGGCAAACCACCCACTGTAGAGACTTGAGAGACTGTGGCTTTGCATTCTCCAGGTTTGAACAGTGGGCAAACCACCCACTGTAGAGAGTTGAGAGACTGTGGCTTTGCACTCCCCAGGATTGAACAGTGGGCATGGGGCCCCCTCGTGGATTTGGCGTTGTGCACTCAACCGGCTGAGGTGCCCCCTTTTCCCTTCCCCCTGAGGTGCCTGTTTTATTGCTATCTGATGCTCCTGCAGTGTTCTCTCCGTCATGTTCAGGTATTGGGTGTTTGCCTCGCCCATGCCGTGTGGGCCCAGTGTTCCACGGACTTCAATGGAGCATTACCTGGACTACTATTCTTGGTGTATATATTTGTTAATAGTGTATATATAGTTTTGCGTACTAGATTTTAATATATTACAATGGTTACACTCATTTCCTTTTGTCTTTGCATTCTTCCAGGGGGTTTGGATGGTGTAACTGTAATGTATCATGCTGTATTAGTGTGTGTGTTGTAGTGGGTTAGGGTGGGGGTGTTGCGTGTTTCGTATGTGTGTCCCTGTTTTTTCCCTCTCCCCTCCCCTATGTCGTAGGTGCAGTACTCACCGTGGTCTTCGCTGCCGGCGTTCGTGCTCCTGGTAGAGGAGCAAGAAGATAAGGGCAGGGAAAATGTGCAGCTCTGGTTCTATGGCATCCTGGTTCCTCGTGGGGTGTGTAGAGGTGAGCGTTTTCCCTTCGAAGTCCTGTTTCCGCTGTGTTTTTGTTTGCGTGAATCCACCCCGGAAAAGGTGGCGGATCAGTAGGTTGTGATACTGTGGGCGGTACACTGTCCTCCGCCTGTCTTTTGGCGGTGACCGCCCTGCTGTTTGTTTGTACCGCCGTGGCGGTCGGAGTGCTAAAGTGGCTGTCTTTGTTGGTGGTTTCCGCCACGATCGTAATTCCATTTTTTTTCCGCCGGCCTGTTGGTGGTCTTACCGCCGCTTTAACACCGTCTGCCAGGGTTGTAATGACCACCATAGCCACTCCCTCACTCACTTCCTCTACCTTCCAAGTCGTATCCCTGAAGACCACCCTACCCATTTTCATAAGTAGGACCTACTTTTTTCCCTGGCCCTGACCCCTTCCAAACACAAACCCTTCCCTCCAAAATGTGTTTCAAGCCCTTCTACCTCCCAAACCATCCCTTCTACATCCTAAACCACCCCTTCCACATCTCACCCCACCCATCTGAAACATAAATCCAACCCTTCTAATCGTCTTCCCACCCGTTCCAAATTCCATCTCACTCCTACCAATCCCACCTGAAACCCACTGCTCCCAAACCCACCTATCCCACACCCAAACCCACCCCTTCCAAAACCAAAATAACCCCTCCAAAACTTTAGGAACCCCCTTCCCAGTGATATTATTGAGATGCTTGCTCTCTGCCCACGGATGCCCCTTCCAGAGGAGGTTTATTTTGTCAGCGACATTAGGAGGTAGGTTCTGGGCATGCACCCACATTTTGGACTACAGGCCTAGTGCCTTGTGCTTTTTTACGTACTGTTTACTTTTTTATGAGAGAATTATCTCATGCTTGTAATACATTTTTATTTTGAAAACACCTTTGCCCTGGCCTTATTGAATGAATGTTAATAATTGTTTACTGATAATGTCATTTCTGCTAATGTATGTGCCACACACTTACTCTTGTTTCCGACAGTGACCAGAACAGTTTGTGGATTGTAGTTAATCTTATAAATAGCCTACATTACTGTTGTACATTTGTGATGGACATAATAATTTTGGCGCGAGCATCCATGTTGTTACTGGAAACTTAGACCAAAATAAAATGTGTTTCTGTTAAAGTGACTGGAGAATGCATGTCTGTTGGTTTTGACATGATGTGTCAATGATATGCATATCTGCATTGAACAGAGAACCTCGCACTTTACAGGTAGGTGATGTCTAATGTTTGGATATGTTGCACACATCAAGGGGACATGTGACTTTCACAAATTTCTGCAATGATTGAAGTATGGTGGTAAGCTTGGTATAACATTCTCTGTACACTCACTTGTAGCATGTTGTAGTGTAATTACTACATCATCATGGGTTTGATTGGTTCAGATTGGGTATACTGTCGATACTTTTGATATTTTGTAGGAATTTTTGCACACATCTTTGAAGACACATTCTGCTTTGTAATTGCTGTGACTTTTTGTGTAGGTGTCTATTGCAGAGAAGGCAGTTCATACCAGCTTAGTGGGTGCTACTTATATCTGGAGGTCTAGTCTGATTCATTTTCTAACTAGACCATTATAGACTTAATCACTGCTCATCATTATGGTGTTGTTTGCAAATAATATTTACCAATGCCTGAGTCCAATACTACTGTTAAGCAACAACCCTGAGAATAACAGGAATGACAATAACTTACCCTATGTTCCAGCAACCATGTCAGCACTGACATCCAGTGCCCAGTGTATGCACTCTGACCAGACCCTAAGAGCATGTGGAATTGTCTGATCTCTGATTGGTATAGTTAACTTATCTATAGGTTTCTTGTATATGTTACCCAAGGCCTGTACGTTAAATGCCACTAGTGGATTACAGCACCTGTTGTGTCACACTAAAGGCACAAGGTGAGTCTTGTCTTCAGCCCTACCCCTGGAGGCAGAGTGTGCAATTTTAAAATTAGAAATCCGACCTGAAAAAATAAACCTTTTGTCAAGCCTAAATCTTTCTTTTTAACTCACACAAGTCACTGTCACCCCTAACATAGGCTTCAAGTGCCTATAGAGCAAGGTGCATCGTATTTAAAAAGTAGGATATGTACTTATGCTTTACATGTCTTTTCAGTGAAAAGTCTCTAAAGTGTTTTTTTTTGTTTTTTTTGCATTGGTAGGGCTGGCTCTTCCATGGAAGAGCACAGGGGGACATTATTATAATGTGTAACTCAAATTTGGGATTAGCAGGAGTCATGATTCAAGGACTCATTATTTAATGGTAAAGTTGGATTTTAAATTACTTTCTTAAAAATTGCACTTTTAGAGACTTGCCATTTTTCTCCTCTAGTAATCCTTTATGAGATAATCTCCAACTGTCAATTGGCAGCCTGTTAGGAGGTGTGAATTTCACTCAGGAAAGGGAACAAAGGAGCCTTGGCTGGGAAATGATGTGACCTCCTCCTGATAGGATGGCCTTCTGAATGTGTCCCCCAACAGTGCAAGCTTCAAAGGGGCAGCCCTTGTCACAGGCAGATGTATCTTACATCTAGGCCTGTCACTACAATTGTCCAGGTAACCAGAGAGGCAATATTCCCAGTGGGGGAAACCTGCCCCAGAACTGGTTTTGCATGATGAATTCCTCATTTACCTAGACATGTCTCAGGAGTGTGCCCAGAACTCTGACCAAGAGAACAAACAGTCTGTAATGTTAGATTTGGGTGGAGTAGGGCACTGTGGGATTGTTTAGGGCCAAAGCACCAGGAAACATTGTCAATGTGAGTAGGTTCTCATCAAAGTTTTTCCCTACTGGTTAGGGAGTCAATCTCACCCAAAAGCTAGTGCCAGGAAATAAAAGGTACACCCCTGAGTACCTTCTTCAAAAGACAGGTTGACCTGAGGAAGATAGAAGAAGAACTGAACTATGGTCACCCCTGACTTCAGAAAAAGGACAGCACCAGCTGTACCTGTGGAGAGAAACCTCTAAGGCTAGACCTTTTCTCATTTGAACGTAAGACAAAGGAGTGGACTGTGTTTTTCTTTGCTGGGGTCACCACTCTTCTGGATTACAGCCCAAACAAGTTACTCCAACCAAGCCTTGGAACAAGTAGTATGCATCACCAGTCCACTCATAGGTACTGCAAGGGGATCACATAGCAAGCAGTGAATACAGGGAATAACACTATCAGGACAAAGACCTATTCCAAAATAATAATAGCAAACAAATATAATTGATGGAAAAATGGACACCCACATTCATCACATTGTACAAATGCAAAAACAATCATACATTATAAATAAAATTAAAAAATTTAATTAATATAAGAAATAGATAGACACCTGTTCAAATCACTTTACGAAACATTAAGTAAAACAAACATGTGTGCAAATAAACTTAAATAAGATTACAAACATGTACATTTTCAATAATTTTTTTTTTAAAGACACCTCTGACATCTAACAATTCATATACTTACTACTGTGTATCTCTAACAAGCTCACATACTCTCAAAACCAAACAAAGCAACTGTAGATGATATCTGACATCATATTGTGTAACAGACTTGGGAAAGAGGGCAGTGCTTCTTTTGTAACATTTACAAGGTGTGTATATTTTCCTCAAGAGATGCCCCTTTTTCTTCTATTTGTAGTTCCTAGGTCTACATTGGTCTACATTGGGCAAGTAGAGTTCTCTACCTGGGCTGTGTAAAGCTATAGTTCAGCGGATTTATGCCTAAGATACAACCATAAGACTATTGGTAGTAACCTTATGATTGTCTTCTATTAAGTGTAATTCACTGCCAGTGTTGCTAAATTTAATTTAGGCATATATTTACTCAGTGGTATAAGTGTAATTCCACATGCACAGAAATGTCCACCCATATACGTACCTTATATTTACCTTAGTGAATAGGCTTTACAACATAGTGCTGACCACAAAAAACTGTTATAAGGGAAAATCAAATCAATAGTTTGCAAATCTTTCAAATTTTCTTACAAGGGTACTAAACCACTGGTTCTAACCATTACTACTGTTGATATCCAAGTCATCTTGTAAGCACTCTCTCTCTTTGAAAAGTCCTAACTTGTTATTATGTTTTATAATCACTGAAAGTATCTCACCCCATAATACAAGACATCATGAACAGCAATTTCATAGCCATGTCAAGGTGATGCGGATTAATTTCTGATATCCCAAATACATCTCAGTTTGATTTTTACATCAGAGCAAAGAATCCATTCTTTTGCTTGGGAAGTTCCAAGACTGCAAAGTTTAACTATGTGTTTGACTATTAGAAATGTACAAAATCCTACCTTCAAGGTGATTAAGATGAACTTTTCTAAAGGAAGTTTTATAATCTTCCCCTATTTGCTGTTAATTGTAGTTTTAGGTACATACAATCCTGCAGGAATATTTCAGTAATGAGATTACACACTCAAATATTTCCCAAATAATATGTTTACAATGTTGTTGTAGTATTTTTCCATACAACACATTGTTACAATTCTTTATCACAAATGTGCGTAATGCTCTGTCTGCCGAACTGATGAGCCACATGCCCTATTTAGGGTGAGGCGGACTGCCAGCTTTCTGATGATAGAGCCCCCATTGGCTCTCTCGATGAAATGTTTCCCCCAATGGCCTGAGAAATTAGGGGCCATTAGGGGATTGGCATTATTAAAACTACCCTATTTAGGGTACACCACCAGATAAAAAGAAATAATGGCTTCAATATCCAGGAGAAAAGCTAAATAGTTGTGGCACAAATTAGGTTTTTGTTTTTCAATAACAAACTCCCACTTTGCTTATTAAAATGCTAAATGTTAATTAAAGTTATGTGGACGACTGTCAAAACTGACAGCAGTAGTCAGCCAAACTCCTTGTCCCTTGACAGAAATGGCGGTGATTCCTATTATGGGCCAAAGATCACTGCTGTGCTAATCCCTATATTTGGTGAATGGAAATCCATCAGGGTACAAAATGTCCTCTGCCACCCTGACAGATGAAGTACTGTCAGCCAAAATCTAAATATAGCCCTTAACTTTGACACAACAATGATGGAAATTGGATTATTGGTTGATGTTGGTCTAACCCTACTCAAGCATAAACTACAATTCCTGTCAGGGTGAAGTCATAACCAAACCCCAAATTAACTTGTGTTTAGCCCTCCAATATCTTGGCACAAAGCACTCAGGCTAAACTTGGAGGCAATGTGCACTTCAAAGAGAAATCAAGGGAAAACACAACACAAGAAAAATCCTTCACTAATTTAGAAACATAGAGTTGAATGTAATAGATTATTTGTGATACAATGACAAACATTCAATGAATAGAACAGGAGATATGCAATTTTAACGTTTTAAGTAAAAATATTGCCTAAAAGCACAAAGCTCCAATGTAGTTATCTGCTCTCACTAAATCAGGAAAAAGAAACAAGTGTAGGCTGACTGTGATGGCGCAACAGGTGGATGAACTGACTCAGTTAGGCTGCTGAACAAAGTACCTTCATTTCTGGTTTGTAGAACAACAGGAGATACCATGTCAAAGATATGTCACATAGCGGCTGTTCTCTTGAAGGTGTGGGGTTGCGATGAGGAGTCTAGGATTGTTATCAAGGATGCCATCAACAAGGGACTTGCGATGGGAAGTCCTGCATCAAGAAATGTGTTGCGCACCAGTGGTTCCTACAAAGCTGTGGAGCTGCAATACAAATTCCTGTGTCAGCTTTTGAGTTTGCCATCAACAACAGGCAGTTTCTAGGAGACTGGTGGCTGTGGTGGGAGGTCAGGAATAGAGGATGCACCACAGCACTGTGGTGGTCTGAAGTGGAGCTGTCAGGAGATGCGCCACATTGCGTCTGTTCTGCTCATAGGACCACATTGGCAGAGCACATTTAGGCCCACTTCCAAGGGTCCAAGACTGGGGTGGCACCACTTGTAGGGCAAGACTCACAACAAGTACAGTCCAGGTTGTCATTTAAAGGGTGTTGAAGCCTTTTTTATGTCCCTGAGGCTCTGATCAGGAGGGTTACCAACAAGCCCTTGAAGTCACTCTGGTGGTCCTAGAATCAAGATGCAGATCCAGTCCTTTCAGTCAATCAACAGGGCAGCAGACAGAAGGACAATAGAATAGCAGTTCTTGTTGCAAAGCAGCACAGCAGTCCTTCTGAGCCTTCTACAGGTCCACAGGAGTTGGGTTTGAGGATCCAGTACATATACTTGGACCTTCTTATGTCAGTGATTTACTTTTGCAGTTTTTATATTGTGTGAACTTGTTGTAGTATGTTATCTCTTTTCTCTCTACCTTGTTAATTTAGTTGCAATGGAACTTGGTCTGTTGTTTATTTCTTCTGTATGTACTTAGAATTCTTATAATGTCAGCTGCTGCCCAAGTTCCAGAGCGTTGGGTTCTCGGACAGTTGCCTGCTGATGCTGGACTGGAATGGTGGCTGATGCGGTCGTGGGTCCACTCAATAAAGGATCTTTTATTTCAACATATACAATGGCTCTAGTGGTTTCGCGATGTAGGAGACATCACTTACTAAGCTATGCTGTGCTTGCTGCATACTACATATTATGGTACCAGGAGTATGGTGGAAGATATGCTGAGCCATTTGTGGACCCACCAAAAATGACATGAAGTGAATATAGTTCTTGCTAGCAGGTATGGAATTCAAATATTTCTGAACTGCTCAAAAATGATTTTGTGAGGTATTTCTTGTTAATGACTTACAACAATGCTCGCAAGTTGAATGTCCATTAATAGTCTGTTTGGTTACTTGGTTATGCTGGAGGTGTTCAACATTCCATCTCCGAGTTGGCAGTGACCGTGAATATACTAATGCAGCATCAAAGAGGCATTGTGGTCCTGTTGGCGGGTTCTGGCTTAACAGCATTGTGACACTCAGCGTAAGAAGTGTCTGGATTGCTGTTCCGCATGCTGACATTGCGAGATACTTTAACGACGTCTGCTCATCTCGTCCTCTTTTTTTTGTCTCTATACAGATGCGTATAGTGCTGTGAGTAGTGTCGACATTATCCTTCGTCTCTCTTATGGAATGTATTAGAGGCTCAAGCTTTCCTCATTGAGCCCTGCTCCTGATTCTGCATGATGCATGTTGACTTTTGTCTCTGCTATGGTGGCCGTGGTGAGAGTGTTCTCATACTGTGCTTTCGCTGTTGCATTATTAGTAGCAGCTTGTATAGCGATCACTACATAGTGTTCCAATTCATGTGCACTCAGCAATTAAAAAACAGCTAAAGAATTAAAAATAATTGTGTTGTACATCTTATAATTATGTAAAAGAGCTCCTGGAATGCTTTATCTCATCCATGGACAACTTAAAGGAACAACAGTTAACTGATTTTTAATTTGCTCAAGCAAGAAACTTGTTTTAACTTCCTGGCTGATCAAATATTCACTTGTTTTTCATTTGTTGCAAGCCTATTACATTAATATTAATTTTGAGTATGGCTTTGAACCAAGGAGTTGTCCAACCTCCACCTTTCTCTAAAAAGATAGGAAACCTGAGATAAAGTGGAGTGAGTAGTTAAGATTTTTTGAACATGACCTCACATTGACAGATGCTAACGAGTATATGACAGTCAGGAAAATGCACTTCTATTCGATCATTTGAGTGCTGCTGGACAATGTGTGTATGATAATCTACTACCTATTCCAGCGCCACAGGGAGAAGATGTTCTATGAAATGTTTATCTAGAAGGAGAAGAAATGATCAAGCAACAGTACTCAGATGACTCAAGCGTGCTGTTGGAAAGGTTCAATTTTGCAATGTGTAAACAGTTAGCTGATGAGTCAGTAGAAGAGTATATAGCTACTCAATGTGCTGCATGTTAAATGTGATTTTGGCACCAATGTTGATGTATACATAAGGGACCAGTTTGTGTTTTATTGGCTTTGTAAAAAGGTACAGGAACGTCTTTATACTTGTCGCGGTCCCACTCTAGCGGAAACAATTGACAATGCGAAAAGTATATTTACAGCTCAAGTCTTGTCTAGTCATGGTGGGCAGCCTACTGTCAATTATGTGATGGAAAATCATAAAATATGTGCTTTCAATGATAAGTCATATAAATCTCAAAAAGGGAAATACAAGGACTGAGAGTTTGCTTTCCTTGTGGTTCTTGCATTCATATTGGAAATAATCCTTCCTGCCCTGCCATTAGAAAGAATTGTATGAAATTTCAGAAAGTGTGTCACTTTCAAGTAGTATGCAGAAACATTGTTCCGAGCCTTAGTACAACCAATAACGTCAGTAAGGTAAAAATTAGGAACGTATAGGGAGAGGGCTTGGAAGAAAGTACTCAAGAATGTGTGAACAGATTTTCAAATATGCTGTTAACTGTAGACTTGCCTGATATGACTACACACAAGCAACATAAATATATCAGGGCTGTGACTGTTATGGCAGATTGTAGGAGGCTGGTCCTCTGTGAAGTGTGCAAAGCTAGGCACACTATGCAGGGGCTACAGGCAACCACATGTTGGGTTACAGAGGTAAAAACTAGACTACCTAGTGCTATAGTTTTTATGGTAGCTTGGTGAAGCAGTTAGGCTAATCTTAGAAAAGGGCAAAGCATTTGTTCTACTCACGGTATCAATGAGACCACACATTCAAATGAATAACCCAATAACAATTTACAAAAATACTTCCGATTTTTATAAAAAATTTAAGACCAAGATCATCAAATTTGGGAAAATACTTTTTAAGTTATGAATTTTTGATATTTTAATAAAAATAGTCTTTATGTGCGTGATTACACGTCATAGGAATCAATAAAGAAAATAGTTTGAAAATGCACATAAAATCAGCAAATGTATTTACCAATGTCTCCTTTCACAGGTATGTTGAAGCCATATGTGGGCACTATGGACCAGCTGGAGAAGTTTAGGTGATTCCCGGTTTCGACAGGAGCAGCTGCAGAAAATAGTTGGAGCTGATGCCAGGGCACTGCGGTGGACCACTTAGGAAAGCACTGCACATGTGAACATAAAGGTAAGTCTGGTGGGTCCCCTTGGGGTGTTGAGGTTGCGAGAGATGGGGGACCTTTAAGGCACAGCTGGATCTTTGGTGGAGGGCACAGGCAACCTGTGCAGAGCAAATCTGTGAGTGAGGAGCTGTGTGCAAAGGTGCTCTTGGAAGCAGGAGGTAGGTCTCTTTGATAGTTGCTTGCAGGTCAGCAGGGGCACTCTGGTGAGAGGTCCTAGTGGTTTCTGTAGTCCTTTGACTATGGCTTCCTCCTGGCCCTTTTTCAGTCTTGAGTCTGATGTGTAGTGACCATTATATAGGGCTATTGCAGGGTCTGGCCACTGGAGGGTACAGGGCCACCAAACTTGGCCCACTTGCAGGGTTTGTCAACACAGTCCATCGAGTGGTGTTTGATCCAGCTGTGGGATCCAGTTCCTTCGTCAGCAGCTGGTCAGTGAAGTGCCCTCCACTGGGTCTTTGGTCTTGGGTTGCAGGAGAGTGATGCCTTCACTATGAATGGAGATCTTTGGTGACTTTTGAAGAGGGGACGTCCTCTGGGGGTCTGTCCAGTATCCAAGCAACCTTTCAGCGGGATTGTTGAGCCCTGGGTACAGCAGGCGGGGTTTGGTGCCTTTTATTTGTGCACAGGTCTTCATTTTTTGAGCCTTGGGTGTTCTTTGTTGCAAGTCTTCTTTTGCACTTGGAATCTGATTTCTTTATCTAGGGATGCCCACTAGATAGTGTATTTAGTGGGTGTTTAGGGGAGTACCTAGTAGTGACCAATTTGTCATGTACTATAGGGTGGCTATACCCACTAAGTGACCATTTCATTCCACACAAAATGCAATACCTTAGGGGTGGTGCAAGCTGGGGCTGACCACTCCTTCGGTCCTTTATGTGGTTTCCCACTGTTGCTACAACCAAAAGTGGGGGTTTGCAATGGGGGTGGCCAGCTGATGCTAGTAGAAGGCTTGGTGGTCGAGTTTGAAAGGCAGTAAGATTTTTGAAGCTCCCTATCATCTCAGTGCACAACCCTGAGGAAAGGGGTGTTCCCATGTCCACCCACAAAGGGCTTTGTTCTGAGACCCAGAAAGCAGGGTCTCTCATCCCAGGGTTCCAGAATCTTATCTTGTTGTGGCAGGCTGGTTGTGTCCCGCCAACGACCATGTCAAGGTGGTCAACTGTACACAGGGCATCTGTAAGATGACCTTTTGATAAATGTGGTAATAAATCCAATACAGTACCAGTTTGGATTTATTATTGTAAATTGTTTGAGTAGCCATCATGTAGCTGTGAAACTGACCAGTGTTCAGCATATGTATTAAAATGTCTGCTCTATTTACTTCATTGTCTGAGGTTTGGCAAAGACATAGTAGGGGCTTATTAGTCCTGCATCTATTCCCACACATACAATATAGTGCACCCTGCCTTAGGGTTGAAGGCCTGCCGGGAGTTGACTTACCTGTAGAGCATGCAGTGTGTAGGGGCAGAGTTTGTCTTTTAGGATTGCATCAAAACAATTTACCTGCAATGGCAGTGCTGGGTACTTTTGGATGCATGGCCCTAGAGGATGGCACAGTCTATGCTGCTGCCCTCAGGGGCCTACACTTAGTACCCCATGCCCTGTGTACCTAACTGCCATTTACTAGGGACTTATAGTGGAAGCTGAAGGTGTTGCCAATTGTGCCAAGGCATCACAACAGTTTTAGGGAAAGAGATCTGGCCCAGGGACCCTGGCTAGCAGGGGCCCTGGGCACTAATAACTTTGAGACTACATCAAATACCAGACAGAAAGTGGGAGCTACCCATGGCTCAGACAGATTCAGAGGCTCTCAGACAGATTCAGAGGCTCCTGTTACCATTTTGGCAAAGTGCACTTACTTTAGATTATGGTCAAAGTCAAACGTTTTCAAACGTCCTGATATGAGTCCTAAGGCATTTGGTGACCACATATTGATCTTCTTGGATTCTTTTGGTCTACCTTAGAATGCTTGGGGAGATCTATTAACACCAAAGTATATGTTACCATTAACGTTGAGACATTGTGGGGTGGAAGGATTTAGCTAAACTTGGTATAATTCTATGTACTGTTCATGATATACCCATTTTATTGGTAGAACCGCCAAAACGTAGCAAAAATGGTCCAGTCATGTCTGTAAGGTAGCAGACATGATAACCGAGCAAATGATGTTAAAGTTTTCCAAAGTTTTTATTGCTAACGTGGGAACTGTTCAGGGTCCTGAGCATTCTATCAAATTAAAGAAGGGAACGTCACCAGTAATACGTGAGTTCAGGCCAGTGCCTTTGACTATTAGGCAGAAATTGAAGGAGCTGTTGGATAGGTTGGTGTCTGAGGGAATTATTGCGTCTACTGATTAATCAGAATGGGTTTCACTCATTTTTCTTACTAAGAAGAGGTCAGGGGATTTTTAGTTATGTGTTGACTTGAGATCTCTCAACAAGAATATATTGTTGGATTGTGATCCAATTTCCTATATCCAATAGAAGATTACTAGAATGGGTAATTCAAAATTCTTCCCACTATAAATGTACACTCAGCATATCACCAATATTCAATGAGTGAGTGGTCCCAGAAACTTACTACATTTGAAACTACATATATTGCTTAGACGTATCTGAGGATGCCATTTTAACTTGCATGTGTGTTAAGTGTCTTCCAAAAAATGATGGACACATTGTTTGGGGACGTGCCCAATGTCCAGGCATTCTAGGACAACATACTAATCTATACAGAAACTGTTCAGGAACACACCAAGGTTCTAGAAAAAGTTAGTTTGCGTAACAGTCCCGGGGTGTGACAGTCAAAGTAGAAAAATGCAAACTCATGGTGGATAAAGTTGGATACCTATGCCACACTATTTCAGGTGAGGGCATAAAACCTAAGCTATGCAATGTGAAAGCTAATAAAAATGCTGCTCCTCCCACAGGTAAGGATGAGTTCCTTCTTGGGATTTTGTGAGTAGGATGCTAGGTTTGTATGCCTTAACAGTACAATCTCTTAGGTCACTACTTCAGAAAGGTAACAAATTCACTTGGGACAGCCAGGTTACCAGTGCTTTTGAGAACATTAAGCAGTTAGTATTATCAGCTCCTGCCCTGAAATCCTTTGTTCCTTCAGAAAAATAGTTCATAACTGTAGATGCTATACTTAAGAGGCTTGGTGGTCTTTTTTGACAGTGGGTCAATGAGCAGGAGAACACTGTTGCTTTTGCATCCAGAGCACTTTCAGAGGCAGATAGTAATTATAGCACTATTGAGAGGGAGGCTCTGGCATGTGTATGGGCAGTATGGAAATTCAAAACATACATATGGGGTACCAGTTGTGATATCTTCACTGATTACAAACTAGTGGTGTTTCTTCTGAGTAATAACGAGTAATAATGGATTGAGAAAAGGCATCTGCCCAGTTATTACATTTACTTTCTGAGCTGCAAAAGTATGATGTTAGGGTGAACTAAGCACAAGGGGTAAAGCATTTGCACCGATTTCCTGTCACGTATGCCATTATCACATTCAGATGTGGAAAGTATGGATCATGATATGGAGGGTGTAGTAGGCCTGGTGGATGTAATTTCATCTTGTGATGGCATCATTACAGAAGATAATTGGAGAATAGCGATGTCTAAAGATGAAGTATTGTTACAGGTACAGGTCACTGGTGAGATACAGATTTTCAGTCAAATAGTGATGGAATTGTCATGCAAAAATGGTATTTGTATGAGAGCGGAGCATTCGATCCTCCTAGTGAAGTGAGGCACAAAATTATTAGGATTGCACATGAAGGGCACATGGGGGATTCTGCCACATACAAGGAACATTTATTGGTAGCCAAGCTTAGATTAACAAGTCTCTACATTTGTGGCTAAGTGTTCACACTGGGTTGTTTCAGGCGAACATTGGAAGACTTCACCACATCATTGCTTACTATTCCATTCCCAGACAAGGCTTGGCAAAAGGTAGCTTTGGATTTTTCTGGGCCATTTAATCTTCTACTCAGAGACAAGACATATTTGATAGTTGACATAGGCTGTTTTTCTAAATGGATATATTATTAATTTGTAGATGTTGCAAATTTAGATTCTGTAATATCATTCCTTGTGAAGCTTTTCTTAATAGAAGGTCCCCCGTCCAATATAATCACGGATAACGGAGTGCACTTGTGTCCAAAAAAATGGAACATTTCAAGGAAGAATTTAACATTAAACATTCTCAAGTTGTGTTGTGTAGCTCTGCATCCAATGGTTTGGTGGAGAGGGCCAACCACATCTTGAAATAGAGTATTCAAACTGGGATAGCTGCAACTATAGATGAATCTTATTTTCTTCAAGAGAAGATTTGGACATATTCTACAACACCTCATTCTATGACTGGGTTATCTCCATTCACTCTTCCCAGGGGTAGAGAGGCAAGGGCAGCATTGATACCATCTTGGTTGACTTACATTTTAGAAGGGAAATCCAAATTCATTTTTGACACTGACTTGACAAAGTCACAACACAAAGAGTTAGAGAAAAAACTATCACTAAAAACGAATTATGATTTCAGAAATCGGCTTAAAGACACACATATAAATGTCCATGATTGCATGTTGATCAAAATCCACAAAGAGTTACCAAAGGAGAATCTACATTTTCAATGCATGTGAAAGTCCTAAGAGCCACCAAAGCTTCTGTGTTATTTAAGAGAAAGGGGTGGTGAAACAGAGACAGTGTTGTTCCGATATCTGCTTCTTAAGCTGACATTTTCAGGAGAGTGCATCCCAACAGAGACCGCAGTATGGATACTGATGTAAATGGTTCTTATAATAATGAATCCAATTAATCTACTGGTCTCATAATGAATAGAAACCATGATAGAGTTGATTTGGAATCAACCACCCAGAGGAGTAGAGATAAAGATTTCATTGTGATTCCCAGGTTCTCTGTGGAGTCAATTACTGGTGACAACATTGAGGGAAGTGTCTCTGATGAAATTGTTGTGGATGATTGTGTATGGGAACCACTATGCACATGCAGAAATCACACTTTTGGAATTCCCTACATAGTTTGAAGATCATGTCATGTTTTAAGTTTGTGTTTCGCCTATTAATACAATGTAACTTGAGTAAGCATATACTTATTTTAGTAAGAAAAATATGATTCCTTTGATTTATTAAAGATGGGAGATGCTGTAGTATGTTATCTCATCTCTATCTGTATTGCTAATTTAGTTGTAATTATACTTGGTATGTTGTTTATTTTTTGAGTATGTACTTAAAACACTTATTCCATCAGCTGCTGTTGAAGTTCCAGAATGTTGGGTTCTCTGGCAGTTGCCTGCAGATGCTGAACTGAAATCGTGGCTGATGCGGTCGTGGGTCCACTCAAAAAAGGATCTTTTATTTCAACATATACAATGACTCCAGGGGATTTTGTGAGTTAGGAGACATCGCTTACTAATCTACACTGTGTTTGCCACACACTACACTTCGCTCAAGGGCATTAGACCACTTCACAGGAGCACCAGGTTTAACTACACCAGATAGGTTTACGTTTTCTTTTTTTAGCAGGCATATGGCTGGTGGGCTGATGTTCTAATCAAACCTGGTTCCCCAGTTTCATAGTCAGCACCTCTGCCCATTAGACTACATCTCCTCGAACTGCCATAAGGAAGTCAATTAAAACACACACACACAGACACACCCACGCACACTCACACACACACAGTCATATTGTTGTGGGTATTCACAAACCTTGCAGTTTTTTTCACACCCATCTTCCAAACCTAAAGTTAGAGCCACAAACTGTAATTTTATAAATCTAGTACAAGTTACAGAGACACCGTCCTATACTTCAAGTGATGGAAAGCAAAGAGGTTTCCCATGGAAAAAAGTGCATTTGAACGTGAAAAGAAATATTAAATAAGGGGATTTTCTATGATTTATAATTAGACCAGTTTCAAATTAGGCATAAATATGAATATTTTCCATTATGAAATATTTTTTTGCACAGTCATCTTTTTCCCAATCCTCTGACATGCAGAAACCTGTTCAAATAATAAAAAGACATCAAGTATCCATACATTGTATCGCAAAAACCTTATTCTCTGTGAACTAGCTCCAGCTTCACAAAAAAAAGAAAACATGGCCCAGATTCTCAAACTTGTCAGGCAACACAGCGCAGCAGCAAAAAATGCTGTGCTGCGTTGCGTTGCGTATCAGGGAGAGAGCAGGAGAGCCTCATATTCTAAGAGATATGGCTCTCTCCTCCCCTCTCCCAGCACCAGCAGTGATTTTAGCTGCACTGCATCACGCATATACCTTTGCACCATAGTGTAAGGTTGTCTGCATGAGTCTAGCATAGGTTTTGTACTGAAAGGGTACCCTTCCAGTACAAACTTCTATGCTTAGACTCACTTTAAAACTTTTCCCACTTTGTATGTGTGCAGTACAGTGCAGCACCCATGAAAAGTTAGAAAAGCAAGGAAAATTTTAAATATTTCTTCATTTACCCCAACCTGTATTATAAGAGAGAATGCTTGTTTCAAAGGCCCATGAACCCTGACAGAAGAGGTAAACCCTTTTATATTTTGACAACTTTATGCAGGCAAGTATATTCTGATAAGTAAGTTACGAACTGACATCTTTACTAAAATAGTGATCAGTCTTGGCAGGTTACAACATAGTTAGGTTTAGTTGTTGGAGCACACAAATGAGCAAAGGTATTCCTTGGACACCTATTGGGTCAGTCCACTTCAGAAGGCGGGAAGAATCTTTGACCTTCATAATTATTAAATGATTGCACTGTAGAGTGAACAATTGCATTTAGCTCTGAATATAAGAATGATGCTCTTCCCCGTTTTATTCACTTCTAGGTTGAAATAGGGTATAAGATAGAATACATATTATTTCAGGTTTTGGGGGCCCTCCCTGAGTGACTTTCTCAATGTGTTTGTTGTTGTAGGTAACATCTGATAGCAAGATACGATTACATTTCTAGTAAAAGTAGGTTAACTCCTGGATTCAGTTACAAAGATGATGCTATCGCCCTCAAAACAATGTTTAATTCTTATAGGTAGTATGCAGATTATTTTCATGATAACCGCCACACTTACAATAATGTAACGATCAACATCTGTTTTAATTCTACTTTATTACCAAGAACACCAGAAAAATGATGTTATATTGGTAATAAGCAGAAAAAGCTAACTTTATCCTCAAAGAAAATAAGGACATAGAAAATCAATCAATTAAATACATGTTTTGACTCGATGCTACATTATATAAAGCAGCATATAGTGAGTTATAATGTGTACAGTATAGTGGCCAGTGCTAAAATTGTGCAAACACAATATAAATAGAAAAGTGCCAAATTGGGGAAACAGAAGCTTAAGCCACAGCAAGACAAACAATTGGTGAGTTGAACATAAGGGGCAGAGTAGAAGAATTAAGGGGCTGACTTAGAGTTTGGCAGAGAGAGAGTCTGTTGTAATGGAGAACATAAAGTTGACCACCCAAGACTCATTCTCTTACCTTCCCACATACCTCTTTCTGTTCTACTGATTACAGACAGTAGCATTAAAGAATGTAAAATGGATCACCCCAAACTCATTTTCTTTCTCTTTCATAGATGTTGCAAATGTCAGTGGGATTTGGGATTTGGAACCCGAGCATCATACATACAGGCCCATATTTATACTTTTTGACGCAAAACTGCGCCAACGCAGTTTTGCGTCAAAAAAATTTGCGCCGGCTAACGCCATTCTGAAGCACCATGCGGGCGCCGTATTTATTGAATGACGTTAGCCAACGTTAGCCGCCGGCGCTGTCTGGTGTGCGTTAAAAAAAACGACGTACACCAGGCAGCGCCGGCGTAGGGGGAAAATGGCGTATGGGCGTCCAGAAATGGTGCAAGTCAGGCTGAGGCAAAAAAATCGCCTCAACCCGATTTGCGCCATTTTTTTACGACGCCCATCCCCCATTGAAATGACTCCTGTCTTAGCAAAGACAGGAGTCATGCCCCCTTGCCCAATGGCCATGCCCAGGGGACTTCTGTCCCCTGGGCATGGTCATGGGGCATAGTGGCATGTAGGGGGGCACAAATCAGGCCCCCCTATGCCACAAAAAAAAATATATATATACTTACCTGAACTTACCTTAATGTTCCTGGGGTGGGTCCCTCCATCCTTGGGTGTCCTCCTGGGGTGGGCAAGGGTGACAGGGGGTGTCCCTGGGGGCAGGGGAGGGCACCTCTGGGCTCATTCTGAGCCCACAGGTCCCTTAATGCCTGCCCTGACCCAGGCGCTAAAATCCGGCGCAAATGCGGGTTTTTTAGTCCCGCCCACTCCCGGGCGTCATTTTTGCCCGGGAGTATAAATACGACGCATATGCATCGCAGTCATTTTTTAAGACGGGAACGCCTACCTTGCATATCATTAACGCAAGGAAGGTGTTCACGCAAAAAAATGACGCTAACTCCATGAACTTTGGCGCTAGACGCGTCTAACGCCAAAGTATAAATATGGAGTTAGTTTTGCGTCGAATTTGCGTCGAAAAAAACGACGCAAATTCGACGCAAACGGAGTATAAGTATGCCCCACAATGCCCCAGAGATCATTTTCCATTTGTTCTAGGGAAGGAGCGTGCTTACTCTCTCTCGATAATAATCACAAGAATATTATGTTCCTCCTTTTTTGAAAATTAGGGCCCATATTTATACTTTTTGACGCAAAACTGCGCTAATGCAGTTTTGCGCCAAAAAAATTTGCTCCGGCTAACGCCATTCTGAAGCGCCATGCAGGCGCCGTATTTATTGAATGGCGTTAGCCGACCGGCGCTGCCTGTTGTGCGTGAAAAAAAACCACGTACACCAGGCAGCGCCGGCGTAGGGAAAAATGGCGTTTGGGCGTCCAAAAATGGGGCAAGTCAGGCTGAGGCAAAAAAATCGTCTTAACCCGATTTGCGCCATTTTTTTGGGGCGCCCAGACGCCATTAACATGACTCCTGTCTTAGCAAAGACAGGAGTCATGCCCCCTTGCCCAATGGCCATGCCCAGGGGACTACTGTCCCCTGGGCATGGTCATTGGGCATAGTGGCATGTAGGGGGGCACAAATCAGGCCCACCTATGCCAAAAAAAATTTTTTAAAAAATACTTACCACAACTTACCTTTTCTTCCCTGGGATGGGTCCCTCCATCCTTGGGTGTCCTCCTGGGGTGGGCAAGGGTGGCAGGGGGTGTCCCTGGGGGCTTGGGAGGGCACCTCTGGGCTCATTCTGAGCCCACAGGTCCCTTAACGCCTGCCCTGACCCAGGCGCTAAAATCCGGCGCAAATGCGGTTTTTTTAGTCCCGCCCACTCCCGGGCGTCATTTTTGCCCGGGAGTATAAATACGACGCATATGCATCGCAGTCATTTTTTAAGACGGGAACGCCTACCTTGCATATCATTAACGCAAGGAAGGTGTTCATGCAAAAAAATGACGCTAACTCCATGAACTTTGGCGCTAGACGCGTCTAACGCCAAAGTATAAATATGGAGTTAGTTTTGCGTCGAATTTGCGTCGAAAAAAACGACGCAAATTCGACGCAAACGGAGTATAAATATGCCCCACAATGCCCCAGAGATCATTTTCCATTTGTTCTAGGGAAGGAGCGTGCTTACTCTCTCTCGATAATAATCACAAGAATATTATGTTCCTCCTTTTTTGAAAATTAGATGTCTAAAAATCCAGATTTATACTTGGATAAGTCCACTTAGGGTAAAGCAGTCTCTGGGCTTTGAAATTACGTTCCTAATAAAAAATGGAGAGAAAGTAATTACTCCTCACCAAATGCTTCATGTGGAATCTAATGTTTGACTGGGGGTCTTTACTTGAGTTTCAGATCAGTATAAACAAATGGAAAAGTATTTAGTGGATGTGCTAAAAAATCTCATTGAGGTGACTGAACAAGTGACAGTGGCACTCCTGAAAATGGCTGTTCTTTTAGCGCCTTTGTAACAGTTACCCCTCTTGATCATTTACTAGAGGTCACAGATGACTCGCTTGAAAGAAGTATTAACTTTTTTCATGTATAACCATTATTTAGTTGTATCCCGTTCTTTGAACAAAATAAGAACACATTGTAATTGAAATGAAAAAAATCAACTAGGGACCAATATTTGCATAGCATCATTCTCTGGACCAATATTTACATTTTCTATATTATTCATTATGAAAATTCTAAAATAACTTTCAGAGCAAACATCCACACAAACTCTAGCCTCAAAAGCCATTTAGAATCCTTCTTTGATAATGTGCATATTTTCAAATCTGTGTTTCAATTAGAAACAGATCAGCCGTATTTCAGTTTCTTTGAGTTTTCCGACCACAGAGAGGAAAAGCCTTCATCTATATTCTAAACATTAAACCAAGGGCAGTCGAGCAACACATGGCAATGCGGTGGATGCTTTCATGTTACAAGGACGTCTGCTTCCCTGACTCAAAAAAATTCCCAGTACAGAAACAGAGAATCTTTAAAGTATTCTCTCCCTTGCACTGGTGTTGTATCTCTGTCAAGAACGCTTGTACAATTCTAATTTTGCATTAAGCAGTGGGACTTTTTTCTTTACGTCAACCTGATCGTGATTACTTGTCAATGTCGAATTGTATACATATCACTTTTGAATAAAAGCATACTTTTAAATAGTAGTGCACTGACTATCAGTAATGTGCAGGAATTATAAATTCGGAGTTTTATATAACCTGTTCAAATATTTTCTCAAAATGACATTGGGTATAGTGGCTCCTAATTTTCTCTATTTTTTTCAATATGTCTTTATAAAATATTAACAGTGCAGACGCATATCATATGTGTAGCAAATCGAACTTTAGTGATAAACATTCATGTATCTGATAAAGGTAAGGCATCGAAACATAGAGTCAACAGAGGTAGTTACGCCAGAGCCATTGGAACCATTGGGGCATTTCAATACCTACAGCATTGAAGGCGTTGTGTAAAGGCAAGTCTGCAATCAATGTTAACGTATTTTTAACCAAAACATGAGAAACAAAACTGTGGTGTGTAGTCATGTACCCCCAGTCAGGCATCTGGCTGGCGCTGGGGATGTGAGGAGAAACTGGGCTGGGGGAAGAGGGCTGAGAAGCTAGTGTCAGTATGAATCTGCCCCAGGGTAGCAGGTATGATCATTTTATCTGTAAAAGTTTTAGCCAACGCCCTCAGTGATGGGGAGATGGGGGAAACGCATGGCATGGGTGCCTTAGGCTTTTGGGTGGCAAGACATCTATCAGAGTGGTGTGGTCTGTAGTATGATTTAGTCTTCACTTTCTCCAAGTAGTGCTGCCAGTTAGGGGGTCCAGCCAGGGCTATTCCCCTTGACCCGGCCACGGGTAGTGCTCGCTTTTCTGCCAAGATACCGGAGCACAAGACAGCGAACTACAGAGAAACTGGGAGGGGACGGGTGGATTTCCACCACATGGATATGCTCCATTTTGCCAAAATTACGGTGAAATACATGAATTTGTTAACGGGTTTGCATGGGGCAGTGTGCATAGTAGCACCCACTAGGCAATGGAGCCCCACCGGTTGAATCAGGGAGTCCACTGCTTCCGAGAGGAACTCCATTACCTCCCCCAATAGTAGTTGAGATGAGGACAGCTCCAGACCATGTGTATGAAGTCAGCTACGTTGGTATGGCTGCAGAGGCAGGTGTCTGTGGTTCCAGGGTTTGATGAGTGCCAGGCCTTCTGGGGTCAGGTAAGTGTGGTGTAGATAGTTAAATTGTGTGTACTTAAATCTGACATTTGTAGAGATGAGTTTCGGTGTCTCTATTCATTGTGCCCATTGTTTATCCATTAACGTAATGTCAATGGCAGCATCCCAATAGGTTCAAAGTGAGTGAAGGAGAGTTTCTCTGACTGTGCACAGGGAGCTGTAAAGTTGCATGACAGCCCTGCACCCTTCTCCATGCATCAACAATACCTGGAGGGTTAAGGATATCTGCGGCTCATTGTGTGTCTTATGCCAAACTGTATGTAGGCAACATGTGAATGTAGCATACATAAGGAATGAGCCCGGTGCTATCCCATAATCATCCACTAAGTTTTCAAATGTTGCGAGAATCTTGTCTGTGAAAAGATTGACCCAGACAGCGATTCCTGCCTCTGTCCACAGGACCGGGTCCCGTAGTGATTGTAAATTGATGCATCCTGGTAGAGCCTAGAGGGAGAGCTCAGAGGTATATGGGGGCAGGCATAGTTCTGGCCCGTGTATGCTTTCCAACATGACTTTGCCACCCTCATTAAGGCATTGCTGCCTCTTGCCATTACTTCCACTTCGGACCCAACCAGCCAACTCAGCACTCAGTCCGGTGTTGCCCTATCAAACCAATGTCCCATTTCGGACATGTTCAGGCCCTCTAGCCAAAAAATGGGCCACTGGAGTTAGGCAGCAGCATAGTAATGTTCCTATTTGGAAGCGCACAATCCTTCCCGATCCAATGGAGTGTATAGTTCAAAGGTGCTACTGGCCATCTGCCCTTGCTCCATATTTACGCAGTCAGAAGTGAGCGCAGGTTTGCGAATAATGTGCAAGGCAATAAGATGTGTATGACAGAAAAGAAATAACATAGCCAAGGGAGTTTTAACATCTTGGATATAGCAATCCTACTTGTGGAACGTGGCAGGCCAGTCCAGAATGGAAGTGATGCTCTCACCCTTACAAGGGCTTTGCCCACATTTCCATCAATCAGACCTTTATTGGAATGATATACTCGGATACCTAAATATTTGAAAGAGTCACATTCCCAGGGGAGTGGGGTTTGAAGGAATTCTCTCCACTGCTCCTCTGTCAAGGCCATAAGGGGGAAGAGGTGAAATTTGTTCCAATGCACCAGTAGGCCACATGCCTCAAAGAACTGTTGTCAAAGTGTCATTAAGCAGGGGAGCACAGCAGCATCATTGTGAGTGCACATGCTAATGGTTCCATGGCCAATCCAAATATTTATAGGGACTATGGGCATTCCTGGAAAGTGCCACGGTCAATGGTGAAGCGTCAGATATAATGTTCCCAGTTTTTACCCAGGTAAGTAGTGTAATACATATTAAATCGATCCACTTGAGGAAACAGGGGCCTAGACCTATTCTCATAAGGGCTTCCTTCAAGTATTCCCATCCCTGGGTGTTGAATGCTTTTTTGATGATCAACATTGTAACCCATGGGTTTGTGCCAGTAGATCACATCCAGTCCATTATCATGAACAGGTGACAAAGGTTTAGGAAGGTGTTCCTGCTAGGTATAAACCCATTCTGATGTGGGCGGATTATGTGTTGTGCAATGGCGATCAGTGTGTTAGCTAGTACTTTACCAAGGATCTCAGAATCGGAATTCAATAAGAAAGGGGACGATAAGAGTCCATCACAAGGGTGTCCCTATCAGACTTAGGCAGGACAACCAGTACCGCTTCCCCAAAGGAGGCATGGAGTATTCCCGCTGAATAGGCAGAAATAAATACTTTCAGCAAATCTGTGTGTAAATTCAGATTGAAAGGTGAAATAGAATTTGAGCGCCCAACCATCAGCCCCAGGAGTCTTACAGCACTACTTGTTTTATCGCATCTGAGATTTTGGTGTCAGATAGAGGTGCCTTGAGATCGGCCCGCTAAGATGCCTGCTGGTGTGGTAGACGTATGTTATTTAGGAACAATCCAATTTGAGCTGCATCTACAGATCTTGGGGCTGCATACGGCTTTGTGTAGTAAGAACAGAAAGCAAACTTGATGGCTTCTTAGTTGTTGTGTACTGTGCCTGCTTCACTGCAAATAGAAGTGATAGGGACCCAGAAGAGTCAGAATGGAGGAGCCAGGCCAGTAGCCTTCTGGTCTTATCACCCTCTACATGTTTTTTGGTCAGACAAGCATTATAATCCAGTTAAACTAATTGGTTTAGGGTCATCTTGTGGGCCAGCTGTGCCCATGTCAAGGGAACAGCCACTATCCTGTTGTCCTGCAACATCCACTCATATCTCTGGATGTCCGTTTCTAGAGAGTTGAGCTTCCTAGGCAGTACCAACTAGGTACCATAGACCATCTTAATGGCATGACCATAGAGGACCACTTTAAATGTGTCCCACTCCAAGCAGGCATTAGAGGCTGTGCCTTTGATTTAATTAAAATATGTGGTAATGTGTTCTGATAGGGTAGCATGGAAGGCTCCATCTCACAGTGCTTCTGCGGGGAGCCTCTATATGGGTATATGGAAGCACAATGCCCCATGAAAGTTGGGGTGTTTAAATTGTGTAGCCCAGAGTAGTAGGAATATTCACGAGATGTGGGGTGTAGGCTGCCCCAAGCTTCTAGTACCTGTGTATGAGACGCCCAGTGCTTCAAGTGGTGGATAAATGATGGGGAATGAGCCCCAGGCATTGCCAGGTGTGAGCAGTCTAGGTCTGGAACACAGTTATATACACCTCCCCAGTAACAGGGCACTAGCGTTTTATGTATCAGAGTAGAAGTAAGGGATCCAAGGAAAAGGGCATGGTTGACATTGGGAGGTTATAAGGAAACTAGTGTTACGGGGGAGCTGTCTAGGACCTTCCTCCAGAACCACGTATCTCCCTTTTGGGACCACCTTAGCATGTAGCATCTCCAGTGGTACCCCTACTGCTACCCATACGAGGGCGCCTCCAGTGTAGAGAAATTAGGAGGTCCTCACCAGTATGCCTCACTATCGTCTGCACATACTCAAGGTCTGGGGCAGTGAGATGGGTCTGTTGGATTAGCGCAATCTGAATTTTGTGCCTACGTAAATATTGGTGCACACAGTAACATTTTACATATCCCTCTATGCCCCTAATATTCTGGGTCAATAACATATTTTGTGCCCAAAATCCTTTACCTTCAGCAGCCATTGAGCATGCAGTGTAGGAGAGAGTGCAACATCTCTATTGTCACTCTGTGGATCCCCAACCCCCAACCCAAACATTCCCCCAACACCCCACAGACCACACACCCATATAAACAATGTATCAAGAAAAAAGTAAAAGCAAGACAAAGAGAAAAAAAAGTTTAAATCTGTTCATTGGAAACTTATGGTTGATATTGATTATCCCCTCCCAGGCTGGTACACCAACGGGTGTCCAGTCAATAGCACTGTGATGCTACAATAATCAAAGCAACAAACTAGTCATTTACTGTGTCTTTGTCTGCAATCGGGGAAGTGGTAAAAATGTCAGCAATAGTAGCTTTATGTATTGAGCATGTAGCCCTCTGCCAGTGCAACAGTGGTGTGTCGGTCCTCCGTGGTACCAAAATTGTGCACAGAAGAACATAAATAAGACAGGTCACCCCCAGTGCAGGTTTGTTCCTATATTACTTCCTCTGCCATTTTGGCCTCCTCCAAGCAGTACATCTACCAGAGTTAGAGCAATTTCTGGTGTCTCGCCCTCAGGACTCCCCGTGACTGAACCAGCGGGGGAGGGAGTTGCTGCACATTGGCCTACCTCAGCAACCACCTGTGCCCTTTACTTGGTGCCCTTTGTTGGGCCAACCAGGTGGTTGTTTATTGGGAGGTCTGCAGCATCTTTGTACCTTCCACTTCATGGGAGAATCTGAGGTCTCCACTTGCGGGTCTGTGATGCCCATGCACTCAAGCTAGGATCAATCTTTCTCTGGGCTGGTGCTGAAAGTGGTACTGTCTCCCTGCATGAACTGGAGCTTTGCCGGGAATTGGAGGGCATACTTGATGTCATGCTCACGGAGGCACCATTTCACAACCAGAAACGAGGACCTTTGATACTGCACTTCCACGGTGTAGTCAGGGAAAATACTATCTTGAGTGTTTTCCAACTTCCCAGGACCTCTGGCATGTGTTACCTGCAAGATATGACCCCTGTCTTTATAATTAAAGAGGCAGGTGACCACTGGGTGGGAGGAGCCCCTGGAGGTAGCAGTCTGCCCAACACCCCATGGACATGCTCAACAGAGAAAAAAGTGGAATATTTTCCCTGCAAGATTGTTGTTGAAAACCAGTCATCAAGGTAGAGTTCCATACTAGGGCCCTCAATGTGCTCAAGGAGGCCCACTAGACATACATTATAGCAAAGGTATCTGAGCTCCTGGCCGTCCGCTGGTCACTGGAGATATGCTACTTCTTCCTGCAGGGCCTTCCTGTGTGCACTAGCGCCAGAGACTGGGGGGCTGAAGGATGCTAGAGCAGATTCTGTAGACTCAACTGTTCCTTCAGTTCCTTGTGGTCCTCTCTCATGAGGCACATGTCGATCCACAGGGAATCAATCTTTAGTTCCAGGGTAGTTTTGATGTCCAGCACAGCAATGAGGATCATGTTGAATTTGCGTGAATGCTGTGGCAGCATGTTCCCCAGTGACTCATCCAGTAGGTGAGGCCTCTCCCCCTCAATGCTGCCTCCTTGGGCACCATGTGCCACTGCCGTTATTCTAGCTTGTTTCGTGCAGGATCACTGCATCAACGGGCAATATCTTCTTGTGGCCTCTCTTAATTTTCTCTATAACTTTAATACAAACACTAAACATGTTGTTCCAGAACACTGTAAATGTGCCCTCCAAGGGAAGCATTGTGTTACTGATATACCTGTAGTGCTAATAAACTAAAATCTGATCTCCTAAGAACTAAACAGCAGCAGGCTTATGTTGTGTTATAGAATTCTCGACTTACGCACGTATGTCGAGAATTCTACATTCCGAAGAGGGACGGTTGGAAGAAGCAGAAAAAACGGAGGTGGGCGAGGGAGCGTTTCTGTTGCTACGTTTACAGAATAAACTTATTATTGAAAACTTTCTTCTGGAGCAATCATCATTATTACATTGGCGACAACGATGGGTTAGAGTTAACAGCATTTATTACTATGGAAGGGTCTTTCAGTTTAATAGGATGCCATTTGGTTTGGCCTCTGCGGCAGGGGTATTTCAGAGAATAATGTGTGATGTGTTTGAAGGGGTTGATAATGTGCTGTACTTTCAAGATGACATCTTGATTTTTGGTGAAACGTTGGAAAAACATAACCAAGTATTGAAGTGTGCATTAGAGAGAGTTATGAGGGCAGGTCTTACACTAAAAAAAGAAAAATGTAAATTTTTAGTTGAAGAAATTGAGTATTTGGGATATACCCTCTCTGAACATGGAGTAAAACCAATGAGGAAACTGTTGGATGCCATTGAAAAAGTTCCATCCCCCCAGGATAAAGAACAGCTGAGATCATTCATGGGACTCATTGAATACTACTCCAAATTCATAAAGAACTTTGCTGATAAAACGGAGAGTATAAAAAAACTTTTACGAAGAGGGCAAAAGTTCCAATGGGGGGATGATCAGGAGTCAGCTTTTCAAAACATAAAAAAAGAAATGTGTGAAGCTAAAGTGTTGGTACCTTTCAATCTTGAAGCCAAGACTAATGTAACAGCAGATGCAAGTGCAATTGGTCTAGGAGTTGTGCTTTCACAAATCTCTGACAAAGGAGAAGAGATTGTTGCATTTGCGTCACGATCATTGACCAAATCTGAACGGAATTACTCGGTCATTGAAAAAGAGACATTAGCTGCATCGTGGGGCATTGAGTATTTCAGAACTTACATTTGGGGACGTAAGATAATATTACGCACTGATCATAAACCATTGTTGAGGGTACTGTTACCTGGGGGTGCCAACAAAGTGTCTCCACGCCTGGCTAGATTAGCTGCAAGGTTGCAGGACTATCAGTTTACTATTGAATATATTCCTGGATGGCGTAATGTTCAGGCGGATTGCCTATCTCGCTTGCCTTTGAATTGGCAGGAAGTAGATAAACAACGCATACAAGACTATGAGAGTCAAGGTGCTGTTGCAAGTGTTGAGGACGTGCTTGAATGCACTCAGGGTGTGGTGTCACGTGAGGAGTGGTGTGAGGAAATGGAGAAAGATGAGGTGATGAGAGACGTTATTAATTTAATTGTTAGTGGAGAAAGGAGAGAGAGTACATCAAACTCTCAGGTTCGACCCTATGCAAAGATTCTAGAGGAATTGTCTATTGTCACTAAGGGTGTCGTGGTGAGGGGTGACAGGTTTGTTCCTCTGGTAGGTGTGAGATACAAATTGTTTTGGTTGGCTCACAAAGGGCATTTAGGGCAGACTTTAACGAAAAAAAGACTAAAGGAAATTTTTTGGTGGCCAGGGATTGATGGTGACGTTTGCAATTGGGTTGAGAGGTGTGTTGATTGTGTGGAGAGTGAGAAGAGATTGAAAGTGGGCAGACAAGCTTTATTGGGATCCATACCAGATCCTGGCATAGTGTGGCATACATTGTGCATGGATTTCATTGGACCTTTGAATGGTGTTCCATGGGACTTAAGATATGCTTTAGTGATGATTGATGTGCATTCAAGATGGTTGACAGTCAAATTTTTGAAAGAGATTACTACCAGAGCAACTATTAGGACAATGCAGGAAATATTTCATGAAGAAGGTTTTCCAACGAAACTCATTACAGATAATGGGACACAGTTAGTTTCCCATGAGATGGAACAATTTCTCAAACAGACAGGAATAAATCATTCCCGCACTGCATTATACAATCCACAGGCCAATGGTATGGTAGAGAGGTGCAATCAGATGGTAAAGGGTGTTATCAACATGGCTATAAGATGTGGTAAGAATAAACGTACCATGGTGGACGACCTTGTATGGGCGTATCGCACCACAGTGCACAGTGTTACGGGTAAAATTCCTTTTGAGGGGATGAGAGGCAGGAAAGCATGTACAAAAGTTAACTCACTATGGTTGGTTTCAGTTTTAGAGGAAAGAGACGTGATACATAAGAGTGGAGATACATCACGAACTATTTGGGAAAATAACATTAAGAAGGGAGATTTGGTTAAAATCAGAGCGGTGAATACTGGAAATAGTTGCATGAAATTTCGGGGACCCTACTTAGTTAGGGATGTACATGAATTTCATGTTGTTTTGGAAAATGGTGAACGGTGGAATAAGAGGAAAGTAGCACTGTATTGCAGAAGGGATGGAAATGAAAAGAGGAAGTTGGGCTCTGAGAGATGGGTTTCTGATGAGAACAGTGTGTTTTTACTTATGAGTGATGAAGATATATTAGATAAAGGAAGAGTGGGTGTACAGGGGAGAGATTGTTTGCAAAATGAATGTCAACAAGAGACAGAGATGGAACCACTTACAGATATGAATAAAGGGAATGTTCAAAACAAAAGAGTAGGGTTAAGACCTCGTAAACCCCCAAAATATTTATGGGACTATGTTGCGTGAAGTTGTCTTTAAGTTATACTATGGATGTTGTTTATTTTGTACATAGTTTTAAGTCATATAGAATTTGTGCATGTCATCCATTGTTTGTAAAGGGGGTGGATATGTTGTGTTGTAGAATTCTCGACATACGCGCGTATGTCGAGAATTCTACATTCCAAAGAGCGACGGTTGGAAGAAGCAGAAAAGACGGAGGTGGGCGAGGGAGCGTTTCTGTTGCTGCGTTTACAGAATAAACTTATTATTGACAACTTTCTTCTGGAGCAATCATCATTATTACACTCATATACCACACACCTACCCCAATGTGTCTACAAAATAATTCAAAAAGGATTTGATATCCTTTGTGTGCACTCAAACTAAATACCTGCTGCTAGGGTGTGAACCTTTTTGAAAAAAAGGGGAAACACATCGTTTGGAATAAAGGTAGTGCACCACCCTTCAAAAAGACATTTGTATTTTAAAAGTCCAATCCTTTATTGTGAGGTTGTAAAAAGTCTTCTCTTTATTCTCTCTCTTTTCCAGCAATGTATAAAATTATAACAGCAACAGCCAACGCGTTTCTTCCTCCAACATAGGACTTCTTCAGGGCTGTATAATTCACATTGAATACACAAACAACAACATATATATTCGTAAAAAAAATGTTTGCACATATAAACAGACATAGGTACATATAACAACATATATTTATACCAACAAACAAATAAACCCAACCGAAAAGAATAGCAAGGGAATTTGTCAATTTTTCTCCATGATAAATACTAATGTTACTAAATAACATGTCCTAACATATGCAACATAACCAAATTGTTATTTACCCCATATATACAAAAGGTGACATATATAAAACTAATATATATCACTCTCTAGTCTATTCTCTACATTTTATTTGGTGGTATCAATATTATCACCCAAAATTACTATAACATGATATATCCCCACGAGGTTGTAAAACTCACAATAAATTGCCTAAAACCAAAGTTAAATATTTTGTTTATGCATACCACTACCTGTACATAAACTATCATTCATAACCAATTGTATTAAATATACCTTATTACACATACCTAATCAATTTCAGACTGGTTTGTCATATCCTGTTTTTCTCTCATGCCCTAAATATCTCCCTTTATACATCTAGTATAGAGAAAAACACCACTTCACATATTTTGCAACATTTACCTTGATCATTTTCTCCCCTTGTAGACTTTATTCTTTTGTTTTAGCCATCAATATCATCCATCAAAGTTCTACCCATAGGGGATGATGTCAAACTCTCAGAATTGTATTTTGCATGTTCATTGCCAAATCACACATCCTCCTCATTCTTTTCGACAATCAATGATATCCCACACTAAGACCACCAAATGCCAGAACGTTTTCAATACATTAGTATGACATATACAAAGTCACCCTGATATAAACTCTTTGTCCAAGTCTAATGTAAACAATATTTTTTAATTGCAATCTTGTTCTTGATGTTCCTAATCAATCCTAATTATTAAACATCAGTATAATACTTAATCTGAATCTACACCGACTTCTGGCCCTATTCCAAAAGCAGTCCCAAATCAACTTGTAAAATGGCACTCTCAAATAGACCATAAAGGTATCTTCTGTACTTTCACGAAATAGTGCAGCCAATTCAACACCATCATTCTTACGGCGTTCTGTAGTTGCCCCCTTTCATAAATATGCAGAATATTCCAACAAACCAAACCCAGCAGAAGCACCCGGATTTTAAATAGACCGCCCACTCATTGTTCACTGGTGCGAACAACCGATGTGATGAACATCCTTACTCGGAACAAAAGTCCTGTTTATCGGAAAACGTACTGCATCCAGATCAGTTACATTCATGGCAGCCATCTTGGACTATGTTGCTATATCAATGTCTTTCCTTCAAACCAAAGGACTAAAAATCTTTACCGTTAAACTTATAGATCATGACAGCGTCAAGTTCTCTGACTGTCCCTTACACATTGTATATACACCCTCTCATTGTTCACAAATGAGTCCAACCTACCTTGGAGCAGAGGACCCCTATACCAAAAGACTTCATTCATCCAAATCAGCTCTGTTTGTGGCGGCCATCTTGGACTGTATTATTTCTCAATATCCTTTCGATCAAACAAAGATTCTAACATTCTTTACCATCAACCACATTAAACACTGAGAATATAAAGTGCTCTGCCTGTTCGTTGTGCATCAGTAAATGTACCCAATGTATGATCATAATTACATTAGGAAACAACCACAAATGCCAAAAAACAGCCTTTATAAAGATCGACTAAATCCAAGGGCGCCATATTAGACTAGTCAGCCAAGTAACCCTAGGTCTCAATCAAACCAAAGAACAAGTATCATTTATAATGAATCATATTGAAATATCCCCCACTCCCAGTCCCAAATGACAATCCAATCTGAAAGAGATATTTTTAATAGTCCTTCTATAAAGAAAAATCAAAATTTAACTATTGTATTAATGCAATTTTCTTACACTTATATATATTTGTTTGTTTATAGCAAATTTGAACATGTAGTCATATTGAAACCATATATCAGGAAATCAGACGGGCCCACAAAATGATATTCATCAAGTTGATTGATAATTTTGTCAGCCCATTTCAATACAAGGAAAAAAATACATAAATTACAAGTTCTAAGAAATAATGAAGTTCGTCATCTGTATTATGGCCCATTTCAACTGCTCACAGGTGACATATCCATGCCACCTCCTTTTGGCGTAGGATTAACTCTCTATTTCCTCCTCTCTGGTCAGGGGGTACATAGTCCACCCCATGAAACCAAATACAAGCATCCCCAGAGTGGTGTTGCATCATGTGGAGTGTTAAAGGATACCTAGTATCTTTGTTCCTTATAGCATCAACATGTTCCTGTACTCGTAATTTCGAACACATTGCAGTACTTCCCACGTAAACTTTGTTGCACGTGCAACCCAAAGCATAGACAACATATTTTGTCTTACAATTAATGAAATGTCTAATTGTAAATTTTCTATAAGCCTTTTGTTTTATCCAAACCTAACATACAGATGTTACACTCATGACAGACATAAAACCCTTTGGGGATAGTAGGAAGCCACATTTCTTTATTTGTCATAGTAATGTAGCTCGAACACAAACGGTCCCTTAATGTAATACCTCTGAGATAAGTAACCTTAGGTAATTTTGATATACACCCCTTTAGTACAGGTGTTTCTATAAGCAGATGCCAATGACGTTTTAAGACCTTGTAAATCTCATCACTCAAGACTGAATATTGGGTCAAAATGCCAACTGATCACATTTTTTCTTATCATTCTTAGATTTCACATATTGGCCCTCATTACGACCTCGGCAGTCTTGTTCGAAGACCGCCAAGGAACTGCTGTGCTGAAGACCGCTAGTGCAGGCGGTTTTCCGTGCGGCATATTATGACTGCTGGCAGCCCTCCGTCCTTTTTCGGACGGAGAGCCGCCAGCAGCCATACTGGTGGTCGGCGGGGAAGTGGAGGTTGCTCCACCTCCACCGCCCCGTCATCAGAACACCGCCAATCGAATCACGTCCCATGATTCGGTGTGGCAGTGTTCTGGTGATGGGGAGCTGGCGGTGGAGCAGCCCCCATGGATCCCGTCCCCTCCCGGAGGATCAACGGACAAGGTAAGTTGATCGTCCGTTAGGGGAGGGGGGTCAGGGGGGTGTTGTGTGCGTGCATGGGGTGTGCGTGTGAGTATGTAGAGGGGATGTGTGAGTGCTTGTATGCATGCGTGGTGTTGTGTGTTTGAAAATGAGTGCGTGTCTGTCTGTTTGTATGTCTGTGAGTATGTGTGCATGGATGTCTGTATGTATGTGTGCATATATGACTGTGTGTGTGTCTGTTGGTATGTTTGTTGGTATATGTGCGGTATGTGTAATGGTGGTGTCTGTATGCGTGTAGGGTGGTGGTGTGTTTCAGTGTTGGGGTAGGGTTGGGGAGGGGGTCCTGCCACCTTTGTGGGGTGGCTGGGGTGTGGGGGGTGTGGGGGGAGGACTCAGGGTGGGGATGGGGGGTGGTGGAGACCCCTATCAGTGCCAGGGAAGGAACTGATAGTGCCTACCTCCATGGATTTCATGGTGGTTCCAAACCACCCGAAATCCATGGCGGAATGCAGGGTTGTGATACTGCCGGTGGTCTGTGATGGCTGCGGGGCTGGAGACCGAAGTCTCCAGCCCAGCAGTCATCACTGCCCTGGCGGTCGGAGTGGAGAAGTGGCGGATGACCATGACGGTAACCGCCATGGTCATAATTCCATATTTTTTTCCGCTGGCCTGTTGGCGGTATTACCGCCACTTCTCCCCCGTCCGCCAGGGTAATAATGAGGGCCATAGTGTTTCTTTTCTGGTCATTTTTATGATCTGTTTTTCTGCCTTCAGTAAGACTTTGTCATCATATCCTCTCTTTTTAAATCTCTGTTTAGTATTCTCAATCTGTGTCAAAAAAATGTCAGCAGTGCTACAGTTACGTCTTATGCTTACCATTTCCCAAATGGGATATTATGGATAACTGACTTAGGGTGGGCACTTGTCGCATGTAAGATACTATTACACATTGTAGGTTTTCTAAACATTGCGCTCTGTAGCTTTTTATTTTCTACAAAGAATTGAATATTGAAAAAGTCTATTCTTTCCTTGCTATGTTGCATTCTTAATTTAACATTGTAGGGATTGTCATTAAGGAAGGCATGGTACATTATTATGGTTCTACCGTCCCATTCCACAACATGATAATGCCATCAATATACCTCCCCAAAGGACAATAAAATCTGTCCAGGGGGAGGCATGTCTGCCCCACGTGTGTTCTTTTTTTGTACCAACCCATGAAAAGGCAAGCATACGATGGATCGAATCTTGAACCCATCGCAGTACCCTGTATTTATTGGAACCATCTGCCATTATGTAAAAAATATTTATTTGACAAAATTATATCAGTCATTTCTATGATCATGTTGTTGTGCTCATGGTGGTCGGCTGTTCTTGTATTTAGAAAGGATTCAATGGCTTTAATTCCAAATTGCTTCTGTATACAAGTGTATAAACTATTGACATCCATTGTGAAATCTTCAAATTTATTGAGACTATCCATGCTGTCATGTATGAATGCTAGTAAATTGCATACAAACTTTTGTAAAACGGATTCAACATATTCTGATAATCTTTCACTGGGGGAGGAAATGCCAGATATTATTGGTCTTCCAGGCGGAAAGTCACTTCCCTTATGTATCTTTGGAAGAATGTATATACACGTGTACTGTGGGTTTTTAACAGAGAGATATTTACATTCTTCGTCGGTGATAAGACCACTTTCACGCCAGTCAGTAAGTTTCATATTGATATATACAACCAATCGTTTAATCAGATTATCAGGGATGTTTTTATAACAAGAAGAATCAGCCAATTGCCTTTCTATTTGCCCAAAGTAATCAAATTTCTTCATCATGACCACATTTCCTCCTTTATCCGCTTCTCGAATTACTATTGTTTGGTCAGATTTTAAAGACAATAGAGCTTTCCTCTCTATTTCAGTTAAATTTCCACTCCTATGCTGTTTATCTATCCATTTATCCAGACATTTATGTAAATCTTTTGTAACGTTTGTGGCAAAGAGATCGATATTGTGATGCGTTCTGACAGGCATAAATTTAGAGCGTGACTTTAATCCACTATTTACCTCCAAATTTTCTTCAATACGTGCCCTCAAGTAATCAATCTCCATCAATTTATCATCCTTCAATGAAATTACGAGTTGTAGATCATATTAGTCTGAGACAAGGTGCATTGGTACCTGTAAATCCTCACTCTGTTTACTATCCAGCACCTCCTTAAAGGCAGTTGCTCCTTGAAGGGAATTATAATGATCTTTTAATTTAAGTAGACGTGTGAATATAAACACATCCACAAAAACATCAACTAGATCATTCATTTGTGTGGGGCAAAATCCCAAACCCTTATTAAGTACATCAGATTCTTCTTTCTTGAGAGGACGGTCAGACAGATTAACAATGACCAGTTCACTCTCATTTGTTAATTGGCCATAAGATTCTAAATTCCTTAGTTCCTCTTGGAACGTGTTTGCACACATTGACTTTGTTTTTGTTTCCATCGCTTCCCATTCCTTCTGGTCTTTGTTCTTTTTGAGTGAACTTTGTTCCTAGACATTGGGGGTCATTCCGACCTTGGCGGGCGGCGCATGCGGCCGCATTCACGCAGCCCCCATTCCAACATTCCCGCAGGGCCGGCGGGCGCAAACCAAGTTTGCGCCCGCCGGCCCAGCAGGAATGAGGGCGCAACACAAGAGCCGGCTCCTAATTGAGCCGGCGGTGTTGCGGCCGTGCGACGGGTGCAGTTGCACCCGTCGCGCTTTTCACTGTCTGCTATGCAGACAGTGAAAAGCTGGCCGGGGCCCTGTTAGGGGGCCCCAGGACACCCCTTACCGCCAGCCTCTTCCTGGTGGTGCAAACCGCCAGAAACAGGCTGGCGGTAAGGGGGTCATAATCCCCAGGGCAGCGCTGCTTGCAGAGCTGCCCTGGCGGATTATCACCGCCGGGGCATAAACGGCGGGAAACCGCCGGCCCTGGCCCGCGGTAAGAATAGGGAATAAAGCACCGGCAGCCTGTTGGCGGTGCTTTAGTCATTTTTGCCCTGGCGGTCTCGGACCGCCAGGGTCGGAATGACCCCCATAGTCTTTCCAGTTCTACAAAAAAATTAAATACACCTTCAGAGGTAGATGTGGATGGACGTACTTCATTTGATTTCATACTTTCCAATGAAGTCACCAAACTTCCATTAGTCAAATCCGTATCACTTATTTCTTCTTGTGTTCTTTCACTATGTCAGGAATTTTCACATTGTCCTATTTATGGGCAAAGGTATAGATTCTGCCTTCTTTGTAATCCAAATCATCTCTTTTAACCTTTTGTACCTTCTTGTCACGTAGATAGATTTCATAATCCTCCATTATTTTATCTAAGATCTCGTAGTTCTTTTTAACCAGATCTTTTTGGGAAACATTTTCAATTTCTTTCTCCATTTTGTCTATATCCTCTTGAAGTCTACTAACTTTTTTTATCTGTATGTTTTATTAGTATACACATCATTGTAAATGATGCGTTCTGTAAGTTTTCCTCCCATTCTTTAAGCGATTCATCATCCAAGTCTTCAAAAGTAGGGAAGATGAGGATTCTATAAAGTTGTTCCATCCCACTATCTCACCATCTCCTGTTTCTTTAGTTTCTCCAATTTTTAAAATTTTACATTTAAGCGATCAGAACTCTGTTCTTTTGCACTAATTATATTGTGTCTCATTTGACTTAAAAATAAGCCCCTTGCCATTTCTTCTCGCTTATCCTTAAAACATGACATATTAATACTCTATTACTAGAGTGAGGAAGTGCGAAAGAGCCTTATTAACTTAATCTCCTAAGAACTAAACAGCAGCAGGCTCATATACCACGCACCTACCCCAATGTGTCTACAAAAGAATTCAAAAAGGATTTTATATCCTTTGTGTGCACTCAAACCAAACACCTATTGCTAGGGTGTGAACCTTTTTGAAAAAAATGGGAAAACACATTGTTTGGAATAATGGTGGTGTACCACCCTTCAAAAGGATTTTTTTATTTTGAAAGTCCAATCCTTTAATGTGAGGTTGTAAAAAGTCTTCTCTTTATTCTCTCTCTCATTTCCAGCAACATATAAAATTATAACAGCAACATCCAACGCATTTCGTCCTCCAACATAGGACTTCTTCAGGGCTGTAACATGATACATGTAATTCACATTAAATACATAAACAACAATAGACAAATACCAACTACATATATATTCGAAAAATAATTGTTTGCACATATAAACAGACATAGATACACATAACTATATATATTTATACAAACAAACAAATAAACTAAAACGACAAGAATAGCAAGGGAATTTGTCAATTTTTCTCCAAGATAAATACTAATGTTATGAAATAACATGTACAAACATATGCAACATAACCAAATAGTTATTTACCCCATATATACAAAAGGTGACATATATAAAAATAATATATATCACTCTCTACTCTATTATCTACGGATATGTTGATATGCCTGGATGCTGAGGCACTTTATACCAACATACCGCAGGAGGCGACCCTTGCAGCAGTGGAAGATATACTCCAGTCCATGACTTGGACCTACAGTACACCTATGAGTTTTATTATGCAGTGTGCTAGCCTGGCTCTTAGAGAAAACTTTTTCCAATTCAAAGACCATCTATATTACCAAATACAAGGTACTTCCATGGGGAGCACCTTTGCGCCAAGTCTAGCTTGTCTGTACATGTATACTTTTGAACAACGCCACATACTCACAGCAACACAACCCTTTTTTTCAAATACCAGACTATGGCGCCATTACATAGATGACATTTTCGGTGGTCTGGAAAGGCGATGCAGGACAGGCCCAAGCTTTCATTAACTGGGTTAACACCTTGGACAACCACCTTCGCCTTACAGCTACTTTCTCAGATAAAGAGGTTTCCTTTTTGGACTTACGAATTATATTGGTAGATGGGGTATTACATTCCTCCATTTTTCATAAGCCCACTGACAGAAATAGCCTCTTACTGTATAATATCCACTACCCTAAAGCTTTAAGAAATAATAATTTTTAAGGATTAGACGGAACTGCTCTGAGTCTGCTGAATTTCCTACACTAGCAGATGATTTATGCAGTAAATTGAGGGAACGTAACTATCCCAATTCTGTTATTAGACAAGCCAAGAAACGAGCTAGCAACATTCCGAGAGATACCCTGTTAACAACCACCACATGTGAACAACAATCCAAGTTGAATTGGGTTACCACCTTCGCTCCCTTGAGTAATCGTATTAAAAAGATAATTCAGAGACATTGGCCCATTCTCAATAGTGCTGGGGAATCCCTAGAACACCCCCTTTTTGCCTTTAAAAGAACACAGAACACAGAACATTGAAGATCTTGTGCTACATACAAGACCGGTACCACCGAGATCCACAGACTCTACCATTACCAGACATTGGTTGGGGATGAGAGGATATCACCCCTGCGGCGGATGTAATATATGCCCTCTGACCACCACTACTCAAGAATTGGACTTTGGCGAACAAAAAAAATGGTAGCTAACAACACACACTAACTGCCGGAAAAAAAAATTGTATCTACATGATTACATGCCCATGCAATTTACGATATATAGGCATGACCACTAGAATGGTCAAGACACGCATTAATGAACATCGGAGCACGATTAGATGCCTTAGGTCCTCGACAAAACTGACAAAACACTATATTGAACAGCATCACACCCCCAACAACCTTAGATGGGTCGTTTTGGAAACCATCAACGCCAACAGAGAATGTACTATTCGTCTATTTGAGAATGAACAACGCTGGGTCAATAGATTGAAGACACACCTAATTGGGCTTTACAATGATATCCCATTGACTGAATTCATTTATAAATAAGTTTACTTCAATAGTATTATTCACTGTACGTTAGTGTTTAGACCTCCCCCTTTTTCACTAACAAAATAAACAGATGGGTCCCATTTGACGAGTTCCATCAGGAGTGACATTATTTTTTGATTCACTCTCACCTTGATCATGAGAATACCTTGAGCATGACTATACTTTTCCTTCAACTAGTTTAATGTACACAATTTTGTTATCGGTGTCTTTAGTCTAGACCACCTACCTTGGTTACCCTTGTTTGTTCCATGATTTTGAGAACGATTCTCCTCCCCAATATGGCATCCTTTTTTGTCCATTCTCCCCTTTTTATGTCCATTACTCTGATCCAGACACTGCCAGCCAGATGGCTACTAGTCTTGTGGTCATTTTTCACTCTCCACGCTTTTTCTTCCTTTAAAGGTCCCACCTACCGACCGAGCCCCATACTTCCGGGAGCATTGAGTCGGGGTAGGTGAAACCGCCAGCAGTGGATTCCAGCAAAGTAAGTGTTTACATAGTAAATGCGCGCCGGACTATCGGGATGGTGCTTTATGTGTCCGGTGTTTGAACGTAAACATAGTGGTGACGCGGCATGTCTATGAACGTGTAACGCGGTCCCAAATAGCTTTTTCGGATGCGCTCCTGTTGCTATGGTTGTCAGCTGGCCTCTGTTTGTTACACTGGATTACCGTGACTGTGTTCCGGTTTAGAACTTAAACACAGTGGTGACGCAATATGTTGATGACCGTGTAACACGGTCCATAATAGTTTTACCGGATGCGCCCCCTGCAAACCTTATACAGAGTATACCGGTATCAATTGACTTAATTAGACATACATCAATTTCATCAGTACTTTACTGAACTTCCAGGCGCCTCCACAATGAAGGCTGATGAATGAGTTTGGGCATGTTCAAACAAATTTATTGCAAACTTTATACAGAGTATATCTGTATCATAAACAACAGACCTATATACTCTTTGTGAGTGAATTGGTTCTGGGACAGTATTTACATGTAAACACATGTCTTTAGAAGTGTTATCCGAAGTTTTATTTTCCTTCTTATCGGATTAGACACAATGGATGCCTATTATGTAACTAGTTCCACTCTATATTTATATCTCCACACTTAGATCCGGACTGGACCACGCAAACTTTGTGCCTTACCCGATGGGGCCCATCCACTAATATGAGGAGGGTAAGCACAATTGACGTTTAGCTGCTGTTTTTCTCCACCTACTTTATGTGCACATCACAAGGGGAGATTTCACATGTGTGCTGATTGAATGTATTTACCCATTGCACACTACTAATATATTGTTTCTACATATGATTTATTTCTTTGCTCCTTTATTCTAGGTCCCTGCCTAATGTGACATTACCCTATTACGGGTTCCACACAACTTTAGGATTAGGTAGGTTTATTGGTCCTGAAGAATCGCACTAGATCTTATAGACTAAAAAGCGAGAAACAGGTTGACCTTGATCTATTAGTAGTACAGGGAATCTGTACCTATAATCACTACACTCTTAGTTGAGAGGTTTAGTGATAGCCACCAACACCTTCTTTTGTTTTTAATCATTACAGAGGTTGAATATGTCAATAAAATGCACTTCACCTCTAGTCATTTTTAACAGCACTTTTTTTTTTCATACCAATCCTACATTAGCTCACACATTGACCGGCTACTATCTATCATCAAAAAAGATCTCCGGCAAAGAGCACCCGTGTGGGGCTCGTGAGGCATTGCAGTGCCGGTCTGACGAGGAGTACAGCCCAATGATGAAGCATGTCACCAACTGATGAGTGAGGGCTCTTGCTCAAAAAAAGTTTGATCCTCAGGGACTCTAGAACTATAGGAGCGGGTTATTTTTAGTGGAACTTGGTATACTTTTGATTTATACAGGCCACAGCAACACCTGTTGCATTTTGACGCTACCCCAGATTTCATAGTTTTCGTAAACCTGAGGCAGAGCAAAAATCTGACGTTACCCCAAGAGTGGCGTTAGCATGTCGCAACATTTTATCGTTTTTTGCTCTTTCTATGTGTGCTTCTGCAGCACACTTAGAAAGAGCAAATCACCATTTAAGATTGTTTTGGTGCAGGAAGGTGTTCCTTCCTGCACAAAACAATCTCCTCCACAACACAGTCATCCTTGCACTATGGTGCAAGGATGGCTACGTTGGCATGTGTCAGCAAATTCATTGCAGGGGGCAACACAGGGGTGCACCATATTCTATTAAATATAGCACCTCTCCACATTGTGAAGCTGCCAAATTTTGGGCAGCAAGGAGCACTGTCATAATTTTTTCGTTTAGATTATTGTGATTTTTAAGTATTTTTTTTATATTTTATAGATCGAAAGTATGTGTGAGCATGGACTATTCTTTGTATATGTAAATATTTTAGTGTCCAGCAACTTTCCCAAAATGCTTTCAATTGTAGTGCCAATAGTAATTGGAATGGAGTGGTAATAGTAAATGTCACCCATTTAGTGTCCAACACATTCACCCAAATTGGTTTACATTGGAGTGAAATTTGTAAATATCATCCCTTTGAGGTCCTATACCTTCAACAAATTTGTTTTATATTGGAGAGGGAATAGTAAAGTTCACCCCTTTAGTGTACAACACCTTAATCAAATGTATTTAGATTGGAGTAGGGAAAGTAAATTCCACCCCTTTAGTGCCCTACATCTTCCCCAAATTGGTTTAGATATGAGTGAGGATAGTAAATGTCACCCATTTATTGTCCATCGCCTTCCTATATCAGTTTAGATTGGAGCAGTAATAGTAAATGTCACCCCTTAAGTGTCCAACACCTCCCCAAATTAGTTTACATTGGAGTGGCAATAGTTAATGTCACCCCTTTAGTGACTGTACCCCATTAGTGCCCAAAACTTTCTTCACAATTGTTTATGTCGGACTGTGAATAGTTAATCTAACTATTTTAATGTGAAATATATTTGTTAAATTGCATTTCTATGTAGTAGTAGTAGTAGTAGTAGTAGTAATAGTAGTAGTTGTAATTTATGTCATTTAATTAGTATTGTTGGTGTTTAAAAGGATAATTAAAAAGTTGTTAGTTGTATATTTGTAATAGATAACATTATTATTTGCATATTTCCCTAGAATAAAGACATTAACACATTTTTTAATTTTTATTTATTTTTAATGTCAATTTGATGTACATATTTTACATTTTAAAACATATATTTCTAGTCAAAATATATATTGCTAAATATATCTACTTTAATAGATTGAATGACTAAATTAACAATGTAAATCATACATAAATAGCATTGTATGTTACAAATTTTCCAGGTTTTTGTCTAGTGTTTTACATTTAACATTTATGAAATTGTTTCATTTACTTATTCTTAACATAATTTTACAAAGGCTTTTCACCTTATATGAAATAACTGAATATTCGTATTCTGTTATTTAATTTATACTTTACAGTTGTTTATCTTGCATTTACAACAGGCTTTGACATGTTTTAACTGTTTATGTTTTTATACAGCTACCTTCTATTTTGGACTTTGGCTATAATTATTTTTTGTGGGTAGTAGTTATTAGATGCTACTTTGTTTACTTGGTAGTAAAACAAATATCAAGAGGACATTTGTGTTTTGCTCAGTATTAAACTGCTAAAATGAAACTAGCAAAACATTAAAAAAAACTTTTTAAAACAGTTAAAATGCTCTCTAGCCCCAACGCAACTGAAATGGGATGTTGAGTGATTGACTATGAAACACTCTAGCTAGTTATTTAAAAAATAAGGTTGCGGTTAGAACACAGAGAGTTAGATTTGAGTCTGAATGTAAACCTTGGTTCTTCAAGATAGGAATGAACAGGGCCAAGCAAATAGGAGTTCAGCAAGTTTCCCCCCTTACTGAAGAATGAGTGCTTTTTTTGTAGGAGGCTGACTCTCTATGTAGTGTGCAAAGCTAGGCACGCTGTGCAGTGTCCATGCAACCACACGTTGCTTTACAGGGGTAAACACTAGAGCACCTCATGCTCTAATTTTTAAGTTGGTTCGGTCAAGCAGTTAAGCCAATCTTGGAGCATTTGTTGTACTCACAGTATCAATCATGCAAATCACACACTCAAAGGAATAACTCAATCCCAATTTATAACAATACTTCAGATTCTTATGTAATGTATAAGAACAAGATTATCACAATTGGTTAAGTACTTTTTGAGATATGATTTTTTGAAGTTTAATAAAAATAGTCTTTTTGTGTGTAATAACATACCATAAGAATCAATGAAATATTACCTAAAAAAAAAATATATAAAATAGTACAGTTGGTTTATTAATTTTTTATTTTGCAGGTTGGTCGAGGTTGTTGGTGGGCACACTGTGCCAGCTGGAGAAGTATGGGCAGCTCCCGGTTAGGGTGGGAGCAGCAGTGAATGTTTTCTAGAGCTGGTGCAGGGCCACTGCTGGATACCACTTGGAAAAGCACTGCACTGGCATGTTCAAAGATAGTTCTTGGGGTCTCCTTGGAGTGGCGAGGATGCAAGGGGTAAGGGTCCTTTGTTACATGGCACAAGGTGGCTGGGTGCAGAGCAAATTGGTGAGCCAGGGGCTGTACACAAGGATGCCTTCTGGAGCAGGAGGTAAGTTGGTTCAAGGGTTGCTTGCAGGAAAACAGGGGCACTCTGATGGGAAGTCCAGGATGTTCCTGAAGTATCTCAGCTGAGGCTTCCTCCTGGTCCTTTTTCAGCCCTGGGTAAGCTGGTTTTCTTGGTGTCCAATGCTAGCTGACCAATATCAAGGGTATCGGTATGGTTTGAACACTGGAGGACTCAGTGCCACCAAACTTAGCACACTTGCAGGGTTTTTCCTTGCGGTTGTCAATTTGTTGTTGGGTCCAGTTCAACTTCTGGTTCAGGAGTTAGCAGCTGGTTAATGAAGTGACCCTCACTGGTTTGCTGGTTTCTTGTTGTTGCAGAGTGGTACCTCCAAGCCTAGAGGTCGTCTGGGGTTCTCTGGAGTTTTTTCAGTTGTCCAGTAGCTCCTCAGTGGTGATTGTCAGGTCCTGGGTGCAGCAGCAGTATTTACCACCTTTTCTTTATTGCGGCAGGACCACAGTTCTCGTGCCTTGGATCTTCTTGGTGCTGGTTTTCTTCTGTCCATCAAATCTCATTTCCTAGTCTAGGGATGTCCAACAATACTATATTTAGTGTGCATTTTAGGTGGAACCTGGTAGTGACCAATGGGCCATCTACCTTGGGTGGCCACACCCACTAAAGTAACCACTTCTTGTGGGAAGGGTCATTTCTTGCATGCAACACTTTAGGGCTGGTCCATGCCAGGTGAGGCCACTCCCACCCTTTATGGAGTTTCCCACCTTTGCTCCCACCAAAAGTGGAGGTTTGCAAAGGGGGTGACCATCTCCTGCTAGCAGCAGACCTAAGGGTCGAGTTTCAACGGCGGCAAGTCCTTTGATGCTTGCCACCCAGGCAGTGCACATCCCTGAGAGAGGGGGTGATAGCCCCTCCACCCAGGAAGTGCATTGTTCTACCAACCAGACAGACTGATCTCTCACCCAAGGTTTGTAGATTGGGTGTTTGGAAGTGGCAGGCTGGATACGACTAGTCAGCAACCATGCCATGATAGTTAGTTTTTGTAAGGGGCATCTCTAAGATGACCATGTGGTACATTTAGGGATACATCCAATACTGGTACCAGGTTGGATCTATCAATCTAAGTTATTTGATACCAAAGAACCCAGGGTTCGTAGTGACCATCATGTGGCTGGGAAACTTGTATTGACCAGCGTCAAGCATATGTATTAAAATGGCTGCACTGTTCACTCACTATGTCCCAGGTTTGCCAAGGACACAGTGGGGGCATATTGCTCATGCTGCTATGCCCTCACATATGATATGGTGCACCCTGCCTTAGGGCTGGAAGGCCTGCCAGAGGGGTGCCTTACCCATAGGAAATGCACTGTATGGTGGAAAGGGTGCACAGGCAGTGTGCCATGTCGAGGCTGATTTTTAGGTTTGCACCAGGTCACCCAGCCTGCAGTGGCAGTGCTAGGTGCATCTAGGTGCTTAGCCCTAGAGGATGGCAGAATCAGTGCTGCTGGACTCAGGGGCCTACCCTTAGTATCCCATGCCCCATGTACCTAAGTATCTTTCACTACGGACTTATAGTAGTAGCAAAAGGTATACCTAATTACCTTTACAATGGTTTAGGGAAAGAACACTGTCCATGGGACCCTGGTTAGCAGGATCGTAGTGCACTCTAGTCCAAGTTGCATCCAGAAGCCAGGAAAAAATGGGGGGTACTGCAACAGAGTGCCAGTTTCCCACACAACACCCCCCCCCCTCCCAAGTGCACAGGCCAGGAGACTCTGAGAATATCTGTGAGAGGCTTCCTAGTCTGTCAGGCGAGCAAGAGAAGGGAAATAGGCTGGTTAGTTGAAGGCCTACTCTGCCTCACATACAGCTATAGGACACAATCTGAAATGTCTTATACCTGTATCACCGGTGTCTGCACTTTTGCCATTCTGTCTTGAGGTCAGAGGTGTCTAACTCTGCTATCCCTATCTTAGCCCAGGCAACCCCTAGCTTATCCAAAGAGGCTACGTTTAGCTAGAGCAACCCCACCATGAATAAAAGGGCCAGGGGGCCTATCTTACCATTCGTTATGGGGTCAGACCACCATGCCAAAGACAGTACAGCCATAAAGACTAACACCCAGCAGACACCAATAACAGCTGTTACTGCTCAGAACCACACCTTTAGCTTCATACCCCAGGGGACAGGGCTAACTTACAGGCTTTGTTGCATTCAGAGAACAGAGGACAGGCGCAGGGCTAACTTACAGGATTAATTGGGTTCAGAGTGCCTGTCTGCTGTAAGGCAGTGGGGGGGGGGTCTCTATATCCTGCACAGAACACTCTACCTTCCACCCTCTTTTCTGTCAGCTGAGGAGCCATCAACTCAGGCTGAGCAGGGGGTCAAGCTGGGCTTCACCAGTTCCAAAAGTGAAATTATTCCCTAATGGAGCAGAAAATTCCTTGGCTCTCTGGTCCCTTAGTTAAAGGTTCCCATCTTTCCTCTTCTTTTGCTTTCCTTTTTTTTTCTGGGGCCTACCTGCACTCACTGCAAGGGCAGCACCTTCAGAATCCTTGGGAGAGGTCTGGCACTGGGCCAGTTCCTTTTGTGAGCTCTGACCAACCTCTGGATGGTCATTTCCAAGGAAACAGTCAAGAATCAGGTCTATACTGTTTACCACCCTTCTCCAGCTAAGGGACTCATCTATCTCTATAGGCTCTACAGCTACTGGCCTATTAGTGACATACCCTGGGATAACTCTTACCCTGGCAGTCTCTCCTGGGACATACTGGTTTGAGAGCACCAGCCTACCATACACAATTGTGTGACTGGCACTCATCTGAGGACTCATCCCCAATGGCTACACTGCTTACCCCTGAGCGCTTACTAGTGGGGTTATTTTTGGGACAAGAAGTGTCATTGGTGTGGTGCCCTTTTTTTTTACAGTTGTGGCACCATGCCTTAGTTGCATCCCAGTTTTTACCCTGGTACCACCTTTGCTTTGTGAGGTGTCTTTGGGCCCACCCTCCTGGACAGTTTTTAGGGGCCTAAGGACTCCTTTTCTTTATTTCTAGTGTGCTCCATTTTTTTCTCTCGGGCGGCTTCCCTGACTCTTTGTTTTGGTCTCTCAAGTTCCAGTTTTGGACAACCTAGTTCTCACCCTATGATCAGCCTTCCTCCCAAACTCTTAGTGGGAGATTTGGTGCAAATCTACTAGGCACTGGTGCAACCTGTCATGGACACAATCACTCAAAAGGTTTTCTTTCATCATTAAATTGTACAGCCCTTCATAATCATGTACCTTGCTGCATTCTAACCAATCACCTAGTATTTGCACTGAGAAGTCAACAAATTCTACCCAGGACTGACTCTGGGATATATGAGTCCCCCTGAATTTCATGCATTATTCCTCAGTGGTAAATCCAAAGCCCTCAATCAGGGTATCCTTCATAAGGTCATTGGATTTAGCATCTGTTTCACTCAGTATCTGGAGCCTATCCCTACACTGCCCTGAGAATAACTCCCACAACAGTATGCGCCAATGTTTTCTCTCAATTTCTCACCCACTACAGGCTGTTTCTAAGGCAGAAAAACATTTGACTACATCATCCCCTTCAGTGAAGGTGTAGTGAATCCTAGTTTGTTTTAATGAGTTACAGGAGTTACCTTAGCCTTTGGCTTGCAGACTCGTGCCCCTGTCACCTAGTGACTTTTACCCTACTCAGCTTGCTCAGTTTTAGCACATTTATTTAATTAAATTATTTAGGGTGGCTGCCTTGTTTTTAGTTAGTCACATGTTTTAGTTTGAATTATCAGTGCCACCATGCTAAGGTGTCAATATCAAGAGATAAGGTTAAACAAACTGAAGGTGTTCAGCTAAGGTACTTGCCCTCTTCATGCTTTCGAGGGAATTATTTATATAAATTACCATCCCAAGTATGACTTGTTATCCATTGTTTGGGAATAGACCTAAGTCAGGGGTCCAAACAGATCTGTATAAATACTCCTCACTTAATCAGATTGCCAGAGGGATTTCCGACCAGATGTCATCACAGTCTTTGTGTTCCTACTGAGTCTGAGCTAGAGACCTCATTCCAAGGAAATGAGGGTTGGGGGCTCTTCTCATGGACATGGTATTGGCAGATTAGGTTTAACACGCCTAGCTCCCATCTAGGTTAGGGATTGGCACATGACCTTAGGGTAATAGGACATACCCCATATTTTATGTCTTTCTATGTTATTTCAAGATGTTGGGGGTCTTTGTATTAATTACTCTTGTCTTTTCTATTCTGTTTCTTGCATTTTTCATTGTGCTAATCATTGCAGCCCATGCAACTTATCGCAGATTTCAGTTTTGCTCAAATAAAACTTATTGAAACTTTACCACATCTTCTTCATTGCCCGTGTTTGGGTTTTGGTGAGGTGCTGCTTGTGAGCCAGAGGGTTGGGACAACAGTTGCGACTTGTTGTAGGACTGGCATAGTCGCCTACAAACATAAGTACTGTCATTCTTAAACCAGCAGTCTTGCCTAGAGTAAGAGTCCAACTACGATGAAGGGAGAGACAACTCCTTTTGGGAGTTTAATGTTGAAGGATTTCTCCCTCAATACTTGTAGGCTGCCAGCAGAGATGGATCCTTTATCCCAACTCTTTTCTCTGTTTCTCTATTTCCGTGAGTTGACTCTCTAAGGCCAGTCTCCTCTTCAGCCTGGCAATGTCCAGGCTTGTCTCTGTGGGGACACTAGTGCTTCTGGTAGAAGTGGAACCACCCTCATCCCCATGATCCACAGTATCTTCTTCACCCACCACATATGCATCATATTCTTCTTTATCTGGGGGGTTATCTTTTTTCGTGCTGGGCCACCAGAAACCTAAGTTTCTTTGCACTGGGGATTTTTCCAGTACAAATTTGGTATAGCCTACAGAGTCTACTTAATTGCTCTCAGCTATAAGCCTCATAAGGTTCCAGGTCAGGCTCTTGGGTCTTGGTCTTGGCATCTGTCATTTTTACTTTACTAAAGTTGTGACCTTTTTAAGAATTTGTAATCCCCTTTTTGGATAGACTAACTTAAGTAGGGATTTTGAAAACTTTTTGCCAAAGTTGTTGGGACCTAGCCACGGCCCTAACAACTATTGTAAGCATTTTCAAAAAATGTTTAGTCAATTAAAAATTTAAAATAATTAACTAAAGGCAATTTAGAGAGTTATCCGTGTGCTCACAAAATTGACAAAGTGGCATCAGCAAATGCAAAGTCTTCATCCCGCCGCTGATCCACCAAATGTAGGAGGCTGGCCCTCTATGTAGTGTGCCAAGCTATTGCAACACAAAAGGATGATCGACGGAATGCTGAACAATGCAAACACTCACTCCCAGTCACAGATCTGGGTTAATCCATCGTTCTTTTGCTGACCATGCCACCCCAGTTTGGACCCAGCCATATGCAAATCAGTCTTGACCCTGTTCCTCATGGGAACAGTCCAGCCCAAACTGCCAAGCCAGGTCCTCCCTGGACCAGAAACAAGCATCCTGGGACCGGTTTCAGGGTATCACCCTTCATCAGCCAGGCTAGCTTGTATCTAGTGGCACAGTGAACACAGGACCCACGTCTGGGCATACCCTTCCCACTTAGGGCAACTTAAGCAACACAAAAGGATGATGGACGGAGTGCTGAACAATGCAAACACTTACCCCCAGTCACAGATCTGGGTTTAATCCATTGTTCTTTTGTTCACCATGCCACCCCAGTTTGGACCCAGCCATATGCAAATCAGTCTTGACGCTGTTCCTCATGGGTACAGTACAGCCCGAACTGCCAAGCCAGGCATACTTTGCAAGTGGTCCAGGCAACCACACGTCTGGTTTAAAATGGGTAAAAGCTAGATCACCTAATGCTCTAATTTTTAAGGTAGCTTAGTTGAGCAGTTAGGTCAATCTTGGAGAAGTGCAAAGCATTTGTTGTACTCACAGTATCAATCATGCAACTCGCACACTTAAAGGAATAACCACAGACCAATTTATAAAAAATACTTTAGAGTTTTATGTCATTTTTAATACCAAGATGCTCAAAACTGGTTAAGTACTTTTTGAGATATTAATTTTTAAGTTTAATTTTTTGTGCGTAATTATGAACCATTGGAATCAATGGAAGATCACCTTTAAAAATACATATAAAATCATACAGTTGGTTTAACACGTTCTTCTGTTGCAGGTTGATCTAGGATGCCAGTGGGCACACTGTGCTAGCTGGAGAAGTTTGGACGCCTCCTGGCTCCAGCAGGAGCAGCAGTGAAATGTCTCAGAAGCTGGTGCAGACCACTACGGGGGACCACTTAGAAAAGCAGTGCACAGGCAAGGTCAAAGGTGGTTCTTTGAGGTCCCTTTGGTGTGTTGAGGTCACAAGGGGTAGGGGACCCTTAGGGCACAGCAGGTTCTTCGTTGCAGAGCACAGGGCGGCCAGGTGCAGGGTGAATCAGTGAGCCAGGAGCTGTGCTCAAGGGTGCTTTATGGAGCAGCAAGTAAGTTGGTTCAAGGGTCACTTGCAGGACAACAGGGGCACTCTGGTGTGAGGTCCAGAGTGTTCCTGAAGTGCCTCAACGGGGGCCTCCTCTTGGTCCTTTTTGAGCCCCAGGCGGACTGTTTTTCTTGTTGTCTTGATGTTAGCTGTCTAGTACCCAAGGTATTGGTATGGTTTGCCCATTGGAGGGTGTAGTGCATCCAAAGATGGAGCACTTGCAGGATTTGTCCTTGTGGTTGACGGTGTTTCATTGGGTCTAGCTGTTACTTCTGGTTGGGGAGTTAGTGGCTGGTCAGTGAAATGACCCTCACTGTTTGCTGCTTTCATGTTTTTGCAGAGTGGTACTTCTACTCTGAAGGGAGTTCTATGGTGATTTTCAAAGTTAGGAGGTCCTCTGGGTTTCCTTGGAGTTTTTCCAGTTGTCCAGCACCTCCTCAGTGGTGATTGTTGGGTACTGGGTGCAGCAAGCAGAGTTTGGTGCCTTTTCTTTGTTGCAGCAGACCCACAGTTCTTGTGCCTTTGATTTATTTGGTGTTGGTCTTCTTCTGTCCATAAATTCTAATTTCATGGTCTATGGATGCCCACTAAATACTGTATTTGGGGGCATTTTAGGAGGAACCTGGTAGTGACCAATGGGCCTTCTATCATAGGGTGGCTACACCCACTAAAGTGACCTCTTCCTGTGGGAAAAGTCACTTCCCTATCCCTGATTGACTATTTTCCTTCCATCAAAGATGGAGGAAAATGAGATGGAGTGCCCATCTCGCAGGCAACACTTTAGGGGTGGTCATGCCAGGTGTGGCCATTCGCCCTACCCTTTATGTAGTCACCCGGCTTTGCTCCCTCCAAAAGTGGGGATTTGCAAAGGGGGTGACCATCTTCTGATAGCAGCAGGCCTGGGGGCTGTGTTTCAAAGGTGGTAAGCCCTTTGAAGCTCACTGCCTGGGCAGTGCACATTCCTGAGGGAGGGGGTGTTAGCACCGCCACCAAGGATGGGCAATGTTCTATAAACCAGAGAGAAGGACCTCTCCCCCAAGTTTTGTAGATTGGGTGTCTGGGAGTGGCAGGCTGGATACGACTAGTCAGGAACCATGCCATGGTAGTTAGCTTTTGTAAGGGGCATCTCTAAGATGACCGCGTGGTACCTTTAGGGATAAATCCAATACTGGTACCAGGTTGGATCTATCAATCTGAGTTATTTGATACCAAACAACCCAGGGTTCATAGTGGCTATCATGTAGCTGGGAAACTCTTATTGATCAATGTCCAATACATTTATTAAAATGGCTGCACTGTTCACTCACTATGTCCCAGGTTTGCCAAGTACAGTGGGGGCATATTGCTCATGCTGCTATGCCCTCACATATGATATGGTGCACCCTGCCTTAGGGCTGGAAGGCCTGCCAGAGGGGTGTCTTACTCACAGTATATGCAGTGTATGGTGGATAGAGCGCACAGGCAGTGTGCAATGTCGAGTCTGTGTTTAAGGTCTGCATCAAGACACCAACCCTCAATGGCAGTGCTGGGTGCATGGCCCTAGAGGATGGCACAATCAGTGCTGCTACCCTCAGGGTCCTACCCTTAGTACCACATGTCCTGGGTACCTAAGTACCTTTCACCAGGGACTTATAGTGGTAGCTAAAGGAGTACCCAATAACCTTTACAATGTTTTAGGTAAAGAACACTGTCTATGGGAACCTGGTTAGCAGGATCCCAGGGCACTCTAGTCCAAGTTGAATCCAGAAGCCAGGCAAAAAGTGGGGGGTACTGCAATAAAGTGCCAGTTTCCCACAGAACTTATTACCCAAATTAAATCAGGAGCTTCCTTTGATCCTTCAAAAATGTTACACAATAAAAATGTTACTCACTACATTAATGAAAAGAGTCATCACATCAGGACAGTTCTCTGCTGAATGGAAAAAGGCTTCCATTCTTCCTCAGTTGAAAATGCTTCAACAGCCACATGTGTGAGCTTGTGAACTTGATGAGATGCAACAGACTTAAGTCAAATTCAGAGAAAACAGAGGTTTTCCTCCTTGGAAAAGATTCCTCATTTTGGAACCTGTCATGGTGGCTCCAGTCCCTTGGTTCCTTTCCTAACCCGTTCTCAAAACGTAGTTACCTAGGGGTGATCTTCAATGCCAATCTTACTTTCAGGATCAGGTCAATAAACTCACTTCTTCCTATTTTTTCATTTTAAAAAGTCTAGAAAAAAGTCTACCTGTTATTCCATATGACCTTCAAAAATCAGTTGTCACTGTGATAGTCCTGTCCAGGTTGGATTTTTGCAATGCCCAATGCCCTTTATCGGGGTGTTCATCTATGCTCCTTATATAAACTCCAGCTTTTGCAGAATGTTGCAGCCCCACTCCAAAAAACAAAAAAACAAAAACAAATTCAATCAGTGTTTTAAAGTTTTGGTGGAGCTTCACTGCACCCTCTCAAGAAATAAGTAGCCTTTAAGGCACCCCACCCTATTCTTCTGGAAACTGGAGCACCATGGTGATATTTTCTTTTTTGTATTTTATGCAGTAAGCTATTGGACTAGGATTGTCATATCAAGGATAGCAAAACATGCCCCACTTGTTACCACATTTTGTTTGGCGTTTAAGGCAATATATGTCCACTTGTCTAAACATATATGTTATTAACACATGATCCTCTGTTATAATTGTCTGCACTCTTTCTCTTCAATAAAGTATTTTAATGACCTGAATATTGTCATAAATGAATGTTGACATAACGAGATTAACTTATATTTGTTATGTGTCCCAGACATTATGTACCCATGTGGGGTTGATGATCTATGTAGGTAACGAACAACTCCACTATTGGGCTATATTGTATATGTTCCTATGGTTTCCAGAGGTTTACCCCTGGTGTAAACCACATTTGGATTTTAATGGAATCATTTTTTGTTGTATTTGTAAATAACAATAACATTTAGGGCCTCATTACGAGTTTGGCAGTCTTATGGCAAGACTGCCACGGTGGCAGCTGGCAACAAGACCACCATGCTGGCGGGCATACAGACCACCGTATTCTGAGTTTCACAGCCAGGACCGCCAAAACCCACGAAAATACCGACACCACCAGGACTCTGAAGGGCGGGAAAGAGGTGGTCCCACCACCAACACTGTCAAAAATAATTCGGAGCTATTACGACCCACAAATCACAATAGCGGTTCTTCCATGGCTGAAAACGAATGACGGTCACCACAGTAATACAGAACACCACATTGGATAGTTTGAATTCCACACCTCTGACACACATTCATACAACTGACACACCTACAAACTGCACTATAAAACACACCTCTTCACACTCCACAATCCTTTGCAACCAGAACACCACACACAGAAAACAGTGCACCAATTAAAAGTCCAGAACCTTAGATTAGGCACCCCTCCACATTCAAAATACCACTCATCCCACAACTGCAAATCATACAAATCACACATATTTTCCCCCATACATCAAATACCACCACTCACCCAGTCACAGCATAGCACCCATAGCTCATCACCCTTTTTTATCTCTTTTACGTGTTGTCCACCATCACCATGACCCCACAAAAACATCCTTGTTTCACAGACAATGATTTGAGGGTCAAGGTGGAAGAAATCATCAGACTAGTGCCACACCTGTTTGGAGCACAAATCCAACAAACCGACTAGTGCAAGGAAAATGGAGATGTGGCAAAGACTAGTTAACATGGTGAATTTTGTAGGCAGCTATCCACGCACAAGGGAGGACATCAGAAAGAGGTGGAACGACCTCAGGGGGAAGGTCAATGCCATGGCTGCCAAGCACTAGCTAGCAGTCCCCAAGACTTGTGGTGGTTCTGCACCTCCTCTCCCAATGTTCACATTGTGGGAGGAGAAGGCCTTGATCTTCCTGTATCCTGAGGGCTTTACAGGAATACCTTTGGGAGTCAAGTTGAGTAAGTCACTACACCAATGATGTCACCCTAAAGCTCTGTCTTACATGCTCACTGATCAACTTTTGACATCTTACCAGCCAACCCACTCACAACTCCTGTGTCCAACTGGCCAAATACCCCTGTCCGGCATCCCACTTGTCAACTAAACTCACATGGGTGCACAATTTCTGTATATGGCATGGGCAGTAAAGTTATTGACAGCACTACAACTCACAGCAGGCACTGCTCAACCAATAACAAAACCAGAACAGTGCACCATAATGAAAATAGCCTTGATTGTCAACTTAACAATCAACTAAACCCACCTGAATGTTTCACAATTGTACACCCTAGTGCAATGACAGCAGCACTATGGGCATCTACCAGAGCAAAACAACCAACACACGGCTACAGCTGTGTCCTCTGTTTTACTGGTCCTTCTAACTCCCATTACCTATTGAAATATACTCAACTGGGGGGAACACACATATATGCAGTCTGCTGTACTTGGTGTCACTTCACACAAATGGCCAGATACAATGGTTACTCCTAATTTGATGGACAGGTCATTTTCTACTTTATGTTGTGCAGCTGCCTGGTGATTCACTAATGAACTACAGTTAACTGGGAGACGACATGAACAATACAAAGCTACTCAGCATACAAGATATGTGACTATCTACAGACATCCAACTGCCAAGATACTCTGACATCCTGTAGCAAGGTGTATGGTATAAGAATTCTCTGTATCCCATATAGCTGTTCTTCAGAATTGACAGCAGGTGTAACTGTAATATCAGGGGATTAAGCAAAGCCTTCCTATATATGGCTCAAAGCATATCTACCTGTCAAGGTTTGTAAGCACATGTTGCATTACAATCTGTAACAGTCTGTTCCACTTCTTCAACATGTCACCTAGCCACTGGGACAAAGGGAGAGTTCACCTGAGACAGCCACTTCCCCCTGGATGACACCCTCAGTGAGGAGAACACCCCTGGATGTAAGGACAGTGAGAATGACTCTGGCCCATCTGGGATTCATGGTCAGTCTACAACTGTCAGCCTCGCCCTGCCTACTTCAACTCCTCCCAGCCATGTTGCTTCTGCATACAGGCAACCGTTCATCCCCAAACCTGTGTCCCAAGGACAGTTAGTACCATTATGTGCCCCCAGTACAGGGACTGGAGTCACCACTAGAGACCCCAGACAATGAAGGACCTGGCACCAGTAGAAGTTGGCAAACTGTGCCAAGGGTACAGGCATGTGGGGATAGGGTACATGAGAGGGATGGTGTGGGTCAGCGGATTGAGGCAGCTAGAGATACAACTGGCCAGGACACCATGTCCCAAGTCTTGGGAGCTTACCAACAGTCTCAAGACATGATGGGCCAGGCACTTGCTATGATGGGGGAGATAAAGCAGCTGCAGAGGGACAACCACCAGGAAGTGATGCACAAGTGGGAAGCCCACAGTGCCCACATGACCTCCATAATAGGGGTGCTGGGAGATACTAACACCACACTGAGTAGGGTATGTCCACAACAGACTCCTTCAATTGCATGTAACATCAGCCCCGTCATTATCTATAGCAGCCAGTGGAATGGAGATCCTGCCAGGGAAAGGCCATGCCTCAGACATTGCTGCTTCTGTAGCAATGCTACCCCTGCAAATGTGGATGTCCACCAAAACATCCAGGAGGAGCAGATGCCAAGACTACAACCACTGCCAGGAAGTGATCCCTTACTTGAGGGGTTCCCCTTGTGTGCCACTGATACAGCCTGTAGACTGTTTTTCGATCACTCTCTATTTTCCAATGGTACAAGGCTACTGGACTTGAGACTCCAAGGCCCAGATATATGCAAAAGTGGAGCAGCGCCGTGCTGCACCAAAAATAGCAGCGCAGAGCAACTTTTGAAATGCAGGGGGGCACCGTATTTGGAGGAAAACGGCAACCCCTCCGTTTCCCTCTGTACTGGCGCTACATTAAGCTGACTAGCACTAACGCAGGCATCCTAGCCCCATAGTGCAAGGATGTCTGCGTTGCGAGGATGGGTTCTTTAAGTGGAGGAAGGTGTCCCTTCCTGCATATAAACAATCTATAATGGTGATTTGGCACTTCTATGAGTGTTGCAAAATGCAGCACACATAGAAGTACCACAGCGTCGTTTTGAATCATTGTTTCTGTGCCCCTTCCTGCATGTAAACAATCATCCATGGCATTTTGCTTCTTTCATGTGTGTTGCAGAATGCAGCACACAAAGAAAAAGTAAAAAAACGAGGAGGAATGAAAATATACATCCTTGTTTTGCCATGCTAGCACCACCCTTTGGTTGGCATTAGTTTTTGGCACTGCTTCAGGTTTACAACAACTCGTAAATCTGAGGCAGCGTCAAAAGCAATGGGTGTTGCGGTGGAACGCCCGCAGAAACACCCATTGCACACCCCTCTGATGCGGAAAACTGCATCTGAGTGGCCCATATTTACAAGGAGGTGTAACACCACAAAAAGAGGGATTGCACCTCTTTGTAAATATGGAACAGTGCTTAGAGCCACCAGAGAGTCATGAAAAGTGAAGCTCCGGTGGTGCTAGGGGCTCTGAAATATGCCCTCAAATGTTGTCGCAGCTACCCTGATGATTGCATCCACCATGACTGAGCCCTTCACTGTTTGCACTTTTTGTTTGTTCCCTATCCTTTCTTTTTCCTGTGCACTTGTAAAGTGCACACCAGTAAACTACATATTGTGTTTGAGAGTCATTTTACATCTGTATAGAACAATAAATAGTGAAACCACTTGCTTACACATCATATTCACAAATGTACCAAATCTCTTAAGTTCCATTTCACATGTACTGTTGAATTTTGGTTCAATTTACACACAATTATACAAATCGACAATCTTCAATCCCCATTTATCACACTGAACTGCACATAGGTTGATAACATGCCAATGATCACATAGTGAGGTACATCTTTACAATTTTTCCTTCAGCATAAGTGTGAATAACTAACATCCCACAGAACACTGAAGTTAGGGACATGTCAGTCATTGTCTATCGAAATAGGCAAACATACTGATTTCAATGTATTATCAGATACAGCATTATCATATACCCATAACATTCATCCCAAATGACCATACCAAATGGTATAGACAGAGGTCAGTAAAAATGTCCCCAGTCATGGAATCTTACACTTACTACAGTCAGATATCTGTAGGCATGCTACTCACCTATGTCAGTCCTGACACACATGCACAGTGGCCTGCAATGAGGAAACACAGTGACAGCTACATACAAGTAAGATAGTACCATATCAAACAATGATAACATTTAGGTTATGGATTGTACAGAATGACATGTGTCATAAACACAAGACCACACACATGACACCATTGGACCCAGATAGCATGGCACACAGGTATATTGCATGGAATGGAACACTGCCATCCCACTGTCCTGACAGTCTGGGCATGGTGCCCAGACACCACCAATATAATGCCTTAGAGTACCTGGATCAATCCATGTCCACTTCACATGTCATACCTGATAATCCCACCTGCCAATGATACAATTCATAAATGACCCCATGAGGACAGTGTTGTGAAGGAATCTTCAAAGTAAAATTGTACAACAAAATGTATAGGCAGGTAATGGTAATAAAGACCTATATAGACATGTACTAAATACAATGGTAACACAGATTGTCCATTGTGACAAATGTTAGCAAACTCCATGTACCATATTGCATGCACACCTGAGGTATGTACTGCTAAGCAACTAATGACCTGCCTGATGGTCATAAAAAGACCCTTCTCAAACATCTCTAAGCCCCCCATATTACTCCACTGAGCCAATCATTTTACAGAACAACATATACCTACAGTCAGTTGAAGTACTGATTGATGAGATCTGCACAGATGTCTCCACCTTCATCTTCACTATCATCCTCACTTAGCATTTCTGCATCGTCACCCGGTGGAACTGCTAGCCCACCCTAATTGGGATGGATGGGAGCTGACATTTCAGGGTGAGGTTGTAGAGCATACAGCAGGCCACAATGATTTGACACACTTTGGCGGGTGAGTAGAGGAGGGCTCCACCAGACTTATCAATGCTAAGGAATCTTGCCTTCAGGATCCCAAAAGTCCACTCCACGATAAGCCTTGTCCTTCCGAGGGCCTCACTGAATCAGACCTCCCCACGTGGTTGGGTACGTCACTGGTGTCAACAACCAGGGATGGTTTGTATAGCCAGAATCCACTATGAGGAATTGTTACATGTGGGCAAACATAAATCTTGGACATCCTTACACTTAGCAGCAGACATATGATACTGACACACATGACCTATATGACTTACCCACCAGCCAAGCCCTCTCAGTGTACTCTCCTGTTATCTGGAGTGGGGTATTGCTATTCCGCATGATGAAGGGATCATGGACTGAGCCGGGTACCTTGCACATACTGTACTTGTGAAATGTAGAGGTCCCCCAAACAGATTACTTGGACACTTATGGAGTGGTAGTTCCTCCTGTTCCATTACATCTGTTCATTGCCATGTAGGGGAACCAAGGATACATGGGTACCATTTATGGCTCCCACTACATGTGGGGTGTGTGCCAAAGCATAGAAACCAGCCTTCACATGGGCCAAATCTTCATGCTGTGGAAATAAGATGTAGCTGTCGAGGTGGTTCAACGGTGCAGACAGCGCATCCTTCAAGACTAGACTGAACATAGTTTGGGAAATCCCTGTAGTTAGGGTCACAGTATATTGAAGGAAGCCTGTGTCCAGGAAATGCAAGACTGACCTGACTTGTACAATTGGTGGCATGCTACTGGGGGGACGAAGGGCAGGCATCAGATCTCATTCCAACTGACAACAGAGATCTATGATTGTCTGCCTATCCAGGTGGTAGATCTGCATAACATGCCGATTCTCCATGGTCTACAGATCCGCTAATGGATGGTACACTAGAGGTTGTCTGACAATTCTCATGCCAGGGTAATTATGTTAGAGAAAATGAGAAGGTATGTCTATCAGTCATTGTATCCATTGTAAGTGTTAAAATACATATGTCACACATAATACTTGAACATGCTGTATGATATTTTAGAAACACAGCACAGACCTACGTAAATAATGGCTAAATAGTGCAATCTCATCGCCCTTCCTCACTTATGACTTGGAAATGGAAACACGTATCAATAAAAGTCTCTGTCATATCGACATTCTTACTATGATTCACATTTAAAAGGCACAAACACTATCTATCTAATTGTCATGAGGGTTCTGACTATGCCATTAAAGATACATTACTTATATTTCATCAACAGTACAACATGTCTATGAAATCTGCATATACAGACATGATTGGTCATAGCCAGCAATAAGGACTATGGATTTGAAATGTTTCACAGCTAGTGACACAACTTTAAATTAACTTTTCCAACCATCTAAGGACCTTAAAATGGCAGCTGCCTGACCTACTGTTCTGGACATTAGGAAATTACCTACATCCACTGGCAGAAATCATTGCGGCGGTAGGCAGATACTACTGTAGAGGACATTGCCATTGGAACAAATAGTAGCCTTTCAATGTATTCGACTAAAGGCGATGTACGCCAGCTGTGATGGTCTCTTACATGGCAAACATGACCGCCATCTCAAACATCATCTCTCACTTGACTCCTGACACTGCTGTGAGCAAGACCTCCATGATCTGAACTGTATTATATGCCTCTGAAAGCAATCATGCCGTGTCCTACAGGTGATAGTGCCCCTGCCTTCTTACCTAAGGAGCTGGATAAGCTGGTGGAGGAAGTCCTACCTTTGTATGGACAACTCTATGGTGCACCAAAGGAGCAGGTAAGTACACCATGTTCACACATGTTTCATTAGCTCAACTATTCTTGGGTATACTAAGCAAAGGCTGATGGGCAATGTTAATGATAGTGTCTTTAAAGTCTGTAGGGTACCAAAGTTGTGGTAGACTGTGTGAGTTTATGGGCATGCACGTATGTTTGGTGACAGATTTAGAGTCCGAGACATTGTGGAGATTGTTTCATGTATGTTCCCTGACCCACGTTGTGACTGTTGCACATGGTTAGTGGAATTGTATACCAGACTACTCCTAAAAAAAACATTTCTTCAAATGTGTTTTCTTTCTGGTCATATGTGATGACATGACAGCTGGTGATGCAAACGCATGTGGTCTGCCTGTTTCCACCTCACTTATGCCCTCACTGTATATGCTCATCTATTAGTGGTCGGGATATTCAAGACAGTCTGGGTTTGGCTTGTTATACTAACTTGTTAGTAACTCTGCCTGTTATAGTGTGGTACATGTGGAGATGATATTTTTTTTTGTCTATATCATCCATGCAGGTCAACGCCCATCAGAAAAAGGGGACTTGGCATGCCATCGCCAATAAATTGTGGACCCTGGGGGTCCACAGCTAGCAGAGCACCCACTGTTTGAAGAGGTAGGAGGACCTGAGACGCTGGGCCCGGAAGACTGCAGAGGTCCATCTGGGGATGTCCTCCTAACGAGGATGGGATGCTCATCAGACCCTGACCCCCCCAATGGCTTGCATTTTGGTGGTGGCTTACCCTGAGCTGGATGGGTGTTTGAAGGCAGCATAGCAGCCACAAGTAGGTAAGTACAGACCTAACTCACTGTTTTCCCTTTACCAGGTGATTGAGTGATGTAACAGATTGCTATTTTTGACAATGTGGTAAGTGCAAAGTGTCACAGATCTCCTGTGAACACATTGATGTACAGTAGCCATCTATAGCACACAGGTGTGCACATAAAAAATGTATTTTGAGACATTTTATTCAACTATGTTTTTCCATCAGTACAATAGCATGTAATGGTGCACATATGACTGTCATATGTGTACCACTAGAAAGCTTCTTCTACCGTGGTGGTTGTTAATTCACACCAAATGGTCAATCCTCCCAATGTCATGATGGTAAGGTATGTAGGTCATTGCTCTCTGTCCTCTGCAATGTGTCAAGATTCCTGTCTATGTGCAACATAGAGTCAGACAAATTCAAGTCATCAATAGTTTAGAAACAGTTTCTGAGAAGTGACAGCATCATGCGAGGCGGTAATGTCCATCTGACATGTCACATGACATACAAGGTTTGTGGTGAATCCTATCTTGTTTTAATGGGAAGCAGGAGTTAGCTTAGCCTTCTGTCTTGCAGACCTGTGCCCCCGTCACCTAGTGAATTTTACCCTACTTAGCTTGCTCTGTTTTAGCGTAATTATTTAATTATAAGTTTCCAAGTTTCCTGCTATCAGTGCACTCAGCTAAGGTGTCACTATCAGCACCAGTAGACAGATAAGATGTAGGTATTCACATTAGGTACTTTCCCACTTTGGGCTTTCATGGAATTGTTTATGTGATTGCCACCCCAAGCATGTCTTGTTATCTATTGTTTGGGAACAGACCTATGTCAGGGGTCCGAGCAGATCTGTATAAATGCACCTCACATAGACAGATAGTCAGAGGGATTCCGACCAGGTGCCATCGCTGTTATCAATGCTACACATCGTCTTGATGCTGACCCAATCTTTGTGTTCCTACAGAGTCTGAGCTAGAGACCTCATTCCAAGGTAACAAGGGATGGGGGGCTCTTATCATGAACATGGCATTGACAGATTAGGTTTAACACACATAGCTCTCTTTTAGGTAGAGATTAGGTTCATCACACTAGGGTATGAGGATATATTTCATATCTCATGTAATTTTATATTACTGCAAGATGGTGGGGTTCATTATATTAATGACTCTCGAGTTAACAATTATATTTCTTGCACTGTTCATTATCCTTATCATTGCAGCCCATGCAACATATTGTAAATTGCAGTTTTGTTAATAAAACCTATTGAAAACTTTACTGCATCTCCTTCATTACCTGTGTTCGTTTGAGACATGTTGTTCATGTGTGAAAGGGGAAATATCCGTTTAACTACAACACTCCCTAAGATGTCACACTCTTGAGTCCATGCGTAAAGGCTGCTATAAATCACCTTTTACTGTTAGGATTTTTGGTGAGGTGCTGCTTGTGAGTCTGGAGGGTTGGGACAACAGTTGCGACTTGTTGTAGGGGTGGATCATTGTCTACAAACATAAGTACTGTTATCCTTAAACCAGCAGTCTTGCCCAGAGCAAGAGTCAAACTACGACATGGTGCCACCAACGATGGTGTTTAGGCACTAATTTATGGATACCCTGACTATCACTGTCTCACATACAACAGGTACCCTAAGTACCATTATACAGAGACATTCGTGGTCTTGGGGAACATCCTCCGCAACTGAACAGGGAGCACCTAATTAGGCTGTAGGTTGAGCTTGAACCATTAAAAGGACTATTCTCTCCACTTGGTATTCCATCTCTTTACCCATTTACACCAGGGCTAATGCCATTGACATTCCCGAGGATGCTAGACAAGCACTAACATAGCACCTAGTAGCGCATGGTTTAACAGACAAGGGCGGGGATGTCACATTCATAGAAGAAGCTAGTGAAGCCTACCAATCATAAACATTTTACTCTTGGGTCATCTTTCCCGGGGAAGACCAATGATCATTCACATTCCACATCTACAGAATTGCAAACGTACCTCAACGGTACCAAGCATACCAGTTTCTTGAAATTCCGATTAATTATCAAGAACATTAGAACTGGTTTAATTTTAATGACGCTCTACCACACGTAGTACAACCCTTGAGATTAGGTCTCTTAGGTGATAAAGGACCAATGTGGCCTATGTTCGCCACATATACACCTCACTCTGGCATACAAAATATGCAGGCAGCTGATCTGTTAAATCTATACATTGAGATAGTAACACTATATAGATGACTTGTTCAATTCGTAATGCGAACTCTGAACACTACACCGGCATGCCCAGCACCACCAGCACCTGCTGGATACCAATTGGCTACTTCTGGAATTAATCCACAAATAGTGCATTCTATCATGGGTAAAGTACACACAGAACAAGAGGAAATTCCTTTCTGGATAGCCCAGAAAACAAAACAGGTGGAAGCTGTGTTTCCCCATACGGGACCACAGGAAAAACATTTAATTCTCACAATGTGCTTGCCCTTCGACTTTGACGCAGTATCCTCAATCATACTCAGTAATATTAAAGAGGAAGCGGTAGCACTGCCCATATGCCAATGCCCTCGAGAGATTCCAAACCTGGAACAGGAGAAACAGCTACCGAAAATAATTTCCAGCACCTATACCAGCATGGGACGGGATAGTTTGGGAGCTAAGCCGATAAAATTAGAACTACAGAGTACCACCCCTAAGGAAGGTTCTAAACAAGCACAGGTGGGACCTAAAAAGTGCAGGGATAACCAAAAGCAATTTAAAGACAGATGAAATCAGAGAGCAGATTCTCCACTCCCGGAGAACTCCGACAGGAAATATACTCTCAGAAATAAAGAAAATTTAAAAGCTTCTGATAGATATAGTGATTCATGTCCTTCTTGTTTCTTTCAGAAAGCACTGGATAGATGTAGCGAGAGTGTGGGTGGGTCAGAGTGATGTCCTGACTATGTGGAAAAAAGTAAGACTTATCCCAGTCTTCAGACAAAAAAGAAGATAAGTCCACACAACAAAAGCCACAGTTTAAAAAGAAAAGGGTGTCATCACTGCCAATTAAAAAAGCTAGAACACTTGAGAACATTGCTGAAGAACAAGACGTGTTCAGTGACAGTGTTAGACAGTGTAGCAGAGGTCAAGATATGTCGCCAGAATCTGAAAGATCATCAGGATGCGACAGCAACTAGCAATTATATTGCAGTTGAGACTGCGAACGGGTTCGTTCTCCCACCCGACAGGGTTTATGATTTAAATTTACAAATTGAGGGGGATGTAGAGAGCATCATTGGTGTGATATTCTGGGATGAATTTAGTTGTGACATCCTGCTGGCCAAGAGGAACTGGCCACCTGAGCCCATCCGTAAGCTCCCACATGGGGACAATGCCATTTTGCCTTCTTTGGCTGATCTTGTTCCAGAAGTGGTGAAACAAGCCTACGCTGTCAATTGGGCTTTAGCCCATGTGCCTGCGTTATACCGCAATCATGTGGATTGGGACAAGGACTCACCTTTTCATATAATACTTATCAGGTCTACACCACAGCCTCAGCCACAATAGCCTGTTAAACATGAAGCTAAAGTTCCAGTGAAGGAGATCCTCACTCAGCTCGAGTACCAGAGAGTAATTGAGCCCTGTGTCCCTGCAATGAATAACCTGTTATTCCCTGTTGCAAAACCACACCATTCCTACAGAATACTCTTAGATTACAAACACTTAAACAGTCATACATAGACATGCCCAATACAAAATTCACATAACTCAGCAGTAATTAATAACATAGGTGGTCATTACAATCCTGGCGGTCGGAATTAAAGTGGCGGTAAAACCGCCAACAGGCTGGCGGTAAAAAATATGGAATCACGACCGTGGCGGAAACCGCCAACGTAGACAGCCACTTTAACACCCCGACCACCATGGCGGTACAAACAAACACCGCAGCAGTAACCGCCAACAGACAGGTGGAAGACAATGTACAGCCCACAGTATTACAATAGTCCAATCCGCCACCTTTTCAGGGGCAGATTCACCGGGAACAAAAACACGGCGGAATGAGGACTTTGAAGGGAAAATGCTCACCCCTACACACCCCACAAGGAACCAGGATGCCATAGAACCAGAACTCCAGATACTCCCTGCCTTTGTCTTCCTGCTCCTCTACCAGGAGCACGAACGCCGGCTGCGAAGACCACAGTGAGTACTGGACCTACGACACAGGGGAGGGGGAGGGAAAAAGAGTGACACACACACGCAGCACGCAACACCCCCACCCTCACCCACGACAACACACACACTAATACATCATGATACATTACAGTTACAACCCCCAGTCCCCCTGAAGAATGCAAAGACAAAAGGAAATGATTTGAACGTTTGTAATCTATTAAAATCCAGTACTCAAAAATATATATATACAATATAAACAAATATATACACCAAGTCTACAAGTCCAAGGTGTTCCACCATTAAAGTCCGTGGACCACTGTGCCCAAAATGCATGGGCGAGGCCCACACAAGATACCCGATCAAAACGGAGAGAACACTGCTGGGGCATCAGATTAAAATACAACAGGTGCCTCAGGGGGAAGGGAAGGGGGGCACCTCAGCCGGATGAGCGCACAATGCCAGATCCACGAGGGGGCTCCATGCCCATTGATGTATCCTGGGGAGTGCAAAGCCACAGTCTCTCAAGTCACTCAAGTGGGTGGTTTGCCCACTGCTTTATCCTGGGGAGTGCAAAGCCACAGTCTCACAAGTCTCTCCAGTGGATGGTTTGCACACTGCTTTATCCTGCGGAGTGCAAAGCCACAATGCCACAATCTCTCAAGTCTCTCAAGTGGGTGGTTTGCCCACTACTTTATCCTGGGGAGTGCAAAGCCACAGTCTCTCAAGTGGATAACAGTCTCCACTGGTTCTGGAGGGTGGTTGGTGCCCAGAGTGCTTCATCCTGCCAAGGACTGAGGTAGTGGATGTGATACTCCACTGGTTCTGGAGGGGGATTGGTGCCCAGAGTGCTTCATCCTGCTCGTGGCGGCCCCAGTGGCGTCAGACATTTTGGCGCTCATTGGCCTGCAGTGCTGGTGTCAGCGATGTCCTGTGAAGTGGTGCTTGTGGCGGCGGTGTCCTTGGCAGTGGTGCTGGTGGCGGCGGTGTCCTGTGAAGTGGTGCTTGTGGCGGTGGTGTCCTTGGCAGCGGTGCTAGTGGTGGCGGTGTACTTGGCAGCGATGCTGGTGGGGGGCTGTGTCCTGTGAAGTTGTGCTGGTGGTGGCGGTGTCCTTGGCAGTGGTGCTTGTGGCGGCGGTGTCCTTGGCAGCAGTGCTGGTGGTGGCAGTGTCCTTGGCAGCGGTGCTGGTGGCGGTGGTGTCCTTGGCAGCGGTGCTTGTGGTGTTCTTGTCCGCCGTGCAGGTTTTGGCGACTTGCCTGTCTTTTTGTGCCCCTTCCCCACCTTGGACGGTGGCGCAGCTGTCTTCCCACTCCCAACTGTACTCCTGGGAGAGGCTTTGGTGGTAGATGTTTTGCCTTTCTTCCGCCGGGCACTGGCCAACTTTTTATGCTTTTGAGGTGGGGGACTGTCCGTGGTCTGGCTCCTTGGCACACTGGCTGCCCTGCTGCTTGGCGCACTCCAGAAGCCGGTTCCCGCTAATGTTGTGGCTGAGGTGCTGGGTTGGGACCTGGAAAGGCGGGCCCTAGGGGACTGAAGGGGTGGGGGAGGTGAGGGGAAGAGGTCAAGGTTGGACAGGAAAAGTTTTTGGGGCACACTGGGATGGGTAGATGGAGAGGGTTTGGGAGTGGAGGAAGAGGTAGTGGTTGTAGGAGGTGTACAATTGCTGACTTTGGGTGAAGGTGCATGGGCTGGAAGCTGTCGTGAGGTGGATGGCTGTTGGGTGGGTATGTGGCTGCGTTTGTGTACCTTGGGAGGTGGGCTCACAGACACACTAGGAGAGGACACAGGGGATGTGTGAATGGTAGTGGGGTGTTGAGTGCACGTGAGCGGGGTGTGGTGATGGGTGTGCTGGTGATGGATGTAGTGGCTGAAGATGTAGTGCATGCAGGTGTGAGTGGAGACGAGACAGGGCGGGAGGAGGAAGACGTGGAGGAGGGGGACACAGTGGACGCAGTGGATGTTGGTATGTGTGCATGGGTATGATGCTTGCGTGAATGCCTGTGGGATGTGTGGTGCTTATGTTTGCCAAAGCTTCCCTTGTGTGTTGAGGTGTGCGCATGCTGGTCTGATGGTGTGCGTGGGATAGGCTGAGGTAGAGCGGTTTGGTTCTGGGTAGAGGAAGTTGGAGGGGGGAGGCTGGACACAGGGACAATGGCTGCCATCAGTGCTGAGGCCAGAGTCTGAAAAGCTCGCTGTTGGGCTGCCTGACCAGCATGAATGCCCTCCAGGTATGCATTGGTCTGTTGCAACTGCCTCTCTAAACCATAGATGGCATTCAAAATGGTAGACTGCCCAACAGTGAGGGACCTGAGGAGGTCAATGGCTTCCTCACTGAGGGCAGCAGGGGTGACTGGGGCAGGGCCTGAGGTGCCTGGGGCGAAGGAGATGCCCACCCTCGTGGGTGAGCGGCCACGGGGCACACGCTGAGGGGCTGCTGGGAGGGCGCTGCTGGTAGGGGGGGTGGCGGCTGTACCTGCAGATGTGGTGGGCACAGAGGGGCCCTCCACCGCAAGGGAGCTCCCATCAGAGGAGGAGTCTGTGTCGCTGGTCTCAGCTCCTGTCCCCGCCGTGGAGTTGAAATGTTTCAAAACGAATTGCGCACATTGCAGATTTTCATATATATAGTAAACACCATAAAAGGATTGTGCACCATGAATAACACAATATGGATTCAGGAAACAAATCACACAACTTGTCAACTCGAATATTACCTAATAAATGTCTTAGAATAAATGGCATACAATGAACAACATGAATTAAGCTCGAAGAGAGAATCGTGCGCCTTGGCGATTCGAGTGCCACCATGTAAAACGTCAAGAAATGGTAGCACGCAATGAATATGAAGGTTAAATCACCATTAAACGAATCGCCAGTCTTGACGATTCTTAAGCCACAATGTAAATGCCCAAAAATAACAGCGCGCAATGAATAACAAGATAAAAGCACCATGAAACGAATTGCGCGTCTTTTGCCGATTGTTAAGCCGCCATGTAAATTTCAAGAAATGGTAGCGCGCAATGAATAACAAAGTCAAATCATCATGAAACGAATCGCGCGTCTTGCCGATTCGCAAGCCACCATACAAATGTCAAGAAATGGTAGCGCGCAATGAATAACAAAGTCAAATCATCATAAAACGAATCGCGCGTCTTGCCGATTCGCAAGCCGCCATACAAATATCAAGAAATGGTAGCGCGCAATGAATAACAAGATCAAATCAGCATGAAACGAATCGCGCTTCTTGCCGATTCGCAAGCCACCATGCAAATGTCAAGAAATGGTAGCGCGCAAAGTAATCTGTTAATCATTAAAGAATTAGGCCAAGAATATGAAAGTTCTCAATAATGGCGTTGGGAGGTCAGCCCATCCACCGTCTTGCCGCCCAGAACAAGGATCACCAATGAAGAATGAAGGGCAGAGGCCTGGAAGATCAAATAGGCAACCGGGACAGGAGCTCAGGAAGTAGCTGCTGCTCTGCACCGGGACCTCTGAATAGTGAGCACTTGGAGCTGGGCTGACTCCCTTTTAAAGAGTCTTGGCCCAGCCCACAACCACACCCAGGCATGCTGCAGGGAAAGTCTCTGGAAGGCCCTGGAAAGGGACCACACCCTAACACACTCTGAAAGCCTGCAGCAATACATTGCAAATGAACAGTATTTGTAAACACGCAAAAAATAAGTCTTCAGGATTAAACTCTGCAATGCAAAAGTTTAAACAACAACATATCAGCACAATGCATAATTTACGTTGTTTTGAGAGTACTGGGTTTTTGCATTCTAGTCGCCAATAGAGCACACACTGCCCTGGTGTTGACACTGACTCCAGATTGTTTTGTGCTTTAAGGGAGTTTATTTAAGTGCTAAATATTGGAGGGTGTTGTAAAATGGTCAGGGGTGATGGTGGAGCAATGTCCATGGCAGAGTTCAGTCTATTAGTCTCACAGGTGCATTGTCCAAAGGGGCATGGGAAGTGGAGCTGGGGCAGTTTAAGGATGGACAGGGTGACAAAGTGGGATACAAGGATGACAATCAGGGTGTTCTCATTTCTTGGCGGGGTCTTGGCATTGTTCTCTGTCTTTGTCCTGGATCTCAGGGACCGCTTGCGGGGTGGTTCTCCTTCTGCAGAGGGTGGGGTGCTGGTGTAGTGGTCCTGTGGCGGTGCCTCCTGTCCACTTGCGCTGGCGGTGGTGGTGGGCAGTTCATCGTCCAGGCTAGTGTCAGGGGCCCCTTGTTGTTCCACAGTGTCCCTCCTGGTGTTGACGAGTTCCTTCAGCACCCCTACAATGGTGCCCAGGGTGGAGTTGATGGATTTGAGATCCTCCCTGAACCCCAAATACTGTTCCTCCTGCAGCCGCTGGGTCTCCTGAAATGTGGCCAGTACCGTTGCCATCGTCTCCTGGGAATAGTGGTAGGCTCCCATGATGTTGGAGAGGGCCTCGTGGAGAGTGGGTTCCATGGGCCTGTCCCCCCCCTGTCACACAGCAGCCCTCCCAGTTTCCCTGTGTTCCTGAGCCTCTGTCCCCTGAACCGTGTGCCCACTACCACTGCCCCCAGGTCCCTGGTGTTGTTGGGGTGGTGGGTTAGCCTGGGTTCCCTGTAGTGGTGGACACACTGCTGCTTGACGTGTCCTGGGGACAGAGGTATGGGCCAGCTGGGTGGGTGCTGTGCTGGTGTTTCCAGAGGGGGGAGGCTCTGTTGTGGCTTGTGCCAGTGTGAGGGAAATCGACTGTCCCGAGGTCCCAGATGGGACGGGCTGGTCATCTAGATCCAGTTGGACAGAGCTGCTGTCATCCCTGTGAGCCTCTTCTGTGGGTGGTGTGGACATGTCTGGACCCTCCTGTCCGGTGACATTGGGTAGGGGTCCTGCAGGGGTGTTAAGGCATGAATATCGTGCCATGGTGTGCAATGGGTGGGTGATCCTGTACCCCAGTGCTTGCATTCTTGTGTGGGACCTTTTGTGATAGATGTTTAGGGGGGGTGTGTCGGTATGTGCAGTGGCCATGCATTGGTGATGGGTGTCCATGCTTTGGTGTTGCATGCAGGGCTTGGTGTTGGGATGGGTGGGTTGTGATAGTTGGACATATGTGAAGAGTTGGAGTGATGGGATGAGGGCGAGGTTTGGTGGTATGTGATATCATGCAGGCAGGGTGGGAGATGTAATAGTTAAGATTTGACTTACCAGAGTCCATTCCTCCAGCTACTCCTGGGAGGCCCTCAGGATGCAGTATAGCCAAGACCTGCTCCTCCCATGTTGTTAGTTGTGGGGGAGGAGGTGGGGGTCCGCCGCCAGTCCTCTGAACTGCAATGTTGTTTGTTGAGAGCACAAAAAGTACCTTCCCCCGTGGGTCGTTCCACCTCTTCCTGATGTCATCCCGTGTTCTTGGGTGCTGTCCCACTGCGTTGACCCTGTCCACGATTCTGCGCCAAAGCTCCATCTTCCTAGCTATGGTGGTGTGCTCCACCTGTGATCCAAATAGCTGTGGCTCTACCCAGATGTTTTCCTCCACCATGACCCTGAGCTCCTCCTCAGAAAACCTGGGGTGTCTTTGCGGTGCCATGGGGTGGTGTGGGTGATGTGTGGGGTGGTGTGTGTTGTGATGTGTGGGGTGATGTTTAGGGGTGTGTGGTGTTTTGTGCGTGGATGTTGTGAGAGTGATCGTGTTGAGTGCCTGTGGATGCTAGTTTGTAGATGGTGGTGTCTCTTTCTGGCCTTCAGTCGCAACCGTGGTCGTACGGGTTTGTGGGTGATGTGGGTGTGTGTTTTATATTGTAGTGGATGTGTGGGAGTGGTGTGTGTATGTGATAGTGTGGGCGTATTCCTGTTGGCGTCACGGTGTTGGTTTTGGTATCGCCAGTTTATCACTGACCTTTGGTGTAGCGGACTTGTGTGGGTGTCTAAATTTTGGCAGATTCCGAGCTGTGGGTCATAATAGCTGTGGTGGAATTCCGCGGCGGTGTGTTGGCGGTCTTCTGCACGGCGGTAAGCGGCATTTACCGCCAATGTTGTAATGACCCCCATAGTGCGCAAAAAATACAAAACAACCTTGGATATTTTCAATGGTTATTTCTGACAGAACTTAGCACACGAAAGTTGGGATCTGAGTACATTCTCATTTGGCTCCCAAAAACACTTCCGCTGTTTGCCCCAAGGCTACAAGAACAGCCCAGGGCTGTTCTCAGCCTGTGTAACATCAATATTACAAGATATTGATCCTGAGACTACGTGGATGACATCTATCTCACAGATGACAACCTCAACATTCATACAGGGTTGACCAGATTTTTTGGCATTCACAGCGTTTTGATACAAATTTAATATTAGGAAAAATAAAATACCGTTTCTCAGGGTATTATTCTGAGATACGAGCTATCAAACAAGGGCAAAAGCATGGCCTGCACTTTCTAGAAAAATGTGCTCAACTCCAGCCACCAAACACAATCAAGAACTGCAGTCTTTACTTGGTGTTTCTAACTTTGGATGAACTTTCATTCCTGACTATGCACAACATATCAAGCCACTCTATGACTTAATAAGCCCTGATTTTTCTAGCAGACACTGGACAGTTGAACACACACGCATCCTTAGGGAATTGCAACAGGACATGTTAGAAGAAAACACTCATACACACGTGATAACAAATAAAATGTGGTTATCAGAATAATTGCTGGTGCCATTGAGCTCACTTTTGTTACCTTTAATGAGGGCGGCACAGAACCCATTCCATATAAATCATATCTATACTCTAATGCAGAACAACGTTTTGCAACCTCAGAACCAATTTTAACTGCAGCTCAGGTGGTTGTCATTAAGGAGAGGCCACTTTCCCAAGGGAAACAGATCATTGTCATTACCCCAGTGGCAGCATGAGAGGCTGTTACCAAAGCAAGCATTCCTAACACTAAAGCACAGTGGATTCTGTGTGCAACCTCCCTGACTGCCACCAAAGTGGATTACATCTTTGATCCAAAACTTCAGACACAAGAGTTTATCTAATATGAACAGGAGTACCCTGCACCTTTAGATATTTTGCAACTTGACAGATATGCTGTCATTTTGTGAGAAAGTACCCTCTTTCTAGCATGGTTACCCCCATTTTGGTCTGTTTTTCAGTGTGGTTTTGACTGTGTCACTGGGATCTTGCTAGTCAGGACCCCAGTGCTTATAGTTTGCTGCCTACGTGTCAGCATGTTTCATTGTTTTCGTCAGTATGCTTGACTGTGTCACTGGGATCCTGATTACCAGGACCCAAGTCCTTATGCTCCCTCTGTTTACTAATTTGTTCTTTCATACTGGTAACTCAGTATTTCACTCCAAATTGTCATACAAATTGTCATACTGGTCCCCCCTTATACGTCCTTAGTATATAGTACATAGGTACACAGAGCATTGGGGTTCCAGGGAATTCCTATGGGCTGCAGCATTACTTTTGCCACCCATGGAGGGCCCATGGAAAGGCTTCTACAGGACTACCATTGCAGCCTGTGTGAAATGGTGCATGCACCCTTTCACAGCCGTTTTCACTGCACGGGGTCACTTATAAGTCACCTATATACCAGGTCTTCAGAGCCTGAATGCTGGGTGCAAAGTACCTGTGTGTAAGGGCACTCCTGCACTAGCAGAGGTGCTCCCATGTCATCCAGGCCCATTTTCCTAGACTTCGTGAATGCGGGGACACCATTTTTAGTGTGCACTGGACATAGGTCAATACCTATGTCCAGCTTCACAATGGTAACTCCGAATATGGACATGTAAGGTGTCTAACAACTTGGAATTGTACACCAATACTGATTCCAGTATTGGCTGCACAATCCCATGCACTCTGGGGGCTCCACTGTGGATCACCAGTACTGCCATACCAGCCTTCTGAGGTTTTCCAGGCAGCCCCAGTTGCTGCCGCCTCACAGACAGGTTTCTGCCCTCCTGTTGCTTGAGCAGCTCAAGCCTAAGTAGGCAGAACAAAGGATTTCCTTTGGAATAGGGATGTTATACTCACTCCCTTTGGAAATAGGGGTTACAGGCATTGGGTAGCCTTCCAGAGCCTCTTGAAATGCTTTGAAGGGCACAGATGGTACCCTGCTTGCATAATCCAGTCTATACCGGTTCAGGGACCCCCAGTCCCTGCTCTGGTGCGAAATAGAACCAAGGAAAGAGGAGTGACCCTCCCCTGCCCAACACCACTCCAAGGGTGGTGCCCAGAGCTCCTCCAGAGTGTCCCTGGGTTTTGCCATCTTGGATTCCAAGGTTGTGAGGCACTCTGGGAGCATCTGAGTGGCCACTGCCAGCAGGTGATGTCAGAAACCTCCCCTGATAGGTGCTTACCTGGTTAGGTGACCAATCCCCCTGTCAGGGCTACTTAGGGTCTCTCCTCCGGGTGCTTCTTCAGATTCAGATTGCAAAACTCAAGCAGGAATCCTCTGCATCCTTTACTTCATCTTCTAAGAACAGAACAACCGTGGACCGCACCAGGAACTCTACAAAACTGCAACAAAGAAGCTAAGATGATGTCTGAAAACATTGTATCTTCAGCTCCTGCTAGCAACTTAAACAGTTTCCAGGCCATGCATCCTCCAAGGACTGCATGTCTTCAGCCTGCAACAGAAGAATGGTAGGAATCTCCTGTGGAGTGACAGAGTCACTTTCCTGCCTCTGCAGTGACGATCAGTGGCTTGGGTCCCCTCTCCAGATGACAGGCATGGATCCAGCAACACAGGTGGTGGACTAAAGTGACTTCGACTGTCCAACTTTTGTGGAGGTAAGGGAGATAAGGGCTTGCCCAGATGTGTACAGATGTGTGTGTGAATAAATGGATGGATGCCTGTGTGAGTGAGTGTGTGAATGAGTGGTGTGTGCCTGTGAGTGTGCATCTATGGGGGTAGGATTGGAAGGGGGCAGCGTGGATGACAGGCAGTGGGGGTTGTCTGGAGAGTGTTAGGGGGTGGGCCTCCTACTAGTGACAGGGAAGGAATTTGATCGCCATGAAAACCATGGCTGTAGGCAGGGTCATAATTCCACCAGTGGGACAGTAGCGGTCGCCAGATTGGAGATTGTTATCTCCATCCTGGTGGCTGCTGCCGCCATGGCAGTTGGTGTGGTACCTTCCGCCAATGTCATAATGTGGCGGTATGTACCGCCAGCCTGTTAGTGGTACTACCACCACATTTCCACCGACTGACAGGGTCATAATGACTCCATTTGTCTTCTCACCGGTGTTTCTTCTTTTGTACCTTTATCTAGGTTAGCAGGGGCTCCTGTTCTCCCTGGACTCTTCAGTGCTTCTTGGACTTGGTCCCCTTCTTCCACAGGTCTTCAGGTCTAGGAATCCATTGTTTGTGTCTTGCAGTCTCTTTTTGCTCTTGCATTATCTTCTATCACGAATTCTTGTGTGTTTTAGGAAATTTGTTGTGTTTTACTCCTTTTCTGGGCTCTGGGGTGGGGTCTATTTGGTGTTTTCTTACACTCCCAGCACTACACTTGCCTAGGTGGGAAACTGACTTTCGCATTCCACTATTTTAGTATATGGCTTGTGTTTCCCCTAGGTCCATTGCATCCTATTGTGATTTTCACTATTTGGGCTGTTCTCTTACTGTGGACACACCTGTTTTTGGTTACTAGTGTATATATGTTGTGTAATTTACTTACCTCCTAAGGGAGTATAGTCTCCAAAGTATTTTTGGTATTTGGTCACTGAAATAAAGTACCTTTATTTGTGTAACACTGAGTATTGTCATTCATGTGTGTGAGTACTGTGTGGCTACAGTGGTATTGCAAGAGCTTTGCATGTCTCCTAGTTCAGCCTTGGCTGCTCTGCCTACAGCTACCTCTAGACAGCCTGGCTTCTAAACACTGACTATATTTCACTAATAAGGGATAACTGGAACTGGTATAAGGTATAAGTACCTTTGATACTCACTACAAATCAGGCCAGCCTCCTTCACATTTAAACTGAAGGTTCAGCACAACCAGCTGTAGGTACTAAACATCAATACTCAGCCACTTGTGCAGCCATGAACGGAGCGATGAAGGATGGAGTTTTCCACCCTCACAATACCTACACGCAGACCGTGGAGACTACACAGCTTAGCTGGTTGAACTGAAAGCCCTTATCTTAACGCTAGAACACAGAGATCCAGAATTACTGACTTTGATTTTCTGTGACACATACTACTGTGTCCAGTCCTACAATGAGTATCTTAATCATTGGCGATTGAACAGGTTTAGAGATTCCAGAGGGAACACCATAGAACTCAAAACTCTTTGGGGGAGGGTGGCAGATCTCAAGGATAAGCTAGCTTTTGTCCATGTAGTACATACATCTGGCCCCCAAAGTGTAGAAGTACACGTTATCGTTAACACTTTGGCTAATGAAGCTGCTAAATCTGCAGTAGCTAAGGCTTCTGTGGCTGCAGAGATTCGTTCTCAGACGAGATTGCATAATGACATTTTGACTGCTGTGGAAGCTTCGGCTGGGTGCATGCCTCTCCCAAAAGCATATCCTACAAAATATTCTTATCACATCAGTGCACAGACTGTTGCTTATGCAACAATTCTTGGGGTTGGAGATCGAGCGATCCCCAACCAAGACCAGAGATTAGATCTCATCAAAGCAGCGCAAGAGGGTGTTGCATCTGCTCAGGCTGGTATTTCGGCCACAGTAACACTCTTACAGAAATTCTTTTGGTAGCCAGGTCTATACAAACAGACAAAACAATATGGCCCTCATTCTGACCTTGGCGGGCGGCGGAGGCCGCCCGCCAAAGTCCCGCCGTCAGGTTACCGTTCCGTGGTCGAAAGACCGCGGCGGTAATTCTGACTTTCCTGCTCGGCTGGCGGGCGGTCGCCTTCAGACCGCCAGCCAGCCCAGCGGGAAAGAGGCTTCCACGATGAAGCCGGCTCGGAATCGAGCCGGCGGAGTGGAAGCTGTGCGACGGGTGCAGTTGCACCCGTCGCGTATTTCACTGTCTGCGCAGCAGACAGTGAAATACATGTAGGGGCCCTCTTACGGGGGCCCCTGCAGTGCCCATGCCAGTGGCATGGGCACTGCAGGGGCCCCCAGGGGCCCCGCGACCCCCCCTACCGCCATCCGGATCTCGGCGGTCCGACCGCCGGGATCTGGATGGCGGTAGGGGGGGTCGGAATCCCCGCGGCGGTGCAGCAAGCTGCGCCGCCGCAGAGGATTCAATGGGGCCGCGGTACACTGGCGGGACCCCGCCAGTGGTGCCGGTCCGACCGCGGCTTTACCGCCGCGGTCGGAATCCCCATTGGAGCACCGCCGGCCTGTCGGCGGTGCTCCCGCGGTCCTCCGCCCTGGCGGTCAAAGACCGCCAGGGTCAGAATGACCACCTATGTCCTTTGTTGTGACATTTGACAACAAATCGAGGGCTCCAACATTAAACACCCACCGTAGACATCCCTCTTAAGGTCCAATAGGCCAATACAGTGTATGTACCTGAACCATTGTGGTCCCCTTCAACCTGATGGTGCATACAAATACATCTTGGTCGCTGTAGATTCTTATACTAGATTCCTGTGGGTAAGGCCTCAGTGGTTGGCTGATGCTTGAACTGTTATTAAAGACATGCCAATCTTTATCGGTAAATATGCGGTTACAGGATTCCATTCAGACCAGGGCCCTGCTTTTGCCTCTAAGGCATTCAGGGACACAATGGGGACGATGGGTGTTGAACTCCATTACTCCTCACCAAACCATCATGAGGGAAATTTGGTCATGGAGATGAGTCCTTAACAGCTAGAGTATTCGGTTCTGGCTGCAGTTGGCTTCATCAACTATATGGAGTCCAGAGAGCACTGACAAATCTGCCAAGAAGGACCTTGGGGGGATGCACTCCCTATGAGGTTCTCTATGGATACCTATGTATGTCCCAGAGCTTGATGGTCCTGGTTTGGTGGCAGCTGATACACCTTTTAACATAAATGAACATCTCACTGTCTTACAGGAGCTTCAACAATTTTGTAATTACAAATCATCCGCCAGTGCTGCCACCTTAGGAATAAGGGATTTACCAACAACTTCTATTGGCTGGACTCTTAAAGTTGGGAATCTGGTTTGTGAGAAGATCGCTGTGACAAAGGAATTCAGCCCTTCCTACAGAGCACCGGTCCCAGTCCTGGGAATACAAGGTACCAGAACAGTCATATTATCACAGCTGCCAGGCTGCAAATCTAATAGATTAATTTCCATTGACAATGTCAAACTGCGCAGTAGACCCAGAGGTCCCTTGGGTAGTTCCCTGTTCCTGGTCTCCTCTCACTACCCAACAGGACATACCTCTTCAAAGCAGAACTAACAATATTTCTGACTAACCAAGCATGTCCAACAGTGCTACAAATACCTCCTCGACCGTGGGGAGGGCGAAAAATTAGCTCCTGCTGATTCCAGTTCCCACTTCAACGACAACGCCTGTCCAAGATTTGGCTGTTTTCTACAACAAGACAACACTAATTGACATTGTCAACTAGGAGCCTCCACGTGAAGTGCATCCATCCACCGGTAATACACCTGCGTTTGCAGAGACTGCTTCTGGTTACTTCATCGACATTGATGACTTTTCTTCAGATTCATCCACTCCAGCGATTGAACATGTTTCAAAGACACATAAGCTGTATCTATGGCTTAAAAATAACTATTTAATTCACCCATGGAACTATTTAAGGTTCTGCTTGACTTTTGTTGCTTGACATTTTTTGCATTATTTCTATGGATTGGTTTTGTGACTGTTTTCTTTTTACTTATAAATGGTCATTACCTTCCTGAACACTCCTTTGTTGAGCCAGTGTATGTTTTAACTCCATATAATTCCTCACATAAGGTGCAAAGAGACTTGTCCCTTGTGAACATTTCAGCTGTACGGATTCCTGATGGGATTGTGTGTGACAAAGTTCTATTTGATATATATGGTCCTACTAAGGATATTCAAATTCCATATGTCTTCGAAATACCTATAACTTATGTAATTACACTTGGTTTTGTATCTGATGATTGGGATGTCCAAACAGTTGATTCAATGTTAACTGAAATGAAGGTCTATTCAGTATTTGAAAGTGATGATGTATACACCAATACAAAGATTTATGGGGAAATATTCCGTTATAACTACTGAGGACATTACTACTTGCTCCGTGCACTTAGACATAGATCAATATTTAGGCCCTCATTACAACCCTGGTGGTCGGTGATAATGTGGCGGTAATACGGCCAACAGGCTGGTGCTAAATACTGGCAAATTATGACCATGGCGGAAAGAGCTCAGACAGACAGCTTGTTTACCATACCGACCGCCAGGGCGGAAACAACAGCCTGCCTACAGCCAGGCGGAAGTCAATGCTACACCCACCATATTAAGACCATGCAAACTGCCACCTTTTCTGGGGCGGTACCAATGACATGAAAAGCTTGGTGGAAATACTGCACAAAAGGGAAATGACTCACCTGTGGAGACTCAGGGAAGAACCACACCACCGTGGAGCCTGAACTGCATATATTCCCAATGCTGTTCTACGTCCTGCTCCATCACGAACACCAACGACGGTGAAGACGACCACAGTGAGTACAGCCACCTAGCACACAGGGGAAGGGGGAGGAAAAGAGACAGTGAAACACACACACAACACACACCCAACACACACACACCATACACACAAGCAGATACAGTAATAAAACATATACACCCTATAACCCTCTAGAAAAATGAAAGGACAACACAAACAGATAAGAGTGAGTATAATAAGATAAATAAAGCAGAAATACGTACATCCAGTTTAAAAGTGTATACATATTTACAAATCATGGGACACTGCCAAGTCCTCAATGTTTGTTGGCCACAGGGCCACATCACAACATCCAAGGCCCCACTTGACTCCTGCAACAAAACAGAGTGAACACTGCAGGGGCATCAGTTGTAAAATAGGCAGGCACCTCAGGGGGACAGGGAATGTGGGGCACCTCAGCCGGCAGATGAAACAACACCACTGGTCCTGGAGGGGGCAACATGTCCTGTGCTTGGTCCTGGGAAGTGTAAGGCCATAGTCTCTCAGGTGGATGACTTGCCCACTTGCTCTGGAGTGGGCAACATGCCCTGTGCTTGGTCCTGGGGAGTGCAAGGCCACAGTCTCTCAAGTGGGTGACCTCCCCACATGCTCTGGAGGGAGCAACATGCCCTGTGACTGGTCCTGGGGAGTGCAAGGCCACAGCCTCTCGAGTGGGTGACTTGCCCACATGCTCTGGAGAGGGCAACATGCCCTGTGTCCTGGGGAGTGCAAGGCCACAGTCTCTCCAGTGAGTAAGTTGCCCACTGGATCTAGAGGAGGCAACATGCCCTGTGCTCTTCATCCTGGGGACGATGGGGTGAGTGGATGGCTTCTCCACTGGTTCTGGAGGGGGCATCGTTCCCTGTGATGCAGGTCTTGGGGAGTGCAAGGTCGCAGTCTGTTAGCTGGGTGTCAGTCCCACAGGATTTTCAGGGGCAGTCCGCACAACAGCCCATGGATGCAGGACTAAGCACTGTCCGCCGGCGGTGACGGCTGCTCAGTGGTGGTGATGTTGCAGCTGGTGGTGGGGGGAAGCTCCTGCCCATTCCATGCAGCATCAGATGGTTACCCACTGCTCGTGGTGGTGCTGGTGCTGCTGGTGGTGGTTGTTGGGGGAAGCCCCTACCCATCACCTGCAGCCTCGGATTGCTGCCCACTGCTGGTGGTGGTGCTGCTGCTTCTGGTGGTGGGTGTGGGGGGAAGCTCCTGCTCATCCACTGCAGCCTTGGATGGCTGCACCACCATGGTTTGTGGTGGGAGCTCCAACTGAGTCCCAGCACCAGGCCTCTTGTCCTTTCTGCCTGTGGGTGCAGGACCCTTGCCCTTCCTGGCAGCAGCTGGTGATGGCTCCTTGCTCCTCATGGCAGCAGCTGGTGATGGCTCCTTGCTCCTCTTCACAGCAGCTGGGGGTGGCACCTTTACTTTCACGGTAGCAGCTGAGGGGGAACCTTTACCTTCCTGGCAGTAGTAGATGCCCACTAACAATATTGGGATTGGAGTGTTTCTGAGCTTACACATCATTGAACATACCCTGCCATGTTCACCCTGTCCTAGGGGCAGCCAAAGACCACATCCCCTACCCAGGTAAAACCTTAACACGTGCAAAGTCATGATGCTGAATCTGTACTCACCCCCTTGTGGCTTCTCTGCTATGATGCCTTCAAGCGCTCATCCAACTCCAGATAGGCCACTGCCAGGTTACAGAACACCAGGGGGGTCAGGGTACGATGGGCACCCTTTCCTCATTGAGAGGCCAGCCCCAGCTGGGCCTCCTCCATGTTCCTTGCTCTGCGGCACATGTGCTCCCACCGTTTGCGGCAGTGGGTACTCTGCCTGTCAAAGACCCCAAGGGTCCACACCTCCTTGGCGATGGCACACTAAGGCCCATATTTATACTTTTTGACGCTAAACTGCGCTAACGCAGTTTAGCGTAAAAAAATTTTGCGCCGTCTAACGCCATTCTGAAGCGCCATGCGGGCGCCGTATTTATGGAATGGCGTTAGCCGGCGCAAGCAGACCGGCGCTGCCTGGTGTGCGTGGAAAAAAACCACGTAGACCAGGCAGCGCCGGCGTTGGGCAAAAATGACGTTAGGGCGTCTTAAAATGGGGCAAGTCAGGTTGAGGCAAAAAAATCGTCTTAACCCGACTTGCGCCATTTTTTAACGACGCCCATCCCCCATCAACATGACTCCTATCATTGTAAAGATAGGAGTCATGCCCCCTTGCCCAATGGCCATGCCCAGGGGACTTCTGTCCCCTGGGCATGGTCATTGGGCATAGTGGCATGTAGGGGGGCAGAAATCAGGCCCCCCTATGCCAAAAAAAATTATTAAAAAAAATAATAATAATACTTACCTGAACTTACCTGAATGTCCCTGGGGTGGGTCCCTCCAGCCTTGGGTGTCCTGCTGGGGTGGGCAAGGGTGGCAGGGGGGGTCCCTGGGGGCAGGGGAGGGCACTCTGGGCTCATTTTGAGCCCACTTGTCCCTTAACGCCATGCCTGACCCAGGCGTTAAAAAGCGGCGCAAATGCGCCGTTTTTAGCCACGCCCACTCCCGGGCGTCTCTTTTGCCCGGGAGTATAAATACCACGTAAAGGCCTGGGAGTCATTTTTTAGACGGGAACGCCTCCCTTGCATATCATTAACGCAAGGAAGGGGTTCACGCTAAAAAATGACGCACATTCCGGGAACTTTGGCGCTATACGCCTCTAACGCCATAGTATAAATATGGCGTTAGTTGGCGTTAGTTTAGCGTCGAATTTGCGTCGAAAAAAACGACGCAAATTCGGCGCAAACGGAGTATAAATACGGCCCTAAATTCCCTTTTTCTGATGGGTGCTGACCTGCAGAAAAAATACAGCAGAAAAGGTATTAGTCATACCGTCCGGGCTGCTATACTCATGGCCCAACATATCCCCCCATCCCCTTATGCACATACATTGCCCACCATACATGCAGCATTCTGCCCAGGAACACTCAGACCCCACCCTTCACTAGGCTTACACACACAGCAATTCATACATTCATGCATTGTGCTCATAGTGTACTCACCTGTTTGTCTGGAGGACCATAGAGTAAAGTGTACTGGGGTAGGACCCTATCCACTAGTCTCTCCAACTCCTCCGAAGTGAAGATAGGGGCCCTTTCACCACACACTCGAGCCATTGTCGCTTCCAGACAAAGGTCACAGCAGCACTTGGAGTGTAGGGCCTCTCTTGTTGAAGGTCAGGTAGCAAATGAGTGCACAGATAGAAAATAGTGGTCACGTCCGCAGCGGTGAGTACCGTCACCGCTGGCATACATCGCCATTGGCTCCTGGAACTCATAGGGCCCAATGATAACCAATGCGGTGTTGTGCGGCGATCGTCGACCGCCAACCGCAATGGCGCACAACGCCAGCGGAATTACCACATTCCCACTTGTCTCTCCTCCCAGGTCAGGCAGCCGCCATTTCAGGGGGGCACAGGCCATGGCACCTAACTGCGTCACAGCAGACATTGGCACATCAATTGACTTATGAGTACACATACTGTTTCTGTAAAGCAAAAATTGCATATTAATTTGGACATATGTGTGAATATGACCTTCTGCTCACCGTTTTTCACCCTAGAGTTTAACCGCTGAGGATGAATAGGAGATGGAGACATCCCCCACGTGTGCAGACCCCTGGTGGACCTGGCGACAATGGAAAACAGGCACATTATCCTGACCTACAGACTTGTTAGGGCCACAATCCAGGAACTGTGTGCCCAATTAGAGCCAGACCTGATTTCAGCTATCCATCACCCCACAGGTCTCCCCTGTCAACATCAGGACAGTGCACGCTCTACGGGCCACTACAATGCAAAAACCCAACCTTTATGCAAGGACCTAATTCATGCAATGTATTTATATGCAGTATCTTTTGCATTGCAGACTTTAGCCTTGAAAAACACTATTAATGATGTTTGCAATAACTGTTCATTTGCAATATATTTACTGCAGGCTTACTGAGTGTGTTAGGGTGTGGTCCCTTTCTAGGACCTTCTAGAAGCTTTCCCTGCAGCATGACTCGGTGCGGTTTGTGGGCTGGGCCAGACTCTATACAAGGGAGCCAGCCCAGCTCCACATGCTCACTATTCAGAGGTCCCAGTGCAGAGCAGCAGCAACTTCCTGAGCTCCTGTTCCAGAGGCCTACTTTGATCTTCCAGGCCTTGCCCTTCATTGTATTGGTGATCCTTGATCAGGGTGGTAAGACGGAGGTCTGGCTGGGCCCCCGATCCCGTTTTCGAAGGCATTTGAGTTCTTGGGCCTAATTTTCATATTGGGAGATTTTTCCTTGTGCGTGTGAATGTGCTCTTGGTTTCTGGCATTTACATATTGATTACCGAATCACAAGACGCGCAATTCATTTCTGGCATTTGACTTTTGAGATTCAGGTCGGCAACAGTGTGCGTGACCATTTCTAGACATTTGCATATTGGCATTAAAATCGGCAAGACACGCGATTAATTTCTTGTGTTTGACTCTTGATACTCGTGCGCTATAATTTCTTGGCAGTTATATGGTGGCAATCAAATCGGTTATTAATACGGGTAGCGGTATACCGCCGCGGTCAGCAGTCAGCATGGCTGTAAGCGGCACTTACTTCCAATGTTGTAATGAGGGCCTGTGTCTGGAACCTACAATGGCCCTAGTGACTCTGGAAAGGGCCCCTGCACTCACATCGGCGGAGTTGGAGAGCCTAGTGGATGGGGTCCAACCCCTGTACGGACTGCTATATCGGCCTGCAGACCAGCAGGTGAGTACACTGTGAGTACGATGCATTGGGTATGAATGCATGGAGTGGTGTGTGTGAAGGCCTTGTGTAGGAGGGGTTGATGGATGGGCCCTGGGCAGAGTGAAGCATGTATGCTGGGCCATGTCTGTGCATAAGGGGATGGGAGGGCTATGGTGGGCCATGAGTGTAACAGGCAGGACGGTCTAAATAATACCTTTCCCTGTGTATATTTCCTCTGCAGGGCAGCTCCCATCAGAAGAAGGGCATATGGCGTGCCATTGCCAAGGACGTGCGATCCCTGGGGGTCTATGGCAGGCGGAGCACCCACTGTCGCAAATGGTGGGAGGACCTGAGACACTCGGCAGGGAAGATGGTGGAGGCCCAGCTGTGGATGGCCTCCGAACAAGGAAGTGGTGCCTGTCGAAAGCTAACCCCCCGGATAGCCTGCATACTGGCGGTGCCCTATCCGGAGCTGGATGGGCGCTTGGGGGCATCACAGCAGCCACAAGGGGGTGAGTACAGTGCCCATCATTACTACTTATGCCTGCTGGGGTGGTATTCGGGTGGGGAAAGTGTGCCTGTGGCTGCCCCTCGGCCAGGGCTGATATTGCAGTGTAGGTCCATGTTGGGCAGGGTTCTTATGTGATATTCCTCCAACCTAGCTAGTAGGCATCCACTACTGGGCAGTGGTGTGTGGGTCCCAGGTATGTTGCAGTGGGTGATATGTGTCCCTCCCCATGCCCTGGTGACTAGCATTGTTACTGGTAGTGCATTGCATAGTGCGTAGGGCTGTTCCCTGTGTGTGAGGGTGCTGTGTACACCAACGGTGGTGTTGTTGCTGGCATTGACCAAGTATATCCTCTGTCTCTCCCCCCTTTTTGTTTTGTCACCCTGCCCTTGTGTGCCTTAGCATCATCTGGCAGAGGAGCAGAGGCACCATCAACGGAGGGAGCTGCATCCCACATGGGCCTGGAGGCCGAATCCACCAACGTTAAGGGCACCAGTTGGACTGAGGGCGAGGGGAGCACCACGGAGGAGACAGGAGGGGACACTACCAACAGCGACACCTCCTCCGATGGCAGCTCCCCGGCGATGGCGGACACCTCTGTGGCCACCCCAACTACAGGTACAGCTGCCCCCCGTACCAGCACTGCCCTCCCAGCAGACTCTCAGTGTGCTTTCGGTGCCCGCTCACCCAGGAGGGTGGGCATCTCCTTCGCCCCAGGCACCTCAGGCCCTGCACCAGTCAACCCTGCTGCCCTAAGTGAGGAGGATATTGACCTCCTGAGATCCCTCTCTTTTGGGCAGTCAACCATACTGAATGCCATCCAGGTTGTAGCAGGGCATTTGCAACAAACAAATGCATACCTGGAGGGCATTCACTCTGGCATGGCGGCTCAACAGAGAGCATTCCAGGCTCTCGCCAACGCACTGATGGCAGCCATTGTCACTGTCTCCAGCATACCTCCTCCAACATCCTCTACCGAGTCCCAATCCCCTCAACCCCAGCCTATCCCAAGCACACCTTCAGACCAGCAATCACCCAAATCAATGCACAGAAGTGGCTCAGGCAAACACAAGCACCACACTTCATCTCACAGGCACTCACAGAAGCACCATCCACATGCAGAAACACCAACATCCACTGTGTCCCCCTCCTCCTCATCATCCACCTCCCTCCCAGTAGCGTCTCCACTCACACCTGCATGCACTACATCCTCATCCACTACCTCCATCACCAGCACGCCTATCACTACACGCCCCTCACTGGCAGTCACCACCCCCACAACCATGCACACGTCCCCTGTGTCCTCTCCCACTGTGTCTGTGACCCCTCCTACCAAAGTACACAAACATAAGCACACAGACACCTAACAGGCATCCAACTCACAACAGCACCCAGCCCATGCACCTGCACCCAAACACAGCAGACTGATACCTCCTACAACCAGTCCCTCTTCCTCCACTCCCAAACCTTCACCCTCGTCCCACCCCAGTGTCTCTAAGAAGCTTTTCGTCACCACCCTTGACCTATTCCCTGTCCCTCCCCCCGGTCCTTTATTTCGGGACTTCAGGCCAGGGTGGCCAGAACCCAGCCCAGCACCTCAGCCACCTAGTCCACGGCCACTGTGGTTTCTGCAGCTACTGCAGGTGTGAGAGGCTCCAAGAGGCACCCATCAGCCCAGCCAGTGTGCCAGCACCTCCTGCCAAGGACAAGAAGGGTCCGCCACCTAGCATGGGCAAGAAGGGGACACCAGACAGCAAGGGGAAGGAGGCATCACCAGCCAGCAAGGGCAAGAAAAAGACACCAGCTGGCAGAAGCAAGGAGGCACCACCATCTTCCAAGGGCAGGAAGGGGCACACAACACCAGCCATGGCACTTCAGCCATCGGAGGCTGCAGGTAAAGGCCTGGAGGCAACCACCACCATTGCAAACACCACCACCTGCGCCATGGTCAGCACCGCCACCTTCACCGCGGCCACCAGCACCACTGCCAGCAGCAGCAGCCCCAGTGGGCAGCTGTCCGAGGCTGCAGGTAAAGGCTTGGAGGCTACCACCACCACTGCCAGCACCCCCACCTTCAGCGCAACTGGCATCCACTGAGCAGCCGTCACCGCTGGCGTGCAGTGTGTAGTGGTTACTACATGGGCTGAAGTGCGTCCTGGCCCCTGCAACACCTGTGGGTGTGACACACAGGTGAGAAACTGTGACCTTGCCCCATCCTGGATGAAGCAGACTGGGCACCAGGCCCCCTCCAGAACCAGTGGAAGAAGGCAGCCATTCAGCCGCTCCTTGGCAGAATGAAGCACACTGGGCACCAGGCCCCCTCCAGAACCAGTGGAAGAAAACACCCAATAGAGAGACTGTGGCTTGGCACTGTCCAGGACCAAGCAGTGGGCAACCCACCCACTAGAGAGATGGTGGCTTTGCACTCGCCAGGACCAAGCAGTGGGCAACCCACCCACTAGAGAGACTGTGGTTTTGCACTTCCCAGGATGTAGCCCCCTCCAGGAGCAGTGGCGTTGTACCATCCTCCGGCTGAGGTGACCTCCATTCCCCATCCCCCTGAGGTGCCTGTGTGTTTTCGACCTGATGCCCCTGCAGTGTTCTCTCCGTATTGAGGCAGGAGTCAAGTGTGGCCTTGACCTATGTGTTTTGGCCCAGTGGCCCACTGACTTTTTGGAGTGGTCATTGTCCCTCCTTTTGTATATAGTGTAAATATTGTACATACTGTTTATTGATTTTAGTGTGTATTTTTCTAAAACTGTACTTTTACACTCATTTTATTCCATTCCTTTTGTCGTTGCGTCATTCCTGAGGGTTACGGGGTGTATATGTAATGTTGCTGCATCTGCTTGTGTGTATGGTGTTGGGGGTGGGGGTGTGGGTGGAGGTGTTGTGTGTTGCATGTTTGTGTCACTCTCTTTTTCCTCCCCCCTCCCTTGTGTGTTAGGTGCAGTACACATTGTGGTCGTCGTTGCCGGTGTTCGTGTTCCTGGTGTAGGAGAAGGTACACCAGCATTGGGAAGAAGTGCAGCTCGGGCTTCATGGAGTCGTGGTTCTTCCTTGAGTGTCGAGAGGTGAGTCATTTCCCTTCAGAGTACTGTTTCTGCCGTGCTTTTGATGGCATTGGTACCACCCCAGAAAAGGTGGCGGATAGGCGTGTTGTAGTGCAGTGGGTGGTACATTGTCTTCCGCCTGGCTGTTGGCGGTTACTGCTGCGGTGTTTGTTGCTACCGCCGTGGCGGACGGAGTGTTAAAGTGGCTGTCTGTATTGGCAGTTTCCGCCATGGTCATGATTTAATTTTTTTTACCGACAGCATGTTGGTGGTATTACCACTGCTTTATCAACGACCGCCACGGTTGTAATGAGGGCCACAGTCACAGCAGCACATGGATTGTAGGTCCTCTCCTATTGAAGGTCAGGTAGCAAGTGAGTGAACAGATAGAAAATTACGATGACGTCCACAGTGGTGCATACCGTCACAGCCGGCGTATATCAGCATTGGCCACTGTACCCCATAAGGCCCAATAATAACCAATGAGGAGTTGCACTGTGGTTCCCAACTTCCTCCTGCAACGGCGCACAATGGCAGTGGAATGACCTCACTTCCACCTGTCCCTCCATACAGGACAGGCACACGCCTTTTCAGGGTGGGAGGTAGACCATGGATCATAACTGCGCCACAGATCACTATTGTACATTCAAGATCAATGCCACTAATACATTATAATATCACACCATGTATTGATCTGTAGTGGCTACAATGTACAGATTATCACTCGCTCCTCACTCTTTTGCCCCATAGATTGCAACCACTGCGGAGGAATAGGAGATGGAGACAACCCCCCATGTACAGACTCCTGGTGGACTTGGCAACAATGGAGGACAGGCACATTATTATCCTCACCTACAGACTTGACAGGGCCACAATCACGGAGCTGTGTGCCCAACTGGAGCCTGACCTGATATCTTCTATCCATCACCCCACTGGAATCCCCCCTCCTGTGTAAGTGCTATCAGTGCTCCATTTCTTGGCAACTGGTTCTTTCCAAGTGACAGTGGGCTTGGCAGCAGGAATGTCACAGCCAATGTTCTCAATAGTGCTGACCAGAGTGTTGTATGCCCTGATTAAACACATGTGCAGCTACATTGCTTTCCCCCAAGTGGAAGATTTGGCCACAGTGAAGGCTGACTGCTATGCAATGGGACATAGCCCCAACATAATTGAGGCGATTGATGGAACACATATTGCATTTGTCTCCCCCTACCAAAATGAACAGGTCTTCAGAAATCGAAAAGAGTTTTCACTCGATTAAGGTGCTACTGGTGTGTTTGGCAGAATAGTACATCTCCCATGTAACTGCTAAGTATCCAGGCTCGGTACATTATGCTTTTATCCTGAGGAATAGCAGCATCCCTAATGTGATTGCCCAACTACAGAGGCTCAGGGTGTGGCTAATAGGTGAGCCCTGGTTCCTATCCAGTGGATGATGGTGTATGGGTATGGTGTGGGCCCTATGGCATAGAGTGTGGCTAACAGTTGTCCCTCGATATTTGCAGGTGACTCTGGTTACCCCAACCTCTCATGCCTACTGACCCCTGTGAGGAATACCGGGACAAGGGCACAATGGCCGAACGAGAAGGATAATAGAACGTACTACCAGAAAGGCCAGGTTTCAGTGCCTCCATCTAAAAGGTGGATCCCTGTGCTACTTACCCAACAAGGTCTGCCAGATCATCGTGGCATGCTGCATGTTACACAACCTTTCCTTGAGCCTTTTCTGCAGGAGGAGGAGGCTGGAGATGGCTGTGTGCCAGCTGTGGACCCTGTGGACAGTGAAGATGAGGAAGATGAGGATGAGGATGAGGACAACAGAACTGCAGTGATTAAACAATACTTACAATGACACACAGGTAAGAAAGTGTAACTTCACATTTAATTGATAGTTTTGTGTTTGACATTGTCACTGGCAGGCTGTGAATTCCTAATTCTATGCCCACTCAATGTACCCTTTGGCAACTCTTTTTGCAGATGCTGGTTCCCCACTATCTCACCTGGTGTGTTCATTGCAGCCAACTACAGGTCTTTCCTATGTATACATTTCTGTACAGTTGAATTGCAATGTTTAAACCTTGTTAAGCAAATACATACTTAAATCATTTGACATAGTCCATACATTTTTTTATAGTGTGTTTATTGCAGTGCTCTGAAGAAATTGGGAAGTGCAATGAGCTGGGTTGATGATGGAGGGAAGTCCAGGGTAGAGTCCAGTCTGTTTATAGCACAGGTGCATTGTCCAAGGGGGCATAGGAAGGGGAGCAATGGCAGTTCAAGGTTGACAGGGTGACAGAGTGGGAGACAAGGGTGACAATCAGGAGAGTCTTATTTCCTGCTGGGTGTCTTGGCTTTAGTCTCTGGCTTCAGCCTGGATTGAGGGAACGTTTGCGGGGTGGTTCTCCTTCTGCAGGTGGAGGGGTGCTGGTGGCCTGTTGGTCCTGTGGCTGGGCCTCCTGTCCACTAGCGGCAGCAGAGGTGGAGGGTTGTTCTTCGGTCTGGCTAGTGGCAGGGACTCGCTGGTGTGAGACTACCTCCCTCATAATGTTGGCCATGTCTGCCAACACCCCTGCAATGGAGACCAGGGTGGTGTTAATGGACTTTTTTCCTCCCTGATCCCCTGGTACTGTCCCTCCTGCAGCCGCATGTTCTCCTGCAACTTAACCAGAATCAGGCCCAGCTTATCCTGGGAATGTCGGTATGCTCCCAGGATTGCGGTGAGTGCCTCTTTGAGAGTCGGTTCCCTGGGCCTGTCCTCCCCCTGGCGCACAGCAGTCCTCCCAGTTTCCCTGTTGTCTTGTCCTGTGCCTCTGTTCCCTGAACCGTGTGCCCACTGCCACTGACCGCAGGTCCCTGATTGTCCTGGGTTTGTGGTGTACCGTGGGGTCCCTGTAGTGGTGAACACACTGCTGATTGAAGTGTCCTGGTGACAGAAGTATGGGCTTGCTTGGTGGGTGCTGTGGTGTTGTTCCCTGAGGGGGGAGGCTCTGTGGTGGTCTGGGACTGTGCCCGGGTAACCGACTGTCTGGAGGTCCCTGATGGGCCAGGTTGGTCATCCAGATCCTGGCGAGCAGAGTTGCTGTCATCACTGTGGGTCTCTTCTGTGTGGGACTGGATGTTGCTGGCACCTCTTCTCCAGTGACATTGGCTGGGATACCTGTGGGGATGTTTATGCAGTGTTATTATTTCTGTGTGTGACATATTGTGCATGGGTGGATTTCCCTCTTTGTTTGTATTCACCCTGGCAGTTTTCCTTGTGTGAGCTGTTATGTGGTGGGGTAGGTGATTCTCTAGTGTTCATGCTTTAGTGATAGGTTTCCATGCAGGTCTGTGAGTGGTGTCCATGCATTAGTGGTGCATGCTGGGCTTGGCATTGGGATGAGTGGGTTGTGATGGTGGGGGGTGGGGGAAGTGGTGGAGTGATGGGAGTGAGGGTGAGGGTATGTGATGGCATGCAGGTAGGAGGGTAGTAGTAGTATAGAGTTGACTTACCAGGGTCCAGTTCTCCTCCTACTCTGACCAGGCCCTCAGGATGCATGTTTGCCAAGACATGCTCCTCCCATGTTGTTAGTTGTGGTGGAGGAGGTGGGGGTCCACCGCCAGTCCTCTATAGTGCGAGCTGATGTCTTGCTGCAATGGAATGCACCTTCCCCTGTAGGTCGTTCCACTTCTTCCTGATGTCATCCCTTGTTCTGTTGCTGTCCCACGGCATGACCCTGTATCTGCTGCACCTGTGATCCGAATAGCTGTGGCTCTACCCGGATGATTTCCTCCACCATGACCCTTAGCTCCTCCTCAGAAAATCTGGGGTGCCTTTGTGGTGCCATGGGTGTAGTGTGAGTGGTGTGGGTGAGGGTGTGTAGGGTGATGTGTTGGGGTGTGTGATGTAAGGTGCGTGGGTGGTGTATAGGTGATGGTGGTATGTGGCTCTGGTTGTGTGAGTGCTCTTGCTGTCTCTCTCTGGTGGCAATGGTTTGTAGTCATAAAGGGTTGTGGGTAGTGTGGGTGTGTGTTTTATAGTGATGTGGGTATGTAGGTGTGGTGTGTGTATGGGTGTGAGATGTATGTAGTTTGAATTGACTAATATAGTGTTTTGTATGAGTGTGTGTATTTTGAGCGCGGCGATATGTACCGCCACTGGTTAACCACCATTGAATGTCAGTCGCAGTGATTCGTGGGTCATAATGTTGTGGACGTAGTTCTGTTGGCGTAACGGTGTGGGTTTTGATACCGCCAGTTTATCACTGACCTTTGGTGTGACGGATTTGTGTCTGTGGCTGAACAGTGACGGATTGGTGTGTGTGTGTCATAATATGGTGAACGGATATCGACGCAGTGGCGGTATATTGGCGGCAGTCAGCATGGCGGTAAGTGGGATTTACCACCAATGTCATAATGAGGGCCTTAATTATACACAGTGGGAACACTGTTCAACTCCACCTGTGGAGAGCCCAAAACATTATGCGGATAAATTCATTTATTTTTCTGGGCATGACACAAATAATCCAGAGTCATATTATTTCAAGTTACCTCCTTCAAAATTTAGGAAAATGTTGCTAACTAACACAAAACTGATTTATTCAGGTTCTTTTGTTTCCTGTCTTCCAGTTGAAGGTTACGAATATTGGAAGAACACTTTTGATTTAAAGAGTGTATTGGGACCACAAGATTAGCAAATTCAGGGTATGGAAGCTTTATTTAGAGTGTGCCTTATTCCTGTGCAAATGATCTTTTTAAATTATACCATTCAACAGACATCCTGTCTGGGGTTAGCGAAAATGAAATAAATAAATGCACCCAGTATCACCACACCAGCAAAATTCAATAACTGGCACAGAGGAAGAACTAGATGCAAAGGTTCAGGTTGACACCTATAACTCTTTACTTTCCTGTCACAGTAGGTGGCTACTATGGGCAATAGATACAAATGGGTGTCAGGCATGTTTTGTGAATTCCTCATGGGGTTTCAAGATTAGCCAGACAGACCCTCGCTTTGTCTCGAGTCAACACACGGGTATAGTTACAACATACAGTGTGGGTAAACTGTGCCAAAAGTGGTTACAGACTAACACGTTAACCACAGTTAAGGAACCTCTTAACACTCTTTCTGAAGATGTAGATTTGAAGGACTTTTTGTTAGGTCACAGAAAGCCAAGCTCTAAAAGGTTAATCTATGCCATATATAATGAGATCTGGAAGCTTCTCAGACAGCAGCTGCTGCACGTTTAAGGCAGATAGATAAGGAAAATTTAGAAAAGGCTTTAGCAGTTGTCGACAACGGTATGAACACTCTGACCAACAGGATTTATTCCCTGACACACATAGTATCATCTGCATTAGATATCATTCAAACAGACATGTCCCTTTTATATCATGGGCAAAGTCATCTGTGTTCCATCATGCAGTTAGTTTGGACATTACAGACTCTGAAAAAGGGCTGAGTTCCATGGAAGTATATTAATGGTAGTGACTTGTTTGTTACTTTAAATTTATCCAAGGAGCAACAGACAATGGGTAAAAGGAAAGCTAGTCTCCTCATGCTTCACATAGAAAAGTTAGAGAAGTTGCCTTTCACAGTTGCATAGTCCATCGACGGTATGGCTCCTACATGTCATTATAAATCTGCCCATTTCCACTTTTCGTTTTTCAAAAAGCCTGAAACATCTTGCTGTGGGCAGTTACTACAGGTCAGATGATAGCTATATTAAAGAAGAGTGTCAGTTGCACTTTGAATATAAATGTTTGAATGGCAAAACAGAGGTCTTTCTTAGCGGAAGCGAATGTGATACTACTGTTAGACTTTCAATGATCTGCAAGCAGGTGTCCCTTCACAGCCTTTGCAATGCAGGGGTCTCGAACTTGGTCTGTCTTCTGAAGGGTACCCCCGTCCCTTTGATTCAACTGGCATTTCATGTACTTTCGAATGGAAGTTTTGTGGTGCTGAGCGACCAAAGCTGTTGCAGTATGCGACCAGGAATTACCTACGCAATCTCAGTCTCTAAGGTGGTAACATGTTGTGCAAAAGTTTTATTCCTCCCCAGATGAGAGATAGGAGTATCAAAAATGTGGCCTCACATTGATACTGCTAATGTAAATTACTACAAGCTGAGCAGACTAAAGGTGCTACTGTTCCAAAAACAAGTTGTGTTGAAATCGGCTAGAGAGACATATGCTCTTCAGATAGCAAAATCATTAGCCAATATGCAATCCCTATTAAATTCCAACTTCCCCAAGTGCTCTGGGGAGCTAGTATCCAGAATCCAGAATTTTCAATGCTTCTAGCACCAAGGGGATTGTCCATTTCTTTAAGGCTGTGGGCCTGGAGTTGTGTCCATCTTCCAGACTATATTCAGAGTCTTTCCTTCGGCCATCCATTCACTCTTTTCAAGTGTGTTTGGTGGTTTTGCTTTTATTTTGGCATTAATAGGCGGGCTACTACTGCTATTGGTTCTGATTCACAGTGGTTGTGCCATTTCAGCTATGCCGAGTGATGGAGCCCCTGCCACCAGCTCAGCTGTGCTGTGACGACATGGTTCAGTTCTTTAATGATCCGTAACAGAAAGAGTTGGAGCATGACTGGTCATTGTCATTCCGACCAGTCCTATGGTGTGTGCAGCTGATCTTTCATTATGTGTGGTGCCTCTTCGAACATTTGCTTACAGTGTGTCTTGCTGTTCCACCAGTGCCTCCTGTGGACCAAGCACTGCTGATGCCCCTGATGAGGGATCATTCATGGTTGTGCCCCTTGAGACTAAGGCTAATTTGCGAGGCCACTTCTGAGCCGCCCTTGGTGAACAATCTGGCTCTTTTTGGCACTGTGGAGAGTGCCACTCCTGCAGGTAGACCTGCAGAAGAGACTGCTGCACACTACTGCTCCACGGATCTATCTGCCTATCCTGGCATCGATCTAACATCTGACGATGTGGCCTCTTTCCTGACGTCCTTTGCATTCAATGGCTTTGCAGATGCTCTTCAAGATCATGACTACTCATGATTGGCTTATCTTACCAAATTCAAATTTTGCATTTATTGCCCTTACTTTGGCCTGCTTTGCTTGTCATGGTCGTCATTATATCTCTTTGTATGTTTTTATCTATTTTTTAAAATATGTTTTTAACTCCAATTTTTAGCAATTTTTAGATTTTAGCTTTTTTAGTCTGGAGCATTTTAGCTTGGATTCCTTCACCTTCAATGGCGTCATCCTATGGCATCATACTTGTTCCAGCATTGGGAAGGATATAGTGAATCCTATCTTGTTTTAATGGGAAGCAGGAGTTATCTTCGCCTTCTAGCTTGCAGACCGGTCACCCAGTGACTTTTAACGTGCTTAGCTTGCTCTGTTTTAGGGCAATTTTGTAACTATATGTTTCCAAGATGGGTTCATTGTTTTTAGTGAGGACAATGTTTTAGTTTCCTGTTATCAGTGTCACTCTGCTAAGGTGTCACTATGAGCACCAAGAGATAGATAAGATGTAGGTATTCACATTAGGTACTTTCCCACTTTGGGACTTCAAGGAATTGTTTATGTATTTGCCACCCCAAGCATGTTTTGTTATCTATTGTTTGGGAACAGACCTATGTCAGGGTTCCGATTGCCTCCCCCGCAGCCCAGGGACCACAACTTCACCAAGACTATCCATTTAAATAATACAAGGGGGCTTGTTGCCCCCACGCTTTGGGGACCACCAACCCGAGAGGCAAACAAAAAAAATCAAGAATGGGAGTCCCTATGGGACACCCAAGTCCCGGGACCGCATGTGCCCACTCTTGGAGCCACTGATGGGCCTGAGGACGGCCACCCCCAGAGGTGGCTCCTGCTATGTCCCGGGGTGCTGTTGCTGTGGCTTGGCTGTAGCACTGCAGCCAAGCCACAGCAAACGCTCTGCTGTTTGACAGCGGGACCTTTAAGGCAGTTCCCACTGTCTAACAGCAGAGCTTTCATCTCTGTTCCCTGCATGCTTTAAATGCATCAGCAAGCAGGGAGCTGCTGTCAAAGAATCTCTGTGTTTGCTGAATCAATGGCACTGCATTAAGTCTCTCCCTGCATGGTCAGGTAGCCCTAGAAGGGCCTTTTATTATAAATGAAAACATATGAAAATAAACAAATAAAAAACTATGTAGGGACTGCGGGGAGCCCTGAAGCTTCCTTGCGGTCCCAGAGAGCCAATAAAGAGCCAATAAAGAGCTAAAAAGCAAATATAAAACAAATCAAAACTGCCGTAGCTCAGTGTGAAGGCTGGACTCATTGCCATTTTTAATAAATAAAATATAGTAAACTTTTTTAAATATACATTTTATTTTTAATTGGATAGAAATATCTCATTATAAGTATATCAGACATCAAAGCCTAAACTCTATCCCTCTCCCTCTCTCTTTCTTCCTCTCTGACTCTTTTTCAATCAATTCTCCAACTAACTCACCCACTCAGACACTTCTGCACCCACTCACAGACCCACTCAGACACTCACAGACCCACTAGACAATCGCACACCCACTCACAGATCCACTCAGACTCTCATGCACTCACTCAGAGCCCCAGTCACACCATCATGCACGCACTCAGACCCACTCAGATAATTATGCACTCACTCACATTGTCATACACCCACTCACAGACCCACTGACACCCTCATGCACCCACTCACAGACCTGCGCAGACACTGACGCACCCACTAAGACACTCATGCATGCACTCTCACACCCTGACAGAGACTCTCATAGCCACTCTCACCCCCCAGATATACACTCTTACACCTATTCTCACACCCAGAGAGAGAGGCTGGTTCCAACTCCAGCTGTGCATGGCCAAGGGGCCATGTGCAGAGAAGGGTCAGGTGGTTAGGGGTTTTGGCCAACTGACTGGACACAGGCCAAGCCTTGGGGCAACCCTTGCTACACACGGGCAAAGGCTGTGCAAAGTGCAAAGTTGGGTGCTTATAAGGGGTTGCAATCAGGGCCTAGCCACAGGCAAGGCCCTGTGGCCAACCACCACCACATATGGTACGAAGGCCATGTGCGGCAGTGGTTGGATTAACGCACAGAAATGAAAATTGTTATACATTAAAAAATACCATAGAAATTCACTGAAAAATCCAAAGGTTACAGGGACATTATAGTTTGGAAACAGAATTTAAAAAAACACAGAAATCCACTGAAGAAAACAAAGTTTACAGGGCCATAAGAGTTAGGCTCACATTTTAAACCTACAAAGCCATAGAAATTCACCTGTTAGAGTTATCTCAAGTCACTATAACTCAAGCCTAACGTAACTATAACTTGTGCCCTCGCCATGCACTGCTAATTACCCCACAAATGACAGGACATCCTTGTAAACATCATTGATAATATCAATGTTATATTTGCAATAACATTTTTGATGACAAAACTGTGAATGGCGGGAGCGCAATTTATAGTTACGTCAGGACACAAGTTATAGTTACTTGAGATATCTATAACAGCTGAATTTCTATGGGTTTGTACATTTAAAATGGAGCCAAGTCCAATGAACTCAGATATCAGCTGATGAAATATGATAACATTGTGGTCACACATTGCCGAGATAAAACTGCCAGTATGCAAATACAGCAAGGTTACTTGTGAACAAGGTCCAGGTGGACCGAAACACGTCAGGGATGTGTCAATAAACTGTCTTTTCACTAGATTTGCATTTAAGTTAATTGAATATGAGCTTTAAACAAGAGTGCATCTCTTTTGTTTCTTTTTTCTGGAGCTGCTGTAACAATGTGTGAGTGGCTTGGTCTTGCCCTCAAGACTACACCAATGCAAAAAGAAGTGCCTATTGCCAGATTAGGACTCTCTCAGCAGTATTTTAAAAATAAAAAGGTGCGAGCTGCTGCTTTGGAAGTGCGGATAGTGGGTTCAGTTTGGTTATGAATGAGAACCAAACAGGAAACATTTGAGCAAGGAATGGAAAGTATATGTGAATCTGGAATCAGTATGACAGTAAAGCCTATTGATGGCAAGCAATGTTTAATTTGTTGACTACGAATCCCGGCATATATCTGAGAAATAACCAAGTGAATGATGAGTGAAAACAGACATATTAAACAAGGAACATTATCAAGAAACATATGAAAGACTACAGTCAATCGGATATCAGCTGGTGAAATATGATAATATAACAACACGTATTGCCGATATTGAACTGCTAGAATGCAATTACAGCAAGCTTACCTTTGAACAAGGTCCCTGTGGACCGAAACACATCAGGGATATGTCAAGAAATTTTCTTTTCACAGGATTTGCATTTAACCTATTTAAATATGAGCTTTAAACAAGAGTGTGTATCTTGTCTTCATGGGCTTCCTCCTACGAACAATGTCATGGGGAGGTGGTAGTCCCCGGGGCTAGGGGGGTCCAAAACAGACCCCATTTCATTATTTATTTTATAATCCCGGGGAGTTGGTGGTCCCAATGGTTGCAGGGGGGACTCACTGCCTCCCGCACACAATTTAAATATAGCCCCAGGGAGGTGGTGGTCCCCAAGGCAGCAGAGGGGGATGTGGGGGAGGCCAACAGGCCTGCCCAACACAAATAAAACATTTAGACCCTGGGAGGTAGTGGGTGCCGGGATCAGGGAGGCCGCGAGTCCCCCTGCACATATTTTCTGCATCGCCCCGGGAAGGTGGCAGTCGCTGGGGCTAGGGGGAGTGCTTGGCAGCCCCCTTTCCAAATAAACAATGTACCTAAAAATGCTTCTGACCTGTGGGGATTCCTCCTGGAACCCCACCACCAGAGCTAAGGGATCAGGTGTCTGTAGCTTGGCCCCTTTGCTTTTTTTGTATGTTTTTTGGGGACTCAGCTGATGCCAATTCCCAACATGGCTGCCAACACTTTCTTGTTGACATGTTGACAGCCAATCATATCTCAACATGAGACTGGGATAGGCTACAAACCCTTTGTGTACCTATATATAGAAATTTGGATTTTCATTAATTTCTCAAAAACTATTCAACAGATGTAATGCACTTTCTGGACCAAGAGTTACCTTTCTTCCAAATTTGGTGTAATTCCGTCCAGCAGTTTTGCCGCTATTGCTGTTCAATTTTTCCTATGGGACTTAACATTGGAAACGCTCTATAGTTCAGCCCCCCTTTATCTCAGCCCCGCTTGATGAATCACCACAAAACTTTCAAGATAGCAGCTTGCATCCGTGTCTAATTGTTTTGGAAATTTTCGTGAAGATTCATCAAGCAGCCCCAAAGATATAGGCATCCAAATAACAGCTTTTATGTATATATATATATATATATATATATATATATATATATATATATATATATATATATATATATAAATATATATATATATATATATATATGTCCATCAACATTCCTAACAGGAACACAGCTCGGAGCACTCTTGGGCTTTACCAATCGTTTATTTCAAGTTTTAAACAGCAGACGCGTTTCAGCAATTATATGCCTTTCTCAATGCTAGAAAAACATTTCACATCACATGATGTCCTTTTAAATCCGGCTTGGTTGCCTCTCATTGGAAGTTCTGTGATGTTGACGTAATCACCATTTCAAAGTCGTCGTTTATTTAAAGGCATGCCGTATTTTAAGATGTAATTCTTAAGATGTGAAATTGTTTTCATCAAAAAAAAAAAAAAAGATTTTATGCCCCACGTAACCGCACTTGCCTTGTTAATCTCATTTAATCTGACAGCTCCGGTACAGTGACTCGAATGCTGAAACATTCAGTAATGTTCCAATTAATTGGCAGTTGAAGCGTAGATACTTGGCTGCGGTGGTTCTGGCAGTATTCCAAACATATATATATATGTTGAACTATCCCAGGTCCACCTTGTGATGCATACATTTTACGGGTGCAAACATGAGTAAAGGACCATTCCTCTACAATCTCCAAAACCAACAATTGTCAGACAATTGATTTGTTGCACTCCAGGAGAGTTTTATTGCTTGTATCCAAAGAAGGAAAGAAAGACACCACCAATACGTTTCAACCTCTCGGCCTTGATCACAGTATAATCTGTTTAAACTGTGATCAAGACCGAGAGGTTGAAACGCGTTGGTGGTGTCTTTCTATACTTCTTTGGATATAAACAATAAAACTCTCCTGGAGTGCAACGAATCAATTGTCTGACAATTGTTGGTTTGGAGATATATATATGCCGCAGCGTGCTATTGAAGATAATCCACCACAGAATATTTTGAAATTAAGAAAATGACACTGCAAAAGAAAAGTGTAAAGTATTGAATGCGTTTATAAAGAAAATTGTAAGAAGACGGCTAATAAGAAGGCTAATTGATTTAACACTATGGAGTTTAAACGTACTCTTGAAACACATGAATCAAAAATAAAGAACGACAGTGCACTTCTGAAATGGATTTAAAAACACTGTATTTTGTAATACTTGGCAATGGCATGAAGTGATATGGATACATACTGTGCATTTTGTAATATAACAAATATGACACTGCACAAGTAAATGTTAAATGATTGCACTTAAGGAATGCGTGTTGAAGAAAGCGCTAAAAGACCTTGTGTCTTTAAGGCCACAGGATATAAGGGTGGCCTGCCTTACCACGTTGTTATTTTCAAATTGGACTAATCAAGCACCTATGATTAAGGCTTATGTTGATAGCCGAAACTCGTCAGGAAAGGAAAGAACGCTTGTTACTGCTATCTGAATTTGGTGAATAAAGTGCCTCGCATTGCTGCAAATTCTAGGCGAACGGCGTATCTCTTTTGTCAGAGAAGTTGGTTTGGATGTTCAGCGGGGGTGTTCCATCCCCGCAGCGCCGAGGCTGCCCTGTTTGTGATCAGGCCAGTGCGGAGAGATTGTGTTGGAATATATATATATATATATATATATATATCTATATATATACACATATATGTATATATACGTATGCATATGGATATATATATATATATATATATATATACATTATATATATATGTATATAAATATACATATATATAGATAGATATATATCTATATATATATATACATATATATATATATATGTGTATATATATATACACATTATATATATATATATATATATAAATATATATATATATATATATATATATATATATATGTCTTCCAACACTCCCTTCAGATATAAGGAGAACCAGGACACCTCTGATATATGAAAATCCAGTTTATTCAGCAAATCATCCAACGTGTTTCGACAACAGCCTTGATCACAGATAGAATGTTGCTATAGCAGTGCAAACAAATAGCCCAAATCAAAACATAAACATAAAAAACGGACAAAACTACAGCTCACACACCATTTGGAATTAAAAAACGGCGGCCATCTGAAAATGTCCAATTTTAACATGAGTAGATGACAATTCATGCAGTATTTTAGGAATAATTAGTCAAATCAAGTTCCATATCTGATATTCATTATAGTCCTCTTAAATCGTTAAATCTGAAAGACTTATCCACACTATTTCATGTGCTATATTCAAATTGTCTATTATACAGTGTGAAATACACAAATACTCATCACATGATTATATCATATATATCTGCCATCATTGCATTAAGCTTAATGACGCCCAAGTGGGCATATATATTCAAAAGAAGCTCCTATAATATTGTAGATACAAAATTTAGGCTTATCTGCAATATTTCATGTGCTATATTCAAATTTTCTATTATACAGTGTAAAAAACACTAATACTCATCACATGATTATGTCATATATATCTACCATAATTGCATTAAAGCTTAATGACGCCCAAGTGGGCATATATATTCAAAAGAAGCTCCTATAATATTGAAGATCCAAAACTAACTATCAAAGACCCACATTACATAATTAGATACCACCACTGACCCAATTTATCATATACAAAACGACAAATTTTTAGAGCATAATAATGTCGTCATTGATCTAAAAAACACTACTACCCTTAAAAAGCACCATGACTCACAAAACATTCTACAAATATATACCAATTATCCAAAATGGATACTCAACTCTTCACTGGAGTTCAACCCCACGGGGTCTAATGTTTCAAAGTCTATTATATACTTCGACTCCATGATTCGCAATTGTCGCTCTCTATTGCCACCCCTCTTATTCATCTTAACCTGGTCAATGACTACAAACCTCAGCAGATTCTCATTGCCAAAGTAATGATTGAAGAAGTGTCTATCCACTGGATAGCTTTTGTCATGGTTCTTAATAGCTCGTCTGTGTTCAAGAACTCTTTTCTATGAATCGTGCTTCCAACATATAGCTTATCACATGGACATATTAAACAATAAACACAATATGTTGTATTACAGTTGAGGCTTCCTTTAATTACAAAATCTTCAGTTCTCCCTGGAATTTTTAGTTTCCTACAGCTATTGTAGGTTTTACAGGTTTTACATTTCATACAACAGGAAAAACCTCCTTCTGTGTTATTTCTAATATTGCCCTTCAATGTTATATCATTACAACAAAGATCATCTTTGAGAGATCTACTTCTTCTAAATGTTATTTGAGGACTGTCATTAATACAATTATTCAGAACTGGATCAGTCTGCAATATGTGCCAGCTCTTATTTAAAATAGTCCGTACTCTATAAGATTGGTCACTGAAAGTTGTGATAAATCTAATGTAATTGTTGTCCTTTCTCTGAATTTTATTTGTCTGATACAAAATATCAATTCAAGCTTTCCACTTTCTGTCTGGCTTGATCAATACTTTTGACCCCATACCCTCTATCTTTGAATCTTTCACACATCACTTCACATTCTTGATGGAAATCTGCTGTATCACTACAGTTTCTCCGAGCTCTTAACAATTCACCAAAAGGGATGCTGTATATCAAACTAGTCGGATGTGCACTGCAAGCATATAACAGACAATTCCCAGCTGTTCCCTTCCTATACAATTTGGAAACTAATCCTTTGTTAATTACAGAAATTTCAACATCTAGGAACTCAATACAACTTGGGTTAAGATGTTCAGTAAATCTCAAGTTGTATTCATTGTCATTTAGGTTATGTACAAATTGCAAACCCGACCTTTCATCCCCCCTCCAAATTGCAAAGACGTTGTCAATGAAGCGACACCACAAGACCACATTGGTGTCAAATTGAGTCATACTCTCCGACACTTGTTCCTCCCACCAGCCCATGAATAAATTTGCATATCTGGGGGCGAAACAAGGGCCCATAGCCGTCCCCTGCACTTGTTTGTACAGCTGATTGTCAAAAACAAACAAATTGTTCTTAAGGCAAAACTCAATCATGTTACACAACATTTCTGAATGGAAGAACAATGATAGCGATCTAGCTCTAAGAAAATGTCTAATAGCTTTAACACCCAAGTCATGATCTACACTAGTATATAAACTAGCAATGTCCAGGGTCAATAATAAAAAGTCATCTTCTCATTGAATACCCTCTATGATTTTCAAAAAATGTGTCACATACAAAAGGACGCAAAAAATAGTCGATATACTTCTATGTATTTTCCAGAAAAGAATCCATAGCCGAAACTATGGGTCTACCCTGTGGGCTCACCTTATCCTTATGAATCTTGGGTAGAAAATATAGGGGGTCATTACAACATTGGTGGTAAAAGCCGCTTACCGCCGTGCAGAAGACCGCCAATAAACCGCCGTGGCTGCGGAATTCCGCCACAGCTATTATGACACACATCTCGGAATCCGCCGAAATTCAGACACCCACACAAGTCCGCCACACCAAAGGTCAGTGATAAACTGGCGAAAACAAATCCTCCACCGTCACGCCAACAGAAACACGCCCATGCTATCACGACCCACTAATCCACGCAGCGGTCTTTCAACCGCGGTATTCTATTGGCGGTGCACACCGCCGCGCTCAAAATACACACACATCTCCAAAACACCGCCACATTGGACAATTCCAATTACACACACCTGATACACATACACACACCACTCCCACACACCCAACACAATATAAAACACACACCCACATCACCCACAAACCCCTACGACCACAAGTCACGACCGAAGGCCAGAGAGACAGAGAGCACAGCAACAGAGAACCCCACCACACAGAGGCACACAACACCATCACCCATACAACATTACACGCACAATACACCACACACCACTACACATTACCACACACATCAACACTGACACCACCCAACACATCACCCAAACCCCCCCATGTCACGCCAAAGACACCCCTGGTTTTCCGAGGAGGAGCTCAGGGTCATGGTGGAGGAAATCCTACGTGTAGAGCCACAGCTATTTGGCTCACAGGTGCAGCACACATCCATAGCCAGGAAGATGGAGCTATGGCGCAGAATAGTCAACAGGGTCAACGCAGTGGGACAGCATCCAAGAAATCGGGAGGACATCAGGAAGAGGTGGAACGATCTACGGGGGAAGGTGCGTTCAGTGGTCTCCAGGCACAACATCACGGTACAGCGGACTGGTGGCGGACACCCACCTCCTCCCCCACAACTAACAACATGGGAGGAGCAAGTCTTGACCATCATGCATCCAGAGGGCCTCGGAGGAGTCGGTGGAGGAATGGACACTGGTAAGTCAAATCTCAACTATCATATCTCCCACCCTACCTGCATGCTATCACACACCCCCACCCTCACCCCCTCCCCTATCACTCCAACTCCTCACTAATGTATTATAACACAAATCACACATCCCAACACCAAGCCCTGCATGACATGACTAAGCATGGTCAGCCCTCACCAAAGCATGCTCACTGCACATACCCATAACAACCCCCTAACCATCATCACACAAGGTCCTACACAGGAATGCTTGCACTGGGGTACACAAACACCCACCCATTGCACACCATGACACACACACATGCAATAATCATGCTCTTATATCCCTGCAGGACCACTAAGGAGCGTCACCACACAGGAGGGCCCAGACATCTCCACTCCACCCACAGAAGAGGTCCACAGTGATGACAGCAGCTCTTCCCTACTGGATCCTGATGACCAGCCTGGACCATCGTGGGCCTCGGGACAGACGGTTCCCCTCACACAGGCACAATCCAACAACGACCTTCCCCCCTCTGGTAAAACCAGCACAGCACCCACCCAGCGGTCCCATACCTCCGTACCCAGGACACGTCAATCAGCGGTGTGTCCACCACTACAGGGAACCCAGGATAACCCACCACCCCAACAACAACAGGGACCTGGGGGCAGTGGTAGTGGGCACACGGTCCAGGGGACGGAGGCACAGGAACACAGGGGCACTGGGAGGGCTGCTGTGTGACAGGGGGTGGACAGGCCAAGGGAACCCACTCTCCACGAGGCCCTCTCCTCCATCATGGGAGCATACCACCACTCCCAGGAGACGATGGCGATGGTCCTGGCCAAGTTTCAGGAGACCCAGCGCCTGCAGGATGAACAGTATTTGGCGTTCAGGGAGGAGCTCAGGACCATCAGCTCCGCCCTGGGCACCGTCGTAGGGGTGCTGAAGGACATTAAAAAAACCATGAGGGACACCATGGCACTCCAAGGGGCCTCTGACACTAGCATGGACGATGAACTGCCCACCACCTCCGCCGGCGCTAGTGGACAGGACGCCTCGCCACAGGACCACCACACCAGCACCCCACCACCTGCAGATGGACATCCACCACGCAAGCGGTCCCTGAGATCCAGGAACAGGACAGAGCAAGATGGCAAAACCCCCGCCAGGAAATGAGACCACCCTGATTGTCCTCCCACTGTCCCACTTTGTCACCCTGTCCATACTTAAACTGCCCCAGCTCCACTTCCTATGCCCATATGGGCAGTGCACATGTGTGACCAATAGACTGGACTCTGCCAGGGACATTCCTCCACCGTCCCCCATCACCATTTTGTAACCCCCCTCCATTTTTGAGCACTTAAATAAACACCCTTGAACCACATAACAATCTGGAGTCAGTCTGTGATTTGGTAAATTTGTATTATCAATGACAGTGTCAAAATGCGTTCTCAATTGTAAAGCCAACATACCTATATCACACATCACAAGTCCTTGAAGGATGCAAGCAGATGACACAGCTTGGTAACCACACCTGTGAAACCGTAATAGAAAGGAACAATTCAGTGAACAAATACTGCTATTAAATAACAGACAGGATAGAGGTAGAAGTGTGAAAGTGAATGTAATGTGAAAAAACGTTTTTCTCACCTGTGTGTCACTGGAAATATTGCTGTATGACTGACTCCCTGTTGTCTATGTCTTCTTCCTCAGCTTCCTCCTCATCACTGTCCACAGGCTCCGCAGCTGCCACAACACCGTCATCTGGACCATCCTCCTGCAGAAAAGGCACCTGGCGTCGCAAAGCAAGATTGTGAAGCATTGAGCAGGTGATGATGATCTGGCACACCTTCTTCGGTGAGTAGAATAGGGAACCACCTGTCATATGGAGGCACCTGAACCTGGCCTTCAGGAGGCCGAAGGTCCGCTCGATCACCCTCCTAGTCCGCCCATGGGCCTCATTGTACCGTTCCTCTGCCCTGGTCCTGGGATTCCTCACTGGGGTCAATAGCCAGGAAAGGTTGGGGTAACCAGAGTCCCCTAATAGCCACACACGGTGCCTCTGGGGTTGACCCATCATATAAGGTATGCTGCTATTCCGCAGGATGTAGGCGTCATGCACTGAGCCTGGGAACATAGCATTTACCTGCGAGATGTACTGGTCTGCCAAACATTCCAGCTGTACATTCATGGAATGATAACTCGTCCGGTTCCTGTACACCTGTTCACTCCTGTGGGGGGGGACCAGAGCTCTATGGGTCCCATCAATAGCACCTATGATGTTGGGGATATGTCCAAGGGCATAGAAGTCACCTTTCACTGTAGCCAAATCCTCCACCTCAGGGAAAACGATGTAGCTCCTTATGTGTTTCAGCAGGGCAGCCAACACTCTGGACAACACGTTGGAAAACATAGGCTGGGCCATCCCTTATGCCATGGCCACTGTTGTCTGAAAAGACCCACTAGCAAGGAAATGGAGCACTGACAGCACCTGCACGTCAGGGGGGATTCCAGTGGGATGGCGGATTGGTGACACTAGGTCAGGCTCCAACTGGGTACATAGTTCCTGGATAGTGGCACGGTCAAACCTGTAGGTGACGATTAAATGTCGCTCCTCCATTGTCAACAGGTCCACCAGCGGTCGGTACACCAGAGGATTTCGCCATCTTCTCAAATGTCCCAGCTGACGGTGCCTAGGAAGGACAGCAGCGACCACAGAGTCAACAAATTCCCAGGTATGTACCCACAGATACACAGAACACGACACCAAACACAAAACTCTTCCTGTATGTGTGTTGAGTGTAGGCCTAGGTATGTGTGACGCAGTAGTAAAAGAAGCCATGTGGGCCCCTGAAATGGCGGCTGCCTGACCTCTAAACTGGGACAAAGGGAATGTGAGGTAACTGCGCTGGCGTTGTATCCCGTCGCGGTAGGCGGTCATAGACTGCGGCGCAATGCTGCATTGGTTAACATTGGACCCTATGCGTCCCAGGAGCCAATGACGAAGTGCGCCGGCGGTGATGATACGCACCGCCGCGGACTTCACCGCCGCGGACGTCACCGCCATTTTCTATCTGTTCAATCACTCGATACATGATCTTCGACAGGAGAGGACCTACACTGCAACTGCTGCTGTGACCTCGGTCTGGAAGAGACAATGGCTGCTGCGTCTGGGGAAAGGGCCCCTGCCTTCACTGCTCAGGAGTTGGAGAAGCTAGTAGACGGGGTGCACCCCCAGTACACGCTACTCTACGGTCCTCCAGACCAACAGGTAAGTACACAGGGAGCACATTGTATGGGCTATGCCTGGGTGGAGAGGGCTGGTTGTAAGAGGGAAGGGGGCAGAGTTCAGGGAACATGAAGGACTGTGAATGCTTGTGCCACATGGCAAGGGTAGGGATGGGGGCCATTCACATCGACGGTGCAGTTGGTAATGATTTCTCTACTTCCCCTGTGCATGTCATGTAGGTCAGCGCCCACCAGAAGAAGGACATTTGGCGTGCCATCGCCAAGGACGTCCGGACCCTGGGGGTCCACCAGAGACGGGGCACCCACTGCCGGAAAAGATGGGAGGACATTCGCTGCTGGAGCAAAAAGACGGCAGAGGCTCAGCTGGGGAGGGCCTCCCAAAGTGGGAGGGGTGCCCGTCGCCCCATGACCCCCCTGATGTTCCGGAGGGCAGAAGTATTGTCACTGGTCAGGAGACCACCGCCAGAGTCAGTGCCCAGGAGGGCCCAAGTATCGTCACTGGTCAGGAGACCACCGCCAGAGTCAGTGCCCAGGAGGGCAGAAGTATCGTCACTGGTCAGGAGACCACCGCCAGAGTCAGTGCCCAGGAGGGCAGAAGTATCGTCACTGGTCAGGAGACCACCACCAGAGTCAGTGCCCAGGAGGGCAGAATTATCGTCACTGGTCTGGAGACCACCGCCAGAGGCAGTGCCCAGGAGGGCCCAAGTATCATCACTGGTCAAGATACCACCGCCAGAGTCGGTGCCCAGGAGGGCCCAAGTATCGTCACTGGTCAGGAGACCACCGCCAGAGTCAGTGCCCAGGAGGGCCCAAGTATCGTCACTGGTCAGGAGACCACCGCCGGAGTCAGTGCTCAGGAGGGACCCGGCTGCCACAGCCCCGCTGGGCAATGAGGGACCATCTTGCCACACACTAATGCACAGGTCAGAGACCGCCATGGCAAAGCACCGCTGAACAGGGCAAAGCACCGTTGAACAGCCCAGAGACCACCATGGCAAAGCACCGCTGAACAGGGCAAAGCAACGCTGAACATCCCAGAGACCGCCATGGCAAAGCACTGCTGAACAGGGCAAGCACCACTGAACAGCCCAGAGACCGCCATGGCAAAGCACAGCTGAACAGGGCAAAGCACCGCTGAACAGCCCAGAGACCGCCAAGGCAAAGCACCGCTGAACAGGGCAAAGCACCGCTGAACAGCCCAGAGACCGCCATGGCAAAGCACCTCTGAACAGGGCAGAGCACGGCTGCAAAAGGAAAAGACCGCCACATCAGGCATCGTTATCCCATGTACAGCTGGGACAGTGACGGGACAGGAACTGTCACGGGGAGCCTAATCCAGTCTAGGCACCATTCCCCCTCCACAACCAGTGGAGAGATCCATCCACTACCTCTGTCCTTCACAGGATGAAGCACTCTGGGCACCAGTCCCCCTCCAGAACCAGTGGAGGCTGTTTTCCACTTGAGAGACTGTGGCTTTGCACTCCCCAGGATAAAGCAGTGGGCAACCCACCCACTGTAGAGACTTGAGAGACTGTGGCTTTGCACTCCCCAGGATATGGCAGTGGGCAACCCACCCACTGTAGAGACTTGAGAGACTGTGGCTTTGCACTCCCCAGGATGGAACAGTGGGCAACCCACCCACTGTAGAGACTTGAGAGACTGTGGCTTTGCACTCCCCAGGATGGAACAGTGGGAAACCCACCCACTGTAGAGACTTGAGAGACTGTGGCTTTGCACTCCCCAGGATATGGCAGTGGGCAACCCACCCACTGTAGAGACTTGAGAGACTGTGGCTTTGCACTCCCCAGGATGGAACAGTGGGCAACCCACCCACTGTAGAGACTTGAGAGGCTGTGGCTTTGCACTCCCCAGGATACATCAATGGGCATGGAGCCCCGTCGTGGATCTGGCGTGGTGCTGTAATCCGGCTGAGATGACCCCCCTTCCCTTCCCCCTGAGGTGCCTGTTGTATTTCTCTCTGATGCCCCGGCAGTGTTCTCTCCGTTTGTGGACAGGTATCTTGTGTGGGCCACGCCCATGCATTTTTGGCCCAGTGGTGCACGGACATTGAGATGTGCATATCTGCACTACTTCTCGTAATGTATATACTTTTGAATGAGTTTATATATATATCTGTATATATTTGAAACATGTATATTGATACATTACAATGTTTGAACTGATTTCGTTTTGTCTTTGCATTCTTCCGGGGGGGCTGTGGGTTGTTACAGTGTTGTTTGGAAATGCATTGGTGTGTGTGTTGTAATGTGTGAGGGTGGGGGTGGGGGTGTTGCGTGTGTGTCCCCCTGACTTTTGCCTCCCCCCTCCCCTATGTCGTAGGTGCAGTACTCACCGTTGTCTTCGCCGCCGCTGGTGTTCGTAGATGAGTAGGAAGACAAGGGCAGGTAGGATTTGTAATTCCGGCTCCATGGTGTCCTCCTTCCTCGTGGGATGTGTTAAGGTGAGCGTTTTCCCATTGCAAAAGCTGTTTCGGCCGTGTTTTTATCCACGGTGAATCCGCCCCGGAAAAGGTGGCAGATTGTCAGGTTGTGATACTGTGGGCGGTACATTGTCTGCCGCCTGTCTGTTGGCGGTGACTGCCGCGCTGCTTGTCTGTACCGCCGTGGCGGGCGGAGTGTTAAAGTGTCTGTCTATGTTGGCGGTTTCCGCCACGGTCATAATTCCCTTTTTTTGTCTGCAGGCCTGTTTGCGGTATTACCGCAGCTTTAACACCGACCGCCAGGGTTGTAATGACCCCCATAGTATTGGAATTTTCAGATGATCACATTTGAGAAATGAGAATTCTTCCCATTCTATCATTCCCTTGTCTCTCCAGTGGATCAGCATACCATGATATTTCTCATTTATCAATTTCACATCTTCCCAACCCACTTTCCTATAACATTCTCTGTTGCTAAGCTGTCTTACTACTTCAGCCACATACTTAATGGCATCCTGGATTACTACATTGCCCCCCTTGTCAGATTGTCTAATGACAATGGTATGGTCTCTTTTCAAATCTTGGAGGGCTTTCCATTGTTTACCTGATAAATTCATGTTCTTCACATTCCTCACATTATATCTTGTCTTTTTCAGCTGTTTAGTAATCTCACGTTCAAAAACATCAAGAGCGTCACATTGAATGGTCGGTAAGAAAGTGGATATGGGTTTGAAATTACTCGGACATGTACCATCCAAAAGGATACCCAATCCTGCCAAATTCAAAATTGGATCTTCATGGGCAACCACCCCCTCACAGAAATCTGTTAGTGTATGTAACACCTCAAGGTCAGAAATACATAAATTACTATAATCTTTTTTCGTCACTGATTTTTCATTATACTTAACCTTCGTACAATAAAAATTTTTCAATTTTAGTTTCCTAATAAACTTAAAGGTATCTATCCTGGTTTGAGCATAATTGAAACGACCGTCGGGCAAAAGGATAGGTCCAGAGATAAGAGATCCTCTTCAACAGCAGACAATATTCTACTGGAGAGATTGACAACATTCATAGTATTTACTTGCGGGCGCGGATTACCACTCCCAAAGATTTTATCTCGTCTCCTACATCCCCTCTTCTTGGCTTGTCTATTCCTTTTCCTCTTCCTCTGAATCCTCGTCCTTTGCCCCTCTTAGGGTAAGATTCTTGGTGTTGATCTGTCCATCCCTGATTTAAAAGTCGAAATTGTTTATCATATATATCTGCCAAAATTGCATTAAGCTTAATGACGCCCAAGTTGGCATTTATATTCAAAAGAAGCTCCTATAATATTGTAGATCCAAAACTTAGGCTTATCTGCAATATTTCATGTGCTATATTCACATTTTCTATTATACAGTGTAACAAACACAAATACTCATCACATGATTATATCATATATATCTACCATAATTGCATTAAAGCTTAATGATGCCCAAGTGGGCATATATATTCAAAAGAAGCTCCTATAATATTGAAGATCCAAAACTAACTATCAAAGACTCACATTACATAATTAGATACCACCATTGACCCAATTTATCATATACAAAATAACACATTTTTTGAGCATAATAATGTCCTCTTTGATCTAAAAAACACTACTACCCTTAAAAACACCATGACTCACAAAACATTCTACAAATATATACCAATTATCCCAAATGGATACTCAACTCTTCACTGGAGTACATACATATAAACATATACATACATATATATATATATATATATATATATACACATACATACATAAAAGCTATCTAGATGCCTATATCTTTGGGGCTGCTTGATGAATCTTCACGAAAATTTCCAAAACAATATAAACACAGAGGTGTTCCGTCGTGCTAGGAACCTCATTATTTGTAGATCTTGTTCCACAGTGCTAATATATATGTGTGTACACAAAGCAAGTCTAATAATACACACATATGTATTACACTTATGGAAAATATACCTTGTCCAAAGCATGGTTCCACAGCCATTGTAAAAGTGAAGAAATGTACGAGTGGCTTACCTTAAGTGTTGACTCCAACTATGTATTCTCTTTATGGGCAAGTGTCTGCAGCAAAGGGAGTTTTAGAAAATTGGTTGTGTACTGTGTGAAGCACAACTTTTCTTGTGCCCTTTACCGCCCCCTGCTGCCTCCATGTGTGCCTATTTAAAATACTGCACCCCATGGTGCAGGGTAGGGGGCAATAGCGTAATTTTTCATTATGCTATTGATGTACTCTGCAGGAGTAGCACCTAAATATCGGTGCTACGTCTGCAGAATACATAGGAGCCCATTATAAATAATGGAAGCACCCTTTTAACGTCTGCTCTGAGCAGTTGTTAAAAGGACAGTAAGACGCAAGAAAATCTGTTAGATTTCCTTGTGCCATTTTTTCACTCTGACCCCTAACGGGGGAACACCCCCTTTCCATACATTATGCATGGCACAGGCATAATGTAGCACTAAGGGTTACAAAGTGGTGCTATGCATGCATTGGACCACTTTATAAATGTGGCGTGAGGATTTTGGCCTTGTTGGGACACATTAGCATAAAAAAAATGGCACTAATGTGGCGCAACGTGGCGCTAGGGGTTTATAAATATGCCCCTAACTGTTTTGCACACCTCTGTCATAGGGCTCTACTTGGGCTACATTTGGGTGATAAGTGCTACATTTGGGCTCTTTTTTCTCCAGTAGCCATCTTGAGAGACTTACTTGTTATGAAGCTCCCTTATTTCCTTGTTTACTTTAGTATCCTCAGTAGAAAAAAAAGCTTTCAGTTTTCAACTTCAATTCCATCACAAAGGCATTCAGAGGTGTCACACTTCTGGCATAAATTCACAATATTAGCACTCTAGTGACTCATTAGAACATTGTAGTAAAGCCACCGATCACCAGGGATTTAACTGGCAGTCTGCTGCTGGCATTGAAAGTTCATGTTTCAGTCAACATGTCAGAAGGTTTTAATCAAATAGAAGAGGAAGGTATTTGAGAACTCACTTAAACTGTGTACTAATTTTTCTTTCCACAGCACTGACCATTATTTCTATGACAAAATGATCCCCCTCATTTTGTGCCTTTCTAAAGTGTTTTACGTTTTACCAATTTGACTTAATCAAGATAGCTTCAGGTATGCCACATTTTTGTCATAAGTAAAACAGGTAGCTCTCTAGTTGTTGTTTAGAAGACTTTGGGAGGCAGCAGTAGAAAATGATGTATATTGTAACTAATGTTATCAACCTTTATATTTTCTCTTTTTTGTGACCCTCAAAACCTGCCATTCACTACAATTCATTTGAATGGGGTGATGTCATGTATATCCTGGTTGAAGTGCTGTCAGCCAATCAGCTCTCACCATGAGATCTGTGCTTAGGCTCCACTTGGATATACACATTTTGTTTTCTTTAAATATCTTAAAAACAACTGAATGGATTTACACTAAATAACAAAAAGGGTGCTTTCTGGACCATGAGCAACATTTTTTGCCAAATTTGGTGTCATTCCCTACAGTATTTTGGGCTGCAGTCATGTCTAAAAAAAATATGGCAATTAACATAAGAAACACACTTTTTTGATTCCCCGTCTTTCTTGGCCCCTGCTTGACAGATCACCATGAAACGCTTTGTGCACAACAAGACCCAACTTTGGAAAATAGAATGAAGATTTATCAAACCGGGCCAAAGATATAGCCAAGTCAAAAAAGTTTTTCCAATGGAAGCCAGACCCTAACTATAACTACCTACTGGCAGCGAGTAGGTTATATATATATATATATTTTTTTTTTTTTTTCAAAAAACAAGATTCTCTTTCTGTTTTAGCAAGAGAAAACCGCACTCTGTCGTTGTGCCAAAAATACCTTAACTTTTAATACATTAGTGAGATCATAAACAAACAAACAGGAATCCCCTGACGCGTTTCGGTCTCACCAGACCTTGTTCACAGGTGTTTCCTGTGTGCTAATTTCGGCGCTTAAAATAAAGTACTCCAAAGTAAGAGAAAAAATACTCAAGTTACACCACTTATCAAGAGTTACTCCATAACATCACTAAATATATATACTTTAACAAAGAAAAATTAAACGTTTTTCTATATACATATTTACCAAATTGTAACAGTGTTTTGACTACAATCCAAGGTGTTTTTCACTGAGTTCCACATTGCATTCTGGTATATGTAGTTTATAGCATTTCATTAAATCAAATTATTTTGAAATATATGTCATAAAATCTTGTTTCAGCGACTAATGGAGACTTCAAAACAATTTCTGTGTGTTATCAAAATATAGGGGCCCTCATCATGGTGGTGTGAAGATGAAATTACGTGAATGGGAGAAACTATCACGCAAAGAGATTAATAAATGGTGGGAACTTTTTACCCTGAAGAAATATGTTGAAGTGAACAGAATCCCAAGAGGCCTGCGAATTGGTATCATGCCCAGTCACCAAGATGCAAGCAGTGCACTGTTGGAAGAATGGGGTGCACATATCTTGGATTCATCAAAGGGATTAGTTTTGATATTAATCAAACATGTGGAAATAGCATTGAATAAAATTCAGATTGAATTGAAGGCTTTAGAACAAGAAATTGCGGGCATAAAATTATCTGAAGAAGAAAGTAAAATCAGGAGTGAAATGGCTTCAAAAATTCAACAACATGAGGAGACTGTGAAAACACGCAAACAAACTAAATTTCAAAGGGACAAAAGTGACTATGAAGAGGGGAGAATTTTCACCTTTGCAAGGAGATTTCAATATGCAAAGTTGAAGGAACAAATAGATGTATCCCAATTTGAAAAATCGGATAAATCAAGTAATGAATCAAGGTCAACTGATAATGAATCCAGTGAAGGAGAATCAACCTCAATAAATACACAGGGAGTAAAATTAACTTTGTTAAACGAGATGCGCCTCGCCCTCCAACAACAATCCAAAGATCAGCAAGTCAAAACAAGAGGGAGAGGAAAAGGACGAGGCGCAAAAGGAATAAACCCACACGAAGGGGACAAAGAGGGAAGACAAAGAAAAACCAGGGCTCAAACAGCGGCAACTTTCAAGAGCTAAATATTATTAATCTTTCCACCAGAGAAATGTCCCAATCGGAGGAATCTGTCCTAAAAAAGGGGCTACAATTCTGTCCCTCTACAGATTTGGATTTAGTACAAACACGCATAGACTTTTATAAGTATATACGCAAAATCAAACTTGCCAAAACCTTTGCGGAAACTAAAATGAAAGAGAAAAATGATCTACCAACACAGGAGTATGACCTTACTGTGGGAGATAAAGAGACGTTGATGACTCTGGTGAATTTAGATCTGGGAAACAAACCATTGGAAGTTACTGAAATAGTTAAACCCCTTGGGGCGGGCCTGACAGATAAAAGACCACCTTCCAAGTTTTACCCAGCACTACCAGCAGGGAATAAAATAGATTTATTTGCGGAGATGGTCATTCATGATCTTTATAAAAAGAATTGGAATAAGAAAGAGGAGAACTTAACCATACCAGAGAAACAGGCGTTGCACAGACTTCAGATGGAAACAATGGTTGAAATCAAACCTGCGGACAAAGGTGGAAACATTGTAATACAAAATAAACAGGATTATGTGAAAGAAGCGATGCGGCAATTGTCGGATAAAACCTGTTATGCACTTGCTACTGGGAACCCAGTAATAAAACTGAAGGAGGAGATAAATTTGTGTATCTTAAGGTGGGAAGATCAAGGCCTCATTGATCAAGTAGAGGCAAAATATTTGTTAGTGGAACATCCTGTAACTCCAACAATATACTTCCTCCCTAAAATTCATAAAAATTTGCAACATCCACCAGGTAGACCTATAATATCAGCCAAAGTATCTCTATTAGAACCTATGTCAGAATACATAGATTTCTTTCTAGCACCCTTGGCAAGAAATTTGAACTCCTATTTACGTGATACAGGAGACTTACTGTTACAATTGGAAGGGATACCTTGGCAGGACACCTATAAATTAGTAACAATGGATGTAGTTTCGCTGTACACGAACATTGAACATCAAATAGGAATCCAGGCATGCAAATTCTTTCTCAACCAAAGGAATATACGTTTTTATCAACACAATGAGATGCTTCTGGAAATGATTAACATTTGGCTAACAAATAATTATTTTTTGTTTAACCAACAACTGTATCTGCAAATTAAGGGCACGGCAAAGGGTTTTTCTTTTTCTCCCAATTTTGCGAATCTGACGATGGGATGGTTTGAACAACGAATAGCTTGGGCAGAAGAAAACGAGATTTACCAACAAAAAGTAGTGACTTGGTTGAGGTTTATTGATGACCTTTTTCTTATCTGGGATGGTACTGAGTCAGAATTTGATGAATACTTTAAGATCTTGAACTCTAATGTAGCCAAACTTAATTTCACCTACGACATCAGTGCAACACGTGTGACATTTCTAGATACAGAAATTTATGTTAAAGAGGGGACAATTCAGACTTCATTGCACAGGAAAATAACAGCTACGAACTCCATATTACATGCTAACAGTTTTCACCCACCACGAACAAAGTGGAACATTCCCTATGGTGAATTTCTACGAATAAAGAAAATCTGCTCAGAGCCGGAAGAGTGTGAGAAGCACTTGAAATTAGCGGAGGAGAGATTCCTGAGAAGACAATATCCGAAAAAGTGTTTAGCTCTGGCACAGAAACGTGTGAAACAATCATCAAGAGAACAACTAATTCATGGAGGAAACCAAGCCATTAAACATGCCAAACAACAACAGCTGAGGTTCATAACAACATACTCACAGAGTGCTACACAAGTTCGTAAAATCTTGGAAAACCATTGGGCAATTTTACAAATGGACCCAATAGTGGGGGAAATCATGGGACAATACCCATTAATGACTTTCAGAAGAACAGCAAACTTAAGGGATAAATTAACGCACAGCCATTTCCAAACTACAAAAGCAAACTGGTTACAGAAAACTGGCTTTTGGAAGTGCAGCAGCTGTAAGGCATGTAAAATTGGGGTGAATAAGAAAGAGTACTCAACAAATACTGGCATGGAGAGAGTGATACGTAAGCACTTGAACTGTAAAAGTCGATTCACAGTATATGTGATTGAATGTCCTTGTGGGTTGAAATATGTTGGCAGTACCATATGTAAGACTAAAAAGCGAATTTTAGAACATATTCGAGCAACTATCAATATAGATAGGAGCTATGCAACAGCGAGACATATGGAACAGAAACATGATAGCAAGTGGGAACTCATGACATTCTATGTAATTGATCAGGTACTAAAATCAGAACGCGGTGGTGACAGAGAAAAGAAATTGCGTCAACTAGAATCCAGACATATACTTGATATCCGATCTCTCACCCCGCTAGGTTTAAACCAGGATGAAGAGTTATTTGTACACCTATAAGAGTTGTCATAGCTCATAAGATGTTGCCATTCATTTATTTTATGTCATTTCCACCAATTGATAAGATGCTTTCTTTCCCGTTGTCATTTGTCAGATAGACATACAATTTTGGTGCTAACAATATAAATTGACTGAAGGAATAATACCCAAACATGAATTTTCTTCCATCAGAGGTGCAGGATTTAGCGAGGGCCTTGTTTAAAAGAAACTTTGGGGATTGTGCTATTGTAGGTAACATGCAATACATGAATATGAATCCAATGTGAATATAAATTAAAAACTAATGAGGGCCCCTATATTTTGTTAACACACCTCAGAAATTGTTTTGAAGTCTCCATTACTCGCTGAAACAAGATTTTATGACATATATTTCAAAATAATTTGATTTAATGAAATGCTATAAACTACATATACCAGAATGCAATGTGGAACTCAGTGAAAAAACCTTGGATTGTAGTCAAAACACTGTTACAATTTGGTAAATATGTATATAGAAAAACGTTTAATTTTTCTTTGTTAAAGTATATATATTTAGTGATGTTATGGAGTAACTCTTGATAAGTGGTGTAACTTGAGTATTTTTTCTGTTACTTTGGAGTACTTTATTTTAAGCGCCGAAATTAGCACACAGGAATCACCTGTGAACAAGGTCTGGTGAGACCGAAACGCGTCAGGGGATTCCTGTTTGTTTGTTTATGATCTCACTAATGTATTAAAAGTTAAGGTATTTTTGGCACAACGACAGAGTGCGGTTTTCTCTTGCTAAAACAGAAAGAGAATCTTGTTTTTTGAAAATATGGTTGTCCTGCCTCAAACCAGCACCACCGGAGAATTAAGTGCGCCGTAACACGCAGATCAGGACATCTTTTCTTTCATATATATATATATATATATATATATATATATATATATATACACATATAAACATATACATATATACATATATACAGGTGGACAGACCTTTTGGCCAGCTCCCTGTAACCACCCAGAGAGTTTGTAAACTATTTTATTTAATGATATAGTTACACTGATACATTTAAGGAGAAATTAAAATGAAAATGTAATTGTGAAGTAAAGAGAGTGATATCATCTTTTAGTACATAACCTAAACATTTGAAGCTGAAAAGAATTAAGGGCCAGATGTACGAAGCATTTTTCTAGTCGCAAAGGGGTCAATTCGCAGAATCAGTACCTTTGCGACTAGAAAAATGCTTTTTGGGATGTACAAAGCTCAAACTGCGACGGTATTAGGAAGGGGCGTGTCAAGGGTGTCCCTTCCTAATACCAAATTTAAATGGTTTGTATGATTGTTTTGTGACCACGAATGCGGTTGCAAAACGATCGCAGTTAGCACCAATTTCAAATTGGTGCTAACCAGTTCACAAAAGGGAAGGGGTCCCCATGTGAATGCATGTAAATATATTTTTGGAGAGCAGGCAGTGGTTCCACGGACCAATGCCTGCTCTGAAAAAATGAAAAGAAGGTTTTCATTTTTGTTTTCGAAATGTATTCCATTTTTCCTTAAGGAAAAAGGGCTGCATTTAAAAAAATATATAGTTTTTTTTTTAAAAGCAGTCACAGACATGGTGAGGCCACCATCGCTGTGAGTGCTGCCATTCCCACTGGGGTCACAAATTGCAACCTACCTCTGAATATTCATGAGGTAGGTCATTTGCGACCCAATTGCGAATCACAGACAGTGTCATTGACACTGTTGTACATCCGGTTTTTCGACTTGCAAATTGCGAGTCGCTAAGAATCACAGTTTGCAAGTGGAAAAACCATAGCTCAATACATGTGGCCCATAATTAGGCAAACAACCAGCAACACACTAAGGGGGTCATTATGAGTTTGGCGGTCCCAGGCCCACCATGTTGGTGATGGTAGTCGTACCGCCAACAGGCTGGCGGAGAAGACCACCATATTATGACCATGGCAATATTCACAACGGAATACAGTCAAAGCACTGCTAGCATCGCCACTGCGGATGACGGTAGCCACCTGCAGGCCGGTGGGGACCATATTTGCCCAGGACAGATTACAAGGTTGCAACCAGCCAAGGTTTCCGCTGCGGTCGCATCACCACGGAAACCCCGGAGGAAACCAACTACGTAAAAGGAGACACCTACCTTCTGGAAGCCATTCTCGTCCGGAGCTGCCATGGAACCAGAACTGCATGTCTTACCGCTGCTTCTACTCACACAAAGTCTTTGGAATCTGCAACTACGACAGCAACCATAAGTATACACACTTACCACTTACCTTTTATTGTTGTATATTGTCAGTTTTTGTACACACACACACATAACATACATTCTGGAAGGGGGTGTGAGGGAGACACCACACCTAACAGCACACTAATGTGCACACTCACAGACAGCCACACACACACATACAAACATCACAAACACATACAGGTACGCACAGTAACACTGCACAGGCCCCACTCACAGTGTACCACACAACACCACAACACGTCACAAAAACAACACAACCTCACCATCTCCAATCACTTGGCAGGGACCCACATGGGACACTACCCAGGGACACATCACACAGACTTCACAACATACCACCAACAGGCAAAACACACATATAAATATACAATCATACTGCCTACTGATCAACCTAAAAAGAACTCTGTGTCCAACATTTCATGCACATAATGCTCACACAGTCAATGCACACAAAGCCACTCAACACACCAACAAACAAATCACAACACCAACGACACACAACACCAACACAACTAAATCCCTTGAACACACAAATGTACACCAGACAAGATCCTACCCTACCACTTTCTGACACAATCGCAACCCCACATACTACTTAAACAAAACACACAGCCCAAGCAGAACACATAGGCCAGTTCATATGTAAAAGTACACAATGGACACAGTGCACATACATGTGCCCCGAACTTGACTCTTGACTGCCATATAACCTCCACAGGAAGGGGCATCAATGGGGCAGGCAGGCACTTCAGGGGTTATGTGGGTGGGAGAATGGAGGTTTGGGTTTTAGAGGGGGGCCTTTGGGATCTTGCTTGGAGGGTTTGGGCTTGGACTTAGAATTAGGGGAGTGTTGGCTTTTAGATGGAGGGGTAGACTTCTTGGTGGGGGGCATGGGAACTTGAAGGGGGCAGGGAAGGTCTTGGAGGTAGAAGGGCTGGACTTGGGGAGGAACACAGCACATTCAGGGGTATCACAGGGTAGGAGAGGAGTAGGGAAAAGGGCAAACTCCGAAAGGAAAACTTTTTTTAGACACAGTGACGGTTGGAGCAAAAGGGTTTGCGTGTGTAAGGAGAGGGGGTGGTTGTCTGAGGTGTTTGTGTGGATGTTTTGGGGGCATGTTTGTGCAAGGTATGCTTGTGGGTGGTGAGTATGTGTTGGGTAGGTGAGTGTGGGTGTTTATGTGTCTTGGAAGGAGGGGGTGGAGGTGCTGGGAGATACCATGGTTGAGTGTCTTTTGGGGTGGTGACTGCAAGTATGGTGGATGTGTTGCATGTAGGTGTGTCTGTGGTTGTGGTATCTGTGGATGTGGTAACTAGGGTGGATGTCTGAAGGTTTGCTGTGGTGCTGTCTGTGGGTAAAATAGGTATTATGGCTGGATTTGTGAATGTTGGTGTTGTGTCTGCAGGTCTATCAGGTATTGTGTCTGTGATGCTGTGGGTGGTGGGGGTGTCAGGGCAGATTGTGACTGTTGCTGTACGTGCAGGTGTATGTTTTTTGTGTGCATGCTGGTGCTATGTCTTGTGGTGTTTGTGTTTGTCAGAGCTACCTTTGGATGCTGAGATGGATAAATGCTTGTCTGTCTATGTGCTTTCACTGAGTTGGGGGATAGGGGTTTGAGATTGAGAAGAAGAAGGTGGAGGGGGACAGAAGACAAAGGGTGATTGACTGCCATCAGTGTGGTGGCCAGAGCCTGAAAGGATCTCTGTAGGCCAACCAGTGCACTGTGAATGCCTTCTTGGAACGCATTACTCTGTTGGACATGAGTTGCCAGTCCCTGAATGGCATTTATAATTGTTGACTGAACTACAGAGATCCACCTCAGGAGGTCAATAGCCTCCTCACTAAGGGCAGCAGGCCTGACAGGGGCAGGGACAGAGGTGCCTGCAGCAAAGGAGACACCCACCCCTTTGAGTAAGCTGGCACGGCCAACTGGGTAGGGAGCTACAGAAAGGGCAGTGGTAGTAAAGGGGGTGGCAGACTGAGATGGTGCTGGGGTGGTCTCAGATGGGTCCATCACTGCCAGGGAGTGTCAAGTGTGGGAGGAGGATTCCAATGATGAAGAACTGGATCCTATCCCACCAGTGACACTCCCCTCACCCCGAGCCACTGGGTCCCTCGGTGTTGTGGTATCAATACTCTGGGTCCCGTGGCCAGCAGCTTAACCACTTTGCTGTGCCCCTTCTCCTTTGCCTGCTGATTACAACATACAACACAGTAACAACACATTTTTGTCACAAAAATCCCCAGATAGGAACTATATGAATCCCTCTTCATGTCACAATTACATACTTCCAATATTACTCTATGACCACAGTCTAACTCACCACATAAGCTAAAGATCTGATCACTACATCACCATCCCATCAATTAAGCAGTAACTCAAAAAAAATGCACAAGATAAATTAGCTACATTCAAAGTCTCTCTCCATATAGATACCCATTGTGTATCAACAACCCATTCTTAGGAAATGCAGTTTACTAGCAACACAATGTCATGCCTCCCCCTACTCCACACTTGCCCAGTCCATCACCAGTAGTCATGCTTCATGAAAGTAAACTCATCTCACAAATAAAACACAGCATTTTGCTTTGCACTAACATACCTAAATTGTGAATCTTTCGATAACTTTCACAATGTCAAATACCTCATATGAAGACACTACGTATGGTATAACCAAATAGTGTGTCTCACAAAAAGGCATACCGTGTCATTGAAACATCTATCTAAATACTATACAATGTTATCTAAAGAGTATCTGGACCTACTTATTTAACCCATTGACACATAGACAACATTTCAATGTCCTGCAATAGGGGCCTACTTAGCACACATGATACAACCACCAGACAACTACAGGGAGCATACCAACACCTCAAATACAATGGGCACCAACCATTGTGCATGAAGGCCATATACCATTCCACTATACATGCTGATTAGAAACCTCTATGTGACAACATCCAAACACCTGGATCACTAACTACTGTACAGACATGTGAATCTCAATACCTAAGGTAAGAACTAATACTTACATAACCAATTACAAATGTAACCATGAATGACACATACACCTATAGTTAAGTAAATTGAATGACAACATATACCATAAGACCAACATGTGTTTGTCAAATGAAAGACCTGCTGCACTATTAGGTCAGGAGGAAATGAGCAGATTCATTACTAGAACTGTCCAAACAGCCTCAGATTATCAAAGGTTAGTCTGGCAAAGATGCGGTCTCAGCATAACAATATTCACAAAGTAACAATTACACTTGATGTAGGCACGAAATAGTTCATGTTACGCCCATATAGGTATGTTCTTCCCTATGTAAAATGGAGAATATACACGGCCTAAGGGATAAGCAGCTTAGCCACTCTCCTGCTCAACACCAACTACATAAGAATAAAAGGTATTTGAACAGATGTCAATGTTATGTCGTGAAATGTCAATGTATTGTTCGAACCATGACTTTCAGTATGTAAGATGTCTACCTTGATCCAATTTCACATTTCCCAATGTATGAATCTGGCATGACAATGGGGACACTTCCTAAAACCTCCTAGAGAGTGCAGTAAGTTTGCCATACCAAAATCCTGATTGGGCTGACAGCCTCACATGAAGTTGCCATCTATTTCATGACACAGGATAACTTGGCCCTGTTACTCATCTTTCAGACCCAATGCTGCACGTAGAGCAAGAGCCAGTGGAATAGGACTGGTCAGAGACCAAAGAGCAATACAACTTACCATTTGGGTAAATGGACTTGGGAACGCTAGGTGGGAAGGATGACACTGCAGGTTAAACATATGTATGGCTAAGTAGAGGTACACATTTGACATATTCACATGCCCATCTCCACATGCAGTCATACTATTTGGTTGACATGTCCCTACACACAATACAATGACCAAATCTATGTTTCAATGTTGGCAACTGTAGTACTATTTCTTCCTAAGAGACACTTAACCTGCAGTACTTACCACATTGTCACAGCTGCAATACCTAGACATCACAGATTTAACTGGCAGAGGCATGTACATAAGTTATGTCTGTACTTATCCCCTTGTGGCTGTTGTGCTGCCCTCAAATTCCCATCCACCTCAGGGTAGGCCACCGCCAAAATGCAGGGCATTGGGGGGGTCAAAGTCCAAAGGGGACCCCTCCCTTTTTGGGAGGACATCTCCTGCTGAGCCTCTGCAGTCTTCCAGGCCCAGCATCTCAAGTCCTACCACTGCTTCCTACAGTGGGTGCTCCGCCGGCTGTGGACCCTCAGGGTCCACACTTGCTTGGCAATGACAACATTATATTTTTTGATGGGCATTGACCTGCATGGATGACACAGACAAAAGGACAAATTCAGGCCCATATGGACTATACCAATAGTAGTGGATAAAACACCTTAGTAACGCCAAGTAGTCAAGCATTCCCATTCTCTCAGTTGACACTCATGTGCATAGCATCTGAATGCATCAACAACTTCACTACTTTACATTTCAGGTACACCATGATACACGACACCTTTCACACATTGGTAAAACTTTGGACTCGCCTGCTCCATATAGCTGTTCATACAGGGGTAGGACCTTCTCTATGAGCTTCTCCAGCTCTTCAGGAGTGAAGGCTGGGGACCTATCACCTGCAGGACGCAACATAGTAGCTTCCAGAGGCAGTATACAGCAGCTCAGGTAGTGGAGGCCTTGGTGGCAGCAGTGTCAGGAGTCAAGTGAGCAGTACTGCAGAAAATGCCGGCCACATCCACCACGTATAGGAACATCACTGCCAGCGGACATCGCCACTGGCCCAAGTCCGCCAAAGGCAGCAATGTGTATCAATGGCAATTTGCAGCGCAGTTGTGACTGCTTACCGCCATGACGACTTCCGCCAGCGGACTTATGTCACTTCCACATGCCCAGTACAGTAGGTCAGGCGGCTGCCATTTTGATCACATTTCATGTATGGAAAGTTATGTAATCTGCGTCATAAAGAAAACCCTATATTGTGCAGTATATATGTAAGTACAGCCTTCATGCCAGTTCTCTATTTGTTCATATGAGCAGTAAAAGCTGTGTAACTGAAGGACATGTGGTGATAACAATGTATGCATAGCTATGTGCTGTACTGTAGATGTCAGAGGTTGGAAATAGCCTGAACAGTAGATATGTGTGACTTGCATATGGGCATTTACATGATGTGTGCATGCTTCATGTCACATATTATTTTACAAGCTTCCACATAGTTGCCCTGCCATGAGGAGAAGACAACCACCAGTGTACCGTCCAATTGTTGATCTGTACACCATGGAGGAAAGATATACTATCCAGACATGTCTACTATGCGCAATCCCAATAGCATACGTCCCATCGTTCAAGTCATGTGAGTGCTACACTTCCTGGCCACTGGGTCCTTTCAGAATACAGTGACCCTAACTGCAGGGATGTCTCTGCAAATATTCAGTCTGGTTTTGAAGGTTGTACTGTGTGCATTGTTGAAACACCTGGACAGCAGATTTGGCCTATGTGACACATTCCACATGTGGTTGGAGCCATATATGACACCCATGTAGCCTTGGTTTCCTCCAGTGACAATGAACAGATGTATTGGAACAGGAAAAACTACCACTCCATCAACGTTCAAGTGGTATGTCTGGCAGACCAGTACATTTCGCAAGTCAGTGCTAAGTATCCAGGATTAGTCCATGATTTCTTCACCATGTGTAACAGCAATGTCCCACTGCTGATGACACGACTCAACACAGAGAGGGCGTGGCTGGTTGGTAAGTTACAATTGAAATGTGTATTTGCAATATATGTCTCCTACCATCACAATGTTGCATGTCCCACATATATATTTGTGTTGTTCTACCTAATTGCTTACTGGTGACCTGGCTATCCTAACGGTCCTTGGTTGTTGACATTAGTGAGGTATCCAACCACGCCAGGGAAGCCTGCTACAATGAGGACCACAGGAGGACAAGGTGTGAAGCTCCTGAAGGCAAGTTTTGGGTGCTTATGCAGTGATTAAAGATTTTAAGCTAGATTTTATGTTTAGCATGCCACCTCCTCTTTATCATCAGCTATGGGGTATTAGGTAGCTGTAATGCCTATGAGTGAGTTGTGCATGCAGAATATAATGTGGTATTGTGGAGAGAACAGACTGATATACAGTATCATATTTTGTTTATGCACTTGTAATGATACTCTTGTGAGCATGACTTGTCTGCATTGAGAAATGTTTTCTGGTATGTCCTAGCTATCATCTATGTCGATCACAGAATTGGCGACTTCCAGTTTGGCTCATCATTGTTGCAAAGTCACAGCCAGTGTCAAAGGCAGATGGGAATTGCAGGCACACATGAGAAGTGGACATGGTTAAAACAGGTACTGAATGCAATGAGTATGTGGAGTATAAGTTACATGGCCAGACTGTCAGGACACCAGCTGGAATTGTGTGTACCCCTCAAGTTTACCTGTGGTGTACTGGAGGTGGTCTAATTGTGCAATTGGTGTGTCCATGTGTGTCTGGCACATGTGAAAATGTTGAACCATGGCCTCTACCATCACAATGTTCACTATTGTATGTAACCTACCCTGGACCTAGATGTCAGTGTGTTCCTACTTTAAAGAACAATGTGCATATCCCTGTGGACTGACATAGGTGAGTAGCAATGCTACAGGTATATGACCAATTTAAGAGAACGATCCCTGGACTGGGGACATCAGCACTGATATCTGTCTGAACCATGGGATATGTACATTAGGGAGCAAAGGTACTGCTGTATAGCTATTTTAGCCATGTTTTTATACATGTTCTTTTAGCAACTAAGCCTGCCGTTGTGACCTTTAACCCAGTTACATTTTATTCAGCTTCATTTTATTATTTTAGCACAGGCCACATTTACAGTGCTGTTTTATTTTCTTTATCTAGTTGTTCTTTTGCCTAGAAAAGCATTGCATTTCTAGCAGGGCATTCTTTTCACTTTGTACTTTCTTCAAAGCTGCAGCCAGATAGAGTTGCCAGCAAAGTGGTACGCTGAGTCTCCAACATTCACAGAAAACATACACATCCTTATATGGGGACATTTTCTCAGAACACCAGCTGTTTTATTATAAAAACACTTCTCTGTTCTATACACATTAGAGGGAGATTCCAGCCAGATGACCACGACTGCATGCTAATTGTCTTTGCTACAGCTGCTTGCTGAGATTACTGGATCCCTGGCCTATACGGGGATGGTGTCTTCCCAGGGGAGAAACCTGAAGGGCGGAATAGGACTCATCACGCTGTGCTCTAACATAGCTTAGGCCGGAACAGCATATTGACAGTATGGTGGGACTTTTTCTGTGTTTCACTTTTCTTGTCACCATTTTGCTTCTAGCATGTTCTATCATCCTAGTTTTTGCAATTCATGTCATTTCATCAATGTCATTTCATCAATAGACCTTATTAAACCATTCTCTGCCTCTGTTTGTCTTTGCATATGTGAGACTAATGTAACTGAGAGAAAAGGATGAGATCTGATCAACCACGATTACCCTGAGTAGTCATTTCTGTCATGTTCCCCGGTTGCTACAATCATCCCTGCTCCTGGGGGAGATGAGGCTCTATTAATTAGTTGGAAAACCTGGGTTAGGGTGACAGTTGTCACATGGTATGGGATTGTACTCAGTTCCCCACGATTCAGGTGATTCTGCTACCTGAATCCAGTAGCCTTCTCAGGATAATGAGAGCCTATGTGACATGGCGCCGCCAACATTTGGTCAGGCACTAATTTTGGGATCCTCCTGAGTATCTCTTTCTCACTATGTATTAAGGGCACCTCAATACTATAGACGTAAAACTCTGTGGTATTGAGGATTTCCTCCTCAGCTAGGTTGGTAGTACCTATCCAACACTGTGGGTTGTTCAAGCTTGAACCTTAAAATGATTAATCCCCACTTGGTGTCCTTATCTCCGAACAAATACCTTTACCATTACCATGGCAAACCCACAGCGGGTAACAATTGCAGTATACATGCAACAACCCCTCATTCATTAGCAAATGGCCTCACAGGCCAGGGGAGTCAAGTAACATTGCAGTTGAGGCTCATCCAACCTACAGAACAGAAACATTTCATTCTTGGGTCACTTTTCCAGCAGTTGATGGAAACACTTAAACATGTCATCACTACACCCCTGCTAACATACCTGCACAATAGAAAGCTTATGCATACTTAGAGATACCTCTATCTTATCAAGAACATTATAACTAGCTTCATGGCACACTACCACATACAATATTACACATTATGTTAGGTCCTTTGAGTAATGGTGGTCCTACCTGGCCTTTATTGGCCACATATACACTGCATTCTGATGCAGCAACCTTGGTGGTAGCAGAGGTTTGCCGCTTATATTCTAAGCTTACGGCAATATTCAGACTGTTAGTATAGTTTGTAATGCAGACATTACATTTTAACCCAGAATGTGGTGCCCTAGTGCAACCACATGCAGTTACACCAGGCATTAATACTGCGACTGTACATGCGATTATGTGTAAGGTATCCGCCAAATGGGAAGAGATTCTGACTTGGTTAGCTCAAAAAATAAATGCACTGGAAGCAGTTTTTCTCATAAGGGTAAACATAGAATTCTCACTATGTGCTTTCCATTTCGGATGGTTCTCACAATAGATAACTGCAATACTTGGAGCTCAGTATTTACCACCCTCTATACTACCGTATATGGTACACTGACAGCTTCCCAATCTTCCGGAACTATTGAAACAGCTTCAAGACGAATGCACGGCTGCCCCGGTCCTGGACTTGGGGGTGCAATTATTGGGCAATTTTGCCACTGTATCTTAAATTTTATTATGTAACATTAAAGGGGAAGCAGTTGCACTAGTAGCGCGTATGCAGCTGAGAGACGTTCCTGCCCAGGATCAAGAATGCAAGCTGCCAAAGATTATCACTGAGACCTACTCTAGTACTGGTTGAGATAATCTGGGGGCACAATTACAGGGTAAATCTAATAAAGATTCTACCAAGCAAGAACCTAAATGTTTTTAAAAAAATGCTGAGATAAAACAAAACAAACCCCTGAAAAAGAAAGGGGAGAATCTCTGCATTTGGAGACCCCTCAAAATCGCTATAATCTTAGAAATAAATATAATATAAAAACGCCTGATGGATATCAATATACTGATACACGCCAATCTCAGTGCTTTCAGGACTCAGCGGATAAAAGCAGTAGGAGATGGGGGGTCAGAGAAACAAACACAATACATGAAACTGAGAAAGGACTCACAACGCTCGTCTGAAGTTACTGTTCAGAAAGAAGACAAACTTCCCCAACAAAATCCCCAATTCAAAAAAAAAATAGTGTTAGTGATTGCTATTCAACATGCCCTCAGGAAGAGAGCTTTATTAAAGAACAAGAAGTGGGCACTGGCACTGCTAGTCAGTGCGGCAGGGGTCACAATAGTTTACTAGAATCTTCAAGAGCCTCTGAAGCTGAAAGCAACTCATGACTTTTTACAAGTAGAGACTGCAGAGATGCATGTCTCCACACCTGATAGGGTGTATAAAGTAACATTACAATTAAAAGGAGACAGTGCGCGCACAATTAACATCATCATTTGGGATCGCTTCATTACCATTTATGATATTTTGCTGGCCGAAAAGGACTGTCCACCAGAATTTGTCCGTAATCTCCCTCATGCGGAACAGATAATTGAAGCCTCTTTCTCGCCCCCTGTTCCCAGGGAGCTCAGGGAGGCTTATGCCATTGATTGGGCTCAGGTGCAGTCACCGGTGTTATATTTCAACCATGTAGGGTGGGATAAAGATGTACCCTGTCATGTAATACCAATAAGCTTCTGACCCAACCTCAACCTCAATGTCTAGTTAAGCATGAAGTTAAAGCACCTGTGAGGGAAATCCTCACACAGGTAGAGAACCAGGGCATAATCGAACTCTGTGTCTCACCAATGAACAATCCACTGTTCCACGTAGCTAAACCGGACCAGTCATATAGAATAGCCTTAGACTACAGACATTTAAACAGTCATACTCGCACATTTGCCATACAAAATGAACACAGCACTTATAAACAATATAGTGGGCAAAAATACAAAACAACCCTGCATATTTCCAACGTTTTTTTCTGCCAAAATATAGCACCTGAAAGTAGGTACTTAACAAGTTTCAGCGCTTTAGGCTCTTAGAAAAAAATTACTTTCTCCCACAAGGGTACAAGAACAGTCCAGGACTGTTTTCAGCATGTGTTACATCTATTTTACATGACGTTGACCTTGATCATTGTCCTATGTAGATGACATCTACCTTACAGACAATGACCTTATACAACATGTAACACAGGCAGCCCACATTGTTGTGGGATTTGCCAAATTAGGCTACAAATTCAACTTCAAAACAACAATAATAGCCTTCCTTAGGGGCATATTTATACTCCGTTTGCGCCGAATTTGCGTCGTTTTTTTCGACGCAAGTTCGGCGCAAAACTAACGCCATATTTATACTTTGGCGTTAGACGCGTCTAGCGCCAAAGTATGAGGAAAGAGCGTCATTTTTTTGCGTGAACGCCTTCCTTGCGTTAATGAGATGCAAGGTAGGCGTTCCCGTCTAAAAAATGACTGCGACGCAAATGCGTCGTATTTATACTCCCGGGCAAAAATCACGCCCGGGAGTGGGCGGGGCAAAAAAACCCGCATTTGCGCCGGATTTTAGCGCCTGGGTCAGGGCAGGCGTTAAGGGAACTGTGGGCTCAAAATGAGCCCACAGCTGCCCTCCCATGCCCCCAGGGACCCCCCCTGCCACCCTTGCTCACCCCAGGAGGACACCCAAAGATGGAGTGACCCATCCCAGGGACATTCAGGTAAGTTCAGGTAAGTATAATTTTTTATTTTTTTTATATTTTTTTTTGGCATAGGGGGGCCTGATTTGTGCCCCCCTACATGCCTCAATGCCCAATGACCATGCCCAGGGGACATAAGTCCCCTGGGCATGGCCATTGTGCAAGGGGGCATGACTCCTGTCTTTACTAAGACAGGAGTCATGTAAATGGCGTCTGGGTGTCGTTAAAAATGGCGCAAATCAGGTGGAGGCGATTTTTGGGCGTCAACCTGACTTGCACCATTTTAAGACGCCCTAACGCCATTTTCCCCAACGCCGGCGCTGCCTGGTGTACGTGGTTTTTTTCCACGCACACCAGGCAGCGCCGGTCTGCTAGCGCCGGCTAACGCCATTCAATAAATACGGCGCCCGCATGGCGCTTCAGAATGGCGTTAGCCGGCGCAACACTTTTTGACGCTAAACTGCGTTAGCGCAGTTTAGCGTCAAAAAGTATAAATACGGGCCTTAATGTCCTGTATTTGGGATACATTTCATCCCATGGGAAATAGTGTAGTGGAACGAATAAACTGGGATTTAAAGCAATCCTTAACAGCTAGAGTATTAGGCACGGGTCATAGCTGGCTTAATCACCTGCATTCACTCCAGAGAGACTTAGGTGGTCATTACAACCCTGGCAGTCGGTGTTAAAGTGGCGGTAAGATTGGCAACAGGACGGCGGGAAAAAAAATGGAATCACGACCGTGGCGGAAACCGCCAACAAAGACAGCCACTTTAACACTCTGACCGCCACGGCGGTACAAACAAACACTGCGGCGGTAACCGTCAACAGACAGGCGGAACACAATGTACCGCCCACAGTATTACCACTTTTTCCAGGGCGGTTTCACCGCAAACAAAAACACGGTGGAAACAGGACTTGGAAGGGAAAACGCTCACCTCTACACACCCCACGAGGAACCCGGAAGCCATGGAGCCAGAACTCCATATTCTCCCTGAATTTGTCTTCCTGCTCCTCTACCAATGGCGGCGAAGACCACGGTGAGTACTGCACCTACGACACAGGGGAAGGGGGAGGGAAAAGAGAGTGACACACACACACAAAACACCCCCACCCTCACCCACTACAACACACACACAAATGCATGTTGATACATTACAGTTACACCTCCCCAATCCGCCCGGAAGAATGCAAAGACAAAAGGAAATTATTTGAACGATTGTAATCTATTAAAATCCAGTACTCAAAAATATATATACACTATCAACAAATATATACACCAATAATACAAATCCAGGTATTGCACCATTAAAGTCCGTGGACCACTGGGCCCAAAATGCATGGGCGAGGCCCACACTCGATACCCGATCAAAACAGAGAACACTGCTGGGGCATAAGATAGAAATACAACAGGCACCTCAGGGGGAAGGGAAGGGGGGGCACCTACGCCGGATGAGTGCACAACACCAGATCCACGAGGGGACTCCATGCCCACTGCTGTATCCTGTTGAGTGCAAAGCCACTGTCTCTCTAGTCTCTCCAGTGGGTTGTTTGCCCACTGCTTTATCCTGGGGAGTGCAAAGCCACAGTCTCTCAAGTCTCTACAGTGGGTGGTTTGCCCACTGCTTTATCCTGGGGAGTGCAAAGCTACAGTCTCTCAAGTCTCTCCAGTGGGTGGGTTGCCCACTGCTTTATCCTGGGGAGTGCAAAGCCACAGTCTCTCAAGTCTCTCCAGTGGGTGGTTTGCCCACTGCTTTATCCTGGGGAGTGCAAAGCTACAGTCTCTCAAGTCTCTCCAGTGGGTGGGTTGCCCACTGCTTTATCCTGGGGAGTGCAAAGCCGCAGTCTATCAAGTCTCTCCTGTGGGTTGTTTGCCCACTACTTTATCCTGGGGAATGCAAAGCCGCAGTCTCTCAAGTCTCTCCAGTGGGTGGGTTGCCCACTGCTTTGTCCTGGGGAGTGCAAAGCCGCAGTCTCTCAAGTCTCTCCAGTGGGTGGTTTGCCCACTTCTTTATCCTGGTGAGTGCAAAGCCACAGTCTCTCAAGTCTCTCCAGTGAGTGGGTTTCCCACTGCTTTATCCTGGGGAGTGCAAAGCCACAGTCTTTCAAGTCTCTAAAGTGGGTGGTTTGCCCACTGCTTTATCCTGGGGAGTGCAAAACCACAGTCTCTCAAGTCTCTCCAGTGGGTGGTTTGCCCACTGCTTTATCCTGGGGAGTGCAAAGACACAGTCTCTCAAGTGCCCACTGCTTTATCCTGGGGAGTGCAAAGCTACAGTCTCTCAAGTTTCTCCAGTGGGTGGGTTGCCCACTGCTTTATCCTGGGGAGTGCAAAGCCACAGTCTCTCAAGTCTCTCCAGTGGGTGGTTTGCCCACTGCTTTATCCTGGGGAGTGCAAAGCTACAGTCTCTCAAGTCTCTCCAGTGGCTGGGTTGCCCACTGCTTTATCCTGGGGAGTGCAAAGCCGCAGTCTATCAAGTCTCTCCTGTGGGTTGTTTGCCCACTACTTTATCCTGGGGAGTGCAAAGCTGCAGTCTCTCAAGTCTCTCCAGTGGGTGGGTTGCCCACTGCTTTGTCCTGGGGAGCGCAAAGCTGCAGTCTCTCAAGTCTCTCCAGTGGGTGGTTTGCCCACTTCTTTATCCTGGTGAGTGCAAAGCCACAGTCTCTCAAGTCTCTCCAGTGAGTGGGTTGCCCACTGCTTTATCCTGGGGAGTGCAAAGCCACAGTCTCTCAAGTCTCTCAAGTGGGTGGTTTGCCCACTGCTTTATCCTGGGGAGTGCAAAACCACAGTCTCTCAAGTCTCTCCAGTGGGTGGTTTGCCCACTGCTTTATCCTGGGGAGTGCAAAGCCACAGTCTCTCCAGTGGATAACAGTCTCCACTGGTTCTGGAGGGGGCTTTGTGCCCAGAGTGCTTCATCCTGCCAAGGACTGAGGTAGTGGATGCCTTTCTCCACTGGTTCTGGATGGGGCTTTATGCCCAGAGTGCTTCATCCTGCCAAGGACTAAGGTAGTGGATATGATACTCCACTGGTTCTGGAGGGGGCTTTGTGCCCAGAGTTGTTCATCCTGCTTGTGGTGGCCTGAGTAGCGGCGATGCTTGCGGCGCTAATTGGCCTGCGGTGCTGGTGGGTGGCTCAGTGAGCCTGCTGGTGGCGGCGGTGTACTTGGCAGCAGTGCTGGTGGCGGCGGTGTCCTTGCTGGTGGCGGCGGTGTCCTTGGCAGCGGTGCTGGTGGCAGCGGTGTCCTGGGCAGCAGTGCTGGTGGCGGCGGTGTCCTGGGCAGCAGTGCTAGTGGCAGCGGTGTCCTTGACAGCGGTGCTGGTAGCGATCTTGTCCACCATGCAGGTTGGCGGCGACTTCCCTTTCTTTCTGTGCCCCTTCCCCACCTTGGATGTTGGCGCACCTTTCTTCCCCCTCCCAACTGTAGTCCTGGGAGGGCACTTGGTGGCAGGTGTTTTACCCTTCTCCCTCCGGGCAGTGGCCAACTTCTTATGCTTCTGAGGTGGGGGACTGTCCGTGGTCTGGCTCCTTGGCACACTGGCTGCCCTGCTGCTTGGCACACTCCAGAAGCTGGTTACTGCTGGCACCACTGTTCCCGCTGATGTGTTGGCTGAGGTGCTGGATTGGGACCTGGAAAGGCGGGCCCTAGGGGACTGAAGGTGTGGGGGAGGTGAGGGGAAGAGGTCAAGGTTGGACAGGAAAAGTTTTTTAGACACACTGGGACGGGTAGATGGAGCGGGTTTGGGAGTGGAGGAAGAGGTAGTGGTTGTAGGAGGTGTAAGTTTGCTGACTTTGGGTGAAGGTGCACCTTGGGAGGTGGGCTCACAGACACACTGGGAGAGGACACAGGGGATGTGTGAATGGTAGTGGGGGTGGTGAGTGCACGTGAGCAGTGTGTGGTGATGGGTGTGCTGGTGATGGACACAGTGGATGAAGAAGTAGTGCATGCAGGTGTGAGTGGAGACGTGACAGGGAGGGAGGAGGGAGACGAGGAGGAGAGGGACACAGTGGAGGCAGTGGCTGTTGGTATGTCTGCATGGGTATGATGCTTGTGTGGGTGCCTGTGGGATGTGTGGTGCTTATGCTTGTTAGAGCTTCCCTTGTGTGTTGAGGTGTGTACATGCTGGTCTGATGGTGTGCTTGGGATAGGCTGAGGTACAGTGGTTTGGGTCTGGGTGGAGGAAGTTGGAGGGGGGAGACTGGACACAGGGACAATGGCTGTCCCACTGCGTTGACCCTGTCCACAATTCTGCCCCATAGCTCCATCTTCCTAGCTATGGTGGTGTGCTGCACCTGTGATCCGATTAGCTGTGGCTCTACCCGGATGAATGCCTCCACCATGACCCTGAGCGCCTCCTCAGAAAACCTGCGGTGTCTTTGCGGTGCCATGGGGTGGTGTGGGTGATGTGTGAGGTGGTGTGTGTTGTGATGTTTAGGGGTGTGTGGTGTTTTGTGCGTGGATGTGTATGTGTGATGGTGTTGTGTGCCTCTGTATGTTGGGGTTGTCTTTGCTGTGCAGTATCTCTGGCCTTCTTCTAAATTTCTGGTCATAAGGGTTTGTGGGTGATGTGGGTGTGTGTTTTATAGTGGTGTGAGTATGTGGGAGTGGTGTGTGTATGTGTATCAGGTGTGTGTATTTGGAATTGTACAATGTGGTTGTGTTTTGTAAATGTGTGTGTATTTTGAGCACGGCGGTGTGTACCACCAATGGAATACCGCGGTTGAAAGACCGCCGCGTGGATTCGTGGGTCGTGATAGTGTGGGCGTATTCCTGTTGGGTGACGGTGGAGGTTTTGTTATCGCAAGTTTGTCACTGACCTTTGGTGTGGCGGACTTGTGTGGGTGTCTGGATTTTGGCAGATTCCAAGCTGTGGGTTGTAATAGCTGTGGCGGAATTCCACTGCCGCAGCAGTGTGTTGGCAGTCTTCTGCATGGCGGCAAGCAGCATTTACCGCCAATGTTGTAATGACCCCCTTAATAATCTGCCCAAAAGTCCCTTGGGGGGGACATACCTCATATGAATAACTGTCCAGAACACAAATATATGTTCCAGATCTTGAAAGTCCTTGCAGGGAGGTGGCAGAAACACCTTTTTATATGAATTAATGTGTCACTGTCTGCAGGACTTACAACAGTTCTGTGACTGCAATACATCTGTCAGTGCCGCCTCCTTGGAAATAAGGGATGCATCAATAACACCTACCGGCTGGATTCCTAAAGTTGGGGATCTAGTGCATGAAAAGATTGCTATGATAAAGGAGTTTGATCCTTCCTACTGTGCACCAGCTCCAGTCCTGGGAATACACAGTGCCGGAACTGTCATTCTACCTCCGCTGCTTGGTTCTAAAGAAAATCGCTTTATCCCCATCAACATGATCCTACACCGCAGACTTAGAGGACTTCTGGGTAGTACCCAAATCCCTCAGGCCAGGATGTTTCTCTACAGGTTCTAAGCAGCAACGCTGACACCTCTCCGAGCTTGGGAAGGGTGGAAAATGATCTTTCATTAGAACCATTAACTTCTTCTGCAACAAGTAATATCACCAACGTTGAGTGATTCTACTCCAATTCAACACAAATGATTGGTATAGTCTACTCTGAATCACTGAAGGAGACTTCTGCCAGTTCTTCCCTTCCGAACATGGACCCAGTTTTTGCACAAACTGCTTCTGGATATTTTTCTGACATCAATGACACTCTCACGGACTCATCTGCTTCTTCTGCAGCAGAACTGTCAAGAGCACGTAAGCTGATAATTTATCTCAAAATTAATGATTTTATTCTTCGATTTAATTATCTGTGGTCTTATTAACTGTACTTGCCTTCCTCCTTTGGATTGGGTTTGTCATTGTCTTCTTCTTTCTAATACATGGTCATTACCTTCCTCAACGATCTACAGTTGAACTGATGGATGAGGTCCTAAAACCACATTCTTCCTCCCATAAGGTCAGCAGAGACTTGTCCCTAGTGAACATTTCAGCCATATCAATTCCTGGTGGGATTGTTTGGGATTAAGGGGCATATTTATACTCCGTTTGCGCCGAATTTGCGTCGTTTTTTTTTACGCAAATTCAGCGCAAAACTAACACCATATTTATACTTTGGCGTTAGACGCGTCTAGCGCCAAAGTATGAGGAAAGAGCGTCATTTTTTTGCGTGAACGCCTTCCTTGCGTTAATGAGATGCAAGGTAGGCGTTCCCGTCTAAAAAAATGACTGTGACGCAAATGCGTCGTATTTATACTCCCGGGCAAAAATCACGCCCGGGAGTGGGCGGGGCAAAAAACCCCGCATTTGCGCCGGATTTTAGCGCCTGGGTCAGGGCAGGCGTTAAGGGACCTGTGGGCTCAAAATGAGCCCACAGCTGCCCTCCCATGCCCCCAGGGACCCCCCCTGCCACCCTTGCCCACCCCAGGAGGACACCCAAGGATGGAGGGACCCATCCCAGGGACATTCAGGTAAGTATAATTTTTTATTTTTTTTATATTTTTTTTTGGCATAGGGGGGCCTGATTTGTGCCCCCCTACATGCCTCAATGCCCAATGACCATGCCCAGGGGCATTCAGTCTCCCAAATTATCACCTGTTTCAGCAATGTCCTTTTTCCTCCTACACAACAGAGGAAATTAGCAGATATTTGGCCTAATATTGCTACTTCAAATGATAATTTTGACAAGCTGAGGAGACTCAAGGCTATATTGTTTCAAAAACATGTGGCACTTACATCTGTGGGCGAGACTTATGTGCTTCACGTTGCGAGGCTATCTGCAGAAATACAGTCCTGTTTAAGTGCAAACTTTCTGAGACACTTTGGTGAACTTGTGAGATGAATATTTAATGCATCCAGTACGACTTGGATTGCACACTTCTTGAAGGCTGTGGGTTCTGGTTTCATTCACACCTTTTCCTCTTTATTTGGCTTAATACATTCAGTGATACACTCAATATTTTCTAGTATTTTAGGGGGATTTCTGGTTACTTTGGCTGTAATAGGTGGCATCCTGCTGTTGGTTTTTTGTCTTCGCAATGGCTGTCTCTTCACAACAAGGAGGACTGAAAGAACTTCCACCAGCCCAACTGTGTCATGAATGCATGATGCAGTGTTTCAGAGTACCACTCCTGGAAGAATTGGAGTATGGATGGTTCCTGTCGTTCGGAGCAGTTTTGTGTGCAGCCCATGTTTCAATGCCTTTGGTGCCTTTTCAAATATGCACTAAAAGTTTTGCTTTCTACACGGCTCTTACTTTCATTGGATGCTGATCTGTAGATGTTCCTGCTAGGGGCTCATTACCGGAAATGCGCATTGTGGGTAGTTTTGCTATGGGAAGCTGTTTATGAGTTGCCCTTCTTGGAACATGCAGCTATTGACTTAACATTGGACACAACATGGAATGCTGCTGCCTCAGCTGGAACATAGGCTTTGGAACATGAGTGCTCCTTAGTTTTGCTTGGCAACGATTAGGCTACCTTGTCACCTTACAAAGTGGAACATATCCTGGCTTCAATGGTCCCTAATAAAATTGGCGATTTTAAAAGTGACACTGACTTTAAAGAATTTGGTTTTATTGGCACCACTGCTGATGGTTTAAATAGTCCTTTTAAATATTTCACATGCTCAAGTTTCTTTTAACTTGTCATTATTGACATTTATGAATATATGTTTTCAAGGATAGCTTTTTGGTGATTTATGTTTTAATTTTAGGCTTTTTTTACCAACTTTGAACAGGCAAGGGGAAGGTGTTGTATAGCTAGGGCAGATTAGGGCTTATCACGCTGTGCTCTAACATAGCTTAGGTCACAACCACATATATTACGCATATTGACGGTATGGTGGGTATTTTTCTGTGTTTCACTCTTCTTGTCACCATTTTGCTTTTAACTTGTTTTATCATCCTAGTTATTGCAATTTATGCCATTTTATCTAAGATGCAGTTAATTCAATAAACCTTATTGAACCATTCTCTGCCTTAGTTTATCTTTGCATATGTGAGACTAATGTAACTGAGAGAAAAGGATGAGATCTGAATGGCCACGATTCCCCTGAGGAGTCATTTATGTCATGCGCCTGGGTGCCATGATCATCCCTGCTCTTGGGCAGAAATTAGACTGACAGCTGTCACATGGTGTGCGATTGTGCTGTAATTTGAGACCGCCACGGTTTGCAGTGCCAATGATTTTCTGCCATGGAAGTACAGCTGTCTTGATTTGTGGATCGTAATCTGATGGGTGGATTTCTGTCAAGCTTGCGGGCTGTTCCATTCTCCAGTGTCCTGGCGGTTTCAGGAATTCGGCTGGTTTTTGGCAGACTTCTCAGTGTGTCTCTTAAGAGGGCAGTTGAGTTGCCGCCATAATAGTGGTCTTTTGGTGGCCGCCACAGTGGTGGTCTTACCCTCAGACTGCCAACGTCGTAATGAGGCCCTAAGACTGGAACCCTCAACCTTAAGTGTGAGGGTGAGAGATCTTTACCACTAGTCCACAGATGACTCATTAGTGCATAACATCCCAACATAACTTTTACATTTAATCCAAAGATTTGTTTGGTGATAAAGACTTAAAAATTACATTACTAAATATGTTTAACATTCAAAACACTAGGAAATAAACAGACACACATGTATTGAACTTTCAACCTACTGAGTTACAATCAAATATCTGTATTAGTATGCCTTTACTTTTTTATTTTTATTTTTTTAACATTCGGGATTGTGGGGGGACCCTCAAGGCCCCGCAGTCCTAGCCAGCTCCCAATTCCTGTAGGAGCCAGCATTGCTCCCGTAAGCAGAGAGCTGCTTTAAATAACAACTCCCTTTTTGCTAGAGCAATGTTTTCATCTGTTTCCCTCCACGCATATTTGCATGCAGAAAAACAAATGAAAACTCTGCTTTCTGCAGCAGGAGCTCTTTAACAGCTCCCACCTGCAGAGAGCAGAGTTTGCTTGCTTTGCTTGGTGGGACCTGTCAGCTCCCACCAAGCTGAAGCTAACTGCTATGACCCAGGGGTGGGCAACCTGGGATAAAACAAGAGTCGGCCTTGGGAGGACCATCACTGGCTTCTCAAGGGGGCCAAACAGAGCACCACAATGTGAAGCAGATCTGGGGAGATGGTGTTCCCCCTACACACATATGTATGTTTGCCCCAGGGGAAAATTGAAACTTTGCTTCACATAGGTGGTGTCCTCAGGGAATGCAGGGGAGGGCTGCATGCACACCGCACACACTTGAATATTTGCCTCTGGGAAGTGGCGGTCTCCAGGGCTCTGGCCATAGGGGGTCCCCAACATGAAATCATTATTTTGTCCCAAGGAAGATGGTGGTCCCCGGGGCCCCGTATTTACCTTTGTTATTACCCTGTGGAGATTGAAGCCCTAGGAGAGGGGTCCCATGCACCGCCTCCTTCCTAAAGCCCCCAATGCCCCCAGGACCTGGCTCAGCCGAGAGCTAATTAAAAGACTGCCCATTTCTATTTAAATTGTCAGAAAGATCCACGGATCAGGATCTGCTGATTTTTCAGACATTCAAAAAATAAAATGCTTTTTAGCTTTGAGAGACCCCGGCACCAGATTTAAGGGTATAGGGTTTCCCTACCCTCGCCTCTTTTCTTTTTTTTACTTTTTACTGAAGCCGAGTCCCATGATGGCTGCTGGTGGAGTTTGTGGACTTTGGCAACTGAGGGCCATATTTATACTTTTTAACACAAAAGTGCGCCGCCGCAGTTTTGCGTAAAATTTTTTACCGCCGGCTAACGCCATTTCGTAGCGCCGTGCGGGCTGTCAAATTTATACTTTGACGCACGGCGGCGCAATCAACAGGTGGGAGTCATTATTTTCGACGCACACCGCGGCGTCAAGTCGTAAAGGCAAACGACGTTAACACAGCGGAAATGAGTGTGGGTCGATTTACGACACCGCAACCCGGATATGCACTGTTTTTTGACGCAATAGCGTCAAAAATACCAGCGAACACAGCAAGTGCACCAGAGGAGAGCCAAAATGGATCCCAGATGCCACTACAGACCCCAGGAAGATGACAGCAGACCAGGAACCAGCCAGGACGATTCATACAAGAACCAGCACATTTATAGAAAGAAAAGAAAGTGTCGCTTCAGTGTAGAGGAGCAGGAAATCCTGGTTAAAGAGGTGACGGAACACCAGCACCAACTGTTTATCACCTAAAAGTTGCCAATCAGTAGGAGAGAGGCCATATGGCAACAAATTGTTGACAAGATTAACAGTGTGGCTGAAGTACGCAGGACAGTCACTGAGTGTAAGAAACGCTGGCATGACTGCAAACGCAGGACCAAGGAAAAGATGGCCCGGAACAGGAAGGCAGCACTGCAGACTGGAGGTGGGAGTCCAGCACACCAGGAGGCCCTGGACCACATGGAGGAGATGGTCGCAGCCGTCATCCCTGAGGAGATCGTCACAGGGATTCAAGGACAGGACAGCGCAGACTACCACGAAACAACACACATGCAGGGTTAGTCGCATGGGGAATTAAAATACAATAATGTTGACTGTAAGCAGGGGGGGAAATACCTACTACACATTGCATGTAAGTCATCATATACATGGAGTGGCATGGGTAAAGGGGTACTGCAGGGGGGCATGGCCTGCACAAACATAAGCTGGGGCACAACATTACAATACACCAACAACAGTCCCAAGGGGGCATGCTGTCATGCCAACAATGGAGCAAAGGGAAAGCATCGACAGGAGGGAAGGCCACTACGTCAAACTTACATCCTGGCACTCGTCAGCCAACATATCTCCTACAGTAACTAGGGCCCTATTAGCAATCCTCTAGCCAAAACGACAACTGCAATGTAACTGCAACAACAGTTGCCACTACCACCTCTGATCTGTGTGCAGCTATAGTAGCCAATGGCACTAACCTCCCCATGGAACATACATACCTAAATTAGGGGGTGAGGATGACATCTGCAACAATCTCCTGAAACAAGACAAAGGCCCCAGTACACGCAAATGTCAATGCCCATAGGTGTCACAAACATCAGCCAATGTAAACAACAATAGGAGTGACACACCACTAAGGACACACCCATGCTGCATATGTCAGGGTCCTTCCCGTGCCTGGCAAACAAGGCAACATCACAAATGTCATACTGCTCAGACAACTGCATTGAGGAGGGGACACATGGAACTGGTCACTGAAATACACCTGCACAGTCAGAGAACGAAATAGGACACTGATACGACTATCAGGGCAATCCAATGTAACACACAGTACCCAACATCAGCAGCACACATTAACAATATCAACATCCATATCACATCATAACATTGCCATGCATAGGATATGCTACATGTCAATTACAATTAAGTCAATGTGAACGCTCAGGGATTGGGGCAGGTCCTGACAGTCAAGTGTGCTGCCAGGACCATCAGAACACTCACAGCCAGTGAAAGGTCTCACCATGAGAATGGATATACACGGAGGGTCGAGTAGGACAAAAAGGTGGCTATTTTCTATTTGGCATAAAGCAACACCTAGAGGCGATGAGGCTGACAAGTCTGATAACTCAATAACATACATGTGACACACAGGTGGGCCATAGGCCTGGAAGAATGCCCATCTGAAGGACAGCAGATATCAATACAAAACAAGATCACAAAGTGAATTCATCGAAAGGCAGGCACGTCACGTCAAAATTGTCACAACACAGACACACTAATTGTACCCTGTTTCATTGCAGAGGAAGATGGATCCCCTGCCGATATGCCTGTCCCAGATTTCCCTGATGACATGGATGACGAGCCCATAAACATTCCCCAGGAGACCATCCAAAAGGTCCTTAAAACCCTCCAGACCCCACCTTCAGTCACAAGGAGGAGCACAGAACAAGCAGCCAGCGCAGAGGAACCACCCCAATTGCAAGACCTGCCAGCTCCAATACAGCTGAGGACTCTGACGACACTGGCACCAGCTTTGAAAGAACTGCAGTTGGAGTACAGAGGGAGCTGGCCAAGGAGGTGCGGGTGGGGATGCAAACTATGGCAGCCAGCCTTGAGGGGGTGCGCTCGTGCATTATGTCATCTGCAGATCAGGCAGCAGCTATGCAAGCCCTAACATCCATACTGCAAGGACTACAAGAAACTGTCAAGGAATTCCCCACTGCAGTAAGGGAGTTGCCACAACACCTCGCACCCCAAACATTCCACTGCATGCACAAGTGCAATCATGACTCCCTCAGGGCCGACCTGGCTGCCTGCCATCGTGATGTGGCTGCTATTCTCAAAAACCAGCAGACCCTCCTTGCTGCAGTACTGCCCTTAAGACCTTCACAGGGAGCAGCGACCGGGATGTCTGACTCCACATCTTCTAACACTGAGGTGTGTGTTGCCCCTTCACAACCAACAACAACAAGGACAAAGCAGGCAACACACACATCTGAAGAAGAAGACATGGAACAGATCACATTCACACGGAAGAGTACCCGGAAGCACTAGTTCCTGCACCATGGCCTACTTTGACCAAGCTCCTACGTTTTGTCAAATGCCAGTCTTACAACAACTATACTCAATGACTGTTCTGCAAACCACTGTATAACTTGTCAGCATGCCCAGTTAATGTCTCTCTCCTGCTAATCGGCAAATCCTGTCCCTCTGCACTGTCTGTAACATCACCCCAGCATGTCAGTAGCATTATCTACACCCCTTCTGTAGGATCACCATGAAAGATTGCACTAGAACGGACTCAGCAAACATGGACAATGTACATATTGCACTACAGCACCTATCAATAAATAGCACTTGCACACCAAATATGTCTCTGTGTAATTTGACACATCAACTGTGCAGTAGATAACACAAATGTGCCTGTGTGACAATCATGTTTCTTGTCAATACAACTGTCCTGACATCATGTAATCAGATACATCTGTGCAGTGGGCACGATTGCATCATAGCCTGCCCATCCTGAGGAGAATAACTGATGAAGGGAGAAACCACACACCATCATGCAGTGTTGGACAGAATAATGCTTCATCAAGAGAAATCAAAGTCAACTAATAGTGGCTGAAATGTTGTCACCATGCAATACTAACACATTGAACTATGCAGTCTAATCTAAGCAAACACTACAAAACACAGCATCAATCAACCTTCCTGAGTAAACATCCAAATAGGTAATCATGCAGAATTTTTGCACAAATGATCTATGTCAGTTATGAAGACAAGAAGACATGTGTTAACAAGACCTCATCTTCAAAGATGTCCCTGAACATCACACTGCAGTCCGACCAAAAAATTTCCCCACAATACCAAGTCTGGAAGCACACTTTGTGACGTAGAAAACATACTCATCGACACAAGTCCTTTGTGATCCATGTCAACTCCGATTGGTGGTTCTAACAAATGGTGGATACTTACCAAGGTAGCACTGGGGTAGCTGCCATTTTACACCTCAGTTTGTTTTTGTATGTAGCATAGGACACAAATGTCATAGAACAACAATCATCTACACTGATGCCAAGGCCATGATCAAGTAGCAGTTAACACATAATGCAAAGGGTTATCTATATATTTATTCCAAACTAATCACACCAGAGGCAACTAAGGGAAAAGTCATACCTACACTAATCTAACCTGACTACTCATTACCTACAATCGATCTAAACATCAACCCCCCACCCACCATTATGAGACAGGACACATGCAGGACAACACATACTAACATACACACATACTATACTATCCTAAACAATCATATATTATATTTTTTTATTATTTTTTTTTTATTTTATTTTTTTAAATACACTGGAACCCCAACATTGACCTGCACCCACCGACCCACACACTTAATAAGGAAAAGTAGAAAGAATCAGGACCCCCCAACCTCCTCCCTAACACTAACTAAACTAACAACCTATTCTCAACCTAACACTAATCCCCCAAGCCCACTAATCATGATAACAAGGAAAGAGGGGAGGGAATAACGTCCATTGAATACATCAGTCCTAGAGGTTGGCCCTCCGGAGGGTCCGCCTGATAGACCTGACCCGCTTCTTGATGTAGGCGACATCCTGGCTGAGATTGTCCACCTTCCTTATAACTTTGTCCATTTTGCGTTCCAAAGCCAGGAATGCCGCAGGGTTGATTGGTGGTGCTGCTGCTGTTTGGGTCCCGGCAGAGGTGCTCTGTGGGCGTGTTGAGCCTAGCCCACTGGACTGTCCTGCAGCTGTCACACTGCTGGGGCCTGGGTGTGCTGCAGAGGCAGGGACAACTGTCCCCGCTGTGGCTGGGGCCACTTTGGGAGAACCAGTGGTTGTGGTGGTGGCTGTAGTGGGCAACCTTGGGCCACCCTGTGGTGAAGCCCACCATGCTCCGGAGGCCCGATCCGACTGATATTTACGGGCCATCCTTCGGAACCCCGACTGCACCTGCAGGATGTGTCGGTACCTCATGGCCCGCCTCTCCAATTCATGCCTCTGTGCGGCAGTCATGTTTGCAGCTGTGAAGACAAAGGGCAACTATTTACCATAGAAACTGCATTGTGTGGAATAGCACAAGTGGTCAATCTGACAATACATCTACTGTACTTGTAACAGCTAATATCACCATACAGATCATTGAAAGTCTCAGAGGAAGTACATGGAAAGCCTGCCTACAAAGGTCATCTCACACATAGCACATACAAAATCTACATGATGGGTAACAACTGGCAATAACTTGTCATCAAAGTACTGACAGTTGCAGCTAACAATCATGCTGCACCTCCTCCTCCTATTGCCTGGACTACATATGTCAGTGTATGTGATAACAATCACAAACTTCAAGGTCTGCAATTTGTAATGGGATTTGCTAGTATAGTACTCATGTGCCACAACTGAGTGTGTACACTAGATTCAAAACCATATTTCATATAATCACAAGTATGTGTAACATACTGGTTGCTTCAGTCCTAGGTACCCTATTCACAAACCCATGCCTGTGTTTGAGGGGGGGGTGGGAAGAACAACAAACAATCCCAAAATAGATGCACACCCAGGAGTGTATAGAAAGCTCAACATGTTTTTGGCTCCACACACACACCATAAGTAAGGGATATCAACAAATTGGAGTCAGCTAAACCTTGTCCTATCCAAGGTCCACACATGTCAAAATGAACTGACCTAGGGCTACATCACATACTTCCAGTGAGGCATAATTTTCAACAGACACAGATGAGCAAGAACACCCATGATCATGAATAGCATGCACACCTAGGCCTTTGCACTCTAGTCCAACACACTTCTAGTACAACTTGTGGAAGTACATGCTCCCGGAAGATCCAACCTACAGTGTACTCAGTACATCGGTTAATAGGGAAGCAGCAGTCTTCAGACAAGCCATTTGCTGAAGCTATCTGGGAGAATGTCAGTCTGACATGCAGACTCAGTCCGAGACGAGTCACAGTGCAACCCTTATTGTAAGTAGTGTATTCCACATGACTCACCCCAGTTCCCATAGCGGGCCCTACAGGAATGGCCTACAAACCCAAAATCAGACAAATGGATAAGCATTGGTCAACTCAAATAATATGATAACTGAAATCCCACTAATGGAACAAGACTAATGATTGGGCAGCGCATCACACCTTGCAATGTGTTCAACACACAGTAGTCCATCACACATCACCAGCAAACACAAAACATACCACACATGTCAACACTCAATATAGGTGTCGGGGTCCTCAAAACGAGCCACCTCTCCCACTGTGTACGGTGCAGGTCCACCTGTAAAGCATGGAAGGAAGAATATGCTCAGAAGCCGTGCACTGACAATTTCAAATACAAATACAATGTGATAATCTGACATGAGTAATGAAACACTTTCAGACATGCTCATACTGCATGGAATAATTCCTAGGCAACATTTACATAGGATGGGTCTCCTGCTACAGTTACACACACTTCTACACACATGCAGCCCTGACTGTCATGTGGTGGTAAACATGCACCTCCATTAGTGTGCAGCAACAATATAGGTGTGTATTCATCTCATCATGTGCATCCAAGAGAGACATCCAAAAGCTGTTTACTTGAGGACTGCATGACCTGTCAAACAGCCTATGTGGTCATGACACATTTGTGACAGTTAGGTACATGGTACAGAGGGCCAGGTACTTTGGCAATACCTAATGTTGTTACAGTTTCATAAATTGATGTGTCCAAATAATGGTGATTGGCACCAAACATAGATGTTTGTACCCTAGTCCACACCTTTGGACTGCCATCCCTAATCGGATTTTGGCACAAGTAACCTGTCTAAGATGTTAGCTGAGGGCACCTGACTCCTTTACAAATATGGTTCATGTTCAGATCTGGCATGTATCAATAAAATGTGAAGGAGCACATTTATCCCGAACAGGCATGGCACTTTCTTGAACACTTTCCCTACACACTAACCAGACACACATGAGACATATGTCTGGGCCACATTGCTATCATCAATTGACGTGACGGCAGCACTCATTTTCAGCATCATGTAGGGTTTCCAATGTCAGTCTAGCTATAGCGTCAACATATGTAGGTATGATGTTACTACATCCATACTTCACTGGCAATTGTGACTTGTAGAGTCCTGATTGCGTCATTAATGAGTCGCTTGTCTGACACAAAGGCGGCACTACATTACATTCTGCTACAAGCAACCTGTAAGTGTGAAAAACATGAGCTTCCTGACTGCTAGCATTTGTCATCCTTCACATAGTGCATCAATTACCCTGTATGTTTCCCTAGCATTACACACAGTCAGCTACTTATCTGGCAGATTGGGTACCAATCATCTCATGCCACAGCTTTTAATTGTGCACATTTACATGATCTGTACTCACCAACATGGCCACCAATCATGATTCCCAGGTGGTCCAGCAGATCTTGCTCCCTGGAGATCAGGTCAGCCCAGCGGTGCTTCAATTGATGCTCATTCCGTTGGCTCCCATACAAACGCACCAAGTGAAGGCGCACCTTCCCCCACCGGACTTTTCAGGCCTCCGTGTGATACCCCTGTATCACCCTACCCCCAGCCTCCAGCATCAGTGGGAGGAAATGGCAAACCAGCCATATGAACCCCCCCCGATTCCTCCTCACCCATCCTGGAGAGACGTGGCCTACCAGACATTTAGGCACAGAAAAAGGGGAAAAGTAGTAGAAAAAAAATTAAAAATAAAAGGGGGAAATGGGGAAAGTTTGAGTGAGGAAATACAAAGAAAACTTAACAAATAGAAGAGCCCAACTAGCCCCTATATAACAGTACCCACAACAGACTCCCACAGACAATAAATACAACACTGGACTGGACAAATTTATACAATACACACTCAGACAGTATTCTACAACACAATATTGATGACAAAACAACAAGTAAGATGGCACTCTGGACACAAAAGCACAAATTCACAGGACAACACTTTGCACACAGCCACACAGTCTAGAATAATCAGAGACTGCAAAGTGAAAGTGAAAGTACACCCACTGTACAGATTCTGTAAACAGGATATCCTATTACATCACATCCTGCATAACATGGCAGACGGTTTTTTCCATTATGCGTCATATTTTCACGCATACAGGTTGTGCGTCATATTTTTTGACGCACAGGAGTGCAGATAATGCAGAGTCAAAATATTTTTAATAATTGGTAAATAATATTTGTTTGTGGCATAATTTACAGTTCCAGAGGTGAAAATTAAGCCGCAGCCAAATATTATTTCTATTTATTAAAAATGTTTTTGACTCTGCATTATTTGCACTCCTGTGCGTCAAAAATTATGACGCACAAGCTGTATGCGTGAAAATATGACGCATTATGACAAATATGTATTTCATTTGTCCAAATGAGTAATGGAATTTTGCATGACCAAACGGTGCTAAGTGATAAACCTTGGGGTTAGCTATAGCAAATGTCCCTTATAGGATGTATAGAAGGTATTCACAGTGCAATAGTAATGATTGGCCAGAATGGATATTACTCATATTTGCGCACATACGTAGGTAATTGCTGATTGCAACTTTCAAAATATGAAAGAGATAACAGGATGTATTCATTAGCAAATTTCAGAGCACATGTATCAAGCTATTCCAAATAGCAAAAAGGGCATTTCGGTAATGCAATTGTCGCCTAAACCTTTTTTGAGGGTAACCATGTGCTAATTACGAGTTAATGTAGCTAAAATATGTTTCACTATTGACATGTAGGGCACACATGCCCCTTATGCATGTGTGTGCTTCACATGTGCGTAAAATATGTCTATTTGGGGTGCAGCAGAGGGGGACTTAGGCCCCCAGCACCCTGGGGTTTGCTGTTCCTGACTTGCAAATTATTCAGGACAGGATGCTAGGTCAATCAGGAGCCAGCTCTTTGACAAATGACATGATCAGTGGTCTGACTAGGACTGGTCAGAGGGAGCAGTAGACAGTTGACATGTCACACTGTGTATGTCCTGTGTTGTTTTGAAGGTGACACATGAACCCTGATAAAGTGTTACACGGCAACATTAGTAGCAATGCTTAGTGGTGTAATTGCCCAAATGACAACATCTATGCTGTAGGAGGCATCAGCAGGGACGGTGCATGTAAATTTGGGTGGTGTGCATGGAGGGGATCACTGGTGTGGCCTCCATCAGTGTCTCACAAGTCATGTCGGATGATATTTGCTTTTAAATGGCCTACAGTACCTTTCACACAGGAATCAATCTACAGGTGATACCAGGCCTTAAAAACTCCAAGCCAGTGTATTATTTGAGCTGACTTCCATGCAGTGAGATGGTACCATGACAATGGTAGGCATAGGAAAGGGTGTGGCACACTGGATGACTCTTGTGAATGTGTGTGTGTAGATGAGGGAATCTCAGGGTACACATATCAGCATTCCAGGGACCTCTTCAGACAAGTGGGGTGTGACCAGGCGCATGGGTGTGTAAGGTTTTTAGAAAAGGGCTGACATGTAGATGGGATGTGATGTGCTGGATGCTTGTCATATGTGTGGCACTTGTGCTGTGTATGTTCTGCTTATGTGTAACTCTAGTGACAGATAGTCATTGCAAAGATGGTATGTAGTTGGAATTACTGCTGCCAAGAGTCTGGTCATACATTCCTGTTCCTGAAGCAAAAGCATGTCAACTGCCTGATGTATGAGGCCTGTTTTCCCCTAGTTGAGTGATGATGTTTTAGTTGTGTGCCATCTGCTGCGATGAACCATGTTTCCAACATGTATGTGTGTAATAGGTGTGGTCCTCAGCTATTGCCATTCAAAGGTGAACAGTACAGGATGTCAGTTATTTACATTGTGTGTGTCTGTGACCGTTTTATGATAGGCATCACATTTGTAGTGTATTTTTCTGTGTCCTGATTGTTATCTCATTAATGCTCCATGAGGCGACACTCTTCTTCTGATATTTAGAACTAAAGATGTGCAGAAATGAATAGCCAGACCATGATGTGGTGTTTGTTATCAGTGTTTATTTACAATAGTTCATTAAGTGGTGATGGTGATAATATTTAAAAAAAAATGTTCACAATGTGTTGGCGCCTACGCACTCCAGCAGCCGTGTTTGGTTGTTCCCCCTCCGGTTGCAGGGCAGCATCCTCCTCTTCCTCGTCTTCAGGCATGTATGGGTCTGGTTCCAGGAGGGGAATGTTCCTTTTGACACAAATGTTGTGCAATATTGCACATGTGAGGATGATCCAACAGACCATCTCGGGGGAAAATAGTAGGCTACCACCAGTGATGTCGAGGCAGCGGAACCTTGACTTGAGGATGCCGAAGGTCCGCTCGACCATGCTGCGTGTCCTCTTATGGGCCCCGTTGTATGCACGCTCTGCAGCAGTACTCGGGTTGCCAAATGGTGTCATTATCCATGGCTGGATGCCATTCCCCCGATCAGCTGAAAGAGAAAAAGAATGAGATCATGTTGATGTAGCTGGCACTATTAAAAAGACCTTTCATGGCAGTAGTAGTCTTGTGTTGTCTTTGATTCTTTTGTGTACTGATGTGACATCCTATACTTGTAGGCTATACCATCTGCATTGTGTTGTTTCCTTGGCTGAGCAAGTGTTTGTCTGCTAACCGTTTGTCATCAGTATGTTTTGGGATTTTCAGTGCAGTGTGCCCTCCCTAGCATTGTGATTTGTGATACAGGTGTCCTTGTGTCTTCACTTGGGGTGAGTTGATAGTTCCATGTAGAGTTTAAATTGTAACTGTTGTTAACACGTCCATATCAAAGTACCCTGGACATCCCATACCTTTAGGCTTATGCAATGTATTAATGTAAAGGTCATTGGGACACTTACAATTTGCAAGGTGACATTTTGGAAACCACACTCATTAATGTCTTCACATTAGGCTGTACAGTAAAATCCAATATGTGACAGGTTCAATGGTGACTTAAGAAACATGGCTAGTGATGTAAGGACCTCAGTGTGTTCCTGTCTAGATGTTGCTGTTGTGGTGTATGTTATGTGTTCTAGAGGGTTGCTGTGCAGTGTGTATATAAGTAGGTTTTTGTACTTACCAACAAGTAGTTCATTGCCATACCGTCCATCCTGGAAGTGTTGGTTGATGGTGCAGTGATGGAAGATGAATGAGTCATGTACACTCCCAGGATATTTAGCCATGATGTTGGTGAACATTCCTTGGTGATCGACTATGGCCTATGCACGTTGATGGAATGTGTGTGCTTCCTGTTGAAGTAGAGGTGTTCAGTTGCAGCAGGTGGCACAAGGCGTACATGTGTGCAGTCGATTGCACCAAGGACGTGTGGGAAGCCACTGATTGCGTAGAAACCCTGTTTAGTTTCCTGCTGCTTCTGCAGTGTGTTAGAGAAGCAGATGTGGCGGGGTGTCAGGCGAATGATGGCATCCAGTACTTTGGGCAGAAATGCGGAGAATGATGGTTGTGATATTCCGCCTACCAGGGCACCATTTGTTTGAAAAGAGCCACTTGCCAGCATGTGGAGTACGGCAAGCAGCTTTGTTTCTGTTGGTATGGTGCGGGCTGTCACCAAAGTGGGGGCCAACTGCTCTTCAATGTTTCGCAGCAGCTGCTGAATGGCCTGCCAGTTCAACCGGTACCTCTGTATGATGTTGTGTTCCCTGAGGCCCTGAAGGGTGGTTCTTGGGCGGAATATCCTCTCCTGCCTTCTGCGCTGCCTTTGGGGTCCCTGCTGGTGTTGTTGTAGCTGCTGTTGTTGCTTCTGGGCTCTGCGTCTGCGTGCACGCTGGATTAGAATGACCTCCATGTCTCCCTGTTGCTGCTCTGCTGCTCTGCTGTATGTTCTGTGTGTTCTGATTAAATACAGGTGTGTTTTCCCCATTTTAACGCCTGCCCTGACCCAGGTGTTAATTTTTTATGCAAATCGGGCTGTGTGTCATTTTCTGTCTCTGCCTCCCGGCCGTGCGTCATTTTTGCCCGAAAGCATAAATACGACGCACGGCTGTTTAAGTCATTTTTTGGACGGGAACGCCTACCTTGCATATCATTAACGCAGGGCGGGTTGCCGCATCCCAAAAATGACGCACACGGCGGAATTTTGTCGTCCGCGGGCTCGGGGGTCAAAGTTTAGATATGGGGCAACGTTTGCACTGATTGTGCTTCAAAAATTTTTACACACAATCGGCGCAAACGGAGTATAAATATGCCCCTGAGTGTTTGCGAAGTTACCGATAGACTCAGGACTCTGCACCGTAGCAGAGTTTTTTTCTGTTTTTCCCCCCTTTGGCAAGCGCTTTCTGTCATTTTGCCCACACAAGATATGAGATGAAAGACTTCCTCTCTCTTGTGAGCCTAAGCAAGATTTCTTACCCTCTTGGGAGAGTTAGTGCAGTACCAGCAACTTCCAGCGCATCTTTTTTGACACAGGCGAGCACAAGTGGGCACAATCGACTGCTGCTGCAACCTGGCTGAAGCAGCTAAAATCTACAACTTCGAATAAAAAAACCTTCTCTAATTCACCGTTTGCATTGGCATTGCTGTGCAAGGAGTACTTTTTCATAAATTGTTTTTCCCAACAATAGGAAGTGTGCCCAGAGACTCGAACTTCCTGTTCCTGTCCACCAGGCTCCTCCCACTGCTTTGTACAGCTCCTGGTCACTTTTCACTTGGATTACGAGCTGGAAAGAATAGTTTTTTGTCTCCGGGATATATCATTGAATTTAAGGACTTTGTTGCATTTGAGATTTCAGAAGTAAGTTACAAAACATTTGTATAAGGGTGCTGTACAACATGCTTGTTTGATGGGGGCAAGCACGAGGATTTACCTGTACTTTTATTAGATTTTTTTCATTTATTGTGGCAGCTGGCCTGCACTTGGGGCCTCGTAATAGTTTATAGTTATAGTTTTACTTGTAATTTTAGTTCTACAAGGGAAAAAATATTTAACAGTTCATTACATGTTCTCCATAGTTTGTTTTGTAAATTTGCAATATTCATTAAATTGAATGTTAATATTAGGAGGTGTAGCTTGCTAATGGAATAGGCCTTCCAGGTGTAGGCCCAGTACTAGCCATGGGTGCATGAGAAAAAAACAACTGTTTGTGGTGTCTGTGGAACTGAAGCACCATGAATGGCATTGGAGTAAAGATAACAAAATGTTCTTTGGTGGTATTTCACTTTTTTTTTTCTGCAAACATTGTATGGTGGGGTTACAGTACTTGAAGCATATTTATACTCCATTTGCACCAAATTTGCACCATGTTTTAGATGTGTGAACCTACCTTGCGTCAATGAGATGAAAGGTAGGCATTCCAAGCTTGCTTGGCACCATTATTTAATGCCTGGGTCAGGACCTGTGGACCCATTTCCATGGTTAAACAGCATGGCATGGGTCCACTGGTGCCCTCCCGAAACCCCAGAAAGACCCCCACCCCCACCAGAGGGACACCGGAGGATGGAGGACCCATCCCAGGTAAGTAAGGTAAGTATAAGTAAGTATTTTATTTTTTTAAATTAACTTGCCATCTGGGGCCCAACTTGGGGCTCCCTGCATGGCACAGGGTGCAATGGCCGTGCCCAGGGGACCCTTGTCCCTTGTGCTGGCCATTGGGGTGGTGGGCATGAATCCTGTCTTTTCTAAGACAGGAGTCATGTGGTATGGATGGTTTTGCATCAGAAAATGATGCTAGGCTGGTTAGAGGCATTTTGTTTGCCTCTAAAAAGCCTAACGTCATTTTCTGGTGCAAAACCCCCTTCTCTCATATCGCCACCCCCACCAGGCTAACGCCATTTTTTTTACGCTAGGCTGCCCTTTGCACAGGCTTGCGCCATTTCATAAATGTGACACCTAGATGGTGCTCAGGAATGGTGGAAGCCGGTGCAAAACCTTTTGATGCAAAACTGCATAAGTGCAATTTTGCATCAAAAAGTATAAATATGCCCCTTGATGCCTTTGTATAATGTGTTGTTGCTGTACATTTTTTTATCCACTTTAATTTTAGTTTTTGGAATTACTAATACTGACTTAAAGCCATTTTTTTCTCCTGTACCAATGCCTTCTTTGTCTGGCCAGTGCATGAGAGTGTTCGTCATAGGCCACCATTTGTCTTTGTTCTCATGCCCTGTGGCCAGGGGACCTTTTTATATAGCCAAAATTATAGGCCTATACCTATATGTGTTTTCTGTTTTCTTATTCATCCTGCTTGTTTTTTGATGTGTCTGGTGTGCATTTTGCTTAGGCAGCCTGTAGTCCTCCATGTGTTCTTCTTTGTTGTGGTGACCTTGCCTCCTTGCTCGTTGTTGTTTGACCATGTGGATGACGCCCATTTTGTGTAGGCAGCCAGTGTGCTTAGGCTTGCACGTGTCCTTCTTTGTTGTGGTGGCCATGCATCCTTGGTAGTTGTTGTTTGACCATGTGGCTATTTTGTATAGGCAGCCAGTGTGCTGTAGGCCTGCATGTGTTCTTCTTTGTTGTGGTGGCCATGTCTCCTTGCTAGTTGATGTTTGAACATGTGGCTGATGGCCATTTTGTATAGGCAGCAAGTGTGCTCTAGTCCTGCATGTGTTCTTCTTTGTTGTGGTGGCTGTGCCTCATTGCTAGTTGTTATTTGACCATGTGGCTGATGGCTATTTTGTGTAGGCAGCCAGTGTGCTTTAGGCCTGCATGTGTTCTTATTTGTTGTGGTGGCCATGCCTCCTTGCTGGTAATTGTTTGACCATATGACTGGTGACCATTTTGTGTAAGCCGCCAGTGTGCTTAAGCCTGCATGTGTTCTTCTTTGTTGTGGTGGCCATGTTTCCTTGCTGGTTGTTGTTTGACCTTCTGGCTGGCAGCCATTTTGTGTGTTCTCAGCCCTAGTAAGTCAATGCTTGTTACTAAATCTACTGTATGGGCAGTTTTTTTTTATATTTTATTATGTACCTCTTGTTTTTGCATTTTTCACCTCCACCACTCCTTGCCTCCCAAATCCCTGAGGTATTTCCTGGTAGTCCCCTTCCCCTAATATATAATTAATTGCAATCTATTTTAAGACATTTTTATCCTTTTCTCTTCTATTTTTTTACCATTGTTATTTTAATAAAATTTAAAATGTCAGTCTAGCAATAATATTAATATTTACATATTTATTACCTTTTTTCTTGCTTTTTATTTTTTTTAAATGAATTACATTTTTTTGTAATTATATTTTAATTTTATTTTTTTCCTATTTTCCTCAGTAGCCCAATGTCTGCCGTAGGAGTACAGTTGCACGACATTATATAACATTACAATATTCAAGGATTATTATTATTCAATTCGTCATCAGCCCTCCCTGAGTACCACATGGCAATTTTAACAGACATAGATAGTTAGCATTCTATATGTTGTAGTTGTTGCTCTTTCTTATCCTTCATGACTGTACATGATAATGAAAGTTAATACTGGTGTGTTGTTTTTACAACTGGATACACTGTACTTCATAATTATTATTAAGTTTATTTAAGTGATCATTCTATGATATTGCTTGTTTCTATTACTAATGCAACTACAACAACGTCACGTTTCACTGATCGTTCTTGCATGTTTGCTTTTTAGGTGCACAAAGAGAAAGAGACATCTCCCACAGTACTGCCAGACAGAAGGTCTGTGCTCAACGTGCCATGTGACCACACTCATGACCACACAGACATCTCTTTAGCTTGTGAAGCTACATTCTACTGGCAACTTACAGCTTCAAGATGGCTGCTACCAAGAAAGGCGAGCTGCACACCACAAGTATGTCTCACAAGACCTTTTTTGGGCAAATATGTGTGCCTGCCATACCAGCCTATGGGGAGCAAGTTGGGAGCACCACTCCCGCATCAGTGGCCCCATTCCAAGTAGGCCCAAGCCCATGTCCAGCACAGAGGCTGCCTCTCCTATCACAGGAACACCCACGAGCAGTGACGATGAATTGGAAATCTCTTTCTCAAAGTAGTACGCAATTGTTGCCAGAAACTCAAGCCAGTGAACAACAGCCACAGCCAGCAATACCAGTTCCTCCTGAAATAGAAGCACATCAGGATGTTGAGCTTCATGCAGTGGAAGCCAAAGAAGCCCCTTTTTCATAAGATCCACTGTCTGACAGATCTTTGCCATCTTCCTCCTCAAGCCCCGTTTCTAATAATCAAGACTCCACTTGGATGCCACCTCAGTCTGAGACATGCCAGGAGAGGCAACAAGTAAAAAGGAAGGTTCCTGAAAGTCTTAGAGCTATGGATGAAGAAGAGGAGCATGATGAGTCTGATGACAAGCCAGTCATCATGGATGTTAGTCCAGCCTCAGTGGAGTCAAACATTACCCCATCTGCTCACCCTGCTCAGATAGATGTGGCACCGGTACCACCACCTCCACCAGCTTCCCTATTTACAAGGCTGTGGGTGCAACCTACTTCCACACCAACCTCAGTAGAAGAAGGCACTGCAGAGAGTCAAACGTCATCAAAACAACATCCACCTACCGCCACTTCTTCAGACAATGGCAGTGGCACCTGTGTTAGAAAGTTGACCTCCCCAGTTTGGGACTTCTTTACAGTTAGTGAAAAGGAAACATTCATTGCCATATGCACCATTTGTTGATCAAGTGTTAGCCAGGGTAAGCTTGGTACAAACTATGGAACAGGAGGACAAACAATCCATTTGAGAAAACACCTCGCAATCTGTTGGGAAGCACACCTTAGTGGCCAAAAGGAAAAGCCTGCAAGTGCTGTTAGTGAAGGTGTTGAAAGCAGGTAATATGATCCGATCATGGTGGAAGGTGGAGTGGGTTTTCTTGACTTTGTGGTGGTTATCTGCCTGAAATAGAAGGTTCTCAGCTGGAACTATTTCACCAGAGTTGCTGTTCCAGAGCTACATCACGATGTGCTGGAATTGGTTGGTGTGCTGTCCAGACAATCCACCTGACAACAAACATGTGGACCAGTTGCTAAGCCACTTATTGCATGTGTATCACTGCACACTGGATCTCTTTTGTGGGTTTAGAGAAATTATATCTGCAGGTGTTGACACAGCTGAAACTTTTAACGGTGCACAGAAGCATGCAACAACAACTATGTTTTCCATGGAGAAATTCCATAAAGCTGCAAACATGTCAGATGACTTTAACCACAAGGTTTTCAATTGGCTGCACCCTAGAGCGCTTAAAATTGGATTTATTGCCACGGACAATGGCAGGAGTATAGTTAAAGCCATGTCAGATAGAAGCTATTTCAGGGTCCTGTTTGGAGGGTTGCTTAAACATCATTGTGCAGGACTTCCTCAAAAAGAGAACCCTGAGTCAGTAACTTACTGTCCACATGCAGAATCTGTTCTCATTTTAGCCTTTCTTTTAAAGCCTGCAAGCTGTTGTGGATTATCCAGCATGATAAAAGAATGCCAGTTAACGTCCTCATACAGGAGGTGCCAAACATTGGAATTCTACTTATTACATGTTACAACGTCTGTTTGAGCAGTACAAACCGATCAATGAATTTTTCATGCAAAGATGTGATGCAATTGGTCAAATGCCTGACAGAGATGCTGCTTCCTTTTGAAATTTTCAGGATGTCAGCAAGGAGGACTGTACCATGGGCCAAGCTATCCCATTGGTGCAAATAATGCAGAAACAGCAAAGGGAGGTGTCTGAAATGTATGCAGATGTGGATGAAAAAACAGATGCGCAGGAGTTAGGGGAGTGCTTCACCCTTCGCTCATCTGTTTATACAAGGCTTCCAAGAGACATTTTGTCATCCAAACATTACATCTGTACAACAATTCTTAACCCACAATACAAACAATTACTGCCCACTTTCATTCCTTTTTCAGATGAGGGTGTTTTAACCTACAAGACATGGATTGCTGAGCAAGCCAGAGACCTAGAAATACAGTGTCTGCTGTAGGAGGCTGGCCTGGTTATTAGTGGGTACCTAAGGTACTTACGCCTTATACCGTGGCAGTTATCCCTTATTAGTGAAATGTAATTAGTGTCTAGAAGCCAGGCTGTCTAGAGGTAGCTGTAGGCAGAGCAGCCAAGGCTGAACTAGGAGACATGCAAAGTTCTTACAACACCACTTTCGTTACACAGTACTTTCACACAAGAAAGACAATACTCAGTGTTACCAAAAATAAAGGTACTTTATTTTAGTGGCACAAGGCCAAAAATATCACAGAAGCTATACTCCCTTAGGAGGTAAGTATTATACATAAAATATACACTAGTAACCAAAATCAGGTAAGTAAACAGTCGTAAAATAGTGCAAATAGTGAAAATCACCGTAGGTGACAATGGGCCTAGGATGAACACAAACCACATACTAAAATAGTGGAATGCGAATGATGGTTTCCCACCTAGGCAAGAGTAGTGCATAGAGGGGCACTGGGAGTGTAAGAAAACACCAAAGCTAAGTAAAGTACCCGGCCCCAGAGCCCGGGAAACCAGGTGTAAATTACAGCAAGTTTCCTCAGAACACATTAGAAGTTGTGATAAAAAATTATGCAAAAACCAAGCAAAACTGCAAGACACCAACAATGGATTCCTGGACCTGAAGACCAGCGGAGAGAGGAGACCAAGTCCAAGAACAGCTGAAGAGTCCAGGAGTAACAGGAGCCCCGGCTAACCCGGATGAAGGTGCAAAAGTGGAACTTACGGTTGGAAGAAAAAGTCAGAGATGCACCAAACAAGACAGCTGCAAGTTCCTGCTTGGTGCAAGAGATGTCCCACAGTGAAGAGAAGAATGCAGGCTGTTTTTTTGTCACAGGATTCCACCAACAAGCCTTGGCTCAAGCAAGAAGCGCATTTGGCAGGAAAAGGCACTACCTGGGCCCAGGAGGATCCTGGAGGTCTCAACTCGGGCTGAGGAGACAAAGGGGGCTCTCAGCCCTTCAGAGAGCCCTCAGAAGACCAGGCAGAAACCCCAGGAGTCCCAGGACACAGGGACAAAGGGGTTGCAGTAATCGCAGCACTACACAAAGGGATCCCACAATGCCGGAGAACAAGTCAGGGAGCTGAGTGTCGCAGGATAGAGTGCTAAGGACCTGGGGTACGCTGTGAACAAAGGATTCCTTGGAGAAGTACACAGAAGCCCTAGGAACTGCAAAACACATGGTACACAGGGGTACTGGTTGGCATGGTGAGGCAAGCTCTTACCTCCACCAAGTTTTGGCAGTTGGACCTTTCGACAGTCACAGTCACTTTGGACCACCACCTGTGTTCTAGGATCCACACTCGTTGTCAGGAGAGGGGACCCAGAGTACCAGTTGTTGCTGCAGTAAGGTGCCTGCTGAAGCAGGGAAGTGACTCCATTACTCCATGGGATATTCCTTAGGTCCTTCTGGTTCAGGGTGAAGACAGGCAGTCCTCAGAGCATGCACGACCTGGAAACTGTTGCAGTTGCTGGCAGGAACTGAAGTTACAGAGTTGCAGTAGCCTTCTTGGATACTTTGTTGCAAGTTGTAGAGTTCCTGGAGCAGTTCTGCAGTTGATCCGACGGTAGAAGTTAAAGCAAAGGCTGCAGCATATTCCTGCTGGAGTCTTGCAATCCGATTCTTGGGAAACACCCAGAGGAGGGCCCTCAATAGCCCTCAGAGGGAGATTGGTCACCTAACAAGGTAAGCACCAATCAGGAGGGGTCTCCGAAGTCACTTGCTGGCACTGGCCACTCAGATACTCCCAGAGTTCCCTGACCATCCTGAAAACAAGATGAGAAAACCCAGGGACATTCTGGAGAAGCTCTGGGCACCACCCCTGGGGTGGTGATGGACAAGGTAGTGGTCACTCCCCTTTCCTTTGACAAGTTTTGCGCCAGAGGAAACTGGGGGTCCCTGAACTGGTGTAGACTGGATTATGCAAGGAGGGAGCCATTTGTGCCCTTCAAACCATTTCCAGAGGCACTGGTGGGGATACCACTCCCATGCCTGTAAAACCTATTTCCAAAGGGAGAAGGTGTAATACCCCTGTCCCTAAGGAAATGCTTTGTTCTACCTTCCTGGGATTGGATGCTTGTCATATGTGTGGCACTTGTGCTGTGTATGTTCTGCTTATGTGTAACTCTAGTGACAGATAGTCATTGCAAAGATTGTATGTAGTTGGAATTACTGCTGCCAAGAGTCTGGTCATACATTCCTGTTCCTGAAGCAAAAGCATGTCAACTGCCTGATGTATGAGGCCTGTTTTCCCCTAGTTGAGTGATGATGTTTTAGTTGTGTGCCATCTGCTGCGATGAACCATGTTTCCAACATGTATGTGTGTAATAGGTGTGGTCCTCAGCTATTGCCATTAAAAGGTGAACAGTACAGGATGTCAGTTATTTACATTGTGTGTGTCTGTGACCGTTGTATGATAGGCATCACATTTGTAGTGTATTTTTCTGTGTCCTGATTGTTATCTCATTAATGCTCCATGAGGCGACACTCTTCTTCTGATATTTAGAGCTAAAGGTGTGCAGAAATGAATAGCCAGACCATGATGTGGTGTTTGTTATCAGTGTTATTTACAATAGTTCATTAAGTGGTGATGGTGATAATATTTAAAAAAAAAAATCACAATGTGTTGGCGCCTATGCACTCCAGCAGCTGTGTTTGGTTGTTCCCCCTCCTGTTGCAGGGCAGCATCCTCCTCTTCCTCGTCTTCAGGCATGTATGGGTCTGGTTCCAGGAGGGGAATGTTCCTTTTGACACAAATGTTGTGCAATATTGCACATGTGAGGATGATCCTACAGACCATCTCAGGGGAAAATAGTAGGCTCCCACCAGTGATGTCGAGGCAGCAGAACCTTGACTTGAGGATGCCGAAGGTCCGCTCGACAATGCTGCGTGTCCTTTTATGGGCCCCGTTGTATGCACGCTCTGCAGCAGTACTCGGGTTGCCAAATGGTGTCATTATCCATGGCTGGATGCCATACCCCCGATCAGCTGAAAGAGAAAAAGAATGAGATCATGTTGATGTAGCTGGCACTATTGAAAAGACCTTTCATGGCAGTAGTAGTCTTGTGTTGTCTTTGACTCTTTTGTGTACTGATGTGACATCCTATACTTGTAGGCTATACCATCTGCATTGTGTTGTTTCCTTGGCTGAGCAAGTGTTTGTCTGCTAACCATTTGTCATCAGTATGTTTTGGGATTTTAAGTGCAGTGTGCCCTCCCTAGCATTGTGACTTGTGATACAGGTGTCCTTGTGTCTTCACTTGGGGTGAGTTGATAGTTCCATGTAGAGTTTAAATTGTAACTGTTGTTAACACGTCCATATCAAAGTACCCTGGACATCCCATACCTTTAGGCTTATGCAATGTATTAATGTAAAGGTCATTGGGACACTTACAATTTGCAAGATGACATTTTGGAAACCACACTCATTAATGTCGTCACATTAGGCTGTACAGTAAAATCCAATGTGTGACAGGTTCAATGGTGACTTAAGAAACATGGCTAGTGATGTAAGGACCTCAGTGTGTTCCTGTCTAGATGTTGCTGTTGTGGTGTATGTTATGTGTTCTAGAGGGTTGCTGTGCAGTGTGTATATAAGTAGGTTTTTGTACTTACCAACAAGTAGTTCATTGCCATACAGTCCATCCTGGAAGTGTTGGTTGATGGTGCAGTGATGGAAGATGAATGAGTCATGTACAGTCCCAGGATATTTAGCCACGATGTTGGTGAACATTCCTTGGTGATCGACTATGGCCTGCACGTTGATGGAATGTGTGTGCTTCCTGTTGCGGTAGAGGTGTTCAGTTGCAGCAGGTGGCACAAGGCGTACATGTGTGCAGTCGATTGCACCAAGGACGTGTGGGAAGCTACTGATTGCGTAGAACCCCTGTTTAGTTTCCTGCTGCTTCTGCAGTGTGTTAGGGAAGCAGATGTGGCGGGGTGTCAGGCGAATGATGGCATCCAGTACTTTGGGCAGAAATGCGGAGAATGATGGTTGTGATATTCCGCCTACCAGGGCACCATTTGTTTGAAAAGAGCCACTTGCCAGCATGTGGAGTACGGCAAGCAGCTTTGTTTCTGTTGGTATGGTGCGGGGTGTCATCAAAGTGGGGGCCAACTGCTGTTCAATGTTTCGCAGCAGCTGCTGAATGGCCTGCCAGTTCAACCGGTACCTCTGTATGATGTTGTGTTCCCTGAGGCCCTGAAGGGTGGTTCTTGGGCGGAATATCCTCTCCTGCCTTCTGTGCTGCCTTTGGGGTCACTGCTGGTGTTGTTGTAGCTGCTGTTGTTGCTGCTGGGATCTGCGTCTGCGTGCACGCTGGATTAGAATGACCTCCATGTCTCCCTGTTGCTGCTCTGCTGCTCTGCTGCTCTGCTGTTTGTTCTGTGTGTTCTGATTAAATACAGGTGTGTTTTCCCCATTTTAACGCCTGCCCTGACCCAGGCGTTAATATTTGATGCAAATCGGGCTGTGTGTCATTTTCTGTCTCCGCCTCCCGGCCGTGCGTCATTTTTGCCTGAAAGCATAAATACGACGCACGGCTGTTTAAGTCATTTTTTGGACGGGAACGCCTACCTTGCATATCATTAACGCAGGGCGGGTTGCCGCATCCCAAAAATGACGCACACGGCGGAATTTTGTCGTCCGCTGGCTCGGGCGTCAAAGTTTAGATATGGGGCAACGTTTGCACTGATTGTGCTTCAAAATTTTTGACGCACAATCGGCGCAAATGGAGTATAAATATGCCCCTGAGTGTTTGCGAAGTTACCGATAGACTCAGGACTCTGCACCGTAGCAGAGTTTTTTTCTGTTTTTCCCCCCTTTGGCAAGCGCTTTCTGTCATTTTGCCCACACAAGATATGAGATGAAAGACTTCCTCTCTCTTGTGAGCCTAAGCAAGATTTCTTACCCTCTTGGGAGAGTTAGTGCAGTACCAGCAACTTCCAGCGCATCTTTTTTGACACAGGCGAGCACAAGTGGCACAATCGACTGCTGCTGCAACCTGGCTGAAGCAGCTAAAATCTACAACTTCGAATAAAAAAACCTTCTCTAATTCACCGTTTGCATTGGCATTGCTGTGCAAGGAGTACTTTTTTATAAAAAAAAAATCTCAACAATAGGAAGTGTGCCCAGAGACTCGAATTTCCTGTTCCTGTCCACCAGGCTCCTCCCACTGCTTTGTACAGCTCCTGGTCACTTTTCACTTGGATTACGAGCTGGAAAGAACAGTTTTTTGTCTCCTGGATATATCATTGGATTTAAGGACTTTGTTGCATTTGAGATTTCAGAAGTAAGTTACAAAACATTTGTATAAGGGTGCTGTACAACATGCTTGTTTGATGGGGGCAAGCACGAGGATTTACCTGTACTTTTATTAGATTTTTTTCATTTATTTTGGCAGCTGGCCTGCACTTGGGGCCTCGTAATAGTTTATAGTTATAGTTTTACTTGTAATTTTAGTTCTACAAGGGAAAAAATATTTAACAGTTCATTACATATTCTCCATAGTTTGTTTTGTAAATTTGCAATATTCATTAAATTGAATGTTAATATTAAGAGGCGTAGCTTGCTAATGGAATAGGCCTTCCAGGTGTAGGCCCAGTACTAGCCATGGGTGCATGAGAAAAAAACAACTGTTTGTGGTGTCTGTGGAACTGAACCACCATGGATGGCATTGGAGTAAAGATAATAAAATGTTCTTTGGTGGTATTTCACTTTTTTTTTTCTGCAAACAGTGTATGGTGGGGTTACAGTACTTGAAGCATATTTATACTCCATTTGCACCAAATTTGCACCATGTTTTAGATGTGTGAACCTACCTTGCGTCAATGAGATGAAAGGTAGGCATTCCAAGCTTGCTTGGCACCATTATTTAATGCCTGGGTCAGGACCTGTGGACCCATTTCCATGGTTAAACAGCATGGAATGGGTCCACTGGTGCCCTCCCGAAACCCCAGAAAGACCCCCACCACCACCAGAGGCACACCGGAGGATGGAGGACCCATCCCAGGTAAGTAAGGTAAGTATAAGTAAGTATTTTATTTTTTTAAATTAACTTGCCATCTGGGGCCCAACTTGGGGCTCCCTGCATGGCACAGGGTGCAATGGCCGTGCCCAGGGGACCCTTGTCCCCTGTGCTGGCCATTGGGGTGGTGGGCATGAATCCTGTCTTTTCTAAGACAGGAGTCATGTGGTATGGATGGTTTTGCATCAGAAAATGATGCTAGGCTGGTTAGAGGCATTTTGGCCCATATTTATACTTTTTGACGCAAAACTGCGCCAACGCAGTTTTGCGTCAAAAATATTAGCGCCAGCTAACGCCATTCTGAAGCGCCATGCGGGCGCCGTATTTATTGAATGACGTTAGCCGCCACCGCCGTCTGGTGTGCGTTAAAAAAAATGACGTACACCATGCAGCGCCGGCGTAGGGGAAAATGGAGCTTGGGCGTCAAGAAATGGGGCAAGTCAGGTTGAGGCAATTTTTGCGCCTCAACCCGATTTGCGCCATTTTTTTTCCACTCCCAAACCCCATTGAAATTACTCCTGTCTTAGCAAAGACAGGAGTCATGCCCCCTTGCCCAATGGCCATGCCCAGGGGACTTCTGTCCCCTGGGCATGGTCATTGGGCATAGTGGCATGTAGGGGGGCACAAATCAGGCCCCCCATGCCACAAAAAAAAAAAAAAAAAAAACTTACCTGAACTTACCTTAATGTCCCTGGGATGGGTCCCTCCAGCCTTGGGTGTCCTCCTGGGGTGGGCAAGGGTGACAGGGGGTGTCCCTGGGGGCATGGGAGGGCACCTCTGGGCTCCTTCAGAGCCCCCAGGTCCCTTAACGCCTGCCTTTTGCAGGCGCTAAAAAACGGCGCAAAAGCGGCCGTACGTCATTTTTTTTGACCCGCCCACTCCCGTGCGTGATTTTTGCCCGGGAGTATAAATCCGACGCACATGCCTCGGAGTCGATTTTTTAGACGGGAACGCCTACCTTGCATCTCATTAACGCAAAGTAGGTGTCCACGCTAAAAAATGACGCTAACTCCATGGACTTTGGCGCTAGACGCGTCTAACGCCAAAGTATAAATATGGAGTTAGTTTTGAGTCGAAATTGCGTCAAAAAAAACGACGCAATTCCGGTGCAAACGGAGTATAAATATGGCCCTTTGTTTGCCTCTAAAAAGCCTAACGTCATTTTCTGGTGCAAAACCCCCTTCTCTCATATCGCCACCCCCACCAGGCTAACGCCATTTCTTTTACGCTAGGCTGCCCTTTGCACAGGCTTGCGCCATTTCATAAATGTGACACCTAGCTGGTGCACACGAATGGAGCAAGCCGGTGAAAAACCTTTTGATGCAAAACTGCATAAGTGCAATTTTGCATCAAAAAGTATAAATATGCCCCTTGATGCCTTTGTATAATGTGTTGTTGCTGTACATTTTTTTATCCACTTTAATTTTAGTTTTTGGAATTACTAATACTGACATAAAGCCATTTTTTTCTCCTGTACCAATGCCTTCTTTGTCTGGCCAGTGCGTGAGAGTGTTCGTCATAGGCCACCATTTGTCTTTGTTCCCATGCCCTGTGGCCAGGGGACCTTTTTATATAGTCCAAATTATAGGCCTATACCTATATGTGTTTTCTGTTTTCTTATTCATCCTGCTTGTTTTTTGATGTGTCTGGTGTGCATTTTGCTTAGGCAGCCTGTAGTCCTCCATGTGTTCTTCTTTGTTGTGGTGGCCGTGCCTCCTTGCTCGTTGTTGTTTGACCATGTGGATGACGGCCATTTTGTGTAGGCAGCCAGTGTGCTTAGGCTTGCACGTGTCCTTCTTTGTTGTGGTGGCCATGCATCCTTGGTAGTTGTTGTTTGACCATGTGGCTATTCTGTATAGGCAGCCAGTGTGCTGTAGGCCTGCATGTGTTCTTCTTTGTTGTGGTGGCCATGTCTCCTTGCTAGTTGATGTTTGACCATGTGGCTGATGGCCATTTTGTATAGGCAGCAAGTGTGCTCTAGGCCTGCATGTGTTCTTCTTTGTTGTGGTGGCTGTGCCTCATTGCTAGTTGTTATTTGACCATGTGGCTGATGGCTATTTTGTGTAGGCAGCCAGTGTGCTTTAAGCCTGCATGTGTTCTTCTTTGTTGTGGTGGCCATGCCTCCTTGCTGGTAATTGTTTGACCATATGACTGGTGACCATTTTGTGTAAGCCGCCAGTGTGCTTAAGCCTGCATGTGTTCTTCTTTGTTGTGGTGGCCATGTTTCCTTGCTGGTTGTTGTTTGACCTTCTGGCTGGCAGCCATTTTGTGTGTTCTCAGCCCTAGTAAGTCAATGCTTGTTACTAAATCTACTGTATGGGCAGTTTTTTTTTATATTTTATTATGTACATCTTGTTTTTGCATTTTTCACCTCCACCACTCCTTGCCTCCCAAATCCCTGAGGTATTTCCTGGTAGTCCCCTTCCCCTAATATATAATTAATTGCAATCTATTTTAAGACATTTTTATCCTTTTCTCTTCTATTTTTTTACCATTGTTATTTTAATTAAATTTAAAATGTCAGTCTAGTAATAATATTAATATTTACATATTTTTTACCTTTTTTCTTGCTTTTAATTTTTTTTAAATGAATTACATTTTTTTGTAATTTTATTTTAATTTTATTTTTTTCCTATTTTCCTCAGTAGCCCAATGTCTGCCGTAGGAGTACAGTTGCACGTCATTACATAACATTACAATATTCAAGGATTATTATTATTCAATTTGTCATCAGCCCTCCCTGAGTACCACATGGCAATTTTAACAGACATAGATAGTTAGCATTCTATATGTTGTAGTTGTTGCTCTTTCTTATCCTTCATGACTGTACATGATAATGAAAGTTAATACTGGTGTGTTGTTTTTACCACTGGATACACTATACTTCATAATTATTATTAAGTTTATTTAAGTGATCATTCTATGATATTGCTTGTTTCTATTACTAATGCAACTACAACAACAATGTCACGTTTCACTGATCGTTCTTGCATGTTTGCTTTTTAGGTGCACAAAGAGAAAGAGACATCTCCCACAGTACTGCCAGACAGAAGGTCTGTGCTCAACGTCTCACGTGACCACACTCATGACCACACAGACATCTCTTTAGCTTGTGAAGCTACATTCTACTGGCAACTTACAGCTTCAAGATGGCTGCTACCAAGAAAGGCGAGCTTCCCACCACAAGTATGTCTCACAAGACCTTTTTTGGGCAAATATGTGTGCCTGCCATACCAGCCTATGGGGAGCAAGTTGGGAGCACCACTCCCGCATCAGTGGCCCCATTCCAAGTAGGCCCAAGCCCATGTCCAGCACAGAGGCTACCTCTCCTATCACAGGAACACCCACGAGCAGTGACGATGAATTGGAAATCTCTTTCTCAAAGTAGTACGCAATCGTTGCCAGAAACTCAAGCCAGTGAACAACAGCCACAGCCAGCAATACCAGTTCCTCCTGAAATAGAAGCACATCAGGATGTTGAGCTTCATGCAGTGGAAGCCAAAGAAGCCCCTTTTTCATAAGATCCACTGTCTGACAGATCTTGACCATCATCCTCCTCAAGCCCCGTTTCTAATAATCAAGACTCCACTTGGATGCCACCTCAGTCTGAGACATGCCAGGAGAGGCAACAAGTAAAAAGGAAGGTTCCTGAAAGCCTTAGAGCTATGGATGAAGAAGAGGAGCATGATGAGTCTGACGACAAGCCAGTCATCATTGATGTTAGTCCAGCCTCAGTGGAGTCAAACATTACCCCATCTGTTCACCCTGCTCAGATAGATGTGGCACAGGTACCACCACCTCCACCAGCTTCCCTATTTACAAGGCTGTGGGTGCAACCTACTTCCACACCAACCTCAGTAGAAGAAGGCACTGCAGAGAGTCAAACGTCATCAATACAACATCCACCTACCGCCACTTCTTCAGACAATGGCAGTGGCACCTGTGTTAGAAAGTTGACCTCCCCAGTTTGGGACTTCTTTACAGTTAGTGAAAAGGAAACATTCATTGCCATATGCACCATTTGTTGATCAAGTGTTAGCCAGGGTAAGCTTGGTACAAACTATGGAACCGGAGGACAAACAATCCATTTGAGAAAACACCTCGCAATCTGTTGGGAAGCACACCTTAGTGGCCAAAAGGAAAAGCCTGCAAGTGCTGTTAGTGAAGGTGTTGAAAGCAGGGAATATGATCCGATCATGGTGGAAGGTGGAGTGGGTTTTCTTGACTTTGTGGTGGTTATCTGCCTGAAATAGAAGGTTCTCAGCTGGAACTATTTCACCAGAGTTGCTGTTCCAGAGCTACATCACGATGTGCTGGAATTGGTTGGTGTGCTGTCCAGACAATCCACCTGACAACAAACATGTGGACCAGTTGCTAAGCCACTTATTGCATGTGTATCACTGCACACTGGATCTCTTTTGTGGGTTTAGAGAAATTATATCTGCAGGTGATGACACAGCTGAAACTTTTAATGGTGCACAGAAGCATGCAGCAACAACTATGTTTTCCATTGAGAAATTCCATAAAGCGGCAAACATCTCAGATGACTTTAACCACAAGGTTTTCAATTGGCTGCACCCTAGAGGGCTTAAAATTGGATTTATTGCCACGGACAATGGCAGGAGTATAGTTAAAGCCATGTCAGATGGAAGCTATTTCAGGGTCCTGTTTGGAGGGTTGCTTAAACATCAAAGAGAACCCTGAGTCAGTAACTTAATGTCCACATGCAGAATCTGTTCTCATTTTAGCCTTTCTTTTAAAGCCTGCAAGCTGTTGTGGATTATCCAGCATGATAAAAGAATGCCAGTTAACGTCCTCATACAGGAGGTGCCAAACATTGGAATTCTACTTATTACATGTTACAACGTCTGTTTGAGCAGTACAAACCGATCAATGAATTTTTCATGCAAAGAGGTGATGCAATTGGTCAAATGCCTGACAGAGATGCTGCTTCCTTTTGAAATTTTCAGGATGTCAGCAAGGAGGACTGTACCATGGGCCAAGCTATCCCATTGGTGCAAATAATGCAGAAACAGCAAAGGGAGGTGTCTGAAATGTATGCAGATGTGGATGAAAAAACAGATGCGCAGGAGTTAGCGGAGTGCTTCACCCTTCGCTCATCTGTTAATACAAGGCTTCCAAGAGACATTTTGTCATCCAAACATTACATCTGTACAACAATTCTTAACCCACAATACAAACAATTACTGCCCACTTTCATTCCTTTTTCAGATGAGGGTGTTTTAACCTACAAGACATGGATTGCTGAGCAAGCCAGAGACCTAGAAATAGAGTGTCTGCTGTAGGAGGCTGGCCTGGTTATTAGTGGGTACCTAAGGTACTTACGCCTTATACCATGGCAGTTATCCCTTATTAGTGAAATGTAATTAGTGTCTAGAAGCCAGGCTGTCTAGAGGTAGCTGTAGGCAGAGCAGCCAAGGCTGAACTAGGAGACATGCAAAGTTCTTACAACACCACTTTCGTTACACAGTACTTTCACACAAGAAAGACAATACTCAGTGTTACCAAAAATAAAGGTACTTTATTTTAGTGGCACAAGGCCAAAAATATCACAGAAGCTATACTCCCTTAGGAGGTAAGTATTATACATAAAATATACACTAGTAACCAAAATCAGGTAAGTAAACAGTCGTAAAATAGTGCAAATAGTGAAAATCACCGCAGGTGACAATGGGCCTAGGATGAACACAAACCACATACTAAAATAGTGGAATGCGAATGATGGTTTCCCACCTAGGCAAGAGTAGTGCATAGAGGGGCACTGGGAGTGTAAGAAAACACCAAAGCTAAGTAAAGTACCCGGCCCCAGAGCCCGGGAAACCAGGTGTAAATTACAGCAAGTTTCCTCAGAACACATTAGAAGTTGTGATAAAAAATTATGCAAAAACCAAGCAAAACTGCAAGACACCAACAATGGATTCCTGGACCTGAAGACCAGCGGAGAGAGGAGACCAAGTCCAAGAACAGCTGAAGACTCCAGGAGTAACAGGAGCCCCGGCTAACCCGGATGAAGGTGCAAAAGTGGAACTTACGGTTGGAAGAAAAAGTCAGAGATGCACCAAACAAGACAGCTGCAAGTTCCTGCTTGGTGCAAGAGATGTCCCACAGTGAAGAGAAGAATGCAGGCTGTTTTTTTGTCACAGGATTCCACCAACAAGCCTTGGCTCAAGCAAGAAGCGCATTTGGCAGGAAAAGGCACTACCTGGGCCCAGGAGGATCCTGCAGGTCTCAACTCGGACTGAGGAGACAAAGGGGGTTCTTAGCCCTTCAGAGAGCCCTCAGAAGACCAGGCAGAAACCCCAGGAGTCCCAGGACACAGGGACAAAGGGGTAGCAGTAATCGCAGCACTACACAAAGGGATCCCCCACTGCCGGAGAACAAGTCAGGGAGCTGAGTGTCGCAGGATAGAGTGCTAAGGACCTGGGGTACGCTGTGAACAAAGGATTCCTTGGAGAAGTACACAGAAGCCCTAGGAACTGCAAAACACATGGTACACAGGGGTACTGGTTGGCATGGGGAGGCAAGCTCTTACCTCCACCAAGTTTTGGCAGTTGGACCTTTCGACAGTCACAGTCACTTTGGACCACCACCTGTGTTCTAGGATCCACACTCGTTGTCAGGAGAGGGGACCCAGAGTACCAGTTGTTGCTGCAGTAAGGTGCCTGCTGAAGCAGGGAAGTGACTCCATTACTCCATGGGATATTCCTTAGGTCCTTCTGGTTCAGGGTGAAGACAGGCAGTCCTCAGAGCATGCACGACCTGGAAACTGTTGCAGTTGCTGGCAGGAACAGAAGTTACAGAGTTGCAGTAGCCTTCTTGGATACTTTGTTGCAAGTTGTAGAGTTCCTGGAGCAGTTCTGCAGTTGATCCGACGGTAGAAGTTAAAGCAAAGGCTGCAGCATATTCCTGCTGGAGTCTTGCAATCCGATTCTGAGGAAACACCCAGAGGAGGGCCCTAAATAGCCCTCAGAGGGAGATTGGTCACCTAACAAGGTAAGCACCAATCAGGAGGGGTCTCCGAAGTCACTTGCTGGCACTGGCCACTCAGATACTCCCAGAGTTCCCTGACCATCCTGAAAACAAGATGAGAAAACCCAGGGACATTCTGGAGAAGCTCTGGGCACCACCCCTGGGGTGGTGATGGACAAGGGAGTGGTCACTCCCCTTTCCTTTGACAAGTTTTGCGCCAGAGGAAACTGGGGGTCCCTGAACTGGTGTAGACTGGATTATGCAAGGAGGGCACCATTTGTGCCCTTCAAACCATTTCCAGAGGCACTGGTGGGGATACCACTCCCATGCCTGAAAAACCTATTTCCAAAGGGAGAAGGTGTAATACCCCTGTCCCAAAGGAAATGCTTTGTTCTACCTTCCTGGGATTGGGCTGCCCAAGCCCCAGGAGGGCAGAAGCCTGTCTGTGGGGTGGCAGCAAATGTGGCTGCAAGGAAAACCTTAGAGAGCTGGTTTGGCAGTACTGGGGTCCATGGTGGAGCCCCCAGGGTGCATGGAATTGGCCACCCAATGCCAGAATCGGATTGGAGGTACAATTTCCAGTTCCTAGACACCTCACATAGCCATATTTGGAGTTACCATTGTGAAGCTACATATATGAATTGACCTATATGTAGTACACACTTATAATTGCATCCCTGCACTCATGAAGTCTGGGAAAATGGGCCTGGATGACATGTGGGCACCTCTGCTAGTGCAGGGGTACCCTCACACATAGGTACTATGCACCTAGCCTTTAGGGTCTGAAGGTTAGACATATAGGTGACTTATAAGTGACCGGGTGCAGTGAAAAAGGCTGTGAAATAGTGCATGCACTATTTCCCTCAGGCTGAAATGTAAGTCCTGACGAAGTGTTTGTAAGAGCTCCTTATGGGTGGCAAAACAAATGCTGCAGTCCATAAGGATCTCCTGGAACCCCAATGCCCTAGTACTTAGGTACCACACACTAGGGACTTACAAGGGGGAGGGGGGGGCAGTATGCCAATCTGGAGTGAAATATGTATCCACTAGACTATAGTGACAAATGTGGAAACACAGTGAGCATATGCACTGGAGTTCAGATTAGCAGGACTCTAGTGACACAGTCAAGCATACTGACAAAAGCGTAAAACATACTGAGATGTAGGCCACAAACTATGAGCACTGGGGTCCTGACTAGCAGGATCCCAGTGAGACAGTAAAAACACACTGATAAACAATGACAAACAGGCCAAAAATGGGGGTAACCATGCTAGAAAGAGGCTACTTTCTCACATAACCCCCCCCCCCCAATATGAAGGACAATAAGGTTAACCTTGGTCAGTTGAGACTTTGTTGTCTAAGTGGTGACAAGTGGAGAGTAGATCTGCAATAGAGTGGTTACTCCCTTTATCACCCACTGTATGGTTACTTCCCTGTAGCAATGTAAACCACCCTGTTTGGAGATTTTCACCTAGAAAACAGTGCAAGTGCATATTCTCAGATTCTCTATTTGTAAGGTTTAAAACGGGGCAGTGGGAATGTTCTACTGATCCTATGTCAAGACAGGGCTGCTCTCCTAAGGATGGGAATGCTAGACAAGGATGATGTCTTAGCAAGGCCATATCTGGGCAAAACGTTTTTCCATATGGCTGAAAGAGAGAACAGGGTTGCTGTTTCTCTTGGGTTAGAGCAAAACAGGGGTTCTGTCCTATAGGCTCCACACAGGAACAGGGCTGCTGTCCTATGTGTTTAGAGGCAGTGCAGCGCTTCTGCACTAACGTTTCCCTGGGAGGGCTGGCGGGTTGCTCCACATTTACTAAAACCGTGCAGTTTTGCCTATCTGTTTTAGTGTTTCCCCAGAGAGGGACTTTTACCTCTGGGAGTTTAGCTGTGGCAGCTGTGGCAGCTGTGGACTCCTTTGGTACACGTTCCACCCTAGGAGAGGTGTCTCCCACCACAGGCATGGTATCCTTAGTGCTAGGGTGGGGCTGGGATACTTTAATACCTTTTTTACCTGTTGGGTGAGGAGGATTCTGAGGCTTCAGGGTGCCTTCTCTTCTTTGCTTTTTCATTTCACTTGAAATGAGAGGAAGCAATTCCTCAGGGATACCCAGCATGGATGCATGGGCCCTAATCTCTTCCTCAGCCCAATCTGGGCCTCTAGGCCAGTACCTAAGAGACAATCTACAGGTAAGCTAGATGATACTACCACCTGCTTTGGGCCAGTAACTCCATCCCAACTGAGTTGCACTACAGCTAAGGGGAGAGACTGAGTGGAGTTGTTGACAATAGTAACCTGGTACTTCTGTCCAAGGAGGTGTTGTGCAGGTGACACAAGGTTTTCAGTCACCAAAGTGATACTGGCACCTGTGTCCCTGTAGGCCTGGGCCTCAACACCCTTTATTAGCATTGACCGTTTGTACTTGTCCATGTTAAGGGGACATGCAGCCAAGGTGGCAAGACCACCAGGAGTGACAGAAACTGTCTTGGGAGTTTCTATACCTACCCCAGTTTCTATAATGGATCCAAAAGTGAACTCAACTACACCTTTGTGTTTGCCTATTGCCAGTAGTCCCACCACTATTACTACTACCCACCCAAGGAGTCTGTACACCCATCCAAGCATGGAATCCTTTCACCTACTCCCTTTCACCTACCTGGGCTGGCATCCTTCACCCGTATACCCTTTCATCAATCCTTCACCCACCCATATATCCTGTCATTCTCATCATCCACCTACTATAAAGCATCCTTCCATCCACACAATCTTTCACTCATATTATATTTCACCCATCCATTCTACTTCCATCCTTCTTTCAATTTTCTAAAACAAATCATAGTTCAAGTTAATTTTATAAACCTTAGTCTGCTTAGCTGAAGGTAGAAGAGGCCAATACTTACTTAACTCCTGCTGCATCTGCAAAAACAGGGTGTGGACGAGTAAGTCAACAACACTAGTACACCCTTGTAGTGACTATATTGCTAATTGTCAATAAGCAAGCAATAGGACTTACCACTGCCCGCCACTGCTGCCGCAGAGACTCCCCTCTCATCTGCTCCAGCAGCCATGTCGGTGCTGGTAATGGCACTGCTGGCCCCACCACTGGTGGTCATTGCGGTTGGAAAAAAAAACATTTTTTACCTATTGATGAATCAGAGTTTTTCTAGAGGAATAAAAGGGTGCAAGAATTGGTCAATGAAGGACATGTAGGCCCTCATTATGACATTGGCGGTAAATCCCACTTACTGCCATGCTGACTGCTGCCAACATACTGCCGCCACTGCGGATATCGGCCAAACATATTCTGACGCACACATACCAATCCGTCACTGTACAGCGACACAAAGTCCGCCAGGCCAAAGGTCACCGTTATGCCAACAGAACAACTCCTGCAGAAAAGGCACGTGGTGTCTCAAGGCAAGGTTGTGCAACATACAGCATGCTACGATGATCTGGCAGACCTTCTTGGGTGAGTAGCACATGGATCCACCTGTTAGATGGAGGCACCAAAACCTGGCCTTCAGGAGGCCGAAGGTCCTTTCCATAATCCCACTTGTTCGCCCATGTGCCTCATTGTAAGGTTCCTCTGCCCTTGTCCTGGCATTCCTCACAGGGGCCAGTAGCCATGAGAGGCTGTGGGAACCAGAGTCACCTGCAAATATCGAGGTTCAACTGTTAGGCACACACTCACCCTTAGGGCCCATACCATACTCATACACCAACATCCACTGGGTGGGAACCAGGGCTCACCTATTAGCCACACCCTGTGCCTCTGGAGTTGGGCCATCACATTTGGGATGCTGCTATTCCTGAGGATAAAGGCATCATGCACAGACCCAGGATACTTTGCACTGGCGTGGGAGATGTACTGGCCTGCCAGGCACACCATCTGGACATTCATGGAGTGAAAACTGTTACGATTTCTAAACAACTGTACATTTCTCCTGGGGGGGGCAAATGCAATATGTGTTCCATCTATTGCCCCAATGATGTTGGGGATATGTCCCATTGCATAGAAGTCAGCTTTCACTGTGGCCAAATCCTGCTCCTGGGGGAAACCAATGTAGTTGCACATGTGTTTAATCAGGGCTGACAACACTCTGGTCAGCACTATTGAGAACATTGACTGTGACATTCCTGTTGCCAAGCCCACTGTCACTTGGAAAGAACTAGTTGCCAGGAAATGGAGCACTGATAGCACTTGCACAAGAGGGGGGGTCCCGGTGGCTGATGGACAGCAGAGATTAGGTCAGGCTCCAATTGGGCACATAGCTCTGTGATTGTTGCCCTGTCAAGTCTGAAGGTGAGGATAATGTGCCTGTCCTCCATTGTTGCCAAGTCCACCAGGGGTCTCTACATGGGGGTATGTCTCTATCTCCTATTCATCCATAGCGGTTGCAATCATTGGGCAAAAGAGTGAGCAGCTAGTCATTATCTATACATTCCAACCACTGCAGTTAATATTGTGATTGTAACATTATTTTGCTGGGATATGTCCAAATTGTGTACTGTGACGCAGTTAGGATCCATGGCCTGCACCCCCCTCCCCTGAAATGGCGTCTGCCTGTCTTGTATGGAGGGACAGGTGGAAATGAGATAATTCCGCTTTCGCTGTGCGCCATTGCGGGAGGCGGTCGAGAACTGGCGGGCAACTTCTCATTGGTTATCATTGGGCTCTAAGGGGTACAGTGGCCAATGGTGATGTACGCCGGCGGTGACGGTACACACCACCACAGACGTGACCATCATTTTCTATCTATTCACTCACTTACTACCTGACATTCAACAGGAGAGGACCTACACTGCAAGTGCTGATTTGACCTGTGTCTGGAACCGACCACGGCTTGTGTTACTGGGGAAAGGGCCCCTGCCTTCACCTCAGCGGAGTTGAAGCGACTGGTGGATGTGGTCCTACCCCAGTACCGACTGCTGTATGTGCCTCCAGACCAACAGGTGAGTACGCCGTGAGTACAATGCATGGGGCGTGAATGCTGGGAGTGCTGTGTGTGAAAGCCTCATGTGGGGGGGTTGGTGGATGGGCCCTGGGCAGAGTGCAGCATGTATCTTGGGCTATGTCTGTGTTAATGGCGTTGGGAAGGGGCGTGGTGGGCCATAAGTGTAACAGGCAGGACGGCTGGACTAATACCTTTCCCAGTGTCTATTTCCCTGCAGGTCAGCGCCCATCAAAAGAAGGGTATATGGCATGCCATCGTCAATGATGTGCGTACCCTGGGGGTCTATGGCACGAGGAGCACCCTCTGTCAGAAACGGGGGAAGGACCTGAGACGCTGGGCACAGAAGACGGTGGTGGCCCAACTGGGCATGGCCTCCCAACAAGGAAGGGGTGCCTATCGAACCCTGACCCCCCCTGATGGCCCACATACTGGCAGTGGCCTATCCGGAGCTAGATGGACGCTTGGGGGCATCACAGCAGCCACAAGAGGGTAAGTATAGTGCCCTAATTTACAACTTATGCCTGGTGGGGTAGTGTCCGGGTAGGGGGTGTGGGCCCTGTGGGTGCCCTTAGGCCAGTTCTGGCATTGCAGAGTAGGTCCCATGTTGGGCAGGGTCTGATGTGAAAGTCCTCCAACCAAGCTAATATGCATCCACTACTGGGCAGGGGTTTATGGGTCTCAGGTATGCTGCAATCTGCATTAGGTGTCCCTATCCATGGACTGGTGAATAGCATTGTGACTGGTAGTGCATTGCCTAATGCGTAGGGTTGTTCCCTGTGTGTGAGTGTGTTTTGTACGCCAACGGTGGTGTTGTTGCCGCCATTCACCAAGTGTATCCTTTGTCTCTCCCCCCATTTTTGTTTTGTCACCCTGTCCTTATGTGCATTAGCATCATCTGGTGGAGGAGTAGAGGCACCGGTGACGGAGGGAGTTGCATCCCACAGGACCCAGGAGGCCGAATCCACTGATGGTGAAGGCACCAGTGGGATGGAGAGTGAGTGGAGCACCACAGCGGAGACTGGAGGGGACAGTTTGGACACAGATACCTCCTCCGATGGAAGCTCCCTTGTGGTGGCGGACACCTCTGTGCTTACAGGTACAGCCGCCACCCCCGTACCAGCACCGTCCTCCCAGCAGCCCCTCATTGAGTTTCCTGTGTCCGCTCACCCAGTACTGTCCCCAGCAACTCCAGGTGGGAAAGGATCCCGGCCAGCAGCCAGACAGACAGAAAGGAGGTCTGCCCCAAGTGCTTCAAGGAAGGGCAAGGAGCCAGCCCCAGCTGCAGGAAGGAGGGGGAAGAAGCCAGCCCCAGCTGTAGGAAGGAAGGGCAAGGGGCCTGCAACAGCAGGCAGTAGAGACAAGGGGTCTGGTGCTGGGACTCAGTCGGAGCCCCCACCCCCAACCATGGTGGTGCAGCCACCGGAGGCTGCAGTGGATAGGCTGGATCCTCCCCCCACCACGGCCAGCTCCACAAGTAGCACCACCACCAGCAGCCCCAGTGGGCAGCCGTCTGAGGTTGCAGGGGATGGGATGGAGCCTACCCCCACCACTGCCAGCTCCACAAGCAGCACCGCCACCAGCACCGCCACCTGCCTCAGTGGACAGGTGTCCGAGGCTGCATGGGATGGGCTGGAGCCTCCCCCCACCACTACCAGCTTCACAAGCAGCACAGCCACCAGCAGCAGCAGCCCCAGTGGGCAACCATCTGAGGCTGCAGGGGATGGGCTGGAGCCTCCCCCCACCACTGCCAGCTCCACAAGCAGCACCACCACTGCCACCACTGAGCAGATGTCACTGCCGGCAGACAGTGTGTAGTCCTGCGCCCATGGTGTGTTGTGCGTCCTGGGCCCTGCAAATCCTGTGGGTCTGACACCCAGCTGAGAGACTGTGAACTTGCACTCCCCAAGATCTGCATCACTGGGCACAATGCCCTCTCCAGAACCATTGGAAAAGACATCCGCTCACCCCATCCTCCCCAGGATGAAGCTCACTGGGCACGATGCCCCCTCCAGAACCAGTGTAGAAGACATCCACTCACCCCATCCTCCCCAGGATGAAGCTCACTGGGCACTGGGCACAATGCCCCCTCCAGAGCATGTGGGCAAGTCACCCACTTGAGAGACTGTGGCCTTGCACTCCCCAAGACCAAGCACAGGGCATGTTGCCCCCTCCATAGCATGTGGGCAAGTGACCCACTTGAGAGACTGTGGCCTTGCACTCCCCAGGACATAACACAGGACCAGTGGCATTGTACCATCTTCCGGCTGAGGTGCCTCCCGTTCCCCATCCCCCTGAGGTGCCTGGCTATTTTCAACCTGATGCCCCTGCAGTGTTCTCTCTGTGTTGTTGCAGGAGTGAGGTGGGTCCTTGGACTTTGTGATGTGACCCTGTGGCTCAAAAACATTGAGAACTGGGCAGTGTCCCTTGATTTGTGACTATGTATATACTTTTTTGATTTGGATGCACGTATTGCTACTATATTTATCTTATTACAAACACTTTGATCTATGGTAGTTGTTCTTACATTATTCCTGAGGGTTACAGGGTGAATATGTTCTGTAACTGCATCTGCTTGTGTATATGGTGTTGGGGGTGGGGTATTGCGTGTTGTGTGTGTGTGTAATTTGCTCCGACCCTCCCCTGTGTGCTAGGCAGCTGTACTCACCATGGTCATCTTCGCCGTCATTGGTGTTCGTAGTGGAGCAGCACATAGAAGAGCATGGGGAAAACATGCAACTCGGGCTCCATGGGGACGTGGTTGTTCTCTGAGTCTCCGCAGATGAGTCGTTTCCCTTCTGTGCCGTCTTTCCGCTAGGCTTTTGATGTCATAGGTACCGCCCCGGAAAAGGTGGCAGATTGGTGTGTCATAATACAGTGGGCGGAACATTGTCTTCTGCCTGGCTGTAGGTGGTTACCGCCGTGGTGCCTGTTGATTCCGCCTTGTTGGTCAGTGTGTTAAAGTGGCTGTCTGTTTGAGTGGTTTCCGCTGTGGTCATTCACAGTTATTACCGTCGGCCCGTTGGCGGTATTACCGCCACTTTATCACTGACCACCAGGGTTGTAATGAGGGCTATAGTCTAGGTTGGCTAATGCAGTGGTCAATCCTCCTCATACTTTCATCCATGGTGCACAGTCTTCAACTGCTAGTATTATCATAACACATACTCAACATTGGAGGGTACAAACAATTACATGACCATGTTCAAAAACAACTTTTTTTCTTTAATCATTAAGCTGGAGTCTGGAACAAGAAAAAGAAAGCCTTCTCGTGATACATGTGTAGAATACCTTATCTGGGTATGCAATCTTCAGGACACGTGTTCTCTGAGCCTTAGCATCACTCCATAAGATAAGATACCACTCCATAAGATAAGATACCACAACAAGAGGGAAAGCTCACTGACAAAGCAGACAAAAGGAAGCTACATGCAGACTAGCACCACCAGACAGTTTGAAGTAAAGAAACTTGAAATATAGAAAATAAGTAATTAGGATAATAGAGGGATATGAAGAATTTACGAAATAGATAAATTGAAGTTGAGTTGGAAATAAGTTAGGAGACAGACACAGTAAAAAGGTAGAAAATATTTTTAAGTGCAGAGCAGTAAAAGTTAGGGAAATATATATTAATATTAACAACAACATGAGGACTTATTGGGGCCAGCTGAGCCATAAGCCCCAGGACTTGTGGAGAGGGCACCTTCATCTGCCTCGCCCACCTCGTCTACACCAGCCCTCTTATGGCCCATGGATGCTGGATGATGCAAGAAAAAAAAATTAAAAAAATTAATGGTACTGTTTTCCTAAAATACATTTTTGAATTACTCATAATTGCAATGAATTATTTATACAGTTCTCACCTCATTCTCAATCTCTCAGTGCATATATTGGATGCATGAAAAACTGCTACACATCACTGGGAAGCTGCTTGGCAGTTGGCAAAAAAAGCTACAAAGAAATAAAGTCACAAAAAAGTCAGAGAACATGAACATTTATTAATACTAATAAATTAATGATAACTGTGTTAGACACAGCACAGCAGATGTCTTTGCACTACTTTTTAATAAGCCCAAGAAAGAGCCAAAAACAAGCACAATTATATAGCACAAAGCACCTGTCTAGATGAGGATCACATAATATTATATTTGTAACATAAAGTCAACTTACCTGTGTGTGAGTACCATGCTTGATATTTGGGAAGAAACTATTAGAATAGAACACAACTAATAATTATAACTCACTGAGCCTCACACCCTCGATGCTTAGCAGGTAGAGCAGGGCCATCTCCAGATCTTGGATATTGACCCACCAGTGCGTTAGCTTTTGCCTCATGCACTTAACCCCAGAGCGGAGGCACACAGCCCAGCACACCCTCTCCCAGCATTGCTGGTGCTCCCGGAGGCCATACCCAGACCAGTGGAGGGGAGGTGGCGCTGCACATAGAACACGAAGGTGGCCACCAATATGGTATGGGGATGCACCCATTGATGTTGCCACTGCCCGTAAGGAAGGGGGCTGACGCTTGTGGTTGGAGGCCTGGTGCTGCCACTCCCCTGGTGTGCCATGGCTCTGGGGAATTGGTAGAGAAGAGATGAGGAAGGATTATGAAAAAGGATGGGAAAAACGCAATAAAACCCACAAAAAAATTAGGAGAAAAATTAAAATATAAAAAGAGAAAGAGAAAAGGTAATACATTAAAAAGACGTTAAATGTCACACGAACAGGCGCAGAAAGCAACTGCGCCCATTAGAAGAACTCCGCTTAGTGTGACAGAGATTTTTTTTTACTTCGGGGGCTTCTGTGTAGCTCAGCTATGCGTACTCCGCCCAGTCCTACTTCCAACACTTCTTTATTGAAGTGTTGGCACCAATCAGATATCAACATAGGGACAGTTGGATTTACGGAGGATCCGTGTTCCTAGATATCTATATTTTTTACCTTTAATATCTCCCAAACTGCTGAACAGATTTACACCAAATTAAGTGCAATCTGTGGACCAGGATCTACCTTCCTGTCAAAATTGTTGTAATTCCGTTTAGAAGTTTGGGCTGCAGGCATGTATAAAACCCAATGGAAAAAGGAATGGGGAAAATGTGTTTTGGGACCTCACCTTGAAACTTTCAAAACAACATCTGAACGGACCAAAGTATAAGTTTTGAAAAGTTTGTGAAGATTTGTCTAGCACCGCCAAAGTTATTTGTAAAAGAAAAGACACTCTTCCTATGGAAACTGGGTCCGAGCTCTTCCTATGGAAACTGGGTCCGAGCTATAACTATTTACTGGTGACATTCACCTCTGCTGACTTCAACACTCACCTGTGTTAGCCTCCAGGAAATGATTTGCAATTCCTCACAATATGAAATTCAACAGCACCTCCCAACAAAGGTTTACCTTCATAAGGTTCTATAGGATCATACACAAAATGGCCCTCCTCAACTGCATTAATCCACCTTATCACCCCACCACTGATTCATTTCCATTGACTTCGCAAACGTTTTCAACCCTCCTATAAATGGTTCACCTTTGAAGAGTTTAATGTTAGAAACCTCCCAACAAGGGTTCATCCTCTTTGACTTTAATGCAATTACCCTACAGCATGCCAGTATAGCGTCCCGACATCAATTTGATCAAACGTCTGCCTAAAAAATCTAAGCAGTTTTTCAGCTCTTGTTTGAGCACACCCTTATTGCCAAAATTTATTTTATGTTTAAACTTAACAGCATGCAATGCTATTTCTGTTTTTTGACCTGCAATATAAATGTTTTCAATGAAATGATAAAAACAATGATCTGGGCAGGTGCAAGTAAATAAAGTACCATTGTCATGCAATGGCAAAAACAAATTCTTGCATGAGCGTTGTAGGAAAGAAGACATCTCTATGCTTTCAATTGTAGTTATTAATACTGCTGGCAAGGAATCTTCTGTTGCAATTTGTAGCAACCAAACCTGGCCATGTGTCGGTGTTGAATGGGCTAATATAATTTCCTCCAGCTAGCACTGAGAAGATGCCAACTATTTAGGTGACCCAACCCAAGGTCATTCCCTTAGTAGCATGAATGCACCTGCATAATCTCAAGGCACACATAACAATGTATTTTGGAAATCACACCCACAAAATGAGCCCACAAATATAAACAAAAATAATCTATTCAATGAAATATACACATAAAAATCTGTTGACCAATCTGTTTATAATAACACCTGTAATACAGAACACACCATATTTTCCATTCCCAATTCATTCATTTCTTAATTACATGTTTTCTTCCCAGCCAAACATTCCAAATAAAATGTGCAAGGCACAAATGTATATTAATGAGCATATGTCCTTGCAGTGCCTTTGTGAATTGCTAAACATTCTGCCCTAAGCTCTAATAAAATTAATGCAAAATCAGCTTTATCTACCTATTCCCGAAATCTGGGTTTCACTGACAATTAAAGTGGGATTCATATTAATCATTTGAGTCATCGCAGTGGTACATTGGAGAGGACATAGGACCCTATTGTCAATGACCAGTCACGGTGGTTGACTTCAGTTCCTGGAGAACTTGGCACTGAAGAAAGGGTGATTCCCTTCTCAAAGCCACCGTGCCAACAGTGAGATATCCTAGGTTAGTGCACACCTAAGAAAAGGAACAACTTCTGGAGTAGGAAATCCAAGGACCCAAAACCTCCAAGTAGAATCCAGAAGGGCAGGGGACACTGAGAAGACAATCCTGAAATAAGGCCATAAGCAGAAAAACTAATAAGACCTCAGGAAACTAACCAGGAGCATGTACACAGAACAAGGATATTTGTGACACATTCTTGGCAAGGTCTAGCAGTCTTATGCACTGTTAAATGAAGAGGGACAGGAAGCAAACCACAGAAAGTAAATGACCGCGATCTTGGATTGGGAATTCTCCTACAGGAAGCAATAGGAAAGGCGTCATACAAGAAATCCAAGAAGGGACGCTTGCCTGAGACACAAAAGAACTCCAGTGAGAATGGTGCATCCTGTACCATCTGAATGATCCCATGGCCTGCACTCACATGTCTGATCACCAACCCTCTGTGAGAGGCGCATTGCACCTGCAGCGCTGCATGCCCAACACCTATTTACAAATCAAACTGATTAGCAGACGGATTTCAATTTGGAACTTCATATGAAGAGAGCCTGGATGACAGGGTTGTGCCAAGATCAACAATGTGAATGTTTGTTCAGTAAACAATGTGGGCAACGTTTAGGTATCTCATTGTATATATCAATTGCGGTGACCCCGTAGATATGGGGCCCATTTGATGTATAGGTTTTATTTATTTCACTCAGAAATGTTTGACTGCTGAAATCAGTAAGGAAAAAACAATTCCTGCATGTTATTCCCCAAGTTCTTATCATTTTTGTTATTTCTACCCAGAGGTACAGGAACAATGCTAATGGTCAATTTGAGTAAGGGAACTTGGCATTACAGCCTTTTTAACGAGCCACTCAAAGGGCCTGATTAACAGAGGTAAACTTACATTTTTGAGTAAGGTTACTCCTTTTAGGTACTCACAAACTACATGCACAGTTTTATGTCTCTGCACTCTCTACATTTGTGGAATTCCCCGGCCTGATTGCAGAGTCTCCAGGTGCAGAGTACTCGGCATCCATAAGTATAGGGAGTACAGAGTCATAAACCTCCACATGTAGCTTGTGAATACCTAAAAGTAGTAAACTTACACAAACGTGTATGTTTACCTTTGAAAATCGTGCACAAAGTGAGGGTTTAGATGTCAGCATGGCATTTTACTCTACATCTCCCGTTTGCAAAATACAGTTTTTAATTCATAATTTGCCTGCCCAACATCAATTGTATCCTAAGCCTGTGAAGTGAAGCTATTTTGAAACCAGGGTAATTAGGCAAGGCCCTCACTGCACATCAATTCTTGTACATCAACATGGTAGACCTTTACCTTGGGATTTGCCCAAATGTTTGCCCAGTACAATAGGAGCCTCTGAACTGCCAAATGCTCCATACATTCTACTCTTAACTCTTTCCAAAGACATACCAACAAGGCTGATTTTGGGACATAAGTTATCTTCCAGAGAAATTTTTTTAAGGGGACTCCAAAGAATTGATGACCTCGTGTATAATTTTGTGGATACGCTACTTCACTACAAATGTCGGAAAGAACCATGTTTGCGTAATCTGTTTAGAGTTGAGCTGACTGTCATATTTCTGACCATATTGCCTATTATGACTTCACCTGCAGAACCTTACACAGATGGCAGAAAGGACTTGGGACAGTTAGTGTGAGTATATCAGACCATTGACCATGTTTAGAGAATACAAAGTGATGCACTTTTTTTTCCTGTTTGAGACTGTCAGGGAAAGCCTGATAGCTCTGAAAAGAACATAAAGGTACCTAAACAACCTGGGAGAAAATACCCAGAGTGTCAGGGCCATTAGTTCTTTGTTTTACAAAAAGAAACTACCCCTTTGGCGGTTTATGTTTGTAAAACAAAATTATTTCAGATGAGTTAACATGGCTCCTCAGAAGGCATTGTTATCATATAATATAAATATTATAATTAACAACCCGTACATAACAAGTCCTAAGATCTCTTGCCTGTGGAGTCATGTTTCTTTTACTCTCATATAATTGCAGGAATCCAAAAAGATTTGGATAGGTCATCTCTCCATGATTTGTAGCATGCTTCATCATTGGTGACCTTTTCACACCATGGTAGGTAAGTACCACCTTGGAGGGCTTTACTCCTATTTGGGAATTCTTGATAAGTAGTTCTAGAGAAGGTCAGGGATTCAGATGATTTTCCTTACATATCCCAGGGTATATCCATGAGGTTTCCAATTTAATATATCATATATAGATTTTTATTGAAAACAATGAATCATCGATCCAGCTTATTTTGCCAACAGGTTTCACAAATGGTCACAATTGTGTACATTTCTGTAATTTCTACAATTTCCCATCAAGCAATGCAACATTTTTCCAATTACTCCAGTTTCATTAATAATTTGGACAGACCTGCTTTTGATTTCTTCCTTGCAATTTCAGTAACTGTTGAAATAGAGTCTCTGTTTTCCAATGTTTCCCAGGAGGAAGGTATATAAGTGATCTAAGACCTGCTTGACAGCAGACTTCAACATCAACTGAGACCCACATGCTGTATAACCTCCATCATTTGCTTGCACCTAACAAAAAAGTTATTTTTGTTTAACAATGGTTTTATTTGCAGACCACCAGGACATCTATGGGAGCCCCCAAATTTGGGCCCATATTTATACTTTTTTAACGCTGCATTTGCGCCGCTTTTTGATTCAAAAGCGACGCAAACTTACAAAATACCATTGTATTTTGTAACTTTGCGCCGCTTTTGCGTCAGAAAATGATGCAAATGCTGCGCTAAAAAAGTATAAATACAGGCCTTGGTGTGCTGTTCATTGACTATGTTAAATCCAGCACTATGCTAACACTGACTAATCGCTTCAGATTTTCTATCTACTGCTGGAAGTGTTATATAGACAATATTTCCTTGACTTGGAAGGACACACAGACTCTCCTTTTTTCATTTCAAAGATTAGCTCAACCTCAGCTGCAGTGGCCTACATTTCACTGTGCATTTTGACAAAATCTCAGGTAGAAGTTCTGAACCTTACAATCAAGTTAGAAAAATATTTGTATTCATTGTCCTGTATAGAAAACCAACCCGGAGGATACTTTTATATTTCAGTTACCATCTACGAGCACTTTCGAGACTCTTTCCCCTATGGATTGTTGGTATCCCCTGGCCTTTTGCTTTCAGACCTCCTGTTTTGCTGAGCTCATATTGCTGGTTTTAGGACTCTGGGCACTTTACCACTGCTAACCAGCGCTAAAGTGCATGTGATCTCTGCTTAAAACATGGTATCATTGGATTATCCACAATTGCCATATTTTATTTACTTATAAGTCCCTAGTAAAGTGCACTACCTGTTCCGACGGCCTATAAACTAAATACTTCTAGTGAGCCTGTTGCACTAATTGTGCCAACCACTTAAGTACCCCTTCAACATGTCTCAGGCCATGTAGACCCGACAAGTTAACACTCTTGCCAGGTCCAAACCTTTCTTTTTAATACATATAAGTCACTCCTATGGTAGGCCCTAGACAGCCCAAGAACAGAGTGCAGTGTGTTTAAAAAGTAGAATGTGGACTTTTAAGCTTTACATGTCTTAAATCCATCTTTCACTACTGCAAGCACTATCCCTCCGACAGAATATTTTGGGATTACCTCAATACATTTTATAAGTGTAATTTCCAATTGGAAAGGAATGTGACCCCAAGTGTTGTGTCTCTGGAATCACACTGTTAACTGAAGTCTGATTTAAAATTGTAATTCTGAAAATGTAACTTTTAGAAAGTTGGCATTTTCTTACTTGAGCCATTTGGTGCCTTCTGCCTGTCTCCTAATCCGTATCTGGGGTGGGTGACAGGTGAGCGTTGTGCATTCCCTCTAGACAGCCACACACAAAGGGAGCTTAGGTGCGACTGATGGGCCATCCAAATCCTGATGGGCCATCCTGGGCAGAATAGGAGGTAGAGGCTGACAATTACACCTGAATAGGCTGTGTCCTTTCCCTACACAACGGGCTGCATACCCCCCTGTAGTGAGTCCAGAGCCAGGGCAGGAAGGGCATAGACTCAGTGCACTTCAAAGGCTCCTCTTTGAAGTCTCCCCCACTTCAAAGGATCAGCTGGGTGTAAGTACTGGACCTCAAATGCCACAAACTAAGTACACTTCTGGACCTGTAGATACTCAGCCAGGAGGAAGGACTGCTTGCTGAAAGGACTGCCACTCTGCTCGAATGCTACTCTTTTGGATTCCTGCTCTGCCAACCTGCTGCCTGCTGTCCTCCTTGGCTGGGAGTGAGATGGCCTTGACCTGCAACTCTCCAACCCAGAACCATAGTGACTCTAAGGGCTTGCTGGCTTTTCTCCTGATTCAAGTCTCAGGGACATAAAAGACTTCGAAATCACCTGCTATAGAACCTGGACTCTACCAGCTGTGAGCCTTGCCCTACCAAGTGGTGCCAATCCAGGCCTGGGTCCTTGCTAGTGGGTATAAAGTGCTGCCCCAGTAAAAATTAGTGCATCAATGCAGCTGCATCACTCTGAACGGGTGCATTTCCAGTGATGCCAACACATCGCCTCTGCTGCAAGGTATGAGGACTTTGCATCACAGATGGCACAATGCATCGTGCCATTTCTGATGCATCTCTGACTCTGCATGGCTCAGTAATGAGGCATCACCTACATCCTAAGCATAGAGAACAACACATCTCCTCCCCTGCTCATGCACCACCCTTGACATTGACACAAACAAGGTGCTTTAACGGCTGGTCCCTGTATCAGACCTGCACTCCATAACGGTTGGCCTGAACTTTCAGATTTGATCCAGTCTAGAACGACCAGATAGCCCTGGTTGGGACATTATGGGGGTCATTACAACCTTGGCGGGCTGCTGAAGCCGCCCGCCAAGGTTGGACTGCTGGGCGGCCGCGGCCATTTGGAGATCCCCGCTGGGCCGGCGGGCGGAAACCTTGTTTCCGCCCTCCAGCCCAGCGGGGATCACGGTCGCAACACAGGAGCCAGCGATCTTGCGGCTGTGCGACAGGTGCAGTTGTACCCGTCGTGATTTTTCACTGTCTGCACAGCAGACAGTGAAAAGCTGCACGGGGCAGTGAAGGGGCCCCCAGGGGCCCTGCGACTCCCCTTTCCGCCAGCCTTTTCATGGCGGTTCAAACCGCCATGAAAAGGCTGGCGGGAGGGGGACTCGTAATCCCCTGGGCAGTGCTGCAAGCAGATTACTCCATCCGGAACAGCTGCGGTCGTAATACCCTGGATTTCACCGCCAGCCTGTTGGTGATGAAATCCGACTAAATAGTCCTGGCGGACAAAGACCGCCAGGGTTGTAATGACGGCCTATATTTTGAAGCACTACATTTTAGTTTATTTTTTTTAAAAGTCTTAACTCAGGTTCTACTTATAGGATTTTTGTGGTTTTGCTGTTATTTTGTTTATTGAATTAAACTCTATTTTTCTAACCATGTGTGGTATCTTTCTGTGGGGGGGTTTCACTGTTCTTCTATTTAAAGTGTTGCCTCCTAAGCCTGACTGTTCTGTGCCAAGCTAAAAGGAGGTGAGCACAAGTTAATTCAGGGTGTGTTGGTGACTTACCCTAACTAGGATTGTGGTTCCTGCTTGGACAGGGTACATACCTCTGCCAACCAGAAACCCGTGGCCTCATTTACAAGAAAAAGATGCATCTGCATTGATGCGTAAGATTTCTTGCACCTGCCCCAAATCCCCTAACAATGCCATGGATGCATTGTATTTACAACACAGAGCTCCATGGCGCACGTTTCCGCGGATGTGCTTGAAATTCTGACACATTTGTTGGCGCTAAAGTGTCGCATTGCTGGGGTTGCAGTGTAAAACTGATGCAACTCCAGCAATGCATCAGATCACAAAGGAAAGTGACATTGTAAAAAGACCTGCATTTTTACCCCTGGTCTGAGAAGGCATTAATATTTTTACGCAGTGGAGTAAAGTGACTCAGTGAAAAGTTGTAAATGTACCTGCATCTGTTCTATGTGGCTTTTCACGTGGGAACGCCTAGCCTGCATACATTATACCTGGTGCTGGTAAAAGGTGACACAAGGCTTTGCAAACTGATGTATTGGGCCCAATGTGTTAGTCTCTAAATATGGCACAATATAGAGCATTGATTGCGCTGCCACTGTGCAAAAAAACAATGATGCAGCAGCTTGTAAATGAGGCCCCAATTTCTAACACTGAGAATCAGACATAATCAGTCATAATTGCAATTTTAAGACCAATTTTTTCAGAAAGAGAATGTCCTTTCCCTAAAACTTTTACAATCAGGCTATCTTGGCCCATTAAGAGAGCATGGTACTGGCCAAGGGAAGAACTCCTTGAAATTTGTGAGAAGAAAAGCATTAACAGAATTGTCTGTGTCTCCACTTTCTCTTCTGCTTCTAATTTCATAATTCAGTTATTAAGAAACATTGGAAAACATTATCTTCAGGGGACCTGACCTTTGAACCTGTTATGTTTGCTTTTATGAATTAAGAAAAGCAAAAACTTAAAAATGGACGTGTGAGAGCAGTGCTCCCTCCCATTAGTCCCATTATGATTGGAGGCTAGTACCCATTCTGGATCACTTTAAATGTAGCCAACACAGTATCTGTCATCTCACATTGGAAACTGAAGAGTTCACCTTCTGGCAAATCAAAATGGCTATTGAGCACTTTTCTCATTACAGTACTAGCAATGTGAATTATGGGATTTTCTTGCTTTTGTGCTATTTTGTTATATGTATATAACAAACCAACCAGGAGATCCAACTACGAATTTGCCAACATAGAAGTAGGCCCAGGTGCAGTGTTCCCAATCTTCCTCTGGATGCTCACTTCCAAGAGAAAAATCATTCAGAAGAGTACTTAAAATGGATGGCTATGACGGAGCCCTCCTTACTTAGCAGACGTGGAGATATTTCACGTCCCCTGAACAAAGAACGTTAATGGATTCTACACTGTGACATAGTTACTGACGGTATAAATAACATGGAGGACTAGAATTTTCATGCTTAAGTTTTAACTCTTTAACTTTTAGACCAAGACATTTGTCTGCCCTTTTTTAATGGGTGCAAGCGTGCCTGGTCCTTAGTAAGTAAACTTCCAAGGGGAGGCGTATAGCTCGATGAACCTTTTGGATCGCATGGAGTATCCTAGTCATGTAGTGACTACCGAGAGCAATAATCAGCACAAACAACCATTAATTCTCAACTGGCAAAACATCTAATCATGAATAACCACAACTCAGTATAGAGTTAAACAATGTTTATTTCCCTATTGATTACAATACTAAATCGTATGTTAGATCAATCTTTATTCAAACAGCTCAATTATGAATTCATTAATGAAATCATCAAAACATAACTTGAAGACAACATATGCACAAATGCACCTAGATACCCTAAAAGAATACCAGCACTAATAGCAGAGTTCAGCAGATAGCTTGTCAGTCATTTGTCACTGTCAACATCACCCCTAACAGCCTACCTAACCAAGATTAGCATCAGCATGTGGGGCTTCATGCAAAAACAATTTAGAGGAAAACATGAATTTGGAAAAACATCTATCTAAGTGAGAATTGTATAATCAGAGCAGTTGGTACCTAGAAGAAAAGGCACAATTAGTCAGTCACATTTTCATAGCTACCTATCCACAGGATGGATCAGCAACAAAGTCAGTCTTTGTCTTCAGGTCATCAATTAGTCAGCTACGCATCAGGCTCTCAGAGTATGACCGACAGAATCTCGGACAGCGTATCCTGACGTCATCAATTTACCCCTCGCATCTCTCGCATCTAAAGTTTTTAGACTTTTTGTCATGACTTTTTATTAGGGTCTCCCAGTCCATCCCCCGTAATTCCTAATTGGTCAGTCAGAAGATATGACTTTAACCTATAGTATTTGTTTACCAAATCTACCAATTTTAATTTCAGTCCTTTCACAAGATGCGGATTGGTCGACTATACGATGTCCTCATCATCTGGCTCTTTAGGTATCAAAATTGTTGCATGTTCCTCTTCAGTCAGTGCCTCTATTGTTCAAGTCCTGGGAAAGTACATTTAGCCTACTCCACACATAATTGTATCAAATTGTCTTCATCATCTCCTGTCCGCCGGTACATTGTAGAAAACTCTAGCTAAGCAACTTTAACATCGGGCAGTTCAGGGTTGTGTCATACATCCAGCTTCTTGCAATGTGGTTATTATATCTGCTCTCTGTGTGCGAGGCCTAGAAAGACTAGGACATGATTTCAGCTAAGTTAGCACTACAAGTTAAGGTAAAACATAGGTTATACATTTCAATATGACATATTACTACATCATTCTTGTATATTTTTCATCATTTCATACAGTTTCAGTAATATTAGTACAATCTCATATAAGTGGCTGTTGTACCCCAAGGGCACATTTTCAAACATGCACATTATTTTCTCTACGATTAATTTCTCTACAAGTTTTTCATTATTTAAAACCCATAAACATCATTAATAATTTTCTAATCAGCATATCTGCTTCAGCATGGGCGACTAACATGATTTTTTCCACTACATGTCCTTTACATTGCTGTTTTCTTTATCCATCTCTCCTACCACTTCTTCATTATTGTAACAGTGTATTTTGAAGTATTATTGATATCTCATACAACTTTACATATGTCTGCCATGTATACTCATTTCGGCCTTCTTATCCTATTTTTTCAAACTGGTGAATTGACTTTGTCACTGTTTTCATCTCACCTGCTTCCTTATGCGTATGTAATCCTTTATACAATACTACCTCGCCTGAGTAAAATTATTATATTTCCTGCTATTCATTTCATGTTTGTATGCCTTTCCTGTGTGGCACCCTCCATTTGTCCCATCATAATTGGAGTATAGTGTTCTATTTGTTACAATGCATTTAATTTTCCACCCTTTTTCAATGTGGCCACCTTATTTGTCTTGTCACATTTTACTAACTTTTATCTCCAGGCACTGCACATGCTCCCTGTGTGCTTCAGCCTCTTTTTACAGGCGATAAGCACTTTCTCCTCTATTCTTTGACCTGAGATGCTCATGGTATGGTTCCTGTCAGCCACAGCTGGTTATCCACATTTATGGATCCATTTTTGACACCGTCATGTATCACAATGTTTACCTTGCAGTGCTATCCTTGAGCCTGTTTTGAGTGTGGCACATTTCTTTTGGACACAGGAGTTTCTCCTTTCCTGGTAGTGAATTCCTGGATACACCTATGAAACATCTTTGCACCTGCAGCTGTCCATCTCATGTTGCTGTGCATTAACCATAGGTATTATGAATTATTTTTCTGTTGATTTTGTCCGTATGTTTTGGGAACTTTTCTAATTCCTTTCCTGTATTAATTAACTTAAAAAATGTATTTCCTCTCTACAGAATTGGCCTGTTTTTTGGGTCAGTATTCCTACTTCATTTTTTTCATTCATTCCCAATTTTATGGCTCACCCCTCAACTAATTTCTTTCTTTTCTTTTCTTCAGACTGTCCTTTATCTGATATGAGTGCTTCATGATTTGTGACACACTTTTGTGAGAGCAGAGATTTTACTGATAAAATGTTGATTTTTTATGTAATTATACTTATAGACTGATGTGTGAATTAAATCAATAATAATATTATGTTTACGAAAATGTGACTAATTGAATGGCCATCATCTCATGTAAGGCATATAGGCCCTCATTACAACATTGGCGGTAAAAGCTGCTTACCGCTGTGCAGAAGATTGGCAACACACCACCGCGGCTGCGGAAATCCGCAACAGCTATTTTGACCCACAGCACGGAATCCGCCAAAATTCAGACACCCACACAAGTTCGCCACACCAAAGGTCAGTGATAAACTGGGGAAAACAAAACCTCCACTGTCACGCCAACAGAAATATGCCCACACTATCACGACACACGAATCCACGCGGCAGTCTTTCAACCGCGGTATTACGTTGGTGGTACACACCGCCACGTTCAAAATACACACACACATACAAAACACAGCCACATTGGACAATTCAAAATACACACACCTGATACACATACACACACCACTCCTACACACCGAATACAATATAAAACACACACCCACATCACCCACATCACCCACAAACCCTTATGACAACAATTGAGAAAGAAGCACACAGAGAGACACCACCATCAACAATACTAGCATCCACAGCCACACAACACCATCACCCACATAACTTCTAAGCACCTCACACAACACCCCACTACATATCAGCACACTTATCACCACACACACCACCCCACACATCACCCACACCACCCCACGGCATGGCAAAGACACCCCATGTTCTCGGAGGAGGAGCTCAGGGTCATGGTGGAGGAAATCGTCTGGGTAGAGCCACAGCTATTCGGATCACAGGTGCAGCACACCTCCATTGCAAGGAAGATGGAGCTATGGCGAAGAATAGTGGACAGGGTCAACGCAGTGGGACAGCACCCAAGAAATCGGGATGACATCAGGAAGAGGTGGAACGACCTACGGGGGAAGGTGCGTTCCGTGGTCTCAAGACACCACCTTGCGGTTCAGCGGACTGGCGGCGGACCCCCACCTCCTCCACCACAACTAACAACAGTGGAGGAGCAGGTCTTGGCGATTCTGCATCCTGAGGGCCACGCAGGAGTAGATGGCGGAATGGACTCTGGTAAGTCAAATCTTAACTATTACATCCCCCACCCTACTTGCATGGCATCACATACCCCCACCCTCACCCACACCCCTATCACTCCAACTCCTCACAGCTGTCCCACTATCACAAACCACACATCCCAACACCAAGCCCTGCATGCAACACCAAAGCATGGACACCCATCACCAAGGCATGCCCACTGCACATACCCATACACCCCCCTAAACCAACATCACACAAGGTCCCACACAGGAATGCAAGCACTGGGGTACACGGTCACTCACCCATTGCACACCATGCCACACACAGATGTAATAAACATCCTTTTATACCCCTGCAGGACCCCTACCCAACGTCACCGGACAGGAGGGTCCACACATGCCCACACCACAAACAGAAGAGGCCCACAGTGATGACAGCAGCTCTGTCCAACTGGATCTAGATGACCAGCCCGGCCCATCGGGGACCTCAGGACAGTCTGTTCCCCTGACACAGTCACAGGCCACCACAGAGCTTCCCCCCTCTGGAAACACCAGCACAGCAGCCACCCAGTGGGCCCATACCTCTGTCCCCAGGACACGTCAATCAGCAGTGTGTCCACCACTATAGGGAACCCAGGCTAACCCACCACCCCAACAACAACAGGGACCTGGGGGCAGAGGGCACACGGTCCAGGGGACAGAGGACCAGGTACATAGGGGAACTGGGAGGGCTGCTGTGCGACAGGGGGAGGACAGGCCATGGGAACCCACTCTCCACAAGGCCCTCTCCTCCATCATGGGAGCCTACCACCACTCCCAGGAGACAATGGCAACGGTACTGGCCAAGTTTCAGGAGACCCAGCGCCTGCAGGAGGAACAGTATTTGGGCTTCAGGGAGGAACTCAGATCCATCAATTCCACCCTGGGCACCATCGTAGGGGTGCTGAAGGAAGTACTCAACACCAGGAGGGACACTGTGGCACAACAAGGGGCCCCTGACACTAGTATGGATGATGAACTGCCCACCACCTCCGCCGGCGCTAGTGGACAGGAGGCACCACTACAGGACCACCACACCAGCACCCCGCCCCCTGCAGAGGGAGAACCACCCCGCAAACGGTCCATGAGATCCAGGTCAAAGGCAGAGAACGATGCCAAGACCCCCACCAAAAAATGAGAACACCCTGAATGTCATCCTTCTGTCACACTTTGTCACCCTGTCCATCCTTAAACTGCCCCAGCTCCACTTCCTATGCCCATTTGGGCAATGCACCTGTGAGACTAATAGACTGGACTCTGCCATGGACATTCCTCCACCATCACCCCTCACCATTTTGCAACCACCCCCAATATTTTGCACATAAATAAACACCCTTGAAGCACAAAACAATCTGGAGTCAGTCTGTGATTTTGGAATACTGTATTAGCAATTACTGTGGCAAAAAGATCTTTCAATTGCAATGTCAACATACCTATGTCACACAGCTCTAGTCTATGAGGAATCAAAGCAGATGTCACACAGTGGGACCCACATCTGTGAAATCATAATGGGAAAAGTGACAACTCAGTGACCATACACTGGGTGAAAACAGTAGAGAGGTAGTAGTGTTAAAGTACATGTAGTAGGCAGGTTTGTATTCTTACCTGTGTCTCACTGGAAATATTGCTGGATCACCGAGTCCCTGTTGTCGTCTTCTTCTGCTTCCTCGTCTTCACTGTCCACAGGCTCCACAGCTGCAAAAACACCGCCATCTGGCCCATCCTCCTGCAGAAAAGGCACCTGTCGTCGCAAAGCCAAGTTGTGGAGCATACAGCAGGCCACGATGATCAGGCACACCTTCTTTGGTGAGTAGAATAGGAATCCACCTGTCATATGGAGGCACCTGAACCTGGCCTTCAGGAGGCCGAAGGTCCGCTCGATCACCCTCCTAGTTCACCCATGGGCCTCATTATAGCATTCCTCTGCCCTTGTCCTGGGATTCCTCACTGGGGTCAGTAGCCATGACAGGTTGGGGTAACCAGAGTCACCTGCAAATGGCGAGGGACAACTGTTAGACACACACTAACCTGTAGGGATATTCCCAGACAACCATTCCCATTGACTAGCTTCCAGGTGCTCACCTAATAGCCACACACAGTGCCTCTGGAGTTGACCCATCACATAAGGGATGCTGCTATTCCGCAGGATGTAGGCGTCATGCACTGAGCCAGGGAACATGGCATTCACATGCGAGATGTACTGGTCTGCCAAACATACCATCTGTACATTCATCGAATGATAACTCTTCTGGTTTCTGTACACCTGTTCACTCCTGTGGGGGGGGTACCAAAGCCACATGTGTCCCATCAATGGCACCTATGATGTTGGGGATATGTCCCAAGGCATAGAAATCACCTTTCACTGTAGGCAAATCCTCCACCTGAGGGAAAATGATGTAGCTCCGCATGTGTTTCAGCAGGGCAGACAACACTCTGGACAACACGTTGGAAAACATAGGCTGGGACATCCCTGATGCTATGGCCACTGTTGTTTGAAATGACCCACTTGCAAGCAAATGGAGCACTGACAGCACCTGCACTTGAGGGGGGATTCCTGTGGGATGGCGGATTGCTGACATCAGGTCTGGCTCCAGCTGGGTACACAGTTCCTGGACTGTGGCCCGATCAAGCCTGTATGTGATGGTCACATGTCTTTCCTCGATTGTGGACAGGTCCACCAGTGATCTGTACACCGGAGGATGCAGCCATCTCCTCACATGTCCCAGCGGGCGGTGCCTATGAAGGACAACAGCGAGCGCAGACTAAAAACAAATCAGAGGTACGTACCCACAGCTTACACAGAACACGAATCCTAATTCGAAAAGTGGCCTGTATGTGTGTTGAGTCTAGGCCTAGGTATGTGTGACGCACTTAAAAATGAAGCCATGTGGGCTCCTGAAATGGCGGCTGTCTGGCCTCTAAAGTGGGACAATGGGATGTGAGGTAACTGCGCTGGTGTTGTACACCATCGCGGTAGGCGGTCGAAGACCGCGGCGCAATGCTGCATTGGTGAACATTGGACCCTATTGGTCCCAGGAGCCAATGACGATGTACGCCGGAGATGACGGTACGCGCCGCCGCGGACGTGACCGCCATTTTCTATCTGTTCAATCACTCGATACTTGATCTTCGACAAGAGCAGACCTACACCGCAAGTGCTGCTGTGACCTCGGTCTGGAAGAGAAAATGGCTCGAGTGTCTGGGGAAAGGGCCCTGCCTTCACATTGGAGGAGTTGGAGAAACTCGTGGACGGGGTCCTCCCCCAGTACACGCTACTCTACCGTCCTCCAGACAAACAGGTAAGTACACTGGGAGCATGCTGTATGGGCTATGCCTGTGTGGAGTGGGTTTGGATGTACGAAGGGGGGGAGATTGCGGCGTGCATGAAACGACAGTGAGTGCATGTGCCATATGGTAAGGGTAGCGATGGGGGCCAATGACTGTGATGGTGCAGTTGGTAATAACTTTTCTTTTCCCCATGTACAATTCATGTAGGTCAGTGCCCACCAGAAAAAGATATTTGTCGTGCCATCGCCAATGACGTCCGGACCCTGGGGGTCTACCCAGATGGAGCACCCACTGCCGGAAAAGATGGGAGGACATTCGCCGCTGGAGCAAGAAGACGGCAGAGGCTCAGCTGGGGATGGCCTCCCAAGTTGGGAGGGGTGTCCGTCGCACCATGACCCCCCTGATGTTCAGGATCCTGGCGGTGGCATACCCGGAGGTGGATGGGCGCTTGAGGGCATCACAGCAGCCACAAGGGGGTCAGTACACTCTCATCCTGCTGATTTTGCGCGCAGTGGAGGTGTCTGGGTGGGGGAGGTGGGCTGTGGGTTTCCCTAGGCCAGGGCGAATTTAGTATGCAAGGTCCCTCCGTAAGGCAGCTCATGTGGCACCCCACCCCACCTCTGTAGAGTGGCAAGTACACCTAGTCATGCCCCTGTGTCATCCATGTGTGCAGATTTTGTCCATAGCCTAGTAGGCCATTTCCCAGGGATTGAACAGTGGAGCCCAAGAGCGCGGCGTAGTGCAGGGGGCTTCTGTGTCTGTCTTGTCCGCCAACGGTAGCGGTAATGCATGCACTGAACATGTCTTTCTTCTATCGTTGTCCCCTTTTTGTGGTCTCCCTGTTCTTGTGTGCATTAGCATCATCAGGCGGAGGAGCAGTGGCACCGGAGCACGAGGGGGCTGCATCTCACATGGCCCTGGAGGGCGACACTACGGAGTCTGAATTCACCAGTGGGACGGAGGGCGAGGGGAGCTCCACGGCAGGGACAGGAGCTGAGACCAGCGACATGAACTCGTCCTCTGATGGGAGCTCCCTTGTGGTGGTGGCAACATCTGTGCCCCCTGCATCTACAGGTACAGCCGCCACCCACCCTACCAGCACCGCCCTCCCAGCAGCCCCTCAGCCTTTGTCCCGTGCCCGCTTACCCAGGAGGGTGGGCATCACCTTCGCCCCAGGCACCTCAGCCCCTGCCCCAGTCACCCCTGCTGCCCTCAGTGAGGAGGCCATTGACCTACTCAGGTCCCTCACTGTTGGGCAGTCTACCATTTTGAATGCCATCCATGGTGTCGAAAGGCAGTTGCAACAAACCAATGCATTCCTGGAGGGCATTCATTCTGGTCAGGCGGCCCTTCAGCGAGCTTTTCAGACTCTGGCCTCAGCACTGATGGCAGCCATTGTCCCTGTCTCTAGCCTCCCCCCTCCATCTTCCTCCAACCAGACCCAATCCCCTGTACCCCAGCCTATCCCAAGCACACCTTCAGACCAGCATTCACACAAGTCAACACACAAGGGAAGCTCAGGCAAACATAAGCACCACACATCCCACAGGCACTCACGCAAGCATCACACATATGCAGACACACCAACATCCACTGTCTCCACTGTGTCCCCCTCCTCCTCGTCTCCCTCCTCCCGCCCAGTCTCATCTACACTCACACCTGCATGCACTACATCTACAGCCACTACTGCCATCACCAGCACACCCACCACCACACCCCGCTCACGTGCAGTCACCACCCCAACTACCATTCACACGTCCCCTTTGTCCTCTCCCAGTGTGTCTGTGACGCCACCTCCCAAGATACACAAACGCAGGCACACACCCACCCAACAGCCATCCACCTCACGACAGCCTCCAGCGCATGCACCTTCACCCAAAGTCACCAAACGAACACCTCCTACAATCACAACCTCTTCCTCCACTCCCAAACCCCCTCCAGCTACCCGTCCCAGTGTCTCCAAAAATCTTTTCCTGTCCACCCTTGACCTCTTTCCCTCACCTCCCCCACACCGTCCGTGTCCTAGGGCCCGACTCTCCAGGTCCCAAACTAGCACCTCAGCCACAGCATCTCCGGGACCAGTGGTGCCTGTAGTCACCGGACTCTGGAGTGCACCGGCCACCAGGGCAGCCAGTGTGGCACAGAGCCACAGCACAGACAGTCCCCCACCTGTCAAGCATCAAAAGTTGTCCAGAGCCCGGCGGGAGAGGGGGAAGACTCCAGCCACCAAAGCCACTCCCAGGCGTCCAGGTGGGAGTGTGGAGTCAGCTGCGACACCTTCCAAGGTGGTGAAGGGCCACAAGAAACCCGGAAAGTCTGGGAAGAGCAACACGGCGGGGGAGACCGCCATCATCCCCGCTGCCCAGGAGGCCACCGCCATCAACCCCGCTGCCCAGGAGGCCACCGCCATCATCCCCGCTGCCCAGGAGGCCGCCACCAGCACAGGCCCAGCTGGGCTAGAGAGGACCGCCAGCACAAGTCCCGCTGGGACAGAGAGGAACGCCAGCACAAGCCCTGCTGGGCTGGAGAGGACCGCCAGCACAAGCCCTGCTGGGACAGAGAGGACCACCAGCACAAGCCCCGCTGGGCTACAGAGGACCGCCAGCACAAGCCCCGCTGGGACAGAGAGGACCGCCAGCACAAGCCCCTCTGGGACAGAGAGGACCGCCAGTAGCTGAGTCACTGCAAAGGAGGCCGCCGCCTCAAGTACCGCTGAACAGGGCACCGCCGCCTCATGCACCGCTGAACAGGGCACCACCGCTACAAGCACCGCTGAACAGGGCACCGCCGCTACAAGCACCGCTGAACAGGGCACCGCCGCTACAAGCACCGCTGGCCCATGAGCACCAAGGGCACTGACGCTACTGAGTCCCTCACGAGCAGGATGAAGCACTCTGGGCACAGAGGCCCCTTCAGAACCAGTGGATATTCCCATCCACTACCTCTGTCCTTAGCAGGATGAAGCACTCTGGGCACCATGCCCCCTCCAGAACCAGTGGAGAGATACATCCACTACCTCTGTCCTTAGCAGGATGAAGCGCTCTGGGCACCATGCCCCCTCCAGAACCAGTTTAGACTGTCATTCACTACCTCTGTCCTTAGCAGGATGAAGCACTCTGGGCACCATGCCACCTCCAGAACCAGTGGAGACTGTCATCCACTTGAGAAACTGTGGCTTTGCACTCCCCAGGATAAAGCAGTGGGCAACCCACCCACTGTAGAGACTTGAGAGACTGTGGCTTTGCAATCCCCAGGATTGAACAGTGGGCAACCCACCCACTGTATAGACTTGAGAGACTGTGGCTTTGCACTCCCCAGGATGGAACAGTGGGCATGTGGCCCCCTCGTGGATTTGGCTGCGTGCACTCAACCGGCTGAGGTGCCCCCCCTTTCCCTCCCCCTGAGGTGCCTGTTTTATTGCTCTCTGATGCCCCTGCAGGGGTCTCTCCGTCATGGTCGGGGATCTTGTGTGGGCCTCGCCCATACCGTGTGGGCCCAGTGTTCCACGGACTTCATTGGAGCACTACCTCGACTACTAAGCTTGGTGTATATTTTGTTTATGGTGTATATATATTTTTTTGCTTACTTGATTTTAATATATTACAATGGTTACACTCATTTCCTTTTGTCTTTGCATTCTTCCAAGGGGGTTGGGGGGTGTAACTATAATGTATAAATATTTATTTGTTTGTGTGTTTTAATGGATGAGGGTGGGGGTGTTGCGTGTGTGTGTCCCTGTTTTTCCCTACCCCTCCCCTGTGTCGTATGGGCAGTACTCACCGTTGTCTTCACCGCCAGCGTTCGTGCTCCTGGTAGAGGAGCAAGAAGATGAGGGCTGGCAGGATGTGCAGCTCAGGTTCCATAGTGTCCGGATTCCTCGTGGGGTATGTAGAGGTGAGCGTTTTCCCTTCGAAGTCCTGTTTCCGCTGTATTTTTGTCCGCGGGGAATCCGCCCCGGAAAAGGTGGCGGATTGGTAGGTTGTGATACTGTGGGCGGCACATTGTCTTCCCCCTGTCTGTTGGCGGTGACTGCCAAGCTGTTTGTCTGTACCGCTGCGACGGTCGGTGTGTTAAAGTGGCTCTCTTTGTTGGCAGTTTCCGCCATGGTCATAATTCCAATTTTTTTTTCCGACGGCCTGTTGGCGGTCTTACCGCCACTTTAACACCGTCCGCCAGGGTTATAATGACCACCATATTTTGTCCATGCTAACTTAAGCTGATGGAATTATTCTGTCTTTGCAAGAGAGTGCATTTCTTAACTAAAACCAATAGTAGAAATAAATGTGTATTTAGTGGCCCCTACTGGACTGAAGCAGAAGCAGATGCAAGGTCATTGTATAATGCAAGCTGTATAAAATGTTTCTAATGTGTTCCGTAGTTTGACTGACTTTATTTTTTGATGATATGTTTCTAACTTGTATGTCTTTCCTCAATGGGTAAAGAAATGGTGAAGTAATATATTTTGTAATCTTTCTTCGTGTGACTTCGTATTTCGGTGGAGTGGAAACAAAGGATCCACAGATGACGCGGAAGAAGAAGTCTAGGATACTAAATGTATTAGTTTAGATTTTGTCAATGGAATAACAGCAAATAGAAGAGTTTTGAGTAAACTAATTGTATAATTTTGATATCAGTTAATGTTGTGATTGGTCATAACTTTCTCACCTCATGCTTTATCCAATAATTTTCATTTAACAAGTTTAATTTAATGTTCAGTCACCATTGTTTGGGGGTCATTTATTTCTTTGGAATTCTCGTGTATCCTGAGACATAGAGATTCTATTGCTTTATGAAGAATTTATGCCTAAATAGTTTAGTGTATCTTGTAGTCCAGAATTCCAAACCATTACCCCTGTCCTTATTCCTGTTCCTATCCTGATGTTGGTGCCTGATGTTGCTGTCCCACTAACGAAGTAGACGTTGTTGCTGATTACTGTAGTATTTTGGAAATGTATTAATTGTGAATTGTCATTTGTCTTTTGTTTTCCAGGCACCAGCTGCAATTGCTTATTTACTGCTGCTTATTTTTGATAGCATCCTAGCTAGATATTTTCCTAAATTTGTCTTACTAGAACTTTTTACATGAAACCCAACATGTCAAAGCTCATTATTGGTTAGTGAGGCGTTACTCACATGCTCATGACTTGAATGATATTTCTTTGTCTTCTCATTATTCAGATGTATTCGATTTCTCTTGCTCAGATTCTATTTTTGTGGTTTTGTGTTATAACCATGGAGATAATTTGTCTTTTGTGTTGATTAAACTCAGATATATACAGCCTTCAAATCAGCCTTTATTGTTTCTCTATATGTATCATTTGTGTTTGAGAATTATTTCAGTGACCTTAGCGTTGTTAATAGAGGAAAATAAATTATTAATCTCTTAATAAACTGGTGTGGTTATTGAGGTTGAACTGATTATTATCTGTTATATTTGATATTTATGATGTATTTCAAATGACATTTTCTCAAAACAGATTCAGTTTGGTTCATCGACCTAGTGTGTGAAATCCACTATTCAGTCCAAAATATGGCAAGGGTTTCTCCATGTTAACACTTTCATTTGTGTGTGCTTTGTCACTATTTATGATATTGAATATTATACGCTAGCATGTTTTTTTCCTGCCATTTTCATCATAGTTTCTTCCTCATACCCCTAAGTACGGGATTCTTTTTTAAACAGAACCGGAGGGCACCTACCTTGTGCTGCTACTACACTACATTAGGGCAGACTTACTCTTTCATTCATACTAGTAATCTGGCCACTACAGATACTATCCTCTGTGATTTGTACATACAACATAACTAGATCACAAAACACATAATCTACCTCTTTGTCTAATCCATTACATATGTTCCAACATCTTTAATGTCCTAATGAGACTCCTGTATTTTGGTGAGGATTGAAATGTCGTAGGCAACTGAGTAACAAACAAACTTCATTTCAATGTTGGAACCATAAAGGACTGCATGTACGTGTATGTTATAAGCACATAAATATTCATGGCATTGTCACTCTTTGTCTCTTATCACTTCTTGGTTATGGTGTTTCCATTTTCTGCACTGGGAACACATTTCGTGTACTTGTTTGTTTGGATGATGGTGTAACGAATGAACAATATTTTGAATATTATAGGATAAACATTTACCCTTATATAAAATCAAACGTGTAACTCTAATGTTGAAATACATATGTTGGCATTTAATTGAGGACAGTGATTTCTCTGATTATTACATTTTGTTTATTAATAATACTACTGTGAACCATTATTTTTGGATAATTATCATACACAATGGTATCAGTCTTATGACCTAGTTTTTTATAGTGAAAGCTGAAGTAAAATAATGGCTGATCTCGAGGGGGCAGAGCGCATATTGCCACAATTCTATGTTCTAATTGGCAACCAGTACCTCAGTATTTTCTGCATTTAATTTTAACCAACGCCACGCTGTCTACTCCTAGATAATCAGCATGTTATGGTAAATGTCAGTGCCCCCCACATTAGGATCATTGGGTCAGAATGAGATATGAATATCAGTAGCATAGTGTATAAATAAAAGCTGGTGAAGAGATGAGGGCATATTGAGGGGTAACAGACAATCTAAAATATAAATTGATAGTGCTAAACTAGATTCCACAGTGCAGTTTGTTAAGCAGGCTTTAGAGCAACCTATTTGACAAAATTTGATAAAATGAAATAAGAAACAGTCGCCTCATCAGCGGCCACACTTATTCTGCCAAGTCAGTAGGTAGCTCAATATTTCCGAGGGCAGAAAAATAAACTTATTTTTTGGGCTTGTCAAGCTAAACACCACCTATAAAATACATACATGTGAGAGAGAACGCAAAAAGCAAACAGTGACTTCCAAGGTAACTCTCGCCTAGCACTGGCGCTCCTACAAGTAAAAAAAAAAAAAAGCAAGAGACAACTCATCAGTGTTCATTCAAAATGCCATTACTGGATTTCATTCTCCTGACATACAGTAATGTCATATTTGATGTAGCCTTAATTAAGCATAACAATTAAGGTAGTTGCACTTGATGTACCTGATGGCGTTGTTTCTTACATAACAACAGCTTGCCATTTGAATCTGCTGCAGCACAGTATCTGATATTAAGAGTATCTTTTTTGAGATCCAGGGGAAAAATTATTGAAGCCACATTCACATTAGGTATGTGAGGTGAATGAAATGCTTACCTTAAATCCAGCCGTAGGCCAGCTTCCCTTCATCCTTTGTACTGACAAGGGTTTCCTAAAGATGAGAGAAGAGGTGTTCACTTGCAGGGAAGCCCCAAGCAAATACTCTTTTTTTCACTCCAGATAGCCAGAACGACACAGGCATGGAGAGAAGTTGATAATAGATGCTCCTTGCTAGGTCACTGACAGACATCTGCACCATGGCAAGGAGCCCAGATGCTCTGTGGATTTTTGCCTAAAAACAATCTAAGCAGCGAGGAATAGCAATACTACACATCCCTACGCTCCTACACTTCTACCAATAGCTCACTTACATCATCTCTTCATTTGACATTTCCTCATCCTTATTGTCAAGTAGGAATACGTAGCATGCCCATTTTGATCTCAACAAGTTATCACTGAATTATGACCAAAGGCTCATACAGCCATGACCTAGGCTTAGTATTTTGACTACAAGTAATACATTATCCACAATTACTAGCTGCTAAATCATCAAGGTCTGAGAGACCATTTAGTATACTTTGTGCTGAATACGAAATAAAGTCTGATTACACCGTCAATTATTATGTTACTGCACCTTTTTACAAATTGTTTACCAAACTTTATTTCTGTTAGCCCTTGTCATTCTAAGTCAATCCACTCACTTAAACTAATTTATTGCAATGTAAAATATATATCATTAATCTTATTAAGAGGTACAATATTAAGGGATCTTTCCAAATGGAAAATATTGTATGTATTAAAAAACAACGCACTCCAGAAATTGAATTAGTAAAACTGAACAGCTGTGAGGTTTCTGTGGTTATGTACTCACTAAGGCCCATATTTATACTTTTTGACGCTAAACTGCGCTAACGCAGTTTAGCGTCAAAAAGTTTTGCGCCGTCTAACGCCATTCTGAAGCGCCATGCGGGCGCCGTATTTATGGAATGGCGTTAGACGGCGCAATCAGACCGGCGCTGCCTGGTTTGCGTGGGAAAAAACCACGTAGACCAGACAGCGCCGGCGTAGGGGGAAAATGGCGCATGGGCGTCTTAAAATGGGGCAAGTCAGGTTACGTCGAAAAAATCGTCTTAACCCGACTTGCGCCATTTTTTAACGACGCCCATCCCCCATCAACATGACTCCTATCATTGTAAAGATAGGAGTCATGCCCCCTTGCCCAATGGCCATGCCCAGGGGACTTCTGTCCCCTGGGCATGGTCATTGGGCATAGTGGCATGTAGGGGGGCACAAATCAGGCCCCCCTATGCCACAAAATATTATTAAAAAAAAAAAAAAAAAAACTTACCTGAACTTACCTGAATGTCCCTGGGGTGGGTCCCTCCAGCCTTGGGTGTCCTCCTGGGGTGGGCAAGGGTGGCAGGGGGGGTCCCTGGGGGCAGGGGAGGGCACTCTGGGCTCATTTTGAGCCCACTTGTCCCTTAACGCCATGCCTGACCCAGGCGTTAAAAAGCGGCGCAAATGCGCCGTTTTTAGCCACGCCCACTCCCGGGCGTCGCTTTTGCCCGGGAGTATAAATACCACGTAAAGGCCTGGGAGTCATTTTTTAGACGGGAACGCCTCCCTTGCATATCATTAACGCAAGGAAGGGGTTCACGCTAAAAAATGACGCACATTCCGGGAACTTTGGCGCTATTCGCCTCTAACGCCATAGTATAAATATGGCGTTAGTTGGCGTTAGTTTTGCGTCGAAATTGCGTCAAAAAAAACAACGCAATTTCGGCGCAAACGGAGTATAAATATGCCCCTAAATCCGGCGAAAAAAACGTTGTCAACGTTTTATTTTAGACGAAATTTGATAACACTCACTACAATAAATTGTTGATGTTAAAAAATAATCAGTTTAATTGCAGTGTTATTGACATAAACGCACATCTATGAAAAGGATCCTTAGGCCCATATTCATACTTTTTTAGCTCCACATTTGTGTCATTGTTTGACGCAAAAGTGGCGCAAAGTTACAAAATATAGGCCCATATTTAAACTCACTTTGCGCCAGATTAGCAACATTTATTTTGACGCAAATTCGGCCCAAAGCTAACACCATATTTATACTTTGACACTAGACCCGTCTAATGTCAAAATATCCCAGTGTGTGTCATTTTCAGGATGCGTGAAACCGCCTTGCGTGAATGAGCTGCAAAGTAGGCGTTCCCGTCTAAAAAATGACTTAAACACCCGTGCACCATATTTATCCAACCGCGCAAAAATGATGCACAGCTGGGAGATGGAGCTGGAAAATGGTGCAAATCCCGATGTGCGCCAAAATTTAACACCTGGGTCAGGGCAGGCGTTAAAATGGGGCAAACAGACCAGTACTTAAGGAAAACTCACACAAGCAACATCAGAGCTCAAGAAGGAAGACATGGAGGTGCTATTCATCCAGCATGCATGAAGACGCAGAGCACAGGAGCAACAGCAGCAGCTTCCACCACACCAACAGGGACCCCAAAGGCAACGCAGAAGGTAGGAGAGAATATTCAGGACAAGGACAACACTTTAGGGCCTCAGGGAACATGACATCATCCAGAGGTACAGACTAAACTTGCAAGCCATTCAGCAGCTGCTGTGCCACATTGAGCCACTGGTGGCACTCAGATTGCAGACACCCCACATCATTCCACTGGAGACCAAGCTGCTAGCTGTCCTGCACATGTTGGCAAGTGGCTCTTTTCAAACCACTGGTGCCCTTGTTGCCGGGATCCCACAGCCCTCATTCTCTGCGCTCCTTCCCAAGGTACTTAATGCCATCATCTCCCTCACACCCCGCCACATCAGCTTCCCCAACACACAGCAGAAGCAACAGGAGACCAAACAGGGAATCTATCAAATCAATGGCTTCCCGCACGTGCTTGGTGCCATTGATTGCACACAGGTATGGATTGTGCCACCTGCTGCAACGGACCACCTTTACCGCAACATTAAGCACACACTCCATCAATGTGCAGGCCATTGTGGATCACCGTGGATTGATCACCAACATCGTGGCAAAGTATCCTGGGAGTTTATATGATTCATTCATCTTCCGCCACAGCACCATCAATCAGCACTTCCAGGATGGACAATATGGCAATGGCCTACTTGTTGTTAAGTACAGAAACCTAGTTAAATACACACAGCACAGCAACCCTGTAGGACACACAACACATACACCACTACATTGACACGTGGCCAGGAAGACACTGAGGTTGTGACACTGGTAGTCATGTTTGATATCCTGACTCAATGGGATACACACCTATGGACAAATGACAGATGCAAATAACAACAGATGCCACTCCAGAGCCGCAAGGGACCAATTTAAAACTACGCAGTGACAATGACATGGCCTTAACTGGCAGTACAACCTGGAAGATGAATCTTCCAATATCACATCATTAACACTCAATCACATAACCTTCCAAGCAATACACCCTGTGTAGAGGGGTGTGTAATGTGTTTTGCTGCAGGTCAAACACCACGAGACATATAGCATGATGACGCTGACTCTAATGAAGGTGACATGGAATCATTGAGGCAGTGGCAACATCTCACATCACTCCTGGGGTGACATTGCCCGCTAGCAATAAGGAAGTGGACTGTGCTATGAAAACATGTGGATGTGACACTAATGCAAAGTGCACACTGCTACACATACGGATTGAGACAATGCCCCATATACATAACAGATGTACAGGGACATGGACCTTCTGACACTAACACCTTCACCCCCACAACCAAGTTAGCCAGCTTTCCTGGAGCTAATTCAGTAGTGTAGGTACATGTTTGCACATGAGGCTACTTGGTGAGGGCACACACATAGGTTTGCATAGAACTTGTCACACATGGGATAATTGTGCATTGTCAATTGTGAACACTTCAGTGCTGCCAACTTATGGACATGTGTTGTGCATTGTCACCCAGCCAAATCATAGGGCCTCACTGTTGCATTTCACCTGCAATTACATGAGTCGAATTGGATGGGATGTTCAGCCCATATAGTGCAACCGTGTTACCACCACAGTGGAATCGATTGTGTGTGTGGAAGTATCATGTCACCTCCAGTGAAGGCACATGGACACTTCTTTCACATGACATAATGCATGGGAGATAAAAACTGAACTGCAAGTTTAGAAATATACGGCTGATATCAGGTCAATCAGCCAAACACCAGTTTTGATAGTTAAACAACCTAATGCAGAAAGAACATCTTAGAGGCCTAGGATCCCACACAATACCACAAACACAGATGAGTCACAGATGACACAAAATAACAACTGCCATGCACAGTGATAATCAAGGTGCAACCAACAACCAAATATTTACCCTCATTTTCTCTCTCAGCTGATCAGGGTTATGGGATGCAGCCATGTATCATGACCCCATTTGCCAACCCTAGCACAGCAGCATAACGTGCCTATCATGAGGCACATCATAGGACACGCACCATAGTTGAGAGGACTTTGGAGTCCTGAAGTCCAGATTCATGTGCCTGGACATCACTGGAGGCAGCCTCCTTTATTCACCTGAAATGGTCTGCAAGATCATTTTGACCTGTGCCATCCTGCACAACATTTGTGTAAGGAGGAACATTTCCCTCTATGAACCAGACCCACAAATGCCTGAAGAGGAGAAAGAGGAGGATGCTGTCTGTGAAAATGAGAGGGAACATCCAAACACTGCTGCAGGATGCATCGCAGACAACACATCGTACAAAACGTCTTCTAACTATAGTCACCTTCACCACTTTGTTATCATATGTCGATGAACACCTACCTTCATCACTCAATCATGCTCTGGGTAATTTTGTATGCATCACCTGATCCCTAGAAATCATAATCAGAGTTTAGCCTCATGGAGCATTGCAGAAATACAGATTAGGATACTGAAAAACCACATCACATTTGATGGGTATGAATGTACAGCCAACATCACACACAGTGTAAATGACATATATCCTGTCTAATTCACATGTGAAGGGCAATATCAGAGGACCACAGCTATGAGACACATCCATGTTGCCAACATGGTCCATTGCAGCACATGACACACAACGAAGACACCATCAATCTTAAGGAAAAAAAAGTGTCACATACATGAAGCTCTGGATGTGCTATTGCATTGGTAACAGGAATGTATGACCAGACCCTTGACAGCACTGAGTGTGACATCAGCTATCTCTGCAAGGAGCATGTGTGACAAGAAGTCCATCTTAGCTGAAAATGGATAGCACAAGTGCCCAAGTATGAAAAGCACTGCTCACAAAACATGCCCTGTGCAGTCCATCCCAGGAAATAAGTCCTGCCACTGCCATGTTTTAAGTCTTCCTCCCACACTTCTCTAGGGGGCCCTGTAAATTGACTATCTGTACCCTGAGATTCTTCAGCTACACACACCCAGACTCACATTCTGACTCCTGTGTGCTTTCCACTTCAGGATGGCATGCCATAGTCATAGTTCATCGGTCTGCATGGACTCCAGGTCAAATAATGCACTGCCTGGTAGTCAGTAAGACCTGTAATCAGCTGTCCATTGCTTCCCATGTGAAAGGTCCACTTGGCCCTTTGAACATAATTTTCAACTCCACGACTTGTGAGAGACTGAAGCTGCACACACCTGTGAGCACTACAATGCAGACCAGCCATTTGAACCTGCCCTGCCCTTGCTGCTTCCTGGAACTGCTTAGAAGCTGACATATTCAGAATGTCCTAATTGTGCATTGGCGTACAAATCACTTGTGTACCAGAGCCCTTTGGCCATTGTGTAACGTTGCAGACTACAGCACAAACTGTTTTTTAGTTACCACAGTATTGTTCCTGCTTGTCCCAGTCAGTGTCTGCTCACTATGACCCATATTTATACGTTTTGATGCAAAACTGCGCGACGCAGTTTTGCGTAATTTGTTTTACCGCTGGCTAACACCATTTCTGTGCGCCGTGCGGGCATCAAATTTATACTTTGATGCACGGTGGCGCAAACCACAGGTGTGAGTAATTTTTCTTTACTCAAACCAATGGGTCACGTCGTAATGAAAAACGACGTTAACACAGCAAAAATTACTGTGAGTCGGTTTATGACATCGCAAACCTGATATGCGCTGTTTTTTGACGCAATTGCGTCAAAAACCGGCGCAAACACAGCAAAATGTGCATAGGAGAGCCAAAATGGATCCCAGATGCTTGCATAGACCCCAGGAAGATGACAACAGACCAGGAACCAGCCAGGAGGACCACACAAGGCCCAGGACAGGGAGAAGAAGAAAAGAAAGTGACACTTCAGTGCAGAAGAGCAGGAAATTCTGGTGAAAGAGGTGACTGAACACCTGCACCAACTGTTTGTCACCTTAAAGTTGCCAATTAGTAGAAGAGAGGCAATATGGCAACAAATTGTTGACAAGATCAACAGTGTGGCAGAAGTATGGAGAACATTCATCGAGTGCAAGAAACGCTGGCATGACTATAAGCGCAGGACCAAGAAAAAGATGGCCAGGTACAGGAAGGCAGCACTGTAGACTGGAGGTGGGAGTCCAGCACCGCAGGAGGCCCTGGACCACATGGAGGAGATGGTCGCAGCCGTCATCCCAGAGGAGATCGTCACAGGGATTCAAGGACAGGACAGCGCAGACTACCAGGAGACAACACACATGCAGGGTAAGTCGCATGGGGAATTAAAATGTACAAATGTTAACTGTAAGCGGGGTGGATATACCTACTACACAATGCATGTAAGTCATGATATGCAGGGAGCGGCATGGGTAAAGGGGCACACTACAGGGGCATGGGCTGTACAGAGGAAACCTGGGGCACAGTACTACACTACACCAACAACCTTTGCATGGGGGTATGCTGCCATGTCAAGGATGTTGGAAAGGTAAAGCCAGGCCAGGAGGGTAGGGTACAACATAAAACAGGTAGCCCATCACACGTCAGCCAGTATTCTCCCTACATGAACTATGGTCCAATTAACAACCTCTGGCCATATCTGCAAGTGGAATGTAACATTGACAACAGTTGCCATGACCACCTCTGTTGTGTGTGCAGATCAAGTAGCTAATGTCAGTAACGTCCCCATGGATCAAACAAACCCAAATTAGAGGGTTCAGGATGACAACGTTATCAATCCCCTCAAATCAATACAAATGTCCCAATCCTGTCAAATGTGATTGTCCATAGTTGCTACAAACATCAGCCATTGACATAAACATTAGGAGGTACTCAGCACTAATGTAATTTCCATGCTGCATATGTCAGGGTCCACCCTGTGCCTGGGTCACAATGCAACATCCCAAATGTCATACTGCTCAGACAACAGCATTGAGGGCGAGGACATATGTAGCTGGTTACAGAAATACACCCACACAGTCAGAGGAGGAAATAGAACACTGCTAGGACAACCAGTGCAATCCAATGTAGCACACATTCCCCAACATCAGCAGTACACATTGCCAATGCTGACATCCGTATCATGCCATACCAATGCGATACATAGTATATGCTAGATCTCAACAACATATAGGTGGATGTAGGTGGATGTGAAAGATCAGAGACTGGGGCAGTTCCAGAATGTAAAGTGTGGAGCTAATGCCATCAGAACACCCGAAGCCAGTGAAAGGCCTCACCATAAGAATGGAAGTAGATGGAGGGTTGAGTAGGACAAGAAGGTGGCAATTCACAATTTGGCATGTACCAACACCTAGACGATGTGATGCTGACAAGTCCACAAACTGACCACAATACATGTGACATGCAGGTGGGGTAGAGGCCTGGGAGAATGCTAATATGCAAGACAGAAACAGTGAATTGAAGCCAAGATCACAATGTGAAAATAATCGGAAGACAGGCATGTCACATTACAAATACCACAACACAGACACACTAATTGTACCGTATCACATTGCAGAGGACGATGGCTCTCCTGCGGATTTGCCTGTCCAGGACTACCCTGATGACATGGATGACGAGCTGACAAACATCAGCCAGCAGACCCTCCAAGATGTCCTTGGAACCCTCTAGACCCCACCTTCAGTCACAAGGAGGAGCACAGAACTAGCAGCCATCACAGAGGACCCACCCACTGCCCCAATTGTACGACCTGCCAGCTCCAACACAGCTGAGGACTCTGACGACCCTGGCACCAGCTTTGAGCGAACTGTAGTTGGAGTACAGCGGGAGCTGGCCAAGGAGATGCGGGTGGGGATGCAAACTATTGCAGCCAGCCTAGAGGGGGTGCGTTCGTGCATGATGTCAACTGAAGAACAGGCAGCAGCTATGCAAGGGCGAACAACAATCTTGCAGGAACTTGCAAGAAGGTGTAAAGAAATTAGCACAGCTGTAAGAGAGTTGACCCAACACCTACAACAACAATCCTGTCAACACGTGCATGAATGCAATATTGAACCCCCCAGGGCTGACATGGCTGCCTTCCACAGTGATGTGGCTGCTATTCTTAAGAATCAGCAGCCCCTCCTTGGTGCATTACTACCCTTAATAGCCCCACAGTTGGCAGCTACTGGGATGTCTGACTCCACGTCTTCAAACACTGAGGTGTGTGTTGCCCCTTCACAACCACCATCACCAAGGGCAGAGGAGACAACACACACATCAAAAGATGAAGACGTGGAACAGATCACTTTCACCCGTAAGAGTACCCAGTAGCACTAGTCCCTGCAACATGGCCACCTATTACCAAGGTCCTGTGCTTCGTAACATGCCAGTCTTGCAACAACTGCACTCAAGCACTGTTCTTCAGCCCACTGTTTAGCTTGTCACTCTGCCCTGTGATTGTCTCTTACTACCTCATTGGCAAATCCTGCCCCTCTGCACTGTCTGACACTTCACCCCAGCATGTCCAATGACATGTCCTTTTGCACTCTGCCCGCCGGTATTTTCCCTTGTCCCACCCCCACCGGCTCTGCACGTCGCCGCTTTTCTCTTCGGGCTGCAGGCGTGGGTGACCGTGATGAACCCTCGCCGCTTCTGGAGTCCCGCCGCCTCCGCCTGATGAAGTGAGGCCGCCCCCGGGCCCGTACCCCACCCGAGCCCGCCCGCACCGCTAGGATCCTCGGGTCTCAAGAAGCAAGACAACAATGGGGGCATTTTTAGACAAGCCAAAGATGGAGAAGCATAATGCTCATGGGCATGGTAATGAACTGCGTTATGGACTAAGTAGTATGCAAGGGTGGCGAGTTGAAATGGAGGATGCACACACAGCAGTGATTGGTCTGCCAAATGGACTTGAGGGATGGTCTTTTTTTGCTGTTTATGATGGCCATGCTGGATCCCAAGTTGCTAAATACTGCTGTGAGCATTTGCTAGATCACATTACATCCAACCAGGACTTCAAAGCTTCTGATGGTGAACTCTGTGTTGAAAATGTAAAGAGTGGAATCCGAACAGGTTTTCTGCAAATTGATGAACACATGAGAGTAATCTCTGAGAAGAAACATGGGGCAGACAGAAGTGGGTCAACAGCTGTAGGGGTAATGATTTCTCCCCAGCACATATATTTCATCAACTGTGGCGACTCAAGAGGTTTACTGTGTAGGAGCAAGAAGGTGCATTTCTTCACACAAGATCACAAACCAAGCAATCCACTGGAAAAAGAACGTATCCAGAACGCAGGTGGTTCTGTAATGATTCAACGTGTGAATGGTTCACTTGCTGTGTCCAGAGCACTCGGGGACTTTGATTACAAATGTGTTCATGGGAAAGGCCCCACCGAGCAGCTTGTTTCCCCGGAGCCAGAAGTATATGAAATAGAAAGATCGGAAGAAGATGATCAGTTCATCATCCTGGCTTGTGATGGTATCTGGGATGTGATGGGCAACAAAGAGCTTTGTGATTTTGTAAGATCCAGGCTTGAAGTTACAGATGACCTTGCGAAAGTTTGCAATGAAATAGTCGACACCTGTTTGTATAAGGGTAGCAGAGACAACATGAGCGTCATTTTGATATGTTTTCCGAGTGCACCGAAAGTATTGCCTGATGCCGTGAAGCGTGAGACTGAATTGGACAAGTACCTGGAAAGCAGAGTAGAAGAGATCATAAAGAAGCAGGGCGAAGAAGGCGTGCCAGACTTAGTCCATGTGATGCGTACGTTAGCAACTGAGAGCATCCCAAATCTCCCACCAGGGGGTGAATTGGCACTTGTGTAGGATCACAATGGAAGATGTCACAATAATGGGCTCACAATCTTGGACAATGTACATATAGAACTACAGCACTTTCAAATAAATAGAACTTACACAACAAATTTGTCTCTGTGTAATGTGACACATCAACCGTGATGGCCATCATTGACGTTTACCTCAGGTCAATGATTATTGATTGTCCATACACCTGACCTAAACAAATCTTGGCTGATAACTATGCACAGTGGTCTGGATTGTACCATCATCTGCCCTTCCTGAGGGTTATTTCTGAGGAAAATAGAAACTATACACCATAATGCTGTGTTGGACAGAATAACGCTTCTTCAATTTTTTCTTCAAACCAAAACTTATGTATGTGACATTTGCCCCAATTTTTACCTAACACACACCATAAAGCATAAATGGATGTGTATGAGTTTCCATACAAATAAGTCACCGGGCTGAACATTGTAACAAATGATAGGTGTGAGTTATGTATACCATACTACATGAGAGCATTCTACCTCTCAACTTATAAGGATTCGCTTGGACATCAGGCTGCAGCCAGACTTAACACAGTGTCCTCAGTACCAAATCTGGTAGCAAAGTATGTGACATTGAAAACTTACATCACAAATTAACCACACTTTGGGATCCATAGTAACCGTGAGTGGTGGGTGCAATAGATGGCAGCTTCTTAGCTAAGTAGCTTATGTGTAGCTGCCAATGTAACAGCTCAATTGGGATTTGGTTGCAGCAATGGACACAAATGCTAATAAAAAAGAGACACTGTTCACTCATGCCAAGGCCCTGATCTACAAGCATTTGACAGATACTGTAAAGGGTTACCTAAATAGTTATTACACAGTAAAAAAAGAAGCTAAAACCAGGGGAAACACCTTCCCTAACCTAAGCTATTCTAACTACATATTACCCACAACTGGCCCTAACTAACTTAAGCTAAACTTACTTATTACATTTAATTAAATATTCTAAACATTAACCCCCCCCCACCCCCCTTATAAGATGGGACACATGGAGGATAACATATACTAACCTAAACACATACCTGCTTATACTAAACAAATCTATATTTTTTGTATTTTTTTTAATATTTTTTTTTTTGTTTTTTTTTTCTTTCTTTGAAAAACACCAAAACACCAACATTGTTCAACACACACCCACCCACACACATAATAACAAAACAGATATAAAAAGGATCATACCCCCACTCCGCCACCCACTACTACTAACTAAACTAACAGCCTATACTTACCTAACACTAAGCCCCCTAAAACCACTAATTAAAAGAACCAGGAAAGAGGAGGGATGGGAGGGAATCATGGCTGAGTATAATGTCGACAAGTTGGCCCTCTGCAGGGTCTTTTTGATGGCACGCATCCTCCGATTTACTTGTGCCACCTCCTGCTGCAGCCTGGTAATTTTCCGCAACATACGGTCCAAGTTCCGTTGCATCTGTAGAAAAGCTGCTGGGTCTATGACTGCAGCAGGGGTGGTCTGGGTGCCAGTGGAGGAAGTATGTGCCCTTGTCGGTGGCATGTCTGTAGGAGGAGGTGCAGGTGGTGCTGTGACAGGTCCTGGAGCTGTGGATGCTGACGGTCCAGCAAAGGTGCCTGCTAATGTTGGTGCCACCTGGGTGGTAGTGGTGGTGCTGGTGGTGGTGGACATGGAAGGGCCCCCTTGGGCAAATGCCCTCCACACTCCGGAGGGTCTTTCATGGCGATAACGCCTTGCCATGTTGCGGAACCCCGACTCCACATCCAGAATGTGGTGGTAACGCATCACCCTGCGCTGAAACTCCCGAATTTGGATGGGATTTATGTTGGGCAGCTGTTAAATCAAATATAAACCAAACATTAGGTACTTCATTGTGTGATATGGCTCCAGAAGTAAATCAGACATTACATCTAATGTACCAGAAACAGGCCATATCATCATACAGATCACTGATTATCCCTAAGCAGTACATGCCAAGGCAGCCTACACATGTCCTTTCTTCAAACAGCACAGCAAAACTCTAAAAGATGGGTCACAACTTGAATGACTTTGGCATAATTGTTCAGCCATTTGTCAGGTAAAAATAATGCTACAAGTCCTCCACCACTGACAGGCCAACAAATTACTATGTTCTTCATGACAATCAAGGGCCACAAGATCTGCGAGTTGTAAGTGGAATTGCCAGGATAGAATGCAGTTGCTAATCATGAGTGGGTATCCTAGGTTTGGACAAGTGACTTACAGATTTACATGTCTGCGTACTAAACTTGGATCATCAGTCCTAGTTACACTATTCACAACCCTAAGCCTGTGCCTGGGGGGGGGGGTGGACAAGCAACAAATACTTTCATACAACAAGGACACCCAAGAAGCTTTGGAGAGCTCTACATGGGTTTGGACAGCCCGCCACAGGTAAGGAGGAAGTCCAACTACGAGACACCCAAACCTTGGACAATCCCATCCACACTTATGTTTGGAAATGCATACCATTGTCAACATAATTTCCTACCAGTAACCCATGACTTACAACAAGCAGATAGATGCAAGCACACATCTAGCCATGAGCTGCATGCACACCTAGGACATTGTACTCAAGTGCCTCATACTCGTAGCACAACATGTGGAGCTACATGCTGCTAGGAAGTCAAACATACAGTCAAGCATGTTCATTAGTGAATAAGGAAGCTGAAGTCTGTGGTAAGACTTTGGCATCCCTATTCTGGGAGAATCAGGGTCTGACTTTCTGACTAAATCACTAATATGGTCCTCTGCTACACTTTCAGAATTTAAGTTTTATCCACATAACTCATCCCTATTCATATGGCCGTGCCTACAGGACAAACCTACAAGCCCAAATTATGACAATACGCTAATGATTGGCCAACTCAAAGATGGGGAAAAAATGATACTCCACTCAAGGAGCATATCCGATCATTGACCAACGCTTCACACCTTGGTATGTGTCCAACATACAGGAGTCAATCACACATCATCAGCAAACACAACACAGAACAGAAATATCAATACTTACTGGAGATGTCTGGTTCCGCAAATGAAGCCACCTCTCCGATAGTCTAAGGTGCAGGTCCACCTGTAAGGCATGGAAGGGAGAAATGTGCTCAATGTCTGTGCACTGTACACCACTTCCAAATACAAATACTATGTGTAATATTAACTCGGAAAGTCAAGCCTCTCAGACATGATGATATTGCATCCTGCATACCACTGCAAACATGTACAGACCTGGGGACTCCAGTGAGTGATACACACATATCTGCACACATGCATTGGCCCTAACTATCATATTGTGGCAAACATGATCCTTCATTAGTTAGCAGACTAATTCATGGAGTGCATTCCTCTCATCATGTGTATCCATGAGAGACATTCCAAGCCACTTTTTGGGAGGACTGCAATACCAGTCATCCAGCTATTGTGACTAAGACCAATTTAAAACACACAGGTAAAATGTACAGAGGGCCAGGGACAGTTGTTAGCCCTCAATTTGTATAATTTTCTTCATTTGATGTGCCACAGCTATGGTACGTTGCACCAAGAGATATGTACCCGTGTGCATACCTTTTGGCATCCATCCCTAATTTAAATGTGGCACTACAAACTCCAAATATCAGTCTAAGATGTTACCCGAGGTCAGCTATAACTTGGTACGTATGTGTCAGAATCCAGTTCAGACATGTATCACAAAACATTGAGGAACACTATATTTCCTGTAAAAATCTGGATTTAAAACGTGTTTCCTGATACACTCAAAGACCATGCATGAAACATATGTTAGAGCCACAATAGCATCATCAATTGACGTGAAGGCAGCACTAATTTACAGGCTCCTGTTGTGTTTTGAAAATTAGTTTAGCTGTTGCGTCAACAAATGACGACTAGGAATTATTGTATATCTCACAGGCAACTGTGGGCCATATTTATACATTTTTTGCGCTGCATTTGTGCTGCTTTTTGACACAAAAGCGGCGCTAACTTAAAAAACACAATTGTATTTTGTAAGTTTGTGCCACTCTTGCTTCAAAAAATGACGCAAATGCGGTGCTAATAAAGTAGAAATATGGGCCTGTATGTTTAACTTGCATTCCACATGTTCAAAAACATTGCCTGCAGCACATGAACAAATCAGCTACTGTCACTACAGAGCATTTAAATGTGCACATTACTCTGATTTGTACTCACCAATCACAATCCCCAGGTGGTCCAGCAGGTCTTGCTCCCGGGCAACGAGGTCAGCCCAACGGTTTTTCAGCTGGTGGTCATTGCGGTGTGTGTTGTAGATTCGCTGTAGATGGTACAACACCTTTGCCCACCGGAGCCTCCTTGCCTCTGTGTGATAGCCCTGTATCACATGACCACCTGCTTCAATCATTAAGGGCAGGAAGTGGCACACCAGCCAAATAAAGCCACCCAACTCCTCCTTTCCCATCCTGCCAAGGGGAGGCCTACCCAACATGCTTGCACCAAAAAAAGGGAATAAAGGGGTACAGACGAGAATAGAGGGAAAGTAGGACAGGGAAATGCAAAATAACTAACAGAACACAGCACAAATATCCCCAAACTAACACTACCCACAACAAACTCCCAACACTATAAAGACAAATGTTGACACCAGAAATCACCACGAAAGCACTAACACAGGATACCACAGACACTTATGAAACATAAAAAGACTATTTAAAGACCACACTGGAGACAAATTCACAAAATGCACAGAGAGACAAGTCAGAAAAAACAGCCACAGTCAGGAAATATCACACACTGCAAAGTGAAAGTGAAAGTGAAAGTACACCCACTGTATTAATTCTGTAAACGGGATATCCTATTACATCACTTCCTGCCTCAAATGTGGTGCGTTTTTATTGTTATGCGTCAAAATATTATGACGCTTACAGTCTGTGCATCATTTTTTTTGGGGCGCACATGCTTAGAAGTAACCCTGGATCCATATTTTTAAATATGTTTCATACTTAACCAATTTCAGGGGGTATAGTGTGGGAATTACCGCTCAGGGCCAATGGATGTTTCATGGCAATGTGCGTCATATTTCAACACATATGTGTCATTTTTTGACCCATGTGATTCTTTTGTGATGCGTAGGCGTCAACATTTATGGCTTTAACTGGGTTTGGGTCATTTCTCATTTGTTATAGTACATGACAGTAGGGACAATACAGAGATAGGCTGATTGCACCAACATTGTGCATTCCAGTGATCCTCTACTTGTTGTACCGGATTTTCATTCTTCATTGACGCAATAGATGGCCAAACGTGAGGAATACAATTAGGTACTACCCAGTTTGGGCATGTTTGGCGTCAGGAGAGGATAGCAAGGTGACGCAACTCAATACAGTAACTCAATGCCTATGGGTCAATGTGTGTGATTTGGCTCTTACTATTGTAGTTGTCCCACTGTGTGAACATCACAAGATGCATTTTTGCAAATCTGCTTGTGCGCATGTGTAGTCAATGTGTCCAACCCTCAGATGCTATTCAGTGTGGAAATGAGAGAGGACAAGTGTTTGTCATACACGTACCAACAACTGCTGTGTGCACTTCCTAGGTTTTTTGGAACATAAGCACCACCAATGACAAAGCATGCAGAGGATAGATAGCAGACGGTTGATCATGGCAATGTTCCAAAACTAAGCCATCACATGTCCTGGAATGTTGGATACTACTTCCTAGGCACTTGTTTGTTTACTCCATATGAGTCAGGCATGGGATAATGTTGAGTGGGTACCGTGTTTGTCACACCGAGTCCCAAATACAATCCACAAATGTCATGTCACGCCACAGTTGGAGTCATATAAATGAGCCGTGTCTCTCCTGTGGCAGTGGAGGACCAGCAGACCAAGCAGCACGTGTTCACATATTTCCAGTGGTAAAATGCACAAAGTATCCGGTTCAAGTGTGTGGGCCAATGTTTAGCCTCTATCATTATTGAGGTCCATGTTGTCACAGTTACGTGCATGTCTAGTCATGAGTCTGTGAAGCCATTTCCTGCATCTACAAAGTATCCTTCACAGATCAATTAAAGGAAAGCCAATGAGGAATTGAGAACACACATGGGGATAGTCCAGCTATGGCACTGCAGACGTGTTATGAGACTGACAAGAGGTCAACCTTGGTGTGCTGACAAAGTTAATGGATCGGGAATCTTAAACCGGCAGGTTTCCTCACAACATTTGTACACAGGTTGGCCTCTAAAATTCCCACAGCATCTGGGAACATCAGTGCCTCTGTGCTGATTAATCACACAGCTATTCACCATGCTAGCCCTATCAATATGTGGGGGGAAATGTGAATCAGTGTGTGGACTGTCAGGGTCCTACCATGTGTTGACATTTCATGCACATTATCTGACATCGTTTGTTGTGCTGGAGGAACCATACCCAATCAATGCATAAAGCCATGGTACACTGTCACTATTTGTCACTCATGCATACATGACACCCAGACAAGGCATGGGCCATGATTCGGCTATTTGAAGAAAAGTTCCACCCCATAGTATGACAAGTAAACTGAATATGCTATACAATGTATTTGAGTATGCATTGTAGACCCACCTGGCACAATACCCCAGGAGGAAAGTGAGGGCTGGGAAAGCAACTATGATACAAATGTAGCCATAGGGAACCTTTATGGTAACGCAAAGACAGGAACCAGTCTGGCAAACAGGATGCAGAGTCAATCAGGATCCAAACATTAAACAAGGCAAATACATAGTCAGAAGACTGAGACTGGTCAAAGGTGGAACAACACTGTGGAAAGTGAAAACTGTGTTTCTCCAGTGTGTTGGAACGTAACACAATAACCCAAAGGCTGTGTTACACAGCTGATTTATACGGTAATGTATAACAGTGTTATAGATAAAATGGCAGCTTCTATGCTGTTACAGGCAGCTGCAAGGGCAATGCATGTTCAAATGGCTGGTCTCCATGGAGGTGCTCACAGGTGTGTGCAACTTCAGTCTCTCACAAGTCCTGTAGGTGAGAATCAAGTTCAAAGGAGCAACAGTACCTTTCACATGGGAAGCAATGTACAGGTGAATACACGTCCTACAGACTACAAGGCAGTGCATTATTTAACCAGAAGTCCATGCAGACAGAAGTCTAATGACTATGGCATACCATACTAAAGAGGGAAGCATACTGGATTCACATTGTGAGTCTGGGTGTGTGTAGAGGAGGGATTATCTGGGTATACATATTCCCTTTCCAGGGACCTCTGAAGAAGGGTGGGATGAGACAGGGAACATGAGTGTGGCAGGATTTAGGACATGGGCTGCCATGTGCAGGGGATGTCTTGTGAGCAATGCTAGTCATACCTGGGGCACTTGTGCAATCAATTTGCTGCTTATATGGAAATCTTGTCACACATAGTCCTTGCAAAGATAAATGATGTTACACTTACTGCTGTCAAGGGTCTGGTCATACCTTCTCATCGCCAATGCAATAGCACATCCACTGCCTCATGTATGAGGCATTTTTTTCCCTTATTGACTGATGGTGTCTTAGTTGTGTGCCATATGCTGCGATGAACCATGTTGCCAACATGTATGTGTAAAATAGCTGTGGTCCTCTGCTATTGCCCTTTAAATGTGAAATGTACAGGATATATGTCATTTACAGTGTGTGTGAATTTGGCTATAAATTCATACGCATCAAATTTGCGGTGGATTTTTCTTGTATCCTAATCTGTATTTCTGCAATGCTCCATGATGCTACACTCTGATTCTGATAGTTAGGGATAATGTTATGCAAAAATGATTATCCATACCATGATATAGTTATTAGAATAGGTGTTTATTGACATATGGTAAGACAGTGGTAATGGATGAGTAGAGTTAAAATAAATTTTGGACAATATGTTGTCTCCGGTGCAATCCTGCAGCTGTGTTTGGATGGTCCCCCTCATGTTGATGGACAGCATCCTCCTCTTCCTCCTCTTCAGGCATTTGTGGGTAAGGTTCATATAGGGGAATGTTCCTTCTTACACATATGTTGTGCAGGATAGCAGAGGTCAAAATTATTTTGGACACCATTTCAGGTGAGTATAGGAGGCTGCCTCTGGTGATGTCGAGGCACCTGAATCTTGACTTCAGGATGCCAAAGGTCCTCTCGACAATGATGCATGTCCTCCGATGTGCATCATTATAGGCACGCTCTGATGCTGTGCTTGGGTTTGCAAATGGGGTCATGATCCATGGCTGGATCCCATACCCCTGATCAGCTGAAAGAGAAAATGAGTGAGAACATGTTGATGTAGCTTGCACCATAATAATAACTTTGCATAGAAGTTGTTCTCTTGTGTTGTATGTGACTCATCTGTGTTTGTGTTATTGTGTGGAATCCTAGGCTTCTAGGATGTACCATCAGCATTGAGTTGTTTCATTATCTGAACAGGTATTTGGCTGATTGACCGGATGTCAGCAGTATTTTTCTAGAGTTGCAGTACAGTGTGTACTCCCTTGCATTATGTCATGTGAAAGAGGTGTCCCTGTGTCTTAACTGGGGGTGAGATGATACTTCCATACACAGAATCAATTCCACAGTGGTGGTAACACGGTTGCATCTATATACGCTGGACACCCCATCCAATTTCACATATGCAATAGAATTATTTTAACATTAGTGAGACCCTTAGATTTGGCTAGGTGACAATGTACAACACATCTCCGTAAGTTGTCAGCACTGACGTGTTGACAATTGACTATGCACTTATTTCACATGTGTGACAAGTTCACTGCAGACCTATTTCTCTGCGCTTGCCAAGTCAACTCAGGTTGTAATGTGTACCTATACTAATGAACATGTTCTAGTTCAGATGGTTAACTTGCTTGTGAGATTGTCATTTTGAGTGTCAGAAGGTCTGTATGCCTGTACATCTGTTGTGTGTGTATGAATTTATCGCAATGCAGGTGTAGGAATGTGCACTTTCAATATTGTCACATCAATATATGTTCTTCGCATAGTCCACTTGCTTATTGGTAGTGGGCAATGTGAGAGCAGGAGTGATGTGAGATATTGGTACAGACTCAATGATTGCATGTCACCTTCATTGTAGTCATCATCATGCTATGTGTGTCATGGTGTTTGACCTGCAGCGAAACACATTACACACCCCTTACACAGTACTTAGTGGTTGGAAGGGCGTTTGATTGAGTGTTATTGATGTCATATTGAAAGATTCATCTTCTAAATTGTACTGCCAGTTGAGGCCATGTCATTGTCATTGTGTTGTTTTAAATCGTACCCTTCTATCTGTGGAGTGGCATCTGTTGTTATTTCAAACTGTCATTTGTCCATAGGTGTGTATCCCATTGGGTGAGGATATCAAACATGCCTAGCGGTGTCACAACCTCATTGGCTTCCCGGCCACGTGTTGATGTCGTGGTGTATGTGTTGTGTGTCCTAGAGGGTTGCTGTGTTGTGTGTATATAACTTGGTTTCTGTAATTACCAAAAAGTGGGCCATTTCCATATCGTCCGTCCTGGAAGTGTTGATTGATGGTGCAGTGACGGAAGATGAATGAATCATGTACACTCCCAGGATACTTTGCCACAATGTTGGTGATCAATCCCCGGTGATCGACAATGGTCTGCACATTGATGGAGTGTGTGTGCTTCCTGTTGCGGTATAGATGTTTGGTTGCAGCAGGTGGCACAAGGCATACATATGTGCAGTCAATGGCACCAAGCACGTGTGGGAAGCCATTAATTTGGTAAAACCCCTGTTTTGTCTCCTGCTGCTTCTGTTGTGTGTTGGGGAAGCTGATGTGGCGGGGTGTGAGTAAGATGATAGCATCCAGTACCTTGGGAAGGAAGGCGGAGAATGAGGGCTGTGAGATCCCATCAACCCGGTCACCAGTGGTTTGAAAGGAGCCACTTGCCAACATGTGGAGTACAGCTAGCAGCTTGGTTCCTGGTGGAATGGTGAGGGGTGTCTGCAAGCTGGGTGCCAACTGTGGCTCAATATTGTGCAGCAGTTGCTGAATGGATTGCCAGTTGAGCCTGTACGTCTGAATGATGTCTTGTTGGCAGAGTCCCAAAAGGGTTGCCCTGGTTCGGAATATCCTCTCCTGCCTTCTGCGTTGCCTTTGGGGTCCAGGCGGGTATTGTGGAAGCTACTGTTGTTGGTCCTGTGCTCTGTGTCTGAGTGCATGCTGGATGAAAAGCACCTCCATGTCTTTATTTTGGAGCTCTGCTGTTGCTTCTCTGTGTTTTCATTAAGTTCAGGTGTGTTTGCCCCATTTTAACGCCTGCCCTGACCCAGGCGTAATTTTTTACGCAAATCGGCCTGTGCGTCATTTTCCGCCTCCCCCTCCCGGCCGTGCAGGGTTTTTGCGCGATTGGATAAATAAGGCGAACAGGTGTTGAAGTCATTTTTTGGACAGGAACGCCTACCTTGCATGTCATTAATGCAAGGTGGTTTCCCGCATCCAGAAAATGACGCACACAGCGGAATTGTGGCGTTCGCGGGCTCGGACGCCAAAGTTTAAATATGGTGCACGGTTTGCGCCGAATGGGCGTCAAAATTTTTGTTGCACATACGGCGCAAACAGAGAATAAATATGCCCCTGTGTATCTGCCTTGTTCATGTTTTTTTCCTGACAGAGCCTGCACCCTGTTAGCCAGAATGGTTCCAGTCTTTGCGTTAAACATAGAGGTTCCCTGTGGCTACATTTGTCTCATAGTTGCTTTCCATGCCCTCTCCTGCCTCACTGGTTATTGTGTGTGGTAGGTCTACAATGAATCCTCAAAAAGATATTATATTTTAATCATGTTACTCATCGTAATCAGTTCTGGGACATGTATTCGAATGGCCTAATCCAGCCCCCATCCCTTGTCTGGTATTTCCCGTAATTATATTTGCCTAACAGTGACAGTGTGATATGGCTGTATGCATGGATTCGGTACGGTGCCTCCAGCACAACAAACAAGGCTTGCAAATGTGTATGTGAGGACAAAACATGTTTGTGCCCTGACGGTCCACACACAGAATCACTTCTGCCACCACCTTTTGATGGTGCTTGCGTGGTGACTAGCTGTGAGATTAATTAGCACAGAGGCACTGATGTTCCCTGTTGCAGTGGGAATTTTCAAGACCACTCAGTGTGCACATGTTGTGATGAAAGCTGCCTGTTACCTATTACTCATCCATAAAGTTTTTGAGCACACCAAGGTTGCCCTGTCGTCAGCATTATGAAAGTTCTGCAGTGCCTAGCTGGGGTATCACCATGTGTGTCATTAGTTGATCTTTGGCTTTAGGTCAAATCTGCTTTGAAGGATACTCTGTTAATTGAGGGAATGGCTCCACAAACTCATGAATAGACCTGCACGTAACTATAACAACATAGAGGCCAATACTGACACAGGGTACACATGACAACACACTTGAACTGGACACCTTTGTGCAATGAACCACTGGAAATATGTGAACACATGCAGCATGGTCTGCTGGTCCTCCACAGCCACAGGAGAAACATAGGTCATTTACATTAGTCAAAGTGTGGTGTTCCAAAACACTTTTGGATTGGATGTGAGACTCTTTGTCACACTGTACCTACCCAGCATGTTCAAATGCCTGACTCATGGGTAGTATACACACAAGTGACCATGGAGTGGTATCCAATATTTCATTACATGTGATGGGTTACATTTCTGACATTGCCATTATCACCCATCCTCTATCTATCCTGTGTATAGTTTGTCATGGGAAATCAGAGAAGTTCACACAGCATAAGACGCAACAGATATAACAAACACACATCATGACTGATATACCTCAATGAATGGCATCTGATGGTTAACCACAATTACAACACATTCATACAAGCACATTATGCAAACCACTTCTTGTGACGTTCACACAGATGCACAACAACAATTCAAATAGCCAATTCACAGACATAAACACATAGGCCATGAGTGCATTTTTTTAGTTGCGTAGCCTTGCTATCCTCTATTGATGCAACACCTGCTCAAACTAAGAAATACCAATTTTATTCCAAAAGTTTGTGTTGCTGTTGCATCAGTTAAGAGAGCTAATCCGGCACAACAACATGAGTATTATGGTCTGCACTAGTGTGGTCTCCCACATGTGCCCAAACACTAGAACACACACAGCAGGTCATAACATCCTATCTTTGTATAATTATAGGCTTCATGTATGTTAAAAAAAAGAAAAATCACACAAACACAGTTATAGACTGATTTTTTGATGCAAAAGCGTAAAAAAAGAAGCACATGCGTCAAAATATGCCACATATGTGTTAAAAAAAATGTGTGGCTGTGTAGAGAGTTGTGTCTGTCAATATTGTGCTTTTGTCTCCTGTGTGCTATTTCCATTGTCATCTGTTGTGTTTGTAAGTGTCTGTGTAAATCAGTGTAAGTGCGTTTTTGTCATTTTTTTAGATTAGATTTGTCTTTGTACTGTTGGGAGTGTGTTAGTGGGTATTGTTAGTTGGGGTATTGTTGGGCTGTGTGTGTGTTCTTTTTTCTATTACATACCTCCTTTTCCTGAATTTCCCTCCTCATCCTTTCCTATCCTTATTATTTTTTAAATGTTGGGAAGGCCACATTTGGGGAGAATGGGTGAGGAGGAGCTGGGGGATTTTATATGGCTGGTGTGCCACTTCCTCCCCCTGATGTTGGAGGATGGTGGCAGGGTGATACAGGGGTATCACACCGAGGCTAGGAGGCTCAGCTGGGCCAAGGTGCTGTTCCATCTAAAAAGACTGTTCAACAGCCAGCGCAACGACCACCATCTGAACATCGCTGGGCTGAACTGGTGGCCCGAGAGCAGGACCTGCTGGACCACCTGAGTGTGGTGATTGGTGGCCCTGTTGGGAAGCACAAATTTGACTAATGTGCACAGTTAAATGCACTGTAGTAACTGTAGGAGATTTTGTGACATGCTGCATGCAATATTTGTAGACATGTGGAATGCACGTTGAACAAACTGTGGCCCTGATGTATACCATTTTTGCTACACATTACTGTCATTTGTTGACGCAAAATCTGCAGAAACGTACAAAAGACAACTTTATCTTGTTAATTAGTGCTGCTTTGATGTCAATAGATGATGGTAATGCGGCACAAACAAAAGTATTATTCTGGGCCTGTGAGTGTACCAGGAATGAGATGTATTTCACAGGCTAATGCAAGTAACCAAAGTAGTTCCCAATTTTTTTAATACATGTCTGCACAGTATTCATGGCCATACGTACAAAGATCTTCCTAACCTCTGGTAATATCTTAGGCTGATATTTTGTCTTGGTTTGTGCAGCATTTAAATTAATTATGGATGCCAATGTAATGCACACTTGATAATATCTAAATTTTTTGTGCTACTTTCCATAGCTGTAGCATAAACAATTGAAGCAAATGCTACACATAAAAAAATAACATCTGGCCCTAAGTTCATTGTTTCTGTGTTTGTACGTCTGGACAGATAATCTTTCACATGGCCAAATGTAATAGTGCCTGGATTCCACCAGATTTCAGTAGCAGTACACAGGTTCCTCTTGTGGCTTTTCGGAGTAGGTGTAGAAATCCTATCATTGAGTAGCATGGCCCAACAATATTTTTGCCTTGGACACAATTGTTGGTACAGAGCTGGTGCATTTGCCATATGTGTCACTTTATAGCCCAAAAAAATAAAACGTTAACAGGTCATTATGGGATCCCTAAACTTTGTGAATATATGGTCAGAAATTATTTATTTGCATGATGTTGTGCAAGGGACCACTGACTGCTTCCATCATACATTTAAAGTGACAAAATAGTTTGCTAGTTTACGTTTGGTACACTCCTGCTGATATAGTGCAGCCTATGCACAATTGTTAACTTCTCAGCATGAAGGTTATCACAGACATGGTGGTATGTTGAGATCAGCAGGCCAGCATTCCTGTGAGTGCTGCCATTCCCAAGGTGCTTACAAATCGAGACCTACGTCATCAAGATTGCAGAAGTAGGACATTTGCTAAACCATGTTTCAATTAGCGGACAGTGTCAGTTTGGTTGTATGACCACAGATCAACCAACTTGGCAAATGTAAGCTAATAAATGTGGCAAACTGTGATCTACAATACCTGATATAGGTACAGAGGGCCCAGAAGAACACATTTCAGGTGCATTGACTACACCTGTGCCCATGCATTCTGTCATGGATGATCAAATTAGACACTGTCAGCATACATTATTTTTGTTGTTCTGATTTAGATAAATGGGCAATCCATCTTTAGCATAACATTGTCATCAAGTTGCACACAGGATCCCTGCCATCATGGTGACATAGGGGGAATATATGGCTATGGGTACACTGCCAATTTGGCATACGTGACCTACAAACAACACAGACACACATATAATGGGCCATTGAAGGCACAATAATTCCAGAACAAAACTCAACCCACATGAGCATCACACAGTAACTCATTGTCCCTTGATGCACAAGCCACAATAGCTGAGTCACTGAAATGGAGTACCCTCTAGAAATATTTAAGCACAAAATTGAGTTATCATGTATGGCACAACATGATTGTTAGGGCCAGTACATGTGTGTATATGTGTGTCTATCACTCACTGGAGTGACAGTGTCAATGCATGTTTGGAGTAGTATGTCTGTTGGGGTGTCTATATGCCTGATGTGCTGCTCTATCATATAACATGTCACACACAGTAATTTTTGATTCAAGTTTTGTACAGGGAGCAGACATTGAGCACATTTCACCCTTCCATGTTTTACAGGTGGACCCAACCCCTATACAATTGGTGAAGTGTCTTGATTTGCGGACCCAGGCGTATCCAGTAAGTGTTGATATGTTTGACCTGTGTTGTGTGATTGACTCCTGTGTGTTGGACTCATTGCAAGGCATGATGTGCTGGCACATGATCTGATATGTGACTTGACTGGAGGTTGACATATTGTTCCATGTTTGAGTTGGACATTCTGTGGTGGAAAGTCATATATTGGGAGTCGAGTGCTACGCTATAGGCATGGGCAGGTGAAGAGGGTGATTTTTAGCTACATGTATGCCAACGATTAATTTGGAGGTGGCCAGTTTCATGATTTAGTCAGCAAGTCATAACCTGATTCACACAGACCAGTGATAGCAAAGTCTTACCCACAGAATTGAGCATCCCTGTTAACTAATGAACATGTAGTACTGTATGTTTGACTTACTAGCAGCATCTGGCTCCACATGTTGTGCTCTGTTTATGTGGCACTTGAGTGAAATGTCATAGGCGTGCATGCAGGTCAAGCCCAGATGGGTGCTTCCATCAATGTGCTTGTTTTGTGGAAAAGTATTAGTGAGATCTAATGATGTTGACAATTGTCTGCAATTAGAAACATAAATGTGAATATGATTACCCAATGTTTGATTCAATCCTAGTTCGCAGCCCTCCTTACCTGTGGTGGACTGACTTAACCCATGGACAGCTGTCAAAAGTTTCCAGGCTGTCCTTTATGTTTGAAAGTATGTGTTGCATGTCATTCCCCCCCTGAGGCACAGGGTTAGGGTTAGGAAATATGTGTACCTAGGTGTGAGGATCCCAGTGTAGAAGACAGACATGTAAGTCAAACATTCATTTATTCTAACCTAGGATGCACCCTCATGATTAGCAACTGCTTACCGTCCAGGCAATTCAATTTACAAATCACAGGTTTTGTGGGCCTTGATTATCATCCAGAAGATAGTGATTAGTTGGCCTGACACATGTGGAGTACTTGCAACATTTGTTATGTGCCTAATAGCAGTACAATGATGCACAGATCATTTAATTAGGTACACACCTTGTTGTGCATTGCTATGCTGTTAGATAGTAGATAGTAGATGTGTAGGCTGCGTCGGCCTGTCATTCCTCAGGGACATTCTATGATCCGTAGTGTAATTTGGACTGTGTGTGCTATTTGTGAGGAAGTGTTAGAATATCATCTGTAGATGTATCACACAATGATGTCACTAATGGTTGGCTTTCTCCATTTTTACAGCTGCCAACATGAATGCCCATGAAATCAGGGAATTCTAGAGGTGGGCAATGCGTTACTGCCACATGCTAGATGTGGAGGCTGAGTTCCGCAATATGGCATGCCGTTATCGCCATGAGAGAGCCACAGGGGTATGGAGGACATTTGCACAAGGGGGGACAGCCTTGCCCACAACAGCCACCACCACCACTACAGCTCAGACCACAGTCGCGAAAGGATGACAGCCACTGTTGCAGGTTCCTCAACCTCATTTGCTCCTGGCCCACAAGTAGCAGCTCCTGCACCTCCCCCTCCAAGCACGGCACCGGCACCAGCAGTGGCATCAACAAGTGGAACACAAACAACCCCAGCTGCTGTGATAGACAATGTTGGAGTTCAGACCATGAGACGTGACATGCAACAGATGTTGCACAGGATGGACAGGCTGCAGCAGGAGGTGTCCCGCAATAGCAGGAGACTGCAAGGTATTAAGAAGATCCTGCAGAGGGCAAATTTGTGACTTTTGGATCCTCACCGTGATTCGCTCCCCTCCCTCCTCTTTCCTGGTTCTTATCTTTTGTGGGCTTAGGGGGCTTAGTGTTAGGTTAGAGTAGGCCGTTAGTTTCGTTAGTATAAGTGAGTTGGGGGTTGGGGGTTGGGGAATGAAGGGGGTTATATTTGTACATGTTTTTTTGTGGGTGCGTGGGTGGGTGGGGGATGATGTTGGGGTTTATGTGTATTACAATTTTTTTACCAAAAACATATATATTTGTCTAGGATAAGTTAGTATGTGTTTAGGTTAGTATATGTTTTCCTACATGTGTCCCATCGTATAAGGGAGGTGGGGGTTGATATTTAGACTGTTTAGTTAAATGTGATAAGTAAGTTTAGCTTAGGATAGTTAGGGCCAGGTGTGGGTAATGTGTAGTTAGGATAGGTTAGGTTAGTTAAGGTGTTTCCCCTAGTTTTAGTTTAATTTACTACTGTGAAATAAAGTTTTAGGTACTCCTTTACAGTATGTGTCATATGCTTGGGGATCAGGGCCTTGGCATGGGCATACAGTGTCAATGTTGTATTTGCATTTCTGTTCCATCCTGCATCAGAATCCTATTGTTGACATGGTTATTCCCAATTCCTAAAGAGCTGTCACATTGGAAGCTACACCAAAGCTACTTCTCTATGCATCTGCCATCCATTGCACCTACCACTCAAGGTTACTATGGTTCCAATGTGTTGTGAAGTTTGGATGTGTTTTTAAATCTGTCGTTGTTTGAGTCCTGAATTGGAATCTTGGGCATTGTGGGACGTCTGCCTGCAACCTGATGTTCATGTGAACCCTGATAAGATGAGTGATATTATAATCTTAAGCAGTTCTGTATACATAACTCACACCTATCATTTATTACATTGTACTCCCAGGTTACATAATTTTCCATACACTCGTAGACATCCATTCCTGCTGTATGGTGTGTGTATGTGTGTGATGAAAGTTTATAGTCAGATGTCACATACATAAAGATTGTCTTGAAGGGAATGTTGGTAACATTGAGTTTCAGCTTCTACATACCTTGAAGGTGACTTTTTCTGTCCTACACAGCATTATACTGTTTGTTTTCATTTCACTTCAGAAATAAGCCTCAGAAAGCACAGATGATGATACAATCCAGACCCCAGTGCATAATTATCAGCCCACATTCTGTCAACACTGTTGTATTGACATTTTATGGCCATTGACATGTGACATACATCACTAATCTCCTACACAGTTGATGTGTCACATTACACAGAGACAAAGTGGTTGTGTAAGTGCTGGTGCTGTAGTGCAATATTTACATAGTCCAGGATTGTGAGTCCATTTGTGTGACGCGTTCTATTGTGATGCTACACAAGTGCAATGGGACATGTCATTGGACATGCTGGGGTGAAGTGTCACACAGTGGAGAGGAACATGAATTGCCAATGAGGTAGTGAGAGACAATTACAGAGCATAGTGTCAAGGTAAACAGTGTGCTGGAGAACAGTGTATGTGACCAACTGTAGCAAGATTGCCACGTTAACAAGCACAGGACCTAGGATATCAGTGCCCATGAGGCATGGACTGGTGCTACCGGGTACTCCTACAGGTAAAGGTGACATGTTCCACGTCTTCATGATGTGTGTGTCGTCTCCATTGCCCTTGGTGGTGGTGAGTTTGAAGGGGCAACACACACTTCAGTGTTTGAAGGCGTGGAGTCAGAATTCCCGTTAGCTGCCAAATGTGGTGCTATTAAGGGCATTACTGCAGGAAGGAGGAGCTGCTGGCTCTTGAGTATAGCAGCTACATCACTGTGGTAGGCAGCCAGGTCGGCCCTGAGGAGGTTAGGATTGGAATCGCGCACTCAATGAAAGGTTTGGGATGCCAGGTGTTGTGGCAACTCCCTAACTGCTGTGGTGAATTCCCTTACACATTGTTGTGGTCCTTGCAGGAGGGATGGTAGCGCTTGAATGGTTGCTGCCTGTTCTGCAGATGACATCATGCACATGCACATCCCCTCAAGGCTGGATGCCATATTTGCATCTTCACCCGGACCTCCTTGGCCAGCTCCCACTGTACTCCCACTACTGTCCTCTGAAAGGTGGTACCAGTGTCCTCATTGGGTTGGAGCTGGCAGGTCGTACTATTGGGGTGGTCGGTGGGTCCTCTGTGATGGCTGCTGTATCTGTACTCCTCCTTGCAACTGGAGGTGGGGTCTGCAGGGTTCCAAAGACACCTTGGAGGGTCTGCTAGTTTATGTTTGTCAGCTTGTCATCCTTGTCATCAGGGAAGTCCAGGACAGGCATATCCACAGGAGAGCCATCATCCTCTACAATGAGATGTTGTACAATTAGTGTGTCTGTGTTGTGGCAGTTGTAATGTGACGTTACTGACTTCCTATTAGTGGAACATTGTAATCTTGGTTCCTGTTCATTTTTCTTGTCATTAATATTAGCATTCTCCCATGCCTATGCCCCACCTGCATGTCACATGCAGTGTGGGCAGTTTGGAGAATTGTCTGTGTCACATCCTCTAGGTGTAGGTTCTGTCCAAATTGTATGTTGCCACCTTCTTGTCCTACTCAACCCTCCGTCTACTTCCATTAGCATGGTGAGGCCTTGCAATGGCTGTGGGAGTTCTGATGCTACTTGCACCACACTTAAAAATATGGAACTGACCCAGTCTCAGATATTTCACACAAACCTATATGTTGCTGAGACCTAGCATATACTATGGGTAACATTGGCGTGGCACGATACAGGTGTCAGCATTGGTAGTGTGTAATGTTGGTGTTGGGGAATGTGTGCTACATTGGATTGCAGTGATAGTCCTGGCAGTGTTCCATTTTATCTTATGACGGTGCAGGAGTGTTTAATTAGCTAGATACATATGTCCTCCCCCATAATGATGTCTTAGCAGTATGACAGTTGGGATGTTGCAAGGTGGCACTGCAGCTATTGTAACACAGGCATGGGATAGACCCTGAAATGTGTAGCATGGGTATGACATTACTGCTGTGTACTTCATAATGTGAGTAACAATACCTGATGTTTCTAGCACCTATAGACATGAGCATTTGAAAGGATTTGCACTTGGTTAGGAATTACAGGGGATTGCTAACATCGTCATCCTGAACCCTCTATTTTGGGTGTGTTTGATCCATGGGCACATAACTGCCATTAGCTACTTGACCAGCACACACAGCACAGGTGGTAGTGGCAACTGTTGTCAATGGTAAATATCACTTGCGGATATGGCCTAAGACTGGCAATTGAGCCCCAGTTCATGTAGCGACAATACCAGCTGTTGTGTGACAGCAGGCCAGTTTTTCGTTGTACCCTGCCCTCCTGGACTGACTTTACCTTTCCAACATCCTTGGCATGGCAGAGTACCCCCATGCAAAGGTTGTTGGTGTAGTGTTGTGCTTTTCCCCTGGTTTGCCATGCACAGCCCATGCACTCGTGCCATGCCCCTTTACCCTTTCCACTACCTGATTTTCATGGCTGACATGCATTATGTAATAGGTATGTCCCCCCGCTTACAGTTAACATATAGGCATTTTTGTTCCCCATGCAACTTACCCTGGATCTGTGTTGTTTCCTGGTAGTCTGCACTGTCCTGTCCTTGAATCCCTGTGACGATCTCCTCTAGGATGACGGCTGCCACCATCTCCTCCATGTGGTCCAGGGCCTCCTGCGGTGCTTGACTCCCACCTCCAGTCTGCAGTGCTGCCTTCCTGTTCCTTTCCATTTTTTCCTTGGTCCTGTGCTTGCAATCATGCCAGCGTTTCTTGCACTCAGTGACTGTTCTCCGTACTCCTGCCACACTGTTTATCTTGTCGACAATTTGTTGCCAAATTGCCTCTCTCCCCCCTATTGGCAAATTTCAGGTGACAAAAAGTTGATGCTGGTGTTCCGTCACCTCTTTCACCAGTATTTCCTGCTCCTCTGCACTGAACCAACACTTACTTTTCTTCTTCTCCCTCTCCTGGGTCTTGTCCGTGTCCTCCTGGCTGGTTCCTGGTCAGTTGTAGTCTTCCTGGGGTCTCTCATGGCTTCTGGGATCCATTTTGGGGCTCCTTCGCACATTTTGCTGTGTTTGCGCTGCGTTTTGACGTTATTGCGGGGGTAAACCGGATTAAAGTTGTTTTCGTTGCGTTAACGTCATTTTTCTTTACAACGTGGTGCAATGGTTAGAGTGAAAAAAAATGACTTCAACATCTGGTTTGTACCACGGTGTGTCAAAGTATAAATTTGACGGCGGGGTGGCACAATGAAATGGTGTTAGCCGGTGGTTAATTTTTTGATGCAAAACTGCATCGGCGCAGTTTTGTGTCAAAAAGTATAAATATGGCCCTTAGTTGTATTTTGTAAGTTTGCGCCGATTATCACGCAAATAAGGCGCTAAAAAAGTATAAATATGGGCCTTAGTTTGGCAACATGATAAACAGCTGATCATTACAGCTGACATCTTCTGATTCTTGCAGAATATTTCAGACTAACTACGAGTTTGGTCTTGAACATACATAAACAATTACTTTTATTCTAAAAGGTCACATACAACTATGCTCAATATGATAAAAAAATACATATATCTAAAAAGAGATGTGGACACTTGTATACCCAACTACACATATGTACATTGTATTCACATCTGCATCATTTTTATAATTGTTTGTTAAGACAGATAATTGATTGAAGCAGTATCATATCGGACCAAGTCCAAATACACATAATGCTTGAGACAGTAAAAGGGATTCACAATCAAATATCCTTTCTGATCAGGAATTATAACTTAAAAGTATATTAAGAGATTCCCAATGCTGGTCTATAAAAGGAGTAGGCCTCATGTAATGGACAATGACTTTGGGAGTTTTTCATTACCAGGTTATGTAAAACGTATTGTACATGTCCTGCATTTTACTTACATAGCACCTACTCCTATGGGCTACCTAGGGCCTACCCTAGGGGTGACTTATGTGTAATAAAAGAGGAGTGTGAGTCTTGGCAAGAGGCTTTAACGCCAAGTCGATGTAGCAGTAAAACTGCACTTACAAGCTCTGCAATGGCAGGCATGAGACATATTTACAGGCTACTTAAGTTGATGGCACAATCAGTGCTGCAGGCCCACCAGTAGCATTTAATTTACAGGCCCTGGGTATATGGTATACCACTTCACAAGGGATTTACAAATAGATTACATATGTCAATTGTGGATACACCAATGTTTCCATTTGTAGGGAAGGATCACATGCACTTTAGCAGTGGTTAGCAGTGGTAAAGTGCCCAGCATCCTAAGGCCAACAAAAAGATACAGTAAAAACATGAGGTGAAAGACAAAATGTATGCGGTAAGACTGGCCTAAGGATGCTAGATCTAACAATCACCATAATAACATGGATCTAGATAAGACCTTCTTTTTACTTCTCAAAACCGCCCATGCAGACAGCATGTGTAAAACCTGCCCATTTAATATAGCATCATCTTTTGCGGACTTTAGACTGAACACTGACAGTTGAGGGCAGATTTAAGAGCCCCTAGCGCTTCCTTGCGGCACATTAGTGTCATTGTTTTTATGCTAGTGTGGTCCAACGAGGCCAAAATCACAGTGCCAAATTTACAAAGTGGTACAATGCATGAACTGCACCACCTTGTAACCCTTTGCTCTTTGCAGGCATAAGCTACAAGATTTCTTTGCATCATTTTTGTTGGCTCTTTTAACACCTGCTCAGAGCAGGCGTTAAAAGGGGGCACACCATTGTTTACAATGGGCCTCAATGGGCTTTGAAGGATTAGCATCAACCTTTTTAAAGCTAATCCTGCAAAGCTACGAACTAGCATCAAAAATTCTTATGCTAGTTACCTAACTACCACCACGGTGCACCAAATGATAGATACGGCGCACACATGGTGGCGTTAGGGAGAACACTAAGTGGCGCACTCAGGCCGTTGGTGTTGTTTATGAACTCTTGCATAAAATTATTCTTTCTGTCCCACCTGTTACCAACTGATCCCACCAACCCGTAGGCAGTAACTATATCCTACAGTCATGAAAATTCATTCAAATAAGCTGACCCTTACAATATCTAGTCATTTAAATTATAAAGTGACCATTGCAGTGATATATGACTGACAAAAGAATGCTTTTTACCAGTCCCGGATTTGGCACCTGTTGCCTCTTCACTTAGTACACAATTCAACCCAACGGTAAAAGAGCAGTCTATCTAGCCCTTACAAAATGGTAGGCTGATACTCGCTACTCCTGCCAACTTTGATTATACACATTCCTGTTTTTGATGAGTATTTCATTAAAAGGACAATGTTGTGATTTATCTGCTGGGTTGCAATGTTTTAAGATTTCAGAAAGGGGCATATTCTCGACATGACAGGTCATCTTGACACAAGATCAAAGTGTGAAAGTAGTTTGCCTATTTGACTCTGAAAATATTTTTTGCAAGTCATCTATAGGGTCATCCTCTATTGCAAACACCTTTTCAGAATGTAACGCAGTCTACTGCACATTTCATGAAAACTGTCCATAGGAATACGTCCGAATTGGTTTGTGGTCCTTATACTAAGCACCAGCAACATACGTGACTTCGCAACTGGCTTCTATTATCGATTGCACTGAAGGTGTGGTGTAAATGTAACACTCTTTAAAAATACACTTACAATTTGCAGAGTTTGAGCAACAGCTGCTCCTTCTATATGTGGCCATGTTGACAGACTTGTTTCATTAACAGCTTCTAAAGATCCTGCAGAAGGGTAGTTTACTTACTGAGCTTTGCCACTAGAGTTGGATAATTCTTCACTGCGTACTACATGCCATGAATCAGATTTTTGTGACTGTTACAATATAATTTTCTCCCACCTACCTAAAATCCCTGCAATATGCACAATATATTAGGACACCTACAGCCACAATGAAAAAACGAACAGAGGCCAATGGAGAGAGAAGTCACAGTCTTGACATGATTAATGAATTAGCTTTGAAACTTCCTAAATATGAAGACCTGGTATGGAAAACATTTTCATTTAGGGCAATGTAGGCTCATGTTTAGGAGCTACTCCTGAGATGAAAATCACTCCTCCTGGGAAATGTGCGAGTCACTGTGTGTAACAAGTGAGACAATGAGCAAAACAGTGAATTTAATGGAAGATAACATAAATGTAGACATACACATTTAAAAAAAGAAAAGATATGTAGAAAAATAGATCCTCAAACAATATGGAAAAAGGGAGAATCTCACCATTAAAATCCAATGTAAAGAACAATAATGTAAGTGAAAAGAAAATAGTCACTGAGGGCCATATTTATACTTTTCGGCGCACAACTGCGCCAACGCAGTTGTGCGTCAAAAAATCTAATGCCGGCTAACGCCATTCCGAAGCGCCATGCGGGCGCCGTATTTATTCAATTACGTTAGCCAGCGTTAGCCGGCGGCGCTGCCTGGTGTGCGTAAAAAAAAATGACGTACACCAGGCAGCGCCGGCGTGGGGGAATATGGAAAATTATCGCCTCAACCCGATTTGTGCCATTTTTTTCGACTCCCAACCCCCATTGAAATGACTCCTGTCTTAGCAAAGACAGGAGTCATGCCCCCTTGCCCAATGGCTTTGCCCAGGGGACTTCTGTCCCCTGGGCATGGTCATTGGGCATAGTGGCATGTAGGGGGGCACAAATCAAAAGTCCTTAGGCGTCCTCCTGGGGTGGGCAAGGGTGACAGGGGGAGCCCACAGGTCCCTTAACGCCTGCCCCGACCAGGCGCTAAAAAACCATGCAAAAGCGGCTGGACGTCATTTTTTTTGACCCGCCCACTCCTGGGCGTGATTTTTGCCCGGGAGTGTAAGTACGGCGCACATGCCTCGGAGTCAATTTTTTAGACGGGAACGCCTACCTTGCATATCATTAACGCAAAGTAGGTGTCCACGCTAAAAAATTACGCAAACTCCATGGACTTTGGCGCTAGACGCGTCTAACGCCAAAGTATAAATATGGAGTTAGTTTTGCGTCGGAATTGCGTAAAAAAAAACGACGCAATTCCGGCGCAAACAGAGTATAAATATGCCCCTAAGTGACCCTGGCCCAAACATGAGTGTTCATTGCTAAGAGTTGGAATTGCACACTGGATACAGGCCAGTCCTAGTCCTCCCAGTGTGTCATGGTAAATGCAGTTCAAGGTGGTCCAAACTTATAATTTTTAATGGGATTCCTGTAGGAAACTGGCACTTTGTTGCTGTACCCCTCCCACACTTTTTGCCTCTCTTCTGGATGCAACTTGGACTGGAGTGCACTGGGAACCTGCTAACCAGGCTCCCAGTGCCATTGCACAGGTAATTGAATACACCTTAAGCTACCACTATAAGTCCCTAGTAAAAGGTACTTAGGTAGCAAGGGCATGGGATACTAAGAGTAGGCCCATGATGGCAGCAGCACTGAATGTGTCAGTATCATATTATTATAGCAGGCTGAGTGTCCTGGTGCAATCCTAAAAATGCAAACTCAACATGGCACACTGCCTGTGTGCCCTGTCAACTATACACTGCATGCCATATAGGTAAGTCACCCCTCTGGCAGGCCTTTCAGTCCTAAGGCAGAGTGCACTATATTGCATGTGTTGGCATAGCTGCATGAGCAATATGCCCCAATTGTGTCCTTGTTAAAACTGAGAAATAGTGAGTAAACAGAGCAGTCATTTTAACTGCATGTGCTGAACACTGGTCAGTATGAGTTTCACAACTACATGATGGCAACTCTGAACCCTGGTTTGTTTGGTATCGAACAACCTAGAATGATACGTCCAACTGGTACCAGTTTGGGATTTATTATAAAATGTACCAAGGAGTCACCTTTAAGGTGCCCCCTGCAAAAGCTAACTATCCTGGCATGTTTGCTGGCCAGTTCCAACCAGCTGGCCACCTCCAGTCACAAGTCTGAACCCCTGGGGTGAGAGCTCCTGCTCTTTGGGATTCAGAACAGTGCCCTTCCTGGGTGGAGGTGCTAACACCACCTCCCCCAGGAATGTGCACTGCCCTGCTGGTGAGCTTCAAAGGGCTCCCGGCCCTTTAAACTTGACCCCCAGGCCTGCTGCTAGCAGCAGATTTCCTACCCTTTGCAAACCCCTACTTTTGGCAGGAGCAAAGGGGGGAAAAGAACACAAAGAGTAGGGGGAGTGGCCCCACTTGGTATGTACCACCCCTAAGGTGTTGCCTACAAGGTGGACACTCCAGTTCATTTTCCTCCACCGTAGATAGAAGGAAAATAGCCAATCAGGATTAGGGAAGTGACAATTCCCACAAGAAGTGGTCACTATTGTGGTTGTAGTCACTCAAAGGTAAATGTCCCATTGGACACTATCAAGTTCCCCCTAAAAATGTCCACTAAATTCAGCATTCCTAGACCAGATAAGCAGATTCGAAGGACACAAAGAAGACCAGCACAAAGAAGATCCAAGGTACAAGAACTGTGGACCTTCTGCATAAGGAAAAGGTGAAGACCGAAGGGGTCTACCCACTTAACCCTACTAGACCTGGGTAATGAACACTAATGTCTGAAAGTGTTTGGTCAAATAATAGGAATGAATATGCAAACATAAGTCACATTCAATGAAGCAATAAATCTATCACTGAGCACGCTATTTAATTACTCTTTCGTCTAATCGTCTTTATTCTAATGGTCTTTGATTATTTTCATCAAAGGGTAAATCTTCTATTTTATTAATTATGTCCATAGAATCCTGGACATATGCTTCTGTTTGCACCACAACTGGTTTTAAAAAAGTGTTAATTTATTGGGCCACCGGCTCTAAAATAGACCCACACGCTGAAACAATTGGTCAACCTAGAGGATTTTCTGAATTCTTATGAATTTTAGGAAGGATATAAAAGCGCAGTTTTCTCCTGTTGCTTTGATTAAGAAATTCATAATCAAATTTTGGTGACCTTTGACAGTGAGGGACGGGACTTTACACAAAAAATACAGGTGTCAAAGGCTAACAGCACTGACTAAGCTTCATCACTCAAGCAACCACAAGAGGAATTGTAAGTTATCTGGTGCCTTGAACTGCATTTACCACCAGGCACTGGGGAGGGCTCGGACAGACCTATGACAAGTGCATAACATCACCCTATAACAACATAGGTACGAGTTCCTACCCCTTTGGGGAGCTGGCGATCTGTTTCCAGAGCAAATTGTCTGCATATGGGAGATGTTTGGCACATATCCACAGACACTAAGCAGCAAGTAAAGTTTCCCCTAAAGGACTATTTGCCCTGGTGTCAAGGAGATAACAGCGCTGACAACAGTGAATAACTGTAGGAGCCTGGCCCTCTATGTAGTGTGCAAAGTTAGGCACACTGTGCAGGGGGTCCGTGCAACCACACATTGGTCTACAGAGGTAAAAACTAGATCACCTAGAGCTCTAATGTATTGGTAGCTTGGTAGAGCAGTAAGACCATTCTTGGAGAAGTGCAAAGTGTTTGTTGTACTCACAGTATCAATCATGAAACAATCATGAAACTCACACATTCGAATGAATAACTCAAGACCAATTTATAATAATAATTCAGAGATATGAATTTGTTAAGTTTAATAAAAATAGTATTTTTATGCATAATTACGCACCATGGGAATCAAGGGAAAGTCACCTTTAAAATACATATAATTGAGCAATCAATTTAATTACTCTTTAGTCTAATCGTCTTAATTACTCCCAATGAAAAGACAAACAATCTAGTTACAACAGTATATACAGAAAACAAAAAATGTGTGCACTCTAAAATTAAATTGGGTTGTACCACACATACATAAAACACTTAACAGAAAACAGAAAACATTGGTGATTGGTTCAACATTCCTCTCCTTGTTCTGGAATCCATGTGGTACTCACTCACAACTATAAGGAGAATCCACATGAGAGAGATGGTTGCCTAATTTTCACAGACCTGAAGCTCCCTTATTTTCATCTGTGGCCAAAGACCTGTGATGTAAAGTCCTTGAAGGATAAATTCCATCTCCCTTGCAAAGTCTCTTTTTATGGATGGTCGATGCGTTTCGGCCCTTTCAACTATGTGCCTCCTCAGGACTAATGGAGAGAGCCAAACCTAATGAATGCAGACAAAAACGTAACAACATGACTCTAATCTAAGACCTAAAACTCACTACCACTGTGAGATCACCGAAAGTGGATAATAAAAGTGGGAAAATCAGAATCAAGATTCAGAATTGACTATTACCCCATTATGTGTGCTAGAACTTACTTTACATACTATCCAAAATGTGCTACAAAAATCTGTGAACCTGTATAAAGCACCCATGTGTATATTTTCTTTTCTATTTTAAGTTTTTTTATACGGGGGCCATGATTATTTTATAAGTTGTATCAACCACTGTACTCAACCATAGAAGGAGTTATTTCTATATAATCCCAGTCAGGACAAATTATTATTGTTCCTTCATTACACGGATGCACTATAAAGCAATGCAAGAACATTGAAAATAAATCGAAAAATGTACAATAGAGCCAGTCCACTTAAACACCTTAACTACTTAAACTTAAACTTTACTTTATTTCGGCTGGAAGCCATAAAAGTAGACAATACAAAAACATAACAAGATTGTACAACATGTCAGTTATAAGAAAGAGGAAAATGACAAATAGATGACACAATTTACTTTTGGAGTCCTGAATAATACACGGTTGTGGAAAATGGAGCAAGGTTAGCATTATTCTTTAAATCTTGACATCCCAAAAAGTATAAAAATATTAGGGCATTGTATTTTGACTCCAATCAATTAAAACTTATTAAACTGAATAAATATAATCTAAGACCAATTAAAAACACATGATTATAACAATTCTCTAGTTCTTATCTCCCATATATTCTACAAGTACCTAACCACTGAGGTAACAATTTTGTCATTTATCTCAGTTGTTGAGTATAAAAGGAAAGAATTCCATTGTTTACTTTAAAAGCCCTAGATAAATAATACGGTCACCAAATTGTAGGAAACAAAGCAAGCTATCATTATTCTTAAAATCTTAAGATCCAACAATAAAAAAAATAAAAAGAATTAGACCATTATATCTTTAACTTCAACCAGTTAAGACCTGTTATATTAAATAGGTATAATCTAAAACCAATGTGTTAAAAAAACGCATAATTATAATAATTCTCTTGTTCTTATGGCCCATGCACTTCGCAAATATCTCGCAACTGAGAAAACTATTTTATCATTTGTGTCAGTTGTTAAAAGTCGTAATGCTGTATTCCATTCCCTTATCCCAACTAACCTACATAACGGAGCAATCCACTTTTTCCTGGGTGCCATATATCTAGGGCAGAAAAACATAAAGTGCGCGAGTGACTCTTTTGTCTTTTGGCAATGATGGCAGTATATTAAATTACAGTCCTCCAATCTCCATTGCGCTGTAAATGTCTTGAGCGGGAGGGTCCCTAGTCTGAACTTGATGAATAGTGTTTTAGTATAGGGAGGATTTACATTATCCATGTAGGCCTCAAATTTAGGGCTGCATTTATGGTCTAAAAACTGTAGAGTCAGACCTCCATGATTTTTTAACCAAATTTGGGCCAAAATGTTCTCCCAATAGCACCTTTTTACACGCTCCTTTGTTTCCCTGGTCAAATTATGAGGAGCACTCCACACCTCCTCCATCTTAAGGAATTTGCACGTATCTCTAATGTGTCTGAACCAAGGGATCTTTAGTACGCTATCACTTACGAGAAATTCATCTAATGCTATATGGAGGGTGGACAGATACTCTGAAGTCCAAAGACGAATCCAATACATTAGTGGTCTTAGTGCAATTTCGTTATGTATCTCATTTAGGGCTAAGTCCAATCTGAGGGGGATGAGAGGGGTGCTCATCGGCAGCTTCAAGAAGTTTCGTATAAAACGGTTTTCTACCGTGGTCAGACACCTAGAGTTAGTATGTCCCCAAAGCTCAGCACCATAAATTGAGGCTGCAACTGCCACTGCTTTGTAGACATTGATGGCAGGTGTTATCTCCCCTTCCAAAGTATTGGCTATTTTCCTCCCTATCACTGTTGACCTCTGCCTAAGTGCTGTCAGACTCTTCCCGATCTGTGCCGACCAACGTTGGTCGTCGCTTAACCTAATCCCCAGATAATCAATTTGGCTGACTCTCTCCACTGGTTGGCCTGCTATCGTCATCTTCCCCCTAAATAGTTTATGCGGGTTGAAAGCCATGAACTTCGATTTTGTTGGGTTAATTTCAAGTCCTCTATTAGAACAAAAATTATAAAAGGCGTCCAATTCGTTTTGTAGGCCCATGGGTGTTCTTGAAATTAATAAAGTATCATCGGCGAACATTAAAATGGGGACGGGGGATCCAGCTAGCCTTGGGGCGTCATGATTACAGTGTAGTAATTGGTCCGCAGCACCATTGATGTAAAGGTTAAACAGTGTTGGTGCCAAAATGCACCCCTGCCTAACCCCTCTATCGACAGGTATAGCTTCCGTTAGATCGCCGCTTTCCGACCAGCTCACGTGAGCATAAGTCCCTTCGCGTAGATATCTGATCAGTCTTAATAGTTCACCATTGAGTTGATAACTCTCCATAACTTTCCATAATGTATCCCGAGGTACCATGTCAAAGGCAGCCTTTAAATCAATAAAGGCTACATACAAATGGCTTTTATTAAGTGACAGGTATTTCCAGCAAAGAAGGTTAAACCTAAATGCCTGGTCTATTGTACTCAATCCTCTTCTGAAACCTGCCTGAGAATCGGAGAGAATTTGAGAATCCTCTATCCATATCTGTAATCTATTCAGTACCTGCTTAATAAATATCTTTTGGCTAACATCAATTAGACTGATAGGCCTATAATTAATAGGTTGTTCCCTTGGTCCTTTCTTATAAATAGGGACTATGATTGCTCCTTGCCACGTAGTAGGAAGTCCTCCCCCCCTCAATATCTCATTACTAAGCGCATTTAGATACAGAGACCAGGTTGTCGGTCGGGAGAGATATAAATCACCTGGAATACCATCAAGACCAGGGGCCTTCCCTTTACGTATTGATTGGAGAGCCACTGTTGTTTCTTTTAGGGAGAAAAGGTTCAGGTCAAATTTGGGTGGTGTTACACTCCCACCCGTTAAGGTATTGGCAAAAAGGTCATTAGGTTTTAGGAGAGGAATAATAGTACTACTAGTTTGAGGTTTTCTGTATGCGTTTGAAAAATGTGTCACCCAAGTTTCTGGCTGAATTACAGGGTAGTTTTCCGTACCTTGAGAACTACTTTTATCTGCCACTAGTTTCCAGAATAAATTAAAATCCTTCTCATGAAGCGCCTCAACCATCCTATTCCAACATCTAGTTGCCCACTCTTTTTTTGCGTTTTTAAGTACATCTTTGTATACAGCCCTATATTTTCTTATCTTTAGACAGTTCCCTTCCTTAAGTGCTCCCAGTAGCTGCATTTTAGCCTGACAGCAGGGGTTAGAAAACCACCTTGATGTTCTAGTCCCAATCTCTGTCCGCCTCCTTACTGTCTGGAAATATGGTTTTAATCGGGTAATCAGGATACTATGGAGACTGACCAAATCCACCAATATCATATATATATGTTTCAATGGGGAAAGTGTTGTTGCAACTGTTCTGTAAATTAATAGCTGGAAGTTTACGTCACCTTCAACCCATTCCCATTTCACATTTTTACAATCATTGGTCCTAGTGAGGGCACTGTTTAGGGTCCATGTTGTGAATGTCTTACAACTGAATAAGATAGTAGAAAAGGAGGTACTCAAAGCTTGATGGTCACTATCAGTGCGAGGGAAAACAATCATGTCAATAAGGGATTTCCAGAGAGCGTCATTTACTAAAACGTATTCCAGGTGGCTAGAATATAAACCTCTCCTATATGTAGGCGACGCCGGGGTATCTGATCTGGTGTTCCCATTTACTATTCTTAATCCCTTCATTTTTATTAGATCTTCGAGTAGTTCTAATGCTCCTCCTTCTTTCTTAGATGTGGCTTGCACCGGCCCAGATCTATCCCATGAATCTGCAAGCTGGATTCCTTCTTGCTGATTGCCATCTCTGCAGTTCAATTGTAAATTAAAATCTCCTGCAGCAATTAATCCCCGTCCGTCAGGAAGGCAGTTAAGAAAGTCTGCTAGTGTACTTATCTGAACAGTCTGGGTCCTTTGGGTGCCAGGTCTAACGTATATATTTACAATTATTATACTAACATGGCCTCTGGCAGTACTAATTTCGACCGCAACGGCTAATAAATCCCTCGTGGGGGTTGCTATCTCCTTTACCTTTGGAAACAAGTCATGTTTTAGCCAAATTATCAGACCACCTGAAGCCCTGCCTGATGGTGATGGGAGTGCAGTCTTCTGGAAGGTCCAATAACCTTCTCTATTTACTGCAGATGGAGCCCATGTCTCCTGTAATAAAATGATATGGTGTTGATCTATAAATCTGCACCAATCAGGATTAGCTGTCTTCTGGATCAGCCCTGCCACATTCCAAGATAAGATCCTGATCGGTAAATCATGATCATCCCCATTTTCTGGTGACTTCTCCCTAGTCTCATTTAGGCAAGCTATTACTCCCTGGGCCTTCTCCTTTAGTGAGCCATTGCAATGCGCTTTTGGCTCTGCTCCCAGGGTGTCAGATATGTGGTTTACTGGCATATAAGAATCGAGACTGGGTATGCTATCCCTCCCAACTTCAATCGCGGGGGCTTCACGTCAGTCTATGGCTGAAGTTGGGCTGTGCTTTTGATCCCTTCTATGGGCACAAGTATGCTGGGCCGTTGTGGTATTATTTCTCTCTTGGGCAAACAGGTTTATCAATGATTGGGGAAATTTGTGGGCAAGTGTCACATGGGATGAGGCACCAGGTCTCACTCTTTCATCGAGTGCCAAAGGCCCTTGGCTAAACTCTGACTGGTCAATTTTAGCCCTATAAGATCTGCTGTTAATCCTATTCTTGTGTGTCTCTGTTCGATAACTATATCATCCCTTATAATGGACCTACACTTCTTTGTCCCTCTTATCCAATGGATAACTTTATTTTTGAGAGATTCCCCTTGCTCTAATTGACCATTACTTAGCTTAGGAACATTTATCATGTAAATATCGTAGTCACTATGCCTAATCTGGTTTTGGGGGATATTTCCCGAGAAGCGTTTGGAACTTTTATCTAGGGGTTCTTCTCTGTGCATCTTGCAGTTAGCCCCCTTGTCCAAAAATGTATCACATTTGTTAGGGGCGCACACTACAGGAAGTACACTATTGCCCCCGTGAGGATCTGGGTTACCATTTCAGCCCTTTGACCCCTACACCTCTTTGTCATGAGTGTCTCAGGTATTAAAACTGGCTTTACCAAGGAGTTAGGGTCAGATTTTTGTGATGACTTCCTTATGTCCCCGATTACCGCGGATATACCGTCCAGCTTCTCATATATCGTGTGGGTAAAAGATGTAAGATGCTCTCTAAGACTTAAAATTTCAGCTCTTATCTGTACTAACTGTGAATCAACCGGATGTTCCTTCTGAGTGATTGAAACTGGTGTTGACTCCTCAGTTCCCCTTGGTATGGTTCTCTCTAACTCAGATGGCGATAATAGAGCAAGGGGTAAGAAGCGGTTATTACAATTTGGCTGGGGGGATGCACCATCTTGCTGACTAGGCAAGTTTAATTTAGGGCTCTCTATTGGATTATTAAGAGTTTCTGTCTTGTTAGATTCTGAATTAGTGCCCTGAGGTATAGATGTCTGTGAGTCTCTATTCACAGGAGCGAAGAAGGATTTTATATCATTGGAGCTGGCAAAAGCATCTTTCCTACGAGATTTTGAGGGCTTAGTGGCTAACAAACTCTCCACTTCCTCTATAAGCTCATCAATTTGGGTAAGTGTGCAATTTTCGGCCGCATGTCGTGGTACTCTTTTTGCCCTTCCCTGCTCAGTGGGATTGCTAGTAGCTTTCCTTTTCCCCATCCTGGTAAGTTATTATCCTCAGGCACGTTGTAGCAGAAGGAAGAAGGGGAAAAATGTAGGTGCCACAACTGATATATTCCAGAAGCCGGCAAGCCCTGGTTGAAATAGCGCAACGATGGTAAATTTATTTTACTTTGTTAAACCCCAACAAAGTACCTTCAGGCAGCCTTACACTTATAAGCTGCCTAGTCCAGAAGACTTTAAAAGATGTTAGGGGGGTACAAATCAGCTCTCATGGGCACTTGATACAATAAATAAAAAAAATTGTATTACAATTTGAAAAATTCAATTGTCGGTGTACCAGTCCATTCAAATTAACTTCATTCGATTCACTAGTGAATTGGCACGCTACACAATTCTTACATTTGTAATGTCCCTGCAAGGGTGATAGATGTAACATTTTTCTAAGGTCTTTTTTCTTTTCAACAGGGTATGTAGCCTTTACCCAGTGTTCCCGTAAGTTACGAGCTCTTTGGAACACAAACAATGGCTTTTCAATGTCTAATCCTGCCAGAATTCCTCTCTATGATGGACCGTATTTTATTAGCCTTAGGGCTGTAAGTCATAACACAAGTTAATGGGTTGTCTTTTTGTCATTGCTTGGGGGACAGAAGAGTTTCCCTAGGAGTAAACCTTGCTCTTTTGGATGCTGATTTGACCAATTTCTTAAGGTACCCTCTATTGATCAATTTGGTTACCATATCTGATGCATTATTGAAGTAGTCATCTTGATTGCTACAGTTCCTCCGTATCCGGAGGGATTGGCCATAAGGGAGATTTTCTTTCAAAGTTCTTGCATGCCCACTCATGAAATGTAATAGGGTATTCCGGTCAGTTGGTACTTTTATACAAACTTACTTGTAAATGACCATTTTTAGAGATGATCCAGAGATCATGGAAGTTTATTTTTTGTTGTTATCATGCATTGTGAACTTAAAATCTGATGTGTGATGGTTGAGCCATTCGTGAAAAAAGTTAACAAAGTCGTGTGACCTCCCTGCCAGATCATGAAGATATCATCTATGTATCTAAACTGTTTTAAAATGTTCTTATAAAAGGGGTTAGAGTTGTTATACACCCATTTCTTTTCAAAACAGTCCATGACTATGTTAGCTACCGTTGGTGCAAAGCTGCACCCCATCGCTACTCCTTTAATCTGTAGGAACATCATATCTTTATACAGACATTTTTTGGGTTAAACATAAGCTGGCCAAAGTAGTTAAGAATTCGGTCGGAATATGGATAGGTACAGGCCTAGTGGCAAGAACATGTCTGATTACCTCTATTGCCTCCTCTTGGGGGATATTTGTGTAAAGTTCCAGTATTTATTTTTTCTTCTCTCCTCAGAAAGGCTTAGAGTCTTTTGTGGGGAACATGACCTGCGGATTTGTCTCTGTGGTTAAGTGTCAAAAAGCTGGAAGGTGCGGACTTCTGGCTTAAGAAACTGATCACCAGTTCCCTCAAGGGAGGCGAGCTTACATATACATTGGCGAAGGGGAGAAGTCTGTTGCAGTCCCAGTCCTTCCCAGTGCATCATGGTAAATGCAGTTCATGACAGTTGTGGGCATTGAATGTTGCACTGCAACCAGTGCTATTAGCCATCAACATCTGTGTGCCTCTCTTCTGAACTCTTGAAAAGACCAAAGAGTCCTTTTGGCAGATTGTGAACTGCTTCCTAGTATCTGTGGATAAGTGCCAAATAGCTTTCAAGTGCAGGGTCCTGGCCCTGGAAACAGGTCACCTGTTCCAGAAAGGGGCAGGAACTTGTTAATACATTGCTTTTTTGTGAGGTTGCATACTGGTCAGATTTCGTCAGTGCATTATGGTAAGTGCAGTTCAAGGCAGTCCATAACTTACAATTTTTCTTGTGGTCCCTTAAATATTGAATCACAGCCACTTCTAGTAGCCCTTGACACCAGTGTCTTGTTCTTCTGAACACTTCAGAAGGGCATACATTCCTTTGTGGAGAATATGACCTGCTGATTAGTATCTATGGATAAGTGCCAAACAGCACTCAGGTTCAGACTCTTTGCTTCAGAAACTGATCAGCACCCCCTCCAATGGGCATGAACTTGTATTTACATTGCGAAGGGGTGGAGTCACACACTGGTCACAGGTCCGTCGGGGTTCATCATAGTAGACGCAATTCAAAGCCATCCATAACTTACAATATATCTTATGGTCTCTTGAGCATTGAAGTGCAGCATACCTGAGTGTGGTCAGCTTGAGACAGGGGTCTTAGCTCTGTTCTCGTAGAGCTCGGTGGCTCAGAGATACTGCACAAGTCTCAAGTATTGCCTCTTATGTTTGAAAACCATGGAAAGTATATACTTGTCCAGCTGAAAGGCAATGTCCAAACCTCCTTTTAAGACTGCGATTCTCGGGGAAATGATGGCAAGCAGTCAAAGCTCAATAATGGGCGATAATATGTCTTTAGATATGTAGATGCAGTGGACACTAGAAGTAATCTGCCTTATACAGTCATTGCTATATGCTTTGTAAAAGAAAGAGGCTATATTGACATGCATGTTTAAATGTTGAGTAAACTCATATGCGTACAATATGAGCCTTCAATAGGGAATTCAAGTTGTGTTTTTTTGCACTGTGTCGAATGACGGGCGAAACCCAGAAACACGTGTCCAGAGATACACAGCACTTGCTGCACCTACTAAGGTGAAAGAATTACTTTTGATAATGTGAAATGAATCTGACTGTATTTACCAAGATGCATTGGGGCCAACTTTTTGCTGGAGTGTGAGGCAGTGTGCTCCCTTTTTTTTGCACTGTGTCGAATGACGGCTCCCTTGAGCTAACGGGCTGACGAGCCTTGGTGAGGCACCTGCGCACCAGAGTGGTACATAAACCTGAGAAGACGTTTGGTGGCATTTCAAGCAACCCCACAAAATATGCTGCTCTTTGCTGATGACGGGCGAAACCCAGAAACACGTGTCCAGAGATACACAGCACTTGCTGCACCTACTAAGGTGAAGGACTTTGATTACTTTTGATAATGTGAAATGAATCTGACTGCATTTACCAAGATGCATTGGGGCCAACTTTTTGCTGGAGTGTGAGGCAGTGTGCTCCCTTTTTTTTGCACTGTGTCGAATGACGGCTCCCTTGAGCTAACGGGCTGACGAGCCTTGGTGAGGCACCTGCGCACCAGAGTGGTACATAAACCTGAGAAGACGTTTGGTGGCATTTCAAGCAACCCCACAAAATATGCTGCTCTCTGCTGATGACAGGCGAAACCCAGAAACACGTATCCAGAGATACACAGCACTTGCTGCACCTACTAAGGTGAAAGACTTGGATTACTTTTGATAATGTGAAATGAATCTGACTACATTTACCAAGATGCATTGGGGCCAACATTTTGCTGGAGTGTGAGGCAGTGTGCTCCCTTTTTTTTGCACTGTGTCGAATGACGGCTCCCTTGAGCTAATGGGCTGACGAGCCTTGGTGAGGCACCTTCGCACCAGAGTGGTACATAAACCTGAGAAGACATTTGGTGGCATTTCAAGCAACCCCACAAAATATGCTGCTCTCTGCTGATGACGGGCGAAACCCAGAAACACGTGTCCAGAGATACACAGCACTTGCTGCACCTACTAAGGTGAAAGACTTTGATTACTTTTGATAATGTGAAATGAATCTGACTGCATTTACCAAGTTGCATTGGGGCCAACATTTTGCTGGAGTGTGAGGCAGTGTGCTCCCTTTTTTTTGCACTGTGTCGAATGACGGCTCCCTTGAGCTAACGGGCTGACGAGCCTTGGTGAGGCACCTGCGCAACAGAGTGGTACATAAACCTGAGAAGACGTTTGGTGGCATTTCAAGCAACCCCACAAAATATGCTGCTCTCTGCTGATGACGGGCGAAACCCAGAAACACGTGTCCAGAGATACACAGCACTTGCTGCACCTACTAAGGTGAAAGACTTTGATTACTTTTGATAATGTGAAATGAATCTGACTGCATTTACCAAGATGCATTGGGGCCGACTTTTTGCTGGAGTGTGAGGCAGTGTGCTCCCTTTTTTTTGCACTTTGTCGAATGACGGCTCCCTTGAGCTAACGGGCTGACGAGCCTTGGTGAGGCACCTGCGCACCAGAGTGGTACATAAACCTGAGAAGACGTTTGGTGGCATTTCAAGCAACCCCACAAAATATGCTGCTCTCTGCTGATGACGGGCGAAACCCAGGTAAATGTTGGCAAGGTTGTGGTTGACATACAACCATTTCAAGTTGGTGTTGCAATGCAACTAGCCTCAGTTGTGCCCTTTTGAAGCTTTTTTGCTGAAGGAGGAGATCCTAGCTCAGGGGAATGCCAAGCATCGCAGTAGATGGGCTGTCAGAGTAGAACCCTATATTTATGACCCAGTTTGTGTCTTGTTTGCAAATCACAATGTGGTACATGCATGACGCAAGGCCCTGAGGGGCTCCATGAAACTGGAGTAAAATAATGCAGTGCACATTACTGCATTGCCTTACTATGCTCAAGGGAGGCATTTCATGGGTGTTACGTGGGTGTTCCCATTCATCTCAAATGGTTTTCTGATGCACTCCCAGATTAACCAGAACTAGAAAATCTGGAATTGAGGCAAAAAGATAAACCTCCCAAGGAGAGGCGTAAGGAGGAGAAATATTTTTATATCTCCTTATTTTTTCCTCTTTCTGTGTATGCTGCATTCTGCAACACACATAGAAAGAGGAAAAAGTATCTCAGTATTGCTTATGTGCATGAAGATACCCTTCCAGCACAAAAACAATCCTGCATGCAAAGCAGGCAGACTTCACCATAGTGCAAGAGTGCCTGGATTGGCGTTAGGCAGCCTATTGTGCGCCAGCATAGGGAAAAGGACAGTAATGTGCCATATTACCTTAAATAAAGGCGCATTCCTGCCCTTTCCCTTTGACACAGCACATCACAGCAAAGTGACTTGCTGCAGTACACCAGAATTCTATAAATACGCTTCTAAAATAGAGCAGCAGCAAATCCCAGCCTCAACACTTCATCAATGAGGGTTACCTCTTTTCAACGTCTGTCTTTCTACAAAACTATTTGATGAAACTTTGATCAGAGACAGGGTGTGCAATTTAATAAAATATCTTTTTGTCCATGGCACAGATTGCTTCATAAGTCTACTTGTCCTGTAAAAAAACTCTAATTGTCCCTTTGGTGCAATGAAGTGTGGTGACAAATTGTGGCAGCACTCTTATATTAAAGCTCTGATAATAGCCTCTCTGATTATGCCAAGACGTGTGCTATAGTAGGGCTTGAATGCTAGCAATTTATTTATTTTGCCACCTTTCTGCAGATGTACATACCGGGGCAGGAGGTAGCGGTCCGCAATAGTTTCAAGGTTGAATGCCTTTTTCTGGTCAGAGCAAACATATTAACTTGCATGTTTTAGTGTTTTTTTCTGAAATAATTTCCCATACTGAGAAAGGTTGGAAATTTACTCCTGAGAAGAGTCAGATGTAAAACTTCTTCCAGGCTTGGAATTAAAGTGATTAAAGGGAAAATGAACTTGTAAACGCTTAAAAGATTTTCGCATGAGCAAATCTACACCTACATATTTACTTGTGCTAAAATACAGTTCACAGATATTTTCTAAGAATATGATTTCCTCATCCACTTCTGTAAATTCTTGTGAATACATGAAATACGCAAATTTACCTTAATGCCAAGACATATACCATGGGTATACTTTTGTGACAATCTTTAAGAATTAGACCCCCAGTTAGGTTTGGTGTTAACCAAGACCTTTTGTTATATTAAAATTGTATCTCTATCCATCTATCAGCCAGCTTCCCTGTGACTGATCCTACTTGCAGTACCGGCTCCTACTCAGTGCCTGAATACACTTGCATGTGACAAATTCTGTGCCCTACTAATTCATGTTACATTATGTTAGAATGATTACAATCTGCTCTTTCACAAGGAGCATATTGGAACACAAAGTAGTCATGTTCATTGCTAGCTACTGCAATGGCGATGTGTGCTTATTGGGAACAAAAATATTTTTGATTTTTGCTAATATTTGTTACAGTGGTGAGGGCTCAGCGGCTTCCACAACAATAAAGTTTTACAAATGCAATGTCAAAACAAAAATGATTTGACAAAACCAAAATACTGACCTCCAATGTTGGTCCTATTGGCTTTGCCAATGCTTGTTTATATTCATGTTTTCCATAATCTTGTTGAAACTGGTTACACTGACTTTCCATTATGAATATGTTTTGCATGCATAAAGATATTTTACTAAATGATGCTTCAAAGAAATGGTACCTATGTTTCACATTAGTGTAGCAAAATGTGTTTTTCCCAGTTGTATTATTTGTGGACATTTATTTTTAAAGCAAAAAATCATCAATCTTACATTCAAGCTTCTGCATAAGTTTGCATTTATTCAGAGACCATTCTGAGAGCATTGTCCGTAACCTCATATTTTAAACTTTGCAAACGTGTGTAGATGTTTTTTTACTGGAACCACTGTCATAGTGCAGTCTGAGCTCACAACATTTATTTAGAACACCAGCCCTAATAATTTAATTTTCAAACAGTATTAATCTTGGATGCATATTCTCTCAACTGCAGACAGTTTGCTTCCCTGCTCTTTACTATGGTACTGTAAATTGACAGCTAAAAGGTTTGTGCTGCAGGTGGATCGGCTTACTTAAAATTAAACTTGAAAACGTGTTGTTCTTGACACTAAACAATATGCCTGGGGTGGGGGTAACGGAATTCCCTACTCCTCCAGGGTTGTATGAGTGATGTTGTGACAAGGCTGTCAAGGGAAAACATCAATTTCCATCACTAACTCTTTCAAAACCAAGATGTTGTCATAGTTCTCCCTCTCATGGTTTACGCTGACTAAAAATATTCTTCTGGGCACCTTCCTCAGGGATTGAGAAATCACTCACTCACACTGATGTGCTTTGTGAATTACCTCAGGTAGCTGCTACTTTGTGGGGACTGGACCTTTGTTGTAGCCCATGTGCTTTTGTGCTGGTGTTTGAGTTGCGGTTGCCACAGGATGGACAGGCGGCAGTTGGTGCTTTCTGAAGACTGTTGCCTTATTGAAGACTGGTGCAGCCTTGAGGAGCAGTATGACTATCTAGAGCAGGCCTACTGGTGGTGCATTCTTCTGCCTAGGTCCTGCATTAACACACAACCCCTGATGAGGAGACCACAATGTGGGCCTGGAAAGCTGGGCTGTCTCACCCTGGGAAGGGGATACTGGATCATTACCCCAGCCTTGTTTTCTTACACGGGGAATGTGGCTATGCAAAAAAGATCCAGCCTGTTGTGTGGGCGAATGAGGACCCAGGTGAGTACCCCTATGCTGGTGACCACCTGGGAGGATAAGTGCTGGGGCCATGGCCGACTGCAGGCTAATACTGCAGGCAGCAGTGAGGGGTCCTGGCATAGGTCCTTAAAACAGGTGCAAGGAAGTGGGGATCACTACCTTGAACTTTACTGCTGAGAGGCAGGTGGCTGCTACCAGGGTCCCTTCAAGCACACAGTAACTACATGGAAGCAGCTAGGGACATGGCATAGCTGTCCTACTCAAGAAAGTAGACTGAACTCTTAGTGGATCGATAGTACTATACAAACTCTGCAGACTGTGTCCCTAGATGATTGCAAGAAACTGCTGCCTGTTTGTGGACTGACACACACTGTGATCCAATACATACCACACCATTGCCAGTACTGGACATATTTCCGATTGTATAGGGTTTGATGAATGCTGCAACCCTGAAGTAGTACTCACATTGCATTAAAGTCTGATGAGGCAAAGGTACTGAAACCCTTTGCAATCTGTGTTGGCACCGCTCCCTCATTGTTACTTGGTACATATGTGTACAATCATGGCCAAATCAGATAAAAAGCAGCCCAAGCTACAATTTTAAAAAAGCAGGGGCTTCCCAGGTTGAAGCACAAGTGCCCTCCGTGGATCTCCTGAACAAAGATATACCTGCTTGGAGGAATGAAGAACATTCTCTGCTCCATAGATAATACAATTTGACACTTTGATTAGCAGAATGGACGGTTTTCAGGAACCTATTGATAAATAGGACTCTAAAGTCTCCCAGAAGGTATTTAGGCCCTGATTTATACTTTTTGGTGCAAAACTGCACTAAGGCAGTTTTCCACCAAAAAGTTTAGCACCGGCTTGCACAATTTCCTTGCACCAGCCGGGCACCATATTTATGGAATGATGCAAGCCGGTGCAAAGGGTAGGACATTAGTCGGGTGGGGCTGGCAGTATGGAAGAATGGTGTTTTGCACCAAAAAATGACGTTAGGCAGGTTAGAGTAAAACATAAATTACTCTAACCTGCCTAGAGTCATTTTCTGATGAAAAACCATCCATACCACATGACTCCTGTCTTAAAAAAGACAGGAGTCATGCCCACCACCCCATTGGCCAGCAAAGGGGAACCGGGCCCCCTGGGCATGGCCATTGCACCCACTGCCATGTGGGGGGGGCCCATTTCAGGCCCCCCAATGGCACTTAAAAAAAAAAAAAAAATACTTACCTGTACTTACCTATACTTACCTGGGATGGGGTCCCCCATCCTCCGCTGTCCTTCTGATGTGGGTGTCCTTGGGGCCTGGGGAGGGCACCTGTGGGCTTATTCCATGGTGTTCCACCATGGAAATAGGCCCACAGGTCCCCTAACGCCTACCCTCACCCAGGCATTAAATAATGGTGCAAAGCAAATTTTGCACCAATATTTGACCCCTCCTCCTCCGTGCCTGATTTTAGCATGGGGGGATAAATATGGTGCTAAGGCTACAGAGTCATTTTTTGCATGGGAACGCCTACCTAGCATCTCATTAAGACAAGGTAGGTTTCCACATCCAAAAAATGACTTTAACTCCATAAATTTGGCGCTAGACGGGTCTAGCGCCAAAGTATAAATATGGAGTTAGTTTTGCCCTGAATTTGCATTAAAGAAATGATGAAAATTCGGCACAGAAAAAGTATTAATATGCCCCTTCGAGTCTCAAATCTTTACCCTTTTGCTGCTAGGCTTCCCCCCGCCTCCCTGTGCTGACCCCTTTTTTGGCTATTTGGGGTAGTACCTGAATAGGCCTCCCTAACTTTTTTTCTGCATAAACTATTGACGCCAAATTTGCATCCTTTTTTCCAACATCCTGGGGATTCTAAAGATACCCAGACTTTGTAGATTCCCCCGGTGGGGACTGAGAAATTGATCAAAATACAGCTAGATTTGGGGTTCTTTGGGAAAATTTTAAATAACTGCTGCAGAAGAAGGCTTCTGTTTTTTCCCTGCAAATAGCATAATTTAAGACTTTGCAGTGTTAAAATCACCATTTCCCACATTTCAGGAACAAGCAGACTTAAATCAGAAAAACAAATTTTTCAACACAGTTTTTTCATTTTACTGGGACATAGCCAATTTTTCCTAGTTTTGTGCTTTCAACCTCCTTCCAGTTAGTGGTAGAAATGGGTGTGAAACCAATACTGCATTCCGGAAAGCTATACATTTTTTAAAAGTAGAAAAATTCTTAATTCACCAAGGGATTAATATGTGTTGGTCCTTCAAGTTTTTACTGTAGAAAGTAACAGTTGAAAATAAAATAAAGAATATTGAAATTAAGTTGAAAGAAACAGCCATTTGTGTCTACGTTTTCATCTGCAACTTCTAATTATAGCAATTTTTTTTTTTTTTATTTATTTTTATTAGAGAATAATATAAGACGATACACAGTATGCATTGACATTTTTCAGTAATCCGTGGTTCAGATGGTAATTTTACAAATGATATCTGAATGTACATTGTCTAATAGGTACATTGATTCGTCGACATAGACTAAGGTTTGAAAATTAGGGAGGGTGCGGGGAAGGGGGTAGAGGTTATTGGGGGGTCAAATTGTAATAGAGGGGAGCAGGAGAGAGAGAAGGGTGATAGAGAGGAGAACGGGGAAGTAGGAGGGTTAGGTAGAATATTAGGGGGGAAAGGCAAATATTTTGGCTCTGTGTTTCTGGGTTATTAGATGAATATTCTGGTTGTTCCTCGTCATTTGCCGACGATCTTATAGGATTGTGCCATGTGATACATTTATCAACGTGTATTGTAGGGTGGGCCAAGAGGATATATTTATGGGGGGGGAGAGGGCCATTCCAGGGGAGGGTAGACAAGGGAGAGTATCTGTGTAGATTCAGGATTAGATGTATAAAGAATCCGGTTTTGCCTACTAATGTTGGACAGTTAGCCTCTGATCGAGCAAAACCAAGAAGGATAGTTTCTAGTACGTATTTAAGCGGGTCGATATGGCATGGTGTAAAGGATGTTCTCTGGGATGAATAGTCTCTGGAGTGGAGGAAAGGGGTAGGAGAGCAGGGAGGGAAGCGAGGAAAGGAGAGAAAGGAAGATGGTGGGGTGTCAACTGCCATCCACTGACCATCAGCCAGCTGCCTCATGGTCTTGTCAGGAAGGGGCTCCAAATTTCTGTAAATAGGGCCGCTTGATCGTGTAGGTTATAAATGACTGGCTCATGGGTAGCTGTTTGGAACATGGCTGTCATCCATTCCGTTGGTGTTGGGGCAACAGCAGACCTCCAGTGTCGAAGAATACAGATTTTCGCTGTGGCAATTGCCGTGTGAAGTAGTCGTTTATGGGGGCGTGATAGGGAGGGGTATGGGCGCATGTCGTGTAAGATAATGAGTGTTATCGGTGACGGGTTTGGTATTGATATGAAATCCCTAAGTGTCTGGAACACAGCTTCCCATAGGGGCTATATCGTCGGACAGTGGCACAGAATATGAAGTAGATCACAATGGAGCTCTGCGCATCGCCAACACCTCGCATGTGGTATCAGACCTGCCCTGAAGAGTTTTGTGGGGGTCCAGTACCAGTCCTGGAGGATTTTGAAGAGACAGAATTTCAGGCGGGCCTCGCGGACCCCTCTGTCTAGGGCTTCGATTATGTCTTGCCAATCTTCTTCTGTGTAGGCTATCGCTAGTCAATCTTGCCATCTGAGACGCAGTCGTTCTAAGAGGGGTTGCGAGTAAAGATGGTTCGTAATCTCTGCGTATAGACCGGCCATAACTCCTCTGTGCCGGCCCCATTTCTGCAGGTAATTGACAACGGGTGAGGTTTTAATCGTCCACGGGGGGGTCCTAGGGCCTTGCGCATACAGTGCATGAGTTGCCTGTACCTCCATTCCAGATTTTTGTGGATTCCGAACTCTTCCCGTAGGGATTCAAAGGACCGGAAATCATTGCCATCTATTATTTGAGTTATGTTGTGGATACCAGCGTCGTTCCACTGGGGCCATCTTAGGGTACTTCCCCCTATTTTTATACATTTGTTTCCCGCTAAAGGGGCTTGAGCATGTAGAGAAAGGTGCACTCCCAGTAGCCGGTGGGCTCTGCGCCACGCTGTATTTGTGGCCGCGAGGATAGGATTGGACGAGTGAGAGTAGTCGGTATATATCCCGCCTAGTTCGGAGTGTTGTCCCTGTATGTGTTTCTCCATGATTGTCCATTGTGGGGGGTCTGGAGTGCCTGGTGATGTGTAGGCTAGTTGTGATAGTTGTAGGGCTAGAGCGTATTGTTCTACTGAGGGTAGACCTAGTCCTCCATAGGGTCTGTGCTCTAATATTGTCCCCGCTTTTAGTCTTGGCCGTATAGAACCCCAGACAAAGGACCTTATCAAAGTATCAATCCTTCGGAGAAGAGAGAGCGGAATCTGTAGGGGGAGCATGCCTAAAATATATGTGAAGCGGGGGAGGGTGACCATCCTAACCGCCTGTGTTCTGCCCCACATAGATAGGCCGAGTAAGGTCCACTTGGCAAAGTCCTGTTTCATCCAGGATATAAGAGGGTCTAGGTTATCCCTGACCATGTGTTCTAAGCCTCGGTTAATATATGTACCCAGATATTTGAGGTGGGTTGGGGTCCATTTAAATGGGTGGCCATGGATTGCAGCTCTCGTTGTTACGCGAGATAGGGACAACGATTCACTCTTGTCCCAGTTTACTCGATACCTGGACAAGGGTGCAAAGCTTTCTATGATAGAGAGTAGGGATGGGATGGATCTCTCTAAGTCAGACAAGGTTAACAGAATATCGTCTGCATATAGATAGATTTTGGAGGAACCCCCTGGTAAGGAGATACCTGTTATCTGTTGAGAATTCCTTATAGTTGCCGCCAGCGGTTCCATTGCTAGTAGGAATAAGAGCGTAGACAAGGGGCAGCCCTGTCGAGTGCCCCTTCCGATGGGGAATGGGTCCGACAGAAAGCCCCCGCAGTTAACTTGTGCCGTAGGGTGATCGTATAATAATCGGACTTTAGAAATAAATTGATCTCCGAGACCAAAATGTTTTATGGTGGTGAATAGATAGGGCCATTCGATGCGGTCAAATGCCTTCTCCGCATCGAGGGATAGTGCCAAGGCTTCTTCTGGTAGGTTTAACGATTCAAGCAGGGTGTGGCATAGTGTGCGCATATGGTTTCTGGAAGTGCGGCCCGGTACGAATCCCACCTGGGTATGATGGATTAGGGACGGTATGACTTTGCGTAGACGTGCTGCAAGGACACTAGCTAGTAATTTAACGTCTCCATTTAAAAGGGAGATGGGGCGATAGCTACTGCAAAGTAGGGGGTCCCTTCCAGGTTTAGGCAGGACGACAATCGTGGCCCTGTTGGACAGGGCACCCAGAGAGCCCTCCTGGCACGCCTCCATGAGTGCCTCGTGTACTGCCGTGGTTGTCTCCTCTCCTGACCATCTGTAAAATTCCGCTGGGAATCCATCTTCGCCCGGGGATTTATGGTATGGGAATTTTGTGATAACCTGTATAATTTCTTCCTTGCTTATATCACCCTCAAGGAGAGCTCGGCCGGCTTCTGATAGGCAGGGCAATTTTGCCGCAGTGAGAAATGCCTCTGTCTGTGCCTGGTTGGTCGGGGTTTCGGGGGTGTAAAGGAGTTGATAATATGTAGCAAATTCATTCACAATGTCTTGCGGGCGGGTCAGTACTGCGCCGGAGGGAGATGTTATAGCTGGGATAGCTGAGGCAGCATCTCTCTGTCGGAGCTGTGCCGCTAAGAGGCGTCCGGCCTTTTCTCCTTGTTCATAGTGGCGGTGACGTAATCTTTGTAGTGCATATTCTGCCTGCGTTGCGTAAAGATCGTTGTGTGCCATTCGGGCTTGTTCGAGGGAGCGGAGTAGCGCTGGGGCCGGCTGAGTAGTGTATTGTTTGGTGAGGCGTTGGATTGTGTCTTCTAGGGTGCGGTAGCGGACCTCCCTATCTCTGTTGGCCAGTGCTGCGTCCCTCATCATGTTCCCTCTCAGAGTGGCCTTAGCCGCTGCCCATAATACCCGCTTGGATGTCACACAGCCTATGTTTTCGGTTGTGTATGTGGATATGTGGGCCATGAGTTGCTCTTTCCCCTGGGGGGAACGGTATCTGTGTATGGCAAAGCGCCATGGTTTACGACCAGGAGAGGTCAAGCCCACCTGAATAGAGAGTGAAATCGGGGAATGGTCTGAGAGTCCGCTATCTAAGATGCTAGTGTCTAGTATTTGGGGGATTATGGTGTGCGATACAAGAAAATAGTCCAGGCCTGATTGGGTGCCATGGACGGACGAAATTAATGTGAATTCCTTGTCCTTTGGGTGTGTTAGTCTCCAGCAGTCGACTAGACCTACATCTGCTGTGATGTCCGTCAGTAAGGCCCTATCGGGATTATTGCCCACATCGATGGGGCCTGTCCTGTCCAGTATGGCATCTCTAGTAAGATTCCAATCCCCTCCGATGATATAGTGTGTGGTCCCTATTTCAGTCAGTACACGATTGAGTTGTAGGAAGAAGGAACGCTTTGGTCCGGTTGGTGCATAGACAGAGCCCACACATAGGAAGGTATTTCCTATTTTCAGTTTGACAAATGTATATCTCCCTTCTGTGTCATTCCATGTTTTAATGATCGTGGTCGACAGGGATTTACGTATTAGTATTGCTATGCCACATTTACGAGGTGTGCCTCCCTTGATTCCCTGATCTTCTGGACAGCAGCTGAAGAGGACCTTTCCTACCCAGTCACGTCTAAGTTTGTCAGACTCTATATTATCAAGATGCGTTTCTTGGATCAGGGCTATGTCTGCTTTTTTAGATTGGAAATATGACAAGATCTTTTTCCGTTTGATGTAATTCGTCATGCCATGAACATTCCAGGAGAGGATTCGTAGAGGGTGTACTATGTGGGGGGTTGTCTCTGGCATACTGAGTTGGAGGAAGGAATTTCAGCAATATTGGGGGTGGTAGTCGTGTGGTACTGTGCTCGCTGTAATATGAATATTTGGGAGTTCGAGGGGTGAGACAGAGGCAGCTGATGAGGGTCGGGTACCTCGACAAGAAAAGGGGGGGGGGGAGAAACAAGAACGTGTAGGGGTTGGTGAGGGAGGGGAAAGGGATAATATGGGAGGTAAGAAGGCTAGAGTTAGCGTTTGTCTGTAAAGGGGAATGGATGTGATGATTAGGAGGGGAAGAGGTTAGAGGTATATAGGGAGGATCGGGAGTACTATGCTCCCTTAGGGACGGTCTGTAAACGGCGAGTCCGAGTCCTATCCGACCTCCTAATGCCGTCGATGCAGCCTCTCTGCCGAGGAGGCGGCGTTGGGGCAGGTGGAGGCCAGTATTGATCCAAGGTGGTCGAATGCACAGGTTCTGAGCTGAGCTCTGGAGGAGGGGAACGGATATGGGGGGAAGCCATGGGCATATTATGGAAGGGGGGGGCGGGGAGAGGGTAGTAGCTATGATGATGAGGGAGGGTATGATGTGTAGATAATGGGGGGGGGATTTGGTGACATAATTTTTATATGGTGAGGGTGGGTACAGTGGGAAAGGTGGTAGAGGGGGAGTTCGCACTGGCCTGGATTAAGAGATGGAGAAGGATCCAGTTGATACCTCGCAGTGTCCAGTGTCTAAGTTAATAGGGTAGATGTTTATCCTATTTTCGAGTGAAAGGGGGCTAGCGATCACTGTACTTGATGTATGTCATCGCGATGGGTTCTATGTTGTGAGGGTATATTGGTCGAGGAGGGGGGTGGGTGTGGATCAGGGTGTATATTTGTAATTATGATTATAATGATAGATATAGATGTGGTGATGGTTGTAATGTAGATGTTACCGTAGGTGTTGGTATTTGTGTAAGGGGGGGAGAAGTGATTTGTGGGATCGAGGGGTGGGTGTCTAAAGGGCTGGAGGAGAGGAGAGGGCGGGGGGGGAGGGAGTTAAGTAACATAATGCCGGTTCAGATCAGGATATTGGAGTACATTTGCACATAATAACAGTTGAAATATTACTATACTTATATAGCATAATATCGCTATGTCAAACAACATAATGTCAAACAGCATAATGTCACTGCAATCTGTTAATTTGTATAACATAACATAGTATAATATAGCATAACGTAACGCAATATAACTTATTTCCACACAGGTAATCTTATTACATTCTATTAGTTTATATGTCGTGGGACCATCCCCGGGGTGGGTGTTGTTATTGAAGGGTGGAACATGGGTTGTGTATACAAGTGGTTGGTCTACTGCTCATCATCTACGTGGTCAGGTGTCATCGCGAGTATATGGGGGGGTTGCATCCCCCTCATGGGGAGGATTCTGGGGAATACGTATGAATGTCGACCTGTTTGTCATGTCTCCGTGGAGGTATAGTGTTCCCGTAAGAAGTAGTGGTGCATCTCCGTAATATGTAATGTTGTGTTGTATTATATCTTATCGTCCCCTGTGGCAGTACTCTAGTGATCGTCGGGATGTGTATTATTGCGTGTAGATTATATTACATTTGTTTCGTTTCCCGGAACGGCCGTTTAAGGGAGAAGTGGAGGGTGGTAGATTTAGCTGAGAGGGGACAGCATTACGACTTGTCTGCAGGATCGGGCCTGTTCATGTAGTCTTGTTGTTATTGTGTGGTGTTGTGTTGTCGAATATTCTATATTTTAGTACTGCTGTGAGGGGTTGAATGGTAGCTTCTCTTTAGGTGTTGGAACTTGTCCCTACTGAGCAAGGTCCCGATGTATGTGTTTGCATCACCTGTGGGGTCTGCAAGATCCGGCTTGTGCGTTTCGTGTTATACAGTGGATGTCTATGCAACAGTGTTATAGAATAAAGCACCGTGTTATCTTGTAGAACATGTAAACATAATGGTCATCTAATGTTGTTATAAAGGTTATTGACGATTGTTAAGTAATAATGGTTACAAACAAAACCCGGGCTTGTACTCATCCTTCCGTGAGTTCTCGTCGTTCCAGTTTCAATGTCTTGTAATCATCTCACATGCACCCAACGAGGGATCGGTGTCTCAGGGGGGTACAGTCATTGGTTTTAGAGGTGATCTGGATTTGTCTCTTTCTGACAGTTGGGTGTAGGTTGCCACAGCGTGGAGAACCTGACCCCTGTCGTCGTGTAGTCTGGCTAGCCTCTCTGCGTCCCTGCCCCTTTGATTGAGGTCGGTGTCATGATGGAGCGGGCCTTCTTTCTCTGGGCCCGGGGGTAAGAGTCCTCCCCCTTCGTTTTCTCTCCCGGTATCTTGTGAACAGTCTGGATTGGTAGAGTCCATAGGCTGATGTTGAAAAGAGTCAAGGAAAAGGCTCAGTTCGTCTGGATTATAGAAGTCTTTGGATATACTGTTATTGGTGACCCACATTCTGGCGGGGTCGAAGAGGCTGAATTTCATCCCCATTTGGCGAAGTCGAGGTCTTAGAGCTAGGAAGGCTTTTCTTTGTTTGTTGGTGTCCTTGGAGTAATCAGCTGTTATTCGGATGTCATGTTGGCCTATCCGGAAAGGGCCCTGTTTACGCACCGTTTGTAATATCTGTCGGGCATGGTTGTGGCGTAAAAGACAAGCGATTATCGGTCTGGGTCTTAAAGATGTATCAGAACGTTTCGGGCCTACTCTGTGTGCTCTTTGGAATTACAGCGGTGGGTCGAAGTCCAGGGAGGTTAGTTTGGGGAGAACGGAGCCCAGGAAGGCCTGCATGTCTGTACCTTCTTCATGCTCCGGGATTCCCAGTAGGCGAATGTTATCTCTTCGGCTCCTATCCTCTAGGTCTGTGAGTTTACTCCTAAGGTAAAGGAGGTCTTGGTTTCTGTCTCGATAAGTGGTCATCTGCGTTTCTAATGAGCCCATGCGGTGTTCCAAGCCTGTCACCCTGGTTTGAAAACCTGCAATGTCTGATCTCATAGATTTAGTTTACAGGGTCAGTGAAGACAGAGAAGCGTCCATTCCCTCTATTCGGCGGCTGATAGCGGTGATCTCCTGTAGTATTTTTTCCATGGTTATGGATTGTTCCTTGTCAGACATTGTGGTGGATTGTGTTGGGGAGGGTGGTGAGTGAGGTCCTGTTATCGTAGATATTGGACGCTTGTGATGGAGAGCTTCGGAGAATAATAATTGTCGTGCCGACTTACCAGTGGGTTTCTGGTTTGTTTTGCTGCCGGGCATCCCCTCGTCCGTCTGCGTGTGTTGTCCAGTTGGTTCCGGAGTTTTCCTCGGAGTCTGGCTCTTGTCTTGTTCTGACTTTTGATATTCTCTCTTTTTCTTTTTTTTTTCCCTTTTCTTTTTCCCCTCCTCTTCTTTTTTTGTTTTGTTTTGGGGGGATTTTAGGGTTGAGGCGGTAATTTATTTGTTCCTTTTTCTGTTCCCGGATGTGTTGGGGGGGGGAATTTTTTGGTGTGTTTCTTCTTTCTTTCTGTCTTCTCCTCCTGTTTTGTTTTTCTTTCCCTCTTTCCCCCCCTTTCGCCTCCCCTCTCCTTCTTTGTTTAGCTTGGTTCTTAGCTCTCTTCTTCCCCTTTTCTGTTTGCTCTTTCTTCCTCCTTCCTTTTATTTTTCCCTTATTCCCCTTCTTCTCTTGTTTCCGTGTCTTTATTCCTTTCTATTGTTTACTGTCCTGGTTCGCCCCTCCTCGCCTCCTCGCCTCCTCACCTTGTTCCCCTCGCCGCTCCGCGGCATTGTCTTCTTTCCTCCCCCGGGCCAAATAGAGGATAAATGCTCACCGCCTCCCTTTGGAAATAGGATGCGAAGGACTGTGCCTGCGACTCCAGTCGCCGTAATGGTAGGGAGGCCGGCTCCTCTCTCGGCTCGAGAGCGCGGCTTCTCCCCGCAGTTGGGCCTACCTCGATATTGTGCACCCTAGATCCCCTGATGCTCCGAAGCGTGTCCCCACTCAAGATCGGAGGTCCTGGGCTTTGGGAGGCTCCTCAGGGTCTTCCGGACTGGGGTCCTCCGTCCTTAAGAGAGACGGGTTTCTGGTCGAGGAGACGCGGCTCCGCCCTCTCTGTAGGCCATTTTTCCCCTTTTCCCTCCGAGGCGCGCTGTCGGCCAATAGGGTCTCGGCGGCCAGTTATTGAGGTACGGACGGAAGCTCGAGGTTGTGGGAGCGTTTCGGCGTGCGTTAAGGCGATTTTTCGGCCTCCATAGGGCCCCCGCCGCCTCCTCGGGGCCACTGCGGCGTGGAGCTCGGGACTTAGGCGGCCATCTTCTTTCGTGGCCCAGCCACGCCCCCCGTATAGCAAATTTTTTAAACCAATATACCATTACGTCCGCTGGACTCTTCTGGTTTTGGAGATATATTAGGCTTATAGGTTCACCAAGAACCCTAGGTACCCAGAGAAAATATCTGAGGTGCACATTGTTGTGGTTTTTCTTTTTTTTTTTCTGGGTTTACAGCAAATTGGAATAAATATAAACAGTGAAAAATAGGTATAAAGGAAATATATGTATTTCTGAAATGGGCATCAAATATGGAGTTTAGAAGCAGTGGTGATTTTCACCTCTCTGAATTTGTGGATACCCATACTAGAATGTGAATTAGAGGACATTGGTTTGACAGAAATGGATCAAACCAAGGACAATAGGAGAGCTTGCATGGAGACTCCTATTGACCCCTCTTGAATCCATTCCTGTTGCTGGCACTAGGCCCAGCCACACAAGTGGGGCAGATTTGTTATTGCCAGAGGTGGGGCAATGCTGGGTGCGAGGAATTGTGTTGATTCCTGCAGATTTCAGAAGTTTCCATCACAGAAATTTAGCAAACATTTGTGACTTCAGGCAAAGTTGGAGTTTTGCTGGTCCTTGTGGGGGGTGCACTTTGCTTGTTTGGACTGTTCACACTCACCAGTTGATTTTGTGGCTGGGGTGGGATGCAGTTCCATAAGCAGTTCTGAAGACTTGTGGTGGGCGGGGACGTCCTAGACTATTTAAGCAACTGAGGGATCCTGCAGCACAGGACGTGCTTTGCCTGTTTGAACTGCTCACATTCACTAGGTGATTTTGTAGCTGGGTGGGATGTGATCCCCCAGCTGATCTGAGACTTGTCATGGGCAGGGCCTACCATGCTATTTAAGCAACTGATAGAGCCCGGAGAATAAGACATGCCCTGGACACACCCAAGTGCATGTCAGGGCCATTCCTTCTTTGCCCGTCTTCGCCCTGAAGAGGCTGGGCTGAGCCATCCCTCTTGTTTTTTTTTTTTTTGTGTTAATCTTCCATGGAGTGTGCAAGCTTTTTGTCACTGGACTTCCGTAACATTTAAGCTTTTAGTTGAGGTATGGGGAAAAGGAAAGCTGAGGTGAGGAATCTTACTGACAAGCATTCCAAACCAGTAGCTCTATTTAAAGTTTTTGAAACAATGCTATGGGAGTCATTACAAGTGAGATTTCCTCAGTGGAGGAACACTTACCAACACACAACAAGTGGTCCTCTGATGTACCAGTGTTATGTAACATGATTTCCTCTAATCACGATCTTCGGCAAGGGGAGGATGAGGGGGCTAGTCCAGACCCTCGGGCTCTGACTGCTGCACTAGGTGCTCAAAATAGGGGTACATTACAGGGGGTAACTCCAGTAGGTAATACTACTATGAAAGGTAACAAAGGAAGGGTTATAGTTGAGTCAGCTCTACCTCCTAGTGCTTGCATCCCTAAGAAAGTTAAAAAGGAGAAATCAGTTGATACAAGCATGGCTATTGCACAGACCGTTCTTAGCTTGGCAGAAGCAAAAACCTTACCAGTTCTAGAAAAGATAACATGCAGATTGACCACGCTGGAAGACAGGATGGATTCTCCGATGTCGTCTGTTGGCCAATTGAAAGATTAACTTCAATCTTTGATCAATAGATCCAGTCTGAACCCTATAGATATTACACTGGGCTCAGTTAACTTTGTAAAAATGGTGGATCCAAATACTGCCACACATCCATCTTTTAGCCAAAACCTGTCCGATCCAAAGGAAACTTCACAGCAAACGACTTGTCCTGTTAGACATGGTCCTCCTTCTGAGGAGGTCGTCATTGTAGGAGGCTGGGTTTGGTGAGCAGGTTTGGTTAGTTTTTCGAGGTAGCAGCCTACCAGAAGCCCAAAAAGTGCCACTCACCATTGCAAGCAGTAAAATATTGGGAGATAGCCAAGATCTGCTGGCCTGTATGTGAAATCAACACCCAAAAGAGTAAAATCTCCGTTTTTGTTGCCATTGGAATGAAATGCTTTAGTCAGCGGAGGCAGAACGACTGTGGCATTTTTTTTTTTAGGGTGGGGGCATTGCTATTCCCAATCTGGGCAGGCCCACCGCTACACTAATGAAGAAAATAATCCCTGGTGACTCGTGGGCTGTCTGCCCCAAAGGGGGAGAGATCAGGGCTTATTGACCCATTTGCTGTGCCCATTTATCTTGGGATGGGGGCATTGACAGGGACATCATGGCCATCCCCCACCCCTGCTCTAAGAGTAAAGGTACTCCCTGGTGTGTTAGTGGGCTTCTTGCCCCCCTCCGGGGTGCAGATTGGGGGTGATTGCTCCCATTGGGCCCCCAAGGGAAGCAGGAAGACTATGGCCCTCATTACAACCCTGGCGGTGGGTGATAAAGTGGCGGTAATACTGCCAACAGGCTGGTGGTATATATCGCCAAATTATGACCATGGTGGTGATAGCTCCGATAGACAGCCAATGTACCACACCGACTGACAGGGTCGAAACAACAGTCACCACGGCAGTAGCGGCCTACAGCCAGGCAGAACACAAAGTTCCGCCCACCATATTAAGACACATGAATCCACCACCTCTCCGGGGCGGTACCAATGCCATCAAAAACCTTGCGGAAACAGAGCACAAAAGTGAAAGGACTCACCATTGGGGACACAGGGAAGAACCACGCCACCATGGAACCCGAACTGCAAGTATTCCTGATAATCTTCTACGTTATGCTCCACCTGGAACACCAACACCAGTGAAGAAGATGATGAGGAGTACAGCCGCCTAGAACACAAGGGAGGGAGGAAAACAAGAGTTACACTCACACGCACGACACACACCCGACATACACTCACCATACATACAACCAGGGGCCAGATGTAGCAAAACGCCAATTTGCGACTTGCAAATTGCGAGTCCCTGCGACTCGCAATTTGCAACTCGCAAATTGGTATGCAGTACGCTGTCTCAGACACCGACTGTGACTCGCTATGGGGTCGCAATGACCCACCTCATTAATATTCATGAGGTGGGTCGCTAATTGCGGCCCCATAGCGAATCTAGGCACTCGCAAACATGGAGGCCTGCTGTCGTCAGCAGACCTCCATGTTCGTGACTGCTTTAAATAAAGCAGTTTTTTTTTAAAAGTGTAGCCCATTTTCCTTAAAGGAAAACGAGCCGCACTTAAAAAAAAAATCCGAAACCTTTTGTTTAGGTATTTTTTCAGGGCAGGGAGTGGTCCCTTGGACCACTCCCTGCCCTGAAAAAATATTTGTGGGTCCTTTCACAAAGTGGAAGGGGTCCCATGGGGACCCCTTCCAATTTGCCAGTGGGTTACCATCCACTTCAAGTGGATGGTAACTGCGACTCCATTTGCGACCACAAATGCGGTCGCAAATGGAATTGCATTCCACTCCAAATCGTAAATAGGAAGGGAACACCCCTTCCTATTTGCGATTCTGAAATGCATATTGCGAGTCGGTCCCGACTCGCAATATGCATTCCTGAATAGCAAAGAGGCTTTTGCGCCTCACAAACGGCGATTTTCGCCGTTTGCGAGGCGCAAACCCTTTGCTACATCTGGCCCTCGATGCATTACAAAAACAATTTGACCTCGAAAATCTGCAGAATAATGCAAGGACAACAGGAACTGCCGAAAGTGATTGTAATCAGATCAACAATAAAATCAACAATCCGATTTGGCCAAGACTCAGATATGTACACTTGCATAAAAAGGGACATTGCCCAGTCCAAAGTTCAAAGGGCCCACATGGGCACAGGGCCCAGTCCAAGGCACCATTCGAATCCTGCACCAATCCAGATAGAACACTGCAGGGGCATCAGTTGTCAAATAGGCAGGTACCTCAGGGGGGTAGGGGGCCACCTCAGCCGGATGCCGGAACAAGCTCACTGGTTCTGGAGGGGGCAACATGCCCATTGCTTTGTTCTGGGGAATGCAAGGCCACAGTCTCTCAAGTGGGTGTTTTCCCCACTGGTTCTGGACGGGGTAACATGCTCTGTGCTCTTTGTCCTGGGGAGTGCCAGGCCACAGTTTCTCGAGTGGGTGTCTTCCCCACTGGTTCTGGAGGGGCAGGCTGCACAGTAGGCCCTTGAGGCTGGAATACATTGCATCCACCGGCGGTGATGGCTGCATGCTGGTGGTAGTTGGGGAGGCTTCTGGTCATCCCCTGCACTCTCTGATGGCTACACTGTGGTGGAGGTTTGGGGAGGCTCCTGCTCAGCCCCTGCAATCTCTGATGGCTGCCCTGTGGTGGTGGTTGGGGGAGGCTCCTGATCAGCCCCTGCACTCTCTGATGGCTGCACAACCACGGATGGCAGTGAGGGCCCTGTGACAGCTGCTGGCGGTTGCAGTGTTTGGCTGACAGCTTCCACTGGCATAGATTTCGTCCTCTCCTCCTGCTCATGGGTGGGGGATCCCTTACCCTTCCTGGCAAGGGTGGATGGGCTCTTCACCCTCTGCCTGCTGTTGCAGACTCCTTCCCCTTCTTTCCAGCTGGTGCAGGCTCCTTCCCCTTCTTTCCAGCTGGTGCAGGTTCCTTACCCTTCTTCGCAGCTGGTGCAGGCTCCTTCCTCTTCTTCACAGCTGGTGCAGGCTCCTTCCCCTTCTTTGCAGCTGGTGCATAGATTTTGTCCCCTCCTCCTGCTCATGGGTGGGGATCCCTTACCCTTCCTGGCAGGGGTGGATGGGCTCTTCCCCCTCTGCCTGCTGGTGCAGACTCCTTCCCCTTCTTTCCAGCTGGTGCAGGCTCCTTCCCCTTCTTTCCAGCTGGTGCAGGTTCCTTCCCCTTCTTCGCAGCTGGTGCAGGCTCCTTCCTCTTCTTCACAGCTGGTGCAGGCTCCTTCCCCTTCTTTGCAGCTGGTGCAGGCTCCTTCCCCTTCAGTAGTGTTGGCCCGGAATCCCTACCACCACGAGTAGGAGGTGCTGCAACTGGGCCAGTGGACTGTTTGGCTGAGGTTCTGGGCTGGGTCCTTGCTACCCTGCCCATACATGCAGGACGGGGGTAGGGGTAGGGAAGAGGTCAATCGTGGAAAGGAAAGCTTTTTACGTATGTTGGGGGAAGAGGGAGGAGTAATGGGAGTGGAGAATGAGGGAGTGGTTGCTGGAGGTGTATGCCTGCTGGATTTGGGTGCAGGTGCATGGACTGTATGCTGTTGTGTGGTGGATGGCTGTTGGGTGTCTGAGTGCTTGTGTTTGTGTCCTTTAGGAGGGGGGACAAACACGGTAGGAGAGAGCACAGGGGACACGTGCATGGATGTTGTGAAGGTGTCTGCCAGTGAGGTGTGTGTTCTGCTTGGTGTGGTGATGATGCTGGTAGTGGATATTGATGTAGTGCATGCAGGTGTGAGTGTAGATGTAACTGAGTTGGAGGTGGAAAAGGAGTAGGAGGGGGAAACAGTGGAGACAGTGGATGTTGTCATGTCTCCAACTGAATGGTGTTTGTGTGCGTGCCTGTGGGATGAAGTGTGGTGCTTGTGTTTGCCTGTGCCACTCCTGGGTGTTCTCATGTGTGCATGTTCGTCTGTCTGTGTGCTTGGGATGGGTTGTCGTTGAGGAGAATGGGACTGGGAAGTGGAAGCTGGAGGGGGGACGGTTGAAACAGGGACAATGGCTGCCATCAGAGAGGAGGCCAGAGCCTGACTCGATCTCTGTTGGGCCGCCAATCCACTGTGAATGCCTTCCAGGAATGCATTTGATTGCTGCATCTGGGCTGCCAGCCCTTGGATGACATTCACAATGGTGGATTGCCCTACAGAGATGGATCTCAGGAGGTCAATGGCCTCCTCACTCAGGGCAGCAGGGCTCACTGGGGCAGGGCCTCAGGTGCCTGGGGTGAAGGAGATGCCCTCCCTCCTGGGTGAGCGGGCATGGGCAACTCGCTGAGGGGCTACTGGGTGGGTGGTGCTGGTAGGGGGGTGGCGGCTGTACCTGCAGCTTGGGTGGTCACAGAGGTGCCTGCCATCACCAGGGAGCTCCCATCGGAGGAGGTATCAGAGGCTGTGTTGTCCCCTCCAGTCTCCACCATGGTGCTCCCGCTCACCCTCCGTCCCATGGGTGCCCTCAGCGTCGATGGACTCTTCCTCCACGGTGCTGTGGGATGCAGCTCCCTCTGTCACCAGTGCCTCTGCTCCTCCGCCAGATGATGCTAATGCACATAAGGACAGGATGATGAAACAAGAAAGGGGGGAGAGAGACAAAGGATACACAGGGTCAATGACTGCACCAACACCACTGTTGGCATACACAGCACCCTCACACACAGGGAACAGGCCTACGCACTATGCATGGCACTACCAGTGAAATGGTTAGTCATCAAGGAATGAGGAGGGGCACACACCACCAACTTCAGCCCACCTGGGACCAACGCAGCCCTACCCAGAAGTGAATACTAAGAAGCTAGGTAAACAGTATTTCACATTCAAACCCTTAGCCACCAGAGGACCTATGCTGCTATGTCTGCCTAGGGGCACCCAAGGACACACAACCACCACCCAGATACCACCCCACCAGCCTTAAGTTGTAATGATAGCCACTGTACTCACCCCCTTGTGGCTGCTGTGATGCCCTCAAGCACCCATCCAGCTCAGGGTATGCCACCGTCAGTACGCGGACCATCAGTGGGGTCAAGGTCCAACAGGCACTCCTTCCTCATTGGGCCCAGCTGGGCCTCTGCGGTCTTCCGTGCCTACATTGTACTCAGCTGTTGGTCTGGAGGCCCATACAGCATTCCCTACTGGGGTAGGATCCCACCCACCAGTTGCTCCAACTCCTCTGAAGTGAAGGCTGGGGCTCTTTCCACCGGTCACACAGGCCATGGTAGGTCCCAGACACAGGTCACAGCAGCACATGCATTGTAGGTCCTCTCCTATGGAAGGTCAGGAAACAAGTGTGGAATCAGATAGGAAATGGAGGTCACATCTGGGGCGGTGCATACTATCATCGCTGTCGTAGATCACCATTGGCCACTGTACCCATAGGGCCCAATATTAACTAATGAGGAATTGCACGGCGGTTCACGACCACCTACCGCTAAGGTGCTCAACGTCAGCGTCATTACCTCACGTTCCCCTGTCCCTACACACAGGACAGGCAGTTGCCATTTCAGGGGGGTGAACAGACCTATCGATAATTGCTGCATCACAGGATAAATAATGAGGCACATGGGCGAACCAGACGGATCATTGAAAGGACCTTTGGCCTCCTGAAGGCCAGGGTCAGGTGCCTCTATCTGACAGGTGGATCCCTGTGCTACTCACCCAAGAAGGTCTGCTAGATAGTAGTGGCATGCTGCACATTGTACAACCTGGCCCTCAGACACCATGTACCTTTTCTGCAGGAGGATGAGACTGGAGATGCCCCTGTGGCAGCAGTGGACCCAGACGACAGAGAGAATGAGGAGGCAGAGGATGAGGATGTGGACAACAGAACATCATTGATACGTCAGTACTTCCAATGACACAGGTGAGACAGTGCAACTTCACATTTCTATGAGTATTGGTGTATTCTGTGTGGCATTGGCATGCTGGAAAAACCCACTTCTTTCCCCTACTTACTGTTACCTATGGATATTCATTTTGCAGATGTAGGTGATATGACAACATTCTCCTGGTGTTATCACAACAGCCAGCTACAGGTCATTTTTTCTATGCTCATTCTATGTACAGTTCATGTGCAATGGTTGTAGCTGTTTCAATCAATACAAATTTGCAATACATGAAATACTCGTAGTCAAGTTTTTTCCAAGGGTGTTTATTGTGGTGCTAAAATACAGAGGGGAAAGTGCAATGGAATGGGGTGATGATGGAGGAAAGTCCAGGGTATTGTTCCCGTCTGTTTGTAGCACAGGTGCATTGTCCATGGGGAAATAGGCAGGGAAGCAATGGTGTTCAAGGTGGACAAGGTGACTGAGTGGGACACAAGGGGGATCATCAGGAGAGTCTCATTTCCTGGCGGTGGTCTTGGCAAGTGTCTCTGGCTTCTGTCTGGTTCACAGGGAACGTTTGTGGGGTGGTTCACCTTCTGCGAGGGGAGTGGTGCTGGTGGCTTGTTGGTCCTGTCCACTAGCTGCAGCGGAAGTGGAGGGCTGTTCAGATGACTGGCTAGTGGCAGGGGCTCACTGCTGTGCTAGTGCATCCCTCATGATGTTGGCCATGTTTGCCAGCACCCCTGCTATGGAGATCAGGGTATTGTTTATGGCCTGCAAGTCCTCCCTGATCCCCTGATACTGTCCCTCCTGCAGCCGCCTGTTCTCCTGCATATTGTCTAGGATCTGGCCCATCATCTCCTGGTAATGTTGGTAGGCTCCCAGTTTCTCGGAGAGTGCCTCCTGGAGAGTCGGTTTCCTGCTCCTGTCCTCCTCCTGGTGCACAGCAGTCATCCCAGTGTCCCTGTTGGCCTGTGCCTCTGTCCCATGAACCGTGTGCCCACTGACCCCAGGTCCCTGATTGTCTTGGGTATGAGGTGTTGCCTGGGGTCCCTGTACAGGTGGGCACACTGCTGTTTGATGTGTCCTGGGGACAGAGGTGTGGGTACACTGGGTGGGTGCTGTGGTGTTGGATCCTGATGGGGGAGGCTATGTGGTGGTCTGTGACTGGGCTTGGATGATCGACTGTCCAGTGATCCCTGATGGGCCAGGTAGATCGTCCAGATCCTGAAGTCCAGAGTTACTGTCATCATTGTGGGCATCTTCTGTTGGGGGACTGGATAGTGGTGGCACCTCCTCCCCAGTGACATTGGCTGGGTTACCTGTGGGAATGTAAATGATGTATTATGCTTCAGGTGTCTGACATTTGTACTTCTGTAGCTTCCCCGCTATGGTTGTTGTTCCCCTGACAGCTTTTGTTTGTGTATGTTGGTGTATAGTGGTTATGATAGTTTCCCTATGCTGTGCATGCTTTGGTGATGAGTGTCAATGCAGGGCTGGAAGGGGTGTCCATGCATTGTTACTGCATGCAGGGCTTGGCATTGGGATTGGTGTGATGGTGGAGTGTGTGGGATGGAGTGGAGTGATGGGAGTGAGGGTGAGGGTGTGTAATCGCATGCAGTATGGGGGATGATAATTATTAAAAGTTGACTTACCAGAGTCCAGTCCTCCTCCAACTCCGGCGAGTCCCTCAGGATGCAGTAATGCCAAGACTTGCTCCTCCCATGCTGTTAATTGTGGGGGAGGAAGTGGGGGTCCACCGCCAGTCTTCTGTATAGCGAGCTGGTGTCTTGCTGCAATGGAACGTACCTTCCCCCGTAGGTCGTTCCACCTCTTCCTGATGTCATCCCTTGTTCTTGGATGCTGTCTCATTGCGTTGATCCTGTCCATGATTCTCCGCCATAGCTCCATCTTCCTTGCTATTGATATCTGCTATTGATATTTGCTGCACCTGTGCTCCAAAGACCTGTGTCTCTACCCTGACGATTTCCTCCACCATGACCCTTAACTCCTCCTCAGTGAAATGGGGGTGCCTTTGTAATGCCATTGGTGTTGTGTGATGTGTGTTGGTGAGGGTGTGTTGGGTAATGTGTTGGGGCTTGTAATGTAGAGTGCATGAGGGGTGAATGGGTGTGAGTGGTGTGTGTGTCTAGTTGTGCATGTGCGCTTCTTCTCAATCTCGTGGTAGCAATAGTTGTTGGTAAAGGGTTGTGGGTAGCGTGGGTGTGTGTTTTATAGTGGTGTGGGTGTGGTGAGTGTATGGGTGTCAGGTGTGTGTTGTTTGTATTGGCCAATGTGGTGTCTGTGGGTGTCCATTGTGAGCACGGCAATATGTACCACCAATGTTTTACCACCATTGAATGTCCGCCGTGGTGATGCGTGGGTCATAGTGCGATGGGCGTTGTTCTTTTGGTGTAACGGTGTGGGTTTTAGGACCGCCAGTTTATCACTTACTTTTGGTCTGCTAGATTTGTGTATGTGGCTGCATTCTGTTGGATTGGTGTGTGTCATAATATGGTGAACGGATATTTCCCAGCGTGGCGGTAAGTTGGTGGCCGTCAGCACGGCGGTAAGCAGGATTTACCGCCAATGTCATAATGAGGGCCTATGTCTTATAATGGGTGGTGGCATTGACAGGGTCACCATGGCCAGCCCACACCCCTACACTATCAATGAAAACGTATTCCTTTGTTTGCTAGTGGGCTTTCTGCCCTCCTGTAAGCAGATCGGGGGCTATTGCCCCAATATGCCCCTTAAGGGGGGTGGCAGAAAGATTGTACTCATTTTTTTGGGGTGGGGGCATTGACAGGAATATCATGGCCCGCTCCCACCCCTGCACTAATAATTAGAAATATTCTATGATGTGCTAGTGGGCTTTCTGCCCCCTTGGGGGGGTGGATCTGGGCTATTGCACTCATATGTCCCCCGGGGGATGGATGAAAGTCTGTATAGTAGCCCAAAAAAAATTGAGGGAGCAAAAGTCCTGGCCAAGAGGCCACTCCCCTTCCTAGTGTCTAGTGGTTTGGTTCCCAGCTCTATCCTGGCTTTATTCGCATGGGACAGCAAGCTAGGAGATCCTTCATAGAAGTCAAAAAGATCATGTGAGCTAGAGCCGTTAAGAATTCAGGCCCTCATTCTGACCTTGGCGGGCGGCGGAGGCCGCCCGCCAAAGTCCCGCCGTCAGGTTACCGTTCCGCGGTCGAAAGACCGCGGCGGTAATTCTGACTTTCCCGCTGGGCTGGCGGGCGGTCGCCTTCAGGCCGCCCGCCAGCCCAGCGGGAAAGAGGCTTCCACGATGAAGCCGGCTCGGAATCGAGCCGGCGGAGTGGAAGCTGTGCGACGGGTGCAGTTGCACCCGTCGCGTATTTCACTGTCTGCGCAGCAGACAGTGAAATACATTTAGGGGCCCTCTTACGGGGGCCCCTGCAATGCCCATGCCAGTGGCATGGGCACTGCAGGGGCCCCCAGGGGCCCCGCGACCCCCCCTACCGCCATCCGGATCCCGGCGGTCAGACCGCCGGGATCTGGATGGCGGTAGGGGGGGTCGGAATCCCCTCGGCGGCGCAGCAAGCTGCGCCGCCTTGGAGGATTCAATGGGGCGGCGGTACACTGGCGGGAGCCCGCCAGTGTTGCCGGTCCGACCGCGGCTTTACCGCCGCGGTCGGAATCCCCATTGGAGCACCGCCGGCCTGTCGGCGGTGCTCCCGCGGTCCTCCGCCCTGGCGGTCTTTGACCGCCAGGGTCAGAATGACCGCCTCAGTGTTATTTCTAACCTTCTGGTGAATCAAGTACACTGGTAAAACACACTTTTATGTACAACCTTACACTGCACTGGAGTTTATTAATTTATACTTAAGGCCTGAGATGCACCTAAAAAAGCTGTGGACAGTCTGGCCTCATCCAAGTGAGGCTGCATCCAAGGGGACTCTTCTCTCAGTGAGAATGACTAAAAGTTCTACTTACTTTTATAATGTAATGTGTTACTGCCAATAGGTGCTTCTACCACTACGGCTTTTCAGCAGTGGCATGTCATTACTCATCGAAACATGTCTTTGATAAGATGGAGGGTTGGTCTGACCTCTACCCCTCTTCTTACAGCAGTTTTAAATAACAGTTACTGCATTATCATTCGCAAACTGTTGAACAGAGGATCTCTTGGTGGACAGATGAATTATTCTACATTTGTATTTGTCATGGGTTATTGATTCAGGGCCAGCTCACGTTCCATGCACCTACATGCATAGAATGCACATAGATTATTGTTGATGGATACTGTAGAGAGTTTTTCTTTGATTTGTTTGTAGTTGAGGATTAACTGAAGTTTGGGGTTGCATTGGGTAGGGAGTGTGGGACCTGGTTTGTGAGAATGTTCTATTTGGTTACTCGACCATAACAGTAACATCAAAGGTCTATTTTACATTATGCTTGTAGCTGGATGTTTCAACGAGGTGCAACAAATATTGCAGGTTTCTCGATGGGCACAAAATTGAATTTGCCCTACTCCAGGAGACACTTATATCCCCCTCCAGCAAAACCTGCATTTGTATCATCCTGGGTTTCACAACTATATTTCTTCTCACATTTCACATATTCCTGTAGTGTAGTTACACTTGGCAAGACATTTGTGTGGGTTTGCTGAATACTTATCAGATATGGATATCAGACTCGTAATAATAGCTGGAGTGCTTAAAAAACAACTACAGTTGCTGATAAATATCTATGACCCCCTCACATAGACAATCCTGTCTTCTTTGACAAAAGTGTATTTAAATGTGCAAAATATAAAAATTGGTCCATAGTATGGGAAGGTGGCTTCAACATTCCATTCACATGAAGAAAGAATGTCAGGGACCAGCAGGTGCCCTAACAAGTCAACAACAACTCTACAACATTTTAAGTAATTGCATAATCTGGTCAGCACGAGGAGAGCCCTTCACTGACTGAGGCAGAATACACCAACTACTCTTCAGCGAATGATATGTTTTCCCATATTGACATGTTGTTGCTGTCGTATTCCATTATGACAAAAGTGTGTGGCATAAGTATTAAACCTAGAATGTTCTCAGATCATTTCCCAGTCATATTGTTTCAGGAAGATCCCTCCCCATCCCTGTGCTTAATTAATTGGCAGTTACAAGAGATGGAATCGTTTTTGCTTTGAGGCGAAGGCCACCATGGTGGGATACGTCTACCCAAATTAACACTCTGTAGCAGATGTCAAGACCATGTGGGAAGCCTTTAAGGCATGCATACTTGGTGTCTGTATCTCTAAAGAGGCAAGTATCCTCAAATCCTTACACAGCATCCTAGACTGCTTGGAAGAGGAACTAAAAAAAAAAATGTTTATGCCATCACCAAAATGGAAGGCACACTTGCTAAATGCCTATCAGCTGAGTTTCAGGAGGTAACAGATTGTAGAACTTTCAATCCTGCAAAGCATGGCCAAGCGCGCTAGTTTGGGAGGGGCACAGGCCTGAGAAAATGCTAGCCTGGACTATTGAACCATCCGTCATGTATTCCCAAATTTCTTGTATAAAAACAAGTAATGATGCAGTGTTCTCTGTGCTGTCAAACTTTATAAAAACTGTCATGCAAAACTATAGGGAATCATATACACCCAGGACCTAGAGACTCCCAATCGGTTTGGAACTAGTGTGGATTGAAGAAGAGGATAGATAACTTAATAACTTCCAATAAACATCAGAGGATATACAAATTGCAATTAAAAGTCTGACCAGCGACAAAGCACCAACGGATCTGGCCTGCCCACAGGATTTTAAAAAAAGGTCATAGAAGTGTTGGCCCATAGACTGCTAGATGTTTATAACACTGATATCAATAAAGATAGACACCCTCCCACAATGGTGGAAGCCACAACCACTGTGATTCTGAAGCCTGGTAGAGACCCATCTCAGTGTGCCTCTTATTTGCTAAACACAGAAAACAAAATCTATGCAAAAAGTCTGCTTCAGTGCTTGTATGCATTGATATATTAATGCAGTTTTTAGTAATGTCACACCAGCCTGGTTGTATAGGTCAAAGACCTACTTCTTTTAATCTGCGCACTGTGTTTTGTTGCTATGTTGAGTTATATGTTATGTTGTTATACAGATTTGTAGAATGCACTATCCTGGCTTTCAGCAGGTGTAACTATACTACATAGAGTAGATCCATAGTTGCCAGCAACTGCCATATGTTTAGACACCGGAAAAAGAATGTGATCCCTTGGAATGGCCATTCATGTATGAGGTTTTACTGTGGATGGGATATGGTGCTTATTATCCAAAGATAATTGTACTTCTATATACAGATTCACATGCCCGAAATAAAAACAATAGACAGCTCTCAGATTTGATAACGTTCGTCAGAAGTACTAGACAGGGTTGCCCTCTGTCACCCTTGATCTTTGCTGTGGTGATGGAACCACTTGCATGCCTTTTTCAGGGATGTCGAGCCAGATGTATCAAAGGATTTTGCATTCATAAACGGTTTGAATCGGTTAATAACACTGTTTGTGAATTAAAAATCGCCATTCACGATGTATGAAAGGTATTCACAGTGCATTTTTAAGGAATCGCTAAAATATTGATTCCTTAAAATTGCAACTAGATTTTGTGAATCACAGACTCCGATTCGCTATTAACTGATTGCAATACAATGTATGAAGCATTCACAAATTGCGATTAGTCCCAAAATTGGTTTTTGCATGTGCAATTTATCATAAATTGAAACCAGCCGGTAAACAGGTGCAACCTATATAAAGAGGCCCAGAATGCATCAGCCCTTTTCAACAATGGCTGCACTCTATGTCATGGCGTGGAGGATGAGGATCCTGGCAGGTTTGAGGAGAGGGAGGAGGAGACAGGAGCACATTTTTAGAGTGTGCATTACCCTATTTGACAGGTTGAACTCTGCCATTATACTTGACATAATAGCTGATTTACAACCCCTACTGCAGCGACTCACACACAGAACCAATGCCATACCCACTCATGTGCAGGTATTATGTACCCTGCAACTCTTAGCCTCAGGAAGCTATCAAGGGGTCATAGCAGCAGTTGGAGGTGTATCACAAAGTGCACTTTCACACTTCTTTAATGCATTCCTAAATGCTATGATGACAAAACTACATCTGCACATAAAATCCCCCAACACCCCACAGGTTTGTAAAAAACTAAATTAGATTTCTATCAGGAAACACAATTTCCAAACACCATAGGCTACATTAATGGGACACAAGTAGCAATCTGTCCACCATCTGAAACAGAGTATATATATAGGAATAGGAAAAGTATACATTCAATTAACATCCAGGTAATATGCAAAGCCTCCATCATAATAACTGATCTTGTGTCCAGATACCCTGGTAGCACACATGATTCATACATCTTCAGGCACAGTGGAATACACACAAGACTACTTGCTACAGAGTTTGGCGAAGAATACCTACTAGGTAATGTAACACTGAACAACGTTGCGAAAAATATATGTGATGTCACAGATTAAAAAATCTAATATTACATTCCTGTCATTGTAGGAGACAGTGCAAATGCAGTGTGGTCCTACATTTTGACAACGTACCTCAATCCTGTCATGCCAAGTGAACAGAGGAACAATGCGGCACACAGGAGGACATGGAGAGTGATTGAGAGGACCTTCCACCTGCTGAAGAGTCATTTCCGATGCCTGCATAAGATCGGGGGTTCACTGCAAAACAGTTCGGAGACCACCTGCAAGATCGTGGCCACATGTGCAATATTGCACAACATCACAACAAGAGGAATACCAGTCGAACCCCACAGAGATGGACTCCAAAGAGGATGATGGCCCCTTGCCACCCCTTCACCCAGAAGACAGAACCAGAGCAGAAGAGGGCAGGCAAAGACGTGCTGAGATTATGTGCAACTATTTCTGATGTAAGTAATGAGAGCACCATATCTACTTTCATTTATTGCTGTAGGCATTACACTCATTGCCTTGACTTCTAGACATGTATGTGTGAATAGGCCATAGGTATTCAAAGAACACAATCAGGTCTCAATTACAGTGTGATACTATAAACCTCATAGTATCAACGCATTGATACATAATATGCAAGGCCCTGAACTTCTCAACATTACTTTTTACGTCCACGCACTCCATTTGAACGCTCAGTAGGCTCAGTGGCACCTCTTGTTGCGGGTTCAGAGACAGAACTGTGTCTGGAACTGTGACACCTAGGATCCATCACAGGGGCTGTGACACTTCTGAGGATAGAGAGCTCCTCACTATCCCCACCACCGAGATTGCTGTTTGCAGCACTCTGGGCTGTCTGCATTGTCACCAAATCATTGGTGACTTGCACCAATCCTTGTGCAACGTCCTGACTGCAATGTGCCATTTCCACTTGTATGCCCACAGCATGTCGTGACAGCAAAGCAGTAGTGTTAATGAGCCAATTGACAGATCCGCTGAACCCATCCAACCTACCCATCAGTTGGTGATGGCACCTATGGTGGGTGACCTGCTCCTGCTGCAATGCAGTGCAGTTTCTTAAGGGCATTTGACATCTCCCTTGTGAGTTCTGTTGTAGCTTGCTGTCCATCATACAGCTTGCACATGTTGTGATTGAGAGACACCAACTGCCTGTGCATTGATCTCATGTATTTTGCACTGCACTTTCAGCATGGATGCCTCAAGACCACCGAAGAGTGCTGGGCCCTCAACTTCCCGGGTGCTCTGTCTACCTTCTTCACAACACCTCCTGAGGGGAGTAGACTGATGCTGGAACAGGTACTGCTGCCTGTGGCTGCTTCTACCTTCTAAAGGTGGTGTGGGTACATCTTCCTGCAATTCATCGGAGTCGAGTGTAAACTCAAGGCAGGGTTCCACTCTTTCCCTGCATCTGGTTGGTGCTGGTATGATGGTCTTGCTGGTTTTTGAATCTGACAGTGCCTGACTTTCGTCATTCCCCCTTTTTCCACTTTCGGATGCGTCAGGGCCCAGAACATCTGCAGCAATAATGCGCAGCATGTCATTCATGATGTTCACCTTGGATTTGTATTGTTACAGTTACTTTCATGATAAACATTTCCCCTGGCATAGTGTTTCTGATTGTCTGTTGTGTTGTTTCTCTATTTGATTTTACACTATACTACTATTCATGTAGTAGATGCACTTTTGGGGTATGGCATACCACTCCCAAAATGCATTTTTGTATTGAATGGAATATGTGGCATGGACTATTTATCACAGTGCATAGTGCCATTGCAATTTTCTAGGAGACATTTGTACATGCATATATAGCGATACAAATCATTACTGCCCTTACCTTTGCTGGTGCTTTGTGTGCCTAAGGTGTCTATGTCAGTGACACCACCTACTGATATAGGCAGCAGTGTTGATTCCACCATGTCTTCCAATTGGGTGGATGGTGTCTGTATGGGTGGTCCACCACCAGTGCTCCTTGCTTTCATCAGCCTGCTTGCCACCCTCTCTTTGGCATGCGATCGCAAATCAAACCAACACTTTGCGTATCTCCTCAATTGAACGCTGCGCAACACCCACCGCACAAAGTTTAGTCTGGATGTCAGTCCATATTTTCCTCTTCTCACTTTCTGGGACCTGTAGTGAGTGTTTGCCAAATAACTGGTCATGGTTCTTGACCACCTCTTCTGTGAGCGCCTCCAATTCCTACTCACTGAATTTAAGTTTTATTTTTCCCCCTCCTGTGTCCTTGCCATTTCCATCAGTGCCCATTGTGTTCTCCTAAACCTGGCTGACTCTCCTGATTGCCTCCCTGGTGCTGTGCTGGGTCTCTCTGTCTGCTACTGTGGCTCAGGCTTCTGGAAACAGCATGCACTGACTCACTTCCTGTTTGTGATGTCATCATGCTGCTCCAGAATACAAGAATCGCAATTTGCGATTTCCAAATACCGATTCACTCTTTTACCGACTAGCTATGTGTGAGTGTGAAATTTAAGAAATTGCTAAATATTCTGCAATGGGGTTGATACATTGCAATTTGTGAATCCCTGTTAGCGATTCGGTAAAGTTTGCTATTTGGTATTCGCAAATGTGAACCTTCATACATCTGGACAGTCATTTCCTTAGTGGATTATGGATCAGGTGTGCATCGTTCATAGTGTCTTTATATGCAGACAACATAATACTGTACATTCAGAAACCATATCACAATGTATCCCCTGTCATTAGGGAAGTTGTAAAATTTGGTAGCTGCTCTTGTCTTCAAACCAACCTGGATAAATCTGCACTGTTCCCAGTTACTTAGACCACTAAGAAGATTGCATCAGAATACTCATGAAGTGGAATGCAAATATTGTGAAGTACTTGGGACTCTCATAAACATGGGTATACCTGAACTGATAAGATGCAATTTTAGTACCACCCTGAACACTTTCAAATCCCAGGTGGAATGGTGGTTGTGCTTGCTGATCTCAATGTACGGGTGTATTAGAATGATAAGTGTACCAACATTTGCATATTTGTTTTCCAATACCCCTGTTTGGTGCCCGATGGTATTTGTCAGGTAGTTACTACCATTTTTCATGAGAGTATTATGGGGCGGGGAACAGCCATGCATCCCCTTTCCCATGTATACAGTGGACTATATTTGCCAAGTCTATGAAAGATTTAAGATCCATATATCTATTAATTGTTTACACAAGCACATTACGCAAAATATTGGCTTTGCTTTGGCCATCAATCATACACGCTCAAAAATAACATTCACTGAAACTTCCTGCCATCTCCTGAGAGATGTTGTAGGCTTAACATACAGAGCATGGTGGAAACTGGCAAAGTATGCCAAATTGTGACAATGCCACACTCTCCATTGCTGTCTGCTATACACATCTATTCTTTCCTGCAACACTGGCGGTGACTGCTGGAATAATTATGAGGTCTGTTGGTGCGGAGGTACTAGGAGACTTAGGGCCAGATGTAGGTACAAAAAAATTAGCGACTCGCAATTTGCGAGCATGTGCGACTCGCAAATTGCGCGTCGCTAATAGGAATGCAGGTACAATTTTCGGAGACAAATTGCGACTCGCACCCGGAGTCGCAACGCAGATAGCGAGTCTGCTGTCTGCGAGGTCGCTGTTTGCGACCACGCAAAAAACGGACACGCAATTTGTGAGTGGGTGTCGCAAATTGCGATTATCATGAAAATTGATTGCAGGTGCTGCAGAACACTCCAGAAACCACTCTAGAACACTCTGGAAACACTTCCTGGCACATGATGATGACATCACAGCCAGGAAGTTTACTAATACACCTGGGAGGAGGGAGGACCACACCCTTTTTAACAGCAGAACTGATAACAGAGCAACAGCAACAATGGCAGACACTCACAGAAAGAGGAAATTGAAATTTGCTGAGAAGGAGCTGGAGGTGCTGACAGAGGAATGCTGTCAGCACCATGATGAGCTATTTGGGAAGGCAGCCCTCAATGTGCCAGACTCTACAAAAAAAAGAATTTGGCAGGAAATACAGGAAAAGGTGAACTCCCTGGGGGTCAGCCACAGGAGTGTTGAGGAGATAAAGAAGAGGTGGTATGACCTCCGCTCCCGGACCAAGGAGAGGGTGGCAGAAAGGCTCCGGGAGATGAGAGGCACAGGAGGGGGACCATCATCCATACCACCACCCACACCCCTGGAGGAAAGGGTGGAGGAGACCCTGGAGCAGGAGGCTGTAACAGGATTCTGAGATCTGGTCACCTCTGAGCCCAGAACATCAACCTGTGAGTACCATGTGATATGCCTGTACCCCCATCAATGCCATACCCCCACCCACCATGTACACAGGGGCATGCACAACCAAGATAGCTCCATTTCAGGGTAGCATATACCAGCATGATGCATTATGGGCAACGTAGTCAAGTAGGCAGTCAATAGGCAAATGTTTATTAGGAAGTGTGCAACAGATAGTAGACACTGACAGTCTGTTCCCCATGTCCCAGACGTCTCCCACAAAACCCCACCACCAGCCACAGCAGCCAGGTGCCAACAGTCAGCCAGCCCCATGAGGAAAGCACAGGAGCTGCCACCACTCCCACCTGCACCACCAACACCATCCCCTTGATGACAACACCTCCTGCAACAGTGGTTCTGGAGGCTGCACCAGCAACAGCCAGGAGTGCCACAGCACATCTCACAGGGCATCCACAGCTGCGCAGGCGATGCAGGTTCAGGAGAGCAGGGCTGCAGGCAGAGTCCGGGTGTCCATCCACCACCATGACAGAGGCACAACTGCTACGTGGTCAGCGCCTGCAGAACCAAATGTTAGGGAGGATTAGTGGGGTTCTGCACCGCTTTGTAAGGAGCAATGAGAACAGCATGCAGCAGCTCCATGCACAATTGGACGTTATAGGCAACAACACTGGGGACCTAGCCCAGTCCATGCGTGAACTGGTGGCTGGACTGCTGTCACAGAGCGAGGGTGGGCGGCGCAGGGACCACCAGCTGCTCCAGAGGCTGGACAGGATGGCCTCCTCAATTTGCAGACTGGCAGTCAACACCACTGGGCTGTCAAGAAGAACAGTCGGCCTCCAGGTGGAAATGGGCCACTTTGCAGGTGATGTGGCAAGAGGCCTGGGCCGGATCACCCATGTGATCGACCTCATGGAGGCACGGCATGTGTCCAGGGGTACAGGGGACACCCCACAGGACAGCGAAGAGGGCTCCACTGTGAGCAGTGTCTCTGCTGGTGACACTAGTGTGCTCCGGAGTGGGAGTACGAGGCAGAGCACTGCTGAACAACCTGGGACAAGCCAGGCTGGCAGAGGCCGCCGTAGGCCATAAACTAAACACTGTCCCTGATGTTGGGGCACATGATGGCAATGTGCCCCATGCCTGGTTGGCTTTCTGAACTCCCTGAACAGTTTGTCATTGTAAATAGTTCAATTTCTGCACATATTAAATAATTTTTTGATCCACTTAACAAATGGAGTTTTTGGTCAATAGGTGAGTATGGTTGAAGTTGACACGTACCTTCCAAAGTATTGGGTTGCGATGTGTTGCCGTCTCAGTCTGCCTTGATTTGCGATGCTCCTATCCCCATGATGGCGATGTGGTTGCTCTTGCTCTTCATCCTCAGAATCTGGGTCTGCAGGGGTGAGAGGTAGCCCACGTCGGGTGGCAATATTGTGCAGGATAGCGCATGCGACAACAATTTTGAATGCCGTTATGGGGGTATACTGGAGGGCACCTCCACTTCGGTGGAGGCATCTGAACGTGCTTTCAGCAATCCAAAGGTGCGTTCAATCAGGTTCCTGGTCCTCTTATGTGCACTGTTGTATCGTCTCTCACATTCATTGCTAGGTGTTAAGTACGGAGTCATTATCCATGGCCGTAGTGCATATGCACTGTCACCTGTTGGGCACAAACGGTACACTGTTAGAAAGTCCTGGTTGGTGTGCACATTGATCTATGTGTATGTCTACAAGGTGTATGCAGCTCTACCTAGGAGGTATCCGTCTCCAAACTCCTCACGTTCCAGGCGTTGGTGTATCCCACTGTGCCTAAAAATGTAGGAGTCATGAGTACTGCCTGGAAATTTCGCAACAATGTCAGTGATGACACAATGGGCGTCACAAACAACCTGAATATTGAGTGAGTGAGTACACTTTCTATTGCGGAACAGATATTCCAGGTTTGCAGGGGGGCATATTTGAATATGTGTCCCATCTACACACCCTATGACATGGGGAAGTTGGCAATCCGGTAAAAGTCCAACTTGGTGCTGTTAATTTCTGCCTCATTCCTGGGTAGGTATATGTAGTGAGACATGTGTGTGAGTAAGGCATCTAGGAATGCCCTGAGGAACCTTGATAGTGCACTTTGAGATACCCCACCTGCCACAGCAATGACCCCCTGATAGCTCCCCGAGGCCAAGAGGTGCAGTGAGCATAGCACTTGCACATGCGTAGGGATGGCGCAGTCGCGCAGAGTCTGGCATTCTAGCTGTGGTTTGAGTAATTCAATTAATTCTAGTATAGCTGCGCTGCTAAGTCTGTATTTGTCATAGATTTCTTCCTCAGTTTGCTGAAAAAGAGTCTGCCTTGTTCTGTATATCTTCTCCTGTCTCTGGCTCCTCCTCCTCCTCCGCTGGGCTGCGTGGACTCTCCTCCTCACTGCTACCAGGTATATCTCCGCCATCTTGAGTAACCCAGATGCCTTCTGGGTCTCCTTTTATACTTTGATGATGATTACCACCTGCTCTGAGTTAGTGGTAAATGGGACATGCAAACTGGGCTTTTTGCGACTAGTCGCAATTTGTGAGTTGCAATTGCATATGGTTTGCGACTCGCAAATTGCGACTTGCTATTTGCGGGTCGTAAAATGGGGTCTCACATTTTGCGAGTCGGTAACGGCTCGCATCGCTTTTTGCGAGTCGGAAATTGGATTTTTGCATCCCATTTCCGATTTTGCGGAGTGGCAAATAGCGATTCGGGCCATTTGCAACTCGCAAACGTTTGCTACACCTGGCCCTTATTCCCTAGTACAGCGTACCTGTCCGTACAGCATTACAAAGCAAAAGGAGGGGTGCCTCTCTGGCTGTGCCATTTTACCTTTCTGTGCTGCTCAGATAATGTTAAATCCACCTCCATCCTATACTCGGAAGCCATGGCTTATAAGACTTAGCTCTCACTCAGGGTCAGATGTAATTTAGAGCGGGCTGGAACATCTTGATATTTGATCAAACCTGGACAGACTGATGTGCCTAAATAAAGTGAAGACCATTTAATTACAGACATAACCTGCTTCAATTTAAAGTTTTGCACTGCGACTATTACACACCAGGGCCCGTATTTATACTTTTTTTAGCGCCGCATTTGCGCCGCTTTTTGATGCAAAACGGCGCAAACCTACAAAATACAATGGTATTTTGCAAGTTTGCGCCGTTTTTGCATCAAAAAACGACGCAAATGCCGCTCAAAAAAAGTATAAATACGGGCCCAGATCACATAGCAAACTTTACCCCTAACACTAATGTTGAATGCAAAAATCACAGTATGGTAAATACCAGTTTCCTAAACATAGCATGGATCTATCCCAGGACAGATGACTATTGGATCCGGGTGTGCACATTGTTACAGACTATGAAGGCCCGGTATCTCTTTGAACCTGGCCTACATGTTTTCACTTCTAGGGGCTACAGCAGGCGTACCAAAGAGAGTTAGATATTTTGTTAGCATGACTTTGCTACTCATCAAGTGGTATGTGGCAATGCTTTGAGCAAAAAAAAACCCAAACTAGAGAGTTGGCCCTAGTCTTGAAGTACTGTAAAGATCAGTTTGAAACATTTGACAAAGGAATGCACCCCAAATCATGCCATAAAGCATCATGGGCTCCGTTCAGCTCTTATTTACTAACACGAGAATCAAAATAACTCAATATGGGGCCTTATACACCAGCCACTCTAATTAAAATATTAGGAGGCAGTTCTGCTTTTGGTTTTTATTTTTTGTATATTTGAGAGGTATTTTCTCAGTCTTTTTCAAACCTTTTGAAATCAGTGCTTATCAATGTTTATTCAGCTGACTGAGCACTTAAACAGACAAAGACGTATTTTCCAATGTGTTCAAAACATGTTGATTTTGCACTGATTGTTATGAAGCACATATTTCATTTATTGGATCAGTAATGCAGGGTTTGTGGTGTCTTGCCTTTGGCAATGTGCCCGATGGACTTATGTTAGACTGCTATAAGCATAGAAAGAATGTGTATTACTCTCTCACTCACTCTTAATCACACTCCTTCTCACTACCTCTCCCACTCACTATGGGGGTGATTCTGACCGCGGCGGTCGGCGGTCGCCGCCCGCCAAGTGGTTCCCGCCAAAAGACCGCGGCGGTCATTCTGGCTTTCCCGTGGGGCCGGCGGGCGACCGCCAGAAGACCGCCGGCCGGCCCAGCGGGAAAGCCCCGTCAACAAGGAAGCCGGCTCAGAATTGAGCCGGCGGAGTTGAAGGGGTGCGACGGGTGCAGTGGCACCCGTCGCGATTTTCACTGTCTGCACAGCAGACAGTGAAAATCTTTGTGGGGCCCTCTTACGGGGGACCCAGCAGTGCCCATGCCATTGGCATGGGCACTGCAGGCGCCCCCAGGGGCCCCTCGAAAACCCATACCGCCATCCTGTTCCTGGCGGGCGAACCGCCAGGAACAGGATGGCGGTATGGGGTGTCAGAATCCCCATGGCGGCGCAGCAAGCTGCGCCGCCATGGCGGATTCCCATGGGCCGCGGAAAGTCGCCGGTACACCGCCGGCTTTCCGCTTCTGGCCGCGGCTGTACCGCCGCGGTCAGAATGCCCGGCGGAGCACCGCCAGCCTGTTGGCGGTGCTACCGCCAACCTCCGCCCTGGCGGTATTTACCGCCAGGGTCAGAATGACCCCCTATGTCTGGTTTACATGACTATCAGTGGATTTAAAAAGTGAGAGTGCTGTAGAACAAATTCCTAGACATAGTTGGGGTTATCATTCACCTGAATATTGCTTACTGATTGAATATTCTTACTGAAGAATATGTCATTGGAGGGGTGGTCAACCCTGTCAATAGCACAGTACCTGTGATATTGTTAAAATTGTGAACTACACTATAATAATTTGAAGCCTTGCATTCTAAGGCACCTGAAACGTGATGTTTTAATCATGCTCACCAGTGCTTTTCTGTACTCTTGCCTGACTACACTAAGGTGGTGCTGCTGTTGTGTGGACATTCATAGCTGCCAAGGGTCCCCATGGCAAATGTCTCACTTTGTCAGTTCTGACCTTTTAACAGACACCGCAATGTATTCTGGGTCTTATCAAAATAACTAGTGACTCACAACCTTGCAGCAATGGACTGGGTATGTTGACAGTCTTGAATCATGTTTTCACCACTATCCCATGTGCCTGCATAGGACTCTTTTTACAGGTACCTGTGACTACAGTTTGCATTGAATTTTTAAAGAGAGGTGTTGCAAAGTGACCTGCTAAAAATACTGAATTGTCAGAAAGGGGGCCATTGTATCAAAGGGTTTTACCTATTACGTGTCTGTGAGTAAAAAGATAGTAAATATTAGCCAGGAGTCTGATAAGCCAGCCATGTCACCAGTCAGCGAAGACTTAAACACTTAATCAAACATCAAATGTGATATTAGTATTCCCAATTTCTCTCAAGTTTATAAATATTTACATGAGATTTAAAACTTGCATCTAGACTCTAACTTTTTCATCTAAGCACACGACCTTGAAAGAGAAAAACAATATTTTAGTGACGTGTCTAAACATCAAAACCCAAGAAGAATAGTCTGAGACCTCACACTCTTGCTGCTGCCTTGTATACCAAAATTACAATGTGTTCGCCTTTTCATAAAGAAATTAAATGTACTCCTTTTTTCTCACTTTCATTTCTTTGAATGGTATTTTAGTTGGTGGTTGCACAGGTATGTTTTAGTATTTATGTGTTTTCACTGGTGACGGCTGTTTCCCTTTCTCTAATGTTTTATCAGTTTTTGTAGATTTAACATTAAAATTTGATAGCCTAAATGTAGGGAAAGCTAGCTGCTAGTTATTTTTATTTTTGTAGCCTAGCTGTTTTGTGCATCTAGGTGGACATATATATCTATGATGATATCATAATCATGCCATTGTTGGTCTCACAAATTTGATTTCATTTTTTTCATATCTAATAACATTAACATTTTTAAAGAAGAGTTCTAAGAATGCAAGGAAATTCCTTGAAGAGTTGCCGTGATGAAGGAAAATTCCTTGAAGTTCCAGAGCAGAGCAGTCATTTGTGTAGCAGCTGTACAGAGATGCTGTGGTGGAGGACATTGGTGTACTACAGTCTGCATGTGGTTAGGACCTGGGTGATGGTTTCACATGTGTCAGGAGGGAGCCAGAAGAAGATAAGTCTGACTACAAAACATATGTGAAAGCAGGTGGAGGTGAAACAGGAAATTGTGAAGTGTCAGGGTGATCTAGGTGTCCAGGATGATGGGTAGGTTTCTGGGATGATAGGAGGATGAGGGGTTTGGGCCTAGACATGTGGGCTACCAGGGTAGGTACATGTTGCAGAATATGCTCACTTCTATCTTGTAGAGTTCAGTATGAGCCATTACTCTGACATACAGGTAGGCATGTTGGTCAATTGCATAATGTAATAAATATTGGCGGTGTCTTCTGGGAATCAATGTATGATCTGGTTGTCATCAGTGTGTGAGATTACATAGAGTCTTTGGGTCTGAACGATGAGTACCAAAAGAGTTATGTACAAGTAAAACTGAGCTGGGCTGAGTGAATAGATTAGAAGGACTCTGCAGATAAGCATCTTGGGTCCTGAGTAAATGGAGTGAGCTTGAACTGTTGCATGTTTTCAAGAGTGACGGAGGCTATCCCGTTCAGAGATGGTTAACAGTGTCTTCTGTTCTGGACTATAGAAATGAATGTGTGTGAGCTAGGAAAATCCTGGGTTCCATAAAAAGTAAGTATAGTAAATACATGTCCTTCCCCCCTCCTACAGTGTAGTAAGGTTGCTTGCTGTGTAGAGGTGTGTAGATGTGTCTCAAATATGACTCCTAAGCCACACTTTGGCATACATTATATGAAAGGCATTACAGCAAGGTAGATTGGTGTGATTTGCTTTGTGAAAGGCAGAGTGCAGGATTATTTGTGAGATGTAATAAAATAACATGAATGTGCTGTGAAGATAACTTATGGCAAAAGGAAATGCAGGCACCCTAGTGACATTATGCAGTGGTCTCAGCAGTGGCATAAAGAAGCTAATGTTACATCAATTTAGGCACAAACCAGAAAAGCATCCTAGTAAATCAAATAAGGCCAGCAAGCTGCCTAGCAGTGTTGCATTGTGTGTCATTACACAAATAGGCCTCCTTGTTCATTCAGAGTTTGTGTGAACAATGTAAAGGTACTGCCATGTGATAGGCAACAATAGTTTAACATGACTAATCTATATATAGTAACCCATGTTCCACAAAATCAGTCTGAATGTCACAAAATCACTTATATCCACATCTATCATGGATCATTATTGATATAGTTCCATCTTTTTTCCAGAGGGATAAACAACACCTACTGTAGAACAGCCTATCCTTGATGACCAACCTGTTGGTGATACCACCCTACCCCTCCATGGATACTGACAACTCCTTTACTCCATTGATTCTCCTTCTGCTCTCTTGGGAAGTGAAGATGTTGTTCCCGGGTCTCCAAAGGACTCACCACCCACAGGACATGTCCCATCTAGCTATGCAACACCAGCTGAGGACTCTGCGGACCCCCAAGTTGAATTTCAATGGCAATTGGTAGGAGTCCTGCAGTGAACGGCTCATGAGGTGTAGGCAGGGATAGATACCCTGACAGCCATCCTAGAAGAAGTCAGTTAGGGTCTGGGCCATAATAAGGGTATGAGAAAGGCTATTACAGACAACTACACCTGGTGTCATGGGACTGATGAGTCTCTTGTTGACATCAGGGGTGACCTGATGCAGAGGGAACTACAACAGCCATCCACTTCTGACACCAGTGAAGTTGCAATTCAGCTGAGGGCCATCAGGAACTTCATGGAATCAATGGTGTAGAAGTTGGACTCCTACATTACAACAATGGGTTCCATCAATCACAAAGCCATTACTTTGTTCACAAGCCATTAGACCCTTGCAAGGATTTGTGGCTGCCTTACTGGCACAGACAAATGCTGGTGGGGAGAGGGGAGCCATGTCTGTGATGTGTGTGTCTCAGATACCTCCCATATAAACACCACCAGCTGCAGGAGAGGCAGAACTCCCATCAGGGAAAGAAAATGTGGAGCTCCCCTCCCATGCATGTAACACCTATTTCCAAAGTGGGAGGGTGGAACACCCATCTCCCAAAGGAAATGTTTTGTTCTGCCTTCCTGGGATTGAGCTGCTCAAAGCCCAGGAGGGCAGAAGCCTGTCTGTGAGGTGGCAGCAGCTGGGGCAGCCTGGAAAACCTCAGAAGGCTGGTATGGCAGTACTGAGGGTCCATAGTGGAGCCCCCATAGTGCATGGGATTGTGCAACCAATACTGGAATCAGTATTGGGGTACAATTCCCAGTTGATAGACACCTTACATGGCCATATTCGGAGATACCATTGTGAAGCTGGACATAGGTATTGACCTATGTCCAGTGCACATGTAAAATGGCGTCCCCGCACTCACAAAGTCTGTAAAAATGGGCCTGGATGACATGGGGGTACATCTGCTAGTGCAAGGGTGCCCTCACACACTGGTAATTTGCACCCAGCCCTCAGGGTTGGAAGACCTGATATATAGGTGACTTGCAAGTGACCTAGGGCCAGATGTATCAAATGATTTTGCATTCGCAAAAGGTGCGGATCGCATCATTTGGCCGTTTGTGAATGCAAAAACGTGTCCTGCAATGCATGAAAGGCATTCGCAGGCCAAAAACAAGGAATCGTTTTTTTTGCGAAGTAACATGGTTTTGCATGGCCCATTTTGCACCTCGCAATTTGCGACATGAAATACCAAATCGCTGCAAATTGCGAGTCGGAATAGCGATTCGCAAATACAGATTCAGTATTTCACGTAGGAAATTGCGAGATGCAAAATGTGACATGCAAAACCATGTCGCAATTCGATGCATCAAAAATTTGCAAATTGTGAATTTTCGCAGAATGGCCTTTTGCACATGCAAATTACCACGAAGTGAAAGCAGGGGGTAACCAGGTGCAACCTATGTAAAGAGGCCCAGAATGCCTCAGACTCTTTTCCATAATGGCTGCACTCTACGTCATGGCGAGGAGAATGAGAATCCTGGCTGGTTTGAGGAGAGGGAGGAGGAGACAGGAGCACATTTTCAGAGTGCACATTACCCTTTTTGACTAGACTGAGGAGGAAATATATGAGAAGTACAGGTTGAACTCAGCCATGATACTTGACCTGATATCTGAGCTACAACCCATACTGCAGCGCACAACACATAGGACTAATAGCATACCCACCCATGTGCAGGTATTATACTCCCTGCACCTACTTGCCTCAGGGAGCTATCAAGGGGTCATAGCAACAGCTGTAGGAGTATCACAAAGTGCCCTCTCTAGATTTTTCAATGCATTTCATAAAGCCATGCTGAGTAGGATACACCAGTACATCAGATTCCCCCACACCCCACAGGAAATACAGCAGACAAACATAGATTTCTACCAGATAGCACAGTTCCCCCAAGTCCTAGGTGCCATAGATGGGACACATGTAGCAATCTGTCCACCATCAGCCACAGAGTATGTGTACCGCAACCGTAAATACCAACATTCCATGAATATACAGTTGATATGCAATGCCTCCTACATCATAACTGATCTCATGGCCAGGTACCCAGGAAGCACACATGCTTTCGTACATCTTTTGCCACAGCGGGATTCACACAAGACTGCTAGCTGGGGAGTTTGGTGAAGGATATCTACTAGGTATTGTCTCTCTGTACACTGGTGCATTGATGGCAGTGTGACGTCAGATGGCTCAGCTACTCATTATACCCTCTGTTCCTTCCAGGAGACAGTGCCAACGCAGTGCGCACCTACATGATGATGCCCTACCTTAATCCTACAACACCAGCAGAACGGAGATACAATTCAGCACACAGGGCAACCCGCAATGTGGTGGAGCGCACCTTTGGCCTGCTGAAGAGTCGCTTCCGGTGCATCCACAAAAGTGAAGGGGCACTACAGTACATCCCGGACACGACCTGTAGAATAGTGGCCACTTGTGCGATCCTGCACAACATAGCTACCACCAGGGGCATACCTGTGGAAATATCAGATCCAGACTCAGATGAGGATCCCATACCACCCCTACAGCCAGCAGACAGGACCAGTACAGCAGAGGGCAGGCAAAGGCGTGCTGACATCACACACAACTATTTCAGATGTAAGTAATAACAACACGACCTCACTGACATGTGTTCTGCTAGTTAGTACTTTTATTACCTTACCTTCAGGTAACATAAGTGTCACTTGGAAAAAAAATAAACACATGTGTCATAAAAGAACCATTTACAGTGTCTCACTATTGACTTCATAGTTCAATGTAAAACAACATTTGCAGTCCGTCCCTTGTGGCCATCAAAGTCACTTTTTACAGCCACGCATTCCACTCGAGTGCGCAGTGGTCTCCCCGGCAACTCTTGTATCTGTCTCAGTGGCAGTGCTTTGCCTGGCACAGCGACGCCTAGGGTCTGTTGTGGGCACTGCAAGGCTGCTGAGGCTAGATGACTCCTTAGTATCCCCTAGTCCAAGTTCACTGGATGTAGCACTGTGGTTAGCCAGCATAGTATCCAGAACATTTGTAATCTGGACCAGTCCCTGGGCTACATCCTGACTGCTGTGTGCTGCCTCCATATGTGCGGCCACAGCACACTGTGATATGAGGGCAGTAGATGTTGCAAGGCGATTGACAGATCTACAAAATCCACTAAACATCCCCATGAATCGCCTTTCATGCCTGCGGGGGCTGACTCTCTCATGCCTGATCTCTGTACAGAGTTCCTTCACTGCATTGGTCAGTTCTCTGGTGTTCTCCACAGCTGTAATCTGTCCCTCATGCAGCTTGCAAATGTTTGTATTAAGGCACTCCAATTGCTTATGCAGCCCCCCCCCCATGTTGGCATTGTGTGCCTGCATCTGCCTGTGCATTGCCCTCATGTTCTTATTTTGCAGGCGCTGCACTTTAAGCATAGATGATTCCAGGCCACCGAAGAGTGATGTGCCCTCACCTACTTCCACGTGCTGTGTGCCTGCATCCTGAGCTTCTTACTCTCTGGGACCTGGAGTGAGCTCTTCCCAAAAAGCCGGTCAAGTCTCCTCACCACCTCCTCAGTGAGCACCTCCAGTTCCTACTCACTGAACTTCAGTTTTCTCTTCCTCTCACCCTTCTCCTTCCCATTAACAGAATTGGACATGGTGAGGTAAAGTCCTTGGTTGCTCACAGACTTGCTCCCTGGGGCTGGGCTGTGTCTCTCTCACTGCTCCTTTGGGTGTGGCATCTGTAAACAGCCTGGGCTGACTCACTTCCAGCTTGTGATGTCATGAGGCTGTGCCAGGTGTGCGTTTTTGCAATTTGCGATTTTCAAATACCGAATCGCAAATTTGTGTGTAAGTCGGTATTTGGGCCTCGTAAATTGCATTAGCGATTTTTAAGAAATCGCTATTTCCGAATCGCAATTTTGTTACATTGCATTTTGCGACTCAGATATAGCGATTTCTTAAAAATCGCTATTTGCGATTCGCAAAGGTTTTTTTCATACATCTGGCCCCTAGTACATTGGAAATGGCTGTGAAATAGTGCATGCACTATTTCACACAGGCTGCAATGGCATTCCTGTAGAAACCTGTGCATTGGCTCCCTATGTGTGGCAACAGAAATGTTGCAGGCAACAATGGAACCATAGTTATTAATGAACCTCCTGTAATACCCAGTGAGACCAAGAAAGGCTCTGACCTGGGTCTGAGTAGTAGGGGGAGATCAGTCTAAAATAGTCTGGATCTTCCCCTCTAGTGGTTTAATCTGTTCCCCACCAATTAGGTGTCCCCGATAAACCACATTTCCCTGCCCTACCTGACACTTTGAAGCCTTGATAGTGAGGCCTGCCTTTTGCAGGGCCTCCAAAACTTTCCACAGGTGGCCCAGGTGGTCATCCCAGGTGGAGCTAAATACAGCAATATCATCTAGATATGCTGCACTGAAAGCTTTCAGACCTTGGAGGACTGTATTCATGAGCCTTGAAAGTGGCAGGTGCATTCTACAGGCCAAAGGGCATAACTGTAAATTGGTAGTGCCCTCCAATGGTTGGGAATGCAGTTTTAGGTTTAGCATCTTCTGATCTCCCAATAGCCTGCAGTCAAGTTGAAAGTGTTCAGATATTTGGCAGATGCCAGTGTATCTATCAGCTCTTCTGCCCTGGGTATAGGGTGTGCATCAGTCTTGGTGACTGTGTTAATCAACACAAAATCCCATCTCCTTTTTCCAATTCTGAGAATAAGGCTTTGGTACTAACACCACTGGGCTGGCCCAAGGGCTTTCTGAGTGCTCAATCACTCCTAAGTCCAACATCTTCTGAATTTCAGATTTAATGCAGTCCCTGACATGGTCAGGCTGCCTATAAATCTTACTTTTGACAGGTGAACCGTCACCAGTATCAATGGTGTGTTCACACCAAGTGGTCTGACCAGGTGTCAGGGAAAAGAGCTCAGAAAATTTACTTATTGACCTAGGAGGTTCCTGCAGTCCTCCTTTTGTTCTGCTGTAAGGCAATCTGCAAGGACAACTCCTTCCACTGAGCCATCAGCTGAAGTATTGGAGAAGAGGTCAAGGAGAGGGTCACTCTCTTCCTGCTGCCCTTCATCAGTGGCCATGAGTAAGGTCATGTCTGCCTTATCATAGTGGGGTTTTAGGCGGTTCACATGAAGTACTCTTAGAGGACTTCTGGGAGTGCCTAGGACCACCAAATAGGTGACCTCGCCCTTGTTCTCCACTACAAGATAGACCACTCCATTTGTCCTGGCGTGCTCCTGGTGCCACAGGCTCCAATACCCACACCTTCTGTCCTCGGTGGTACTCAGTCAGGACAGCCTTCTCATCTTGCCATTGTTTCTGTAACTCTTGGCTTGTCTGAAGGTTTTTAGTGATCTTTTTCATGTACTCAGCCATTCTTGATCTTAGGCCAAGGACATAATCAACAATGTCTTTTTTAGGGGGCTTCAAGGGCTGCTCCCACCCCTCTTTGACAAGTGCAAGTGGGCCCATAACATGGTGACCAAAAAGGAGTTCAAATGGGCTGTAGCCCACTCCCTTCTAGGGTTCCTCCCTAGAGGCAAAAAGGAGGCAAGGCAGTAGGACATCCCATCTCCTCCTGAGTTTTTCAGAGAGTCCCATGACCATGCCTTTGAGAGTTTTGTTAAACCTCTCAACCAACCCACTGGTCTGTGGATGATAGGGTGTGGTGAATTTATGTTACACCACATTCCTTCCACATTGCCTTTAAGTATGCAGACATGAAGTGAATACTCCTGTCTGATTCTACCTCTTTGGGGAAGCCCAACCTGGAAAATATTCCCAGTAGGGCCTTTGCCACTGCAGGAGCTGTAGTGGTACTTAGAAGGATAGCTTCTGGATATCTAGTGGCATGGTCCACTACCACTAAGATGAATATATTTCCAGAAGCAGTAGGAGGGTCAGGAGGCCAACAATGTCAACCCAAACCCTCTCAAAAGGCACCCTAACCACAGGCACTGGGATCCAGGGGGCCTTTGGAGTGCCACCAGTCATGCCACTGGCTTGGCAAGTGCTACAAGAGCGACAAAACTCTTTTGTGTCTTCTGACATGTGAGGCCAGTGAAAGTGAGGGACCAGTCTGTCCCAAGTTTTGCTTTGCCCCAGATGTCCAGCAAGGGGAATGTCATGTGCCAGTGTTAGGAGGAATTCCCTATACTGCAATGGAATGACCAGTCTCCTGGTAGCACCAGGTTTTGGGTCCGTTGCCTCAGTATAAAGGAGATTGTTCTCCCAATAAATCCTGTGAGTCACTGACATCCCCTGCTTCTTGTTTGACAGCTTGCTGTCTCAAACCCTCTAATGTGGGACAGGTGTGTTGTGCCACACTCAATTCCTCCCTGGCAGGGCCCCCAGCACCCAAAAGCTCAGCTGTGTCAGTCTGGAGCTCCTCTGGTGTAGGTTCTGCACAGGGCGTAGACTCTTCCTCATCAAACGGGGGAATCTTCAGGAGAGGGAGGGATAGTGGACAAGGGTTTGCCCTTTCTACCTCTAGTTTTTTTGGAGCATTTGGTCCATTGTTCCAGGATCCAAGTTTCCATGTCCTATTTGCTTCTTGGTCTGAACCCTGGTAAGAGCAAAGATGTGCCATGGAATGCCCAGCATTGCTGCATGAGCCTCCAATTCCACTTCAGCCCAAGTTGAAGTCTCCAAATCATTGCCCAGTAGTCATTTTACAGGTAGGTCAGTGGATACCACAACTTTCTTTGGATCAGTAACCCCAACCCCCAGTTGAGATTCAAAACAGCCATGGGGTTGCTAACAGTGTTATTATGGGCGTCAGTCACTTGATACTGATGACCAATTAGGTGTTGCTCGGGGGTACCAGGCTGTAGGCCTTAACCTGAACACCATTGTTTATGGGTTGTTGCTTGTACTTATCCATATTAAAGGGAAAAAAAACAAAGGTGGTAAAGGTCAATGGCACCATCAATGACTAAAACAGCCTCAGTGGTTTCCCTAACTAAACTAATCCTCACTACATTACCCAAAGTGAGCCCAGCTACACCCTTGGACTGGTTATTTGTAGTGTTTTCCCGCCACCACTGCTAAAACTAGGGGCACTAGTGGAAGCAGTGGGAGTTGTGGTGGTGAGAGTTTCGGTGTTCCTCTTGGGACAAGTGGCATCACTTGCCCAATTGCCTTTGATTTTACACAGGTAACACCAAGGCTTTTTCTGTTGGTTGGAAAAGGATTTGTGCCCACCCCCAGAAGATTTCTGTGGGCCTGATGAAGACTCTGACTTTTTATCTTTGTCCCCACCCTTATCATGAGACTTACCATCCTTCTTCTTTTCCTTATCACCCTATGTATGGGCTTTTCTACTCACCCTTGTTCTGACCCATTTGTCTGCCTTCTTTCCCAATTCTTGGGAAGAGGTCAGAGCTGAGTCTACCAAGTACTGGTGTAACAAGTCAGATACACTATTGTTAAGAATATGGGCCTATATTTATACTATTTTTGCGCCTCATTTGCGTCGTTTTTTGACGCAAAAACGGCGCAAACTTGCAAAATGCCATTGTATTTTGTAGGTTTGCGCCGTTTTGCGTCAAAAAGCGGCGCAAATGCGGCGCTAAAAAAAGTATAAATATGGGCCATGGTCTCTCAAAATCGGATTGTATAGACCCTCATAGTCAGATACTTTGCTGCAGTGTAACCAACCTTCTAAAGACTTCACTGAATAGTCCACAAAGTCTATCTAATCTCGTGAAGACTCTTTTTTGGTTACTCTGAACCTAATTCTGTATTGTTCCGTGGTTAGGCCAAATCCATCCAAGAGTGCTGTCTTCAAAACATTGTAATTATCTTAATCCTCCTCTCTGACAACAAGGAATCTGTCTCTCCCCTTGCCAGAAAAGATCAACCACAGAATAGCATCCCACTGTACCTGAGAGACCCTCTGAACATTACAGGCCCTTGGAAGTGCAGCAAACCATTGGTAGATGTAATCCACCCCTGTATGTAAGGGGGAACAATCTTGTGTGAATTTCTGGAATCAAAAGTGTTCTCCCTAACAATGTAACTCCTGAAACTGCTATTGCTGCTGCTACCAAACCCTGCCTTTCCTTTTCCACAGCTAAGGCTTCCCTATCTAGGGCCAACTGTTGCTGTTGCAGCCTCCGTCTAGCCTCCTCCAATCTCAACTTTCAGAGTTTCCTGTCTAGGGAGTTATCCTCAGGATTGGATGTGTGGGACACCTCAGAGACTGAAGTGACATGGGAATGAGCAGAGTTAGATCCTTCCCTAGCTTTAGTTATCCTGTTAACCTGGCCTCTAGGTGTGAAGGGAGCTCTACCTATGTGTGAACCCCTTCCACTGCCAGCTACACTAGATGGTTTGCTAGGGGGAATATTTTGTGAAGGACCCTCCTATAAATCTTCAGGCTGCTACCCTGATTCTACTAGGTTAGAATCCTTCCCCCCTCTCCTCCTCCTGGTTACCACACTGCTCCTGGTCATCTTGGAGAAGGAGATTCAATAGGAAATCCTTGTTAGGGTTCTTTTGAATCTCTAGGCTTCTCTCTGAGCAGAGCCCCCTCATAACTCTAAAGGTTAGGTTCTCATAAGAGGTTTTTATGACCCTAGAGGTGGCATCAGAGGAACACATAGTGATAGAAAGTTAGAGTAAAGTGAAAAGAAAGAGGAAGACCTATTTTATCTAACTTTCAGACTTTTAGAAAGCAAGTGAAAAGACTAGCTATACTTTTGTATAGCTCAAAGTATAGAGTACACTTTCCTGTGGAAAGCACCAATGTCAGAGTGATAAGGAAATTGCAAGTACTTATCCCACCGCTGCACCACCAATGTAGGAGGCTGTCCTGGTTTGCAGTGGGTACAAAAGGTACTTACACCTTATACCAGGTCGAGTTATCCCTTATTAGTGAAATGTAGTCAATGTCTAGAAGCCAGGCTGTCTAGAGGTAGCTGTAGGCAGCGTAGCCAAGGCTGAACTAGGAGACATGCAAAGCTCTTACAATGCCACTGTAGTCACACAGTTCTCACACACATGAAAGACAATACTCAGTGTCATAAAATAAAGAAAATTTATTTTAGTGACACAAGGCCAAAAATATTTTGGAGATTATACTCCCTTAGGAAGTAAGTAAATTACACAATATATACCCTAGTAACCAAAACCAGGTAAGTACACAGTAATAAAACTGTGCAAATAGTGAAAATCACAATGGGTTTCAATGGGCCTAGGGGGCACACAAACCATATACTAAAAGAATGCAAAAGTCGGTTTCCCACCTAGGCAAGTGAAGAATGTAGAGTGGCACTGGGAGTGTAAGAAAACACCAAAGGTAAGCAATAGACCCCACTCCAGAGCACAGGAAAGCAGGAGTAAAAAACAGTAAGCTTCCTTAAATGCACTAGAAGTCGATATATAGAAGATAATGCAAGAACCAGAAGAGACTGCAAGACACCAAAGATGGATTCCAGGACCTGAGGACCTGTGGAAGAAGGGGACCAAGTCCAAGAGGAACTGAAGAGTCCAGGGAGAACATGAGCCCCTGCTTACCCTGATGAATGTGCAAAAGAAGAACCACTGGTGAGAAGACAAAGGCAGTATTGCCCCAAAGAAGACAGATGTGGGTTCCTGGTTTGTGTAAAAGGTGTCCCATGCCGGATGGAAGAAAGCAGTCTGGTTAGCATCTCTGGATTCACTAACACGCCTTAGCACACACCAAAGGGACCTGGTGGCCAGAGCCCATGAGGCAGAGACAGAGGGGGCTCTCAGCAACTCAGAGAGCCCTCAGAAGACCAGGCAGCATGCACAAGAGTCCCGCAGCACGGGGACAAAGAAGGTGCAAATAGAGGCCCAAGCAGCATGACACAAAGGATTCCCACGCCGCCGGAGAACCACTCAGGAAGATATGTGTCGCAGGATGGAGTGATTAAGCTGGGGGCCTAAGCTGTGCTGTGCACGAAGACTTTTTGGAAATTCGCACACAAGCCTTGGCAACTGCAAGTCACGCAGTACACAAGGGTACTGTCTTGCGTGGGGAGGCAATCCCTTACCTCCACCAAAGTTGAACAGCTGGACATTGGGACTGTCGGAGTAACCTGTGTTACTGGCTCCACGCCTGTCATCTGGAGAGGGGACCCAAGGCACTGGTCCTTGCTGCAGAGCGGTGGCTGCTGAAGCATGGAAGTGACTCTGTCACTCAATGGGAGATTCCTTCGGTTCTTCTGGTGCAGGCTGAAGACAGGCAGTCCTCAGAAGATGCACAACCTGGAAACGGTTGCAGTTGCTGGCAGGAACTGAAGATACAATGTTGCATAAGTTGTCTTTGCTTCCTTGTTGCAGTTTTGTAGAGTTCCTGGAGCGCTCAGCAGTTGTTCCGTCAGTAGAAGATGAAGTAAAGGATGCAGAGGATTCCAGCTTGAGTCTTGCAATTCGAATCTGAAGAAACACCCAGAGGAAAAGACCCTAAATAGCCGTGAAAGGGGGATTAGTCACCTAACCAGGTAAGCACCTCTCAGGAGGGGTCTCTAATGTCACCTGCTGGTACTGGCCACTCAGATGTTCCCAGAGTGCCCCACCATCTTGGAATCCAAGATGGCAAAACCCAGGGACACTCTGGAGGATCTCTGGGCACTCCCCTTTCCTTTGTCCTGTCTCGCTTCAGAGCAGAGACTGGGGGGTCCCTGAGTCAGTGTAGACTGAATTATGCAAGGAGGGCATTTCCAGAGGCTCTTGGAGGATACCCCTTCCATGCCTGTAACACCTATTTCCAAAGGGAGAGGGTTTAACACCCATCTCCCAAAGGAAATGCTTTGTTCTGCCTTCCTGGGATTGTGCTGCTCAAGTCCCAAGAGGGCAGAATCCTGTCTGTGAGGTGGCAGCAGCCGGGGCTGCCTGGAAAACCTCTGAAAGCTGGTGTGGCAGTACTGGGGGTCCACAGTGGAGCCCTCAGAGTGTATGGGATTGAGCAACCAATACTAGAATCACTATTAGGGCACAATTCCCAGTTGATAGACACCTTACATGGCCATATATCTGGAGTTACCAGTTTGAAGCTGGGCATAGGTATTGACCTATGTCCAGTGCACATGTAAAATGGCATCCCCGCACTCATGGAGTCTGGGAAAATGGCCATGGATGACATGGGGGTACCTCTGCTAGTGCAGGGGTGCCCTCACACACAGGTACTTTGCACCCAGACCTCAGGGTTGGAAGACCTGATATATAGGTGACTTATAAGTGAACTGGTGCAGTGGAAATGGCTGTGAAATAGTGCATGCACTATTTCACACAGACTGCAATGGCATTCCTGTAGAAGCCTTTGCATTGGCTCCCTATGGGTGGCAACAGAAATGCTGCAGCCCGTAGGGATCCCCTGGAGCCCCAATGCCCTGGGTACCTAGGTACCGTATTATAGGTACTTATAAAGGGGAACCAGTATGCCAATTTGGAGTGAAATACTTATGAAGTGACACATTTAGAAACAGAGAGAGCATAAGTACTGGGGTCCGAATTAGCAGGTCTCAAGTGACAATTTAGAAAACAGTGAAACACGCTGACAAGCAGGCCATAAACTATAAGCACTGGGTTCCTGACTAGCAGGATCCCAGTGACACAGTCATAAACACACTGACATCTGGCAGAAATTCCGGGTAACATGCCGAAAACGAGGGTACTTTCCTACAGTCATGCTGCTTACTTCTATGTATTGTATTTTAATGGGAATGTAGGTATTTGTTTTGACATGTTGCTATGTTAGGAATATTTTCCTTTAAGGTTCCTTGGTGACATTCCAGAGTGACAGTTTCTTGCAGCCATCTGTTGAAAGTGGTCGCTGAGGTTTGCTTATTTCTGACTTCATCATCTACATCAATAAATCTATAAGAAATATCTTTATGCCTGGAGTTTTTTTTTCTTCATGTGATGCTATAACATGATTGGTGATAGGTTGTGAGGGTTATCTGAAGTATCTCATTACAGCGTTAATTGAGGCCATGGCTGTGACAATGCAAGTCCTACAAGATAGAAGAACCAGTGTCCCTCAAGATTAGCATTTTCATTTTGTGCTGATGTTTATCAAATTCGTGTAATTTACTGCAGGTACTGTGTTACTTTTTTCTTCATTTGGGGTCTATTTCTTGTAGAGCTTATACCTTGTCCAGTGTAAAGTTACAGTTAGTTTTATTTTAAATTCTGCCTCTGCACGACCTTCGACCAATACCTTTCGCTTACCTATTTGATTTAGCAGGCACTTACTTTGTTGCAGCATTCTGTAGGGCAACAAGTGCTTCGTGACAGTGAAGTTCTGAAGTCCTATGTGCCGAAACAATTTTTGGTGGCATGACACGTGTGTGTTACGCTGCTGTGGTACTACTAGAGTTTTCTGTTGCCGTGTTAAAGGCAGGCACATCTACCCAGTGATGTGCACACCTTAAAGGAGATTTCTCTTTCTCTTCGATCATATAAAACCAATTTTCCCAGTGTTTTTTCAATATAATTGTACATGCGGTGACAGGCTCACCTCTTTCAGTGCATCTGTTATTTCAAAGGCTCTAACCAGTGCATCTTATACTTATAAGTGTCAGTGATGCACACACATATTGGTGAGGAAGTTTGATTTATTTTCTGCACAAGCGCAGTGATGCGCATACCAAATCTGAACAAGTCTTGAATTTATTTTTAAGTTTAAAGAAATATAATTCTGGCTGAAAATTGTTATTTAAGAATGCAGAGCCCTGATTTTAGGCAAAGTTCCCTAATTTTGTATTTTTTACATTATTTGTAGTTACAACAAATTACTTCTATATATCAATATGTAAAATGCATATTTGCTGGTCGTCTTTTTATCAGAACCTGGGGCACCCAAAGTCAGGTGGAGCCAGTGGTATATATCTTTCAACAGTGATTTGATAGCAGTTGATGGGGTGGGCTTTTTGGCTTCAAGAAAGTAAGCTATGTTATATAACTGCTGAAGGGTTGAGGTTCAAAGGACTTTTGATCATCAACCACAGTTAAGTTGACCATCATCTACCCAATGGGAATTCATTGAGGCTGTTAAAAGATTTGAGAATCACCTTTAGGAAGATCCAAGTGTAATTGATGAAAGACACAGATTTTTCACACGCTAGCGCTATGAGCATGAAACTATTGACACTTTTGCCGCATAATTGAGAACTTTAGCCTTGTCATGTGTTTGTAAGGCTCTTAGAGAAATATTTCAGAAATAAAATTGTCGTGAATTGTTATGACACAAAAGTGGAAGGAAGAATTTTATGTTGTAGAAACCCCACCTTAGCAGAAACACTTGAGATAGCCAGAGATTTTGAGAGGTCTGTCTTAGCTTCCAAAGAATTCAGTAAGAGAAAATGCCTTAATGTGAAAGTCTAAATGCAATCGCATAGAAATATAAACCTGTGTCAAACAGTAAATCTAATGTCAGAAAAGGTGATGAGAATATAACATGTTTTAGATCTGGCTCTAAATTTTATCTGGCTAGTGCCAACGATTGTCCTGAGGTTGGTAAGTTCTGTTCCAAATGCAAAAAATTGGTTGTTTTTCACAGGTGCATAAAAAAACTTTATCATAGTAATGTTTGTTGACAATCAAGAAGTGAATACTTCTGCGTCCACTGCTATTGAGGTTGACAAAAACCCAATGAATAAGGAAAACCCCCAAAACGGAAAGGGAACACCTCAGAGCAATACAGAGGGCAGATCATGCCTTAGTACACAAGAAACGTGATCCCCCACGGGGGATCGAAGGACTTAACTTTGAACAACTCGATAGTGGAGGAGACATCCCTCAAGAAACGGAAAAAGAAACGAAAAAGGAATGCACGGAAAAAAACAAAGAGGATCCAGCAAAACTGCATATGGAAATCATTTGCTAAATTAAATAGTACGCAGTTTAAGTAATCAGAACGCACTGAAAACAGAACCAAGAGCTGCCAATCTAGACAGAACAGGTCAGAACGGCCAGTCAGCGAGGATAATTTTACGGGCGAACCAAGGCCCATATTTATACTTTATTTGCGCTGCGCATGCGTCATTTTTTGACACAAAAGCGGCGCTAACTCACAAAATACAATTGTATTTTGTAAGTTTGCACCACTTTTGTGTAACTAACCAACCTGCAGGTAACAACAAACAAATTTTAGATCATGGTTACCATCTTTGGTCAGATGATTGCACAAACATGGCAGCTCAAAAAGTATCCCAGGACACTAGATAATGCAGGACAATGCTGCCTCAGAGGAAAATAAATTACTTTTCATTCCTTGCTATAATTCAAAGGGGGCTTTTGACATTCTAAATAGAGGCACCATATTGAAGTTAATAAATGCGATTTTGCCCCTGGTCCACATCTCAACAACAGAATTGATGACTGTGGAGTTCACTCCACATCCAAACAATAAAGACAAAGAGGCAACGCTGACATGCTGGGCCACGTCCGCCATCATTGATCAAATTCTAGTACATCAAGACACGTTTAGCGCATGGGGCATAGTCCTGCAAAAACTAGAACCGCCCAGATACCCTAACCTTTTGGTACGGCAACAAAAGAAGGGCGGCTCAATCATAAAAGGGGCCGTGGGAGTAGAAACCTCCCCAAGCAGTTGGGACCACATAACAATTGTAAAGCACCAAAGCATGCTCCATCCTGGAATGCATCAACAGATCTTCGTTGATACTTCCTCAACAGTCAAACAGATGGGAAGGCAAAATCCAAAAAACAACAAACATAAGTGGTCCTGACGAAAACCCAGAATATCTCCATATTTGCTCCTGGGACACTCACGGTTTAAAAAATTTGGTCACCGACAGGGCTGCTCTGAGTTTCCTTCAGCTGTTTGAAATTGTCATGTTGCAGGAAACATGGTGCATGGAGCTGATACAAATGTTTCTGGGATAAACGTCTCTGCCAAACAACCTCAAAAACATGGACACCCCAAGGGGGGCCTCACAACGTATTGCTCCACAAAAATAAACTGGGTGATCAAACAGATCGACCTGGGAATCGACTGGCTGCTACTAATAAAATTGGAACACCGGGCGCCACTAGGCGACAACAGAACTTTGCTATTGGTTAACGTATACATACACCCTAACAAAACCCAAAACAGTGGAAACATTGAAACATTGACCAGTATTTTAAAAATGCTGCAGAAACAAAACAAGGACGCAATCCTCATTTTGTCTGGCGACTTCAATTTTGATTTGAAAAAAGGCAGCACAAAATACCCCAACAGAATATGCACATATACAAAGCTTGAAACCCTAGGCGTTGCCTGAAGACCTCTCCCAGAGGACGCTTCATCCGCAAATGTAACCTTTTCAAGCGGCACAAAAAAATCCAATATTGATTTTACATTAATAAACAAAATCGCATTGCCACTGGTCTCAGCATATAGGATCCAACAACGCACAGAGAGCGATCACTTTTCACAACTTATTAAGATCCGGAATGAATGGAATCGGCTCCCCACCGCCAACATCATAATTTCAGCCCCAGTGACTTATGATACAAAAAAACTGAAATGGAAGGGGCCGGGACTCGACAAAGTAATGGAAGAAGTGTACCACAGTGCAGGTACAACTAAAGAGCTCAAAGAGTTGCTAAGAGTGCAGGAACTAGAAGTCCACCCCCAAGGAGAACGAGTGATCGCTTGGATGTACTTGTGTGACTCCTTAATAAATACATTTTCCATCAAAAAATTTCTCCCAATTTCGGTCATAGAGTCAAAAAATAAAGTCAAGAGTCGCACAGAAGAAAAGACATGGTTCAACAGGACATTGCGCAATCAGAAAAATCAAGTCTTTAGAGAATTAAAAAAAGTCCTAAAGGACGTACACTGGGGGAGGAAATCTGATGACACAAGGCTTTCTGAACTAAGAGCCAACTATAAGAAAAACTGCTGGATGGCAAAACAGAGTTATCACGAGGATCTGTGGACCAAGCTGCTTATGTCCAACAAACAGAAAAATAACAAAAAGTTCTGGTAGCTAATAAATGGCCTTACGAAGGGAAAAAATCGACACACGAATGCAGGTATTGATGCAGCCACATGGGAAGCCCACGTACAGACAATATTTTCATTTCCAGAGCACCATGTGAAGGAGGAGACCACACAGATAGCCAACAACGTAAGTAAGATTAATTTTGGCTTCAGAGTAACAACGCAAACAGACTCATCTCCAAACGAAAACAAAGGAAAGCACGCATTAATGACCATTGACATAGAAACGCTGATAAACCTTATCAAGAAACTAAAAATGGAAGGGCAGCTGGTCAGAACGGTATTCTGAACGCCTTGTTTAGAGGAGACCCTTCATTCTGGGATTTGGCGTTGCTTTTTAACGATCTCTGAGGCTCAACAGGTCTTCCAAATGCATGGAAAGGCAGCATTTTCCACCCTATATACAAAGCAGGTAACCCCGCAAATCCTTCAAACTATAGGCTAAGTGCATTGATAGATGTGGAAGCAAAACTCTACACATCCTGTAAACTGCAACAACTAGCAGAATGGATTCATGACAGACAACTAATTCCACAATGCCAGGCAGGTTTCAGAGCTGGTATGGGTGCTTCCACCAACCTGGCAACCCTGGCTCTGCTGGGAAACAAAGCCAGGCTTAAGAAAAAAAGGTTACTTGCATGCTTTATTGATCTAAAGGCAGCTTTTGATTGCGTACCAAGAACCCACCTATGGGAGAAACTGAAAGGTTGGGGTCTACCATGCAGCCTTCTTGGTGCAATGATGGACTTGTATACAGGTACTTGGGCGCAAGTAAAAATCGGAAAGGGCAGCCACCTCACCAACAGAACATTAACAGCAAAAGGACTTAAACAGGAGTGTGTATTGGCTCCCACGCTGTTCAGCTTATATCTTGCAGACCTAGCTGAGGCTCAAGCTCCCGTAAATAGCCATCCACCAGTGTTGGCCAAGAAAGGAATTGCATGGCTATAGTATGCAGACGACATAGTTCTACTCAGCCATACACCTGTTGGGCTACAGCATAGCATTGATGCATTTTACACTTACATAACAATACAAGGCCTAGAATTGAATTTGAGTAAAACTAAGGTTGTCCGCCTAGTTGACAGGAAGTTTAAATCTGCTTCATGGTTCATAAATGGATCCTGGGTGGAGGTTGCACCCACATATAAGTACTTGGGATTCGCTATGGACGGTTCTTGTCTTTTCAAGCCGCAGCTTGCTGGCGCTCAAGCAAAAGCTCTCTCATTGACCTATGGCTTTAAAGTTCTAAAACAAAAACTGAGCTGCCCCTCATACACTCACCTGCTTTCTGTCATGGCAGCGCGGCTAATGCCCACCATCACTTATGGCGCCAAAATCATGCTGGGGAAGGAGGCAGTTTTTATCAATCGAGTCCAGACGAAGGCTTACAAAACAGTCTTTCGGATACCACGACCAGTATCTCCAGCTCAGGTTCGTTTAGAATTGGGTCTGAAAAACTATGAATTTCAGAGTAGATGTGCCTTCATTAAACTATGCTGGAGGGTGCGTGCAGCTGAGACTGGTACACTAAACAACCTATGTTGGATGGAAATTGAGGAGCAACAGCGTCATAATGATAAAAGCACCTGGGGTCATCACTTAAATAACTGCATTTTAGCATTAGGCTTGCTAGAAGCCTGGTACCTGAACTCGGACAAAAAGGAGTTTTTTATAAAGGCAAACGCTGTCACTAAGAAGAAATCTTTAAATTCTGACAAACAAAAACTGGCAAGTAGACAGCACGCCTGGACTATAATAACATCATACAAAACTTCACATGCACAGGAATATCTAGCTGCAACCTTCAACCAGTCGCTGAAACATCGGTTCATGCTTTTCCGCTTTGGGTTGATGGAAACCAAGGATATGGTCCCTTCATGGAAATAGCAGGACCTGACACACTCCTGTCGACTGTGTTGGTACAGTAAAGAGTCATTAGAACATGTTGTTTTCTGTGTGCCCGGCCTTGCAAAACCACAGGGCATTTTATCTGAAAAACATTTTTAAGACACTGAACTTACGCTCATGTAGACCGGCCATTATTAGCTGGCTCAGCGGACTTTCAATCCCGTTTTCTTGTTTAGGGACCAAATTCATGGTACAGACCCAGAAAGAATTTGTGAACAAAGTTGAAGCAGAGTGTGCAAGGGCCATCATTTTATGATTAGTAAAGCTCCGAAAGCTTTGTTCCAGCCAGAAAACAGCCCTAGGCACTATTTAAGATGCTCGCTCAGCTTCACTCATCTACTATTATAGTGTTCGCAAGGGAGCAAGAAAGTCCTAACCTTAAGTTTAAGACCAAGTTTTGGAATCAGTGGAGACCACTTTAGTTATGCACAACTCTTTATCATGCCATGTTTTAGTTTTAAGCTTTTATGTTTTTACGGGTCCCCATTAACATAATGAGAAGGCAAAGATTTATGTAATTATGTATTTTGAAATTGCAATGGTTTTAATTAACCGTGTCAATAAAAAATAGACTTTCAAACTTTCAAACTTAAGGTTGACACTAGCAAAAGAGTAGTTTTAGCAGTTAATACAGTTGAAACTTCCACTCAGGAGATCAAAGTAGGAGGTGATTTTGTATGCCAAGTAAGGAATGGAAGGTTTGACAGTAAAGTCACTGTTGATTGTTGATCACCTATCAGTATTATTTTTGAAGGAATGGAATGGAGTGAATCTTCTACCTCTGGATATTCATACTGTAGCATTTGGGGGAAGGTGGGGAAAGAAATTGATATGATTAGTTATTTTATGGAAGATATGTGTTACAAGGACAGATCAATTCAATCCAAAGTTTATGTAGCAAAAAAAGGATATACATTTTTGGGGGGAAAGACCAGGCCAAATTCGGGATAGTCCTCAGACCTGGCACTAAACTTACTATTTCCTTTGTAGAGAAAGTTACTGAAAATGTGAAATCTTGGATGATGTTATTAATAAGCATTGGTCTTTTTTTGAAGACCGATGAGGGCTGGTCAAAGCATATGAACCTAAGATCATGCTTAGACCAGATTCAGGCCCATATTTATACTTTTTGACACAAAACTGCGCTAACGCAGTTTTGCGTCAAAAAAATTAGCGCCGGCTAACGCCATTCTGAAGCGCCATGCGGGCGCCGTATTTATTGAATGACGTTAGCCGGCGTTAGCCGCCGGCGCCGTCTGGTGTGCGTTAAAAAAAACGATGTACACCAGGCAGCGCTGGCGTAGGGGGATATGGGGCTTGGGCGTCAAGAAATGGGGCAAGTCAGGTTGAGGCAATTTTTTCGCCTCAACCCGATTTGCGCCATTTTTTTTTCACTCCCAACCCCCATAGAAATGACTCCTGTCTTAGCAAAGACAGGAGTCATGCCCCCTTGCCCAATGGCCATGCCCAGGGGACTTCTGTCCGCTGGGCATGGTCATTGGGCATAGTGGCATGTAGGGGGCACAAATCAGGCCCCCCTATGCCACAAAAAAAAAAAAAAAACACTTACCTGAACTTACCTTAATGTCCCTGGGATGGGTCCCTCCAGCCTTGGGTGTCCTCCTGGGGTGGGCAAGGGTGACAGGGGGTGTCCCTGGGGGCATGGGAGGGCACCTCTGGGCTCCTTCAGAGCCCACAGGTCCCTTAACGCCTGCCTTTTGCAGGCGCTAAAAAACGGCGCAAAAGCGGCCGTACGTCATTTTTTTTGACCCGCCCACTCCCGGGCGTGATTTTTGCCCGGGAGTATAAATCCGACGCACATGCCTCGGAGTCGATTTTTTAGACGGGAACGCCTACCTTGCATATAATTAACGCAAAGTAGGTGTCCACACTAAAAAATGACGCTAACTCCATGGACTTTGGCGCTAGACGCGTCTAACGCCAAAGTATAAATATGGAGTTAGTTTTGCGTCGAAATTGCATCAAAAAATATGCCCCTCAATCTCTGTAATCCTCAAGGTGCAAAATGTTCCTTTGAGTATTAGGGCAAGGCTCAAGGAGCATCTGCAAAAGTTGTGTTCATAAGGGGTAATTAAGCCAATAGATTTGTCACAATGAATTTCCCCCATACTTGTGGCCATAGAAAAATTAGAAAAATCTGGGGACCGTACTTGTTTTGACATGTTGCTATGTAACAAAATATTTAATTGAGGTTCCTTGATGACATTCCAGAGTGACAGCTTCTTGCTGACTTCTCTTGGAGGTGGACAGTGAGGGATGCATCATTTACATAAATAAATCTGTAAGAAATATCATCATGCCTGGAGTCATTTTCTTGTTATGCTATAACAACCTGCCCTATCACTTTCACAAAACTACATTATGAGACTGCATGTGTAGTGCTGTGTTTAAAATCACAAAATGAGGCCTACTTACAGTGTCTAAATTATGGAAAAGGGTCCATACTTGACTCAAATGTGAGGTACACTAACATTTGTCCATAGGCCTCTGACAAAGCAACATATACCTTCAAAGACAGCAGTTTCAATTGCTATATCATGTACTCAACTCAACATACAATGGTATAAATTCTTAAATATGAGATGATGACAAACTAGTGAATGTAAAAAAAAAACATTAATGTATCAAAACTATCTAAACTGCCTACACCTACCTAGCCTAGAATAACTAAGCTTAACATTAGCCTAAACTATTGCAACTTATTTTAAACTATATTAAGTTCACATAGCTACATACAAAATATACTTAAACACCAACCCATAATTATACTACTTATATATTAATCCTAAACAAATATATATGTTTTTAGTATTTTTTTTTTTAAACACTAAGGGCATATTTACAAGCCCCTTGTTCCTCCTTGGGCCACCCTAACATACATTTTTTTTAATGCTAAGGAGGTGTTAAGGAGGTTCCCACCATGACCACATTTACAAAGACATGCATTGCACCACTTTGCAACCGCTTCCACCATATTATACATGCACCAGGTATAATGTATGCAAGAGGGCTGTTCCCATGTAGCGAGGCCCAAATAAATGTCACAATGAAATTTACAAGATTTCACTTCACCATTTTTTCCATAATTTTTACCACTTACTCAGGGCAGGCGTTAAAGTGCCACTCCCATAATAACCTATGGGCCTTCCTGTGTTTTGCCGGACTAGCACCATAGTTTATGGTGCTAATCCAGCAAAGTGCCACAATAGTGTCTTAAATGATGACGCTATTGTGCTATTGTAGGAGGCTGGCCTGGTTTGTAGTAGTTACCTTGCGTACTTACACCTCATACCAGGTCCAGTTACCCCTTATTAGTGAAATGTAGTAGTGTTCTAGCAGCTTAGGCTGATAGAGGTAGTTATAGCAGAGCAGTTTAGGCTGAACTAGGAGACATGCAAAGCTCATGCAATACCACTTATAGTTACACAGTACTTATACAAGACAATACTCAGTGTTACCAAAAATAAAGGTAGTTTATTTGGGTGACACCGTAACAAAAATATCTTAGAGGTAAGCATTATACACAATATATACACTAGACATCAAAATAAGGCAAGTAATTAGTCATAGAATAGTGCAACTAATAGGACGTGCTATAGAACGCAATGGGACAAAATAGGTCTGGGGCAACACAAACCATATACTAAGAAAGTGGAATGCGAATAACGAATTGCCCCCTAGACAAGTGTAGTGTGTGGAGAATCGCTGGGAGAGTAAAAATACAATAAAGGTAAGTAAAATACCCCACCCCAAAGCCCAGAATAGCAGGAGTAAAGTACTGCAAGTTTCCTTGGGACACACTACAAGTCATGATTAATGTTATTGCAATAACCGACAAAGTCTGCACCCTTCAAAGCATTTCCAGAGCCTGGAGGAGGCTACCCCTCCCCAGCCTGTTACACCTATTTCCTAAGGGAGAGGGTGTAACACCCTCCTCCCAAAGGAAATGCTTTGTTCTGCCTTCCTGGGACTGAGCTGCTCAGACCCCAGGAGGGCAGAACCCTGTCTGTGAGGTGGCAGCCGCTGTAACTGCATTGCAAGCCTCAGAGAGCTGATTTGGTCCATAGTGGCGCCCCCCAGGATGCATGGAATTGGCTCCCCAATACCGGATTTGGAATGGGGGACAATTCCATGATCTTAGACAACTTACATGGACATATTGGGAGTTACCACTGTGAAGCTGCATATAGGTATTGACCTATATGTAGTGCACACGTGAACTGGCGTCCACGCACTCACAAAGTCCTGGGAATTGGCTCTGAACTATGTGGGGGCACCTTTGCTAGTGCAAGGGTGCCCTCACAGTTAATAACTTTGCATGTAACCTTCAGCAAGTGAAGGTTAGACATATAGGTGACTTATAAGTTACTTAAGTGCAGTGAAAATGGCTGTGAAATAGTGTGTGCACTATTTCACGCAGGCTGCAATGGCAGTCATGTGAAAGGGTTTGTCTGAACTCCTTATGTGTGGTAAAACAAATACTGCAGCGCATAAAGATCTCCTGGAACCCCAATGTCCTGTGTACCTAGGTACCATATACTAGGGACTTATAAGGGGGGGTCCAGTGTGCCAATTGAAATTGGTAAGTGAAGTCACTAGCCTATAGTGACAAATTTTAAACCAGAGAGAACAGTACTGAGTACTGAGTACTGGGGTTCGGGTTAGCAGACCCTCAGTGACACAGTCAAGCACTACTGAAAACACACACATTAGGCCACAACCTATGAACACTGGGGTCCTGGCTAGCAGGATCCCAGTGACACAGTAAAAACACACCAACACACACTCACAAACAGGTCAACAGTGGGGGTAACCATGCTAGAAAGTGGCTACTTTCTCACAGCTACCGTGTGCCATTAGGGGAGTGTAGGTCAATGTAACAAAAGTGGCTCATTGGAGATGATGCACCACTTTCTTGTAAATATGCCCCAAACATCAACCTTCCACCCGCTTAAAAATACTCCTACTAAATAACAGATTTAAAAACAACTAGCTATAAAATACTATTTACCTTACATTTATCTACTCCAAACCTACACCTATGCCAAACCCTAACTAATACTATGGGCCTAATTACAACTTCAGCTGTTCTTTTGGAAGACCACCGAAGCCGTTGCGGGTAACAGACTGGTAATGCCGGCAGTCTGTTGCCTGCCATATTCGGAGTCATTGGAGGACTTCAGCCCATTTATAGGCGGAAGTCCGACTCCGAAGAGGCAGTTGCATCACCAGCACTTGCACCCCATCAAGACTCATCTCCTCCCAGACACCCTCCTCGATGGAGAAGGTAAGTGGTCGTCCAAAAAGGGGGGGGGCAGGAGGGTGTCTGTGGGTGTGTTTGTGCGTGTATGCAGAGGAGTTTTAGTGTGTGTGTGTGTATGCGAAGGGGGTGAATGCGTGCGTGTACGCGATTGAATGTGAAAGTTTGTGTGCGTGTATGTGCGCGTGTATGGGGGTGTCTGAGTGCATGTGTGCGAGTGAGTGGGAGTATGTGTTTGCATGTTTGCGACTGAGTGGGGTTGGTTGTGTGATGTATGCGTATGTCGAGGGGTGTGTATGTGAATGCATGTGTATGTGAAGGGGTGAAGGTTGTTTGTAAGTGTCTGGACGGGAACGGGGGTGTGTGCATGTGTGTGGACCTGTGGGGGTGCATGTGCTGGCGACAGAAATGGGGATTCTTGTTGCCGGGTACGTGACCGCCAGGGTTTTTGTGGCGGGGTAACTGCCACGGAAAGCACGGCGGTCTGCAGTCTTGTAATCTGGCCAACAGGCTGAGGCCTGGTGCCTGGTTGGAGGTGCACAATGCCAGCCATGTAGGTGCAACTGCAACGGCAGGCCAGGAAACGTTGTGGAGTTTTGGCTTCTGCCAAGCCCCAGAGATCATGATGTAGCGGTCTTTACTGCCGGGTCCGCGCAATGAGGGCCCATGTCTAAGAACAGGAAAAAATGAACCAGCATAAAATAATAGGGAAAATGAACATCCTGAGGGAGAGGCTCAAATTTGGCTGCAATCCTTTCCACGGCCTCCTCCAATCTCAACATTATTACTTAGAGGCATGCCTGCTCTTGTTCAGTGCCACGCATCCTTCTCTTAAGTTTGGCAACTCCCTGAGAATCATGTATTTGAATAAAGATCCCCTGTCATGCCTGGGACTCCTGTCCTTTGTAGCTATCTGCTGTGATGAAGTTCATGGTCCTGCTATGGCCTGTGTCTGGACTGTCTGCTGCTGCTTGTGTGGTGCCTTCAATTCTCCCATGTCCCTTTGCCCTTTCATTTAGCACCCCCATCTTCCAGTATGCCTTTGCGATGTGGCGGATATGGGGATAGGGTTCCTTCAGAGGTGCGTCATCTGTCATTTTATCTAGAGAGTTAAAGGAAAAGCATATTAGCTCAAGTTGTAGATGTTTAGGATTTTTGTAAAAATAGCCATACATTCATATGTGACAGTCCAGACCTACACCAAAATTTGAGATAGACATATGAAAACTATACCTTCAGTACACAGACATTTCCTAATCAAACGAGGCAAACTGAGTCAAGTGCAATCAGTGTAGGTGTATAATATGGAAACATAGGTCCTCATTTTGACATTGCCAGTCTTTTACAAAGACCGCCAATATCACGACCACCAAATAACTGCCATGTTGGCGGTCATTAGACCATCATATCATGGCTGCTGGCTGCCCTCTGCCACTATTAGGTGGGAAAGCAGGAAGTAGCCATCTTGGTGGTAGGCAGTCTAGTGGAGGTTGCTCCACTGCCACCACCACGTCTCCACAACACAGCCCGCCATATTACATCACTGTAGACGGCGTGGCAGTGTTGTAGTGATGGGGGGCTGCCAGCAGAGCAAGCGTCATGGACCCCGTTACCTCCTGGATGAACACCAGGCAAGGTGATCAACCTACAGGGGAGGGGGGATGTTGAGTGTTGTGTGCGTGAATGGGGGTGTGAGTTTGTGTGAATGGAGGGGGTGAATGGAGGGGGTGGGGGTGTTGTGTGTGTTTGTGTGCATGTGTATGCAATTGTATGTGTGCTTGTGTGAATGCCTGGATGTTGGGAGGTGTTTTGGCCGTGTGTGTATGTGTGTGTGAATGAGTGGGTGTATGTGTGCGTGTATGTATGTATGTGTGATGTGTGCCTGCGTGGAAGTACAGGGGTGGGGGGTTCCGAATGGGAATCTGGGGAAGGAGGGTGTCACTGCTTGGGGGGGTGGTGGGTTTCTGATGGGGTTGGGGGTAGGGAGAGGGTCCTACATGCAGGAGGGGTTGGCGGTACAGGTGGTGAACTGGCTGCAATGCAGCCAGTTCACTACCGTTGTCATAATTTGGAGGTCCTGTACCACCACACTGTCGGCAGTCTGGCTACCACCGCCGGAGTGGCAGAGCAGGACCGCTAGGGTCATAATGACCCCCATAGTCACAATATGATTATAACCATATCTCTCATAACAGTAAGTCATGATGATGTGACAGTAGAATATTGGACACATGGACTAGATATTAAGGGGCATATTTATACTCCGTTTGCGCCGGAATTGCGTCTTTTTTTTTTGACGCAATTCCGACGCAAAACTAACTCCATATTTATACTTTGGCGTTAGATGCGTCTAGCGCCAAAGTCCATGGAGTTTGCGTCATTTTTTAGCGTGGACACCTACTTTGCGTTAATGAGATGCAAGGTAGGCGTTCCCGTCTAAAAAATTGACTCCGAGGCATGTGCGCCGTATTTACACTCCCGGGCAAAATTCAAGCCCAGGAGTGGGCGGGTCAAAAAAAATGACGTACGCCCGCTTTTGCGCCGTTTTTTAGCGCCTGGAAAAGGCAGGCGTTAAGGACCTGTGGGCTCTGAAGGAGCCCAGAGGTGCCCTTCCATGCCCCCAGGGACACCCCCTGTCACCCTTGCCCACCCCAGGAGGACACCCAAGGCTGGAGGGACCCATCCTAGGGACATTAGGGTAAGTTCAGGTAAGTCATTTTTTATGGCATAGGGGGGCCTGATTTGTGCCCCCCTACATGCCACTATGCCCAATGACCATGCCCAGGGGACATAAGTCCCCTGGGCATGGCCATTGGGCAAGGGGGCATGACTCCTGTCTTTGCTAAGACAGGCGTCATTTCTATGGGGGTTGGGAGTCGAAAAAAATGCTGCAAATCGGGTTGAGGCGAAAAATTTGCCTCAACCTGACTTGCCCCATTTTTTGGCGCCCAAGCTCCATATCCCCCTACGCCGGCGCTGCCTGGTGTACGTCGTTTTTTTCCACGCACACCAGGCAGCGCCGGCAGCTAACGCCGGCTAACGTCATTGATTAAATACGGCGCCCGCATGGCGCTTCAGAATGGCGTTAGCCGGCGCTAATTTTTTTGACGCAAAACTGCGTTAGCGCAGTTTTGTGTCAAAAAGTATAAATATGGCCCTAACTCTTTTGGTGCTGGTATTGCATCATGCAAGTGAGGTCTAACTGGGTCATAAAAGCATGTGAAAGGTGATAAGGTAAGCAATTACAGGTGGTGTGCTTCTTCACTGCATGATCCAGCTGCAGCGCACATTGCAGACTTTACTTAAATAGTGTCTTATAGCAGAAACATAGATGGAGGGTGGTTGGCACCGTCCTGCAAGGCATTACTGTATTACTCTTCACCAATTTATCCTCAGGCAAATTACCTGAAGTCTGACATATAGCTTCTGGCATACAGTTGTAGCAAAACCATGATGATCTTTAGATAATTACCTTTAGATACAATTGTCTGTACACTAATTCTCCCAGGGCTGCAGTCGTCAGTGCACAATTTAAATAGGAAAATGCATCTTAGGAATGTGTGTGTGCCTGCTGAAGTACTCATCTGTACAAGAACGTTGTTGGATATAATGCAGGGATCCTTGCACAATGATGCAAGGGTGACAGTATTTGTGCTAGCTAGTCTAACTTACCTCACCAGTAGGTAAGCAGTTCTCTGCGCTGTATGCTCCTAATGCAATGCATTCCTGCATGTGAACATTTAAACAGTTCAGCAACATGACTTTGTACCTTGCATTGTATGAATGCATCTCAGAAATGTAACATAGGCAATATACAGGGCATGAGTTTGACATTTCAATGCCAATCCATGTGCAGACTAGTGTGTTTGTCCAGCTGGCCACACCATGCCAATGACATTGTATCCATCCATTGACGTCCTCTATAGGTTTAACAGCAATAGCATTTGCACAATGTGCTCCAAACTATACACATTAAACTGAGATATGAAGTCTGATTTACAGTTTAGACATGCAAAACCAAATTACCAGAACCATACCACGCGGACATGTACACTCACAATGTGCATCAGTCAGGCAGTGGGTAAATAGAGTAGCAGGCCCACATCCCTACAACCTGTTTGGCATCAGTGTAATTGTTCCTCTGTCACTTCATTTCTCATAGGTATGCCATGGACTACTCCAATTGGGCACAAGTACCCCTGACACTGGATAACAACAACCATACCTCAGGTTAAGTAAATGATGATTCATCAATACATATGAAAATGTACATCCTTACTGAAAAACATGGTGAGATTTAGTTTGTTCTCTGTCATGGGTCAGCTCTTTGTCCTATCACAACAACATTCACAACATCTATCGTAGGAAAAATAATTTTATTCTGATGTACCCTGCTCACACGGTTCTACATTATTTAACAGTTTGGCTATTACATTGACACACAGCTACAAGGACTGGTATGTGTCACCAAACATGTGCAGTGTTGATGTGCAGGAATCTTTACCCACACCAAAAGTTAGTCACACTGATATTATGTAGCAGGAGAGATTAAATGTATGCAGCATGTATGAGCATAGTATGCTGCAAGATGAAGCAATATATGTGACATATTAACACACATTTTCTAATAATCAGAATTCTTGATACTATCAACCTGTGCCCAGACAAGCTTAGCCAAGCTCATTCACTTTGTTGCTTTATCTGTCAAAACATTGTTGTTTGTTATGTGTGTGCCATTCGTGATACAACAGACTTTTGTTGAACATCTGCATATTTAGCACCAGATAATAGTTCATGTGCCAAAAGCATCAAAACTATAGATTTGCAAAAATCGCAAGAGATGCAAAAGATGCATGAATCATGTGAGCCTGTATTCACTGCCCTTACATGCACATTGACATGCATCTTTGTCAATTCAATATTATTCCATGGACAAGTTCAGTTGTGTTGGCACAATGGCAGTTAGTTAGTTGCAGGTGATTGATACCTCCTCCTTACACATCACAGTGTTACAACTATCCTGGATCACACACTAACATTAAAGAGCTCCAACCATGTACTCATTACACTTTCTGGTTTCATTGGGATCCCGGAAGGTGTCAACTTCTCCCTGGGTGAATGGGACAAGTCCACTGATAAGACAAAGATTTGAACATTGCATTGTAAATAGTGTGGTTATGACATTCCAATGATTAAAAAAAATTCAACAATCTTGACACCCATATGTATACTTTGCATGAATATGGGATGCAGCTAGTCACCTTGAATGCCAGAGCTGGCTGGCAGTTGAAGGTGAGAGGTGTCTAACATCACATACCTGAAACATGCCTCAGGCATTTGATCTTTTCTGTACTGCAGGACATCATCATCTTAGGTCCCCTTGCACCCTGACACAAGGGTGAAACCATTTTCCCTAAACAGACCAAAGTAGTTCTGCAAGGGAAAGGACAGGCATACACCATATGTAACATTGTAAGGACCATATCAGACTTTTCATGGCGCTGGTACACAAAGGTCTGACTAGCAGCAATGCATGCTACCATACAACATGGTATAAAGGTGCATGGCTTGTGAGCACATTTGCATTGCTCTGTTCTGGAAGGGCCACCTTCCTACCCAAAAAAATTGCCGGCTGTATTATCATCCACCGATGTTTGCCGCGCAATGCAGCACACATAAATATTTTAACATAAATGGAGATTGAACATATATTTTCTCCTTACCCATCAGAGGTACAAGTTTACCAATTTTTGGATCCTTCCCTCGTCAATCATGTACGTTAAATTAGGAATTGCTTCTGAATCCATGTGTGTTCAATGTAGACAGCCACCCACAATGCACAGAACAGGTCCCTGGGGCAGGGAATAGCAACGCAGCAATGGGCCCTGAGTTGTATTACACTAGATTTATGTACCCATTACGAGCCACATAAAATAGCCTTGTGTTGCTAAAATAATGGCACTTTAATGTTTGCATTGCACTTGAAGCAATTTGCACTGTGCAAAATCCAACAGCCACACTAAAAAAATCTGCCCCTTTAACGTTTACATTTTGCATAAACTATATAGTAACATTTATACAAGCACATGGTACATACATACATACATACGTACGGGGACATCAAACTGCAATCCCAGGATAACCACCAGATCCACCTATGTGCCACAAAATCAGCCCAGTGATGTTTGAGCTGGGAGACGGTGCGATCACCTCAGAATACCTGGCACACATGCCAACGCACCTTCTCTTAGTGATCCTTCCTGTCCTATCAGTGGTAGCCCTGGCTGACCCCGCCCCCAGAGGCCACCATGTAAGGCAGGTAATGCAGTAAGGCGCAATATGAGGCCCCTAACCTCTACCTCATTATAATATGTACCCCTATCCTTTCCCAATACTCAAGCCCTCCTAAACCCACTACACCACAAACACCCTTTAACCTCTTAAGTGCGGGCGTCGGCCACTGGCCGACGCCCACACACCCTCCCTGGTGCGGGTCACGACCAGTGGCCGACACCAGGAAGGGCATTAATAAATCCTCGGGTGCGTCGCACCCGAGGATTTTTTTTTTTTTTTACCCCCCCCGGGAGACACGGAAGCTACCGTGTCTCCCCCCGCCCCCCACCCGCCCCTTTGTGACGTCAGCGCGCCGCGACGTTGCAAAGGTGTTTTCCCCATGAAGGCAGGAAGCAGCCTTGCGGCCGCTTCCTGCTTTCATGGGGAAAACGGCCTTTTACACGTTCGGGAAGGCCTCGTAAGAAAGGGGAGAGTCTCCCCTTTCTTACGAGGCCTTCCTGAAAGTGTTTCCTGGCCCCCGATCGCAGCACAGCTGCGATCGGGGGCCAGGAAACACTTTCAGGAAGGCCTCGTAAGAAAGGGGAGACACTCCCCTTTCTTACGAGGCCTTCCTGAAAGTGTTTCCTGGCCCCCGGTCGCAGCTGTGCTGCGATCGGGGGCCAGGAAACACTTTCAGGTTTCCTGGCTCCCCCGATCGCAGCACAGCTGCGATCGGGGGGGTCAGGAAACATTTTGAAAAGGCCTCGTAAGAAAGGGGAGAGTCTCCCCTTTCTTACGAGGCCTTCTGAAACGGTTTCCTGGCCCCCGATCGCAGCACAGCTGCGATCGGGGGCCAGGAAACCCCACTAGACACCAGGGATTTCACTTTTGGGGGGGGGCCCCCCCCCCCCGGAAAACGGGCCGCCCCCCCCCGGCATAATTTTCTTCCCAAAAAAAAAAGGTAGGTGCCCCCTGGGGGGTGGGGGGGGGGGCGCAATCGCGCCCCCCCCAGGGGAATTTCTTTTTTTTTCAAAAAAAAAAAAAAGAAATGACAGGGGGTCGCCCGTGGGCAGGGTGACCCCCTGTGGGGGCAATTTTTTTTTTAGATGTTGTAGGGTTTCCCTGGGGGCCATTTTGGCCCCCAAGGAAACCATACAACAACTAAAAAAAAATATATGTATATATCTATATATATATATCTATGTAGATAGATATATCTAGGTACATGGATATATCTATAGATATATCTATGTAGATATATATATATATATATATATATATATAGGTAGATCTGTATCAAAGAGATTTATAAAGCGCGCTACTCACCTGTGAGGGTCTCAAGGCGCTGGGGGGGGGGGGACGGAGGGACGGAAAGGGGCTAGGAGGTTCACTGTTCAAAAAGCCAGGTTTTGAGGCACTTCCTGAAAAGAAGTAGGTTTTGGGTCTTGCGAATGTGGGTTGTGAGTGCGTTCCATGTTTTGGGTGCAATGTAGGAGAAGGATCTGCCCCCGGTGGTGGTGTGTTTGATGCGGGGGACAGAGGCGAGAGAGAGGTCAGCTGAACGGACGTTTCGTGTGGGGGTGTGGAAGGTGACTCTCGTTGAGGTAGGCAGGGCTTGTGTTGTGGAGTGATTTGTGTGCGAGGATGAGGATCTTGAAGGTGATCCTTTTGTCAATGGGGAGCCAGTGGAGGGATTTGAGGTGTGGAGAGATGTGTTCGTGTCAGCGGAGGTCGAGGATGAGTCGTGCTGCTGAGTTCTGGATGCGTGTAGTTTGCACTTGAGTTTTAGAGCGGTGCCGGCGTAGAGGGCGTTTCTGTAATCAAGCCTGCTGCTGATGAGTGCGTGAGTGACAGTTTTTCTGGTCTCTGTGGGGATCCATTTGAATGTTTTTCAGTATACAGAGTTTGTTGAAGCATGAGGAGGTAAGAGCGTTGATTTGTTGGGTCATAGAGAGGGAGGAGTCTAGGATGATGCTGAGGTTGCGTGCGTAGTTGGCGGGGGTGGGTGCAGGGCCTAGCGTGGTGGGCCACCATGGGGGGTCCCAGGTTTTTTTGGTGAGGGCCAAAGAGGATTATTTCGGTTTTGCTTGAGTTGAGTTTCAGGTGGTTGGCTGTCATATATACATCACTTTTGTCAATATGTGTGTGGTTTCCCTGGGGGGAAAAGGGTCCGACTTGTCTAGTGGCAGTTTTAGTGCCATAAAGAAGCGCAGAAGGTTTATATGCCTACTGCAAAGAGCACATCTGTATTTTATGTAAATAGCTGAGTACATTAGTAAAGTCTATGGAGAGATGAAGGGCACTTTTGCTGGGTGGTAATGAGGGAATCCGAGGAGGAGGGAGTGGGAGCACCAATAATGATTGTTGGACTGGGCGCAGGAGGTCCTAAAGACTGTGACGAATGGTATGTGACAAGGTGTTTTTGAGCGTCTTGGAAGTACGTGCTGATTGAGGGAAGAAGCGCAGGTAAGGTGGCCTCTACTGTTGCACGTATCTCACACACACCATCGATTTTGTGACTGTCTACGTAGGCTAGTGTTTTAGAGCAACAGTTTAGCCAATAGCAGAGATGGCATCTTGATGGATGACTGCTGCCTGCACTCGGGTTATAGAGGACCGCTCTGACATAGGATCAGAGACTGAGACATCAGATACTGAGACAGCATCTGAGGGATAGGACAATGGCGCAGACTCTGGGAGTGATTTTTCAGTCAGAGGAGTCCCATTCGAAAACTCCTCTTCCAGGACATTATGAGGGAGGTGATGAGGACAGTCCTGCTGTCCCTTCGCAAGCTGTTCGTGCAACTGGGTAATAGTGGGTTAGGCCAACCCAGAGAGCAGGTGAATGCGGCGGCAAGCAGAGAGAGAGTGCTCTCTTGGGAGCTCACCAATTTAGTTCAGCCCCAAATTCCACCACCCAAATCATATTGTGGAGACATCAAAATTGTCTATGGCAAAACAAACTGGTTTTGTAAGGCAGGCACCTGTGTTTTTGGTCCTGGATTCGGCGGCCATATAGAGAAACACACTAAACCCAAACATTTCTGGAAACTAGACATTCCGGGGAGTCCACAGAGGTGTGACTTGTGTGGATTCCCCAAAGTTTTCTTACCCAGAATACCCTGCAAAGCTGAAATGTTGAAAAAAACCTCTATTTTTCTCGCATTTCTGTCACACAAACTACAGGAATATGCTGGGATCCACAACATTCCTACCACCCAGTGACTCCTCACCTGTCCTGATAAAAACACTACCCCACTTGAGTGCCTACACCTAGTGCCTGTGTCAGGAATGGATCACCCCAGGGTCAACAGCTGCCTCACGTAAGGACCAACATCGACCGTTGTGTGATCTATTCCTGTCGCAGGCACCAGGCCTAACCACACAAGTGAGGTATCATATTTATCGGGAGACTTGGGGGAACGCTGGGTGGAAGGAAATTTGTGGCTCCTCTCAGATTCCAGAACTTTCTGTCACCGAAATGTGAGGAAAACGTGGTATTTTAGCCACATTTTGAGGTTTGCAAAGGATTCTGGGTAACAGAACCTGGTCCGAGCCCCACAAGTCACCTCATCTTGGATTCCCCTGGGTTTCTAGTTTTCAAAAATGTGCTGGTTTGCTAGGTTTCCCCAGGTGCCGGCTGAGCTAGAGGCCAAAATCCACAGGTAGGCACTGTTTTCTATGAAAAAATGTGATGTGTCCACATTCTGTTTTGGGGCATTTCCTGTCGCGGGCGCTAGGCCTAGCCACACAAGTGAGGTATCATTTTTATCGGGAGACTTGGGGGAACGCCGGGTGGAAGGAAATTTGTGGCTCCTCTCGGATTCCAGAACTTTCTGTCACCGAAATGTGAGGAAAACTTGTTTTTTTAGCCACTTTTTGAGGTTTGCAAAGGATTCTGGGTAACAGAACTTGGTCCGAGCCCCGCGAGTCACCCCTCCTTGGATTGCCCTAAGTCTCTAGTTTTCAGAAATGCACAGGTTTGGTAGGTTTCCCTAGGTGCCGGCTGAGCTAGAGGCCAAAATCTACAGGTAGGCACTTCTCAAAAAACACCTCTGTTTTCTTCCAAAAATTTGGATGTGTCCACGTTGCGCTTTGGGGCGTTTCCTGTCGCGGGCGCTAGGCCTACCCACACAAGTGAGGTATCATTTTTATCGGGAGACTTGGGGGAACGCCGGGTGGAAGAAAATATGTGGCTCCTCTCAGATTCCAGAACTTTCTGTCACCGAAATGTGAGGAAAACTTGTTTTTTTAGCCACTTTTTGAGGTTTGCAAAGGATTCTGGGTAACAGAACCTGGTCCGAGCCCCGCGAGTCACCCCTCCTTGGATTGCCCTAGGTCTCTAGTTTTCAGAAATGCACAGGTTTGGTAGGTTTCCCTAGGTGCCGGCTGAGCTAGAGGCCAAAATCTACAGGTAGGCACTTCTCAAAAAACACCTCTGTTTTCTTCCAAAAATTTGGATGTGTCCACGTTGCACTTTGGGGCGTTTCCTGTCGCGGGCGCTAGGCCTACCCACACAAGTGAGGTATCATTTTTATCGGGAGACTTGGGGGAACGCCGGGTGGAAGAAAATTTGTGGCTCCTCTCAGATTCCAGAACTTTCTGTCACCGAAATGTGAGGAAAACTTGTTTTTTTAGCCACTTTTTGAGGTTTGCAAAGGATTCTGGGTAACAGAACCTGGTCCGAGCCCCGCAAGTCACCCCTCCTTGGATTCCCCTAGGTCTCTAGTTTTCAGAAATGCACAGGTTTGGTAGGTTTCCGTATGTGCCGGCTGAGCTAGAGGCCAAAATCTACAGGTAGGCACTTCTCAAAAAACACCTCTGTTTTCTTCCAAAAATTTGGATGTGTCCACGTTGCGCTTTGGGGCGTTTCCTGTCGCGGGCGCTAGGCCTACCCACACAAGAGAGGTATCATTTTTATCGGGAGACTTGGGGGAACGCCGGGTAGAAGGAAATTTGTGGCTCCTCTCAGATTCCAGAACTTTCTGTCACCGAAATGTGAGGAAAACTTGTTTTTTTAGCCACTTTTTGAGGTTTGCAAAGGATTCTGGGTAACAGAACCTGGTCCGAGCCCCGCGAGTCACCCCTCCTTGGATTGCCCTAGGTCTCTAGTTTTCAGAAATGCACAGGTTTGGTAGGTTTCCCTAGGTGCCGGCTGAGCTAGAGGCCAAAATCTACAGGTAGGCACTTCTCAAAAAACACCTCTGTTTTCTTCCAAAAATTTGGATGTGTCCACGTTGCGCTTTGGGGCGTTTCCTGTCGCGGGCGCTAGGCCTACCCACACAAGTGAGGTATCATTTTTATCGGGAGACTTGGGGGAACGCCGGGTGGAAGGAAATTTGTGGCTCCTCTCAGATTCCAGAACTTTCTGTCACCGAAATGTGAGAAAAACTTGTTTTTTTAGCCACTTTTTGAGGTTTGCAAAGGATTCTGGGTAACAGAACCTGGTCCGAGCCCCGCAAGTCACCCCTCCTTGGATTCCCCTAGGTCTCTAGTTTTCAGAAATGCACAGGCTTGGTAGGTTTCCCTATGTGCCGGCTGAGCTAGAGGCCAAAATCTACAGGTAGGCACTTTGGAAAAAACAGCTGTGTTTTCTATAAAAAAAATAGGATGTGTCCATGTTGTGTTTTGGGGCATTTCCTGTCGCGGGCACTAGGCCTACCCACACAAGTGAGGTATCATTTTTATCGGGAGACTTGGGGGAACACAGAATAGCAAAACAAGTGTTATTGCCCCTTATCTTTTTCTACATTTTTTCCTTCCAAATATAAGAGAGTGTGTAAAAAAGACGTCTATTTGAGAAATGCCCTGCAATTCCCATGCTAGTATGGGCACCTCGGAATTCAGCGATGTGCAAATAACCACTGCTCCTCAAAACCTTATCTTGATCCCATTTTGGAAATGCAAAGGTTTTCTTGATACCTCTTTTTCACTCTTAATATTTCAGCAAATGAATTGCTGTATACCCAGTATAGAATGAAAACTAACTGCAGGGTGCATCTCATTTATTGGCTCTGGGTACCTAGGGTTCTTGATGAACCTACAAGCCCTTTATATCCCCGCAACCAGAAGAGTCCAGCAGACAAAACGGTATATTGCTTTCAGAAATCTGACATCGCAGGAAAAAGTTACAGAGTAAAACATAAAGAAAAATGGCTGTTGTTTTCAGCTCAATTTCAATATTTTTTTATTTCAGCTGTTATTTTCTGTAGGAAAACCTTGTAGGATCTACACAAATGACCCCTTGCTGAATTCAGAATTTTGTCTAGTTTTCAGAAATGTTTAGCATTCCGGGATCCAGCATTGGTTTCACACCCATTCCTGTCACTAACTGGAAGGAGGCTGAAAGCACCAAATATAGTAGAAATGGGGTATGTCCCAGTAAAATGCCAAATTTGTGTTGAAAAATTTGGTTTTTTGATTCAAGTCTGCCCGTTCCTGAAAGGTGGGAAGATAGTGATTTCAGCACCAGAAACCCTTTGTTGATGGCATTTTCAGGGAAAAAACCACAAGCCTTCTTCGGCAGCCCTTTTTTCCCATTTTTTTGGAAAAAACTAAATTTTCACTGTATTTTGGCTATTTTCTTGGTCTCCTCCACGGGAAACCACCAACTCTGGGTACCATTAGAATCCCTAGGATGTTGGAAAAAAAGGACGCAAATTTGGCGTGGTTAGCTTATGTGGACAAAAAGTTATGAAGCCCTAAGCGCGAACTACCCCAAATAGCCAAAAAAGGGCTCAGCACTGGGGGGGGGAAAGGCCCAGCAGCTAAGGGGTTAAATTGATGCCTACATCATTACATACAGAAGGTACACAATTGACGCAAGACATGGACTCACTAGACACCGACCTGACCAAAACTTTCACAAATCCTCCAGACACCCTCAACAACCAGGACATTCTAACAGAATGTTTGAGAAATTAAAACTTCCTTTCACACTTCCTAGTATGCAGCCTGCAACATCCATTGCATAATTTCCTGGGTGTGTCCAGCACTTTTCCAACATTTGCATCGATTTTTCTGAAGCATTGCTACGCAAATGGACAATGCATGATGGATGCACTGCTAAGTAGCACTTCTGCAGTACAGTCAGCTCCACGCAGTGGCGGTGATGAGCAGGTTTTAACCTGCACAACTGGTGTAATACATGGGTTCTGGCTTATGCAACAGGGCCAATGCACTGAATCTACATTAGAAGCGTGCTTTTTGTGGGAGCAAAAAACGTAGGCCCACTTCTACTAGTGCAGGACTGGGCTGTCACTACTTCGAAGGTCAGACTGACAGATGGCTGTGTCCAGGTGCTGACGCAGGTGGTTGGAACTCTTTCAGGTCCCTGAGACTTAATGACAGGAGGCCAGGCAGATTGCTCTAGGATTCAGTCTGGGTTCAAGCAATGCATGTGCAGTCCTAATCACCCAGCCATGGGACCAGCAGGCAGCATTGCAGCACAGGAAGGCAGAAATTAAGAGCGGAATGCTCACACAACAATTTTCACTTGTGTTACCAGGGTAGACACCTGGATGTCTCCCACAGTCATATGTGCACGTAAAGATTGATCCTAGGGCCTATCCCCACTCTTATTTATTCCATAATTAGCCCTATCTCTTTCTTTCGTACTGCGATGTGTCTGATGTGTTGAGATCCCTTCCTTGTAGTGTGTCACTGATGCAACACACACTTAGGGAAGCACAGAGACCGGCTGACTTCCCCATACTCCAGTGTATATCCCACCCAGCTTACAACTTTGCAGGACTGTCAAACTCCATCTGGTGTAATTCCAATAATCCTCATGTGTTGGCCAGGCAGCCATGTGTTACACACAAAGGCAGCCAAGGTAGTGACACAGCTACTTCTGCACTTAGGGGAATATGTATGACCCCGTTGCTTGTCACTTGCACCACACAAACTGATACATGTGCAACCCAACTCAAATATCATATTTGTGAAGACACACAAAGCTACCTTGCCTTACTCTGCACTAGGGAGGCATTCTGTGGCCTTCACATGGGTGTTTCCATGCAAGTCCCGTGATTTTAGACACATTTTCAGACTTACCAAACCTGGTAAACCTGGAAATGGACTAGAAAGATACACCTTTCCAAGAGAGGCATAATAAGGAGTGATAAAATAATTTATCTTCTTATTTCCTCTTTCAATGTGTGTTGCTTTCTGCAGCACAATTAGATTGAGGAATATGACTCTCAGGATTTTTTTATTTGCTAACAGCTGCACAAAAACAATCTGGCATGCAAAACAAACACCTTGCACCATCATGCAGGGGTGTCGGCTTGTGCACTACGCACCAAAAATGGCACCAGAGCAGGTGAAAAAACAGGAATGTATCTTATTATTTTAAATTCAGCACATTTCTATGTTTATCCTCTCACGCATTGCAGTACAGGAAGGTGTCTTTATGCACTGCCTGACAAAACTTGTTAATATATACCACTTTTCAGTTCTACACTTCTTTTGAACTGTACTAGTGTGTGCCACAAACAACACACAGTATCAGCACACACACGTTACCCATATGCACACTGTTTGACATTTCAAATTATGTGTTGTGTATGTCAGGCGCATACATTCTGCTGTAGTTTTGTCATGCCTATATTTCCTGATCAACCTGATGTTGGGCACGGGTGAGTGTAAAACACTGCAACAGAACACTTGAAGAGGTGTGTGAGCCAGTAGGCCTCGCTGCAGTGAACCAGGATTGAATGCTAATTTACACCGCTACTGTTCACTACACAGAATGCTGCTATCCCCACTTTAACTATGCCTTAGTCCTGGCAAAGGCAGAAACGTACATCTACTATGAGGGCAGGTGTTTGTTTGGCTCTCCTGCTCCAAGCAGAATGCAATCCATGACACGGACCTATGTCTTAGCACACATGCATATTCCATTTTCTCCTTTGGCTATGTACCAAAGTTAGTAAGCCACACAACAATCCAGTTGGTCACTCAGGGCAGGGTTACACAACTATTATCATGCAGAGACAATTTTATACCCAACACCTCCATTGCACTGTGTTCAACCAGACTGTGTAGGTACACATACATTTGTGATTAGCTTTTGACATGGAAGCTTCACACATTCACCATCTCTATATTCCTGAGGTGATGTGATGGTTGGCAAACATCTCCCTTGTCTTACATCTCTGGTAAATGCCACATATTTCTGCTTCAGTAATGTATTATGTTCTGTTACAGGCCTTTCTGCCTCCTTGCATTGCTGTGCAAAGCATGATATATATGTACATTGTCAACTGTAGCGAGATGTGGTATTGACATCAATGTGCCCAGCGAAAGTGTCATGTGTAGTGGTTGAAGATCTACACACATGGTCGAATACCTTCTTTACAAATTACATTTTAATATCTACTCCTAAGACAAGGCCTTTGCCCAGGATAACTGTCACTTATGATCTGTGGTGGTACCTGCTCATATATTTGCTCCTGCAAAATGGTGGCATTTGTGATAGAGCATAGATCCATGTCAGCTTTAGAATTTTAGGTATCACAAAAATGAAATGTGTAAAACATTATGAAAATAGATGCATGTCAAAATGTCAATGAAAAATACTAAAGACAGGCAGTGGAGGATGTGACAAGAGGACCTACCCCACTTCCCACACAAGCTCCCTTTGATTCACCAAAAACTTCTGGGGGGAAAAAGCAAACTCAACTTGTCCAGTGACTCAAAGCACCCCCCCCCCCCCCCCACACACACACACACACATCCCCACACTCCCATCCCCGCGTCACCAGTGCTTTCAGCAAAAGAGGTAAACAGGATTGTAAATTATAGTGAGTGAAAATAGCACATGGAAATGCACTATGTTTCATAAGGGAAGAAATAACTTTTTAAAGATAATGATAAGAGGTAATGCTGCAAGCTCCCTTATCAGCAGTCTAGAACACAATAATCCAATACTTTAAATTAGGCAACACTGCAAGGATGTGTGACATGGAATGGTATGCAAATAGGACAGTCAACAAAAATGGCTAATTTTGAAAGAGTTGTTCTGAATTATAGATTCAGAATGTACTTAGGGCATTATTTACAAGATTTTGGAGCAAGGCAGTGCTGCAAAGATTCTTGCAGCGCTGCCCTGCATCAAAAGGAAACAACATGAATGCACCATATCAATGAGATACACCACATTCCTGTCCTTTCCCCTTGCGCTGGCGCACAATTGGTTGCCATGCACCAACCCAGGCAGACTTGTGCCATGTTGCAAGGGTGTCTTTGTTGTAGGAATGATTGTTTTTGTGCAGGAAGGGACACCTTCTGTGCACAAGGGGACACTTTCTTGCACAAAAACAATAATTGGAGGCGATTTCCTCTTGCTAATGTGCTGCAGAAAGCAGCACACATAGAAAGAGGAAAAAGCAAGAAGAAATAAGGGTCTTTCTCTTCGTGTTTACCTTATGCCTCCCCTGGGGAGGCATAGGCTTTTGACTCATTTCCAGGTTTACATAATCTTGTAAATCTAGGAATTCTTTCAAATCCATCAGTGCTGTGTGGGAACACCCACCACAACACCAATGGAATGTCTCTTTGGCACAAAGTAAGGCAATACAGTGACTTGCGCTGCTTTGCCTGACTCCATATCTACAAGCCCATGAAAAGCCAGCCACTGAAAGTGGCTTTGTGTGGCCTTATAGATATGAGCATGCAGTCTGCGCCACCAGATGTCACAAAAACTGACACACGCCAGAGCTAGGGACTTGGAAATAATCCCTTGAGTGTTTTTTTGTTGCTATTGTTCCGTTGTTGGATTACTTCAATATAACATAATAGCAACATTTCTCAACACATGATTGCGTTTCAAGCTGTCCACGCGTTTTCGACAAAAGATCCATATATCAATCTTTATTAATAGCTGAGTGACATAGAATAACAACGTTTTTTGGCCCGAATGTCACTATGCAAACAGTGAACTGCTAACTTGATTTTTTTCAATCCTCGTTTTACGGAAATAACTACTATATTCAATGTTATTTAGTTTGAGAGCTCCGTGTCCTGTCCCAGGCTCCATCACCAGATATAAGCATCTGCATCAGAAACATACTTTATGGTCTAGTTTAAATACTTGTGTAGATCTAAAGTGTGCTGATGTCTGCCACCACAAGTGAAAGTAAAGAGCTGGGATTTCAGCTATTGCTACTGTCTGGATGGATGATCATCCAATTAATGCAAATTAATTCTGCTATCTATTACAACTGCATCGAATATTTGATCCTATCTGTGTGTCTATCTCTTCACTGCAGACAGTTAGGCCCACTCACTATCAGCTAAAACACATAGGATGGGGCAAACGTTTTTCTCTACAAAACATAATCACACAATCACCTGAAACTCCTTTTTCAATCTTGGAATAGCAGACACGTCAAAACAACTTTAAATATTCGCAGTGTAGCAAGACATGGGACCGAAAGAATCCATGTTCAATCACCGAGCTGCCACAGAAATTCAACAGGTGTTTGCAACAGTTTTCATACTCACATAGTTTGACAAGTTCATTACGTTCACCAGAAAATTATGATGCCCCATCTGCTAACCGTACCGTTCCACCAATCCATTTAGGAGATTCACCAATGATTTTTACCAGTGGGGCTTCAGTTCTTTCTACTGACAGAAATCCTTGACCCAGCAGCCTTACTTGCACTGCACCACTAGGGCACAGTGACAGTCACCCATCCCCAGTTAGGGCATGATGATTATCACTGTGGGCCATATTTATACTTTTTGACGCAAAACTGCGCTAACGCAGTTTAGCGTCAAAAAAATTTGCGCCGTCTAACGCCATTCTGAAGCGCCATGCGGGCGCCGTATTTATGGAATGGCGTTAGCCGGCGCAAGCAGACCGGCGCTGCCTGGTGTGCGTGGAAAAAAACCATGTAGACCAGGCAGCGCCGGCGTTGGGCAAAAATGACGTTAGGGCGTCTTAAAATGGGGCAAGTCAGGTTGAGGCAAAAAAATCGTCTTAACCCGACTTGCGCCATTTTTTAACGACGCCCATCCCCCATCAACATGACTCCTATCATTGTAAAGATAGGAGTCATGCCCCCTTGCCCAATGGCCATGCCCAGGGGACTTCTGTCCCCTGGGCATGGTCATTGGGCATAGTGGCATGTAGGGGGGCACAAATCAGGCCCCCCTATGCCAAAAAAAATTATTAAAAAAAATACTTACCTGAACTTACCTGAATGTCCCTGGTGTGGGTCCCTCCGTCCTTGGGTGTCCTCCTGGGGTGGGCAAGGGTGGCAGGGGGGGTCCATGGGGGCAGGGGAGGGCACTCTGGGCTCATTTTGAGCCCACTTGTCCCTTAACGCCATGCCTGACCCAGGCGTTAAAAAGCGGCGCAAATGCGCCGTTTTTGGCCACGCCCACTCCCGGGCGTCATTTTTGCCCGGGAGTATAAATACCACGTAAAGGCCTGGGAGTCATTTTTTAAGACGGGAACGCCTCCCTTGCATATCATTAACGCAAGGAAGGGGTTCACACTAAAAAATGACGCCCACTCCGGGCACTTTGGCGCCCGAAGCGTCTAACGCCATAGTATAAATATGGCGTTAGTTTGCGTTAGTTTAGCGTCGAATTTGCGTCGAAAAAAACGACGCAAATTCGGCGCAACCAGAGTATAAATACGGCCCTGTATTTCCTTTCCCCGGACTACCATGTAAGGCATGGTAGAATTAAGCAGGGGGCACAAACAATGGGCCTTTGGTGCATGGGTAAAACATCTAGGGCCAGATGTATCAAGGTTTTTTGCATTTGCAAACGGTGTGAATACCCGTTTGCGAATGCAAAAAGCCAGTTCAGAATGTATGAAAGACATTCTGAACGCAATTTTAAGGAATCGCTAAAATAGCGATTCCTTAAAATTGCAACCCTGTTTAGAGAGTCGCAAATTACGACTCTCTAAATAAGAAATCGCAAATAAGGATTCCTTATTTGCGATTTCTTAGCACATGTATGAAGCCATTACTAAATGCGATTTGGGCATTTAGGAATAGCTATTTACCACCAGGTTGAACCTGGTGGTATTCATGTGCAAAATTTAAAAATGCTATTTAAATGTATTTTTAAAATGTACATGTAAAGCACACATGCCCTTTTGGCATGTGTGCACCTTACATGTCCCAAAAAAACATTTTGGGGTGCAGCAGAGGAGATCTTAGGCTCCCAACACCCTGGTGTTTTGCATTTCCAAAATTGCGATTTCTGGTTAAGAAATCGCAATTTTGGAAAATCAAAAAATTTGCAGATATGAGCCAACAGGCCAATAGGTGCGAATTGGGCCGGTATCGCAATTTGCGATTCGGTAATAGCATTTGCGATTTTTAAGACAACGCTATTACCTATTCGCAAATGTGATACATGGCATTTTGCGAGTCGGAAATAGCGATTTCTTAAAAATCGCTATTTCAAAATCACAAAAGGCCTTCATGATACATCTGGCCCCTAGCTTGTTAGGATTTTTTTGTGTATTTCTGAAACTAACTATCTCTTCAGAAGCCCATAAAAACAGGACACCCACTCATCATTCTGTACTTACGTCAACACATTTGTTGTTCTAATAAATGTCTTGGGGGTCTTGAGTTACCCAACAAGCCAATTAGGATCTCTGAATATGGTGGGCAGTTCTGTCAGCAAAGTGTAGGCCAGATTTCTCCCCTGAGCTAGTGGGCTGACAGGCAACCCACTAAACCATACAGGCAAGTACAACCATGCAGTCCAGCAAAGGCTCCAGCAACATCCAGTCCAATCTATTCCTATCTGGTTTTGAGACTGAGAAGCTCCTCTTTTCAGACTTTTCTATCTCTGTGCCCCTGCAGAAGTGGTGACATCGAAGACATGGGTAGTGGCATTCGAGGAGATGAGGATGGTGTTGTTCTCCACGCAGTGTGTTGGGGCTCCATAAACTGCTCACACAATATCCTTTCTTTCTTTTGGGAGGGCGGCCTGAAACACAGAAGGGTGCTTTGGGTGCAGATGGGCTGGAAGACCAACACCCCTGCAATGCAAGGAGGAGGAGAGGCTCTAGTGATCGGGGAAGGGGACACAATATGCTAAATGCAAATAAATGCACTTTTGACCAGAACATCTGATAAATACAAGCAGCTAGCTGAAAACTGGTATTAACATACGTTCTCTCTATGGCGAATCCTGGACCAAAATGCTAGACTTCAATTTCACCTGACTTCAAAATGATGGCATCCATAAGAATCCTGCTGTATGCCTTAGTACTTGACTGACCTTACAATAGTATCATTGCGAAGTAAAGTAGTATCCTGCAAGAAACGCCCTGAAAGTCCATTTTCAGTAGCTATTTGTTCATACCTTTGATTCAGTAAAGTTGATCATAACTGTTGGACTTTTTTCTTTGTGCAAGGTCATTTCCAGTCGCTTTGCCTCCTGCCTCCTATTTTTCCTTACCTGCTTTTGTTGACTTATGAACTCTGAGCACTCTACCACTGCTAAGCAGTGCTAAAGTGCATATGCTCTCTGTGTAAATTGTGTGGTTGGTTTATCCATGATTGGCATATTTGATTTACTGTTAAGTCCCTAGTACAGTGCACTAGAGGTGTCCAGGGCCTGTAAATCTAATGTTACTAATGGGCCAGCAGCACTGTTTGTGCCATCCACATTAGCAGCTCTGTAAAACATGGCTCAGACCTGCCACTGCAGTGTCTGTGTGTGCAGTTTTATACTGCCATTTTAGAATTGGCAAGTGTACCCACTTGCCAGCCCTAAACCTTCCCTTTTCTTACATGTAAGACACCCCTAAGGTAGGCCCCAGGTAGCCCTATGGGCAGGGTACAGTGTGTGTTTAAGGTAGGACATATACCAATGTGTTTTATATGTCCTGATAGTGAAATACTGCCAAATTCGTTTTTCACTGCTGCAAGGCCGATCTCTCTCATAGGTTAACATTGGGGCTGTCTTTAAAAATTATTAAAGCGTAGATTCCCTTTGGGAGCAGATGGAGATGTGGAGTTTGGGGTCTTTGAGCTCACAATTTAAAAATACAACTTTTTGTAAAGTTGGTTTTGAGATTGTGTGTTTGAAAATGCCACAAAGTGGGCATGTTCTTCTTTAAACCCTTCTGTGACTGTGCCTGTTTGTGGATTCCCTGTCTGGGTTAGTTTGACGATTGGGCTGTTTGCACCTTTCTCTAGACAGTGGCACAAAGGGAGCTGGGGTGTAGTCTGCATGTCCGATGAGCCATCTGTGCTAGGAGTGTGGGATGAGTGGTCACTTACACTTGAAAGGGCTGTGCCTTCCCTCACCTGATGTAAGTCTGGAGCCTGGCGCCTGGCCTAGGCAAGGCAGGATTTCACAAACAAGAGAGACTTTTCTTTGAAGTTGGCCTACTTCAAAGGCAGAACTGAGTATAACAAGAGCACCCAAACCCCTGAAAATTAGATCACTTCTGGGAATCAAGAGGAACCTCTGCTTGGTGAAGAGCTGAAGATCTGAGAAGAAGTGCTGCCCTGCCTGTACTTTGTGGAGCTATCAAGAGGACAAAGACTGGACTTTGTTGTGAATTCCTGCTTGTGAAGAAATCTCCAAGGGCTTGTCCTGAGCTTTCCTCCTGTTGTATTGCATCGTGGCTGGAAGATCTACGCATGCAGCTGGAGAAACAACGCTCAACACCCGCTGCCGGAGGCTGATAATGTTGCAACCCACACAGCGCAGTTTTCCTGATACCGTGCGGCTGGATTTTCGATGCAACATTGCTGGGCGTGGAGAAACGACACATCGCTCTCCTGCAGAGAGAAGAAACAATGCACGCTGACGTGACCGGAGGGGGAGAAAATATGCACTGTCTCGCTTGTGGGTGAGAAATTGACAAATTGCTAGCCTTTTCCAATGCACACTTGAGTGAGTGTTATTTTGACACTACTGAGGTACTTTTCAATGCTAACAGTGTTTTTACTGTTTTCTAAGGGATTTAAGACTCTTTTTGCTTTTTATTTCCTAACTTGACTTGTGTATTGTGGATTTTTGTCATTTTGTCTTGTTTTCCTATCTTTCTAAACCTGTGTTGTGAAATTTTGCAGTGTTTTCACTGAGTTACTGTATGTGCTGGTACAAATACTTTACACCTAGACTCTGACGTTAAGCCTGCCTGTTCGTGGCAAGCTACCAAGTCGGTGAGTAGGGGTTAGCTGGGGGTGATTTTCCTTTACCCTGACTAGAGTGAGGGTCCTTGTTTGGACAGAGGGTAAACTGACTGCCAACCAAAGACCCCATATCTAACAAAATCCCTGTGGTGTTTTGTGTGACAGGGCTCCATCAATGCACTTGGCAGAGACACAGCTTGCTTGAAATTACCTCACCACTTTTCCTTCCTTAATGAAGAATGGTTATTTACTCACTTAGGGATCAATTTCCCTTTTGAGCAACTTTTTCACTATTACCTTTCCTGACAGGGAATATCTAGGATTCTTAGATACAGGGAAGTCAGAGAAATAGAAGGAGGACTCACTTGTCCGTCCAGCTTTGGGCATTCTGGATAGTTAAAACTATACAATTAAAAAGAGGACTTGGTCGCCCATCCATTTGGTGCTTCCTGGATAGAGAAACAATGAAAATAGAAAAAAGATTCACTCTCCCAGCCAAAATAGAGAGTCCTTCTGACTGAGGAATGAGTGACTGGTGAGCTTCGAACTTCCTGGAAATGAGGAAGTCACAGACTTCTTCTCCCAGCCAGCTCGTGGTTTCCCGGAATAGGTAATGGAATGGAAACACAAAGAGAACTCACTCACCCAGTCTAAGGACAAAGCCAGTGGTATGCTTGTTTCTGAAGAGATGTGGTAAATCTTGAACAATCATAGTCACTGCTATTGAACTTCTTTCGTGTGCTTGAATTTCAAATATCAATTTTTTGGAAGATGTCCCTCTGAAAAGCATACATCAAGGAACTGAATGGTTAAAGACAGTAAGGCTAAATAAGAAGTCTTTGAACTGACCCTCAGGAGTCAGTAATAAAGCAGAATTTGGACCAATGTTGAGGACGATAACCGAGGAGTCATCAGACACTGATTCTTAAATACATCTTCAAAGTCAGAAGACTACAACCATGGAGAATAACTTTTGAAAATTCAGTGAAAACTCCTGCAGGACATTCTACCCTCAGAATCCTTCTGAGGCGTCCACAAAACATTTCAGACACACACCGTGAAAGAATTCCCTGAGACACTCATCACTGCTCAATACCATATTGAACGACACAGCAAGAACAATGCAGACCTGCTGTGTCGTAGCATGCCTGTTGTGTCTGTATCCCACCCCTTGGTCTGAGAGGTAATTTCCCCATCTTATTGCCCCAAGATTTTGTCCTCCTTATGCCTCCATCAAGCGTATCATAATACATTTCCCATAAGTCCACAAAACAGAATAACTAATCCACCTAATGTGGAGCAATTCTAGAACCGTTTGGTGCCATTCGTTGAAGCCTCCATACTGTCTTTGGAATAGCCTTTCCATGTCAAAACTACATCGGAAATCTAGTGAGAGTTCAGATGTAGCATGAGATTATACCAGCATTTTGGGTGTAGTCCTGAAAATATAACACTCAGGCCTGGAAGTCTTCTTTGGCTTTGAGTCTCCCTTAGGGAGAGGAGCTCCGGTAAAGACTTACCTTGACCCCAAACTGCAGCTACATTCATCCAGTTTGCTCAGGGCCCACTCTCCTTTATCATGAATCCTGTCTCCTAGCGAAAAAATAGCAGAAGTTTAAAAAAAAACTCAAAACAATCAGAAATCATAAATGAATAGCTCAAAAACTCGAAGGGTGGAGCAGTAATCCTTTCAACCTGAACATTGGTATAATTGTTGTTGCATGCACAGAGAATGCATTATTCTTTTGAACTCAGACATTGGCATAATTATTGCCTCAAGCACAAGAGAATTCTCTTACTTTTAAAGGTACGGGATTTTTCAGGACCAACCATTGTGTTAGACAATTGACCTTCATTAGCAAACTCATTGCTCGGAAGCAAATACTTTGAATTGAAACAAAAGAACAATCTCTAAAAGACGCTAACCCATGATCAAACAATATTTTCAAGAGCAAATAATTCCATGCTTTCAACCCCTTCGCTGCTAGGCCTCCCCGTGCTTAACATTTTTTGGGCTATTTGGGGTAGTTTGTACTTAAACTTCCATAACGTTTTGTCCACATAAGGCATCTATGCCAGATTTGTGTCCTTTTTTTCAACATTGTGGAGATGCTAAAGGGACCCACAGTGTGTGGATTCCCATGAATGGGACCACAAAATCAGCCAAAATACAGCTAAATTTAGGGGCTTGGGGGGAAAATGGGAAAAAGTACTACAGAAGAAAGCAACAACAAAGTGATTATGGTGCTAAAATCACCATCTTCTTAGCTTTCTGGAACAGGCAAACTTGAGTCTGAAAACCAAATGTAAAACATAATTTTGGCATTTTACTGGGTGGGACAATGCCCATTTTTCCTAATTTGTTTCCGTTTCAACCTCCTTCCAGTTATTGGTAGAAATGGGTGTAAAATCAGTAATGGATACTGAAAAGCTATACATTTCTGAAAAGTAGACACATTTCTGAATTCAGCAAGGGGTAACTTGTTTAGATCTTTCAAGGTTTTCTTACAGAAAGTAACTGTTGAAATGAAAAACATATTTAAATTGAGTTGAAAAAAAAACAGCCATGCCATTTGTGTCTACAAGGTGATCTGTAGCTTCTTCCAGCTGTGGCAGATTCTTTAAAGCCATATACCGGTGCTTCCACTCAACCCTTCTGGTTGTGGGGATATATAGGGCTTGCAGGTCCACCAAGAAGCAGAGGTACCCAGAGACAATAAGTGAGCTGCACATTGCAATGGTTTTTCATTGTGTACCCAAAATACAGCATTTCATTTGGTATAATAGAAAGAGTGAAAAATAGGTATGAAGGAAACCTACATATTTCTCAAATGGGCACAGGATGTGGTGTTGAGAAGCAATGATTATTTGCACATCTCTGAATTTGTGGGTACCCATCCTACCATGTGAATTAGAGGTCATTTCTCAAAATGAATTATTTATTACACACTCTTACGTTTAGAAGGCACAAATGCAGAGAAAGACAATTGACAATATCATTTGTTCTTCTATTATGTGTTCCTCTAAGACTCCTGATAAAAATGGTACATCACCTTTGTGGGAAGGCCTAGTACCCGCAACAGGAAATGGCCCAAAATGCAACATGGACACATCACATTTTCCCTGAAAACTGAACCTTTATTTGCAATGTGTCAAGTTGTGGAGTTGGGGACCTAGCTCAGCTGGCACCTACGTAAACCTAGCAGACATTGCAGGATTACTGCACTGGCACAAATGTCCTACCACCCAGCATTTCCCTCAGTCTCCTGATAAAAAAGATAACTTGGGTAGGCCTAGTGCCTGCAACAGGGTAGGTCCAAAAATGTGTACATTGCCGTTTTGGACCCACTTTAGTTGCCCCTCCGTTTTTCATTCTATACATTTTGTATGACTCTGTTTTGGGCACCCACACAACTGAGGTATCATTTTTATCAGGAGACTGAAGGAAACATTGGGTGGTGGATATTTTGTGTTTGTGCAGTGATCCACCAACCTTCCCACACAGAAATATGAGCAAAACTTAACTTTCTAGATAAATTTGAGGTTTACGAGGGATTGTTGGTAAGAAAATGCTGGGGGATCCTTGATGCACACTGCCAGCCAAGAGCCATCCTTGCACACTACCAGCCAAGTGCCAAGAAAATACTGCAAGCCAAAGTCGAGTCCATTCACAGTGCTAACCAAGCACCAATCCACATACACCACCAGCCAAGCACCATCCATGCATACCACCAGCCAATCATCATCTAAGCACACCGCCAGCCAAGTGCCATCCACACACACCGCCAGCCAAGAGACAGTCCATGCACACCACAATGCAAGCACCAGTCTATACACATCACCCCCAAGTGTTTGTCCACACACACCGCCACCAAATTTCAAGGGCACACACAGCCAGCCAAATTCCCGTACACGCAGACCATCAGCTGAACTCCAGTTCACACACACACAGAACCTTTCCCTGGTATCTAGTGTTTTTCTGCCCTCCTTGGGGGCAAATGAGCCTAAAAATATCACTCATCTGCCCCCAAGGAGGGCAGAAATGGCCAAAATGTGTGCCACCAAACAATGTGGCTTTTACCTATTGTGTTGCTCCCTGACATGCCCATAAACATATCTGTGGTGCCTAGCGGGTTTTCTGTCTCCCTTTGTGGGCATATCAGATGTAATAATCACCATCTGCCCTCCAAGGGGGCAGAAGACTGTGCCCATTTTTTATTGGGGGCATCAGCATGCCCATTTTAGGCATCTTCCACCCCTATACAAAAAGAGTCCCTGGTGCTTTGTGGGCTTTCTGCCCCCTTCAGGGTGGCAGATCAGGAGCTGTTGCCCTTATCTGCCCCCCATGGCGGCAGAAAGGCTGTGCCCATTGTTGGGGGGCAGTCAGATCACTACTATACCCATTCTGGGCAGCTCCTACCCCTACTCTTGTGGAAAAAATAATCCCTGGTGCCTAGTGAGCTCTTTCTGCCCCCCTGGGGGCAGAGTATGGGCTATTATCCCCATCTTTTCTCTGGGGGGGCAGAAAGACTGTGCTCATTTTCTGTGAGTGTAGGGGCATTGCCAAGACTTGTTTGGGCAGTACCTACCTATTCTGGCTTAAAAAGTACTCCCTGGTGATTAGAAGGCTATCTGTCTCACGGGGGGTTCTGATCAGGGGCCATTGCCTCTATCTGCCTCCCAGGGGTGCAGAAGTATTGTGCTCATTTTCTGGGAAGGGTGGGGGCATTGCCAAGCCCATTCATGGCAACTTCCACCCCTACTCTGGCTAAAAAACAATCTCCCTTGGACTTAGTGGGCTTTCTGCTCGCGGGTGGGGGGCGGTGCAGAAATAGTGATTTGACTGAAAAACATAGGGAGGGAGCAAAGCCTTTGTCCAAGGAGCCGCTCCCCCTTCCAGGTGTCTATTGGCTAGTTCACTGCTTGGTGATTGCTCTCCTGTGGCAATCCCCAAGCGGGGATTCACCAGGGAAGGGTTCCAGTGATACCTCTCCTATCTGCCTCTGTGCTCGAGGACTGAGATAGCCCCCTGAGCACTGAGGCAGAGAAAGTGAAAAGGGACAATCAGCTCATTTCACTCTCATTTTTACTGAAGTGTGCTCTGCTCATCATTTAGTGAAAACTAAAAATAACCTTGGGAGCTGGGAAAGATCTTTCTCAGCTCCTGAGTCTGTTTTTAGAAAAATCAAATCCATTTCCTGTAAGCAGCAGAGGGATTTGATGGCCATGGTCAGAGGATGTAACAGGTATGCGCATGACAGAACCGTTCCATCATGAGCACCAAAGGGGTTAATAGTAGGGACTTTATAGAATGACTGATTACAAAAAAAATTGTTAATTTAAAAATTATTTTATTTAAGCTGAAGGTAAGCCACAATACTGTCATAAGAAGATTATTATAGTCTTCGAGTGTAACTTCAAAGTGTCATGTTTAAAACTATCACCATGTTTAGTTGTAAATAGGCCATACATTTGTAGGGAGATAATTTCCTTAGTGAGAATTGGAAAGAAAACACTGAAAAATTATACACTGTCCACTTCATCATTCACCGAAAGCCTGAGGTTGACTGAAGACAAGCTTTTACACTCTTCTCCATACTGCCTTTCCCTTTGCACCAGTCACTAACAACCATTATTATCACAGATGTTAAGGAAGAATCTCTGAGAAAATTGGCATACAATCCTTTTTTCTGCAAAGACCTGATATTCAGGTGAGATCTTTGTCATAAAAAAAAGGTATAATACCTTTCTCAATTAACAACATAATCCTTGCTTAAGATCTTTCATCTACTTCGACTCATTTTACTGAACAACATCCCAATACATCGACTTGCCCCTTGCCCAGTTCTCATCGTCATTTTTTTAACGCAAATTCGGTGCAAAACTAACTCCATATTTATATTTTGACATTAGAATGTTAAAATATTGGAGATTGCACCATTTTTTAGATGCGTGAACCTGCCTTGTATCAATGAGATGCAAGGTAGGCGTTCCCATTCAAAAAATGGTGCTAACCCCATAGCCCCATATTTATCCCCCTCATGCTAAAATGACACAAAGGTGGGAGGAAGGGGTAAATAATGGTGCAAAGCTTGCTTTTCACCAGTATTAACGCCTGGGTGAGATCAGGTGTTAGGGGACCTGTGTACCCATTTCCATGGTTAAAGACCATGGAATGGGTCCACAGCTGCCCTCCTCAAGCCCCAGGAACACCCCCACTCACACCAGAGGGACACCGGAGGATGGGGGATCCCATCCCATGTAAGTAAGGCAAGTAAAGGTAAGTATTTTTTTTTAAGTGAAAGTGCCATCGGGGGCCAACTTGGGCCCGATGCATGGAAAAGGGTGCAATGGCCATGCTCAGGGGACACTGGTCTCCTGTGCTGGAAATTGGGGTGGTGGGCATGACTCCTGTGTTTTCTAAGACAGGAGTCATGTGGTACGGAGGTTTTGCATCAGAAAATAACGCTAGGCTTATTAGAGGCATTTTTTTCCTCTAACCAGCCTAACGTAACCAGCCTAACTAATTTTTTCGGTGTAAAACCCTCTTTTCCCATACAGCCATCCCCACCCGGCTAACGTCATTTTTTTTTTTAAATGCTAGCCCACCCTTTGCACTGGCTTGCACCATTCCATAAATATTGCACCCTGCTGCCACTCAGGAATGGCGTAAGCCGCTGCTAAACTTTTTGGTGCCAAGCTGCGTTAGTACAGTTTTGCAACAAAAAGTATAAATATGCCCCTAAGCATATAACATGGGCCAGGTGAACATTTCCAAAGTGGTGAATATCGACACAACCCCTAAGTATGAGTCATCCATCTCTGGCTGTTCTGAACTCCTGTTGACTGCAAAGAGAGATTGCAACCCAGATGCATGCATGAAAGAGAGCTGCACGCATCAACATGGACTCACTCTACAGTCCGGTACCCCTATGCAAACTTAGTAACAAAGAAGCATAATGATTATCAATGCTTGCTAAATTCAACAGAGCAAATTTCTCTTGAATGTAAGTGAGATCTTCTCAACTCTTAATTTTCTCAGATAGAGGACACTACGACTTTCCTAAGTGTCAGGTTGTCTCCCTTTTTAAAGTCTCCATCCCTTCAGAAAATGTCTGAAAATACATTGGGGGTCATTCCGACCCCGGCGGGCAGCGGGCGCCGCCCGCCGGGCGGAAACCGCCCAAACACCGCACTGCGGTCAAATGACCGCGGCGGTGATCACAACTTTCCCGCTGGGCCGGCGGGCGATCTCAAGCAGATCGCCCGCCGGCCCAGCGGGAAAGCCCCAGCAAAGATGAAGCCAGCTCCGAATGAAGCCGGCGGATTTGCTGGGGTGCGACGGGTGCAGTGGCACCCGTCGCGATTTTCAGTGTCTGCTTTGCAGACACTGAAAATCTTAATGGGGCCCTGTTAGGGGGCCCCTGCAGTGCCCATGCCAGTGGCATGGGCACTGCAGGGGCCCCCAGGGGCCCCACGACACCCGTTCCCGCCAGCCTCTTCCTGGTGGTGTAAACCGGCAGGAACAGGCTGGCAGGAAGGGGGTCGGAATCCCCATGGCGGCGCTGCATGCAGCGCCGCCATGGAGGATTCCCTGGGCAGGGGAAAACCAGCGGGAAACCGCCGGTTCCCCTTTTCTGACTGCGGCTTTACCGCCGCAGTCAGAATTGCCCCGGAAGCACCGCCAGCCTGTTGGCGGTGCTTCCTCTGCCCTCTGCCCTGGCGGTTACAAACCGCCAGGGTCAGAATGAGGGCCATTGTGTTTGAGGCCTAGGAACAAATTGACTACAGCATCCTGACAGACTTCAACCATATCTATCACAGGGACGCTTTAACAGCCTACTGGCAGGCTATAGCACATTGTTTCCTCTTACTACTCAACATGCCACACACCCCTTCCCGGTGTCGTTCCTTGACCAAAAGTAAATAGCAACTATCTAGTTTAAGATAAGACATCAGTCCTACTTAAAAAGCATTAGCAAACCGGAACATTACTCCTATAGATACAGAACCCACAGATACTCCCTGCACCAAAACAGCATCCTTGACCCTTCAGGCATGCTTCATAACTGTAGATCATCAGATTGGAAATTGCTTACATAATCTGAAACTAGAACCTTGGTATTGTAGTCCTTACTATGACTTGGTTCAACTATAGTTCCCCAAATAAATGGCTCTTCTGCTCTCCCTGACTTACTCAATCATTAGATGTGACCATGAAGGGGGAACCAGAGAAGGAGATGGAGTCATCTTTAAAAACTCCTTGCAATACAAATTCAATATCAAATAGTTATTTTCTGTCATTTCAATTCTAGTCTTGAACTACATGAACAACAGCACTCCCCTTTTTCAAATCAATATTATACATCAACCTCCACAAGAAAATGCAGCTTTTGTAAAGGAATGTATAGAGCCAATCAATTCAATGTGACAAGGTAATTTTTCTTGGATACTTCATTCTTCATGGGGGCAACAAGGATGGCTCTGCTGTCAATTTTCTCTGCTCCACTGGAAATGATTTGATAAACAGTCTCACTCCTACCCACATAAAAGGATGAATACTAGACAATATATAAGAGTTACATGCCTGCTGTAGAAGACCACATGCATGTAAATTGATCTGATCATTATTTCATCCCTTTCTCCTTATAGCACTCTCATTATATTACCAGAAGCCACCCCAAAAACAGGTTAACGTGATTCTGCAATACCATGAATAAGGACATCAACATTCTTGGCAGTAGGGTGCAGAACGTTCTTCCCACATTAATTTTGACTCAAACAACAACCATTTCACAGTCCACTATTTTGACAGTCTTTCAGAAATGTTTAACAATCTTGCACCACTTAAGAGAAAAAAGACCAAAACCATCAAATCCCTGATTTAATAAGGTTCTATTAAAGAAAAGAAAAGTTCTAATAGTGCTGGACAAATGATGGAGATAATTACCATCCACCACCAACCTCACTTAATTAAGAATGGCAAGATGCATCAATAAGATAAAATATTTGGTGCAAAAGCAACTCAGTTTTGCTCTCTTATCAACCCAGCTTTTGAACTGGTTAAAATGGCCTACAACAACCTGGGGCTATTTGTATTTCATGACCCAGAATCTAAACCTAAAGGATTTGCACAGTTGTTTAATTCTATGGTGAAATTGGTTGATCATCACTTGTGAATACAAGTCTTCTGGGCATTCATTTGACAAAATAGGGGCAGATGAATTATTAAAGACGGTCACAAACACCAAACTCTCAAACCATTTTGTGGGCTCAATTCCTAGCAGTTTAACCAAAGATATTGATATACAGTTGTTTCCATACTGCACCAAACTGATGACTCTCTCACTCACCCAGGAAATCATTTATTTACTGCCTCAAAAGTGGACATCGCCTCACTGTTAAAAAAACAGCAGACATAAATGACTCACCAACTTTCATCTTGTTTCCAAACTTCCATTCCTTGAAAAAGTCATCAAAAGATGTGCAGCAAACTAATTAACCCAGCACATTTAAGACCTACAATCTCTAAGATTATTATGAATTGGGATTCAATCAAGATAGTAGCACTAAAACAGCACATTTTAAAATTGTAAACCGTGCACTTTACATCCTGGACTCAGGCAACTCATGTCTCCTGGTTTTACTTACATGTTAGGGCCTTCGACACAGTTAATCATGACACTCTTCTTGACACTCTTAAATATTGTATGGACACTCATAGAATGGATTTCAAAAGGATCCAATCATGCCTACAGGACAGATTAGAGATCTGTGTTTCTCTAAACCTATTGCCCTTACACCAGAAGTTCCTCAAGGATCTTTGCTAGCCCCAAACATATGTCTGCTCCACATTGAAGGATTCCTACTAATAAACCAAGAAATCCTCTACCAACAATAGACTGATGACACCCAACTGTACTAAAGATCTTCTCCCAAAGCTACATCTTCTACCTAGCCCTAGCCACATCTCTAAATCACAAAGAAGTGTAGATGAATTCCCATCATGAAAAAACAAAACTCATCTAAAACTGAATTCCTCCTCATCTCCTCATCACAGTAACCATTACAAATACAATAAGGGTTGGACTCAATCAACATCTTAAGCTGCAAGCCCACCATTGTCGACAGTGCCAAATCACTTGGGATCATCCTGGAAAAAAAATAATCAATATACAGTCACTAGTCAACATCATGGCTAGAACTGCACTCTGTCAAATGGGTCTTCTCTTGAGAATCCACTCCTTCATCCCAGAACAAGATCTCAACATGGCTCACTTCTTTTCAGAGAGTTAAACCACAGTTTTAAATTCTCAACCTCTTGTTTTACACACCACCAACTCATTGGCAATCTGTAAATCCGAAATGCAATCCCTCCTATTTGAAAGACATTTTAGATAATATCTGTTATTCTTTCTTCATCTGGTGAATGATGCTTCACAATGATACATACGTTCAGAATCAACTCTTTACCTTGATGTGACTTGATTTCCTTCTACACTGCACAAACGTTCATTGTGACACTAAATAATTCTGACTGTGAAATATATGTGCAAGATGTAATATTATATTTGTAACAGAAAGCACTCAGGCACCTTAAAGTGTCTAGAATGAGCTTATATGTACTGGGATCTTGTATTCTACTTTAGTAATATGTGGCACCTTTCCAGCCTTATACTTGGGCTCTTTCTGTTGGTCAATATGTATGCCTATGTGATCTGTGTGCCCTTTATAACGCTACAGAGCTACTGTAAAGTGATCTAATGCCTTCGGGTAATGTATCCGTTATGTAAAACTGTTTACATAAATTAATAAATACATTAATATATCAATAAATAAATAAATACACAAGACAAGTTTGTCTGACCCTCAAGAGCTCTACCAAAGAAAGAATACAAGGAAGAGTAGAATCCCCTTAGTTCTTCTGTAACCATTCATCAGGCAACATGCGTATATCTTCTTCTGCTTGCTGCCAAATTAATTTGTTTTCTGATGAACTAATGATGGGAAGCTATTTTTTAAATACAGTAGAGCAGCAAGCACTTGGTGGAAACTTCTAACTCAACTGTATGGCCATATGCAGGCCCATACTATCCTAGTTTTTCAGAGCATGTATCAGTAGTTTGATAAACTAGATCAGGAAACCATGATCTTGTGATATTCCTAACACAGAAATGCAGGGACAAGGTGTAGAGCTCAGAACTCATATCCATGTGCTGTCCTGTTTAGCTGAAAATTAGCCCTGTCTGATTCTGTGAACAGCGCATGATGAGAGTAGCAGAGACCATAGGAATGCTGCTCAGTAGGCTTCCATTAAGTTCTTTGTTGGGACCATCTCCTATTTAAGTTCACTCTTCTTTGTCACATTTCACAATTAGTAATTACCCTTAACATCCTTACTGTCAGCATGATTGGTGTTCACGTGTTTTTCATCCTTTACAGGAATCAAATGCTTCACGTAGGTTGACGGACATTTTGATCCAGAAAGAGTGTGAAAACCCATACTCAAAATTACATTAACATCACCAACACAATTTAAACACCATGGCTAATATGGCTACAAAAAGAGACACCAATCAAATAAAAGTCTTAAAGCTGTATTTTTATAACCACACAGCTAATATCATGAAGATTGTGCACAAAATCAATCTGTAAAGATAAATCAACACTACTGGTTGCCCAAAATGGCAAAACAAGTTTAATCTAATTAGCATCAACACAATTAAGCATTCAAGAGGAATAATACATATCACTAAAGAAATGATTTGTAACACAGAAAGATATCTCAAGTGAGACTTTATTAACATTAGTCAGGCTCAAATAAACAGAATATGCACATTTTGGGTTGGACATAGGTTGTCCCTACAGCTAACCAAAATTAGGACATGCATGTGTGGGGACTGGATAACCCATGTTGACAAAATACAAAAGGAGATAAAAATAATATTTAGGGCTATAGATTACTAACCAGAAAGAGTGAGTGTCAGCATGCTAGCTTCTATTCTAGAAAAAGGAAAACATGTCAAGGGGAAATGTCATTCAGCAGGGAGGAATACGATTCCTTGGGTCACCATTCAAGCATCTTCATCTGTAAAGCATTAGATCATCAGCAAAGTTTATTAGAAGCACAATGAGGGAAGTGAAGAACACAAGCTGCACAGAGAACAGCAGAGCCAAGAGCCAAAGAAAGACTGCCTGAAACTTACAAAGCCCATCCCTACAATAAAGAACACAAATGGCTCTTATTTGTCAGTTTAGTGGTCTCACATCACGCAAAAGAGGCATAGGGTTAGAGAGAACAATGATTCATCATTTTTACATGACTCCAAATACAAGCTCTGCAGGCCTAGTTATGCTAACACAAGAAATATAAATGCAAAATATTTTTGTTGATAAAACACACATAACATGCAAACTTGCAAATTCAACATTAATAATGTACTATCAAAATGAGTAAACCATTTCATTATAAACTGTAAAACCTTCTTAATGCATCACACTAAGGCCCAAATTTAAGAAAAGGGGCACTGCATTATGTGTAGCACCACTTTTCTTGTGTTCCTTAGCACCCCGTAACACCACCATGTGTGCATGGTGCAGGTTAGGGACAATAGCTTCTTAAGCTTTACGCTATTGTAGTACATTACAGAATTAGCACCAAAGCATTTGGCGCTAATCCTGCAAGGCACATAGGGGCCCATTAAAAATAACAGAGTGCCCCCTTTTAATGACTGCTCTGTGCATGCATTAAAAATACCCACTAAATATAGCGCAGTGGAATCTCATAGATTCTACTGCACCATTTTTGTGGTCCCCTAACGGGAAAACACCCTCTTGCATTCATTAGTCCTGATGCAGCATAATGTGGCGCAATGCATGCTCTCCCCCACTTTGCAAATCAGGCATGGCGAATTTAGCCTAGTTGAGCCACATTTGCATCATAAAAAATGACGCTTATATGAGGCAAGGATGCAATACACCTTCTTAAATCCGGGCATAAATATAACAGAGAAGTGCATTTATTTTAGGCACACCTTTATTTGAGTTCATGAATCACACATTAAACATTAGAACACCAAGCTTGTTTTAATACTAGCAGTTAATCTAGTATCTAAAATATACTTTGACATTGTTTAAATCTTATTAGCACATTTTTTAATCCGGTAGGCACAATGGTGACCACCACAAATCACACATCTCCATAGTCTTAATGTATTCATGTAATAGCCTGTAATTTACATTAGAAGCCATGGGCCAGATGTATGAATGTCCCTTTGCGAATGCAAAATGCCATTTCAGAATGTATGAAATACATTCTGAACACAATTTTAAGGAATCGCTAAAATAGCGATTCCTTAAAATTGCGACCCTGTTTAGAGACTCTCTAAATTAGAAATCGCAAATAAGGATTCCTTATGTGCAATTTCTTAGCACATGTATGAAGCAATTCCTAAATGCGATTTTGGCATTTAGGAATCGCTAATTACCACCAAGTTGAACTTGGTGGTAACCATGTGCAAAATTTAAAAATGCATTTAAAATGCATTTTTTAATTGTACATGTAAAGCACACATGCCCTTTTGGCATGTGTGCACCTTACATGTCCCCTCAAAAACTTTTGGGGTGCAGCAGAGGGGGCCTTTGCCCCCCAGCACCCTGGGGTTTTGCATTTCTAAAATTGCAATTTCTGGTTCAGAAATCGCAATTTTGGAAATGCAAAAAATTTGCAGATATGGGCCAACAGGCCCATAGCTGCGAATGGGGCTGATATCGCAATTTGCGATTCGGTAATAGCATTTGCGATTTTTAAGGAATCGCTATTACCGATTCGCAAATGTGATACATGGCACATCTGGCCCCATATCTCTTTTTGAGTCATCAATGTGAAGCAATCTTACATCCTCATACAGGGAATCTTTTTCTGCATGTGAATCTCCTAGCATTTGTGTAATTGTGCTCTCAACCTCTTCTTTTACTGGCAGACTCAACCCAACTATCAAAACAATGCTCACAACCACACATTCCATTGGTAACCCTAAACACACATAACTGCATTTACTCCTTTTACCTTGGTCGGGTTTCATGCCTTGCCTAGACTCAGACAAAAAATATATTGAATCAAAAATAAAAATAATAAAAGCAAAATCGGTTCTCAATTAATTTACAGCACATTTTCTTTTTCTTTTGTAAGCAAACCAAAAACCAAAATCAAATATTTAACTTCTCAAGTTTTGTTGCACTTCTTTACAAAGCTCTCAACTTCCGGAAAGTTCATCAAGATTTTTCTCTACTGGCAAACATTCAAAAGCACTACTTAAATTCAAATGTTTCTAGTAATAAACCATCTGGTAATCACTGATTAGCACATTCAGCAAATAATGTATTTGTTCATCAAGCCACAATGAGATTTCCAAGTTCAGTTCTAAAGAAATTTTAAGCTCCAAAATGCTCAGCTGGACTTGAATTGTTATCACAAAAGGCAACAAATTCCTTCTCCCAATCATCAGCTGTGTAATAAGTCCATTCGGCAGCTGAATATTTTTGACTGGGCATTCTTTTTATTTTTACCTTCTTGCTGCATGACCAACAATACCACTGTCACTTTGCTCTCATTGTTCAGTTGCTTAAGCCAAAGCAGGAAGTACATTTATCACTGAGACTGAACATTTCATGCCTCACTGGTTTCTAACCACAATTCTTTTCTCCAACACAACTGGGACTTTGGCATTTACTGAACCTGCAGGGATAGACTGTCTCTGACTTGACTCTCCTGCATCTTCAATTGCCTTTGGGGTGCTCAGACTTTCACCAGACTGTGCTTGCCCTATGAGAGCCACATGTCCAGTCCTCACAGTTTGGCTAACCTGGACCCCTTCCCTCCCTGTATCCGACCCTAGAGGAACAGGCACTGTATCATAAAGAGGATTTGGAACTTTGCGTGTTTGGGAGACAGGGACACACTTTACTGCAGTTGTAGTCACCAAGACAGTCTGAAATGGCCCTTACAAGCGTAGCTCTAAGCATGATATTCTGACATGTTTCTTCACCAGAACCCAGTGTCAAGGACTCCGGTCATGGCAGTTCTTGTGGTGGTTAAGCAGTTACTTCTTCAACCTGGAGAGACAAAGATCAAACCACATCAGCTAGTTCTTTGCAGTAATCCAGTATTAAGTCCTGTGTAATGTTCACAAGTGTATTTACGGGCACAGCTCGCAATCTCAGAGCAAGCCCCATAAAGTTTTCATGAAGGGACAATCCTATCTTTCTGTTGAGTGTGCTGTCCATGCTCATCAGGACAAGAGGCAATGCATCCGGCCATTTCAAAGTTGTAGATGCACACACTTTTGCAAGTCGAGACTTCAGCATTTCATTCACTTGCTCGACTAATCCTGAGGCTTCTGGTCTGTAACGGCAATGCAATCTTAGCTCAATTTGTAAAGCCCCACACAACAATTTTATGATCTCATTACTGAAATGAATTCCTCAGTCTGATTCCAGAAGTCAGAAAACAGAATCCCTCAAAAGCAGCTGTGCAACTGTGACGCTATCATTCCTGCAAGCTGATTATGCATTGGCCCAAAATGAGAACACACACATCATCACCAAAACATGTCTCAATCCATTACACACAGGCATTTGAATAAAGTCATATTGCATTCTGTTGAAAGGACCTCCTGATCTACCTGTGTAGCTCAGGTTAACCACAGTGCATTTTCCTACATTCATTTGTTGACTTGTTACACATTTGTGACCCACTGCTTCTGCAATCAATCTGAATCAGGGGTGTACCCCATTTGCCTGAATGTTCTGATCATTGCGTCTCTGTCAATATGAGCCTGACAATGGTAATATCTTGCCATTGGAGGCAACAAACTATTGGACAATATTTATTTTCCCTCAGTGGAAACCCAAACATCATGCTCACCTCTTTGAACACAACTTGCTGCATTCCAACCCCTTTGTTCTTCATCTGGCACTTTTTCATGCAATCTTTTGACTTCTTCCCAAGTATCATTTGCTGGTACAAAGAAATTTCTATTTGTCTCACTGGTGCTGCTTCCATTGCTCGATTCCTCACTAAAGGATGTGCCATGGAGGGCATAATAGTATGCCACTTCGTCAGCATAAGCATTGCCTAATGAGATGTAATCATTTGACTTTTGATGTTCTGCACATTTAACAACTGCAAATTTCACAGTTAACTGTAATGCTTTCAACAATTCATAAACCCTGTCACCGTTTTGGATAGGTGATCCAGATGAGGTCTCAAATCCTCTTTGGGACCATAACTGTCCGAAATCATGAATGACACACTGGCCATCAGTGAAGAGGGTCACTTTGCGCTGTTCAGAAGCACAACAAGCTCTAGTAAGAGCAATCATTCCAGCTACCTGGTCAGAAAAGACTCATTGAAGCCATAAAGCTTCTACCACTCCTCAGACTGTGCAAACTACATAACCAAATCTCAGAATTCCCTCATTGTCTCTTGAACAGGGGCCATCAATGAACATGACATAGTCATTTTCATCTAAAGGGGTATCTTGAATATCAGGTCTTGGTTTGGTGCACAGTTCAGTCACAGCACAACAGTCATGCTCCACCTCATCTTACCAGTCATTGACATTTTCAACAGTAATTGGTAAAACCGCAGCTGTATTTAAAATATTAGACCTTTTAATATTAACATGTGGGGATCCCAAATAACTTGGTCATAATGGGTCAAATGAGTATTAGTTAAGTACTGAGTCAAAAGGAATTCAACACAATGGGGCACAAAAACATTCAGGGGTGACCAATGACAATGCTTCCGCACTGACTAATAGCGAAACTCACAGCTGACACAGCTTTTAAACAGCCGGGCAATACAGCAGCCACAGGTTCACATGTGGCTGAAAACGATGCCACAGGCCTGTTGGCACCTCTGTGTACCTGTGTCAAAACAGAAAGCGCACAACCATCTCTTTTGCAACAAAAGAAGAACAATATTTGTTGTAATTAGGCATTCCCAGAGCTGGGGCTCAGCACAGGCTTCCTCTCGCCTTGGAGAAGGCTTTCCTGCATGTGTGATCAAATGGTTCTGGATCATACACCTGTTTGTGTGTCAACCTCATTAAAGGCTTGGACAAAAGGGAAACATTCAGAATCCACTGGCAATAGTAGCTGACCATTCCATCTCTGCAATACTTAAGGGTTCATCTGCATAATTACTGAAATTTCCTGGGACACCTTCCTTGCACCCTTCTCTATGTAGTGACCTAAGTATTTCACTTCTTTTTGACAACGTTGCAACTTTGCTGTTGAAATTTATGTCTGTTTTCCATTAGAAGCCATGGGCCAGATGTATGAATGCCCCTTTGCGAATGCAAAATGCCATTTCAGAATGTATGAAATACATTCTGAACACAATTTTAAGGAATCGCTAAAATAGCGATTCCTTAAAATTGCGACCCTGTTTAGAGACTCTCTAAATTAGAAATCGCAAATAAGGATTCCTTATTTGCAATTTCTTAGCACATGTATGAAGCAATTCCTAAATGCGATTTTGGCATTTAGGAATCGCTAATTACCACCAAGTTGAACTTGGTGGTAACCATGTGCAAAATTTAAAAATGCATTTAAAATGCATTTTTTAATTGTACATGTAAAGCACACATGCCCTTTTGGCATGTGTGCACCTTACATGTCCCCTCAAAAACTTTTGGGGTGCAGCAGAGGGGGCCTTAGCCCCCCAGCACCCTGGGGTTTTGCATTTCTAAAATTGCAATTTCTGGTTCAGAAATCGCAATTTTGGAAATGCAAAAAATTTGCAGATATGGGCCAACAGGCCCATAGCTGCGAATGGGGCTGATATCGCAATTTGCGATTCGGTAATAGCATTTGCGATTTTTAAGGAATCGCTATTACCGATTCGCAAATGTGATACATGGCACATCTGGCCCCATATCTCTTTTTGAGTCATCAATGTGAAGCAATCTTACATCCTCATACAGGGAATCTTTTTCTGCATGTGAATCTCCTAGCATTTGTGTAATTGTGCTCTCAACCTCTTCTTTTACTGGCAGACTCAACCCAACTATCAAAACAATGCTCACAACCACACATTCCATTGGTAACCCTAAACACACATAACTGCATTTACTCCTTTTACCTTGGTCGGGTTTCATGCCTTGCCTAGACTCAGACAAAAAATATATTGAATCAAAAATAAAAATAATAAAAGCAAAATCGGTTCTCAATTAATTTACAGCACATTTTCTTTTTCTTTTGTAAGCAAACCAAAAACCAAAATCAAATATTTAACTTCTCAAGTTTTGTTGCACTTCTTTACAAAGCTCTCAACTTCCGGAAAGTTCATCAAGATTTTTCTCTACTGGCAAACATTCAAAAGCACTACTTAAATTCAAATGTTTCTAGTAATAAACCATCTGGTAATCACTGATTAGCACATTCAGCAAATAATGTATTTGTTCATCAAGCCACAATGAGATTTCCAAGTTCAGTTCTAAAGAAATTTCAAGCTCCAAAATGCTCAGCTGGACTTGAATTGTTATCACAAAAGGCAACAAATTCCTTCTCCCAATCATCAGCTGTGTAATAAGTCCATTCGGCAGCTGAATATCTTTGACTGGGCATTCTTTTTATTTTTACCTTCTTGCTGCATGACCAACAATACCACTGTCACTTTGCTCTCATTGTTCAGTTGCTTAAGCCAAAGCAGGAAGTACATTTATCACTGAGACTGAACATTTCATGCCTCACTGGTTTCTAACCACAATTCTTTTCTCCAACACAACTGGGACTTTGGCATTTACTGAACCTGCAGGGATAGATTGTCTCTGACTTGACTCTCCTGCATCTTCAATTGCCTTTGGGGTGCTCAGACTTTCACCAGACTGTGCTTGCCCTATGAGAGCCACATGTCCAGTCCTCACAGTTTGGCTAACCTGGACCCCTTCCCTCCCTGTATCCGACCCTAGAGGAACAGGCACTGTATCATAAAGAGGATTTGGAACTTTGCGTGTTTGGGAGACAGGGACACACTTTACTGCAGTTGTAGTCACCAAGACAGTCTGAAATGGCCCTTACCAGCGTAGCTCTAAGCATGATATTCTGACATGTTTCTTCACCAGAACCCAGTGTCAAGGACTCCGGTCATGGCAGTTCTTGTGGTGGTTAAGCAGTTACTTCTTCAACCTGGAGAGACAAAGATCAAACCACATCAGCTAGTTCTTTGCAGTAATCCAGTATTAAGTCCTGTGTAATGTTCACAAGTGTATTTACGGGCACAGCTCGCAATCTCAGAGCAAGCCCCATAAAGTTTTCATGAAGGGACAATCCTATCTTTCTGTTGAGTGTGCTGTCCATGCTCATCAGGACAAGAGGCAATGCATCCGGCCATTTCAAAGTTGTAGATGCACACACTTTTGCAAGTCGAGACTTCAGCATTTCATTCACTTGCTCGACTAATCCTGAGGCTTCTGGTCTGTAACGGCAATGCAATCTTAGCTCAATTTGTAAAGCCCCACACAACAATTTTATGATCTCATTACTGAAATGAATTCCTCAGTCTGATTCCAGAAGTCAGAAAACAGAATCCCTCAAAAGCAGCTGTGCAACTGTGACGCTATCATTCCTGCAAGCTGATTATGCATTGGCCCAAAATGAGAACACACACATCATCACCAAAACATGTCTCAATCCATTACACACAGGCATTTGAATAAAGTCATATTGCATTCTGTTGAAAGGACCTCCTGATCTACCTGTGTAGCTCAGGTTAACCACAGTGCATTTTCCTACATTCATTTGTTGACTTGTTACACATTTGTGACCCACTGCTTCTGCAATCAATCTGAATCAGGGGTGTACCCCATTTGCCTGAATGTTCTGATCATTGCGTCTCTGTCAATATGAGCCTGACAATGGTAATATCTTGCCATTGGAGGCAACAAACTATTGGACAATATTTATTTTCCCTCAGTGGAAACCCAAACATCATGCTCACCTCTTTGAACACAACTTGCTGCATTCCAACCCCTTTGTTCTTCATCTGGCACTTTTTCATGCAATCTTTTGACTTCTTCCCAAGTATCAATTGCTGGTACAAAGAAATTTCTATTTGTCTCACTGGTGCTGCTTCCATTGCTCGATTCCTCACTAAAGGATGTGCCATGGAGGGCATAATAGTATGCCACTTCGTCAGCATAAGCATTGCCTAATGAGATGTAATCATTTGACTTTTGATGTTCTGCACATTTAACAACTGCAAATTTCACAGTTAACTGTAATGCTTTCAACAATTCATAAACCCTGTCACCGTTTTGGATAGGTGATCCAGATGAGGTCTCAAAGCCTCTTTGGGACCATAACTGTCCGAAATCATGAATGACACACTGGCCATCAGTGAAGAGGGTCACTTTGCGCTGTTCAGAAGCACAACAAGCTCTAGTAAGAGCAATCATTCCAGCTACCTGGTCAGAAAAGACTCATTGAAGCCATAAAGCTTCTACCACTCCTCAGACTGTGCAAACTACATAACCAAATCTCAGAATTCCCTCATTGTCTCTTGAACAGGGGCCATCAATGAACATGACATAGTCATTTTCATCTAAAGGGGTATCTTGAATATCAGGTCTTGGTTTGGTGCACAGTTCAGTCACAGCACAACAGTCATGCTCCACCTCATCTTACCAGTCATTGACATTTTCAACAGTAATTGGTAAAACCGCAGCTGTATTTAAAATATTAGACCTTTTAATATTAACATGTGGGGATCCCAAATAACTTGGTCATAATGGGTCAAATGAGTATTAGTTAAGTACTGAGTCAAAAGGAATTCAACACAATGGGGCACAAAAACATTCAGGGGTGACCAATGACAATGCTTCCGCACTGACTAATAGCGAAACTCACAGCTGACACAGCTTTTAAACAGCCGGGCAATACAGCAGCCACAGGTTCACATGTGGCTGAAAACGATGCCACAGGCCTGTTGGCACCTCTGTGTACCTGTGTCAAAACAGAAAGCGCACAACCATCTCTTTTGCAACAAAAGAAGAACAATATTTGTTGTAATTAGGCATTCCCAGAGCTGGGGCTAAGCACAGGCTTCCTCTCGCCTTGGAGAAGGCTTTCCTGCATGTGTGATCAAATGGTTCTGGATCATACACCTGTTTGTGTGTCAACCTCATTAAAGGCTTGGACAAAAGGGAAACATTCAGAATCCACTGGCAATAGTAGCTGACCATTCCATCTCTGCAATACTTAAGGGTTCATCTGCATAATTACTGAAATTTCCTGGGACACCTTCCTTGCACCCTTCTCTATGTAGTGACCTAAGTATTTCACTTCTTTTTGACAACGTTGCAACTTTGCTGTTGAAATTTATGTCTGTTTTCCCCTAAGTGGTTTAACAGGGAAATTGTATCTCTTTTACAGGCTTCACATGTATTTGGTGCAACCATCAAATCATCAATGTACTGCACCAAAACATAATGAAAAGACATATTAAGGGACTACAATTTGTTTTTCAAAATCTGGTTAAAAAATTGAGTGACTCTGTATACCCTTGAGGCGTATAACATCATGAAAAAACACGGCATCTGAATTTACAGGCAAAACAAAATTGGCTATTCTCATAGAGTGGGATGGACAAAAATGTTTGGCACAAATCAATGACCTAAAACCATTCTGCTTCACCAGGAATCTGGAGCAAAATTGAAGCTGGATTCAGTACCACATGACAACAATGGAATGACATTCTTGTTCACCTATCTCAAAATTTAACCTATGCAGTATTTTCCGTTGGGCTTCCACAATCCTAAAATAGGGGAATTTCATGGGTTTTCCAGGATTTTCTTTAGAACACCTTGTTGAATGAAATTGTCATTTACAGGATTTATTCCTGCAATTACTTCTGGGGTCATGTTATAAGGCAGCATCCTTGGAGACACTTGGTTTACCTGTGATTTTAACTGGCTCAACTCCTCTTATGAATTCAATGTCATTTCCGGAAAAATCCCAAACTTTCACCATAACTGTCCCTTGCAATTCTTTGGTTAAATCATTAGCTATCACATTGGCAGCAATGAAATGAGATGGTACAATTCTTCAATTTTGCAGGGCATGTCTTTGTCACTATTTGTTTGAATGGCTATCCGATTGTGAGTGCAGCTAATAGAACAATTTAGTTTACACAAAAGATCACAACCTAACAAGCTCAAAGGGCTTGGATTGCATACCACAAATTGGTACCATCCCTCAAATTACACTGTTTTGACTGGGATATGTTCTGTGTTCAGGTTAGCTAACTGCTGATTTGCTAATCCAACCACCTGAACTCTTTTACCTGACAAGGGCACATTTGGGACTTCGGCAGTTCTGACAGAGCAATGTGTAGCTCCAGTGTCAACCAGGAATGGAACGTTGTCTTCTATAATTCTGGCATTTAAATAGGGACCTTGCTGATCTACCTCTAAGGATGCTTCTAACTTGCAATTCTCATCATCATAACTGTTACTGTTAAATGTTTCTGAAAACTCCTCATCACTTAAGTTAATTAGGAGGAATTGTGTTACCAACTGATTTGCATTTGCTCTCTGATTTACGTTTTGCTGAGGAACAATTACTTGCTGCTGTGTCATCGGGGCTTGTGGAATCTGGATTTGTTGGGGAGCCTTAATCTTCTGTAATCCTGTAGGAATAGCTACATTTTGTTCAAATCTTCTCACAGGCATTTTGAAATCTTCAGAAAGCTCTCTGTCTGCTTATACCACTCCACTTGCTTCTCTCTCATGTCACTTCAGCTCCACAGGACAGGTAAATAACCTCCACGGGAATTCCTCTTGTTGGCAACATTTCATCTTTGCTGTCTTTTGATCTCTTTTCTTTGCCCATCTGCCTTCCCATTTGCCTAATGTACCCCATGTTTGAATGTATGTAATGAATTCCTTTATGTGCATTCTCATACCGATCAATCTCATCTTTACCATGTCTTTGGTTTTGAATTCTAATCTGCAACTTCCTCTTAAGGGCTTGGAATTTCCTAAATCTGCTTCATATATCTCAGCTAATTCTTCTAACTTCTCATAAGCCAGTCCTGCATGTAGTCTAATATCTATGCGCATGAATAGCAATTTGTCCTCTGTACCAAGCATTCCATAATTAAGTCATTTAATTCAAATTATTTTGATCTAGACACATTCACTGTTCAGTCCTTTTCCCGTATCTTTTCTGTTCTAACATTACTATGTGTTGCACCTGTTGCTTCTTTTGGGCTCGGATTGTCTAACCATTAAGTCAACTGCTGGACTGAAAAACCTTGTGTTAGACCTGACAGCCTTAGGATGGTCACCCCCAGCTTTTTGCCTGCCTCCCTCCACTTTTTGACACTGTTTTTGCTGGTTTTAGGACTCTGCACACTTCACCACTGCCAACCAGAGCTAAAGTGCATATGCCCTCTCCCTTAAATCCGGGTAACATTGGTTCATACCCGATTGGCATATTTGATGTAGTGGTATGTCCCTAGTAAAGTGCACTACATGTGCCCAGGGCCTGTAGATTGAATGCTACTAGTGAGCCTCCAGCACTGGTTGTGTCACCCACATAAGTAGCCCCTTAAGTATATCTCAGGCCTGCCATTGCAAGGTCTGTGTCTACATGTACGTCACCCCTAAGGTAGGCCCTAGGTAACCCAGAGGGCAGGGTGCTGTGTGTAAAAGGCAGGACATATATCTGTGCGCTTTATATGTCCTGGTAGTGGAAAACTCCCAACTTCATTTTCCACCGTTGTGAGACCTGCTCCTTTCATAGGCTGACATTAAGGCTACCCTCATAAACTGTTTGAGTGGTAGATTTTGATTAGAAAGGGGTAAGCATGTCATATTTAGTAGGGCCAGAATGGTAATGCAAAATCCTGCTGACTGGTGAAGTTAGATTTTATATTACTATTTCAGAAATGCCACTTTTAGAAAGTGAGCAGTTCTCTGAACTTAAATCCTTCTGTATCTTACAATCCATGTCTGGGTTGGGCTGGTTGATACCTCCCTGGTGCATTTCACCCAGACAACCACAAACACAGGATGCTCAGTCACATCTCCACACATCTGCATACTGAATTGGACTTCCTGGGCTGGATGGGTGGAGGGCCTGACACATACATTTCAAAGGACAGTGACATGCCCTCAGACAATGGACTGCCAATCCCCCTACTGGGACCCTGGCAGACAGGATTGTACTGAAAGAGGACCGTGTGCACGTCTAAGCCACTCTTTGAAGTCTCCCCCACTTCAAAGGCACATTGGGGTATATAAACTGGGCCCCTGATCCTACCAACTCAGACACTTCTTGACAAGAACCTGCAACCTGCTAAGAGAAGCTGCCTGGCTGGCCAAAGGACTCACCTGACTGCTTTGCTGTAAAGTACTGCTGCCTTGCTGTTGCCCTGCTGCCTTCCTGTCCTCTGGCTCTGCTAAGAAGTGCTCTCTAAGGACTTGGATTGAGCTTGCTTCCTGTTTCCTGAAGTCTCAGGGCCAAAAAGACTTCGGCCCATATTTATACTTTTTTAGAGCCGCATTTGCGTCGTTTTTTGACGCAAAATCGGCGCAAACTTACAAAATACAATGGTATTTCGTAAGTTTGCGCCGATTCTGCGTCAAAAAACGACGCAAATGCGGCGCTAAAAAAGTATAAATATGGGCCTTCATCTCTGGAAAGTACTCCTTGTGCGTCTAGAATCGACCCACAGTCTGCCAGAATCGATGCATAGCCTGCCCTGCGGTGAGATAATCACTGCATCGCCGAACCAGAACCACGCAGCCCGGCTCACTGAGTGGAGATCAATGCAGTGCCAGCATTGCGACCGGAACTTCGACACACGGCTGACCAGATCAATGCATCACTGAGCCGGAATGACACAGCCTGACTTTCTGTGAGAAGAATCAACACAGAGCCTGCCGTGCGACAGAAATTTCCTTGAATTGCCCACCGGATAGACGCTACTCCTGTGACTTCACACTGCACGCCCAGGATTTCACTGTATCATCCACGGGGTGTCCAAGTACCCTGCAACACGAAGAGGATCCTAGCCTGCACGCCGGAAATCAATGCAAAGCCTTTGCTGTATGGAAAAGCATTGATGCATCGCCTGTGTGCACCCGGAGAAAACAACGCACACCTCCCCATTTTCCACGCATCTCCTCCTCTGTAGTCCCGTGCAGATAATTTAGACGCAAACCAGGTACTTTGTGCTTGCAAGAGGCACATTGCTTTTTAAGAACTAAAGACTCTATTTATCATTACAAAAGTGATATTTCAACTTGGTACTATCAAATCTTGATCATTTTGACCTTAATCTACTCAGATAAATATTTTATATTTTTCTAAACCTGTGTGGTGTATTTTTGTGGTGTTATACTGTGTTATTGCATGATTTATTGCACAAATACTTTACACATTGCCTTCTATGTTAAGCCTGATTGCTCAGTGCCTAGCTACCAGAGGTTGGATACAGGATAATTTAGACTGTGTGTGACTTACCCTGACTAGAGTGAGGATCCTTGCTTGGACAGGGGGTAACCTGACTGCCAACCAAATACCCCATTTCTAATATCTTGCAGATGAATATATTCTCGCTGTGACATATTTTGCGGGGTACAGCAATGTATATTTGTAATTTGATCTGATGCGGGCATGTAATGAAGTGGGTTGGAGGAGTCAAGGCTAAGTCACAAGAGGTTATTCTCAGAATCTCTGAATTGTTTGAATGTACTGATCTACGCAGATATCAATCAGTGACATCCCTGCAGATACTGGGGTTTCATGAACTTCTGAAACATGCATTGACTGGGCATTACTTTCAAGGTTGCCTGAAGCATACAATGAAACAATTGGAGCTGTAGTCACAGGCCCTGTTAATGCATCAGTCTGTCAATTGTTTCTGATTCTGAGGAATTTGCATTCCAGAACTTCAACCTGTAAAAATAGTCCTGAAAGTCTGCTCTGTTTTACCCGGGGTAACATTTGACATTGTCTGCACTGGTGTACATATAGGGATAGTCTGATTCTGATTAAAATTCTGCCCAAGTATAGTCCCATTAGGTGTAGACACCATCTGATTCACATAAGGACTTGGCACTATCTGATTCATAACTGGGCTTGTAATGTACTGTGCTGTATTGACAGTTGAAAATGGTGGATAAAACACAGACACTTGTGTCACTGAATTTGCAGGGGTGCCTAGAACTATCTGAATCAGGCTCTGTATAACTGGAGCAGTTGGCACATTCAGGGCTACACTTTGCACTGCTTCCTCAACTGAACGACATGGTGGGGGACAGTTCACCAGAAGCTGATTTATAAACTCATCTTCTGAATCACTTTAATATGTGGCTGTCTTTTTACCCTCATCTTTGGTCTGTTCTGCTTTAGCTGTCTGCTTCTTTCTTGTCTTAGGTTTTGTACTCCCATCATCTTTCTTAGTGGTAGCTGGAAATGTTGTCACTGGATTTAATATCTCAGCTCTCCACATGTTTTGTTCTGCATCCTATCGAGCTTCCTCTAATGTTGTAACTGCTTTCTTCATTCTTCTCTTAAATGTTGCCCCTTAATTCTGTCCTGCAACACATTCCCAAAAAGGAAGTGCTTCAAATTGTGTGGTTCCTTAGAGGAGGCCTTAATTTGCACGGTACTCTCCTCAAATATTTTACAATTCTCAAATTAAAAGTTCCATAACAAGGAGATGCTAATAAACCTTCTTTCTCAGTGACCTTGCACCCTTGTTGAACCCAAATGCATGCTTAAACTCCTTTCACCTCTGACACTTTGCAAGCTGGTGCTACCTGTTCACCCTCCCTAACTGGAATAAACACATGTCCTCCAAGCACACTTCTTAAAGCTTTAGAAAATCTCATTTTTGCACAATTTCAAATAATATCAACATTTTATAATGAAACTAGGTAGTATATTGAATCCTACAATCCTTTTCGCAATCCATTCTCAACCAATGGCAACACATACTGTCAAACAATACGACCGCAGCTTTCTCACCAAGCGTCCTATCCCAGTGCAATACAAATGACATGACACATACTTCACTCAGTAGCTGCAGTTGCTTCGCAGTTGTCTCTCACACAATCGCTCACACATACACTTAATGCACAATATTATGAGCAAGATCAAAAACCAAAAACTTGTCTGCACACTGTGGGGAGGGCTCAAATGCTTTGAAAGCTGTATGGCTAAACATTTGACTGTGGCTTTTGCAATTACACAATGAGTGAAACTTGAACAGCAATTTTCACCCTGGCTGTTATGGATCCTCCCTGTGCACTCAGGATTCACCTAACACCAACCAACAACTCACATTCACTGAAGAAAAACTAATGGCACTGTCAATGGCACCGCACACCACGTACCTCACTGTAGAAAATAAATTAACCAAGGGTATTATCCCGGGATCTTAGGCCTCGACGGATCTGTCAACAACAACCGCTGACAATATTCTAGCCTAAAGCGCAACAATCACTTTGAGCACGACAACTCCACAGAACACTTAACAACATCACACTTCACTTCAATCTTCAAGCAAAAAGCATTGCAAGTGAAAATCCCTACTCATACTTACACAACACAACACTTATAGACACAACGCTGGAATTTCATCAATCTCTCAAACTAACCATAGAACGAACTACAGGGTCATCAATTTTTGGACAGGGCAGTAACATGCCTAATATTGAACAAAAATATGGTTAACCCTCTTATGGGATTTAACCGTCACTCTGTTATCAAAAATCCTAATTCCCTAACATTACCATAAAATATAGATCTACCTTTTATGGTACAGAACCGTCACTCTGCTACCAAACTGCCACCCCCAACACTGAACACAAATATGGTTTCCCCTCTCATAGAACATGACTGTTCCTCTGCCACCAAACTGTTAACACATTTTTCATCCTTCACAGGAATCAAACGCTTCACCGAGGTTGACCGACCTTTTGACCATTAAGAGTGTGGTGAACCAAACACAAATTTACACTAACACCACCCAAACAGTTTAAACACCATGACCATTGTGGCCACAAAAGGAGACACCAATCAATGAAAAGTTTCAAAGCTTTATTTAATAACCACATTGTGAATGATATGAAGAATGTGTACAAAATTAAATTATACAAATAAAATCAACACCATTGGTTGCCCAATACGGGAAAATAAATTTAATCCAATTAGCATTAACACAATTAAGCATTCAAGACCAATAATACTTATCAGTAAAGAAATTATTTGTAACACAGAAACATACCTCAAGTCAGACTGTAGCAACATTAGTCAAGCTTAATTAAACAAAATATGCAAATTTTGGGTTGTTCATAGGTTGTTTCTACAGCTACCCAAATTAGGACATGCATGTATGAGGACGGGCTAACACATGTGGGCAAAACACAAAAGAAAAAGTGAAAACATATGTCTAAGGGTATAGATTACTAACTAGAAAAATAAAAAGAGTGAGTGTCAGAATGTCAGCTTTTATTCAAGAAAAAGGAAAACATGTCAAGGTGAAATGGCAGTCAGCAGAGAGATATACCTCTCTTAGGGTCAGCATTCAACAATTCTTCATCAGAAAAACATTAAATCAATAGCAAAGTCTATTAGAAGCACCATTAGGGAAGTGCAAAACATGAGCTGCACAGGGAACAGTAGGATCAAGAGCCAAGGAAAGACTGCCTAAAACTTACAAAGGCCATCCCTACAGTAAAGAAAACATATAGCTTTGATTTGTCAATTCAGTGACCACACATCACGCAAAAGAGGCATCATCCAATCAAAATTCAATAAAATATCAGGTTGCAACAGTTTCATATTTTCTCAGCTTCGGTCTGGGATTGTTTCTTCTTTCCATGTTAATCCAAACAGTTCAGTAACATTTTTTTTTTGCTTGTAACAATTCAGTTTCTTTCCAGAGTGTAAAATAGACTCGTCTCAGTCCCATGTGAATCTGTCTTATTTGAAACAATTTATTTCATGTTATGTCCACAGGCCCAGATGTTCCCTTTTCAAGGTTACTAAACTGAAAGTCTCTGTATAATTGAACAAAGAACCTATTACTACTTGCAAAGCATTTCATGAGAACAGAACCTAGAGAGAAATTTCACATTAGAGAGAACAATGATTCATCACTTTTACATGACTGTCTGGTTATGCTAACAAAGGAAATGTAAATGTATTTATATATTTGTTAAGAAAACACACATAATATGTTAATTTGTAAATTCAACAATAATAATTGACCATCAAAATAAGTAAACTATTTCATTATCAACTGTAAAACGTTGTTAATGCATCACACTACATATAACAGAGAAGTGTATTTATTTTTATGAACGTCTATTTAAATTCATAAATCACACATTAAACATTAGAAAACTAAGTTAGTTTAATTCTAGCAGTTAAGTTAATGCCTACAATTCACTTTGATATTAAATACATCTTATTAGCACATTGTTAAATTGGGTAGGCACAATGGTGACCGCCACAATTGAAAACATAAGCATTTTCAAAATTTGTGTCAGTGCAACTTTCTACGTTAGGCTGTTAATAATGAAACCTTCTGCAGAAATCTGGGTAACTAAAAGCATTACTATTTTTTATGCTCCAACATTGGCTTCTCCCAAAAAGAGAAATTCACATTTGATCAAGGAGTTATTCATTGCTACTGCAGGAAAATCAGAGTAGTGGAAGAGATTTAATTACTGTCAGGGTTCTCAGACAGAGGCTGGAATGTTTGAGGAGTGATAAGGTAGTCTCACAAAATGTGATGCTAAAGTACCTTCAATTTAATTATCTTCTTCATCACACTTACCTGACCCGAAAGAGCATAAGGCACGTCAGGGTGAATCAGCTGTGTGCCTGAGATCTGCTGAGGTGGATGCTGACCTCTGCCACATAGTATGGTATTGCTCAGCTGTGTCCTGAATTTGGGATGGGGTGGTGCAATATCTGACTTCCATAATTGCTAGACTGATACCCTAGGAGGCAAAACTTTGTTAGCTGGGTCTATTTTCTTGCATCTATAAAATTAAACTAAAATGTGCCTTTACAACACATTGCCCTTATCACTCAAGTCTTTACTATGCATATGCCTTTACCTTACATTCCTTTTCTACAAAATGGTAACTATATATCAGGTAAGGGGAACCTGTATATATATCTCTATATCCAAATTATTGGCAGATGTTAAGAGCATGATGAATATGCTCCACTGACAAACAGTTTGAATCAGAAGGAACAAAAATGATAACAAGATTCATTAATTGTGGTTATCCCATTGAGTATCCTCTATAATTCCTTGAAGAGAACTCATGAGAAACAAAGGGAAAGCCTACTGTATAGGCATTACCATGGAGAATTAGGAACAAAAATTAGATCTAGGGAAAAAGTCAATTCATGCAGATTATTCCTGGAATTTGATCGAGCTCAAGGAAAGTTTTGAAAAGGAAGTGGCATATTTTGGAAAATGGCCATCTAAGGACACACATTTGCCCAAATCCAAGAGTAACCTTTCAAAAACCAAAATCATTGGGTGACATCTTAACACAAAGCTTATTTAAACTAAGAAAGAGAAGTAATTGGCTAACAGAAAGTGAAAAAGGTTTAATTAAGTATAAAGGTAATGAAAGTTCTTTTTTTATGGAAATATGATACACTTTATTTCTTTTCTAAAGAGTGCAATGGAAGCATGGGCTCTCCTCTCTAGTTGTGATGATCTCACTTTGCAGGTAATTTTAGGGAAGAAATGCACTATGCACTTTGCTTTCTTGCTGAAATGCACCAAGCACTTTATACCTCAAATAAGTACAATGCAAGCAAAATTAGAACAAAAGTCCCTTTCATCTTACAGGAATATCACACACTTTATTAATTCTCTGAATAGAAACAGTGTACCTTTTATGGATGTGTGCAATTTAGTTAGGAAATATGATCACTTTAATTAAATTATACTTACAAAAAACTTTATTTCGGCCCCCAGGGCCATAAAACTATAAACAGAAAAATAAATGTAAATATAAATGTGACAATCCAATGTATTCAATAAAATATAAATGATTGTTAGGATCATGAATATAACCTACAACTAAATTGTACACCATGTAATCAGGTACAGTTGCAGAAAGAGCAATTACTGAGATCACTTTAAATCTGTATAAATTTACAATACGTAAATAATCAACATACGCCAATGAATGTAAACCAGCAACTTTACTGTAGGCTTATTGTACTGAGAGGCCAATTTTTCTCCTAAGAATCTACATGACGCCAAAACTTTTGGCAACAGAAGTAACTAGGACTAGTCAAGTATCCATCCAAAGAATGAGAAGGGCAACTGAGGGGCTGCATATGCCTAGGAATATGCATGCTGAAACCAGACACTTTCTACTGGGAGATACATAAGCTGGACATACCAATAAAACATGGGAAAGGCTCTTATTATCCAAATTTCAAGCTGGACATACAATTTATCCCTGCTTGATGATTTGGAAGTAAACTCCTTTAGCTGTAAAGCACCCACTCAAAAGTGAAAATAATGTTTCCTGTCCTTGGTTACCAAGATCTGGTGCTAAAACACCTCATGTTTGCTCTCACATTAAAAATCAATATAGTCACATGACAACTTGGACCAGGCAGCCCTTCTTAATTCATTAATGGGTACAGCCATCCAATAGTGCTTTTTCAAGTCATTCTTAGATGGAAAATTAGAAACATCTACGACAAGAGAATACAACATGTTTTTAATGCTCCAGAGCTAGAGAACTTTACTACAGCAGTCAGCTGTTAACACATCCTCAAGGGTTCCTATGTATTGAGCTAATTAAGGAGTGGTCCAAAGCCACCTACAAGAGTGGACACAATCTTCCTTTGCGTGCTAACCCTTTCATACCCAAGTCCATGACAAGTGAAAACATTGAGGTACTTGGTGGGAGAGAAACTAAACTCCTCACAAATGTGTTTTTGATTCAGGATAACTCCTCAATATTAGAGAACCCCCACAATTAGGCCTTAGCCTCATACATTTTGCAGACTGGTTGAATTAGTATTGTGTGAGAGAAGGAAGTTTCCTTAATTAAGGCACTCAAGATATATCTTAGTTTAATGGTCACCTTGGTAATATGTGGTTTTCCTGTCATACTTCCCGTGATCGTCATTCCTAGATAAATAAAATAATTCACCAGCTCAAGAGGAATTTCTCCCAAGGCAATGTTCCCTTTAACTGATTTGTGAGGGTTAAACATCATCAATTTAGCTTTGGATGTGTTGATCTCCAGGCAACGAGAGAAACTAAGCTTGTCAAAGTGAGCCAAAGTTTCTGCAGTCCACTCGGTGTCTTGGAGATCAACAAAGTATAGTCCACAAATAAAAAGGATCAGAAGTTTAGTTCTTGCCAGGAGTGGGGCACTGAGTCAGAAAAGGGACTATGTTGTTAATAAATAACGAGAACAAGGTGGGCCCCGGTACTGAACCCTGATGAACACACCTAGATACAGCTATCTTATCTGTCAGCTGGCCTTGGTCTCCCTACCTGATGTGTGCATAGTTACCCTCATGTAGGCGTATGACTAGTGAGAGAATTTTGACTGGCTTTGCCATGTCTGAGAGAGCCTTCCTTAGACTAGACCGAGGAACTTGGTCAAAAGCTGACTTTAAATCTACAAAGGCAACATAAAGACTGCCTTTTCCAGTTGTGACCGTTCTCCAGTATAACAGCAAAAACTGAAACAGTTGGTCTATGGTGGAGATTTTCCTGAGAAATCCAGCTTGGATTGCTAGGGATGGAAAAATAACAGTTGATGGATGGAACATAGACCAAATCAAACATTCACCCCCACTCACAGATCTGGGTTTAATCCATCAGCTTATTTGCTCACCAGGCCATTCCAGTTTGGGCCCAGCCATATGCAAATCACTCTTGACCCTGTTCCCCATGGGGACAGTCCAGCCTGAACTGCCAGGCCAGGTCCTCCTTGGACCAGAAACATGCATCCTGGGACCGGTTTGGGGGTATCACCCCTCTTCAGCCAGCTAGCCTAAATCTGGTGGCATAGTGAGCATTGCTAGGGATGTCATGATCAGACATTCAGGATTGGATTTTAAATAATACATACATTCCACCTTTGAAGATATAAATGTAATATTCTGGGTAATATCAGAGCGCTCACATTATAATATATTGCACTTTTCAATGAAGAAGGTTGGATGATTCTTAATTAAAATAAAGTGATTTTTTTAAAGAAATTTATGAAAAACTTATTGAAACTGAAATTGATCTAAAGCTGGGCTGAACTGCCTAAGCATATATCTAAGATTTAGGAATATGGAAATAATAGGGTGTATCAGAACCATGACTGAATACATATGATCAAAACAACAGCAATTATAATAGTGAAATACAGGGATTACTAATATTTTAAAAATATATATGTATGATTTTTCAGTAATGCATGGCAAAGCAAATATAGATTAAATAACATTGGAACATGTTGCTAAATGGGTACAATGTGTCTGCATGAAATGTCGTTTGGCTGACATTCTAGTTGTAGGGGCATATGGAACGGGATGAAGGACAAACAATGTACAAAATGGAGCCACAGTGTCATCATTTGGAAACTGTGAAACCTTTTTTACACTACCTACTGATGGTTTATTGACTCCATTTCCCATGCCACCATAAATTCTGAAATGCTGAGGAGGAGAGTTTGTAGCATGAAGAGAAATTTATATATATATATATATATATATATATATATATATATATATATATATATATATGTATATATATATGGCACCCTTGTGTGACTTGGTGCGTGTTATTGTGGAATAAAGTCACTTTAGTTCTACCTATACTCTGCTGCTCCCTGTATTTGGAGTTAAGGTGTTAAGGATTGTGGCACTGACTATTTTGGGATTAATGTCAATGCTGCGGCTGCCTCAATGGATGATGAACATTAAGAAGAAGTGTATATATATATATATATATATATATATATATATATATATATATATATATACACATATATAGTTTGGTTTACCTACCCTTCTCCCTTCTGCCCTCTGATATCTGAGTTCATTCCCCTATCCTATTCCTCCTGTCCTCTGTCCTCCTGTCCTCTGTGATCCAGTGTCCCATACTTGTCGACATTTTGAACTTGGTAAGGGGAGAATTTGGAAATAAACCTGGGGATTTGATTTTCCCCATTGACGTACTTTGACATTTTGAACTTGGTAAGGGGAGAATTTGGAAATAAACCTGGGGAATTGATTTTCCACATTGACGTACTTTGAAAAGAGAAGATCCTAGGTAGGAGACAAATAATATAAAGCCCTTTTGGACTTAAAAACATTGGAAGTTTCCTGATTAAATTGGGTCTGTTGGCATGTATGGCTGTACTGTGGCTGCCTCTTTCTTCTGCCCTTAATGGTCTGTTATACTGCCACAGCCTCACTTGCCTGTCCTGTATAGTTGATTTGTTGCCCCTGACCCCGTTTCCCCTGCTCTCCATCGTCAGTTGTGCTGCCACTGCCCCATCCACCTGCCCAGTTTGGTCAATGTGTTTCCTCTACACTATCCTCCCTGCCCTCAATGATCTATGTCATTGCCCCTTACTTTTTCCGTCCCCGCAGTATTCTAATGAGAAACTAGATTGCTAACATTCTTTATTTTTCAAAAAAGTGTGTCACGCCTGACATCATCTTGATGTAATCAAAACTGTAATACCTAAAGCATTTCCTTTAGAAATTATGAAAATGAGAGGGTCTCACTCCCATAGAAATTATGGTTAGTGCTCTAAAAAACTAAAATGAGGACATATAGGTGGTCATTACAACCCTGGCGGTTGGTGTTAAAGCAGCGGTAAAACCGCCAACAGGCCGGTGGAAAAAAATTTGGAATCACAACTGTGGCGGAAGCCGCCAACATAGACAGCCACTTTAACACTCCCATCGCCAAGGCGGTACAAACAAACACCGCAACGGTAACCGCCAACAGACAGGCGGAGGACAATTACCGCCCACAGAAGTACAACAGTCCAATCCGCCAACTTTTCCGGGGCGGATTCACCGCAAACAAAAACACGGCGGAAACAGGACTTGGAAGGGAAAACGCTCACCTCTACACACCCCACGAGGAACCAGAATGCCATGGAACCGGAAACTTCAGATTCTCCCTGCCTTTGTCTTCCTGCTCCTCTACCAGGAGCACGAACGCCGGCAGCGAAGACCACGGTGAGTACTGCACCTACGACACAGGGGAGGGGGGGAGGGAAAAGAGAGTGACACTCACACGCAACATGCAACACCCCCACCCCCACCCTCACCCACACCAATACATCATGATACATTACAGTTACACCACCCAACCCCCCTGGAAGAATGCAAGGACAAAAGGAAATGAGTTGAATGACTGTAATACACTCAAAGACATGAATCAAAAATATAAACATATCCCATTCTGTCCCCAGGACGTAATGGTTACGTCCTGAGGCACAGTGCCCCTGTGCCCAGGACGTAACCATTACGGCCTGGGCACAGAGCTCAGAGGGAGCGCAAGGCAGGGATGGAAGGGGAAGCCCTTCCCCTTGCATCCCTGCCCCCCCTACCCGCGCGCTGACAATCACAGAGGCCTCCTCCCATCGCGCTGGAAGCTCAGAGCGATCGGAAGAGAAATGCAAAGCATTTCTCTTCCAAAAGCATTTCTCTTCCGATCACTTGGAGGAGACCGGAGAGGCTTCAAAGGGAAGCAAATTAATTCCCTTCCCTTTGAAGTCTCTCAAGCAATCCGGCTGCTAAAACGCCCACTAGACAGCAGGGATTTACATTTTTTAAGGAAATTGGCAAGAGGGAGCGACCCCTTGGGCAAGGGTTGCTCCTAGAGGGGGCATTTTTTTAAGGCCTTTTCTGCCCCCAGGGGGGGCAGAAACCTCAAGGCACCAGGGATCATTGTTTTTTTTTGTTTTTTTAGAGGTGGGGAGCGACCCCTTAGACAAGGGTCACTCCCCTAGGGGGCAAATTATATTTAGGTCATTTCTGCCCCCCTTGGGGGCAGATTGGCCTATTTTTATGTGGCCAATCTGCCCCCAATGGGGACAGAAACCACTAGACACCAGGGAGTTTTTTTTTTCTTCAGGAATTTCACTCAAGGGGAGCGACTCCTTAGGCAAGGGTCGTTCCCTGGGGGGCAAATTTATTTTAGGCCATTTCTGCACCCCTGGGGGGCAGATCAGCCTATTTTAATTAGGCCGATCTTCCCCCAAGGGGGGCAGAAACCACTAGGCACCGGGGATTTTGTTGTTGTTGTTTTACAGATGGGGAGCGACCCATTAGGCAAGGGTCACTCCCCTGGGGGGCAAATTGTATTTAGACCGTTTCTGCCCTCCTTGGGGGCAGATCTGCCGATTTTAGGTCAATTTGCCCCCAAGGGGGGCAGAAAGAACTAGGGACCGGGTATTTTTTTTTTTTTGCGCCAATGTCACGCAAGGGGAGCGACCCCGTAGGCAAGGGTCGCTCCCCAGGGGGATAGGGGGGCCGGGGGCAAATTTATTTTAGGCCATTTCTGCCCCCCCTGGGGGCAGATCGGCCGATTTTTGTTAGGCCAATCTGCCCCCATGGGGGCAGAAACCACTTAAGCACCAGGGATTGGTGTGTGTGTAAACGTGTGTTTTTTTTAGAGGGGCAGCCCCTTGGGTAAGGGTCGCTCCCCATGGGGGCACATTACTGTTGCCAATATCTGCCCCCCATTGGGGGCAGATGGGCCTAGTTTTGAAAGGCACATCCAACAGAGGCCAGGGAAGGTTTTTTTTCAAAAATAAGAGGGTGGGGGTATGGCTATACCCCCACCCCAAATAAATGGGGCCAAAGTTGTTCTGCCCAACAGTGGGCAGATGGGCCAATTACCCCTGATCCACACCCCGGGGTGGGCAGAAAGTCTACTAGATGCCAGGGAATTTAAAAAAAAAAGAAGAAATAATGAGGTGGTGGCTACCAACCAGTATAGGCCTGGTTACGCCCCCACCTCACTCTAAAGGGGGTAACAGTCTTTCAGCTTTCTCCCGCACTCTAAAACATCTTATCCCACAGCAGGTAAGAAGACATTAGATTATTTTGGGTTTTAGTTTTACATTTGGGCCATGGGAACTTGGCTTACTCTCAAAATCGTCACACTTGGAATGGTGAGGGCTGCACTTTATAGACTTTGGGACGCTGCCATGTAGAAAAGTCCACAAGACCTAGACACATCTGAAAACTAAACATCCGGGTGATTCCAGGGTGGTGTGTTTCACATGCACCCCGCACCATTTTTGTACCCACAATCCCCTGCAAGCCTCCAACTTTGACACTTTTCCCAATTTTTTGTGATGGAACCTTCCGGAATCTTCCGGAATCCACAAAATTCCTACCAACCAGCATTGTCTCATCTATACCGATAAAAATTCTGCTGCACTTGTCAGCCTGAAAATGTTTTTTTGCAAACTGCCCTTTTGGACCCCTTTTGTTCCCCCTCAATATCGACATGATTTTGGCTCTTCCCTTTCACAAGCACTTGGCCCACCTACACAAATGAGGTATCATTATTACTGGGAGACTGAGGGGAACATTGGGTGGTATGAAATGTGTCCCAGTGCAGTGATCCCACACAGAAATGTGGGAAAAAGTGATTTTTTAGCTAAATTTGAGGTTTGCTGAAAATTCTGGGTAAGAAAACATTGGGGGATCCACGCAGGTCAGACCTCACTGGACTCCCTCGGGTGTCTAGTTTTTAGAAATGTCTGGGTTTGGTAGGTTTCCCTAGAAGGCTGCTGAGCCCAGGACCAAAAACGTAGGTGCCCCCCTGCAAAAATAGGTAGTTTTGTTTTTGATAATTTTGATGTGTCCAGATAGTGTTTTGGGGCATTTCCTTTCGTGGGCGCTAGGCCTACCCACACAAGTGAGGTACCATTTTTATCGGGAGACTTGGGGAAACGCTGGGTGGAAGGAAATTTGTGGGTCCTCTCAGATTCCAGAACTTTCTGTCACCGAAATGAGAGGAAAAAGTGTTTTTGTTGGTCAAATTTTGAGGTTTGCAAAGGATTCTGGGTAACAGAACCTGGTCAGAGCCCCACAAGTCACCCCATCTTGGATTCCCCTAGGTGTCTAGTTTTCAAAAATGCGCTGGTTTGCTAGGTTTCCATAGGTGCCGGCTGAGCTAGAGGCCAAAATCCACAGGTAGGCACTTTGGAAAAAACACCTCTGTTTTCTGTGAAAAATGTGATGTGTCCACGTTGTGTTTTGGGCCATTTCCTTTCGTGGGCGCTAGGCCTACCCACACAAGTGAGGTACCATTTTTATGGGGAGACTTGGGGGAACGCTGGGTGGAAGGAAATTTGTGGTTCCTCTCAGATTCAGAACTTTCTGTCACCGAAATGTGAGGAAAAAGTGTTTTGTGGTCAAATTTTGAGGTTTGCAAAGGATTCTGGGTAACAGAACCTGGCTAGAGCCCCACAAGTCACCCTATCTTGGATTCCCCTAGGTGTCTAGTTTCCAAAATGCGCTGGTTTGCTAGGTTTACCAAGGTAAATCCACAGGTAGGCACTTTGGAAAAAACACCTCTGTTTTCTGTGAAAAAATTTGATGTGTCCACGTTGTGTTATGGGCCATTTCCTTTCGTGGGCGGTAGGCCTACCCACACAAGTGAGGTACCATCTTTATCGGGAGACTTGGGGGAACGCTTGGTGGAAGGAAATTTGTGGCTCCTCTCAGATTCCAGAACTTTCTGTCACCGAAATGAGAGGAAAAAGTGTTTTTTGGTCAAATATTGAGGTTTGCAAAGGATTCTGGGTCACAGAACCTGGTCAGAGCCCCACAAGTCACCCCATCTTGGATTCCCCTTGGTGTCTAGTTTTCAAAAATGTGCTGGTTTGCTAGGTTTCCCCAGGTGCCGGCTGAGCTAGAGGCCAAAATCCACAGGTAGGCACTTTGGAAAAAACACCTCTGTTGAACCTGGTCAGAGCCCCACAAGTCACCCCACCTTGGAGTCCCCTAGGTGTCTAGTTTTCAAAAATGCGCTGGTTTGCTAGGTTTCCCCAGGTGCCGGATGAGCTAGAGGCCAAAATCCACAGGTAGGCACTTTGCAAAAAACACCTGTTTTCTGTGAAAAAATGTGATGTGTCCACGTTGTGTTTTGGGCCATTTCCTTTCGTGGGCGGTAGGCCAACCCACACAAGTGAGGTACCATTTTTATTGGGAGACTTGGGGGAACACAGAATAGCAAAACAAGTATTATTGTCCCTTTTCTTTCTTTACAGTTTTTCCTTCCAAATGTAAGGCAGTGTGGAAAAAAGATGTCTATTTGAGAAATGCCCTGTAATTCACATGCTAGTATGGGCACCCCGGAATTCAGAGATGTGCAAATAACCACTGCTTCTCAACACCTTATCTTGTGGCCATTTTGGAAATAGAAAGGTTTTCTTGATACCTATTTTTCACTTTTTATATTTCAGCAAATGAATTGCTGTATACCCAGTATAGAATAAAAACCCATTGCAAGGTGCAGCTCATTTATTGGCTCTGGGTACCTAGAGTTCTTGATGAGCCTACAAGCCCTATATATCCCTGCAACCAGAAGAGTCCAGCTGATGTAACAGGAAAAAGTAACAAAGTAAACGTCGAGAAAAATGCCTGTTTCACCTCAATTTCAATATTTTTTTTATTTCAGCTGTTATTTTCGGTAGGAAACACTTGTAGGATGTACACAAATGACCCCTTGCTGAATTCAGAATTTTATCTACTTTTCAGAAATGTTTAGCTTTATGGGATTCAGCATTGGTTTCTTACCCATTTTGGTCACTAACTGGAAGGAGGCTGAAAGCACAAAAAATAGTAAAAATGGGGTATGCCCCAGTAAAATGTCAAAATTGTATTGAAAAATTGGGTTTTCCAATTCAAGTCTGCCTGTTCCTGAAAGCTGGGAAGATGGTGACCTTTGTTGGTGCCATTTTCAGGGAAAAAAACACGAGTTGCCTTCTGCAGCCCTTTTTCCCATTTTTTTGAAAAAAACAACATTTTCACTGTATTTTGGCTAATTTCTTGGTCTCCTTCAGGGGAACCCACAAAGTCTGGGTACCTCTAGAATCCCTAGGATGTTGGAAAAAAGGACGCAAATTTGGCTTGGCTAGCTTATGTGAACAAAAAGTGATGAGGGCCTAAGCGCGAACTGCCCCAAACAGCCAAAAAAAGGCTCCTCACAGGAGGGGGAAAAGGCCTGGCCGCGAAGGGAATATATAAAGATATTCACACTATAAAGAAATATATACACCAAGAATACAAGTCTAAGGGATTCCACCATCATAGTCCGTGGACCACTGGGCCCAAAATGCATGGGCGAGGCCCACACAAGATACCTGAACAAGACGGAGAGAACATTGCTGGGTCATCAGATAGAAATAAAACAGGCACCTCAGGGGGAAGGGAAGGTGGGGCACCTCAGCTGGATGAGTGCACGACGCCAGATCCACGAGGGGGCTCCACGCCCATTGATGTATCCTGGGGAGTGCAAAGACACAGTCTCTCAAGTCTCTACAGTGGGTGGGTTGCCCACTGCTTTATCCTGGGGAGAGCAAAGCCAGTCTCTCAATTCTCTACAGTGGGTGGATTGCCCACTGCTGCATCCTGGGGAGTGCAAAGCCACAGTCTCTCAAGTCTCTAAGGTGGGTGGTTTGCCCACTGCTTTATCCTGGGGAGTGCAAAGCCACAGTCACTAAAGTCCCTACAGTGGGTGGTTTGCCCACTGCTGCATCCTGGGGAGTGCAAAGCCACAGTCTCTAAAGTCTCTACAGTTGGTGGTTTCCCCACTGCTGCATCCTGGGGAGTGCAAAGCCAAAGACTCTCAAGTCTCTACAGTGGGTGTGTTGCCCACTGCTTTATCCTGGGGAGTGCAAAGCCACAGTCTCTCAAGTGGATAACAGTCTCCACTGGTTCTGGAGGGGGCTTTGTGCCCAGAGTGCTTCATCCTGCCAAGGACAGAGGTAGTGGATGTCATTCTCCACTGGTTCTGGAGGGGACTTTGTGCCCAGAGTGCTTCATCCTGCTCGTGGCGGCCTCAGTAGCGTTGGAATCTTTGGCGCTCAGTGGCCTGCGGTGCTGGTGGCGGCGGTGTCCTGTTCAGCGGTGCTGGTGGCGGCGGTGTCCTTGACAGCGGTGCTGGTGGCAGCGGAGTCCTTGGCAGCGGTGCTGGTGGCGGCGGTGTCCTGTTCAGCGGTGCTGGTGGCGGCGGTGTCCTGTTCAGTGGTGCTGGTGGTGGCGGTGTCCTTGGCAAGTGTCAGTGGTGTCCTTGGCAGCGGTGCTGGCGGCGGTGGTGTCCCGTTCAGGGGTGTTGGTGGCGGCGGTGTCCTGTTCAGCGGTGCTGGTGGCGGCGGTGTCAGTTTTAGTGTGCCCCTTCCTGTTAGGGTTTGTACACAGCAAAGAGCATGTCCCCTCTCACTGCACTAGTGGGTTCTGTAATAGCTCCCTTTTAAACTTACTATTGAAAGCCTTTCTTGTTATCTCACCTTCCCCCCCCCTAGGCTTTTGTGTATGTTGTTTAATGTGCTGTTTTGTTTACACATTGGGCCTTGCTTTTACCAAGGCTTCTTTAAAACACTCCTCCCTAGGCCATGTGTTAATCCAACTCATTTGCATAATAACTGAAACTCTGCACACCTTTCAAGAACATGTGCAGCATGTGAGGACCACACCCAGCTCTTCAAACCACACCCAGCTCTGCACACCTTCCAAGAACATGTGCAGCATGTGAGGACCACACCCAGCCCTTCAAACCACACCCAGCCCTGTCTATAAAATGCATCCCCCGAGCCTCACCCAGTGCTTGTGCTCGTCTACCTCCCGCTTACCTGAGAACAGATCCCTCGGCGCTGGCACTCCTGCTCTTTACAGACTTTCATTGACTTCAATGGGCGCAGCTTCTGGCTCTTCCTTCTTCCGGTTTCCGGTTCCTCCTTGCTTCAGCCTCTCTCCTATGAGTAACCTGCAAAAGAGAAAGAAGACAAGGTTAGACTGATCAGTATCTCTTGCCAGCAACAAGTAAGTGCAAAACCTTTTTTACCTGGAAGAACTTTGACAACAATTTCTGGATTCGTGTATAGACAATTTGAAACGAAATACCTTCCACGAACATTGTGATTCAAACTCTTTGTTACAAGAATATTTTGCAGAACTTTGTGAAGCAAACATTGTTTTTCCTCATGGAACTTTTAAGAATCGAACAGTGGAAACCATTAACAGCAAGGCAAACAGTAAATCAAGGACTTGCACAAATTACATGCTGTATTTTGATGTAAAAGTACAGTATTTGTTTTATAAAAGATTCTGGAAATATGGGAAAAGTGAGTCTGCTATTGGGAATTTAGGCTTTAGTTATATTATGATGAATGTTTGATATTGGTAATTCTGATAACGGTATTTGTTTAATGTTTTAGAAGCTTTACAGTAATAGAAAACACATCCCAGAGCAGTAACACATTCCAAACCTGGAAACTAGAGACCAGGATCCAAGAGGTACTTTTAGAAGAGAATTTCTAATAAATAAAGGGATAGTCAGGAACCCATTTAGGAATAGGTTGCACTTATCTGTTCTTTGTTTATGTTTCATTAGGCACCAGTTTCTACAGAAGTCAGAAAGGGCCGCAGATTTGTGCAGCACTTCAACAGTGGAAACGCAAGAACGGTGTTGTCTCTCTTTTTTATTTTATCCATTTCCCCCCTTCCCTTGAGCTTCTGTTCTTAGTGCACTGTTTTAAAAACCAGTGTGCTGGAACAAGCAGTTTCAGGGTGGGGTCGGATTGTCTTCAACCTCCATCAGAACTGAACAAGAACTCAGGTGAGCTGGGCTTTGACACTTCCCCACCTTTGATGGTGGCACAGCTGGATCCACACTCCCACCTGTACCCCTGGGAGCGGCTTTGTTTGAAGATTTTTTTCCTCTCACCCGCCGGGAGCTGACCAACGTTTGGTGTTTTTGAGGTGGGGGACTGTCCGTGCTCTGGCTCCTTGGCACACTGGCTGCCCTGCTGCCTGGCGCACTCCAGAAGCCGGTCACTATGGGCACCACTGCTCCTGCTGATGTTGCGGCTGAGGTGCTGGGTTGGGACCTGGAGAGGCAGCCCTAGGAGACTGAAGGGGTGGGGGCGGTGAGGGGAAGAGGTCAAGGTTGGACAGGAAATGTTTTTTGGACACACTGGGATGGGTAGATGGAGGGGGTTTTGGAGTGGAGGAAGAGGTAGAAGTTGTAGGAGGTGTACGTTTGGTGACTTTGGGTGAAGGTGCATGGGCTGGAGGCTGTCGTGAGGTGGATGGCTGTTGGGTGGGTGTGTGGCTGCGTTTGTGTACCTTGGGAGGGGGGCTCACAGACACACTGGGAGAAGACACAAGGGATGTGTGAATGGTAGTGGGGGTGGTGACTGCACGTGAGCGGGGTGTGGTGGTGGGTGTGCTGGTGATGGAGTTAGTGGCTGACGATGTAGTGCATGCAGGTGGGAGTGGAGACGAGACTGGGAGGGAGGAGGGAGACGAGTAGGAGGGGGACACAGTGGAGGCAGTGGCTGTTGGTATGTCTGCATGTGTATGATGCTTGCGTGAGTGTGTGTGGGATGTGTGGTGCTTATGTTTGCCTGAGCTTCCCTTGTGTGTTGAGGTGTGTGCATGCTGGTCTGAGGGTGTGCTTGGGATAGGCTGAGGTACAGGGGAGACTGAAGGGGTGGGGAAGGTGAGGGGAAGAGGTCAAGGTTGGACAGGAAAAGTTTTTTGGACAAACTGGGATGGGTAGATGGAGGGGATTTGGGAGTGGAGGAAGAGGTAGTGGTTGTAGGAGGTGTACGTTTGGTGACTTTGGGTGAAGGTGCATGGGCTGGAGGCTGTCGTGAGGTGGATGGCTGTTGGGTGGGTGTGTGGCTGCATTTGTGTACCTTGGGAGGTGGGCTCACAGACATACTGGGTGAGGACACAGGGGATGTGTGAATGGTAGTGGGGGTGGTGACTGCACATGAGCGGGTTTGGTGGTGGGTGTGCTGGTGATGGAGGTAGAGGCTGACGATGTAGTGTATGCAGGTGTGAGTAGAGACGAGACTGGGAGGGAGGAGGGAGACACGGAGGAGGGGGACACAGTGGAGGCAGTGGCTGTTGGTATGTCTGCATGTGTATGATGCTTGTGTGAGTGCCTGTGGGGTGTGTGGTGCTTATGTTTGCCTGAGCTTCCCTAGTGTTTTGAGGTGTGTGCATGCTGGTCTGAGGGTATGCTTGGGATAGGCTGAGGTACAGGGGTTTGGGTCTGGGTGGAAGAAGTTGGAGGGGGGAGGCTAGAGACAGGGACAATGGCTGCCATCAGTGCAGAGGCCTGGGTCTGAAAAGCTCGCTGATGGGCTGCCTGACCAGAATGTATGCCCTCCAGGTATGCATTGGTTTGTTGCAACTGCCTCTCTACACCCTGAATTGCATTCAAAATGGTAGACTGCCCAACGGTGAGGGACCTGAGGAGGTCAATGGCCTCCTCACTGAGGGCAGCAGGGGTAACAGGGGCAGGGGCTGAGGTGCCAGGGGCAAAGGAGATGCCCACCCTCCTGGGTGAGCGGCCATGGGGCAAACACAGAGGGGCTGCTGGGAGGGCAGTGCGGGTAGGGGGGGTGGAGGCTGTACCTGTAGATGCGGGGGGCACAGAGGGGCCCGCCACCGCAAGGGAGTTCCCATCAGAGGAGGAGTCCATATCGCTGGTCTAAGCTCCTGTCCCCACCGTGGAGCTTCCCTCATCCTCCGTCCCAGTGGTGGCTTCTGACTCTGTTGTCTCGCCCTCCAGGGCCATGTGGAATGGAGCTCCAGTGCCACTGCTCCTCCACCTGATGATGCTAATGCACACAAACACAGGGAGATCACAAATAGGGGGGGAAACAGAAGAAAAACATGTTGAGTGCATGCAATACCGCTACCGTTGGCAGACACTACAGACACAGAAGCCCCCTGCACTGCGCCCTCACTTGGAGTTCCCTAATCAATCCCAGGGACATGGTTTACAAGGCTATGCCCGATTGCTGCACACATTGATGTCACAGGAGCCTGACTAGGTGTAATTGGCTCTGTACACAGGTGGGGTGGGGTGCCACAGGACCTGCCTTAAGAAGGGACCCTGCCTACTAAACTCACCCTGGCCTAGGGGAACCCACAGCCCACCTCCCCCTCCCACACACCTACACTGAGCACTGAATCAACTGAATGAGAGTGACTCACCCCCTTGTGGCTGCAGTGATGCCCTCAAGCGCTCATCCAACTCCGGGTACGCCACCACCAGGATCAGGAACATCAGGGGGGTCATGGTGCGACGGGCACCCCTCCCACGTTGGGAGGTCATCCCCAGCTGGGCCTCTGCCGTCTTCTTGCTCCAGCGGCAAATGTCCTCCCATCTTTTCCGGCAGTGGGTGCTCCGTCTGTGTTAGACCACCAGGGTCCGGACTTCCTTGACGATGGCACGCCAAATATCCTTCTTCTGGTGGGCGCTGACCTACACGAATAGTACATGGGTAAAGGAGAAGAAATAAGTTCCCGCACCGTCACAGTCATTGGCCCGCAACCCATACCCTTGCCATGTCGCACGTGCACCCCCATTTTTCATCCACACCACTCCAAACAGCCATTGCCCATACAGCATGCTCAGAGTGTACTCACCTGTTTGTCTGGAGGACCGTAGAGTACCGTGTACTGGGGTAGGACCCCATCCACTAGTTTCTCCAACTCCTCCGTGCTGAAGGCAGACATACGAGCCATTGTCTCTTCCAGACTGAGGTCACAGCAGCACTTGCAGTGTAGGTCCTCTCCAGTCGAAGATCAGATATCAAGTGATTGAACAGAGAGAAAATGGCGGTCACGTCCACGGTGGTGCATACCGTCACCGCCAGCGTACATCGTCATTGTCTCCTGGGACCCATAGGGTCCAATGTTAACCAATGCAGGTTTACGCTGCGGTCTTCGACCGGCTACCGCAACGGTGTACAACGGCAGAGCAATTACCTCATATCCCCTTGCCCCACCTTACAGGTCAGGCAGACGCCATTTCAGGGGGCCACATGGCATTAATTTTAAATGTGTCACACATATATAGGCCTTGATTATACACTAAGACAACCATATGTCGATTTTGAAACATTTTCAGATAAAGTTGTGTTTACGTACCTCAGTGTAGGTTGATTTTCTCCTCGCTGTTCTCCTCCATAGAGCACGTCCCCTGGGGCAGGTGAGGAGATGGTGGCATCCTCCGGTGTACAGACCGCTGGTGGACCTGTCGACAATGGAGGAGCGACATGTGATCATCACCTACAGACTTGATCGTGCCACAATCCAGGAACTGTGTTCCCAGTAGGAGCCAGACCTGATGTCAGCTATCCGCCATCCCACAGTACTCCATTTCCTGGCAGATGGGTCTTTTCAAACAACAGTGGCCATAGCATCAGGAATGTCCCAGTCTATGTTTTCCAACGTGTTGTCCAGAGTGTTGTCTGCCCTGCTGAAACATAAGCGGAGCTACATCGTTTTCCCTCAGGTGGAGGATTTGCCTACATTGAAAGGTGACTTCTATGCCCTGGGACATATCCCCAACATCATAGGTGCCATTAATGGGACACATGTGGCCTTGGCCCCCCCCACTCAGGAGTGAACAGGTGTACAGAAACCCGAAGAGTTACCATTCGATGAATGTGCAGATGGTGTGTTTGGCAGACCAGTACATCTCCCATGTGAATGCCAAATTTCCTGGCTCAGTGCATGACGCTTACATTCTGAGGAATAGCAGCATCCCTTATGTGATGGGGCAACTCCAGAGGCACCGTGTGTGGCTATTAGGTGAGGACATGAACCCAATACAGTGTGACTAGGTGTCTGGGTCTGGGGATGTCCTTAAGAGTTAGTGTATGTCTAAGAACTGTCCCTCGATATTTTCAGGTGACTCTGGATACCCCAACCTGACCCCAGTGAGGAATCCCAGGACAAAGGCAGAGGAACGTTACAATGAGGCACATGGTCGAACTAGGAGGATTATAGAGAGGACGTTTGGCCTCCTGAAGGCCAGGTTCAGGTGCCTTCATATGAAAGGTGGTTACCTATTCTACTCACCAAAGAAGGTGTGCCAGATCATCGTGGCCTGTTGTATGCTTCACAACTTGGCTTTGTGACGACAGGTGCCTTTTCTGCAGGAGGAGGGTCCAGATGGAGGTGTTGTGGCAGCTGTGGAGCCTCTGGACAGTGAAGACGAGGAAGCAGAAGAAGAGGACATAGACAACAGGAACACGGTGATCCAACAATACTTCCAGTGAGACACAGGTAAGAAGACAACACTGCCTGCTACATCTGTTTGATCCTTCTACCTCTCATCTGTCTGTCATTTTTGCACAGTGTATGGACCGTGAGTTGTCACTTTCCCTTTCGATTTCACAGATGTGGGTCCCACTGTGTGACATCTGCTTTGTTTCCTCATGGACTAGAGCTGTGTGACATAGGTATGTCGACAATACAATGGATGTAGCATTTTTCCACAGTTACTGCAAATACACATTTTCTAAAGCACAGACTGACTCCAGATAGTTTTGTGATTTAAGGGTGTTTATTTAAATGCAAAATAGTGTAGGGGTTGTAAAATTGTCAGGGGTGATGGTGGAGGAATGTCCATGGCAGGGTCCATTCTATTAGTCTCACAGGTGCATTGTCCAAAGGGGCATAGGAAGTGGAGCTGGGGCAGTTTAAGGATGGATAGGGTGACAAAGTGGGTCAGAAGGATGACAATCAGGGTGGTCTCATTTCTTGGCGGGGGTCTTGGCATTGTTCTCTGTCTTTGTCCTGGATCTCAGGGACTGCTTGCGGGGTGGTTCTCCATCTGCAGGGGGTGGGATGCTGGTGTGGTGGTCCTGTGGCAGTGCCTCCTGTCCACTACCGCCGGCGGAGGTGGTGGGCAGTTCATCGTCCAGGCTAGTGTCAGGGGCCCCTTGTTGTGCCACAGTGTTCCTCCTGGTGTTGACGAGTTCCTTCAGCACCCCTACAATGGTGCCCATGGTGGAATTGATGGATTTGAGTTCCTCCCTGAACCCCAAATACTGTTCCTCCAGCAGCCGTTGGGTCTCCTGAAACTTGGCCAGTACCGTTGGCATTGTCTCCTGGGAATGGTGGTATGCTCCCATGATGTTGGAGAGGGCCATGTGGAGAGTGGGTTCCCTGGGCCTGTCCTCCCCCTGTCGCACAGCAGCCCTCCCAGTTCCCCTGTTTCCCTGGGCCTCTGTCTCCTGAACCATGTGCCCACTTCCCCCAGGTCCCTGGTGTTGTTGGGGTGGTGCGTTAGCCTGGGTTACCCGTAGTGGTGGACACACTGCTGATTGATGTATCCTGGGGGCAGAGGTATGGGCCTGCTGGGTGGGTGCTGTGCTGGTGTTTCCAGAGAAGGGAGGCTCTGGGGTGGCCTTTGCCAGTGTGAGGGGAACTGACTTTCCCCAGGTCCCAGATGGGCTGGGCTGGTAATCTAGATCCAGTCGGACAGAGCTGCTGTCATCACTGTGGGCCTCCTCTGTGGGTGGAGTTGACATGTCTGTACCGTCCTGTCCAGTGAAGTTGGGTAGGGGTCCTGCAGGAGTGTAAAGGCATAATTATTGCATCGGTGTGTGCCATGGTGTGCAATGGGTGGGTGACCCTGTACCCCAGTGCTTGCATTCCTGTGTAGGACTTTGTGTGATAATGATTTAGGGGGGTGTATGGGTATGTGCAGTGGCCATGCTTTGGTGATGGGTGTCCATGCTTTGCGTTACATGCAGGGCTTGGGTTTGGGATGTGTGGTTTGTGATATTGGGACATATACGTGAGGAGTTGGAGTGATGGGGTGAGGGCGAGTGTGGGGGTATGTGTAGCATGCAGGTGGGTGGGGGATGAAGTAATGAAAGATTTGACTTACCAGAGTCCATTCCTCCAGCTACTCTTGCGAGGCCCTCAGGATGCAGTATAGCCAAGACCTGCTCCTCCCATGTTGTTAGTTGTGGGAGAGGAGGTGGGCATCCACCGCCAGTCCTCTGTTCCGCGATGTGGTGTCTTGAGACAACAGAAAGCACCTTCCCCCGTAGGTCGTTCCACCTCTTCCTGATGTCATCCCTAGTTCTTGGGTCCTGTCCCACTGTGTTGACCCTGTCCATGATTTTGCGCCATAGCTCCATCTTCCTAGCTATGATGGTGTGCTGCACCTGTGATCCGAATAGCTGTGGCTCTACCCGGATGATTTCCTCCACCATGACCCTGAGAGAACCTGGGGTGTCTTTGCAGGTCCATGGAGTGGTGTGGGTGATGTGTGGGGTGGTGTGTGGTGTGATGTGTGGGGTGATATTTAGAAGTGTGTTGTGTGAGGTGCGTGGATGTTGTGTGAGTGATGGTGTAGGGTGCCTGTGGATGCTATTGTTCTTTCAGGTGGTGCCTCTCTCTGGCCTTTTGTCGCAATTGTGGTCATAAGGGATTGTGGGTGATGTGGGAGGGTGTTTTATATTGTATTGGGTGTGTGGGAGTGGTGTGTGTATGTGTATCAAGTGTGTGTATTTTGGAATTGTCCAATGTGGTTGTGTTTTGTAAATGTGTGTGTATTTTGAGCGCGGCGGTGTGTACTGCCAATGGAATACCGCGGTTGAAAGACCACTGCGTGGATTCGTGGGTCGTGATAGTGTGGGCGTATTCCTGTTAGCGTGACGGTGGAGGTTTTGTTATCAGCAGTTTATCACTGACCTTTGGTATGGCGGACTTGTGTGGGGTTTCTGGATTTTGGCGGATTCCGAGCTGTGGGTCATAATGACCGTGGTGGAATTCGGCGGCCGCAGCGGTGTGTTGGCGGTCTTCTGCACGGCGGTAAGTGGCTTTTACCGCCAATGTTGTAATGACCCCCATATTCTGAATTCTCAGTGGCCGACAAAGAACTTTTAAATTATTTGTTTCTTTATGTTTTTTCCAATTGATCACTTGTTTATGTATTTTTACAATTAGGGTAGAGGTTGTGGCATGACGGCCGGAGAATTTGCAACTGGTGAACCAGGTTCAAGTTTTGTCATCAGCCCAACAAACTGTGATTCTGGGCAAATCACTTAGGCCATCATAACCCTGGCTGTAAATCCCACTTACCGCCACACTTACAGCCGCGGTGGCGGATATCCATTCACCATATTATGACACACACACAAATCTGACAGAATTCAGCCACAGACACAAATATGACAGACCAAAGGTCAGTGATAAACTGGAGGTATCAACCCACACCGTTACGCCAACAGAACAACGCCCACCACATTATGATCCATGAATAACCACAACGGATATTCAACGGCAGTAAACCATTGGTGGTACATACTGCCGCACTCACAATGGACACCCACAGATAAAACAACACCACATTGAACAATTCAAACAATACAAATCTGACACCCATACACACACCACACCCACACACCCACACCACTAAAAAACACACACACATTACGCACAACCCTCTAAGAGTACAAATCATGGGCACGAGACTGACACCAAGACCACTGACACAGCTACATACACACTTAACCTACTCCCATACAAGCACCACACTTCACACACCCCAACACATTACCCAACACACCCTCACCAACACACATCACATAACACCCATGGCACCACAAAGGCACCCCCTTTTCACTGAGGAGGAGTTAAGGGTCATGGAGGAGGAAATCGTCAGGGTAGAGCCACAGCTCTTTGGAGCACAGGTGCAGCAGATATCAATAGCTAGGAAGATGGAGGTATGGCAGATAATCGTGGACAGGGTAAATGCCGTGGTACAGCAACCCAGAACAAGGGACGACATCAGGAAGAGGTGTAACGACCTACGGGGGAAGGTACGTTCCATTGCAGCAAGACACCAGCTTGCTATCCAGAGGAATGGCGGTGGACCCCCACCTCCTCCCTCACAACTCTCAGCATGGGAGGAGGAGCAACTTTTGGCAATACTGCATCCTGAGGGACTGGCCAGAGTCGGAGGAGGACTGGACTCTGGTAAGTCAACTTTCTAATATTATCAACCCCCCACCTGCATGCCATACATACCCTCACTCCCATCACTGCACTTCATCCAACACACTCCACCATCACATCTCTCTAATCCCAATGTCAAGCCCTGCATGCTGTACCAATATATGGACACCCCTCACAGCCCTCCATGGACACTCATCACTAAAGCATACACAGCATAGAGAACTAACAATCCCACCATACACCATTACACAGAAGTAAAAGCTGGCAGGGCAAAACCAACCATAGAGGGGAAGAAGCCATGGATGCACAATATGTCATACACATTAACCATAACACATCATTTTCATCCCCACAGGTACCCCAGCAAATGTCACCGGAGAGGAGGTGCCAGCACTATCCAGTCCCCCAACTGAAGATACCCACAGTGATGACATTAACTCTGGTCTTCAGGATCTGGACGATCTACCTGGCCCATCAGGGACCACTGGACAGCCGGTTACCCAAGCCCAGTCACAGACTACCAAAGAGCCTCCCCCATCAGGAAACAACACCACAACACCCACCCAGTGCCCCCAAAACTCTGTCCCCAGGACACGTCAATCAGCAGTGTGCCCTCCTGTACAGGGACCCCAGGCCACAACTTGGACATAAGACAATCAGGGACCTGGGGTCAGTGGCAGTGGGCACACGGTTCAGGGGACAGAGGCACAGGCCACCAGGGACACTGGGAGGACTGCTGTGCACCAGGGGAGGACAGGAGCAGTTAACCGACTCTCCAATAGGCGCTCTCTGAGATCCTGGGAGCCTATCAACATTCCTAGGACACGATGGGCCAGATCCTAGACAATGTGCAGGAGAACAGGCGGCTGCAGCAGGGACAGTATCAGGAGATCAGGGAGGATTTGCAGGCCATCAACAACACCCTGATCTCCATAGCATGGGTGCTGGCAGACATGGCCAACATTATGAGGGAGGCAATGTCATACCAGCGGGCCCCTGCCACTAGCCGGTCATCTGAACAGCCTCCCACTTCTGATGCCGTTAGTGGCAAAGAGGCTCCGCCACAGGACTGATACGCCACCAGCACCCCTCTCCCTGCAGAAGGTGAACCAACCTGCAAAAGTTCCCTGCGATCCAGACAGAAGCCAGAGGCACTTACCAAGACCCCCGCCAGGAAATGAGACTCTCCTGATTGTCATGCTTGTGTCCCACTCAGTCACCCTGTCCACTTTGAACTGCCATTGCTCCACTTCCTAAGGCCCCTTGCACACTGCACCTGTGTTACAAACAGACTGGAACAATACCCTGGACTTTCCTCCATCATCATCCCATCCCATTGCACTTCCCCCTCTATATATTAGCATTATAATAAACACCCTTGAATAAAAAGCTATTTTGAATATGTCATATATACAAATATGTATTGATGGAAACAGGAACAACCATTGCAAATCAACTGTACATAGCATGAGCATCGAATCTATGACCTGTAGCTGGCTGTTGTGATCACACCAGGAGTATTTGTCAAATCACCAACATCTGCTAAATGAATAGCCAGATGTAACAGTAAGTGGGCATAGAAGTGGGAAATACCAGCTTGCCAATGCCACACAGAATACAACCAAAGTCAAAGAAATGTAAAGTTGCACTGTCTCACCTGTGTGTCCTTGGATGTACTGGCGGATTACAGATGTTCTGTTGTCCACATCCTCATCCTCTGCCTCCTCATCTTCACTGTCCACAGGGTCCACTGCTGCCACAGGGGCATCTCTAGTCTCCTCCTCCTGCAGTAAAGGGACATGGCGTCTGAGGACCAGTTTGTGCAATAAGCAGCATGTCACCACTGGCAGACCTTCTTGAGTGAGTAGCACAGGGATCCACCTGTCAGATGGAGGCACCGGAACCTGGCCTTCAAGAGGCCAAAGGTCCTTTCAATTATCCTTCTGGTTCACCCATGTGCCTCATTATAATGTTCTTCTGCCCTTGTCCTGGCATTCCTCACAGGGGTCAGCAGTCATGATAGGTTTGGGTAACCAGAGTCACCTGCAAATATTGAGGGACAACATTTAGCCACACACTATCCCATGTGGCCAACACCATAGGCATAGACCACTATATAGTGGTGGGAACCGGGGCTCACCTATTAGCCACACCCTGTGCCTCTGTAGTTGGTCCATCACATTTGGGATGCTGCTATTCCTCAGGACAAAGGCATCATTCACAGACCCTGGATACTTAGGATTGACGTGGGAGATATACTGGTCCACCAAGCACACCATCTGCACCTTCATAGAGTGGAAACTCTTACGATTCCTGAACACCTGTTTATTCTGGCGGGGAGGGACAAATGCAATATGTGTTCTGTGAATCGCCCCTATTATATTGTGGGTATGTCCCATTGCATAAAACCTGGCCTTCAAAGTGGCAAAATCCTCAACCTGGGAGAATGCAATATAGCTGCACATGTGTTTTATCAGGACAGACAACACTCTTATCAGCACTATTGAGAAAATTGTCTGTGACATTCCTGCTGCCAAGCCCACTGTCACTTGGAAAGAATCAGTTGCCAGGAAATGGAGAACTGATAGAACTTGCACAAGAGGGGGGATCCCAGTGGGCTGACGGATAGCAGATAGCAGGTCAGGTTCCAATTGGGCACACAGCTCTGTGATTGTGGCCCTGTCCAGTCTATAGGTGAGGATAATGTGCCTGTCCTCCAGTGTAGCCAAGCCCTCCAGGGGTCTGTACCTGGGGTATGTCTCCATCTCCCATTCATCCACAGCAGTAGGTATCTAAGGGAAGAGTGAGGAGGCTGTCACAAACTGAAACAATGGAGCCACAACAGTAGTCCGCAATCTGTAATCATGTCATGGGACAGTCTGATTTGTCAAGCATGTGCCTATTTCTCCTTTGACACAGCATTATTCCATAGGCCTGCTCCCCCCGCTCCCTAAAATGGCGTCCGTCTGTCCTGTGTGGAGAGACAGGCGGAAGTGAGGTAATGCCGTTGACATTGTGCCCCATGGCGGAAGGCAGTCGGGAACCGCTGTGCAATTCCTCATTGGTTAATATTGGGCCCTATGGGGTACAGTGGCCAATGGTGATCTACGCTGGTGGTAACGGTATGCACTGCCGCGGATGTGACTGCCATTTTCTACCTGATTCCTCACTTGTTTCCTAATCTTACATAGGAGAGGCCCTACACTGCATGTGCTGCTGTGACCTGTGTCTGGAACCTACCATGGCCCGTGTGACCTGGTGAAAGGGCCCCAGCCTTCACTTCATAGGAATTGGAGAGACTGGTGGATGGGGTCCTACCCCAGTACGGACCGTTGTATGGGCCTCCAGACCAACAGGTAAGTACACTGTGGGCACAATGCATGTGGCATGAATGTATGGAGGTGTGTGTGAAGGCATCGTGTAAGGGGGAGGGATTTCCTATTGGCTGGGTGCATGTTGAGTGCTGCGCTATGTGTGTACCAATAGTGATGGAAACAGGTACGGGGGTCATTCGTGTTATAGGCTGGACTGTTTGTCTAATGGTCTTCTCCTGTCTCTATTGCCTCTGCAGGTCAGCGCACATCAAAAGAAGGGTATATGGTGTGCCATCGCCAAGGAGATGTGGACCCTGGGGGTCTATGGCAGGCGCAGCACTCACTGTCGCAAACGGTGGGAGGACCTGAGACGGTGGGCATGGAAGACTGCGGAGGCCCAGCTAGGATGGCCTCCCAATGAGGAAGGGGTGCTCGTCAAACCCTGACCCACGTGATGGCCCGCCCTGAGCTTGATGGGTGCTTGAGGGCATCACAGCAGCCACAAGGGGGTGAGTACAGTGGCTATCATTACAACTTACGGCTAGTGGGATGGTAACCGGGTGGTGGTTGTGTGTCAGTGGGTGCCCTGAGGCCAGGCCAGACATAGTAGCATAGGTCCTCTGGTGGCTAAGGGTCTGAAGGGGAAATACTGCCTGCCTAGCTTGTTAGCATCCACTGCTGGTCATGGCTGCGTGGGTCCCAGGTGTACTGCAGTTGGTGGTGTGTGCTCCTCCTCATGCCTTGGTGGCCAGCAATATCACTGGTAGTGGAATGCATAGTGCACAGGCCTGTCCCCTGTGTGTGAGGGTGCTGTGTACGCCAACTGTGGTGTTGGTGCAGTCACTGACACAGTGTATCCTTTGTCTCTCTCCCGCCCTTTCTTGTTTTGTCATCCTGTCTGTTGGATTTATTTGCTTATGCAGGGTCATCCCCAGTCTTTTTGCCTCCTGCCTCCTATTTTTTCTGACCTGTTGCTTTTGGCTTTTGAACTATGAGCCCTTTACCACTGCTAACCAGTGCTAAAGTGCATATGCTCTCTGTGTAAATTGTAATGTTGATTGGTTTATCCATGATTTGCATATATGATTTACTAGTAAGTCCATAGTAAGGTGCACTAGAGGTGCCAGGGCCTGTAAATCAAATGCAACTAGTGGGCCTGCAGCACTGGTTGTGCTACCCACATAAGTAGCTCTATAATCATGTCTCAGACCTACCACTACAGTGTCTGTGTGTGCAGTTTTAACTGTAAATTCGACTTGGCAAGTGTACCCACTTGCCAGGCCTAAACCTACCCTTTTCTAACATGTCAGACACCCCTAAGGTAGGCCCGAGGTAGCCCCGAGGCCAGGGTGTGGTGTATGGTTAAGGTAGGACATATAGTAATGTGGTTTATATGTCCTGACAGTGAGATATTGCTAAATTCCTTTTTCACTGTTGCAAGGCCTGTCCCTCTAATAGGTTAACCTGGGGGCTACCTTTAAATCTGATTAAAGTGTAGATTCCCTTTGGGAGCGGATGGACATGTGAAGTTTGGGGTCTCTGAGCTCACAATTTTATAAATACATATTTTAGTAAAGTGGATTTTAAGATTGTGTGTTTGAAAATGCCACTTTTAGAAAGTGAGTATTTTCTAGCTTATACCATTTCTGTGACTCTGCCTGTTTGTGGATTCCCTGTCTGGGTCAGTTTGACAGTTGGGCTGGTTGCACCTCACACTAGACAGTGACACAAAGGGAGCTGGGGTGTAACCTGCATAGCCTGATGAGCCATCTGTGCTAGGAGGGAGGGGAGGAGTGGTCACTCACACCGGAAAGGGCTGTGCCTGCCCTCACACAATGCAGCTTCCATCCCCCTGGTGAGAGTCTGGGGCCTGGCCTAGGCAAGGCAGGATTTCACATTCCAAAGAGTCTTTACTTTGAAGTAGGCCTACTTCAAAGGAGAAATTGGGTATAAAAAGGGTACCAAAAACCACAGACTGTAGAAACACTTCTGGAACCAAGAGGAACTTCTGCCTGGAGAAGAGCTGAATAGCTGAGGAAGAAGAGCTGCCCTGCCTGTGCTTTGTGGAGCTATCCTGCAATTGCTGCTTCTGCCATAGTAAGAGGGCAAAGACTGGACTTTGTGTGCCTTCAATCTTGAGAAGAAATCTCCAAGAACTTGATCTTGAGCTTGCCTCCAGTTGTTTGAAGTCTCAGGGACAGCAAAGACTTCTCTCTGCCAGCACCTGGAGTCTCAGGAGAGACTCCTACTCTGCCCTGTGGTGCCCATCCTGTTCCTGGTACCCTGAAAGGAGAAGCTGGCAGCCTAAAGAGAAGAAAATCCATGCACAGAGCGCTGTGCGGGGAAAAGATTGACGCAAATCCGATCTGCGGCTGAAAAAACGACACGCCGCTGCCTCCTCAGCTGAGAAATGACGCTCGCAGGACACGCGACCGAAGAATCGACGCACGGAGCAGGAGAAACGACGCGCAGCATCGCTGACGGAGGCAGGGAGATCACAACCTGTGCTGTGGGATTTTCAGATCATCGTGTGGCTGGACTTTCGACTCACGTACCGCCGTGGGGAGTTATTTTTTGACGCACACTCGTCCGTGCGGGGTTATTTTTGACACGCGCCAGGTACATTTTCACTCTAGCAGCGCTAGTGTGTGTTTAAAACTACTTAAAGACTCTTTTTGCATTTTTATTGATAACTTGACTTGTGTATGGTGGATTTTTGTCGTTTTGGTCTTGTTTTGTTTAGATAAATATTTGCTATTTTTCTAAACTGGTGTTGTGTCATTTTGTAGTGTTTTCATTGAGTTACAATATGTATTGGTACAAATACTTTACACCTAGCACTCTGAAGTTAAGCCTACTGCTCTGCCAAGCTTCTGGGGGGGTAAGCAGGGGTTAGATGAGGGTGATTCTCTTTTATCCTGACTAGAGTGAGGGTCCTTGCTTGAACAGGGGGTAACCTGACTGTCAACCAAAGACCCCATTTCTAACACTGTCCTTATGTGCATTAGCATAATCTGGCTGCGGAGCAGAGGCACCAGCGATGGAGGTAGCTGCATCCCACAGGACTCAGGAGGCAGAGTCCACTGACGCTGAGGGCACCAGTGGGACAGAGGGCGAAGGAGCACCACAGTGGAGACTGGAGGGGACATTACAGACTCAGATACCTCCTCCGATGGGAGCTCCCTGGTGGTGGCGGACACCTCTGTGACCACCCGAGGTACAGGTACACCTGCCACCCCCATACCAGCACCGCCCTCCCAGCAGCCCCTCAGCGAGTTGCCTGTGCCTGCTCACCCAGGAGGGTGAGCATCTCCTTCACCCCAGGCACCTCAGGGCCTGCCCCAGTGAGCCCTACTGTCCTGAGTGAGGAGCCTATTGAACTCCTGAAATCCATCTCTGTAGGGCAATTGACCATTGGGAATGCCATCCAGGGCTGGCAGCCCACATGCAGCAATCTAATGCATTCCTGGAGGGTATTCACAGTAGATTGGCATCCTAACAGAGATCGATCCAGGCTCTGGCCTCCTCTCTGATGGCAGCCATTGTCCCTGTTTCAACCGTCCACCCTCCAAATTCCACTTCCCAGTCCCATTCTCCACAACCCCAACCCATCCCAAGCAAACAGCCAGACGAGCATGCACCCACGGCAACACCCAAGAGTGTCACAGGCAAACACAAGCACCACACGTCATCACACAGGCATTCACACAAACACCATTCAGTTGCAGACATCCACTTTTTCAACTGTCTCCCAATCCTCTTCCACCTCCCACCCAGTTACGTCCACACTCACACCTGCATGCACTATATCACCATCCACTACCAGCATCATCACCACACCAAGCTGAACACACACCTCATTGTCAGAAACACCTCCACAACTTCCATGCACACTTCCCCTGTGTCCTCTCCCACCGTGTCTGCCCCCTCCTAAGAGGCACAAACGCAAGCACTCAGACACCCAACAGCCATCCACCTCACAACGGCATACAACCCCATGCACCTGCACTCAAATCCAGCAGACAAACACCTCCAACAACCACTCCCTCATCCTCCACTCCCATTACTTCTCCCTCTTCCCGCCCCAATGTCCCTAAAAAGCTTTTCCTTTCCCAGATTCCCTACTCCTGCCCCCTATCCTACACGTATGGCCAGGGTTCAAGGACCCAGCCAAGCACCTCAGCCAAACAGTCCACGGGCCCAGTTTCATCACCACCAACTCATGGTGGAAACGATTCCAGGTCACAAATACTGAAGGGGAAGGAGCCTGCACCAGCCAGCAAGAAGGGGAAGGAGTCTTCACCAGCCAGCAAGAAGGGGAAGGAGCCTGCACCAGCCAGTAAGAAGGGGAAGGAGCCTGCACCAGCCAGCAAGAAGGGAAAGGAGCCTGCATCAGCAGCTGTCACAGAGCCCCCACCGCCAGCCATGGATGTACAGCCATCAGTAGGTGCAGGGGCTGAGCAGGAGCCTCCCGCAACCACCACCACCACCGCCACAGTGCAGCCATCAGAGGGTGCAGGGGCTGAGCATGAGCCTCCCACAACCACCACCACCACAGTGCAGCCATTGGAGGGTGCAGGGGCTGAGCAGGAGCCTCCCACAACCACCACCACAGTGCAGCCATCGGATGGTGCAGGGGCTGAGCAGTAGCCTCCCACAACCACCACCACAGTGCAGCCATCAGAGGGTGCAGGGGCTGAGCAGGAGCCTCCCACATCCACCACCACAGTGCAGCCATCACTGCAGGCGTACGCCATATGACCAGTCTCCATGGGCTGATGTGCAGCCTGCCACCATCAGAACCAGTGGGCAAGACCCCCACTCAAGAGACTGTGGCCTTGCACTCCCCAGGACAGAGCAGTGGGCATGTTTCCCCCTCCAGGACCAGTGGGAAAGACACCCACTTAGGAAACTATTGCCTTGTACTCCCCAGGACCAAGCACAGGGCACGCTGCCCCTTCCAGAACCAGTGGGCAAGTCACCCACCTGAGAGACTGTGGCCTTGCACTCCCCAGGACCAAGTAAAGGGTATGTTGCCCCCTCCAGAAACAGTGGTCTTGTTTCCGTATCAGGCTGAGGTGCCTCCCTCCCCCTGAGGTGCCTGCCTATTTGCCAACTGATGCCCCTGCAGTGTTCTCTCCGTATTGGTGCAGGGATCCAGTGGGGCCTTGGACTTTGCCCTGTGGCCATGAGCCCCTGTGAACTGTGGACTGGGCAGTGCCCTTTTTTGTACATTTGTACATATCTGTTGCATTGCCACATCGACTTATTATTTTTGATGTTGATCCTATTACAATGACTTTAGTCAATTCCTGTTGTCCTTGCATTATTCAGTCAATTTTGGGGAATAAATTGTTTTCTTGTGCAGCTGGCTGTGTGTATGGCGTACGTGTGTGGGGTGTGTGTTGTGAGTGTGTGTCACTGTCATTTTCCTCCCCCCTCCCTTGTGTGCTAGCTGGCTGTGCTCACCGTCCTTTCCTTGGCCTGGCTTGGTGTTCGTGGAGTAGCATGACATAGAAGATCATCAGAAAGATTTGCAGTTCTGCTTCCATGGTGGTGTGGTTCTTCCCTGTGTTCACAATGGTGAGTCCTTTGACTTCTGAGAACTATTTCCGCCAGGCTTTTGATGGCCTTGGTACCGCCCCAGAAAAGGTGTCATTTTGCCATGTCATAATATGGTGGGAGGTACTTTGTCTTCCTCCTGGCTGTTGGTGGCTACCGCCACGGTGACTGTTGTTTCCACCCTAGCGGTCGGTGTGGCACATTGGCTGTCTTTCAGAGATATCACCGCCATGGTCATATTTGGCAGTACTTACCGCCAGCCTGTTGGCGTTATTACCGCCACTTTATGCGCTATACAAAATTGCAAAAAAAATATAAAAATGTAGGGCTTCATTACGACTTGGCGGTCCTAGAAGCAGACAGCCAAAGCCGTGGGGAGGACACCACAATCATATTGGTAGAGTCCCCCTGAGCTTATTAAAATGTTATGCATTCATGCCGGGCTGACTGGTGGCAACAGTGGTCTGATATAGGCCCCAGCTCCTTTAAGGGGGACCTGAGGCCACTATCGTAGCACTCCAACACCCTTAGAATGCCCACTGTCTGCATTGTAGAGAGTGCACGTTCTGACTGTGCTGGGCAGGGGGGTGGATTCCCTGCCATGAAAAGGCAGGCAGAAATTGGGGTTGTAATCAGCCAGGCAGTGCTGAGTTCTGTGCCGGCCTGGCTGGTTTCAACTGTTTCTGCCATCATCTCATCAGAAACAATGATCCTGGTGGAACTGTTGGTCTCCTGGTGGGTTCACCCACCAGGGTTTCAATGTGGTGACCGCGATGCTGGCGGTCCTGGGACTGCCAGCTTTGTAATAAACCCCTAAGGGGCATATTTATACTCTGTGACAAAATTGCATCACTTTTTAATGTAAATTGATGCAAATTAACTCCATATCTATGTTTTGACATTAGACACATCTAACATCAAAATATAGGTGTTTGCACTATTTTTTGGATGCGTGCAACTGCCTTGGGTCAACGAGATGCAAGGTAGGCATTCCCATCCATCCCCATAGCCCCATATTTATCCCCTTACTAAAAAGACGCACAGGTGGTAGGAGGGGCTAAATAATGGTGCAAAGCTTGTTAGACCGGTCAAGGTATCGGGCACCTGTAGACCCATTTTAAACATGGTTAAACACTATGAAATGGGTCCACAGTGCCCACACCAAGCATCAGGAACCCTCCCACCCATACAAGAGGGACACCAGAGGATAGGGGACCCCATCCCAGGTAAGTAGGGCAAGTATTGGTAAGTATTTTTTAATCTTTTTTTAAAGTGCCATCAGGGGCCCTAACTTGGGGCCACCTGCATGGCACAGGGTGCAATGGCCATACCCAGGGGACACTAGTCCCCTGTGCTGGCCATTGGGGTGGTAGGCATGACTCCAGTCTTTCCTGAGACAGGAGTCATGTGTTTGTTGGTTGTGCGCCAAGAAATGGTGCAAGTCTGGCTAGAGGCATTTTTTTGGCTCTCACCAAGCTAGCATCATTTTCTGACGCACAACCCCCTCCTTCCCTACCGCCACCCCCTCTCGGCTACCCTCTTTTTTTAAGATGCTAGCCCAAGTTTAGCGCCGGCTTACAGCACTCCTTCAACATGGTGCCTGGCTGACACTGTTGAATGGTGCAAGCCGGCGCTATTATTTTTGCTGCAAAACTACATTTGCGCCGTTTTGCCGCAAAAAAGTATAAATCTGGGCCTAAGCATTTTGCACAGTTCTGTCATTGGGCTATACTTGGGCTAAATTTGAGTAATAGTTGTGCTGTATTTGGTCTCTTTTTCCTCTGTTAGCCATCTTGGGAGACCTGCTTGTTATGAAGATCCCTAATTCCCACATTTACTGCAGTATCCTCAGTAGAAAATGCTTTCACTTTTCCACTTTGATTCCATCAAAATGGCGTTCAGATGTGCCACACATTTGGCACAAATTCAGAATGTTAGCACTCTAGTTGCTCATAACAACACTGTAGCAAAGCTGCAGTTCACCAGGGAGTTAACTAGCAGTCTGCGGCTGGTTCTTAAAGTGTATGCTTCAGTCTGCATGTCAGAATGTTTTTAAGAAATAGAAGAGAAGGGTATTTGAGAGCTCACTTACAACATGTCCTTTTCTTTCTACAGTACTAACCATAATTTCTGTGATAACGTAAACCCCCTCATTTTGTTCCTTCCTAAATTATATGTTTTAAGTTTTTACCCGTTTGATTCAATCAAGATGGCTTCCGGTGTGCCACCCTTTTGTCATAGATATAGTTGGGGCCATATTTCCATAGGAAAAGTGTTTATTGACTTCCCTATATCTTTGACACTGTTTAATGAAACTTCACAAAATTTTCCAAAAAAAGTGTTGCGTTGATTCTTGTTGCACATGGAAAGTTTCAGTGTCATTCCGTCAAGCGGGGGCCAAAGAAAAAGAGGACTAAAAAAACATTGTGTTTCCCATCTTCATTTCCAGTGGATTTTTAGACATGACTATAGTCCGAATCACTAGACGGAATTACACCATATTTGGCAGAAGGCTAGCTGTCGATACGCAGATCATGCTTTTGTTTATGTGGATTAAATCTGTTCAGCAGTTTTTGAAAAATGTATGGAAATCCAAATTTGTATATCTCTGGCCGCAAAGTGTTTGCGGATAAAGATAAGTTTGTGCAGGGAAATGCACAGCTCTGATTGGACGCCAACACTTCAAACCAGGAAGTATTGGCAGCCATCTTGGGATTAGGCTTGAGCTGAGTCCCAGAAAAAAAGTAAAAATAAAATAAAAGGGGCCAAGTTTGGAACACCCTGACCCCTTAGCACTGGGAGAAAAAACAATTTTTTTAAGTTATTTTTTTGCCATGAGTATGTAACATTTGCAAATAGCACAGACTTGTTTTTTTCATAGGCCCCCAGATGGATCAGGTCTGGGGGACATTAAAATTTTTGTGTGGGGGGGGCGTCCTGCTCCCCCCACATCTCCAGGGACCACCACCACCCCGGAGCATCCGGAAGAAGTAGAGGCCAAATCTACTACACAACCCCCTTGAAAACTATATTGTATGGAAGGAAATAGGACTTGGTGCTACACTTAATGTCTTGAATGCAAACTTGTAGCAGGAGTCGAAGAGAACGTTTCGGGCCCGCTTCAAGGGACATCCACTTCCAATCCTTCTGTGGCAACAGTTACCGCTGTGCCACTCCTGAATCCAACCAAGAATTGTCCAGCACCTTAAGAAACAAACAGAACGAGCTTGTCATACAGCACAAGGTGTCTGTTTGTAAAGGACATAATGTGGGCTTACCAAGAATTTACAGGGGCGTTCATCCCATTTGTTGCTTCAGGGAACATTTGCCCTCAGTGTGCGAAGTTTGATCTTTGGTGAGAGCCTGATGAACTACCATTATCAGCTCTCACTGCTGCAGGTGGGCTGCCTAGATGACTTGCATGCGTCAGGAGGCACTTTTAACCAACGCACCTTGCCCGCAGCGTGAGACGTTTCTTCTTTGAGGGGGCCTGACAAACTACCATTACCAGCTCTCACTGCAGCAGGAGGGCCACCCAGGTGACTTGCCCACACCAGGAGGCACTTTTAACTTGTGCACCTTGCCCGTAGCATGGGATGTTTGTTCTTTGGGAAGAGGCTGATTGTTAGAAATGGGGTTTTTGGTTGGCAGTCAGGTTACCCTCTGTCCAAGCAAAAGCCCTCACTCTAGTCAGGGTAAGTCACACACTATCCAAGATTATCCTGTGCCCACCCTCTGGTAGCTTGGCACGAGCAGTCAGGCTTAACTTAGAAGGCAATGTGTAAAGTATTTGTGCAATAAGTCATACAATACCACCATATAACACCACAAAAATACACCACACAGTGTTTAGAAAAATATATAATATTTATCAGGATAATTGTAGGTCAAAAAGAATAAAGATGCAATGGAAAATTGTAGAACTATCACAGGAAAGTGATATAAAGTGTCTTAAGTCTTTAGAATGCAATACAGTGTCTTTCAAGCACAAAGTACCTGGTTTCTGGTGGAAAATCTCCTCAGAGGGCCACAGGAAAAGGGATGCGTGGAAAAAGGCTGTGTGCGTCGATTTCTCCTCAGCACACAAAGACTTGCGTCGTTCTTTTCCACGCGGGGAAGTCGGGCGTCGTTTTCCGGCGCGCAGACAGTCTCTTTTTGTGGATCGCGGGGATTACCAGATGTCCCGGGTCTGTGCGTGGATTCTCCTGCTTGTTTTCCAGCTGCGCGTCGTTCTGCGGGGCTGCGCGTCGAAGTTTCGATCTCACGGTAGGCGTCGCGTCGATTCCTCCTTGGAAGTCGGGCGGCGTTGTCCTTGCGAGGCCGTGCGTCGAAAGTTTGGTCTCACGGCAGGCGTCGCGTCGATTTCTCCTTGGAAGTCGGGCGGCGTTGTCCTTGCGAGGCCGTGCGTCAAAGTTTCGCACTCACGGTAGGCGTCGCGTCGATTTCTCCTGGAAAGTCGGGTGGCTTTGTCCTTGCGAGGTTGTGCGTCGAAGTCTCGATCGTCCCGAGGGCGTCGCGTCCATCAGCGTCGGTGTGCGGCGTTTTTCTCGCCGCGAAACAAGCTGTGCGTCGAAATTTTCGGCGCACGGAGTGTCCAAGTGAAAGGAAGAAGTCTTTTTGGTCCTGAGACTTCAAGGAACAGGAGGCAAGCTCTATCCAAGCCCTTGGAGAGCACTTTCACAGCCAGACAAGAGTTCAGCAAGGCAGCAGGGCAACAGCAAGACAGCAGTCCTTTGTAGAAAGCAGACAGGTGAGTCCTTTGAGCAGCCAGGCAGTTCTTCTTGGCAGGATGTAGTTTCTGGTTCCGGTTTCTTCTCCAGCAAGTGTCTGATGAGGTAGGGCAGAGGCCCTGTTTTATACCCAAATGTGCCTTTGAAGTGGGGGAGACTTCAAAGAGTGGCTAAGAAGTGCACCAGGTCCCCTTTCAGTTCAATCCTGTCTGCCAGGGTCCCAGTAGGGGGTGTGGCAGTCCTTTGTGTGAGGGTAGGCCCTCCACCCTCCCAGCCCAGGAAGACCCATTCAAAATGCAGATGTATGCAAGTGAGGCTGAGTACCCTGTGTTTGGGGTGTGTCTGAGTGAATGCACAAGGAGCTGTCAACTAAACCTAGTCAGACGTGGATTGTAAGGCACAGAAGGATTTAAGTGCAAAGAAATGCTCACTTTCTAAAAGTGGCATTTCTAGAATAGTAATATTAAATCCGACTTCACCAGTCAGTAGGATTTTGTATTACCATTCTGGCCATACTAAATATGACCTCCCTGCTCCTTTCAGATCAGCAGCTGCCACTTCAACAGTGTATGAGGGCAGCCCCAATGTTAGCCTATGAAGGGAGCAGGCCTCACAGCAGTGCAAAAACGAATTGAGGGTTTTTTACACTACCAGGACATATAACTACACAGGTACATGTCCTGCCTTTTACCTACACAGCACCCTGCTCTAGGGGATACCCAGGGCACACATTAAGGGTGACTTATATGTAGAAAAAGGGGAGCTTTATGCTTGGCAGGTACTTTTAAATGCCAAGTCGAGGTGGCAGTGAAACTGCCCACACAGGCCTAGCAATGGTAGGCCTGAGACAAGGAAAAGGGGCTACTTAAGTGGGTGGCACAATCCGTGCTGCAGGTCCACTAGTAGCATTTAATCTATAGGCCCTAGGCACCTGGAGTGCACATTACGGGGGACTTATAAGTAGATTAAATAGTCCAATCAGGTATGATCCAAAGTTACCATGTTTACAGAGAGAGAGCATATGCACTTTAGCACTGGTAAAGTGCGCAGAGTCTAAAAACCAGCAAAAACAGTATCCACAAAGTGGAGGGAGGCAGGCAAAAAGTTAGGGGTGACTACCCTAAGGCTGTCAGGTCTAACATGTGTCCCCCCCAGCTGAAAGTGGGGAGAGCTACCCGACCTCTTGGGAGCTCTCATCGCTAAGGCGGAAGTACCTGGAGAGACCATCAGCATTGGCGTGGTCAACCCCTGGGCGATGTTCCACCGTAAAGTCCATCCCCTGTAGGGAAATGGACCACCTCAAGAGTTTTGGATTCTCACCCCTCATCTGCATGAGCCATCTGAGGGGCCTGTGGTCTGTCTGAACTAGGAAGTGAGTCCCAAACAGGTAGGGTCTCAGCTTCTTCAGTGCCCAGACCACAGCAAAAGCTTCTCTTTCAATAGCACTCCACCTCTGTTCCCGTGGTAATAGTCTTCTGCTAATAAAGACTACCGGTTGATCTCTGCCCTCCTCATTTAGCTGTGCTAGAACTGCCCCTATGCCATGCTCTGAAGCGTCTGTCTGCACGATAAATTCCTGGGAGTAGTCAGGGGCCTTGAGCACGGGGGCCGTGCACATGGCTTCCTTCAGGGCGTCAAAGGCTTTCTGACAAGCCTCTGTCCAATTCACCAACCTAGGTTGCTTCTTGGAAGTGAGTTCTGTCAAGGGTGTTGCAATGGTACCATAGCCCTTGACAAATCGGCGGTAGTATCCTGTGAGGCCTAGAAAGGCTCTCACCTCCGTCTGTGTTCGGGGTGGTTGCCAGGCCTTGATAGTTGCAATCTTGGCCTGGAGTGGCTGCACCTTGCCACCACCCACTAGGTGTCCTAAGTACACCACGGAACCCTGCCCAATCTGGCACTTACTGGCCTTGATGGTCAGGCCTGCCTGTTGCAGGGCCTGAAGCACCTCCTTGAGGTGAAGCAGGTGTTCCTCCCAGCTGGAACTGTAGACAGCTATGTCATCCAGGTAGGCTGCACAGAAGGCATCCTTGCCAGCTAGGACCCCGTTAACCAACCGTTGGAAGGTAGCGGGGGCATTTTTCAACCCAAACGGCATCACCCGGAACTGGTAATGGCCATCCGGGGTTGAAAATGCGGATCTTTCCTTGGCCCCCTCAGTTAGGCCGATCTGCCAGTACCCTGAAGTAAGATCAAACGTACTCAGGAACTTGGCAGCGCCTAGCCTGTCCACGAGCTCATCAGCTCGGGGGATGGGGTGAGCATCAGTCCGTGTGACTGAGTTGAGACCCCGGTAGTCCACACAGAACCGGAGTTCTGGCTTCGCACCTGGAGCAGTAGCCTTAGGGACCAATACCACTGGGCTGGCCCAGGGACTACTGGATTTCTCAATGACCCCTAGAGTCAACATCTTGGAGACCTCCTCCTTGATGCTGGCCTTCACCTTATCCGACAACCTGTAAATTTTGTTTTTCACAGGGAGACTGTCACCGGTGTCAATATCATGAACACAGAGGTGGGTCAGCCCAGGAGTAAGGGAGAATAGGGGGGAGAACTGCTCCAACAGCTCATAACATTCTCCTTTCTGATTTAGAGTCAGGGAGTCAGACAGAATGACCCCGCTTACTGACCCATCACCTTCTTGTGCAGAGAGGAGGTCGGGGAGAGGTTCACTCTCCTCTTCCGTTCCTTCATCTGTGACCAGAAGCATGTTGATCTCCGACCTCTCACAATGAGCTTTTAGTCGGTTCACATGGAGCACCCTTAGGGGATTCCTAGGGGTTTTGAGGTCCACTAGGTAAGTGGCCTCCCCTTTCCGCTCCTTTATTTCAAATGGGCCAGACCAGCGGTCCTGGAGAGCTCTGGGCTCTACTGGCTCCATTACCCACACTTTGTCTCCAGGTTGAAACTCTACCAGGGTGGCCTTCTGGTCATACCATTGTTTCATCACCTCTTGACTGGCCTCAAGGTTATCTTGGGCTTCTTTCCAGAAGCGGGTCATCTGGTTGCGGAGGGCCAACATATAGCTGACCACATCCTGAGGGGGTGTCTTTGGAGCTTTCTCCAATCCCTCCTGGACAATGCTTAAGGGTCCCCTGACAGGGTACCCATAGAGAAGTTCAAAGGGACTGAACCCTACCCCTCTCTGGGGGACCTCTCTGTAAGCAAAGAGAAGGCATGGTAAGAGGACGTCCCACTTACGCCTCATGGCCTCAGGAAGGCCACCAATCATGCCTTTCAGGGTCTTGTTGAATCTCTCCACAAGACCGTTCGTCTGGGGGTGATAGGGTGTGGTGAACTTGTAGGTTACCCCACACGCATCCCTCAGAGACTTCATGTATGCAGACATGAAGTTAGTGCCTCTGTCAGACACTATTTCCTTGGGGAATCCCACACGGGTAAATATCCCCATCAGGGTTCTGGCCACCACCGGTGCAGTTACTGTCCTTAGAGGGATTGCCTCTGGGTAACGGGTGGCATGGTCCACCAAAACCAGGATGAACCTGTTGCCTAAGGCAGTTTTGGGGTCCAAGGGACCAACAATGTCGATGCCCACCCTTTCAAAGGGGGTGCCAACGACAGGAAGTGGAATCAGGGGGGTTTTAATCCTTTTTCCTGCTTTACCACTAGCCTGGCAGGTAGGACAGGATCTGCAGAATTTGTCTGAGTGTGTCCTTATTTTGGGCCAAAAAAAGTGGGTGACAAGCCTGTTAAAGGTCTTGCCCTGCCCCAAATGTCCTGCCAGGGGAATGTCGTGAGCCAGACCCAGTAGGAAGGTTCGGTAACATTAGGGGACCACCAGCATACGTGCTGCCCCAAAGCCCGGAACCTTAGGCTCACTGTAGAGGAGATCATTCTCCCAATATAGGTGGTGATCGCCAGAGGCGTCGCCGGCTGCCTGGTTTGAGGCTTGTTTCCTCAAACCTTCTAGAGTGGGACATTCTTTCTGCGCCTTGCAGAATTCCTCCCTGGTGGGTCCACCCTCAACTTGCCAGCCAGCAAGCTCAGGTAAGTCACCTAGGGCGGCGATGTCTTCCCCAGTTGGCTCGGAAGCCTCCTCCTCAGGAGCCCCGTCAGCCACTGTGGGAACAGCGGGGGCCTGTTTCCCGCACCCCTGGTCCCTCCTCCTGGCAGCTCTCTGGGCCATCGTTCCAGGCTCCAGATGCCCTTGACTTCCCTCTCGGTCAGCCATGGACCGTGTGGTCATGCAGACCCACTCAGGTAACCCTAACATCTCCAGGTGAGACCTGAGCTCCACTTCTTTCCAGGCAGTGTGCTCAAGGTCATTGCCTAACAGACAATCTACAGGCATGGCAGGACTCACAGCTACTTTCAGAGTACCAGAGACCCCCCCCCACTCAAAGGGAACCAGAGCCACCGGTAGGTGACTCTCGCGATTGTCAGCGACTCTGACCTGGTGGAATGCATTAGGTACTATCTGCTCTGCTGACACCAGCTGACTCTTGATAGTAGTCATACTGGCTCCTGTGTCACGCAGAGCCTCCACCCTCTGCCCATCAATGGTGACCCACTGCCGGTACTTGGAAGTATTTCTGGGCATGTGGGCCTTGGGCACCATTTCTCCTTCTCCCAGGGACACTAGGGAAATCTCTACCTGCTCCCCAAAGCTAGTTGGGTCCATCTCCCCCCCGAGTGCTACACTAGTCAACCCAGGTGCCTGTCCGGTAGTGGACGGTGCCCTCTTGGGGCACTGTGGATCGCCTTTGTAGTGACCATATTGGTAACACTCCATGCATTTGGGGCTAGATTTTCCTGACCTGTCAAATGTCCCTGGCTTTTTCCCAAATTTGGAAAAGGAAGGGTTGCCACCCCCTCCCTGGGAATTCTTTTGGGGGCCTTTAGAGAGTTCCTTATCTGTAAGTTTATCTCCCCCCTCTTTCTTCTGTTGGGAACCCTGACCACCTTTGTGGGAGTCCCCCCCAGGTACCTTTTTGGACACTCTGGTGCTAACCCAGAGGTCCGCCTCCTCAGCAAGCTTCCTGGGATCAGTCAGCTTACTATCCACTAGGTGCTGGCGCAAATCTGTATAAGTAACATTAAGCATATGCTCTCTCAGGATCAAGTCATATAAACCTTTATAATCTGCTACTTTGTTGCCCCGCACCCATCCATTCAGTGCCTTACTAGAGAAATCAAAGAAATCTACCCATGTTTGTGTGGTTTGTTTGGTGCTGTCCCTGAACCTCTGACGGTATCCCTCAGGGGTCAGCCCAAACTTGGCAAGTAAAGTGGCTTTCTGGAGTGGGTATGTGTTTTGATCCGGTGGATCCAATGTGAGAAGTGTGTCCCTCCCCAATGGCGGCACATAACCCCACATAGCTACCCCCCATTGCCCTTCAGGAACCTCATGAGCCCTTAGTGCAACTTCATAAGCAGCTAACCATTTATCTATGTCATCTCCCACCACAAAACTGGGCACCACATTTTTGGGTATACGAACCTTCTTTTCTCCAGCAGGTCCTGTCTGTATGCTGCCACCATTATTGCTGGATTCAGACTGTCTTGCCTTGATCTCCAGCTCCTTGAGACTCAGTTCATGAGCTAACAATAGTTTCTTTTCAGCCAAAGCTCTTTCAGCTTCCACTTGTTTGGCTGCTCTTTCAGCTTCTGCTTGTTTGGCTGCCCTTTCAGCTTCTGCTTGAATCTGTTTGGCTGTCCTTTCAGCTTCAATCTGTTTGGCTGCTCTTTCAGCCTCAGCTTGTTTGGCTTCTCTTTCTGCCCTCCTCTCCTCCTGTTGTGCCTCAATTTTCAGTTTTGCCATTTGCAATTGGAACTCCCTTTCCTCTCTCCTTTCCTCTGCGGTCAGGCTTTGCATGGAGACACTGCTCCCTGGTCTGGAAGGGTGCACAATTGCAGTGGTAACACCATCCATAGATAGTGAAAATCCTTCTGAGGGGCCATTTTCTGGCTCCTCTTCCTCCTCATCCTCTAAATGGGCTTCTGCCCAGGCCCTCAGCGCCACTTGAAAGTCCTCCTTTCTGGAGGCCCCTTGGGTGGGTACCCTTAATGCCCTGCAGAATCCTCTTAGTTGTTTGACCGTGTATGTATCCAACTGGACTAGGTCAAAGTCCCCTGTCTGAGACCCAGTCAGAGACATGTTGAGTGAGGATTTAGTTTTTGAAAATTGTCAGGGAAAACGGATTTTCAAAAAGAGATAAAAACCAAGTTGACCTTCAACTGTGGGTAGGTAGTGAAATACTTAGCTACTGTATGTCACTGCAAAAATACAAGTCCTATCCTCACCGCTGATCACCAATGTTAGAAATGGGGTTTTTGGTTGGCAGTCAGGTTACCCTCTGTCCAAGCAAAAGCCCTCACTCTAGTCAGGGTAAGTCACACACTATCCAAGATTATCCTGTGCCCACCCTCTGGTAGCTTGGCACGAGCAGTCAGGCTTAACTTAGAAGGCAATGTGTAAAGTATTTGTGCAATAAGTCATACAATACCACCATATAACACCACAAAAATACACCACACAGTGTTTAGAAAAATATATAATATTTATCAGGATAATTGTAGGTCAAAAAGAATAAAGATGCAATGGAAAATTGTAGAACTATCACAGGAAAGTGATATAAAGTGTCTTAAGTCTTTAGAATGCAATACAGTGTCTTTCAAGCACAAAGTACCTGGTTTCTGGTGGAAAATCTCCTCAGAGGGCCACAGGAAAAGGGATGCGTGGAAAAAGGCTGTGTGCGTCGATTTCTCCTCAGCACACAAAGACTTGCGTCGTTCTTTTCCACGCGGGGAAGTCGGGCGTCGTTTTCCGGCGCGCAGACAGTCTCTTTTTGTGGATCGCGGGGATTACCAGATGTCCCGGGTCTGTGCGTGGATTCTCCTGCTTGTTTTCCGGCTGCGCGTCGTTCTGCGGGGCTGCGCGTCGAAGTTTCGATCTCACGGTAGGCGTCGCGTCGATTCCTCCTTGGAAGTCGGGCGGCGTTGTCCTTGCGAGGCCGTGCGTCGAAAGTTTGGTCTCACGGCAGGCGTCGCGTCGATTTCTCCTTGGAAGTCGGGCGGCGTTGTCCTTGCGAGGCCGTGCATCAAAGTTTCGCACTCACGGTAGGCGTCGCGTCGATTTCTCCTGGAAAGTCGGGCGGCTTTGTCCTTGCGAGGTTGTGCATCGAAGTCTCGATCGTCCCGAGGGCGTCGCGTCGATCAGCGTCGGTGTGCGGCGTTTTTCTCGCCGCGAAACAAGCTGTGCGTCGAAATTTTCGGCGCACGGAGTGTCCAAGTGAAAGGAAGAAGTCTTTTTGGTCCTGAGACTTCAAGGAACAGGAGGCAAGCTCTATCCAAGCCCTTGGAGAGCACTTTCACAGCCAGACAAGAGTTCAGCAAGGCAGCAGGGCAACAGCAAGACAGCAGTCCTTTGTAGAAAGCAGACAGGTGAGTCCTTTGAGCAGCCAGGCAGTTCTTCTTGGCAGGATGTAGTTTCTGGTTCCGGTTTCTTCTCCAGCAAGTGTCTGATGAGGTAGGGCAGAGGCCCTGTTTTATACCCAAATGTGCCTTTGAAGTGGGGGAGACTTCAAAGAGTGGCTAAGAAGTGCACCAGGTCCCCTTTCAGTTCAATCCTGTCTGCCAGGGTCCCAGTAGGGGGTGTGGCAGTCCTTTGTGTGAGGGTAGGCCCTCCACCCTCCCAGCCCAGGAAGACCCATTCAAAATGCAGATGTATGCAAGTGAGGCTGAGTACCCTGTGTTTGGGGTGTGTCTGAGTGAATGCACAAGGAGCTGTCAACTAAACCTAGTCAGACGTGGATTGTAAGGCACAGAAGGATTTAAGTGCAAAGAAATGCTCACTTTCTAAAAGTGGCATTTCTAGAATAGTAATATTAAATCCGACTTCACCAGTCAGTAGGATTTTGTATTACCATTCTGGCCATACTAAATATGACCTCCCTGCTCCTTTCAGATCAGCAGCTGCCACTTCAACAGTGTATGAGGGCAGCCCCAATGTTAGCCTATGAAGGGAGCAGGCCTCACAGCAGTGCAAAAACGAATTGAGGGTTTTTTACACTACCAGGACATATAACTACACAGGTACATGTCCTGCCTTTTACCTACACAGCACCCTGCTCTAGGGGATACCCAGGGCACACATTAAGGGTGACTTATATGTAGAAAAAGGGGAGCTTTATGCTTGGCAGGTACTTTTAAATGCCAAGTCGAGGTGGCAGTGAAACTGCCCACACAGGCCTAGCAATGGTAGGCCTGAGACAAGGAAAAGGGGCTACTTAAGTGGGTGGCACAATCCGTGCTGCAGGTCCACTAGTAGCATTTAATCTATAGGCCCTAGGCACCTGGAGTGCACATTACGGGGGACTTAAAAGTAGATTAAATAGTCCAATCAGGTATGATCCAAAGTTACCATGTTTACAGAGAGAGAGCATATGCACTTTAGCACTGGTAAAGTGCGCAGAGTCTAAAAACCAGCAAAAACAGTATCCACAAAGTGGAGGGAGGCAGGCAAAAAGTTAGGGGTGACTACCCTAAGGCTGTCAGGTCTAACACTGATGAACTACCATTACCGGCTCTCACTGTGGCAGGAAGGCCACCCAGGTGACTTGCCTGTGTCAGGAGGTTATTTTAAGCAGTGCACCTTGACCACAGTGCTGGATGCGCCCAGGCATGTGCCCGGGGTAAGACAGAGCCAAGAGTGGGCCCATTCACGCCCATCCCCTCCTGTACGAGGCTGGGCCCCCCTCTTTGGTTCACTATCCTACTGTTTGGTTTTAGAGCCCGAAGCTGGTGGTGGGCGTGTTTTGGTTTGGCTATCTGCAAGACCACGGGGAAGAAGAAAGGCATGGGAAGGCAACAATGGCCAGCAGATACTTTTAGACCTAATTCCATTGATGTGATGCTACAAAGAGCCATTGGGGGGGTGGTGTCGGAGACTGAACTGACTGAGAGACATCTCTCATTAATCTGTGACATTCCCACTTCAAGCATTGAGCTCAAGTTGGCCCAGGTTATATCATCAGAGCCCACGTTGAGTAACCCCGATACAATTTCTGATAGAGTGGAAGGCACTGGTCACTCTAGCAGCACACTTAGAAGAAGCAAAATGCCATGGATGATTGTTTATGTCCCTTCCTGCACACAAACAATCATTCCAAAATGACACTTTGGTACTTCTATGTGTGCTGCATTTTGCAGCACACATAGAAGTGCAAAATTGCCATTATAGATTGTTTATGTATAGAAAGGGAGAATTTCCTGCACATAAAGAATCTATCTCCTCAACGCAGTCAGCCTTGCACTGTGGTGCAAGGATGCCTGAGTTGGTGCAGGCAGCTAAATTCAGCACTGAAGCAGGTGGAAGGGGTGTACAGTGTTCCTGTAAATACGGCGCATCCCTGCATTTCAAAAGTGGTGCAGCACAGCGCTGCTATTTTTGGTGCAGCACCACGCTTGGGCACTTTGGCATAAATCAGGGCCTTAGATTTTTGGAACATAAGGACAGGTAGAAATTGGAGCCTTTTTTAGATGAGATACATCTTGTACTAGCATATAAGCTGTACCTGCAGTTCAGGCATGGCTCGCTCCCTCTGCATGTGTTTACTGAACAGTGGAGAAGTGGAGGCAGTCAGCAGAGGGTGCACTGTCCTGTTTTTGGCCTGGCTAAAGAAGCAGAAATTAATTTACTCTTCTTCTGTCATGCATATAGGAAGCAGAGGTCTAAATGGTTGGTGATGGTCTGTAGGAATTTAGGTATTGGGCAATACCAGGCAGCACTTAGGGTACTGAAAACAGCTACAGCCCAGCCGATTGATTTTGCCGTTTTGAGATACCTTTTTGCGGTTTGGTGCACAAGGGAAAAGTATGTGTGATTATTTCGGGGCTGGCCTATCACCAGTTCTAACACTTTTTTTAATGCATTTTTTTTTCTTTTTATTCTTCTTTTTTTAAACTGGCAGACACGTGTCAAATTGATTGTATTTTTATCGTATTCAGCTCCTTATTTATATATAATATTTTTATATTATGTTTTTACTTTTATGACCCAGTGCCGCAATAAAGTTATTACTGACTGGCTGGCTACACTTAATGACATTAATTACTTGTTCTCTTGCTAAGCTTGATCAATGGGAGGGGGTCGGAGCACTAGCAGGTGGGAATGATTGTAAGCAGAGTGGACAGTTGACTTAATGGGGCAACGAAGCTACTATACCTGGATGGTTTCTTTTTCTAAAGGTTCATGGGTTAAAACTTACTGATCGTTGAACTTGGAATTAGAATCTTTTCCAGCTCTGTAATGAGAGAAGCGGTATTCCCTCTGTTCTGTATGCTTCTATGGGCCTGATTACCAGTCAGACTTTTTTCCAACCGGTGCATAAACCCCTGTTTATGCACAGGTCATAATTACAAGTAGAGTGTTATTTAACACACCCGATAATTATCAGATGCGTTAAGTAGCTCTGCCTTTGTTAAATTGTGGAGGGCAAACCTGCAGAAATTTGACAGGGGAAAACCATACAGTAGTTACTATATCATGTGGATTTTGGTGTGCTAACCACCAAAATCATCATCTCATTCCCCCAGAGACTCGTAATATGTGCTATTTATAGCAACAAATAAATAATGTGCTGTGTTGTATCGTTATTTATCAGATGCCATAAATAGCACCTATCCTTGCAATCAGGCCCTATGTTTACTAGATTGCATTTGCTTGGGTCAGAGCTACACACTGGTAATGTATACAATCTAATAATGTTTAGGTGTAAAAACTAAATAAAAAGTTTATGCAAAAAAGGTTGTCCGGCAGAGACTTTTTTTTTTTTTTTTTTAATACAGTTGTATTTGTGACATATTTAACAAAAATATATTTTGAGCACTAAATTTATGAACATTATAAATGTGTGGATGACATCTGTGTTTTCCCAAACCCGATTAAGATAAACAAATGCAATTTGCATTTACAGGGGGGCTTTGACCATAAGAAAAGGGCAACCATGTCCTATCAAGTGAATAAGAAGGTTTTGGTATTCCTTCACTGGAAATTCAAGCATTTCATGGACCATTTCTTTTGACACGAATCTGCTGCAGACTTGTTCAAAGTAGTATAGAGCTGTTATGATGTTCCTGAGGGCTTACTTATAAAGTCACACATGGGTGGTGTAAATCTGCACTTCAGTCGACATCTGACAGCTAACTTTATTTCAAATGGTGCTATTACATCTCCCTTGTGCTGTGTCCTTCCTAGAAGGTACACATGGCAATTGTGATTAGCCAAACTGTTAACAATCTTTCGAGGCAAACAACATGTCTTGAGAACTTTCTGCCAATTTAACAGTTTCCCAGTCCCAAAGTCAAAATAGGCCAGTGAATTCAGTGATCTAAAAGCAGTAACAAATAAAGAAACAAGTAAACAAAATAATAAATAACTAACTAACTGGGGAGAGCTAGACAAAAGGGAAATGTCCCTATGTAGATACTTTAAGATCTAATTCGCTAAACAAATCGGCTGGTAGCCATCCTCAACAAAAAACAGACTAAAACGGACATATGACTCGAACCACCTTCTCTAAATCTAGTTGTGACAAGCCTCATTAACAACTTGGATCACGAATAGACACGAACGGAACTTCATTTAAAAACACCGTGCTTATTTAACTGCTAAGACCACACGATAAAAGCAAAGGCTCTTTACGTTTTATGTCGTAGATTTCTAGCTCTGCTCCGTAACTATTAATTTTCAATAACTATTTAATACGTTCCCTAGTTGGGACATCATACCAAATGGACTCAGATGTAATGCTAAACCCGACAAATGACGTTATACCATTTGCATTTGTGAGGTTTTAACGCAGCACGAACTTATTCAGAGGCAATTTAGTCCTGTCATTGGCCAGAGCCAAAAAGTAAAATAAAGAGAAGTGTTTTCTTGGTGCAAGGGTCCTGGCTGTTTCATAAGTGGGATGGGGCTATTTATGATGTTGAGATGGAATGCCCTAAAAAATAGCATGATAAAGTTATTGCATCCACTACACTGACCTACCCACTAAATTGCATGGGACGTCTAGGTACGTATGAGTGGAGACAGGAATGCTAAAACTACTTTGATAACGTTGCAGTAGGCGATGTAGTGGATGCATTTCATAAAAACTGGTGGTATTGACCCTGATATATTGTCAAGCAACTTTTGGGCTGAAGTGTTCTTCGAAGAGGTGTGTCTTCAGCTCTTTCACCAATTGAATGTGTACTTCAAGTTCTTGGTGCATGGCCAGAGAAAACCTACATTCTGATAAATTTTTCTTTTTAGCACATTGTCATGTCCGGTTTGCTCGAAATGCTGATACATGAAGCTTAGAGGTAGCAGATTTAGAAAAATATAGGGGCAAATTCTGAATGCCATTTTCAACTGTACCTTTTTGTTTACGGCTGAAAATACTTCATTAACCTATAATGTGAATGCACAAAAGATACTCTGTAAGGCTAAAATGATGTTACTACTGTGGGTTTCCCTATCACGCGTGCGGATAAATCCACAGAATAAAATCCCTGGCAAAGGGTGGCAGTGGGTGGATCAAGGTGTGATTAGCCTTATGAGTTTATAAATGCCTACAAACTGTAAATTCTTGGGGAATTCACAGACTGAAATCATGCACCTTCCCACCCTGTAAATGGCTGTATATTTGCATCAGCCATCTGCCGTCTTGCTCTGGCCCATCTGTGTCATGTTTTTTCTTAGTTTAAGAAAACATTCAAATTCCCTCTTGCTCTTGGCTGGGTCACAGATTTATATGTCATTTTAGGCTAAGTGCAACAACAGATTGTTTTACATAGCCTCGATTACACAGATTTGCATTGTCATAGTACTATAAATAAAATATGATTAATTTACCAAGGGAAGGGGCCTCATTTAATATTCCCACACAGGATGAAAGGCTGGGCTGGCCCTGATATAATAAAAAATGCGCCTTGCACATTGCATGCAATTGCAAGCATCAAGCACTTAACTAACTGAGGTAGCTTATGAGCTGCTAAATGTATGAAATACTCCTGTACATTGTATTGATGCAAGAGCATACCTAAGTTCTCCATCTCCTGGCCCGTTATTAATGGTCATTCAATCTGCCACGCTAAAGCATTGCTGATTCTGAAGCTGCCAGGGCGGCGACCAAGAATTCAGTCACTGTGCTACACATATTCACTTGCTCAAAATCATAGGCACAGCTCTCCGTGCACTAGCTATTGTGTGAATATCGACCATCATATGATGTTAAATTTAAAAAAGAAAGGGATACTTGGAACCCTTTAATTCCCAACATACATAACTCACCATGGACCATATTTATAGGAAAATGACAAAGCGCGACTCTGCGCCAAAATTGGCAGCGCTGCGCGCTGTCATTTTCTCATTACAGGGATGCGCCATATTTAATTGAATACAGCGCACCCCTGTGTTGTCCCCTGCACTGCTGCTAAATTTAGCTGCCAGCACCAACACAGCCATCCTTGTACCATCATGCAAGGATGTCTGCATTGAGGGGTGTCATTGTTTATGTGCGGGAAGGTGTCTCTTCCTGCACATAAACAATCACTAATGGCGATTTCACACTTCTGTGTGTGCTGCAGAATGCAGCACATATAGAAGTGCCAAAGCGTTGTTTTCAAATAATTGTTTATGTGAAGGAAGGGATAACTTCCTGCACATAAACAATCATGCCTGGCATTTTGCTCTTTCTATGCATGCTGCAGAATGCAGTACACATAGAAAAAACAAAAAATAAGGAGGAATAAAAGTATTCCTCCTCGTTGCACCTTGCTAACGCCACCCCTAGGGTGGCGTTAGATTTCAGCGCTCTCTCAGGTTTATGAAAACTCGTAAATCTGAGGCAGCATCAAAATGCAATGGGTGTTGCTGTAACATGCCCACAGCAACACCCATTGCAAGCCCCTTTCACGCAAAGGGCTGCCTGTGAAGGGGTCGTATTTACAAGGTGGCCTTAAGCCAGAGCATCACGAAAAATGATGCTCTGTTGGCACTAGGGGCTCATAAATATGTCCCCATGTATCCAAAGTTAAAGATGATCTCCCCCTTCCAAAAAGAAAGTTTGTGCTCAGTTGCAAAAATATAAAGGGGCACATTTACTAAACTTTCACACAACACAGTGGAGTAAGCAAAGTTGCTGCACTGAGTTGTGTGAAAGGGAGAAAGAAGAAATGCTCCTTATTTCAAGGGTATGGAGCATTTCTGCTCTCTGCTTGTGCTGGTGCACTGTGTGCTGCCTAGCACCAATGCAAGCCCTCGCCCACCACAAAGCAATGGTGCCTGTGATAAAGGCTGGATTTTAGAGGCATTTTTCTCTTTCTATGTGTGCTGCGGAATGCAGTACACGTGGAAAGATGAAATAATGAGCAGAAATAAAGATATTCCTCCTTGTTACACCTCATTTCTGATGGCACAACATTTTGACACATTCTCAGGTTTACAAGGCTTTGTAAATCTGGGAATTCCTTAAAATTCATGGGTAGTTGCATGGGATGCCCATGCTCCATCCATCAAACACCTCCCAAATTGAAATATAACACAGTGCAAGCAGCGTCCTTGTGTTTTGTTTCTTTAAACAGCCACACAAGGCCATGCAAATCAGGTCTTGGATGGCTTTGTCAGTATTGCTGAAGTCTTTGCATTGTCCTTGCATCACCATGCGTGAACCAAGGACAATGCAAAGTCTTCATGAATATGGCCCAAAATAGTTATGTCTTGCTCAACATGCTGAAGTCCAGGTTATGATTTTTGGTGATTTTGCCTTTGCTTAACTGGAACCCATGTATTGATTCTTGAGCTTTACAAATCACTGTAAATAAGACATCTGGATACAAGTGAAAGGCAGCAGTTTGACTGGCTTCTATCTAGTCAATATCTACCAGGAGATTTATAGCAAATATCTGAGGTAAGCATAATCAACACACTTATTATACATTCTTTCTTATTACAGAGTTCTAATAAACGACAAGAATGTCCATGTAGCTCACAGAATGAGTGTTTGCTGTTTTACATGCTGATAAAAAACACTTTCAGAATAGTTCTCTTTTCTGTTCTGAAGGCTCAACGTATACTTGAAAACAATACACATCTCTGGGTTCTACAAGAATAGCGGAGCCAGTTATGACATTTTCTTGATATTGGTTGGACAATGCTGTACTTCAGTTCAGTACCAGTCCACTAAGAATCCAGATCCTTTCTTTTTAGTTTATTTATGTTCCAGCTAGATATTTTCTGGTGAGGTTTATGTCCTTTATTGTCAATTTATTTTGTGACCTACCCAAGATCATATTAATTCTTGTTCTTTTGCTGCCCCTTCTCCAAGTCACTTCTACCTGAGAGTTTAAAAGGGAACTGGTTTGTCTGCTTGGCATGTCATAGCTGAAGGCTTCATTCGTTGCTCTCCTCACAGGTTATATGTTTTTCTTCCCACTTCTACAACAAGGATTCTGGCTACTGCACTTGATGTCCCTGTATTTTTAAAGGTTTTTCTTTTTCTTTTTTTTCTCTAAGAGCCTGAAGTTCTTCAGCCTGCCACCGCCTGTCACCATTCCTACTCTTCACTCACTTACCTTTCAGGATTCAGAAGTGGAAATAGAAGGCAGTAGGCCCTGTCTTTGAACCAAAAGGCTGCAATAAAAATATCACAGAAGACAGACTGCAAAGCTAGAAAAAAGCTCCGAATCTGAATTCAACTATACATCCAGGTCAATGTGTACTTGATAAGGACAGCAATTTATATATTCAAATCCAATTTCTTAATTTCTGCTGACAATTCTGTTAATAGTCTTTCCTTTGGCCATATTGCAGCTAGGCTTGTTAAACCACCCTCTTCTTCAACTTGCAGAGATTAATGTTTTAGGAACTCCAGAAAATGTAAAGGATTGTAGCCTCTTGTTTAAATTAATTTTCTTTTTAATCCACGTATGTGTGGCTGACTGAATGGAGGTTTGCTTTATTATTAGCAATACTCCTCTACCATTGGCTGCTCATCTTGTCTCCTAATGTAGTCCTCTGCTTGACAATTATCCAGGTTTTAAGCGTCCTAAAAGAAATGTTTGGCAGATGTGTTATTAGTTGGATTGCCTGTACCTTCATCTCAAGTAAGAAAGAAACCATTTCTTAATCTGTGACAGTTATGGTACAGACAGCACACAGGTTTAATTTAGGAAAATGTGTAAAGATTAGCAGTACCAAATAAATAAAAATGTAAATCAGAATACAATCAACATCCCACAGCCAATTACTACAAATTAAGAAAAAATTCATAAGAACAATGACACTCTGGGCTAGATTTATACTTTTTCACACAAAACTGCATTATCGCAGTTTTCCGTGAAAAAGTATAGCGCTGGCTGGCACCATTCCACGATTCTGGCCGTGCATCATATTTATGGAATGGCGCCAGCCGGCACTAAAGTCCTGTTTGCGTCCTTGGAAAGGACGCAAACAGGGCGGGGGAGGTGTAGGGGAAAATGGGGCTTGTGCGCCAAATTATGGCGCTACACTGTTTAGAGGCAGCAAAATGCCTCTAAGCAGTGTAGTCTGGACATGGCGCATGTCTTAGTAAAGACAGGAGCCATGCCCATCACCCCAATGGCCATGCCCAGGGGAAGAATGTCCCCTGTATATGGCCATTGGGGCAAGTGCCGTGCAGTGGGCCCCAAGTCAGGGCCCACGAGCGGGGAAGAAAAATAACAAATTCTGGGACTTACCGGGGATGGGTCCCCTATCCTGTGGTTTCCCCCTGGTGTGGGTGGGGGTGTCCCTGGTGCCAGGAAAGGGCACCTGTGGGCACTTTCCATGGTCGCTGACCATGGAAATATGCCTACAGGTCCCCTTATGCTTGCCCATACCCAGGCGTTAAATAATGTCGCTAAGCAAGCTAGCGCCATTATTTAAGGCTCCCATCCCCCTGTGCTGGATTTTAGCACGGGGGATAAATATGATGCAAAGGCCATATCGTCCTTTTCTGGATAGGAGCGCCTACCTTGCATCTCATTGACACAAGGTGGGTTTTCACATCCAGAAAACGTTAACTACATAACTTTGGCGCTAGACGTGTCTAGCGCCAAAGTATAAATATGGAGTTAGGTTTGGCTGAATTAGAGTTAAAAAAATTATGCTAATTCAGCACTAACCGAGTATAAATATGGGCCTAAATGACTAAAATTCGCCCACCACGTGGTTACCGCCATATGGCCGCACCGCGGTCAAAAGACCGCGGCGGCCATTCTGGCTTTCCCGCTGGGCCGGCGGGCGACCGCCAAAAGAGCGCCCGCCGGCCCAGCGGGAAAGACCCTGCAACAAGGAAGCCAGCTCCGAATGGAGCCGGCGGAGTTGCAGGGGTGCGACGGGTGCAGTTGCACCCGTCGCGATTTTCACTGTCTGCTAAGCAGACAGTGAAAATCTTGATGGGGCCCTATTAGTGGGCCACTGCACTGCCCATGCCAGGGGCCCAGGGGCCCCACGACACCCGTTCCCGCCATCCTGTTCCTGGCTGTAAAAACCACCAGAAACAGGGTGGCGGGAAGGGGTTCGGAATCCCCATGGCGGCGCTGCTTGCCGGTAAAATCCGCCAGGGCCAACGACCGCGGGAGCACCGCCAACAGGCTGGCGGTGCTCCCATGGGCATTAAACTGGAAACCGGCGGTGTACCGCCGGTTTCCCGCTGCCCTGGGGAATCCTCCATAGCGGCGCAGCTTGCTGCGCCGCCATGGGGATTCCGACCCCCACACCGCCATCCTGTTCCTGGCGGTTTTGGCCGCCGGGAACAGAATGGCGATATGGGGTGTCGTGGGGCCCCTGGGGGCCCCTGCAGTGCCCATGCCAATGGCATGGGCACTGCAGGGGCCCCCGTAACAGGGCCCCACAAAGATTTTCAGTGTCTGCCATGCAGACACTGAAAATCGCGACGGGTGCAACTGCACCCGTCGCACCCCTTCCACTCCGCCGGCTCCATTCGGAGCCGGCATCCTCATGGAAGGGTGTTTCCCGCTGGGCTGGTGGGCGGCCTTCTGGCGGTCGCCCGCCAGCCCAGCGGGAAACCCAGAATACCCGCGGCGGTCTTTTGACCGCGCAGCGGTATTCTGGCGGTCCCAGCCAGGCCGGCGGCTTCCGCCGCCGGCCGGGGTCAGAATGACCCCCTAAATGACTAAAATTAAATAAAGGAATGTGGTGATATAACTTTTTAAGGCAAAAAAGTAATGCACCAATCAGAAGTTACTGTTCATGGCTGACAAGGACCTAGGTGCAATTTTTGGCTGACCATGATGGAGCAGAGGCTGAATACACCAAGTTATTCCCCATGGTCAACAATTTTACTTTCTGACTTGAGGCCTGATTTCGAGTTAGCGGGTGCGTTACCCCGCCACAAAAGTGATGGATATCTCATCCGCTATATTACGATTTCCATAGGATATAATGGAACCATAATACAAGAGGCAGAATACCCATCATGTTTGTTATGGATGGGGTACTCCTCACAAACTTCACAGATAACTTCACTACCTTATTAAAAGTGCATTCTATCCCATTGCACTTGTAATACGATGGACAGGGTAACCTTCATGTTTGTGACAGAGTAACATATCCGCCATACTCTAATGCTGGCCTTAGTCTTTTTTCTGGAGCTTAAAAATCTCAAGTGGTAAAAGCTTGGAAGCGTAGCCTGGGAAGGTTGCAGTGAATCTAAATACCTTAGCAGCAAGGGTCAATTGAAGTCTTCTTTAGGGCAGCAAAAAGCAACAATTAAGATCAACCTTTTTTTTTTCCCTCTGAGGTCATGCCTTGGGTGGACAGACTGGGCTTTTTAGTCCCAGTTCTCTGGAGGTCAAACGTATTCCAACACTCAATTTTCCCAACTTTTAGTCACTTCTCAAGTAACATAAACGTACCAGATCTGAAATTTAATAAACATAAAATTAGGAATAATTTAGGCATCATCACTTACTTGGCCTTGCCTCCTTGATGTCAAGCAGGTCAAGCAGGTCCATCTCCAATTCTATTATATCAGTCTAGCTGTGCACCACCTGCTACTGGGTGCCGGAGACCCTGACATAGCTGTGCATGTTGTGCCGCACACTTTGCCACTGTAGCTTGTGCTCCACTTGGTTGTATCCCTTCTTGTGCCTGCCACCTACTACCAATATGAGGGGAAGGTGGTGCTGCATGAAAAATTGAGCGCTGCCAGCAAGTAGTTGAGAAGTGGAAATGGTGAAAGCTAAACAGAAAAAGGACAAAACTTTATGATAGACTCACAGGGCACTGAGAAACTAAAAAAAGAGAAAACTAAGTTGAATAAAGAGCAGAATTAGATCACAATCAAGGCTCCCAATGTTCTGTTTTTACTAATTTTTGCAGATAAGTACCACTAGAAAACAATGTATTTCCATTCTATTTTTTTTAAATATGGAAAAATTAAAAAAACTATGTTTTCTTTTGGACAAGTTTGACTACTGTCAACGATATGTGCTAGGTGAATAGCTGTGCAGAATGACAGATAGAGGCATTCTAAAAAAAGAAAAACATTTCCTATTGAAGCTTAAATCTTTGCAGCAGTACATCTGTTTAAGCGTTTCTACAATGCAAATTATTTCAAAATATTATATTGTACTGTAACTTAAAGGAAATTCATAGATAAGTAAAAATTTGTAGATTAATTAAAGATGGATATATACTCATTGCAGCTACATTTTGTACACGATGCATAAAATAAATATGGATAAATACAGATAATATAAGTAAAAAACAAATATGGATAAATGTAGATGGAAATGTTAAAAACAAAATACTATGAAAGGAGCCCTAAACACAATTGGGTGGATAGAAATTGATGGGGCCTAGGGAAGTAGAAACACAAGGGATAGCAAGGCAGGAGCAGGCTGCAATAAACAAAATAGCCACACAGCATTGCTGACTGCTTTTCTTGGACACAGAATGATTCTCTGGTGGCATTTTGTGACAGGAGGTACCAGAGAATCACCTATTTCTTTTTTTAATTTCATGCAATTATATGAAAGAAAATTATATGAATGTTGCTCATTCATAAAAGAAACAACAAGTCCTGTTAAGATCAACCTCTCATGGTCCTATTAGGTATCCTCTTACCAAATCCTATATCAAAGTCCACCAAAGAAGAACCACCTAAAGAGTCAATTCAGTTAGGGTTTACTTAAGGTCCATTGTCTGAACCAGGAGAGAATGATGATGGAATATGGTGCTTTTTTGTGCTGTTGTATTAAAGGTCATCTTATTTTAAAATGTCTGACCAGACCACAAGAAAATCAGGAGCAAGATGGGATACAATTGTAGCCCTTACTGCAGATCCAAAATCTAACTAATTTAGGTGGATGGAACATCTATTGTGTCAGAATTGGTCAATGAACAAACTCAGTCATTGCATTTAATAATACCTAGTCATAATGACTAGATACATTTTGTTTTGATTGTCATGCTTGTCCCTCATAAGCACTTTATTAAATGTTGGTTCTATGTTCAGAATTGTATTCACCAAATTATATTTTAGAACATCCAATAATTCACTTCAGAATCATCAATTGGCAATTAAAACCATTTCAAGTATCTTAGCTTTTCTTATGTTTTTGGAGGGAAGAGGCAATATTTTGCCATCTCAGAGATTTTAATTGCTCAACTGGTGATGAAAATCTTTAAAAATATCTTCAAACAAATCTAAAAAATAAGTATTTTTTCCAAATTTCTTGAGAACATTTGAAGAACCTCTAAAGGAAGTTTAGCATCAGTTATGCAACCCTCACTTGGCTGTGCCTTGAAAGTTTAGTCAGTATTTTACTTGGAATTTGTTTTGAATCAGAAGGTCTGCCTACGGACACTTAAAAGGTTACAGCTATTCTGAATTAGGACTCACCTACATTGGTATAGGATCTGAGAATCATTGTTGGTAAATACTTTGCTGACATTGTAACAACTGTCCCAGACATGTTGAAAAAAGGAAAACAATTCACCTAGAATACATCAGCCACAAAGGATATTAGGGAATTAGAGTGGTGATTTACCAAGGCACTAAGCCTTCTTCAGCCTGACACTACCAGACCACTTATTTTCTAAACTAATGGGTCTAATCAGGAAGTAGATGCAGTTCTTATTTGTGAGCCTGAAGGAGACAAATATCCCATTGTCATTTACTCCTGGAAATTTATGAAGCCATGGATACATTTTTAGTTGTAGAATATGTTTAGCAATGAAAGAGGATTTTAAAGAATGATGGCATTTTTCACTATGAGCACAACATCAACTCACTGTCCTAACAGTTCATTATAATCTTCAAGCACTTGAAGGAGCAGAGTGCAGAACTACTCAACAGCTAAAATAGGCTTTCTTTTTCCAGCACTTTGATTTCTGAATAGCATTCATTCCCGGAACACAGAGGAACACAAAATGTTGTAGCCACTGTGCAACAGGAAGGCTTTTATTAGCAATTAATGGAAAGAAATGTATATTTAATTTTTTTTTATCATTTATTTATATTTATATTTGCATCATTCTAAAGATTATGGTCTAAATAAACTGATAATGACTGAGTGACTAAATCTCCAAGTCCTTGCAAAGTTGAGTCAATACTTTTGAGATGAACTGAGAACTACTGTCACAAAATATTTTGGTTGGAAGTTTGTAAAGCCTGGATATATTATTCTGCTGCAGAAGTTTGAACAAGAGGGAGAAATATCATGATTTTGTTAAATCATCTACTGTGACAATAATTGATTTAAAACCTTTGTATGGATGGTGGAAGATCGGTTGTGTAAATCAGTAAAAATGTATTTCCAAGATCAATTAGGTCCTTGTGGAGACTGTAAATACCCAATTTCTTTGTAAACCCACCTTAAAGTGTTCACAGTCTTAGATGTGTAACCTTTTATATTCTCTTGTACCTTGGGCCACCAAAAATAATGGTTATTGAGATCTTCTGAACTTTTAAACCCTAATGCCCAGTTGTGATACAGTCATGGACCAACTGTAGAAAAATTAGTCTAAAGCCCAGATTTATTGCCACTATGCATCATCACAAAATTAAAAAAGAGGCACAAAGCAACTTATTGGTTTTTACTTTCTTGCACAAAATGTACTCTGTACTGGAATGATACCCCTGTTCAGCACAAAAAGCACTTTGTGTTGTTTTACATCGCTTTACGTCAAGCTGGGGATATATAGTGGTATAGACCTTCAGTACTGGTCCTGTAGAGGGAACTCAATTTTTCTCATTAGGGGCCATATTTATACTTTTTTACGCAAAACTGCGCTAACGCAGTTTTGCGTCAAAAAAATGTGCGCCGGCTAACGCCATTCTGAAGCGCCATGCGGGCGCCGTATTTAATCAATGACGTTAGCCGGCGTTAGCCGCCGGCGCTGGCTGGTGTGCGTGGAAAAAAACGACGTACACCAGGCAGCGCCGGCGTAGGGGGATATGGGGCTTGGGCGTCAAGAAATGGGGCAAGTCAGGTTGAGGCAATTTTTTCGCCTCAACCTGATTTGCGCCATTTTTTCCGACTCCCAACCCCCATAGAAATGACTCCTGTCATAGCAAAGACAGGAGTCATGCCCCCTTGCCCAATGGCCATGCCCAGGGGACTTATGTCCCCTGGGCATGGTCATTGGGCATAGTGGCATGTAGGGGGGCACAAATCAGGCCCCCCTATGCCACAAAAAAAAACAAAAAAAACCACTTACCTGAACTTACCTTAATGTCCCTGGGATGGGTCCCTCCAGCCTTGGGTGTCCTGCTGGGGTGGGCAAGGGTGACAGGGGGTGTCCCTGGGGGCATGGGAGGGCACCTCTGGGCTCCTTCAGAGCCCACAGGTCCCTTAACGCCTGCCTTTTGCAGGCGCTAAAAAACGGTGCAAAAGTGGGCGTACGTCATTTTTTTTGACCCGCCCACTCCCGGGCGTGAATTTTGCCCGGGAGTATAAATCCGACGCACATGCCTGGGAGTCGATTTTTTAGACGTGAACGCCTACCTTGCATCTCATTAACGCAAAGTAGGTGTCCACGCTAAAAAATGACGCAAACTCCATGGACTTTGGCGCTAGACGCGTCTAACGCCAAAGTATAAATATGGAGTTAGTTTTGCGTCGGAATTGCGTAAAAAAAAACTACGCAATTCCAGCGCAAACGGAGTATAAATATGCCCCTAGGTTTTTTTTAAACTTGATGTAGTAGTTTGTGATTTTATATTTACTGCCTTAACATGGCATGACCAGTTTGAGCTTCTGTAAAGTCATCGAGCTAGGTGTTTGCATGCTTTCTCGTCCTTTTCCTTCGAAGGTCCTATGACCCATTGAAACTTTGTCCTTTTATTGCCAAATACTATGATTTTTGTTCTGTCCATGTTTATTAAAAAACATTTTTGCTGCAAAAATTGTGGACTTTAGTAATTTTTCTTTGCAAGCTGAACTCTGTAGAGTCCATTGTTACTTAATTATCGGCATACAATAAACATGGTGCATGGAATCCTGTCAATTTTCATTAAAAAACAAATTAGTACTGGCTAGACCTGCTGAAATATCTGAGAGGTACAAAGCAAACAATTATTCACCATCTCAAAACGTTTTAATGGGTATTTTCCTTTAACCCCTTCGCTGGCAGGCCTTTTCCCCCTCCTGTGCCAGGCCTTTTTTTGCCTATTTGGAATAGTTCTCGCTTAGGCCCACATAACTTTTTGTCCACATAAGCTACCCACGCCAAATTTGCGTCCTTTTTTAACAACATCCTAGGCATTCTAGAGGTACCCAGACTTTGTGGGTTCCCCTGAAGGAGGCCAAGAAATTAGCCAAAATACAGTGAAATTGTGTTTTTTTTAAAAAAAAATGGGAAAAAGGGCTGCAGAAGAAGGCTTGTGGTTTTTTCCCTGCAAATGGCATCAACAAAGGGTTTGCTGTGCTAAAATCACCAGTTTCACAGCTTTCAGGAACAGGCAGACTTGAGTAAGAAACCCCAATTTTTCAACACAATTTTGGCATTTTACTGGGACATACCCCATTTTTACGAATTTTTGTGCTTTCAGCCTCCTTCCAGGCAGTGACAGAAATGGGTGTGAAACCAATGCTGGATCCCAGAAGCCTAAACATTTCTGAAAAGTAGACAGAATTGGGTAATTTGTGTAGATCCTACAAGGGTTTCCTGCAGAAAATACCAACTGAAATAAAAAAATATTGAAATTGAGGTGAAAAAAACACCCATTGTTCTCTACATTTTCCTCTGTACCTTTTTCCTGCAATGTCAGATTTTTTAAAGCAATATACTGTTACGTCTGCTGGACTCTTCTGGTTGCGGGATATATAGGGCTTGTAGGTTCATCAAGAACCCTAGGCACCCAGAGCCAATAAATGAGCTGCACCTTGCAGTGGGTTTTCATTCTATACCGGGTATACAGCAATTAATTTGCTGAAATAGAAAGAGTCAAAAATAGGTATCAAGAAAACCTTTGTATCTCCAAAATGGGCACAAGAGAAGATGTTGAGGAGCAGTGGATATTTACACATCTCTGAATTCTGGGGTGCCCATACTAGCATGTGAATTACAGGGCACTTCTCAAATAGATGTCCTTTTTACACACTGTCTTATATTTAGAAGGAAAAAATGTAGAGAAAGACAAGGGGCCATTACATTTGTTTTGCTATTCTATGTTACCCCAAGTCTCCCAATAAAAATGCTACCTCACTTGTGTGGGTAGGCATAGTGCCCGCGACAGGAAATGCTCCAAAACACAAGGTGAACACATCACATTTTTCCACAGAAAACAGAGGTGTTTTTTGCAAAATGCCTACCTGTGGATTTTGGCCTCTATCTAGACCTAGGGGAATCCAAGATGGGGTGACTTGTCGAGATCTCACCAGGTTCTGTTACCCAGAATCCTTTGCAAACCTCAAAATGTGGCTAAAAAACACTTTTTCCTCACATTTCGGTGACACAAAGTTCTGGAATCTGAGGGGAGCCACAAATTTCCTTCCACCCAGCATTGCCCCAAGTCTCCCGATAAAAAAGGTACCTCACTTGTGTGGGTAGGCATAGTGCCCGCGACAGGAAATGCTCCAAAACACAACATGAACACATCAATATTTTCGACAGAAAATAGAGGTGTTTTTTGCAAAGTGCCTACCTGTGGATTCTGGCCTCTAACTCAGCCGCCACCTAGGGAAATCTACCAAACCTATGCATTTTTAAAAACTAGAGAACTAGGGGAATCCAAGATGGGGTGACTTGTCGAGATCTCACCAGGTTCTGTTACCCAGAATCCTTTGCAAACCTCAAAATGTGGCTAAAAAAAAACACTTTTTCTTCACATTTCGGTGACACAAAGTTCTGGAATCTGAGAGGAGCCACAAATTTCCTTCCACCCAGCGTTCCCCCAAGTCTCCCAATAAAACTAGTACCTCACTTGTGTGGGTAGGCATAGTGCCCACGACAGGAAATGCTCCAAAATACAACGTGGACACATAATTTTTTTTACAGAAAACAGAGGTGTTTTTTGCAAAGTGCCTACCTGTGGATTTTGGCCTCTAGTTCAGGCACCACCTAGGGAAACCTACCAAACCTGTGCATTTTTTAACACTAGAGACCTAGGGGAATCCAAGATGGGGTGACTTGTCGGATCTCACCAGGGTCTGTTACCCCAAATCCTTTGCAAACCTCAAAATGTGGCTAAAAAAACACTTTTTCCTCACATTCCGGTGACAGAAAGTTCTGAAATCTGAGAGGAGCCACAAATTTCCTTCCACCCAGCATTGCCCCAAGTCTCCCGATAAAAAAGGTACCTCACTTGTGTGGGTAGGCATAGTACCCGCGACAGGAAATGCTCCAAAACACAACGTGGACACATCAATTTTTTCGACAGAAAACAGAGGTGTTTTTTGCAAAGTGCCCACCTTTGGATTTTGGCCTCTAGCTCAGCCGCCACATAGGGAAACCTACCAAACCTTTGCATTTTTTAAACTAGAGACCTAGGGGAATCCAAGATGGGGTGACTTGTCGAGATCACATCAGGTTCTGTTACCCAGAATCCTTTGCAAACCTCAGAATGTGGCTAAAAAAACACTTTTTCCTCACATTTCGGTGACAGAAAGTTCTAGAATCTGAGAGGAGCCACAACTTCCTTCCACCCTGCGTTCCCCCAAGTCTCCCGATAAAAAAGGTACCTCACTTGTGTGGGTAGGCATAGTACCCGCGACAGGAAATGCTCCAAAACACAACGTGGACACATCAATTTTTTCGACAGAAAACATGTGTTTTTTGCAAAGTGCCTACCTTTGGATTTTGGCCTCTAGCTCAGCCACCACCTAGGGAAACCTACCAAGCCTGTGCATTTTTTAAAAATAGAGACCTAGGGGAATCCAAGATGGGGTGACTTGTCGAGATCTCACAAGGTTCTGTTACACAGAATCCTTTGCAAACCTCAAAATGTGGCTGAAAAAACACTTTTTCCTCACATTTCAGTGACACAAAGTTCTGTAATCTGAGAGGAGCCACAAATTTCCTTCCACCCACCGTTGCCCCAAGTCTCCAGATAAAAATGGTACCTCACTTGTGTGGGTAGGCATAGTGCCCGCGACAGGAAATGCTCCAAAACACAACGTGGACACATCAATTTTTTCGACAGAAACCAGAGGTGTTTTTTGCAAAGTGCCTACCTGTGGATTTTGGCCTCTAGCTCAGCCGCCACCTAGGGAAACCTACCAAAACTGTGCATTTTTTTAAACTAGAGACCTAGGGGAGTCCAAGATTGGCTGACTTGTCGAGATGTCACCAGGTTCTGTTACCCAGAATATTTTGCAAACCTCAAAATGTGGCTAAAAAAACACTTTTTCCTCACATTTCGGTGACACAAAGTTCTGGAATCTGAGAGGAGCCACAAATTTCCTTCCACACAACATTGCCCCAAGTCTTCCGATAAAAAAGGTACCTCACTTGTACGGGCAGGCATAGTGCCCGCGACAGGAAATGCTCCAAAACACAACGTGGACACATCAATTTTTTCGACAGAAAACAGAGGTGTTTTTTGCAAAGTGCATACCTGTGGATTCTGGCCTCTAGCTCAGCCACCACCTAGGGAAACCTACCAAGCCTGTGCATTTTTTAAAAATAGAGACCTAGGAGAATCCAAGATGGGGTGACTTGTCGAGATCTCACAAGGTTCTGTTACACAGAATCCTTTGCAAACCTCAAAATGTGGCTGAAAAAACACTTTTTCCTCACATTTCGGTGACACAAAGTTCTGTAATCTGAGAGGAGCCACAAATTTCCTTAAACCCACCGTTGCCCCAAGTCTCCAGATAAAAATGGTACCTCACTTGTGTGGGTAGGCATAGTGCCCGCGACAGGAAATGCTCCAAAACACAACGTGGACACATCAATTTTTTCGACAGAAACCAGAGGTGTTTTTGGCAAAGTGCCTACCTGTTGATTTTGGCCTCTAGCTCAGCCGCCACCTAGGGAAACCTACCAAAACTGTGCATTTTTTAAAACTAGAGACCTAGGGGAATCCAAGATGGGGTGACTTGTCGAGATCTCACCAGGTTCTGTTACCCAGAATCTTTTGCAAACCTCAAAATGTGGCTAAAAAAATACTTTTTCCTCACATTTCGGTGACACAAAGTTCTGGAATCTGAGAGGAGCCACAAATTTTCTTCCACCCAGCATTGCCCCAAGTCTCCCGATAAAACAGGTACCTCACTTGTGAGGGTAGGCATAGTGCCCGCGAAAGGAAATGCTCCAAAACACAACGTGGACACATCAATTTTTTCGACAGAAAACAGAGGTGTTTTTTGCAAAGTGCATACCTGTAGATTCTGGCCTCTAGCTCAGCCGCCACCTAGGGAAACCTACCAAACCTGTGGAGTTTTGAAAACTAGAGACCTAGGGGAATCCAAGATGGGGTGACTTGTCAAGATCTCATAAGGTTCTGTTACCCAGAATCCTATGCAAACCTCAACATGTGGCTAAAAAAACACTTTTTCCTCACATTTCGGTGACAGAAAGTTCTGGAATCTGAGGGGAGCCACAAATTTCCTTCCAACCAGCATTGCCCCAAGTCTCCCGATAAAAATGGCACCTCACTTGTGTGGGTAGGCAGAGTGCCTGTGACAGGAAATGCTCCAAAACACAACGTGGACACATACATTTTTTCGACAGAAAACAGAGGTGTTTTTTGCAAAGTGCCTAGCTGTGGATTTTGGCCTCAAGCTCAGCCGCCACCTAGGGAAACCTACCAAACCTGTGAATTTTTTAAACTAGAGACCTAGGGGAATCCAAGATGGGGTGACTTGTCGAGATCACACCAGGTTCTGTTACCCAGAATCCTTTGCAAACCTCAAAATGCGGCTAAAAAAAACACTTTCTCCTCACATTTCGGTGACAGAAAGATCTGGAATCTGAGAGGAGCCACAAACTTCCTTCCACCAAGCATTGCCCCAATTCTCCAGATAAAAATGGTACCTCACTTGTGTGGGTAGGCAGAGTGCCTGTCACAGGAAATGCTCCAAAACACAACGTGGACACATCAATTTTTTCGACAGAAAACAGAGGTATTTTTTGCAAAGTGCCTACCTGTGGATTGTGGCCTCTAGCTCAGCCACCACCTAGGGAAACCTACCAAGCCTTTGCATTTTTTTAAACTAGAGACCTAGGGGAATCCAAGATGGGGTGACTTGTCGAGATCTCACAAGGTTCTGTTACCCAGAATCCTCTGCAAACCTCAAAATGTGGCTGAAAAAACACTTTTTCCTCACATTTCGGTGACACAAAGTTCTGTAATCTGAGAGGAGCCACAAATTTCCTTCCACCCACCGTTGCCCCAAGTCTCCAGATAAAAATGGTACCTCACTTGTGTGGGTAGGCATAGTGCCCGCGACAGGAAATGCTCCAAAACACAAAGTGGACACATCAATTTTTTCTACAGAAACCAGAGGTGTTTTTTGCAAAGTGCCTACCTGTGGATTTTGGCCTCTATCTCAGCCGCCACCTAGGGAAACCTACCAAAACTGTGCATTTTTTAAAACTAGAGACCTAGGGGAGTCCAAGATGGGGTGACTTGTCGAGATCTCACCAGGTTCTGTTACCCAGAATCTTTTGCAAACCTCAAAATGTGGCTAAAAAAAACACTTTTACCTCACATTTCGGTGACACAAAGTTCTGGAATCTGAGAGGAGCCACAAATTTCCTTCCACCCAACATTGCCCCAAGTCTCCCGATAAAAAAGGTACCTCACTTGTACGGGTAGGCATAGTGCCCGCGACAGGAAATGCTCCAAAGCACAACGTGGACACATCAATTTTTTCGACAGAAAACAGAGGTGTTTTTTGCAAAGTGCATACCTGTGGATTCTGGCCTCTAGCTCAGCCGCCACCTAGGGAAACCTACCAAACCTGTGGAGTTTTGAAAACTAGAGACCTAGGGGAATCCAAGATGGGGTGACTTGTCAAGATCTCACAAGGTTCTGTTACCCAGAATCCTATGCAAACCTCAAAATGTGGCTAAAAAAACACTTTTTCCTCACATTTCGGTGACAGAAAGTTCTGGAATCTGAGAGGAGCCACAAACTTCCTTCCAACCATCATTGCCCCAAGTCTCCCGATAAAAATGGTTCCTCACTTGTGTGGGTAGGCATAGTGCCCGCGACAGGAAATGCTCCAAAACACAACGTGGACACATCAATTTTTTCGACAGAAAACAGAGGTGTTTTTTGCAAAGTGCCTACCTTTGGATTTTGGCCTCTAGCTCAGCCGCCACCTAGGGAAACCTACCAAACCTGTGCATTTTTTAAACTAGAGACCTAGGGGAATCCAAGATGGGGTGACTTGTCGAGATCACACCAGGTTCTGTTACCCAGAATCCTTTGCAAACCTCAAAATGCGGCTAAAAAAACCACTTTTTCCTCACATTTCGGTGACAGAAAGTTCTGGAATCTGAGAGGAGCCACAAACTTCCTTCCACCAAGCATTGCCCCAATTCTCCAGATAAAAATGGTACCTCACTTGTGTGGGTAGGCAGAGTGCCTGTGACAGGAAATGCTCCAAAACACAACGTGGACACATCAATTTTTTCGACAGAAAACAGAGGTGTTTTTTGCAAAGTGCCTACCTGTGGATTTTGGCCTCTAGCTCAGCCACCACCTAGGGAAACCTACCAAGCCTGTGCATTTTTTAAAACTAGAGACCTAGGGGAATCCAAGATGGGGTGACTTGTCGAGATCTCACAAGGTTCTGTTACACAGAATCCTCTGCAGACCTCAAAATGTGGCTGAAAAAACACTTTTTCCTCACATTTCGGTGACACAAAGTTCTGTAATCTGATAGGAGCCACAAATTTCCTTCCACCCACCGTTGCCCCAAGTCTCCAGATAAAAATGGTACCTCACTTGTGTGGGTAGGCATAGTGCCCACGACAGGAAATGCTCCAAAACACAACGTGGACACATCAATTTTTTCGACAGAAACCAGAGGTGTTTTTTGCAAAGTGCCTACCTGTGGATTTTGGCCTCTAGCTCAGCCGCCACCTAGGGAAACCTACCAAAACTGTGCATTTTTTAAAACTAGAGACCTAGGGGAGTCCAAGATGGGGTGACTTGTCGAGATCTCACCAGTTTCTGTTACCCAGAATCTTTTCCAAACCTCAAAATGTGGCTAAAAAAACACTTTTTCCTCACATTTCATGTGCCACAAAGTTCTGGAATCTGAGAGGAGCCACAAATTTCCTTTCACCCAACATTGCCCCAAGTCTCCCGATAAAAAAGGTACCTCACTTGTACGGGTAGGCATAGTGCCCGCGACAGGAAATGCTCCAAAACACAACGTGGACACATCAATTTTTTCGACAGAAAACAGAGGCGTTTTTTGCAAAGTGCATACCTGTGGATTTTGGCCTCTAGCTCAGCCGCCACCTAGGGAAACCTACCAAACCTGTGCATTTTTTAAACTAGAGACCTAGGGGAATCCAAGATGGGGTGACTTGTCGAGATCACACCAGGTTCTGTTACCCAGAATCCTTTGCAAACCTCAAAATGTGGCTAAAAAAAGCACTTTTTCCTCACATTTCGGTGACAGAAAGTTCTGGAATCTGAGAGGAGCCACAAACTTCCTTCCACCAAGCATTGCCCCAATTCTCCAGATAAAAATGGTACCTCACTTGTGTGGGTAGGCAGAGTGCCTGTGACAGGAAATGCTCCAAAACACAACATGGACACATCAATTTTTTCGACAGAAAACAGAGGTGTTTTTTGCAAAGTGCCTACCTGTGGATTTTGGCCTCTAGCTCAGCCACCACCTAGGGAAACCTACCAAGCCTGTGCATTTTTTAAAACTAGAGACCTAGGGGAATCCAAGATGGGGTGACTTGTCGAGATCTCACAAGGTTCTGTTTCACAGAATCCTCTGCAAACCTCAAAATGTGGCTGAAAAAACACTTTTTCCTCACATTTCGGTGACACAAAGTTCTGTAATCTGAGAGGAGCCACAAATTTCCTTCCACCCACCGTTGCCCCATGTCTCCAGATAAAAATGGTACCTCACTTGTGTGGGTAGGCGTAGTGCCCGCGACAGGAAATGCTCCAAAACACAACGTGGACACATCAATTTTTTCGACAGAAACCAGAGATGTTTTTTGCAAAGTGCCTACCTGTGGATTTTGGCCTCTAGCTCAGCCACCACCTGGGGAAACCTACCAAACCTGTGGAGTTTTGAAAACTAGAGACCTAGGGGAATCCAAGATGGGGTGACTTGTCGAGATCTCACCAGGTTCTGTTACCCAGAATCTTTAGCAAACCTCAAAATGTGGCTAAAAAAACACTTTTTCCTCACATTTCATGTGACACAAAGTTCTGGAATCTGAGAGGAGCCACAAATTTCCTTTCACCCAACATTGCCCCAAGTCTCCCGATAAAAAAGGTACCTCACTTGTACGGGTAGGCATAGTGCCCGCGACAGGAAATGCTCCAAAACACAACGTGGACACATCAATTTTTTCGACAGAAAACAGAGGCGTTTTTTGCAAAGTGCCTACCTTTGGATTTTGCCCTCTAGCTCAGCCGCCAACTAGGGAAACCTACCAAACCTGTGCATTTTTTAAACTAGAGACCTAGGGGAATCCAAGATGGGGTGACTTGTCAAGATCTCACAAGGTTCTGTTTCACAGAATCCTCTGCAAACCTCAAAATGTGGCTGAAAAAACACTTTTTCCTCACATTTCGGTGACACAAAGTTCTGTAATCTGAGAGGAGCCACAAATTTCCTTCCACCCACCGTTGCCCCATGTCTCCAGATAAAAAAGGTACCTCACTTGTACGGGTAGGCATAGTGCCCGCGACAGGAAATGCTCCAAAACACAACGTGGACACATCAATTTTTTTGACTGAAAACAGAGGTGTTTTTTGCAAAGTGCATACCTGTGGATTCTGGCCTCTAGCTCAGCCGCCACCTAGGGAAACCTACCAAACCTGTGGAGTTTTGAAAACTAGAGACCTAGGGGAATCCAAGATGGGGTGACTTGTCAAGATCTCACAAGGTTCTGTTACCCAGAATCCTAAGCAAACCTCAAAATGTGGCTAAAAAAACACTTTTTCCTCACATTTCGGTGACAGAAAGTTCTGGAATCTGAGAGGAGCCACAAATTTCCTTCCAACCAGCATTGCCCCAAGTCTCCTGATAAAAATGGTACCTCACTTGTGTGGGTAGGCATAGTGCCCGTGACAGGAAATGCTCCAAAACACAACGTGGACACATCAATTTTTTCGACAGAAAACAGAGGTGTTTTTTGCAAAGTGCCTACCTTTGGATTTTGGCCTCTAGCTCAGCCGCCACCTAGGGAAACCTACCAAACCAGTGCATTTTTTAAATTAGAGACCTAGGGGAATCCAAGATGGGGTGACTTGTCGAGATCACACCAGGTTCTGTTACCCAGAATCCTTTGCAAACCTCAAAATGTGGCTAAAAAAAACACTTTTTCCTCACATTTCGGTGACAGAAAGTTCTGGAATCTGAGAGGAGCCACAAACTTCCTTCCACCAAGCATTGCCCCAATTCTCCAGATAAAAATGGTAACTCACTTGTGTGGGTAGACAGAGTGCCTGTGACAGGAAATGCTCCAAAACACAACGTGGACACATCAATTTTTTTGAACAGAAAACAGAGGTGTTTTTTGCAAAGTGCCTACCTGTGGATTTTGGCCTCTAGCTCAGCCGCCACCTAGGGAAACCTACCAAAACTGTGCATTTTTTAAAACTAGAGACCTAGGGGAGTCCAAGACGGGGTGACTTGTCGAGATCTCACCAGGTTCTGTTACCCAGAATCTTTTGCAAACCTCAAAATGTGGCTAAAAAAACACTTTTTCCTCACATTTCGGTGACACAAAGTTCTGGAATCTGAGAGGAGCCACAAATTTCCTTCCACCCAACATTGCCCCAAGTCTCCCGATAAAAAAGGTACCTCACTTGTACGGGTAGGCATAGTGCCCGCGACAGGAAATGCTCCAAAACACAACGTGGACACATCAATTTTTTCGACAGAAAACAGAGGTGTTTTTTGCAAAGTGCATACCTGTGGATTCTGGCCTCTAGCTCAGCCGCCACCTAGGGAAACCTACCAAACCTGTGGAGTTTTGAAAACTAGAGACCTAGGGGAATCCAAGATGGGGTGACTTGTCAAGATCTCACAAGGTTCTGTTACCCAGAATCATATGCAAACCTCAAAATGTGGCTAAAAAAACACTTTTTCCTCACATTTCGGTGACAGAAAGTTCTGGAATCTGAGAGGAGCCACAAATTTTCTTCCAACCAGCATTGCCCCGAGTCTCCAGATAAAAATGATACCTCACTTGTGTGGGTAGGCATAGTGCCCGCGACAGGAAATGCTCCAAAACACAACGTGGACACATCAATTTTTTCGACAGAAAACAGAGGTGTTTTTTGCAAAGTGCCTACCTTTGGATTTTGGCCTCTAGCTCAGCCGCCACCTAGGGAAACCTACCAAACCTGTGCATTTTTTAAACTAGAGACCTAGGGGAATCCAAGATGGGGTGACTTGTCGAGATCACACCAGGTTCTGTTACCCAGAATCCTTTGCAAACCTCAAAATGTGGCTAAAAAAAACACTTTTTCCTCACATTTCGGTCACAGAAAGTTCTGGAATCTGAGAGGAGCCACAAACTTCCTTCCACCAAGCATTGCCACAATTCTCCAGATAAAAATGGTACCTCACTTGTGTGGGTAGGCAGAGTGCCTGTGACAGGAAGTGCTCCAAAACACAACGTGGACACATCAATTTTTTCGACAGAAAAAAGAGGTGTTTTTTGCAAAGTGCCTACCTGTAGATTTTGGCCTCTAGCTCAGCCGCCACCTAGGGAAACCTACCAAACCAGTGCATTTTTTAAATTAGAGACCTAGGGGAATCCAAGATGGGGTGACTTGTCGAGATCACACCAGGTTCTGTTACCCAGAATCCTTTGCAAACCTCAAAATGTGGCTAAAAAAAACACTTTTTCCTCACATTTCGGTGACAGAAAGTTCTGGAATCTGAGAGGAGCCACAAACTTCCTTCCACCAAGCATTGCCCCAATTCTCCAGATAAAAATGGTAACTCACTTGTGTGGGTAGACAGAGTGCCTGTGACAGGAAATGCTCCAAAACACAACGTGGACACATCAATTTTTTTGAACAGAAAACAGAGGTGTTTTTTGCAAAGTGCCTACCTGTGGATTTTGGCCTCTAGCTCAGCCGCCACCTAGGGAAACCTACCAAAACTGTGCATTTTTTAAAACTAGAGACCTAGGGGAGTCCAAGACGGGGTGACTTGTCGAGATCTCACCAGGTTCTGTTACCCAGAATCTTTTGCAAACCTCAAAATGTGGCTAAAAAAACACTTTTTCCTCACATTTCGGTGACACAAAGTTCTGGAATCTGAGAGGAGCCACAAATTTCCTTCCACCCAACATTGCCCCAAGTCTCCAGATAAAAAAGGTACCTCACTTGTACGGGTAGGCATAGTGCCCGCGACAGGAAATGCTCCAAAACACAACGTGGACACATCAATTTTTTCGACAGAAAACAGAGGTGTTTTTTGCAAAGTGCATACCTGTGGATTCTGGCCTCTAGCTCAGCCGCCACCTAGGGAAACCTACCAAACCTGTGGAGTTTTGAAAACTAGAGACCTAGGGGAATCCAAGATGGGGTGACTTGTCAAGATCTCACAAGGTTCTGTTACCCAGAATCATATGCAAACCTCAAAATGTGGCTAAAAAAACACTTTTTCCTCACATTTCGGTGACAGAAAGTTCTGGAATCTGAGAGGAGCCACAAATTTTCTTCCAACCAGCATTGCCCCGAGTCTCCAGATAAAAATGATACCTCACTTGTGTGGGTAGGCATAGTGCCCGCGACAGGAAATGCTCCAAAACACAACGTGGACACATCAATTTTTTCGACAGAAAACAGAGGTGTTTTTTGCAAAGTGCCTACCTTTGGATTTTGGCCTCTAGCTCAGCCGCCACCTAGGGAAACCTACCAAACCTGTGCATTTTTTAAACTAGAGACCTAGGGGAATCCAAGATGGGGTGACTTGTCGAGATCACACCAGGTTCTGTTACCCAGAATCCTTTGCAAACCTCAAAATGTGGCTAAAAAAAACACTTTTTCCTCACATTTCGGTCACAGAAAGTTCTGGAATCTGAGAGGAGCCACAAACTTCCTTCCACCAAGCATTGCCACAATTCTCCAGATAAAAATGGTACCTCACTTGTGTGGGTAGGCAGAGTGCCTGTGACAGGAAGTGCTCCAAAACACAACGTGGACACATCAATTTTTTCGACAGAAAAAAGAGGTGTTTTTTGCAAAGTGCCTACCTGTAGATTTTGGCCTCTAGCTCAGCCACCACCTAGGGAAACCTACCAAGCCTGTGCTTTTTTTTAAACTAGAGACCTAGGGGAATCCAAGATGGGGTGACTTGTCGAGATCTCACCAGGTTCTGTTACCCAGAATCCTTTGCAAACCTCAAAATGTGGCTAAAAAACACTTTTTCCTCACATTTCGGTGACACAAAGTTCTGGAATCTGAGAGGAGCCACAAATTTCCTTCCACCCAGCATTGCCCCAAGTCTCCCGATAAAAAAGGTACCTCACTTGTGTGGGTAGGAATAGTGCCCGCGACAGGAAATGCTCCAAAACACAACATGGACACATCAATTTTTTCGACAGAAAATAGAGGTGTTTTTTGCAAAGTGCCTACCTGTGGATTCTGGCCTCTAACTCAGCCGCCACCTAGGGAAAGCTACCAAACCTGTGGATTTTTGAAAAATAGAGACCTAGGGGAATCCAAGATAGGGTGACTTGTCGAGATCTCACAAGGTTCTGTTACCCAGAATCCTATGCAAACCTCAAAATGTGGCTTAAAAAAACACTTTTTCCTCACATTTCGGTGACAGAAAGTTCTGGAGTCTGAGAGGAGCCACAAATTTTCTTCCTCCCAGCATTCCTCCAAGTCTCCCGATAAAAATGGAACCTTACTTATGTGGGTTGGCTTAGTGCCCGCGACAGGAAATGCTCCAAAACACAACGTGGACTCATCAACTTTTTCGACAGAAAGCAGAGGTGTTTTTTGCAAAGTGCCTACCTGTGGATTTTGGCCTCTAGCTCAGCCGCCACCTAGGGAAACATACCAAACCTGTGCATTTTTTAAAACTAGAGACCTAGGGGATTCCAAGATGGGGTGACTTGTCGAGATCTCACCAGGTTCTGTTACCCAGAATCCTTTGCAAACCTCAAAATGTGGCTAAAAAAAACACTTTTACCTCACATTTCGGTGACACAAAGTTCTGGAATCTGAGAGGAGCCACAAATTTCCTTCCACCCAACATTGCCCCAAGTCTCCCGATAAAAAAGGTACCTCACTTGTGTGGGTAGGCATAGTGCCCGCGACAGGAAATGCTCCAAAACACAACGTGGACACATCAATTTTTTCGACAGAAAACAGAGGTGTTTTTTGCAAAGTGCCTACCTTTGGATTTTGGCCTCTAGCTCAGCCGCCACCTAGGGAAACCTACCAAACCTGTGCATTTTTTAAACTAGAGACCTAGGGGAATCCAAGATGGGGTGACTTGTCGAGATCACACCAGGTTCTGTTACCCAGAATCCTTTGCAAACCTCAAAATGCGGCTAAAAAAAACACTTTTTCCTCACATTTCGGTGACAGAAAGTTCTGGAATCTGAGAGGAGCCACAAACTTCCTTCCACCAAGCATTGCCCCAATTCTCCAGATAAAAATGGTACCTCACTTGTGTGGGTAGGCAGAGTGCCTGTGACAGGAAATGCTCCAAAACACAACGTGGACACATCAATTTTTTCGACAGAAAACAGAGGTGTTTTTTGCAAAGTGCCTACCTGTGGATTTTGGCCTCTAGCTCAGCCACCACCTAGGGAAACCTACCAAGCCTGTGCATTTTTTAAAACTAGAGACCTAGGGGAATCCAAGATGGGGTGACTTGTCGAGATCTCACAAGGTTCTGTTACACAGAATCCTCTGCAAACCTCAAAATGTGGCTGAAAAAACACTTTTTCCTCACATTTCGGTGACACAAAGTTCTGTAATCTGATAGGAGCCACAAATTTCCTTCCACCCACCGTTGCCCCAAGTCTCCAGATAAAAATGGTACCTCACTTGTGTGGGTAGGCATAGTGCCCACGACAGGAAATGCTCCAAAACACAACGTGGACACATCAATTTTTTCGACAGAAACCAGAGGTGTTTTTTGCAAAGTGCCTACCTGTGGATTTTGGCCTCTAGCTCAGCCGCCACCTAGGGAAACCTACCAAAACTGTGCATTTTTTAAAACTAGAGACCTAGGGGAGTCCAAGATGGGGTGACTTGTCGAGATCTCACCAGTTTCTGTTACCCAGAATCTTTTCCAAACCTCAAAATGTGGCTAAAAAAACACTTTTTCCTCACATTTCATGTGACACAAAGTTCTGGAATCTGAGAGGAGCCACAAATTTCCTTTCACCCAACATTGCCCCAAGTCTCCCGATAAAAAAGGTACCTCACTTGTACGGGTAGGCATAGTGCCCGCGACAGGAAATGCTCCAAAACACAACGTGGACACATCAATTTTTTCGACAGAAAACAGAGGCGTTTTTTGCAAAGTGCCTACCTTTGGATTTTGCCCTCTAGCTCAGCCGCCAACTAGGGAAACCTACCAAACCTGTGCATTTTTTAAACTAGAGACCTAGGGGAATCCAAGATGGGGTGACTTGTCAAGATCTCACAAGGTTCTGTTACCCAGAATCCTAAGCAAACCTCAAAATGTGGCTAAAAAAACACTTTTCCTCACATTTCGGTGACAGAAAGTTCTGGAATCTGAGAGGAGCCACAAATTTCCTTGAAACCAACATTGCCCCAAGTCTCCCGATAAAAATGGTACCTCACTTGTGTGGGTAGGCATAGTGCCCGTGACAGGAAATGCTCCAAAACACAACATGGACACATCAATTTTTTCGACTGAAAACAGAGGTGTTTTTTGCAAAGTGCCTACCTTTGGATTTTGGCCTCTAGCTCAGCCGCCACCTAGGGACACCTACCAAACCTGTGCATTTTTTAAACTAGAGACCTAGGGGAATCCAAGATGGGGTGACTTGTCGAGATCACACCAGGTTCTGTTTCCCAGAATCCTTTGCAAACCTCAAAATGTGGCTAAGAAAAGCACTTTTTCCTCACATTTCGGTGACAGGAAGTTCTGGAATCTGAGAGGAGCCACAAACTTCCTTCCACCAAGCATTGCCCCAATTCTCCAGAGAAAAATGGTACCTCACTTGTGTGGGTAGGCAGAGTGCCTGTGACAGGAAATGCTCCAAAACACAACGTGGACACATCAATTTTTTCGACAGAAAACAGAGGTGTTTTTTGCAAAGTGCCTACCTGTGGGTTTTGGCCTCTAGCTCAGCCACCACCTAGGGAAACCTACCAAGCCTGTGCATTTTTTAAAACTAGAGACCTAGGGGAATCCAAGATGGGGTGACTTGTCGAGATCTCACAAGGTTCTGTTTCACAGAATCCTCTGCAAACCTCAAAATGTGGCTGAAAAAACACTTTTTCCTCACATTTCGGTGACACAAAGTTCTGTAATCTGAGAGGAGCCACAAATTTCCTTCCACCCACCGTTGCCCCATGTCTCCAGATAAAAATGGTACCTCACTTGTGTGGGTAGGCGTAGTGCCCGCGACAGGAAATGCTCCAAAACACAACGTGGACACATCAATTTTTTCGACAGAAACCAGAGATGTTTTTTGCAAAGTGCCTACCTGTGGATTTTGGCCTCTAGCTCAGCCACCACCTGGGGAAACCTACCAAAACTGTGCATTTTTTAAAACTAGAGACCTAGGGGAGTCCAAGATGGGGTGACTTGTCGAGATCTCACCAGGTTCTGTTACCCAGAATCTTTAGCAAACCTCAAAATGTGGCTAAAAAAACACTTTTTCCTCACATTTCATGTGACACAAAGTTCTGGAATCTGAGAGGAGCCACAAATTTGCGTCTACCCAACATTGCCCCAAGTCTCCCGATAAAAAAGGTACCTCACTTGTACGGGTAGGCATAGTGCCCGCGACAGGAAATGCTCCAAAACACAACGTGGACACATCAATTTTTTTGACTGAAAACAGAGGTGTTTTTTGCAAAGTGCATACGTGTGGATTCTGGCCTCTAGCTCAGCCGCCACCTAGGGAAACCTACCAAACCTGTGGAGTTTTGAAAACTAGAGACCTAGGGGAATCCAAGATGGGGTGACTTGTCAAGATCTCACAAGGTTCTGTTACCCAGAATCCTAAGCAAACCTCAAAATGTGGCAAAAAAAAACACTTTTTCCTCACATTTCGGTGACAGAAAGTTCTGGAATCTGAGAGGAGCCACAAATTTCCTTCCAACCAGCATTGCCCCAAGTCTCCTGATAAAAATGGTACCTCACTTGTGTGGGTAGGCATAGTGCCCGTGACAGGAAATGCTCCAAAACACAACGTGGACACATCAATTTGTTCGACAGAAAACAGAGGTGTTTTTTGCAAAGTGCCTACCTTTGGATTTTGGCCTCTAGCTCAGCCGCCACCTAGGGAAACCTACCAAACCAGTGCATTTTTTAAATTAGAGACCTAGGGGAATCCAAGATGGGGTGACTTGTCGAGATCACACCAGGTTCTGTTACCCAGAATCCTTTGCAAACCTCAAAATGTGGCTAAAAAAAACACTTTTTCCTCACATTTCGGTGACAGAAAGTTCTGGAATCTGAGAGGAGCCACAAACTTCCTTCCACCAAGCATTGCCCCAATTCTCCAGATAAAAATGGTACCTCACTTGTGTGGGTAGACAGAGTGCCTGTGACAGGAAATGCTCCAAAACACAACGTGGACACATCAATTTTTTCGACAGAAAACAGAGGTGTTTTTTGCAAAGTGCCTACCTGTGGATTTTGGCCTCTAGCTCAGCCACCACCTAGGGAAACCTACCAAGCCTGTCCTTTTTGTTAAAACTAGAGACCTAGGGGAATCCAAGATGGGGTGACTTGTCGAGATCGCACAAGGTTCTGTTTCACAGAATCCTCTGCAAACCTCAAAATGTGGCTGAAAAAACACTTTTTCCTCACATTTCGGTGACACAAAGTTCTGTAATCTGAGAGGAGCCACAAATTTCCTTACACCCACCGTTGCCCCAAGTCTCCAGATAAAAATGGTACCTCACTTGTGTGGGTAGGCATAGTGCCCGCGACAGGAAATGCTCCAAAACACAACGTGGACACATCAATTTTTTTGAACAGAAAACAGAGGTGTTTTTTGCAAAGTGCCTACCTGTGGATTTTGGCCTCTAGCTCAGCCGCCACCTAGGGAAACCTACCAAAACTGTGCATTTTTTAAAACTAGAGACCTAGGGGAGTCCAAGATGGGGTGACTTGTCGAGATCTCACCAGGTTCTGTTACCCAGAATCTTTTGCAAACCTCAAAATGTGGCTAAAAAAACACTTTTTCCTCACATTTCGGTGACACAAAGTTCTGGAATCTGAGAGGAGCCACAAATTTCCTTCCACCCAACATTGCCCCAAGTCTCCCGATAAAAAAGGTACCTCACTTGTACGGGTAGGCATAGTGCCCGCGACAGGAAATGCTCCAAAACACAACGTGGACACATCAATTTTTTCGACAGAAAACAGAGGTGTTTTTTGCAAAGTGCATACCTGTGGATTCTGGCCTCTAGCTCAGCCGCCACCTAGGGAAACCTACCAAACCTGTGGAGTTTTGAAAACTAGAGACCTAGGGGAATCCAAGATGGGGTGACTTGTCAAGATCTCTCAAGGTTCTGTTACCCAGAATCATATGCAAACCTCAAAATGTGGCTAAAAAAACACTTTTTCCTCACATTTCGGTGACAGAAAGTTCTGGAATCTGAGAGGAGCCACAAATTTTCTTCCAACCAGCATTGCCCCGAGTCTCCGGATAAAAATGATACCTCACTTGTGTGGGTAGGCATAGTGCCCGCGACAGGAAATGGTCCAAAACACAACGTGGACACATCAATTTTTTCGACAGAAAACAGAGGTGTTTTTTGCAAAGTGCCTACCTTTGGATTTTGGCCTCTAGCTCAGCCGCCACCTAGGGAAACCTACCAAACCTGTGCATTTTTTAAACTAGAGACCTAGGGGAATCCAAGATGGGGTGACTTGTCGAGATCACACCAGGTTCTGTTACCCAGAATCCTTTGCAAACCTCAAAATGTGGCTAAAAAAAACACTTTTTCCTCACATTTCGGTCACAGAAAGTTCTGGAATCTGAGAGGAGCCACAAACTTCCTTCCACCAAGCATTGCCACAATTCTCCAGATAAAAATGGTACCTCACTTGTGTGGGTAGGCAGAGTGCCTGTGACAGGAAGTGCTCCAAAACACAACGTGGACACATCAATTTTTTCGACAGAAAAAAGAGGTGTTTTTTGCAAAGTGCCTACCTGTAGATTTTGGCCTCTAGCTCAGCCACCACCTAGGGAAACCTACCAAGCCTGTGCATTTTTTTAAACTAGAGACCTAGGGGAATCCAAGATGGGGTGATTTGTTGAGATCTCACAAGGTTCTGTTTCACAGAATCCTCTGCAAACCTCAAAATGTGGCTGAAAAAACACTTTTTCCTCACATTTCGGTGACACAAAGTTCTGTAATCTGAGAGGAGCCACAAATTTCCCTCCACCCACCGTTGCCCCAAGTCTCCAGATAAAAATGGTACTTCACTTGTGTGGGTAGGCATAGTGCCCGCGACAGGAAATGCTCCAAAACCCAACGTGGACACATCAATTTTTTCGACAGAAACCAGAGGTGTTTTTTGCAAAGTGCCTACCTGTGGATTTTGGCCTCTAGCTCAGCCGCCACCTAGGGAAACCTACCCAAACTGTGCATTTTTTAAAACTAGAGACCTAGGGGAGTCCAAGATGAGGTGACTTGTCGAGATCTCACCAGGTTCTGTTACCCAGAATCTTTTGCAAACCTCAAAATGTGGCTAAAAAAACACTTTCTCCTCACATTTCGGTGACACAAAGTTCTGGAATCTGAGAGGAGCCACAAATTTCCTTCCACCCAACATTGCCCCAAGTCTCCCGATAAAAAAGGTACCTCACTTGTGTGGGTAGGCATAGTGCCCGCGACAGGAAATGCTCCAAAACACAACGTGGACACATCAATTTTTTCAACAGAAAACAGAGGTGTTTTTTGCAAAGTGCATACCTGTGGATTCTGGACTCTAGCTCAGCCGCCACCTAGGGAAACCTACCAAACCTGTGGAGTTTTGAAAACTAGAGAACTAGGGTAATCCAAGATGGGGAGACTTGTCAAGATGTCACAAGGTTCTGTTACCCAGAATCCTATGCAAACCTCAAAATGTGGCTAAAAAAACACTTTTTCCTCAAATTTCGGTGACAGAAAGTTCTGGAATCTGAGAGGAGCCACAAATTTCCTTCCTCCCAGCATTCCCCCAAGTCTCCCGATAAAAATGGTACCTTACTTGTGTGGGTTGGCTTAGTGCCCGCAACAGGAAATGCTCCAAAACACAACGTGGACACATCAACATTTTCGACAGAAAGCAGAGGTGTTTTTTGCAAAGTGCCTACCTGTGGATTTCGGCCTCTAGCTCAGCCGCCACCTAGGGAAACCTACCAAAACTGTGCGTTTTTTAAAATTAGAGACCTAGGGGAATCCAAGATGGGGTGACTTGTCGAGATCTCACCAGGTTCTGTTACCCAGAATCCTTTGCAAACCTCAAAATGTGGCTAAAAAACACTTTTTCATCACATTTCGGTGACACAAAGTTCTGGAATCTGAGAGGAGCCACAAATTTCCTTCCACCCAGCATTGCCCCAAGTCTCCCGATAAAAAAGGTACCTCACTTGTGTGGGTAGGAATAGTGCCCGCGACAGGAAATGCTCCAAAACACAACATGGACACATCAATTTTTTTGACAGAAAATAGAGGTGTTTTTTGCAAAGTGCCTACCTGTGGATTCTGGCCTCTAACTCAGCCGCCACCTAGGGAAAGCTACCAAACCTGTGGATTTTTGAAAAATAGAGACCTAGGGGAATCCAAGATAGGGTGACTTGTCGAGATCTCACAAGGTTCTGTTACCCAGAATCCTATGCAAACCTCAAAATGTGGCTAAAAAAACACTTTTTCCTCACATTTCGGTGACAGAAAGTTCTGGAGTCTGAGAGGAGCCACAAATTTTCTTCCTCCCAGCATTCCTCCAAGTCTCCCGATAAAAATGGAACCTTACTTATGTGGGTAGGCATAGTGCCCGCGCAGGAAATGCTCCAAAACACAACTTGGACACATCAATTTTTTCAACAGAAAACAGAGGGGTTTTATGTAAAGTGCCTACCTGTGGATTTTGGCCTCTAGTTCAGCCGCCACCTAGGGAAACATACCGAACCTGTGCATTTCTTAAAACTAGAGACCTAGGGGAATCCAAGATGGGGTGACTTGTCGAGATCTCACAAGGTTCGGTTACCCAGAATCCTTTACAAATCTCAACATGTGGCTAAAAAAAAACTTTTTCCTCAAATTTCGGTGACACAAAGTTCTGGAATCTAAGAGGAGCCACAAATTTCCTTCCACCCAGCATTGCCCCAAGTCTCCCGATAAAAAAGGTACCTCACTTGTGTGGGTAGGCATAGTGCCCGCGACAGGAAATGCTCCAAAATACAACGTGGACACATCAATTTTTTCGACAGAAAATAGAGGTGTTTTTTGCAAAGTGCATACCTGTGGATTCTGGCCTCTAGCTCAGCCGCCACCTAGGGAAACCTACCAAACCCGAGGAGTTTTGAAAACTAGAGACCTAGGGGAATCCAAGATGGGGTGACTTGTCAAGATGTCACAAGGTTCTGTTACCCGGAATCCTATGCAAACCTCAAAATGTGGCTAAAAAAACACTTTTTCCTCACATTTCGGTGACAGAAAGTTCTGGAATCTGAGAGGAGCCACAAATTTCCTTCCACCCAGCATTGCCCCATGTCTCCCGATAAAAATGGTACCTCACTTGTGTGGGTAGGCATAGTGCCCACTACAGGAAATGCTCCAAAACACAACGTGGACACATCAATTTTTTCGAAAGAAAACAGAGATGTTTTTTGCAAAGTGCCTAGCTGTGGATTTTGGCCTCTAGCTCAGCCGCCACCTAGGGAAACCTACCAAACCTGTGCATTTTTGAAAACTAGAGACCTACGGGAATCCACGATGGGGTGACTTGTCGAGCTCTCACCAGTTTCTGTTACCCAGAATCCTTTGCAAACCTCAAAATGTGGATAAAAAAACACCTTTTCCTCACATTTCGGTGACACAAAGTTCTGTAATCTGAGAGGAACCACAAATTTCCTTCCACCCAGCATTGCCCCATGTCTCCAGATAAAAATGTTACCTCACTTGTGTGGGTAGGCATAGTGCCCGCGCAGGAAATGCTCCAAAACACAACTTGGACACATCAATTTTTTCAACAGAAAACAGAGGGGTTTTATGTAAAGTGCCTACCTGTGGATTTTGGCCTCTAGTTCAGCCGCCACCTAGGGAAACATACCGAACCTGTGCATTTCTTAAAACTAGAGACCTAGGGGAATCCAAGATGGGGTGACTTGTCGAGATCTCACAAGGTTCGGTTACCCAGAATCCTTTACAAATCTCAACATGTGGCTAAAAAAAACTTTTTCCTCAAATTTCGGTGACACAAAGTTCTGGAATCTAAGAGGAGCCACAAATTTCCTTCCACCCAGCATTGCCCCAAGTCTCCCGATAAAAAAGGTACCTCACTTGTGTGGGTAGGCATAGTGCCCGCGACAGGAAATGCTCCAAAATACAACGTGGACACATCAATTTTTTCGACAGAAAATAGAGGTGTTTTTTGCAAAGTGCATACCTGTGGATTCTGGCCTCTAGCTCAGCCGCCACCTAGGGAAACCTACCAAACCCGAGGAGTTTTGAAAACTAGAGACCTAGGGGAATCCAAGATGGGGTGACTTGTCAAGATGTCACAAGGTTCTGTTACCCGGAATCCTATGCAAACCTCAAAATGTGGTTAAATAAACACTTTTTCCTCACATTTCGGTGACAGAAAGTTCTGGAGTCTGAGAGGAGCCACAAATTTTCTTCCTCCCAGCATTCCTCCAAGTCTCCTGATAAAAATGGAACCTTACTTATGTGGGTAGGCATAGTGCCCGCGCAGGAAATGCTCCAAAACACAACTTGGACACATCAATTTTTTCAACAGAAAACAGAGGGGTTTTATGTAAAGTGCCTACCTGTGGATTTTGGCCTCTAGTTCAGCCGCCACCTAGGGAAACATACCGAACCTGTGCATTTCTTAAAACTAGAGACCTAGGGGAATCCAAGATGGGGTGACTTGTCGAGATCTCACAAGGTTCGGTTACCCAGAATCCTTTACAAATCTCAACATGTGGCTAAAAAAAAACTTTTTCATCACATTTCGGTGACACAAAGTTCTGGAATCTGAGAGGAGCCACAAATTTTCTTCCACCCAGCATTGCCCCAAGTCTCCCGATAAAAAAGGTACCTCACTTGTGTGGGTAGGCATAGTGCCCGCGACAGGAAATGCTCCAAAATACAACGTGGACACATCAATTTTTTCGACAGAAAATAGAGGTGTTTTTTGCAAAGTGCATACCTGTGGATTCTGGCCTCTAGCTCAGCCGCCACCTAGGGAAACCTACCAAACCCGAGGAGTTTTGAAAACTAGAGACCTAGGGGAATCCAAGATGGGGTGACTTGTCAAGATGTCACAAGGTTCTGTTACCCGGAATCCTATGCAAACCTCAAAATGTGGCTAAAAAAACACTTTTTCCTCACATTTCGGTGACAGAAAGTTCTGGAATCTGAGAGGAGCCACAAATTTCCTTCCACCCAGCATTGCCCCATGTCTCCCGATAAAAATGGTACCTCACTTGTGTGGGTAGGCATAGTGCCCACTACAGGAAATGCTCCAAAACACAACGTGGACACATCAATTTTTTCGAAAGAAAACAGAGATGTTTTTTGCAAAGTGCCTAGCTGTGGATTTTGGCCTCTAGCTCAGCCGCCACCTAGGGAAACCTACCAAACCTGTGCATTTTTGAAAACTAGAGACCTACGGGAATCCACGATGGGGTGACTTGTCGAGCTCTCACCAGTTTCTGTTACCCAGAATCCTTTGCAAACCTCAAAATGTGGATAAAAAAACACCTTTTCCTCACATTTCGGTGACACAAAGTTCTGTAATCTGAGAGGAACCACAAATTTCCTTCCACCCAGCATTGCCCCATGTCTCCAGATAAAAATGTTACCTCACTTGTGTGGGTAGGCATAGTGCCCGCGCAGGAAATGCTCCAAAACACAACTTGGACACATCAATTTTTTCAACAGAAAACAGAGGGGTTTTATGTAAAGTGCCTACCTGTGGATTTTGGCCTCTAGTTCAGCCGCCACCTAGGGAAACATACCGAACCTGTGCATTTCTTAAAACTAGAGACCTAGGGGAATCCAAGATGGGGTGACTTGTCGAGATCTCACAAGGTTCGGTTACCCAGAATCCTTTACAAATCTCAACATGTGGCTAAAAAAAACTTTTTCCTCAAATTTCGGTGACACAAAGTTCTGGAATCTAAGAGGAGCCACAAATTTCCTTCCACCCAGCATTGCCCCAAGTCTCCCGATAAAAAAGGTACCTCACTTGTGTGGGTAGGCATAGTGCCCGCGACAGGAAATGCTCCAAAATACAACGTGGACACATCAATTTTTTCGACAGAAAATAGAGGTGTTTTTTGCAAAGTGCATACCTGTGGATTCTGGCCTCTAGCTCAGCCGCCACCTAGGGAAACCTACCAAACCCGAGGAGTTTTGAAAACTAGAGACCTAGGGGAATCCAAGATGGGGTGACTTGTCAAGATGTCACAAGGTTCTGTTACCCGGAATCCTATGCAAACCTCAAAATGTGGTTAAATAAACACTTTTTCCTCACATTTCGGTGACAGAAAGTTCTGGAATCTGAGAGGAGCCACAAATTTCCTTCCTCCCAGCATTCCTCCAAGTCTCCCGATAAAAATGGTACCTTACTTGTGTGGGTTGGCTTAGTGCCCGCGACAGGAAATTCTCCAAAACACAACGTGGACACATCAACTTTTTCGACAGAAACCAGAGGTGTTTTTTGCAAAGTGCCTACCTGTGGATTTCGGCCTCTAGCTCAGCCGCCACCTAGGGAAACCTACCAAAACTGTGCGTTTTTTAAAACTAGAGACCTAGGGGAATCCAAGATGGGGTGACTTGTCAAGATCTCACCAGGTTCTGTTACCCAGAATCCTTTGCAAACCTCAAAATGTGGCTAAAAAACACTTTTTCCTCACATTTCGGTGACACAAAGTTCTGGAATCTGAGAGGAGCCACAAATTTCCTTCCACCCAGCATTGCCCCAAGTCTCCCGATAAAAAAGGTACCTCACTTGTGTGGGTAGGCATAGTGCCCGCAACAGGAAATGCTCCAAAACACAACATGGACACATCAATTTTTTCAACAGAAAATAGAGGTGTTTTTTGAAAAGTGCCTACCTGTGGATTCTGGCCTCTAACTCAGCCGCCACCTAGGGAAACCTACCAAACCTGTGGTTTTTTGAAAAATAGAGACCTAGGGGAATCCAAGATATGGTGACTTGTCGAGATCTCACAAGGTTCTGTTACCCAGAATCCTATGCAAACCTCAAAATGTGGCTAAAAAAACACTTTTTCCTCACATTTCGGTGACAGAAAGTTCTGGAATCTGAGAGGAGCCACAAATTTCCTTCCACCCAACATTGCCCCATGTCTCCAGATAAAAATGTTACCTCACTTGTGTGGGTAGGCATAGTGCCCGCAACAGGAAGTGCCCCCTTCGTTTTTGGTCTTGGGCTCAGCAGCCATCTAGGGAAACCTACCAAACCCACACATTTCTGACAACTAGACACCTAAGGGAGTCAAGAGAGGTGTGACTTGTGTGGATCCCCCAATATTTTCTTACCCAGAATCCTCCACAAACCGCAAATCTAGCTAAAAAATCAAATTTTTCCCACATTTCTGTGTGGGATCACTGCACTGGGACAAATTTCCTACCACCCAACGTTTCCCTCAGTCTCCCGGTAAAAATGATACCTCACTTGTGTAGGTGGGCCAAGTGTTTGTGACAGGGAAGAGCCCAAAACCCGTCGAAATTGAGGGAGAACCAAAGTGGGTCCAAAAGGGCAGTTTGAAAAAAAACATTTTTAGGCTGACAAGTGTAAAACAAAAACCGAAAATAATCAAACGTCCTCTTGCTTGCCATGGAATAAGATATTTTAGTGTGCGGGGAGAGCTGAAAGACCGTTAGCCCCTTCAGTTCGGGTGGGGGCATAACCAGGCCCATACTGGTTAGTAGCCACCACCCCACTATTTTCTTTAATTTTTTTTATTCCCTGGCATCTAGCAGACTTTTTGTCCCCTCGGGTGTGGTTCGGGGGTAATTGCCCAATCTGCCCACTGGTGAGCAGAACAACTTGGCCCTATTTATTTGGGGTGGGGGTATGGCCATACCCCCAATCTCTTATTTTGAAAAAAAAATCTTCCCTGGTCTCTGGTGGGCTTTCTTCCCCCCTTGGGGGCAGATGGGCCTTCCAAAATAGGCCAGTCTGCCCCCAAGGGGGGCAGTTATGGCCAACAGTAATGTGCCCCGATTGGGAGAGACCCTTGCCCAAGGGGCTGCCCCCTCCAAACAAAACACACACACCAATCCATGGTGTCTAGAGGTTTCTGCCCCAAAGGGCGCGGATTGGCCTAACAAAATTAGGCTTATCTGCCCCCAAGGGGGACAGAAATGGCCTAAATACAATTTGCCCCCCAGGGGAGCGACCCTTGTCTAAGGGGTCGCTCCCCATACATAATAACATAAAGTAAATAAAAAATATATATATATCCCTGGTGTCTAGAGGTTTCTGCCCACCGGGGGCAAATCCGCCTAATTATTTTAGGTCGATCTGCCTCCAGAGGAGTCAGAAAAGGCCTAAAAATATTTTGCCCCCTCCCCCCCCCCCAGGGAGTGGCCCTTGCCAAAGGGGCCGCTCCCCTTATGCGTTAGTATGAAGAAAAAAAAATCCCTGGTGTCATTTAGTTTCTGCCCCCAGGCGGGCAGAAATGGCCTAATAATAATTTGCTCCCCCTGGAGCGACCCTTGCCCAAGGGGTCGCCCCCCAAACATACAAAAAAATTATAAAATAAAGAACATTTTCCCTGGTGTCTAGTGGATTTCTGCCTCCCCTGGGGGCAGAGCGGCCTAATAATTTTAGGCCGATCTGCCCCCGGGGGGGGGGGGGGCAGAACCAGCAGTAAAATGATTTGCCCAAGGGGTCGCTCCCCACAAATAAAAAAACAAAAAAAAATCCCTGGTGTCTATGGGGCTTTCTGCCCCGCAGAAACAGCCCAAAAATGTTTTGCCCCCCCTGGAGAGCGGCCCTTGCCCAAGGAGTCGCTCACCACAAATACAAAATATATATAAAAGAAAATCCCTGGTGTCTAGGGGGGTTTCTGCCCCCAGGGGGGGCAGAAACAGCCAAAAAATTATTTGCTCCCCTGGAGAGCGGCCCTTGTCCAATTGGCCGCTCTCCTATAAACATGGTGACATTGGCTTCTACCCAATTGGCACATTTCATCTACTTGTAAATCCCTAGTAAAGTAGTCCTATCTGTACCTAGTGCCTGTAGATTTAATTCTACTACTGCAGCACTGATTGTGCTAACCACTTAAGTAGCCTTTAAGCACGCCTCAAGCATTCTATTGCAAGCTGTGTGTGTGTTTTAAGCAGCCATTTCAACCTGGTAAAAAAAGCATTTTGACACACGTCACCCCTAAGATAAGAAAAAGTTATATATCATAGGATAACATTGGGTTACCTTATTATAGTTAATATATGATAACTTTCACTTGACAGCTGTTTGGAATGTTGAGTTTGGTGTCTAAGGAACTGTAATTTAGATCCCTTTTTACCTGTAAATTTGGAATTTAAGGCACAATTCCAAAAATGCCACTTTTAGAAAGTTGACATTTTCTTGTCTCAACCATTTGATGCTTGCAGCCTGTCTCCTGGGTCACATGAATAGATGGAGCTGGTAGTTGGTCTTTGTGTATTGTTTCCAGATAGCGGCACACAGGAGAATAGGTGTTGACAGATTGGGCCATCTCTGACTTGATGATGGTGGAGGAGCTGTCAGTTACCACACTTGCATATCACAAGGGTTCAGCCTGAGCACACTCACAAAGAATTTGACCTTAGTCTTTTTTGACTCCAGACAAGCTGGGGCCAGGGCAAGGAGGCAGGAAATTCCAAGAACCTCTTGGGATGGAAACCTCTAGAAACATCTCCTTCTTCAAAGTGGGCACCAGGTATAAATATTGGATCCTTAGATCTGCAATCTAATACCCGTTTGGACCGGTGGAAGACTCAGAAGGACTGCTGTACTCCTCTGTAAGAGGGACTGCCGACCTGTTGCCCTGCTGCCTGAGTGAAATGAGTGTGTCTGCACATTGATCTCAAGACCATCAGCATAACTGCAAAGGTGAGTTGGCTTGCCTCCTGAGCCGAGCCTCAGGGATAGAAAAGTCACCAACCATCTTCAACCCAGCACCTGGACTTTACTTCCTGTGAGTCTTGCCCTTCATTTGGTGTAGCCCCAGTCCTGGACCCTTGCAAGTGGAATTAAACATGCTCTGCCAGCCTATCTGTGGCCCTGTGAACAAAACAGTTGCAGTGCGGTACATTTCCTCAAAGCCACTTTGGAACTACTGCAGGTTGATGAATCTATGATGAAGGACCTCTCATTACAACCCACAGCTTCCTCGGAACCACCGCTGCACAACACATCTATAAACCAGGCCTCCGCTTTGCAAGCCACTTGTTGACACTATCCTCAATGATGGCACAGAAATTCACATCATAACCCTGCAGCTTTTTTAAACAGAAGGGGGATAGGAGCATGCTGCCTCACATTACAGAATAGTTTGCCCCCTTGCATTGTGGTAAATGCAGTACAAAGCTTACACTTACTTAAATATTGGCTGCAGTTTTTCACTAAAGTTGGTGCAGACAGTGCTGTACATCTCTAGACACACGCCTTTTGGGATTTTATCCTTCATCAGTAGAGATCAAAAAACAAGATTCATCAGGGTTTGCTGAGAATGCTGTCACAGTCCTCTCAGGTGTCAGTACATCTCAGTGGTGCACAGGTACACCTCCAAAAGCTTGTCAGCTTGTTGGCTCAAGGCAGACTTTTTAAACATAAGGGGCATTTGAGCACACATCTTCACAGCACAGTTCACCCCTTTGCATTCTGGTAAATGTAGTTCAAAATGTGTGCTTACTTGAATATTGGCTGGGGTTTTCACCAGAGTTGGTGCAGATAGTGTTGTACATCTCTAGACACGTGTTTCTGGATTTTATCCTTCATCAGTAGAGATCATAAAACAAATTTCATCAGGGGTTGCTGAGAATGCTGCCACAGTCCTCTCGGGTCCCAGTATCTCTCACTGATGCACAGGCGCATCTCCAAAAGCTTGTCAGCTTATTGGCTCAAGGGAGCATTTTTAAAGAAAAGGAGGATGGGACCACATTGCCTCATATCATAGCACAGTTCGCCCCTCTGCATTGTACTCCCTTCCCCCTTACAGCCTTGCAGCTTCTTTGCAACTGTCACAGCGTAATGCATCGTCGGCACCATACATTGCATTACAAGCCCCTCATTGACAACATCCTCAACGACAACGCAGGACTCTGCATTACAACCCCACAGCTCATCAGATCCTGCACTGCATGCTGCTGGATCTTGCTACACTCAACAAACCAACCAAGGTACTTTGTTCAGTGAACCTAATTTGGGACCACAAGTACAAAGGTAAGTGTTTGGAATATCAAATAGCAAGTTTTTGTGATTTTCTGTTTGGTAATCACAAAGACCCTTGTACAAATATGTGTTAAAACATTTTGTGATTCTCAGTGGGATGCAAATAGACAATTCCTCATGAATATTACTGAGGTAGATCTCAGTTTGCGACCCATTGGGAATAGCAAAAGTGACAGGGATGGTGGCCTGCTGGGGCAACAGACCACCATGTCTGTGACTGCTTTTCAGTAAAGCACTTGTTTTTAAAAATAAATAAAATCAGCCTGTTTTCCTTAAAAGAAGACATGATGCATTTCAAAAAGAAACATGAAAAGTTTTCTTTTCATTTTTTTTAAGAGTAAGCAGTTGTTAGATCTGAAATCCTTAGTGTGGTCTTTTCCCAACTTTATGCCTGCCTCCCTCATTTTTCTGACATAGTTTCTGGTGGTTTTACATGGTAATGTTGGCTTACTCCAAATTTGCATATTTTATTTACTCATAAGTCCCTAGTGAAGTGCACTTCAAATTCCCAGGGCCTATAAATGTAATGCTACTATTTGGCCTAAAGCACTCACTGTCTCTGGTACTCTAAAAGTAGCTGTGAGTCCTGCCATGGCTGTAGATTGTCTGCTAGGCAGCGAGCTTGAGCGCTCTACCTCGAAGGAGGTAGAGCTAAGTTCTCAGTTGGAAATGTTGGGTTTGCCTGAGTGGGTCTGCATGATCACAAGGTCCCTGGCTGCCCAGGAGGGGAGTCAAGGGTATCCGGAGCCTGGAAGGATAGCCCAGATAGCTGCCAAGGAGAGGGGAAAGGGGCGTGGGAAACCAGTCCCAGAAGTTCCCACAGTGGTTGACAGGGCTCCTGAGCCAACTGGAGAGGACACTGCTGCCCTAGATGACCTGACTAATTTTACTAGCTGGCAGGTTGAGGGTGAGCCCACCAGGGAAGAATTCTGCAAAGCTCAGAAAGAGTGCCCCACTCTTGAGGGTTTGAGGCAATAGGACTCAGCTCAAGCAGCAGGTGAAGCCTCTGGTGATCACCTTATATATTGGGGGAATGATCTCCTCTTCAGAGAGCCTAAGGTACTGGAGGCAGGGGCAACATGTGTGCTGGTGGTCCCCCAGTGTTAACAGGCGTTCCTTCTGGGCCTGGCTCACGACATTTCCCTGGCCGGACATTTAGGGCAAGACAAGACCTCTGCCAGGCTTGGTACCTACTTTTATTGGCCCCAGAATTTGGACAGCCTCAGATGCATTCTTTAGGTCCTGTCCCACCTACAGGCCAGAGGGAAGACAGGGAAGAGGCTCAAGGCTCCCCTGGTACACTCCCCGCTGTTGGCACCCCCTTTTAATGGGTGGGCATCAACATCATTGGTCCATTGGACCCCAGTACTGCTCTAGGCAACAGGTTTATCCTGGTTTTGGTGGACGATGCCACCCGCTACCCAGAGGCAATCCCTCTGAGGACGGTGACTGCACTGGTGGTGACCAGAACTCTGATGGGGATATTTACCCATCTGGGATTCCCAAAGGAGATTGTGTCTGACAAAGGCACACACTTCATGTCTGCATACATGAAGTTCATGTGGGATGTTTGATGAACTACAAGTTCACCAACCCCTATTATCCTCAATCCAATGGTCTTGTGGTAAGATTCAACATGGCCTTGAAAGGCATGATCTCTGGCCTCCCGAGGCCATGAGGCGTAAGTGGGACATCCTCTTGCCATGCCTCCTCTTTGCTTACAGAGAGGTACCCCAGAAGGGGATGGGGTTCAGCCCCTTTGAACTTCTCTATGTATTCCCTCTCAGGGGACCCTTAAGCATTGTGAAAGAGGGGTTGGAGAAAGATCCCAAGGCAACCCCTCAGGATGTGGTCAGCTACATGTTGGCCCTCTGCAGCCAGATGCAACGCTTCTGGAAAAAAGGCAAGAGCAACCTCAAGGCCAGTCAAGAGGCGATAAAATGCTGGCACAACCAGAAAGCTACCCTGGTGGAGTTTCAGCCGGGAGACAAGGTTTGGGTAATGGGTCCAGTAGAGCAAAGAGCTCTTCAGGACCACTGGACTGGCCCATTTGAGATCAAGTAGTATAAAGGGGAGGCCACTTACTTAGTGGACCTACAGTCCCCTAGGATACTGTGTTATTGTGTGATTTATTGAACAAATACTTTACACATTGCCTTCTAAGTTAAGCCTCAGTGCCAAGCTACCAGAGGTTGTACACAGGATAATTTGGATTGTGTGTGATTTACCCTGACTAGAGGGAGGGTCCTTGCTTGGACAGGGAGTAACCTGACTGCCAACCAAAGACCCCATTTCTAACAGTATCATAAAGGCACACGGACTGACAAACACTTTCATGAACTTCTCAAAGTGTAAGAATCTTATTTATAAGAAGAATATCACCCATGGGGGAGGGCATTCACATTTAGTACATATTTCAGTACTGACTAACTCTTGCACTGGGTACCAGGATATACTACGACCCCAATCATAGATGTGTCTTGTTTTGTCACTCATGAAAGCATTTACAAGTTTGTGCGAGAAACCTGCCTAGCCCTGCTCCATTGAAGAACCGGCGACCCTCTGGGCAGTTCTCCGTGGTTCATGGTTTGTTCATAAAGAAGAACCTCCAGTGGTAACGTCAAAAATAGCTTCCATGTTTTGACCTCCTACCTGTTCCTTCTCTTCTCTAACATAATAGAACAAAAAATATAAATTAAAATGACACCATTTTATCGTACACATTCTTAACATAACAAGCAAACTATGGAAGGAATTCAGCTGCTACAACTATTAAAGATCTATCTGAAGGAATTGGTTTTTTGTAAGTCTTCTATTCGACTTATGATTGAAGCAAATCATTGCAAGGGTGGTAAGTAGTTAGATTCAGAATAGCAGCGCTGTTTAAGTCCATTGTAATTACATCCTCCCATTTAAAGGCTCAATCATCCTTTAGTCACTGCTGGCCTTGCACATACATTTCCGCTTGTGCTGACTCGCAACACGCTCTTTGACAATATAAGGATTTGTACTGACTCATCTGTCTGTCATCAGAATCCAAACTGATTCCTGCCAGCTGTAAAATTCATGTTAGCATGTGATAATGATTAGGTTTCAGTCATGACAACTGCTTTTGGCGCAGTCCCCAGCAACTCTACATGGCACGGCCAAGCCTTATTTGTTCTCGCCCTGTCAGATATCATCAAATGCACACCAGAGCACGAGAGCAGCCTAAGATAATAACAGGTGGCGTAACAGAGCCACAAGAAATAAAGCCCACAGTGCACAAGTACGATTGTTGTTAGATCCATATCGATTTTATACCTAAAGGGTGGAGCGTGCTATATATTTCGTTTGCCCTTTTGCACAACCTTAGCTTGAAACATGTTTAGAATTCCGTACTCTTGAAGTTCTGTAACGCTCAAAAACTGTTTGTCATATTTTTCAGAGAAAAGAGCCATTAAACTGTAATTTCAGCTACAATAATTTTATTTGCATATGCAGTATTTTATCAATCTTGAGCAATTTTGCTTTTCAGCAAAAGCAGACTAGCATTGGCAAATGCAATAGGCCTCGCCTCTTTTTTAAAGAAACATTGTTATTCACATTTACATACCCACAGAGGTTTGAAACGGTCCAGTCGCCCACTTTGCAGATGCAGACTGCAGTGCCTAACATCGTTACTAAAGGTCCCTCACGTTAGACAGAATTTCCTGCTGTAACAGTCTACTGTACTTTAGGCCCTTAAGAGCAGTGCCTCAAGTAAGACACACGTGTTTGCTGTAGTTAGCACGCCCAAGTTCATGCATTTGCACCTGTTAGCAACATAAAGTTATAACTGTTGGAGCATGAGAGGTGTGCAATCAGAAGTGAGAGACTATAGACAAAACTCATGCACTCTGAAGACTAAAGACGTGACTTAGAGTTGAGCGGACGGGTTACTTCTTCACAAACATGAGGGAAAGGCCTTGTGCCATTGGATATAGTACACTTGTAATACAGTGGACAGGATATCTGTCACGTTTGTGATGGAGTACTCTGTTCACTGAACTTTAATCAGGCCCTAAGTGTGACCTCTGTGAGGCATGTGAACAAGCTTTGGCAGTTTGAGACTGAGTGGTTGTCTCTGAGGGTTGTGATAGTGCTGTCACTAGTGTGTGATTGCTATTCTATGATGGGTGTATACATGCTTTTATCAGTGTGTGACTGCTAATCTGTGGGGGGTGAGAGTGGTGTTAGTGATGAACGACTACTAGTCTGTCTTGGCTGTGAATGCTGCTAGCGGTCTTTGACTACTAGTCTGAAAAACCTTGGTGTGCTCTTGATAGTCCAAGACTGCTAGCCTGTGAAGAGTGTTAAAGTGCTTTTAATAGTGTATAAATGCTACTCTATATGAGAGGTGATTGTTGTATTAGTCTGAGATTGCTAGTCTGTGAGAGGTGAGAAAGTGCTGTCAGCAGTTTGAGACGGCTAGTTTGTGAGGGTGGTGAGATTGCAGCCAATAATGTGTTGTTTCTAAACTTTGAGAGTCTCGTTGGTAGTTTGTGATTGCTAGTCTGTGATGAGTGTGAGTGTTTCCAGTAGTATGTGTGTACTAGTTTGTCAGTAGTGTGACAGTGCTTCTAGTAGTGTCTCGGTACTCTGTGAGAGGTGTGAGAGTGCTGTCAGTAGTAGACAACTAATCTGTGTGAGGTGGAATGCTTCTGGTTGAGTCTCACTGGTACTCTGTGAAGGGCACACACTACTGTTGGTAATTTGTTAATTCTAATCTGTGAGAGTGCTATCTGCACTCAGACTGCTACTTTGTGAGGGATGAGGCGATGCCTTTGGTAGTGTAGGCCTGCAAAACTGTGAGGGGTGTGAGAGTGATGTTGGTAATGTGAGACTGCTACTCTCTGTAGTCTCACATTACCAAATTGCTGTTAAAGAGTTCTATCTCCCCCACTGTTATAACTCCTATTCAGTGAGGGTGTGTGAAGGTGCTGTTGATTTTGTGTACCTGCAGCGTATGTATTTTCACTCAAGACACAAATAATAAACCCTCTTCTAAATGCATTCTTCCCGTCAACGATGTATATTTGGAGGGGATGTGTGAGGAAGGGGTGTTTGTTGTGACAAAGACCTAGATTAGCACACATCTTTGTCATTTTTTATTCTGCCGTGCACAGCCACTAGCCCTCTTCATTCAAAGTCCACCCACTTGTCAACTTTCGTCAGAGGTGTGGCATCTAAACTGCCATAATTGTTATAACACTTCTTGCTGTGGCGCACTTCAGTTTTACGCCTAAAATGGATATTAGGGAGCATATTTAAGAGCCCCTAGTGCATCCTTGTGCCACACTATCATTCTTTTTTTACGTTAACGTGGCCCAACAAGGCCAAAATCATTGCGCTATATTTACAAAGTGGCGCAATGCATGCATTGCACCACTTTGTAACCCCTTGCACCACATTATGCCTGCATAAGCATAATGTATGCAAGGGGGCGTTCCCTCATCAGGGGGGGGATAAAAAATGGCACAGTGAAATTAAAAAGATTTATTTGCGCCATTTGTTTCAGCATTTTTAACGCCTGCACACAGCAAGCGTTAAAATGAGGCTCCCATTGTTTTCAATAGACCTGTAGGTGGTTTGCATGATTAGCATCACGATTTTTGATGAGAAGCCAGAAAAACACCAAACTAGCATAACAAATGTTGACGCTAGTTCCCTAACTACTGCCATGGTGCGCCGTATGTTAAATATGGCCCACACATGGTGGCATTAGGGGGGCGCTAAGTGGTGCAAGGAAAGTGGCGCTGCACTGGATGCAGCACCACTTTTCATTAAATATGCCCCTAGGTGTCACTTTTAGGGGCTAAACATAAGGCCCAGAGTAAGGAGGGCCTAGCGTCTTCTTGCATCACATCAGCGTAATTCTTTCTTACGCTAATGTGGGCCAAGGCCAAAATTACCACATTAGTTTTACAAAGTGCCACAATGCATGCATTGCACCACTTTGTAACCCCTTGTGCTACATTATGCCTGCACCATGCATAATGTATGCAAGGGGAGGGTTCCCCCGTTAGTAGGACTGAAAAAATGGCACAAACAAAATCAAAAAGATTTGTTTGCACCATTTTTTTGCGGCATTTTGGACAGGTCATGATTATATGGTCTTATACATCACTATTTTAACAAGGATGACATTTTTGCTAATTTCTGACAGTGTCCACTTCAAGTGTTAATTCCAGATAAAACAATGATAAATGCTGGATTTAGGGTACATTTTGTAAAAAAGTAGGGCCCATATTTATACTTTTTTAGCGCCGCATTTGCTTCGCTTTTTGACGCAAAAGTGGCGCAAACGTACAAAATCCAATTGTATTTTGCAAGTTTGCGCTGCTTTTGCGTAAAAAAATGACACAAATGCGGCACTAAAAAAGTATAAATATGGACCTAGGTCTTAGGCGAGTGAGCTGAGCAGTCCCCTCAAATAATAACTACAATCCTTGTCAGGGTGGACACTTAAAATCACTAAATTTACTGAGACCTTTACTGAGCCTATATTTAGTTCATGGTCTTATTGCCAGGGGTACGTTCATACATATCACTACCAATAACACTCTTTACAGCACCTAGCCATACATAAAAATATTACATTTAATAATTTAATGTTATTCCAATGCTTTTCTAACCAAATATAAGTTCAGTAAAGGTGTTAGTATATTAGCCCCTTTCTCAACCCTTGGTAGCACAATTTCAGTATAACTAAGTCAGACACAACACACAATAAAAATCCCACACCAATTTATAACAATAGTTTATATTTCTATTAGGAAATAGGTACCAAAATGACAAAAATCAAATGTAGGGAGCCAGAGATACAAATTCTTAAAAAATAAACATTTTCTGGTGCTTAGAAACACAAATAGCCAACTTTACCAACATTCTCCAAAGTTCAGGAAGTATTTCCTGAAGTCCTCCCTTTAAGTTAAATGGTCCAAAACACAAATCCAAGGGTCTGGAATCTCTTGGATGGTCCTTTGAAAGTTGAACCACAATTCTGGCAATGCACTTGGCCAAATCCACTCTGACTGATCCCAAATCCTTTCTACAACTTTCATCTCCTAAATAAATCTGCCTAAGCTCTTCCCTCCGCTTCCACATCTAACTCACCAAACCTCACTCTACTACCATGACCTCCCAGACAACCCTACTAAATTCTCCCTCATTTATCTCACCCTGCTGCTATGATCTCCCTAACCCTTCCACAGACTCTTCCTTCCTCCATCCCCCTTTACTCACCCCAAGCCTTTGGGATGAGTAAATGAGGGATATACTCCCAATTAACACTTCTGGATTTCTTTCCTCCTCCAACCCTCCATTACTCCAGTCAATCTAACTACCAAACTCTCATATCCGCGGCTCAAATTAACTTAAAATGATACTAAAACTGTACTCATATTTCCCGATACTAATCCACCACTAATTCTTGTTGGGTTCCAGAGTAGCGTGCTACTCACCGAAAAACACTTTGACGCCTCGTCAGGGGTAGTAAGCGCTGTATAAATACTATTACAATACAATACAATCCTCAAAGTCCACTGAATGGACTCCAGGCTGGGGATGAAGCAGGTGAAGCTCTGTTAACCTGTGGCTGCAGGGAGTTCATTCCTGAGTCCTTCTTGAAGCAAGGGCCTGTCCCCAGGGCTGTAGTAGGTAGGCAGGCACAGTTTACACAGAAATGCAGGCCATGGGTGCAGATCCAGATTCCAGACTTGTCTACGCTTTTCCCTCCCATAATTACAATAAAATATAATATTGCAATGTTAGCCTATGGTATCTACAATTGGGGAAAATGAAATGAACAGTTTTTTCCCTCACCAGGGTTTATAAAGCATCTTATATAGGGACCCTGTTTATAGTTACATGACCCCCCCCCACCCCTGGGAGACAACTAGGGGGTGAATGGGGAATCCTAATATGAGAAAATAAGGTAGATTATCACTTTTAAAGTGCCCATAGAACCAAAGTCGAATTGGGACACCATTTATATTTAAATGCAGTCTGTAGAGTCAGGCTGCATTTAAAAATGACCGAAACCCCCTGGCGATGCCCATGTGCAAAGGACAGCAATTCTGCTGGGCCTCTACTTACAAGTCCTATTATGTACTAGAGTCTTATAGGTAGTTGGCACCCCCTTGCCCTAGTATCTACCAGGAACGTATATGGGCTGTCATGCAAATGGTAAGAATTTAACTGCATTTAAAAGGACAGGAAGCGCAAAGCACTGCACACATGAAAGGGCAGAAATTCTGCTGGGCATCTAATTTTCATGCCCTATTATATACTATGGATGTATAGGTAGGGGTGGTGGGCCGTTCTGCCCCTCTGGTGGAGCTAATGGAGTTTTTGGCACACCGCACTCAGCAGTTTTTGAGAAATTTAGGGAATTCCAAATTTGTATATCTAGGGACGCGAAGGATTCGCAACCCCTCCCGATCTTGTGCTGAGAACTCATTCGTTGCCAACGCTTCAACAAGCAAGTGTTGGCAGCCATCTTGGGACTGCTGAAGCTGAGTCCCAGAAAAAGAGAACAAAAAATACAAAAGGGGTTAGGTATGAACACTATGACCCCTTATTTCTGGTGCTGGGATCCTAAAGGGACCCCCGCAGGGCTAAAAAAACATAATTCTTTAATGTTTTACTGTGGAATCATGACAGAGTTGCAAATCTACTGTAAATATTTTAAAACAACAAGTGTGGCCTCCCATGCTTGTTTTTAAAGAAGCCGCTGAATGGGCCAGGTCCCAGGGGCACTCTTTTCTTTTTAATAGGGGGGCCTCCTGGCCGCCCCTCGCCCCAGGGACCACCACCCCCGGGGCAAAAATGCTTTTGTAACATGGCGACCTTCCCCACAGCCCTAGGAACCACCCCCTCCCCGGTGTGAATAATGCAATATGAGTGGTGGGTCACGTGTCCCCGGATACCTGGGTAACCACCATCCCCCAGGGCAAAAATTATTTTGTAACCTGAGGGAGGCCCAATTGGCTCCCCCACTGCCCTGGGGACCACCACCTCCCTAGGGCAACAATGATTTTGTAAAGTGGGAGAGGCCTGATGGCTTCCCCCACAGCCCCGGGGAACAACCACCTCACCAGGGCTATAAAAAAATATAAGTGGTGGGCGTGAGACTCCCCTGCAGGACCACCTCATCCCTGGGGCTGTATAGAAAATAATGATAGGGGGACCGTTTGAAACCCCTTAGCACCGGTGATCACCACCTACCTGGGTCATTCTTGGTTGGAGTCGTGCCACGCAACTCCCCTCACGGAGCCACTGATGGCCTTGGGGACCACCACCCCTTAGGGTCAGCTCCTGCTATGTCCCGGGGTGCCCACCCCCAGAAAATAGCTGTTTGGTGTGACTTCACTGCACCAGCATATTAAAACATAATAAATTTATGAGATTTATTTTCAAAAGTCTATGGTCCTGATTGCTAACCTGGCAGTCTTATGACTGCCAGGTTCACAGTGGTGGTCTGTCGGCGGCGGTCCGAATGCCACATTACGACTGTGGCGGTTGCACCATGGTCAGACCGCCATCACCGCCAGCACCGCCAGCACCGCTGGGATTAGTCATCCCAGCAGTCTGGCAGTCTCGCTGTCCTGGCTGTCCTAATCTGCCCGGGCAGTGGTGCAAGCAGCACTGCCAAGGGGATTACGACTTTGTTCTCTGCCAGTGCTTTCATAGCGGTAGCACCACCAAAAAAAGGGTGGTGGAGAACGGGTGCAGGGGATCCTAGGGGGTCCCCTGCACTGCCCATGCACTTAGCATGGGCAGTGCAGGGCCCTCCCTGCCCATCTCCTTCGCAATGTTCACTGTCTGCACTTGATTAGAAGCCGGAGACAATGCTGTAGGCTGTTTCCCCTCTGGGCCAACTAAGGTTTCTGCCTGCAGACCCAGCAGGAAACTCATAATGGGCCCAATGGGGAGGCAGCCACAAAGACAGCAACCTCCTCATTGGGATTTTGGCGGATGGGTTTTTCCGCCTGCCAAAATCGTAATGATTCTATCTATCTATCTATCTATCTATCTATCTATCTATCTATCTATCTATCTATCTATCTATCTATCTATCTATCTATCTATTCATATTCACTTGAAAAAACAAAGCAAATGTTACAGGGACGTTAGAGGTAGGTTCAGAATTTACTAGCACAGAACCAAAGAAATTCAGCAGTTATAGTTACAGTTATAACTCACAGCCTATGGTAGCTATAACCCGGGCCACCGCCATGCACAATTTTTTCCTTCAATAATTTGACTTTCAGTGTTTCACAAAAGTTTAGTGGCATTATAAAAGTTGTCATGACTGCTATAATATGCAGGGTAATTAGCAGTGTATGGCGAGGAAGAGAGGTCTTCGGATGCAAATTATAGTTACTTGAAATAACTGTAACCATGACTGCTGAATTTCTCTTTTTTTCCTTGAGTAAATTCAGAACCTAACTATAACGACCCTGTAACCTTGGTTTTTTAAGTGACTTTCTAAGGTTTCTTTAATTCTATTTCCTAACTATATTGTCCCTGTACCCTTTGGTTTTTTTCAGTGAAATGTAATGATCTTTTTAACATAAAGTAATTTTCATTACTATATGTTAATCCAACCATCACCATGCACTGCCTTTGACCAGCCTCCTATAATTAACCAAACCCATGCTGCACACAGCATTTGGCCATTTGCAAAGGTAGTTGGCCACAGCGCCTGTCTCTCTGGGTGTGGGAGGGTGTCTATGGGTGTGATAATGGATGTTAGAGGGCCAGCCTGGGTGTGAGAGATGGTGTGAGAGGGTCTATGTGGTTGTGAGAGTGGGTATAAGAGGGAACACTTTCTAATTGTTAGTAAGTGTTACCTTGTTGGGTGAATGGCCAGTATGGGGGATTTGGGCCCACACTGCCCCCCCTCCCAGGGCCGATCTCTGTCCCAGGGACCCCATACTCCATGGCCCTGTCTTCATTAAATGGAGAAGGGGACATGCGTCCCCCCTCCCCCACTCGATTTGAGCCCAGTGTACCCCATTCTCCAGGGCCTTATTAAAAGTTTAATTGGTGAAGGGACCATGTGGTTCCCCTCCCCGATCTCGGGCATGGGGACCTCTTACAATAGGGCCCGACCTTGCTTTATTTGTGCTTCGCCCTACCTGATTTTGGCCCTGCAGGCCCAAATCCCTGGGGCTGGCTAATATGTCCTGGGTGCCCTCCAGGGCATCTAGTGTGCAATGGGACCAGGGGGGAGCCTGAAGGCCCCGCAGTCCCAACCAGCTCCTCACCTTCTGCAGGAGCCGGCCTTGCTGTCATTGGGAGAGATGCAGCTCCCTCTCTGTGAGAGCAATTGTTTCCTCTGTTTCCCTGCCTGCATGTCTGCAGGCAAGGAAACAGAGGAACCCTTCACTTCTAGCAAGTGAGATCTGTTTGACAGCTCTGACTTGCTGCAAGTAGAGTCTAAATTCAGCCCCAGCGAGGTGGCCATGAGCCCCCCCCCCCCTTGATTTACAATAAGAGCCCAAGGAGGGAAAGCAGTCCCTGGGGCTGTTGGTGGGGAACTCGCTTGAATATAACTGAAAGTTGGCCCCAGGGAGATGGTGGTCCCTGAGGCTGTGGGGGGCAGTGTGTCCCTCACCTATAACTCATGTTTTTTGCCCCAGGGATTTGGCAGTTCCCGGGGCTGCAGGTGGGGGTGCAGAATCCCCCCCATTTCATTGAGACCATTAAGTTCTGGGGAGGTGGTGGTCCCCAGGGCACGGTGGGTCCATGGGGTCTGCCTGCATAATAATGATATTCCCGTGGGAGATGGTGGTCCCTGGGGCATGTACCATTCCTAAGGGGGGGGGGGTCCATTCGCCCCCTTTTTATTTTAACATGTCCCCGAGATTTGGCCCACCCGGGGGTTTCGTTTACACAAGTGCAAAAGCCATTTTTTTAAAACAATTTTGTTGTGGATTTGCTATCCCGTTGCAAATTCGCAGTAACAATGTTTAAAAAAATACTTTTTTGACAAGAGCTAAGGGTTCAAAGTGTTCCCACCCTGTCCCCTTTTCTTCTCTTTTTTTTTCCTGGGACTCGGCTGAAGTCCCAAAATGGCTGTCAACACTTACTTTTGAAGTGTTGGCATGGAGCCTTCTCATTCCCTACATGCACAAATGTATTTTTTCTTTAATATTTCAAAAACTACTGAATGGATTTACACTAAATCACAAAAAAGGCACTTTCTAGGCAAAGAGCTAGCTTTCTACCAAAATTGTTGTAAATTCTATTCCTGTTCAAAATCCCTATGTATGGAAATCTAAGTGAGAAAAGGCCTCTTTTGTCATGTTTAGCCCCCACTTTTTGTCTGGTATTTCATGTAGTACCAAAGTTGTTAGTGCCCAGGGCCCCTGCTAAATGGTAAGTCCCTAGTAAATGGTACTTAGGTCCCTGGGCATGGGGTACTAAGGGTAGGCCCCTGAGGGTAGCAGCACAGATTGTGTTGCAGCCTGAGTGTTCTGATGCAATCCTAAAAGACAAACTCAAAATCGCACACAGCTTGTGTGCCCTGTCCACTACACTGTGCATGCACTATAGGTAAGTCACCCCTCTGGCAGGCCTTCCAGCCCTAAGGCATGGTGCACTCTATTGTATGTGTAGTCATAGATGAATAAGCAACAAGCCCCTACAGTATCCTTGCCAAACCAGGGACATATTAAGTGAACAGAGCAGCCATTTTAATACATGTGATGGACAATGGTCGGTACGGGTTTCATAGGTACATGATGGCTACTCTGAACCCTGGGTTGTTTGGTATCAAACAACTCTGAATGATAAATCCAAACTGATGCCACTATTGGATTTATTACCACATGTACCCAGGGGTCGCCTTAGTGGTGCCCCTTGCAAAGGCTAACTACCCTGGCATCGCTGCTGGCTGGTCACAACCAGCCTGCCACCAACTCACAAGATTCTGGAACCTTAAGGCAAGAGATCCTGCTCTCGGCATACCAGAACAGAGCCCTTCCTGGGTGGAGGTGTAAACACCCCCTCCCTCAGGAATGTGCACAGCCCTGCCAGTGAGCTTCAAAGGGCTAACTTCCCTTGAAACTTGACCCCCAAGCCTGCTCCCAACAACAGATGTCGGCCCCCATTACAAACCCCCACTCTTCGCGGAAGCAACGGCTGGAAACCACACAAAGGATAGGAGGCGTGGTGAACTTTAGGTGTTGCATGCGAGTTGAACTCTCCATTTCATTTTCCTCCATCTTGCATGGAAGAAAAACAGCCAAGAAAGTGTGGGGAAGAGACCTCTGCCCACAGGAAGTGGTCGCTTAATGGGTGTAGTCACCCTAATGAAGATGACCCATTGGCCACTGCCAGGTACTCCCCTGATCTTCCACTAAATACAGTATTTAGTGGGCATTCCTGGATGAAAAAATTTGATTCCAAGGACAAAAGAAGATCAGCAACAAAGAAGAGTTGAAGAACTGAAGTCCTGCTGTGCAAAGAAAAGGCAAACCATGCCCACTGCACCAAGGTCTCAACACTCACCGCTGAGGGGTTTCTTAGACACTTTAAAACCCCCAGAGGACCACCACTCTTTGCAAAGCACCAAAATTCTCCCCTCAGAGTGAAGGCATTACTGACCAGCAACCCAAGACCGAAGACCCAGTAAAGGACACTTCACTGACCGGCTGCTGACCAAGAAACTGGATGCTGCAGCCAGACCAAACACCACCCAACGGACCATAAGGATAAACCCTGCAAGTACAGCAAGTTTAGTGGCAGTGTGCCCTCCAGTGGCCAAACTGTGCAACAGTCCTATGTACTGGTCACCTCACATCAGAAACCCAGAAGGACAGTCCATTCTGGAATGTAAAAGGACCTGGAGGAAGCCCCTGTTAAGCACTTTCAGAAACCACCAATACCTCCCACCAAAGTGCCCCTGCTGACCTGCAAGTGACCCTCAGAGACCTACCTTCTGCTTCCAAGGGCACCTTTGCTCACAGGTCCTGGTTCACTGATTCGCTATGCACCCAGCTGCCCTGTGCCCTGCACTCAAGAAGCAGCTGTGCCCTAAGGGTCTCCCAACCCTTGCACCCAAGGGGATCCACCTGACTTACCTTTAAGTCCACCTGTGCAGTGCTTTTCCAAGTGGTCCCCCGCAGTGACCTGGCACCAGCTACAATGACTTTCTGTAGCATCTACCCACCAAAACCGGGAGATGCCCGATCTTCTCCAGCTGGTCCATAGTGCCCACTAATGACCTCAACATACTTTCAAAAGGAGACATTCGTAAATGCTTTGACTGATTATATATGCATTTTCAAAGAATTTTCTCCATTGATTCTTATGGTGCTTAATTATACACAAAAGACTATTTTTATTAAAACTTCAAAAATTCATAACTTAAAAAGTACCTACCTGATTTTGATGATCTTGGTCTTAAAAATGTTATAAAAATCTGAAGTATTTTTATAAATTTGTCTCAAGTTATTTGTTTGAGTGTGTGGTTTCATCTATTGATACTGTGAAGATATCAAATGCTTTGCACTCCTCAAAGATTAGCCTAACTACTCAACAAAGCTACCATAAACATTAGAGCATTAGGTGGTCTAGTTTTTACCTTCGTAAACCAATGTGTGGTTGCCAGGATCCTCTGCACAGTGTGCCTAGTAGTACACACTACATGGAGGGCCAGCCTTCTGCAATTAACATGGAGAAAACACATTTGGGATCATCCCTTTTTTTTTTGGCTGCTGGTTGACGGATCACCCCAAAACTTTCCAAAAAGCAGCTGATATGAGCGTCTAATTTTTGGGGATCATTTTGTGAAGATTCGACAACCAGTGCCAAAGGTATAGGCAAGTAAAATAACACATTTTTTATAGATGTTGTTTGAGATATAAATATATATATATATATAGATAGATAGATAGATAGATAGATAGATAGATAGATAGATAGATAGATAGATAGATAGATAGATAATTCACTGAAAACACCAAAGGTTTTAGTTAGGCTTACATTTCACATGTACAAAACCAGTGAAATTCAACAGTTATAGTTACCTCAGCTAACTATAACTTGCACCCCTGTAATGCACTGCTTATGATTTCACATATTACATCACTCATGACATGGTCAGTAACATCACTTAGGACTTCGCTGATGTAATCTCAAATGACATCACTATTGATATCATCTAGTGAGTGTAAGTGATTGTTTTGATGTGTGAGTGGCTGTAGAGGAGACTGGGTTCATGTGTGCTTGCATGGGTGAGTGATGGAGTGTGTTTGTGGCTGAATCCATGAGTGAGTGGGGGAGTTAGTGCATGTATGGGGAGTAAGTTAATGTTTCACTAGGTTTTTTCATAAGTGTGGGTGTATCAGTGCCTTTATGGGAGAGTGAATGTATATGTGAGTAGCTATATGTGTTAGTGCCTGGGTGTTAAAGTGTGTGCATTGGTGAGTGAGTTGGTGTATGAGTTGCTGCATGGGTGAGTGAGTGGGTATGCGAGTGATTGTATGGATGAGTTAGTAGATGTGTTAGTGACTGTAATGGTGAGTGAATAGGTAAGTCAGTGACTGTCTAGGTGACTAAGTGTGTGTATGAGTGACTACTCATAAGTGACAGGCTGTATCAGTGACTGTATAGGGTAAGTGGATGTGTGAGTAGTTCTAATTAAGAGAGTTGGTGTGTTAGTGTCTGCATGTGTGACTGACTGGGTGTGTCAGTGATTGTATGGGTGAGTGGCTGTGAGTGGTAGTTGTTGTACAGGTGAGATACTTTGTGTGTACGTGTCTGTATCAGAGAATGAGTGGCTGTGTCTGTCACTAGATAGCCAAGTTTTTGGGTGTGTGACTGATTGTATAGGTGAGTGAGTGGATATATTAGTGGCTTTGTGGGTATGTTATTTCTTTTTGTGAGTGGTGCTACAGGTGTGTGAGTTGGTGTCTGAGTGGCTATATGAGTGTGTGACTTGGTATGTGAGTAGCTGTGTAGTTGTATGAACAGGTGACTTACTAATGTATGGTGAGTGCGTCATGTTAGTCGCTGTGTGAGTGAGTGAGGGCGTGTCTGCCAGTAGTCTTATAGGTGTATCAATGAGTGTGTGAGTTTTTGTGTGTGTGTGTGTGTGTGGATGTACAATTGTTTGTATAGGGGTATGAGTGGTGGAGCATTTTTTGTGGCTGATGTCATCAGTGATGTCTCTGACCATGTTATGAGTGATGTAATGTGTGAGGTCATAAGCAGTGCTTTATGAAGGCACTAGTTACAGTTAACTGAGGTTACTATGAAAGCTGAATTTCACTGGTTTTGTACATGTGAAATGGAAGCCTAACTGTAACGTCCGATATCCATTGTTTTTTCAGTCAACTTCTTTAGTTTTTTAATTCTATTTCTTACTATAACTTCCCTGTAAGCTTTGCTTTTTTCATTGAATTTATACTTTTTTTAACGTAAAGTAATTTTCATCACATGTGCAGCTGCTGTTGGCCAGGCCCTGTGGCCAACCCCTATAACCAACCTGTGCTGTTCACAGTCTATGGCCACGCACAGCATAGGCTGGCTGTAGGGCCTGGCTGCACCCAACCCCTATAACCACCCAACCCCACACCATCCCCTGGGGCCTTACCTAATTATAAAAAGGCCAATCTTGGTCCAGGTGAGCCCATCCCCTGGGTCCCAACCAAGTGACCTGAGTGGACCCCAGGGCACCCAGTCATAATGATAGGGACCATGAGGAGAGCCTGTAGACCCCTGCGGTCTGAGCCAGCTCCCCACTTACTGTAGGAGCCAGCATTGCTGTCACAGAGAGGGAGCTACTAAAGCATCTCCCTCTCTGTGAACGAAGTTTGCCCTCTTTCCCTGCCTGCATCTCTGTGGGCAGGGAAACAAAGGAAACCTCCACTCACAGTGAGGTAGAGCTGTTTGTCAGCTCTCCCTCACTGCAAGCAGAGTGTTTGCTCTGACTTGGTGGGAGGTGTCAAAGTTCCTTCCAAGTCACAGCAAACAGCTATGTTCCAGTGGTGGGCACCCAATGACATGGCAGAATCCGGCCTTGAGGGTGGCAGTCACCAGGCCCATCAGTGGCTCCTTGAGGGGAGACATGCAACCCCCTCAAACATTATTAGCCTTCAGGAGGAGGTGACCCTGGGGCCCAGGGGTCCGCAATAGACCCTCAATGTCTTTTTAAATTAGTCCTGAAGAGGTACCAGTTCCCGGGGTTGTAGCGGGGCTGGGTGGCTTCTCGTTTTGTATTTATTAGCCAAGGGGGAGGTGGAGTTCTCCCACGCTGTGGGGGGGCACATGCCCCCCTGCATACTATATTACATCTGTCCCAGGGAGGTGGCAGTCTCTAGTGCTGTAGGAGGGCCTTTGTCCCCCATACAATATTACATCAGCCCTGGGGAGATGGCGGTCTCAGGGAGTGCCATGGGCTGCATAGTCCCTGTGCATACAATATTACTTCGGCCCTGGGGAGGTGGTGGTCCCCAGGTCTGCAACGCAGGCCCCAACACAAAACAAAATCTTCTCCCTGGGTAGGTGGAGTTCACTTAGGCTTGGGAGGCCCAAGTGGGGGGGGATCCTTTACCTCTCCTTATTTCTCCTTACTTCTTGCATGCACCCGGGGCTTGTCCCATCTGAGGGCTTAATAAAAATGAAAGGGAAACCAGCCGTTTTTTTTCTTTAAAACATCAGAAAAATCTGAAGATAATTTCAAATGTTTAAAAAATATGCTTTTAAGCCCTGTTAGGGACCCTCTGGGACCCCAGCACCAGAGCTAAGGGGTCAGGTGTCACTCCCCTGGCCCCTCTTCTTTTTTTGACTCCAAAGATGGCTGCCAACACTTCCCGGTTGAAGTGTTGGCAACCAATCAGATATCTGCACAAGGACAGTCGGATCCAGGATCCAGGGATGATCTGCGCCCCTATATATCTATATTTTTTAACTCTAATTTCTCCAAAACTACTGAACAGATTTACACCAAATGATGACAAGCGTGCTTTCAGGACCAAGATGTGGTTTCTTCCAAATTTGATGTAATTCTGTACACCAGTTCAGACTATAATCATGGTCAAAATTTTGAAAAATCCAAAGAATGGGGAAAAAGTATTTTGGGAACCCCCTTTTTTTAAACCACTACTTGACACATCACCCCAAAACTTTTTGGAAAGCAGCTGAACAGACCAAAGTATACGTTTTGAACATTTCTTGAAGAGTTGTCATGTGGCACCAAAGCTATAATGTCCCTGTAATGTTTGTTTTTGTCAGTATATATATATATATATATATATATACATATATATATATATATATATATATATATAAATATTATCTAGTGGCAGTTGCTACGAGGTAGTTATATTTAGCACCATGTTTCCATCGAAAAAGCGTTTTTTGACTTCCCTATATCTTTGGCCCTTTTGACAAATCTTCAGGAAGTGTTGCAGTGATGCTTTATGCGCACAGAAAGTTTTGAGGTGATCCGCCAAGTGGGGCTGAGAAAAAGGGTGGTAATAAAACATTGCATTTCACATGTTAATTCCATAGGACTATTAGGCACGTCTACAACCTGAACCGCATGACGGAATTACACCTAATTTGGCAGAAAGCTACCTTTCCGTACACAAATTACACTTTTGCTTCCTTGGTGTAAATCTGTCAAGTAGTTATTGAGAAATGTAGGTACATTTAAATTTGGATATCTGTGGTCACGAAGTATTAGATGCAAAAACGAGGTAATGCAGGAACATGCAGAGCTCTAATTGTCTGACAACAGTTCAAACCAGGAAGTGTAGACAGACATCTTGAAACGGACCTTTAGCCAAGTCCCAGTAAAAAAGTTTTTAAAAAAAAAGACAAGGGGCCAGGGTGGAGACACCCAGACCCCTTAGCTCTGGTTGGTCCCAGAGGAACCCCATGTACAAAAAAGCATTTTTAATATAATTTTTTGCTGTGAATTCGCGATATATAAAAATTTGCTGCAAATTGTTTTTTAAAAAAAAAAACAAGTGCTGACTTGTTTTTTTATAGGCCCCTGGGTGAGCCTGGTCCCTGGGGCTTTTACAATTTTGAGTGTGGGGGGCCTCTGGTGTGATTTTCACAATATATGCGTCCCACTATGCCCCAAGCACTTCCACCTCCCCAGGGCCTTGAAACTAATATATGGGGGTCTGTGGCCCCTCAAACCCTGGGGCCGACCACCTCCCTCGGACAAAGAAAAAAAATAGTGAAGGGGCAGTTTAGGACACCCATTAGCTCTGGACACAACCCCCTTTCTGGGACCATCTTCACATTGGAGGGGAGCTGTGCGGTCTCCCCCATGGAGCCACCGATGGCTCTGAGGACTGCCACCCCAGGGGGCTGGCTCCTGCTATGTCCTGTGGTGCCAACCCCTGGGACAGAGCTGTTTGCTCTGGCTTGGCTGCTGATGTAGCCACATATTATATCATTGATGACATCTTTTATACCATCTTTCATATTATCTCTGCAACATCTGCAATAGAATTATTAATAAAACAATGGCCCATGGTGAGGGCGCAAGCTGTGGTTGCCTTAGGGCGTGAGTTATAGTTACTTAAAAGAACTCTAAATATAACAGCTGAATTTCTAAGGTTTTGTACAAGTAAATTCAGAACCAAAATGCACTGTCACTCAAAGATGTCATGAGTGCTCTAATTTGTGGGGTAATTAGCAGTGCATGGTAAGGGTGAGAGTTATATTTACCTTTGGGTGCGATAACCACCTAACCCTCACCAAGCATGGCCTTTGGCCTTGTGTGGCAGGGTTTGCCCTTGTAGTCAGCTCCCTGTAACCACCCAGAGAGTTTTTCTAAATGTTAATAAATGAAATAGCATCTCCCTGCAGGCTGGAGCAATGTTTTCAACTGTTTCCCCGCACGTATATTTGCTTGCAGGGAAACAGGTGAAAACTCCGCTTTCTGCAAGCAAGAGCTATTTGACAGCTCCTGCTCGCAGAAAGCAGAGTTAGGTTTGCTTTTGCTTGGGTGGAGCTGTTGGCTCCCATCAAGCAAAAGCAAACAGCTATGTACTGAGGGTGGGCACCTCGGGACATAGCAGGAGCTGGCCCTGGGGGTGGCAGTCCTCACAGCTGTGACTCATGTATGCATTCACAGACCCAATGAGGTACTCTTGCAAACACTAATAGGACCACTCAGAGACTCTTGCATGCAGTCAGAGAATCATGGAAACAGTCAGAGACTTAGGGCCAGATGTAGCAAGAATACATTTTGCGAGTTGCAAATTGCGAGTACTAGCGACTCGCAATTTGCAACTCGCAAAATGTAATGCAGAAAGGTGTCTCAGACACCTTCTGCGACTCGCTATGGGGTCGCAAAGACCCACCTCATGAATATTAATGAGGTGGGTCGCAGTTTGCGACCCCATAGCGAGTCTAGGTACTCACGGGGATGGTGGCCTGCTGGAGACAGCAGACCACCATGTCCCTCACTGCTTTTTGAATAAAGCAGTTTTTTTTTCTTTTTGCAGCCCGTTTTCCTTAAAGGAAAACGAGCTGCAGAAAGAAAACTTCCGAAACCATTTGGTTTCGGTTTTTTCAGAGTAGGCAGTGGTCCATAGGACCACTGCCTGCTCTGAAAACATATTTTTTGTGACATTCACAAAAGGGAAGAGGTCCCATGTTGACCCCTTCCCTTTTGCGAATGAGTTACCATCCACTTCATGCACTCAAACAGCCACAAAGAAACTTATGCACCCACTCACAGATTCACTGAGGTACTCATGCATGCACTCCCAGTTCCACTACAGAAACTCATAAATGCACTCAGAGTCTCAGACTTATGCACCCTGTAACAGATGCACTGAGGTACACAAAAATACACTCAGGGACCCACTGAGAGACTCATGTGTGCACTCATAGTCCCACTGAGATACTTATGGAGGCACTCAAAGATCCACTCAGAGACACTTGCATGCCCTCATAGGCCCAGAGTCATGCACCCACCCACAGACCCACTGAGGTACTCATACACACACTTACAGGCCCACTAAAAGACTCATTCGCACACTCACATACCCACTGAGGTATTCATGCACACACGCACACACCCGTTCTGCGACTTATGCATCTGCGCACAGATCCACAGACATTAATGCACCCATTGTAATTGACACAATCATTTAAGTACTTTTGGATTTTTTTAAGTGTGGGTGTGCAGTAAATGTCTGCTTTCGTTTTGAGGATTTGTCACGTATTCACAAAAATAAACTAGCGTGTATGAAATAGGATTGTCCTGAGAGGAGCCTTTGGCCCTCATTACGACCCTGACCAACAGGTTGGCGGTAACTTCCGCCAAATTATTACTATAGCGGAAAGATCTCTGAAAGACAGCCAATGTACCACACTGACTACCAGGGAGGAAACAACAGCCACCACAGCGGTAGCAGCCTACAGCCAGGTAGAAGTCAATGTTCCGCCCACCATATTATGATCTAGGAAATCAACACCTTTTCCGGGACGGTACCAATGACATCAAAAGCCTGGCAGAAATTGAGCTCAGAAGGGAAAGGACTCACCATTGGAGACACAGGGAACAACCACCCCACCATGGAACCTGAACTGCATGTCTTCCCCATGATCTTCTACGTTCTGCTTCACCACGAACACCAACGCCGGCGAAGGCGATGACGGTGAGTTCAGCCACATAGCACACAAGTGAGGGGGGGAGGAAAATGACAATGACACACACACGCACAACACACACACACCCCAACACCATACACACAATCAGCTGCATTACAAAAACAATTTTACCACGTACCGAGGATGAATAATGCAAGGACAAAACGGTTTAGCAAAAGTGAATGTAATGAGATCAACACAGCATGAAAAATATGTTAGGCAAGATAATAGATATATACATATGTACAGAAAAAGGGACACAGTCCAGTCCACTATTTGCGTAGTCCACATGGCCACAGGCTAAAGTCCAAGGCCACACACATATCACCTGCTTCAACACGGAGAGAACACTGCAGGGGCATCAGTTGGTAAATAGGCAGGCACCTCAGGGAGGCGGGCACGGGGTGGCACCTCAGCTGGGAGATGGAACAAAACCACTGGTTCTGGAGGGGGCAACCTGCACTGTGCTCTTGATCCTGGGGAGTGATGGGCCACAGTCTCTCGAGTGGGTGTCTTGCCCACTGGTTCTGTAGGAGGCAACATGCCCTATGATTGATCCTGGGGAGTGCAAGGTCACAGTCTCTCAGCTGGGTGTCATACCCACTATGTTTGGAGGGGGCAGGCCTCACAGCAGCCCATGGAGGCAGGATTACACACTGTCCGCCGGCGGTGACGACTCCACAGTGGTAGTGGTGGTGCTGCTGGTGGGGGAAGGCTCCTGCCCATCCCCTGAAACCTCGAGTGGCTGCACAACCATGGTTGGTGGTGAGTCACAGATCCAGGCCCCTTTCTGCCTGCTGGTGCAGGATCTTTGGTCTTACTGGTAGTTTGGGCAGGCTCCTTTCCCTTCTTGTCTGCTAGTGCAGGCTCCAAGTTCTTCCTGGCAGCTGCTGCAGGCTCCTTTCCTTTCTTGCCTGCTGGGACAGGCTCCTTGGCCTTCCTGGCAGCTGGGGCAGGCTCCTTTCCCTTCTTGCCTGCTGGTGCAGGCTCCTTGGTCTTTCTGGCCCCTGGGGCAGGCTCCTTTCCCTTGAGGCTGCCTGGTGCAAGCTCCTTCACCTTCGGCACATGTAGCCTGGATCCTTTTCCACCACAAATGGGTGTGGTGACAACAGGGCCCGTGGACTGTGTGGTTGAGGTGCTTGGCTGGGTTCTTCCTACAATGCCCATACGTGCAGGACAGGGAGTAGGTGTAGGGAAGAGGTCAATGGTGGAAAGGAAAAGTGTGTTAGGGACATTGGGGCGGGAAGAGGAGAAGGTGTTGCAGGTGTCTGTCTGCTGTCTTTGGGTGCAGGTGCATGGTCTGTATGCTGATTTGAGTTGGATGGCTGTTGGGTGTCTGAGTGCCTGTGTTTGTGTACTTTAGGAGGGGGGAGGACAGTCACAGTGGGAGAGGACACAGGGGACGTGTGCATGGATGTTGTGGAGGTGTCTGTAAGTGAGGTGTGTGTTCTGCTTGGTGTGGTGATGCGGGTAGTGGATGATGATGAAGTGCATGCAGGTGTGAGCGTGGATGGAACTGGGTGGGAGCTGGTGGAGGAGGGGAGACAGTGGAAATAGTGGATGTTAGTGTGTCTGCAACTGGATGCTGTTTGTGTGAGTGCCTGTGGGATGAAGTGTGATGCTTGTATTTGCCTGTACCACTCCTGTGTGTTTTCTTGTGTGCATGCTCGTCTGCCAGTGTGCTTGGGATGGGTTGGGGTTGAGGAGAATGGGACTGGGCAGTGGAAGTTGGAGGAGGAGGGTAGAAACAGGGGCAATGGCTGCCATCAGAGAGGAGGCCAGAGTCTGGATCGACCTCTGTTGGGCCGCCAATCTAGTGTGAATGCCCTCCAGGAATGCATTCGATTGCTGCATCTGGGCTGCCAGCCCCTGGATGGCATTCACAATGGTTGTCTGCCCTACAGAGATGGATCTCAGGAGGTCAATAGCCTCCTCACTCAGGGCATCAGGGCTCACTGGGTCAGGGCCTGAGGTGCCTAGGGCAAAGGAGATGCTCACCCTCCTGGGTGAGCAGGCACAGGCAACTCGATGAGGGGCTGCTGGCAGGGTGGTGCTGGTACGGGGTGGCCGATGTACCTGTAGCAGGGGTGGTCATGGAAGTATCCGCCACCACCAGGGAGCTTCCGTCGGAGGATGTATCTGTGTCAGAACTGTTCCCACCAGTTTCCGCCGTGGTGCTGCCCTCGCCCTGCGTCTCACCGGTGCCCTCACCGTCGGTGGACTCTGCCTCATGGGTCCTGTGGGATGCAGCTCCCTCTTTCGCCGGTGCCTCTGCTCTTCCTGCTAATGCACATAAGGACAGGATAAAAAAAAACAAAAAGGGGGGAGGAGCGACAAAGGATACACTGGGTCAATGGCTGCACCAACACCACCGTTGGCGTACACAGCACCCTCACACACAGGGAATAGGCCTACACAACATTGCATAGCACTACCAGAGAAATAGTTAGCAGCCAAGGCATGATGAGGAGCACACACCGCCAACTGCAGCACACCTGGGTCACATGATGCCCTGTCTGAAAGTGACTACTAACAAGCTAGGTCACCTGTATTTGCCATGCAACCATTACCTTTCAGAGGACCAATGCTGCAATGTCTGGCCTGGCCTTAGGGGCACCCACTAACGCACAACCACCACCCAGATACCACGCCACCAGCCAAAATATGTAATGATACCCACTGTGCTCACCCCCTAGTGGCTTCTGTGATTCCCGCACACGCCCATCAAGCTCAGGGTACGCCACCACCAGTATGTGGGCCATCAGGGGTGTCTGGGACCAACGAGCACCCCTTCCTCATTGGGAGGCCATCCCCAGCTCGGCCAGTGGGTGCTCCGCCTGCCATAGACCCAGCAGGGTCCGCACCTCATTGGCGATGGCACACCATATTCCCTTCTTTTGATGGGCACCTACCTGCAGAGACAATAAAGACAGAAGAAAACCATTAAACTAACAGTCCAGCCTGTCACACACATGGCCCACCATACCTGTTTCCATCACCATTGGCACACACATTGCCCAGCGCACAACATGTATACCACCAACAAATAATCACCCCTTCCACAATGCCTTCACACATATCTCCATGTATCCATGCCACATGCATCGTGCCCACAGTGTACTCGCCTGTTGGTCTGGAGGCCCATACAGCAGTCCACACTGGGGTAGGACCCCATCCACCAGTCGCTCTAACTCCTCCCAGGTGAAGGCTGGGGCCCTTTTCCTGGTCACACGGCCCATGGTAGGTTCCAGACACAGATCACAGCAGCACATGCAGTGTAGGTCTTCGCCTGTTGAAGGTCAGGAAACAAGTAAGGAATGATTTAGAAAATGGCGGTCACGACAGCGGCGGTGTACACCATCACCGCCGGCGAAGATCCCCATTGGCCACTGTACTCCATAGGGCCCAATATTATCCAATGAGGAATTGCACAGTGGTTCCCAACCGCCACGACGCCCAACGGCAGCAGAATTACCTCACTTCCACCTGTCCCTCCACACAGGACAGGCGGTCACCATTTCAGGGGGGGTGAACAGGCCTATCGATAATTGCTGCGTCACAGGATAAATAGGCACATACTTAGAAATTACACTGTCCCTATACGTAATTGCATGATGTGGACTGCTTTTGTGGTTTAGTTGTTCAAATTGTAACAGCCTACTCACTCTTATGTCCCTTAGATACCTACCACTGCGGATGAATAGGAGATGGAGACATACCACCGTCTACAGGCCCCTGGTGGACTTCCCTACACTGGAGGACAGACACATTATACTCACCTATAGACTGAACAGTGCCACAATCACAGAGATGTGAGCCCAGTTGGAGCCTGACCTGATATCAGCTATCCATCATTCCACTAGGATCCCCCCTGTTCTGCAAGTTCATTGGCCCAGTGAAGGCCAGATTCTATGCAATGGGACATATCCCCAATATTATTGGTGTGATTGACAGGACACATATTGCATTTGTCCCCCCGCCAGAATGAACAGGTGTACAGGAATTGTAAAAGTTTCCACTCCATGAATGTGCAGATGGTGTGTGTGGTGGACCAGTACCTCTCCCACGTCAATGCTAAATATCCTGGGTAGGTGCATGATGCCTTTGCCCTGAGGAATAGGAGTATCCCAAATGTGATGGGCCAAATACAGAGGCACAGGGTGTGGCTTATAGGTGAGCCTTGGTCCCCACCTGGTATATGTTAGTGTATGCCTCTGATGTTAACCTAATAGGATAGTGTGTGGCTAAATGTTGTCCCTCAATACCTGCAGGTGACTCTGGCTACCCAAACCTATTGTGGCTGCTGACCCCTGTGAGAAATGCCAGGACAAGTGCTGAAGAAGGTTATCATGAGGCACATGGGTGAACCAGAAGGATTATTGAGAGGACCTTCAGCCTCCTGAAGGCCAGGTTCAGGTGCCTCCATCTGACAGGTGGATTCCTGTGCTCCTCAACCTTGAAGGTCTGCAAGATAGTAGTGGCATGCTGCATGTTGCACAACCTGGCCCTTAGATGCCATGTACCTTTTCTGCAGGAGGAGGAGACTGGAGATGCCCCTGTGGCAGCAGTAGACCCTGAGGACAGTGAGGATGAGGAGGCAGAGGATGAGGATGTAGACAACAGAACATTAGTTATCTGTTAGTACTTCCAATGACACACAGGTGAGACAATGCAACTTCACATTTCTATGACTATTGGTGTATTTGGTGTATTCTGTGTGGCTGTGGCATGATGGTATTACCCACTTTTTACCTCTACTTACTGTCACCTATGGATTATCATTTTACAGATGTTGGTGATATAAAAGCAATGTCCTGATGTGATCACTACAGCCAGCTACAGGTCATTCTTTCTATGCGATCACTATGTATAGTTCATTTCTAATGGATGTATCTGTTTCCATCACTACAAATTTTCAATACATGAAATACTAGTAGTGAAGTTTTTTTCAAGGGTGTTTACTGTAGTGCTAAGAAATTGAGGGTAAATTGCAATGGAATGGAGTGATGATGGAGGAAAGTCCAGGGTATTGTTCCAGTCTGTGTGTAGTCCAGGTGCAGTGTCCAAGGGGCCATAGGAAGGGGAGCAATATCAATTCAAGGTGGACAAGGTGACTGAGTGGGACAATCAGGAGATTCTCATTTCCTGGCGGTGGTCTTGGCAAGTGTCTTTGGCTTCTGCCTGGGTCGCAGGGAACGTTTGCGGGGTGGTTCACCTTCTGCAGGGGTAGGGGTGCTAGTGGCCTGTGGGTCCTGTGGGTGGCTTCCCCTCTATGGTTGATGTTGCCCTGTCAGCTTTTGCTTGTGTATGGTGATATATTGTGGGATTGTTGGTTTCCTGTGCTGTGCATGCTTTAGTGATGGGTGTACATGCAGGGGTGGGAGGTGTGTCCATGCATTGGTATGGCATGCAGGGCTTGGCGTTGGAGTTAGTGAGATGTGTAGGTGCAGTGTGTGGGTTGGAATGGAGTGATGGGAGTGAGGGTGTGGGTGTGAGATGGCATGCAGGTTTTGGGGTGGGGTGATGATTAGCAAATGTTGACTTACTAGTGTCCAGTCCTCCGCCTACTCCAGTGAGTCCCTCAGGATGCAGTAATACCAGTACTTGCTCCTCCCATGATGTGAGCTGTGGGGGAGGAGGTGGGGGTCCACCGCCAGTCCTCTGTAGGGTGAGCTGGTGCCTTGCTGTTATGGAACGTACCTTCTCCCGTAGGTCGTTCCACCTCTTCCTGATGTCGTCCCTTGTTCTTGTTCCACAGCATTGACCCTGTCAACGATTCTCTGCAATAGCTCCATCTTCCTTGCAATGGATATCTGCTGTACCTGTGGTTCAAACAGCTGTGGCTCTACCCTGACAATTTCCTCCACTATGACCCTTAACTCCTCCTCAGTGAAACGGGGGTACCTTTGTGGTGCCATGGGTGTTGTGTGATGTGTGTTGGTGAGAGTGTGTTGGGTAATGTGGAGTGTGTGATGTGGAATGCGTGAGGGATGTATGGGTGTAAGTGGTGTGTGTCTAGTTGTCTCTGTGCTCTTCTTCCCAGTTTCCTGGTGGCAATTTGTGTTGGCAAAGGGTTGTGAGTAATGTGGGTGTGTGTTTTATAGTGCTGTGGGTGTGGTATGTGTATGGATGTCAGGTGTGTGTATTTGGTAGGTTGTGTTGTTTTGTATGTGAGTGTCCATTCTGTGAGTTGTAGTACATACTGCCAACGGTTTACCATCGTTGAATGTCCACCGTGGTGATTTGTGGGTCATAATGTGGTGGGTGTTGTTTTGTTGGCTTCATGGTATGGGTTTTGGGACCACCACTTTATCACTGACCTTTGGTCTGGCGGATTTTTGTATGTGGCTGTATTCTGTTGGATTGGTGTGTGGGTCATATTATGGTGAACGGATATCCGCCACTGCGGCGGTATGTTGGCAGCGATCAGCATGGCGGTAAGGGGGATTTACCCCCAATGTCATAATAAGGGCCGTAGTGCTTTAAACATGGGTTGGGCCTACTCCTACAAAGCCTGGGTATTTAGTTCTACTTTCATCTCGACTTGACATTAGAAAATCTGCTTGACAACTCTCAAACTGTCTCTTTACCACAGAAAACCCAGCCCTCAATTAGGCTATAGGTAGGCCAAAGAGCAGGGTCCTTGGTGATTAAAAGATGATGTGATTTGTACATTACTATGCCCAGTTATATATGCAATGTCCCACCCATGCTACAAATCATCTACCTATTTATCAAAAGGATAGAAGCACTCTCACACCCAGTCAGACACTGGAAGAACCACTTGTACATTCATGCACAATTTCAATCAGCAGGTGTGTATATTGTAGTATCAGAGTCAGTTGACATTTGATACAGTCACTTAGATATGTAGTCAGGTACTGACAAAACCTAATCTCCTATCTAGAGAAGTAGTCCTTTATTCCTGGTTCGGGCCTATTTCTGCTAAGCCTGAGTCTGTAGTTTTAACATCAGCTTGACTTGCCATTCAAAAACCTGCTTAACACCTCTTAGACTGTCCTCTTACTGCATAAAACTCACCCGTCAGCTAGGCTGTAGGTAGGCCATGGAGCAGGGTAATTTGTGATTAAAAGGTGAGGCATGTGCTTCTCAGTTTTACTGAGTTAGATGTGCACTTGTAGACCCCTATGCCTAATTATAAATATAGTGTTCCATACAAACTGCAACTCAATATCTTTCTAAAATGTATAGAAGCACTCAAACACAAAGCCAGAAAGTGAAATAACCAATTATACATGCATGCACACTTCTAAACAGCAGGTGTGTATACTGCAGTACCAGGCCAGTTGGCAACTGATACAGTCATTCAAATACGTAGTCACGTATTTGCATAGCCTAGTCACTGATTCAGAAAAGTAGCCCTTTACACATTGCCCAGGCCTACTAATGCAGAGGTGGCTGTCCAGTGTTACTGCCAGCTCAAGTCGGCATGAAAAAAACATTTGCCAAGCCTTAAATCCATCTTAGTCAACATACCGCACCTCTCAGGTAGGTTATAGGTATGCCATAAAGCTTAAGGCTTTTTGCTTAAAATGAAAGAGATGTCCTTTTGAGTTTCACTAACTTACTAGTGTACTTGTAGACCCCTATACCCAGTACTACATAGAGTATGCGACCAGTAATGTAACTCACATACATGTTTTTAAAAGCATAGAGTCTCTCACTTCCCCAGTCAGACATTGACAGAGGCACTTAAACATTCACTCACATACTCAGAAATTGGTTATGTATCTAGTAGTATCAAAGGTAGTTGCAGACACATGCACATACTCATGTATTCACCAACACAGGCACTAAGCTATTAAATCAGCCACTTACATAGATGTTTAGAGACCAATGGAGTTACTAACATAGATAGCCATACACCAGCATACTTACTTAAACATCTGATGGCACTCTTCCAAAAGGACTCATAGTTACTCAAATATATAGCCAAGTACTGACAGAACGTAGTCACTTATCGAGACATGTAGTCCTTTAAACATGGCTAGATACACAGGGACACAGTAATTGATATAGTAGCATACCCAGGGAGAGACTAATACATATGCTGACACAGTGAGAGACACAGAGACATAAACATGAAAATTAATAGATTAACGGTAGCTATAATATAATAACACAACAGTTTATGATGGCAGTTGAATTCTTAAAATATGTAATCTAATAGTACGTAATGAAAATCTGAATATACTTATTTGATTTTTCTTTTCAAGCATCAACTTCTTCTTAACTACAAACAGATAAAATACCATCAAAAATTGAGAAAAGAAAGAAACAGAAGCAAGGATTCTATGGTCCTCATTATGACACTGGCGGTAAATCCCACTTACCGCCACGCTGACTGCCGCCAACATACCGCTGCCGCCGCGGATATCCGTTCACCATATTATGACACACACGCACCAATCCACCACTATTCAGCCAGACACACAATTCCACCACACCAAAGTTAAGTGATAAACTGGCGGTATCAAAACCCACACCGTTATGCCAACAGAACAACACCCACCACAATATGACCCACGAATCACCACAGCGGACATTCAAATGCGGTAAACCATTGGCGGTACATACCGCCGCGCTCAAAATACACACATGCATACAAAACATTACTACATTGGTCAATTTAAATAACACACACCTGACACCCATACACACACCACACCCACACCACAATAAAACACACATCCACATTACCCACAACCCTTTATGACTACAAACCATTGGCGCGGGAAAGACACCACGACCACAGATTAGACCAGAGCCACACACCACCATCAGCTATACACCACTCATGAACCGCACATCACACACCCTAACACATCACCCTACACACCCTCACCCACACAACTCACACAACACCCATGGCACCACAAAGACATCCCTGATTCTCAGAAGAGGAGCTAAAGGTCATGGTAGAGGAAATCATCAACTTAGAGCCAGAGCTATTTGGAGCACAGGTGCAGCAGATATCCATTGCAAGGAAGATGGAGCTATGGCCGCCAAAGCCGTGGGACAACACCCAAGAACCAGGGATGACATCAGGAAGAGGTGGAACGACCTATGGGGAAGGTACGTTCCATTGCACCAAGACACCAACTCGCTGTACAGAGGACTGGCAGTGGACCTCAACCTCCTCGCCCACAACTAACAACATGGGAGGTGCAAGTCTTGGCAATCATTCATCCTGAGGGCCTTGCTTGAGTAGCAGGTGGACTGGACTATGATAAGTCAACTCTTTACTACTATTACCCCCCTACCTGCATGCCATCACATACCCCTACCTCCACCCTCACTCCAATCACTCCACCACCTCCCACACACCCCACCAACATATATCACTCATCCCAATGCCAAGCTCTGCATGCCATACTAATGGATAGACACCACTCACAGACCTGCATGGACACCTATCACTAAAGCATGCACACTAGAGAGAATCAGCTAGCCCACAACATACCAACTTACACAAATGAATGCTGCCAGGGCAAATACAACCAAACAGGGCAAGCCACCGATGTTCAACATGTCACACACAGAAACAATAACACTGCATTTACATCTCCACAGGTACCCCAGCCAATGTCAGCAGCGAAGAGGTGCCAGCACTATCCAGTCCCCTAACAGAAGAGGCCCACAATGACGACGGCAACTCTGGCTGCCTGGATTTGCATGACCAACCTGGCCCATCGGGGACCTCTGGACAGTTGGTTACCCAGGCCCAGTCACATACCACCACAGAGCCTCCCCCATCTGGAAACACCACCACAGCACCCACCCAGCGTACTGATACCTCTGACCCCAGGACACGTTAATCAGCAGTGTATCCACCACTGCAGGGACCCCAGGCTACACCTCGCACCCAAGACAATCAGGGACCTGGGGACAGTGGCAGTGGGCATATGGTTCAGGGGACAGAGGCACAGGACAACAGGGACACTGGGAGGACTGCTATGTGCCAGAGGGAGGACAGGCCCAGGGAACCAACTCTACAGAAGGCACTCACCGAGATCCTGGAAGCATACCAACATTGCCAGGATACGCTGGGCCAGATTCTGGCCAACGTGCAGGAGAACAGGCGGCTGCAGGAGGTACAGTACCAGGGGATCAGGGAGGACTTGCAGGCAATTAACGTCACCCTGGTCTCCATTGCCGGGGTGCTGGGAGACATGCCCAATGTCATGAGGGAGGCAGCCTTACAACAGCGGGCCCCTGCCACTAGCCCGATTTCTGAACTGCCTTCCACCTCCGCTGCTGCTAGTGGACAGGAGACCCCACCAGAGGACCAACAGGCCACCAGCACCCCTCCCCCTGCAGAAAGAGAACTACCCTGTAAATGTTCCCTGTGATCCAGGCAGAAGCCAAAGACTATTGCCAAGACCCCCGCCAGGAAATGAGACTGTCCTGATTGTCGCCCTTGTGTCCCACTCTGTCCCCCTATCCACCTTGAACTGCCATTGCTCCCCTTTCTATGTCCCCTTGGACAATGCACCTCTGCTACCAATAGACTGGAACAATACCCTGGGCTTTCCTCTATCATCATCCCAGCCCATTGCACTTGCCCCTCTACTTCTTATCACTTAAATAAACACCCTTTGAAAAAATACAATTATCGAGTATGTTAAACTTATTTTAGTATGTATTCGTTTAACCAGGTTCTAACATTGCAATTCAACGGTACAGTAATGTTCAAATAGGAAAGACCTGCAGTTGGCTGCAGTGATCACACCAAGAGTGATAGTGGGGCTCCAAGATCTGCAAAATGAGTTGCCAAAGGGTACAGTGAGTGGGCATAGACGTGGGAAATAACAACATGCCAGTGACAATGATAAACCATAAAATAACAATGAAATGTGAAGTAACACTGTCTTACTTGAGTGTCATTGGAAGTATTATCAAATCACTGCAGTTCTGTTGTCCTCATCCTCATCCTCTGCCTCCTCATCCTTACTGTCCACAGGGTCCACTGCTGCCACACAGCCATCTCCAGCTTCCTCCTCCTGCAGAAAAGGCACATGGCGTTTCAGGGCCAGGTTGTGCAACATGCATCATGCCACGATTATCTGGCAGCCCTTCTTGGGTGAGTAGCACAGGGATCCACCTGTTAGATGGAGGCACTAAAACCTGCCCTTCAGGAAGCCAAGGGTACGTCCAATAATCCTTCTTGTTCGCCCGTGTGCCTCATTATAACTTTCTTCTGCGCTTGTCCTGGGATTCCTCACAAGGGTCAGTAGCCATGATAGATTTAGGTAACCAGAGTCACCTGCAAAATCGAGGGACAACATTTAGCCACACACTATCCCATATGGCCCACACAATACCCATACCCCAACATATACTGGGTGGGAACCAGGGCTCACCTATTAGCCACACCCTGTGCCTCTGTAGTTGGGCCATCACATTTGGGGTGCTGCTATTCCTCAGGATAAAGGCATCATACACCAACCCTGGATAGTTAGCATTGACATGGAAGATGTACTAGTCCGCCAAGCACACCATCTGGACATTCATTGAGTTGAAACTCTTTTGATTTCTGAACACCTGTTCATTTTGCCGGGGGGGGACAAATGTAATATGTGTACCATCAATTGTCCCAATGATGTTGAGGATATGTCCCATTGCATAGAAGTCAGCTTTCACTGTGGCCAAATCCTCCACTTTGGGGGAAAACAATGTAGATGCACATGTGTTTAATCAGAGAAGACAACACTCTTGTGATCACTATTGAGAACATTGGCTGTGACATTTCTGCTGCCAAGCCCACTGTCACTTGGAAAGAACCAGTTGCCAAGAAATGGAGCACAGATAGGACTTGCACAAGAGAGGGATCACAGTGGGTTGACTGATAGCAGATATTAGCTCAGGCTCCAATTGTGCACACAGCTCTTTGATTGTGGCCCTGTCAAGTCTATAGGTAAGGATCATGTGCCTGTCCTCCATTTTTGCTGAGTCCACCAGGGGTCTGTACATGGGGGTATGTCTCCATCTCCTATTCCTCCACAGCGGTAGCAATCTATGGGGCAAAAGAGTTAGGAGCCGGTCACAAACTGTACATCGTAGCAACAACATTACAATGCATGATGTTACATTTTCATGTATAAGTGGCCTTTGTCCTGTATGTCCAATTTTGAACTGTGATGCAGTTGTTATCCAGGACCTGCCCCCCCCCTGAAATGGCATCCGCCTGTCCTGTGAGGAGGGACAGGTGGAAGTGAGGTAATTCCGCTGACGTTGTGCCCCATTGCGGTAGGCGGTCTTGCAACTCCTCATTGGTTATTATTGGGCCCTATGGGGTGCACTGGCCAATGGTGATGTACGCTGGTGTTGACGTTATGCACCGCCGTGGATGTGACCGCCATTTTCTGTCTGATCACTCACTTGCCACCTGACCTTCAACAGGAGAGGACCTACACTGCATGTGCTGCTGTGACCTGTGTCTGGAACCTACCATGGCTCGTGTGACTGGGGAAAGGGCTCCTGCCTTCAGAGTTGGAGCGACTGGTGGATGGGGTCCTACCCCAGTACGGACTGCTGTAAGGGCCTCCAGACCAACAGGTGAGTACACTATGAGCACGATCCATGGGGCATGAATGCATGGAGTGGTGTGTGTGAAGGCCTCGTGTAGGTGGGGTTGATGGATGTCCCCTGTGCGGAGTGCAGCTTGTGTGCTGGACCCTGTGTGTGCAAATGGCAATGTGAAGGGGTATGGTGGGAAATAAGTGTAACAGGCAGGGCGGTTTGACTGATATATTTTCCTTTGTGCATTTCTCTGTAGGTCAGTGCCCATCAAAAGAAGGGTATATGGAGTGCCATCGCCAAGGACGTGTGGACCCTGGGGGGTCCACATTCGGCAGAGCGCCCACTGTCAAAAGAGGTGGGAGGACCTGAGACGCTGGGCCTGGAAGATCACAGAGGCCCAGCTGGGGATGTCCTTCCAACGAGGATGGGACCATGACCCTCCTAATAGCCCACATATTGGTGCTGGCCTACCCTGGCTTGGATGGGCGATTGAAGGCAGCACAGCAGCCATCAGGGGGTAAGTGCATTCCTAACTCATATTTGACCACTTCCAAGTGAATGAGTGAAGGACTGAATTCTACATCTGAGTGTGTGGGAAGTGTCATGTGTTTCAGTCATTCTGTGCCCACATAGGTTTAGTTGGGTCATGTATTGCCAAGATGTATCCTCATCCATTTGGACTGTGGACCTGGTACTTACCATTTATTCCCCTCAGTCCTTTACTAAAGCATGGCTACCTTTTGCAATTGTTTTGCCTTAGTATGATCAGCTGTAACTACCCAGGTGGGTGTAACTTCACTCAAACAGATAGATCATCCCTATTGTTACCGTTGGAAGGTGGATAGGTTCTAGCACACATTCTGCTATTATGTATCATAGGATATATATATATGTATATATATATATATATATATATATATATATATATATATATATATATATATGAGTGTATGATGCAGTAATAGTCAAGGAACCTAGCTTGAATGTTGCTCACTGATGTGTCACAGCCTTATGTGATGCATTTGTGTCAGCTGATGAAGGCTTATTTCCCTTGGTAAGTGAGTTATATCCATAGCCATGTGTAATGTTATACCACAATTGCCCTAATGCATGTCGAATGCCTGTGTGAATGAACTGCTCTTCCACTCTGGAACAGTATTGTGAATGAGATGTTAGCATGGGACAGCCAGGATGGTGTCCTCATGCATGAGACTTCTGACAATGGTGTCCTTCTGACACAAATAGTAGGAATGGTACTTAGTAAATGGAAGTCCAATCACAGCAATGGAAAAGACAGTCACTTGTCAACATCATCTGTATACTTCCTTCAATGGTCACATCTCACTAGCTGCGTTTTGTAATAAGTCCCTATGACTATGAAAGATCTAACATTTGGGCTCAGTCGTTGTGGCCATGTTATGTTTGAATGTTGTGCTGGTACTAATACAATTGTGTGTAGTTTAGGATGTGTCCACTTAGTGTGGCTTCCCATCATGGATTGTGTTCCGACCATGTTTATCTTTCTGAGTCTGGGTTAACCCCACTGAAAGATGCCATGCTTACCATGTCTACATTGTGTGTAGTGACACAGGTTTTCTTTCTGCTGACATTAAGTGTATTCCATGTAGTGATAGTAGGCTCTGTCTGCCTCCAGCTGCACAATGCTGTTGACAGGGTGATACATAGACCAGGGATACTATGCTCTCACTGCATTGGGCAGGGGATACTTGTTAGTATGTCATTTTTTGGCATTTGTATTTGGTGATTTGGACTATCCAATGTCACTTGATGTAGGTAAGGAATGCTTATACCCGGGTTGCCTGCCTTTATTTTGAAATATTTTTAATGGTCAGGTTATTGAATCCAAGGCAAGGTATTAGTGAGGATGGCATTGGATCTGTGTCAATCTTTAGCTACCTTGGCAATGGCAGTCTATTGCCTGTCTACTGCTTAATTTTAGTTCCAGTATATGACACCCATTATTAGTAGATAGGTCACCTTGGTATGGTTTAGTGAGTGGGGTTGTCATAGGTAATCTGTTCTAATGTGATATGCAATGGTTAGCTCTCATGGTGTGTTTCCCTAATGAATTATTTTGTGTTGGTACATGACGTTGGCATTTTTCAGGCACGCCCTATGGGGGTCAGTTGTCCTTAGGATATGTTTTGTAGATCTGCATCATGATTGAAGTGTTATCATGTGTATGTCCTGACCCCACTTCACTATCTGTTTTCAGCATCAGGACCAGCAGGTGAAGGAGACTGGGTACAGCCGAGTGGGGAAGCTACTGGCCACGGGACATCCAGTCAAGCCACAACAAGACACAACAGACAGTGAGAGACCCAGTGGCACAGAGGGCAAGGGAAGTGCCACAGGGGAGACCGGATTGTCCACTTCATCTTTGGAATCCTCCTTCAGTGGCCACTCCTTAGTGGTGCCAGTCCCATCGGGCCCCCCAGTACCATCTCTGTCTTCCACCCTCCATTCTATCACCCCCTCCCTGTAGCTCCCCACCCAGTTGGCCAGGCCCACCCACCCAAAATGGGGGTGTCTCCTTTGCCCCAGGCACCTCTGCCCCAGCCCCTGTTAGCCCTGCTACCCTCATTGAGGAGGCTATTGACCTCCTGAGGTCTATCTCTGTGGGTCAGTCCACGATTGTGAATGCCATCCAGGGACTGGCAAGCCAGATCCAACAGAGTAATGTGTTCCAGGAGGGCATCCAGAGTGCAATGGCTGGCATATAGAGATCATTTGAGGCTCTGGCCTCCACACTGACGGGAGCCAGTCACCCCTTGTCTTCCGTTCCCCTCCAATTTCCTCTTCTCAGTCAAAATGCCCCCTTCCCCGACCCAGGCAAAGCACACAAACAGATCTTCAATCATCCACCTCAACAGACAAGGGAAGCACAGGCAAAAACAAGCACCACAAGACACACCACAGGTATGCACACAGACAACATCCACCTGCAGACACTCCAACAGTCACAACCTGCCCTGACATCCCATCCACCCCCGGCATCACAGACAAGACACCAGGCACACCTACAGACACCACACCAACATTCAGTGATCCAGCCACCACACCAATCCGACCTGCAGACAGCACCCTGATAGATGCTCAGACATCCACCCTAGTCACCACCCAGGAACCACAACCACTGATTCTCATACATGCAGCACTTCCACCATACCAGCAGTCACCATACAAACAGAAAGCCACACACCCACCCGACAACCCCGAGCACCTCCACACACCCTCAGCCCAAGACACATAAACACCTTCACTCACCCACCCAACAGAAGCCCACCACACACAAGCCCACCTCTCATAAACACACACCCAAAACATCAGCACCTACACATTATAAAACCACTCCCTCATCCTCCACACCCAAACCCCATTCTGATGACTGTCCTCATGTTTCTAAGAAAGTCTTCCTATGTAATCTCAACCTTCTCCCTACTCCACCCCGTGAGACCCCCATAAGATCAGTCACTTTCCCAAAGGCCATCCCTTCCACCTCTAAGGCCTCCCTAACCCCCCCTGCCAGCACCCATGCCCCTCCCCTGACCAAGAGGATGTCTACCCCACCCAAGAACATTCCCCCTCCAAAACCTAGGCCTAAACCCACTCCTCCCAAGCCCAAGCCCAAACCCCCTCCCCCACCACTCCCAATGTCCCCTGAGGTGCTTGGCTGCCCCCTTGATGCCCCCTTGATGCCCCTACCTGTGGAGGTTAGATGGCAGTCAGGAGTCAAGTTGGGGTAGCTTTTAGTGCCTTCGTTGCTCATGGCACTATTGTGGACTTGCCAAAAGCCTTGGACAATGACATTTGTCATATCTATTACATTAAAGACAACCAGTACTTGGTTTTTTGGTTACATCTTTGTCCTGCATTTGGGGCCAGATGTAGCAAAGGTTTTTCCCCATTCTGTGTCTATGGGAAAAAGTGTTTGCACATATGGCTCTTGGGGCCAGATGTAGCAAACGATTGCGACTCGCAAACGGGCCGAATCGCAATTTGTGACAGTGCAAAATCGGAAATGGGATGCAAAAAGCCCATTTCCGACTCGCAAAAAGCGATGGGACCCGTTTGCGAGTCGCATCCGGTGCGACCCCATTTTGCGACCCGCAAATTGCAAGTCGCAATTTGCGAGTCGCAAACCTTATGCAATTGCAACTCGCAAATTGCGACTAGTCGCAAAAAGCCCAGTTTGCATATCCCATTTACCACTAACTCAGAGCAGGTGGTAACCATTACCAAAGTATAAAAGGGGACCCAGAAGGCATCTGGGTTACTCAAGATGGCGGAGATATACCTGATAGCAGTGAGGAGGAGAGTCTACGCAGCCCAGCAGAGGAGGAGGAGGGGCCACAGACAGGAGAAGATATATAGAACCAGGCAGACTCTTTTTCAGCAAACTGAAGAGGAGATCTATGACAAATACCGCCTTAGCAGCGCAGCCATTCTAGAATTAATAAATTTACTGAAACCACAGCTAGAACACAAGAGTCTGCGTGGCTGCGCCATCCCTACGCATGTGCAAGTACTATGCGCACTGCACCTCTTGGCCTCAGGGATCTATCAGGGGGTCATTGCCGTGGCAGGTGGGGTATCCCAAAGTGCAGTGTCAAGGTTCCTCAGGGCATTCCTAGATGCCTTAGTCACGCACATGTCTCACTTCATATACTTACCAAGGAATGAGGCAGAAATTAACAGCACCAAGCTGGACTTTTACCGCATTGCCCACTTTCCTCATGTCATAGGGTGTGTAGATGGGACACACATTCAAATATGCCCCCCTGCTAATCTGGAACACATGTTCTGCAACAGGAAGTGTACCCACTCCCTCAACATACAGGTTGTTTGTGATGCCCATTATGTCATCACGGACATCGTAGCTAAGTTTCCTGGCAGTACCCATGACTCATACATTTTTAGGCATAGTGGGATACATCAACGCCTGGAACGTGGGGAATTTGGAGACGGTCACCTCCTAGGTAGAGCCACAGACACTTGCAGACATACACACAGGTCACTGTTCACGACAATCTGGACTTCCTAACCGTGTACTTTTGTGCCCAACAGGTGACAGTGCATATGCTCTCAGGCCTTGGATCATGACTCCGTTTTTAACACCCAGAACTGAATCAGAGAGGCAATACAACAGTGCGCATAAGAGGACCAGGAACCTGATCGAGCGCACTTTCGGACTGCTGAAGGCAAGATTCAGATGCCTGCACCGCAGTGGAGGCGCCCTCCAATACACCCCCATTACCGCTTTCAAAATTGTGGTCGCATGCGCCATCCTCCACAACATAGCCACCCGACGTGGGCTACCTCTCACCCCTGCAGACCCAGATCCTGATGATGAAGAGCAAGAACAACCACATCGCCATCATGGGGATAGGAGTCTAGCTAATCAAGGCAGACTGAGACGGGACCACATTGCAACGCAATATTTTGGACGGTACGTGTCAACTCCCACCATACTCACCTATTAACCATTTGTTAAGTGGAACAAAAATAACTGTTTTATTAATGTCATGAAGAAACTATATACAAGTTGAAATTGTCCATGGGCAGGAAAATGCCAACCAGTCATGTGGCACATTAACGCCATGTGCCACATTAATCTGTCCTGGCTGTTATCTATGATCTCCTGCCCCTCCTGCCAGCCTGGCTGGTCCCTGCTGCATCCATGGTGCTGTGCCTACCACTCCTCAGCACCCTACTGTGAGTGGCAGAGACACTGCTCACTGTTGAGCCCTCCTCCCAGGTGTATTTGTTAACTTCCTGGCTGTGATGTCATCATCATGTGCCAGGAAGTGTTTCCAGAGTGTTCTGGTATGCTTTCTGGAGTGTTCTGCTGCATCTGCAAGCAATTTTGAAGGTATTCGCAATTTGCGACAACCACTCGCTAATTGCGAGTTCGTTTTTTGCACACTTGCAAACAGCGACCTCGCAAACTGCGGACTCGCACACAGCGTTGCGAGTCCGGCTGCGAGTCGCAAAATTGGATCGCTTTTTTTTCTGGCATTCCAATTTGCGAGTCGCATTTTGCGAGTCGCATCAACTCGCAAAATGCAAGTCGCAATTTTTATTTTTGCTACATCTGGCCCTTGATTCCCTAGGTGTTTGCTGTTCCTGGCTGACATTGGTTTAGTATAAGTATTTGTGTGAGCGTGCTGCTTGCTGATCCATGCATGGTAGTTTGATGTTTGTGGGTTTGTGTGCAGTGCTGTGCTCCCCCAAATGAAGTGTGCGTGTGGTGTGTTAGGTTTGTATGTGTATCATAAATGTTGTTGTCATGGTATTGTGTTGTTTGTGGTGATATGTGTTTGATGTGGTTATGTACAAGTCGACATACTTGGTGTATGCCTTGTAACCTGATGTGGCTATTGTGCACATGTAGTGTGTGTTGTAGAGTATTGTCAGTGCAGACATAAAGTGTGTTGAGTTGTGCTTTTTTGCTTTGCATTTGTGTGCACGTGACTAGTTAGGTGTATGTCCCTCAAGGCTGTCAGGTGTATTGTATGCTGTGTGGAGTGGTGTATGCTTTGTGTACTTCCCTTTCACCCATATGAATGCCCGTGCAGTACCTTTGTTATGGGTAATGCTTGGCTCAGAGTTGTGAATTTGGCCAGTTCATGTGGACATGTTTGTTTTGGCCTGGTTGCAAATGACATCTGTACCAGTACAGGCTCCTTCCATGTGCTCTTGCTGCTGTCTTCATTGCTACACCAATCTTGTTGGGGTGTGTCACCTTGTGCCTTTGGTATGTTTGTGTGTGTATATTGTGCATGACCTAGTTGAGCCTCTGGGCTGTGTGTGTGATGTGTGTGACTGCTGTGTGGTTTGATGGAAGTGTTTTGTCTCCATGATGACACATAGATATATATGTGTGTTGTATGTGTGTCTAGTTTGTGGCCAATGTTGAGTGTTTGTGTGTGAATTCTATTTGTATGCATGGTGTTGTTGTGAATTTGTATGCTGTGTGGGGTTGTGCGAGACTGCAGCTGTGTTGTGTTGCTGTGCATATATGTGTGGTATTGAAATGCAACGTGCGTATGTGCGACCTGATGTGTGCATATACTTGATACTGTATGTAAGTTTGTCGATGTGCTGTGACGTGTGTGTGCTGCCCCTCAAACCCCCCTACCTATGTTATTGGTTGTTACATAAGAATGTATAACATTTCACAGTTGACACAGTGCGTGTGTGTTTACTTACGGTTGTTGTCGTCCTCGTTGGAGTGGATTCCTTTGTCTTCTTGTGAGCAGGATTAGCGGGATCCATGGAGTGCCTCGGATGTGTATGGCTTCCTGGAGGTGAGCATTTTCCCTTGTACTGTTTGTTTCTGCCTCTTGATCCATGGTGGTCGGAAGGCCACCATCAACATAGCAGTCATGGGACTGCCAAACTCGTAATCAGCCCCTTAGTTGCCAGACTGTGGAGAGAAGAGAATTTTTCTACTTGCCACTTTTGCTGCTGTTCAAGCCGTGGTGTGATAAATCACAATTACTTGGAGACTACGGCCCTCATTATGACTTTGGTGAGACTGCCGAAGCCATGGGTGCCAGAAGACCGCCAGTGCTGGTGGTCTTCCACCTGCCATAATATGGATAATGCTGACTTTCCACCATATTTAGAGTAGAAATTTGGCAGCCATGACGCCATATTTTGACCATACAGACGGCCTGGCGGTGTCCTGCTGGTGGGGCAATGCTGGCGGTAGCAGCACCCCTTGCCGTTCCCTGCCCGATGACCTTCTCCGCGGAACAGGTAAGTCAGGTGTCTGTGAGGGGAGGTAATGGAGGGTGGGGGGTGTTGTGTGTGAGTGTGTGGTGTAAGCGTGTGTGTTTGAATGTGTGTGTGGATGCGTCAGTGAGTGTTGCAGTGTATGTGTGGTTTTATGCATGTGAATGAATGTGTGTATGAATGTTACAGTGAGTATGTGTGTTTGAATGCGAGTATGGATGAGTATTAGTAAATGCATGTATGGAAGTGGTGGTGCATGGGTGCATTTGTTGTGCGTGTGGATGTGTGTGTGCATGATTGCAGGTAGCGGGGTTGGGGTTTGGGGGTGAAGTGACTCTAGGGGATGTGGGGGGCACTCTGACTCTAAAGAGGGTGAGGGGTTGGGGGTGCTGTGACTCTAGTGGGAGTGAAGGGTTAGGGAAGGCAATGTGACTCAAGGGCAGGTAGGTGGTGGGGTTGGGGAGTGCTGTGACTCTAGAAAGGGTGGCGGGGTTGGGGGTGCTGTGACTCTGGGGGGGCAGGGTGGGAGCTTAGGTGTTTGCTGAGGGGGTGTGGGAGAGCCTTCTACCGGTGACAGGGAAGGAATTCCCTGTCACCGGTAGCCCTAACGCCAAGGTTTTCGTGGTGGTGGTACCACCGTAGAAAGCATGGTGGTAGGCCAGCTCTTAATACTGCTGGCGGTCATGTGTGGACCACCGGGTGGGAGATGCACATCTCCGAACCGGCGGTTCATACTTCCATGGCGGTATGAGTGGAGATGTGGTTGGTTGGCTGCATCCAACCCGCAACTCTCATAATGTGGCAGTATACACCACCAGCCTGTTGATGGTGATACCACCACATTAACCCTGGCGGTCAGAATGAGGGCCTGTGGCTCCTATATAAAATCTTTCAACACTGTGGAAAAGAGCATTGAGTGCTTAGGCTTTCCAAACTACTTGTGAATGTTGAAAGACAAGAATGAACAGGAAGAGACGATTGCTGCTGAGATAGCTAAGGATAGCTCCCAAAGCAGCCAAAGTTCAGGACCACTGAGTCAAGATCCTCTTGGAGAATCAATTATTCAAAAAAAAGCAGCCATAGCTATGAATGGGGAGAGACTACAATGCAGCAAGCAAGAGAGGAAACAGCTGATTTCAAATTCTTAGTAACACAACTAAACAAATGAACATAAAGAAATGTATATTGAAGTAAAAGATTAAAAAAGAGCATGGATTTCTGCATGAGAAGAAACCATGTGAATGTTCCTCATTTAAGTCAATACTACTATATTTGAGTGGACAAGCAGGCATTGGGAAATGTTTTTAATTAAAGTTCTCACTGCTTATATACAGAGGACTACGCAATCAAATTTGTCATCTGTAGTAACAACACCAACAGGATTAGCTGCATATAACAGTAAGGAATTATTTTACATTAACTACTTATGCTACCTGTTGAATGTGATTTTAAATGAGAATACCAGAAACTATCTGGTGAAGCTTATCATGAGGTGTCAAGTGTACTGAAAAAACTGAGGGGCATATTTACAAGCCCCTAGCACCACCTTGCACCATATTAGCATAATTTGTTTACGCTAATGTGGCCCAATGAGGCCTAAATCCTGGCACTATACTTACAAAGTGGGACAATGCATACATTGCACCTCTTTGTAACTACTTGCGCTACATTATGCCTGCATCAGGCATAATATATGCAAAGAAGGCATTCCCCCGTTGGGGGGGGGGGTGAAAAATGGCACAAGGAATTCGAAGAGATTTACTTGTGTTGTTTTGTACGGCACTTTAATGTCTGCTCAGAGCAGGCGTTAAAAAGGGGCTTTCATTATTTAGAATGTGCCCCTATGTACTCTGCAGGAGCAGCGCCAATATTTTGGCTCTCCTCCTGTAGAGTACATCAATAGCGTCATGAAAAAGGGCGCTATTGTCCCTTACCTCGCACCATGGTGTGCCATATTTAAAATATGGCTCACACATGGTGGCGTTAGGGGGGGCGCTAACGGGCGCAGGGAAAGTAGAGCTCCACTCAGTGCAGCGCCACGTTCAATAAATCTGCCCCTGAATGATTTAATCATTTATGAGGTGAGCATGGTGAAAGAATCCACGCTGAGGCGGTGAGTTTGAAAATGCGTCTGTTTAATAACAGATGTTAAATCCTGTAAAACCGGAAGGGAGACACCGCAACCGCCGCTGCCTCCTCCGCGCTCCGCTCCCTTCTCTCTTGATTCTGTTCCTAACGCCGACACGCACGAATCTCCATCGCACGGCGTGCGGAACAGAATCAACAGAATACAACACACCCCCTTTTCTTCAAAATAAAATAACATCAACATATTTTACAACATGAAAACTTTAGCCTAACATGAAAAGACATATGACAATAAATGTAACACATCGATACAAAATGACTAATTATGAAGAATAAAAATATTGACAATACAAAGAAAGTATATCTTAAACAGAAGCACATTGCCAATGTTACTGTTCGACATAATCATCTAATATCTTAGGCCTTCTTAACATTGACCTGTCCCTCACCTTCACACCTTCATGCTCTCTCTTACCCAGTGAGGTTTCACTAGTGCTAGTATTATCATCCACACTGTTACCCGATTAATTTCCCATGTCGAGCAACTTCTCCCGTCTACCCCCTACAGGCACCCTTATAACCTTCCCACGGTTCCACACATTACCATCACTCAGCAACACAGCGTACCTATAGACTTTTCTCACCTCCAAAGGCTCTGAAAACTTAGACTCCCCTTTAGCTGCCCACGCACCCTTCACTACTCGCACCCAATCACCAACCTTGTAATCACCAGGTATTTCACTCATATTAAACTTCCTACTCACCACACCCTTTGACAACAATGCCCTCGGTCTTCTACCTCTCATGACCTCGAAAGGTGACTTCCTCGTCACACTGTGGGGAGTTGTACGGTACAACCAAACTAGGTCCTTCACTGCCTTCCGACAATTTATACCATTATAGATCGCTAATTGTATCCCCTCTTTCAGCGTCCTGTTCCACCTCTCCACCAAACCATTACTCTGTGGATAATAAACAGATGCTCTGATGTTCTCTATATCAAATTTGCATAAAAACTCTTTCATAACATTTGATACAAATTGCACACCATTGTCAGAAACTATCATCTCCGGAACACCTTCTATATCAAATAAATCTGACAAGAACTCCACAACACACACAGTATTTATGTTTTCTACAAATTTCACGACTGGCCACCTGGAAAAATAGTCCACAACCACCAAAGCATATTTTGGCACACTTCCCAAAATATTAAACGGACCCATAATATCAATGGCTATTTTTTTCCACGGCCCATCCGATTTGTCGGACACCACAAGATCCTTTTTAACAACATTTTGTGACTTATCGCTCCATGCACACAACACACACTCCCTTACATGATGTTCCACATCCCTATCAAGCCCTGGCCACTAGTACTCCGATCTGATTAATCTTTTAGTTGCGCTCATTCCGAGATGGCCCTCATGAGCCAATTCCAATACTCGTTCCCGCAAGCCAGTAGGAACCACCAACAGCTCGCCCCTGAACATAACTCCATCCACCATACACAACTCTACACCAACTTGACGGAAATACTCTGTATCGCAAGAATCACTACCTCTACTTGGCCACCCATGGCGGCAATAACCCATCACTTCTTGCAGCACAACATCTTTTTGAACCATAGACACCCATTCCTCATGTGAAATTCTACCCTCCGTCACACATCCAATATCCACACCAACATATGCTATGAGTTCTTCATCTTCAGGTTTTCCCTTTGCACCCAGCACTGAACGCACAGGAAGCCTAGACAGACAATAGGCCAACACATTTTTTTTTCTCCAGGAAAATACACCAAATCATAATTGTACTCCAACATTCTGGCAACCCAACGAGCAATTCTAGGAGTTGCCCTACCTGCTCCTTTAGTCAAAAATACCTCTATTAATGGACGATGATCAGTACGAATCACAAATTTTAAGCCCCAGACATACTTGCGGAAATGGTCAACACCCCACCAACACGCCAATGCCTCCTTTTCGATGGTGGAATAGTTCATTTCTGACGAACTCAACGGTCTGGAAGCATATGCAATTGTCACTTCTTCTCCCCCTCTTCTTTGCATTAACACCGCACCCAGCCCAACGGAACTGGCGTCCGTATTAATAATGATCTCATCCCTGGTGTCACACGGCTTAAGAGCTGGAGCTGAGGCAATTTGTTTTTTCAACAAACAAAACTCCCTCTCACAATCCTCACTCCATACAAATTTCTCCCTCAAGCATAATGACTTTCTCATGTGCACAGTTTTGTCAGCAAACTTGGAAATAAACTATGAGTAATATTCCGCTAGACCTAAAAATGACCTTAATTAATCTTTGCTAGCTGGAGAAGGTGCGCTCTCTATTGCCTCTACTAAATTAAGTTTAGGCGAAATTCCATCCCTATTAATGCAATGACCCAAATACTCCACTTCTGGCACACTCAATCTGCATTTCTCCAACTTGATCGTCAACCCGATCTCCTTTAAAACAATCAACACCTTTCTCATAGCTTCATCATGTTCTTTCTGGTCACTACCAAACACCAAGATATCATCTTGAAAGTAAGTTACACCTGAGATATCCTTCAGTAAATGGTGCATTGCCCGTTGAAATACAGACGACGCTGATGCCAAGCCGAAAGGCATGTGCCTAAATCTGTATGCCCCCTCTGGAGTAGTGAAAGAGGTTAATGCTCGTGACTCAGGGTGTAACTCAATCTGATGATACGCAGATGATAAATCCAAAGTAGAAAATACACTTGCCCCTTCACTGTAGATAACATCTCACTAATATTGGGCAGAGGATGCCTATCCACCCATATAGCAGCATTAAGATCGCGCAAATCCACACACAAACGCATGTCACCATTGGCCTTCTTAGCAATCACCACTGGCGCCAACCACTCAGACGCTTCAATTTCTTCAATTACACCTTGCTCGGATAACTTGGATAATTCACGTCGTAATTGTTCCTTCATCACAATGGGAACTGGACGTGGTTTATGCGCCTTAGGTACAGCATCCCGCTTTAAAACGATTTTATGCATAAAACCCTTCAACTTTCCTAGCTTGTAACTAATTACTTGAGGGAATTCCTCTACAAAGTTAGACCTATGCACCATGTGTACATTAGACTTCGAACCCAATACTTGATCAGGGTGATTTGGATCAAGAATTATGCCAAGGTCTTTTTGTTGCGGCCAACCTAATAAATTAGTACCCTCCTCCACAAAATACACTTTAGAGTTGACAACTGTCCCTTGAAACTCCAGTGACGCGTCCATATACCCCACAAGCTCAATGGGTTTGTTACCATAAGCTAGTAATCGTACATCCGGTGGTTTGATCTCATGAGACGGAAAACTTGAAATGTTTTCTTTTCCAATTAAAGTATATCTTGCCCCTGAGTCAGCCATCACGAGTATATCTACCCCATCAATTCTAACTACGCGATGTGGACCACAAGAACTCACACTCCCAACATCCACTACCTGCAAAATAAATTGCTGGCTGTCAATGTCCTCACTATCACTCCCCACTGAATTGATTGCACCTCTACCCCTCCTTGTACTCATCTGCCTCCCTTTGCACACCCTTGCAAAATGTCCCTTGGACTTGCACTTCCTGCACACTTGTCCAGCCGCAGGACAACAAACATCAGTCGCAATGTGTCCCTTAAGGCCACATTTGTAACAAATAATGTCCTTCCTTCCATCCATCTTCCCAGAAGTTCCAAATGTATCTTTTTTCTTGAACTTAGAATCTTCTGCATTGACCACGTTCACAACTCCAGACGTGGTAGATAGTTCCTTTAAGCCATCATTCGTTATTTCAACCCTTTTGATAAAGTCTATGGCTTTTTGTTGTGTCAAATCTTCTGTATTCAACAGTTTTTCCTGAATTTTTCTATCATTAACTTTTAAAACCAGTTGGTCTCTCAGCATTTCATCCTGAAAATGACCATAATTACAAGTGGCTGCCAAAATCCTCAAACTTGCCACATAGCTTTCCACAGACTCTCCTGGCAATTGGCTCCTTTTTAAAAATTTAAAACGGTCCACAACAACATTTTTCTTCTTTCCAAAATTGGAGTTTAACTGTTCCATGGCAACCTCATATTCATCCTCATCCTGGTCTCCATCCTCATAAGGGTATGGTAAATGTTTCAAAATGCGTCTTCCTTCCGCACCCAAACAATGCTTCAACATGGCCAGTTTCTGGATGCCGTAAACATGTCTCCACCCACAGCCAGGACATACGCTTCAAAACCTTCTTTCCAGTCCTCCCAGGCTACAATGGGTTCCCCAGGAGTGTTCAAGAAAAAACTTGGTGCAGTAAATCCTTCCATTTTCTCAATAAACTTGTCTTACTACCACAAAATGTCACTTCCAGTTGTTTAATATAAAAGTGCAGCTCCAACCCCTTCAAAAGTTAAATTGTTGCCAGGATAAACAATATCTAGGCTTGAAAATAGCCAAATCAATAATGTCACCGGTTGCCTAGCAACATTCTGGGCCCAGAAACTTTCTGAGAAAGCTACTCACGGTTGCTAGGCAACTACAGTTCACCAATTCTTGCCGTTGGAAAACCTTCAGGAAATGCTTTGCCTTGTTGCTAAGCAACACTATAATCCTTCCTGCTGCTTCCCTTGAAACAGGGTTAATTACCAAATGAAGGTGCTGCCTCACGAAGACAAATAGCAGGATTCACGAAGCCACGAAAAAAATAATCCACTTCTGAAGTCTCTTGTCTCTCCTCCCAGTCAGCAGTACACCCTCGTCGCCAGTGAAAGAATCCACGCTGAGGCGGTGAGTTCGAAAATGCGTCTGTTTAATAACAGATGTTAAATCCTGTAAAACCGGGAGGGAGACACCGCAACCGCCGCTGCCTCCTCTGCGCTCCGCTCCCTTCTCTCTTGATTCTGTTCCTCGCGCCGACACGCACGAATCTCCATCGCACGGCGCGCGGAACAGAATCAACAGAATACAACACATGGTATTGAACTTAATGCTTGCGTTCACGCACTGAAGAATGCAGCAGATTTTAAGAACGGTCTATGATGTACTTTTTGGAGGAAAACACTTAGATGGTCATTACAACCCTGGCGGACGGTGTTAAAGCGGCTGTAAGACCGCCAACAGGCCGGCGGTAAAAAAATTGGAATTATGACCGTGACGGAAACTGCCAACAAAGACAGCCACTTTAACACTCAGCCCGCCACAGCGGTACAGACAAACAGCGCGACGGTCACCGCCAACAGACAGGTGGAGGACAATGTACCGCCCACAGTATCACAACCTACCAATCCGCCACCTTTTCCAGGGCGGATTCACCGCGGATAAAAACACGGCGGAAACAGGAATTTTGAAGGGAAAATGCTCACCTCTACACACTCCACGAGGAACGAGGGCACCATGGACCGGGAACTCCATATTCTCCCTGCGATAGTCTTCCTGCTCCTATACGAGGATCATCAACGCCGGCGGCGAAGACCACGGTGAGTACTGCACCTATGACATAGGGGAGGGGGGGAGGCAAAAACACAGGGACACACACAACCAACATCCCAACCCCCACCGCGACCCTCACCCACTACAACACACACACCAATGCATATCTATACATTACAGTAACACCCCCCAAGACTCCCGGAAGAATGCAAAGACAAAAGGAAATGAGTGGAACCATTGTAATATATCAAAATACAGTAAGCAAATGTATACATATATATATATGTACACAATAAACAAAATATACACCACGATTAGTAGTGCAGGTATTGCACCATTCATAGTCTGTGGACCACTGGGCCCAAAATGCTACCATCAGATACCTGATCAAAACGGAGAGAACACTGCAGGGGCATCAGATCGAAATACAACAGGCACCTCAGGGGGAAGGGAAGGGGGCACCTCAGCCGGATGAGTGCACTACGCCAGATCCACGAGGGGGCTCCATGCCCATTGATGTATCCTGGGGAGTGCAAAGCCACAGTCTCTCAAGTCTCTACAGTGGGTGGGTTTGCCCACTGTACCATCCTGGGGAGTGCAAAGCCACAGTCTCTCAAGTCTCTACAGTGGGTGGGTTGCCCACTGTACCATCCTGGGGAGTGCAAAGCCACAGTCTCTCAAGTCTCTGCAGTGGGTGGGTTGCCCACTGTACCATCCTGGGGAGTGCAAAGCCACAGTCTCTCAAGTCTCTACAGTGGGTGGCTTGCCCACTGTACCATCCTGGGGAGTGCAAAGCTACAGTCTCTCAAGTGGATAACAGTCTCCACTGGTTCTGGAGGGGGCATGGTGCCCAGCGTGCTTCATCCTGTGCAGGACAGACGGAGTGTATGCAAGTTTCCACTGGTTCTGGAGGGGCCATGGTGCCCAGAGTGCTTCATCCTGCCAAGGACTGAAGTAGTGGATGTATCTCTCCACTGCTTCTGGAGGGGGCTTTGTGCCCAGAGTGCTTCATCCTGCCAAGGACTGAGGTAGTGGATGTATCTCTCCACTGGTTCTGGAGGGGGCTTTGTGCCCAGAGTGCTTCATCCTGCCAAGGACTGAGGTAGTGGATGTATCTCTCCACTGGTTCTGGAGGGGGCTTGGTGCCCAGAGTGCTTCATCCTGCCAAGGACTGTTCTGGAGGGGGATTTGTGCCCAGAGTGCTTCATCCTGCCAAGTACTGAGGTAGTGGATGTATCTCTCCACTGGTTCTGGAGGGGGCTTGGTGCCCAGAGTGCTTCATCCTGTTAAGGACTGAGGTAGTGGATGTATCTCTCCACTGGTTCTGGAGAGGGCTTTGTGCCCAGAGTGCTTCATCCTGCCAAGGACTGAGGTAGTGGATGCCTTTCTCCACTGGTTCTGGAGGGGGCTTTGTGCCCAGAGTGCTTCATCCTGTGCAGGACAGACGGAGTGGATGCCTTTCTCCAATGGTTCTGGAGGGGGACTGGTGCCCAGAGTGCAGCACACACCCCGTGACGGTCCCAGTTGCGTCACTGCCCCTGCCGCAAATGGGGTAGCGGTGCATTCCATGGCGGTCTTTGCCCTGTTCAGCGGTCCCTGGCCTGTTCAGCTGTGCTTGAGTTGCCTGTGTCAGACCTGTTCAGCAGTGCATTCCATGGCGGTGTTTGCCCTGTTCAGCGGTCCCTGGCCTGTTCAGCGGTGCTTGAGTTGCCAGTGTCAGACCTGTTCAGCGGTGCATTCCATGGCGGTCTTTGCCCTGTTCAGCGGTCCTTGGCCTGTTAAGCGGTCTTTGCCAGGGCGGTCCTTCAGTGCCCAGCAGGACTGTGGCTGGCGGTCCTTCATGGGTCAGCTGGGCTGTGGCTTGCGGGGCCTTCCTGGCCAGCTGGGCTGTGGCTGGGGGTGGCCTCCTGGCCAGGTACGATGGGGCTGGCCTCCTGGGCAGTGACTCTGGCGGTGGCCTCCTGGCCAGTGACGATGGGGCTGGCCTCCTGGGCAGTGACTCCGGCGATGGCCTCCTGGCCAATGACGATGGGGCTGGACGGGGCTGGCCTCCTGGGCAGTGACTCCGGCGGTGGCCTCCTGGCCAGTGACGATGGGGCTGGCCTCCTGGGCAGTGACTCCGGTGGTGGCCTCCTGGCCAGTGACGATGGGGCTGGCCTCCTGGGCAGTGACTCCGGCAGTGGCCTCCTGGCCAGTGACTATGGGGCTGGCAGTGGCCTCCTGGGCAGCAGGGATGATGGTGGTCTTCCCCGCCGTGCTTCTCCTTCCAGACTTTGGAGATTTCTTCTGGCCCTTCCCCACCTTGGGAGGAGTCACAGCTGAGTCAAAACTCCCCCCGGGACCCTTGTGAGCGGCTTTGCTGGCTGGAGTCTACCCCCTCTCCCGCCGGGCACTGTCCAACTTCTGGTGCTTCACGGGGGGACTGGCTGTGCTCTGGCTCCGTGCCACACTGGCTGGCCTGGTGGCCGGTGCACTCCACATACCTGTAACAACAGGCACCACTGGTCCCGGAGATTTTTTGGCTGAGGTGCTAGTACGGGACCTATGAGTTGGAGGGGGGGGGGGTGGGGGGAAATAGATTAAGGGGGGACAGGAAAAGTTGTTTGGACACACTGGGACAGGTAGCTGGAGGGGGTTTGGGAGTGGAGGAAGAGGTGGTGGTTATAGGAGGTGTAACTTTTGTGGATTTGGGTGCAGGTGCATGGGCTGGAGGCTGTCGTGAGGTGGATGGCTGTTGGGTGGGTGTGTGCCTGCGTTTGTGTATCTTGGGAGGGGGCGTCACAGACACACTGGGAGAGGACACAGGGGACGTGGAAATGGTAGTGGGGATGGTGAGTGCATGTGAGCGGGGTGTGGTGGTGGGTGTGCTGGTGCGGGACGTAGTGGCTGTAGTGGTAGTGCATGCAGGTGTGAGCGTGTGGCGGTGCCTCCTGTCCACTAGCGCCGGCGGAGGTGGCGGGCAGTTCATCGTCCATGCTAGTGTCAGGGGCCCCTTGGAGTGCCACAGTGTCCCTCCTGGTGTTAAGTATTTCCTTCAGCACCCCTACAATGGTGCCCAGGGCGGACCTGATGGTTCTGAGTTCCTCCCTGAACCCCAAATACTGTTCCTCCTGCATGCGCTGGGTCTCCTGAAACTTGGCTAGGACCGTTGCCATCGTCTCCTGTGAGTGGTGGTATGCTCCCATGATGGAGGAGAGGGCCTCGTGGAGAGTGGGTTCCCTTGGCCTGTCCGCCCCCTTTCGCACGGCAGCCCTCCCAGTTCCCCTGTGTTCCTGTGCCTCCGTCCCCTGGACCGTGTGCCCACTGCCACTGCCCCCAGGTCCCTGTTGTTGTTGGGGTGGTGGGTTATCCTGGGTTCCCTGTAGTGGTGGACACACAGCTGATTGACGTGTCCTGGGGACGGAGGTATGGGCCCGCTGGTTGGGTGCTGTGCTGGTGTTACCAGAGGGTGGAAGGTCTGTGGTGGGCTGTGCCTGTGTGAGGGGAACCGACTGTCCCGAGGCCCACGATGGTCTGGGCTGGTCGTCTGGATCCAGTTGGACAGAGCTGCTGTCATCACTGTGGGCCTCTTCTGTGGGTGGGGTGGAGATGTCTGGGCCCTCCTGTCTGGTGACGTTGGGTAGGGGTCCTGCAGGGGTGTAAAAACATGATTATTGCATCTGTGTGTGTCATGGTGTGCAATGGGTGGGTGACCGTGTACCCCAGTGCTAGCATTCTTGTGTGGGAGCTTGTGTGATGATGGTTGAGGGGGGTGTTATGGGTATGTGCAGTGGGCATGCTTTATTGATGGGTGTCCATGCTTTGTTGTTGCATGCAGGGCTTGGTGTTGGGATGTGTGGTTTGTGTTATTAGTACATTTGTGAGGAGTTGGAGTGATGGGGAGGGGGCAAGGGTGGGAGTCTGTGATAACATGCAGGTAGGTTGGGGGATATGATAGTTAAAGGTTTGCCTTACCAGAGTCCATTCTCCACCGACTCCTGCGAGGCCCTCCGGATGCAGAATCACCAAGACCTGCTCCTCCCATGTTGTTAGTTGTTGGTGAAGAGGTGGGGGTCCGCCGCCAGTCCGCTGAACCGTGATGTGGTGTCTTGAGACCACGGAACGCACCTTCCCCCGTAGGTCGTTCAACCTCTTCCTGATGTTGTCCCTATTTCTTGGGTGCTGTCCCACTGCGTTGACCCTGTCCACTATTCTTCGCCATAGCTCCATCTTCCTTGCAATTGAGGTGTGCTGCACCTGTGATCCAAATAGCTGTGGCTCTACCCGGACGATTTCCTTCACTATGACCCTGAGCTCCTCCTCCGAGAACCTGGGGTGTCTTTGCCGTGCCATGGGGTGGTGTAGGTGATGTGTGGGGTGGTGTGTGTGATGATAAGTGTGGTGATATGTAGTGGTGTGTGGTGTTTTGTGTGTGGAAGTTGTGTGGGTGATGGTGTTGATTGCCTGCGGCTGCTAGTTTGTGGATGGTGGTGTCTGTCTCTGGCCTTCTTTCTGAATATTTTTTTTCGTAGGGGTTTGTGGATGATGTGGGTGTGTGTTTTATATTGTATTGGGTATGTGGGAGTGGTGTGTGTATGTGTATCAGGTGTGTGTATTTCGAATTGTCCAATGTGGCTGTGTTTTGTAACAGTGTGTGTATTTTGAGCGCTGCGGTGTGTACCGCCAATGGAATACCACGGTTGAAAGACCGCCGCGTGGATTTGTGGGTCGTGATAGCATGGGCGTATTTCTGTTGGCGTGACAGTGGAGGTTTTGTTATCGCCAGTTTATCACTGACCTTTGGTGTGGCGGACTTGTGTGGGTGTCTGAATTTTGTCGGATTTCGAGATGTGGGTCGTAATAGCTGTGGCGGATTTCCGCAGCTGCGGCGGTGTGTTGGCGGTCTTCTGCGCGGCGGTAAGCGGCTTTTACCGCCAATGTTGTAATGACCCCCTTAATCATGTTTGGTGACCTTATGCAACTAACCTTTGTAAAAGGACAACCTGCTTTTAAACACTTCTCCACAATGAAACAAGAAATTCTTTGAGGAGTATTGGCAATGTATATATTTGGTTAAACTTTGAATTTAATGAACTAGTGAAAAATATACAAGAAGCATCTGATGTACATTATGGACATATTTTTAAGAACATTAGAATAGGATTTCAAACAAAGGAAAGAAAATATGCTTTAGAAAAATTGACTGATCAAGAAACTGTGTCCATCTAAAATCACAGCAGACAAACTAATGTAGAATTTCCATTGTCTGTTTAATGCCAACACTTGAAGAGTGCTCCAACTTCAACGAACAACTACTAAAACTGGAGAAACAAGATATTTTGTAAATGACTGCTATCTATAAAATGGAACATCAGGGAGTGACAACACTGCTTGCAGAGAAACTACAATCAAAATTAGATTTTTTTAAAGAAATCTCTATCCAAAACTGCAGGAATAGGGAAGAGCTTACGCATCTGCAAGAACTGTTGAGTAATTTTGCAATGTAATGTTAATGTTGAGGGAGGGTTAGTGAACAGTGCAATGGGTACACTTTTTGATTTCACTAATTTTCCAAATAGAGATGTGGTAGAATATTTGGTTATAAAATGTGATCAGATTAATGATGTGAAGCAGATTGGCCAATGTATTGTACGTTTTTGCTTGTAAAAGATTTATATTTCATGCAACACCTCTCTTTAGCATATGCTGTAACTATCCATAAATCTGAAGGATTAAGTGTAGCTTCAGCTTTTATCAATATTGGAAGTACAATATTTAAGGAGGTATGTGATATGTAGCATTATCTTGCATTAGAACATTGTCCAAAATATTTTTGGTTGATTTTAATGATAGGAAAGTTAGTGCTGACGTAAGCTGTTTAAGAGAGTACAATCAGTAAAGACATTGCTATGTTCCTCATTTAGGTCAATACGCTATGTATGAAAAATTTCCAAAGCGGAAGCTTGCAAAAGAGTCAACAGATGTTCAAGAAAAGAAGGTAAACAGTGAAAAGCTAGGTGTTAAGAAGAAAAAGGTAGAAAATGAAGGGGATATTTTAGGTTACCGTTTGAAAAACAGATCAGGTGTCAACTGCAATGCAAATGTTATTCTCTATGTATTCTTTCATTTACTCCATCTGGTAAATGAAATACAAAATGAAAAAAAGATAAGCGATTATGTTCTAAACTCTATCTTTTTCTCTAATGTTTACTAACTGATACGACTGTAATCCATGCTGCTTCAAGCATTCAAGACCTTGTAAAAACATGTAGTGAATCTGTAGTGTTTACTTTCAACAGTCAACAAGTTGCACAAGAATGTATAATGGTCATCCTTGGAATATTAGAAAAAGAAGTAAATATTGACTTATTTGGACTAACTTACTCTTTGAGGTGTTTTGAGGATTGTTCTTTTTCTTATGTGTTTGTTCTTTGTGGTTTTTATTGGTGCTTACTCCCGCCTGTGTTACTAGACCTTGGCCTGCCATCCCTCAGTTTCAGAAGTATAGGAAAAAGGAAAGGGGAGTTAACAAACAAGAGGGACAAGTGCCTATTACAAGTAACACTGTGTTATAATTTCATTCCAAAGTGTTGAAGGCGTTGTATGAGGAAATGTCCAACATTTAGGAACTACTTACCCAGTTCCCGCAGCCCTCAGTACTGCCACTCCTGTTTTAGATCATATTTCTATTATTATTGTGGGTGTTTCCCTGGATCAGATGCAACCATCAGCCACTACCTGTCAGGAACTGTTGGAGGGTGCTGGCTAGACAAAGGAGGCAGAATACTGGCATAGAGCTTCCCAAGATCACACCACAGGAAGTCAGAGGGGATCCAAGAGGGAATCTCTGTTCAAGGGAATAAGAGAAATAAGGATCAGAAAGAACAAGCATTCAAGAGGCAATGTGGAATCCAGACTAACACCCCAGGAAAACATGTATTTATATCAGCATAAACAATAAAGGGAATGTGGGATGAAGCATGCAGGAGATCTAAACGGTAAGACTGAAGCACAGTATGTTCCTCACCCACAATTGCTGTTACAGATTCTGACTGCTAATACCAATCTATTGGATAAACATTCAAGGGCAGTGGAGGGTCTGTGGAGCTGACCGCTATGGTGATGTTCTAAAAGTAACTGAAAGACAACACTCTCAGTAGACAAGAAACGCCATTGAAGTTGTCAGCTTAGCCCACAAATCCTGACCATCAAACAGGATAGACAAGGAGCTAGCAAGGAGGAGTGCTTGACAGGAAAGAAGGGAAAACAAAGGGCACGCTGGACAGAAAGCAAGTGATAAACATACAAGAAAACTAGAAGCAATACAGAAAGTAAATAGCAAACTAAGAACTGGAACAAAGAATTGGAAAGAAAGGCAAGGACTGTGAAAAGGAACATACAGAAGGATAGGCTTCAAGGAAGCACAAGGAGTGCTGGTGCAGGAATCAAGGAAACAGCAGGAGGAATTAGTTCAAGGAATAAGGAATAGCTGAGGCTCAGGAGTCAAGTAGCACTGCAGGGAGTGGAATACAGGAACGAGGATTTGTTAAGGCTCAAAAGACAAGGAATAACCACAGCTCAGTAACAAAGAATAACTACAGTTCAGGAGCAGGAGCAAGGACATAATTATGACTCAGAAACTTCCGGAAACAAGGTTTCACTGGAAAACAATTACAATAACTAACTGTGGGATGAAGGAAGTTGAGGCTTAAAAGGGCTCACAGAAATCACATGCATCAGATGTGAGCAGGCTGGCAGTAGCCAGCCACAGGTGTTCTGAATCCTCCATCCATCCTTGGCCTGGAGGGGTGGAGATGAAACAGGGAGCTGGGAATTCTAGGTAATGGAGTTCCAAGCATGAGCAGACTGGCTTCTACAAAACCAGGCATGGATTGGAGAATGGATGGTAATATGCAAATAGAGTTCAAATTACGGGAAGTCAACATATGGATGCAGAGGAAGGTTTGGAAGCTTATTAGAGCATTGTAAAGTCCCACAATTAGTACTCCTGGAGAGGGGCACGAGAGTGTGAGCAATAAATCTTGACACTTCTGCCACACATTATGAATTATTGAGCTATCTCCGAGCTCAACACAGAGCCATTGATGAATAATACAGGTCCTAGAACAGTCAAATTAAGGAGGGTAATGGGGGAACAGGAGCTAGACCCAAAGTCAGCAGGTGGACACACAAGATCTGTCAAAATCCAGCCCCTGATAGAGTAGTGAGCAAGTAAAGGGGCAAATCCTCAGTGGATGAAGGAAATTTTCCTCTATCCATCGTCCTCATAAACCAACTTGAAAGTAAGGGCCTGGGGGCCTTAGATGCCCTTAGAGAGTTGTAGAGCTAGATTCTAGGGTTACCTCCTAGGAGAGGGAATTAAGGACATCTCAATACAGTTGGATCCCTTAGCCCAGGAACATATATCTTTGTCCACCTCCTCTGTGCCTTCCTCTATGCCCCCAGTAGCTCTTAGTGCCCTGGAGAGCATTACCCCCTCTGACTATAATGGGGGAGTGGCAAAGCCAAGTGCCCAGCTCAATGACGACCCTTTCTCATATGACTCCACCTGCCCCCCCATCTACCGGTCATAGGAAAAGTAACGAGGTCCTCACCCTGTTACATACCCCAGCCAAATCTTCATGGCACCTGACAACCAGAGCAAACACTTTTGTCCATTAGATAAACTGGCCTTGAGGTCTATACATAATGAGGTGGTGTAGGAGGCTAGCCTGGTTTGTAGTGGGTACCTTGTGTACTTACACCTTATACCAGGTCCAGTTATCCCTTGTTAGTGAATGTAGTAGTGTTCTAGCAGTAGCTATAGCAGAGCAGCTTAGGCTGAACTAGGAGACATGCAAAGCTCATGCAATACCACTTCTAGTTACACAGTGCTTATAAACAAGTAAAGACAATACTCAGTGTTGCCAAAAAACTATTTATATGGGTGACACAGTACCAAAAATATCTTAGAGACAATACTCATTCTGGAGGTAAGTATTATACACAATACATACACTAGCCACCAAAATTAGACAAGTAAATAGTCATAGAACAATGGAAACAGTAGGAAATCCCATAGAATGCAATGGGAGAAAATAGGTCTAAGGGTAACACAAACCATATACTAAAAGAAGTGGAATGTGAATGACAAATTCCCCCCTAGACAAGTGTAGTGTGTGCAGAATCGCTGGGAGAGTAAGAATACAGTAAAGGTAAGTAAATTACCCCACACCAGAGCCCACAAAAGCAGGAGTAAAGTACTGCAAGTTTTCTTAGGACACACTACACCTAATTTTTGGGATTTTGCAGCAGCCAACAGGGTCTGAAAAGAACAACTGCTGAATTATTGGACCTGAAGACCTGAAAAGGAAGGGGACCAAGTCCAGAAGTAGAAAGAAGTTCCAGGAAGGACAGCCAGCCCAGAAGAGGATGCAAAAGAAGAGTCCCTGGTTAGTTGAAGACTGCAGAAATGCACCCTAGGAAGAAGCCAGCGGAATCCTGCATAATGCAAAAGATGTCCCACGGTGTGAAGATCGTTGCAGATCAGATTTCGTGTTCGAAGGTGCAAACAAGACTTAGATACAGCAAAAGTGTGTTTTTCATCAAAATGTTTGTGGATGGACCCAGGAGGGACCTGGAAGTCTCAACTCTGTGTGAGGGGGAAAAGGGGGCTCTCCGCAATTTAGAGAGCCCTCAGGATCCCGACTAGCACCCCCAGAAGCAGCAGGATCTGGGATCAAAGGAGGTGCAAAATGCAGTTGATGTAGCAGAACATAAGAAGGTTTCACGCCGCCGGAGAACAACTCAGTGAGTTGAGCATCACAGGGTAGAGTGCTAGGGACCTGGGTCAGGCTGTGCATGAAGGAATTTTGCAAAGAGTGCACAGAGGCCTCAGGAGGCGAAGAAGACACAAAACACAGGCATACTGTCGTTCTCAGGGAAGGCAAGGTCTTACCTCCTCCAAATTGCATCAGCAGGACCTCAGGACAGTCTCTGTCAATGATGTCCACCCTCTGTATCCTTAAGAGCACGCTCGTTGCCATGAGAGGAGTCCTAGGGTACCAGTCGTCACCTTGAAAGGTGCCTGCTTGGAGCAGGTGAGTGACTCTGTCACTCCACTGGAGATTTCTTCGGTCCTTCTGGTGCAGGATGAAGACAGGGAGTCCCCAGAGCACGCACACCGTGGAAACTGTTGCAGTTGCTGACTTGTGCTGAGGTTGCTGAAGAAAAGTGTCTCTTGTAGACACTTTGTTGCAGTTACAGCATTTCTTGGAGCAGGCTGCAGTTGATCCGAGGTCAGAGGATGCTAAAGTTGTTGCAGAGGATTCCTGAAGGAAACTTGCAAGCACAATCTGAAGAGAACCCACAGGAGAGACCCCAAATAGCCCTGAGAAGGTGATTTGCTTCCTTATCATGCATGAACCTATCAGGAGGGGTCTCTGACGTCACCTGCTGACACTGGCAACTCAGAGCCCTCCAGAGTGCCCCCACACCTTGCAAAGCAAGAAGGTTGAAGTCTGGGACACACTGGAGGAGCTCTGGGCACCACCACTGGGGTGGTGATGGACAGGGGAGTGGTCACTCCCCTTTCCTTTGTCCAGTTTCCCACCAGAGTAGGGGAGAGGGGATCCCTGAACCAGTGTAGACTGGTTTATGCAAGGAGGGCACCATCTGTGCCCTTCAAAGCATTTCCAGAGGCTGGGGAGGCAACCCCTCCTCAGCCTGTAACACCTATTTCCAAAGGAGAGGGTGTAACACCCTGCTCTCAGAGGAAATGCTTTGTTCTGCCTTCCTGGGACTGGGCTGTCCAGGCCCCAGGAGGGCAGAACCCTGTCTGTGAGGTGGTAGCAGTGCAAGCCTCTGAGTGCTGGTTTGGCAGTACTGGGGGTCCATGGTGGAGCTCCCAGGATGCATGGAATTGGCTCCCCAATACCACATTTGGAATGGGGGAACAATTCCATGATCTTAGACATGTTACATGACCGTATTCGGAGTTACCATTGTGAAGCTACATATAGGCATTGACCTATATGTAGTGCACACGTGTAATGGCGTCCCCGCATTCACAGTCCGGGAAAATGGCCCTGAACTATGTGGGGGCACCTTTGCTAGTGCAAGGGTGCCCTCATACTTAGTAACTTTGCACCTAACCTTCAGCAAGTGAAGGTTAGACATATAGGTGACTTATAAATTACTTAATTGCAGTGAAAAGGGCTGTGAAATAACGTGTGTGTTATTTCACGCAGGCTGCAATGGCAGGCCTGTGCAAGGGTTTGTCTGAGCTCCCTATGGATGGCAAAAGAAATTCTGCAGCCCATATGGATCTCCTGGAACCCCAATACCCTGGGTACCTAGTTACCATATACTAGGGACTTATAAGGAGGGACCAGTATGCCAATTGAAATTGGTAAATGTAGTCACTGGCCTACAGTGATAAATTTAAAAGCAGAGAGAGCATAAGCACTGAGGTTCTGATTAGCAGAGCCTCAGTGACACAGTTAGGCACTACACAGGCATACACGTTAGGCCATAAACTATGAGCACTGGGGTCCTGGCTAGCAGGACCCCAGTCCAAAAGCCAAAAGTAGGGGTAACCATGCTATAAAGAGGTTACTTTCCTACAGGTGTTCACTCAACTTCCCCCAGCTTGCACACCATATGTGGTTGTTCTAACTAATGTACCCACTCTTAACTACATGAACTCAGAAACATATACTCAAGTCAAGAACGAGGTGGTGCATTAGCTATCCAAGAGGCTTTGTAATGTGAACAGTCAATGCCTACACAATGAAATCATCTTGCTCAAAAGAACCAGCTGGATTTGGAACTCACTAATGTCTATGGAGGGGAATTGCATCATTGTGAATTTTGCCATTCCTTTCAGGGCAGTTGCCAACCTATAGGATGTGATGTTTATTTCTGCCATCCCCTCTACTATTTCTGTTCTTCCCTTTGTGTTCTTTTACAAGCCTAAGATAGCAGGGGGTGCCTTCCAGAGGGAGGTTTTTCCAAACTCCCTGATGTCAGCTGCATCCAGTTCCTCATGTGGGCAGGCCCCTCCCCTTTCTTTGCATAATCACTTTGAGGTATTGAGTGGGTCAAATGTTCAAGATTGACTGGTTATAGCTGGCCCAACTACACCTTCAACTACTGCTACTACACCCCTAGAACGCTAAAGATCTTGAGCTGGATTATAGCTGGTGCTCAGTGAAACTGATGGATCCCGATTTGATTGTTTTTCTCTCAAGTTTTGATATTATTATTCTACAAGAAACTTCGGACACTAATGGCAATTTACACTTGAATGATTAATAATACTTTAGTGTAAATGGTAATCTCTCCTAAAGTGCGCAAGCAAGAGTGGTCTTGGTTACTTTTGTTAAATTAGATCTGGCATCTAATAACATACTGAATCCTTCTCCTTCTTGCTTTTTAGGAGTCTTATGCCCCTCATTCATCACTTATCCAGCCTCTGTATCAACATCTATAATCCCATTCATAAGAAGGAGAAAACAGACACACTTTCTGGAGAAGGCAATTTTCTTGATTAATTTCTTGTTTCCCACTCAACTTAGTTTGTGGTGCTGATTTTATTGGGGGATTTCAATCTCAGTCCCTGTAAGGAGTGTCATCTGTATCATACAGATGATCCAGATGTTTCCTCGGAAGACCAGGTCCACATGAAGCATACTGTCCAGAGGGATGTGTTAAACGATTTGACCACTCAATATAATCTCCTTTCCGAGAAAGCCTTGGAACAGTCAACTGTTATACCTACATTTCAAAGCCATGGTGAAGGCTCCACTATTGACTATATATTTGCCTCAAGGTTTTTTTTTCTTCATTGCTAAGCTTTGCACCAGTTTGGAACCCACATAGTGACCACAAACCTTTGACCAAAACCTTTTTGGGAATAAAATAAACATGGGGTAGCTGACCTTTAAAAAGCTTTAACTAACCCCAAGGGCCAGTGTCACAGGATAAAATATGGTAATGTCATCCCTGAGGAATTTAACACTCTTATTATCCAAACATGCCAGGACGACTGATATTTGTCTGGAAGATGATCCCACAGATTTCCAGATTCTTATGGCAATTTATAGTATAAGTGTATACATTAATTATACTTTGACCAAACAGAGCCCAAAGGGACCTCCTAATTCATGTGGATGGTTCGACACCCATTGTATCAGGGACATCTGAGCATTAGTGATGACAGTAAAATGCATACCACAGGACAGAGCTTTCAGAGCCGCTCTTGATAAATAGAATTTGGAGTGTGGGATCATCTGGTATCAGCAAGCTCTCTGAATGATAGTACCACGTTTTGGGCCATTCTGAATCATTCCCTTTTTACAGATGATCAGCTGTCAGACTACGCAGCCACGGTCCTTTCCCAGTCCTGGGTGAATCATTTAACAGGACTTCATGACTTGAAGGCCAAGAGCCTTTACCTTTATCCACAATTACTCCTCGACTGACATGTTCACAGTAAATTGGAGGAGATAAGACATGGTATTCACTCTTTGCCTTTGCTCCTGGGGACAATGGGGTCTTGGGAGACATTTTGAAATCATTGGTGGATCTCTTGGCCCTGGTTATTACTTGTTACATTAATGCGGCTATCAGAGGTCACCTCCCAGTGTATTGATGCACTCTGTTATTGTCCCAATAAGCAAGAGAGGAGATAGAGCTGATTCAGCCTGTGGTAGAGCCCTTCCCTTAATTGATGTAAAAGTTAAGATCATTGAGAGGGTAATGTTGGAGAGACTCCGCATGTGGGTAGACAAGAAGACTATTCTCTTTGACATCCAATATCGGTTTAGGCCCGGCAGGGGTGCTGTTGAACAGAACCTTAATCTCCATCTTTTGATCTCCAAGTATAGATCAAGGGGGTGCCAAACATATGGACTTCATTGGACCTCAGCTCGGTCTTCGACAAAGTCAACAGGGAAAAGCTCTGGGCTGAGCTGGTATCCATGGGAATGAACCAAGCACTAGTGGCATTTAAGGGAGCTCTTCTTGAGGGGCTCAATGAGGTGGTCAGATAAGGATTCAGCTATGAGTGCACCCAGCCATTAGAATATAAAAGGGGTGTTTGGCAGGGGTGTATTCTTGCTCCATTTTATTTATTAGGTGCATCAATAGGCTGGAGGAAACTTTAATTAATACAGAGGCAGATGTCCCTATGGTTGGCCGAAGACCTATCACGGTCCTTCTTTATGTGAACAATACTGGTTTAATCACAAATACAGCCAGTCATTTTCAACACCTTTTAGATTCCTTAGTTGCTTTTATGAATAACCTGGATCTTTTCACACATTTTAAAAAGTACGTTTTTGTGATTATAGGCTCCAAAAACACTAAAACCTGTAGCCTATCTGCATATGGTCAGGTCATGTCCAGGGTGGATGACTTTTCTTATTTGGGTCTCCTGCTGAATTTTGGCCTTAACTGGACTCCATTTATAAAAACAAAATGGGAGCACATGGCAAAGAGCCCTTTCTGGAGTGCATGATCTTTTTATGTTCATAGTACATAAGCCACCAAAACCCATGTTAGAAATTTATAAGGCCAAGAGTATCACAATGACCTCTTTTTTGGTGTGAAATTTGGGTGTGTGTCAAAACTGATTTCATCCAGGTGATAGAAAACAGATTCCTGAGAACTCTCTTGGTCTTAAGTCAGTGCACCCTCACCAAGGTTGTCCATGAGGAACTGGGCCTGGACTTTATTTCTGACTTCATTTGCATTCGCCCGTTGCTCCTCAATTGTTCAGTTTGGTATAAGGAGAACCTACAGCTAAATAAACTCATCCTTCAACATTGTTTGACTCTGGACGAAGTTGTCCAGATCCCATAGATCTGACGTGTTAAGAAATCCTTTTTTGATGTCGGTCACCTACATCTTTTTCTAGATCATTTGGGCATTGTTAAAAAGGACTTAGGCCATGATTACGTGTCTGCCAGTCACAAGGTTGCCAGATACATGGTCAGACTGCCGCAGCTCTGATGGTCTGACCGCCACATTATGAGTTTTGCTGCAAGGCCTGCCAACAGACCACTGTATCCGCCGGGATCCAAGATCCTGGCAGGATGATGGTGGTCCTAGTTATAGTTAGCAAGGGGGGCGCTGAACTCAGCGCCACCATGCTGATTACAAACTTGTTTTCCACCAGCCTTTTCATGACAATTTCCCCACCATGAAAAGGCTGATAGAGAACAAGTGCTGGTGGCACAGGAGGTGGCATACAGTGCCCATGGCATGGGCAGTGCACAGACACCCCCACCCAGCACCATCGGAATGAGCACTCTCGGCTAAGCAGACAGTGCGCATTCCGAGGGTGCTGGTCCACCCCCTCTGTGCTACTAGATAGAACTTAGCTCTTTTAAGGGAGCTGAGTGTTACCTTGTTGCACTGTTCCCACCAGTCGTCTGACCGGCAGGTATGCTCTATTTCAAGGTTTCTGCTGGTCAGTCAGGTCAGACCGGCAGAAATCTTGTAAGAGGGTGAGGGGATGCCACTGCCATGGTGGTGGTGTCCTCCCTATGAATTTGGTGGTCCTGCATTGGAATTGCCAAACCCGTAATAGGCATTTTAATTTCAGTCAAGCAGGCTTTTGTCCAAAGAGTGGCTGCTCAATGGATAGTGCTACTTTAGCAAAACAGTTGTTTCAATGTTATGTCTTTGTCAAATCAGACCTCGGAATGGAGTCCTACCTACTTTTGGACATGTCCAACTATCATCAGCGTCTTTTAACATTCCTAAAATTGAACATTTTTCATCAGTTGCTATTTCTAAAGGATGTGTGGTTCTCACAGTCTAATCTGCCCCCCTGCACTTGTGGCAATGTTTCATTCTGTACCTCTATCCATATAGTTCTGCTTTGACCAAAGTTTTCTGCCCTGTGACATAAATATTTTGAAACCTATTTTGTCTGCATGCAGGTTTAAGAAAATTAAACAAGCCTACCTATATTTACAGCTCTTCGCTACACCAAAACTGTGCTTCGTGGTGTATCATTATTTATTTGGGGTTTTACGGGCAATTCAATATTACTGTGTTCTCTTGTTTCAGGATTTATTTTTGTACTTTTTTTGCTCATAAAGTTTTAGAATTTTAATGTGATTGTTGCTCTTTATGTGCTGCTATTTCAGTTTATTTATCTAAGTGTTTTATTTAGCACAGACACATTTCTATTGTATACTTGTATGATTTTACTTGAAAATGGAATAGAAGTTCACTGAGTGAGAGACTGAGATTGCTCTTTTAAAACTGGAAATCAAAGGAATTCTGAGCAATTTCTGTACTTAACCTTACCAGATTCGAAAACTGTGCATTTTGACAGCTTGATTAAAAATGCAAATCAAAATATGACCAGCCAAAATTGTGCATCAGAGGTTGCATCTACATTACATCTACAAAGAACTAGAAAATATCTCATACTAATGTTGCAACGTTACAAGCAGATGGATCGAAACTGGAAACCAGAAATACAAACTTCAAAGCTGGACAAATTTCAATTTCTGGAAAAACCTATACTACTACTGCTATTATTTTTCACAAAGGAGTTAATATAACATCTGGACAATACACTATTTTAAGGGTGAAACTGGATGGACAGAATCCAATGATAGCAACATTATATTAAAAATAAAACTCACTTTTAAACAAATTTCTTACCTTTTGTTTCTTCAACCAAAATTCTAAGAAGTACGTCAGGTAAGCAATAGTGTACAATTTTCTTCTACGTGCATCATTAGTATTTTAGACAACATTCGGCGTACCAGGAGTGATGTCTTTAGAAAGTCCTCCAAAGTCGAACAAGACTTTTATCTTCCACATAGGAGTTAATAAAACAGTTAGACACAACTCTGTCTAATCAAAGAGTGACACTGGATGGATACAATGCAATCGTGTTAACCATAAACTGATACAAAAACAGACATTGGAAGTATAAAAGTGTCACCTTTTGAGTCTGCAAACAAACTTCTGTAAACAATTTCTTGAAAAAGGTAATACATGGAATTTCATGTATACTGTTTTAGACATCATGCAGCCTACCAATGATGATATCTTCAAAAACATCTCTGAAACACAAATCACCTTTATATGTATCAGTACTATTGTACCAGGTATGATAATAATAAAATTGCTTTTGGGACACATTTGAGTAGATTAGTTTACTAATTGTATGTAAAACAATTGATTAAGCATTTGTAGTGAGTGCAATGTACAGTGTCATTTATTTATAGTGATATATTGTGAAGTTTTGGGATTTATTCTACAATCCATGCAATTGTTTTTCCCCACTTTTCAATGATGAATCTCAATACGACGCAACATTTAAGTTGTATAATATAAAAGCTAAGAACAAAACAAAAAGAAAAGTAAATTTGTGATATAATATAATATGCTGTTTGTTAGAAATGGGGACTTTGGTCGGCAGTCAGATTACCCCATGTCCAAGCAAGGACCCTCACTCTAGGCAGGGTAATAGAGAATCAACCTCAGCTAACCCCTGCTTACCCCCTTGGTAGCTTGGCACGAGCAGTAGGCTTAACTTCAAAGTGCTACGTGTAAAGTATTTGTACCAACATGCACAGTAACTTAATGAAATCATTACAAAATGACACAACACAGGTTTAGAAAAATAGAGAATATTTATCTAAACAAAGCAAGACCTAAACGACAAAAATTCACAATACACAAGTCAAGTTATCAATTAAAAAGCAAAATGAGTCTTCATGTAGTCTTAAACACACACTAACATTGTTAGCATTAAAATGTACCTTGGGTGCGTCAAAAAATAACCCCGCACGGGAGAGTGTACATCAGAAAAGGCTTGCGATGCGTCGATTTCACTTACGAGCGAGACCTTGCATTGTTTCTCCTTTGGTCGGGTCGGGCGCGTCGTTTCTTCTCTCTGCAGGAGAGGGATGCATCGATCCAGCCAGCACTCTCGGGACCGGGCAGGCCTTGCGTAATTTTTACACGCCCAGCGGTGTTTGCATCAAAAATCCAGCCGCACCATGATCCAAAAACCACGCAGCACGGGTTGCGATCTCACCAGCCTCCATCAGCGATGCTGCACGTTGTTTCTCTAGCTCTGTGTGTCGATCTTAGGGTCGCGTTGCAGGCGAGCATCATTTTTCAGCCACAAAGCCGGCTGCGCGTCGATTTTTCAGCCACAGATCGGAGTCGCGCCCATCTTTTCCCCGCACAGCATTCTGTGTATGGATTTCTTCCTCTTAGGCTGCCAGCTTCTCCTTTCAGGGTCCCAGGAACTGGATGGGCACCACAGAGCACAGCAGGAGTCTCTCCAGAGACTCCAGGTGCTGGCAGGGAGAAGTCTTTGCTATCCCTGAGACTTCAAACAACAGGAGGCAAGCTCTAAATCAAGCCCTTGGAGATCTTTACAAGATAGAAGGCACACAAAGTCCAGTCTTTGTCCTCTTACTCTGGCAGAAGCAGCAACTGCAGGATAGCTCCAGAAAGCACAGGCAGGGTAGCTCTTCTTCCTCAGCTCTTCAGCTCCTCTCCAGGCAGAGGTTCCTCTTGGGTTCCAGAAGTGTTATAAAGTCTGTGGTTTTGGGTACCCTTCTTATATCCAATTTCTCCTTTGAAGTAGGCCTACTTCAAAGCAAAGTCTCTCTTCAATGTGAAATCCTTCCCTGCCCAGGCCAGGCCCCAGACATTTGCCAGGGGGTTGGAGACTGCATTGTGTGAGGGCAGGTACAGCCCTTTCAGGTGTGAGTGACCACTCCTTCCCTCCCACCTAGCACAGATGGCTCATCAGGAAATGCAGGCTGCACCCCAGCTCCCTTTGTGTCACTGTCTAGTGTGAGGTGCAACCAGCCCAACTGTCAAACTTACCCAGACAGGGAATCCACAAACAGGCAGAGTCACAGAAATGGTATAAGCAAGAATACTCACTTCCTAAAAGTGCCATTTTCAAACACACATTATTCAAATCAACTTTACTAAAAGATGCATTTTTAAATTGTGAGCTCAGAGACCCCAAACTCCACATGTCCATCCGCTCCCAAGGGGAATCTACACTTTAATCATATTTAAAGGTAGCCCCCATGTTAACCTATGAGAGGGACAGGCCTTGCAACAGTTAAAAACAAATTTAGCAATGTTTCACTGTTAGGACATATAAAACACATTACTATATGTCCTACCTTAACCATACACTGCACCCTGCCCTTGGGGCTACCTCTGGCCTACCTTAGGGGTGCCTTACATGTAAGAAAAGGGAAGGTTTAGGCCAGTCAAGTGGGTACATTTGCCAAGTTGAATTTACAGTTAAAACTGCACACACAGACACTGCAGTGGCAGGTCTGAGACATGATTACAGAGCTACTTATGTGGGTGGCACAACCAGTGCTGCAGGCCCACTAGTAGCATTTGATTCACAGGCACTGTGCACCTGTGGTGCACTGTGCTAGGGACTTACTAATAAATCAAATACGCCAATCATGGATAAACCAATTACATACACATTTTGTAAAGGAGCACTAGCACTTTAGCACTGGTTAGCAGTGGTGAAGTGCCCAGAGTAACAAAAACAGCTAAATCAGAGTCCAGCACACATCAACAACCTGGAAACAGAGGCAAAAAGTTGAGGGAGGCCACGCCAAGGATGAAAAGTCTAACACCTTTATGCACTATTCTTTTTTTCTGGAGTTCTATAAATGTAATGCTAATTTATATTTATATTATTTTTCTTCATTGGTTGGAGTGATATCTCTGCAGATGTGTCAACATACTTGTAGTGCAACATAAGTATTTGTTAAGATACTCTTGGAGAGGGTCTTTTCACATAAAGAGTACTTCACATAGATTGCCACTATTTACTGTTCCTTGTAGGACATGCTCAATATTTCCCATGCAGTTTATTTTTACTTTGCTAAGAGTCAGTCCTCAAAATATCCATGTTCAACAGGATGTGGCAATTGATTCTCACTCCTACCAGGTATGCATACAATAACTAACACACCCAGTCACTTTACCATGTAACTACTGATACGTCCAATCACTTACACGTACAGCTACAAAACATTGTATCACTCCTTTAAATAGTCAAGTATACACTTACTTCCCTATACAACTAGAATAGTACACTAACACACTCACATACAAACTGATAGTCACTCACCCATACAGCCACTCACACAAACCCTCAGTCATCGAGATATTCACATACCGACTCATCTTTATAGACACTAACACACTCATTCACTCGTCCATGGAACCAGTCATACAGCCAGTCACTCACTAATACAGCCACTCACAGACCCACTCACTCAATAATACAGGCATTCACACACAGGCACTCACTCGTACAGCAACTCATATACCCATTCACTCACTCATAAAGTTACTCAGGCACCCAATCAGTCACCCATACAGCTAGTCAAACAGCCAGTCACTCCCTCACACAGCTACTCACATTCTTACTATCTAATTCATTGAGCAGCTGATGCTCCACATTGTGACTTATAAAGCCACTCACACAGCCAGTCACTCACTCATGCAACCACTCACACAGCCACTCAATCGATGACACAGATACTCACATACCCAGCCACTTACCCATACAGCACTCCCACAACCACTTAATCATATAGGCACTCACGCATCCATATAGTCTCTCAAACACCCAATAAGCCACCGTTACAGTCACTCACACACCCAATCATTCACCCATATGAACACTTACACACCCGCTCACTCACCCATATAAACACTTACATACGCAGTCAGTTACTTCTACAACCACTCATCTACCCAGACATTCACTCATAGAGGAACTAACACACTGATTCACTCACCTATGAGACACTTATACAACCACTCACTGAAACATACAGGCACTCATTCACCCAGTCAATCACCAATGTACACACTCACACACTCAGTCACTTACTCATACAGTGACTCACATATCCACTATCTCACTCATACAGCACCTCAGGTCCCCACTAGTTCAGTCATAGAGCTACTCACACAGATAATCACTCACTCATAAAGTCACTCACACACACAGTCACTCACTCACAGACCCATTCACACATCCAGTCACTCACCCCATAGCCACTCACACACCCTGTCACTCACTTATACTGAAACTCACCCACCCAATCACTCACTCATACAGGCACAATCGCACCCAGTCACTCACCCATACAGCCAGTCACACAACCAGTGACTCATTCATACAGCCACTCACAAATGCACTGTTAGAAATAGGGTCTCTAGTTGGCACCTAGTTTGCACTCTGTCTAAGCAGGGACCCTCGTTCTTGTCAGGAAAAGGAAGATACACACCTAGGATAACCCCTGCTCACCCCCTTGGTAGCTTGGCACAAGCAGTCAGACTTATCTCAAAGGCAATGTGTAAAGTATTTGTACCAACACACACAGCAATACAGTTAAAACACAAAAAATTGGACATCACACCAGTTTAGAAAAATAGCCAACATTTATCTAAATTAAACAAGACCAAAATGACAAAAATCAAACATACACAAGTCAAGATATGAATTTTAAAATGATAGAATTTTACTCCATAAAAACAGTTGGAAACGCTGTTGTTACACAAAGTACCTGGTTTGTGTCAAAACTAAAGCCACACGAGTGAGCGTGCATCAGAGAAGTCAGTGATGTGTCGATTTCTTACTCGCAAGTGAGTTCATGTCTCATTTCTTCTCTGATTGGTTAGGAGATGCGTTGTTTTTCTCTCCCACAAGAGAATGATGCATCGATTTCCAGATGGGCACCTCTGATCCACGCCGGTTCACGTTGATTTTGATGCCCAGCGATAATGTGTGCGAAAGTCAGCCATATGGTGAGGGAAAGCCTCGCTGTGGGGGTTTTGCATTGTTTTCAGCAGCTGCAAGTAGGTGTTGAATTGTTTCTTCTGGTGTGATGCAGGTGATGTATCGATTGCCCAGCCGCAATGCAGGTGGTGTATCGATTTCAGCCGTGAGGCGGGTGGCACATCATTTTTACAGCCGTATTGCAAGTGGTGTGTCAACATTTTCCCCACACAACTTCCTGTGCATGGATTTCAGTCCTTGTTCTACCAGCTTCACCTTTCAAGGGCCCAGGGACTTAATAGGGCACCACTTGGCAGGGCAGGAGTCTCAGCAGAGAGTTCAAGAGCTGGAAAAGGAAGTCTTTGATGGCTCTGAGACTTCAAAACAGGAGGCAAGCTCAGTCCAAACCTTTGGAGACACATCACAAGCAGGAATATACCACAACATCCAGTCCTCTTTCAGGCAGAAGCAGCAACTGCAGGCCAACCCAGCAAAGCACGGTCACAGGCAAAGTAGCAGTACTCTTCCTCCAGGTCTTCAGCTCTTCTTCTTAGCAGAGGTTCATCTTGGTTCCAGAAGTAATCTGAAAATCTGCAGAATTGGATCCACTACTTATACCCCTTTCTGCCTTCGAAGTAGGTAAACTTCAAAGGAAAGTCTCTGTTGTTCACAAGATCCTGCTTTGCCCAAGCCTTGTCCCAGACACACACTGAGGGCTCAGAGACTGCATTGTGTCAGGGCAGGCACAGCCCTTTCAGGTGAAAGTGACCACTTCTCCCTCCAATCTAGTCCAGATGGCCCATCAGGATGTGCAGGCTACACCCAAGCTCCCCTTGTGTCACTGTCTAGTGGAGAACTGTTAGCGTGACCCAGCCAGTGAATACATGAGCAGGCAGAGTCACAGAATGGTTTAAGGAAGAAAATACATACTTTCTAAAAGTGCCATTTTCAAACTGACAATCTAAAAAATAACTTTACCAAAAGGTGTATTTTTAAATTGTGAATTCAGAGACCCAATGCTACGTATCTCTAATTGGCTCCCAAAGGGAAACTGCACTTAAAAGATAATTAAAGGCAGTCCCCATGTCAAACTTTGAGAGGGATAGACCTTGTAACAGTTAAAAACTATTTGGCAGTACTTTACTGTTAGGACATGTAAAACACATCAGTACATGTCCCAACTTTAACATATGCTGCAACCTATCCATGGGGCTACCATAGAGACTACTAAAGGGTTGCCTTAAAGGTACGACTAGGGAAGATTTGGGCCTGCAAGTGGGTACGCTTACCAGGTCGAATTGGCAGTTTAAAACTGCACACAGTCACAGCAGTGGCAGGTCTGAGCCATATTTACAGGGCTACTCATGTGGGTGGTACAACCAGTGCTGTAGGCCCACTAGTAGCATTTGAGTTACATGCCCTGGGCACCTCTAGTGCAGTTTACTAGGACTTATTAGTAAATCAAATTTGCCAGTCATGGAAAAGTCAATTACACATGCAATTTACACATGGAACTCTTGCACTTTAGCACGGGTCAGCAGTAGGAAAGTTCCTATAGTACAAAAAACAGCAAAAACAAAGTCCAGCATATAGTCAAAACATAGGAAGCAGAGGCAAAAAAACAGGGGAGACCACACCAAGCAGGCTAGGTCTAACACCCACTCACTCAGTCATACAGACACTCACAGTCAGTCACTCATACAGCAACTCATACACCTAGTCACTCACTCATATAGACACTCACACACCCACTATCTCACTCACACAGCAACAGATGCCCCAAGTGTTCTCTTTTACAGCCAGTCACTCACTCATACAGCCACTCAAAGAGCCACTCAATCAATGATACAGCTACTCATACACCCTGTCACTCATGCATACAGGCACTCACACAACCACTTAATCAATTATATATGCACGTACACATATACTCACTCACCCATACAGGCTCTCACACTTCCAGTCAATCACCCATACAAGGCAGTCTCACATACACAGACACTCACTGATATAGCCAGTCACACACTCATGCAGTCACTCACACACCCACTCACTCAATCATACAGACAATCACACACAATCACTCACTCATATGGCAACTCACAGACCCAGTCGCTCCCTCATATAGCCACTCACACACCAACTATCTCACTCATACAGCAGCTGATGCCCCCACTCATTTACTTATACAGTCACTCACACAGCCTCTCATTCACTCTTACAGCCATTCAATCAATGATAAAACTATTCATACACCTAGTCACTCACTTATACAGCCTTTTACACAACTGTGTAATCATAAATGCACTCACACATCTACTCATTCACTGACATAGACACTCACCCACCCAGTCACTCACCTATACAGCTAGTCACACAGCCAGTCACTCACTCGTACAGCCCCTCACACACCCACTCACTCAATCATACATGCACTCACACACACTCACCCACTCATACAAGTACTGGCACACCCATTCACTCACTTATATAGCCACTCACACACCCAATCAGTACCCATACAGCTGGTCAAACAACCAGTCACTTCCTCATACACCCACTATCTCACTCATACAGCAGCAGATGCCCACATATGTTCTCTTCTACAGCCAGTCGCACAACAACTTAATCAAAGATACAGCTACTCACACACCCACTCACTCACTCACTCATATAGACACACACGCAGCCAGTCACTTCTACAGCCACTCATCCACATAGTCACTCACTCATGGCGGCACTAACACACCAAATCACTCACCTATGCAGCCACTCACACAACCACTCATTCAATCATATGGGCACTCACACACCCACTCACTCACCCATATATACAGTCACACACCCACTCACTCACCCATACAGCCACTCTCACTCCTAGTCACTAACTCAAACAGCCACTCACACTCCCAGTCACTCACTCACACTGCAACTCACACATCCACTTACTAACCCAAGCAGGTATTCACACTCCCAGTCAGTCAGCCATACAGACACTTACACGCCCCATTCCTCATCCATATAGCCACTCACACTTCCCGTCGCTCACCCATACAGCCAATCAAACATATAGTCATTTACTCATACAACTTCTCATGCACCCAGTCACTCACCCATACAGCCACTCATACTCCCATTCACTCACCCATACAGCTGTTCATGCCCCCAATCATCCTCACACCAACTTACAGAAATAGACAGTCACCCATACAGCTGCTCACTCTCCCACTAAGTCACTCATAAAACAATTCACATAGCCACTCACTTACAGCTACTTACACATTCAGTAATTCATTCATACATCTGTCATGCTATTAGTCACTCACTAATATAGCCATTCACACTCAAAATCACTCACTCAGTCAGGAACTCACACACACAGTCACTCACTCATACAGTCAGTCACTAATAGAGCCAGTCACACACACTCACCCACACAGCCACACACACACCCAGACACTAACTCATACAGGCATTCACATACCTACTAACTCACTCATACAACCTCTCTTCCTTATACATACACACACACAGTTTATATTTTCTTTAACCAAAAAAGTTGGCTCTAAGGAGAACTGTTATTTTGCTCAAATAAAATGGCAACTAGAAACAAAACATTCTGATGAAAAACTCCAGAACAGGGTAACAAAACATGTGAATAAAAAAATACATTTATATTTTTTTGCTGCTTCTAATCGTATTACAGACTGCTCAACTATAGTGAGTATTTTCTTTCAGTCCAAACAGAACAAACCTACTCTCCTGATTTCTGGAGAGGTTTCCTGGTGGTGCCTCTCCACTTCACTAGGAATAACTTCTCCTGCAGTAGGTGTTCGTGCTGTAGATGTTGAAAGTTCTGCAGCTCTTCATTCCCCCTGTGCTCTCAAGAGGTGACTTTGGTGATATGTTTTAAAATGGAACGCTTTTTGTCACAGAAAAATACTTTTTTATTTTTTGGAAATGACTCTGGAAAGGGTTTTGTCACACAGAGAGCACTTAGCATACTTTGCCACTGCCTTCTTTTCCCTAGAAGGAATTATGAAAATATCCCTAGCAGTGGGTTGCCTCCTGGGAGCAGGTTCCTCTTCTAAAGAGCTTCCATCATCATAGTGTGGCTCCTGGTCTTGACTTCCTCCAGAAAAGAAACAAAAAGATAACAAAAGGAAGAAGCAGCAGTAGTATCAAATATAAGAGGTTTTATTTTACTTCTCCCCCTCTTTTTGTGTGTTGGTACTACATGCCTTTCCCTCCTTTTCACTTCTATTGTGTCACTGTCAGTCCAAATTTGTACATCCCTATTGCAAGACTTACCCTACTAATGACAGGCTTTTACAAACTCTTTGTTGATTCACAGCAGTATCATCAAATCTACAAAAAAGAAAGAAGTTCTTCATATGTGCCTTAACCTAGCCTACACAATATTGGCACGTAATTCCTATTGCGCATGGCGAAAGGAAATGCATGATGTGGGCTCAAGTGATTATAAAGTGTTGTCCACAGGCTATGTACTGTGGTGGTTGGATTAATGTAAAGTTAGTAAACGTATTTTGTATTTTAAAAAAACGTATAAATTCACAGAAAAAAACAAAGGTTACAGATGTCATCAATGATGTCATCAGTGATGCCACTGACCATGTCATGAGTTATGTGATATGTGAGGTCATAAGCAGCATATTGCAGGGGCTTAAGTTGTAGTTAGCGCTGGTAACTGTAACTGCTGAATTTGTATATATATATAAATATATATGCAAAAAAGAAGAGAGAACTCCACGTAGATTACCAAGTATAGGTGGAGAGCAGCTCCAGTAAGGAGCACCCTGCAACATCAGCAACACTCTAGATTTGCTCACCTCAAAGGTCTGTTTACCCAGCAAAGTTTTTAAGCATAGGATTGTCACGTAGGCTCTCTTATTCTAAAGAGACTACTAGATTTTGAGCAGCAAGATCATCCACAGTGTGGGGGACTGAGTCTGACCCATGGTGGATGAAACTTGTCGCTACAAATCCGGGCTTTGCTTTGGCTAACTAGCAGTGCCTCATCTCTCCAAAGAGGCAGAGACGATTGGGCAGCCGAGCCCATGACATATTGGTACTTCTCAGGGAAGTCGTGGTCACTCAAGTCGCCAACCGGTTCTCTCATACACAGTGCGGTCTCATATATAAATGACAATAAAGGCAGAATAAGTTTTAAAGATTGGTTTAATAAAACGGCTGCATTTTGGATAGCAAAGTGTGAGCTGCAATAACCAGAACTACACAACACAAAAATATTAAAATAGTGACGGTGAGAGTGAAGCACAAGAATAATGCTATCATAGTGCCACTAGAATCGATGGACTATTCCCTATCTAAATCATATTTCGAACACAGCATGTTAAGCTCTATTCCTGCCTTTCAGGTTCCCCCGGGAGGACATCAACCCTCATACCTGAGCAAAGGCCTGTGATCTGCGTCAGCATCTGCAGCGGAGCATTCAGCATACAGTTGTGGTTCCCTGGATGGAATCTCCCTCTTGACGTTTACTAGGACTAGAAAGTGTTTTTATAACTAACACAGCAGATGTTCTAAGAAAATGTCCCTAAGTAAAGATGTGTATTTTCTGCGAATGTTGGAGACTAAACTTCTGCCACGTTTACCGGCAATGTACTAGACTGTAGCCTTGACTGAAACACAGGGTGATCAAGAATGCTTTGTTTGAGAACACAGTGCTGAACTAAGCAAAACAGTTTGATAGAAGAAATTAAAACAAGACCGTAAAACTGGTTATTGTTAAAATAACAGTGCAAAGCTGAATAAAATATATCTAGGTCAAGGTGCACAGCGGCCTAGTGTATTAAACTAATGTGCATGGAGCTATACTTTAAATGGCTACACAACAGGATCAGCACAGTGCTCTCCACACCAAGCTAGATAGGGACAAAGTGCCAGATGTATGAACAAACCCCTTTGTGAATCGCAAATAGCATTTTTTAAGAAATCGCTATTTCTGAGTCGCAATATGCAATGTAACATAGTTACGATTCGAAATTAGCGATTTCTTAAAAATCGCTAATGCAATTTGCAAGGCCCAAATACCGAATCGCAAAAAAAATTGCTATTCGGTATTTGAAAATCGCAAGTTGAGAGAACGCACACCTGGCAGAGCCTGATGACATCAGAAGCAGGAAATGAGTCATCCCAGGCAGTTTGCAGGTGCCACACACAAAGGAGCAGTGAGAGAGACACAGCCCAGCCACAGGGAGCAAGTCTGTGAGCCAGGCAGGACTTCACATCAGCATGGACAACCCTGCAAATGGAAAGGAGAAGGGAGAGAGGAAGAGAAAAATGAAGTTCAGTGAGCAGGAACTGGAGGTGCTCACTGAGGAGGTGGTGAGGAGCCCTGACCGGCTGTTCGGGAAGAGCTCACTCCAGGTCCCAGAGAGTGAGAAGCACAAACTCTGGGCAGACATACAAACCAAAATCTGCGCTGTGGGGGTTGCGCAGCGCTCAGTGGAGGAGTTTAGAAAGAGGTGGTACGACCTGCGTTCCGGTGCCAAGGAGAGGGTGGCCAGAAGACTACAGGAGGCAATGAGCACAGGAGGCGGACCATCCACCCAGACATCCTCCACCCCCATGGAAAACCTGGTAGAGTCGACACTGCTCCCAGAAGCTGTCAGTGGGGTCACTGACATAGACACACCCGGCACACCAAGCACCAGTAAAGGTAAGTGCAATATTGAAATGTGACCCCATATGTGTATGTACAAAAGCCCATTAGTAATTAGCAATTAGTGCAAAGCATTGTAATAAGTAGTCCATTCCACATCTTAGAAGCGGCACAACAATGCCTTATGGGAGTGGTAGTCCACAACCCAGAGCTGAAAGTAGCACATAGAATGTAATTAAGTAAAGCGACTCCCAGAAGAACACAACACCCACTACACAGTGATATGATGTAACTGTACATTTATTACCATTGTGTAACCTTTGGTGATACATACATAAATGACATGCTGCACATTGTTGTTACAGATGGCCCAGGCCCAGCAGCATCAGCATGTGCCGTTGTGGGGTATGCTGAAACATTGCCTCCATCAGACTCCAACACCAGTGAGTCAGTGAATATTGCGCCTATCAGACACAGGGCAAGGACTGTACCTCTCCCAGATTTGAGCCAGGACTCAGATGACATGCGGGGTGAAGGCCACACTCCATCCCCAGACGGCAGATCCACCGTAATGCAGGAGTCCCAGCCCCAGCGTCACTCAACACCACGCAGGAGGCCTCAGTATGCAAGCACACAGCACATGGAAGCAGGAGAGGGCCCATCATTCTTCGGTGGCCTGAATCCTCTATGCATAAAATGCAGCACTTGTAAAATAAGAAGATTACGGCAATGCACAGGCAGATGCAGGCACACAATGCAAACATGGGGAGGGCTGCATCGGCAGTTGGAGTGCCTTAATTCAAACATTTCCAAGCTGCATGAAGGACAGATCACAGGTGCTGAGAACACCAGGGAACTGACCAATACAGTGAAGGAACTTTGCAGAGTGATGAGGCATGAGAGAGTCAGCCACCGCAGGTATGAGAGGTGATTCATGGGGATGTTTAGTGGATTCTGTAGATCTGTCAATCGCCTTGCAACATCTACGGCCCTCATATCATGGCGTGCTGTGGCTGCACAGGTGGAGGCAGCCCACAGCAGTCAGGATGTAGCCCAGGGACTGGTCCAGATAACAAATGTTCTGGATACTATGCTGGGTAACCGCTCTGCTACACCCAGTGAACTTGGACTAGGGGAGACTGCGGACTCATCTAGCCTCAGTAGCATTGCAGTGCCTACAACAGATCCTAGGCGTCGCAGTGCCAGGCACAGCACTGCCACTGAGGCAGATACCAAAGGTGCCGGCGAGGCCACTGCGCACTCGAGTGGCTTGCGTGGCCGTAAAAAGTGACTTTGATGGCCACAGGGGACTGTCTGCATATTTTGTTTTACAGTGAACTATGAATACAATAGTGAGACACTGTTAATGGTTATTTTATGACACATTTGTTTATTTTTTTTGCTAGTGACACTTATGTTACCTGACGTTAAGGCAATAAAGGTACTAACTACCAGAACACATGTCAGTGAAGTTGTGTTGTTATTACTTACATCTGAAATGGTTGTGCGTGATGTCAGCACAACTTTGCCTGCCCTCTGCTACACTGGTCCTGTCTGCTGGCTGTAGGGGGGGTATGGGATCATCATCCTCATCTGAGTCTGGATCAGATACTTCCACAGGTATGCCCCTGGTGGTAGCTATATTCTGCAGGATCGCACATGTGGCCACTATTCTACAGGTCGTGTCTGGGCTGTACTGTAGTGCCCCTCCACCTTTGTGGATGCACCGGAAGTGACTCTTCAGCAGGCCAAAGGTGTGCTCCACCACATTGCGGGTTGCCCTGTGTGCTGAACTGTATCTCCGTTCTGCTGGTGTTGTAGGATTTAGGTAGGGCGTCATCATGTAGGTGCGCACTGCGTAGTCACTGTCCTCTGGAAGGAACAGAGGGTGAGTAAGTGAGCCATCTGACGTCACAACACCATCAATGCACCAGTGTACAGAGGGACAATACCTAGTAGATATCCTTCATCAAACTCCCCAGCTAGCAGTCTTGTGTGAATCCTGCTGTAGCGAAAGATGTACGAATCATGTGTTCTCCCTGGGAACCTGGCCTCGAGATCAGTTATGATGTAGGAGGCATTGCATATCACCTGTATATTCATGGAATGTTGGTATTTACAATTGCGGTACACATACTCTGTGGCTGATGGTGGACAGATTGCAACATGTGTCCCATCTATGGCACCTAGGACGGGGAGGAGCTGTGATATCTGGTAGAAATCTATTTTTGTCTGCTGTATTTCCTGTGGGGAATGGGGGAATCTGATGCACTGGTGTATCCTACTCAGCATGGCGTTGATAAATGCATTGAAAAATCTAGAGAGGGCACTCTGTGGTACTCCTCCAGTTGCTGCTATGACCCCTTGATAACTCCCTGAGGCAAGTAGGTGAAGGGAGCATAATACCTGAACATGGGTGGGTATGCTATTTGTCCTTTATGTTGAGCGTTGCAGTATGGGTTGTAGCTCAGCTATCAGGTCAAGTATCATAGCTGAGTTCAACCTGTACTTATCATATATCTCCTCCTCAGTCTGGTCAAAAAGGGTAATGCGCACTCCGAAAATGCGCTCCTGTCTCCTCCTCCCTCTCCTCAAACCTGCCAAGATCCTCCTTGTCCTCACCATGACGTAGAGTGCAGCCATTGTGGAAAAGAGTCTGAGGCATTCTGGGCCTCTTTATATAGGTTGCACCTGGTTACCACCTGGTTTCACTCCGTGGTAATTTGCATGTGCAAAAGGCCATTCTGCGAAAATTCGCAATTTGTGAATTTTTGATGCATCGAATTGCGACATGGTTTTGCGTGTCTCATTTTGCGTCTCGCAATTTCTGACGTGAAATACTGAATCGGTATTTGGGAGTTGCTATTCTGACTCGTAATTTGAGAAATGCTACTAGCGATTCGGTATTTCATGTCGCAAATTGCGAGACGCAAAATTCGACACGCAAAACCATGTAGCTTTGCAAAAAATCGCACATTTTGCGATTCCTTGTTTTTGGCCTGCGAATGCCTTTCATGCATCGCAGACCACGTTTTTGCATTCACAAACGGCCAAATTCTGCGATTCGCATTTGCGAATGTAAAATGGTTTGGTACATCTGGGCCAAAGTCCTTTGCCATTTGTACAGCAAAGTCCTTAAGCAAAGATTTGACACAGTGTCAACCTTGCTGAGCTGTAAAATTATAAAAGCCACTTACTACTACTACTGCAGGCACAGTGTTACAGCTTTAGACTGGTAAAATACCATCCAAACCAACCTGGAATGAGTAAAAGCAACCCTGACACGTGTTTTACTCTCATTGGAGCTTTTCAGAGAGATTTAGCTTTGTCCAAACACAAGCGAGCACCCAGTATTAGTCAAAACAAATCCCTTTCACGGTGAGTGACGCATAAATTATGCAAAAAAGAAGAGAGAACTCTGGGTAGTTCCCAAGTTTAGGTGGAGAGCAGCTCCAGTAAGGAGCACTCTAAAACACCAGCGACACTCTAGATTTGCTCACCTCAAATGTCTGTTTATCTAGCAAAGTTTTTATGCATGGGATCAGCACAGTGCTATCCATGCCACGCTAGATAAGGACAAAGGGGCATTTATACTCTGTTTGCACCGAACGCGCGTCAAAAAGTTTGACGCACATTCGGTGAAAACCTTGCCCCATACTTAAACTTTGATGCCTGAGCACTCGAATGCCAAAATTCCGCCATGTGCGTCATTTTCTGAATGCGGGAAACCGCCTTGCGTTAATGACATGTAAGGTAGGCGTTCCATTCTAAAAAACTGACTTATACACCCGTGCAAGATTTGATCCAACTGCGCAAAAATCCTGCACGGCCGGGAGGCAGAGTCGGAAAATGATGCTCAGCCAGAGTTGCGTCAAAAAATAACTCCTGGGTCAGGGAAGGCATTAAAATGGGGAAAACACACCAGTACTTAAGGAAAACACACAGAAGCAACTGCAGATCTCCAAACTGAAGACATTGAGGTGCTTTTCATCCAGCATGCACGCAGACGCAGAGCACAGGACCAACAAAACAGCTTCTACAACTCCAGCAGGGACCCCAAAGGCAACGCAGAAGGCAGGGGAGGATATTCCGCAACAGGACAACCCTTCTGGGACTCCGGCAACAAGACATCATCCAGAGGTACAGGCTCAAATGACAAGCCAGTCAGCAGCTGCTGCACAACATTGAGCCACAGTTTGCACCCAGCTTTCAGACACCCCACATCATTTCACCATAAACCAAGCTGCTACCTGTTCTACACATGTTGGCAAGTGGCACCTTTCAAACCACTGGTGCCTTGGTTGCCGGGATCTCTCAGCCCTCATTTTCTGCCTTCCTACCTAAGGTCCTGGGTGCCATCATCTCCCTCACACCCCGCCACATCAGCTTCCCCAACACACAGCAGAAGCAATAGGAGACCAAACAGGGCTTCTATCAAATCAACGGCTTCGCACACATGCTTGGTGCCATTGACTGCACACATGTGCCTTGTGCCACCTGCTGCAACCGAACATCTATACCGCAACAAGAGGCACACACACTCCATCAATGTGCAGGCCATTGTGGATCACCGGGGATTGATCACCAGCATCTTGGCAAAGTATCCTGGGAGTGTACATGATTCATTCATCTTCCGCCACTGTACCATCAATCAACACTTCCAGGATGGACGATATGAAAATGGCCTACTTGTTGGTAAGTACAGAAACCTACTTATATACACACAGCACAGCAACCCTGTAGGACACAATACATACACTACTACATTGACACGTGGCCAGGAAGACAATGAGGTTGTGACACTGCTAGGCATGTGCAATATCCTGACCCATTTGGATACAGACCTATGGACAAGTGACAGAACCAAATAACAACAAATGCCACTCCACAGACATAAGGGAGCAATTTAAAACAACACAATGACAATGACATGGCCTCAACTGGCAGTACAACTTGGAAGATTAATCTTTTAATATCACATCAATAACACTCAATCAAACACCCTTCCAACCAATAAGTACAGTGTAAGGGGTGTGTAATGTGCTTTGCTGCAGGTCAAACACCATGACACACATAGCCTGATGATGACTACAATGAAGAATCATTGAGGCTGCACCAATATCTTACATCACTCCTGCTCTCACATTGCCCACGACCAATAAGCAAGTGGACTGTACGAATAACACATATTCATGTGACAATACTGAAAGTGCACATTCCTACACATACGGATTGAGACAATTTCACACACACACAAAATATGTAGAGGCATACAGAGGCATACAGACCCTCAGACACTCCAGATGACAACCACACAACCAAGTTAGCCAGCTGAACTCGAACATGTTCAGTAGTATAGGTACACGTTAGAACCGGAGTCGACTTGGCCAGGGCAGAGAAAACGGTCTGCATAGAATTTGTCACACATGTGAAATTTGTGCATAGTCAATTGTCAACACGTCAGTGCTGACAACGTACAGAGATGTGTTGTACATTGTCACCTAGCCAAATCTAAGGGTCTCACTGAAGTTTAACTAATTCTATTGAATATGTGAAAGTTGATGGGATGTCATGGGTATATAGATGAAACTGTGTTTCCACCACTGTGGAATTGATTCTGGGTATGGAAGTATCATGTCACCCCCCAGTTAAGAGGGGGGTGACTTTCTGATTTAATCTTACACATAGTATTTGTATTTGGAAGTGTTGTACAGTCCACAGACATTGAGCACATTTCTCCCTTCCATGCTTTACAGGTGGACCTGCCAACTACACTATCGGAGAGGTGGTTTGATTTGCTGACCTAGACATGTCCGGTAAGTGTTGATATTTCTGTTCTGTTTTGTGTTTGCTGCTGTTGTGTGATTGACTCCTGTGTGTTGGACACATAGCAAGGTGTTATGCACTGGTCAATGATCGGATATGTTCCTTGAGTGGAGTATAATTTTTTCCCCATCTTTGAGTTGGGCAATCATTAGCGTATAGTCATAATTTGGAATTGTAGGGCAGTCCTGTAGGCACGGCCATGTGAATAGGGATGACTTTTGTGGATAAAACTTAAATTCAGAAATTGTAGCAGAGGACCATATTTGTTATTTAGTCAGCAAGTCAGACCCTGATTCTCACAGAATAGGGATGCCAAAGTCTTACCCACAGACTTCAGCTTCCCTTTTCACTAATGAACATGTTTGACTGTATGTTTGACTTCCTAGCAGCATGTAGCTCCACATGTTGTGCTACGTGTATGAGGCACTTGAGTACAATGGCCTAGGTGTGCATGCAGCTTATGGCCAGATGTGTGCTTGCATCTATCTGCTTGTTGTAAGTCATGTGTTACTGGTAGGAAATGATGTTGAAAATTGTCTGCATTTCCAAACATAAGTGTGGATGGGATTGTCCAAGGTTTGGGTGTATCCTAGTTGGACATCCTCCTTACCTGTGGTGGACTGCCCAACCCACGTACAGCTGTCCAAAGCTTCCTCAGTGCCCTTGATGTTTGAAAGTATTTGTTGCTTGTCCACTCCCCTCTCAGGCACAGGCGTAGGGTTGTGAAAAGTGTACCTAGGACTGATGATCCAATTTTAATACACAGACATGTAAATCTGTAAGTCACTTGTCCAAACCTAGGATACCCACTCATGATTAACAACTGCATTCTATCCTGGCAATTCCATTTACAACTCGCAGATCTTGTGGCCCTTGATTGTCCTCCAGAAGATAGTCATTAGTTGGCCTGTCAGTGGTGGAGGACTTGCAGCATTTATTTTACGTGACAAATGGCTGAACAATGATGCATAGGTCATTCAAGTTGTTACCCATCTTTTAGAGTATTGCTGTGCTGTTTGATAGGACATGTATAGGCTGCATTGGCATGTACTTCCTCAGGGACAATCAGTGATCTGTATGATGATATGGGCTGTTTCTGGTACATTAGATGTATTGTCTGATTTACTTCTGGAGCCACACAACACAATGAAATACCTAATGTTTGGTTTTATATTTGTTTGAACAGCTGCCAATATGAATCCCATCCAGATTCGGGTGTTTCAGTGCAGAGCGATGCGTTCCTGCCACATTCTGGATGTGGAGTCTGGGTTCCACAACATGGCAAGGCGTTATCGCCATGAAAGAGCCTCCGGAGTGTGGAAGGCATTTGCCCAAGGGTGCCCTTCCGTTTCCACCACAGCTACCACCACCAGCACCACCACTACCACCCAGGTGGCGCCAACCTTAGCAGGCACATTTGCAGAGCCGTCAAACTCCACTGCTCCAGGACCTGTCAAAGAACCACCTGCACCTCCTCTTACAGGCATGGCACTGACAAGGGGACATACTTCTTCAACTGGCACCCAGACCACTCCTGCTGCAGTCATTGACCCAGCAGATTTTCAGTAGATGCAACGGAACTTGGACCGTATGTTCAGGAAAATGACCAGGCTGCAGCAGGAGGTGGCACAAGTGAATAGGAGGGTGCGTGCCATAAAACAGACCACGCAGAGGGTGAACTTGTAAACAATATACTCTCAGCCCTGATTCCCTCCTCTCCCTCCTCTTTCCCAGTTCTTTTCATTAGTGGGTTTAGGGGGCTTAGTGTTAGGTTAGAATAGACTGTTAGTTTAGTTAGTAGTAGTGGGTGGGGGGTGGGGTATGATACTTTTAATATCTGTTTTTTATTATGTGTGTATATTTGTTTAGTATAAGATAGTATCATCTTTACTGTGATTTGGACTGCATTTGCAATTTGTGAGGAAGTGTTAGATTATCATCTGTACATGCATCACACAATGATGACACTAATATTTGCCTGTCTCTTTTTTACAGCTGCTAACATGAAGCCAAACAAATCTGAGAGTTTCAGAGGCCGTCAGTGCGATACAGGCACATCCTCGATGTGTAGGCTGGGGATAGAATGATGGTAGGACGCTATATTCGTGAAAGAGCCACAGGAGCATGGTGGGCTTTTAGCCAAGGGGGGCCGGCATTGGCCAGAACAGGTACCGCTACCACCCCGACTGAAGGCACAGTGGACATCGGTATCTCTGCCACACATACTGCACCTTCAACATCTGGAGCACAAGGCACAACAACTTCTGCACTGTCTATGCCACCACCACAACCACAGCACCTGCAGTTGCTACAACCTCAGTGACACAAACCTACACAGCAGCTGGTATGGACAAGACCACATTCCGGCAGGTTCAGCAGGACATGCGTAGGGTCCTAAGGAGAATGGACAGTCAAAGAAAAAAACTCTGAGGAGGGCAAACCTCTACCTCTTTCCTTATACAGTTTTTTAGTGGGTTTAGGGGGTTTTATTAATAGGTTGGAGTAGGCTATTAGTTTAGATAGGATAAGAGTAGCAGGAGTTACATTATTGCATGTTAGTTTGTGGATGGGGGTTGATGTTGGGGTTTATGTGTATTCTAGAAAAGAAAAAAAAATATATATATATATATATATTTGTTTAGTATTAGTTAGTATCTGTTTAGGTCATATAAGGGAGTTTGGGGGGTTGATATATAGTGTGTTTAGTTACATGTGGTAAGTAAGTTTAGCATAGAGTAGTTAGGGCCAGTTGTGGGTAATGTACAGTTAGGATATGTTAGATTAGTATAGGTGTGTGACATAGTTTAAGTTTTCTTTCATACATATTTAATAAAGTTTTAGGTACTCCTTTACGGTATGTGCCGTATGCTTGAGGAGCTGGACCTTTGCATGAGTGTACAGTGGCAAATTTGTGTTTGCATGTGTATTCCATCCTGCATCCACATCCCATTCTTGACATGTTTATTCCCACTATCACATTGGCAGCTAGAACAAAGCTACTTCTCTATGCATCTGCCATCCATTGTACCCACCTCTCAAGATGACTATGGTTCCCATGTATTGCCCAGGTAGGTGTGCTTTTCAAAGCTGTCATCGTTTGGGTCCTTTGTTGGAATCTGGGGTGCTGTGGGATGTCTGCCTGCAGCCTGATGTTCATGTGGACCGTGATAAACTGAGTGGTGTCAAAATCTTATGAGGTTCAGTATACAAAATTCACGCCTATGAGTGTTTTCATTGTACTCCCAGTTGATATTATTGTCCAAACACTCTTACACATCCATTCCTGCTGTATGTTGTGGTTGTGGGATTTACGTTTAGAGTCATATGTCACATACACATTGAGGGGGTCATTCTGACCCCGGCGGGCGGCGGGAGCCGCCCGCCTGGAGGGAACCGCCAGAATACCGCTGTGCGGTCAAAAGACCGCCGCGGGTATTCTGGGTTTCCCACTGGGCTGGCGGGTGACCGCCAAAAGGCCGCCCGCCAGCCCAGTGGGAAACACCCCTCCATGAGGATGCCGGCTCCGAATGGAGCCGGCGGAGTGGAGGATGTGCGACGGGTGCAGTAGCACCCGTCGCGAATTTCAGTGTCTGCTGAGCAGACACTGAAATTCAAAGTGGGGCCCCCAGGGGCCCCACGACACCCCTCACCGCCATCCTGTTCCTGGCGGGCGGAACCGCCAGGAACAGGATGGCGGTGAGGGGGTCGGAATCCCCATGGCGGATTCCCATGGGCAGCGGAAAGTCGGCGGTACACCGCCGACTTTCCGTTTCTGGCCGGGGCTGTACTGCCGTGGTCAGAATGCCCGGCGGAGCACCGCCAGCCTGTTGGCGGTGCTACCGCCGACCCCGGCCCTGGCGGTCCTTGACCGCCGGGGTCAGAATGACCCCCTGATTGTCTTGTAGGGGATGTGGCCAGCATTGAGTTTCATCTTGTAGATACCTTGGGCCTGATATATATAATTTTTACACATCATTTTACTGTTTGTGGTGCTTTAACTTCAGAAATGACCCACAAGCAGCACAGATGATTGTAAAATCCAGACCCTTGGGTATAGATATCAGCCCACATTCTTTCTACGCTCTTGTATTGACATTCTGTGGCCATTGTCATGTTACATGCATCACAAATCTCCTGCACAGTAGATGTGTCACATTACACAGAGGCAAAGTGGTTGTGTAGGTGCTGTTTATTTGAAAGTGCTGTAGTTCAATATTTACATAGTCCAGGTTTGTAAGTCCATTGGTGTGACACATTCTATTGTGATGCAACACAAGTGCAATGTTGAGGGACATGTCATTGGACATGCTGTGATAGAGTGTAATTCAGTGCAGAGTAACATGAATTGCCAATTGGGTAGTGAGAGACAATTGCAGTCCATAGTGGTAAGGTAAACAGTGTGTTGGAGAACAGTGCATATTACCAACTGTAACTAGTCTGGCATGTTTTCAAGCACAGGACAAACGAAAATCAGTGCTCATGTGGCATGAGCTGGTGCTACCGGGTATTCCTACGGGTGAAGGTGATCTGTTCCACGTCTTAATCTTCTGATGTGTGTGTCATCTCCTGTGCTCTTGTGGTGGTGGTGGGTTTGAGGTGGCAACACACACTTCAGTGTTTGGAGAAGTGGATTCCGAATTACTGGTAGCTGTCAACTGTGGAACTATTAAGGGCATGACTGCAGCAAGGAGGAGCTGTTGGTTATTGAGTATGGCAGTGACATCCCTGTGGTAGGCAGCCCGGTCGGCCCTAAGAGAGTCTTGATTGTTGTTTGGGAGGTCCCTCACATACTGTTGTAGTGATTGTTGGACTTGCATGGCTGCTGACTGTTCTGCGGATGTCATCATGCACATGCGCATCCCCTCAAGGCTGCCAGACATATTTTGCATCCCCACCCACACCTCCTTGGCCAGCTCCCACTGTACTCCCACAACTGTCCTCTCATAGGCAGTCCCAGTGTCATCAGAGTCCTCAGCTGTGTTGGAGCTGGCAGGTCGTACTATTGGGGTGGTGGGTGGTTCTCTCTGGGATGGCTGCTACATCTGTGCTCCTCCTTGCAGCTTGAGGTGTGGTCTGGAGGGTTCCCAGGATATGGTGGAGGGTTTCCTGGCTAATGGTTGTCAGCTCGTCATCCATGTCATCAGGGTAGTCCAGGACAGGCAGATCCACAGGAGAGCCATAGTCCTCTGCAATTAGATATTGTACAATTATTGTGTCTTTGTTGTGGCAGTTGCAATGTGACATCACTGACTTCCTATTAGTGGAACATTGTACTCTGGGTTCCTATTCATTGTTCCTGTCATGAATATTTGCATTCTCACAGGCCTATGCCCCACCTGTATGTCACATGTAGTGTGGGCAGTTTGGGGAATTGTCTGCGTCACATCCTCTAGGTGAAGAATCTGTCCAAATTGTGTCTTGCCACCTTTGTGTCCTACTCAACCCTCTCTCTACTACCATTAGCATGGTGAGGCCTTGCAATGCCTGTTGGTGTTCTGATGCCACATGCACAACACACAACAAAATGGCCCTGACCCAGTCTAGGATATTTCAGATACACCTATACGTTGCTGAGACATAGCGGATATCGTGTATGGCATTGACATGACATGATACAGGTGTCAGCACTGGTAGTTTGTCATGTTGATGTTTGCGAATGTATGATTGCATTGTATTGCACTGATGGGCCTGGCAGAGTTCCATTTCCTCTTATGACTGTACGGGTGTGTTTCACTAGCTACACACATATGTCCTCCTCCTCAGTGTTGCTGTCTTAGCAGTATGACAGTTGAGATGTTACAAGGTGGCATTGCAGCTATTGTTACACAGGCACAGGGTATACCCTGGAATGGGCAGCATGGGTATGACATTACTGCTGTGTTCTCTATAATGTATGTGACAGTGCCTTATGTTTATTGACGCTATGGACATGAGCATTTGACAGGAGTTGCAATTGGATAGGAATTGAAGCAGATTGATCACTTAGTCATCTTGAACCCTCATTTTGAGTGTGTTGTGCCATGGGCACCTAACAGCCATTTCCTAATTGACCATCACATACAGCACAGGTAGTAGTGTCAAATGTTGTCAATGGTAAATGGCACTTGAGGCAATGGCCTGAGACTGAGCATTTCCCCCTAGTTCATATTCTGACAATACCAGCTAACCTGTGACAGCAGCCCAGTTTTACATTCTAGCCTACCCTCCTGGACTGGCTTTGCCTTTCTAGCAGTATTGACATGGCGGTGTACCCCCATGCAAAGGTTGTTGGTGTTGTGTTGTGCCCCTGGATGCCCCTGCACAGCCCATACACCCGTGCAGTGCCCTTTCCACTGCCTGATTTCCATGGCTGACATGCATTGTGTAGTAGGTATATACCTACCCCTTCTTGCACTTGTTATTTAGGCATTTTGGTCCCCCATGCAACTTACCCTGCATATGTATTGTTTCCTGGAAGTCTGCCCTGTCCTGCAATTCCTGTGATGATCTCCTCCGGGATGACATGAAAAACAAAAGAGGTGAACCCATTAACCCTAACCTGACCTGGGTTCATGAACATAATCCAAAACATGGTTGGTCTAAGGTAGGGCTCAATAATCCAAATTACAGAAGAAAGAGTAATCAATGCTTTCTCCGTGGTAGAATAACTTAACAAAAATGTATTAACCCCTTCGCTGCCAGGCCTTTTCCCCATCCTGTGCCAGGCCTTTTTTTGGCTGTTTTGGGCAGTTCGCGCTTAGGCCCTCATAACTTTTTGTCCACATAAGCTAGCCAAGCCAAATTTGCGTTCTTTTTTTCCAACATCCTAGGGATTCTAGAGGTACCCAGACTTTGTGGGTTCCCCTGTAGGAGGCCAAGTATTTTTGCCAAAATACAGTGAAAATGTTGTTTTTTTCAAAAAAATGGGAAAAAGTGGCTGCAGAAGAAGGTTTGTGTTTTTTTCCCTGAAAATGGCATCAACAAAGGGTTTATGGTGCTAAAATCACCAGCTTCCCATCTTTCAGGAACAGGCAGACTTGAATCAGAAAACCCAAATTTTCAAAACAAATTTGGCATTTTGCTGGGACATACCCATTTTTAAGATTTGTTGTGCTTTCAGCCTCCTTCCAGTCAGTGACAGAAATGGGAGTGAAACCAATGCTGGATCCCAGACACCTAAATATTTCTGAAAAGGAGACACAATTCTGAATTCAGCAAGGGGTAATTTGTGTAGGTCCTACAAGGGTTTCCTACAGAAAATAACAACTGAAAAAGAAAGAAATTGAAATTGAGGTGAAAAAAACAGCAGTTTTTCTCCACGTTTTAATCTGTAACTTTTTCCTGCAATGTCAGATTTTTTAAAGCAATATACTGTTAAGTCTGCTGGACTCTTCTGCTTGCAGGGATATATAGGGCTTGTAGGTTCATCAAGAACCCTAGGTACCCAGAGCCAATATATGAGCTGCACCCTGCAGTGGGTTTTCATTCTATACCAGGTATACAGCAATTTATTTGCCGAAATATAAAGAGTGAAAAACAGCTATCAAGAAAACCTTTGTATTTCCAAAATGGGCACAAGATAAGGTGATGAGGAGCAGTGCTTATTTGCACATCTCTGAATGCCAGGGTGACCATACTAGCATGTGAAATACAGGGCATTTCTCAAATAGACGTCTTTTTTACACACTCTCTTATATTTGGAAGGAGAAAATGTAGAGAAAGACAAGAGGCAATAACACTTGTTTTGCTATTCTATGTCCCCCCAAGTCTCCTGATAAAAATGATACCTCACTTGTGTGGGTAGGCCTATCGCCCGCGACAGGTGATGCCCCAAAACACAACGTGAACACATCTAATTTTTTGACAGAAAACAGAGGTGTTTTTTGCAAAGTGGCTACATGGAGATTTTGGCCTCTAGCTCAGCCGGCACCTAGGGAAACCTACCAAACCTGTGCATTTTTTAAAACTAAAGACCTAGGGGAATCCAAGATGGGGTGATGTGTGGGGCTTTAACCAGGTTCTGTTACCCAGAATCCTTTGCAAAACTCAAAATTCGGCTAAAAAAACACATTTTCTTCACATTTCGGTGACAGAAAGATCTGGAATCTGACAGGAGCCACAAATTTCCTTCCACCCAGCATTCCCCCAAGTCTCCCGATAAAAATGGTACCTCACTTGTGTGGGTAGGCCTAGCGCCCGCGATAGGAAATGCCCGTAAACACAACGTGGACACATCACAATTTTTGACAGAAAACAGAGGTGTTTTTTGCAAAGTGCCTACCTGTAGATTTTGGCCTCTAGCTCAGCCGGCACATAGGGAAACCTACCAAACCTGTGCATTTTTTTAAACTAGATACCTAGGGGAATCTAAGATGGGATGACTTGTGGGGCTCTGACCAGGTTCTGTTACCCAGAATCCTTTGCAAACCTCAAAATGTGGCAAAAAAACACATTTTCCTCACATTTAGGTGACAGAAAGTTCTGGAATCTGAGAGGAGCCACAAATTTCCTTCCACCCAGCGTTCCCCCAAGTCTCCCAATAAAAATTATACCTCACATGTGTGGGTAGGCCTAGCGCCCGCCAGGAAATGCCCCAAAACACAACGTGGACACATCAAAATTTTTGACAGAAAACAGAGGTGTTTTTTGCAAAGTGCCTACCTGTAGATTTTGGCCTATAGCTCAGCCGGCACCTAGGGAAACCTACCAAACCTGTGCATTTTTTAAAACTAGAGACCTAGGGGACTCCAAGATGGGGTGACTTGTGGGGCTCTGACCAGGTTCTGTTACCCAGAATCCTTTGCGAACCTCAAAATTTGGCTAAAAAAACACATTTTCCTCACATTTCGGTGGCAGAAAGTTCTGGAATATGAGAGGAGCCACAAATTTCCTTCCACCCAGCGTTCCCCCAAGTCTCCCAATAAAAATTATACCTCACATGTGTGGGTAGGCCTAGCGCCCACCAGGAAATGCCCCAAAACACAACATGGACACATCACAATTTTTGACAGAAAACAGAGGTGTTTTTTGCAAAGTGCCTACCTGTAGATTTTGGCCTCTAGCCCAGCCGGCACCTAGGGAAACCTACCAAACCTGTGCATTTTTTAAAACTAGAGACCTAGGGGAATCCAAGATGGGATGACTTGTGGGGCTCTGACCAGGTTCTGTTACCCAGAATCCTTTGCAAACCTCAAAATGTGGCAAAAAAACACATTTTCCTCACATTTCGGTGACAGAAAGTTCTGGAATCTGAGAGGAGCCACAAATTTCCTTCCACCCAGCATTCCCCCAAGTCTCCCAATAAAAATGATACCTCACTTGTGTGGGTAGGCATAGCGCCCGTGACAGGAAATGCCCCAAAACACAACGTGGACACATCACATTTTTTGACAGAAAACAGAGGTGTTTTTTGCAAAGTGTCTACCTGTTGATTTTGGCCTCTAGCTCAGCCGGCACCTAGGGAAACCTACCAAACCAGTGCATTTTTAAAAACTAGAGACCTAGGGGAATCCAAGATGGGGTGACTTGTGGGGCTCTGACCAGGTTCTGTTACCCAGAATCCTTTGCAAACCTCAAAATTTGGCTAAAAAAACAAATTTTCGTCACATTTCGGTGACAGAAAGGTCTGGAATCTGACAGGAGCCACAAATTTAGTTCCACCCAGCGTTTCCCCAAGTCTCCCGATAAAAATGATACCTCACTTGTGTGGGTAGGCCTAGAGCCCACGACAGGAAATGCCCCAAAACACAACATGGACACATCACAATTTTTGACAGTAAACAGAGGTGTTTTTTGCAAAGTGCCTACCTGTAGATTTTGGCCTCTAGCTCAGCCGGCACCTAGGGAAACCTACCAAACCTGTGCATTGGTGAAAACTAGAGGCCTAGGGGGATCCAAGATGGGATGACGTGTGGGGCTCTGACCAGGTTCTGTTACCCAGAATCCTTTGCAAACCTTAAAATTTGGCTAAAAAACACTTTTTTCCTCACATTTCGGTGACAGAAAGTTCTGGAATCTGAGAGGAGACACAAATTTCCTTCCACCCAGCGTTCCCCCAAGTCTCCCGATAAAAATTATACCTCACTTGTGTGGGTAGGTCTAGCGCCTGTGACAGGAAATGCCCCAAAACACAACGTGGACACATCACATTTTTTGACTGAAAACAGAGGTGTTTTTTGCAAAGTGCCTACCTGTAGATTTTGGCCTCTAGCTCAGCCGGCACCAAGGGAAACCTACCAAACCTGTGCATTTTTTTAAACTAGAGGCCTAGGGGAATCCAAGATGGGATAACTTGTGGGGCTCTGACCAGGTTCTGTTACCCAGAATCCTTTGCAAACCCTAAAATTTGGCTAAAAAAACACGTTTTCCTCACATTTCGGTGACAGAAAGTTCTGGAATCTGAAAGGAGCCACAAATTTCTTTCCACCCAGCGTTCCCCCAAGTTTCCCGATAAAAATTATACCTCACTTGTGTGGGTAGGCCTAGCGCCTGTGACAGGAAATGCCCCAAAACACAACGTGGACACATCACATTTTTTGACAGAAAACAGAGGTGTTTTTTGCAAAGTGCCTACCTGTAGATTTTGGCCTCTAGCTCAGCCAGCACCTAGGGAAACCTACCAAACCTGTGCATTTTTGAAAACTAGAGACCTAGGGGAATCCAAGATGGGGTGACTTGTGGGGCTCTGACCAGGTTCTGTTACCCAGAATCCTTTGCGAACCTCAAAATTTGGCTAAGAAAACACATTTTCCTCACATTTCGGTGGCAGAAAGTTCTGGAATATGAGAGGAGCCACAAATTTCCTTCCACCCAGCGTTCCCCCAAGTCTCCCAATAAAAATTATACCTCACATGTGTGGGTAGGCCTAGCGCCCGCCAGGAATTGCCCCAAAACACAACGTGGACACATCACAATTTTTGACAGAAAACAGAGGTGTTTTTTGCAAAGTGCCTACCTGTAGATTTTGGCCTCTAGCTCAGCCGGCACCTAGGGAAACCTACCAAACCTGTGCATTTTTTAAAACTAGAGACCTAGGGGAATCCAAGATGGGATGACTTGTGGGGCTCTGACCAGGTTCTGTTACCCAGAATCCTTTGCAAACCTCAAAATGTGGCAAAAAAACACATTTTCCTCACATTTCGGTGACAGAAAGTTCTGGAATCTGAGAGGAGCCACAAATTTCCTTCCACCCAGCATTCCCCCAAGTCTCCCAATAAAAATGATACCTCACTTGTGTGGGTAGGCATAGCGCCCGTGACAGGAAATGCCCCAAAACACAACGTGAACACATCACATTTTTTGACAGAAAACAGAGGTGTTTTTTGCAAAGTGCCTACCTGTTGATTTTGGCCTCTAGCTCAGCCGGCACCTAGGGAAACCTACCAAACCAGTGCATTTTTAAAAACTAGAGACCTAGGGGAATCCAAGATGGGGTGACTTGTGGGGCTCTGACCAGGTTCTGTTACCCAGAATCCTTTGCAAACTTCAAAATTTGGCTAAAAAAACAAATTTTCCTCATATTTCGGTGACAGAAAGGTCTGGAATCTGACAGGAGCCACAAATTTAGTTCCACCCAGCGTTTCCCCAAGTCTCCCGATAAAAATGATACCTCACTTGTGTGGGTAGGCCTAGAGCCCACGACAGGAAATGCCCCAAAACACAACATGGACACATCACAATTTTTGACAGTAAACAGAGGTGTTTTTTGCAAAGTGCCTACCTGTAGATTTTGGCCTCTAGCTCAGCCGGCACCTAGGGAAACCTACCAAACCTGTGCATTGGTGAAAACTAGAGGCCTAGGGGGATCCAAGATGGGATGACGTGTGGGGCTCTGACCAGGTTCTGTTACCCAGAATCCTTTGCAAACCTTAAAATTTGGTTAAAAAACACTTTTTTCCTCACATTTCGGTGACAGAAAGTTCTGGAATCTGAGAGGAGCCACAAATTTCCTTCCACCCAGCGTTCCCCCAAGTCTCCCGATAAAAATTATACCTCACTTGTGTGGGTAGGTCTAGCGCCTGTGACAGGAAATGCCCCAAAACACAACGTGGACACATCACATTTTTTGACTGAAAACAGAGGTGTTTTTTGCAAAGTGCCTACCTGTAGATTTTGGCCTCTAGCTCAGCCGGCACCAAGGGAAACCTACCAAACCTGTGCATTTTTTTAAACTAGAGGCCTAGGGGAATCCAAGATGGGATAACTTGTGGGGCTCTGACCAGGTTCTGTTACCCAGAATCCTTTGCATACCCTAAAATTTGGCTAAAAAAACACGTTTTCCTCACATTTCGGTGACAGAAAGTTCTGGAATCTGAAAGGAGCCACAAATTTCTTTCCACCCAGCGTTCCCCCAAGTTTCCCGATAAAAATTATACCTCACTTGTGTGGGTAGGCCTAGCGCCTGTGACAGGAAATGCCCCAAAACACAACGTGGACACATCACATTTTTTGACAGAAAACAGAGGTGTTTTTTGCAAAGTGCCTACCTGTAGATTTTGGCCTCTAGCTCAGCCAGCACCTAGGGAAACCTACCAAACCTGTGCATTTTTGAAAACTAGAGACCTAGGGGAATCCAAGATGGGGTGACTTGTGGGGCTCTGACCAGGTTCTGTTACCCAGAATCCTTTGCAAACCTCAAAATGTGGCAAAAAAACACATTTTCCTCACATTTCGGTGACAGAAAGTTCTGGAATCTGAGAGGAGCCACAAATTTCCTTCCACCCAGCATTCCCCCAAGTCTCCCAATAAAAATGATACCTCACTTGTGTGGGTAGGCATAGCGCCCGTGACAGGAAATGCCCCAAAACACAACGTGAACACATCACATTTTTTGACAGAAAACAGAGGTGTTTTTTGCAAAGTGCCTACCTGTTGATTTTGGCCTCTAGCTCAGCCGGCACCTAGGGAAACCTACCAAACCAGTGCATTTTTAAAAACTAGAGACCTAGGGGAATCCAAGATGGGGTGACTTGTGGGGCTCTGACCAGGTTCTGTTACCCAGAATCCTTTGCAAACTTCAAAATTTGGCTAAAAAAACAAATTTTCCTCATATTTCGGTGACAGAAAGGTCTGGAATCTGACAGGAGCCACAAATTTAGTTAAACCCAGCGTTTCCCCAAGTCTCCCGATAAAAATGATACCTCACTTGTGTGGGTAGGCCTAGAGCCCACGACAGGAAATGCCCCAAAACACAACATGGACACATCACAATTTTTGACAGTAAACAGAGGTGTTTTTTGCAAAGTGCCTACCTGTAGATTTTGGCCTCTAGCTCAGCCGGCACCTAGGGAAACCTACCAAACCTGTGCATTGGTGAAAACTAGAGGCCTAGGGGGATCCAAGATGGGATGACGTGTGGGGCTCTGACCAGGTTCTGTTACCCAGAATCCTTTGCAAACCTTAAAATTTGGCTAAAAAACACTTTTTTCCTCACATTTCGGTGACAGAAAGTTCTGGAATCTGAGAGGAGCCACAAATTTCCTTCCACCCAGTGTTCCCCCAAGTCTCCCGATAAAAATTATACCTCACTTGTGTGGGTAGGTCTAGCGCCTGTGACAGGAAATGCCCCAAAACACAACGTGGACACATCACATTTTTTGACTGAAAACAGAGGTGTTTTTTGCAAAGTGCCTACCTGTAGATTTTGGCCTCTAGCTCAGCCGGCACCAAGGGAAACCTACCAAACCTGTGCATTTTTTTAAACTAGAGGCCTAGGGGAATCCAAGATGGGATAACTTGTGGGGCTCTGACCAGGTTCTGTTACCCAGAATCCTTTGCAAACCCTAAAATTTGGCTAAAAAACACGTTTTCCTCACATTTCGGTGACAGAAAGTTCTGGAATCTGAAAGGAGCCACAAATTTCTTTCCACCCAGCGTTCCCCCAAGTTTCCCGATAAAAATTATACCTCACTTGTGTGGGTAGGCCTAGCGCCTGTGACAGGAAATGCCCCAAAACACAACGTGGACACATCACATTTTTTGACAGAAAACAGAGGTGTTTTTTGCAAAGTGCCTACCTGTAGATTTTGGCCTCTAGCTCAGCCAGCACCTAGGGAAACCTACCAAACCTGTGCATTTTTGAAAACTAGAGACCTAGGGGAATCCAAGATGGGGTGACTTGTGGGGCTCTGACCAGGTTCTGTTACCCAGAATCCTTTGCGAACCTCAAAATTTGGCTAAAAAAACACATTTTCCTCACATTTCGGTGGCAGAAAGTTCTGGAATATGAGAGGAGCCACAAATTTCCTTCCACCCAGCGTTCCCCCAAGTCTCCCAATAAAAATTATACCTCACATGTGTGGGTAGGCCTAGCGCCCGCCAGGAAATGCCCCAAAACACAACGTGGACACATCACAATTTTTGACAGAAAACAGAGGTGTTTTTTGCAAAGTGCCTACCTGTAGATTTTGGCCTCTAGCTCAGCCGGCACCTAGGGAAACCTACCAAACCTGTGCATTTTTTAAAACTAGAGACCTAGGGGAATCCAAGATGGGATGACTTGTGGGGCTCTGACCAGGTTCTGTTACCCAGAATCCTTTGCGAACCTCAAAATTTGGCTAAAAAAACACATTTTCCTCACATTTCGGTGGCAGAAAGTTCTGGAATATGAGAGGAGCCACAAATTTCCTTCCACCCAGCGTTCCCCCAAGTCTCCCAATAAAAATTATACCTCACATGTGTGGGTAGGCCTAGCGCCCGCCAGGAAATGCCCCAAAACACAACGTGGACACATCACAATTTTTGACAGAAAACAGAGGTGTTTTTTGCAAAGTGCCTACCTGTAGATTTTGGCCTCTAGCTCAGCCGGCACCTAGGGAAACCTACCAAACCTGTGCATTTTTTAAAACTAGAGACCTAGGGGAATCCAAGATGGGATGACTTGTGGGGCTCTGACCAGGTTCTGTTACCCAGAATCCTTTGCAAACCTCAAAATGTGGCAAAAAAACACATTTTCCTCACATTTCGGTGACAGAAAGTTCTGGAATCTGAGAGGAGCCACAAATTTCCTTCCACCCAGCATTCCCCCAAGTCTCCCAATAAAAATGATACCTCACTTGTGTGGGTAGGCATAGCGCCCGTGACAGGAAATGCCCCAAAACACAACGTGGACACATCACATTTTTTGACAGAAAACAGAGGTGTTTTTTGCAAAGTGCCTACCTGTTGATTTTGGCCTCTAGCTCAGCCGGCACCTAGGGAAACCTACCAAACCAGTGCATTTTTAAAAACTAGAGACCTAGGGGAATCCAAGATGGGGTGACTTGTGGGGCTCTGACCAGGTTCTGTTACCCAGAATCCTTTGCAAACCTCAAAATTTCCTCATATTTCGGTGACAGAAAGATCTGGAATCTGACAGGAGCCACAAATTTAGTTCCACCCAGCGTTTCCCCAAGTCTCCCGATAAAAATGATACCTCACTTGTGTGGGTAGGCCTAGAGCCCACAACAGGAAATGCCCCAAAACACAACATGGACACATCACAATTTTTGACAGAAAACAGAGGTGTTTTTTGCAAAGTGCCTACCTGTAGATTTTGGCCTCTAGCTCAGCCGGCACCTAGGGAAACCTACCTAACCTGTGCATTTTTGAAAACTAGAGACCTAGGGGAATCCAAGTTGGGATGACTTGTGGGGCTCTGACCAGGTTCTGTTACCCAGAATCCTTTGCAAACCTCAAAATGTGGCTAAAAAAACACGTTTTCTTCACATTTTGGTGACAGAAAGTTCTGGAATCTGAGAGGAGCCACAAATTTCCTTCCACTCAGCATTCCCCTAAGTCTCCCGATAAAAATGACACCTCACTTGTGTGGGTAGGCCTAGCGCCCGCGACAGGAAATGCCCCAAAACACAACGTGGACACATCACAATTTTTGACAGAAAACAGAGGTGTTTTTTGCAAAGTGCCTACCTGTTGATTTTGGCCTCTAGCTCAGCCAGCACCTAGGGAAACCTACCAAACCTGTGCATTTTTTAAAACTAGAGACCTAGGGGAATCCAAGATGGGGTGACTTGTGGGGCTCTGACCAGGTTCTGTTACCCAGAATCCTTTGCAAACCTCAAAATTTGGCTAAAAAACACATTTTCCTCACATTTTGGTGATAGAAAGGTATGGAATCTGACAGGAGCCACAAATTTCGTTCCACCAAGCCTTTCCCCAAGTCTTCCGATAAAAACGATACCTAACTTGTGTGGGTAGGCCTAGCGCCCGAAACAGGAAATGCCCCAAAACACAACGTGGACACATCACATTTTTTGACAGAAAACAGAGGTGTTTTTTGCAGAGTGCCTACCTGTAAATTTTGGCCTCTAGCTCAGCTGGCACCAAAGGAAACCTACCAAACCTGTGCATTTTTGAAAACTAGAGACCTAGGGGAATCCAAGATGGGATGACTTGTGGGGCTCTGACCAGGTTCTGTTACCCAGAATCCTTTGCAAACCTCAAAATTTGGCTAAAAAAACACATTTTCCTCACATTTTGGTGACAGAAAGGTCTGGAATCTGACAGGAGCCACAAATTTCATTCCACCCAGCGTTTCCCCAAGTCTCCCGATAAAAATGATACCTCACTTGTGTGGGTAGGCCTAGCGCCCACGACAGGAAATGCCCCAAAACACAATATGGACACATCACAATTTTTGACAGAAAACAGAGGCGTTTTTTGCAAAGTGCCTACCTGTTGATTTTGGCCTCTAGCTCAGCCGGCACCTAGGGAAACCTACCAAACCTGTGCATTTTTTAAAACTAAAGTCCTAGGGGAATCCAAGATGGGGTGACGAGTGGGGCTCTAACCAGGTTCTGTTACCCAGAATCCTTTGCAAAACTCAAAATTCGGCTAAAAAACACATTTTCCTCACATTTCGGTGACAGAAAGATCTGGAATCTGACAGGAGCCACAAATTTCCTTCCACCCAGCATTCCCCCAAGTCTCCTGATAAAAATGGTACCTCACTTGTGTGGGTAGGCCTAGCGCCCGCGATAGGAAATGCCCGTAAACACAACGTGGACACATCACAATTTTTGACAGAAAACAGAGGTGTTTTTTGCAAAGTGCCTACCTGTAGATTTTGGCCTCTAGCTCAGCCGGCACCTAGGGAAACCTACCAAACCAGTGCATTTTTAAAAACTAGAGACCTAGGGGACTCCAAGATGGGGTGACTTGTGGGGCTCTGACCAGGTTCTGTTACCCAGAATCCTTTGCGAACCTTAAAATTTGGCTAAAAAAACACATTTTCCTCACATTTCGGTGACAGAAAGTTCTGGAATATGAGAGGAGCCACAAATTTCCTTCCACCCAGCGTTCCCCCAAGTCTCCCAATAAAAATTACACCTCACATGTGTGGGTAGGCCTAGCGCCCGCCAGGAAATGCCCCAAAACACAACGTGGACACATCACAATTTTTGACAGAAAACAGAGGTGTTTTTTGCAAAGTGCCTACCTGTAGATTTTGGCCTCTAGCTCAGCCGGCACCTAAGGAAACCTACCAAACCTGTGCATTTTTTAAAACTAGAGACCTAGGGGAATCTAAGATGGGATGACTTGTGGGGCTCTGACCAGGTTCTGTTACCCAGAATCCTTTGCAAACCTCAAAATGTGGCTAACAAACACATTTTCCTAACATTTCGGTGACAGAAAGTTCTGGAATCTGAGAGGAGCCACAAATTTCCTTCCACCCAGCGTTCCCCCAAGTCTCCCAATAAAAATTATACCTAACATGTGTGGGTAGGCCTAGCGCCCGCCAGGAAATGCCCCAAAACACAACGTGGACACATCACAGTTTTTGACAGAAAACAGAGGTGTTTTTTGCAAAGTGCCTACCTGTAGATTTTGGCCTCTAGCTCAGCCGGCACCTAAGGAAACCTACCAAACCTGTGCATTTTTGAAAACTAGAGACCTAGGGGAATCCAAGATGGGATGACTTGTGGGGCTCTGACCAGGTTCTGTTACCCAGAATCCTTTGCAAACCTCAAAATGTGGCAAAAAAACACATTTTCCTCACATTTAGGTGACAGAAAGTTCTGGAATCTGAGAGGAGCCACAAATTTCCTTCCACCCAGCATTCCCCCAAGTCTCCCAATAAAAATGATACCTCACTTGTGTGGGTAGGCATAGCGCCCGTGACAGGAAATGCCCCAAAACACAACGTGGACACATCACAATTTTTGACAGAAAACAGAGGTGTTTTTTGCAAAGTGCCTACCTGTAGATTTTGGCCTCTAGCTCAGCCGGCACCTAGGGAAACCTACCAAACCAGTGCATTTTTGAAAACTAGAGACCTAGGGGACTCCAAGATGGGGTGACTTGTGGGGCTCTGACCAGGTTCTGTTACCCAGAATCCTTTGCGAACCTCAAAATGTGGCAAAAAAACACATTATCATCACATTTAGGTGACAGAAAGTTCTGGAATCTGAGAGGAGCCACAAATTTCCTTCCACCCAGCGTTCCCCCAAGTCTCCCAATAAAAATTATACCTCACATGTGTGGGTAGGCCTAGCGCCCGCCAGGAAATGCCCCAAAACACAACGTGGACACATCACAATTTTTGACAGAAAACAGAGGTGTTTTTTGCAAAGTGCCTACCTGTAGATTTTGGCCTCTAGCTCAGCCGGCACCTAAGGAAACCTACCAAACATGTGCATTTTTTAAAACTAGAGACCTAGGGGAATCCAAGATGGGATGACTTGTGGGGCTCTGACCAGGTTCTGTTACCCAGAATCCTTTGCAAACCTCAAAATGTGGCAAAAAAACCATTTTCCTCAGATTTTGGTGACAGAAAGTTCTGGAATCTGAGAGGAGCCACAAATTTCCTTCCACCCAGCATTCCCCCAAGTCTCCCAATAACAATGATACCTCACTTGTGTGGGTAGGCCTAGCGCCCGCCAGGAAATGCCCCAAAACACAACGTGGACACATCACAATTTTTGGCAGAAAACAGAGGTGTTTTTTGCAAAGTGCCTACCTGTAGATTTTGGCCTCTAGCTCAGCCGGCACCTAGGGAAACCTACCAAACCTGTGCATTTTTTAAAACTAGAGACCTAGGGGAATCCAAGATGGGATGACTTGTGGGGCTCTGACCAGGTTCTGTTACCCAGAATCCTTTGCAAACCTCAAAATGTGGCAAAAAAACACATTTTCCTCACATTTCGGTGACAGAAAGTTCTGGAATCTGAGAGGAGCCACAAATTTCCTTCCACCCAGCATTCCCCCAAGTCTCCCAATAAAAATGATACCTCACTTGTGTGGGTAGGCATAGCGCCCGTGACAGGAAATGCTCCAAAACACAACGTGAACACATCACATTTTTTGACAGAAAACAGAGGTGTTTTTTGCAAAGTGCCTACCTGTTGATTTTGGCCTCTAGCTCAGCCGGCACCTAGGGAAACCTACCAAACCAGTGCATTTTTAAAAACTAGAGACCTAGGGGAATCCAAGATGGGGTGACTTGTGGGGCTCTGACCAGGTTCTGTTACCCAGAATCCTTTGCAAACTTCAAAATTTGGCTAAAAAAACAAATTTTCCTCATATTTCGGTGACAGAAAGGTCTGGAATCTGACAGGAGCCACAAATTTAGTTCCACCCAGCGTTTCCCCAAGTCTCCCGATAAAAATGATACCTCACTTGTGTGGGTAGGCCTAGAGCCCACGACAGGAAATGCCCCAAAACACAACATGGACACATCACAATTTTTGACAGTAAACAGAGGTGTTTTTTGCAAAGTGCCTACCTGTAGATTTTGGCCTCTAGCTCAGCCGGCACCTAGGGAAACCTACCAAACCTGTGCATTGGTGAAAACTAGAGGCCTAGGGGGATCCAAGATGGGATGACGTGTGGGGCTCTGACCAGGTTCTGTTACCCAGAATCCTTTGCAAACCTTAAAATTTGGCTAAAAAACACTTTTTTCCTCACATTTCGGTGACAGAAAGTTCTGGAATCTGAGAGGAGCCACAAATTTCCTTCCACCCAGCGTTCCCCCAAGTCTCCCGATAAAAATTATACCTCACTTGTATGGGTAGGCCTAGCGCCCGCGACAGGAAATGCCCCAAATCACAACGTGGACACATCACAATTTTTGACAGAAAACAGAGGTGTTTTTTGCAAAGTGCCTACCTGTAGATTTTGGCCTCTAGCTCAGCCGGCACCTAGGGAAACCTACCAAACCTGTGCATTGTTGAAAACTGGAGGCCTAGGGGAATCCAAGATGGGATGACTTGTGGGGCTCTGACCAGGTTCTGTTACCCAGAATCCTTTGCAAACCTCAAAATTTGGCTAAAAAACCCTTTTTTCCTCACATTTCGGTGACAGAAAGTTCTGGAATCTGAGAGGAGCCACAAATTTCCTTCCACCCAGCGTTCCCCCAAGTCTCCCGATAAAAATTATACCTCACTTGTGTGGGTAGGTCTAGCGCCTGTGACAGGAAATGCCCCAAAACACAACGTGGACACATCACATTTTTTGACTGAAAACAGAGGTGTTTTTTGCAAAGTGCCTACCTGTAGATTTTGGCCTCTAGCTCAGCCGGCACCAAGGGAAACCTACCAAACCTGTGCATTTTTTTAAACTAGAGGCCTAGGGGAATCCAAGATGGGATAACTTGTGGGGCTCTGACCAGGTTCTGTTACCCAGAATCCTTTGCAAACCCTAAAATTTGGCTAAAAAAACACGTTTTCCTCACATTTCGGTGACAGAAAGTTCTGGAATCTGAAAGGAGCCACAAATTTCTTTCCACCCAGCGTTCCCCCAAGTTTCCCGATAAAAATTATACCTCACTTGTGTGGGTAGGCCTAGCGCCTGTGACAGGAAATGCCCCAAAACACAACGTGGACACATCACATTTTTTGACAGAAAACAGAGGTGTTTTTTGCAAAGTGCCTACCTGTAGATTTTGGCCTCTAGCTCAGCCAGCACCTAGGGAAACCTACCAAACCTGTGCATTTTTGAAAACTAGAGACCTAGGGGAATCCAAGATGGGGTGACTTGTGGGGCTCTGACCAGGTTCTGTTACCCAGAATCCTTTGCGAACCTCAAAATTTGGCTAAGAAAACACATTTTCCTCACATTTCGGTGGCAGAAAGTTCTGGAATATGAGAGGAGCCACAAATTTCCTTCCACCCAGCGTTCCCCCAAGTCTCCCAATAAAAATTATACCTCACATGTGTGGGTAGGCCTAGCGCCCGCCAGGAATTGCCCCAAAACACAACGTGGACACATCACAATTTTTGACAGAAAACAGAGGTGTTTTTTGCAAAGTGCCTACCTGTAGATTTTGGCCTCTAGCTCAGCCGGCACCTAGGGAAACCTACCAAACCTGTGCATTTTTTAAAACTAGAGACCTAGGGGAATCCAAGATGGGATGACTTGTGGGGCTCTGACCAGGTTCTGTTACCCAGAATCCTTTGCAAACCTCAAAATGTGGCAAAAAAACACATTTTCCTCACATTTCGGTGACAGAAAGTTCTGGAATCTGAGAGGAGCCACAAATTTCCTTCCACCCAGCGTTCCCCCAAGTCTCCCAATAAAAATTATACCTCACATGTGTGGGTAGGCCTAGCGCCCGCCAGGAAATGCCCCAAAACACAACGTGGACACATCACAATTTTTGACAGAAAACAGAGGTGTTTTTTGCAAAGTGCCTACCTGTAGATTTTGGCCTCTAGCTCAGCCGGCACCTAGGGAAACCTACCAAACCTGTGCATTTTTTAAAACTAGAGACCTAGGGGAATCCAAGATGGGATGACTTGTGGGGCTCTGACCAGGTTCTGTTACCCAGAATCCTTTGCAAACCTCAAAATGTGGCAAAAAAACACATTTTCCTCACATTTCGGTGACAGAAAGTTCTGGAATCTGAGAGGAGCCACAAATTTCCTTCCACCCAGCATTCCCCCAAGTCTCCCAATAAAAATGATACCTCACTTGTGTGGGTAGGCATAGCGCCCGTGACAGGAAATGCCCCAAAACACAACGTGGACACATCACATTTTTTGACAGAAAACAGAGGTGTTTTTTGCAAAGTGCCTTCCTGTTGATTTTGGCCTCTAGCTCAGCCGGCACCTAGGGAAACCTACCAAACCAGTGCATTTTTAAAAACTAGAGACCTAGGGGAATCCAAGATGGGGTGACTTGTGGGGCTCTGACCAGGTTCTGTTACCCAGAATCCTTTGCAAACCTCAAAATTTCCTCATATTTCGGTGACAGAAAGGTCTGGAATCTGACAGGAGCCACAAATTTAGTTCCACCCAGCGTTTCCCCAAGTCTCCCGATAAAAATGATACCTCACTTGTGTGGGTAGGCCTAGAGCCCACGACAGGAAATGCCCCAAAACACAACATGGACACATCACAATTTTTGACAGAAAACAGAGGTGTTTTTTGCAAAGTGCCTACCTGTAGATTTTGGCCTCTAGCTCAGCCGGCACCTAGGGAAACCTACCTAACCTGTGCATTTTTTAAAACTAGAGACCTAGGGGAATCCAAGTTGGGATGACTTGTGGGGCTCTGACCAGGTTCTGTTACCCAGAATCCTTTGCAAACCTCAAAATGTGGCTAAAAAAACACGTTTTCCTCACATTTTGGTGACAGAAAGTTCTGGAATCTGAGAGGAGCCACAAATTTCCTTCCACTCAGCATTCCCCTAAGTCTCCCGATAAAAATGACACCTCACTTGTGTGGGTAGGCCTAGCGCCCGCGACAGGAAATGCCCCAAAACACAACGTGGACACATCACAATTTTTGACAGAAAACAGAGGTGTTTTTTGCAAAGTGCCTACCTGTTGATTTTGGCCTCTAGCTCAGCCAGCACCTAGGGAAACCTACCAAACCTGTGCATTTTTTAAAACTAGAGACCTAGGGGAATCCAAGATGGGGTGACTTGTGGGTCTCTGACCAGGTTCTGTTACCCAGAATCCTTTGCAAACCTCAAAATTTGGCTAAAAAACACATTTTCCTCACATTTTGGTGATAGAAAGGTCTGGAATCTGACAGGAGCCACAAATTTCGTTCCACCAAGCCTTTCCCCAAGTCTTCCGATAAAAACGATACCTAACTTGTGTGGGTAGGCCTAGCGCCCGAAACAGGAAATGCCCCAAAACACAACGTGGACACATCACATTTTTTGACAGAAAACAGAGGTGTTTTTTGCAGAGTGCCTACCTGTAAATTTTGGCCTCTAGCTCAGCTGGCACCAAAGGAAACCTACCAAACCTGTGCATTTTTGAAAACTAGAGACCTAGGGGAATCCAAGATGGGATGACTTGTGGGGCTCTGACCAGGTTCTGTTACCCAGAATCCTTTGCAAACCTCAAAATTTGGCTAAAAAAACACATTTTCCTCACATTTTGGTGACAGAAAGGTCTGGAATCTGACAGGAGCCACAAATTTCGTTCCACCCAGCGTTTCCCCAAGTCTCCCGATAAAAATGATACCTCACTTGTGTGGGTAGGCCTAGCGCCCACGACAGGAAATGCCCCAAAACACAACATGGACACATCACAATTTTTGACAGAAAACAGAGGCGTTTTTTGCAAAGTGCCTACCTGTTGATTTTGGCCTCTAGCTCAGCCGGCACCTAGGGAAACCTACCAAACCTGTGCATTTTTTAAAACTAAAGTCCTAGGGGAATCCAAGATGGGGTGACGAGTGGGGCTCTAACCAGGTTCTGTTACCCAGAATCCTTTGCAAAACTCAAAATTCGGCTAAAAAACACATTTTCCTCACATTTCGGTGACAGAAAGATCTGGAATCTGACAGGAGCCACAAATTTCCTTCCACCCAGCATTCCCCGAAGTCTCCTGATAAAAATGGTACCTCACTTGTGTGGGTAGGCCTAGCGCCCGCGATAGGAAATGCCCGTAAACACAACGTGGACACATCACAATTTTTGACAGAAAACAGAGGTGTTTTTTGCAAAGTGCCTACCTGTAGATTTTGGCCTCTAGCTCAGCCGGCACCTAGGGAAACCTACCAAACCAGTGCATTTTTAAAAACTAGAGACCTAGGGGACTCCAAGATGGGGTGACTTGTGGGGCTCTGACCAGGTTCTGTTACCCAGAATCCTTTGCGAACCTTAAAATTTGGCTAAAAAAACACATTTTCCTCACATTTCGGTGACAGAAAGTTCTGGAATATGAGAGGAGCCACAAATTTCCTTCCACCCAGCGTTCCCCCAAGTCTCCCAATAAAAAGTATACCTCATATGTGTGGGTAGGCCTAGCGCCCGCCAGGAAATGCCCCAAAACACAACGTGGACACATCACAATTTTTGACAGAAAACAGATGTGTTTTTTGCAAAGTGCCTACCTGTAGATTTTGGCCTCTAGCTCAGCCGGCACCTAAGGAAACCTACCAAACCTGTGCATTTTTTAAAACTAGAGACCTAGGGGAATCTAAGATGGGATGACTTGTGGGGCTCTGACCAGGTTCTGTTACCCAGAATCCTTTGCAAACCTCAAAATGTGGCTAAAAAACACATTTTCCTTACATTTCGGTGACAGAAAGTTCTGGAATCTGAGAGGAGCCACAAATTTCCTTCCACCCAGCGTTCCCCCAAGTCTCCCAATAAAAATTATACCTAACATGTGTGGGTAGGCCTAGCGCCCGCCAGGAAATGCCCCAAAACACAACGTGGACACATCACAGTTTTTGACAGAAAACAGAGTTGTTTTTTGCAAAGTGCCTACCTGTAGATTTTGGCCTCTAGCTCAGCCGGCACCTAAGGAAACCTACCAAACCTGTGCATTTTTGAAAACTAGAGACCTAGGGGAATCCAAGATGGGATGACTTGTGGGGCTCTGACCAGGTTCTGTTACCCAGAATCCTTTGCAAACCTCAAAATGTGGCAAAAAAACACATTTTCCTCACATTTAGGTGACAGAAAGTTCTGGAATCTGAGAGGAGCCACAAATTTCCTTCCACCCAGCATTCCCCCAAGTCTCCCAATAAAAATGATACCTCACTTGTGTGGGTAGGCATAGCGCCCGTGACAGGAAATGCCCCAAAACACAACGTGGACACATCACAATTTTTGACAGAAAACAGAGGTGTTTTTTGCAAAGTGCCTACCTGTAGATTTTGGCCTCTAGCTCAGCCGGCACCTAGGGAAACCTACCAAACCAGTGCATTTTTGAAAACTAGAGACCTAGGGGACTCCAAGATGGGGTGACTTGTGGGGCTCTGACCAGGTTCTGTTACCCAGAATCCTTTGCGAACCTCAAAATGTGGCAAAAAAACACATTTTCCTCACATTTAGGTGACAGAAAGTTCTGGAATCTGAGAGGAGCCACAAATTTCCTTCCACCCAGCGTTCCCCCAAGTCTCCCAATAAAAATTATACCTCACATGTGTGGGTAGGCCTAGCGCCCGCCAGGAAATGCCCCAAAACACAACGTGGACACATCACAATTTTTGACAGAAAACAGAGGTGTTTTTTGCAAAGTGCCTACCTGTAGATTTTGGCCTCTAGCTCAGCCGGCACCTAAGGAAACCTACCAAACATGTGCATTTTTTAAAACTAGAGACCTAGGGGAATCCAAGATGGGATGACTTGTGGGGCTCTGACCAGGTTCTGTTACCCAGAATCCTTTGCAAACCTCAAAATGTGGCAAAAAAACCATTTTCCTCAGATTTCGGTGACAGAAAGTTCTGGAATCTGAGAGGAGCCACAAATTTCCTTCCACCCAGCATTCCCCCAAGTCTCCCAATAACAATGATACCTCACTTGTGTGGGTAGGCCTAGCGCCCGCCAGGAAATGCCCCAAAACACAACGTGGACACATCACAATTTTTGGCAGAAAACAGAGGTGTTTTTTGCAAAGTGCCTACCTGTAGATTTTGGCCTCTAGCTCAGCCGGCACCTAGGGAAACCTACCAAACCTGTGCATTTTTGAAAACTAGAGACCTAGGGGAATCCAAGATGGGGTGACTTGTGGGGCTCTGACCAGGTTCTGTTACCCAGAATCCTTTGCAAACCTCAAAATATGGTTAAAAAAATACATTTTCCTCACATTTCGGTGCCAGAAAGGTCTGGAATCTGACAGGAGCCACAAATTTCCTTCCACCCAGCATTCCCCCAAGTCTCCCAATAACAATGATACCTCACTTGTGTGGTTAGGCCTTGCGCCCGCCAGGAAATGCCCCAAAACACAACGTGGACACATCACAATTTTTGGCAGAAAACAGAGGTGTTTTTTGCAAAGTGCCTACCTGTAGATTTTGGCCTCTAGCTCAGCCGGCACCTAGGGAAACCTACCAAACCTGTGCATTTTTGAAAACTAGAGAGCTAGGGGACTCCAAGATGGGGTGACTTGTGGGGCTCTGACCAGGCTCTGTTACCCAGAATCCTTTGCAAACCTCAAAATTTGGCTAAAAAAACAAATTTTCCTCACATTTCGGTGACAGAAAGGTCTGGAATCTGACAGGAGCCACAAATTTAGTTCCACCCAGCGTTTCCCCAAGTCTCCCGATAAAAATGATACCTCACTTGTGTGGGTAGGCCTAGAGCCCACGACAGGAAATGCCCCAAAACACAACATGGACACATCACAATTTTTGACAGAAAACAGAGGTGTTTTTTGCAAAGTGCCTACCTGTAGATTTTGGCCTCTAGCTCAGCCGGCACCTAGGGAAACCTACCTAACCTGTGCATTTTTAAAAACTAGAGACCTAGGGGAATCCAAGATGGGATGACTTGTGGGGCTCTGACCAGGTTCTGTTACCCAGAATCCTTTGCAAACCTCAAAATGTGGCTAAAAAAACACATTTTCCTCACATTTCGGTGGCAGAAAGTTCTGGAATATGAGAGGAGCCACAAATTTAGTTCCACCCAGCGTTCCCCCAAGCCTCCCAATAAAAATTATACCTCACATGTGTGGGTAGGCCTAGCGCCCGCCAGGAAATGCCCCAAAACACAATGTGGACACATCACAATTTTTGACAGAAAAAATAGGTGTTTTTTGCAAAGTGCCTACCTGTAGATTTTGGCCTCTAGCTCAGCCGGCACCTAGGGAAACCTACCAAACCTGTGCATTTTTTAAAACTAGAGACCTAGGGGAATCCAAGATGGGATGACTTGTGGGGCTCTGACCAGGTTCTGTTACCCAGAATCCATTGCAAACCTCAAAATGTGGCTAAAAAAACATTTTCCTCAGATTTTGGTGACAGAAAGTTCTGGAATCTGAGAGGAGCCACACATTTCCTTCCACCCAGCATTCCCCCAAGTCTCCCAATAAAAATGGTACCTCACTTGTGTGGGTAGGCATAGCGCCCGTGACAGGAAATGCCCCAAAACACAACGTGGACACATCACATTTTTTGACAGAAAACAGAGGTGTTTTTTGCAAAGTGCCTACCTGTTGATTTTGGCCTCTAGCTCAGCCGGCACCTAGGGAAACCTACCAAACCAGTGCATTTTTGAAAACTAGAGACCTAGGGGAATCCAAGATGGGGTGACTTGTGGGGCTCTGACCAGGTTCTGTTACCCAGAATCCTTTGCAAACCTCAAAATATGGTTAAAAAAACACATTTTCCTCACATTTCGGTGCCAGAAAGGTCTGGAATCTGACAGGAGCCACAAATTTCCTTCCACCCAGCATTCCCCCAAGTCTCCCAATAACAATGATACCTCACTTGTGTGGTTAGGCCTAGCGCCCGCCAGGAAATGCCCCAAAACACAACGTGGACACATCACAATTTTTGGCAGAAAACAGAGGTGTTTTTTGCAAAGTGGCTACCTGTAGATTTTGGCCTCTAGCTCAGCCGGCACCTAGGGAAACCTACCAAACCTGTGCATTTTTGAAAACTAGAGAGCTAGGGGACTCCAAGATGGGGTGACTTGTGGGGCTCTGACCAGGTTCTTTTACCCAGAATCCTTTGCAAACCTCAAAATTTGGCTAAAAAAACAAATTTTCCTCACATTTCGGTGACAGAAAGGTCTGGAATCTGACAGGAGCCACAAATTTAGTTCCACCCAGCGTTTCCCCAAGTCTCCCGATAAAAATGATACCTCACTTGTGTGGTTAGGCCTAGAGCCCACGACAGGAAATGCCCCAAAACACAACATGGAGACATCACAATTTTTGACAGAAAACAGAGGTGTTTTTTGCAAAGTGCCTACCTGTAGATTTTGGCCTCTAGCTCAGCCGGCACCTAGGGAAACCTACCTAACCTGTGCATTTTTAAAAACTAGAGACCTAGGGGAATCCAAGATGGGATGACTTGTGGGGCTCTGACCAGGTTCTGTTACCCAGAATCCTTTGCAAACCTCAAAATGTGGCTAAAAAACACATTTTCCTCACATTTCGGTGGCAGAAAGTTCTGGAATATGAGAGGAGCCACAAATTTAGTTCCACCCAGCGTTCCCCCAAGCCTCCCAATAAAAATTATACCTCACATGTGTGGGTAGGCCTAGCGCCCGCCAGGAAATGCCCCAAAACACAACGTGGACACATCACAATTTTTGACAGAAAAAATAGGTGTTTTTTGCAAAGTGCCTACCTGTAGATTTTGGCCTCTAGCTCAGCCGGCACCTAGGGAAACCTTCCAAACCAGTGCATTTTTGAAAACTAGAGACTTAGGGGAATCCAAAATGGGATGACTTGTGGGGCTCTGACCAGGTTCTGTTACCCAGAATCCTTTGCAAACCTCAAAATGTGGCAAAAAAAACATTTTCCTCAGATTTCGGTGACAGAAAGTTCTGGAATATGGGAGGAGCCACAAATTTCCTTCCACCCAGCGTTCCCCCAAGTCTCCCAATAAAAATTATACCTAACATGTGTGGGTAGGCCTAGCGCCCGCCAGGAAATGCCCCAAAACACAACGTGGACACATCACTATTTTTGACAGAAAACAGAGGTGTTTTTTTGCAAAGTGCCTACCTGTAGATTTAGGCCTCTAGCTCAGACGGCACCTAAGGAAACCTACCAAACCTGTGCATTTTTGAAAACTAGAGACCTAGGGGAATCCAAGATGGGATGACTTGTGGGGCTCTGACCAGGTTCTGTTACCCAGAATCCTTTGCGAACCTCAAAATTTGGCTACAAAAACACATTTTCCTCACATTTCGGTGACAGAAAGTTCTGGAATCTGAGAGGAGCCACAAATTTTCTTCCACCCAGCATTCCCCCAAGTCTCCCAATAAAAATGATACCTCACTTGTGTGGGTAGGCATAGCGCCCGTGACAGGAAATGCCCCAAAACACAACGTGGACACATCACAATTTTTGACAGAAAACAGAGGTGTTTTTTGCAAAGTGCCTACCTGTAGATTTTGGCCTCTAGCTCAGCCGGCACCTAGGGAAACCTACCAAACCAGTGCATTTTTGAAAACTAGAGACCTAGGGGACTCCAAGATGGGGTGACTTGTGGGGCTCTGACCAGGTTCTGTTACCCAGAATCCTTTGCGAACCTCAAAATTTGGCTACAAAAACACATTTTCCTCACATTTCGGTGACAGAAAGTCCTGGAATATGAGAGGAGCCACAAATTTCCTTCCACCTAGCGTTCCCCCAAGTCTCCCAATAAAAATTATACCTCACATGTGTGGGTAGGCCTAGCGCCCGCCAGGAAATGCCCCAAAACACAACGTGGACACATCACAATTTTTGACAGAAAACAGAGGTGTTTTTTGCAAAGTGCCTACCTGTAGATTTTGGCCTCTAGCTCAGCCGGCACCTAAGGAAACCTACCAAACATGTGCATTTTTTAAAACTAGAGACCTAGGGGAATCCAAGATGGGATGACTTGTGGGGCTCTGACCAGGTTCTGTTACCCAGAATCCTTTGCAAACCTCAAAATGTGGCAAAAAAAACATTTTCCTCAGATTTCGGTGACAGAAAGTTCTGGAATCTGAGAGGAGCCACAAATTTCCTTCCACCCAGCATTCCCCCAAGTCTCCCAATAACAATGATACCTCACTTGTGTGGGTAGGCCTAGCGCCCGCCAGGAAATGCCCCAAAACACAACGTGGACACATCACAATTTTTGGCAGAAAACAGAGGTGTTTTTTGCAAAGTGCCTACCTGTAGATTTTGGCCTCTAGCTCAGCCGGCACCTAGGGAAACCTACCAAACCTGTGCATTTTTGAAAACTAGAGAGCTAGGGGACTCCAAGATGGGGTGACTTGTGGGGCTCTGACCAGGTTCTGTTACCCAGAATCCTTTGCAAACCTCAAAATTTGGCTAAAAAAACAAATTTTCCTCACATTTCGGTGACAGAAAGGTCTGGAATCTGACAGGAGCCACAAATTTAGTTCCACCCAGCGTTTCCCCAAGTCTCCCGAAAAAAATGATACCTCACTTGTGTGGGTAGGCCTAGAGCCCACGACAGGAAATGCCCCAAAACACAACATGGACACATCACAATTTTTGACAGAAAACAGAGGTGTTTTTTGCAAAGTGCCTACCTGTAGATTTTGGCCTCTAGCTCAGCCGGGCACCTAGGGAAACCTACCTAACCTGTGCATTTTTAAAAACTAGAGACCTAGGGGAATCCAAGATGGGATGACTTGTGGGGCTCTGACCAGGTTCTGTTACCCAGAATCCTTTGCAAACCTCAAAATGTGGCTAAAAAAAAACATTTTCCTCACATTCGGTGGCAGAAAGTTCTGGAATATGAGAGGAGCCACAAATTTAGTTCCACCAGCGTTCCCCCAAGCCTCCCAATAAAAATTATACCTCACATGTGTGGGTAGGCCTAGCGCCCGCCAGGAAATGCCCCAAAACACAACGTGGACACATCACAATTTTTGACAGAAAAAATAGGTGTTTTTTGCAAAGTGCCTACCTGTAGATTTTGGCCTCTAGCTCAGCCGGCACCTAGGGAAACCTACCAAACCTGTGCATTTTTTAAAACTAGAGACCTAGGGGAATCCAAGATGGGATGACTTGTGGGGCTCTGACCAGGATCTGTTACCCAGAATCCTTTGCAAACCTCAAAATGTGGCAAAAAAACCCTTTTCCTCAGATTTCGGAGACAGAAAGTTCTGGAATCTGAGAGGAGCCACACATTTCCTTCCACCCAGCATTCCCCCAAGTCTCCCAATAAAAATGGTACCTCACTTGTGTGGGTAGGCATAGCGCCCGTGACAGGAAATGCCCCAAAACACAATGTGGACACATCACATTTTTTGACAGAAAACAGAGATGTTTTTTGCAAAGTGCCTACCTGTTGATTTTGGCCTCTAGCTCAGCCGGCACCCAGGGAAACCTACCAAACCAGTGCATTTTTGAAACTAGAGACCTAGGGGAATCCAAGATGGGGTGACTTGTGGGGCTCTGACCAGGTTCTGTTACCCAGAATCCTTTGCAAACCTCAAAATATGGTTAAAAAAACACATTTTCCTCACATTTCGGTGACAGAAAGGTCTGGAATCTGACAGGAGCCACAAATTTCCTTCCACCCAGCATTCCCCCAAGTCTCCCAATAACAATGATACCTCACTTGTGTGGTTAGGCCTAGCGCCCGCCAGGAAATGCCCCAAAACACAACGTGGACACATCACAATTTTTGGCAGAAAACAGAGGTGTTTTTTGCAAAGTGCCTACCTGTAGATTTTGGCCTCTAGCTCAGCCGGCACCTAGGGAAACCTACCAAACCTGTGCATTTTTGAAAACTAGAGAGCTAGGGGACTCCAAGATGGGGTGACTTGTGGGGCTCTGACCAGGTTCTGTCACCCAGAATCCTTTGCAAACCTCAAAATTTGGCTAAAAAAACACATTTTCCTCACATTTCGGTGACAGAAAGGTCTGGAATCTGACAGGAGCCACAAATTTAGTTCCACCCAGCGTTTCCCCAAGTCTCCCGATAAAAATGATACCTCAGTTGTGTGGGTAGGCCTAGAGCCCACGACAGGAAATGCCCCAAAACACAACATGGACACATCACAATTTTTGACAGAAAACAGAGGTGTTTTTTGCAAAGTGCCTACCTGTAGATTTTGGCCTCTAGCTCAGCCGGCACCTAGGGAAACCTACCTAACCTGTGCATTTTTAAAAACTAGAGACCTAGGGGAATCCAAGATGGGATGACTTGTGGGGCTCTGACCAGGTTCTGTTACCCAGAATCCTTTGCAAACCTCAAAATGTGGCTAAAAAAACACATTTTCCTCACATTTTGGTGGCAGAAAGTTCTGGAATATGAGAGGAGCCACAAATTTAGTTCCACCCAGCGTTCCCCCAAGCCTCCCAATAAAAATTATACCTCACATGTGTGGGTAGGCCTAGCGCCCGCCAGGAAATGCCCCAAAACACAACGTGGACACATCACAATTTTTGACAGAAAAAATAGGTGTTTTTTGCAAAGTGCCTACCTGTAAATTTTGGCCTCTAGCTCAGCCGGCACCTAGGGAAACCTACCAAACCTGTGCATTTTTTAAAACTAGAGACGTAGGGGAATCCAAGATGGGATGACTTGTGGGGCTCTGACCAGGTTCTGTTACCCAGAATCCTTTGCAAACCTCAAAATGTGGCAAAAAAAAACATTTTCCTCAGATTTCGGTGACAGAAAGTTCTGGAATCTGAGAGGAGCCACACATTTCCTTCCACCCAGCATTCCCCCAAGTCTCCCAATAAAAATGGTACCTCACTTGTGTGGGTAGGCATAGCGCCCGTGACAGGAAATGCCCCAAAACACAACGTGGACACATCACATTTTTTGACAGAAAACAGAGGTGTTTTTTGCAAAGTGCCTACCTGTTGATTTTGACCTCTAGCTCAGCCGGCACCTAGGGAAACCTACCAAACCAGTGCATTTTTGAAAACTAGAGACCTAGGGGAATCCAAGATGGGGTGACTTGTGGGGCTCTGACCAGGTTCTGTTACCCAGAATCCTTTGCAAACCTCAAAATATGGTTAAAAAAACACATTTTCCTCACATTTCGGTGACAGAAAGGTCTGGAATCTGACAGGAGCCACAAATTTCATTCCACCCAGCCTTTCCCCAAGTCTCCCGATAAAAATGATACCTCACTTGTGTGGGTAGGCCTAGCGCCCGCAACAGGAAATGCCCCAAAACACAACTTGGACACATCACAATTTTTGACAGTAAACAGAGGTGTTTTTTGCAAAGTGCCTACCTGTAGATTTTGGCCTCTAGCTCAGCCGGCACCTAGGGAAACCTACCAAACCTGTGCATTGTTGAAAACTGGAGGCCTAGGGGTATCCAAGATGGGATGACTTGTGGGCCTCTGACCAGGTTCTGTTACCCAGAATCCTTTGCAAACCTTAAAATTTGGATAAAAAACCCTTTTTTCCTCACATTTCGGTGACAGAAAGTTCTGGAATCTGAGAGGAGCCACAAATTTCCTTCCACCCAGCGTTCCCCCAAGTCTCCCGATAAAAATTATACCTCACTTGTGTGGGTAGGTCTAGCGCCAGTGACAGAAAATGCCCCAAAACACAACGTGGACACATCACATTTTTTGACTGAAAAGCTGAGGTGTTTTTTGCAAAGTGCCTACCTGTAGATTTTGGCCTCTAGCTCAGCCGGCACCAAGGGAAACCTACCAAACCTGTGCATTTTTTAAAACGAGACATAGGGGAATCCAAGATGGGATAACTTGCGGGGCTCTGACCAGGTTCTGTTACCCAGAATCCTTTGCAAACCTTAAAATTTGGCTAAAAAAACACGTTTTCCTCACATTTCGGTGACAGAAAGTTCTGGAATCTGAAAGGAGCCACAAATTTCCTTCCACCCAGCGTTCCCCCAAGTTTCCCGATAAAAATTATACCTCACTTGTGTGGGTAGGCCTTGCGCCTGTGACAGGAAATGCCCCAAAACACAACGTGGACACATCACATTTTTTGACAGAAAACAGAGGTGTTTTTTGCAAAGTGCTTACCTGTAGATCTTGGCCTCTAGCTCAGCCAGCACCTAGGGAAACCTACCAAACCTGTGCATTTTTGAAAACTAGAGACCTAGGGGAATCCAAGATGGGGTGACTTGTGGGGCTCTGACCAGGTTCTGATACCCAGAATCCTTTGCAAACCTAAAAATTTGGCTAAAAAAACACATTTTCCTCACATTTCGGTGACAGAAAGGTCTGGAATCTGACAGGAGCCACAAATTTCGTTCTACCCAGCGTTTCCCCAAGTCTCCCGATAAAACTGATACCTCACTTCAGTGGGTAGGCCTAGAGCCCACGACAGGAAATGCCCCAAAACACAACATGGACACATCACAATTTTTGACAGAAAACAGAGGTGTTTTTTGCAAAGTGCCTACCTGTAGATTTTGGCCTCTAGCTCAGCCGGCACCTAGGGAAACCTTCCAAACCAGTGTATTTTTGAAAACTAGAGACTTAGGGGAATCCAAGATGGGGTGACTTGTGGGGCTCTGACCAGGTTCTGTTACCCAGAATCCTTTGCAAACCTCAAAATTTGGCTAAAAAACACATTTTCCTCACATTTTGGGGACAGAAAGGTCTGGAATCTGACAGGAGCCACAAATTTCGTTCCACCCAGCCTTTCCCCAAGTCTCCCGATAAAAATGATACCTAACTTGTGTGGGTAGGCCTAGCGCCCGAAACAGGAAATGCCCCAAAACACAACGTGGACACATCACATTTTTTTACAGAAAACAGAAGTGTTTTTTGCAAAGTGCCTACCTGTTGATTTTGGCCTCTAGCTCAGCCGGCACCTAAGGAAACCTACCAAACCTGTGCATTTTTGAAAACTAGAGACCTAGGGGAATCCAAGATGGGGTGACTTGTGGGGCTCTGACCAGGTTCTGTTACCCAGAATCCTTTGCAAACCTCAAAATGTGGCTAAAAAAAAAAAAATTCCTCACATTTCGGTGACAGAAAGGTCTGGAATCTGACAGGAGCCACAAATTTCGTTCCACCCAGCGTTTCCCCAAGTCTCCCGATAAAACTGATACCTCACTTCAGTGGGTAGGCCTAGAGCCCACGACAGGAAATGCCCCAAAACACAACGTGGACACATCACAATTTTTGACAGAAAACAGAGGCGTTTTTTGCAAAGTGCCTACCTGTTGATTTTGGCCTCTAGCTCAGCCGGCACCTAGGGAAACCTACCAAACCTGTGCATTTTTTAAAACTAAAGTCCTAGGGGACTCCAAGATGGGGTGACGTGTGGGGCTCTAACCAGGTTCTGTTACCCAGAATCCTTTGCAAAACTCAAAATTCGGCTAAAAAAACACATTTTCCTCACATTTCGGTGACAGAAAGTTCTGGAATCTGACAGGAGCCACAAATTTCCTTCCACCCAGCATTCCCCCAAGTCTCCTGATAAAAATGGTACCTCACTTGTGTGGGTAGGCCTAGCGCCCGCGATAGGAAATGCCCGTAAACACAACGTGGACACATCACATTTTTTGACAGAAAACAGAGGTGTTTTTTGCAAAGTGCCTACCTGTAGATATTGGCCTCTAGCTCAGCCGGCACCTAGAGAAAATTACCAAACCTGTGCATTTTTTACAACTAGAGACCTAGGGGAATCTAAGATGGGATGACTTGTGGGGCTCTGACCAGGTTCTGTTACCCAGAATACTTTGCAAACCTCAAAATTTGGCTAAAAAAACACATTTTCCTCACATTTCGGTGACAGAAAGGTCTGGAATCTGACAGGAGCCACAAATTTCGTTCTACCCAGCGTTTCCCCAAGTCTCCCGATAAAACTGATACCTCACTTCAGTGGGTAGGCCTTGCGCCCGCGACAGGAAATGCCCTAAAACACAACGTGGACACTTTACAATTTTTGACAGAAAACAGAGGTGTTTTTTGCAAAGTGCCTACCTGTTGATTTTGGCCTCTAGCTCAGCCGGCACCTAGGGAAACCTTCCAAACCAGTGCATTTTTGAAAACTAGAGACTTAGGGGAATCCAAGATGGGGTGACTTGTGGGGCTCTGACCAGGTTCTGTTACCCAGAATCCTTTGCAAACCTCAAAATTTGGCTAAAAAACACATTTTCCTCACATTTTGGTGACAGAAAGGTCTGGAATCTGACAGGAGCCACAAATTTCGTTCCACCCAGCCTTTCCCCAAGTCTCCCGATAAAAATGATACCTAACTTGTTTGGGTAGGCCTAGCGCCCGAAACAGGAAATGCCCCAAAACACAACGTGGACACATCACATTTTTTGACAGAAAACAGAGGTGTTTTTTCCAAAGTGCCTACCTGTAGATTTTGGCCTCTAGCTCAGCCGGCACCTAAGGAAACCTACCAAACCTGTGCATTTTTTAAAACTAGAGACCTAGGGGAATCCAAGATGGGGTGACTTGTGGGGCTCTGACCAGGTTCTGTTACCCAGAATCCTTTGCAAACCTCAAAATTTGGCTAAAAAACACATTTTCCTCACATTTTGGGGACAGAAAGGTCTGGAATCTGACAGGAGCCACAAATTTCGTTCCACCCAGCCTTTCCCCAAGTCTCCCGATAAAAATGATACCTAACTTGTGTGGGTAGGCCTAGCGCCCGAAACAGGAAATGCCCCAAAACACAACGTGGACACATCACATTTTTTGACAGAAAACAGAAGTGTTTTTTGCAAAGTGCCTACCTGTTGATTTTGGCCTCTAGCTCAGCCGGCACCTAAGGAAACCTACCAAACCTGTGCATTTTTGAAAACTAGAGACCTAGGGGAATCCAAGATGGGGTGACTTGTGGGGCTCTGACCAGGTTCTGTTACCCAGAATCCTTTGCAAACCTCAAAATGTGGCTAAAAAAAAAAAAATTCCTCACATTTCGGTGACAGAAAGGTCTGGAATCTGACAGGAGCCACAAATTTCGTTCCACCCAGCGTTTCCCCAAGTCTCCCGATAAAACTGATACCTCACTTCAGTGGGTAGGCCTAGAGCCCACGACAGGAAATGCCCCAAAACACAACGTGGACACATCACAATTTTTGACAGAAAACAGAGGCGTTTTTTGCAAAGTGCCTACCTGTTGATTTTGGCCTCTAGCTCAGCCGGCACCTAGGGAAACCTACCAAACCTGTGCATTTTTTAAAACTAAAGTCCTAGGGGACTCCAAGATGGGGTGACGTGTGGGGCTCTAACCAGGTTCTGTTACCCAGAATCCTTTGCAAAACTCAAAATTCGGCTAAAAAAACACATTTTCCTCACATTTCGGTGACAGAAAGTTCTGGAATCTGACAGGAGCCACAAATTTCCTTCCACCCAGCATTCCCCCAAGTCTCCTGATAAAAATGGTACCTCACTTGTGTGGGTAGGCCTAGCGCCCGCGATAGGAAATGCCCGTAAACACAACGTGGACACATCACAGTTTTTGACAGAAAACAGAGGTGTTTTTTGCAAAGTGCCTACCTGTAGATATTGGCCTCTAGCTCAGCCGGCACCTAGAGAAAATTACCAAACCTGTGCATTTTTTACAACTAGAGACCTAGGGGAATCTAAGATGGGATGACTTGTGGGGCTCTGACCAGGTTCTGTTACCCAGAATCCTTTGCAAACCTCAAAATTTGGCTAAAAAAACACATTTTCCTCACATTTCGGTGACAGAAAGGTCTGGAATCTGACAGGAGCCACAAATTTCGTTCTACCCAGCGTTTCCCCAAGTCTCCCGATAAAACTGATACCTCACTTCAGTGGGTAGGCCTTGCGCCCGCGACAGGAAATGCCCTAAAACACAACGTGGACACTTTACAATTTTTGACAGAAAACAGAGGTGTTTTTTGCAAAGTGCCTACCTGTTGATTTTGGCCTCTAGCTCAGCCGGCACCTAGGGAAACCTTCCAAACCAGTGCATTTTTGAAAACTAGAGACTTAGGGGAATCCAAGATGGGGTGACTTGTGGGGCTCTGACCAGGTTCTGTTACCCAGAATCCTTTGCAAACCTCAAAATTTGGCTAAAAAACACATTTTCCTCACATTTTGGTGACAGAAAGGTCTGGAATCTGACAGGAGCCACAAATTTCGTTCCACCCAGCCTTTCCCCAAGTCTCCCGATAAAAATGATACCTAACTTGTTTGGGTAGGCCTAGCGCCCGAAACAGGAAATGCCCCAAAACACAACGTGGACACATCACATTTTTTGACAGAAAACAGAGGTGTTTTTTCCAAAGTGCCTACCTGTAGATTTTGGCCTCTAGCTCAGCCGGCACCTAAGGAAACCTACCAAACCTGTGCATTTTTTAAAACTAGAGACCTAGGGGAATCCAAGATGGGGTGACTTGTGGGGCTCTGACCAGGTTCTGTTACCCAGAATCCTTTGCAAACCTCACAATTTGGCTAAAAAAACAAATTTTCCTCACATTTTGGTGACAGAAAGGTCTGGAATCTGACAGGAGCCACAAATTTTGTTCCACCCAGCGTTTCCCCAAGTCTCCCAATAAAAATGATACCTCACTTGTGTGGGTAGGCCTAGCACCCACGACAGGAAATGCCCCAAAACACAACATGGACACATCACAATTTTTGACAGAAAACAGAGGCGTTTTTTGCAAAGTGCCTACCTGTTGATTTTGGACTCTAGCTCAGCCGGCACCTAGGGAAACCTACCAAACCTGTGCATTTTTTAAAACTAAAGTCCTAGGGGAATCCAAGATGGGGTGACGTGTGGGGCTCTAACCAGGTTCTGTTACCCAGAATCCTTTGCAAAACTCAAAATTCGGCTAAAAAAACACATTTTCCTCACATTTCGGTGACAGAAAGTTCTGGAATCTGACAGGAGCCACAAATTTTCTTCCACCCAGCATTCCCCCAAGTCTCCTGATAAAAATGGTACCTCACTTGTGTGGGTAGGCCTAGCACCCGCGATAGGAAATGCCCGTAAACACAACATGGACACATCACAATTTTTGACAGAAAACAGAGGTGTTTTTTGCAAAGTGCCTACCTGTAGAATTTGGCCTCTAGCTCAGCCGGCACCTAGGGAAACCTACCAAACCAGTGCATTTTTTAAAACTAGAGACCTAGGGGAATCTAAGATGGGATGACTTGTGGGGCTCTGACCAGGTTCTGTTACCCAGAATCCTTTGCAAACCTCAAAATGTGGCAAAAAAACACATTTTCCTCACATTTAGGTGACAGAAAGTTCTGGAATCTGAGAGGAGCCACAAATTTCCTTCCACCCAGCATTCCCCCAAGTCTCCCAATAAAAATGATACCTCACTTGTGTGGGTAGGCATAGCGCCCGTGACAGGAAATGCCCCAAAACACAACGTGGACACATCACATTTTTTGACAGAAAACAGAGGTGTTTTTTGCAAAGTGCCTACCTGTTGATTTTGGCCTCTAGCTTAGCCGGCACCTAGGGAAACCTACCAAACCAGTGCATTTTTGAAAACTAGAGACCTAGGGGAATCCAAGATGGGGTGACTTGTGGGGCTCTGACCAGGTTATGTTACCCAGAATCCTTTGCAAACCTCAACATTTGGCTAAAAAAACACATTTTCCTCACATTTCGGTGACAGAAAGTTCAGGAATCTGACAGGAGCCACAAATTTCCTTCCACCCAGCATTCCCCAAAGTCTCCTGATAAAAATGGTACGTCACTTGTGTGGGTAGGCCTAGCGCCCGCGATAGGAAATGCCCGTAAACACAACGTGGACACATCACAATTTTTGACAGAAAACAGAGGTGTTTTTTGCAAAGTGCCTACCTGTAGATTTTGGCTTCTAGCTCAGCCGGCACCTAGAGAAACCTACCAAACCTGTGCATTTTTTTAAACTAGAGACCTAGGGGAATCTAAGATGGGATGACTTGTGGGGCTCTGATCAGGTTCTGTTACCCAGAATCCTTTGCAAACCTTAAAATGTGGCAAAAAAACACATTTTCCTCACATTTAGGTGACAGAAAGTTCTGGAATCTGAGAGGAGCCACAAATTTCCTTCCACCCAGCATTCCCCCAAGTCTCCCAATAAAAATTATGCCTCACTTGTGTGGGTAGGCATAGCGCCCGTGACAGGAAATGCCCCAAAACACAACGTGGACACATCACATTTTTTGACAGAAAACAGAGGTGTTTTTTGCAAAGTGCCTACCTGTTGATTTTGGCCTCTAGCTCAGCCGGCACCTAGGGAAACCTACCAAACCAGTGCATTTTTGAAAACTAGAGACCTAGGGGAATCAAAGATGGGGTGACTTGTGGGGCTCTGACCAGGTTCTGTTACCCAGAATCCTTTGCAAACCTCAAAATTTGGCTAAAAAAACACATTTTCCTCACATTTCGGTGACAGAAAGGTCTGGAATCTGACAGGAGCCACAAATTTCATTCCACCCAGCCTTTCCCCAAGTCTACGGATACAAATGATACCTCACTTGTGTGGGTAGGCCTAGCGCCCGCAACAGGAAATGCCCCAAAACACAACTTGGACACATCACAATTTTTGACAGTAAACAGAGGTGTTTTTTGCATAGTGCCTACCTGTAGATTTTGGCCTCTAGCTCAGCCGGCACCTATGGAAACCTACCAAACCTGTGCATTGTTGAAAACTAGAGGCCTAGGGGAATCCAAGATGGGATGACGTGTGGGGCTATGACCAGGTTCTGTTATCCATAATCCTTTGCAAACCTTAAAATTTGGTTAAAAAAACTTTTTTCCTCACATTTCGGTGACAGAAAGTTCTGGAATCTGAGAGGAACCACAAATTTCCTTCCACCCAGCGTTCCCACAAGTCTCCCGATAAAAATTATACCTCACTTGTATGGGTAGGACTAGATCCACCGAAAGGAAATGCCCCAAATCACAACGTGGACACATCACAATTTTTGACAGAAAACAGAGGTGTTTTTTGCAAAGTGCCTACCTGTAGATTTTGGCTTCTAGCTCAGTCGGCACCTAGGGAAACCTACCTAACCTGTGCATTTTTGAAAACTAGATACCTAGGGGAATCCAAGATGGGATGACTTGTGGGGCTCTGACCAGGTTCTGTTACCCAGAATCCTTTGCAAACCTCAAAATGTGGCTAAAAAAACAAGTTTTCCTCACATTTTGGTGACAGAAAGTTCTGGAATCTGAGAGGAGCCACAAATTTCCTTCCACCCAGCATTCCCCCAAGTCTCCCGATAAAAATGATACCTCACTTGTGTGGGTAGGCCTTGCGCCCGAAACAGGAAATGCCCCAAAACACAACGTGGACACATCACATTTTTTGACAGAAAACAGAGGTGTTTTTTGCAAAGTGCCTACCTGTAGATTTTGGCCTCTAGCTCAGCCGGCACCTAAGGAAACCTACCAAACCTGTGCATTTTTGAAAACTAGAGACCTAGGGGAATCCAAGATGGGGTGACTTGTGGGGCTCTGACCAGGTTCTGTTACCCAGAATCCTTTGCAAACCTCACAATTTGGCTAAAAAAACAAATTTTCCTCACATTTTGGTGACAGAAAGGTCTGGAATCTGACAGGAGCCACAAATTTCGTTCCACCCAGCGTTTCCCCAAGTCTCCCGATAAAAATGATACCTCACTTGTGTGGGTAGGCCTAGCACCCACGACAGGAAATGCCCCAAAACACAACATGGACACATCACAATTTTTGACAGAAAACAGAGGCGTTTTTTGCAAAGTGCCTACCTGTTGATTTTGGCCTCTAGCTTAGCCGGCACCTAGGGAAACCTACCAAACCTGTGCATTTTTTAAAACTAAAGTCCTAGGGTAATCCAAGATGGGGTGACGTGTGGGGCTCTAACCAGGTTCTGTTACCCAGAATCCTTTGCAAAACTCAAAATTCGGCTAAAAAAACACATTTTCCTCACATTTCGGTGACAGAAAGTTCTGGAATCTGACAGGAGCCACAAATTTTCTTCCACCCAGCATTCCCCCAAGTCTCCTGATAAAAATGGTACCTCACTTGTGTGGGTAGGCCTAGCACCCGCGATAGGAAATGCCCGTAAACACAACATGGACACATCACAATTTTTGACAGAAAACAGAGGTGTTTTTTGCAAAGTGCCTACCTGTAGAATTTGGCCTCTAGCTCAGCCGGCACCTAGGGAAACCTACCAAACCAGTGCATTTTTTAAAACTAGAGACCTAGGGGAATCTAAGATGGGATGACTTGTGGGGCTCTGACCAGGTTCTGTTACCCAGAATCCTTTGCAAACCTCAACATGTGGCAAAAAAACACATTTTCCTCACATTTAGGTGACAGAAAGTTCTGGAATCTGAGAGGAGCCACAAATTTCCTTCCACCCAGCATTCCCCCAAGTCTCCCAATAAAAATGATACCTCACTTGTGTGGGTAGGCATAGCGCCCGTGACAGGAAATGCCCCAAAACACAACGTGGACACATCACATTTTTTGACAGAAAACAGAGGTGTTTTTTGCAAAGAGCCTACCTGTTGATTTTGGCCTCTAGCTTAGCCGGCACCTAGGGAAACCTACCAAACCAGTGCATTTTTGAAAACTAGAGACCTAGGGGACTCCAAGATGGTGTGACTTGTGGGGCTCTGACCAGGTTCTGTTACCCAGAATCCTTTGCGAACCTCAAAATTTGGCTAAAAAAACACATTTTCCTCACATTTCGGTGACAGAAAGTTTTGGAATATGAGAGGAGCCACAAATTTCCTTCCACCCAGCGTTCCCCCAAGTCTCCCAATAAAAATGATACCTCACTTGTGTGGGTAGGCCTAGCGCCCGCCAGGAAATGCCCCAAAACACAACGTGGACACATCACAATTTTTGACAGAAAACAGAGGTGTTTTTTGCAAAGTGCCTACCTGTAGATTTTGGCCTCTAGCTCAGCAGGCACCTAGGGAAACCTACCAAACCAGTGCATTTTTTAAAACTAGAGACCTAGGGGACTCCAAGATGGTGTGACTTGTGGGGCTCTGACCAGGTTCTGTTACCCAGAATCCTTTGCGAACCTCAAAATTTGGCTAAAAAAACACATTTTCCTCACATTTCGGTGACAGAAAGTTTTGGAATATGAGAGGAGCCACAAATTTCCTTCCACCCAGCGTTCCCCCAAGTCTCCCAATAAAAATGATACCTCACTTGTGTGGGTAGGCATAGCGCCCGTGACAGGAAATGCCCCAAAACACAACGTGGACACATCACATTTTTTGACAGAAAACAGAGGTGTTTTTTGCAAAGTGCCTACCTGTTGATTTTGGCCTCTAGCTCAGCCGGCACCTAGGGAAACCTACCAAACCAGTGCATTTTTGAAAACTAGAGACCTAGGGGAATCCAAGATGGGGTGACTTGTGGGGCTCTGACCAGGTTCTGTTACCCAGAATCCTTTGCAAACCTCAAAATTTGGCTAAAAAAACACATTTTCCTCACATTTCGGTGACAGAAAGGTCTGGAATCTGACAGGAGCCACAAATTTCATTCCACCCAGCCTTTCCCCAAGTCTACGGATACAAATGATACCTCACTTGTGTGGGTAGGCCTAGCGCCTGCAACAGGAAATGCCCCAAAACACAACTTGGACACATCACAATTTTTGACAGTAAACAGAGGTGTTTTTTGCATAGTGCCTACCTGTAGATTTTGGCCTCTAGCTCAGCCGGCACTTATGGAAACCTACCAAACCTGTGCATTGTTGAAAACTAGAGGCCTTGGGGAATCCAAGATGGGATGACGTGTGGGGCTATGACCAGGTTCTGTTATCCAGAATCCTTTGCAAACCTTAAAATTTGGTTAAAAAAACTTTTTTCCTCACATTTCGGTGACAGAAAGTTCTGGAATCTGAGAGGAACCACAAATTTCCTTCCACCCAGCGTTCCCACAAGTCTCCCGATAAAAATTATACCTCACTTGTATGGGTAGGACTAGAGCCACCGACAGGAAATGCCCCAAATCACAACGTGGACACATCACAATTTTTGACAGAAAACAGAGGTGTTTTTTGCAAAGTGCCTACCTGTAGATTTTGGCTTCTAGCTCAGCCGGCACCTAGGGAAACCTACCTAACCTGTGCATTTTTGAAAACTAGATACCTAGGGGAATCCAAGATGGGATGACTTGTGGGGCTCTGACCAGGTTCTGTTACCCAGAATCCTTTGCAAACCTCAAAATGTGGCTAAAAAAACAAGTTTTCCTCACATTTTGGTGACAGAAAGTTCTGGAATCTGAGAGGAGCCACAAATTTCCTTCCACCCAGCATTCCCCCAAGTCTCCCGATAAAAATGATACCTCACTTGTGTGGGTAGGCCTTGCGCCCGAAACAGGAAATGCCCCAAAACACAACGTGGACACATCACATTTTTTGACAGAAAACAGAGGTGTTTTTTGCAAAGTGCCTACCTGTAGATTTTGGCCTCTAGCTCAGCCGGCACCTAAGGAAACCTACCAAACCTGTGCATTTTTGAAAACTAGAGACCTAGGGGAATCCAAGATGGGGTGACTTGTGGGGCTCTGACCAGGTTCTGTTACCCAGAATCCTTTGCAAACCTCAAAATGTGGCTAAAAAAACAAGTTTTCCTCACATTTTGGTGACAGAAAGTTCTGGAATCTGAGAGGAGCCACAAATTTCCTTCCACCCAGCATTCCCCCAAGTCTCCCGATAAAAATGATACCTCACTTGTGTGGGTAGGCCTTGCGCCCGCGACAGGAAATGCCCTAAAACACAACGTGGACACATTACAATTTTTGACAGAAAACAGAGGTGTTTTTTGCAAAGTGCCTACCTGTTGATTTTGGCCTCTAGCTCAGCCGGCACCTAGGGAAACCTTCCAAACCAGTGCATTTTTGAAAACTAGAGACTTAGGGGAATCCAAGATGGGGTGACTTGTGGGGCTCTGACCAGGTTCTGTTACCCAGAATCCTTTGCAAACCTCAAAATTTGGCTAAAAAACACATTTTCCTCACATTTTGGTGACAGAAAGGTCTGGAATCTGACAGGAGCCACACATTTCGTTCCACCCAGCCTTTCCCCAAGTCTCCCGATAAAAATGATACCTAACTTGTTTGGGTAGGCCTAGCACCCACGACAGGAAATGCCCCAAAACACAACATGGACACATCACAATTTTTGACAGAAAACAGAGGCGTTTTTTGCAAAGTGCCTACCTGTTGATTTTGGCCTCTAGCTCAGCTGGCACCTAGGGAAACCTACCAAACCAGTGCATTTTTAAAAACTAGAGACCTAGGGGAATCCAAGATGGGGTGACTTGTGGGGCTCTGACCAGGTTCTGTTACCCAGAATCCTTTGCAAACCTCACAATTTGGCTAAAAAAACAAATTTTCCTCACATTTTGGTGACAGAAAGGTCTGGAATCTGACAGGAGCCACAAATTTCGTTCCACCCAGCGTTTCCCCAAGTCTCCCGATAAAAATGATACCTCACTTGTGTGGGTAGGCCTAGCACCCACGACAGGAAATGCCCCAAAACACAACATGGACACATCACAATTTTTGACAGAAAACAGAGGCGTTTTTTGCAAAATGCCTACCTGTTGATTTTGGCCTCTAGCTCAGCCGGCACCTAGGGAAACCTACCAAACCTGTGCATTTTTTAAAACTAAAGTCCTAGGGTAATCCAAGATGGGGTGACGTGTGGGGCTCTAACCAAGTTCTGTTACCCAGAATCCTTTGCAAAACTCAAAATTCGGCTAAAAAAACACATTTTCCTCACATTTCGGTGACAGAAAGTTCTGGAATCTGACAGGAGCCACAAATTTTCTTCCACCCAGCATTCCCCCAAGTCTCCTGATAAAAATGGTACCTCACTTGTGTGGGTAGGCCTAGCACCCGCGATAGGAAATGCCCGTAAACACAACATGGACACATCACAATTTTTGACAGAAAACAGAGGTGTTTTTTGCAAAGTGCCTACCTGTAGAATTTGGCCTCTAGCTCAGCCGGCACCTAGGGAAACCTACCAAACCAGTGCATTTTTTAAAACTAGAGACCTAGGGGAATCTAAGATGGGATGACTTGTGGGGCTCTGACCAGGTTCTGTTACCCAGAATCCTTTGCAAACCTCAACATGTGGCAAAAAAACACATTTTCCTCACATTTAGGTGACAGAAAGTTCTGGAATCTGAGAGGAGCCACAAATTTCCTTCCACCCAGCATTCCCCCAAGTCTCCCAATAAAAATGATACCTCACTTGTGTGGGTAGGCATATCGCCCGTGACAGGAAATGCCCCAAAACACAACGTGGACACATCACATTTTTTGACAGAAAACAGAGGTGTTTTTTGCAAAGTGCCTACCTGTTGATTTTGGCCTCTAGCTTAGCCGGCACCTAGGGAAACCTACCAAACCAGTGCATTTTTGAAAACTAGAGACCTAGGGGACTCCAAGATGGTGTGACTTGTGGGGCTCTGACCAGGTTCTGTTACCCAGAATCCTTTGCGAACCTCAAAATTTGGCTAAAAAAACACATTTTCCTCACATTTCGGTGACAGAAAGTTTTGGAATATGAGAGGAGCCACAAATTTCCTTCCACCCAGCGTTCCCCCAAGTCTCCCAATAAAAATGATACCTCACTTGTGTGGGTAGGCCTAGCGCCCGCCAGGAAATGCCCCAAAACACAACGTGGACACATCACAATTTTTGACAGAAAACAGAGGTGTTTTTTGCAAAGTGCCTACCTGTAGATTTTGGCCTCTAGCTCAGCAGGCACCTAGGGAAACCTACCAAACCAGTGCATTTTTTAAAACTAGAGACCTAGGGGACTCCAAGATGGTGTGACTTGTGGGGCTCTGACCAGGTTCTGTTACCCAGAATCCTTTGCGAACCTCAAAATTTGGCTAAAAAAACACATTTTCCTCACATTTCGGTGACAGAAAGTTTTGGAATATGAGAGGAGCCACAAATTTCCTTCCACCCAGCGTTCCCCCAAGTCTCCCAATAAAAATGATACCTCACTTGTGTGGGTAGGCATAGCGCCCGTGACAGGAAATGCCCCAAAACACAACGTGGACACATCACATTTTTTGACAAAAAACAGAGGTGTTTTTTGCAAAGTGCCTACCTGTTGATTTTGGCCTCTAGCTCAGCCGGCACCTAGGGAAACCTACCAAACCAGTGCATTTTTGAAAACTAGAGACCTAGGGGAATCCAAGATGGGGTGACTTGTGGGGCTCTGACCAGGTTCTGTTACCCAGAATCCTTTGCAAACCTCAAAATTTGGCTAAAAAAACACATTTTCCTCACATTTCGGTGACAGAAAGGTCTGGAATCTGACAGGAGCCACAAATTTCATTCCACCCAGCCTTTCCCCAAGTCTACGGATACAAATGATACCTCACTTGTGTGGGTAGGCCTAGCGCCTGCAACAGGAAATGCCCCAAAACACAACTTGGACACATCACAATTTTTGACAGTAAACAGAGGTGTTTTTTGCATAGTGCCTACCTGTAGATTTTGGCCTCTAGCTCAGCCGGCACTTATGGAAACCTACCAAACCTGTGCATTGTTGAAAACTAGAGGCCTAGGGGAATCCAAGATGGGATGACGTGTGGGGCTATGACCAGGTTCTGTTATCCAGAATCCTTTGCAAACCTTAAAATTTGGTTAAAAAAACTTTTTTCCTCACATTTCGGTGACAGAAAGTTCTGGAATCTGAGAGGAACCACAAATTTCCTTCCACCCAGCGTTCCCACAAGTCTCCCGATAAAAATTATACCTCACTTGTATGGGTAGGACTAGAGCCACCGACAGGAAATGCCCCAAATCACAACGTGGACACATCACAATTTTTGACAGAAAACAGAGGTGTTTTTTGCAAAGTGCCTACCTGTAGATTTTGGCTTCTAGCTCAGCCGGCACCTAGGGAAACCTACCTAACCTGTGCATTTTTGAAAACTAGATACCTAGGGGAATCCAAGATGGGATGACTTGTGGGGCTATGACCAGGTTCTGTTACCCAGAATCCTTTGCAAACCTCAAAATGTGGCTAATAAAACAAGTTTTCCTCACATTTTGGTGACAGAAAGTTCTGGAATCTGAGAGGAGCCACAAATTTCCTTCCACCCAGCATTCCCCCAAGTCTCCCGATAAAAATGATACCTCACTTGTGTGGGTAGGCCTTGCGCCCGAAACAGGAAATGCCCCAAAACACAACGTGGACACATCACATTTTTTGACAGAAAACAGAGGTGTTTTTTGCAAAGTGCCTACCTGTAGATTTTGGCCTCTAGCTCAGCCGGCACCTAAGGAAACCTACCAAACCTGTGCATTTTTGAAAACTAGAGACCTAGGGGAATCCAAGATGGGGTGACTTGTGGGGCTCTGACCAGGTTCTGTTACCCAGAATCCTTTGCAAACCTCAAAATGTGGCTAAAAAAACAAGTTTTCCTCACATTTTGGTGACAGAAAGTTCTGGAATCTGAGAGGAGCCACAAATTTCCTTCCACCCAGCATTCCCCCAAGTCTCCCGATAAAAATGATACCTCACTTGTGTGGGTAGCCCTTGCGCCCGCGACAGGAAATGCCCCAAAACACAACGTGGACACATTACAATTTTTGACAGAAAACAGAGGTGTTTTTTGCAAAGTGCCTACCTGTTGATTTTGGCCTCTAGCTCAGCCGGCACCTAGGGAAACCTTCCAAACCAGTGCATTTTTGAAAACTAGAGACTTAGGGGAATCCAAGATGGGGTGACTTGTGGGGCTCTGACCAGGTTCTGTTACCCAGAATCCTTTGCAAACCTCAAAATTTGGCTAAAAAACACATTTTCCTCACATTTTGGTGACAGAAAGGTCTGGAATCTGACAGGAGCCACACATTTCGTTCCACCCAGCCTTTCCCCAAGTCTCCCGATAAAAATGATACCTAACTTGTTTGGGTAGGCCTAGCACCCACGACAGGAAATGCCCCAAAACACAACATGGACACATCACAATTTTTGACAGAAAACAGAGGCGTTTTTTGCAAAGTGCCTACCTGTTGATTTTGGCCTCTAGCTCAGCCGGCACCTAGGGAAACCTACCAAACCTGTTCATTTTTTAAAACTAAAGTCCTAGGGGAATCCAAGATGGGGTGACGTGTGGGGCTCTAACCAGGTTCTGTTACCCAGAATCCTTTGCAAAACTCAAAATTCGGCTAAAAAAACACATTTTCCTCACATTTCGGTGACAGAAAGTTCTGGAATCTGACAGGAGCCACAAATTGTCTTCCACCCAGCATTCCCCCAAGTCTCCTGATAAAAATGGTACCTCACTTGTGTGGGTAGGCCTAGCACCCGCGATAGGAAATGCCCGTAAACACAACGTGGACACATCACAATTTTTGACAGAAAACAGAGGTGTTTTTTGCAAAGTGCCTACCTGTAGAATTTGGCCTCTAGCTCAGCCGGCACCTAGGGAAACCTACCAAACCAGTGCATTTTTGAAAACTAGAGACCTAGGGGACTCCAAGATGGGGTGACTTGTGGGGCTCTGACCAGGTTCTGTTACCCAGAATCCTTTGCGAACCTCAAAATTTGGCTAAAAAAACACATTTTCCTCACATTTCGGTGACAGAAAGTTCTGGAATATGAGAGGAGCCACAAATTTCCTTCCACCCAGCGTTCCCCCAAGTCTCCCAATAAAAATGATACCTCACTTGTGTGGGTAGGCCTAGCGCCCACCAGGAAATGCCCCAAAACACAACGTGGACACATCACAATTTTTGACAGAAAACAGAGGTGTTTTTTGCAAAGTGCCTACCTGTAGATTTTGGCCTCTAGCTCAGCCGGCACCTAGGAAAACCTACCAAACCTGTGCATTTTTTTAAACTAGAGACCTAGGGGAATCTAAGATGGGATGACTTGTGGGGCTCTGACCAGGTTCTGTTACCCAGAATCCTTTGCAAACCTCAAAATGTGGCAAAAAAACACATTTTCCTCACATTTAGGTGACAGAAAGTTCTGGAATCTGAGAGGAGCCACAAATTTCCTTCCACCCAGCATTCCCCCAAGTCTCCCAATAAAAATGATACCTCACTTGTGTGGGTAGGCATAGCGCCCGTGACAGGAAATGCCCCAAAACACAACGTGGACACATCACATTTTTTGACAGAAAACAGAGGTGTTTTTTGCAAAGTGCCTACCTGTTGATTTTGGCCTCTAGCTTAGCCGGCACCTAGGGAAACCTACCAAACCAGTGCATTTTTTAAAACTAGAGACCTAGGGGAATCCAAGATGGGGTGACTTGTGGGGCTCTGACCAGGTTCTGTTACCCAGAATCGTTTGCAAACCTCAACATTTGGCTAAAAAAACACATTTTCCTCACATTTCGGTGACAGAAAGTTCTGGAATCTGACAGGAGCCACAAATTTCCTTCCACCCAGCATTCCAGAAAGTCTCCTGATAAAAATGGTACATCACTTGTGTGGGTAGGCCTAGCGCCCGCGATAGGAAATGCCCGTAAACACAACGTGGACACATCACAATTTTTGACAGAAAACAGAGGTGTTTTTTGCAAAGTGCCTACCTGTAGATTTTGGCCTCTAGCTCAGCAGGCACCTAGGGAAACCTACCAAACCAGTGCATTTTTTAAAACTAGAGACCTAGGGGACTCCAAGATGGTGTAACTTGTGGGGCTCTGACCAGGTTCTGTTACCCAGAATCCTTTGCGAACCTCAAAATTTGGCTAAAAAAACACATTTTCCTCACATTTCGGTGACAGAAAGTTTTGGAATATGAGAGGAGCCACAAATTTCCTTCCACCCAGCGTTCCCCCAAGTCTCCCAATAAAAATGATACCTCACTTGTGTGGGTAGGCCTAGCGCCCGCCAGGAAATGCCCCAAAACACAACGTGGACACATCACAATTTTTGACAGAAAACAGAGGTGTTTTTTGCAAAGTGCCTACCTGTAGATTTTGGCCTCTAGCTCAGCCGGCACCTAGAGAAACCTACCAAACCTGTGCATTTTTTAAAACTAGAGACCTAGGGGAATCTAAGATGGGATGACTTGTGGGGCTCTGACCAGGTTCTGTTACCCAGAATCCTTTGCAAACCTCAAAATGTGGCTAAAAAAACACATTTTCCTCACATTTAGGTGACAGAAAGTTCTGGAATCTGAGAGGAGCCACACATTTCCTTCCATCCAGCATTCCCCCAAGTCTCCCAATAAAAATGATACCTCACTTGTGTGGGTAGGCATAGCGCCCGTGACAGGAAATGCCCCAAAACACAACTTGGACACATCACAATTTTTGACAGTAAACAGAGGTGTTTTTTGCAAAGTGCCTACCTGTAGATTTTGGCCTCTAGCTCAGCCGGCACCTAGGGAAACCTACCAAACCTGTGCATTGTTGAAAACTAGAGGCCTAGGGGAATCCAAGATGGGATGACGTGTGGGGCTATGACCAGGTTCTGTTATCCAGAATCCTTTGCAAACCTTAAAATTTGGTTAAAAAAACTTTTTTCCTCACATTTCGGTGACAGAAAGTTCTGGAATCTGAGAGGAACCACAAATTTCCTTCCACCCAGCGTTCCCACAAGTCTCCAGATAAAAATTATACCTCACTTGTGTGGGTAGGCATAGCGCCCGTGACAGGAAATGCCACAAAACACAACGTGGACACATCACATTTTTTGACAGAAAAGAGAGGTGTTTTTTGCAAAGTGCCTACCTGTTGATTTTGGCCTCTAGCTCAGCCGGCACCTAGGGAAACTACCAAACCAGTGCATTTTTGAAAACTAGAGACCTAGGGGAATCCAAGATGGGGTGACTTGTGGGGCTCTGACCAGGTTCTGTTACCCAGAATCCTTTGCAAACTTCAAAATTTGTCTAAAAAAACACATTTTCCTCACATTTTGGTGACAGAAAGTTCTGGAATCTGACAGGAGCCACAAATTTCCTTCCACCCAGCATTCCCCCAAGTCTCCTGATAAAAATGGTACCTCACTTGTGTGGGTAGGCCTAGCGCCCGCGATAGGAAATGCCCGTAACCACAACGTGGACACATCACAATTTTTGACAGAAAACAGAGGTGTTTTTTGCAAAGTGCCTACCTGTAGATTTTGGCCTGTAGCTCAGCCGGCACCTAGGGAAACCTACCAAACCAGTGCATTTTTGAAAACTAGAGACCTAGGGGACTCCAAGATGGGGTGACTTGTGGGGCTCTGACCAGGTTCTGTTACCCAGAATCCTTTGCGAACCTCAAAATTTGGCTAAAAAAACACATTTTCCTCACATTTCGGTGACAGAAAGTTCTGGAATATGAGAGGAGCCACAAATTTCCTTCCACCCAGCGTTCCCCCAAGTCTCCCAATAAAAATGATACCTCACTTGTGTGGGTAGGCCTAGCGCCCGCCAGGAAATGCCCCAAAACACAACGTGGACACATCACATTTTTTGACAGAAAACAGAGGTGTTTTTTGCAAAGTGCCTACCTGTTGATTTTGGCCTCTAGCTCAGCCGGCACCTAGGGAAACCTACCAAACCAGTGCATTTTTGAAAACTAGAGACCTAGGGGAATCCAAGATGGGGTGACTTGTGGGGCTCTGACCAGGTTCTGTTACCCAGAATCCTTTGCAAACCTCAAAATTTGGCTAAAAAAACACATTTTCCTCACATTTCGGTGACATAAAGGTCTGGAATCTGACAGGAGCCACAAATTTCATTCCACCCAGCCGTTCCCCAAGTCTCCAGATAAAAATGATACCTCACTTGTGTGGGTAGGCCTAGCGCCCACAACAGGAAATGCCCCAAAACACAACTTGGACACATCACAATTTTTGACAGTAAACAGAGGTGTTTTTTGCAAAGTGCCTACCTGTAGATTTTGGCCTCTAGCTCAGCCGGCACCTAGGGAAACCTACCAAACCTGTGCATTGTTGAAAACTAGAGGCCTAGGGGAATCCAAGATGGGATGACGTGTGGGGCTATGACCAGGTTCTGTTATCCAGAATCCTTTGCAAACCTTAAAATTTGGTTAAAAAAACTTTTTTCCTCACATTTCGGTGACAGAAAGTTCTGGAATCTGAGAGGAACTACAAATTTCCTTCCACCCAGCGTTCCCACAAGTCTCCAGATAAAAATTATACCTCACTTGTATGGGTAGGACTAGCGCCCGCGACAGGAAATGCCCCAAATCACAACGTGGACACATCACAATTTTTGACAGAAAACAGAGATGTTTTTTGCAAAGTGCCTACCTGTAGATTTTGGCCTCTAGCTCAGCCGGCACCTAGGGAAACCTACCTAACCTGTGCATTTTTGAAAACTAGAGACCTAGGGGAATCCAAGATGGGGTGACTTGTGGGGCTCTGACCAGGTTCTGTTACCCAGAATCCTTTGCAAACTTCAAAATTTGTCTAAAAAAACACATTTTCCTCACATTTTGGTGACAGAAAGTTCTGGAATCTGACAGGAGCCACAAATTTCCTTCCACCCAGCATTCCCCCAAGTCTCCTGATAAAAATGGTACCTCACTTGTGTGGGTAGGCCTAGCGCCCGCGATAGGAAATGCCCGTAACCACAACGTGGACACATCACAATTTTTGACAGAAAACAGAGGTGTTTTTTGCAAAGTGCCTACCTGTAGATTTTGGCCTGTAGCTCAGCCGGCACCTAGGGAAACCTACCAAACCAGTGCATTTTTGAAAACTAGAGACCTAGGGGACTCCAAGATGGGGTGACTTGTGGGGCTCTGACCAGGTTCTGTTACCCAGAATCCTTTGCGAACCTCAAAATTTGGCTAAAAAAACACATTTTCCTCACATTTCGGTGACAGAAAGTTCTGGAATATGAGAGGAGCCACAAATTTCCTTCCACCCAGCGTTCCCCCAAGTCTCCCAATAAAAATGATACCTCACTTGTGTGGGTAGGCCTAGCGCCCGCCAGGAAATGCCCCAAAACACAACGTGGACACATCACATTTTTTGACAGAAAACAGAGGTGTTTTTTGCAAAGTGCCTACCTGTTGATTTTGGCCTCTAGCTCAGCCGGCACCTAGGGAAACCTACCAAACCAGTGCATTTTTGAAAACTAGAGACCTAGGGGAATCCAAGATGGGGTGACTTGTGGGGCTCTGACCAGGTTCTGTTACCCAGAATCCTTTGCAAACCTCAAAATTTGGCTAAAAAAACACATTTTCCTCACATTTCGGTGACATAAAGGTCTGGAATCTGACAGGAGCCACAAATTTCATTCCACCCAGCCGTTCCCCAAGTCTCCAGATAAAAATGATACCTCACTTGTGTGGGTAGGCCTAGCGCCCACAACAGGAAATGCCCCAAAACACAACTTGGACACATCACAATTTTTGACAGTAAACAGAGGTGTTTTTTGCAAAGTGCCTACCTGTAGATTTTGGCCTCTAGCTCAGCCGGCACCTAGGGAAACCTACCAAACCTGTGCATTGTTGAAAACTAGAGGCCTAGGGGAATCCAAGATGGGATGACGTGTGGGGCTATGACCAGGTTCTGTTATCCAGAATCCTTTGCAAACCTTAAAATTTGGTTAAAAAAACTTTTTTCCTCACATTTCGGTGACAGAAAGTTCTGGAATCTGAGAGGAACTACAAATTTCCTTCCACCCAGCGTTCCCACAAGTCTCCAGATAAAAATTATACCTCACTTGTATGGGTAGGACTAGCGCCCGCGACAGGAAATGCCCCAAATCACAACGTGGACACATCACAATTTTTGACAGAAAACAGAGATGTTTTTTGCAAAGTGCCTACCTGTAGATTTTGGCCTCTAGCTCAGCCGGCACCTAGGGAAACCTACCTAACCTGTGCATTTTTGAAAACTAGAGACCTAGGGGACTCCAAGATGGGGTGACTTGTGGGGCTCTGACCAGGTTCTGTTACCCAGAATCCTTTGCGAACCTCAAAATTTGGCTAAAAAAACACATTTTCCTCACATTTCGGTGACAGAAAGTTCTGGAATATGAGAGGAGCCACAAATTTCCTTCCACCCAGCGTTCCCCCAAGTCTCCCAATAAAAATGATACCTCACTTGTGTGGGTAGGCCTAGCGCCCGCCAGGAAATGCCCCAAAACACAACGTGGACACATCACATTTTTTGACAGAAAACAGAGGTGTTTTTTGCAAAGTGCCTACCTGTTGATTTTGGCCTCTAGCTCAGCCGGCACCTAGGGAAACCTACCAAACCAGTGCATTTTTGAAAACTAGAGACCTAGGGGAATCCAAGATGGGGTGACTTGTGGGGCTCTGACCAGGTTCTGTTACCCAGAATCCTTTGCAAACCTCAAAATTTGGCTAAAAAAACAAATTTTCCTCACATTTCGGTGACATAAAGGTCTGGAATCTGACAGGAGCCACAAATTTCATTCCACCCAGCCGTTCCCCAAGTCTCCAGATAAAAATGATACCTCACTTGTGTGGGTAGGCCTATCGCCCGCAACAGGAAATGCCCCAAAACACAACTTGGACACATCACAATTTTTGACAGTAAACAGAGGTGTTTTTTGCAAAGTGCCTACCTGTAGATTTTGGCCTCTAGCTCAGCCGGCACCTAGGGAAACCTACCAAACCTGTGCATTGTTGAAAACTAGAGGCCTAGGGAAATCCAAGATGGGATGACGTGTGGGGCTATGACCAGGTTCTGTTATCCAGAATCCTTTGCAAACCTTAAAATTTGGTTAAAAAAACTTTTTTCCTCACATTTCGGTGACAGAAAGTTCTGGAATCTGAGAGGAACCACAAATTTCCTTCCACCCAGCGTTCCCACAAGTCTCCAGATAAAAATTATACCTCACTTGTATGGGTAGGACTAGCGCCCGCGACAGGAAATGCCCCAAATCACAACGTGGACACATCACAATTTTTGACAGAAAACAGAGGTGTTTTTTGCAAAGTGCCTACCTGTAGATTTTGGCCTCTAGCTCAGCCGGCACCTAGGGAAACCTACCTAACCTGTGCATTTTTGAAAACTAGATACCTAGGGGAATCCAAGATGGGATGACTTGTGGGGCTCTGACCAGGTTCTGTTACCCAGAATCCTTTGCAAACCTCAAAATGTGGCTAAAAAAACAAGTTTTCCTCACATTTTGGTGACAGAAAGTTCTGGAATCTGAGAGGAGCCACAAATTTCCTTCCACCCAGCATTCTCCCAAGTCTCCCGATAAAAATGATACCTCACTTGTGTGGGTAGGCCTAGCGCCCGCGACAGGAAATGCCCTAAAACACAACGTGGACACATTACAATTTTTGACAGAAAACAGAGGTGTTTTTTGCAAAGTGTCTACCTGTTGATTTTGGCCTCTAGCTCAGCCGGCACCTAGGGAAACCTTCCAAACCAGTGCATTTTTGAAAACTAGAGACTTAGGGGAATCCAAGATGGGGTGACTTGTGGGGCTCTGACCAGGTTCTGTTACCCAGAATCCTTTGCGAACCTCAAAATTTGGCAAAAAAAGCACATTTTCCTCACATTTCGGTGACAGAAAGTTCTGGAATATGAGAGGAGCCACAAATTTCCTTCCACCCAGCGTTCCCCCAAGTCTCCCAATAAAAATGATACCTCACTTGTGTGGGTAGGCCTAGCGCCCGCCAGGAAATGCCCCAAAACACAACGTGGACACATCACAATTTTTGACAGAAAACAGAGGTGTTTTTTGCAAAGTGCCTACCTGTAGATTTTGGCCTCTAGCTCAGCCGGCACCTAGGGAAACCTACCAAACCTGTGCATTTTTTAAAACTAGAGACCTAGGGGAATCTAAGATGGGATGACTTGTGGGGCTCTGACCAGGTTCTGTTACCCAGAATCCTTTGCAAACCTAACAATTTGGCTAAAAAAACAAATTTTCCTCACATTTTGGTGACAGAAAGGTCTGGAATCTGACAGGAGCCACACATTTCGTTCCACCCAGCGTTTCCCCAAGTCTCCCGATAAAAATGATACCTCACTTGTGTGGGTAGGCCTAGCACCCACGACAGGAAATGCCCCAAAACACAACATGGACACACCACAATTTTTGACAGAAAACAGAGGTGTTTTTTGCAAAGTGCCTACCTGTTGATTTTGGCCTCTAGCTCAGCCGGCACCTAGGGAAACCTACCAAACCTGTGCATTTTATAAAACTAAAGTCCTAGGGGAATCCAAGATGGGGTGACGTGTGGGGCTCTAACCAGGTTCTGTTACCCAGAATCCTTTGCAAAACTCAAAATTCGGCTAAAAAAACACATTTTCCTCACATTTCGGTGACAGAAAGTTCTGGAATCTGACAGGAGCCACAAATTTTCTTCCACCCAGCATTCCCCCAAGTCTCCTGATAAAAATGGTACCTCACTTGTGTGGGTAGGCCTAGCGCCCGCGATAGGAAATGCCCGTAAACACAACGTGGACACATCACAATTTTTGACAGAAAACAGAGGTGTTTTTTGCAAAGTGCCTACCTGTAGATTTTGGCCTCTAGCTCAGCCGGCTCCTAGGGAAACCTACCAAACCAGTGCATTTTTGAAAACTAGAGACCTAGGGGACTCCAAGATGGGGTGACATGTGGGGCTCTGACCAGGTTCTGTTACCCAGAATCCTTTGCAAACCTCAAAATATGGCTAAAAAAACACATTTTCCTCACATTTCGGTGACAGAAAGTTCTGGAATATGAGAGGAGCCACAAATTTCCTTCCACCCAGCGTTCCCCCAAGTCTCCCAATAAAAATGATACCTCACTTGTGTGGGTAGGCCTAGCGCCCGCCAGGAAATGCCCCAAAACACAACGTGGACACATCACAATTTTTGACAGAAAACAGAGGTGTTTTTTGCAAAGTGCCTACCTGTAGATTTTGGCCTCTAGCTCAGCCGGCACCTAGGGAAACCTACCAAACCTGTGCATTTTTTTAAACTAGAGAACTAGGGGAATCTAAGATGGGATGACTTGTGGGGCTCTGACCAGGTTCTGTTACCCAGAATCCTTTGCAAACCTCAAAATGTGGCAAAAAAACACATTTTCCTCACATTTAGGTGACAGAAAGTTCTGGAATCTGAGAGGAGCCACAAATTTCCTTCCACCCAGCATTCCCCCAAGTCTCCCAATAAAAATGATACCTCACTTGTGTGGGTAGGCATAGCGCCCGTGACAGGAAATGCCCCAAAACACAACGTGGACACATCACATTTTTTGACAGAAAACAGAGGTGTTTTTTGCAAAGTGCCTACCTGTTGATTTTGGCCTCTAGCTCAGCCGGCACCTAGGGAAACCTACCAAACCAGTGCATTTTTGAAAACTAGAGACTTAGGGGAATCCAAGATGGGGTGACTTGTGGGGCTCTGACCAGGTTCTGTTACCCAGAATACTTTGCGAACCTCAAAATTTGGCAAAAAAAGCACATTTTCCTCACATTTCGGTGACAGAAAGTTCTGGAATATGAGAGGAGCCACAAATTTCCTTCCACCCAGCGTTCCCCCAAGTCTCCCAATAAAAATGATACCTCACTTGTGTGGGTAGGCCTAGCGCCCGCCAGGAAATGCCCCAAAACACAACGTGGACACATCACAATTTTTGACAGAAAACAGAGGTGTTTTTTGCAAAGTGCCTACCTGTAGATTTTGGCCTCTAGCTCAGCCGGCACCTAGGGAAACCTACCAAACCTGTGCATTTTTTAAAACTAGAGACCTAGGGGAATCTAAGATGGGATGACTTGTGGGGCTCTGACCAGGTTCTGTTACCCAGAATCCTTTGCAAACCTAACAATTTGGCTAAAAAAACAAATTTTCCTCACATTTTGGTGACAGAAAGGTCTGGAATCTGACAGGAGCCACACATTTCGTTCCACCCAGCGTTTCCCCAAGTCTCCCGATAAAAATGATACCTCACTTGTGTGGGTAGGCCTAGCACCCACGACAGGAAATGCCCCAAAACACAACATGGACACACCACAATTTTTGACAGAAAACAGAGGTGTTTTTTGCAAAGTGCCTACCTGTTGATTTTGGCCTCTAGCTCAGCCGGCACCTAGGGAAACCTACCAAACCTGTGCATTTTTTAAAACTAAAGTCCTAGGGGAATCCAAGATGGGGTGACGTGTGGGGCTCTAACCAGGTTCTGTTACCCAGAATCCTTTGCAAAACTCAAAATTCGGCTAAAAAAACACATTTTCCTCACATTTCGGTGACAGAAAGTTCTGGAATCTGACAGGAGCCACAAATTTTCTTCCACCCAGCATTCCCCCAAGTCTCCTGATAAAAATGGTACCTCACTTGTGTGGGTAGGCCTAGCGCCCGCGATAGGAAATGCCCGTAAACACAACGTGGACACATCACAATTTTTGACAGAAAACAGAGGTGTTTTTTGCAAAGTGCCTACCTGTAGATTTTGGCCTCTAGCTCAGCCGGCTCCTAGGGAAACCTACCAAACCAGTGCATTTTTGAAAACTAGAGACCTAGGGGACTCCAAGATGGGGTGACATGTGGGGCTCTGACCAGGTTCTGTTACCCAGAATCCTTTGCAAACCTCAAAATTTGGCTAAAAAAAACACATTTTCCTCACATTTCGGTGACAGAAAGTTCTGGAATATGAGAGGAGCCACAAATTTCCTTCCACCCAGCGTTCCCCCAAGTCTCCCAATAAAAATGATACCTCACTTGTGTGGGTAGGCCTAGCGCCCGCCAGGAAATGCCCCAAAACACAACGTGGACACATCACAATTTTTGACAGAAAACAGAGGTGTTTTTTGCAAAGTGCCTACCTGTAGATTTTGGCCTCTAGCTCAGCCGGCACCTAGGGAAACCTACCAAACCTGTGCATTTTTTTAAACTAGAGAACTAGGGGAATCTAAGATGGGATGACTTGTGGGGCTCTGACCAGGTTCTGTTACCCAGAATCCTTTGCAAACCTCAAAATGTGGCAAAAAAACACATTTTCCTCACATTTAGGTGACAGAAAGTTCTGGAATCTGAGAGGAGCCACAAATTTCCTTCCACCCAGCATTCCCCCAAGTCTCCCAATAAAAATGATACCTCACTTGTGTGGGTAGGCATAGCGCCCGTGACAGGAAATGCCCCAAAACACAACGTGGACACATCACATTTTTTGACAGAAAACAGAGGTGTTTTTTGCAAAGTGCCTACCTGTTGATTTTGGCCTCTAGCTCAGCCGGCACCTAGGGAAACCTACCAAACCAGTGCATTTTTGAAAACTAGAGACCTAGGGGAATCCAAGATGGGGTGACTTGTGGGGCTCTGACCAGGTTCTGTTACCCAGAATCCTTTGCAAACTTCAAAATTTGGCTAAAAAAACACATTTTCCTCACATTTTGGTGACAGAAAGTTCTGGAATCTGACAGGAGCCACAAATTTCCTTCCACCCAGCATTCCCCCAAGTCTCCTGATAAAAATGGTACCTCACTTGTGTGGGTAGGCCTAGCGCCCGCGATAGGAAATGCCCGTAAACACAACGTGGACACATCACAATTTTTGACAGAAAACAGAGGTGTTTTTTGCAAAGTGCCCATCTGTAGATTTTGGCCTCTAGCTCAGCAGGCACCTAGGGAAACCTACCAAACCAGTGCATTTTTGAAAACTAGAGACCTAGGGGACTCCAAGATGGGGTGACTTGTGGGGCTATGACCAGGTTCTGTTACCCAGAATCCTTTGCGAACCTCAAAATTTGGCTAAAAAAACACATTTTCCTCACATTTCGGTGACAGAAAGTTCTGGAATATGAGAGGAGCCACAAATTTCCTTCCACCCAGCGTTCCCCCAAGTCTCCCAATAAAAATGATACCTCACTTGTGTGGGTAGGCCTAGCGCCCGCCAGGAAATGCCCCAAAACACAACGTGGACACATCACAATTTTTGACAAAAAACAGAGGTGTTTTTTGCAAAGTGCCTACCTGTAGATTTTGGCCTCTAGCTCAGCCGGCACCTAGAGAAACCTACCAAACCTGTGCATTTTTTAAAACTAGAGACCTAGGGCAATCTAAGATGGGATGACTTGTGGGGCTCTGACCAGGTTCTGTTACCCAGAATCCTTTGCAAACCTCAAAATGTGGCAAAAAAACACATTTTCCTCACATTTAGGTGACAGAAAGTTCTGGAATCTGAGAGGAGCCACAAATTTCCTTCCACCCAGCATTCCCCCAAGTCTCCCAATAAAAATGATACCTCACTTGTGTGGGTAGGCATAGCGCCCGTGACAGGAAATGCCCCAAAACACAACGTGGACACATCACATTTTTTGACAGAAAACAGAGGTGTTTTTTGCAAAGTGCCTACCTGTTGATTTTGGCCTCTAGCTCAGCCGGCACCTAGGGAAACCTACCAAACCAGTGCATTTTTGAAAACTAGAGACCTAGGGGAATCCAAGATGGGGTGACTTGTGGGGCTCTGACCAGGTTCTGTTACCCAGAATCCTTTGCAAACTTCAAAATTTGGCTAAAAAAACACATTTTCCTCACATTTTGGTGACAGAAAGTTCTGGAATCTGACAGGAGCCACAAATTTCCTTCCACCCAGCATTCCCCCAAGTCTCCTGATAAAAATGGTACCTCACTTGTGTGGGTAGGCCTAGCGCCCGCGATAGGAAATGCCCGTAAACACAACGTGGACACATCACAATTTTTGACAGAAAACAGAGGTGTTTTTTGCAAAGTGCCTACCTGTAGATTTTGGCCTCTAGCTCAGCCGGCACCTAGGGAAACCTACCAAACCAGTGCATTTTTGAAAACTAGAGACCTAGGGGACTCCAAGATGGGGTGACTTGTGGGGCTCTGACCAGGTTCTGTTACCCAGAATCCTTTGCGAACCTCAATATTTGGCTAAAAAAACACATTTTCCTCACATTTCGGTGACAGAAAGTTCTGGAATATGAGAGGAGCCACAAATTTCCTTCCACCCAGCGTTCCCCCAAGTCTCCCAATAAAAATGATACCTCACTTGTGTGGGTAGGCCTAGCGCCCGCCAGGAAATGCCCCAAAACACAACGTGGACACATCACAATTTTTGACAGAAAACAGAGGTGTTTTTTGCAAAGTGCCTACCTGTAGATTTTGGCCTCTAGCTCAGCCGGCACCTAGGGAAACCTACCAAACCTGTGCATTTTTTTAAACTAGAGACCTAGGGGAATCTAAGATGGGATGACTTGTGGGGCTCTGACCAGGTTCTGTTACCCAGAATCCTTTGCAAACCTCAAAATGTGGCAAAAAAACACATTTTCCTCACATTTAGGTGACAGAAAGTTCTGGAATCTGAGAGGAGCCACAAATTTCCTTCCACCCAGCATTCCCCCAAGTCTCCCAATAAAAATGATACCTCACTTGTGTGGGTAGGCATAGCGCCCGTGACAGGAAATGCCCCAAAACACAACGTGGACACATCACATTTTTTGACAGAAAACAGAGGTGTTTTTTGCAAAGTGCCTACCTGTTGATTTTGGCCTCTAGCTCAGCCGGCACCTAGGGAAACCTACCAAACCAGTGCATTTTTGAAAACTAGAGACCTAGGGGAATCCAAGATGGGGTGACTTGTGGGGCTCTGACCAGGTTCTGTTACCCAGAATCCTTTGCAAACTTCAAAATTTGGCTAAAAAAACACATTTTCCTCACATTTTGGTGACAGAAAGTTCTGGAATCTGATAGGAGCCACAAATTTCCTTCCACCCAGCATTCCCCCAAGTCTCCTGAAAAAATGGTACCTCACTTGTGTGGGTAGGCCTAGCGCCCTCGATAGGAAATGCCCGTAAACACAACGTGGACACATCACAATTTTTGACAGAAAACAGAGGTGTTTTATGCAAAGTGCCTACCTGTAGATTTTGGCCTCTAGCTCACCAGGCACCTAGGGAAACCTACCAAACCAGTGCATTTTTGAAAACTAGAGACCTAGGGGACTCCAAGATGGGGTGACTTGTGGGGCTCTGTCCAGGTTCTGTTACCCAGAATCCTTTGCGAACCTCAAAATTTGGCTAAAAAAACACATTTTCCTCACATTTCGGTGACAGAAAGTTCTGGAATATGAGAGGAGCCACAAATTTCCTTCCACCCAGCGTTCCCCCAAGTCTCCCAATAAAAATGATACCTCACTTGTGTGGGTAGGCCTAGCGCCCGCCAGGAAATGCCCCAAAACACAACGTGGACACATCACAATTTTTGACAGAAAACAGAGGTGTTTTTTGCAAAGTGCCTACCTGTAGATTTTGGCCTCTAGCTCAGCCGGCACCTAGGGAAACCTACCAAACCTGTGCATTGTTGAAAACTAGAGGCCTAGGGGAATCCAAGATGGGATGACGTGTGGGGCTATGACCAGGTTCTGTTATCCAGAATCCTTTGCAAACCTTAAAATTTGGTTAAAAAAACTTTTTTCCTCACATTTCGGTGACAGAAAGTTCTGGAATCTGAGAGGAACCACAAATTTCCTTCCACCCAGCATTCCCACAAGTCTCCCGATAAAAATTATACCTCACTTGTATGGGTAGGACTAGCGCCTGCGACAGGAAATGCCCCAAATCACAACGTGGACACATCACAATTTTTGACAGAAAACAGAGGTGTTTTTTGCAAAGTGCCTACCTGTAGATTTTGGCCTCTATCTCAGCCGGCACCTAGGGAAACCTACCTAACCTGTGCATTTTTTAAAACTAGATACCTAGGGGAATCCAAGATGGGATGACTTGTGGGGCTCTGACCAGGTTCTGTTACCCAGAATCCTTTGCAAACCTCAAAATGTGGCTAAAAAAACAAGTTTTCCTCACATTTTGGTGACAGAAAGTTCTGGAATTTGAGAGGAGCCACAAATTTCCTTCCACCCAGCATTCCCCCAAGTCTCCCGATAAAAATGATACCTCACTTGTGTGGGTAGGCCTAGCGCCCGCGACAGGAAATGCCCTAAAACACAACGTGGACACATTACAATTTTTGACAGAAAACAGAGGTGTTTTTTGAAAAGTGCCTACCTGTTGATTTTGGCCTCTAGCTCAGCTGGCACCTAGGGAAACCTTCCAAACCAGTGCATTTTTGAAAACTAGAGACTTAGGGGAATCCAAGATGGGGTGACTTGTGGGGCTCTGACCAGGTTCTGTTACCCAGAATCCTTTGCAAACCTCAAAATTTGGCTAAAAAACACATTTTCCTCACATTTTGGTGACAGAAAGGTCTGGAATCTGACAGGAGCCACAAATTTCGTTCCACCCAGCCTTTCCCCAAGTCTCCCGATAAAAATGATACCTAACTTGTTTGGGTAGGCCTAGCGCCCGAAACAGGAAATGCCCCAAAACACAACGTGGACACATCACATTTTTTGACAGAAAAAAGAGGTGTTTTTTGCAAACTGCCTACCTGTTGATTTTGGCCTCTAGCTCAGCCGGCACCTAAGGAAACCTACCAAACCTGTGCATTTTTGAAAACTAGAGACCTAGGGGAATCCAAGATGGGGTGACTTGTGGGGCTCTGACCAGGTTTTGGTACCCAGAATCCTTTACAAACCTCACAATTTGGCTAAAAAAACAAATTTTCCTCACATTTTGGTGACAGAAAGGTCTTGAATCTGACAGGAGCCACAAATTTCGTTCCACCCAGCGTTTCCCCAAGTCTCCCGATAAAAATGATACCTCACTTGTGTGGGTAGGCCTAGCACCCACGACAGGAAATGCCCCAAAACACAACATGGACACATCACAATTTTTGACAGAAAACAGAGGCGTTTTTTGCAAAGTGCCTACCTGTTGATTTTGGCCTCTAGCTCAGTCGGCACCTAGGGAAACCTACAAAACCTGTGCATTTTTTAAAACTAAAGTCCTAGGGGAATCCAAGATGGGGTGACGTGTGGGGCTCTAACCAGGTTCTGTTACCCAGAATCCTTTGCAAAACTCATAATTCGGCTAAAAAAACACATTTTCCTCCCATTTCGGTGACAGAAAGTTCTGGAATCTGACAGGAGCCACAAATTTCCTTCCACCCAGCATTCCCCCAAGTCTCCTGATAAAAATGGTACCTCACTTGTGTGGGTAGGCCTAGCGCCCGCGATAGGAAATGCCCGTAAACACAACGTGGACACATCACAATTTTTGACAGAAAACAGAGGTGTTTTTTGCAAAGTGCCTACCTGTAGATTTTGGCCTCTAGCTCAGCCGGCACCTGGGGAAACCTACCAAACCAGTGCATTTTTGAAAACTAGAGACCTAGGGGACTCAAAGATGGGGTGACTTGTGGGGCTCTGACCAGGTTCTGTTACCCAGAATCCTTTGCGAACCTCAAAATTTGGCTAAAAAAACACATTATCCTCACATTTCGGTGACAGAAAGTTCTGGAATATGAGAGGAGCCACAAATTTCCTTCCACCCAGCGTTCCCCCAAGTCTCCCAATAAAAATGATACCTCACTTGTGTGGGTAGGCCTAGCGCCCGCGATAGGAAATGCCCGTAAACACAACGTGGACACATCACAATTTTTGACAGAAAACAGAGGTGTTTTTTGCAAAGTGCCTACCTGTAGATTTTGGCCTCTAGCTCAGCCGGCACCTAGGGAATCCTACCAAACCAGTGCATTTTTGAAAACTAGAGACCTAGGGGACTCCAAGATGGGGTGACTTGTGGGGCTCTGACCAGGTTCTGTTACCCAGAATCCTTTGCGAACCTCAAAATTTGGCTAAAAAAACACATTTTCCTCACATTTCGGTGACAGAAAGTTCTGGAATATGAGAGGAGCCACAAATTTCCTTCGACCCAGCGTTCCCCCAAGTCTCCCAATAAAAATGATACCTCACTTGTGTGGGTAGGCCTAGCGCCTGCCAGGAAATGCCCCAAAACACAACGTGGACACATCACAATTTTTGACAGAAAACAGAGGTGTTTTTTGCAAAGTGCCTACCTGTAGATTTTGGCCTCTAGCTCAGCCGGCACCTAGGGAAACCTACCAAACCTGTGCATTTTTTTAAACTAGAGACCTAGGGGAATCTAAGATGGGATGACTTGTGGGGCTCTGACCAGGTTCTGTTACCCAGAATCCTTTGCAAACCTCAAAATGTGGCAAAAAAACACATTTTCCTCACATTTAGGTGACAGAAAGTTCTGGAATATGAGAGGAGCCACAAATTTCCTTCCACCCAGCATTCCCCCAAGTCTCCCAATAAAAATGATACCTCACTTGTGTGGGTAGGCATAGCGCCCGTGACAGGAAATGCCCCAAAACACAACATGGACACATCACAATTTTTGACAGAAAACAGAGGCGTTTTTTGCAAAGTGCCTACCTGTTGATTTTGGCCTCTAGCTCAGCCGGCACCTAGGGAAACCTACCAAACCTGTGCATTTTTTAAAACTAAAGTCCTAGGGAAGTCAAAGATGGGGTGACGTGTGGGGCTCTAACCAGGTTCTGTTACCCAGAATCCTTTGCAAACCTCACAATTTGGCTAAAAAAACAAATTTTCCTCACATTTTGGTGACAGAAAGGTCTTGAATCTGACAGGAGCCACAAATTTCGTTCCACCCAGCGTTTCCCCAAGTCTCCCGATAAAAATGATACCTCACTTGTGTGGGTAGGCCTAGCACCCACGACAGGAAATGCCCCAAAACACAACATGGACATATCACAATTTTTGGCAGAAAACAGAGGCGTTTTTTGCAAAGGGCCTACCTGTTGATTTTGGCCTCTAGCTCAGCCGGCACCTAGGGAAACCTACAAAACCTGTGCATTTTTTAAAACTAAAGTCCTAGGGGAATCCAAGATGGGGTGACGTGTGGGGCTCTAACCAGGTTCTGTTACCCAGAATCCTTTGCAAAACTCATAATTCGGCTAAAAAAACACATTTTCCTCCCATTTCGGTGACAGAAAGTTCTGGAATCTGACAGGAGCCACAAATTTCCTTCCACCCAGCATTCCCCCAAGTCTCCTGATAAAAATGGTACCTCACTTGTGTGGGTAGGCCTAGCGCCCGCGATAGGAAATGCCCGTAAACACAACGTGGACACATCACAATTTTTGACAGAAAACAGAGGTGTTTTTTGCAAAGTGCCTACCTGTAGATTTTGGCCTCTAGCTCAGCTGGCACCTGGGGAAACCTTCCAAACCAGTGCATTTTTGAAAACTAGAGACCTAGGGGACTCAAAGATGGGGTGACTTGTGGGGCTCTGACCAGGTTCTGTTACCCAGAATCCTTTGCGAACCTCAAAATTTGGCTAAAAAAACACATTTTCCTCACATTTCGGTGACAGAAAGTTCTGGAATATGAGAGGAGCCACAAATTTCCTTCCACCCAGCGTTCCCCCAAGTCTCCCAATAAAAATGATACCTCACTTGTGTGGGTAGGCCTAGCGCCCGCGATAGGAAATGCCCGTAAACACAACGTGGACACATCACAATTTTTGACAGAAAACAGAGGTGTTTTTTGCAAAGTGCCTACCTGTAGATTTTGGCCTCTAGCTCAGCCGGCACCTAGGGAATCCTACCAAACCAGTGCATTTTTGAAAACTAGAGACCTAGGGGACTCCAAGATGGGGTGACTTGTGGGGCTCTGACCAGGTTCTGTTACCCAGAATCCTTTGCGAACCTCAAAATTTGGCAAAAAAAACACATTTTCCTCACATTTCGGTGACAGAAAGTTCTGGAATATGAGAGGAGCCACAAATTTCCTTCCACCCAGCGTTCCCCCAAGTCTCCCAATAAAAATGATACCTCACTTGTGTGGGTAGGCCTAGCGCCTGCCAGGAAATGCCCCAAAACACAACGTGGACACATCACAATTTTTGACAGAAAACAGAGGTGTTTTTTGCAAAGTGCCTACCTGTAGATTTTGGCCTCTAGCTCAGCCGGCACCTAGGGAAACCTACCAAACCTGTGCATTTTTTTAAACTAGAGACCTAGGGGAATCTAAGATGGGATGACTTGTGGGGCTCTGACCAGGTCCTGTTACCCAGAATCCTTTGCAAACCTCAAAATGTGGCAAAAAAAACACATTTTCCTCATATTTAGGTGACAGAAAGTTCTGGAATATGAGAGGAGCCACAAATTTCCTTCCACCCAGCATTCCCCCAAGTCTCCCAATAAAAATGATACCTCACTTGTGTGGGTAGGCATAGCGCCCGTGACAGGAAATGCCCCAAAACACAACGTGGACACATCACATTTTTTGACAGAAAACAGAGGTGTTTTTTGCAAAGTGCCTACCTGTTGATTTTGGCCTCTAGCTCAGCCGGCACCTAGGGAAACCTACCAAACCAGTGCATTTTTGAAAACTAGAGACCTAGGGGAATCCAAGATGGGGTGACTTGTGGGGCTCTGACCAGGTTCTGTTACCCAGAATCCTCTGCAAACCTCACAATTTGGCTAAAAAAACAAATTTTCCTCACATTTTGGTGACAGAAAGGTCTGGAATCTGACAGGAGCCACAAATTTCGTTCCACCCAGCGTTTCCCCAAGTCTCCCGATAAAAATGATACCTCACTTGTGTGGGTAGGCCTAGCACCCATGACAGGAAATGCCCCAAAACACAACATGGACACATCACAATTTTTGACAGAAAACAGAGGCGTTTTTTGCAAAGTGCCTACCTGTTGATTTTGGCCTCTAGCTCAGCCGGCACCTAGGGAAACCTACCAAACCTGTGCATTTTTTAAAACTAAAGTCCTAGGGGAATCCAAGATGGGGTGACGTGTGGGGCTCTAACCAGGTTCTGTTACCCAGAATCCTTTGCGAACCTCAAAATTTGGCTAAAAAAACACATTTTCCTCACATTTCGGTGACAGAAAGTTCTGGAATATGAGAGGAGCCACAAATTTCCTTCCACCCAGCGTTCCCCCAAGTCTCCCAATAAAAATGATACCTCACTTGTGTGGGTAGGCCTAGCGCCCGCCAGGAAATGCCCCAAAACACAACGTGGACACATCACAATTTTTGACAGAAAACAAAGGTGTTTTTTGCAAAGTGCCTACCTGTAGATTTTGGCCTCTAGCTCAGCCGGCACCTAGGGAAACCTACCAAACCTGTGCATTGTTGAAAACTAGAGGCCTAGGGGAATCCAAGATGGGATGACGTGTGGGGCTATGACCAGGTTCTGTTATCCAGAATCCTTTGCAAACCTTAAAATTTGGTTAAAAAAACTTTTTTCCTCACATTTCGGTGACAGAAAGTTCTGGAATCTGAGAGGAACCACAAATTTCCTTCCACCCAGCATTCCCACAAGTCTCCCGATAAAAATTATACCTCACTTGTATGAGTAGGACTAGCGCCTGCGACAGGAAATGCCCCAAATCACAACGTGGACACATCACAATTTTTGACAGAAAACAGAGGTGTTTTTTGCAAAGTGCCTACCTGTAGATTTTGGCCTCTATCTCAGCCGGCACCTAGGGAAACCTACCTAACCTGTGCATTTTTTAAAACTAGATACCTAGGGGAATCCAAGATGGGATGACTTGTGGGGCTCTGACCAGGTTCTGTTACCCAGAATCCTTTGCAAACCTCAAAATGTGGCTAAAAAAACAAGTTTTCCTCACATTTTGGTGACAGAAAGTTCTGGAATCTGAGAGGAGCCACAAATTTCCTTCCACCCAGCATTCCCCCAAGTCTCCCGATAAAAATGATACCTCACTTGTGTGGGTAGGCCTAGCGCCCGCGACAAGAAATGCCCTAAAACACAACGTGGACACATTACAATTTTTGACAGAAAACAGAGGTGTTTTTTGCAAAGTGCCTACCTGTTGATTTTGGCCTCTAGCTCAGCTGGCACCTAGGGAAACCTTCCAAACCAGTGCATTTTTTAAAACTAGAGACTTAGGGGAATCCAAGATGGGGTGACTTGTGGGGCTCTGACCAGGTTCTGTTACCCAGAATCCTTTGCAAACCTCAAAATTTGGCTAAAAAACACATTTTCCTAACATTTTGGTGACAGAAAGGTCTGGAATCTGACAGGAGCCACAAATTTCGTTCCACCCAGCCTTTCCCCAAGTCTCCCGATAAAAATGATACCTAACTTGTTTGGGTAGGCCTAGCGCCCGAAACAGGAAATGCCCCAAAACACAACGTGGACACATCACATTTTTTGACAGAAAAAAGAGGTGTTTTTTGCAAACTGCCTACCTGTTGATTTTGGCCTCTAGCTCAGCCGGCACCTAAGGAAACCTACCAAACCTGTGCATTTTTGAAAACTAGAGACCTAGGGGAATCCAAGATGGGGTGACTTGTGGGGCTCTGACCTGGTTTTGTTACCCAGAATCCTTTGCAAACCTCACAATTTGGCTAAAAAAACAAATTTTCCTCACATTTTGGTGACAGAAAGGTCTTGAATCTGACAGGAGCCACAAATTTCGTTCCACCCAGCGTTTCCCCAAGTCTCCCGATAAAAATGATACCTCACTTGTGTGGGTAGGCCTAGCACCCACGACAGGAAATGCCCCAAAACACAACATGGACACATCACAATTTTTGACAGAAAACAGAGGCGTTTTTTGCAAAGTGCCTACCTGTTGATTTTGGCCTCTAGCTCAGCCGGCACCTAGGGAAACCTACAAAACCTGTGCATTTTTTAAAACTAAAGTCCTAGGGGAATCCAAGATGGGGTGACGTGTGGGGCTCTAACCAGGTTCTGTTACCCAGAATCCTTTGCAAAACTCATAATTCGGCTAAAAAAAACACATTTTCCTCCCATTTCGGTGACAGAAAGTTCTGGAATCTGACAGGAGCCACAAATTTCCTTCCACCCAGCATTCCCCCAAGTCTCCTGATAAAAATGGTACCTCACTTGTGTGGGTAGGCCTAGCGCCCGCGATAGGAAATGCCCGTAAACACAACGTGGACACATCACAATTTTTGACAGAAAACAGAGGTGTTTTTTGCAAAGTGCCTACCTGTAGATTTTGGCCTCTAGCTCAGCCGGCACCTGGGGAAACCTACCAAACCAGTGCATTTTTGAAAACTAGAGACCTAGGGGACTCAAAGATGGGGTGACTTGTGGGGCTCTGACCAGGTTCTGTTACCCAGAATCCTTTGCGAACCTCAAAATTTGGCTAAAAAAACACATTTTCCTCACATTTCGGTGACAGAAAGTTCTGGAATATGAGAGGAGCCACAAATTTCCTTCCACCCAGCGTTCCCCCAAGTCTCCCAATAAAAATGATACCTCACTTGTGTGGGTAGGCCTAGCGCCCGCGATAGGAAATGCCCGTAAACACAACGTGGACACATCACAATTTTTGACAGAAAACAGAGGTGTTTTTTGCAAAGTGCCTACCTGTAGATTTTGGCCTCTAGCTCAGCCGGCACCTAGGGAATCCTACCAAACCAGTGCATTTTTGAAAACTAGAGACCTAGGGGACTCCAAGATGGGGTGACTTGTGGGGCTCTGACCAGGTTCTGTTACCCAGAATCCTTTGCGAACCTCAAAATTTGGCTAAAAAAACACATTTTCCTCACATTTCGGTGACAGAAAGTTCTGGAATATGAGAGGAGCCACAAATTTCCTTCCACCCAGCGTTCCCCCAAGTCTCCCAATAAAAATGATACCTCACTTGTGTGGGTAGGCCTAGCGCCTGCCAGGAAATGCCCCAAAACACAACGTGGACACATCACAATTTTTGACAGAAAACAGAGTTGTTTTTTGCAAAGTGCCTACCTGTAGATTTTGGCCTCTAGCTCAGCCGGCACCTAGGGAAACCTACCAAACCTGTGCATTTTTTTAAACTAGAGACCTAGGGGAATCTAAGATGGGATGACTTGTGGGGCTCTGACCAGGTTCTGTTACCCAGAATCCTTTGCAAACCTCAAAATGTGGCAAAAAAAACACATTTTCCTCACATTTAGGTGACAGAAAGTTCTGGAATATGAGAGGAGCCACAAATTTCCTTCCACCCAGCATTCCCCCAAGTCTCCCAATAAAAAAGACACCTCACTTGTGTGGGTAGGCATAGCGCCCGTGACAGGAAATGCCCCAAAACACAACGTGGACACATCACATTTTTTGACAGAAAACAGAGGTGTTTTTTGCAAAGTGCCTACCTGTAGATTTTGGCCTCTAGCTCAGCCGGCACCTAGGGAAACCTACCAAACCTGTGCATTTTTTTAAACTAGAGACCTAGGGGAATCTAAGATGGGGTGACTTGTGGGGCTCTGACCAGGTTCTGTTACCCAGAATCCTTTGCAAACCTCAAAATGTGGCAAAAAAACACATTTTCCTCACATTTAGGTGACAGAAAGTTCTGGAATATGAGAGGAGCCACAAATTTCCTTCCACCCAGCATTCCCACAAGTCTCCCAATAAAAATGATACCTCACTTGTGTGGGTAGGCATAGCGCCCGTGACAGGAAATGCCCCAAAACACAACGTGGACACATCACATTTTTTGACAGAAAACAGAGGTGTTTTTTGCAAAGTGCCTACCTGTAGATTTTGGCCTCTAGCTCAGCCGGCACCTAGGGAAACCTACCAAACCAGTGCATTTTTGAAAACTAGAGACCTAGGGGAATCCAAGATGGGGTGACTTGTGGGGCTCTGACCAGGTTCTGTTACCCAGAATCCTCTGCAAACCTCACAATTTGGCTAAAAAAACAAATTTTCCTCACATTTTGGTGACAGAAAGGTCTGGAATCTGACAGGAGCCACAAATTTCATTCCACCCAGCGTTTCCCCAAGTCTCCCGATAAAAATGATACCTCACTTGTGTGGGTAGGCCTAGCACCCATGACAGGAAATGCCCCAAAACACAACATGGACACATCACAATTTTTGACAGAAAACAGAGGCGTTTTTTGCAAAGTGCCTACCTGTTGATTTTGGCCTCTAGCTCAGCCGGCACCTAGGGAAACCTACCAAACCTGTGCATTTTTTAAAACTAAAGTCCTAGGGGAATCCAAGATGGGGTGACGTGTGGGGCTCTAACCAGGTTCTGTTACCCAGAATCCTTTGCAAACCTCACAATTTGGCTAAAAAAACAAATTTTCCTCACATTTCGGTGACAGAAAGGTCTTGAATCTGACAGGAGCCACAAATTTCGTTCCACCCAGCGTTTCCCCAAGTCTCCCGATAAAAATGATACCTCACTTGTGTGGGTAGGCCTAGCACCCATGACAGGAAATGCCCCAAAACACAACATGGACACATCACAATTTTTGACAGAAAACAGAGGCGTTTTTTGCAAAGTGCCTACCTGTTGATTTTGGCCTCTAGCTCAGCCGGCACCTAGGGAAACCGACAAAACCTGTGCATTTTTTAAAACTAAAGTCCTAGGGGAATCCAAGATGGGGTGACGTGTGGGGCTCTAACCAGGTTCTGTTACCCAGAATCCTTTGCAAAACTCATAATTCTGCTAAAAAAACACATTTTCCTCCCATTTCGGTGACAGAAAGTTCTGGAATCTGACAGGAGCCACAAATTTCCTTCCACCCAGCATTCCCCCAAGTCTCCTGATAAAAATGGTACCTCACTTGTGTGGGTAGGCCTAGCGCCCGCGATAGGAAATGCCCGTAAACACAACGTGGACACATCACAATTTTTGACAGAAAACAGAGGTGTTTTTTGCAAAGTGCCTACCTGTAGATTTTGGCCTCTAGCTCAGCCGGCACCTGGGGAAACCTACCAAACCAGTGCATTTTTGAAAACTAGAGACCTAGGGGACTCAAAGATGGGGTGACTTGTGGGGCTCTGACCAGGTTCTGTTACCCAGAATCCTTTGCGAACCTCAAAATTTGGCTAAAAAAACACATTTTCCTCACATTTCGGTGACAGAAAGTTCTGGAATATGAGAGGAGCCACAAATTTCCTTCCACCCAGCATTCCCCCAAGTCTCCCAATAAAAATGATACCTCACTTGTGTGGGTAGGCCTAGCGCCCGCGATAGGAAATGCCCGTAAACACAACGTGGACACATCACAATTTTTGACAGAAAACAGAGGTGTTTTTTGCAAAGTGCCTACCTGTAGATTTTGGCCTCTAGCTCAGCCGGCACCTAGGGAATCCTACCAAACCAGTGCATTTTTGAAAACTAGAGACCTAGGGGACTCCAAGATGGGGTGACTTGTGGGGCTCTGACCAGGTTCTGTTACCCAGAATCCTTTGCGAACCTCAAAATTTGGCTAAAAAAACACATTTTCCTCACATTTCGGTGACAGAAAGTTCTGGAATATGAGAGGAGCCACAAATTTCCTTCCACCCAGCGTTCCCCCAAGTCTCCCAATAAAAATGATACCTCACTTGTGTGGGTAGGCCTAGCGCCTGCCAGGAAATGCCCCAAAACACAACGTGGACACATCACAATTTTTGACAGAAAACAGAGGTGTTTTTTGCAAAGTGCCTACCTGTAGATTTTGGCCTCTAGCTCAGCCGGCACCTAGGGAAACCTACCAAACCTGTGCATTTTTTTAAACTAGAGACCTAGGCGAATCTAAGATGGGATGACTTGTGGGGCTCTGACCAGGTTCTGTTACCCAGAATCCTTTGCAAACCTCAAAATGTGGCATAAAAACACATTTTCCGCACATTTAGGTGACAGAAAGTTCTGGAATATGAGAGGAGCCACAAATTTCCTTCCACCCAGCATTCCCCCAAGTCTCCCAATAAAAATGATACCTCACTTGTGTGGGTAGGCATAGCGCCCGTGACAGGAAATGCCCCAAAACACAACGTGGACACATCACATTTTTTGACAGAAAACAGAGGTGTTTTTTGCAAAGTGCCTACCTGTTGATTTTGGCATCTAGCTCAGCCGGCACCTAGGGAAACCTACCAAACCAGTGCATTTTGGAAAACTAGAGACCTAGGGGAATCCAAGATGGGGTGACTTGTGGGGCTCTGACCAGGTTCTGTTACCCAGAATCCTCTGCAAACCTCACAATTTGGCTAAAAAAACAAATTTTCTTCACATTTTGGTGACAGAAAGGTCTGGAATCTGACAGGAGCCACAAATTTCGTTCCACCCAGCGTTTCCCCAAGTCTCCCGATAAAAATGATACCTCACTTGTGTGGGTAGGCCTAGCACCCATGACAGGAAATGCCCCAAAACACAACATGGACACATCACAATTTTTGACAGAAAACAGAGGCGTTTTTTGCAAAGTGCCTACCTGTTGATTTTGGCCTCTAGCTCAGCCGGCACCTAGAGAAACCTACCAAACCTGTGCATTTTTTAAAACTAAAGTCCTAGGGGAATCCAAGATGGGGTGACGTGTGGGGCTCTAACCAGGTTCTGTTACCCAGAATCCTTTGCAAAACTCAAAATTCGGCTAAAAAAACACATTTTCCTCACATTTCGGTGACAGAAAGGTCTGGAATCTGACAGGAGCCACAAATTTCATTCCACCCAGCCTTTCCCCAAGTCTCCGGATAAAAATTATACCTCACATGTGTGGGTAGGCCTAGCGCCCGCAACAGGAAATGCCCCAAAACACAACTTGGACACATCACAATTTTTGATAGTAAACAGAGGTGTTTTTTGCAAAGTGCCTACCTGTAGATTTTGGCCTCTAGCTCAGCCAGCACCTAGGGAAACCTACCAAACCTGTGCATTGTTGAAAACTAGAGGCCTAGGGGAATCCCAGATGGGATGACGTGTGGGGCTCTGACCAGGTTCTGTTACCCAGAATCCTTTGCAAACCTCAAAATGTGGCTAAAAAAACAAGTTTTCCTCACATTTTCGTGACAGAAAGTTCTGGAATCTGAGAGGAGCCACAAATTTCCTTCCACCCAGCATTCCCCCAAGTCTCCCGATAAAAATGATACCTCACTTGTGTGGGTAGGCCTAGCGCCCGCGACAGGAAATGCCCTAAAACACAACGTGGACACAACACAATTTTTGACAGAAAACAGAGGTGTTGTTTGCAAAGTGCCTACCTGTTGATTTTGGCCTCTAGCTCAGCGGGCACCTAGGGAAACCTTCCAAACCAGTGCATTTTTGAAAACTAGAGACTTAGGGGAATCCAAGATGGGGTGACTTGTGGGGCTCTGACCAGGTTCTGTTACCCAGAATCCTTTGCACACCTCAAAATTTGGCTAAAAAACACATTTTCCTCACATTTTGGTGACAGAAAGGTCTGGAATCTGACATGAGCCACAAATTTCGTTCCACCCAGCCTTTCCCCAAGTCTCCCGATAAAAATGATACCTAACTTGTTTGGGTAGGCCTAGCGCCCGAAACAGGAAATGCCCCAAAACACAACGTGGACACATCACATTTTTTGACAGAAAACAGAGGTGTTTTTTGCAAAGTGCCTACCTGTAGATTTTGGCCTCTAGCTCAGCCGGCACCTAAGGAAACCTACCAAACCTGTGCATTTTTGAAAACTAGAGACCTAGGGGAATCCAAGATGGGGTGACTTGTGGGGCTCTGACCAGGTTCTGTTACCCAGAATCCTCTGCAAACCTCACAATTTGGCTAAAAAAACAAATTTTCCTCACATTTTGGTGACAGAAAGGTCTGGAATCTGACAGGAGCCACAAATTTCGTTCCACCCAGCGTTTCCCCAAGTCTCCCGATAAAAATGATACCTCACTTGTGTGGGTAGGCCTAGCACCCATGACAGGAAATGCCCCAAAACACAACATGGACACATCACAATTTTTGACAGAAAACAGAGGCGTTTTTTGCAAAGTGCCTACCTGTTGATTTTGGCCTCTAGCTCAGCCGGCACCTAGGGAAACCTACCAAACCTGTGCATTTTTTAAAACTAAAGTCCTAGGGGAATCCAAGATGGGGTGACGTGTGGGGCTCTAACCAGGTTCTGTTACCCAGAATCCTTTGCAAAACTCAAAATTCGGCTAAAAAAACACATTTTCCTCACATTTCGGTGACAGAAAGGTCTGGAATCTGACAGGAGCCACAAATTTCATTCCACCCAGCCTTTCCCCAAGTCTCCCGATAAAAATGATACCTCACTCGTGTGGGTAGGCCTAGCGCCCGCAACAGGAAATGCCCCAAAACACAACTTGGACACATCACAATTTTTGACAGTAAACAGAGGTGTTTTTTGCAAAGTGCCTACCTGTAGATTTTGGCCTCTAGCTCAGCCGGCACCTAGGGAAACCTACCAAACCTGTGCATTGTTGAAAACTAGAGGCCTCGGGGAATCCCAGATGGGATGACGTGTGGGGCTATGACCAGGTTCTGTTATCCAGAATCCTTTGCAAACCTTAAAATTTGGTTAAAAAAACTTTTTTCCTCACATTTCGGTGACAGAAAGTTCTGGAATCTGAGAGGAACCACAAATTTCCTTCCACCCAGCGTTCCCACAAGTCTCCCGATAAAAATTATACCTCACTTGTATGGGTAGGACTAGCGCCCGCGACAGGAAATGCCCCAAATCACAACGTGGACACATCACAATTTTTGACAGAAAACAGAGGTGTTTTTTGCAAAGTGCCTACCTGTAGATTTTGGCCTCTAGCTCAGCCGGCACCTAGGGAAACCTACCTAACCTGTGCATTTTTGAAAACAAGATACCTAGGGGAATCCAAGATGGGATGACTTGTGGGGCTCTGACCAGGTTCTGTTACTCAGAATCCTTTGCAAACCTCAAAATGTGGCTAAAAAAACACGTTTTCCTCACATTTTGGTGACAGAAAGTTCTGGAATCTGAGAGGAGCCACAAAGTTCCTTCCACCTAGCATTCCCCCAAGTCTCCCGATAAAAATGATACCTCACTTGTGTGGGTAGGCCTAGCGTCCGCGACAGGAAATGCCCTAAAACACAACGTGGACACATCACAATTTTTGACAGAAAACAGAGGTGTTTTTTGCAAAGTGCCTACCTGTTGATTTTGGCCTCTAGCTCAGCCGGCACCTAGGGAAACCTTCCAAACCAGTGCATTTTTGAAAACTAGAGACTTAGGGGAATCCAAGATGGGGTGACTTGTGGGGCTCTGACCAGTTTCTGTTACCCAGAATCCTTTGCAAACCTCAAAATTTGGTTAAAAAACACATTTTCCTCACATTTTGGTGACAGAAAGGTCTGGAATCTGACAGGAGCCACAAATTTCGTTCCACCCAGCCTTTCCCCAAGTCTCCCGATAAAAATGATACCTAACTTGTTTGGGTAGGCCTAGGACCCGAAACAGGAAATGCCCCAAAACACAACGTGGACACATCAAATTTTTTGACAGAAAACAGAGGTGTTTTTTGCAAAGTGCCTACCTGTAGATTTTGGCATCTAGCTCAGCCGGCACCTAAGGAAACCTACCAAACCTGTGCATTTTTGAAAACTAGAGACCTAGGGGAATCCAAGATGGGGTGACTTGTGGGGCTCTGACCAGGTTCTGTTACCCAGAATCCTTTGCAAACCTCACACTTTGGCTAAAAAAACAAATTTTCCTCACATTTTGGTGACAGAAAGGTCTGGAATCTGACAGGAGCCACACATTTCGTTCCACCCAGCGTTTCCCCAAGTCTCCCGATAAAAATGATACCTCACTTGTGTGGGTAGGCCTAGCACCCACAACAGGAAATGCCCCAAAACACAACGTAGGACACATCAAATTTTTTGACAGAAAACAGAGGTGTTTTTTGCAAAGTGCCTACCTGTTGATTTTGGCCTCTAGCTCAGCCGGCACCTAGGGAAACCTACCAAACCTGTGCATTTTTTAAAACTAAAGTCCTAGGGGAATCCAAGATGGGGTGACGTGTGGGGCTCTAACCAGGTTCTGTTACCCAGAATCCTTTGCAAAACTCATAATTCGGCTAAAAAAACACATTTTCCTCCCATTTCGGTGACAGAAAGTTCTGGAATCTGACAGGAGCCACAAATTTCCTTCCACCCAGCATTCCCCCAAGTCTCCTGATAAAAATGGTACCTCACTTGTGTGGGTAGGCCTAGCGCCCGCGATAGGAAATGCCCGAAAACACAACGTGGACACATCACAATTTTTGACAGAAAACAGAGGTGTTTTTTGCAAAGTGCCTACCTGTAGATTTTGGCCTCTAGCTCAGCCGGCACCTAGGGAAACCTACCAAACCAGTGCATTTTTGAAAACTAGAGACCTAGGGGACTCCAAGATGGGGTGACTTGTGGGGCTCTGACCAAGTTCTGTTACCCAGAATCCTTTGCGAACCTCAAAATTTGGGTAAAAAAACACATTTTCCTCACATTTCGGTGACAGAAAGTTCTGGAATATGAGAGGAGCCACAAATTTCCTTCCACCCACCGTTCCCCCAAGTCTCCCAATAAAAATGATACCTCACTTGTGTGGGTAGGCCTAGCGCCCGCCAGGAAATGCCGCAAAACACAACGTGGACACATCACAATTTTTGACAGAAAACAGAGGCGTTTTTTGCAAAGTACCTACCTGTTGATTTTGGCCTCTAGCTCAGCTGGCACCTAGGGAAACCTACCAAACCTGTGCATTTTTTAAAACTAAAGTCCTAGGGGAATCAAAGATGGGGTGACGTGTGGGGCTCTAACCAGGTTCTGTTACCCAGAATCCTTTGCAAAACTCAAAATTCGACTAAAAAAACACATTTTCCTCACATTTTGGTGACAGAAAGGTCTGGAATCTGACAGGAGCTACAAATTTTCTTCCACCCAGCATTCCCCCAAGTCTCCTGATAAAAATGGTACCTCACTTGTGTGGGTAGGCCTAGCGCCCGCGATAGGAAATGCCCGTAAACACAACGTGGACACATCACAATTTTTGACAGAAAACAGAGGTGTTTTTTGCAAAGTGCCTACCTGTAGATTTTGGCCTCTAGCTCAGCCGGCACCTAGGGAAACCTACCAAACCTGTGCATTTTTGAAAACTAGAGACTTCGGGGAATCCAAAATGGGGTGACTTGTGGGGCTCTGACCAGGTTCTGTTACCCAGAATCCTTTGCAAACCTCAAAATGTGGCTAAAAAACACATTTTCCTCAAATTTTGGTGACAGAAAGGTCTGGAATCTGACAGGAGCCACAAATTTTGTTCCACCCAGCCTTTCCCCAAGTCTCCCGATAAAAATGATACCTAACTTGTGTGGGTAGGCCTAGCGCCCGAAACAGGAAATGCCCCAAAACACAACGTGGACACATCAAATTTTTTGACAGAAAACAGAGGTGTTTTTTGCAAAGTGCCTACCTGTAGATTTTGGCCTCTAGCTCAGCCGGCACCTAAGGAAACCTACCAAACCTGTGCATTTTTGAAAACTAGAGACCTAGGGGAATCCAAGATGGGATGACTTGTGGGGCTCTGACCAGGTTCTGTTACCCAGAATCCTTTGCAAACCTCAAAATGTGGCTAAAAAAACATGTTTTCCTCAAATTTTGGTGACAGAAAGTTCTGGAATCTGAGAGGAGCCACAAATTTCCTTCCACCCAGCATTCCCCCAAGTCTCCCGATAAAAATGATACCTCACTTGTGTGGGTAGGCCTAGCACCCACGACAGGAAATGCCCCAAAACACAACATGGACATATCACAATTTTTTTACAGAAAACAGAGGCGTTTTTTGCAAAGTGCCTACCTGTTGATTTTGGTCTCTAGCTCAGCCGGCACCTAGGGAAACCTACCAAACCAGTGCATTTTTTAAAACTAAAGTCTTAGGGGAATCCAAGATGGAGTGACGTGTGGGGCTCTAACCAGGTTCTGTTACCCAGAATCCTTTGCAAAACTCAAAATTCGGCTAAAAAAACACATTTTCCTCACATTTCGGTGACAGAAAGTTCTGGAATCTGAGAGGAGCCACAAATTTCCTTCCACCCAGCATTCCCCCAAGTCTCCCAATAAAAATGATACCTCACTTGTGTGGGTAGGCATAGCGCCCGTGACAGGAAATGCCCCAAAACACAACGTGGACACATCACATTTTTTGACAGAAAACAGAGGTGTTTTTTGCAAAGTGCCTACCTGTAGATTTTGGCCTCTAGCTCAGCCGGCACCTAGGGAAACCTACCAAACCTGTGCATTTTTTAAAACTAGAGACCTAGGGGGAATCTAAGATGGGATGACTTGTGGGGCTCTGACCAGGTTCTGTTACCCAGAATCCTTTGCAAACCTCAAAATTTGGCTAAAAAAACACATTTTCCTCACATTTTGGTGACAGAAAGGTCTGGAATCTGACAGGAGCTACAAATTTCCTTCCACCCAGCATTCCCCCAAGTCTCCTGATAAAAATGGAACCTCACTTGTGTGGGTAGGCCTAGAGCCCGCGATAGGAAATGCCCCAAAACACAACATGGACACATCACAATTTTTGACAGAAAACAGAGGCGTTTTTTGCAAAGTACCTACCTGTTGATTTTGGCCTCTAGCTCAGCTGGCACCTAGGGAAACCTACCAAACCTGTGCATTTTTTAAAACTAAAGTCCTAGGGGAATCAAAGATGGGGTGACGTGTGGGGCTCTAACCAGGTTCTGTTACCCAGAATCCTTTGCAAAACTCAAAATTCGACTAAAAAAACACATTTTCCTCACATTTTGGTGACAGAAAGGTCTGGAATCTGACAGGAGCTACAAATTTTCTTCCACCCAGCATTCCCCCAAGTCTCCTGATAAAAATGGTACCTCACTTGTGTGGGTAGGCCTAGCGCCCGCGATAGGAAATGCCCGTAAACACAACGTGGACACATCACAATTTTTGACAGAAAACAGAGGTGTTTTTTGCAAAGTGCCTACCTGTAGATTTTGCCCTCTAGCTCAGCCGGCACCTAGGGAAACCTACCAAACCAGTGCATTTTTGAAAACTAGAGACCTAGGGGACTCCAAGATGGGGTGACTTGTGGGGCTCTGACCAGGTTCTGTTACCCAGAATCCTTTGCAAACCTCAAAATTTGGCTAAAAAAACACATTTTCCTCACATTTCGGTGACAGAAAGGTCTGGAATCTGACAGGAGCCACAAATTTCATTCCACCCAGCCTTTCCCCAAGTCTCCGGATAAAAATGATACCTCACTTGTGTGGGTAGGCCTAGCGCCCGCAACAGGAAATGCCCCAAAACACAACTTGGACACATCACAATTTTTGACAGTAAACAGAGATGTTTTTTGCAAAGTGCCTACCTGTAGATTTTGGCCTCTAGCTCAGCCGGCACCTAGGGAAACCTACCAAACCTGTGCATTGTTGAAAACTAGAGGCCTAGGGGAATCCAAGAGTGGGGATGACGTGTGGGGATATGGCCAGGTTCTGTTATCCAGAATCCTTTGCAAACCTTAAAATTTGGTTAAAAACACTTTTTTTCCTCACATTTCGGTTACAGAAAGTTCTGGAATCTGAGAGGAACCACAAATTTCCTTCCACCCAGCGTTCCCACAAGTCTCCCGATAAAAATTATACCTCACTTGTATGGGTAGGACTAGCGCCCGCGACAGGAAATGCCCCAAATCACAACGTGGACACATCGCAATTCTTGACAGAAAACAGAGGTGTTTTTTGCAAAGTGCCCTACCTGTAGATTTTGGCCTCTAGCTCAGCCGGCACCTAGGGAAACCTACCTAACCTGTGCATTTTTGAAAACTAGATACCTAGGGGGAATCCAAGATGGGATGACTTGTGGGGCTCTGACCAGGTTCTGTTACCCAGAATCCTTTGCAAACCTCAAAATGTGGCTAAAAAAACAAGTTTTCCTCACATTTTGGTGACAGAAAGTTCTGGAATATGAGAGGAGCCACAAATTTCCTTCCACCCAGCATTCCCCCAAGTCTCCCGATAAAAATGATACCTCACTTGTGTGGGTAGGCCTAGCGCCCGCGACAGGAAATGCCCTAATACACAACGTGGACACATTACAATTTTTGACAGAAAACAGAGGTGTTTTTTGCAAAGTGCCTACCTGTTGATTTTGGCCTCTAGCTCACCCGGCACCTAGGGAAACATTCCAAACCAATGCATTTTTGAAAACTAGAGACTTAGGGGAATCCAAGATGGGGTGACTTGTGGGGCTCTGACCAGGTTCTGTTATCCAGAATCCTTTGCAAACCTCAAAATTTGGCTAAAAAACACATTTTCCTCACATTTTGGTGACAGAAAGGTCTGGAATCTAACAGAAGCCACAAATTTCGTTCCACCCAGCCTTTCCCCAAGTCTCCCGATAAAAAATGATACCTAACTTGTTTGGGTAGGCCTAGCGCCCGAAACAGGAAATGCCCCAAAACACAACGTGGACACATCACATTTTTTGACAGAAAACAGAGGTGTTTTTTTGCAAAGTGCCTACCTGTAGATTTTGGCCTCTAGCTCAGCCGGCACCTAAGGAAACCTACCAAACCTGTGCATTTTTGAAAACTAGAGACCTGGGAGAATCCAAGATGGGGTGACTTGTGGGGCTCTGACTAGGTTCTGTTACCCAGAATCCTTTGCAAACCTCACAATTTGGCTAAAAAAACAAATTTTCCTCACATTTTGGTGACAGAAAGGTCTGGAATCTGACAGGAGCTACAAATTTCGTTCCATCCAGCGTTTCCCCAAGTCTCCCGATAAAAATGATACCTCACTTGTGTGGGTAGGCCTAGCACCCACGACAGGAAATGCCCCAAAACACAACATGGACACATCACAATTTTTGACAGAAAACAGAGGCGTTTTTTGCAAAGTGCCTACCTGTTGATTTTGGCCTCTAGCTCAGCTGGCACCTAGGGAAACCTACCAAACCTGTGCATTTTTTAAAACTAAAGTCCTAGGGGAATCAAAGATGGGGTGACGTGTGGGGCTCTAACCAGGTTCTGTTACCCAGAATCCTTTGCAAAACTCAAAATTCGGCTAAAAAAACACATTTTCCTCACATTTCGGTGACAGAAAGTTCTGGAATCTGACAGGAGCCACAAATTTTCTTCCACCCAGCATTCCCCCAAGTCTCCTGATAAAAATGGTACCTCACTTGTGTGGGTAGGCCTAGCGCCCGCGATAGGAAATGCCCGTAAACACAACGTGGACACATCACAATTTTTGACAGAAAACAGAGGTGTTTTTTGCAAAGTGCCTACCTGTAGATTTTGGCCTCTAGCTCAGCCGGCACCTAGGGAAACCTACCAAACCAGTGCATTTTTGAAAACTAGAGACCTAGGGGACTCTAAGATGGGGTGACTTGTGGGGCTCTGACCAGGTTCTGTTACCCAGAATCCTTTGCGAACCTCAAAATTTGGCTAAAACAACACATTTTCCTCACATTTCGGTGACAGAAAGTTCTGGAATATGAGAGGAGCCACAAATTTCCTTCCACCCATCGTTCCCCCAAGTCTCCCAATAAAAATGATACCTCACTTGTGTGGGTAGGCCTAGCGCCCGCCAGGAAATGCCCCAAAACACAACGTGGACACATCACTATTTTTGACACAAAACAGAGGTGTTTTTTTGCAAAGTGCCTACCTGTAGATTTTGGCCTCTAGCTCAGCCGGGGCACCTAGAGAAACCTACCAAACCTGTGCATTTTTTAAAACTAGAGACCTAGGGGAATCTAAGATGGGATGACTTGTGGGGCTCTGACCAGGTTCTGTTTACCCAGAATCCTTTGCAAACCTTAAAATGTGGCAAAAAAACACATTTTCCTCACATTTAGGTGACAGAAAGTTCTGGAATCTGAGAGGAGCCACAAATTTCCTTCCACCCAGCATTCCCAAAAGTCTCCCAATAAAAATGATACCTCACTTGTGTGGGTAGGCATAGCGCCCGTGACAGGAAATGCCCCAAAACACAACGTGGACACATCACATTTTTTGACAGAAAACAGAGGTGTTTTTTTGCAAAGTGCCCTACCTGTTGATTTTGGCCTCTAGCTCAGCCGGCACCTAGGGAAACCTACCAAACCAGTGCATTTTTGAAAACTAGAGACCTAGGGGAATCCAAGATGGGGTGACTTGTGGGGCTCTGACCAGGTTCTTTTACCCAGAATCCTTTGCAAACCTCAAAATTTGGCTAAAAAAAACACATTTTCCTCACATTTCGGTGAAAGAAAGGTCTGGAATCTGACAGGAGCCACAAATTTCATTCCACCCAGCCTTTCCCCAAGTCTCCGGATAAAAATGATACCTCACTTGTGAGGGTAGGCCTAGCGCCCGCAACAGGAAATGCCCCAAAACACAACTTGGACACATCACAATTTTTGACAGTAAACAGAGGTGTTTTTTGCAAAGTGCCTACCTGTAGATTTTGGCCTCTAGCTC